>NC_050096.1:270154621-272654621 GCF_902167145.1 Zea mays | reverse complement strand
ATCATGCACTGACCACAAATAAGCAGCGCGCATGGTAAACTCCTTTTCAGTATGACTGTCATAAGCCTTCACACCTCTCCACAATTGTTTCAGCTCTTCAATTAAAGGGCGAACAAACATATTCAGCTTTGGCCCTGGATGCTCGGGGCCTGGGATGACTAGTGCAAGGAACATGAACTCTTCTTTATTGACCAACTCAGGAGGAAGATTATATGGCACAATGAAGACAGGCCAACACGAGTAAGGGCTTGCACTGGTATTGAAAGGTGTGAATCCGTCCGTCGATAGACCAAGCCGTACACTCCTAGGGTCGTTTGCAAATTCGGGATCAAACTCGTCAAATGCCTTCCACGCATCACCGTCCGACGGATGGACCATTATGTCTGGATCAGTGACGAGACGTACACCATTCTTTGGCCACGTCATATGCAGAGCTATTTCCTTGTTGAGGAACAACCTTGAAAGCCGAGGAATGATGGGCAACCGACGAAGTTGCTTAGCTGCGACCTTCGTAACTACCAATTCACCCTCATCATTTGTCACCTCGACATATCTAGAAGCTTCGCAATGCTTACAACGGTCCAGCTTGTCATCCTCCTCAAAGAATAGCATGCAACTGTTGGGACACACGTCGATCTTCTCATATGTCATCCCAAGACCAGCCAACATCTTCTTTGCGAAGTACATATTCTTTGGCAACTTATGATTCTCCGGGAGAACCTCGCCCATCAGTTGGACGATGTCGTTGTAAGCACTGTTTGAAATGTTGTGCTTCGACTTTATCGCCATTAGTCTTGTGAGAGTCCCAAGAACTGACATCTGAGTGTGCTCGTGCAGTCTCTCTTCTCCTGCGGCGAGTAGCCGGAAGAATTCCTGAGCATCGCGTGGAAGCTGGCCCGGCTCCTCAGCGTTCATTTCAACATCCCTACCAAGATCATGCAACATGTCATCCATCCTATCATGATCGTCATCAAGTTCCACCTCCGCGTCAACGTGTTTAATAGACTCTCCATGCCGGTACCATACAAGGTACTTCGGCATAAACCCACTTTTGCAAAGGTGTTTCTCCATTTCTTCCTTCTTCTGAGGCCACTTGTTCTCGCATCGATTGCAAGGACACTTCACTAGACGACCAGTTGCATCTTTGAAAGCGTGCTCAAGAAAAGCCTTTGTTACACCCATCCATTCATTCGAATGTGCCCCATCCTTTCTCCACCCGTCATACATCACCCTCCGATCACCGTCCATTTCAAAGGCTAAACAAAAGACAAAGAACATCAACGATCGTCCGTGGCTTAGGTGAACTCCCTATTAGGTAAAGGTCCTAAACCCACCCAAGAGTTTAGGCCGATGCTTGTGATTTGTGACGTGTATCCTACGATTGCCGCGAAATTTCGGCAGCATAACCTCGCTGCTCTCCAAGCACACGCCTGAACATGGTGTGTTGGAGAACAACTGGGTTACACAACCGAAATTCCGCGTCAATCGTAAGGCACATGTCACAAATCACAAGCATCGGCCTACACTCTCAGGCTGTCCAAAATACGTGGACAATTCCGGAACGGCAAACCTCACAAGCCAATGTGACGTTCGCCGTTCCCGAACGGGTGACGCATACGGTTCGCTATGGTTAACGATTAAAACTAAACTCTAAACATTAAAAAAAATCGGAGATTAAACAAAAGACATCACCCTCTGATCACATTGAGGATTAGACAAAGAATGCAACGACACAACCATAAGATAGAAGTGCCCTATACGCCAATGGCACAACCATAAGACAGAGGCTCGTCACGGCCGCCACGGCACGCCACGGCCGCCACGACCGCCATGAGCATCAAATGTGGTGTGATAACAATCTTACAAACAATCTTACAAACAATATTATATACGGGGAGGCTCACCGCGGTGAACGAGGGCGGCGTGGTCGAATGGCGTGGACGAACGGCGAGCGCGGCGTGGACGAACGGTGGGCTCTCTTCTTCGCGACGGCGGCCACGGGCTCCCTTCGCGGACGGCGGGCTCTCTTCTTCGCGGGCGGGCGTGGGGCTCGACAGGCGTGCAGGGGCGAGGGGCGCGGCGACGTGGGGCTCGGCGGGGTG
Source organism: Zea mays (assembly GCF_902167145.1). Classification (NCBI taxonomy): domain Eukaryota; kingdom Viridiplantae; phylum Streptophyta; class Magnoliopsida; order Poales; family Poaceae; genus Zea; species Zea mays. The sequence goes on along the minus strand of NC_050096.1, from coordinate 272,652,519 downwards.
GGCGTGGGGCTCAGCGGGGTGGGCGCGGCGACGTGCAGGGGCGTGCACGGGCGGGCGACGAGGGGCGCGGCTGCGGGGCGGCGTGCAGGCGTGCAGCACGGCGTCGTGGGGGCGCGGGAGCTCTGCGGGCGGCGTCGTGGGGCCGGGCGCGGGAGCTCTGCGAGGGGCCGGCGGTGCGTCGGCGTCGTGGGGCCGGGCGCGGGAGCTCTGCGAGGGGCTGGGCGGCGCGGCGGCGTCGTGGGGGCCGGGCGTCGTGGGAGCCGGGCGCGGCGGCGTCGTGGGAGCTCTGCACGGCGGCGAGGGGCGCGGGAGCTCTACGGTGTTGGCGTGCGGCGGCGCGGCGTGGTGAAAGAACGGTTTGAAACGAGCGAGAGAAGGCTGGGTCCGACGATGTAGGGCTTTATTTTCGTCGGCCTCAGTGAGGCCGACGAAAATACTGGTCGGTCAACGACGTATTTTCGTCGGTTTGGCCTCGGCCCACGAAAATAAAGTTATTTTCGTCGGCCTAGTGGCCGACGAAAATAATAAAACATATTTTCGTGGGCCTGCCGACGAAAATATTAATGGGCCCACGAAAATACGTTTTATATTCGTCGGCCACTAGGCCGACGAAAATAACTTCCTTATTTTCGTGGGCCGGCCGACGAAAATATACCGGCCCACGAACTTTTAGGCTTTTCGTGTAGTGCATGTATGGCTTAGAGATTTAGCCAGCCATTTAATAATTAAGAATTATAACCGATATATTATCTCATACTCTCTCTATCCTAAACTAAAATTTGTTTTAGTCTTTTATTAGATTCATACAATAATTAATGTATGATATTGAATGTGGATATTGAAGATGATGGAATTGAATTGAATTGAGTTTAATACTAAATTGTGCATGGTATTAAAATGAGATTTAATTCCAATTATATTGTTTTGATGTTACTGAATTGGAGTTGTGAGACTTTGTATTGTGAGAGGGGATTTCTAGTTATAGTTCAATTCCAAGAAATTGAGCCTCTGATTCCAAATCTCAATTCCACGTGCAACTAAACAACAAAATTTAGGAAAGTTGATTCCAATTCCCAATTATGTGTTTTATATACGTGTATAGATTCATTTAAAGATTCATTTAAAAATTATTCGTTTAAATATAGACATAAAAATTAAAAGCTAAACGAATACTAATTTAGAACGAGGACTTATATTTTATGTATAAAGTTAGCTATGTATTATAATCGTATGTGCTGTAGACTTTTTTAGTTAGATTTATAGCACTAGATGATTAATTATTAATATCAATGGGATCTTTTTTCAAAACCAATGGGATATTTTTTTCAGTTACTCGTAATTTTCTGGGCTCTTTACGAATACGGTGAATCTTTTTAAACACTGTTACCAATATCGTAGAAGTATTAATAAAATAACTGTAAACACGTGTCTTTTCGTCTAAAAAATCCTGGAGATTGCTGTAATGCCGCTGGCTACATGGAGGCAAACATGGCTCGTTGGTACAAAAGGCATCCGTTCATAGGCAAATTGTTGGACCCGGTCTCCTACTTGTTTTTGTTTAATATTCCGTGGCATCCATTGTTTCTGCTGCGTACATAAGTGGTAATGCTGTCACAGGCGCCGAATTTTTTGTATTTTAACCCTTTTTTAGAAAAAAATTCACGTTTAGACCCTAAAAAATTTTAATAGCAATTTTGGACCCTTTGCTCGGCGCCATAGGCTATGGCGTTGAGGTAACACAGCTCGGCGCCATAGCCTATGGCGCCGAGGTACGTGCTACGCTGGCACACCTAGATGTCGTGGCGCCGACGTGGCACCGAGCTCGGCGCCACAGATCTTGGCGCCGAGCTCGGTTGCGTTTTAATAGTTTTGTTGGAAAGCTGTAAGCACAAATCTTGTCTAGCCCAGTTGGTAGAGCATAAGGCTCTCCACCTTGTGGTCTTGGGTTCAAGCCCCATAGTTTGCATTTCAATATTTTTTTGTCTTTATCATTGATTTGTTTTTTTGTTTATGTCGCTGATATGTCTATACAAATTTATTTTTGGGTACCATGATCCTCGTTTTTTTGGGTAAATTAAAACACGAGCAATATAAGCATGACAGTTAAACCTGTCGATTCGCAGCAAGCATGCCCAGTGCCGCACAACCACCGTATCTCCCTCACAGTCTCACTCCCTGACGCTCGTTGCCTGCCAGCCTGCCTAATCTATAAGCTCATCGCCGTCGAGGCAGTGCTCAGCCGCTCTCTTCTATTTTTACAAGTGGTCAGGTAGTATTATTAGTATGTTGCATGGCTAATGGCCGATGGCCTGCGAGTATGGTTGGCTTTATGGGCGTATGGGCATGGCTGAGCACTGCTTATATTGAGCACTCTTCTATTTCTAAAGGAAAATACTAGCCATGCTTGCTGCGAATCGAGAGGTTTAAGTGTCATGCTTATACTGCTCGCATTTTAATTTACCCAAAAAAACGAGAATTATAGTACCAAAAATAAATTTGTATGGACACATCATCGACATAAAAAAAACAAATCAATGATAAAAACAAAAAAATATTGAAATGCAAACTATGGGGCTTGAACCCAGGACCACAAGGTGGAGAGCCTTGTGCTCTACCAACTGGGCTAGACAAGATTTGTGCTTATACCTTTCCAACAAAACTGTTAAAACACAACCGAGCTCGGCGCCAAGATCTGTGGCGCCGAGCTCGGTGCCACGTCGGTGCCACGGCGTCCAGATGTGCCAGCGTAGCACGTACCTCGGCGCCATAGGCTATGGCGCCGAGCTATGTTACCTCGGCGCCATAGGCTATGGCGCCGAGCTATGTTACCTCGGCGCCATAGCCTATGGCGCCGAGCAAAGGGTCCAAAATTGCTATTAAAATTTTTTAGGGTCTAAATGTGAATTTTTTTCTAAAAAAGGGCTAAAATGTAAAAAATTCGGTCACAGGCGCGCTGGGCTGCCGTGGGCCACGGACGGTCGCCGGCGAGACTCCCACGCGCTTTGCGATTCGCGCAACGGATCTGGTTTCCCCGGTCCCGTCCTCGACGAGCCACAAGGGCACAAGGCCTCCCCCCTCCCGATCCTCCTCACTATAGATGTCCAATAAGCACGAGGCCCGCGAGCCCGGCACGGCCCGGTTATATGCGGGCCCGGATCGGCCCGGCACGAATAAGCGGACCGGGCTCGGATAGGAAATTAGGCACGGTGGGCTAGCCCGGCACGGCCCGTTTAGCTCTAAGCCCGTTAAGCCCGTTTTTTACACTAAAACGTGTTTTCGACCCGTATAGCCCGCTTTTCGGCCCGCTTTTTTCGTGCTAAACGGGCCGGCCCGGCCCGTTTAGACCCGTTGCGGGCCGGGCTTGGACAAGAAATTGAGCCCGCGTGCTTACCCGACCCGGCCCGGTTTTCTAATCATGCCTGGCGGGCCGGGCCCAAAACGGGCCGGGCTTCACCGGGTCCGGGCCGAACCGGGCCGGGCGGCCCGTTTGGACATGTCTACTCCTCACCGCGACACGAACGCGAGCGAGCCCGGTCATGCCACGCGCCAGGCAGCGCCACGTGCTGCTCGCGCTCCCTGGGTGATCACTGTGAAGGCCGATTCTTTGTGCCCCAGAACTACTGCCACCGCGCCTTTTCTGAGGCCGGTTGGGATCGGTCCACCGTGCACCGCGAACTTGTGTCCTTAGGACGAAGAAGTCATTTCGACGAGACATTTAGTCTTTTTGTTGTCATAATTGGTTTAGCTTTCCATCTAAATTATGAATTTATTTAATAGAGAAGTTATTTTACCTTATATATTTATACCAAATAGCAATGGTATTAGATAGGGCTGAAATTTCGGGTTCGAATTTTCCTAATTTCGGGTATCCAGAAGTTGACCCGAACTCGAACATGAAACCAAATTTTCGGGCTTCGAGTTTGGGTTGATCTGATATACCCGACCGCTCTCCTTTTCATCCTCCTCCTGTTCGCTCTCCCTCGGCTCTTCCTCCTCTCGCCCGCTCTCCTTCTCATCCTCCTCGCACACCTCCCCAAGTTCCTCTGTCACGCCAACCCACACGACCGCCAGTGTCTACCAGCCACCACCGATCGATCCTTCCATAGCATGATGATGGCATCCGCGCGGAACAAGCGCGCCTACGCGTCGGCACACGGGTATGACCTCGTCGCGCTCCCCGCCAACGCCGTAGACCCCAGTCGCCCGCCCAGCTGGAGCCTAGAGTAAGGTCCTCACGATCCACACCCACCTCCGCACCACCAATGGATCTTCTCAAAGTGTGGTTGTGTGCAGGGTCTCGCTTCGTCCGTCGAGAGGAAGAAGATGAGACGAGGGACATCAGATCACTAGTAGCTCTAGCACCTTCTAGCTTCTTCATTCATGGGATTTAGTCTCTACTAGGCTTTCGTCTCCCCTTGATTGGATTGGATTCAACTAGATTAGGGGTGCTTCATTTCATCCAATCCCCACCAATGGGAAGTGGCTCTTCTGGAAGTGTGGCCGTGTGCAGTGTGCCCGTTGCAAAGAATGAGAGAAAGCCCGAGAGGAGAGGATGTAAATGTTCGGGTATATGGGTATTTCGGGTACCAGAACTTGTTACCCGAAATTGATTTAATAAATTCGGGTACTGGGAGGTACTACCTTGTTGTTCGGGTTCGGGATCGGGTTTTTCTGGTTTGGATTTTGGGTATCGGGTTTCCTGCCTAGCCCTAGTATTGGGTTGGTGGATGGAGAGATTATTCAGTCATTGAGACACGTAAAAAATAGCTACCCCTTGTTAGTATTCATTTTAGCTTTCCTTTCTCATCTTATCCAAAATGGCTGCTCTTCTTACCTTCCCTGTTGGATGCACTATAATACATATACGCTAGCTATTTTGCCTTTGGGTGTCCTTTTAGCTGGCCTATGAGACTCAACCTTAGAACACTATCTGTTAGATGTGTGGGGTTGTTTGATCGATTGGATGTAGAATTCTTCGCTAAGAAAGCAAATCAAGAAGACAAAGGTGGATCCAACAACATTAACCAAGTCATGGTGAAGTATCGGGATGAGGACGACAAATTGCTCCACGACAATGGTGACACGACTAACAAAGTAAGTCATAGTTGATTTTATTTTGCATGTGATGTAACATTTTTTCATCTTTAAATGTCTTCATTCTGTGAACTCGAACCATTTAGTTGTAGCCTTTTTTAAACAAGTTTGAGTGCATTATTTATCTTAGTGCTACATTGTAGCCTTCTTAGATGATATGACTGTGTATTGTAGTGCTTTGTGTTATGTATTGTAGTACTTTGTATTTTCTTTTAAATTCTCAGTGTATACTTATCCAAACGATTATTATGTTGCGAGGAAAAAGACCAATTTTTTTTGCATATTTTCTAAGTATCCATTTTGACAATCATGACATGAAAATATCGTAAAACATACATACAACCAACAAATCATCATAGAAACTATAAAATATTATGTTAGACCATACATCCAAAAGAACATCTCATCTAGAGTCCCACAACCTGTAATGTCCATAATATCAAATGAACCAATGTAACACAATCTAAAAAGTCTAATATTCCATACATCTATAGTGCAAACCTGTAAGCCGCCTTCACCACCTCTTAGATTTACATTTTATATTCTCAAGAGCATCGATGTCTATAGTGTAAGGGTTAGGACGATAGAATTTCTATGCTAGAGGTTGCGAAGGCTAAGTTGAAGGTTCGTCTTGTTGTTGAGATATCCCAATCTCATTGTAAGACCGCTCCTCCATCTCATCCTTCTCGCCCTAAAATATCTCTCATTTGTGTGGGATGATCTCTATCCCTGTATGGATCTGGTACGCCTATAGGGAGGGGGGAGTGGTGATAGGCTACCTGTAAAATTTTAGCTTAAGAAAAAGTTAAATCCTCGAATAGTGGTGTCGATATGAGCTCGGCACTGCCGAACAACATCAAATACTTTAGATGTTGTCAAACTTTTACATAATCTAACAGAGGTGATAACTACCTTCTACCTTGAATATGAAGCTACAACTAGTGAAGCACAATAAGCAAACAATATAGGGTAGAGAGATATTCAAATATGAACAACTTAAACCCTAACTACTCAATTAAGCATTTCAGATCAACACACATATACGCGAATTTTATCTCGTGGTTTAGCTCGCTACAAAGGCTTTCCTACCACCACGTTATTGAGGAGAGCAACGAAGGCGAAGGGTCACACACCCTTCCTCGATCTCAAGCCAAGAGCTCTCGCTTTTAGTATGAGAAGGTCTTTCACTACGAATGAGGGTGACTTACAGCAATCCAAGGCTACAACAACCTTGCAACTTGCTGATGATGTTACACCGAGAGCACCTAAAGGGTGAGGGTGAATAGGTGTTCCTGCAAAAAAAAACTTAACTAAAAACAACAAACTTGGTCTATAGACGAGGTCAGTGAAATCTAAAATCAAGTTCCATGGAGATTAAAAGGAGAATTTGTTCACTTAATTTCTCTCACAAGATGTGTATTAAAACAAGAGCAATAATGATAGTGAAGTGGAGAGCTCGGAAGAACACAATCGTAATGCAAGTAAATGGACAACGAGACACGACAATTTTATCCCGTTGTTCGGCCGAGGCCTACCTACATCTTGTGGCGTCCCAATGGACGAGGGTTGCACTTAACCCCTCTCAAGTGATCGAGAGATCAAACTTGAGTACCACGATTGTCTTCCTTATATATGCAGAGAATATGAAGAGGGATATAAACCCGTGAGAATTATGACATAGGGTAAGAAATCTTGTTGACTAGACTGTGAATAGTGATATAGAGTGAGGATGTGGAGTAACATATAGTGCCGGTAGCCTGAGCATCTCCAAGAGCTCCCTAAAAATGACTTCTCAAAATCAGTTTTAAGGGACATCTAAAAAATTAGTGGAGTAGATTTTAATCCTTTCTCCAACAGATCCTTTAAAGCGGCAGATTGTTTCTGTGGAGCCCAAAAAACTCCTTATTTGTAGCTACAAATGAGAGTTTTAAGGACTATGAAAAAGTTAGGAGCGTTTTAGGAAAACTGTCGGAGACACGTTTTTGTGTTTTTCCTAAAAAACTTGATTTATGAGAGACTTATGGGAAGATTTAGAGATGCTCTTAGGTCATAACACTCCAAACCTAAAGTTTAAGGGTTAGTTTGGGAACCCCATTTACCAAGGGATTTTCATTTTTTCAAGGTAAAATGAAATAATTTTTCTTTGGAAAATAAAAATCTTTTGGGAGAATGGGGTTCACAAACTAGTCCTAAATATAATATTAGTCCCATCGGATATGTAAATATGAAATTTCGATAAAAGATTGAAATAAAATAAAAAAACAAGGAGACGAGGTGCCGGAGGTGGTAGGGGGAGGGGGCGCAGAATCGCTACGCCTACACGTTTTGGTGCAGAGGCTAGGAGCACGGTAGCACGCTGTGAAAGTGCACGGCTGCATGCCTCGATTCACGCCTTTGTCCTTTGAGAGTTGAGATGCAATATATCATGCAATGCAAGCGGACGCCGGATATGCCTTTTGGAGATATGTCAAAGCCGTACTAGATTAACGAAGTGTGAGGTTCCTGTGCACTAATAATACTCCCAGTCTCACATTATAACTTATTCTTATTTTTTTACCATCAAAACATCTTAAATTTGATCAAATTTGTATACTAAATTAATAAAATATATTACATTCTTTATTAATTATGTTTTCATAGTATATCTGATCAATGTCGTAAATATTTAAAATTATCTCTATAGTTTTGGCTCTTAAACTTGAGGTATTTCTTTATTAGTTTCAGTTAAACTTGAGGTGCTTTGGCTCTTAAAAAATGATCAATTAAAACAAAGGGGGGCATGAAGTTTCATCCGGTTGTTGAGGTATTTCTTTCGGAAAGAAGGAATCACATACATGATTTGGGTTGTCTCAGCACCATAACATTAATCTTATGATCTCTAGTATATTTGGGAATCTGATTGACCTTTTTTTCTATTTTATTCACTACAACAACCTCGTTAAGATATTTAAGATTAGCAAAGTGCCGGTTTTCTTTTTGCCTCTCTCTCTCTCTATCAGACTACAAGATTACTTGGAACGAATCATTAGAGACCCTGATCCATTCCCTGCTATACCAATAGCAAAGTCCCGAGAAGCTTGCACGCGTGGGTCGTGAGTCGGCTCTCTTTGGCAATCGCGAGCTTATCGCTAGCTTAGGCAGAAGAACTAAGCTCTCGAAGGCATTGTTTATCTTCGGCTGCTCTTATTTACGCTAAGGAGCGCCTGCATATTGCTTTCTGGCTACTGCTGTTATCTCGTGTTTGCAGCGGCTGCAGCTGCAAACAATTGCTTTCTCCAGCTCATCCTCCGTTAGCACACCGTATTGTACTCAGGGCTAAGCTGAGAGCTCCTGCCTACTCAATCATCATTTAGGACATCATCAACTACTCGTAATTAAGTTTAGGTGGAATAAAAACTCGTCGTAGTTCAATAGCCAGGTGTAAGAAGCGCAGTGCACGTAGCATAGATAATTCAGGACGAGGACCGACGGGGACGGGGCCCTGCCTTTCCCCGGCCGGCCGTACGGGCACACCAGGCACGGGGGGCCCTTCCTGCCATCCGGGCCCCGCGCCCCATAAGCCGCTGCAGGGAGCGCGCCCCCACCGGGCCAGCGCGCGCACGTTCCGAATTTTTTGTATTTTAGCCCTTAAACAGAAGTAAAATCACGTTTAGATCTAAAAAAATTTTAAATGCAGTTTTGGACCCTTTGCTCGGCGCCATAGCCTATGGCGCCGAGCTAACACAGCTCGGCGCCATAGGCTATGGCGCCGAGGTCGTGTTGCGTTGGCACAACCCAGACGCGTGGCGTCGACGTGGAACCGAGCTCGGCGCCACAGATCTTGGCGCCGAGCTCGGTTGTGTTATTAAAATAGTTGTTGCAAACATGAGCACAAAGCCCATCTAGCCCACTTGGTAGAGCACAAAGCTTCTAACCATGTGGTCGTGGGTTCAAACCCCATAGTTTGCATTTTTTTGTTTTTTTTTTGTTTATGTCGATGGTGTGTCCGCTTAAATTTATTTCTCGCCTAGATTTTTTTACATCAGGCAACTTGGCTTAATTAATTGGGCTCTACCCGTTACTGGCCAAATGGCTACTACTGTAGTAAGGTGGCTACTTGACGTGTCTTTTTTTTTTAAAAAAAAAGGAGGGGGAAAAACTTTTTTGTTAATATAATAGGAAAAGAAGAAGAATGAGGAGGAGGAAAAAGACGTATCGTCACTCGAGTCTATATATGATCTCGTTCGACGGTCAAATAGACAAATTGTTGGCAAAAGTGCTATGCATATAAATGTTCGGCTGACGTACCTTCGTCACAGCTATTAGGTATACATATATTATTATGGTAGCAGCAGCTGATGAAGTCATCAAGCAAGCTAGCTAGAAGGAAAGTGTGGTCAAGGTGGGGTCAAAGCTATGAGCTAGCTAGAACGGTGCCGCCATGACCACCGAATTTTTCCCCCAGGTATATGTATATGAATGAAAAACCGAAAGGCTCGCCGCTTTCTGCAGTCGGAAGCAAACGCCAATATTGCGTACTGGGGAACCTACGAAGCTTCCTACGCGCAGCGAAACTAATCTACAGTACGGAAACCGAAGCTCGAAAAAAGGGAGCAAAAGCGGTCAACGACAAGCACTAAAATGTTTGTATATGAAGTTTTGTTAAAAAAAATCTAGGCGAGAAATAAATTTAAGCGGACACACCAACGACATAAACAAAAAAAACAAAAAAATGCAAACTATGGGGCTTGAACCCACGACCACATGGTTAGAAGCCTTGTGCTCTACCAAGTGGGCTAGATGGGCTTTGTGCTCATGTCTGCAACAAATATTTTAATAACACAACCGAGCTCGGCGCCAAGATCTGTGGCGCCGAGCTCGGTTCCACGTCGACGCCACGCGTCTGGGTTGTGCCAACGCAACACGACCTCGGCGCCATAGCCTATGGCGCCGAGCTGTGTTAGCTCGGCGCCATAGGCTATGGCGCCGAGCAAAGGGTCCAAAACTGCATTTAAAATTTTTTTAGGTCTAAACGTGATTTTACTTCTGTTTAAGGGCTAAAATACAAAAAATTCGGGCGCACGTTCCCGTCGCGCTCGCGCCGCGGTCACGGGCGTGGTGTGCCGTCCTCCCCGCGCTGCGCTGTGCTGGACTCGACGCGACGGGACACTACCCTACGCGCGCGGCCCGCGGCTCCGTGTCCGGTGTCCGCGTCTCCCGTCGCGTCCGTGGCGGGCGCGGTCGTGGGTGGCCGTGGGGTTGCCGGGTTGGGGGGTTTGCGGTCCGGGCCGAGCCAGCGTGGGCTTGGATTTGGGAACGTGGAGTGGGGACGGGGCTGCAGGGAAAGAAAATGATTCGCCGTCGTGACGCCAGTGGTCGCAACGGCCTTGAGCGCCTCGCGTGATCGCGTCGCAGGCGGCAGCACGGTTAGGCCGATGCTATTGCTGACGGCGGATGCCACTCTATCCGGCCAGCCGGGCGTCACATCACGTGGCCAGGGGCAGGCTGAGGCAGAGGCGCGCTGCCGTGTGGGGTTTCCCAGCCTTTGCCGGTTTGCCCCGGCATTTTCTATTTTATTAAAAAACTGTTTAAAAACAATATATTTAAAAAAAACTATTTTTAAAACTAAGGGCACGTGTCATTTCGCACGACGTGGCTGGCTTGCCACTATTAACACGTGTGCTGACCAGTGATATGATGTGCTGTCGCGGGAACGATATGAAAGCATACAATGGAACCGTGCATGGAGCTCACTGTCTCTCCCTTTTTTTTATCCTTATGGTCGCATCGGTTTACTGAGCGCCACCAACGCTATGAATCACTGACATCCATCTGACCATCTTGAGGCAAGTTGATGGTGGCCTCAAGCTTCTCATGGCTAAAGGCAAGATAATGCTCTCTCGTTTTCTTTTTTTTATGGTTGATTCGAAGAGTAGCCTTGCTAGCTAGGATTTTTTTTTAAAAAAACATATATTTATAAAGCGATGTAAAGTATTTTAGCTGGATCGACTGCATCATGAAACTTCGATCGATTGAGGGTTTATCCTTGATTTTTCATATACATATAGCTAGCTATATTTGCTCTATCTTTAGATTAGTTAGCTAGTTAGAAATTTAAGCTGGCATGTTTACTATGGGGTTCAATATGGTTAGTATATGTAGGTTTTATGTTGTTAGTTATAATGTTTATGTTTACGTACGGCATTCAAACACCCTCTCACGTCATGTGCCTACATGCAGCCATGCAAGGCAAACCCGTCTGTTCTGAGGGGGAAAAAAACTACGATCAGTGCCTCCGCCGTCTGCAGTAGTATCGGCAAAAGCCAATGGCATGTGGGTCTCCACTGTCATACTCACAGCTACAAAGATTTGCAGACGTCGCAGTTGCCAAACCGACCGATCCGACCGGCCTAAAAATTCTCGAAAACAAAACATCGGAAATGAACAATGGGCAGCTAGCCATAAAGAGCGTAGAATGTACTCACTCCGTTTCGTTTTAGTTATCGCTGGATATTGCAAAATTAAACTATTCACCGACAACTAAAAAGAAACAGAGGGAGCACGTGAGTAGCCGTCTTCCTTCCAATCGATAGTACCGCGACCGAATGATCTAGACAGCCCAAGTGGGCGTCCTCCATCAGCGTTAGGACCGAGCAGTAGCCCCTTCAAGTCTTGGACTGTACTCCGCTCTACGACTACATGTAAACTAAAAAGACTAAAAAGATCGGTCGAGTGATTCGCGCAGGAGTTCTCGCATGGCCCATCCGAATTCATTAGCCACTATGCGGTCATCAAGCGGCTGGCGTAATCAATCGCCCGCGGAAGAAATCTCGCGGGATCTCGGTAAGATCGACAGCTACGAAAATCCGGAAAGAAATGGACAATGGGGTTTTATAAATACAGCAGAGCACTGCACACGTATATGCATGGTAGCATGTGTGTGGAGAACTGAAGGCTGGAGAAGAACCCAGGCGCCGGCCGGCGAGGCGACGGTGGAAATGAGACGTGGGTTTCTGAAGCAACGGTTTCGTGATTGCTGCCAATTGGGGGGGGGGGGGGGGGGGGGGTGTTGTTTAGGGAGTTCTCGTAGCTGTCATGTGAGAGAGCCGGTGCTTTTGCACCAGGCGTTTCAAGTTGACCGCGCCTCGCCGTGGCCGTGCACTCAGACTCAGCCACCACCACACGCTCCAGCTGAGCCCGAGACCCACCGGCCACCGCCCGGCCGGCCGGCTGCTTGGTGCTCAGCTCAACCTGAACCCTGCCTTGTTGATTGCAACTGGACGTCGAAGGTAAACTTGCTGTCAACCTGCTTGACTCTGCTGCTCTGTTGCGGGGAATTGTCGGGGTGGTGATTGGCCGCCTCAACAGCAGTAGGTTTTGAGTATCCCTCCGTTCCAAAATATAATTCATTTTAAACTAAACAAATATTCATTAATTAACATACGGTTATAATTATATGGATATCTATATTTATTATTGTTTAAATTAATGTGAATGAAGATAAAGAGCGCTCTATATTTTGGAACGAAGGAAGTAGTAAAATCGATTTTCGGCGGAATCAAAAAGACATATATGGTAGAATCGTAACCATAGAATATGACCCTAATCGAAATGCATATATTTGTCTCATACACTATGGAGATGGTGAGAAGAGATATATTTTACATCCCAGAGGGGCTAAAATTGGAGATACTATTATTTCTGGTACAAAAGTTCCTATATCAATGGGAAATGCCTTACCTTTCAGTGCGGTTTGAACTATTGATTTACGTAATTGGAAGTAACCAGTTAGGTTTACGACGAAACCTAGAAATCGATCACTGATCCAATTTGACTACCTCTACGGGATAGATCTCAACAGAAAACTGTTGAGTAACGGCAGCAAGTGATTGAGTTCAGTAGTTCCTCATAGAAAATTATTGACTCTAGAGATATGGTAATATGGAGAAGACGAAATTGTTTGAAGCACGCATAGAACCGGAAGCGCCCCTTGTTTTAAAGAGAGGAGGACGGGTTGTTCATATTTAATTTGATGGTCAGAGCCGAATTGAAAGTCTATTCAGGAGTAAAGCGTGTTTTTCGTCGGAGAGAAAACTAATGTGCATCGTTATCCGTTTTCTTTTCCTTCCCTTATAATTTAGAGACCCCTATAGTCCCCTACTAGTAGATATAAAAACCAACTGAAAAACAGGCAGGTACAAAATAAAACGATCAGCAGCAGCACTAACAAAGCCCCCGCAGCGTCAACGGCGAAGAGCTGAAGAACCGGGCAAGTGGCCATGGCCGGAGGAGTTAGGCGTAACCTGCAACAGCAATTGGTCAACAGCCTTACCATACCAGCTGCTGCTCCAACGCACACGGCAGGCGGGGTTAGCCTACGCCGTGCAGCAGCGCTTCCAATAATTTTTTTCTTCTCCGGCCTCCGTGCGCTGCTCTCCGGCCGCGCGATGACGCAGCGGGCGGGAACAAAAAATCTGGCGCCTGCACGGGGGAAATTCTGGGCGAGGGCGGAATCGAGGACAGGCTGCCAGGCTGTGGAACGGAATCGAGGACGGCCAGCCAGCCGCACCGCATGACGCGGACGGGCGGGAGAACGTGCCCATGGGGCCAGCCGGCGGCCCGGGACGGGATGGGGAAGGAAAGCGAACCCGAACGAACGGCGATGCAGGCGCGGTTGCGGGGGCCGGGGGCCCCCCCGCCGGCCGGCCTAACGGCCAATTGAAAAAGCGGCACGTCCCTCTCTGCCGCACCATACGTCCATACCATACGCCCACGCTGCGCTGGGAAAATCGTCGTTCCAGAGAAAAACCGTCGTTCGCGGCATCGGGCGACGTAGACGGCTGGGGAGCTTTATAATAAGCGAGTAGCTGAGCTGGACTGCAAGGAATCAGGACTTGTTTATTATGGGGCTTCTCTCTCTCTCTCTCTCTTTTTTTTCCCTCTCCTCCCATTCACTGGTTGGTCGACTAGGTGATGGCCTAATCTCCTCTTTATATCTGTTATATATTATGCAACTTGGGAGAGGTCGATGTTCTTGCAGCGCATGAACGGATAGTCTATTATGCATGAAACTTTGGGGGGGGGGGGGGGGGTGGTGATCTCAGCCGCGGAAACGATCCCAGTCCGTATAAACGCGGCTATTAATCCGACCCGTCTGAGTTGCGTTTGGTTGCTTTTCTTTTTGCCCAAACCGATCGTGGCCGACCCCTGATAGTTTGCGCGCGTTTGCACAGAGGCACGAGCTGCTGCTGGGGGTATCGTCGACTGTCTGAGTTGTGCTCGCAACTGAGCCAAGTGCTAGGTTGTTGGTTACAAGGGAAGGGAAGTCGTCACATGCGCGCCTTGGAGTTGGAGCCCTGGGAAATTCCTGGTATTTCTTGCCGGCCCAGATCGCCTCTTCCGAGAGAACAGGCGAGCCAGAGAGACCAGAGAGAGGAGGAGGACCACCCCCGGCGCTCATACGCGCCGTGTTGGTGCTAACAAAATACAAGCAGCATGTTCCAAGTGGCGCCACCGCCAGTAAATTACGGGCATGTTTGGTTCGTGGCTAACTGTGCCACACTTTGCCTAAGGTTAGTCGTTCGAATTGAAGAACTAACCTTAGGCAGAAAATTTAGACAGTGTGGCAAGTTAGGCAAGGAACCAAACAGGCCCTACGTACTCCTACAGGCTACAGCTACCCACACAAGTTGCAGCCAGATATGTAGCAAGTCTATTCCTGAGATCCGAACCTAAGATGTGTTGTAGCGTGCCACCTGTGTAATAAAAGAAGCAACGCTCGCCTAATCGCCTGTGCAAGTTCCCGAACTTGAGAGGAGTGTGTATTATCGTTCACTGGGCAAAAGATCGAAGCCCACCAAGGATAGGTAAGAAAGATTCGACATTTCTAAACACCTCCCTAGTCCAGCCCACTCACGGATGGTATGGCAGTCTCTTGTACATATCGGCCCAGCTGGCGAAATACGCTCCACCCGGCCCGCTCTGTAACATCCTGGAAAGCTTTTTTTTTTTGGGAGACCGCCAGATCAGACCGCAGGTCCGCAGCAGCAGCAGCTTATGTTTTGGGATGGCAGGAGCACTTAATCGGCTCAAAGAACAAATGATCTTGGTCATTTGTTCAGTATGGTCAGTTCTCAAGCAACGCTAGACAGGATGAATGCCGACAGCTATATTAAGGTGGCCTATTTGAATATGAAAAGTGCAACCGCCAAAGACAAATGACTAAACAACTAAGCATAGACTTACATAATACAAGAGCAGAATACAAGATTATGTCCTTCGACCAAAAAAAAAATAAAAAAATAAAATCACAGCCACAAAATCAATCTCAACGGAACACAATACATGTCCTGATTCCTGGATCTATTGACTGGGAGCCAAATAATACCATGCGTGGTATTTGTTATTTCAGTACTATACAATGGTATGCTCAGTTCAGTACTCTAGAACCATTTACCCACTATATTAATACATGAACCTTTACGGTTAGCAGTGCCCAAAACATACTAAGTTATCTCACTGAACGTCATTACTACGCCAGTAGATGTGTCTAAGTATTCTCCTCGAGTTGCCACTACCAATGCCTCATTTCCTAATACGCATGAGGTACTCTAGCACGGTCAACCGAGACAACAGAAATCCAAATACGACCATTTTCAATACGGACAAAGGAAAAAAAAAACTCCATGCGGACAATCGAGCAGCATCCCCATATGGCCATTGACGGAGCCAAACAGACGATGCCTCAGGACAATGATTTGGTACATGCGCGCCCCTATCATCGCAGCGTTTCCTTTCTTCTTGCCTTGTAGTTGGGCTACCTATACTGCTTTGTTCTTCCTATATTGCAGAAAATAAATAATTGAACCAAAGTAAATGCAAAGAATGTCAATACACATAAATGGGAGACCGGGCAAATGCAGAAGTAAGACAGTTTAACAGATAAACTCGTTACAGTTACCTTTCTAATTGCCTTCCTATGATCTTCCCGGAATCAACTGGTATGGGAGACAACGATAAGTAGTCTCGTCGTTTCACTGGAGTTTCTAAAGCATTGCTGCTGCGTTTTTTGACTTTCTTGGACTTCTCAGGAGCTGACCCAAATAGCTGAACTGTCAAACTGCCACCTGATGAAAAGCAAGTGTATCCTGTTAGCTCCAAGGAATACTTAATTCGGGCACTCCGTCGCTCACAAAGGAGGCAAAGAACTAAGGAAAGGGAACACAAGCTTTACATAATACGAGAGCAGCTCCAGTCCATGCAGCGTCATCCCATCTTTCACCAAGGAGGAACCAAGCAAAAGCAGCTCCCCAAACTGGCTCCAACCCGTAAACAACTGCAGTTTCGGTTGCTGAAACATCGCCCATCGCCACCATCTGCAGGAGGACATGCAAGCAGTCCACAAGCTTAGAACAAGCGAGCCTTCAACGAGAGGAGCACTACAAGAACACTCAGAGAAGTAAACTGACCTCTGCCCACATGCATAACACCGTAGAAAGAACCCCAGTGTACAATGCTGGTATCCAAGGAAACGAAACTGTGGTATCCCAGAGCATCCCGAACGTCCAAGATTCAAAGCTGGATCCGCTGGTATCAACGTAGCCATCTTTGAACATAAACCAGAGAACGGAGGAGAAAGCAACCACAAGGACCTGGATGATAGAAGATTTTGTGAAATTGTGTCCACGGCGTTGCGCCGTCGCAATGGGTAAGATATATAGCAGTATAAAGGGATACGAGAATATGTTCGCGCAACCTCGAAGCCAAGAAGAGCTAAAAATTTCTTCTTGTCCGTACTCCTTGATATTTGTTCTGTTCTAAGCATATGGATCCCGAAAAACACGGCACTGAAGAAGTTCAAAATATCGCCAACCTTTGAACACAATGAAAGCAGTTCAAGGAATCAGTATCGTATTTACTTTTTAAGGCACAAAGCAAGCAGTTCATAAATATATCCAAAGACTTGGAATAATGAAATCTATCGATTTTGAGGATTTAACAGAAGTTTTATATGTTTGAAATTCGGTTGATCATCGTCAATGCAAGATTGAAGACTCAATGGGAGTGTGACTATTGTTGCATGCATAAAGAACCTTTTGGACAGAAGTCAGGAAAGCAAGAAACTGTGCCAGAGATCTTTAACCATTCTGTAAGATCCTGAAAGCTATTATTCACTACAGCCAATAAACTACTTAGTAAAAACAAAGTTGTTACTTACACTGGGAGGAGATCCACCACATTCCAGCAGGCCAATTCCGAACAGAGACATGATGGCTCCGAACCATGTGAGTCTGGGGATCGAAGCACCAAGAAGACCATCAATTAGAGGCACAACTACGACCTGTACAGTAACAGAAGCATTTGCCAGTTCAGGCCATTTCAGCAAAACCACCAAAATTCAGAATGAACACGGCGTGGAGCAGGATCTACCGTGAAGGCCGTGATGAAGGATGCTCGGCCAGCATCAGATGAGAGCAATCCAATTGCTTGAGAAAGGTAAGCTAAGCTAACCCAGACTCCCAGCTCCAGTCCCGCGTAGCGTACACTGCGGTCACCGAAGGAACGGAGCGCGAATGGTACGAAGGGGATGGCTGCAACAACGAACCGCACCATGTTGAAGACCGCAGGCTCTGTCAGGGCTTCGACCTCTTTCAAAACCGGAATATCACTTGCTGGCAGGATAAAAAAAAAGGATCAAAAGTGAACTACAAAAGGCTCAATTTTACTGTTAATACCAACCACAGCACAACCAATCACAGTGGTCGGAGAAAGAACTTTAGCATGAAGAGTATTTGGAGTAGCACTACAGATTACAGAGGCGATGCACTGCTATTTTTTTCAATACCCTAATTAGCAATGCCAGAATCGTGCAGAGTAGAGTTTGAGACCGAGCAGTTGAGCATATATAGTACGAACTGGAGCGGCTGTGTGTGTGAGAGAGAGAGAGATTAAGAACAAAGGAAGTATTCGCACACCATAGATGACCGTGAGGGCGTTGAGGATGATGATACTTCGTGTCTTCTTGGAGGCGAAGAGGATCCGGCTCCACACCGGCCGGCCGCGCGCCGGCTTCTTCGTCTCACCGCTCTTCTTCCTCTCGTCCTCGATCTTGGGCGCCTCCTCCTCGCCGCTGGCGCCGGGCCCGTCGAGCGCCACGCACCGGGGCGCCAGCGCCACGAGAACCCTTGCCCGGCGCAGCGACGCGGCCCAGCGGGGCTCCGTGACGACGGCTAGCGTCGCGCGGCAGGAAGGCCCCGCCGCTGCCGCCCCAGCCCCGACCATCTGCAGCGGCAGTGCCCACGACGCGGGCGCGAGGGAAGAAGCCATACCAAGACCGCTCTAGTTCTGCCTGCGCTCCTGTTGCTACTTGCTAGTGGTGCAATGGAGTGAGCAGGTGTAGCGGCCACTTATGGTGTTCTCTGACTGGACTGGAGGAGTAAAAAGGTAAGGTAGGATGAAATGAAATGAAACTCGCAGGAAGAAGGCCTGGGTCGTGTTTGTCAGTTTGTGGTGAAGAGCTTGTCTTTGGCGACGACGGCTGGGGATTTTATTTTCTGTGGAGGCGTGGAGCGGGGGCGCGCTGTGGTGGTTGGCCACGTCCGGTGCTGGGAGAGACCTCTCGGGTTTGTTTCCTAGCGAAAACGCCCGCGTCGATATGTCTGCTGGGTTCAGATGAGGCCGAGCCGGCGAGTCGCCGTGGCCGCGAAACAGAGCAATCGTCTCTCGTCGGAGAGCTACCGAGTACAGCGCATGTGATCCTCGCGGAGCCCCCCCACCTGTCGAGCTGTCATTGCTCGGGCGTCGACGAGATGGCTTGATTTGCTTTGCTTTGCTTTGCACGCTGTGGTTTTCATCACATGCTGTGTTATGACAGTTTCTCTGGCAGCCATGATATCCTCGTGCTACGAGGCAATATCTTGTAGAAGAGTACTCTTTAACATCTAGCGCGTGCATGTATATCTTCAAACCAAAAATTACAGACACAGCTTCTGACCACCAAAATCTGTTGCGGACTGCTAAACACTCAGCTTTTCAGTCAGCTTCTATAAAATTTGTTGGAGCAAAACCATCCAAAATCAACATAAACACATAATCGGTTGAGTCATTGTAATAGTAGAAATCCGTCACTTTCTAGATCCTGAGCCCTATGAACAACTTTATCTTTCTCCACACTTAATCGTAATGATACTCAGATTCTCCCCACAGCCAGATTTTTAAAAAAGCTGGTCAGAAAAAAGTTGAACCAAACATGCCCATAATACCTCCGGCGAGGGCATCTGGCCGGAGCTAGGGTGAAAACGGGTCGGGTATACCCATCGGGTACCGGATACGGATATTGCAAATACTCATTTTTCGATACGGATTCGAATATTTTTATATTCGGGACGGATACGGGTAAATACCCGGATACTGAAGCTTCGGATTCAGGTCGGATGCGGAGCGAGGACTACCCGGTAAATACTCAGATAGTCAGGTCGGATACAGGTACCCGGAATTCGGGTACCCGTTTTTTCATTTCCTGCATAATAGTATAGTTATAACATCATAACTTTTACGTATGAAATCGGATGAAGATAAAGTTTATATGAAAATTGTAGAGCTCGAAGAGATCTATAACGTTATAGTACATCAATTTTTTGTTTAAACATATCTTTAGGCCAAAATTATTAAAATAATGTTCAAATTTATATTAAACTAATATACTTTATCATTTTTATGTGGGGGATTAATGTTATCTCTACGTGGGAACTTAAGGTTATCTTTGTAGAGACTATTTATTAGTATTCATAACTTATTTGCAATTTTCGATCGACGCTACATTATTTTATGGATTTAATTGTATTTTATTGATTTTCTATGACAAGAAATTAATAGATATATAAATAGTCTCAAAAAATCATGAAATTTTACGGAGGTATAACATATTGTCGGGGACCGTAATTAGGGGTACCCCTAATGCTACTTAATCCAGTTGGAAAACATCTTCAGAACAAACCATAAACGACTGATAAAGCGCAGGCCTCGTCTACTAGGGGACGCGACCTCATCCGAGCCCAGCCTCGGGCAAGGACAGTAGTCCCGGACGGATTCACGCCTCGCCCGAGGGTCCCCTCAGTCAGCAGACGCACCCTCAGCTCGCCCGAAGCCCAGCTCGGGCAGACTTTGTCGTGCAGCAACCTCGGCCGGATCGCCCTACCAACCGACCGTATCGCATGCTCATTCAATGTGGGGATCGTCTGACACTTTATCCTGACACGCTCGCCTCAGTCGACAAGGTCGAAGTGACCGCAGTCACTTCGCCCCTTTACTGACCGTTCTAACAGGAAAACAACACTGTTCACCCCGCTCCGGCTACTGTGCCAACCACCAGGGCCAGACTAACGACAGCAGGTCTCGACCTCCCCCGAGTTTAGCCTCGGGCGCGACAGGGAGCTCCGCCTCGCTCGACCCCAGGCCTCGGCCTCAGCCCCGGCCTCGGGGAAGGTCTCCGCCTCGCCCGACCCCAGGCCTCGGCCTCGGGGGAAGGTCCCCGTTGAGAGCACCTAGAGGGGGGTGAATAGGTGATCCTGTAAAAACTTAAACTTATAGCCACAAAAACTTGTTAAGTGTTAGCACAATGATTGCCAAGTGGCTAGAAAGGAGTCTCAGTAAAACACAATACCACAAGAGATCAAACACAGAGATGACATAGTGGTTTATCCCGTGGTTCGGCCAAGACCAACGCTTGCCTACTCCACGTTGTGGCGTCCCAACGGACGAGGGTTGCAATCAACCCCTCTCAAGCGGTCCAAAGACCAACTTGAATACCACGGTGTTTTGCTTTGCCTTTCAATATCCCGTTTGCGAGGAATCTCCACAACTTGGAGCCTCTCGCCCTTACACTTAAGATTCACAAAGAAATACGAAGTAAGGGAGAAACTAGCAACGCACACAAGACTCAAAATCAGAGCAACAGCACGCACACAAGTCGCAACAAGAGCTCGCAACACAACTCAATGAGTCCACAACTCAACAAGAGCTCTAGATGCTATCACAATGAACCAAATGCGTGGAATCGATGTCTTGATGCTTAGGAATGTTGTAGGAATGCTTGATGTGCTCCTTCATGCGCCTAGGGGTCCCTTTTATAGCCCCAAGGCAGCTAGGAGCCGTTGAGAGCAATTCTGGAAGGCTGATCTTGCCTTCTGTCTTCGGGCGCACCGGACAGTCCGGTGCACACCGGACACTGTCCGGTGCCCGATTTCTTTCCTTAAACGGCGCAGCCGACCGTTGCAGATCTGGGAGCCGTTGGCGCACCGGACAGTCCGGTGCACACCGGACAGTCCGGTGCTCCCTTCCGACCGTTGGCCCGACCACGTGTCGCGCACAGATTCCGCGGCCGACCGTTGGCCCGGCCGACCGTTGGCTCACCGGACAGTCCGGTGCACACCGGACAGTCCGGTGAATTTTAGCCGTACGCCGTCGGCGAATTCCCGAGAGCGGCCACTTCGCTCGAGGCAACCTGGCGCACCGGACACTGTCCGGTGCACCACCGGACACTGTCCGGTGCACCAGACCGAACAGCCTTTTGGCTGTACACAGCCAACTTTTCTCTGACTCGATTTCTCCTGTTTTCAAGCACTTAGACACAATACATTAGTCTTCAAAACAATGTACTAAGGCTTAGAAACATACCTTTACTCTTGATTTGCACTATGTCCACCCATGGGTATAGATTCACATTTAAGCACTTGTGTTGGCACTCAATCACCAAAATACTTAGAAATGGCCCAAGGGCACATTTCCCTTTCAATCTCCCCCTTTTTGGTGATTTATGCCAACACAACATAAAGCAACTAGAACAAGTGCAATATCACTTCAAATAAAACTCAAATTTATTTTGATTCAATTTGGCATATATGGATCATTCCTTTGCCACCACTTGGTTTGTTTTTGCAAATCAACCTCAAAATCCTATCTCTAAGTCAAATCCACTTGTAGAGACATCAAGAGAGGTTTTCCAAAGAAAATTGATTCAAGATTCCAAAAACTCCCCCTTTTCCCATAATCAACACTTCTCCCCACAAGAGGCCAACTTTTGACAAAAGAGACATTGCAAGAGTTTTGACAAACCAAAGGCTCTATCCTACTGTTTTCAAAAACTCCCCCTTTTTCCCATAATCAACACTTCTCCCCACAAGAGGCCAACTTTTGACAAAAGAGACATTGCAAGAGTTTTGACAAACCAAAGGCTCTATCCTACTGTTTTCAAAGTTTCTCAAGTGGTAGCTGATCCATTTATTGCTTTGGCCTTTATTTTCTCCCCCTTTGGCATCAAGCACCAAAATGGGATCAATCTTGGCCCTTTAACCCCATTGCCTCACCAAAATCTTCAACTAAGAGCAAATAGGCAATAAGAGTATAAAGATGAACTTGGAAGAGTTACTCTTTTCATCGGAGTGCAGTGGAAGTCTTGCATGGTCCAAGTCCACCTTTTCCCTTTTAATTCTCCTTCGAGACTAAAACAAGCAAACTCAAGCATATGGTTAGTCTCAAAGGGTCAAGTTGTAACACATCTCCCCCTAAACATGTGCACCACTTTGCAACGGACTTGTGAGGTCCAGGGAGTGTTTGTACAACTTGAGCACCATTATTAAGCAACAAAATGCAGAAGGAACATGATCAAAAGCATAAACACATGTATGCTACAATTCAATCCAAGTTCCGCGAATCTAAGACATTTAGCTCACTACGCAGCCTGCAAAAGGTCTTCTCATCTAGAGGCTTGGTAAAGATATCGGCTAGCTGGTTCTCGGTGCTAACATGAAACACTTCGATATCTCCCTTTTGCTGGTGATCTCTCAAAAAGTGATGCCAGATGTCTATGTGCTTTGTGCGGCTGTGTTCAACAGGATTTTCCGCCATGCGGATAGCACTCTCATTATCACATAGGAGTGGGACTTTGCTCAGATTGTAGCCAAAGTCCCGGAGGGTTTGCCTCATCCAAAGTAGTTGCGCGCAACACTGTCCTGCGGCAACATACTCGGCCTCAGCGGTGGATAGGGCAACGGAGGTTTGTTTCTTAGAGTTCCACGATACCAGGGACCTTCCTAAGAATTGGCACGTCCCTGATGTACTCTTCCTATCGACCTTACATCCAGCATAGTCGGAATCTGAGTATCCAACCAAGTCAAAGGTCGACCCTTTTGGATACCAGAGCCCGAAACAAGGCGTAGCAACCAAATATCTTAAAATTCGCTTCACCGCCACTAAGTGACACTCCTTAGGATCGGATTGAAATCTAGCACACATGCATACGCTAAGCATAATATCCGGTCTACTAGCACATAAATAAAGTAAAGACCCTATCATTGACCGGTATGCTTTTTGATCAACGGACTTACCTCCTTTGTTGAGGTCGGTGTGTCCGTCGGTTCCCATTGGCGTCTTTGCGGGCTTGGCGTCCTTCATCCCAAACCTCTTTAGCAAATCTTGCGTGTACTTTGTTTGGGAGATGAAGGTGCCGTCCTTGAGTTGCTTCACTTGGAACCCAAGGAAGTAGTTCAACTCGCCCATCATCGACATCTCAAATTTCTGCGTCATCACCCTGCTAAACTCTTCACAAGACTTTTGGTTAGTAGAACCAAATATTATGTCATCGACATAAATTTGGCACACAAAAAGATCACCATCGCAAGTCTTAGTAAAAAGAGTTGGATCGGCTTTCCCAACCTTGAAAGTGTTAGCAATTAAAAAGTCTCTAAGGCATTCATACCATGCTCTTGGGGCTTGCTTAAGTCCATAGAGCGCCTTAGAGAGCTTACACACGTGGTCGGGGTACCGTTCATCCTCGAAGCCAGGGGGTTGCTCTACATACACCTCCTCCTTGATCGGCCCGTTGAGGAACGCGCTCTTCACATCCATTTGGTACAACCTGAAAGAATGGTGAGCGGCATATGCTAGCAAGATACGAATTGATTCTAGCCTAGCCACAGGAGCAAAAGTCTCCTCAAAGTCCAAACCTGCGACTTGGGCATAACCTTTTGCCACAAGTCGAGCCTTGTTCCTCGTCACCATCCCGTGCTCGTCCTGTTTGTTGCGGAACACCCACTTGGTTCCCACAACATTTTGCTTAGGACGAGGTACCAGCGTCCAAACTTCATTTCTCTTGAAGTTGTTGAGCTCCTCTTGCATGGCCAACACCCAGTCCGGATCTAGCAAGGCCTCTTCTACCCTGAAAGGCTCAGTAGAAGAGACAAAGGAGTAATGCTCACAAAAATTAACTAATCGAGATCGAGTTGTTACTCCCTTGCTAATATCACCCAGAATTTGATCGACGGGATGATTCCTTTGAATCATCGCTCGAACTTGGGTTGGAGGTGCCGGTTGCGCTTCTTCCTCCATCACATGATCATCTTGTGCTCCCCCTTGATCACACGCCTCCTGTTGATGAACCTGTTCATCGTCTTGAGTTGGGGGATGCACCGTTGTTGAGGAAGAAGGTTGATCTCGTTCATCTTGTTCCTGTGGCCGCACTTCTCCAATCGCCACGGTTCGTATAGCAGCCGTTGGAACATCTTCTTCATCTACATCATCACAATCAACAACTTGCTCTCTTGGAGAGCCATTAGTCTCATCAAATACAACGTCGCTAGAGACTTCAACCAAACCCGATGATTTGTTGAAGACTCTATACGCCTTTGTATTTGAGTCATAACCTAACAAAAACCCTTCTACAGCTTTGGGAGCAAACTTAGAATTTCTACCCTTCTTTACTAGAATGTAGCACTTGCTCCCAAATACACGAAAGTAAGATACATTGGGTTTGTTACCGGTTAGTAGCTCATACGAAGTCCTCTTGAGGAGGCGATGAAGGTAGACCCTGTTGATGGCGTGGCAAGCTGTGTTCACGGCTTCCGACCAGAAACACTCGGGGGTCTTGAATTCTCCAAGCATCGTCCTCGCCATATCGATTAGCGTCCTGTTCTTCCTCTCTACCACACCATTTTGCTGTGGTGTGTAGGGAGTGGAGAACTCGTGCTTGATCCCTTCCTCTTCAAGGAACTCCTCCACTTGAAGGTTCTTGAACTCGGACCCGTTGTCGCTCCTTATCTTCTTCACCTTGAGCTCAAACTCATTTTGAGCTCTCCTGAGGAAGCGCTTGAGGGTTCCTTGGGTTTCAGACTTATCCTGCAAAAAGAACACCCAAGTGAAGCGGGAAAAGTCATCAACAATAACTAGACCATACTTACTCCCTCCTATGCTCAGATAGGCGACAGGTCCGAAGAGGTCCATATGCAGCAGCTCCAGGGGTCTTGAAGTGGTCATCACATTCTTGCTGTGATGCGCTCCTCCCACTTGTTTACCTGCTTGACAAGCTGCACAAGGTCTATCTTTTTCGAATTGCACGTTAGTTAAACCTATCACGTGTTCTCCCTTTAGAAGCTTGTGAAGGTTCTTCATCCCCACATGTGCTAAGCGGCGATGCCACAGCCAGCCCATGCTAGTCTTAGCTATTAAGCATGCATCTAGACCAGCCTCTTCTTTTGCAAAATCAACTAAATAAAGTTTGCCGTCTAATACACCCTTAAAAGCTAGTGAATCATCACTTCTTCTAAAGACAGACACATCTACATTTGTAAATAGACAGTTATACCCCATGTTGCATAATTGACTAACAGATAGCAAATTATATCCAAGAGACTCTACTAAAAACACATTAGATATGGAGTGCTCATTAGAAATTGCAATTTTACCTAACCCTTTTACCTTGCCTTGATTCCCATCACCGAATATAATTGAATCTTGGGAATCCTTATTCTTGACGTAGGAGGTGAACATCTTCTTCTCCCCCGTCATATGGTTTGTGCATCCGCTATCAATAATCCAGCTTGAACCCCCGGATGCATAAACCTGCAAGGCAAATTTAGGCTTGGGACTTAGGTACCCAACTCTTGTTGGGTCCTACAAGGTTAGTCACAATTGTCTTAGGGACCCAAATGCAAGTTTTATCACCTTTGCATTTTGCCCCTAATTTCCTAGCAATCACCTTTCTATCCTTTCTACAAATTGCAAAGGAAGCATTCAAAGCATGATATATTGTAGAAGGTTCATTTACTTTCCTAGGAACATTAACAACATTTCTCCTAGGCATATTATGAACAGCATTCCTTCTACCAACATTTCTATTATGCACATATGAAGAACTAGAAGCAAACATAGCATGAGAAAAATTATCGTAAGCATTATAACTCCTATCATGATACAAAAAGGCATGGTTCTTTTTAGCACTAGTAGCTATAGGGGCCTTCCCTTTCTCCTTAGCGGGAATAGGAGCCTTATGGTTTGTTAAGTTCTTGGCTTCCCTCTTGAAGCCAAGTCCATCCTTAATTGAGGGGTGTCTACCGATCGTGTAGGCATCCCTTGCAAATTTTAGTTTATCAAATTCATTCTTGCTAGTCTTGAGTTGGGCATTAAGACTAGCCAACTCATCATTAAGCTTGGAAATTGAAACTAGGTGTTCACTACAAGCATCAATGTCAAAATCTTTACACCTAGTACAAATTACAACATGTTCTACACAAGAATTAGATTTATTTGCAACTTCTAATTTAGCATTTAAATCATCATTAAAACTCTTTAACTTAGCAATAGTTTCATGACAAGTAGATAGTTCAAAAGAAAGCATTTCATTTCTCTTAATCTCTAATGCAAGTGATTTTTGTGCTTCTACAAATTTGTCATGTTCTTCATACAACAAATCCTCTTGCTTTTCTAAAAGCCTATTCTTATCATTCAAGGCATCAATCAATTCATTAATTTTATCTATCTTAGATCTATCTAAGCCCTTGAACAAGTATGAATAATCTATGTCATCATCATCACTAGACTCATTATCACTAGAAGAAGCATAAGTGGAGTCTTGAGTACTCACCTTCTTCTGCCTTGCCATAAGGCATGTGTGATGCTCGTTGGGGAAGAGGGATGACTTGTTGAAGGCAGTGGCGGCGAGTCCTTCATTGTCGGAGTCGGAGGAGGAGCAATCCGAATCCCACTCCTTGCCTAGATGTGCTTCGCCCTTTGCCTTCTTGTATGCCTTCTTCTTCTCCCTCTTGCTCCCTTGTTCCTGGTCACTTTCATTATCGGGACAGTTAGCAATAAAATGACCAAGCTTACCGCATTTGAAGCATGAGCGCTTCTCCTTTGTCTTGGTCTTGCTTGGCTGTCCCTTGCGACCTTTAAGCGTTGTCTTGAAGCGCTTAATGATGAGGGCCATCTCCTCATTATTTAGCCCGGCCGCCTCAACTTGCGCCACCTTGCTTGGTAGCGCCTCCTTGCTCCTTGTTGCCTTGAGAGCAATGGGTTGAGGCTCATGGATTGGACCATTCAATGCGTCGTCCACGTACCTTGCCTCCTTGATCATCATTCGCCCGCTTACAAATTTTCCAAGAACTTCTTCGGGCGACATCTTGGTGTACCTAGGATTTTCACGAATATTGTTCACCAAATGAGGATCAAGAACGGTAAAGGACCTTAGCATTAGGCGGACGACGTCGTGGTCCGTCCATCGCGTGCTTCCGTAGCTCCTTATTTTGTTGATAAGGGTCTTCAGCCTGTTGTAAGTTTGGGTTGGCTCTTCTCCACTTATCATTGCGAATCGTCCAAGCTCGCCCTCCACCAACTCCATTTTAGTGAGCATGGTGATGTCGTTCCCCTCGTGAGAGATTTTGAGGGTGTCCCATATCTGCTTGGCGTTGTCCAAGCCGCTCACCTTATTGTACTCTTCCCTGCACAAAGATGCTAATAGAACAGTAGTAGCTTGTGCATTTCTATGGATTTGTTCATTTATAAGCATAGGGCTATCCGAGCTATCAAATTTCATTCCATTCTCTACAATCTCCCATATGCTTGGATGGAGAGAGAATAAGTGACTACGCATTTTGTGACTCCAAAATCCGTAGTCTTCCCCATCGAAGTGTGGAGGTTTGCCAAGAGGAATGGAAAGCAAATGCGAATTCGAACTATGTGGAATACGAGAATAATCAAATGAAACGTTCGAATTGACCGTCTTCCTGTAGTCGTTGTCGTCGTCCTTTTGGGAAGAGGTAGACTCATCGCTATCGTCGTAGTAGACGATCTCCTTGATGCGCCTTGTCTTCTTCTTCTTCCCGTCTTTGCGCTTGTGGCCCGAGCCCGAGTCATTGGACTTGTCATCCCTTGGCTCGTTGACGAAGGACTCCTTCTCCTTGTCGTTGATCACGATTCCCTTCCCCTTAGGATCCATCTCTTCGGGCGATTAGTCCCTTCTTGAAGAGAACGGCTCTGATACCAATTGAGAGCACCTAGAGGGGGGGGGGGTGAATAGGTGATCCTGTAAAAACTTAAACTTATAGCCACAAAAACTTGTTAAGTGTTAGCACAATGATTGCCAAGTGGCTAGAAAGGAGTCTCAGTAAAACACAATACCACAAGAGATCAAACACAGAGATGACACAGTGGTTTATCCCGTGGTTCGGCCAAGACCAACGCTTGCCTACTCCACGTTGTGGCGTCCCAACGGACGAGGGTTGCAATCAACCCCTCTCAAGCGGTCCAAAGACCAACTTGAATACCACGGTGTTTTGCTTTGCCTTTCAATATCCCGTTTGCGAGGAATCTCCACAACTTGGAGCCTCTCGCCCTTACACTTAAGATTCACAAAGAAATACGGAGTAAGGGAGAAACTAGCAACGCACACAAGACTCAAAATCAGAGCAACAACACGCACACAAGTCGCAACAAGAGCTCGCAACACAACTCAATGAGTCCACAACTCAACAAGAGCTCTAGATGCTATCACAATGAACCAAATGCGTGGAATCGATGTCTCGATGCTTAGGAATGTTGTAGGAATGCTTGATGTGCTCCTTCATGCGCCTAGGGGTCCCTTTTATAGCCCCAAGGCAGCTAGGAGCCGTTGAGAGCAATTCTGGAAGGCTGATCTTGCCTTCTGTCTTCGGGCGCACCGGACAGTCCGGTGCACACCGGACACTGTCCGGTGCCCGATTTCTTTCCTTAAACGGCGCAGCCGACCGTTGCAGATCTGGGAGCCGTTGGCGCACCGGACAGTCCGGTGCACACCGGACAGTCCGGTGCCCCCTGCCGACCGTTGGCCCGACCACGTGTCGCGCACAGATTCAGCGGCCGACCGTTGGCTCACCGGACAGTCCGGTGCACACCGGACAGTCCGGTGAATTTTAGCCGTACGCCGTCGGCGAATTCCCGAGAGCGGCCACTTCGCTCGAGGCAACCTGGCGCACCGGACACTGTCCGGTGCACCACCAGACAGTCCGGTGCTCCAGACCGAACAGCCTTTTGGCTGTACACAGCCAACTTTTCTCTGACTCGATTTCTCCTGTTTCAAGCACTTAGACACAATACATTAGTCTTCAAAACAATGTACTAAGGCTTAGAAACATACCTTTACTCTTGATTTGCACTATGTCCACCCATGGGTATAGATTCACATTTAAGCACTTGTGTTGGCACTCAATCACCAAAATACTTAGAAATGGCCCAAGGGCACATTTCCCTTTCACCCGTCTCGTCCGACCTCGGGCCTCAGCCTCAGTCTCGGCCTCGGGAGGAGTCACATCCTCGCCCGACCTCAACCTCGGCCTCAGGAGAAGTCTCCGCCTCGCCCGACCTCGGCCTCGGACCGACTACGCTACAGGGGATACATCATTACCCTACTCCTAGCTAGTTGCCTCAGACTACGAAGGAACAAGACCGGTGTCCCATCTAAGGTTACTCTGGTAACAGGTAATGATGGTTCCCCGCGTGCGCCCATGACGTCGGTTGCTCTCAACCCCCTACGGAAGCAAGGAAACGTCAGCAGGATCCATGCCGTACCGCCAGTTATGCTTCTACAGGGCTCAAGGCACTTCTCCGACAGCCACGTTAGCACACGTGCAGGGCTCAAGGCACTTCTCCGCCAGCCACGTTAGCACATAGCTACACCCCATTGTACAGTTGGGCCATCTCCTTGTATCTATAAAAGGGGACGTCCAAGGCATTCCAAAGGCACGGGGACAACAGGCACGCAACACGGGAAAAACGCACAGACAGACGGACACACAACGCAGACAAGCGGAGGTAGGCAGAGTAGGAGAGACGCGGTGGAGGCAAGCTCAGACAGCTCACCTCAAGGCCAAACCCTCTCTCTCTCTCGTACTCGCTCTCGCTCTCGCTCTCTCGCGACGCTTGTAACCCCTACTACGAGCACCCCGGTGCAAGATAACATAAGCCTTATTCCCCTCTTGTTTTCCATCTTGCATCAACCCATCTGGACAGGGACACGCAGCAACAAATTCACTAGTCGGTTGACGGTCCTTGCGGGTCCGAAACGCCGACACATATGTTCATATATAACCATAAAAATGTTTGGATAATAAGATCTATAAGATGCCCAAGTTTTTTCCATTTCACTTTCACTTATTTATATGAGTTACATGTGAAATCACTGTAAGTATCCAAGTTTCAACATAATCAATACTTTACTTTATCATTTTCATACGAGAACTTGTGTTATCTTCGTATAAAATGTTTATTAGTTTTTGTAACTTATTTGCATTTTTGAGTGAAATTAGAATACTTTATAATTTTTTAATATTGTGGTGTTGGTTCTACAATTTCCTCGTGATTAGTAACTTTGAACTGCATGATGTCAATTTTATTGGTTTCCTTTCCTACATTTGATCTATCATATACATGATTATGTATTGCTTAATTTATGTATTTGTTGGATGGTTGGACAATTAATATCATCGGGACGAACTACCCGACAATTATCTGGTACCTAATCGAGTAGTATTTGTTATCCGTTTCTTACCCGCCCGGATTATTACCCGGTCCTGTCCTATATCCATCCTGAATCTTAACTACCCATATCCGGTCTCGTATCCGAGAGAAATACATTAGGGTAGGATACAGGATGACCCTGTATCCGGCTGTATCTGTCCCGTTTTCATCCCTAGCCGGAGTGGATCCGTTCCCCTAGCAGCTTATGGAAGAAGCTCCTCTTTGCTACCAATAGAACAGAATGCCGAGTCTATGGCTCTAAACACTTCAATAAAACCTTCTACTATGTTTAAAATACAAATTTCTCCTCCTGCTGCAATGACAAAAACTTTTATCCGGCTTATTCCCTAATGTAGTTTTATGCCACAACTCATTTCATAGTTCTTGTTTTTTAATTTTATTTATCATTCCTTTGCTCTTTTCCCTTCCAATGCTTACATTAATAGTCGCCACTTACACATCTTATTTTTAGTGTACAAATCTATATCATATAGGTCAATTGAATGTTAAAGTACACTCCTCCAAAACCTGCTACTTCGTTTGGAAGATATGGAGACAAAACATCAAACAGGTATGACAGGGTTCACTCGCTCCTTACAATACCAACCAAGAACACTGAGAATGGCAATCAAATTAGGCAGCTGCCATAAAAAAACTAGTAAACAACAGTTGTGACTGCATTTATAGTACATGGTGGTCACTTTAGCTAGCATGTGAGATAGATAATCCACTAGTATCATAATGAAGACATAGCGATCCATTGAAGTAAGAAACCTAGGCAGAATTAAAGGAGGATGCGGTAGACAACCTAGGGCTACTCCAAAAATAGTGTCGGTCATGAACAAATAAAGAGAGTTAACAATAAATTCGAGTGATTTGGTCCAGCGGATATCACCAATTTCATAACAAATGCTTACACTTCAACAATGTCAAAAAAAGAAGAGAAAGAATGTTAGACATGCTGAGGCACATTCGTTCTGTATTTTGTCATTTCAATGTACACTTGTACATTTTCCTATATTAAGGATCTTACTAAGGATCTATTACATTTTACTTCATGAAGGTCTCTAAATCTAAAAAACTATCCCAAGACTTTTAGTTGTTAGGAGCATTCATGCATATATCATGTGAATATGCTGATAGGATGTAGTCCTTGTAGGCCACACGAGCATATAAGAGCACACAACGGACAAGGTTGATGAAGCCAAATATATAGGATTTAAGTATATGTGGCAAATAGAAGTACACATAGACAACATCCGGAACCCCTGCCCCACCCCCATATACAACGACATGTGCTTTGGCGTGAGATAGACGAGTGAATTTTTTTAACCACAGTTTGAAATTCGCTTCCACTAGGAGTCGAACCCAACCTAAGGAGTACTACTTAGACCACCTAACCAACTCGGCTAAAGGCCCTTTCGCAACATTGACACATAAAAAGGCTGCCATTGCATCTTAGGCACCACCGCATGTGCCATCACCAGCAGCCTCCTCACCACCATGCCTAGGTCTTGTTGTTGCTGTCACATAACTACAGTGAGCTTACTCTATTTTAGATTATATAATAATTATATATGCATGCCAAATAACATAACTATGACAAATATGTTTGCAAAGCTAAGGCTGCTACACAGTTATCTCATGGCGCACATTTCTGGGATATGGTAATAAATTGATAAGAAATTGGGGTATTCATGGAACTCTGTCAGTGTCATGTTATTGCAAACTTAAAACCAACAGTTATCAAATCAAATCTATGAAGCAAATAACAAGTTATTGTTTTTTAGGTAATAAACGTTTCTTTTGTTTAACAAATTTTAATGTGCATAGAAACTAAGAACAGCTATCCCCTGGACATGTCCTGTATATAACAATGGCAATGTATTTGAATATAATCACTACCATATTATTTAGGAAAAGCGAATACTAACAATACCATATTGTATCTACTTTGTAACAGCAAGATGAAAGTTCCACTCAGAAATACAATGCACAGACATACAAAGCACCAATACAGGTATATAGTAATTTTACTAATAGTATACTATTACAAAAACTACAACGCTTATGCTTAATTATGATCAATACCCTCTTATCTAGGAAAAGAATTTCTAAATTTATTATATTGTAGTACTTTTCCAAATAGTATACTATTACAAAAACTACAACACTTATGCTTAATTATGATCAATACCCTCTTATCTAGGAAAAGAAAATACTGAAAAGAATTTCTAAATTTATTATATTGTAGTATTTTTCCAAATAGTATACTATTACAAAAACTACAAAACTTATGTTTAAATATGATCACTACCCTGTTAATTAGGAAAAGAAATTACTAACAAGTCTTTATAAATTTATTCTGTTTAATAATTATCACTATATCTATTTCTTAATAGCAAGAAGAAAGTCCCACTTAGAAAGACGATGCAGATACATCACCATTGGAATTACCTCCAAAAAGGTGATCTCACGCAATAGCAACAAATTATTATCTATTATACACTAAAATTACAGGATGCGTTAAGAGTGTTATCCATGGTAGACTCTACTGAAGTGAGGATGCAGTATCGGTGAATGCTTGAGGAGTTTCGCCAGGCAACTGTAAGTTCTTTCACCTATTAATGTGCAATGCCGTTTCAATAAAGGAGGTCAACTGGAAGAAGTTATGGTAAACTAAACAAGTTAATGCTGAAGGAAACAGCTCAGAGTACTTGAATGCAAATTTAGGACAGACTTGCTCGAGTCACAACTGCAGATGATCCAGGGATTATTCTCTTTTTGAGAGGAAATGTACAATAATGCTAGGTTAATCAGTTTAAATCTCAATGCACATATAAACAGAATTTAGAGAATCCAGAACATCCATTAAAGTGCATCTATTTTCTCTCTCTTTTTATCAATTCCAATCTCCATGTTACGACTATTCAGATGCTTCTTGTAAATGCATGCAGAATTGGGAGGATCAAATGAAATAACACCAATATTTGATAGTGACTTAGAGTTATTAGGGATTAAGGACTTCATGTAAGGAGCATTTCTGTTTCGAGATCTGCCAGCAATCCAGCACCGAGCAATGTCATAAGTTAAGTATTTAGGGAATGGGTTCTAGCTGCTACTAATTAGGATAGTTTGTACAATGTTAACGAAATCAATTATATTTAGGTGTATTTTGACAATGGCAGTTCAATGAACACCATATTTAGCTTAAGTGATGTTTTTCTATGAGTTGTTGACTTTATTGGTTTGGAAAATCAGTTTCTCAATGATTATATGTGCAGTACTTCATAACGTCTCCAGAGATAAGACACTATTAAGAAAACCTTCTTACAAAGCCCTCGACCTAATATTTACTCCTGGGTCTAAAATTTAGTTAAACCCAAAAACTTCGGTCACTCAGAACACTTAAGCTAGAGATCCTTTCACTACAAAACTAATATAGAAGGAATACCTCAATCTTTACTCTTTTAAAACACGAATTTCGTGCATCGTACATAGATCTATTCTCTCTCCTCCATTTGTCGTGTACTAGTGTGTCGCTACCTAATAGATAGGCCGAGAGAAATCATCAAACCCAACACGAGCGTGTCATCTTCCTCGCTTCTCGTCTATCAGTGAGCTATTACCTCACAGGCCATGAGAAACCACCAAACCCAACACGATAGGAAGCCACACACAACGCAACACTCACACGTAGTACCACCCGCTAGCTGAAGGAGTACGAGCGACGGAGAAAGCTATAAAAAAGAGATCGAGTTACTTTTAAACTCATATCTTTTTAGACTTTTAGCTAAGATAAAATGTAATTATTGTTTTTATTAGTTTAATATCTGGTAATAGATAATATGTTCGCTTTGATATTAAATGTATTTATTATGAGTTTTTGTGTGTGAAGAAGGTCCATCATATTAGGTCATCACATGTATCAAATATGATTGTGTGCTGTTGCAACACCCGAACCATTAACTAGTAAAAATAATATTTAGAGCTTTGACAAAAAATCAATATGCATGATAGTTATATATACTCCTGTAAAGATATTATATGACACCACCACGATAACAAGAGTATTTAGAAAAAAAAACATCAAAAAAACAAAAACAAGTACATAAGTCTGGGGCCGCTTGATCAAGGGCACTAACATGGCTATAAGCGCATATGTGCAATATAGAAAGGTTTGAGCTGAGTGTAATATTCGTCATCTATATAGTTGATATTTAGGTACAAGTGTGGTAAGAACCGTAAGATATTACACAATTAGATAATGTCTGGGCTAGCAAATATGGAGAAGCCCAGCTACTTCTTGCGGTGAAAACGGATATTTATTCTTATACCAGTTTTTTTTGTTTTTTCTATGAATAAATAGAATATCAAATCATTTATGCAAATTTATATTCTTGTTTTTTTAACATTGATCTTATAAAAAGGCTAGATATAAAATTTGGATATTGATACAAATAAATTTTCACCTTTTTATGGTAGGGAGCAAATAATGTATAGAAAATTATGTAAAATTTTATTCTTATTCATGATAATGTGCTTGATAGCGCAAGAAAAGATTAGCATAAAATTATATATATATATATATCTATTTTAAAATATTAAATTTATCTTAACTATTCAGATACCCATTATCATCCCTACTTGTGATATCTGTTGCCGAGTCGAGTGAGAGACCTCAGACCCAAACAAGACCTCCTACTATGTGCTAGCTCCTCCTAGCTAGCTGCTGAATAAGTGAAGTCCAAAAAATCTAAACCTTTTTATGTCGCTTTACACCTTACTTTTATAGCAGAAGGGAATAGAGTTACATCTATATATGAGCAGATGGTTCTACTCAGTAGAGGTCCAATCAATCATATATTGTTGTAATTCTTGTACTGTATGCGAATCATGTCTTTAATATGCCACAACAGGTATGACGGCCACGTCATCAAGTGTAGCATAGTTGATAGTTGTTGAAGGCATGTCCACATTGATTTCTTTTAACTGCTACGACACATCTGGTAATAAATACGATGGACAAAAGTCTTATATTAATCACTCGATACCATGTGTGCCCGATCTAGTCGGGGACGAACATGGTGTCGAGCCTATAAGGAAAATAGTCCCGACTCATTTGAATAAATGATTTTGGTGTTTGATGAGCAACATAACCAGTGAACTAATAATTTCCAAGTGTTTACGTTTTGTAGTTCACAAGATGCGAAGTGGATTATACTTAGGCCCTGAGGATGCAACACCTTAAAAGAAGACCTAAAAGACTTATAAATATTCAACACAAGTCCAAGACACAAGACCAAAAGAGCCCAAGAAAATAAGATACAAGAAATGGGTTGTCAGCTGGCACACCCGTGGATCAACGAACCAGTATGGTGTGCACCGGACCGCGTGAGCAGAGAGCACTACAAACGGCTCTCGAGCAACTGACGGACCAGACGGTTCGGTGGCCCCCTGACCGAGGTCCAACTATCAGTAATGGCTGGCCGCCAATAGTCAACTGACGTACGTGGCTCGGTCACCGGACGGTCCGGTGGCACACCGGATCAGCTACAGTGCCGACAGCGTGCAACGACTAGCTTATGTGGAAGCCGGACCGAACGGTCTGGTGCGCATGCAGACAGAAAGCTGCAGATTCCTCCCAATGGCTATAATTGAGTAGGGAATCTATATTAATAAACCCCCTAGCCGGTCATTTGGAGTAGTTGGAGCATAAGAAACATATCCAAAGCATAAAGGCACATTTCCAAAAGCTCCATCACACAAGTACTTAATACAATTAGAGATGTGACATATCCAGAGTGGCTAGCCAATACTGTGATGGTGAAGAAGGCCAATGGAAAGCGGAGGATATGCATTGATTTACGGATCTCAATAAGGCTTGTTCGAATGATGAGTTCCCTTTGCCAATAATAGACTCCGTTGTGGATGCAGCAGCTACTTCGGAGCTCATGAGTCTATTGGACTGCTATTCAGACTATCATCAAATCTAGATGAAGAAGGAAGACGAGCCTAAGACAAGCTTCATAACCCCCAGCGGGACATACTGCTACCTTTGGATGCCCGAGGGGCTCAAGAATGCCGGAGGAAGCTTTAGCAGGATGACTGCTAAAGTCCTTTGCTCTTAGATTGGCAGGAATGTTCTAACATATGTCGATGTTATCATAGTGAAAAGTATCAATCAAGAAAATCACATCGCTGATCTACAAGAAACATTTGCCAATTTCAGAAAGCCCGACCTCAAGCTCAACCCAGAGAAATGTGTCTTCAGAGTGAAGAAGGGGAAATTTCTTGGGTGTTTTGTGTTAATTAAAGGAATTGAAGCGAACCCAAACAAGATAGAAGCTATACTTCGGGTGGAGCCACCAAAGTCAAGAAAAGGTGCCCAAAGATTGACAGGAAGGTTGGCCTCATTAAATAGATTTATTTCAAGATCAGCAGAAAGGAACTTGCCATTCTTTGAAGTCTTGAAATCAGCTGAAGTCTTCCAATGGGGACCAACCCAACAAAATGCTTTCGAAGAACTGAAGCAATATCTAATAGAACTAACAACATTAACCCCACCCTCGTCAGGAGCCCCATTACTGTTGTATGTATCTGCTTCTCACGCTGCAGTTAGCGCAACATTGGTGCAAGAAAAGCAAGATGGTCAAGCGAAGAAGTAAGTGCCAGTGTACTTCGTCTCTGAAGTACTTAGTCCGTCAAAGAGAAATTACACAGAGTTGGAGAAGGTACTATATGTTGTATTGATGCCCTCCAGAAAGCTTCGACATTATTTCCAGTCATACCATATTATAGTACCTTCTTCTCATCCTCTCATAGACATAATAAGGAACAGAGAAGCCACGAGAAGATTTGGAAAGTGGGCTGCAGAGCTGAATGAATTCACTTAGATTATGTCCACAGGTCTTCAATCCAATCTCAAGTGTTAGCAGACTTTATTGCTGATTAGACGTCAGGGGCCCAGGACAAGGAAAGAACAAAAGATAACGAAACTTGGGCAGTGTTCTGTGATGGATCATGGGGAACCTTTGGCGCAGGCGCAACTTCTATTTTAATTTCACCATCTAAGATCAGAATCTGCTACGTAGCTAAGCTGGAGTTCAACTACACAAAAAACATTGTAGAATACGAAGCCCTTCTCTTGAGGCTTCGAAAACTCAAGGCAATGGGAATAAGAAGGGCAATCCTCAAATCTGATTCACAAGTTATCACATGCCACATCATCAAAAGTAGCAAAGCAAGAGATCCGAAGCTTGAGAAATATCTCGATACAGTCCGAAGAATGGAAGCCTCTTTCAAAGGCTTCTCTGTAAAGAATATCCCAAGAGAAGAAAATGAACATGCAAACCTATTAGCCAAGTCAGCGGCATAGGGGATCCCATTACATTTGAAAGTATTTTTTGAAACAATAAAATCACCTTCAGTTGAGCTCATGGAGCGAGCAGTGCTTACAATCTCACCAGTGCACAGTGAAGATTGGAGGACTGAGATTGTATCTTTCTTACAAGGCAATTATCCTTCGGAAGACGAAGCTCATATAAAAAGAATAGAAACCAGGACAAGGCCTTACATAATCATAGAAGGAGAATTGTATAAACAAGGAGTTTGGTCTCTATTGCTGAAGTGTTTGTCTAGAGCCAAAGGTCAGGAGCTAATGAAGGAAATACATGCAGGTCTATGTGGAGCTCATATTGGGTCCAGGCCTTTACTTGGAAAAGTTTTCAGACAAGGATTTTATTGGTCGACGGCAGCTTCGGATGCAGCAGATTTAGTTAAAAAAATGTGAAAACTGCCAGAAGTGTGCCAGTGACCAAAAACAACCTTCGTCTTTAACTCAGCTAATCCAGCCTACTTGGCCATTGAAAAGATGGGGTCTAGATTTATTAGGCCCACTTCCACCAGCGCAAGGAAATTTAAAATACGTTGTGGTAACGGTCGAGTATTTTTCATAGTGGATTGAAGCTAAACCTCTAGCTACACTCACTTCAGCCATGGTTCAGAAGTTTTTCTAGCAGAATATTGTTTGCCGGTTCGGTGTGCCGAAGGCCATTACAGTTGATAACGAAACTCAGTTTGATGCTAAAACGTTCAATGTTTTTGTGACCAAATCGATACAAAAATACATTTTGCATCTGTAAGACATCCAGAATCAAATGGACTCGTAGAACGAGCTAATGGAATTATAATAACAGGAATAATGAAGTCAATCTTCAATCAGCCAAAAGGGAAATGACCGGATGAACTAATAAAAGTGGTATGGAACCACAACACTGTTGTCTCAAGATCAACAAGATTTATCACATTCAAGCTTTTATTCGGCGATGAATCAATAACACTGGAAGAAGCAAGAGCGAGTTAGATAAGGACCTTAGCTTTGGCAGAAGACGAAGAGGATTGTAAAATAACAAAAGACACCATAGAAGGGACCAGACTTCAGGCAATAGATCACATCAGTAAGTATCAAGCCAAAACAGTCAAATGGTGTGACCGGAAGGTAAGACTAAAGAATATTAGGACAGGACACTTGGTACTTCGGAGAGTGGCCAACTCAGATACAGTGGGAAAACTTCAGCTTAAATGGGAAGGTCCTTTCTTGGTGGTATCTTCGTCAAGACCTGGGTCATACAGGTTGAAAGACATGGACGACAATGACATTCCAAGATCTTGGAATGCAGATGAGCTTCAGAGATATTATGTGTAAATTTTGTAATTTTCTTAGTTTTTCCTCATGGCACCCTTTTCCTTTCAAGAGGGGAGAAAGGTTTTTAATGGGTCCATAGATTGTAATTTTTATTTTTTGTGCAGCCCTGTGAAATACAAGGCCCTGATTCCCCCACATGTAAAATGTAAAAGTCTAGGATTACACCATCGAGTGTAAAAAACTATGAAGAAGCTCTAAAGTCGTCCCTAAGGGGATGCAAAGCTTAAATGCCACCTAAGTTAAAGGTGAAGAAGCTCCAAACTCATCCCTAAGGGGATGTAGAGCTTAAATGACACCTAAGTGAAAGGTGGAGAAGCTTCAAAGTCGTTCCTAAGGGGATGCAGGTCTTAACTCCAAAGTCATTCCCAAGGGAATGCAAAGTTGAAGTACCATCTAAGTAAAAGGTGGAGAGAATCCAAAGTCATTCCTAAGGGGATGCAGAGTCTGGGTATGCGATTGTGTGAGTTTTTTTACCTTCAACATACATTTGCACACTTCATTACATCATCTTTTGCATTCATATAAACATACATTAGGCATCCGTAGATTCATCATCATGACATAAAGCACAAAGCATTAACAGGAAAAGAGAAGGTTTCTATATACGAAGATGCTTCGTCTCATTGCATATGAGGGAGTCGACCTTTGATTCTGCTAAAAGGGTGCTTCGATGTGAACGAAAAGAAGGGAAGGTATTTTTCGCCTTCGGCTAAAAAAGCTACGAGCATTGGTTTCGTCCACAGCAAAGCAGATAACGCACGGAGGAAAGGTAAAATAGCATTACAAATATTTGTTCATAGTCAATTACAATTCTTCGTTGAATAATACATATCTTTTACAAAAGTATTTCTATAGATACTAGCAAACAAAGCTTCAGAAGTTTCCTCTAATGCTTCAGACATAACTTCGGCCCACTAGCTTTTGGTATCATCATCCTGAAGAATGACAAAGGCAGGTACTGAGGAACATGGTAAGATAAAATATAAAATAAAAGCACAAAGGTAAAAAAATTATACCTTGTTAAGCAAATTTCGAGCTTCGTCTCCAGTCAGTTCTCGGTCGCCCTTTGCCCAGATCTGGGTAATAAATTTGTTACCTATGCTTCGGGCTTCGACCGAAATATCAATAAGGTCAGTTGGAGACAGACTGAAGTTTGGCCTGTTAACGGCCCTTGCATGGTTGCACCCGGCTTTTATGAAAGCAGCAGTCGTACCACGAGAAGCTACTAGCGCACAGAAGTCACTGTGGCAAGTTATGATTTCATCGAGGACGTCAACTTCTTTTTCAACACATTCAAGTGCTCCGCGGATATCTTTGGCAGAGAGACTCGCTTCTTCGAATGCAGCTCCGACTGAATTGAATATACTTGTTAACCGAGCAGTGCATTGGGTTGCAAAGTTAAAACATTTATTCTTAAGAGTTTTGAGTGCTTCACTCAGCTTCAGGTTCTTTTCAGCCTCAACCTTGATTGTCATATTTAAAGCTTCGGTTTCACGGTTGAACAGGGTGGAGTTCCCTTCCAAAAGTATTCGAGTCTCGTTTAACTCTTTGCTTAATTTCTCATTCTGGGCTTGAGCTTTGGCAAGTGATCCTTCGGTTGAATGCAGCAAGTCATCTTTTTCTTTCAAAGAATCTTCAAGTTTCCTGATTTTATCTTCAAAGCCATTGACAACATTTTATTCTTTCTATCTTCGTCATCTTGTTGCATTTTCAAGGCTTTGCTTAGCAATAAACTCTGTAAAAATGAACTAAAGTTAGAATACCTAAATCAACACGAAGATATCAATGATAACTTGCAAAGGAGTCTTAGTTTGAAGTTCGAGTAAAATAAGCTACCAATGATGTGCTGACGTCTATAGCAGCTGATGTCTTTTTCAAACTTTGGGAATCCAATGCTTTTAGATAGAGTGCTTATAATTTTGGCCCCGGCACGATCGTGAATGCATCCCACAATTTCTTCTTCAACCCCGCCGAAGAGCGTTGATCCAGGATGGTAGCCGCAGGATATGGCAAATTCTTTTAGTTCTGATATGTCCTCTTCGGAAAGCTGTTGGCCGCCTAGGTGTCGAAGGTCGAAATTCATACTTTTCGAAGAGGTTTCTTCAATTATTTTCCCCTTATCAGAAGGCACTGTGGCTACATCTTTCTCTACAACCACGTCTGATATAAGTCTGTCGATTTCCCACACGGTGGTTGCGAGATTCTCGGCTTCGGCTGCGGTAGTAGCTTCAGCATTGGCGGATACAACATCTTTGTCCGCTGAAGCTGAGGGCGGGGTCTGCTCAATAGCTTCCACTATATTCATCATATGTTGCTTCTTTTGTCCCTCGTTTTTTCCCTCGGTAGCTAAAGCGATTTCTTTTGACTGCAAGAGGCTAGTCAGATCCAACCTCAGAGGACTTAGCAGTGCAAATGGGAAAGGTTCAGTCATTACCTTCAAAATCTCTGAAACCTCAGCAACAGAAGACGAAGAAGGGCTCATAATCAGCTCGACACATCTTGTACCTTTGTCTCCTCAGAAGATAACTTGGCAAGTTTCTGTTTCTTAAGAGTCGATTCCTTCGGCTCCAATAGATTTTTTTTGCTTTTTCAAAGTCTTCTGGTCCTCTTTAACTGACCGGATAGCCTACCTATTCAGGATGCTGACAATTATCTTTCTTTTAACTCCTTCGGCCCCTTATCAAGCCTTTCGTAATCAGGATACTCAAAGTTCAGAGCATCCATCACATGGTTTAGCCTTCGCTTTGGACAGGTGCCGAAGGCAGCAGTCATTAACTGATCTTATTTCTTTGTATAATTTGCAAGAATTTCATTACTCATGGTTTTTATCAATTCTAACCATTCATTGCATGGTTCTTTATATCTTTTTTGAAACTTGAAACGGTAAGGCAGACAGACAAGCTCATAATTCCACTCCAGCTAGCCGACAAGGAGACCCCAACTGCATATTGCACAGGGGCCGAGTCATGTCGAAGTTTAATCGCAATGGACTCATCACCATGCTCATAAGTTTTTCCCTTTTCTTCTTGTCTGCTTTCACGTAAAACCATTTGTTCGTCCATCCAGTTGGCCACTTGCTGTGGTAGCCTATCACGGGGCCTTCGTATCCTTTCGGTATGCAAAGTTGTAGCATCCGAAGTTTTTGTGCAGGCCGTCAGCCCTTGCCTTCGTCTGGTAATGAAGCTCATGTACCCGGCAGAACCCTTCAGCGTTATCGCTCTTTCCTTTGCTTCGGAGAGCCCAGATGTAAACGCTGGGCCTGACAATAGCGTTCGGGATCAGCTGATGGAGGTAGATCTCAAACTTCTTTAAAACTTCACCTATCATCTCATAAAGAGGGAACCGACGCCCTACCCTGAAGAAGCTCTTGAATACCACAACTTCATCTTCCTTCGGCTCTGAAATTATTTCATCTCCTGCAAAGCGAACCAGTTCATCATCATTTTCTCCAAAATATCCTAGTTTCTTCATCACAATCAGATCTTCAACCTTAACTGTAGACCTTCCAAATTCAACATTACTAGGCTTAGTTGGACACAAAATGCTATCGTCATCTTCACTTTCATTATCACTCTCAACTTTAGTCATGGCTTGTTCAGCTTTGGCAGTAGAGGTACCTTCGGCAATAACTCCTTTCTGCACAACCAGCCCCGACCGCCTCATCATTTCTGAGATCGATGCTATCTCAGTCATTTCAGTTTCATCTCCCTCGCGAGACACTCTGGCCATTTCGTTGTTTAGCTTCTCTCAAACGAAGTTGTTCTTAACCGATGGAATGCTTGTCCGAAAGTACAATGTAGAGAGCTTCGACTCCGGTGAAATTTTTCAATAGCACAACGATGCAATAACAATGAATGTTGTGGTAACTTCTAACCAACATGTCTATTTATATAGCCCTGCAGGAGAAGAAGGTGAACCGCAAAAACACGCACACTGACTGATCGGTGGACCGGCAAGCGCTGGGAATATTTTATTTGTTTTTTGATAACAAGCTGAGGTGCCCGTTTGTTTCGGCTTCTGGCAGCTTCTGGCCACCAAAAGCTGCTGCGGACTGCCAAACGCTCAGCTTTTCAGTCAGCTTCTATAAAATTCGTAGGGGCAAAAACCATCCAAAATCAACATAAACACATAATCGGTTGAGTCGTTATAATAATAGGAATCCGTCACTTTCTAGATCCTGAACCCTATAAACAACTTTATCTTCCTCCACATGTAATCATAATGATACTCATATTCTTTCCACAGCCAGATTCTCCCCACAGCCAGATTTTCAAAAAAGCTGGTCAGAAAAAAGCTGAACCAAACAGGCCCGAGGGAAGATGTTTTTCGGACCTTCGGCATTCCGAAGCCTTCATATTATTCGCGGATCAAGCTCGTTATGAAAAAATGATCTAGCACTGCGAAGGGGCTACTGTTGGGGGTCTTCTTCTCCGCCGAAGGTCCTCAAGACATAACCAATCGGTAAAGTGATACTTAAGGTTTCCTTTCTTCTATGCCGAAGCTCCTT
Source organism: Zea mays (assembly GCF_902167145.1). Taxonomy (NCBI): domain Eukaryota; kingdom Viridiplantae; phylum Streptophyta; class Magnoliopsida; order Poales; family Poaceae; genus Zea; species Zea mays. The sequence goes on along the minus strand of NC_050096.1, from coordinate 272,608,414 downwards.
AAGACGAAGATCCCGTCTAGAAGCGACGATGGCGAGCGGCGAAGCTGCCACTAGCTTCGGCTTAAACCAAACAGAGGATGAAAAGACTATCTTGTCCTTAGCGATTCGTATTACGATTATGAGCAAATCTTGAAGGTCATAAATTTAATTTTACCCGGCTGCGTCCCGTGCCTATAAATAGATGAACAGTAGCACCGTATTGTTCACGCTGATTTGTAATCGCTCTCACGTCATCACCTTCGAGCAAGCTGAAGGTATTAATGTAATACAGATTCTATTGATACTTATGTATGTTCTATGGAATGCAAATATGAATGAGTTAATGAGTTACATTCACTATCTTCATCTCCTTGTATTCTTGTTTATCTATAAGATGATGAAGACATATTTTTTATGACCTTCGTCTGATGATCATTATATGCTTGGGGATATAATGTTTCTGAGAACGAAGGTCCTTAATACTTAACAATTGTTTTGCCTTGTTCTTGATTCACAACATTTGAGAACAAGTGACCAATAGTGGTTGATGACCATCACAACCATTCGGACTAACTAGTTTACCTAGTCTTTGATTCACAGGTTTAAAAGTTCAGCAGTTTAGTCTCTAGGTCGCAATCAGCTCAGATCCAACCAAATAGGGGTAAAACATGGAATAGATGAATTTGAAAGGGAAATAGGTTCAAAACATTTTCTATAATCAATTTTGGTGTTTGACGTCCATCACAAACCACATGGACTAACTAGTTTGCCTAGTTACCATTTATCTTAGGTGCATAAAATTCAACATAAACCAACAAAGAAAATAAGTTGGGAAACTCTACAAGTTTGGAGCAAAGACAAGCATTGGTGCTACCAGTGGCACACTGGAAACTGTCTGGTGCCCAGGCCGAGCACCCCCCGAACTGGCCGCTCTTGGGTTTTTTTCTGAGAGTCGCTCCGCTATAATTCACCATACTGTCCGGTGTGCCAACGAAGCAACGGTCAACTGCGCCCAACGGTCGACTGCGATGTCAGATGAACAGTGAACAGTGCGCAAGTCAGAAGTCAAAACTGCGAAGTCAGAACGCACCGGACTGTCCGGTGTCGCAAAAGGACAAAGGACTTCAATGCAAAAGTCCAAACCCCAACGGTCTGCTGATGTGGCACGCACCGGACAATGAATAGTGTCTAGGGATGGCAATGGATGTGATTTATCCACGTACCCACAGATAAAAAAACCCGTTGGGCACGGTTTTGGCTACGAACCTGTACCCGTGGATACGGATACGGGTTGCATTTGATATCCGTGGATATTTTTAAAACGAGTACGAAAAATCATTATCCATACCCGAATTCCCGAATATCCGTTAAAGTAACCTGACATGTGGGGTCACTGGAGTTTGAAACCACTGCACGGACCACAGCCATCCCAAGTCCCATCGCGGCCCGCCCATCACCTAACCGTCTAGCCTCCCCAAATCCCCAATCTAGCAAGGCAAGGCAGCAACCTGTCTAGGTCTAGCCATAAGCCCACAACCCCAGTCCCCACCCCCACCCTCCTCGAGGCCTCGACGGCCAGCCGCCACCCGGCTAGGCGGCCACCACGACCACGGTCTGGCGCCCGGCGGTCCCCACTCGTCGTGCATGCAGCAACCCAGTGTGTGCGGACTGTGGATGACCGGTCCCCACTCCCCATTGTAGCTTAGATCCACGCGTCGCCGCCGACTTCACTGTTTGCACACGCCACCGGAGACCGACCGTCCTCATGCAGCTCCATTCTCTGCCAGCCACCCGCGATCGTGACCTTCCTTACTCTCCACGCTGAGCACTACGCAGGGGGATCGATCTTCTCCATGCGACCACGTCGAGCACTACACAGGACATCGCCATCTTGCCCAACAGGTCCAATTTCTTTGTAGATTCTTGTAGGCTTTTCAGATTGGAAATACCCTGATCCTAGTTACTTCTATTAATTCAATGCCTTATAGTTGCCATGGAAACCCCTAGTGGTGGCACTCAACAAGCCTCTGCAACTGGTCCTCCAACCATGGTGGAGTCCTCATCAGAGCAAGAGGACATACCTGCTTCGTCAGGATCAAAGAGGAAGCTCAGATCTGATGTGTGGAAGGATTTTGATCAAGTTGAAGTTGATGGAGTAGGGAAGGATAAATGTAAATATTGTGAAAGTCGCCTAGAGGGGGGGGGGGGGGTGAATAGGGCGAATCTGAATTTTATAAACTTAAGCACAATTACAAGCCGGGTTAGCGTTAGAAATATGAACGAGTCCGAGAGAGAGGGCGAAAAACAAATCGCAAGCAAACAAGAATGAGACACAAGGATTTGTTTTACCGAGGTTCAGTTCTTGCAAACCTACTCCCCGTTGAGGTCGTCACAAAGACCGGGTCTCTTTCAACCCTTTCCCTCTCTCAAATGGTCACTTAGACCGAGTGAGCTTCTCTTCTCAATCAAACGGGACACAAAGTCCCCGCAAGGACCACCACACAATTGGTGTCTCTTGCCTCGGTTACAATTGAGTTGATCACAAGAAAGAATGAGAAAAAGAAGCAATCCAAGCGCAAGAGCTCAAATGAACACAAGTCACTCTCTCACTAGTCACTATTTGATTAGGAATGATCTTTGGACTTGGGAGAGGATTTGATCTCTTTGGTGTGTCTTGTATTGAATGCTATAGCTCTTGTAAGGTGTAGGAAGTGTGAAAACTTGGATGCAATGAATGGTGCGTGGTTGGGGGTAATTATAGCCCCAACCACCAAACTAGCCGTTTGGTGAAGGCTGCTGTCGCATGGCGCACCGGACAGTCCGGTGCGCCACCGGACACTGTCCGGTGCGCCTGCCACGTCACCCAGTCGTTGGATTCTGACCGTTGGAGCTTCTGTCTTCTGGACCACCGGACAGTCCGGTGGTCCACCGAACAGGTCCTGTAGACTGTCCGGTGCGCCTTCTGGCGCGTGCCTGACTTTTGCGCGTACTGTAGCGCATTGAATGCAGTTGCAACTGACCGTTGGCGCTGAAGTAGCCGTTGCTCCGCTGGCACACCGGACAGTCCGGTGCGCCACCGGACACTGTCCGGTGCTACACCGGACAGTCCGGTGAATTATAGCGGAGTGGCTCCCAGAATTCCCAAAGGTGACCAGTTCAGAGTTGGAGTCCCTAGTGCACCGGACACTGTCCGGTGGCACATCGGACAGTCCGGTGCGCCAGACCAGGGGACACTTCGGCTGACTTTGCTCTCTTACATTTGAATCCTTTTTCGGTCTTTTTATTGGTTTGTTGTGAACCTTTGGCACCTGTAGAACTTATAATCTAGAGCAAACTAGTTAGTCCAATTATTTGTGTTGGGCATTTCAACCACCAAAATCAATTTAGGAAAAGGTGTAAGCCTATTTCCCTTTCAATCTCCCCCTTTTTGGTGATTGATGCCAACACAAACCAAAGCAAATATAGAAGTGCATAATTGAACTAGTTTGCATAATTTAAGTGCAAAGGATTCTAAGAATTGAACCAATAAATTTTTATAAGATATGCATGGATTGATTTCTTTATTTTTAACATTTTGGACCACGCTTGCACCACATGTTTTGTTTTTGCAAATTCTTTTGTAAATTTGTTTCAAAGTCCTTTTGCAAATAGTCAAAGGTAAATGAGTAAGATTTTAAGAAGCATTTTCGAGATTTGAAATTTTCTCCCCCTGTTTCAAATGCTTTTCCTTTGACTAAACAAAACTCCCCCTCAATAAAATCCTCCTCTCAGTGTTCAAGAGGGTTTTAGATATTAGTTTTGAAAGGATTGTACCAATTTGAAATTCTATCAAAAATAAGATACTGATTGAAAAATTACCAATTGAAAAATCTTTTCTTAACTCAAATTTTTGAGAAAATTGGTGGTGGTGCGGTCCTTTTGCTTTGGGCTAATACTTTCTCCCCCTTTGTCATGAATCGCCAAAAATGGATATTTGAGTGAAATATAAGTCCTTCTTACTTTCTCTCCCTATGGTAAATAACATATGAGTGAAGATTATACCAGAGTTGGAGAGTGGCGCGGAGCGACGGCGAAGGATGAGTAATTTGATAGAGTGGAGTGGAAGCCTTTGTCTTCGCCGAAGACTCCTTTTCTCTTTCAATCTATGACTTAGTTTGAAATACACTTGAAAACTTATTAGTCATAGCACATGAAAGAGATATGATCAAAGGTATATTAATGAGTTATGTGTGCAAAACATCAATAAAAATTCCTAGAATCAAGAATATTTAGCTCATGCCTAAGTTTGGTAAATGTTTGTTCGTCTAATGGCTTGGTAAAGATATCGGCTAATTGTTCCTTGGTGTTAATATATGCAATCTCGATATCTCCCTTTTGTTGGTGATCCCTTAAGAAATGATACCGAATGGCTATGTGTTTAGTGCGGCTATGTTCAACGGGATTATCCACCATGCGGATTGCACTCTCATTATCACATAGAAAAGGAACTTTGGTTAATTTGTAACCATAGTCCCTAAGGGTTTGCCTCATCCAAAGCAATTGCGCGCAACAATGGCCTACGGCAATATACTCGGCTTCAGCGGTAGAAAGAGCTATGGAATTTTGCTTCTTTGAAGCCCAAGACACCAGAAACTTTCCTAAGAACTGGCAAGTCCCCGATGTGCTCTTTCTATTAATTTTACACCCCACCCAATCAGCATCGGAATAACCAATTAAATCAAATGTGGATCCCCTAGGGTACCAAAGGCCAAACTTAGGAGTATAAACTAAATATCTCAAGATTCGTTTTACAGCCCTAAGGTGAGCTTCCTTAGGATCGGCTTGGAATCTTGCACACATGCATACGGAAAGCATAATATCCGGTCGAGATGCACATAAATAGAGTAAAGAACCTATCATCGACCGGTATACCTTTTGGTCTACGGATTTACCTCCCGTGTCGAGGTCGAGATGCCCATTAGTTCCCATGGGTGTCTTGATGGGCTTGGCATCCTTCATCCCAAACTTGTTTAGAATGTCTTGAATATACTTCGTTTGGCTAATGAAGTTGCCCTCTTGGAGTTGCTTTACTTGAAACCCCAAGAAATACTTCAACTCCCCCATCATAGACATCTCGAATTTCTGTGTCATGATCCTACTAAATTCTTCACATGTAGATTCGTTAGTAGACCCAAATATAATATCATCAACATAAATTTGGCATACAAACAAATCAGTAGCAAGTGTTTTAGTAAAGAGTGTAGGATCGGCCTTTCCGACTTTGAAGCCATTAGTGATAAGGAAATCTCTTAGGCATTCATACCATGCTCTTGGAGCTTTCTTGAGCCCATAAAGCGCCTTAGAGAGTTTATAAACGTGATTAGGATACTCACTATCTTCAAAGCTGGGAGGTTGCTCAACATAGACCTCCTCCTTGATTGGTCCATTGAGGAAGGCACTCTTCACGTCCATTTGGTAAAGCTTGAAGCCATGGTAAGTAGCATAGGCAAGTAAAATACGAATTGATTCTAGCCTAGCTACGGGTGCATAGGTTTCACCGAAATCCAAACCTTCGACTTGTGAATATCCCTTGGCCACAAGTCTGGCTTTGTTCCTTGTCACCACACCATGCTCATCTTGCTTGTTGTGGAAGACCCACTTGGTTCCTACAACATTTTGATTAGGACGTGGAACTAAATGCCATACCTCGTTTCTAGTGAAGTTGTTGAGCTCCTCTTGCATTGCCACCACCCAATCCGAATCTTGAAGTGCTTCCTCTACCCTGTGTGGCTCAATAGAGGAAACAAAAGAGTAATGTTCACAAAAATGAGCAACACGAGATCGAGTAGTTACCCCCTTTTGAATATCGCCAAGGATGGTGTTCACGGGGTGATCTCGTTGAATTGCTTGGTGAACTCTTGGGTGTGGCAGCTTTGGAACTTGTTCATCTTCCTTATCTTGATCATGGGCATCTCCCCCTTGATCGTTGCTCTCCTCTTGAGGTGGCTCATCTTCTTGATCTTCGCTTTCATCATCTTGAGCCTTATCCTCATCTTGAGTTGGTGGAGATGCTTGCATGGAGAAAGATGGTTGATCTTGCGCATTTGAAGGCTCTTCGGATTCCTTAGGACACACATCCCCAATGGACATGTTCCTTAGCGCGACACAAGGAGCCTCTTCATCATCTAGCTCATCAAGATCAACTTGCTCTACTTGAGAGCCGTTAGTCTCATCAAACACAATGTCACAAGAAACTTCAACTAGTCCAGTGGACTTGTTAAAGACTCTATATGACCTTGTGTTTGAATCATATCCTAGTAAAAAGTCTTCTACAACCTTAGGAGCAAATTTGGATTTTCTACCTCTTTTAACAAGAATAAAGCATTTGCTACCAAAGACTCTAAAATATGAAACATTGGGCTTTTTACCGGTTAGGAGTTCGTATGATGTCTTCTTGAGGATTCGGTGTAGATACAACCGGTTGATGGCGTAGCACGCGGTGTTGACCGCCTCCGCCCAAAACCGATCCGAAGTTTTGTATTCATCAAGCATGGTCCTTGACATGTCCAATAGAGTTTGATTCTTCCTCTCCACTACACCATTTTGTTGTGGCGTGTAGAGAGAAGAGAACTCATGCTTGATGCCCTCCTCCTCAAGGAAGCCTTCGATTTGTGAGTTCTTGAACTCCGTCCCGTTATCGCTTCTAATCTTTTTGATCCTTAAGCCGAACTCATTTTGAGCACGTCTCAAGAATCCCTTTAAGGTTTCTTGGGTATGAGATTTTTCCTGCAAAAAGAACACCCAAGTGAAGCGAGAATAGTCATCCACAATAACTAGACAGTACTTACTCCCGCCGATGCTTATGTAAGCTATCGGGCCGAATAGGTTCATGTGTAGGAGCTCGAGTGGCCTGTCAGTCGTCATGATGTTCTTGTGTGGATGATGAACACCAACTTGCTTCCCTGCCTGACATGCGCTACAAACCCTGTCTTTCTCAAAATGAACTTTTGTCAGTCCCAAAATGTGTTCTCTCTTTAGAAGCTTGTGAAGATTCTTCATTCCAACATGTGCTAGTCGGTGATGCCAGAGCCAGCCCATGTTAGTCTTAGCAATTAAGCAAATGTCGAGTTCAGCTCTATCAAAATCTACTAAGTATAGCTGACCCTCTAACACTCCCTTAAATGCTACTGAATCATCACTTTTTCTAAAGACAGTAACACCTATATCCGTAAAAAGACAGTTGTAACCCATTTTACATAATTGCGAAACTGAAAGCAAGTTATAATATAAAGAATCTACAAGAAAAACATTTGAAATAGAGTGGTCAGGTGATATAGCAATTTTACCCAAGCCTTTGACCAACCCTTGATTTCCATCCCCGAATGTGATAGCTCTTTGGGTATCTTGGTTTTTCTCGTAGGAGGAGAACATCTTCTTCTCCCCTGTCATATGGTTTGTGCACCCGCTGTCGATGATCCAACTTGAGCCCCCGGATGCATAAACCTACAAAACAAATTTAGTTCTTGATTTTGAAAGGGAAATGTGCCCTTGGGCCATTTCTAAGTATTTTGGTGATTAAGTGTCCAACACAAGTGCCTAAGTGTAATATTTGTGCCAAAGACTTAAGAAGTGCAAATCAAGAGCAAAGGTATGTTTCTAAGACTTAGTACATTGTTTTGGAGACTAATATATTGTGTCTAAGTGCTAGAAACAGGAAAAGACCAATTTGGAAAAGACTTGGCTGAGCAGCCAAGACTCTGTGCAGTCTGGGGGCACCGGACTGTCCGGTGGTGCACCGGACAGTGTCCGGTGCGCCAGGCTGGCTCTGGCGAACTGGCTGCTCTCGAGTTTCGTCGGCGGCGTATGGCTATAAATCACCGGACTGTCCGGTGGTGCACCGGACTGTCCGGTGAGCCAACAGTCGGCCCGGCCAACGGTCGGCCGCGTAATCCGCGTGCGACGCGTGGCAGAGCCAACGGTCAGAAGGGGCACAGGACTGTTCGGTGCGCCAACGGCTCTGGATCTTCAACGGTCGGCTGCGCCAAAATAGGAAAGAAGTCCGCACCGGACAGTGTCCGGTGGTGCACCGGACTATCCGGTGCGCCAGGCGACAGAAGGCAAGGATTGCCTTCTTGGAATGCTCTCAACGGCTCCTAGCTGCCTTGGGGCTATAAAAGGGACCCCTAGGCGCATGGAGGAGAACACCCAAGCATTCTCTAAGCATTCTCTAAGCATTCCTAAGCACCAAGACTCGAATTCCGCGCATTTGATTCTTTGTGATAGCAACTAGAGCTCCATTTGAGTAGAGAACTCTTTGGGTTGTGTTGTGAGCTCGAGTTGTGACTTGTGTGCGTGTTTGTGCTCTGATTTTGTGTCTTGTGTGCGTTGCTCATCCCACCCTTACTCCGTGCTTCTTTGTGAACATCAAATTGTAAGGGCGAGAGGCTCCAAGTTGTGGAGATTCCTCGCAAGCGGGATATAGTAAACAAAGCAAAACACCGTGGTATTCAAGTGGGTCTTTGGACCGCTTGAGAGGGGTTGATTGCAACCCTCGTCCGTTGGAACGCCACAACGTGGAGTAGGCAAGTGTTGGACTTGGCCGAACCACGGGATAAACCACTGTGCCTATTTGTGTTGATCTTCTTGTGGTTATCGTGTCTTGCAAGAACTCCTCTCTAGCCACTTGGTTTTATTGTGCTAACTCCTAATCAAGTTTTGTGGCATTGAGTTTCAAGTTTTTACAGGATCACCTATTCACCCCCTCTAGGTGCTCTCAATTGGTATCGGAGCCGTTCTCTTCAAGAAAGGGACTAATTGCCCAAAGAGATGGATCCTAAGGGAAAGGGGATGGTGGTCAACGACAAGGAGAAGGAGACCATCTTCAACGAGCCGAGGGACGACAAAGCAAATGACTTCGGCTCGAGTCAAAAGAAGAAGGAAGGGAAGAAGAAGAGGCGGATCAAGAAGATCGTCTACTACAACGACAGTGACGAGTCCTCTTCTTCCCAAAAGGACGATGACGACTACGAGAAAAAGAAAACGGTCAATTCAAACTTTTCTTTTGATTATTCTCGTATTCCGCAAAGTACAAATGCTCATTTACTCTCCATTCCACTTGGTAAACCTCCTCACTTTTATTGAGAGGACTACGGATTTTGGAGTCACAAAATGCGTAGTCACTTGTTCTCTCTCCATCCAAGCATATGAGAGATAGTAGAGAGTGGAATGCAATTTGATAGTACTGATAGTCCCATACTTATCAATGAGCAAATTCACAAAAATGCACAAGCTACTACTGTTCTTCTAGCATCATTGTGTAGGGATGAATACCATAAGGTGAGCGGCTTGGATAACGCTAAGCAAATCTGGGACACCCTCAAGATCTCACATGAGGGGAACAATGTCACCATGCTCACCAAGATGGAGTTGGTGGAAGGCGAACTAGGAAGGTTCGCGATGATCAGGGGAGAGGAGCCAACCCAAACGTACAACCGGCTCAAGACCCTCGTCAACAAAATAAGGAGCTATGGAAGCACGCGATGGACAGACCACGACGTCGTCCGCCTAATGCTAAGGTCCTTCACTGTCCTTGATCCACATCTTGTAAACAATATTCGTGAGAATCCTAGGTACACCAAGATGACGCCTGAGGAAATACTTGGGAAGTTTATAAGCGGGCGGATGATGATCAAGGAAGCAAGATACGTTGATGATGCGTTGAATGGCCCAATCCATGAGCCTCAAACCGTTGCTCTCAAAGCAACAAGGAGCAAGGAAGTGCTACCTAGCAAGGTGGCACAAGTTGAGGCGGCGGGGCTCAATGAGGAAGAGATGGCCCTCATCATCAAGCGTTTCAAGACGACGCTAAGGGGTCGCAAGGAGCATCCCAACAAGAACAAGACGAAGGGGAAGCGCTCATGCTTCAAATGTGGTAAGATTGGTCATTTTATCGCTAATTGTCCCAATAATGATAGTGACCAGGAACAAGAGAAGAAGAGGAAAAAGAAGAAGGCCTACAAGAAGGCTAAGGGCGAGGCACACCTTGGCAAGGAGTGGGACTCGGATTGTTCGTTATCCGACTCCGACAACGAAGGACTCGCTGCCTCGGCCTTCAACAAGTCGTCCCTATTCCCCAACGAGCATCACACATGCCTAATGGCAAAGGAGAAGAAGGTAAACACTCGAAAGTCTACTTATGCTTCTAGTGATGATGAATCCAGCGATGATGAAATAGACTACGCTAGTTTGTTCAAGGGCATAGATAGAACTAAGATTGATAAGATCAATGAGTTGATTGATGCCTTGAATGATTAGAATAGATTATTAGAAAAGCAAGAGGATCTTTTGTATGAAGAACATGATAAGTTTGTAGAAGCACAAAATTCTCTTGCTTTAGAAATTAAAAGAAATGAAATGCTTTCATGTGAATTGTCTACGTGCCATGAATCTATCTCTAGCCTAAAAAGTGTTAATGATGATTTGAGTGCTAAGTTAGAAATAGCTAGTAAAACAACCTCTCGTGAAGAACATGTTACGATTTGCAATAGGTGCAAAGATTTTAATGTTGATGCTTGTAGTGAACACCTAGTTTGCATTTCTAAACTAAATGATGAAGTGGCTAGTCTTAATGCTCAACTTAAGACTAGCAAAAATGATTTTGATAAACTAAAATTTGCATGGGATGCCTACACGGTTGGTAGACACCCCTCAATTAAGGATGGGCTTGGCTTCAAGAGGGAAGCCAAGAACTTGACAAGTCATAAGGCTCCCATCTCCGCCAAGGAGAAAGGGAAGGCCCCTATGGCAAATAGTATTCAAAAGAACCATGCTTTCTTATACCATGATAGGAGATATTCTAGGAATGTTCATCATGATAGAAGTTGCAATGATGTTGTTTCACATGCTTATGATTCAAATGCAATGTTTGCTTCAAGTTCTTCTATTATGCATGATAGAAGTTTGGCTAGGAAAAATGTCATTCATCATGTGCCTAGGAGAAATGCTCATATACCTAGGAAAACAAGTAATGAACCTTCTACAATTTATCATGCTTTAAATGCTTCCTTTGCTATTTGTAGAAAGGATAAGAAGGTGATTGCTAGGAAATTAGGGGCAAAATGCAAAGGAGATAAAACTTGCATTTGGGTCCCTAAGGCTATTGTTACTAACCTTGTAGGACCCAACAAGAGTTGGGTACCTAAGACCCAAGCCTAATTTGCCTTGCAGGTATATGCATCCGGGGGATCAAGCTGGATTATCGACAGCGGATGCACAAACCACATGATGGGGGAGAAGAAGATGTTCACCTCCTACATCAAGAACAAGGATTCCCAAGACTCAATCATATTCGGTGATGGGAACCAAGGCAAGGTGAAAGGACTAGGAAAAATTGCTATTTCATCTGAGCACTCTATTTCTAATGTATTCTTAGTTGAGTCGCTTGGATATAACTTGTTATCTGTGAGTCAACTTTGTAATATGGGATACAATTGCTTATTCACAAACGTAGATGTGTCTGTCTTTAGAAGGAGTGATGGTTCATTAGCTTTTAAGGGTGTATTAGACGACAAACTCTACTTAGTTGATTTTGCAAAAGAGGAGGCTAGTCTAGATGCATGCTTAATTGCTAAGACTAGCATGGGCTGGCTGTGACATCGCCGTTTAGCACATGTGGGGATGAAGAACCTTCACAAGCTTCTAAAGGGAGAACACATGATAGGTCTAACAAATGTTACTTTCGAAAAAGATAGACCTTGTGCAGCTTGTCAAGCAGGTAAACAGGTGGGAAGCTCTCATCATACCAAAAATGTGATGACCACATCAAGACCTTTGGAGTTGCTTCACATGGGTCTCTTCGGACCCGTCGCCTATCTAAGCATAGGAGGAAGTAAGTATGGTCTTGTTATCGTTGATGACTTTTCCCGCTTCACTTGGGTATTCTTTTTGCAGGATAAATCTGAAACCCAAGGGACCCTCAAGCGCTTCCTAAGAAGAGCTCAAAATGAGTTTGAGCTCAAGGTGAAGAAGATAAGGAGCGACAACGGGTCCGAGTTCAAGAACCTTCAAGTGGAAGAGTACCTTGAGGAGGAAGGGATCAAGCACGAGTTCTCCGCTCCCTACACACCACAGCAAAACGGTGTGGTAGAGAGGAAGAATAGGATGCTCATAGACATGGCGAGGATAATGCTTGGAGAATTCAAGACACCCGAGCGGTTTTGGTCGGAAGCCGTGAACACGGCTTGCCACGCCATAAACCGGGTGTACCTTCATCGCCTCCTCAAGAAGACTTCGTATGAGCTTCTAACCGGTAACAAACCCAATGTGTCTTACTTTCGCGTATTTGGGAGCAAATGTTATATTCTAGTGAAGAAAGGTAGAAATTCTAAGTTTGCTCCCAAAGCTGTAGAAGGGTTTTTGTTAGGTTATGACTCAAATACAAAGGCGTATAGGGTCTTCAACAAATCATCGGGTTTGGTTGAAGTCTCTAGCGACGTTGTATTTGATGAGACTAAGGGCTCTCCAAGAGAGCAAGTTGTTGATCTTGATGATGTAGATGAAGAAGACGTTCCAACGGCCGCAATACGCACCATGGCGATTGGAGATGTGCGACCACAGGAACAAAAGGAGCAAGATCAACCTTCTTCCTCAACAATGGTGCATCCCCCAACTCAAGACGATAAACAGGTTCATCAAGAGGAGGTGTGTGATCAAGGGGGAGCACAAGATGATCATGTAATGGAGGAAGAAGCACAACCGGCACCTCCAACTCAAGTTCGAGCGACGATTCAAAGGAATCATCCAGTCGACCAAATTTTGGGTGATATTAGTAAGGGAGTAACTACTCACTCTAGATTAGTTAATTTTTGTGAGCATTACTCTTTTGTTTCTTCTATTGAGCCTTTTAGGGTAGAAGAGGCCTTGCTAGATCCGGACTGGGTGTTGGCAATGCAGGAGGAGCTCAACAACTTCAAAAGAAATGAAGTGTGGACACTGGTGCCTCGTCCCAAGCAAAACGTTGTGGGAACCAAGTGTGTGTTCCGCAACAAACAAGACGAGCACGGGGTGGTGACAAGGAACAAGGCACGACTTGTGGCAAAAGGTTATGCCCAAGTCGCAGGTTTGGACTTTGAGGAGACTTTTGCTCCTGTGGCTAGGCTAGAGTCAATTCGCATATTGTTAGCCTATGCCGCTCACCATTCTTTCAGGTTGTTCCAAATGGATGTGAAGAGCACTTTCCTCAACGGACCAATCAAGGAGGAGGTGTACGTGGAGCAACTCCCTGGCTTCGAGGATGAACGGTACCCCGACCACGTGTGTAAGCTCTCTAAGGCGCTCTATGGACTTAAGCAAGCCCCAAGAGCATGGTATGAATGCCTTAGAGACTTTTTAATTGCTAATGCTTTCAAGGTTGGGAAAGCCGATCCAACTTTAATCACTAAGACTTGTGATGGTGATCTTTTTGTGTGCCAAATTTATGTCGATGACATAATATTTGGTTCTACTAACCAAAAGTCTTGTGAAGAGTTTAGCAGGGTGATGACTCAGAAATTCGAGATGTCGATGATGGGCGAGTTGAACTACTTCCTCGGGTTCCAAGTGAAGCAACTCAAGGACGACACCTTCATCTCCCAAACGAAGTACACGCAAGACTTGCTAAAGCGGTTTGGGATGAAGGACGCCAAGCCCGCAAAGACTCCAATGGGAACCGACGGACATATTGACCTCAATAAAGGAGGTAAGTCCGTTGATCAAAAGGCATACCGGTCTATGATAGGGTCTTTACTTTATTTATGTGCTAGTAGACCGGATATTATGCTTAGTGTATGCATGTGTGCTAGATTTCAATCGGATCCAAGGGAGTGTCACTTAGTAGCCGTGAAGCGAATTCTTAGATATTTAGTTGCTATGCCTTGCTTCAGGATCTGGTATCCAAAGGGGTCTACCTTTGACTTGATTGGATACTCAGACTCCGACTATGCTGGATGTAAGGTCGATAGGAAGAGTACATCAAGGACGTGCCAATTCTTAGGAAGGTCCCTGGTGTCGTGGAGTTCTAAGAAACAAACTTCCGTTGCCCTATCCACCGTTGAGGCTGAGTATGTTGCCGCAGGACAGTGTTGCGCACAACTACTTTGGATGAGGCAAACCCTCAGGGATTTTGGCTACAATCTAAGCAAAGTCCCACTCCTATGTGATAATGAGAGTGCTATCCGCATGGCGGATAATCCTGTTGAACACAGCCGCACAAAGCACATAGACATCCGGCATCACTTTTTGAGAAACCACCAGCAAAAGGGAGATATCGAAGTGTTTTATGTTAGCACCGAGAACCAGCTAGCCGATATCTTTACCAAGCCTCTAGATGAGTCGACCTTTTGCAGGCTGCGTAGTGAGCTAAATGTCTTAGATTCGCGGAACTTGGATTGATTTTTAGCATACATGTGTTTTATGCCTTGATCATGTTCTTTATGCATTTTGTTGTTTATGTATGGTGCTCAAGTTGTACAAGCACTCCCTGGACCTCACAAGTCCATTTGCAAGTGATGCACATATTTAGGGGGAGTTGTGCTACAACTTGACCCTTTGAGACTAACCATGTGCTTGAGTTTTCTTAATCTAGTGTCAAAGGAGGTTTGAAAGGGAAAAGGTGGACTTGGACCATGCAAGACTTCCACTGCACTCCGATGAAAGAGTAACTAACTCCAAGTTCATCTCCATGCTCTTATTGCCTTTTTATTCTTAATTGAAGATTTTGGTGAGGCAATGGGATTCCCGGGCCAAGATTGATCCCGTTTTGGTGCTTGATGCCAAAGGGGGAGAAAATAAGGCCAAAGCAATAAATGGATCAGCTACCACTTGAGAATTTTGAAAATAGTAGAATAGAGCTTTTGGTTTGTCAAAAATCTCTTATTGTCTCTTTTGTCAAAAGTTGGCCTCTTGTGGGGAGAATGGTTGATTATGGGAAAAAGGGGGAGTTTTTGAAATCTTTGATCAATTTCTCTTGAAACAACTCTCTTTATGTCTCACCAAGTGTGTTTGACTTAGAGATAGGAAATTGAGGTTGATTTGCAAAAAACAAAACAAAGTGGTAGCAAAGGATGATCCAAATATGCCAAATTTGAAACAAAACGAATTCTTGTTTTCATTTGAATTGATGTTGCACTTCTTTTAGTTGCTTTTTGTTGTGTTGGCATAAATCACCAAAAGGGGGAGATTGAAAGAGAAATGTGCCCTTGGGCCATTTCTAAGTATTTTGGTGATTAAGTGTCCAACACAAGTGCCTAAGTGTAATATTTGTGCCAAAGACTTAAGAAATGCAAATCAAGAGCAAAGGTATGTTTCTAAGACTTAGTACATTGTTTTGGAGACTAATATATTGTGTCTAAGTGCTAGAAACAGGAAAAGACCAATTTGGAAAAGACTTGGCTGAGCAGCCAAGACTCTGCGTAGTCTGGGGGCACCGGACTGTCCCGTGGTGCACCAGACAGTGTCCGGTGCGCCAGTGAAAGGGGAATGTGCCCTTGGGCCACTTCTAAGTGTTTTGGTGATTTAGTGTCCAACACAAGTGCCTAAGTGTCAAATGGTGGACAAAGTACAAATCAAGTAAAAAGGTATGTTTCTCAGACTTAGTACATTGTTTTAGAGACTAATGTATTGTGTCTAAGTGCTGGAAACAGGAAAAGAACAATTGGAAATGCCTTGGCTCGAGCAGCCAAGACTCTGTTCAATCTGGGAGCACCGGACTGTCCGGTGCGCCAGGCGACAGAAGGCAAGAATTGCCTTCTCGGATTGCTCTCAACGGCTCCTAGCTGCCTTGGGGCTATAAAAGGGACCCCTAGGCGCATGGAGGAGAACACCAAGCATTTCCTTGAGCACTCTTGATCACTCACACTCCATTCTTGCGCACTTGTTCGACATTCTAGTGATTTGAGCTCCGTTCTAGTGTGCTAGTCTTTTGAGCTTAAGTCTGGGTCTTGTGTGTGCGTAATTGCTGCGATCTTTGTGTCTTGTGTGAGTTGCTAATCCCTCCCTTACTCCGTGCTTCTTTGTGAACTTCATGTGTGAGGGCGAGAGACTCCAAGTTGTGGAGATTCCTCGCGAACGGGATTAAGAAAAGCAAAGCAAAACACCGTGGTATTCAAGTAGGTCTTTGGACCACTTTAGAGGGGTTGATTGCAACCCTCGTCCGTTGGGACGCCACAACGTGGAGTAGGCAAGCGTTGGTCTTGGCCGAACCACGGGATAACCCACTATGCCATCTCTGTGATTGATCTCTTGTGGTTATTGTGTTTCGCTAAGACTCTTCTCTAGCCACTTGGCAATACTGTGCTAACGCTTAACCAAGTTTTTGGTGGCATTAAGTTCAAGTTTTACAGGATCACCTATTCACCCCCCTCCTCTAGGTGCACTCAATTGGTATCAGAGCCGTACTCTTCAAGAAAGGGACTAACCGCCCTAAGAGATGGATCCTAAGGGCAAGGGGATTGTGATCAATGACAAGGAGAAGGAGTCATTCGTCAACGAGCCCAAGGATGACAAGCCTACCGACTTGGGCTCGGGCCACAAACGCAAAGATGGGAAGAAGAAGACAAGACGCATCAAGGAGATCGTCTACTACGACGACAGCGATGAGTCCACTTCTTCCCAAAAGGACAACGACGACAACGACTATGAGAGAAGGAAACCGGTTAATTCAAACTTTTCTTTTGACTACTCTCGTATTCCGCAAAGTACAAATGCTCATTTGCTCTCCATTCCACTTGGCAAACCTCCTCACTTTGATGGAGAGGACTACGGATTTTGGAGCCACAAAATGCGTAGTCACCTATTCTCTCTCCATCCGAGCATATGGGAGATTGTGGAAAGTGGAATGAAATTTGATAGCTCGGATAGTCCTATGTTTATCAATGAACAAATTCATAGAAATGCACAAGCTACTACTGTATTATTAGCCTCTTTGTGCAGGGACGAGTATCATAAGGTGAGCGGCTTGGACAATGCCAAGCAGATTTGGGATACTCTCAGGATCTCACATGAGGGGAACGACGTCACCTTACTCACCAAAATGGAGTTGGTGGAGGGCGAGCTTGGAAGATTCGCAATGATCAGGGGAGAGGAGCCAACCCAAACATACAACCGGCTCAAGACCCTTATCAACAAGATAAGGAGCTACGGAAGCACACGATGGACGGACCATGACGTCGTTCGTCTAATGCTAAGGTCCTTTACTGTACTTGATCCACATTTGGTGAACAATATCCGTGAAAATCCTAGGTACACCAAGATGTCACCCGAAGAAGTTCTTGGGAAATTCGTAAGCGAGCGAATGATGATCAAGGAGGCAAGATATGTCGACGACGCGTTGAACGGTCCAATCCATGAGCCTCAACCCATTGCTCTCAAGGCAACAAGGAGCAAGGAGGCGCTACCTAGCAAGGTGGCGCAAGTTGAGGCGGCCGGGCTCAATGATGAAGAGATGGCCCTCATCATCAAGCGCTTCAAGACGGCGCTAAAGGGTCGCAAGGGACAGCCAAGCAAGACCAAGACAAAGGGGAAGCGTTCATGCTTCAAATGCGGTAAGATTGGTCATTTTATTGCTAACTGTCTCGATAATGAAAGTGACCAGGAACAAGGGAGCAAGAGGGAGAAGAAGGCATACAAGAAAGCTAAGGGCGAGGCACACCTTGGAAAGGAGTGGGACTCGGATTGTTCGTCATCCGACTCCGAAAATGAAGGACTCGCCGCCACCGCCTTCAACAAGTCATCCCTCTTCCCCAACGAGCGTCACACATGCCTCATGGCAAAGGAGAAGAAGGTATGTACTCGAGACAGTACTACTTATGATTCTTCTAGTGATGATGAATCTAGTGATGAAGAAATAGATTACTCTAGTTTGTTCAAGGGATTGGATAGAACTAAAGTAGATAAGATTAATGAATTGATTGATGCCTTGAATGAAAAGGATAGACTCTTAGAAAAACAAGAGGACCTTTTATATGAAGAGCATGACAAATTTGTAGAGGCACAAAAATCTTATGCTTTAGAAGTTAAAAGAAATGAAATGCTTTCTTGTGAACCATCTTCTTACCATGAGACAATTTCTAGCTTAAGGAGCATGAATGATGATTTGAATGCTAAGTTAGAGATAGCTAGTAAATCTAACTCTTGTGTAGAACATGTTATGATTTGCAAGAGGTGTAAATATTTTGACATTGATGCTTGTAGTGAACACCTAGTGTCAATTTCTAAATTGAATGATGAAGTGGCTAGTCTTAGTGCCCAACTTAAGACTAGCAAAAACGAATTTGATAAGTTAAAATTTGCAAGGGATGCCTACACGATCGGTAGACACCCCTCAATTAAGGATGGACTTGGTTTCAAGAGGGAAGCCAAGAACTTAACAAGCCATAAGGCTTCCATCCCCACCAAGGAGAAAGGGAAGGCCCCTATGGCTGGTAGTGCTAAAAAGAACCATGCTTTTATGTATCATGATAGGAGACATGCTAGAAATGCAAATAGAAGTTATGATGTTTTTGATTCACATGTTTGTGACACTCATGCTATGACTGCTTCTAGTTCCCATGTTATGCATGATAGAAATGTTGCTAGGAGAAATGTTGTTCGTAATATGCCTAGAAATGTTGTTAATGTTCCTAGGAAAGTTAATGAACCTTGTACAATATATCATGCTTGCAATGCTCCATTTGCTATTTGTAGAAAGGATAAGAAGGTGATTGCTAGGAAGTTAGGGGCAAGATGCAAGGGAGATAAAACTTGCATTTGGGTCCCTAAGACAATTGTGACTAACCTTGTAGGACCCAACAAGAGTTGGGTACCTAAGACCCAAGCCTAAATTTGCCTTGCAGGTTTATGCATCCGGGGGTTCAAGCTGGATTATCGACAGCGGATGCACAAACCACATGACGGGGGAAAAGAGGATGTTCTCTTCCTACGTCAAGAACAAGGATCCCCAAGATTCAATAATATTCGGTGATGGGAACCAAGGCAAGGTAAAAGGGTTAGGTAAAATTGCTATTTCATCCGAGCACTCTATATCTAATGTGTTTTTAGTTGAGTCGCTTGGATATAATTTGTTATCTGTTAGTCAATTATGCAATATGGGATATAATTGTCTATTCACAAATGTAGATGTGTCTGTCTTTAGACGAAGTGATGGTTCACTAGCTTTTAAGGGTGTATTAGACGGCAAACTTTACTTAGTTGATTTTGCAAAAGAGGAGGCCGGTCTAGATGCATGCTTAATTGCTAAGACTAGCATGGGCTGGCTGTGGCATCGCCGCTTAGCACATGTGGGGATGAAGAACCTTCACAAGCTTCTAAAAGGAGAACACGTGATAGGTTTAACTAATGTGCAATTCGAAAAAGATAGACCTTGTGCAGCTTATCAAGCAGGCAAACAGGTGGGAAGCTCTCATCACACCAAAAATGTGATGACCACATCAAGACCCTTGGAGATGCTTCATATGGACCTCTTCGGACCCGTCGCCTATCTAAGTATAGGAGGAAGTAAGTATGGTCTTGTTATAGTTGATGATTTTTCCCGCTTCACTTGAGTATTCTTTTTGCAGGATAAATCTTAAACCCAGGGGACCCTCAAGCGCTTCCTCAGGAGAGCTCAAAATGAGTTTGAGCTCAAGGTGAAGAAGATAAGGAGCGACAATGGGTCCGAATTCAAGAACCTTCAAGTGGAGGAGTACCTTGAGGAGGAAGGGATCAAGCACGAGTTCTCCACTCCCTACACACCACAGCAAAATGGTGTGGTAGAGAGAAAGAACAGGACACTTATAGACATGGCGAGGACAATGCTTGGAGAGTTCAAGACCCCCGAGCGCTTTTGGTCAGAAGCCGTGAACACGGCTTGCCACGCCATCAACAGGGTCTACCTTCATCGCCTCCTCAAGAAGACGTCGTATGAGCTACTAACCGGTAACAAACCCAATGTTTCGTATTTTCGAGTTTTTGGGAGTAAATGCTACATTCTAGTGAAGAAGGGTAGGAATTCCAAATTTGCTCCCAAAGCCGTAGAAGGGTTTTTGTTAGGTTATGACTCAAATACAAAGGCGTATAGAGTCTTCAACAAATCATCGGGTTTGGTTGAAGTCTCTAGCGACGTTGTATTTGATGAGACTAATGGCTCTCCAAGAGAGCAAGTTGTTGATTTTGATGATGTAGATGAAGAAGAAGTTCTAACGACCGCAATACGCACCATGGCGATTGGAGATGTGCAGCCACAGGAACAAGATGAGCAAGATCAACCTTCTTCCTCAACAATGGTGCAACCCCCAACTCAGGATGATGAACAGGAGGCGTGTGATCAAGGGGGGGCACAAGATGATCATGTAATGGAGGAAGAAGCGCAACCGGCACCTCCAACCCAAGTTCGAGCAATGATTCAAAGGGATCATCCCATCGACCAAATTTTGGGTGACATTAGCAAGGGAGTAACAACTCGGTCTCAATTAGTTAATTTTTGTGAGCATTACTCCTTTGTCTCTTCTATTGAGCCTTTCAGGGTAGAGGAGGCCTTGCTAGATCCGGACTGGGTGTTGGCCATGCAGGAGGAGCTCAACAACTTCAAGAGGAATGAAGTTTGGACATTGGTGCCTCGTCCCAAGCAAAATGTTGTGGGAACCAAGTGAGTGTTCCGCAACAAACAGGATGAGCACAGGGTGGTGACAAGGAACAAGGCACGACTTGTGGCAAAAGGTTATGCCCAAGTCGCAGGTTTGGACTTTGAGCAGACTTTTGCTCCTGTGGCTAGGCTAGAGTCCATTCGTATTTTGCTAGCATATGCCGCTCACCATTCCTTCAGGTTGTTCCAAATGGATGTGAAGAGCGCGTTCCTCAACGGGCCAATCAAGGAGGAGGTGTACGTGGAGCAACCCCCTGGCTTCGAGGATGAACGGTACTGTCGGCATTTCGAGACCGGGGGGTCCCTCAGGCCGACGAGTGAGTGCCGCGTGCCCCAGCCCAGATGGGTCGAGCGCGTGGGCGAGCGCGAAGGGGGGGAAAAGAGCGAGGCGGCCGGAGACCAGCGTGAGAGAGGTGGGAATCCCGCGGCCTTCGTGTTCGTCCCGCGCCCAGGTCGGGTGCGCTTGCAGTAGGGGATTACAAGCGTCCACGCGGGTGAGGGAAGCGAGCGGCCCCAAGAGAGCGCCTGTCCCGTCCTCGTCCCGCGCGGCCAACCCTCTCTAAGAGGGCCCTGGTCCTTCCTTTTATAGACGCAAGGGGAGGATCCAGGTGTACAATGGGGGTGTAGCAGAGTGCTACGTGTCTAGCGAGGGAGAGCTAGTGCCCTGAGTACATGCCAATGTGGCAGCCGGAGAGATCTTGGAACCCAACGAGTGTGATGTCGTGGCCGTCGGAGGAGTGGCGGAGCCTGGCGGAGGGACAGCTGTTGGAGCGGTTGTGTCCCTGCTGATGTCCTCCTGCTTCCGTAAGAGAGCTGAGAGCCGCCGTCGTCACAGGCCATGCGGGGCGCCATCATTACCTATCTGGTGGAGACAGCCAGATGGGACACCGGTCTTGTTCTCTGCGGCCCGAGTCAGCTCGGGGTAGGGTGATGATGGCGCTTCCTGTTGACGTGGCTGGCCTGCGCCCTAGGTTGGGCGACGTGGAGGCTCCTCCGAAGCCGAGGTCGAGTCTGTCTTCCATGGCCGAGGCCGAGTCCGAGCTCCTGGGTCGGGCGAGGCGGAGGTCGTCGGCAGAGGCCAGAACGGTGTCCGAGCCCTGGGGTCGGGCGAAGCGGAGTTCGTCGTCTTCTGGGGCTGAGCCCGAGTCCGAGCCCTGGGTCGGGCGGAGCGAAGTTCGCCGCCTTCCGGGTCTTAGCCCGAGTCCGAGCCCTGGGTCGGGCGGAGCGGAGTTCGCCGTCTTCCGGGTCTGAGCCCGAGTCCGAGCCCTGGGTCGGGCGGAGCGGAGTTCGCCGTCTTCCTGGTCTTAGCCCGAGTCCGAGCCCTGGGTCGGGCGGAGCGGAGTTCGCCGTCTTCCGGGTCTTAGCCCGAGTCCGAGCCCTGGGTCGGGCAGAGCGGAGTTCGCCGTCTTCCGGGTCTTAGCCCGAGTCCGAGCCCTGGGTCGGGCGGAGCGGAGTTCGCCGTCTTCCGGGGCTGAGCCTGAGTCCGAGCCCTGGGTCGGGCGGAGCTTCCTATGGTGCCTTTGGCAGGGCCTTTGCGTTAAATGCTCCTGCGACTTGGTCGGTCGGTGCGGCGATTTAGTCAGGGTTGCTTCTTAGCGAAGGCTGGGCCTCGGGCGAGCCGAAGATGTGTCCGCCGTTGGAGGGGGGCCTCGGGCGAGACGGAAATCCTCCGGGGTCGGCTGCCCTTGTTCGAGGCTAGGCTCGGGCGAGGCGTGATCGAGTCGCTCGAATGGACTAATCCCTGACTTAATCGCACCCATCAGGCCTTTGCAGCTTTATGCTGATGGGGGTTACCAGCTGAGAATTAGGAGTCTTGAGGGTACCCCTAATTATGGTCCCCGACAGTAGCCCCCGAGCCTCGAAGGGAGTGTTAGCACTCGCTTGGAGGCTTTCGTCGCACTTTTTTGCAAGGGGACCAGCCTTTCTCGGTTGCATTTTGTTCCAGTGGGTGCGCGCGAGCGCACCTGCCGGGTGTAGCCCCCGAGGCCTCGGAGGAGTGGTTTCACTCCTTCGAGGTCTTATTGCCTTGCGTAATGCTTCGGCAGGTCTGGTTGTTCCCTCATGCGAGCTGGCCGTAGCTCGGGTGTACGGTCGGGGCCCAAGTTCTCGGGCTGGTATGTTGACGCTGTCAACGGTTTGGCCGGAACCGGGTTTGCGAGAGCAGCCCCCGAGCCTCTGCACAGGGCAAGAGGGCGATCAGGGACAGACTCGGCTTTTTTACATACGCCCCTGCGTCGCCTTTTCGCAAGGAGGAGGGTGTAGCATCCCAAAAATTCAAATCCTGAAATTTTCTCAAACTCCCTCTAAATTCAAAATGAATTTCAAATTTCATTTCAAAATGTTTGTTTGCGAGTTGATATCAGCAAATAAAATATAGTGGTCTATATTCTCTCCAAAATCCTCCTCAAATATCCTACAAATATTTCCCCAGTGATCACCCTCAATTTGTTTCCAGAAATACCGCCCAGATATTTCCCTAGTGATCCCCTTCAAGTTCTTTCCAGAAATATTGCCCAAATATTCCACCGATATATCTCCAAGTATTTTCCTCTTGAGAAATACCTTCAGAATCATTTTTCAAGTCCCTACAAATATTTTCTTCATAACTTTCCTCATGCTCATACGTATATGTATGCCTCCAGTGTCATACGGCGAGCTCTACAAGCAAATCTCACTTATACAAGACAAATACATGCTAACCTCCCACTAATCATCTCATCCTCCCACTAATCCTCTCATCCCTCCCCCTAATCCCCCCACCATGGCTATAAATAGAGGGGCAAGGGCCTCCTCTCATCCCACCCCAAGCCATTTCATGGCAACTCTCTCCCCCCCACACACCCACTCCATGTTCCACACAAGCACACACTAGCACAAGGATTGTTCGATCGTTCTTCGATCGTTCGTCCCCTGTTCTTAGTTTGTTCGTTCGTTCGTCCGATCGTTCGATCGTTCGTCCGATCGTTCATGGTTCGTTCGTCCGATCGTTCGATCGTTCGTCCGTTCGTTCGTCCATATAATCTTTTTCCTACCGTTATGCTGCCGAAATTCCGATCGTTCGTTCGTTCGATCATTCGATCGTTCATCGTTCATTCATAGTCCCTATTCATAGTTCATCGTTCGTTCATAGCCCCTATTCATCGTTCTTCCAGATAATCTTTGTCCTGCCGTTATGCTGCCGAAATTCCGATCGTTCGTTCATCCGATCATTCGATCGTTCGTCCGTTCGTTCATCCAAATAATCTTTTTCCTGCCGTTATGCTGCCGAAATTCCGATCGTTCGTTCGTCCGATCATTCGATCGTTCGTCCGTTCGTTCATAGTTCCTATTCATCGTTCATCGTTCGTTCATACGAACTATTCACTATCACTATTCACCATTACTATTCACCATTACTATTCATCGTTACTATTCACATACACTATTCATCATCGTTACTATTTATCATTACTATTCATCATCGTTACTATTCATCGATGATATCTATAATTACTTTTCCGTCGCCACTATTCATCGTTACTAATCATCGTTACTATTCATCGGTCATCTAGTTATCCCAAATTTCAACTACTCATCCATCATGTTGTCCAGTCCACCTAAGACCAGCCAGACCCATGTTCCGGTCATACGAACTCCGGTGGCTGTGATTTTCCTTCCAGTAGGAACTTCCCATCTGGTCACTCATCCCAGGTTTCTCCAAGTTGAGCACACTTAACTTTGAGATTCCTTCGAACCAGGCTTCCAAACTCCGATTCCAATAATTCTTGTTTCTAAATTCTTATCGAATTATTCCCTATCCAACCATGTCATCCCTTAAACATGGTTAATATTTCAGAAGACTCCCAAAATACTCTTGTCCCATATTCTGCCTATAACTCTCCTGTTCATACTAAGTCAGACGATTCATTCGTCACTATTCTCACCAACTGTGAACTTCACTGTGCTACACCACATACACTCAGCTATAAATACACCCAGCTACCCTCTCCCTCTCCACACACACTCAACACCCTCAGCCAAGGCAAACACCCCACCCACTCAGTTACTCCGCTCTGCCGGCTACACGCATAGTGTCGCTTTGCCTTCAGTCCACCCTCCTGGTAAGCACCTCCGCTCCACCACCAGTAATATCACAACACCACATGACACAGATTCTACTCAAGACTCTACCCATCCATATATCGCTATTCTGACCACTATACTAAATATTTGTTGGTATACTTGCTGGTTTGTATGTTTGCTTGTTCATGTTGCATAGTTATCGGAGCGTTTGTGCCGTCTCGTGGAGGCCAGGTCTGCAAGTCTACGCCAGGCGGTGGAGCCAGAAGCCAG
Organism: Zea mays; assembly: GCF_902167145.1. Lineage (NCBI taxonomy): Eukaryota > Viridiplantae > Streptophyta > Magnoliopsida > Poales > Poaceae > Zea > Zea mays. Next base: position 272,583,471 of record NC_050096.1, on the reverse strand, counting down.
TTCCGCGAGCTCCCCTTCCCCTTCGCCGAATAAGCACGGCAAGCTCACTGGATCCCTTTGATGCATAAATTACCTATGATTTTTCAACCACAACCCTCAGCCTGTTATTTTATGCATGATATGATTTTGAGACAAGTTATTATGGCCACCCTGCCGCTTGCCGAAATCAATCCCTGATATATATGTTCCAAATGATTTGAGAAAAGGTGTGAGTTTTCAAAAGAAAATGCTTTTCAAAATGTGTGTGATGAAGGGTTTTCACCCTTATCACCTTGTGAGTGGGATAATCAAGGACTCCCTGGTTTAGGGGAGGGCCTAAGGTGTTGGCTCAGCTGGTTTAGGCGTGAGTAGAAGGATTGTCCCCTCATATAAGGACCGGTTTGTCATCTTCACTACCTGTACTCTTTAATAGTACAACCACTCGAGACTGTGTGGGCAGTCACTCAATCTGAACTCGTACGGTCCAACCCCAGGGTTATGAAGGCTGGGGAGCACCGGGAGGATAAGAAGGGGGGAAGTTTTGTCCGGTTTGGACATGGTGGTGGCCTGACTCCTTCCGGATAACCGTTAAGGTTAGGACGTGCGAGGAAAGAAAGAGATTCGGATTCGGATCTCATTGATCATGAGATCGCAGAGCCGGACTAGTGGGTAAAGTGTACACCTCTGCGCAGAGTTTGAAAACCTATTTGAATAGTCTGTGTCCACAGGAATGGACGAGTCTGGTATGGTATGGCAATTAATGTTTTGTTTTCCAAAAAAAAAGAGATGCTTTTGAGAAAAGTGGTTTCTAAAAAGGTTCGACGGTTGAGCCGTGAGCTATGGTGGACGGGAAGTCCAGTAGCTGTTTTTGAAAAGGAAAACCAGTGGGAAACTGCTGAGATACCTGGATGGTTTAGTCCAGGGAATTTTGTTCTAATATTGAAAAACTTCCTGCTCCTTTTGGAGATGATGCACTTTGCAAAATACAAAATGTTTTTCAAAACAACCCTGCATAAAATATTGATGTTTCTGCAAATATCCTGAGCTCTACATATTCCATGCATTATATCTGATTTCCCCATTCCGCGGGTGAAGGTGGGCTGCTGAGTACGTTTGTACTCACCCTTGCTTATTTGTTGTTTTTTCAGAAAAAGGAGATCGAGTAAGAGTTACGACTGTTCCCAACCTTGCCTGTGGCTGTTGGACCGCTGAATTGCTTCGCTGCGTATATCGGGCTGCTTCAGCCCCACTCTGATGATATGTCCCGAGTTGTCGACCAACTCTTAAAGTTGTTCGCCACCTTTGTAGGTTTGTATCGTTTAAGCAGATTTGGTATCATCTGATGTATAAATGTGTTTACTAGCCTCCTGGGACTAGTAATTGTATCACATTTGAGTCCCAGAGGATTGGGGACGCTTCAGAGGGGGGGGAGAGCGCCATGTTACCCTCGATGGGCGCCGAACATGGTGTCTCCGGTGAGCTGCAAGCGGGTAATCCGAGTGGACGTCCGTGCCCCGTTCGTTAGGGGTCGGCTAGGGGCCCAGAGGCACGCCCAAAAGTACCTGCGGGTGATCTGCCGGACCCGGTCCCCTAGCGACGGGGTCCGAGGGCTCGATGCCTCCCTCCGATGGGATTCCGTTACAAGATCGCTCCCGCTGGTCTCGGAAATGTCCTAGGGTACCTCGGGAGCGCAGCCCGAGCCTTGGTTATGTATCGAACGTACCCCTGGTCATCCCTCGCTCGGCGTCTGAGGCGGCTGTGAACCCTTCGGGGGCCAGCCTTCGAACCCCTGATCAGTAATGGGCGCGGAGCCCGAGTAGCCTGAGGCGGCCGTGGAACCCTTCGGGAGGCCGGCCTTCGAACCTCTGACCAGTAGTGGGTGTAGGGCCCACGCGATCTGAGGCGGCTGTTGAACCCTTCGGGGGGCCAGCCTTCGAACCTCTGATCAGTAGGGAGGCTCGGAGCCTGGTTCCTTCACGGGGAAGGATCCCTTTCGGGGTATCCCCCTTTCCCGGTCCCTGTCGCAAGAGATAGAGAAAGAGGAAAAAGGAAAAAGGATACGAAACCGAACGACGCGGCGTACCTTTTTTGGCGCGGTTGTTTCGGCGAAGGCGAAGCGTCGCCCGCTGCTCCTGCCAGAAGCGCCGCCTGTCCAGCCGCGGAGTTAATGCGACGGGGCGAGTAGTTGGCGGGGCGGCCGTTGCGCGTGTGCGAGCCGTTCGAGGAAAGGATCACGAGTGCGTTGTCTTCACGCCGTGAGAGGGGGTTCTCTTGCTGCCCCCGGATGGGACGTGAGCTTGGCTGATGACGTGACCGCTGCTCCCGCGCGCCTGCCACCGTCATTACTGCCGGCCCACTTTTGGCCGCGTTGACTGCCGCGTCAGGCTGGCGCTGCTGGGTCGCGCTCTGGGTCGCCTCGAGTCGCGGTATTGGTTCCGCAATCGAGGAGGCGCGGTGGTGGCGCAAGTGGCGGTGCAGTTGCTTGCATGCAGCATCCGGCGCGCCGGTTGCGCGACGCGTGGGCCTGGGCCTCCATGCTGGCGTGTCAGGAGTCGGAGAAGCGCGTCCACCTGGCGCGGTTGCATGCCGCCTGCATGGCTGCCCGCCTCTTTCGCCCGTCGGTCTGGGCAAAAGTGGAGGGCCACTTGTAACCGCTGGGCGGTTGCGTGCACCACGCGCGGCGGTTTGGCTTCTTCTGCTCAGAGCCGGTCTGCATGACATGCGGGACCCAGCCCCTGCGCCGCAGGGGAGGGCTTTGGAGCGTGTTGGAGAGGACTTAGCCCGTGACGGTTGGGGGTGCAAGCAGGGAGAGTTGCCTTTAAAAGGAGGGTGACCCCTTTCGAAAGGCGACCGTGTCTTCTCGCTCCCTTATGCACCGCGTCTTTCCACCTTCCAAGCCCCCGGATGGGGGATGCCCGCCGTCTTTTTGCCTCGTCGTTGGAGGGACGCAACTCCGTGGGAGTTGGTACCTTTCAGCCATCGTTCGGCTTCAAGGATTTTCATCATGCAGCCCGGCTGCACCCCTCCACCGGCGGTCACCCGAGACGGTGACCACCAGCTCCTGGGTGGGGAGAAGCAAGCCGGGCTGCGATCTTGGTCCCACCCTCAGCTTCAAGGATGTTCATCATCCTCGCTGAGGTGGGGGCCGGGCTGTGCCGGCGCTCTTCCTCCCGCGCGGGTTCATGAATCGCCCTCTCCCGCGGTGCTCGAGGGAGAGGGCGCTCACTGGCCCTGCGGGCGGCCCGGACTTCGACAACGCGGGGCTGGTCGACGGCGGACGTCGTCATCCCCAGCGTGTCGGGCTTGTCGGCTTGGCTCCCGGCGGCCTCTTCTACCGGGGGGTGGCTGCCGCGCCGTGTACACGGAAGGGCCGCCCCAGATGCCGCGCGCTGCTAGGGCGGCGTTCGTGTTTTGGGGTGGTCCTGCCTTTGCACCGAGATGGCGCCTTCGCGCAGAGGCCGGTCCCCCACTCACCCGGGAGGACTTGAGTGGGGATCTGCCGGAGGGCTGATGGCCCCTGCCGTCGGTGCCGAGGTGGAAACGGCTCGAGAAGTCCCCGTTGCCGACGGGATCGCCGCCACCATCCGCGCTTCGGGCCTCCGGTTCTTCGTACTTGTCCTCGCCCCTCGAGCGTCGTCGTGGGCGGGGGCAAGCTCGCAGCAGCGCCCACCCTGAGGCCTGCGCTGCTGCAGCTCGGCCATCCGGAGCGGGGGCTGTTGTCGCCGTAGTCAGAGCGGGCGGCGGCGAGCCGCTCGTCAGTCTTCTGTTGCTCCGCAGGCCCACCCCTATCGAGTGGGGCTGTTCGTAGCTGCGAAGGGGGAACTGGAGTTCCGTTTGTAACGGCACTTCGAATGCTGGTGTTTTTTGTTCATTACGGCTTTCGGGGCCTGAACATGTATGTAATTTCGGCACGGAGCCGTGTTTTTTCCTCATTTTTGAGCGCTAAGACTCGTCTATTGATTGTCTGAACTGCTTCACCAAGCATGAGTCGCCCCGTGTCAAGGTGACGAGTGAGGTATCCGTATCCCGGAGGCATAGGAGTCCCTCGGCTCGGTCGGCCTTGCTGTCCAAGGCTCCTCTAGCTTAGTTAAAGGGACCCCTCGGCCGCTCTTTGATGAGCCGAGGCCAGGGGTAGCGATATCAGTATGAACAGAGGCGGAGTCGGCTCGAAAATGAAACCTGGTTGGCCGGAGCCTAGTCGGGTTGTCTGTTGGCGGGACCGACGTCGGAGTTGATCAGCCGAGGCCTCAGGTCGGGCTGGCGCCCTTGGGAGATGGTCGGCCGAGGCCCCAGGGGCAACCGGCCGAGCCGCCTGCTCGGGCCGGATTCCCGGAGAAGTCCCTGGCAGCGATTGCCCGGGCGTGGTGATGACGTCGTCCTTCGGAGCGGAGATCCTCGGACCGCGTCGCCGTCCGAGGCTAGGTCGGGCCTCGCCGAAGGTGTCGTCGATGCCGAGGGTGTTGCTGCCCCCTTCCGGCGTCAAGACCCGAGCCTGCAGGGTCAGAGTGTCTTGTAGCGTGTGCCTTCTGCAGCCGCCGAGGCCAGAATACACGCCCTCGCTGTGTTGTAAAGCTGCGTCTCCTTTCCTCTTGTTTCGAGTATCTGGACTTTTTTGTCGGTAACAGGGATGTTTGTGTGAGTGGGAGTTGCTTCTTGCGGAAGGTGATGAGTGAGGTATCCGTATCCCGGAGGCGTGGGAGTCCCTCGGCTCGGTCGGCCTTGCCGCTTACGCGTACTTTCACCCGTCCACGAGGCCCTGCCACCGACTCAGTCGAGAAGGCTCGAAGGATCGCTTCGACAGAAGAACTTCCGAACATGAAGACTTGTTCGGTCCGCGGAATCACTTTATCTGAACGCGAGTTACTTAGCGCAGAAGGTGATGAGTGAGGTATCCGTATCCTGGAGGCGTAGGAGTCCCTCGGCTCGGTCAGCCTTGGCTGCTTACGTGTACTCCGTCGTTTTCAGGATCCACTTTTCGAAGTAGTCAAAAAGCACGAAAGATATTCTGGCAGAAGTGATCTTTTTTCGAGGAAAATTTCGACGCAGAGGGGGTTCCCCCCTTTTAGCCCCCGAGGGAGGGTCGGGCTTTGCCGAGGCGAGGCCGACCCTTCCTTGATGACTAAACTTTGCGTGGGTGCGGGGTATATGAACGACTTGAAAACATCTTAAGGGTAGAAGCGACGTAGCTGTTGGATGTTCCAAGCGTTGCCGTAGACCTCGCCTTGACTGTTGGCCAGCTTGTACGTTCCGGGCTTCAGAACTTTGGCGATGACGAATGGCCCCTCCCAGGGGGGTGTGAGCTTGTGCCTCCCTCGGGCGTCTTGCCGCAGCCGAAGCACCAGGTTGCCCACCTGGAGGTCTCGGGGTCAGACCCCTCGGGCGTGGTAGCGCCGCAGGGACTGCTGATACCGCGCCGAGTGTAGTAAGGCCTTGTCCCGAGCCTCTTCCAGCTGGTACAGCGAGTCTTCTCGGCTAGCTTGGTTGCTTTGATCGTCGTAGGCCCTCGTTCTCGGGGAGCCGTATTCCAGGTCAGTGGGCAAGACGGCCTCGGCCCCGTAGACCAGGAAGAACGGCGTGAAACCCGTGGCCCGGCTTGGCGTCGTCCTCAGGCTCCAGACCACCGAGGGGAGTTCCTTCATCCATCGCTTGCCGAACTTGTTGAGGTCGTTGTAAATCCGAGGCTTGAGCCCTTGTAGAATCATGCCGTTGGCACGCTCTACTTGCCCATTCGACATGGGATGAGCTACGGCGGCCCAGTCCACCCGGATGTGGTGATCCTCGCAGAAGTCCAAGAATTTTCTGCCGGTGAACTGGGTGCCATTGTCGGTGATGATGGAGTTCGGGACCCCGAAGCGATGGATGATGTTGGTGAAGAACGTCACCGCCTGCTCGGACCTAATGCTGTTCAGAGGTCGGACCTCGACCCACTTGGAGAATTTGTCAATGGCGACCAGCAGGTGCGTGTAGCCCCCGGGCGCCTTCTGCAAGGGGCCGACGAGGTCCAGACCCCACACAGCGAAGGGCCAGGTGATGGGTATTGTCTGCAGAGCCTGAGCGGGCAGGTGGGTCTGCTTCGCATAGAATTGACACCCTTCGCAGATGCGGACAATTCTAGTGGCGTCAGCCACCGCCGTTGGCCAGTAGAAGCCTTGCCGGAAAGCATTCCCGACGAGGGCTCGAGGCGCTGCGTGATGGCCGCAAGCCCCCGAGTGTATTTCTCGCAGGAGTTCCTGACCTTCGGCGATGGAGATGCATCGCTGGAGGATGCCCGAGGGACTGCGGTGGTAGAGTTCCTTCTCATCGCCCAGCAAGACGAACGACTTGGCGCGTCGCGCTATCCGCCGAGCCTCGGCTCGGTCGAGGGGTAGCTCTCCTTGGCGGAGATATTGCAGGTACGGGGTCTGCCAATTTCGTTCAGGCGTGGCCCCGCTTCGCTCCTCCTCGATGCGCAATGCCTCGCCCTCGGAGACCGAGGGTACCTCAGGTTGAGCTGAGGGTGCCTCGGGCCGTGCCGAGGGTACCTCGGGCTAGACCGAGGGCGCCTCGGGCTCGGGAGGGTCGTCGATCTTGATGGAGGGCTGATGCAGATCCCGGGAGAAGACGTCCGGGGGAACCGTTGTTCGCCCCGAGGCTATTTTTGCCAGCTCGTCCGCAGTCTTGTTGTAGCGCCGAGCGATGTGGTTAAGCTCGAGCCCGTAGAACTTGTCTTCCAGGCGCCGAACCTCATCGCAGTAGGCCTCCATCTTCGAGTCGTGGCAGTGGGAGTTCTTCAGGACATGGTCGATGACGAGTCGCGAGTCGCCGCGAGCGTCGAGGCGTCGGACCCCTAGCTCGATGGCGATTCGCAATCCGTTGATCAGAGCTTCGTACTCAGCCACATTGTTGGATGCCGGGAAATGGAGGCGTAGCACATAGCGTAGGTGTTTCCCGAGGGGTGAGACGAAGAGTAGGCCCGCGCCGGCTCCCGTCTTCATCAACGACCCGTCGAAAAACATGGTCCAGAGCTCCGGTTGAATCGGAGCCGTCGGTAGCTGGGTGTCGACCCATTTGGCTACAAAGTCCGCCAAGACCTGGGACTTGATGGCCTTCCGAGGCGCGAACGAGATGGTCTCGCCCATGATTTCCACCGCCCACTTCGCAATCCTGCCCGAGGCCTCTCGGCACTGGATGATCTCCCCCAGGGGGAAGGATGACACCACAGTTACCGGGTGAGACTCGAAGTAGTGTCGCAACTTCCGCCTCGTCAGGATCACTGCATACAGCAGCTTCTGAACTTGTGGGTAGCGGATCTTGGTTTCGGACAGTACCTCGCTGACGAAGTAAACTGGCCTCTGAACGGGCAATGCATGCCCCTCTTCTTGCCTCTCGACCACAATCGTGGCGCTAACCACCTGAGTGGTCGCGGCGACGTAGACCAAGAGGGCTTCTCCATCAACTTGGGGCACCAAGATAGGCGCCTTGGTGAGGAGCGCCTTCAGGTCCCCGAGAGCTTCTTCGGCCTCAGGGGTCCAAGTGAAGCTCTCGGCCTTCCTTAAGAGGCGGTACAGAGGCAGGCCTCTTTCACCGAGGCGTGAGATGAAGCGGCTCAGGGCCGCGAGACATCCCATGACCCTCTGTACACCTTTTAAGTCCTTGATGGGCCCCATGCTGGTGATGGCTGCGATCTTCTCCGGGTTGGCTTCGATGCCCCGCTCGGAGACGATGAACCCCAAGAGCATGCCCCGGGGCACCCCGAACACACACTTCTCGGGATTGAGCTTGACGCCTTTTGCCTTGAGACATCAGAATGTCACTTCAAGGTCGGAGAGGAGGTCGGAAGCTTTCCTTGTCTTGACTACGATGTCATCGACGTAGGCCTCGACCGTGCGACCGATGTGTTCGCCGAACACATGGTTCATGCACCGCTGGTACGTCGCACCCGCATTCCTCAAACCGAACGGCATGGTGACATAGCAGTACATGCCGAAGGGCGTGATGAAAGAAGTCGCGAGCTGGTCGGACTTTTTCATCCTGATTTGATGATACCCTGAGTAGGCATCGAGGAAAGACGGGGTTTCGCACCCAGCAGTGGAATCCACGATTTGATCGATGCGAGGCAGAGGGTAGGGAACCTTCGGACATGCTTTGTTGAGACCAGTGTAGTCTACACACATCCGCCATTTCCCCCTTTCTTTCTCACAAGCACAGGGTTGGCGAGCCATTCGGGATGGAATACCTCTTTGATGAACCCGGCTGCCATTAGCTTGTGGATCTCCTCGCCTATCGCTCTGCGCTTCTCCTCGTCGAATCGGCGCAGAGGCTGCTTGACCGGTCGGGCTCCGGCCCGAATATCCAGCGAGTGCTCGGCGACATCCCTCGGTATGCCGGGCATGTCCGAGGGACTCCACGCGAAGACGTCGGCGTTCGCGCGGAGAAAGTCGACGAGCACTGCTTCCTATTTGGGCTCGAGCCCGGAACCGATCCGGATCTGCTTGGAGGCGTCGCCACTGGGGTCGAGGGGGACGGTCTTAGCCGTCTCCACTGGCTCGAAGTTGCCGGCATGACGCTTCACGTCTGGCACCTCTTTGGAGAGGCTCTCTAGGTCGGCGATGAGGGCCTCGGACTCGGCGAGGGCCTCGGCGTACTCCACGCACTCCACGTCGCATTCGAACGCATGTTTGTACGTGGGGCCGACGGTGATGACCCCGTTAGGGCCCGGCATCTTGAGCTTCAGGTAGGTGTAGTTGGGGACGGCCATGAACTTCGCGTAGCATGGCCTCCCTAGCACCGCGTGGTAGGTTCCTCGGAACCCGACCACCTCGAACGTCAGAGTCTCCCTTCGGAAGTTGGAGGGTGTTCCGAAACAGACAGGGAGGTCGAGTCGTCCGAGGGGCTGGACGCGCTTCCCGGGAATGATCCCGTGGAAGGGCGCAACGCCTGCTCGGACGGAGGACAGATCGACGCGCAGGAGCCCGAGGGTCTCGGCGTAGATGATGTTGAGCTGCTGCCCCCGTCCATAAGGACCTTGGTGAGCCTGACGTCACCGATGACAGGGTCGACGACGAGCGGGTATTTCCCCGGGCTCGACACGTGGTCGGGGTGATCACCTTGGTCGAAGGTGATGGGCTTGTCGGACCAGTCTAGGTAGGCTGGCGCCGCCACCTTCACCGAGCAGACCTCCCGGCGCTCTTGCTTGCGATGCCGAGCCGAGGCATTCGCCGCGTGCCCGCCGTAGATCATGAAGCAGTCGCGGACCTCGGGGAACTCTCCTGCTTGGTGATCTTCCTTCTTGTCATCGTCGCGGGCCCTGCCACCCTCCGCGGGTGGCCCGGCCCTGTGGAAGTGGCGCCGAAGCATGACGCACTCCTCAAGGGTGTGCTTGACGGGCCCCTGATGATAGGGGCACGGCTCCTTGAGCATCTTGTCAAAGAGGTTGGCACCTCCGGGGGGCTTCCGAGGGTTCTTGTACTCGGCGGCGGCGACAAGGTCCGCGTCGGTGGCGTCGCGTTTCGCTTGCGACTTCTTCTTGCCTTTCTTCTTGGCGCCGCACGGAGTAGACGCCTCGGGAGCATCTTCCGACGGGCGGCCCTGGGGCTGCTTGTCCTTTCGGAAGATAGCCTCGACCGCCTCCTGGCCAGAGGCGAACTTGGTGGCGATGTCCATCAGCTCGCTCGCGCTGGTGGGGGTCTTGCGACCCAACTTGCTCACCAGGTCGCGGCAGGTGGTGCCGGCAAGGAACGTGCCGATGACATCTGAGTCGGTGATGTTGGGCAGCTCGGTGCGCTGCTTCGAGAATCGCCGGATGTAGTCCCGAAGAGACTCTCCCGGCTGCTGTCGGCAGCTTCGGAGGTCCCAGGAATTCCCAGGGCGCACATACGTGCCCTGGAAATTTCCGGCGAAGGCTTGGACCAGGTCATCCCAGTTGGAGATCTGCCCCGGAGGCAGGTGCTCCAACCAGGCGCGAGCGGTGTCGGAGAGGAACAGGGGGAGGTTGCGGATGATGAGGTTGTCGTCGTCTGTTCCACCCAGTTGGCAGGCCAGGCGGTAGTCCGCGAGCCACAATTCCGGCCTCGTTTCCCCCGAGTACTTTGTGATAGTAGTCGGGGGTCGGAACCGGGTCGGGAACGGTGCCCGCCGGATGGCCCGGCTGAAGGCCTGCGGACCGGGTGGTTCGGGCGAGGGACTCTGATCCTCCCCGCTGTCGTAGCGTCCCCCACGCCTGGGGTGATAGCCTCGGCGCACCCTCTCGTCGAGGTGGGCTCGACGGTCGCGGTGATGGCGCTCGTTGCCGAAGTGGCCCGGGGCCGCAGGCGCGGTGTTGCGCGTGTGCCCGGTGTAAACCGAGGCTTCCCGCATGAATCGGGAGGTCGCGGCATGAGGTTCCGAGGGGTATCCTTGCCTTCGGGAGGCAGTGCTCTCGGCCCGTCGGACCGTGGTGCCTTCCAAGAGATTTTTGAGTTCTCCCTGGATTCGCCGACCCTCGGTGGTGGATGGCTCCGACATCGTGCGGAGGAGCATCGCTGCTGCGGCCAGGTTCTGACCGACCCCACTGGATGCAGGTGGTGGCCTGATCCTGACGACATCGGCGACGCGGTGCTAGAGACCCTGGGGCAGGTGACATATTTCTCCGGCCGGGGGTTGGCCCGCCCATGCCTACCCGACGTCCCGGCGGATCGGCTCAAGCGCTCCTGCTCCCTCGTCGATCCTGGCCCGCGCCCCGCGGACTTGCTCAAGCTGTGGGTCGTAACCCCCCGCCGGAACGGGGACCACAGCTAGCTCCCGCGGGATGTCAGCGCGAGGCACCGGCCCAGGGGGAGCACCGTCCTCCGGCATGCCGAGATGATTGCCTTCGGAGGGACCCCCTAGATCGACGTGGAAACATTTGCGGCTTGGGCCGCAGTCCTCGTCGTCGAGGCTGCGGCTACCGTCGGAACAGTCGGAGAGGCAGCAGTCACATGCGGTCATGAAGTTCCGCATGGCACTGGGGTTGCCAAATCCAGAGAAATCCCAACAGATGTCGGGGTCGTCATCTTCCTCAGACCCAGAGGGCCCGTAGGTCGAGACGTCCGTCAGCCGGTCCCAAGGCGACCGCAAGCGAAACCCCAGAGGGTTTGTTCTCGCCTCTACAAGGGCGCCCGCCAAAGCGAGATTGCTAGGCGGGTTGAGGCGGAGTACAAATGACGTAGGATGGGAATCGGTCGGTACCTTTTGGTCGTCGAGCGGCGATGGAGTCACGTCGAGGACTGACTGCATCGTCGCCTCAGGTACGAGGGCGACGTCCTACAAGCTTTTCGCAAGCGCGCTGGCGTCGTCCACTTGCTCGGGATTGGCGTGTCGCGGGGAGATGGCGCTCGCCTTCGTCTCAAATGCGAGGTCGACGCCCAACGCACCCCCCGTTGGGGTGCTAGGGACGTCGACTCGCTCGACAGCCGACGAGGCGCGACCTCCTGCTTGGCCTTGGTTGCCCCGCCTCCTCCTCCGTTGGCGGGGGAGAGGACGGGGCGAGCTCGAATGTTGTTCTTCCGCCACGCGGGGAAGACGTTGTCGATTCCGCCGCCGGCGGGCGGGCTGTCGGCCGCCATTGTCGTTGTCGCGCGGCGGTGGAAGGAGTATCATGTCGTAGCTGCCGTCGAGGGACATGAACTCAAGACTCCCGAAACGGAGCACCGTCCTGGGTTGGAGAGGTTGTTGGAGACTGCCCATCTGGAGCTTGACGGGAAGCTGTTCGTCAACACGCAGCAGGCCCCTACCTGGCGCGCCAACTGTCGGCGTTTCGAGACCGGGGGGTCCCTCAGGCCGACGAGTGAGTGCCGCGTGCCCCAGCCCAGATGGGTCGAGCGCGTGGGCGAGCGCGAAGGGGGGAAAAGAGCGAGGCGGCCGGAGACCGGCGTGAGAGAGATGGGAATCCCGCGGCCTTCGTGTTCGTCCCACGCCCAGGTCGGGTGCGCTTGCAGTAGGGGATTACAAGCGTCCACGCGGGTGAGGGAAGCGAGCGGCCCCAAGAGAGCGCCTGTCCCGTCCTCGTCCCGCGCGGCCAACCCTCTCTAAGAGGGCCCTGGTCCTTCCTTTTATAGACGCAAGGGGAGGATCCAGGTGTACAATGGGGGTGTAGCAGAGTGCTACGTGTCTAGCGAGGGAGAGCTAGTGCCCTGAGTACATGCCAATGTGGCAGCCGGAGAGATCTTGGAACCCAACGAGTGTGATGCCGTGGCCGTCGGAGGAGTGGCGGAGCCTGGCGGAGGGACAGCTGTCGGAGCGGTTGTGTCCCTGCTGACGTCCTCCTGCTTCCGTAAGAGAGCTGAGAGCCGCCGTCGTCACAGGCCATGCGGGGCGCCATCATTACCTATCTGGTGGAGACAGCCAGATGGGACACCGGTCTTGTTCTCTGCGGCCCGAGTCAGCTCGGGGTAGGGTGATGATGGCGCTTCCTGTTGACGTGGCTAGCCTGCGCCCTAGGTTGGGCGACGTGGAGGCTCCTCCGAAGCCGAGGTCGAGTCTGTCTTCCATGGCCGAGGCCGAGTCCAAGCTCCTGGGTCGGGCGAGGCGGAGGTCGTCGGCAGAGGCCAGGACGGTGTCCGAGCCCTGGGGTCGGGCGAAGCAGAGTTCGTCGTCTTCTGGGGCTGAGCCCAAGTCTGAGCCCTGGGTCGGGCGGAGCGGAGTTCGCCGCCTTCCGGGTCTTAGCTCGAGTCCGAGCCCTGGGTCGGGCGGAGCGGAGTTCGCCGTCTTCCGGGTCTGAGCCCGAGTCCGAGCCCTGGGTCGGGCGGAGCGGAGTTCGCCGTCTTCCGGGTCTTTGCCCGAGTCCGAGCCCTGGGTCGGGCGGAGCGGAGTTCGCCGTCTTCCGGGTCTTAGCCCGAGTCCGAGCACTGGGTCGGGCGGAGCGGAGTTCGCCGTCTTCCGGATCTTAGCCCGAGTCCGAGCCCTGGGTCGGGCGGAGCGGAGTTCGCCGTCTTCCGGGGCTGAGCCCGAGTCCGAGCCCTAGGTCGGGCGGAGCTTCCTATGGTGCCTTTGGCAGGGCCTTTGCGTTAAATGCTCCTGCGACTTGGTCGGTCGGTGCGGCGATTTAGTCAGGGTTGCTTCTTAGCGAAGGCTGGGCCTCGGGCGAGCCGAAGATGTGTCCGCCGTTGGAGGGGGGCCTCGGGCGAGACGGAAATCCTCCGGGGTCGGCTTCCCTTGTCCGAGGCTAGGCTCGGGCGAGGCGTGATCGAGTCGCTCGAATGGACTGATCCCTGACTTAATCGCACCCATCAGGCCTTTGCAGCTTTATGCTGATGGGGGTTACCAGCTGAGAATTAGGAGTCTTGAGGGTACCCCTAATTATGGTCCCCGACAGGTACCCTGACCACGTGTGTAAGCTCTCTAAGGCGCTCTATGGACTTAAGCAAGCCCCAAGAGCATGGTATGAATGCCTTAGAGACTTTTTAATTGCTAATGCTTTCAAGGTTGGGAAAGCCGATCCAACTCTTTTTACTAAGACTTGTGATGGTGATCTTTTTGTGTGCCAAATTTATTTCGATGACATAATATTTGGTTCTACTAACCAAAAGTCTTGTGAAGAGTTTAGCAGGGTGATGACTCAGAATTTCGAGATGTCGATGATGGGCGAGTTAAGCTACTTCCTTGGGTTCCAAGTGAAGCAACTCAAGGATGGAACCTTCATCTCTCAAACCAAGTACACGCAAGACTTGATCAAGCGGTTTGGGATGAAGGACGCCAAGCCCGCAAAGACTCCAATGGGAACCGACGGACACACCGACCTCAACAAAGAAGGTAAGTCCATTGATCAAAAAGCATACCGGTCAATGATAGGGTCATTACTTTATTTATGTGCTAGTAGACCGGATATTATGCTTAGCGTATGCATGTGTGCTAGATTTCAATCCGACCCTAAGGAGTGTCACTTAGTGGCTGTGAAGCGAATTCTTAGATATTTAGTCGCTACGCCTTGTTTCGGGATCTGGTATCCAAAGGGGTCTACCTTTGACTTGATTGGATATTCAGACTCCGACTATGCTGGATGTAAGGTCGATAGGAAGAGTACATCGGGGACGTGCCAATTCTTAGGAAGGTCCCTGGTGTCATGGAGTTCTAAGAAGCAAACCTCCGTTGCCCTATCCACCGCTGAGGCCGAGTACGTTGCCGCAGGACAGTGTTGCGCGCAACTACTTTGGATGAGGCAAACCCTCAGGGACTTTGGCTACAATCTGAGCAAAGTCCCACTCCTATGTGATAATGAGAGTGCTATCCGCATGGCGGATAATCCTGTTGAACACAGCCGCACAAAGCACATTGACATCCGGCATCACTTTTTGAGAGACCACCAGCAAAAGGGAGATATCGAAGTGTTTCATGTTAGCTCCGAGAACTAGCTAGCCGATATCTTTACCAAGCCTTTAGATGAGCAGACCTTTTGCAAGTTGCGTAGTGAGCTAAATGTCTTAGATTCGCGGAACTTGGATTGATTTATAGTATACTTGTGTTTATGCCTTTGATCATGTTCTTTATGCATTTTGTTACTTATTTATGGTGCTCAAGTTGTACAAGCACTCCCCGGACCTCACAAGTCTGTTGCAAAGTGATGCACATATTTAGGGGGAGATGTGTTACAACTTGACCCTTTAAGACTAACAATGTGCTTGAGTTTGCTTGTTTTAGTCTCAAAGGAGGTTTGAAAGGGAAAAGGTGGACTTGGACCATGAAAGACTTCCACCGCACTCCGATGAGAGGGTAACTTATTCCAAGTTCATCTCACGTACTCTTATTGCCTTTGTATTCTTATTGAAGATTTTGGTGAGGCAATGGGGTTCTAGGGCCAAGATTGATCCCATTTTGGTGCTTGATGCCAAAGGGGGAGAAAATAAAGGCCAAATCAATAAATGATCAGCTACCACTTAAAAAAATTTGAAAATAGTAGAATAGAGCTTTTGGTTTGTCAAAACTCTTTTATTGTCTCTTTTGTCAAAAGTTGGCCTCTTGTGGGGAGAAGTGTTGATTATGGGAAAAAGGGGGAGTTTTTGAAATCCTTGATCAATTTCTTTTGGAATATCTCTCTTTATGTCTCTACAAGTGAATTTGACTTAGAGATAGGAAATTGAGTTTGATTTGCAAAAACAAACCAAGTGGTGGCAAAGAATGATCCATATATGCCAAATTTAATTCAAAACAAATTTGAGTTCTTATTTGAATTGATTTTGTACTTGTACTACTTGCTTTATGTTATGTTGGCATTAATCACCAAAAAGGGGGAGATTGAAAGGGAAATGTGCCCTTGGGCCACTTCTAAGTGTTTTGGTGATTTAGTGTCCAACACAAGTGCCTAAGTGTCAAATGGTGGACAAAGTACAAATCAAGTAAAAAGGTATGTTTCTCAGACTTAGTACATTGTTTTAGAGACTAATGTATTGTGTCTAAGTGCTGGAAACAGGAAAAGAACAATTGGAAATGCCTTGGCTCGAGCAGCCAAGACTCTGTTCAATCTGGGAGCACCGGACTGTCCGGTGGTGCACCGGACAGTGTCCGGTGCGCCAAGCTGGCTCAAGCGAACTAGCCGCTCTTGGGAAGAATTTAACGGCGTACGGCTATAAATCACCGGACTGTCCGGTGTGCACCGGACTGTCCGGTGAGCCAATGGTCGGCCGGGCCAACGGTCGGCTGCGCGATCTACGCGAGACACGTGGCCAAGCCAACGGTCGGGAGGGGCACCGGACAGTGTCCGGTGCGCCAACGGCTCCAAGGCTGCCAACGGTCGGCTTCGCCAAATAAGGAAGGAAATCCGCACCGGACAGTGTCCGGTGGTGCACCGGACTGTCCGGTGTGCCAGGCGACAGAAGGCAAGAATTGCCTTCCCGGATTGCTCTCAACGGCTCCTAGCTGCCTTGGGGCTATAAAAGGGACCCCTAGGCGCATGGAGGAGAACACCAAGCATTTCCTTGAGCACTCTTGATCACTCACACTCCATTCTTGCGCACTTGTTCGACATTCTAGTGATTTGAGCTCCGTTCTAGTGTGCTAGTCTTTTGAGCTTAAGTCTGGGTCTTGTGTGTGCGTAATTGCTGCGATCCTTGTGTCTTGTGTGAGTTGCTAATCCCTCCCTTACTCTGTGCTTCATTGTGAACTTCAAGTGTGAGGGCGAGAGACTCCAAGTTGTGGAGATTCCTCGCGAACGGGATTAAGAAAAGCAAAGCAAAACACCGTGGTATTCAAGTAGGTCTTTGGACCACTTGAGAGGGGTTGATTGCAACCCTCGTCCGTTGGGACGCCACAACGTGGAGTAGGCAAGCGTTGGTCTTGGCCGAACCACGGGATAAACCACTGTGCCATCTCTATGATTGATCTCTTGTGGTTATTGTGTTTCGCTAAGACTCTTCTCTAGCCACTTGGCAATACTGTGCTAACGCTTAACCAAGTTTTTGGTGGCATTAAGTTCAAGTTTTACAGGATCACCTATTCACCCCCCCTCTAGGTGCACTCAGCCAGGCTGGCTCTGGCAAACTGGCTGCTCTCGGGTTTCGTCGGCGGCGTACGACTATAAATCACCGGACTGTCCGGTGGTGCACCGGACTGTCCGGTGAGCCAACAGTCGACCCGCCCAAAGGTCGGCCGCGTAATCCGCGCGCGACGCGTGGCAGAGCCAACGGTCAGAAGGGGGCACCGGACTGTTCGTTGTGCACCGGACAGTGTCCGGTGCGCCAACGGCTCTGGATCTTCAACGGTCGGCTGCGCCAAAATAGGAAAGAAATCCGTACCGGACTGTCCGGTGCGCGAGGCGACAGAAGGCAAGGATTGCCTTCTTGGAATGCTCTCAACGGCTCCTAGCTGCCTTGGGGCTATAAAAGGGACCCCTAGGAGCATGGAGGAGAACACCCAAGCATTCTCTAAGCATTCCTAAGCACCAAGACTCCAATTCCGCGCATTTGATTCTTTGTGATAGCAACTAGAGCTCCATTTGAGTAGAGAACTCTTTGGGTTGTGTTGTGAGCTCGAGTTGTGACTTGTGTGCGTGTTTGTGCTCTAATTTTGTGTCTTGTGTGCGTTGCTCATCCCACCCTTACTCTGTGCTTCTTTGTGAACATCAAATTGTAAGGGCGAGAGGCTCCAAGTTGTGGAGATTCCTCGCAAGCGGGATATAGTAAACAAAGCAAAACACCGTGGTATTCAAGTGGGTCTTTGGACCGCTTGAGAGGGGTTGATTGCAACCCTCGTCCGTTGGGACGCCACAACGTGGAGTAGGCAAGTGTTGGACTTGGCCGAACCACGGGATAAACCACTGTGCCTATCTATGTTGATCTTCTTGTGGTTATCGTGTCTTGCAAGAACTCCTCTCTAGCCACTTGGTTTTATTGTGCTAACTTCTAATCAAGTTTTGTGGCATTGAGTTTCAAGTTTTTACAGGATCACCTATTCACCCCCCCTCTAGGTGCTCTCAGATTTTAGGTACCCAAACGGTTTTGGGTCCTTTGACATTAGATACAAGAACTTTGGGTACCCAAACACAAGTCTTTGACCCCTTGTGCTTACCCCCAACATACGTGGCAACTACTTTGCCGGATTTGTTAGTTAAAACATAGGATGCATCAAAAGTCTTAAATGAAATGCTAGGTTCATTTTATGCATTAGGAGTTTTCTTCTTAGGCAATTTAGCATGAGTGGATTGCCTAGAACTAGATGTCTCACTCTTATACATAAAAACATGATTAGGTCCGGAGTGAGACTTTCTAGAGTGAATTCTCCTAATTTTGTGCTCGGGATAACCGACAGGGTACAAAATGTAACCCTCGTTATCCTGAGGCATGGGAGCCTTGCCCTTAACAAAGTTAGACAATCTTTTAGGAGGGGCATTAAGTTTGATATTGTCTCCCTTTTGGAAGCCAATGCCATCCTTGATGCCAGGGTGTCTCCCATTATAGAGCATACTACGAGCAAATTTAAATTTTTCGTTTTCTAACTCATGCTCGGCAATTTTAGCATCTAATTTTGCTATATGACCATTTTGTTGTTTAATCAAGGCCATGTGATCATGAATAGCATCAATGTTAACATCTCTACATCTAGTGCAAATTGTAACATGCTCAACGGTAGATGTAGAGGGTTTGCAAGATTTTAGTTCAACAATCTTAGCATGCAAAATGTCATTTTCAATTCTAAGACTGGAAATGGTAATATTGCAAACATCTAAGTTTTTAGCCTTAGCAATTAATTTTTCATTCTCATTTCTAAGGCTAGCAAGAGAGACATTCAATTCTTCAATCTTAGTAAGTAAACTAACATTATCATCTCTAAGATTGGAAATTGAATCATTACAAACATTTGAATCAACCTTAGTAATTAGTCTAGCATTCTCATTTCTAAGGTTGGCAATAATATCATGGCACTTTCTTAGCTCACTAGATAATTTTTCATATTTCTCTACTTCTAGAGCATAAACATTCTTAACCTTAACATGCTTCTTATTTTCCTTAATTAGGAAGTCCTCTTGGGTGTCCAAGAGTTCATCCTTCTCATGAATAGCACTAATTAATTCATTTAATTTTTCTTTTTGTTGCATGTTTAGGTTGGCAAAAAGGGTGTGCAAATTATCCTCCTCATCACTAGAATTATCTTCATCACTAGAGGATGCATATTTAGTGGAGGATTTTGATTTTACCTTCTTCCTTTTGCCGTCCTTTGCCATGAGGCACTTGTGGCCGATGTTGGGGAAGAGGAGTCCTTTGGTGACGGCGATGTTGGCGCCGTCCTCGTCGGAGGAGGAGTCGGTGGAGCTCTCGTCGGAGTTCCACTCGCGGCACACATGGGCATCGCCGCCCTTCTTTTTGTGGTACCTCTTCTTTTCTCTCCTCTTGCCCTTTTTGTCGTTATCCCTGTCACTGTCACTTGATAATGGACATTTTGCAATAAAGTGACCGGGCTTACCACACTTGTAGCACACTTTCTTGGAGCAGGATTTGTAGTCCTTCCCCCTCCTTTGCTTGAGAATTTGGCGGAAGCTCTTGATGATGAGCGCCATCTCCTCATTATCGAGCTTGGAGGCGTCAATGGGGAGTATACTTGATGTAGACTCTTCCTTCTTCTCCTCCATCGCCTTGAATGCGACTGGTTGTGCTTCGGGCATGGAGGAGCCATCTTGCTCGATGATTTTATTTGAGCCTTTGATCATCAACTCAAAGCTCACAAATTTTCCTATTACTTTCTCGGGAGACATTAGTGTGTATCTAGGATCACCTTGTATTAATTGAACATGCGTAGGGTTAAGAAAAATGAGTGATCTAAGAATAACCTTGACCATTTCATGGTCATCCCATTTGGTGCTCCCGAGGTTGCGCACTTGGTTCACCAAGGTCTTGAGCCGGTTGTACATCTCTTGTGGCTCCTCCCCTTGGCGAAGCCTGAAGCGACCGAGCTCCCCCTCGATCGTCTCCCGCTTGGTGATTTTGGTCACCTCATCTCCTTCGTGCGCGGTCTTGAGCATGTCCCAAATCTCCTTGGCTCTCTTCAATCCTTGCACCTTGTTATACTCCTCTCGACTTAGAGAGGTGAGGAGTATAGTGGTGGCTTGGGAGTTGAAGTGCTCGATTTGGGCCACCTCGTCCTCATCAAAATCTTCATCCCCTACGGATGGTACCTGTACACCAAACTCAACAACATCACATATACTTTTGTGGAATGAGGTTAGGTGATATCTCATCATATCACTCCACCTAGAATAATCTTCACCGTCAAATGTCGGTGGTTTGCCTAATGGGACGGAAAGTAATGGAGTATGCTTAGGAATGCGAGGATAGCGTAGGGGGATCTTACTATACTTCTTGTGCTCTTGGCGCTTAGAAGTGACGGACGCGGCATTGGATCCGGATGTAGAGGGCGAGGAAGAGTCGGTCTTGTAGTAGACCACTTTCTTCATTTTCTTCTTCTTCTCGCCACTCTTGTGCGATCGAATGCGTGAAGGAGATCCATCCTTCTTGTTGTTGGTGGACTCCCTTGATGGAGCCTTCCCGTGGCTTGTAGCGGTCTTCTCACCGCCGATCATCATCTTCTTGACATGATCTCCCGACATCACTTCGAGCGGTTAAGCTCTAATGAAGCACCGGGCTTTGATACCAATTGAAAGTCGTCTAGAGGAGGGGTGAATAGGGCGAATCTGAATTTTATAAACTTAAGCACAACTACAAGCCGGGTTAGCGTTAGAAATATGAACGAGTCCGAGAGAGAGGGCGAAAAACAAATTGCAAGCAAACAAGAGTGAGACACAAGGATTTGTTTTACCGAGGTTCGGTTCTTGCAAACCTACTCCCCGTTGAGGTGGTCACAAAGACCGGGTCTCTTTCAACCCTTTCCCTCTCTCAAACGGTCACTTAGACCGAGTGAGCTTCTCTTCTCAATCAAACGGGACACAAAGTCCCCGCAAGGACCACCACACAATTGGTGTCTCTTGCCTCGGTTACAATTGAGTTGATCACAAGAAAGAATGAGAAAAAGAAGCAATCCAAGCGCAAGAGCTCAAATGAACACAAGTCACTCTCTCACTAGTCACTATTTGATTGGGAATGATCTTTGGACATGGGAGAGGATTTGATCTCTTTGGTGTGTCTTGTATTGAATACTATAGCTCTTGTAAGGTGTAGGAAGTGTGAAAACTTGGATGCAATGAATGGTGGGTGGTTGGGGGTATTTATAGCCCCAACCACCAAACTAGTCGTTTGGTGAAGGCTGCTGTCCCATGGCGCACCGGACAGTCCGGTGCACCACCGGACACTATCCGGTGCGCCTGCCACGTCACCCAGCCGTTGGATTCTGACCGTTGGAGCTTCTGTTTTCTGGGCCACCGGACAGTCCGGTGGTCCACCGGACAGGTCCTGTAGACTGTCCGGTGCGCCTTCTAGCGCGTGCCTGACTTCTGCATGTACTGTAGCGCATTGAATGCAGTTGCAGGTGACTGTTGGCGCTGAAGTAGCCGTTGCTCCGCTAGCACACCGGACAGTCCGATGAATTATAGCGGAGTGGCTCCTAGAATTCCCGAAGGTGAGCAGTTCGGAGTTGGAGTCCCTGGTGCACCGGACACTGTCCGATGGCACACCGGACAGTCCGGTGCGCCAGACCAGGGGACACTTTGGCTGACTTTGCTCTCTTATATTTGAATCCTTTTTCGGTCTTTTTATTGGTTTGTTGTGAACCATTGGCACCTGTAGAACTTATAATCTAGAGCAAACTAGTTAGTCCAATTATTTGTGTTGGGCATTTCAACCACCAAAATCAATTTAGGAAAAGGTGTAAGCCTATTTCCCTTTCACATTGCAAGAAGAATCTTTCGGGCATCACAAAAATGGTACATCACATTTGCACCAACATCTAAAGTCTTGTATTTATAATCAAAAGAAGAAAGGAGTAAAAGTATAGAGTAATCTGAGGTTTGCAACAACAGAGAAAGGGTAAATGGTTGTAGAAAATTGTGTATTCGATCAAGATGTAGCTAGAAGAGCACTTTATTCCATGATTATATTGCATGAATATCTGTTGACTATTGTTGATCATCATGGCTTTCGTAAGTTTCTTAGTGCATTACAACCTTTGTTTAAGATGGGAACCAGGAATACTATTAGAAGGGATATCATGAGTTTTTATGAGGGGGAGAAAAGGAAAGCAAGGAAATTTATGTAGAAGACATATTGTCGTGTTGCCATTACAATTGATCTTTGGACTGATGATAATAAAAAAGGGGCTATATGGCAGTCACTGGACATTTCATTGATGATTCTTGGACACTTAATAGTTGCATATTGAGGTCATTTCTTTATCACTACATATATATCATTGCATAATGCAAGTATCTTGTGTTAACTATGTAGGAAACGGGTGACACCTAAGAGGGGGGTGAATTAGGACTTCTAAAACTTTTACTAAACTAGGTCACTAATAAATCCCTAGAGCAAAACCTATGCAAATAATCAAACTAGAATGTGCAAACTAGGTTTTGTCTATGTGTTGCTATCTCTACCGCAATGGCTAAGTTTCAATCTACACAATATAAGTTTGAATACAAGATTGAAACTTAAATGCTTAATATAAATGCGGAAACTTAAAGAGCAAAGTAGAGATGCAAACTCTCATGGATGACACCTGTATTTTTACCGAGGTATCCGGAACCGCGCAAGGTCCCGACTAATCCTCGTTGGTGCCCCTACGCAAAGGGAAGCCCACGCGAGGGCCAAGCAACTCGGTCAAGTAACTCCGTAGAGAGCCACGAGCCTTCTCCACGCGCAAGTGGTGCTCCGCTTTCGGCTCCTCTCGGATGCTCCCCGCCGTCTCCACTATCGAGCTTCCGGCCAAAACGCCGCAGGCCTTGTTCCCTCCGGTACACGTTGGCGGCCGTGACACAAACGCGGTTGTCATGATCTCGCAAGACTCTTGCCCCACTGGGTACACTAATGACGACTCACGCAAGAGCCGAGGGGTTGTGTGGTTTTACAAAACTCACTCAACTAACTAGGGTTCACCTAGAGCAAGTGCTAGAGCTGTCTAACTAACCTAAGCACTTCGCAAAGCACCTACGCTAATTACCGAGTGATTCTATTAAGCACTTGGGTGTAAGAGCACCTGGGAATGTCTATTGTATGCCTTGGTATGTCTCTTGGGCTCCCACACTTGGAAATGGCCAGTTGGGGGTGTTTTATAGCCCCCAACACAAAACTAGCCGTTGGAGGAAAGTTGTTGCTTTCTGTGGTCACACCGGACAGTCCGGTGGTGCACCAGACAGCGCACTGTTCCTTGTCCGGTGCGCCTAGCCGTTACCCTGTTAGAGCTGGTGACCGTTGGCGCCGCAGGCTTTCACACCGGACAGTCCGGACTTCACACCGGATAGTTCGGTGGTCTTCCCTCCGAGTGCCACCTGGAACTAGCCGTTGGGGCTGAGGTTCCTGGTGCACCGGACAGTCCGGTGTGCCACCGGACAGTCCGGTGCTCCTCGCACAGACAGTCCGCAGGCAACACACATCTTCATTCTTGGACTTTTCTTGGATCTTCTTAATGTCTTCTTTTGAGGTGTTGCTTTCCTCAATTCCTTGGTCCAAGTAATTCTAGCATCCTATGAACTACAAACACAAACACTAGGAAATTCATTAGTTCACGGATTGTGTTAATCATCAAACACCAAAACTCATTAAGCCAAATGGCCCGGGGTCCATTTTCCTTACAAACTAGTTTTTTCATTTGTGGTGCAGGTTCATCTATGTGCCATGTCCTCATACATCAGAAGTTATATGTGATATATTGTACATGTAACACCCCTGGTGTTACTATAACTAAAACTTGAGCATGGCATCATGAGCATTGGCATTGCATGTGTTTGACACACCTAGAGTGCATTCACTAGGCAAAAATTTCAAACAAGTTGTATTGTTTTAAGTGTTTTGCAAATAGAACCCTGGTTAAGGAACTTAACCCTAAATAGGGATTAAAGGGGTAAAACTTAACCCAAGTTAAGGAAACCTAAAGACTTTAGGGTAAAAGTCATAAAATGACCCCAAGAATAAACTTGAATCACTTTTATACCCCTGAAATACCAGAAACCCTAATTGGAACCCTGGAAAACCATAAAACCAAACCCTAGGGGCTTATGTGCAAAATTAGTCCACTTTTGGGCTAAAGTGCAAAAACCAAGCCAAATAAGTATTTTAAGTCCTTTGGTTCACAAATATGTGGACTTGAAAGCCAAACCCTAAGTTTTGGACTTAAATGCAAAATGGACCTCATTTGAGTTCTACACTAAGTCTGAAATTCAGTGTTAAAGGCTCCACTTTTGGGCTTTGTAACTTGCAGAGCATAGGGTTTTTGCCCTAGGTCACCACATCAAAATTGTAGCCCAATCATAGGGGAACAACTTTGTTTAAGGATTCAAGCCATGATCTTATGAGAAATTTGGAGAAAAACCCAATCAAAGTTTGACTGTCAGGCTAGTTCATTCTGAAATTCAGCCTCTCAGTGTAACAGGGTCAACTTTGAGTATGAATTCCACCTTGATCCAGTACTCAAATAAGCTTAATCCCTATAGTCGAGTTGTAGCTGGTATATAGCACTACAACTTTGATGCAGAGCCTTGGATGAGTTGCTAAGGAAAATTTAAAGAGAATGTGACTTGAACTTGCTCTGTCAGTCGCTCTGAATAGGGTGTTCACGATGGTATAGTGCTCTGTTGAAGATCAGACCGCCAGCAAAGATCTCGCCGCCGGTGGCCGTCGCCGTTGATTGCCGATCGTTACGATTCGTGCGCCGTGGCCATCGGATAAGTCCGGCCCGGTAAAAATCCTCGGCGCCGGTGAGCTGGACTCCACTCCGAGGACCCCCGTCGTACTCTCCCCCTTGCCCGGCAGCCGAAGCGGATTAACTCGCCGGAGACCGCCGCTTCCCGGCTGTGCGCCGCGTGTCCAAGCTTTTCCACCGCACCGCCGCGACTTACCCTCGCTCTCCGTGGCTCGCCGGTGTAATTGCCACGACTGTGGACACGAATCCACCGCGCCCGTGGTCTTCTTCTTCCTCTGGCCGCCGCGCGTCCCGACCGATTCACCGGCCACCGCTTGCAAGCCCTATAAATTGAAGGCCCGGGCAACTGCGCTAGATCATCCTGAAGCCATAGCACCCGCTCCCACCCTCGATTGTTCACCAGTGCCCGCGAATTTCAATTTCTCCCCAAAACAGTTCTCCGCCGCCGTGAAAGCACCTCGTCGTGGCCAGCCCTCCCCAGGTCCGATCACGCCCTCTCTAATCTCGTTTTAGCATCCTTAAGCTTCCCTCAAACTCACCGACGCATGCAATTGGATTGAGAATCCTCTGGTCGCCGGGAACACGACCACATAGCCGCTATGCTTACGGCCACTGTGGCCAGAGCTCCATAGTTGACCACTAGCGCGATTAAGTTAGGGGAAATGGTCAGGCTGACCCCAATTTTGTGTCCGCTGCTCGGAGAACCCGGTCATGGCCCCGCTCGGCCGGTCTACGCGCTCGCCGGAGCTCCTCCGCGCGCTGCCGACGTCAGGGACCTCACCTGTGGAGAAATAGAACCTCAGGGACCCTGGTGCAATTTGTCAGCGACTGATACAAATAGTAACTGAACTCGTTCACATTTAACCAGAAACCCGAGGTCCTTTCTGCAAAGCCGCCAGCGCGGGCGCGCGCGGGCGCCTTTCTGCCTTAGCTGGGCCGCCTGGGCTGGATTCGGCCCAGTGCTGTTCTATTGTTTTTCTTTTTCTTTTATCTCCAGAGCCAAAACAATTATAGAAAAAGGTATAAAAATGCTAAAATTGTGAAACTAATTTTCCTAGGTTTGTTATTTTCCCTAGAATTTAGCAAAAATAAGTTTGTGATTTTTAGTGGAAGTAAGAAATTTTAGGGTATTTAAAGTGGTTAAAAATGTTGGTTATAGGTTTTTAAAAAACAAATGGTAATCCCAAAAATGCTCAAAATTTTTATATGAGTTCCTCATAATATTTAGAAGCCTTGGGTAGGATTTGAATTGATTTGGACCTTGTTTGATCACTAAACCCAAAACCACCCCCCCTGCCCTATGAACTCCTTTACCGACTCCGGAAACCCTAGGTTCTCGGAGTACCGTGAAGGAAAGTTGTATTCAAAACATAGATAATAAGTTTATATTATCTTTGCATCCTCATGAGCATCCCATGGCATCCATTCTTATACCTATGTATGGTTATGATTAGAACGTGAAGAAGAAATCGAAGTAACTGAAGAGGAGACACCACCACCACCTTCGGAGTCTCAGGCTGGGAATCATTTCTACTTTGATATCTGTGGATCTGAGCCTGATTCACCTGTGAACAAAGGCAAGCCCCGGTGCATGCAACCCCTTTCCTTGTGTTTTAAATACTTTTTACACACTTAAGTCTAGTGAAATGTGCATTAGGTTCATAGGAGTTACTTGAAACCCTTTGATGCATTGCTTTCCTTGATATCCATACCTTTATAGATACTTCTGTGAAGTATCAAAATTATGATTTACAAAAATGCTTAGCCTTGCTTAGATCTTGTGGATAGAGGTTGTCCTCAATTTAACCATGGAGAGGATGGCTTCTACCTGCAAGAATATTTTCATTTGGAGCAATAGTGGGATCTTACTGCAAAGTTCCCTGTGATGCTCTTTCATCCTAAGGAACAGACACAATCCTAAGGATGGAAATACTTAAATTGAGACTTGGGTTAGGAACAGGTGATGTTCTACCCAAGTTGGTTAAGGATTAACGTGTATGTAGGCGTGCTGACCGAGGACCCTTTAACTGGTCACATGCCTCGTCATGGGTAAGCCTTGCCTCGGGCAGACTAAGGCCGGAATAAGATAACACGAAATGGGCGTGGAGCGGTGGCGAGAGTAGCGTGTACCCTCCGTGGCAAGAGGCTGGACGGTGGTGTATCTGTGCTCTCGGTTTGCGTGAACCTGATCCGGTCTTAAGAACCCCGGTGGCGGGTTGACATATGCAAGGGTTAAGTGCTATATATGTCGTGTGATTGGAGAACCTCAGCTGAGTATAATCGATTCGGATCGCCGTACCTTCGCGGTTATGAAGACTTGGTCACTTCCCTGCAACCTAAAGTCAGGACGTGAACACTTTGGATAAAAATAATGTTGTCTTGATGTGATGTGAAATTAGACTAGATGCAAATAGAGTCTATTAATACTTAATATGGCGTTAAAAGATTGAAAGTAAGGACTCACGTTAGTAAGCTACTTCTGCAAAAGTATAAGTTGATGTTTGCTAAAGCCTCTCCTTGACTCCTATCTATCCAGCTGTAACACCCTAAATCTCATTTTGAAAATATAGTAATTTTTTTTAAAGAAAAGATCTTGAATTAGAATATTTTTTTCTCTCCCTAGAATTCCCGTAACAGTTGAAGTCATATCTCCTTAAATAAAAGTTTTATAACAAAAATTCAATAAAAAGATTCTTATATAAAATTAACCTTTATTAAAGTTTATAAGTATTAATGTGAGAACATTTTTTTAAGATATCATACAATATAAACTATTATTCTTAAAATAATTACATGGGTGCTACATATTCAAAAGCAATTTCTTATGTAGAATAATAAATGATTGGATATACATATAATGAATATTGCACCATGTTGGATTCTGATTGTGCATTTTGTTTGAGATAGAAAATTCAAATGCAGATTCAAAAGTGAATTCAATTGGAATTCGAAAATAAGAAATAGGAGAAGAAAAAGAAAAGAAATTGGAAAGGAAACTCACGATTGGGCCGCTTCTCATCCCCTCGGCCCAGCAACCTTCTGCCCACACTCGTCCACGCGGCCACTCGCGCCGACGGGTGGGTCCTAGTGCCCAGTGACTGCTCACCTCCGTGTGTGGCTTTATGTGTCTCTTGCATGTGGGGCCCACTTGTAATGCTCGTCTCCTTCGTCGTCGCGAACCAGGGTGAGCACCAACAGACTCCGTGGATCTCGCGTAACAAACCCCGTCACTCAGGTGCGCGGATTCCGGGGTATTCGTCCAGGTTGTTGGGATTTGGCGAACCACAGACTAATCACCGGGTATAAAACTCGAGCACCATCGCCCCCTCTACAGATAGGCCAGATCGGAGCGGACAACACCAAGCCGAGCGCAGGCTGAGCGAAACCATGGGAGGAGAAGAAAGAGAAGAAGGATTTCCGCCGATGACGAGCTCTCGGGAATCGACTCGGAACTTGCTAGGAGAGCGCTGGGAGAGTCATGGAGCACAGGTGACCGCGGGATTTCTCATAGGAATCCTTTCTCCACTGTAGTGCTACGCATCTCCGTGGCAGTGATTCTGCGCGTCCCAATCGTCGGTGAGAATCACCTTATTTAATTCACCTTGCTCCATAGTTCGTGTAGCACTGTTCGGGTCATGGATTGGTGCTCGGGCCAATGGTTTGGGCGGGGTCGGCGATGGCGCCGCCGTGCCTCTGCTCAGTGCCGTCGGGCTGGCACCGGTGGGGAAGAGAGAGAAAAAAAAGAAGAAGAGAGGCCTCGGGCCATTGGATAGTTAACGGACGGTTGAGATTAGGCGTCTAGATACCCCTTCACCAGTTCGGATCCGGTCCGTTGGATCGTGATCTGGCGGCCACCCACGAATACCAGGCCGCTTATAAGTTTGAACTAATCATGGCCGCTGTTGGTTGATCGGATGGCTGCAGTCGCCTGATACCCCTTCGGCTGGGGAAATATGCATAAAGGCCCCTGCGGTTTTATTCAATAAACCCGCGGTCCCACCTGGTCTTAAGAACCATCACAGCTAGGTCCTGAAAACTTGCTCGTAACCCCCTAAGCTTCGCTGGAATTGTGGCAGCAGCCCCGAAATTAAACAGAATAGATAAAATTGATGAAGAAAAATGATTTTAGGATAAAAATAATTCCCTAAACTTCGAAAAATCATATCTCCTTTGTTTTAACTCCGATTTGATCCATTCGAATTGTGTTGGCTTCGTAAAAATATTCTCTATGCAATAGCAACATCATGTGTACCATATTCCATATAATTATAATTAGGAAAGTGTTCAATCTGTATTCAGTAGATTAGTTCGACTAACCTAGGATTAATCTCTCTATAAATATAATCTGGGTAAAAGGTAATCCCTAACCAAGTTATGGTCTAGGTTAAAGTTGAATTAACTATTTAGAATATAGTTTCTTATATATTGTATGCTATTCAATTTATAATATAGTTTAATCACATAGACATCACATAAATCATATCTTTATAACCATAACTTCGATTTTAGTCATACTCGAACCCACGATCTCGTAGCAGCGTGTAGATTATTATTACGCAGTTTATTCTTATGTTTGGTGTGATGTTAATTTTGCATATACCATGTTTGTTTGTATTGCTACGACTAGCGTGACGTCACGGGTTACCTGAAGAGCAAGTTGGTACCTGGAATCTCAAGTGCCAGGCAAGTTGTGCCCTTGATCACTTCTTTTACCTACTCATGTTCTGATTAATCATAATGATCTGCATAGGTTAATTTTGATGGGACCCAATAGGTCACCC
This sequence comes from Zea mays, assembly GCF_902167145.1. Taxonomy (NCBI): domain Eukaryota; kingdom Viridiplantae; phylum Streptophyta; class Magnoliopsida; order Poales; family Poaceae; genus Zea; species Zea mays. The sequence continues at coordinate 272,554,486 of NC_050096.1, read as the reverse complement.
TAGTTTGTTCATCCTGAATACCTTGTTTACCCCTGAATCACTTGGGTAGTTCTGCTACTGCTTTATATGGTTTTGGGTTAATATTTCATTACATCTATGTTCCAATTATGTTGTTATTCTATTTTTGTTCATGACAAGATCATTAAATGTTAATTGGAACATAGAGCTTAACTTGAGAAACACGTGCCACCACAAGGGTTTATGGACGCCCTTGGCTGATTAATTAGGAAAGCTAGTGGAGGACTACCTTACCCGAAAGGGGCAAGGGCAGTAGGGGAGTGGTCAGTGTAGGGAGGCCCTCGGGAGGATTTTGCTGCGATGGCGGTCCTGCAAGGGATTCCTGCATTGGAGCTTCCTATAAACTGTAGCGGGTTTTCTGAAGCTAGTGGAACTTTGTAAAGGCCTCGTAGTGTTACCCTGCCTCGCCTCCTCGGTAGAGGTGTATGGGAAGTCGCGATCCCTTGGCAGACGGGTAACATGACTTGTGGGTAAAGGGTACCACCTCTGCAGAGTGTAAAACTGGTATACTAGTCGAGCTCACGATCATGAGCAGCTCAGGACTCTCTGATGATTAAATTATGGAACTTAAACTCAATTTGTCATATGCATTGCATCGCAGGTGAGGTTGTTACTTTTGTTCTACTACTTAATTGGGCTGGTATTTACTTATACTTAGTAATTGCTAATAAAATTTTGACCAACTTTAAAAGCAATGCTCAGCTCTAACCATCTCCTTTGGTAAGCCTTACACTTCACGTGAGCTCCCACCTTTGGCGAGTTCATGCACATTATTCCCCACAACTTGTTGAGCGATGAACGTATGTGAGCTCACTCTTGCTGTCTCACACCCCCCACAGGTCAAGAACAGGTACCACAAGATGAGGCGCTGCGCGTGGAGGATGCTGTGATGTGTTCGTGAGAGGTCTAGGTCGTCGTCTCCCAGTCAACTTTGGTTTGCTGGACCGTTGTCTCCTTATAATGTAATTATTTATTTTGTACCAAACTCCGATTATATAGTAAAGATGCGACATTCGATCCTGTGCCATGATTCATCATATGTGTGAGACTTGGTCCCAGCACACCTGGTGATTATGTTTACGCCCGGGCTTTGGACCCCTAAAACCCGGGTGTTACAGAAGTGGTATCAGAGGAATGTTGACTGTAGGACGAAACCTAGATAGAACTGGACAACCATTACCTACTTACCTTTGCTACTCTGATTCTTTTCAAAACTTTTCTCAATCTTTTCTCATCTATTTCCGCTTTACTCTGATTACTCTTACCTTTTTCTTCTAAAGACAAACTTGGATTTCACACTTTGAAATCATGTACCTAAAGTGACCTTTAGGAATAGGAGACCTACTCTTAGGAACAAAAGTAAAACTATTTTTATAGATATATATGCACTTGAATGTTTGTTCTTATGATACTTGTCTGATTTGAATCTTTGATTGAGTGTGATGGGTTGTGGAGTAATGTCCACAATTACATCTGCATATATATCTAGGCGTAACAGATAGTATTTATAAAAATAACTAGACAAACTAGATTACCCCTCATTAAAGTATCTAGCCTAACAATATCCATCTCATCTTAAAAGATTCTATCCTACACTCATAGATCCATCTCATCTCAAAAGATCCCAACTTATCCTAATTGAAATATATCTCATCTTAATAGATCCATCTTATCTTAAAAGATACTCTATTACCTTAATAGATACATCTTATCTAGAAAAGATTTTATCCTTATCCTAATAGATCTAACTGGCCTCAAAAGATTCTATCTTATCTTCATGGATCTATCTTATCCTAATAAGCATACTTATCCACCCTAGTTTAACAACCATGATCTAATGCAAATTAATTAGATCATATCTAGTCAAACTAGTCATACCAATCTAATCTAGATCACCACCTAATCTAATATGATTCAATGTAAAGTGAGATATTAACAGGTTAGTTAATCTGGTGATATGGGTTAGACACTGCTTCCTCAAACATAACCTAACCTAAATTAATGTCTTATACCAACTCGTCCGTAAACAACAAACCTAACCTACATCATAGGTTACCTAATCCAGATATCCCAAAAGCAAAGTAAAATTATGTTTAAACCTAACTACCTCATGTACCCTAGCTATCCTAGCTATATGTCCTCAGCCATATGTCCTCAACTCGGATGGCAACTCCAGGATTGAGGGCCAAAGAAGACCAACCACGTCAAGGGAAGATAAGCACCAACTCAAGTCTTCAAAGGGCAAAACGGAATCACCAAGATGAGTCAGGATCCACCATTCATAATGGAATTTTTCTTTGTCCTAATAATTATTATCGCAACCTCCCCTACTTCTGCCTAATAGCTAAACATAGTATACCCATGTGTTCCTAATCATTTCCTTATTTAATGACTAAAAAAAATAGAAAACATTTGTGCTTAAAACCATTTTAAAAAAGAACTTGAAGCTAAACTGCAACCAAACATTTGGCTTTCTATATCCCTTTTCTTACAAATCTCGAGGACGAGAATTTTGTTAAGGGGGTAGGATTTGTAACACCCTAAATCTCATTTTGAAAATATAGTAATTTTTTTAAAGAAAAGATCTTGAATTAGAATATTTTTTTTTCTCTCCCTAGAATTCCCGTAACAGTTGAAGTCATATCTCCTTAAATAAAAGTTTTATAACAAAAATTCAATAAAAAGATTCTTATATAAAATTAACCTTTATTAAAGTTTATAAGTATTAATGTGAGAACATTTTTTTTAAGATATCATACAATATAAACTATTATTCTTAAAATAATTACATGGGTGCTACATATTCAAAAGCAATTTCTTATGTAGAATAATAAATGATTGGATATATATATAATGAATATTGCACCATGTTGGATTCTGATTGTGCATTTTGTTTGAGATAGAAAATTCAAATGCGGATTCAAAAGTGAATTCAATTGGAATTCGAAAATAAGAAATAGGAGAAGAAAAAGAAAAGAAATTGGAAAGGAAACTCACGATTGAGCCGCTTCTCATCCCCTCGGCCCAGCAGCCTTCTGCCCACACTCGTCCACGCGGCCACTCGCGCCGACGGGTGGGTCCTAGTGCCCAGTGACTGCTCACCTCCGTGTGTGGCTTTATGTGTCTCTTGCATGTGGGGCCCACTTGTAATGCTCGTCTCCTTCGTCGTCGCGAACCAGGGTGAGCACCAACAGACTCCGTGGATCTCGCGTAACAAACCCCGTCACTCAGGTGCGCGGATTCCGGGGTATTCGTCCAGGTTGTTGGGATTTGGCGAACCACAGACTAATCACCGGGTATAAAACTCGAGCACCATCGCCCCCTCTACAGATAGGCCAGATCGGAGCGGACAACACCAAGCCGAGCGCAGGCTGAGCGAAACCATGGGAGGAGAAGAAAGAGAAGAAGGATTTCCGCCGGTGACGAGCTCTCGGGAATCGACTCGGAACTTGCTAGGAGAGCGCTGGGAGAGTCATGGAGCACATGTGACCGCGGGATTTCTCATAGGAATCCTTTCTCCACTGTAGTGCTACGCATCTCCGTGGCAGTGATTCTGCGCGTCCCAATCATCGGTGAGAATCACCTTATTTAATTCACCTTGCTCCATAGTTCGTGTAGCACTGTTCGGGTCATGGATTGGTGCTCGGGCCAATGGTTTGGGCGGGGTCGGCGATGGCGCCGCCGTGCCTCTGCTCAGTGCCGTCGGGCTGGCACCGGTCGGGGAGAGAGAGAAAAAAAAAGAAGAAGAGAGGCCTCGGGCCATTGGATAGTTAACGGACGGTTGAGATTAGGCGTCTAGATACCCCTTCACCAGTTCGGATCCGGTCCGTTGGATCGTGATCTGGCGGCCACCCACGAATACCAGGCCGCTTATAAGTTTGAACTAATCATGGCCGCTGTTGGTTGATCGGATGGCTGCAGTCGCCTGATACCCCTTCGGCTGGGGAAATATGCATAAAGGCCCCTGCGGTTTTATTCAATAAACCCGCGGTCCCACCTGGTCTTAAGAACCATCACAGCTAGGTCCTGAAAACTTGCTCGTAACCCCCTAAGCTTCGCTGGAATTGTGGCAGCAGCCCCGAAATTAAACAGAATAGATAAAATTGATGAAGAAAAATGATTTTAGGATAAAAATAATTCCCTAAACTTCGAAAAATCATATCTCCTTTGTTTTAACTCCGATTTGATCCATTCGAATTGTGTTGGCTTCGTAAAAATATTCTCTATGCAATAGCAACATCATGTGTACCATATTCCATATAATTATAATTAGGAAAGTGTTCAATCTGTATTCAGTAGATTAGTTCGACTAACCTAGGATTAATCTCTCTATAAATATAATCTGGGTAAAAGGTAATCCCTAACCAAGTTATGGTCTAGGTTAAAGTTGAATTAACTATTTAGAATATAGTTTCTTATATATTGTATGCTATTCAATTTATAATATAGTTTAATCACATAGACATCACATAAATCATATCTTTATAACCATAACTTCGATTTTAGTCATACTCGAACCCACGATCTCGTAGCAGCGTGTAGATTATTATTACGCAGTTTATTCTTATGTTTGGTGTGATGTTAATTTTGCATATACCATGTTTGTTTGTATTGCTACGACTAGCGTGACGTCACGGGTTACCTGAAGAGCAAGTTGGTACCTGGAATCTCAAGTGCCAGGCAAGTTGTGCCCTTGATCACTTCTTTTACCTACTCATGTTCTGATTAATCATAATGATCTGCATAGGTTAATTTTGATGGGACCCAATAGGTCACCCTAGTTTGTTCATCCTGAATACCTTGTTTACCCCTGAATCACTTGGGTAGTTCTGCTACTGCTTTATATGGTTTTGGGTTAATATTTCATTACATCTATGTTCCAATTATGTTGTTATTCTATTTTTGTTCATGACAAGATCATTAAATGTTAATTGGAACATAGAGCTTAACTTGAGAAACACGTGCCACCACAAGGGTTTATGGACGCCCTTGGCTGATTAATTAGGAAAGCTAGTGGAGGACTACCTTACCCGAAAGGGGCAAGGGCAGTAGGGGAGTGGTCAGTGTAGGGAGGCCCTCGGGAGGATTTTGCTGCGATGGCGGTCCTGCAAGGGATTCCTGCATTGGAGCTTCCTATAAACTGTAGCGGGTTTTCTGAAGCTAGTGGAACTTTGTAAAGGCCTCGTAGTGTTACCCTGCCTCGCCTCCTCGGTAGAGGTGTATGGGAAGTCGTGATCCCTTGGCAGACGGGTAACATGACTTGTGGGTAAAGGGTACCACCTCTGCAGAGTGTAAAACTGGTATACTAGCCGAGCTCACGGTCATGAGCAGCTCAGGACTCTCTGATGATTAAATTATGGAACTTAAACTCAATTTGTCATATGCATTGCATCGCAGGTGAGGTTGTTACTTTTGTTCTACTACTTAATTGGGCTGGTATTTACTTATACTTAGTAATTGCTAATAAAATTTTGACCAACTTTAAAAGCAATGCTCAGCTCTAACCATCTCCTTTGGTAAGCCTTACACTTCACGTGAGCTCCCACCTTTGGCGAGTTCATGCACATTATTCCCCACAACTTGTTGAGCGATGAACGTATGTGAGCTCACTCTTGCTGTCTCACACCCCCCCCCCCACAGGTCAAGAACAGGTACCACAAGATGAGGCGCTGCGCGTGGAGGATGCTGTGATGTGTTCGTGAGAGGTCTAGGTCGTCGTCTCCCAGTCAACTTTGGTTTGCTGGACCGTTGTCTCCTTATAATGTAATTATTTATTTTGTACCAAACTCCAATTATATAGTAAAGATGCGACATTCGATCCTGTGCCATGATTCATCATATGTGTGAGACTTGGTCCCAGCACACCTGGTGATTATGTTTACGCCCGGGCTTTGGACCCCTAAAACCCGGGTGTTACACCAGCATACCCTTGAGAGTCTTTTCCTTAGTCAGGTAAGACTTGCTGAGTATTCCATACTCAAGGTTTATCCCTTTGTTGTTTTTAGGTGAGGAAGCGACAAACTTTTGTTGCTTTTGCTCCAAGGTGGTACCAAACGAGGAAAACAAGACTGAAGTGCGGGAGGACTCGATCCTCCACTTGGGATCTTTTGTTTATTAAACTTATCGGGAGGAGTTTGTGCCTCCCTTGGTTTGTATAATATTACTACTCTGCACTCACTTTTAGTTCTGGTCTGTAATAACATAACTCAAGCTTGCTTTTGAAATAAATGTAAGTTTATGTAATTGCTTCCGCATGTCTTTATCTCCGATGTTCTGTAATGTCTGCAAGACGGGTGAGACGTTCCTGGTAAGGTAAGGAAAGATACCGAACTTGTCAAGTGACTTAGGAACATCTACAGGGTGTCTGATGTCTGTTAGACAAGGACAACTGTAGGTGGGCCTAATTACTTGGGAGGTTCCGTCACAGCTGGTATCGGAGCGTAGCCCTTCTTTGTAGATATTATGAGGCATCTTCAAAAGGATTTTCAAAAGTCTTACCTAAAAACTCTTTTCTCTTCTTACCTATGTATTCTGAAGAGTCTATCTTAAAGACCAGATAGGAAGAGTGCAATGTATAGAAGGTTGAATCGACCAAGGTTGATTCTGTAATTATACATGCATCATGCTAAGCACTATACTAATAACATTTTCCCCCTTAGAAAAGATGCCGCCACGCACCAGGCTAACGGCACGCAAGTCTAAGGGACCAATTGGGGTGCCTCGGCATCAATTGGCTCCCCGACATGAAAGCAGCAACAGTGGAAGTAATGACCCCATCGGAGATCTTGAAGCTCGAGTGAGTCGACTTCAAGCAGCGCTGCAACATAGGACTGATGCTTGGGTCGCCGACGGAGATAGAATCAATGAACTGAGAAGGGACATCCGACACTTGCAGGATCAACTCGCTGATCGAGACTTAGCACTTGACTGGGCCCTACAGTCTCGTTTGCTAATGTGTGCTAAGGAAGCAAGGGCTCAGGCCCGAATTAAAGAACTTAGCTCAACGGTTGATAACCTGCAGGTTTACTGCAATACGTTGCACGAGGAAGTCCATGTATTATACTCACAATTACACCCAAGTGAGCCTGCACAACCTGAGGCGGAAGCTGGACCATCTCACGTCGCGGGACGTGCGGGGTTAGACCTTTTTGAGCCCCCTCCTTCTTTGAGGTTGGTTGATGTCTGGACTCCCACACCTGACGATGAGGCCGCCAAGACTAATGGAAAGCAGGAATAATGGTGTAATAGAAGTAAAAGTAGAGTAGTGTATTGTAGGGTGTACTGTTGTATAATAGGATGAACTTTTGTATAATGGGTATTGTATCCTGTTATGTAATATCGAGTCTGTATCATTACTTTTTATAGTAATGTAAAATGGAAGGTTTTCTCTGGCATATTATGTTTACTTCAAATGTTCTTTGCCACAGATGCCGACCAGGACTCGAGGACAGGACGTAGCCGGAACTTCTGGGGGACGGGATGTTACCCCAAACCCACCTCCGGTTCCTCCCACGTTAGCCGAGGCGATCGCCGCCTTGGTGAGTGCCACCGCAGACAATACCCGCTTCCTTAGGGAAATGGCGGGTCAGCAGCAATTCCAGCAGCAAGCAGGAAGGGGTTTTCAGCAAGGCCCCCGTGAGACCACCTATCTGGACTTCTCTGAAACCCGCCCACCTCTATTCGTCAAGGCCGAAGATCCCCTAGAAGCTGATGAGTGGATTCGGGTTATTGAACAAAAGTTTGGTCTTCTCCGTTGCTCAGAGACGCAGAAGCCGTTGTTCGCCGCACAATAACTCCGTGGTCCTGCCAGTACCTGGTGGGGAAATTTTGTGGCTATTCAACCTGTCAACCATCAAGTCACCTGGGATGAGTTTAAAGCAGCCTTCCGTGAACACTACATCCCTGAAGGAGTGCTGCATATGAAACAAGAGGAATTTATGAAGTTACAACAAGATGAAGATTGAAATTGCACGCTATGTGGCTAGATGTGACACTTGCAGACGTGTCAAGGCCATACACATGAAAACTGCTGGTCCATTACAATCTTTGCCAATCCCAACATGGAAATGGGAAGATATCAGTATGGACTTTATTGTGGGACTGCCCAGGACGGCCAAAGGGTATGATTCTATTTGGGTTATCGTTGATCGACTCACAAAGATTGCCCACTTCTTACCCGTCAGGGCCAAATATACAGTAGCCACTTATGCAGCATTATATATCAGTCGTATTCTCAGTTTGCATGGTATTCCAAAAACTATAATGTCGGATCGTGGACCTCAGTTCGTATCCAAGTTTTGGGAAGAACTTCATAAATCCTTGGGTACCAAATTGCTCCACAGTTTGGCCTATCATCCCCAAACCAGTGGACAGACTGAGAGAGTTAATCAGATACTCGAGGATATGCTGCGGGCATGTGTTCTGGATTTCTCGCAAAAATGGGATGAATGTTTACCCTTAGCGGAGTTTTCATACAATAACAGTTATCAAGAAAGTATCAAGATGGCACCTTTTGAAGCTTTATATGGACGACGGTGTCGAACTCCGCTAAATTGGTCTGAACCTGGAGAAAGATACTTCTTTAGACCTGCTATGGTGAAAGAGGTTGAAGAAAAGGTTCAGAGAATTATCCATAATATGAAGAAAGCTCAGACTCGACAAAAGAGTTATGCAGACCGACGACGACAACCCTTATGCTTTCTGGTAGACGACTATGTCTACTTAAAAGTTTCACCACTGAAGGGTGTATCGCATTTCGGGGTTAAAGGGAAACTTGCACCCAGGTACATTGGCCCATTCCTGGTGCTTGAGCAATGTGGACCAGTGGCCTACCGACTGCAGCTCCCCGAAACATTGTCTGCTGTGCATAATGTGTTCCACGTGTCACAATTGAAGAAATGTCTTCGGGTTCCTGATCGAACCGTTGAAGTGACTGATGTTGTTCTGGAACCAGATTTAACATACTCGGAACATCCTATTCGAGTTCTGGATCAAAAGGACAGGATCACCCGAAGAAAGACTCTCAAGTTTTACAAGATACAGTGGAACCAGCATTCTGAAGATGAGGCTACATGGGAAACTCAAGACTTCTTGGATAAGAATTTCCCAGGCTTTCTAGCCTCATGTAAATTGTAAAGTCTGTATAGCTGTGTAATAAAGAAGTAACCCCCACACCACCCCTGCCTTGTACCAAAACTTAAAAAATAAAAATGTGATGTGTTTTCTTTACCATTACCTGCCCTAGGATTTTTAATCTCGGGACGAGATTCTTTTATGGGGGGAAGGATGTAACACCCCTGGTGTTACTATAACTAAAACTTGAGCATGGCATCATGAGCATTGGCATTGCATGTGTTTGACACACCTAGAGTGCATTCACTAGGCAAAAATTTCAAACAAGTTGTATTGTTTTAAGTGTTTTGCAAATAGAACCCTGGTTAAGGAACTTAACCCTAAATAGGGATTAAAGGGGTAAAACTTAACCCAAGTTAAGGAAACCTAAAGACTTTAGGGTAAAAGTCATAAAATGACCCCAAGAATAAACTTGAATCACTTTTATACCCCTGAAATACCAGAAACCCTAATTGGAACCCTGGAAAACCATAAAACCAAACCCTAGGGGCTTATGTGCAAAATTAGTCCACTTTTGGGCTAAAGTGCAAAAACCAAGCCAAATAAGTATTTTAAGTCCTTTGGTTCACAAATATGTGGACTTGAAAGCCAAACCCTAAGTTTTGGACTTAAATGCAAAATGGACCTCATTTGAGTTCTACACTAAGTCTGAAATTCAGTGTTAAAGGCTCCACTTTTGGGCTTTGTAACTTGCAGAGCATAGGGTTTTTGCCCTAGGTCACCACATCAAAATTGTAGCCCAATCATAGGGGAACAACTTTGTTTAAGGATTCAAGCCATGATCTTATGAGAAATTTGGAGAAAAACCCAATCAAAGTTTGACTGTCAGGCTAGTTCATTCTGAAATTCAGCCTTTCAGTGTAACAGGGTCAACTTTGAGTATGAATTCCACCTTGATCCAGTACTCAAATAAGCTTAATCCCTATAGTCGAGTTGTAGCTGGTATATAGCACTACAACTTTGATGCAGAGCCTTGGATGAGTTGCTAAGGAAAATTTAAAGAGAATGTGACTTGAACTTGCTCTGTCAGTCGCTCTGAATAGGGTGTTCACCATGGTATAGTGCTCTGTTGAAGATCAGACCGCCAGCAAAGATCTCGCCGCCGGTGGCCGTCGCCGTTGATTGCCGATCGTTACGATTCGTGCGCCGTGGCCATCGGATAAGTCCCGCCCGGTAAAAATCCTCGCCGCCGGTGAGCTAGACTCCACTCCGAGGACCCCCGTCGTACTCTCCCCCTTGCCCGGCAGCCGAAGCGGATTAACTCGCCGGAGACCGCCGCTTCCCGGCTGTGCGCCGCGTGTCCAAGCTTTTCCACCGCACCGCCGCGACTTACCCTCGCTCTCTGTGGCTCGCCGGTGTAATTGCCACAACTGTGGACACGAATCCACCGCGCCCGTGGTCTTCTTCTTCCTCTGGCCGCCGCGCGTCCCGACCGATTCACCGGCCACCGCTTGCAAGCCCTATAAATTGAAGGCCCGGGCAACTGCGCTAGATCATCCTGAAGCCATAGCACCCGCTCCCACCCTCGATTGTTCACCAGTGCCCGCGAATTTCAATTTCTCCCCAAAACAGTTCTCCGCCGCCGTGAAAGCACCTCGTCGTGGCCAGCCCTCCCCAGGTCCGATCACGCCCTCTCTAATCTCGTTTTAGCATCCTTAAGCTTCCCTCAAACTCACCGACTCATGCAATTGGATTGAGAATCCTCTGGTCGCCGGGAACACGACCACATAGCCGCTATGCTTACGGCCACCGTGGCCAGAGCTCCATAGTTGACCACTAGCGCGATTAAGTTAGGGGAAATGGTCAGGCTGACCCCAATTTCGTGTCTGCTGCTCGGAGAACCCGGTCATGGCCCCGCTCGGCCGGTCTACGCGCTCGCCGGAGCTCCTCCGCGCGCTGCCGACGTCAGGGACCTCACCTGTGGAGAAATAGAACCTCAGGGACCCCGGTGCAATTTGTCAGCGACTGATACAAATAGTAACTGAACTCGTTCACATTTAACCAGAAACCCGAGGTCCTTTCTGCAAAGCCGCCAGCGCGGGCGCCTTTCTGCCTTAGCTGAGCCGCCTGGGCTGGATTCGGCCCAGTGCTCTTCTATTGTTTTTCTTTTTCTTTTATCTCCAGAGCCAAAACAATTATAGAAAAAGGTAGAAAAATGCTAAAATTGTGAAACTAATTTTCCTAGGTTTGTTATTTTCCCTAGAATTTAGCAAAAATAAGTTTGTGATTTTTAGTGGAAGTAAGAAATTTTAGGGTATTTAAAGTGGTTAAAAATGTTGGTTATAGGTTTTAAAAAAACAAATGGTAATCCCAAAAATGCTCAAAATTTTTATATGAGTTCCTCATAATATTTAGAAGCCTTGGGTAGGATTTGAATTGATTTGGACCTTGTTTGATCACTAAACCCAAAACCACCCCCCTGCCCTATGAACTCCTTTACCGACTCCGGAAACCCTAGGTTCTCGGAGTACCGTGAAGGAAAGTTGTATTCAAAACATAGATAATAACTTTATATTATCTTTGCATCCTCATGAGCATCCCATGGCATCCATTCTTATACCTATGTATGGTTATGATTAGAACGTGAAGAAGAAATCGAAGTAACTGAAGAGGAGACACCACCACCACCTTCGGAGTCTCAGGCTGGGAATCATTTCTACTTTGATATCTGTGGATCTGAGCCTGATTCACCTGTGAACAAAGGCAAGCCCCGGTGCATGCAACCCCTTTCCTTGTGTTTTAAATACTTTTTACACACTTAAGTCTAGTGAAATGTGCATTAGGTTCATAGGAGTTACTTGAAACCCTTTGATGCATTGCTTTCCTTGATATCCATACCTTTATAGATACTTCTGTGAAGTATCAAAATTATGATTTACAAAAATGCTTAGCCTTGCTTAGATCTTGTGGATAGAGGTTGTCCTCAATTTAACCATGGAGAGGATGGCTTCTACCTGCAAGAATATTTTCATTTGGAGCAATAGTGGGATCTTACTGCAAAGTTCCCTGTGATGCTCTTTCATCCTAAGGAACAGACATAATCCTAAGGATGGAAATACTTAAATTGAGACTTGGGTTAGGAACAGGTGATGTTCTACCCAAGTTGGTTAAGGATTAACGCGTATGTAGGCGTGCTGACCGAGGACCCTTTAACTGGTCACATGCCTCGTCATGGGTAAGCCTTGCCTCGGGCAGACTAAGGCCGGAATAAGATAACACGAAATGGGCGTGGAGCGGTGGCGAGAGTAGCATGTACCCTCCGTGGCAAGAGGCTGGACGGTGGTGTATCTGTGCTCTCGGTTTGCGTGAACCTGATCCGGTCTTAAGAACCCCGGTGGCGGGTTGACATATGCAAGGGTTAAGTGCTACATATGTCGTGTGATTGGAGAACCTCAGCTGAGTATAATCGATTCGGATCGCCGTACCTTCGCGGTTATGAAGACTTGGTCACTTCCCTGCAACCTAAAGTCAGGACGTGAACACTTTGGATAAAAATAATGTTGTCTTGATGTGATGTGAAATTAGACTAGATGCAAATAGAGTCTATTAATACTTAATATGGCGTTAAAAGATTGAAAGTAAGGACTCACGTTAGTAAGCTACTTCTGCAAAAGTATAAGTTGATGTTTGCTAAAGCCTCTCCTTGACTCCTATCTATCCAGCATACCCTTGAGAGTCTTTTCCTTAGTCGGGTAAGACTTGCTGAGTATTCCATACTCAGGGTTTATCCCTTTGTTGTTTTTAGGTGAGGAAGCGACAAACTTTTGTTGCTTTTGCTCCAAGGTGGTACCAAACGAGGAAAAACAAGACTGAAGTGCGGGAGGACTCGATCCTCCACTTGGGATCTTTTGTTTATTAAACTTATCGGGAGGAGTTTGTGCCTCCCTTGGTTTGTATAATATTACTACTCTGCACTCACTTTTAGTTCTGGTCTGTAATAACATAACTCAAGCTTGCTTTTGAAATAAATGTAAGTTTATGTAATTGCTTTCGCATGTCTTTATCTCCGATGTTCTGTAATGTCTGCAAGACGGGTGAGACGTTCCTGGTAAGGTAAGGAAAGATACCGAACTTGTCAAGTGACTTAGGAACATCTACAGGGTGTCTGATGTCTGTTAGACAAGGACAACTGTAGGTGGGCCTAATTACTTGGGAGGTTCCGTCACAGTACAAATGCTTGCAAAGTTGGGATATTGATCGTAGGGTGTCCACGGTGACCCTTGACAATTGCAGCACCAATGATAGTATGGTTGGTCTAATGGAGACAAGACTTGGTGCAAGTCATATGTTACTAAGAGGAAAGGTGTTGCATATGAGGTGTTGTGCTCACATTCTCAACCTAATTGTGAAAGATGGTACATAAATTATTGCAGAATCTATTACAAGTGGTAGGCTTTTAAGTGACCATAGCAGTCGTCTCACTCCTAAAATGGTGGAAGCTTTGATGTGCAGTCAAAGTTGGCTTCGTCACACTCTTCAAGGTAAACTTTTCTTCATTTGTCCAATATGTTATATTTGAAGTATATAGATACTAATGTGCATGCAACTTTATTTTAGGTGCTAGTGATGGAAGATTCAATAGTTTTTGGTCTTGCCTTGAAGAAAATGAAGAAGACATGAAAGAAGAATCTTCTGTGTTGGCTGCTGATTCTGAATAACCAGCTCGTCTTTGGTGTTGATTCTTGTGGCTTGTGTGTTTGTAATTTTATCAATTTGAACAATTCACATTTGATTTTGCTAGACAATTTTATATTGCTCGTTGTATGCCTTAATACATGTATCAGATTTGATTTGATGGACAAATTCTGTATGGTTGTATGTTTTTATCATATTTAAATTTGTTGGACAAATATGTTATCATATTTAAATTTGCTGGATTCAAATATGTTGTATGTGTAGTGGGCAAACAGATATATGCGGGTAACTGATGTGGATACTGTTTTTTATTCGTAGCGGGTAACAGGTACGTGTTCATATATCAGATATAAGTCGCGGATATGGATGTCTAAAGACACTATCTGCGGACAGTTTATCCGTTGCCATCCCTAACAGTGTCATGTTCGGTGCACCACCGGACTGTCCGGTGTGCCCATCGACAGCAACGACTAGGAAGTGGTTGGAGGCTATAAATACCCCCAACCACCTCCATTCAAGTCATCCAAGTTTTCAGCCCTTCACATTCAATATAAGAGCAAAATCATACACTCCAAGACACAATCAAAAGATCAAATCCTCTCCAAGCCTCAAAATCAACTCAAGTGCTTAGTAACTTGAGAGAGGGTGTTTTGTGTTTCTTTTGTCTCTTGTTGCTTGGATTGCTTTCTCCTTCTCATTTAATTCTTCTAAGTGCTTTGTAAAGCTAGCAAGAGACACCTAATTGTGTGGTGATCCTTGCGGGGTCTTAGTGATCCAAGTGATTAAGGAGAAGCACTCGACCGGTCTGTCTAATCGATTGAGAGAGGGAAAGGGTTGGAATAGACCCGGCCTTTGTGGCCTCCTCAGCGGGGACAAGGTTCTTTGGAACCGAACCTCAGTAAACAAATCACCGTGTTCATTTGTGTTGATCTTCACTCGATTTGTTTCTCCCCTCTCCTCTCTCTAAAGTTCCCTTGCTCATATTGATTTGAGTTTGCTCCCAAGGTTATCTGCATTGATTGAGCAACTCATAGCAAGGAGAACAATATTCCGCACTCCGAATTATTTCTAACACTAACCCCAGGCATAGTGCGTGTTCAAAGTTTATAATTTTCAGGTTTCGCCTATTCACCCCCCCCCCCTCTAGGCGACTTTCAGAACTACTAATATTTCTACTCTTTGGATAAGTTCTAAATACCCCGAGGAACCTATTCAACACTTCTAGATAGGTTGGAAAGCTCGAAATCAATATATCACTATTTTGGAGCTAGTTTGAGTAAAAGAAGAAATATGAGTGAAAGAATCAAAATGTTCATGATCCATGATTTAGACTAGATGGAAAGCCACTTGAGATGTTTCTCTAAGTCATAGGATCTCTCTCAAGTTTAGCCAAAGCAACTTGGAGAAGATTGTTCAAAGATCAATGGGAAGTCAGAAACTCAAGTTCTAAAATCGCAGAATGCGGACCGTCCGTCCCCCTCTAGCGAACCGTCTGCGACACCACCATGACTTCGAACAGGAACTACAAACCGCGGACAGTCCGACTAAACCGTGGACAGTCCGACTATATAGTGCGGACCGTCTGGCTATATTTTACAGACCGTACACATGTGAAGACCTGGTTCAGTCGGAAGGTGACAAGTTGAGCAAACAGAATTTTAGAGCTGGCGCGGACCGTTCGGGACCAAGGGCCGACCGTTTGTGTGGTGTCACCGAGGCAGATAGCCGTTGATCTAGCCATTGATCTGTTAGGCATATCCGTTGAAGATGTCAGAATCGGCCGTTGGAGGGTCACGGACCGTCCAGGCCCTAGCCACAGACCATCCGCCAGTGCAGTTTCTAGCAGATGCGCCCCAACGACTATATGGGTGGTTGAGTGCTATAAAAACACCCCAACCAGCCCATTCATATCATTCATTGATCTACATCATACACAAGAGTTGGGTATTCATTCCTATCTATTAGAGCAACACTTCTATACAAATCAAAGCCTCACAAAGTGCCTCAAAAGAGAGATCAAGCAAGAAAGAACTACTCATGTGTGTTTAGTGATAGTGCCTTGTGAGAATCATTGAGAGAAAGTGTGTGCTACCTCTTGTGATCATTTGAGCGTGGAGTTTTGACTCCCATTCATTGTAAAGCTAGCAAGAGCCCCTTATATTTGTGGTTGCCTTGGGGAGACTTAAGTCTTTTGTTGACAAAGAAGAAGGAACACTCGTCGGTCTTCGTAACCGTTGGAGAGAGGGAAAGGGTTGAAACAGACCCATCCTTAGTGGACTCCTCAACGGGGATTAGGTTATTGGTGAATCGTACCTCGGTAAAACAAATCACCTGTGTCACTTGTGTTTATTGCTTGTGATTTATTTGTCTTCTCCCTCTCTAAGTTCTCTTGCACTATCCTTTGTTCATATTACTTTGTGGTGCTTCAAGTCAAATTCTCATATATAGAAGCAACACCTTGCAAGAAAGAACTTGTGCTATTCCACTTCTTATCTAAGCCCTCTTGCTTTATTCTTCATAGATATTTTAGTTGTGTTGCTTTGTATTAATTCCGTATTCTTTGAAAGCAATACTATTTGCAAGCAAAGGACTTAGTTTTATACTCCGATAATTATTCATCTTGTTCTAACTGCAAATCAAGGGATCAATTGATCAAGTCCGGGTTTAAAGTTATAATTTTCAGGTTTCGCCTATTCACCCCCTCTAGGTGACTTTTAATTGGTATCAGAGCTAGGCACTTCATATTGAGTCTAACAACTCGAAGTGATGGCTCGGAGAAAAATCCAAAAGAACAAGAAGACACCACCAATGGAGAACAATGAGGTAACTCTTGAGATATTACTTTTCGATTGTTCTAATTATGCTTCGTGGTCTACTAGTGTGATAAATGCTTTTAGGACCATAGACCCACAATCAGAACAAATTTTAGATAAGAGTATTATACCTCCTAATTATGGTAAGAAAGATGCTTCCAAGGAAGATCGAAGATGTTTACGCTTAAATTATCTTGCTTTTGACATCTTAGGTAATTCTCTTAGCAAAGAAGCTTATCATGCCTTCATAATTAGATATGATGAACCTATTCATAATGCACATGATATTTGGACTAGAATTAAAAATAGATTTGATGAGTCCAAACATGTTAGTTCATATGGTGCTTCTACTTCCTTTAGTCCTTATGAATTTAACCCTTTAAAGGAAGAAGAAAATGAACGTTGGAGACCAAACGATGAATCCACCTCTCCAAAAGGTATGTCTTCCCATCTTGATTCCCACATATGTTGTGTGGCTAATGAAAATGATAGCGGAAGCACAAATGAAGACGAGGAGGATGAAAGAAGCTTCATGCAACTCTACGCTCATCTAAGCCTAGAAGATAAGGCGGTCATGCTCAAACTTTTAAAAAGAGTGAGAGAGCAAAGCGAAGCTCTTCACAAGCTAGAAGATGTCCTCATCACAAAAATCCAAAGCTTGGAAGAGTTGACTAAAGAACATGAGGAGCTAAATTGCTCTCATGTTAATTTGGTCCAAAGGTATGAAACTAGTTCAATTGACCAAGACAACTCCTTATTATGTATCGCTCAATTAATAAATAGGAATACCTTGCTTAAGGACCAAGTAGAAAGGCTAAAAATTGAAACTCTAGCTTTTCAATAAAAACATGATATGCTCCTATGTTCTCATGAAAATCTTATGGATGATCATATCATGTTAAATATTGCTCATGAGGTTGTGATAGCAAACTTAAAATCTCAACAACCTCACTCTTGCACATGTGTTCAAATTGAAACTATATTTCCATGTGCTAATGCTTGTTGCTCGCCAGCAAGCAAATCCTTATTTGAGATGAATTCTCCAGGTATAGATGATATTGCATATCAGGAGCTCAAGGAAGAAAATGAGAGTCTAAGAATGAGCTTGACACTACTGGAAGGGAATTGCATTGCTCAACCTTCTCAAGATAATCGTGATGACATGGTGAAGAAGCTTGAGATGGGAATAACTGTGGAATGCACAAAATCCCTCGAGGAAAATGTCAAAGACTTGAGGAATGTCAAGAGGAAGGAACAAAAGAAGAAAATCAATACCTCTGCCAAAAGCCTCAACCGTGCCTCCGTACAAGGTAACATCCAAGGTAATGACCAAGCCACACTTCACACTAAGAAAAATAAGAAGTGTAGTGAATACTTTGAAAAGGGGCACTTGATTAGGTCATGTCCCTACATTAAAGAAAATGGCTTGGTTATTAACAAGGATGATAAAAAATGTTTTAGATGCTTTAAGAAGGGACATATGGTTAAGTCATGTCCCTATGTAAAACAAAAAGGCATAATTTAGAAAAGAAAATGTTTACTAACCATGTAGCAAGCAAGAGACAAGAAAAGAAGAAATCTTCAAAACATGAAGATCGCCTTTGCTACATATGCTGAAAGAAGGGACATCTATGCAAGGATTGTCCCATTGGTAACTATTCCGCTCCTAGATTGTCAATTGATTCACATGTAACTAGGCAACCCAAAATTGCAACTTGTGCTAGACAGGTAATGAGTTTACCAAGGGCTAGTTGTCGGGGACCATAATTAGGGGTACCTTCAAGGCTCCTAATTCTCAGCTGGTAACCCCCATCAGCATGAAGCTGCAAAGGCCTGATGGGTACGATTAAGTCAGGGATCGGTCCATTCGAGGGACTCGATCACGCCTCGCCCGAGCCTAGCCTCGGACAAGGGCAGCCGACCCCGGAGGATCTCCGCCTCGCCCGAGGCCCCCCTCCAGCGGCGAACATATTTCCGGCTCGCCCGAGGCCATGTCTTCGCCAAGAAGCAACCCTGACCAAATCGCCACGCCGACCGACCAAATCGCAGGAGCATTTAATGCAAAGGTGGCCTGACACCTTTATCCTGACGCGCGCCCTTCAGTCGACAGAGCCGAAGTGACCGCTGTCACTTTGCCGCTCCACTGACCGGCCTGACAGAAAGACAGCGCCGCCTGCGCCGCTCCGACTGCGGTGCCACTTGACAGAGTGAGGCTGGCAGGCAGTCAGGCCCGGCCGCAGGCGCCATAGGAAGCTCCGCCCCGCCCGACCCAGGGCTCGAACTCGGGCTAAGCCCCGGAAGACGGCGAACTCCGCTCCGCCCGACCCAGGGCTCGGACTCGGGCTAAGCCCCGGAAGACGGCGAACTCCGCTCTGCCCGACCCAGGGCTCGGACTCGGGCTAAGCCCCAGAAGACGGCGAACTCCGCTCCGCCCGACCCAGGGCTCGGACTCGGGCTAAGCCCCGGAAGACGGCGAACTCCGCTCCGCCCGACCCAGGGCTCGGACTTGGGCTAAGCCCCGGAAGACGGCGAACTCCGCTCCGCCCGACCCAGGGCTCGGACTTGGGCTCAGCCCTAGAAGATGACGAACTCCGCTTCGCCCGACCCCAGGGCTCGGACTCAGCCCTGGCTTCAGCCGACGGTCTCCGCCTCGCCCGACCCAGGGGCTCGGACTCGACCACGGCCACGGAAGACAGACTCGACCTCGACCTCGGAGGAGCCTCCACATCACCCAACCTAGGGCGCGGGCCAGCCACGTCAACAGGAGGCGCCATCATTACCCTACCCCGAGCTGACTCAGGCTACGGGGAACAAGACCGGCGTCCCATCTGGCTCGCTCCGCCAGATAGGCAATGATGGCGCCCCGCACGCTCCCTGACGACGGTGGCTCTCGGCCCCCTTACGGAAGCAAGAGGACGTCAGCAAGGACTCAACCGCCCCGATAGCTGTCCTTCCGCCAGGCTCCAGCGCTCCTTCGACGGTCACGACATCACACCAACTAGGTGCCAAAACCTCTCCGGCTGGCACGACGGCGTGTACTTAGGGCACTAGCTCTCCTCCGCTAGACACGTAGCACTCTGCTACACCTCCCATTGTACACCTGGATCCTCTCCTTACAAATATAAAAGGAAGGACCAGGGCCCTCTTACAGAGGGTTGGCCGCGCGGGGACGAGGACGAGACAGGTGCTCGCGTGAGGCCGCTCGCTCCCTCTCCCGCGTGGACGCTTGTAATCCCCTACTGCAAGCGCACCCGACCTAGGCGCGGGACGAACACGAAGGCCGCGGGATTTCCACCTCTCTCACGCCCGTCTCCGGCCACCTTTCTCCCCCCTTCGCGCTCGGCCTCGCGCCGACCCATCTGAGCTGGGGCACGCAGCGACATTTCACTCGTCGGCCCAGGGTCCCCCCGGTCTCGAAACGTCGACAGTTGGCGCGCCAGGTAGGGGCATGCTGCGTGTTGACGAACAACTTCCCATCAAGCTCCAAATGGGCAGTCTCCAGCAACCTCTCCAACCCGGGACGGTGCTCCGTTTCGGGAGTCTTGAGTTCATGTCCCTCAACGGCAGCTACGACATGATACTCCTTCCACCGCCGTGCGACAGCGGCAATGGCGGCCGACAGCTCGCCCGCCGGCGGCGGAATCGACGACGTCTTCCCCGCGTGGTGGAAGAACAACATTCGAGCTCACCCCGTCCTCTCCCCCGCCGACGGAGGAGGAGGCGGGGCAACCAAGGCCAAGCAGGAGGCAGCGCCTCGTCGGCTGTCGAGCGAGTCGACGGCGCCAGCGCCCCAACGGGGGGCACGTCGAGCATCGACCTCGCGTTTGAGACGAAGACGAGCGCCGTCTCCCCGCAACACGCCGATTCCGAGCAAACGGACGACGCCAGCGCGCTCGCGAAAGGCTTGCTGGACGTCACCCTCGTACCTGAGACGATGGTGCGGTCAGTCCCCGACGTGACTTCATCACCGCCCATCGACCAAGAGGTACCGACCGATTCCCATCTCACGCCTTTCAGATTCAGCCTCGAACCGCCAAGCGACCTCGCTTTGGCGGACGCTCTCGTAGAGGCGAGTCCAAACCCTCTGGGGTATCCTGTGCGGTCACCCTGGGACCGGCTGACGGACGTCTCGACCTACGGGCCCTCTGGGTCCAAGGAAGATGACGCGCCCGACTTCTGCTGGGATTTCTCTGGACTTGGCAACCCCAGTGCCATGCGGGACTTTATGACCGCATGCGACTACTGCCTCTTCGACTGTTCCGACGGTAGCCGCAGCCTCGACGACGAGGACTGCGGCCCAAGCCGCGAATGTTTCCACGTCGATCTAGGGGGTCCCTCCGAAGGAAACCATCTCGGCATGCCGGAGGACGGTGATCTCCCTAGGCTGGTGCCTCGCGTTGACATCCCACGGGAGCTAGTTGTGGTCCCCGTTCCGGCGGGGGGTCACGACCCACAACTCGAGCAAATCCGCGGGGTGCAGGCCAGGCTCGACGAGGGGGCAGGAGCACTTGAGCCGATCCGCCGGGACGTCGGGCAGGAATGGGCGGGCCAGCCTCCGGCCGGAGAAATACGTAATCTACCCTAGGGCTTCCAGCATCGCATCACCGATGATGTCAGGGTCAGGCCGCCACCCGCAACTAGTGGGGTCGGCCAGAACCTGGCAGCAGCAGCAATGCTTCTTCGTGTGATGCCAGAGCCATCAACCACCGAGGGGCGGCGAATCCAGGGAGAGCTCAAGAATCTCCTGGAAGGCGCCACAGTCCGACGGGCCGAGAGCTCCGCCTCCCGAAGGCAGGGGCACCCCTCGGAACATCATGTCGTGACTTTCCGATTCATGCGGCAAGCCTCGGTCTACACCGGGCGCACGCGCAACACAGCGCCTGCGGCCCCGGGACGCCTCGGCAACGAGCACCATCACCGCGACCGTTGGGCCCACCTCGACGAGAGGGTCCACCGAGGCTACCACCCCAGGCGTGGGGGCGCTACGACAGCGGGGAGGATCGGAGTCCCTCGCCCGAACCACCCGGTCCGCAGGCTTTCAGCCGGGCCATACGACGGGCACCATTCCCGACCCGGTTCCGACCCCCGACTACCATCACAAAGTACTCGGGGGAGACGAGACCGGAGCTGTGGCTCGCGGACTACCGGCTGGCCTGCCAACTGGGTGGAACGAGCGATGACAACCTCATCATCCGCAACCTCCCCTTGTTCCTCTCCGACACCGCTCGCGCCTGGTTGGAGCACCTGCCTCCGGGGCAGATCTCCAACTGGGACGACCTGGTCCAAGCTTTCGCCGGCAATTTCCAGGGCACGTACGTGCGCCCTGGAAACTCCTGGGACCTCCGGAGCTGCCGGCAACAGCCGGGAGAGTCTCTCCGGGACTACATCCGGCGATTCTCGAAGCAGCGCACCGAGCTGCCAACATCACCGACTCGGATGTCATCGGCGCGTTCCTCGCCGGCACCACCTGCCGCGACCTGGTGAGCAAGCTGGGTCGCAAGACCCCCACCAGGGCGAGCGAGCTGATGGACATCGCCACCAAGTTCGCCTCTGGCCAGGAGGCAGTCGAGGCTATCTTCCGGAAGGACAAGCAGCCCCAGGGCCGCCCACCGGAAGATGCCCCCGAGGCGTCAACTCAGCGCGGCGCCAAGAAGAAGGGCAAGAAGAAGTCGCAAGCGAAACGCGACGCCGCCGACGCGGACCTTGTCGACGCCGCCGAGTACAAGAACCCTCGGAAACCCCCCGGAGGTGCCAACCTTTTCGACAAGATGCTCAAGGAGTCGTGCCCCTACCACCAGGGACCCGTCAAGCACACCCTTGAGGAGTGCGTCATGCTTCGGCGCCACTTCCACAGGGCCAGGCCACCCGCGGAGGGTGGCAGGGCCCGCGACGACGACAAGAAGGAAGATCACCAGGCAGGAGAGTTCCCCAAGGTCTGCGACTGCTTCATGATCTACGGTGGGCAAGCGGCGAACGCCTCGACTCGGCACCGCAAGCAAGAGCGTCGGGAGGTCTGTTCGGTGAAGGTGGCGGCGCCAGTCTATCTAGACTGGTCCGACAAGCCCATCACCTTCGACCAAGCCGACCACCCCGACCACGTGTCGAGCCCGAGAAAATACCCGCTCGTTGTTGACCCCGTCGTCGGCGACGTCAGGCTCACCAAGGTCCTCATGGACGGAGACAGCAGCCTCAACATCATCTACGCCGAGACCCTCGGGCTCCTGCGTGTCGATCTATCCTTGGTCCGGGCAGGCGCTGCGCCTTTCCACGGGATCATCCCCGGGAAGCGCGTCCAGCCCCTCGGACAACTCGACCTTCCCGTCTGCTTCGGAACACCCTCCAACTTCCGAAGGGAGACCCTCACGTTCGAGGTGGTCGGGTTCCGAGGAACCTACCACGCGGTACTGGGAAGGCCATGCTACGCGAAGTTCATGGCCGTCCCCAACTACACCTACCTCAAGCTCAAGATGTCGGGCCCCAACGGGGTCATCACCATCGGCCCCACGTACAAACACGCGTTCGAATGCGACGTGGAGTGCGTGGAGTACGCCGAGGCCCTCGCCGAGTCCGAGGCCCTCATCGCCGACCTAGAGAGCCTCTCTAAGGAGGTGCCAGACGTGAAGCGTCATGCCGGCAACTTCGAGCCAGCGGAGACGGTTAAGTCCGTCCCCCTCGACCCCAGCAGCGACGCCTCCAAGCAAGTCCGGATCGGCTCCGAGCTCGATCCCAAATAGGAAGCAGTGCTCGTCGACTTTCTCCGCGCGAACGCCGACGTCTTCGCGTGGAGTCCCTCGGACATGCCCGGCATACCGAGGGATGTCGCCGAGCACTCGCTGGACATCCGAGCCGGAGCCCGACCCGTCAAGCAGCCTCTGCGCCGATTCGACGAAGAAAAGCGCAGAGCCATAGGCGAGGAGATCCACAAGCTAATGGAGGCAGGGTTCATCAAAGAGGTATTCCATCCTGAATGGCTTGCCAACCCTGTGCTTGTGAGAAAGAAAGGAGGGAAATGGCGGATGTGTGTAGACTACACTGGTCTAAACAAAGCATGTCCGAAGGTTCCCTACCCTCTGCCTCGCATCGATCAAATCGTGGATTCCACTGCTGGGTGTGAAACCCTGTCTTTCCTCGATGCCTACTCAGGGTATCACCAAATTAGGATGAAAGAGTCCGACCAGCTCGCGACTTCTTTCATCACACCCTTCGGCATGTACTGCTATGTCACCATGCCGTTCGGCTTGAGAAATGCGGGCGCGACGTACCAGCGGTGCATGAACCATGTGTTCGGCGAACACATTGGCCAGACGGTCGAGGCCTACGTCGATGACATCGTAGTCAAGACGAGGAAAGCCTCCGACCTCCTTTCTGACCTTGAAGTGACATTTCGATGCCTCAAGGCAAAAGGCGTGAAGCTCAATCCCAAAAAGTGTGCCTTCGGGGTACCCCGAGGCATGCTCTTAGGGTTCATCGTCTCCGAGCGGGGCATCGAAACCAACCCGGAGAAGATCGCAGCCATCGTCAACATGGGGCCCATCAAGGACTTGAAAGGCGTGCAGAGGGTCATGGGATGTCTTGCGGCTCTGAGCCGCTTCATCTCACGCCTCGGCGAAAGAGGTCTGCCTCTGTACCACCTCCTAAGGAAGGCCGAGTGCTTCACTTGGACCCCTGAGGCCGAGGAAGCCCTCGGGAACCTGAAGGCGCTTCTCACGAATGCGCCTATCTTGGTGCCCCCAGCCGCCGGAGAAGCCCTCTTGATCTACGTCGCCGCGACCACTCAGGTGGTTAGCGCCGCGATTGTGGTTGAGAGGCAAAAAGAGGGGCATGCATTGCCCGTTCAGAGGCCAGTCTACTTCATCAGCGAGGTACTGTCCGAAACCAAGATCCGCTACCCACAAGTTTAGAAGCTGCTGTACGCGGTGATCCTGACGCGGCGGAAGCTGCGACACTACTTCGAGTCTCATCCGGTAACTGTGGTGTCATCCTTCCCCCTAGGGGAGATCATCCAATGCCGAGAGGCCTCGGGTAGAATCGCAAAGTGGGCGGTGGAAATCATGGGCGAAGCAATCTCGTTCGCCCCTCGGAAGGCCATCAAGTCCCAGGTCTTGGCGGACTTCGTGGCTGAATGGGTCGACACCTAGCTCCCAACAACTCCGATCCAACCGGAGCTCTGGACCATGTTCTTCGACGGATCGCTGATGAAGACAGGAGCCGGCGCAGGCCTACTCTTCATCTCGCCCCTCGGGAAGCACCTACGCTACGTGCTACGCCTCCATTTCCCGGCGTCCAACAATGTGGCTGAGTACGAGGCTCTGGTCAACGGGTTGCGGATCGCCATCGAGCTAGGGGTCCGACGCCTCGACGCTCGCGATGACTCGCAGCTCGTCATCGACCAAGTCATGAAGAACTCCCACTGCCGCGACCCGAACATGGAGGCCTACTGCGATGAGGTTCGGCGCCTGGAAGACAAGTTCTACGGGCTCGAGCTCAACCACATCGCTCGGCGCTACAACGAGACTGCGGACGAGCTAGCTAAAATAGCCTCGGGGCGAACAACGGTTCCCCCGGACGTCTTCTCTTGAGATCTGCATCAACCCTCCATCAAGATCGATGACACTCCCGAGCCTGAGGCACCCTCGGCTCGGCCCGAGGCACCCTCGGTTCAGCCCGAGGTACCCTCGGCCCCCGAGGGCGAGACACTGCACGTCGGAGGGAGTGAAGCAGGGTCACGCCTGATCAAAACTGGCAGACCCCGTACCTGCAATATCTCCACCGAGGAGAGCTACCCCCCGACCGAGCCGAAGCTCGGCGGTTGACACGGCGCGCCAAGTCGTTCGTCTTGCTGGGAGATGAGAAGGAGCTCTACCACCGCAGCCCCTCAGGCATCCTCCAGCGATGCATCTCCATCGCCGAAGGTCAGGAGCTCCTGCGAGAGATACACTCGGGGGCTTGCGGCCATCACGCAGCGCCTCGAGCCCTTGTCGGGAATGCTTTCCGACAAGGTTTCTACTGGCCAATGGCGGTGGCCGACGCCACTAGAATTGTCCGCACCTGCGAAGTGTGTCAGTTCTACGCAAAGCAGACCCACTTGCCCGCTCAGGCTCTGCAGACGATACCCATCACCTGGCCTTTTGCTGTGTGGGGTCTGGACCTCGTCAGGCCCTTACAGAAGGCACCCGAGGGCTACACGCACCTGTTGGTCGCCATCGACAAATTCTCCAAGTGGATCAAGGTCCGACCCCTAAACAGCATCAGGTCCGAGCAGGCGGTGGCGTTCTTCACCAACATCATCCATCGCTTCGGGGTCCCGAACTCCATCATCACCGACAACGACACTCAGTTCACCGGCAGGAAGTTCCTGGACTTCTGCGAGGATCACCACATCCGGGTGGACTGGGCCGCCGTGGCTCACCCCATGTCAAATGGGCAAGTAGAGCGTGCCAATGGCATGATTCTACAAGGACTCAAGCCTCGGATCTACAACGACCTCAACAAGTTCGGCAAGCGATGGATGAAGGAACTCCCTTCGGTGGTCTGGAGCCTGAGGACAACGCCGAGCCGAGCCACGGGCTTCACGCCGTTCTTTCTAGTCTATGGGGCCGATGCCATCTTGCCCACAGACTTAGAATACGGTTCCCCGAGGACGAGGGCCTATGCTGACCAAAGCAACCAAGTTAATCGAGAAGACTCGCTGGACCAGCTGGAGGAGGCTCGAGACAAGGCCCTACTACACTCGGCGCGGTACCATGCCCGAGGGGTCCGGTCCCGAGACCTCCAGGTGGGCGACCTGGTGCTTCGGCTGTGACAAGACGCCTGAGGGCGGCACAAGCTCACGCCCCCCTGGGAAGGGTCGTTCGTCATCGCCAAAGTTCTGAAGCCCAGAACGTACAAGCTGGCCAACAGTCAAGGCGAGGTCTACAGCAACGCTTGGAACATCCAATAGCTACGTCGCTTCTATCCTTAAGATGTTTTCAAGTTGTTCATATACCTCGCTCCCACGCAAAGTTTAGTCATCAAGGAAGGGTCAGCCTTGCCTCGGAAAAGCCCGACCCTCCCTCGGGGGCTAAAAGGGGGAACCCCTCTGCGTCGAAATTTTTCCTCGAAAAAAGATCCTTTCTGCCAGAATGTCTTTCGTGCTTTTCGACTACTTCGAAAGTGGATCCTGAAAACGACGGAGTACACATAAGCAGCCAAGGCTGACCGAGCCGAGGGACTCCTACGCCTCCGGGATACGGATACCTCACTCATCACCTTCTGCGATAAGTAACTCGCGCTCGGATAAGTGATTCCGCGGACCGAACAAGTCTTCACGTTCGGAAGCTCTTCTGCTGGAGCGATTCTTCGAGCCTTCTCGACTGCGTCGGTGACAGAACCCCATGGACGGGTAAGAGTGCGCGTAAGCGGCAAGGACGACCGAGCCGAGGGACTCCTACGCCTCCGGGATACGGATACCTCAGTCATCACCTTCCGTGAGAAGCAACTCTCGCTCGCACAAACAATTCTGTTACCGACAAAAAAGTCCGGATACTCGAAACAAGAGGAAAAGAGACGCAGCTTTACAACACGGCGAGGGGGTGTTTTGGCCTCGGCGGCCGCAGAAAACACACGCTACAAGATAATCCGATCCTGCAGGCTCGGATCCAGACAGTTGAGGGAGCCGCAGCACCCTCGACGTCGACAACACCTTCGGCGAGGTCCGACCTAGCCTCGGACGGTGACGCGGTCCAAGGATCTCCACTCCGAAGGATGGCGTCATCACCACACCCGGGCCATCGCCGCCAGGGTCTTCTCCAAGAATCCGACTCGGGCAGGCGCCTCGGCTGGTCGCCCCGAGGCCTCGACCAGCTGTCCCCCAAAGACATCAGCCCGGCCCGAGACCTTGGAAGATCAACTCCGGCGTCGGTCCCGCTAGCGGACGACCCGGCCAGGCTCCGGCCAACCAAGTCTTCCTTTCGAGCCAACTCTGCCTCTGTCCATGCTGACACCGCTACCCCTGGCCTCGGCTCATCGAAGAGCGGCCGAGGGGTTCCTTTAACTAAGCAAGGGAAGCCTCAGACAACAAGGCCGACCGAGCCGAGGGACTCCTACGCCTCCGGGATACGAATACCTCACTTGTCACCTTTACACGGGGCGACTCACGCTTGGTGAAGCGGTTCGGACAACCAACAGGCGAGTCTTAGTGCTCGAAAATAAGGAAAAAACACGGCTCTGTGCCGAAATTACATACATGTTCAGGCCTCAACAGCCACAATGAACAAAAACACTGGCATTCAAAGTGCCATACAAGCGGAACTCCGATTCCACCTCCGTAGGTACGAACAACCCCACTCGATTGGGGGGGGCTGCGGAGCAACAGAAGACCGACGAGCGGCACGCCGTCGCCCGCTCCAGCAGCGGCGACAACGACGACCCCCGCTACGGGTGGCCGAACTGCAGCAGCGATGGCCTCAGGGCGGACGCTGCTGCAACCTTGCCCTCGCCTATGCCGACGCTCGAGGGGCGAGGACAAGTACAAAGAGCTGGAGGCCCGAAGCGCGGATGGTGGTGGTGATCTCGTCAGCAACGGGGACTTCTCGTGTCGCCTCCACCTCGGCACCGACGACAGGGGCCGTCAGCCCTCTGGCAGATCCCCACTCAGATCCTCCTGGACGAGTGGGGCACCGACCTCCGCGTGGAGGCGCCGTACCGGTGCAAAGGCAGGACCGCCCCAGAACACGAACGCCGCCCTGGCAGCACGCGATATCTTGGGCGGTCCTTCCTTGTGCACGACGCGGCAACCGCCTTCCGGCAGGAGGGGGCACCGGGAGCCAAGCTGACGAGCCCGACGCGCTGAGGCTGACGACGCCCGCCGTCGACCAGCCCCACGTTGTCGAAGTCCGACCCGCCCGCAGGGCCAGTGAGCGCCCTCTCCCTCGAACGCCGAAGGAGAGGCCGACCCACGAACCCGCGCGGGAGGTAGAGCTCCGGCTCAGCCCGGCCTCCACCCCAGCGAGGATGATGAACATCCTTGAAGCTGAGGGTGGGACCAAGATCGCAGCCCGGCTTGCTTCTCCCCACCCAGGGGCTGGTGGTCACCGTCTTGGGTGACCACCGGTGGAGGGGTGCAGCCGGGCTGCATGATGAAAATCCTTGAAGCCGAACGATGGCTGAAAGGTACCAACTCCCACGG
Organism: Zea mays; assembly: GCF_902167145.1. Classification (NCBI taxonomy): domain Eukaryota; kingdom Viridiplantae; phylum Streptophyta; class Magnoliopsida; order Poales; family Poaceae; genus Zea; species Zea mays. Next base: position 272,525,722 of record NC_050096.1, on the reverse strand, counting down.
AGTTGCGTTCCCCCAACGACAAGGCGGAAAGACTGCGGGTATCCCCCATCCGTGGGCTTGGAAGGTGGAAAGGCACGATGCATAAGGGAGCGCGAAGACATGGTCGCCTTTCAAGGGGGTCACCCTCCTTTTAAAGGCGACTCTCCCTACTTGCGTCCCCAACCGTCGGGGGCTGAGTCTTCTCCGACATGCTCCAAGGTCCTCCCCCTACGGCGCGGGGGCTGGGTCCCACACGTCATGCAAGCCGGCCCAGAGCAGAAGAAGCCAAACCGCCGCGCGCGGTGCGTGCAACCGCCCAGCGGATTACAAGCGGCTCTCCACTTTTGCCCAGACCAGCGGGCGAAAGGGCGGGCAGCCATGCAGGCGGCATGCAACTGCGCCAAGTGGGCGCACTTCTCCGACTTCCAGCACGCCCAGCATGGAGGCCCAGGCCCACGCGTCATGCAACCGGCGCGCCGGATGCTTCGTGCAAGCAACTGCACCGCCACTTGCGCCACTACCGCGCCTCCTCGACTGCGGAACCGATACCGCGACTCGAGGCGACCCAGCGCACGACCCAGCAGCGCCAGCCTGGTGCGACGGTCAATGCGGCCAAAAATGGGTCGGCAGTAATGGCGGTGGCAGGCGGGCAGGAGCAGCGGTCACGTCGTCAGCCAAGCTTACGTCCCATCCGGGGGTAGCGAGAGAACCCTCTCTCACGGCGTGAAGACGACGCGCCCATGTTCCGTTCCTCGAACGGCCCGCGCACACGCAATGGCCGCCCCGCGAACCACTCGCCCCGTCGCATTAACTCCACGGCGGGACAGGCGGCGCCTCTGGCAGGAGAAGCGAGCGACGCTTCACCTTCGCCATAATGATCGCGTCAAAAAAGGTACGCCGCGTCGTTCGATTTCGTATCCTTTTCCTTTTTTCCTCTTTCTCTCTCTTACAACAGGGACCGGGAAAGGGGGATACCCCGAAAAGGATCCTTCCCCGTGAAGGAACCAGGCTCCGAGCCTCCCTACTGATTAGAGGTTCGAAGGCTGGCCCCTCGGAAGGGTTCAACAGCCGCCTCAGAGCACGTGGGCTCCACACCCACTACTGGTCAGAGGTTCGAAGGCCGGCCCCTCGGAAGGGTTCAACGGCCGCCTCAGGCCACTCGGGCTCCGCGCCCACTACTGATCAGGGGTTCGAGGGCTGGCCCCCGAAGGGTTCACAGCTGCCTCAGACACAGAGCGAGGGATGACCATGGGTACGTTCGATACATAACCAAGGCTCGGGCTGCGCTCCCAAGGTACCCTAGGACATTTCCGAGACCAGCGGGAGCGATCTTGTAACGGAATCCCATCAGAGAGAGGCATCGAGCCCTCGGACCCCGTCGACAGGGGACCGGGTCCGGCAGATCACCCGCGGGTATTTTTGGGCGCGCCTCTAGGCCTCTAGCCGACCCCTAGCGAATGGGGCACGGACGTCCGCTCGGATTACCCGCCTGCAGCTCACCGGAGACACCATGTTCGGCGCCCACCGAGGGCAACATGGCGCTTTCCCCCCCTCCTCCTTGCGGAAAGGCGACACAAGGGCATATGTAAAAAAGTCGAGTCTGCCCCTGATCGTCCTCTCGCCCTGTGCAGAGGCTCGGGGGCTGCTCTCGCAAACCCGGCTCCGGCCAAACCGTTGACAGCGTCAACATACCAGCCCGAGAACTTGGGACCCGACCGTACACCCGGGCTACGGCCAGCTCGCATGAGGGAACGACCAGACCAGCCGAAGCATTACGCGAGGCATTAAGACCTCGGAGGAGTCAAACCACTCCTCCGAGGCTTCGGGGGCTACACCCGGCGGGTGCGCTCGCGCGCACCCACCGGAACAAAATGCAACCGAGAAAGGCTGGTCCCCTTGCAAAAAAGTGCGATGAAAGCCTCCAAGCGAGTGCTAACACTCCCTTCGAGGCTCGGGGGCTACTGTCGGGGACCATAATTAGGGGTACCCTCAAGGCTCCTAATTCTCAGCTGGTAACCCCCATCAGCATGAAGCTGCAAAGGCCTGATGGGTGCGATTAAGTCAGGGATCGGTCCATTCGAGGGACTCGATCACGCCTCGCCCGAGCCTAGCCTCGGACAAGGGCAGCCGACCCCGGAGGATCTCCGCCTCGCCCAAGGCCCCCCTCCAGCGGTGAACATATTTCCGGCTCGCCCGAGGCCATGTCTTCGCCAAGAAGCAACCCTGACCAAATCGCCACGCCGACCGACCAAATCGCAGAAGCATTTAATGCAAAGGTGGCCTGACACCTTTATCCTGACGCGCGCCCTTCAGTCGACAGAGCCGAAGTGACCGCCGTCACTTCGCCGCTCCACTGACCGGCCTGATAGAAAGACAGTGCCGCCTGCGCCGCTCCGACTGCGGTGCCACTTGACAGAGTGAGGCTGACAGGCAGTCAGGCCCGGCCGCAGGCGCCATAGGAAGCTCCGCCCCGCCCGACCCAGGGCTCGGACTCGGGCTAAGCCCCGGAAGACGGCGAACTCCGCTCCGCCCAACCTAGGTCTCGGACTCGGGCTAAGTCCCGGAAGACGGCGAACTCCGCTCCGCCCGACCCAGGGCTCGGACTCAGGCTAAGCCCTGGAAGACGGCGAACTCCGCTCCGCCCGACCCAGGGCTCGGACTCGGGCTAAGCCCCGGAAGACGGCGAACTCCGCTCCGCCCGACCCAGGGCTCGGACTTGGGCTAAGCCCCGGAAGACGGCGAACTCCGCTCCGCCCGACCTAGGGCTCGGACTTGGGCTCAGCCCCAGAAGACGACGAACTTCGCTTCGCCCGACCCCAGGGCTCGGACTCAGCCCTGGCTTCAGCCGGCGGTCTCCGCCTCGCCCGACCCAGGGGCTCGGACTCGACCACGACCACGGAAGACAGACTCGACCTCGACCTCGGAGGAGCCTCCACATCACCCAACCTAGGGCGCGGGCCAGCCACGTCAACAGGAGGCGCCATCATTACCCTACCCCGAGCTGACTCAGGCTACGGGGAACAAGACCGGCGTCCCATCTGGCTCGCTCCGCCAGATAGGCAATGATGGCGCCCCGCACGCTCCCTGACGATGGCGGCTCTCGGCCCCCTTACGGAAGCAAGAGGACGTCAGCAAGGACTCAACCGCCCCGATAGTTGTCCTTCCGCCAGGCTCCAGCGCTCCTCCGACGGCCACGACATCACACCAACTGGGTGCCAAAACCTCTCCGGCTGCCACGACGGCGTGTACTTAGGGCACTAGCTCTCCTCCGCTAGACACGTAGCACTCTGCTACACCTCCCATTGTACACCTGGATCCTCTCCTTATGTCTATAAAAGGAAGGACCAGGGCCCTCTTACAGAGGGTTGGCCGCGCGGGGACGAGGACGAGACAGGCGCTCGCGTGAGGCCGCTTGCTCCCTCTCCCGTGTGGACGCTTGTAATCCCCTACTGCAAGCGCACCCGACCTGGGCGTGGGACGAACACGAAGGCCGCGGGATTTCCACCTCTCTCACGCCCGTCTCTGGCCACCTTTCTCCCCCCTTCGCGCTCGGCCTCGCGCCGACCCATCTGGGCTGGGGCACGCAGCGACATTTCACTCGTCGGCCAGGGACCCCCCGGTCTCAAAACGCCGACACTAGTACAAAGGACATTTGGGTTCCTAGATCTTTGTTGACTAACCTTAATGGTCACATCAAGAGATGGGAACCAAAATATGCTTGACAAGCTTTGCAGGGGAAAGGAGATGATATGAAGCTTTGGAGGTGCTTGAACGGGTTAATTCAATTCTTATTAACTCAAGCTATCAATCTTACAATGTTTTATATCTCTAAGATTGACTCAAAGTTATTTTGAATTATTATATCTAAAACTCATATCATCTCGAGCAAAATATTGATGTTGTAGGATTATGTTGTGTGGAAAATCAAGAAAAACCTATAACATGGAGGAAAGCCAAAGGATGGTAACACTTATGTCTTTAAGTGCAAGTATCTTCAATTATCATTTCTCTTGTGTCTTGTGTAGTCACATTGAAAAAGGAAGCACTTTAAAATGTTTTTAAATTATGTCACCATTCTTTGGAGAAAGTTCCTCTCATATGGTAGATTGCATATTAATCATTTCTATATTATGACAATCTACATGCTTTAAATGGTTTTAAATACCTCATGGTATGTTTTACATTAATTATCCTATTGTTGCCATGTTCTATACATAGAGAGAGATATTCCAAGTTCTTAAAAGAACAATGTTGGTCACTTGTTCTAAAATGCTATAGATCAAGAACAAGGCAACACAATTGTTAATGAGTAAAGACCTTCGTCCTTCGAAGCATTATTTCCTTTTAGATATAATGATCTTCAGACGAAGGTCATGAAGGACGTACCTTCATCATCTCAGTATATAAGTATAAATATAAATACAAATAAGTATGTAAAAGAACATTAAAGAATGAAAGATAATGATCAAATCCTCATAATTTATTTATATTTATATTCACATATAAGAATTAACATTAATGAAATTTATAATACAATGGTACCTTCGGTTCGTCAGAAGGTGGGAGTGCAAAGATGACGTGAGAGAGAGATTACAATCCAGTGTGAGCAGTACGGTGTTACTGTTCATCTATTTATAAGCATGAGACGCAACGCGAATAAGATTACATTCATGCCCCTGACATTTACTCTTAGTTATAATGCGAGTTATCAAAGACTGAGTAGTCTTTTCCCCTTAGGTCGGTTTCGTCCTTCATCTTTGCCATTATACCAAGCAAAATTGTTAGTGGGGGAGATAGCAGTGCCCCTTTGCCCGAAGCTGACGAAGTAGTCGTTTACAGAAGCTTCATGAAAGCGGGACTTCGGTTCCCTTTAGATAAATTGTTAGTGGAAGTTTTGAAGACCTTTGAAATATTCCTTCATCAACTCACCCCAGAGGCTATCATCAGAATGAAGATTTCTATTTGGGCCATGAGGAGCCAGGGGTTAGAACCAGATGCAAGACATTTTTGCAATATTCACGAACTATCGTACGAGACGAAGGCCACTGGCAAAGAATAATATCACAATAAGTTTGGTTGCTATAGCTTCGTGCCTCGCTCTGGTGTGAGCTATCCAGTTCCAATGTTTTGGAAGAGGTGGCCAGGGTCTTGGATGCAAGAGTGGTTTTATGTGAAAAATGACCTGGTCAAAAGAGAAGATATTAAGGCTATCATTCAACGCCCTATCTGGTCTTACTTCGGCATCAGGAGGTCGTCCCTTGCCCTTGGGAATGACGTAGAAGCGTGCCAAGCTGCGTATAACACAGTTTGCACATATATTGGCACCAGGGACTTAGTCAAGGAGCACATTGCTTACATAGTGTGGCCTCTCGGAAGCGGCTGGGAGATGCCGAACGAAGCTGCATCTGGGTCCAGCCAGGATGGTTTAGTTTACCTGAAGTACACCTTCAGGTACAGAAATCAATTCGACGAGCCGAACGATGACTGGCTAGACTGCATTGAGGCAACTAGCGACGAGTTGCTTGGTGCCAACACGAGGGCCGAGGATGATGCCATGACAGTGGCCTTTGATGGGCGAGGAAAGAAGAGATTAAACAGGGTTTTTGATGTAATTCATTTTGTGTACCTCGACTATTGTTATCCCTCGCGAAAGCAGGGAAACAAAAGAAAGGCTGCTGCTTCGGGTATCTCTACCACGCCGAAGGGAAAAAAGGCTAAAGTTTTGACTCATCGGCCTAGGTATATTGAAACGGCCAAAGTGCCGAAGCTTGCTGAAGGGCCTTCTGCTGTTGAGCCAAACTACCCCGCTCTTGCTGAAGCCAAGGGAGAATCGGCCGAAGTGCTGAAACCGATGGTAATAGTGGAACAGGAGAAAACCGAGACGACCAAAGTGCCGAAGCTAAGGAAAAACGGCCGAAATAACAGAATTAAGGAAATCAGCAGAGCAACCAAAAACCTTGAGCCCGCCACAAGAGCCGGAGCTGCCGAAGGTGTCCAAAGTTCCTGCAATAACTCCAAAAAGGAGGAGAATGGCCAGCGTATTAGACGCTGTTATGGAATCTTCAAAAGTACAAATCCCTGCTTTAGCGCCTGATAGCAAGGGTGAAATCCCAAAGAAATCTAGCGAAGCTGGTATGACACTAGATACTGCCGAAGCTGGGCCATCAGCTCCCATCGAGGCATATGCTTCGGAAGCTATTCCTTTGACCTTGGAAGAAGAAAATGCGCCCAAGAAAGTTAAGTCTCCTGCTCCCGAAGTGCTTGCTAAAGAGCTGGACTTTATCGTGCGACATGCTTCGGAGAAGCGGCTGTCGAAAGAGCAGATTGTCGAAGCTAAACAATACGCTAGGGATCTAAAGTAACCAGAGAGATCCTTGATATACAACGGTACTGATGAAGACGAATTTTTGTATTGCCTTCCGGACGATAAGGAGATATTTGTCTGTCGGGAGATGGCAGATAGCATAGGATATTCGAAGCTTGAGCTTGGCCTGTCTGTAATGTCGAAGGATCAACTTGCAGACAACCTTGCTTATAACAGTCTGAAGGTGAGAACGTTTAGCTTACAAACAAATTATTTTTTGTATCTTCTCTTATTATTGTGTGTTGACCCTTTTTTTGTAGGGCTTAATCCTAAGCAAGGCTTTAAGGGCACAAAAGAACGCAGAAGATGAAAGCTGCCAAATAGCCCTTGGGAACCTTTGATTAGAAGTTATTACGCTAAGGAATGAAGTCCTTGAAAAATATAAAATACTGCTTTCCTTAGTGGATAGGCTGAAGAGCAGCGAAGCAAAACTTAATGCACAATGCGAAGCTCATAAAGCCGAAGTCGAAGACCTAAAGAAAAAGCTTGCTGAAATGAATAAAGATTTTGAAGTTGCAAAAGCAAAACAATAAATAAGTGAATGGACAAGTTCAAGATTGCAAAAGAATGTGGAGGAGCTTCATGAATCCAAGGAGAGATGTTATGAAAAATCCTTGGATTGCACAAAGAAACTGAAAGACAATTTTGCAAAGGTGGGTGCATACTCATTGGAGCAAAAAATTATTCGAGGCGATCCTGAAGGAGTCACTGAATGGATCAGCAAAGAAGCTGAATCTTTTGAATAAATACTTAGCGACCACATGGATTTTTGTGCCTTCGCCGGTGCCGAGGGCTTGGAGCAGTTTTGGATAAAACTGGCTGTGAACATGTTAAAGCTGCAGCCTAGGCAGAAGTTATCTTCTCCATAGACGATACAAAGGAACCTTCAGCCGAAGTTACTGTGATGGGTGGGAAATTTTATTTAGATGTTTGGATGAAGGGCAGCTATGAGATAGTCGACGAAGCAATAAAGAAAAATGAAAAAGGATCCCATGATGCCCGAGTAGAGGCAAAGGAAGCTGGAGAAGCTGCCGAACGTGCATTGCTTATATGTACTTCTATTTAATGCCCTTTTGCTTTATTATTCATTTATGGCTTCGAACCCCTAATTATCATATACTTTGCTATAGCCGGCCTTTCGCCACCTCCGGAGCCATTCAATCCTGAGGCTGACCCCGTCATAAAAGAAGCCTTGGATGTGATGGAGATCGCCAATACAATCGTTGACGAAGTTGTTGACATGCTACTGAATGAAGCTGTGGACAGAATACTAAAAGAAGACTAGATCCTTGTTAACTAGGAAATGTAATATTTCTATATGGATCAGACATCAGATATTTGTATATATGAATGTATTAAGTTTCTTTGTGATGTATGAAATTTGTGTACATACCACTTTTGAGCCTTCGGCGAAAAAACACCTTCCCTTCTTTTCATGCTTCGCAAAGAATTAAAACTTCTATGCCACAGTTGTTGTTCAATATCTCTGTTGACGAAGATTTCCTTGTTGTGTAACTGTTGTGTAAATTTATGTCTACCGAAGGTATACTTCGTGTTTCAACACATTGTTTCGTAATCCACATATCTTCATGGGATCATTTTCCCTTTCCACAATTTTCTTGATGATGCAATATGATGTATGATGTAATGCTATGCAAAATGATATTATGGTATGATGCAGCATGATGTTTATGCCGATAGCACACACCCACGCAAGAACACACCCAGACCCTGCATTCCCTTATGAACGACTTTGGAGTCTCTTCACCCTTTACTTAGGTGGTATTTCAGCTCTGCATCCCCTTAGGAACGACTTTGGAGCTAAGCTCTGCATCCCCGTAGGAACGACTTTGGAGCTTCTTCACCTCTGATTTAGGTTGTATTTTAGCTCTGCATCCCCTTAGGAACGACTTTGAAGCTTCTTCACCTTTTTATTTAGGTGGTATCTTAGCTCTGTATTCCCTTAGGAACGACTTTGGAGCTTCAGAACTTACTCTGCGCTCTCTTTGGAACGACTTTGTAGCTTCGGAATTTACTCTGCGCTCCCTTAGGAACGACTTTGTGGCTTCGAAATTTACTCTGCGCTCCCTTAGAAACGACTTCGACAATCGATGATGTAACCAAAGTATTATTATTACATCAAATTGGATATTAATTCTTCCTGAATTGTCTTTCGTGCAAGAAAATATAAAGGCAACAAAATTTAAGATACATCAGATCACGATATTCTTTAGTCGCACCATTGTAGCCTCTTTAGTAAATGTGCTTTGATTCAGGCACAGTGCTATTGACTGGGTGAGCTTCGGACTCCTCCCGAAGGTCACGTTGCTACTGAGCGTGGCGTTTCCCTTATGGCTGCTAACGGTGACCCAAGACAGGTGCTAGCGGTGGTGGTGGTGGCAACTGGGACCAAGAAGCTTGAATGGCTTGCCGAAGCAACAGAGGCCATAGGTTGTTGGTTACCTACATACTCTGGGACATAAGGAGAATAGCACGAAGCAGTGTGGAGGACTTGCTTCGGCTGACTCTGTCGTGCTTCAGCTTCAACAATTTCCTTCTGCTTCTGAATGGTAACATGGCATGTCCTTGTTGTGTGGCTCTTGTCCTTGCCACAAAAAGGCAATACAACTTTCAGGGTTGATTGCCAAACCTTCCACCACTAAAACTTCTTCCTCCTCTACCTCTCGGAGCTGGTGGTCTGAAGGAAGTCTGTTGCATGCTTGAAGTCTGAGAACTATGATGGCTATGTTGAGCATTGCTGGCCCTATCATCGTTGGTATTGGAGTTGTGGATTGATCGGACATGCCTGGGGTGAAGTCTTCCTCTGAAGCCCCTGGTCGTCTTAGAAAACCTATAGACATCCTCCCTTCTTTGGCGAAAATCATTGTCAGCCTGGATGTACTCATACATCTTCTGAAGAAGCTTCTCTAGAGTGTGTGGAGGCTTCCTAGCAAAATACTAAGTTGTAGGTCCGGGCCGAAGCCCCTTGATCATGGCCTCAATGACAATTTCATTAGGCACTGTGGGCGCTTGTACTCTTAAGCGCAAAAACCTTTGGACATACGCTTGAAGGTATTCCTCATGGTCATGTGTACATTGAAACAAAGCTTGAGTTGTGATTGGCTTCATCTGAAAGCCTTGGAAGCTAGTGACCAGCATGTCCTTGAGCTTCTGCAACGACGTAATTGTCCCTGGCCGGAGAGAAGAGTACCAAGTTTGGGCCACATTTCGGATTGCCATGACGAAGGACTTTGCCATGATGGCAACATTACCCCCATACGAAGATATTGCTGCTTCGTAACTCATCAAGAATTGCTTTGGATCCGAGTGCCCATCATACATGGGCAACTGAGGTGGCTTGTAGGATTGTGGCCATGGGATAGCCTATAATTCTGCTGCTAGAGGAGAAGCATCATCAAAGGTAAAGCTACCATAATGGAAGTCGTCATACCATTCATCCTCGTTAAATGAGCTCTCCTGACGAAGCTCCCTATGCTGAGGCCTTTGGTCATGGTCATCTTGGGTAAGATGGCGCATTTCTTCAGCGGCTTCGTCGATCTTCTTTTGAAGGTTGGCCAGCCGGGCCATCTTCTCATTTTTCCTTTGCACCTGCTGATGAATGGCTTCCAGGTTCCTGATCTCCTGGTCCAGCTCCTCCTCCTGAAGTGTTGGGCTGGTAGCCTTTCTTTTCTGGCTTTTGGCTTCTCGGAGAGAGATCGTCTCCTGATTTATGTCCAGTGGCTGCAGTGCAGCCCCTAGCATTGCTGTCTTCTTCGGTGGCATGACGAAGGTTGATGCTTTGCCGAAGGTTGTGGAAGTGAGTACACTGGAGGTGGGCACCAATGTTGGTCACTTGTTCTCAAATGTTATAGATCAAGAACAAGGCAACACAATTGTTAATGATTAAAGACCTTCGTCCTTCGAAGCATTATCTCCTTTTGGATATATTGATCTTAAAACGAAGGTCGTGAAGGACGTACCTTCATCATCTCAGTATATAAGTATAAATATAAATATAAATATAAATATAAATGAGAATGTAAAAGAACATTAAAGAATGAAAGATAATGATCAGATCCTCATAATTTATTTATATTTATATTCACATATAAGAATTAACATTAATGAAATTTATAATACAATGGTACCTTCGGTTCGTCAGAAGGTGGGAGTGCAAAGATGACGCGCGAGAGAGAGAGAGAGAGATTACAATTCAGTGAGAACAGTACGGTGTTACTGTTCATCTATTTATAGGCACGGGACGCAGCCTGGATAAGATTACATTCATGCCCCTGACATTTACTCTTAGTTATAATGTGAGTTATCAAGGACTAAATAGTCTTTTTCCCTTAGGTCGGTTTCGTCCTTCATCTTTGCCATTATACCAAGCCGAAGCTCCATTAACCATAGCTTCGGCGTCCATCCATGTCACCTTCGGGTTGTATCTTCATATCACGCACGCCTTTATCATGAGAGAACTTTCATCCCAAAGTCGAAGCCTCCTGTAACAGTCTATGCCATACTGAAAATATATGATTAGTCACGTTTTTGAGGACCTTCGGAAGAGGAAGGCCCCCAACAAACAAGGTGTCATATAAGGAATTCAAATCCTTAGGACACTTATAAAAGGAAAGTTCTCTTTATGACTAAAATCGTGAGACTAATGCTTTTGTCTAAGTGACTTAAGTAGTCTTACATCAAGAGAATGGTTTTCTCTATGGAATGCGTACTCTAATCATAAAAGGAAGATCAATCCAATGATATTTGATGTATTTCTTCTTGCTTAAATTGGATAGGATTCTTCTATATAATCGCTCTCCGTGTTATGAATTAGATTTTCCCCCATAAATTTGAGAGATTAACCATGCTTGTTTTATGAGTTAAAACTGTGCATAATATCATTTATGGGATAATCTAGTTCATGTTATGAAGTTTCCATGTTTTAGTAATCTACCAGTCATTCCTACTAAAAATGATTGCTAAAAAGGAAACTAGTGCTTGTGTTACTAATAATATCTCTCTTGAGCACATTTATGAAAATCTACAAGAGAGTGAGTGCATGTTCAATTTATTAAAAGACACAAGCCTCAAGGTTGCTCTTCACCTAAAGGAAGAAAGGTAAAAGTAAAGGATTTGACTTCATGTCTATGTGACTTATGAATGATGATTTGTGTGCATCTCTTATCTCAAGAAATCATCATTTATCATATACTCCCTTGTGCTGCTAATATCTCTCTTTCAAGTATCTTCCATAAGTTTTAAAAAAATACAACTATAAAGGGAGGGCACTCAAATGAAAAAGAAGATGTCAATAATAACAACACCCACTTAGACAGTAAGATCTTCAAATCAATCAGTTGTGTGGTTATAAGTATTCTAAACCTTTTTCATTTTGAGAAGACCAGACATAAGCTGATTATTGAAAATTTTATATGCCTTGATCAAGAGTTCAATGAATTCCCCTATTTGTCTTTAAGATAAAATGCATCTAACCAAGTCATTCAAATACTTGATGCACATCTTTAGGGTGAGCCCATTTCTATATCTTAATTATGTTGAGACTAACACTTTCTCTTAGTAATCACATGTAGTTTCATGTATGAGAATGAGTTTCTCATGAAGTATGCTACTACAACTCAATTCAATTTGGTAAAGAAGTATCACTTTTATCCAGGATTGCAACTTTCATTATTCAAGTAGCATAATCACTAGATTCTACTGTTATAAGCTTATTTGATAACCTAGTGCATATGATTTGATCACATCTATTATACTTTTGATCATTGAATAGTTTCAATTGATACTTATGTTGCTTAATGCTTCATGTACTATCAATCGATGTCTCTCGTGTATATGCACTAAGTTAAAAGGAGAGTTTATGATAAATTTATGCAATTTGTAATCTACTTCATATGTGATAACAATGATTTGTTTAAATAAAATGATCACTAGTTGTAGAATTCTCTCTTGTGCAAAATAATTCTATATATTGTCTTGAGCATAGGACTTAAGTAACCAAGACTAAGGACAAAGCACAATGAAGAGAGCATCTCTATGTGAAGGTACAAAATGGTAAACTACTTCCTATCCTCTACACATGTACCTAGATTTACCTCTTATACACATATTGCATATCCTTAGTTACAAGAGGAATAAAAGGCATGTCTATGCATAACCCCTGCTTCATACCCAGTCTAACCTTTCGAGATATCAATTCTGCTATGTTGCAATTTTTGTTAAGTCTAAGAGAAGAAATATTCTTGTCAAAGAGCTTAAAGCTTAACCTTGTAATGAGGATAAGCTACCTTCGTTCCAAAGGTGGAGGTTCCTTAAGCTTCTTTGAATCCTTAAGGGTAAATGCATCAAATGTTTATAACATGCTTTCTTAAGTGCATAGTCTATCATGAGCATCACGTCTATATTATGACATTGCACTTCACAATTTCTATGATATAGATATGTTCTCATTGACCTCATTATGTTCATTTGGCATTTAAGGCCAAAATATGTATTCCTCTATATGCACATACTTAGGGAGAGTAATCTATATTGTAGAACTATGATAAAGCTTAATTGACATATCTTTTGATCTAATATATCTCTTTCAATTAGTACTTACTCTTAATTCATATTTTTGCTTATACCAAGGTTCAATGTGTAGAACATGCATCCTCGGACCTCTCATGTCCTAAAGTGCATTGATCTACAAGTATTCATCACTTGTATGCACAAGTTTAGGGGGAGCAATTCTCTACACATTAAATCTTTGAGACTAACCATTCTTCAAGTATATGTTGTGCTTAGTCTCTACTTGAAAGGGAAATGGAGTTTCGAGCAAAGGCAGTAATTCCACTTCACATTCGTTCGGTATCAAACACCCTTGCTCAAACTCATGTACTTCAATTCCATATCTATTGAAAAGGCCTCAAAATTTCTTCATTTTTTGGTGCTTAATGTCAAAGGGGAGAAAGTATTAGGCCAAAACAAAAGGATCGCACCACACCCTATTTATTGGAAAATCTTTTAAACTATTTTATACCAAAGGGGAGAACTTCTTCAAGGGGAGTTTTGTAAATGGCCAAAGGAAATGCATTTGAAAAAGGGGAGAATCTTTAAATCTTAGAAATTCATTCTTGTACCTTAGGCCATACACAAATAACTTTGAAAAAGATTTTATCAAAAGTTTGCAAAAACCATCACATGTGGTGCAAAAGTGGTACAAAATTACAATCATGTCAATATCACTCATATGCACTTAGAACTGCTTTCATTTCAATAGCTTATGAACACTTGACCAATTGCAAACTAGTTACAATTATATACTCCATATTTGCTTTGGTTTGTGTTGGCATCAATCACCAAAAGGGGGAGACTGAAAGCGAAATGGCCTTAAACCATTTCTTATATTTTGGTGCTTGATGACCATCACAACCATTCAGAGTAACTAGTTTGCCTAGTCTTTGATTCACAGGTTCATAAGTTTAGTAGTTTAGTCTCTAAGTCGCAATCAGCTTAGATCCAACCAAATAGGGGTAAAACATGGAATAGATGAACTACCAATAGTTCTACTCTTTGGATAAGTTCTAAATACCTCGAGGAACCTATTCAACACTTCTAGATAGGTTGGAAAGCGCGAAATCAACATATCACTATTTTGGAGCTAGTTTCAGCAAAAGAAGAAATATGAGTGAAAGAATCAAAATGTTCATGATCCATGACTTAGACTAGATGGAAAGCCACTTGAGATGTTTGTCTAAGTCATAGGATCGCTCTCAAGTTTAGTCAAAGCAACTTAGAGAAGATTGTTCAAAGATCAACGGGAAGTCAGAAACTCAAGCTCTAAAATCGCCGAGTGCGGACCGTCTGGTCCCCTCTGGCGAACCGTCCATGACACCGCTATGACTTCGGCCAGGAACTACTAATCGTGGATAGTCCGACTAAACCGCGGACCGTCCGGCTATATAGTGCGGGACCGTCTGCATGTGAAGACCTAGTTCAGCCTGAAGTTGACAAGTTGAGCAAACAAAATTTTAGAGCTGGCGCAGACCGTCCAGGACCAAGGGCGGACCGTCCACGTGGTGTCACCGTGGCAGATAGCTGTTGATCTAGCAGTTGATCTGTCAGACATATCCGTTGAAGATGTCAAAATCGACCGTTGGAGGGTCGCAGACCATCCGGGCCCTAGCCGTAGACCGTCCGCCAGTGCAGTTTGTGGCAGATGCACCCCAACGACTATATGGGTGGTTGAGGGCTATAAAACACCCCAACCAGCCCATTCATATCATTCATTGATCTACATCATACATAAGAGCTGGGTATTCACTCCTATCTATTAGAGCAACAATTCTATACAAATCAAAGCCTCACAAAGTGCCTCAAAAGAGAGAACAAGCAAGAAAGAACTACTCGTGTGTGTTTAGCGATAGTGCCTTGTGAGAATCACTGAGAGAAAGTGTGTGCTACCTCTCATGATCATTTGAGCGTGGAGTTTTGACTCTCATTCATTGTAAGAGTCCCTTATCTTTGTGGTTGACCTTGCAAAGACCAGTCTTTTGTTGACAAAGAAGAAGGAACACTCGCCAGTCTTGGTGACTGCTGGAGAGAGGGAAAGGGTTGAAAAAGACTCGTCCTTAGTGGGCTCCTCAATGGGGATTAGGTTCTTGGTGAACCGAACCTCGGTAAAACAAATCACCTGTGTCACTTGTGTTTATTGCTTGTGATTTGTTTGTCTTCTCCCTCTCTAAGTCCTCTTGCACTATGCTTTGTTGATATTACTTTGTGTTGTTCAAGTCAAATTCTCATATATAGAAGCAACGCCTTGCAAGAAAGAACTTGTGTTATTCCTCTTCTTATCTAAGCCCTCTTGCTTTATTCTTCATAAGTATTTTAGTTGTGTTGCTTTGCATTAATTCTGCATTATTTGAAAGCAATACTCTTTGCAAGCAAATGACTTAGTTTTATACTTCGATAATTATTCATCTTGTTCTAACCGCAAATCAAGGGATCAAGTCTGGGTTTAATGTTATAGTTTCCAGGTTTTGCCTATTCACCCCCTCTAGGCGACTTTCATGAAGAAACCCCCGATCACTTCGAAAAACTCCTTGAAGCCCCATGTCCGAACCATCGACGCTCAGTCTGACATGGCTATAATGATTGCGAGTTACTCAGCAAAATCTTACACAAAACGGCACCGTCCGGAAGGGGACCAGAACCCTAGGAAGACAAAAGGCCATAGGGATTAGGACCTTTTGCCTTGCCGGGACTAGCTACCTGCCAAACCTCGGGAAGCACGGCCAGTCCCCATTTATTGTCGACCCTATCAGCGATACGGTACGACTAACTGAGGTACACGAGGTTAGAGGCAGCAGGCCTGTCGACCTCTGTTTTGCCTCAAACGAGCATCATGAATCTCGGGATGGGATCGCCTTCGAACATCCAGAGGACCCGTCCCCCCTTCCGAGCGACGACTAGCTGGTGAACGCCGTGTCAAATTACGGGACATTGAGTCCGGCCATGAAGATGGGAAAGCACGACACCAGGAACATCAAGCAGCTAGGATGGCTCGATTCATGGCGAAGTCTCGATGCCCTAGGTCGGTTCTGAACCTCGACCCTGGAACGATTGTCCGGGGATTTCGAACATACGAAATTAAGAAAGAAGGGATATCACTAGTTTCTCCGCACCTTATTTTTCGTGCCTTTTTACATCTATCTTGCGATTTCGATCGTGCTGACAAATCTTTTTCCTTTTCCCTTGTCCATGCAACTGACATAGGACCTTGGAGAGATGAAGGGAACAAAAAGCTAGCCAAGCCACTGACCAAAACATCCCACTAGAGGATCCTAAACGAGCGCTTGGAGCGTCCAACCTCGTAAGACCTCATACTCCTTCTATTTTCTTTACCGGGGGGGGGGATCGAAAAACATATGGTAGACTTACCGCGAAATCTAGGGCCCGAGAGGTCGATCGACAAGGGCTCACGACCACCTCAGCGAAATCTAGAGCGAGGGGAAAACAAGTGACGGGCACACTAGCGGCCAGGATCCTGTTGCACAAAGTGCGAAGGTCGTCACCAGCTTGTGTTTGAGTCCTAGGAATGTCCGACTCATGGTTTATCGTGGAGAGAGGCAATGAGCCGTCGAGACCAGTCGAACAGAGTCGACAACTATATGTGTCGATGTCTGGGAGTATGAGGACGGTCCCATAACGGATCCCGCGCTTGGATCCTACGAAAGGACCCAGAGCCTCACTCAGATTACCCGTTTGTAGCTCACCTAGCGCCACTGCTAGACCATCGAGGAAAGAGTGGTTCGACTCACCACCCCTCATCGCTGCGGAAGAGATGTGCGGGGGAGAGTAAAAAAGGCAGGATGACCCCCAGATGGATCTCTGCATCGAGCAGAGGCTCAGGGGCTCATCACGCACGAGTATGGTTAATGGAAAAAGTCGCACGAATAGCGCCCCTCAGACTGAGAGTGAACCTAGGACCAACCGGGGTTCGAGGGACCCAACGAACATACACGTTGTAGGAACTAACGGCCCGCAAAGCAAGATTATGGGAGATCACGGATTATTTCCTCCACCGACACCACCCCCGAGCACGGAGTTCGCCGCGACGTCAAAGCCGCTTGTTAGGAGTTCCAAGTCCGTTGACGTTGTCCCAGCAGGTAGGTTGACAACATCATGAAGACTGCCACCACAGTGAAGTTGCGCAATGGCGAAGGCCATCACTGTGCCACAGCGAATCCCAAACTCCACGGCCTCATGAACGTGCTCCAGGATGTCAAGGAGACGCGACCTCTAATTCCTCCCCCATGCACAAACGAATCTTGTAGCCCGATCTATGCATAGGAAAAAGCCCATCGCTTCATGCCGAGGACCTACGACGAACCACCAGGTAGTCAGGAATCTACAAAGCGTCGAGAGCCTAAAGGCCGGACC
The DNA here is from genome assembly GCF_902167145.1 of Zea mays. Taxonomy (NCBI): domain Eukaryota; kingdom Viridiplantae; phylum Streptophyta; class Magnoliopsida; order Poales; family Poaceae; genus Zea; species Zea mays. Next base: position 272,508,438 of record NC_050096.1, on the reverse strand, counting down.
ACGACAGTTTACCTGGCCCCAAATTGTCAAGAGTCACTAGTCGCGATTGTAGATGTCGCACCTCAGCGTTAGTCACTTCTAAGGCCAAACATACCATGCTTGAATCCCTTAAAAGAGCATCCTTGTTTCGCTCTAGGGGGGTCGGTAAGGCGCCTGACCGGGGCACGAAGCCACGACGCCTTCACGCATCAAGAGAGGCGACCGACACCCTAGAGAATAAGCTAAAGATTAGTTGATAGGAGGATGAAAGGGAACCCAGGAAGAAAGATGGGACGGTCGCACCATCCCCTCGGGCGATCGCCCCTTTGGGAGTCGCCCCGATCCATGGGTGAAGGAAAGCCCGAGCTAGCGAGTGATCCGCGGAGAGGAACACTTTCCCTCCCTCTCTCTCTCTATCGTGCGCTCTTAAAAAGGAGAGGTAATCAGACGAGCCCATGTAGATAGTAGAGGGAAGTGATTCGAAGGCCCCACATCGCTAGAAATCAGAAAGCAAAAGTCTTTTTCATATATATTATTATTGCCATGAGGACAATGCCAAGGTGTAGCACATTGTGGTTAGCGTGCAGCACGAACAACGTCATTAGCAGGCACCCTGAGCACGACGTGGCTGGCTACGTTGTCGTAACCTTCCTGCAGGTCCTCCAACCCTTCATCCGAGAGGGACGAAGGGGACCGATGAGATCCTGAAGGCGACAGCTAGAACAGACCTTTGCCATGAGCAGCGCCACCATAGCCCCACAATGAACACCAAAGTCATCATTGTCCTAAACGCGACACGGGGCGTTATCCAGGCACTCGATTAAAGAGGCACCACAGACCCCAACGTAATCAAGAAGCTAGCCCGAGCGGTGGCGCAACATCTCAAGTTTTGCTTCTAAGGCTACCATGAGAAACGAGCAGGATAAGAAAAAGGGACAAAGAAGGAAAAACCCATAGAAAAAGTGAGAATCAAACAACTTACTGACGACGCGACCGTCGGCCTAGGCGAGCTGCACCTGCAACAAGCTCGACTTCGACCTTGGTGGCCTCCAACGCTGCGTGAAAGGCATCCCAACTCCTGTGAGCGCTCGAGGAGGAGAAGGAAGATACGCGGAGCTCGTCCGAGATGCAACCTCCGGGTCGACGGCGACCGCACTACTGTGGGAAAAAGGGCGGAGCAAAATCAGACAAAAAGTGGAGGTTGACAAGCCTGAGGGGAGAAGCCTACCTCGACTTGAGACCCACTGAGCGTGACATTTTGATAAGCTCAAGGTTCGACCGCTGACCCGGTTGAAGACAAGTTTAAATGACACATCAAGGACATCCAGCAGGGGAGCGACCACCCAAGGTTTATAAAGAGGGTAGAAAAGCGCCCGACTCCACTCCAGGAGGCGGATGGTCGCCACAAGAGTGGTGCCAATTTTCGAGGGAACGTCACAACTGCTTGGGAAACGAACAGACGGGACACCGTCCCACCTGTCATCAGCCCCGAAGGGAGATACTCCCCATTTGGGGGATCAGAGGCTACTGTCGAGGAAATGATCCCCGGACCCTAGGTCCGGGACCCACCAGCCAGTGAGTGTGCTGAGGAAAGAGCCCCTGAATGGCTGGGGACCGTTAGTTATTCGAAAGACCAAGTACACCAACCCTGGAACGACCCATCCCGGTCGAACCCCGCGGCACCGAGCTAGGGGTCGGGCGTGGTGGAGCCTGACAAGGGAGTTCGGGCGTGTCAGAAGGGAACCACTCGAGTGGATCTCGTGCCAGGCCTCAGACTGACCCGCCATAAATGACTGGTCGCATTAACCACGTTTGGCACCAAGCCACAGCGTGGGCGCCGGTCCACTTTCCACTCATGACATATGAACCCCTCGAGCTACATAGCACTCATGACCTACGAGCCCCCGGATAACAGTGCATTAATGGCCCGCGCGCCCCTCGACCTACGACGCACTTATGGTCTATCGGTCTAGGACTGAGTGTGCAAACCTCCAGCAGGGCACTACACGACGGGCCGCGCCGAGCCCCAGGCTACGGAAGCCAGGGGTCGACGTAGCCAGAATGATGGTGCCTAGGACCATCGCCGACGCGTCATCCACCACGATAATACACGACAACCAGACAGCACCGGACCCCACGAGTATGTGTGGCCTCTCCCAGGGTAAAACACTAGTTTTACCCTTGCCTTACGACTTCTTCCCGAGGAAACCACCGCCGCCCGACCCCTGTCCCGACCTATAAAAGGGAGAGGGTCGTCTTAGGGCAAATGAGATCGAGTAGAGGGCTCTTGGACACCATTGAACGCCTTCAGACGGAGACGAGCTCACAAGGACGAACATGAGAAGGAGCGTCGACGAGGATTTCAAGGCCAGAGCCCCGTCAAGCTTCACCTTTCAACTTCTAAGCTCGACTTTCATCCCGACATGAGACCTGAGAGCCTCTCCTCCCTCTCTCGAGTGCTTGTAACCGACTAACCGCTACTACGAGTTTTATCTCAATGTTGCTGATAGCGCAAGTCAACGATGACTGGAAGTAGAAACATTCTGTCCGAACAAATATAAATTTTGCATCCTCCGCGACATCATTCGGAGCCCCGGAACGCGTACAATGAATGTACTTGTTGGAACGAGGTACGAGACACACAATACTTAAAGATGCACTTATTTTAGTTATATATAATAGTAGTATAGTTATATATGTGTAGTAGTAATAATAATAATAATAATAAAGATATATCATTGCACTAAAAATAGAAAAGTAATTAGGGTTATGTTATTTCATATCTTTAAAGACGCACTTATTTTATTTTAGGATAAATTTCTAACTCTAAAATATCACTCAATTAATGGAGGGAGTACACATTTACCAATGTTTTTTTTTTGACTTTCGCATTTACCAATGTTATTACCTGTATATTTTCCCAATTATATTTTGGGACATTTGCAGCTACGGAACGGACCCACCAAATCCGTTGTTGACCTGCGTCTCGGCAGGCCGGCTGCGTCGTCGGCCCGGTCCCCGCGCCGCGGTGCGGGCGATCCTCCGTCTCGGCGAGTCGGTGTAGGGCGGGATGACGGTGGGACGCGGGGCGGGGAGAGGAACGTGGCGGGAGGATCCGAGAGTGTGCCGTGCAAGCAACCGCCAAAACGGGGCCGGACGATGGGGGCCGCGGGCGGAGCCACCAAGTCGCAGAAAAAAATTCTCCTACACTTAGCGCCGTCTAGTTTGATGAACTAAAGATTAGTTATCCATTTTAGTTACATTTAGTCATTAAATTATCAAATTATGAGATTAAAATATGGACTAAATTGTTTTATAATCTAGTCGCTTATGGTATGTTTGGTTGGAGGTATAAGGAGGAATGAAGTGAGCGACCACAATTTTATAGTGTTTGAATGAGAGTCACATGAGAGCAAGCTAAACACCGAAATAATTTTTAGTGACAGCGTGATACCAAAAAATCGAGAGGACGGTATCTGTCCCGCTTCATTCTACTTTAACCTCAAACTAAACACATTAAAGGATGACTAAAAGGGACTAAACTATATAGATTCTACCTTTTGACCTCCTTTATTTCAGTTACACTAACGGCGAGAAAACACTAAGAATATTTAGGTTTTTTTATGATTTATTTAATACATTTTGAATAGTTTTAGTCTATAGAACTATACAGAGTAGATAATAACTTAGTCCCTCAATTAAACCAAAAAGGACCTGATACCGAGCAGAAAAAAAATCCAGCTCGTCGGCTTCTCAGGCTATCCGCAACCGTTACCCCTAAATTTTTCCCCCTATATCACTTTTTCCCCCTATTTTCCCCCCTATTTTTTCATCTCCCGCAGCGGTTCCCCCTAAATACTCCCCCTATACCCCACTACCACTATAAAATATCATTTTCTATATCAACTATCAATTTTTTATCTACTAACAATTACTCGTGGACCCACAGCACAGTGTTTAGGGTGATGAACAGTGACACGCTAGATCTAGGGGAGAGAGAAGGGGACCGACACGTAGGGGGCGCTGTAGGGGGCACCGCTGCGGCCATAGGGTGCCCCCTACGCGCCGCATGCAAGGGGAGAGGGCAGCGTTGCGGTCAGTCTCAAACACCAGGCGCGCGTTGTTGGCCCCCGGGACCCGATCCCTCTCCTTCTCTCCTTCTCTGACCCGACCCGACCAATCCAATCCATCCCCTCTCCATCTCCCATGACCATGAACAGCGGCTCGGCAATATACTACTGCTAGGTTATGCTACTCCATTACGAAAAAGCGCAGAGAGAACGCAGAATGGAATCGTCGCTCTTATCATACTCCATGACTCCATCACTAGACTAGAGAGAGAAACCCTTGTACCCTTTGTTCTGTTTATCCCCCATTTCTCCGAGTCACCCACCCATCGCCGAACTTCGAGTCCAAGGAAGCGGAGCCACCGGAGAAGGGGATATTTGCCTTTCCCGTCGGGGGTCTAGGGAGCAGGAGAGATGCAGCGGCGGCGGGGGCACACGTGGGCGGGGGTGGGGAAGACGGCCCAGGCGGCGTCGGCGCACGCCGCGCTCTTCTGCTTCACTCTCCTCCTCGCGCTCAGGGTCGACGGACGCACCACATACTCCTGGTGGTACGCGCTCTAAACACTAACCTCCCCGTCCCCTCCCACCTGGCTTTCGTCCCTCCCCCTCCGCTTCGATTCGATCTAATTAGTTTTGTTTCAGCGAGGGGAGGGGCTTCGAGTTATTGGACAGCGTTCTGATTTGAGGGGACCGGGGGAGAGCGTCTTTCTTGCGATGCAGATGTAGTTTTGGAATTGGCGGATTCGTATGCTCGTTTTTTTTTGCGTGTTGCGTGCGTTTCAGGGTTGGCTCTTGGCTGCTGGTAGCTGGTGCTGGATAATCTGCTCCGCCGACGTGTAATTCAGCTACATGTCTGGGGCTCAGATGAATGTTGAGAGCTGCTGGTAGTTCTCAATTGATGCTTATCAATGACCCCATCTATAACCGAGCTGATGCTGGCCAGCCGCCGGCATTTCCTCACTTGGTGTTGTGCTAGGATAATAGACAGCAGATTTTATGCCTTTAAGCACTGTTCTGATACGCCAAACGCAACGATAAAACCTTGTAGCTAGAATTAGGTAATACCGAATTATGGATTGCTTTATGACAAATACTATAAGTTGACAATGGTAAAGCCGATACAAATTGCTAATGATGCTACTTTGATCATGTAGGATAATATTCATTCCACTATGGCTCTTTCATGGTATTGTTGCGCGTGGAAGGTTTTCAATGCCTGCCCCTTCATTACCTCATGGCCGTCATGTGAGATTTACAGTGGCTCGTCTATTAAACCTGACCTTTTTACTGTTTGCATTACCATTGCTCATTTTGCATCCAGTTAGCCTGATATGTTTCTTTTTGCTTGCAGTGGGCACCATGTCATTCGATTGTTGCAGCGCCTTTACTAATTGCGTTCGAGCTGCTTCTCTGCATATATCTTGAAAGCATAAGAGGTAGGGTCAGAATCCATTGGGTAACAAAACCTGTCTAGTATGGTCACCATATTGAGATTCCTAGAATAGTTTAATCTGAGACGCATGTTAAGTTTCTCTGTTATGTTAACTTTGTAATCTTAACACTTCTTTTCTTTTGTGTTTGCCCAGTTAGAAATCATCCATCTTTTGATCTGAAGATTGTGTTCCTTCCTCTGTTGGCCTTTGAAGCAATTATCCTTATTGACAATTTTAGGTAACCAATTTGAGCTATTACCTTTTATTTCCCATGGATTGTTAGATTTAGTTGAAATACTTTTTAAATTTTAGTTCAATTTTATATGATTTCAACTAGTGCGGTATATCTTGTTATGTACTTCACTTTGCCTATTCTTGTAATGACTGTATATAATTGACCTGCCTAGTTTTTAAAATATCGATTGAACCCGCAGAAGCAGCAAAATGTGTTGTCACATAATCTACATTGATGGCTTCAAGAACTTATGACACATAATCTACATTGATGGCTTGTCTTCCATTGTTCTTTTGACATCATTATAAAAATAATGAATTCACAAGATCCTTCTGTATGTTAATATGTTTTGCTTGTGCCATAATATTGTGGTAAAGTTCACACTTCCGTGTCTGCACACATTCAGGATATTGATCATTGTTTGAATCCTCTATCTTTTTCTGTTCAAATTATGAACCTCATTAACCAAAGAAAAATAAACTATTATTTGTTATTTTTGGAGACTTACTGTATTAGTCACTCTGGACATTGACGTGTATGCATTTCTTGGCATGTTTTTTCATTATTCAGAATGTGTAGAGCTTTAATGCCTGGAGATGAAGAAAGCATGAGTGATGAAGCTATTTGGGAGACGCTTCCTGTAAGTCTCATACTAGTGGATCTGATTGCTGTTAGCACAATTTCTCCATTGGTTTGATTGCAGCCCATTGTTCAATACAAAAAGAACTTCAGATTATGAGTATCGCTTAACCCCGAAAATTTAAGTTGTGCAATATATTGACATTCATTTGATACTCTTTAGTAATGGAATGGACTATAGCATATGCTACAAACCAACTGCATAGTTGAATACATAAGACTAATATACGGTGCTATATATTGACACTACTGGAAAGGTTATTAGGATAGACCAACCTTAGCTCAGTTGGTTTGAATCTGGTAGGTTAGATTTATTTTGTACAAAGGAGATAAGGACATATATAGGATGGATAGGGTCTGTGGGAGAAAACAAGGGACGACAATCAAAATCAAGTTAAGTGCATTATGGATGAAATGGAGCACCTCTTGGTGGAGGACGAGATCAAGCATATAGGTGGCAGGAGTATTTTGACAAATTGTTCAATGGGAAGAATGGGGACGTAGGCTTTTAGTTGGATGACTCTTTGATGACACCAATAGACGCTTTGTGCGTAGGATCCAAGAATCTGAGGTTAGAGAGGCATTGAAAAGGATGAAGGGGGTAGGGCGATGGGCCTTGATGGTATCTCAATCGAGGCATGGGGATGCCTCGGGACAGTTGTAGTTTGGCTAACCAAGCTGTTCAACCATATCTTCTGGTCTAACAAGATGCCTGTCGAGTGGATAAGTATATTGGTACCAACCTACAAGAATAAGGGAGGTATTCAAAGCTGTACCAATTACTAGGGAATTAAGTTGATGAGCCACACTATGAAGCTATGGGAGAGAGATATTGAGCATCGTCTGAGAGGAATAACTAGGATCTCTACTCTACTGACCAATTTGGTTTCATGCCTGAAACATCAACCATGGAAGCCATTTTCTTAATAAGACAAATGACAATATAGGGAGCAGAATAAGACCTACACATGATTTTCATTGACTTGAAGAAGGCTTATAATAAATACCAATGAATGTGTGGTGGGTATTAGACAAATTTAAAGTTTCAAAAAAATACGTTGGACTCATTAAGGACATGTACAACAATGTTGTGACTACTGTTCGAACAAGTAGAGACACAGGTGATTTTTCGATTAGATTAGGGACCCATGAAGGGTCAACTTTGAGCCATTATCTTTTTGCCTAGGTGATGGATGAGGTCATAAGGGACATATAAGGAGACACCCTTTGGTGTATGTTTTTTTGCGGACGATGTAGGGCTAGTTGATAAAAGCAGTGTTGGAGTAAATAGGAAACTGGAGTTCTGGCAGGAGAGTCTAGAGTCCAAAGGTTTAAAACTCAGTAGAACTAAAACCGAATACATGAGATTTTACTTTAGCACTGCTACAGTCAAGTAGTTCCTAGGAAGGATATCTTTCGGTATTCAGGACCAATGTTATAAAGAGATGGGGATATCGATGAAGATATTAGCCATAGAATCAAAGCAATGTGGAGGTGTCGCCAGGCATTTGGCGTTCTATGTGGCAAGAAGGTACGACATAAGCTAAAAGGCAAGTTATGTAGGACGGCGATTAGACCTCCTATATTGTATGGTGAAGAATTGTCCTACAAAAAGACGTCTTGTTCACCAGATAAGTGTTGCGGAAATGCGTATGTTGCGTTGGATTTATGGCCATACAAGAAGTGATCGAGTTCGGAATGATGATATACATGGGAGGCTAGGGATAGTGCCAAATGAAGAAAAACTTGTCCAATACCGATTGAGATGGTTTGAACATGTCCAACGGAGACCTTCAGAGGCAGTAGTGGGATCCTAAGACGCAATAATAATGGGAAGAGAGATAGGAAAACACCGAAGTTGGCATGGGAAGAGGCAGTAAAAGGAGACTTGAAAGGATGGAATATATTCAAAGATTTGGCCTTGAATAGGTGCGAATGGAAAACAATTATCCATGTGCCTGATCCTTGATTTGTGGCTTCTGTTGGGTTTTAACTCTAGTGTACCCCAACTTGCTTGGAACTAAAATGCTTTGTTGCTGTTGTGTTGGAAAGATTATTAGGATAAAAAAAGAATATTGGACTAACTGTTCAGGTATCTCACATCACTTAGCTAAAGTATCATTTAAGCACTTGGCCAATGTAAGCTGTGTTGAGCTAGTTCTGATGTATTATTGCAAACTGATACAATGATGTCTTCCGTGACTTTTGCTATAGTATCATTTAAGCACTTTTGGGCAGGTGTAAGTTGTGTTGAGCTAGTTCTGATGCACTATTGCAAACTGATACAATGAACAGATATATAAATTCATTGTTATAACATATTGAGTTTCGTCTAACTGAGATAACTAGCTTTTGCCAGGAGCCCTAGGGCTTGCATTTTTCCAGACATGTTTGGATTTCTCTTTGATATTCTTTTCCAGTTACAGGTTTACTTCTTTTGCATTTCATACGAATGCTTAATCAATAACCAATAGAAAACATCACTTCTGCTTCCACCCCTCTTAATTAGAAGCATTGAATCTTTCCAGCCTTCTGAACTTTTGTATAGATCTTACTAGTAGCTGGGACGATCCAGATTCCAGAGAATGTATCATTTTTAACTGATTAGAATAGAATATTAGACATTTCTCTCATTATGTTTAACCTTTCTGTAACCAGCATTTTTGGGTTGCAATTTCAATGGTGTTTCTTATAGCTGCTACAACATTCACCCTTCTCAAGCTGTCTGGTAAGTTTCCTTGGTTGCCTTCCAATCGTTACTTACAAAACTGATCTCCTCACTAGGGTTCCTTAATTTGAATTCTTAGAATTTGTTGCACTATTTCTTCTTGCCTAGAATGATTATTTATTACAACTTGTTTCTTCTTTATTATAGTATTTGAAAATTAGAAGGGACTTCTCTTTTAATGCTTGTGAAATCAGTTGAACTAGTAACTGTTTTTAGTTTCACAGCGTCAGAAGTTTCTCTCTCTGTCTCTCAGGTCTCTTTTGCTTTGTTGTGCAATGCTTTTGTAATAATGCGTTGTTGCACATGGCAGGTGATGTTGGTGCTTTGGGCTGGTGGGATTTGTTTATAAATTATGGGTGAGACTTGTTGCACCGGCATTATTCCTTGTTATGAGATTTCAGTTAGTCTAATTCGGCACCTTGCTTATCCAGGATTGCGGAATGCTTTGCATTTCTTGTCTGTACAAGATGGTTTAATCCCATGATTCATAAGTCCCCCACTCATGGGGAGGCTAGCTCATCATCAGCGGCAATTAGGTACCGTGATTGGGAAAGTGGTCTTGTCCTCCCATCACTAGAAGATCACGAACAAGAGAAGCTTTGTGGTCTACCTGACATTGGGGGCCATGTAATGAAAATACCTCTTGTGGCTTTCCAAGTATTGCTTTGTATGCGGTTGGAGGTATGTTCCACCCAATCTTGTGGTACATAGGGAATATTGGTTTGATGAAATGTAGAGGGATGGAATTGCAAGAAACTTTTTTTTGCTTCTTTTTAAAAACAACCTCATGACATTATTTGGATAGATCAAAAGACAATTCGATAATCATTGGGTGATATACAGATTTATTCATAAATTCTGGAAACATGTCTTAAATTCTGGCCCAGTTTTATTAGTTTTTCTGTGGCAACCTCTGTCCCAAGCCTGGAAACAGCTAGCAACTACCTGATACGTGTTACTGGCTGTTCTCTGTTAACTGACCAATAATGACCTTCAAACTCTCATCAGTAGAACATGTATTATTTTATTTCAGGGCACACCACCAAGCGCTCGCTACATCCCAATATTTGCTCTTTTCTCGCCACTATTTATTCTGCAAGGTGCTGGTGTTCTTTTCTCTCTAGCAAGATTAGTGGAGAAGGTTGTTCTGCTATTGCGTAATGGACCAGTTAGTCCTAATTACCTTACAGCCTCATCAAAAGTTCGCGATTGCTTTGCTTTTCTTCATCATGGTTCAAGGTACCATCTAATATCGCTAGTGTGTTTTTTCCCTGGTTGAACCATAGAGTAGCATTCTGCCCCACTGTAGGCTTTTAACTATGAAGCTTCTTTGTCCATGTGTTGTGCAGGCTTCTTGGTTGGTGGTCTATTGATGAAGGGAGCAAGGAAGAACAAGCCCGGTTATTTTATACTGAATCTACTGGGTATGTTACTTTTCATTGAAATTCTGTTTATTTTCTTAATCTGCTGCTACTCTTGTTTTGTTGCATGCTTACATACTGTGCTGATTATTTACTCTTCGGTTGAAGGTACAATACCTTTTGTGGCTATCCGCCAGAGGTGGTTAGGAAAATGCCTAAAAAGGACCTTGCAGAAGAGGTTACATGATATAATCAGTTTCTGTTCCAGAATTATTATGTCAAAACATTTGTTTCAGTTCACATCATCGCAAGCATTAACTTCCCCTTGCCCACTTTCAGGTTTGGAGGCTACAGGCAGCTTTGGGAGAACAATCTGAAATCACCAAGTGTACCAAACAGGAATATGAAAGGCTTCAAAATGTAGCCCCCTTTGCTGTGACTGCATTCTTATTTTTTCATTTGAATGATATTCACTTCATATGCCCTTTACACAAAAGGAATCATTTAGGTCCAACTTGTCAACAATAAGGACCTTAGGCAGTGTAACCCTGATTCTAATGATAATACTTTGAGAATTAAACTGTTGACTTTGTTAGTTTGTTACTGAATGAGTTACTGCCACTGCTTACTGATAGTTATTATCTTTAAATCTTTAATTTGTCATACATCATAGCTAGTAGCTTGTTAAATTCATCATTTTTTCTATTGATGGTCATTTTCTTTCTCGTCTTTTAGGAGAAGGTTCTTTGTAGGATTTGTTATGAGGGGGAGATATGCATGGTGCTACTTCCCTGCCGGCACAGAACTTTATGCAAGTATGTTTCAGTTTCTTCTGTTCTTTTCATATGTCCTTCCTAGCTATTTAGGCAATGTTTGAAATCGTTACTACATATTGATTCTGATGCTACATTTTTTGTATTAGATCTTGTGCTGAGAAATGCAAGAAGTGTCCAATCTGCCGTGTGCCAATTGAAGAGCGCATGCCTGTATATGATGTTTAAACCTCACTAACTCAGCTTAACAATACAAATTTGTGCATGTGGGTTCTGTCATGCTGTGCATTTAGTCTCGATCACAACTTTAAGCTGATTGAGGTTTGCACTTCAGAAAGGGTCTGCAATATATGGGGGAAATACAAGTATATCATGTCTAACCAAAAGCATGGATATGTGGTTGATGAGCATTGTCGTTTTGGACCAGTTATCTACTGTAAGTATGTGGTCAGTGTATTTCCCTTCCCTCTTGTGATTGGTAGATGAGTCAGATAGTCTTGTTCGCGTAGCAGCATTTTCTCAGGGATATGCAGTTGTTGAGAAGAAAGTGAAACAAAAACAGACTGTAAATAAAAACACTGCCTTGTTTGAATCTAGTCCTTGTTTGAGAAGAAAGTGGAACAAAAAAAATGTAAACATCTCTGTTGTATTATTTTGTAGTAGAAAAATGTCTGCCGAAATTTGTGACCGCAATGCTTCGTCGGCGGCTTGGTGGCTTTTCACAATGTGAAGGGTCAGCGAGAGCATGTAAGGGTTGTGGAAGCGTGCCTGGACAAGAAAACTCGTGTCCGATCTTTGACCAAGAATCACGGGAGATATGATTTCAAGCCGTACTGAGGCGATTGGAACCAATTTTATGTATGTTTGCGATACTGTGGACTTATGTCTCTTTTTTTTTTAAAAAAAAGAGTACAATTCTAACATAGCGCTCGTCAAACTATTTTAAGTTCCATTCGATCTATATAAAAAATATTGATGCTCATCAAACTATGTAAAATGTAATCTACTTGATTCAAAGGCAAGATTCATATGATACAAGAAAGATATCAATTGATAGAACATTTTAGATGAAACCTATGTTGTCCTTGCTAAATGCACCCATTGTGGTATTATAGACCTAAGCCTTCAACTGACCCACTTCTTTTCTTGGGCCATTTTTCAAAACAGGGTGACATTCTCCCCTTTAGAAATAATTTTCTATTTTATCTCCCTCTATTCAAACCCACCTTAACCGAATACAAATTCCACAAAACACCACTTATTGGATACCAATATTTCTTTTAAAATTTTGTGGTTGGGTTGGGTTTGCTTTTGGTCCTAAAACTTTGCGCCTTTAGAATCAAACACACAAAAAAGAAGACATGAAAGCACTAGGGAGGGTCAAAATTTGTGTTCCTATAAACTTCTCCCACTTTCTTATGATATCTTCTCCTTTGGATAAGTAGTAGATCACAAAAAATACTCCCACATTATATAGACTAAAGTTCCCCTATGCGTATGCACACATATGATAAGTAGTAAACCTTATGCATAGAAGTGGGAGGTGAAATTAAACAAAACATGATCTACATAATGCATGGAGAAAACATGTGAAAAGATACTGAAGATCTTGATACCTATTGAAGTTGTTACCATTATATAGGACACCATTTGTTGAATTCTTGAAGTCGAAGAATGTTATTATTGCCGGGGACTCCATTTTCCTTTCAATAAGACTACTACACACATGATAAGTTTTTAGAAGGTGTTACCTAAAGCATACCAACTTATAGAGTGACCTTCCCCTAAGGGCTTGTTTGGGAGCAAGGGGAATGGAGGGGCTAAAATCCCCTTTAATTCCCTGGTCACAAACCAGCCCTGCAAGGGGATTTTAGCCCCTCCAATCCCCTTGCTCCCAAACATGCCCTAAGAGTTTATTTTTTTGCTTTGCCTTTCTTCTCATTTTCGCTTTGAGACCCAAGTCCTTTTTTTGAATAAGATCCATCTTGAATGTTGATGTGCATATACATCTTATGTTCCTTGATGTTCCCTAAGATTTGAGTTGGCGTGGTGGTGAATAGTACTTGGTAAAGCATGGAGACAATGTGCCCATATTTGTCAACTAAGAGGACACTTATATTTTTTCTCACAATGTTCTATTGCGTCAACCGCGTGAGTTCCAATCCATTGACTTTTTACAAGAACATTAAAGTACGAGTACATGTCATTTGCATTTTCATGTGGAAACAATTTAAATGAATTTAATTTCTTATGGCTATATGGAAGAGTTCCTCACGCTCACTCTTTGTCCCCTCATGGAGTGCACATATATCTCACTAAAGAATATGAGCGTCTTTATGATCACACACTCTATTTAATAAATCTTTGCAAAGGCCTCTAAAAAGGTGTTTTGGCCTTTCCGTTCGATTTCTCAAAGTGTATCTCATCACCAATTAAATTGGTGGGATCTTTAGGTTTTGGGATACCTTGACCTTGAGCGACGACTGTAAAATGCCCTATGTCAATTGCATCAAGGTATGCTTGCATATGAATTTTCCAATATGGAAAATTGTCTCCCTCAAACAAAAGAGGAGAACCATCCCAATTAGACATCTTATGTCTAGTTAGTGAAGCATAATCCAATGATCATGGGGCTCTGATACCAATTCAAAGGATCAATATGCTCAAGGTAGGGGTTGAATTGAGTTTCTCTAGATAATCTTGCACAAATTAAAACCTATAAGCAAGCTTAACTTCACTCCTTGTGCCTAATAGTGTCTCTACCTATCGATCCAAAGTTTTCCACCCTAAGTCCTAATCATATAGGAGCATGGCATTCTAGGAAAGTAAATAACTGAATGTAATTTTCCAAATATAAAATATTAATGTAAATAAATGATTATGAACATCTTGATATTATGCTAAGGTATCAAAGAGTCAACAATCTTCACTAGTCCTTGTTGGAGCATCCACACAAGGGTGTTGCTCTCCCTCGGTCCATACAAGAACCAACTACTCTCTACGAGCTGGCTGTTTGCCTCTCCAGCACGATGAACCTCTCACAACCGTATACACCCTAGAGTTGGGTCATCGACAAGCTCTTTAGGTGATCACTAAACTCCCGATCACCACTAAGTTGTCTAGGCGATGCTAATCACCAAGAGTAACAAGTACTAACTCTCACTTAACTTGTGTCACACCCGGTTTTGGAAGGCAAACCAAATGCGAACCATGTACGTGCCAGGATCAGAAACTCACGTACACAACGATTACATAATTGGACATCATCACACATTGCTCAAATTAAATAGCGGAAAGGTATTTTATTACATCAAGATGTCCAAGACATCCACAGAGTCTATAACATAATCATTAACATAATCAAAGTGCGGAATACGAAACGTAGAAGAGAAGGCCTTCATAGGCAGCTGACTGGGGGTTTGCCACTAAGATAACTAGAACTCGTCATAGTCCTGGAACTCCTCAAAGTCCTCCATGTTGCCAGCATATCCTCCTGAGCACTGAATACAATGGGGACAACCTAGGGTGGGGTGGTTTTTAAAGCAAGAGTGAGTACACATCAACGTACTTAGCAAATGTCCCGTTTGGCTAAAGTGGACTAGCTGTATGTGGAGTTAAGATTAAGCAGCTGCTTTTAGTTGGTCAAGTATTTATTACTAATAGTAGAGCCAATTTTAGTAATAAATCTAGTTATTACCCAAAGGTACTCCTTCCAAGAGGAAATGTCAGAGATCATAATTATAACCATCATCATTAAACATCATCATCATAAAAGTATCCAAAGTTCTTCTAATCAAAGAGGATCCCAAGGCCGCTCTTAACCGTGAGCTCGGCTGATATACCAGTTTCTAACACTTTACAGAGGTTGCACACTTTACCCACGAGTCGTGATCCCTTTTTGCCTCGGGTCAATCAAACCCTCAAACACTACCAAGGTGAGTCGGCAAGGTTTCACTACGTAGCCTTTACAAAGACTCCCCTGGTGCATAGCTGCTCGTTAGGTTTCGCTAGTCGTACAAACGCAGTACACCTCCCCAAGGTGGGTGACTAACAAAACCAAATCGAATGAACCTCTGCACCCCCCTTGACAGAGCGAGCACTACGCCCCGACCCCCATTGACGACCCTCAGGCAAAGCCAACTACACCACTAGGTTCATCTAATTATTTAGCTAAGGGCGTCCCATTCCACCCTCATGGTTGCACTGTTATCCCGGGTGGTCACTCAATGAACAGGTCCTTACGAAGAGGTACTCAGGAAAATGGCCTGAATCCCCTAAAATATCACAAGATCATCATCGGGATAACATCATCGTATCATAAATATTCACATCATGTTTGGTGATTAAGTTAAAGCAATAGCATAAAGCTAGCCGTGATAACCCAAAAAAGGTAAACAAGGATAAGGTAAATACAAACTAGTCAATCCTTAGGTTTCAATAAAGTAATGTATTACGGGACGATGAATTATAAAGTAAATAGGACATGATAGGTCAGAAGACACTTGCCTTCACCAAGTTGTTGCTTAGGAAGATCTTCGGCAACACACTCAGGAACCACGGGCTGCTCGTCATCTAAATAAAGCGATCATACATTCAATACATTTGGTAAATGACAATTGAACAGCACACCAATCATGTACAAACAATGGAACACATCTCAAAAGGAAAAGTATAAACTCAAGAAGAGAGTTTAAGTTATAAGGTGAACTAATCACACTCAGTAGTTTGTTATTCTCTAAGTGTTGTCTATCTCCATGATTATATAATATGATTCTACTCATTTTAATGAGACATAACTGTTAAACCAGGGATAAACTCATATACTACATATTATTAATCTCACGAGATTGAATATTATTTTACCACTAGGGTTTTCCTTTTTATTTATTTTATTAAACAAATAAATTAACACATAAACTAACCTATAACTTAGACATAAAATTAGAGTGCACAGACTATGGATGAACATAATTTATTTGAACAGAGAATATTCCTATAAACATTTTGCAATTTGAATCACTAAATTTGGAGTTCATATGAAAAAGATATGAAATAAACAAGTTTTGAAGTTTGAAATACAAAATTAGGTCCAAATCTATGATTATTTAAAAGGCTAGGGGTCTGTTTATAACAAACCAGGGGCCTGCGCGCGAAATCCAGGGACGATGGGTTGATTCTTGGAAACCCGAGGGGTTCTTTAGCAAAACCGCCGCGTGAAGGGGTACGGGGTCTCCTTGGCCATTGCATCTACGATCAACGGCCGAGATTAGATCCACGGGCAAGCGCTCGGACGTGGGCACAGGCGCGCACTGACCAACGGGCCAAGGTGGTCAGCGACCGGGGGCGGGGAAGTGGACTGACCGGTCGAGCCTAGTTGAAAGTCGCCTAGAGGGAGGGTGAATAGGCGGAAACTGAAATTTACAAACTTTAAGCACAACTACAAGCCGGGGTTAGAGTTAGAAATAAAACCGAGTCAAAGAGATAGGGCAAAAACAAATCACAAGCAAATGAAGCGGATGACACAGTGATTTGTTTTACCGAGGTTCGGTTCCAAAGAACCTAGTCCCCGTTGAGGTGGTCACAAAGACCGGGTCTCTTTCAACCCTTTCCCTCTCTCAAACGGTCACTTAGACCGAATGAGCTTTCTCCTTAATCAAACGGGTCACTTAGACCCCTCACAAGGACCACCACAACTTGGTATATCTTGCTTTGATTACAAGTGTCTTGAGAACAAGAAAGAGGAAGAAGAAAGCGATCCAAGAACAAGAGCTCAAAGAACACGAGCAAAACTCTCTCTCTAGTCACTATTTGGTTGGAGTGGATTTGGGACTTGGAGAGGCTTTGATTCTATTGAATTGTGTCTTGTATTGATTGCACTAGCTCTTGTATTGAATAAGATGTCTGAAAAACTTGGATGCTTGAAGTGGTGGTGGTTGGGGGGTATTTATAGCCCCAACCACCAAACCAACCGTTGGGGAGGCTGTATAAACTAAATATCTCATGATTCTTTTAATAGCCCTAAGGTGAACTTCCTTAGAATCGGATTGGAACCTTGCACACATGCATACAGAAAGCATAATATCCGGTCGAGATGCACATAAGTAGAGTAAGGACCCTATCATGGACCGGTATACCTTTTGATCTACAGATTTACCTCCAGTGTCGAGGTCGAGATGCCCATTTGTTCCCATGGGTGTCTTGATGAGCTTGACATCCTTCACTCCAAACTTGGTAAGTATGTCTTGAATGTACTTGGTTTGGCTGATGAAGGTTCCCTCTTGGAGTTGCTTGACTTAAAATCTTAGGAAATACTTCAACTCTCCCATCATAGACATCTCGAATTTTTGAATCATGATCCTACTAAACTCTTCACAAGTAGACTTGTTAGTAGACCCAAATATGATATCATCAACATAAATTTGGTATACAAACAAATCTTTTGCAATAGTTTTAGTAAAGAGTGTAGGATCGGCTTTGCCGACTTTGAAGCCATTAGTGATAATGAAATCTCTTAGGCATTCATACCATGCTCTTAGGGCTTGCTTAAGCCCATAAAGCGCCTTAGAGAGTTAAACATGGTTAGGGTACTCTCTATCTTCAAAGCCGGGAGGTTGCTCAACATAGACCTCTTCCTTGATTGGTCCATTGAGGAAGGCACTTTTCACGTCCATTTGGTAAAGCTTAAAGCCATGGTAAGTAGCATAGGCAAGTAATATATGAATTGACTCAAGCCTAGCTACGGGTGCATAGGTTTAACCAAAATCCAAACCTTCGACTTGTGAATATCCCTTGGCTACAAGTCAGGCTTTGTTCCTTGTCACCACACCATGCTCATCTTGCTTGTTGCGGAATACCCACTTGGTTCCTACAACATTTTGGTTAGGACGTGGAACAAGATGCCATACCTCATTCCTTGTGAAGTTGTTGAGCTCCTCTTGCATTGCCAACACCCAATCCGAATCTCTTAATGCATCTTCTACCCTGTATGGCTCAATGGAAGACATACAGGAGTAA
Source organism: Zea mays (assembly GCF_902167145.1). Lineage (NCBI taxonomy): Eukaryota > Viridiplantae > Streptophyta > Magnoliopsida > Poales > Poaceae > Zea > Zea mays. Next base: position 272,490,209 of record NC_050096.1, on the reverse strand, counting down.
TGTTCACAAAAATGAGCAACACGAGATCAAGTTGTTACCCCCTTATGAATATCGCCGAGGATGGAGTTCACGGGGTGATCTCGTTGTATCGCTTGGTGGACTCTTGGGTGTGGCGGTCTTTGACCCTGTTCTTCTTGATCATCTTCCTTGTCTTGATCATTGTCATCTCCCCCTTCATCATTGTCCACTTCTTGAGGTGGCTCATCTTCTTGATCTTCTTCTTCATTATCTTGAGCCCGATCCTCATCTTGGGTTGGTGGAGATGCTTGATTTGAAGATGATGGTTGATCTTGTGCTTGTGGAGGCTCTTCGGATTCCTTAGGACACACATTCCCAGTTCCTTAGTGCGACGCATGGAGCCTCTTCATCATCTAGCTCATCAAGATCAACTTGCTCTACTTGAGAGCCATTAGTCTCATCAAACACAATGTCACAAGAAACTTCAACTAATCCAGTGGATTTGTTGAAGACTCTATATGCCCTTGTGTTTGAGTCATAACCAATCAAAAAGCCTTCTACAGCCTTAGGAGAAAATTTAGATTTTCTATCTCTTTTAACAAGAATAAAGCATTTGCTACCAAAGACTCTAAAATATGAAACATTAGGCTTTTTACCGGTGAGGATTTCATATGATGTCTTCTTGAGGATTCGGTAAAGATATAACCGGTTGATGGAGTAGCAGGCGGTGTTAATTGCCTCAGCCCAAAACCGGTCTGATGTCTTGTACTCATCAAGCATGGTCCTCGCCATGTCCAATAGAGTTCTATTCTTGCTCTCCACTACACCATTTTGTTGAGGTGTGTAGGGAGAAGAGAACTCATGCTTGATGCCCTCATCCTCAAGAAAGCCTTCTATTTCAGAGTTCTTGAACTCCGTCCCGTTGTCGCTTCTTATCTTTTTGATCCTTAATCCGAACTCATTTTGAGCCCGTCTCAAGAATCCCTTGAAAGTGTCTTGGGTTTGAGATTTTTCCTGTAAAAAGAATACCCAAGTGAAGCGAGAATAATCATCCACAATTACAAGACAATACTTACTCCCGCCGATGCTTATGTAAGCGACCGGGCCGAATAGATCCATGTGGAGTAGTTCAAGCGGCCTGTCGGTTGTCATGATGTTCTTGTGTGGATGATGGGTACCGACTTGCTTCCCTGCTTGACATGCGCTACAAACCCTGTCTTTCTCAAAATGAACATTTGTTAGTACCAAAATGTGTTCTCCCTTTAGAAGCTTGTGAAGATTCTTCATCCCAACATGGGCTAGTCGGCGATGCCAGAGCCAACCCATATTAGTCTTAGCAATTAAGCAAGTATCGAGTCTAGCTCTATTAAAATCAACTAAGTATAACTGACCCTCTAATACTCCCTTAAATGCTACTGAATCATCGCTTCTTTTAAAGACAGTAACACCTATATCCGTAAAAAGACAGTTGTAGCCCATTTTACATAATTGAGAAAAAGAAAGCAAATTGTAATCTAAAGAATCTACAAGAAAAATATTGGAAATGGAATGGTCGGGTGATATAGCAATTTTACCGAGTCCTTTGACCAAACCTTGATTTCCATCCCCGAATGTGATAGCTCTTTGGGGATCTTCGTTTTTCTCGTAGGAGGAGAACATTCTTTTCTCCCCTGTCATGTGGTTTGTGCACCCGCTATCAATTATCCAACTTGAGCCTCCGGATGCATAAACCTACAAAACAAGTTTATGCCTTGTTCTTAGGTACCCAAACGGACTTGGGTCCTTTCACATTAGAAACAAGCACCTTGGGTACCCAAACACAAGTCTTTGAGCCCTTGTGTTTGGCCCCAACATATTTGGCAACTATTTTGCCTGATTTGTTAGTTAGCACATAAGAAGCATCAAAAGTCTTGAATGAAACATTATTATCATTTGATGAAGTAGGATATTTCTTTTTAGGCATTTTAACATGGGTAGAATGCCTAGAGCTAGATGCCTCATTATTGTACATAAAAGCATGATGGGAAACAGAATGAGACTTCTTAGCATGAATTCTCCTAATCTTATGCTCAGGATAACCAACATGATACAAAATGTATCCCTCGTTATCTTGAGCCATGGGAGCCTTGCCCTTTACAAAGTTTGACAATCTTTTAGGGGCATTAAGTTTGACATTGCTTCCCTGTTGGAAACCAATGCCATCCTTAATGCCAGGGCGTCTCCCATTATAGAGCATGCTTCTAGCAAATTTTTATTTTTCATTTTCAATTTCATGCTCATTAATTTTAGCAGTTAGTTGAGCTATGTGATCATTTTGTTCTTTAATTAAAGCTAGGTGATCATGGATAGCATCAACATTAATGTCTCTACATCTAGTACAAATGGTGACATGATTAACACTAGATGTAGAGAGTTTGCATTCATTTAATTCATCAATCTTAGCATGTAAAATAGCATTCTCATTTCTAAGATTGGAAATAGAATCATTGTAAACATTTAAATCCTTAGCCTTAGCAATTAATTTATCATTCTCAATCTTAAGGCTAGAAATTGATTCATTCAATTTGTCAATCTTAGCAATTAAACTAGCATTATCATTTTTAAGATTGGCAATTGAATCATCACAAACATTTTTCTTTTCAACCTTAGCGATCAAATTAGCATTTTCAATTCCAAGGTTGGAGATAGTGTCATGGCAAATGCTAAGCTCACTAGTTAATTTTTCATTCTTTTCTACTTCCTAAGCATAAGCATTCTTTACTTTAACATGCTTTTTATTTTCCTTAATAAGGAATTCCTCTTGGCTATCAAGAGTTCATCCTTCTCATGAATGGCACCTATCAATTCATTCAATTTTTCTTTTTATTGCATGTTTAAGTTGGCAAAAAGAGCAATCAAATCATCTTCATCATCACTAGAGCTACCCTCATCACTAGATGTCATATATTTAGTGGAGGCTCTAGATTTTACCTTCTTCTTTTTGCCGTCCTTTGCCATGAGGCACTTGTGGCCGACGTTGGGGAAGAGGAGGCCCTTGTTGACGACGATGTTGGCGGCATCCTCGTCGGAGGAAGAGTCGGTGGAGCTCTCATCGGAGTCCCATTCCCGACAAACGTGGGCATCGCCGGCCTTCTTCTTGTAGTACCTCTTCTTCTCCTTCTTCTTTCCCCTCTTGACGTCGCCCCTGTCACTATCACTTGACATAGGACATTCTGCAATAAAATGACCGGACTTACCGCATTTGTAGCACACTTTCTTGGAGCGGGGTTTGTAATCCTTCCCCCTCCTTTGTTTGAGGATTTGGCGGAAGATATTGATGATGAGCGCCATTTTCTCGTTGTCGAGCTTGGAGGCGTCGATGGGGAGCCTACTTGATGTAGACTCTTCTTTCTTTTCTTCCGTCGCTTTGAATGCGACGGGTTGCACCTTGGGTGTGGAGGTGCCGCCTTGCTCTACAATTTGTTTAGAGCCTTTGATCATCAATTCAACGCTCACAAACTTCCCTATAACCTCCTCGGGAGACATTAGCTTATATCTAGGATCACCACGAATTAATTGAACTTGTGTAGGATTACGAAAAACAAGTGATCTTAGAATAACCTTGACCATTTCATGGTCATCCCATTTTGTGCTCCCGAGGTTGCGCACTTGGTTCACCAAGGTCTTGAGCCGGTTGTACATAGCTTGAGGCTCCTCTCCTTGGTTGAGGATGAATCGACCGAGCTCCCCTCGATCGTCTCCCGCTTGGTGATCTTGGTCACCTCATCTCCCTCATGCGCGGTCTTGAGCACGTCCCAAATCTCTTTGGCACTCTTCAACCCTTGTACCTTATTATACTCCTCTCGACATAGAGAGGCGAGGAGTATAGTAGTGGCTTGGGAGTTGAAGTGCGGGATTTGGGCGACCTTGTCCGAGTCATAGCCTTCATCCCCCACGAATGGTACCTACGCCCCAAACTCAACAATGTCCCAAATGCTAGCGTGGAGTGAGGTTAGATGATACCTCATTTTATCACTACACATACAATAATCTTCACCGTCAAAGACCGGTGGTTTACCTAATGGGACGGAAAGTAAAGGAGTGCGTTTGGAAATGCGGGGATATCGTAGGGGAATCTTACTAAACTTCTTGCGCTCATGGCGCTTAGAAGTGACGGACGGAGCGTCGGAGCTAAAGGTGGAGGGCGATGAAGAGTCGGTCTCGTAGTAGACCACTTTCTTCATCTTTTTCTTCTTGTCACCACTCCGATGCGACTTGACGCGTGGAGGTGATTCCTCCCTTCCTTTGGCGCCGGACTCCCTCGATGGAGCCTTCCCGTGGCTTGTGGTCGTTTCCATCTCTTTTTTGGCGGATCCTCCCGACATCACTTCGAGTGGTTAGACTCTTAATGAAGTACCGAGCTCTGATACCAATTGAAAGTCGCCTAGAGGGGGGGTGAATAGGCGGAAACTAAAATTTACAAACTTTAAGCACAACTACAAGTCAGGGTTAGTGTTAGAAATAAAACCGAGTCAAAGAGATAGGGCAAAAACAAATCACAAGCAAATGAAGCGGATGACACGATGATTTGTTTTACCGAGGTTCAGTTCCGAAGAACCTAGTCCCCGTTGAGGTGGTCACAAAGACCGGGTCTCTTTCAACCCTTTCCCTCTCTCAAACGGTCACTTATACTGAGTGAGCTTTCTCCTTAATCAAACGGGTCACTTAGACCCCTCACAAGGACCACCACAACTTGGTGTCTCTTGCTTTGATTACAAGTGTCTTGAGAACAAGAAAGAGGAAGAAGAAAGCGATCCAAGAACAAGAGCTCAAAGAACACGAGCAAAACTCTCTCTCTAGTCACTATTTGGTTGGAGTGGATTTGGGACTTGGAGAGGCTTTGATTCTATTGAATTGTGTCTTGTATTGATTGCACTAGCTCTTGTATTGAATGAGATGTCTGAAAAACTTGGATGCTTGAAGTGGTGGTGGTTGGGGGTATTTATAGCCCCAACCACCAAACCAACCGTTGGGGAGGCTATCTGTCGATGGGTGCACCGGACACTGTCCGGTGCGCCAACCACGTCACCCAATCGTTAGGGTTCTGACGGTTTCAACCGTTGGAGCTCTGACATCTTGGTGCACCGGACAGTCCGGTGCCGCACCGGACAGGCACTGTTCACTGTCCGGTGCGCCTTTTGGCGCTGCTCTGACTTTGCGCGAACTGTCCGCGCACTGTAGCGCTTTTGCAGGTGTCCGTTGTAGTCGACCGTTGCGCTGGAGCCGTTGCTCCGCTGGCACACCGGACAGTCCGGTGACCCACCAGACAGTCCGGTGAATTATAGCGGAGCGGCTCTCCAGAAACCCGAAGGTGAAGAGTTCAGCCTGTACGGTCTCTCGTGCATCGGACACTATCCGGTAGCACACCGGACAGTCCGGTGCGCCAGACCAGGGTTCTCTTCGGTTTCTTTTGCTCCTTTCTTTTGAACCCTAACTTAGTTCTTTTTATTGGTTTGTGTTGAACCTTTGGCACTTGTAGAACATATAATCTAGAGCAAACTAGTTAGTCCAATTATTTGTGTTGGGCATTTCAACCACCAAAATCATTTAGGAAAAGGTTTGACCCTATTTCCCTTTCACCAGTGCGAGGGACACAAGCGACCAATAGGTGGGTCCAGGCGCAGGGCACGCGTGCGTGAAGCAGTATTCGGTGATCCGGACCGCACGATAGAGATCGAACGGCTGAAATCAAGCATCGGAGGGGTTAATGGCTGCGGGCGGCGCCGCTCTTGCTCACGGCGGTAAGGTCGCTGGAGCTGGGGTGGGTGTGGGCTACAGCGGTTCCGAGGTCGTCGGGGTTGGCCAGGATCGCCGAGGAGAACCTAGCGAACACACTAGTGGGGTTCTTGCCACGAGACCAAGGCCAGAGATGGGAGAACGACGGAGGGAGAGCTCCGAGCGGGTCGGGGGTAACTCCGGCGAGGAATCCCGACCGCGGGGAGAGGCAATCGAGTGCGATAGGGCTTGGTCTAGTTTTGGTGAGGGTAGGGGAGCGCTATGGGTCAATATCGGGGCATAGGGCGGGACTGAGTTGGCCGGACACCACGCGGGGCGCGGCAAGCAGGCATGGCCGAGCTCTGGTGAGGCCAAATTGGCTACGGTCAGGCGTGAATAAGGAAAATCAAGCACGAGGATAGATGTCTCACCTCAGGACGAGCTCGTGGTGGCTTGGCGTGGCTTTTGGCGGGCTGGATGGCCGGCACGGCGAGTGCGGAACTCCTGCGAAGCCGAGCGGCGAGAGCAGAGCACGAGAGAGGGTGAGCTTGCGCGAAATGAGGCAGGGGAGCGAGTGCGGGTGCGGGTGCGGCGGTGCTCAAAAGGGAGTTGGGGTGCGTGGGCAGGCGACGTGGACGGGGATCTCGGCGTGCGTGCGCGCTGGTCCACGGTGGTTCACGGGGAAGGGGAGTTGATAGGGCGGTCCCACGGCACAGCGAGGGGAGCGGGCACGTGGAGGGAACGACTCGGTGTGCTGACGAAATGGGCCCGCGAGGCAGAGACGGAGGAGAGGCGCGCGGGCGAGCAGGCGACCGACACCGACAACCTGGTCCCACTGGATAGAGGGAGGGAGATAGGGAGAGAGAGAGCGCGGGGAAAGAAACCGCCGCTGTCAGGCGGCACAGGCGCGCGCGTGCGTGGCCCTGCTGGGCTGGACTAGGTCGGTTTGGGCTGAATTGGTTTTCTCTTTTCCAGGCAATTTCTAATTGCTTTACTTTTTATTTTCTCTAGGGTTTTCAATTCAAATTCAAACCAAGTTTCAAATTGAAACCAAGTCAAACATGTGCATCAATTCAAAGAGTATTTTGGGCTCAGCATGATGCAACAATTCATGACACACATAAGTTTTGACAAAAATAAATAATAAATCCCTTCACTAAATTAACCTAATTCTACTCAAAAGGTAAAGGTAGAGAGAGAGACTAGGGTAACACCTGAATTTGGTAGGCATTTTAGAAAGAAATTTTATACTCCTAAATTCAGGGTGTTACAACTTGGCCAAGTCTAATGAGGGTGGTAAATCTACACAAAGTACTCTTAATGTGTTAATGAGGCTACAATCAAGTGATTACCAACTCTCATGCCGCTCACTAGGCAAAGTCTCTGCCTCACTCTTAGATGGTTCCTTCAGTAGTTGAAATGAGCAAGATACCTCATATGGCTGAGTTGGAGGTATAAATAGTCCCAAGCAAAAGAAATATCTATTACAACCCCACTTAGCCTAGTTGGGTGTATAGGACATGTCTGGTGTCACCAACTATCTACGCTAGAGAGCCAATGCATTCCGAAATGCTAGTTTCAGAATCTAGTCGTTACTATATTTGTATCTGATGCTCACACCGGTGTCATATTGGACATGTCTAGTGAGTACATTATGTTTGAAACCAATTCTGCAAGCTCTTTGGGTGCCTTGTCTGATGCACCATATTTGGCGTACACTAGACATGCCAATGTTGTGCTCAAATGCAATAGGGCACACTCCTATTCGGTTTCCCATATTCGATATCTATCGGACATGTTTGATGCTATCGTAGCACCACCAACTCATCTTTTCTGACTATTTTTTGGTTCGATCCTATTTCAAACTTCTCATGAGCTCTCATAGGATTACCTTGCATTGGTTTTCATAAGTTAGGATCACCACTCCTAATTAGACTTGACTAGGTCAAGTGACCTATTTCATGCGCTCGTTTATAGTACATCCAAAAGAAAAAAGTCATTTCACTACTCTAAATGTCTAACAACTCCATCAACACTTAGAACTAACTATTTTTTAACCTTCTCGCTCATCATTTGAAAACTATTCATTGATTTTTATCAATAAGGGCATGAATGCCACATAAGTCCGGTCATTCTTCACTAACTCATATTGTTTCTTCAGAACACGCATTAGTTACAACAATCTTATTGTGTGTGTGCGCACGCTTTCTGAATAGGCCAATTTTAACATCGAAGTCTACGAATTATTATAATGTAACCTAGAACCATCTCCAGAAATATGGGCCCAGAGCAAACTCAACGAGAAACCCTAAATATATACTCCCTCCGTTTCGTTTTATTTGTCGCTTGATAGTGTAAAATTGTACTATCCAGCGACAAATAAAAAGAAACGGAGGGAGTATAAAAATTTATATGTATAATATAGCTAAGTCATACTTTCACTCACTCGACGGGCCTAGAAGCAAGCCAGGAAGAGTCAATCCTAGAGTTCGCTAGTTTGTTCTGTGTCCGTGATTCATCCAATCCAAAATTAGATGACGGGAAATGGTTAGATACTTTGGTATAATCTTATTCTAATCGACGTGAGAAAGAGCACAAAGCAGCACCAGTGTTCTTGAGTCATGACATCTACTTATTCCTTTGTAACCGACTAATAATGGCCAAAATAAAAAATAGAGATCCCATAAATTAATTTCGGGGTCCTGTGCTTGTGCAGCTCGCACGTGCCCTTCGACCTGATGTAACCACCTCACCCGAGTGGAGCCTCGAAAGTGAAAGGGCTAGCATGCCCAAGGGACCGGAGGAGCCACTAGGCCCGCAAGCAGTAATGAGCTAATCTCGCTGGCTTAACGTCAACTAACAGCCAACTGGGGCACACATGCACTATATTGCTGCTAGTGTGCCATGTCTTTGGCATGTCCTCATCATATTCATGAATAATCTTCTAGCACCTTCTGTGCACCATTTTGATAGGAATATGGAAGGTGTATGTGTTGAGGGCCTTTTCCCACATGGAACGACACATTCTGAGACTACAATTGGTGAAACAATGAGCTTGCATTACATACTATATTGGTTTTCAACTGCAAGCAACGCACAAGGGATCTTATGTGTCTGGCATTCAGCCACATGTTTTATATAATCAGAGGTCGTAAGGTGGATCTAAATGTGGAGAACCAATCAATTAGTGGTTAGGTGGATTCAACTATAAAGAATATTGTGGGTGAATAAATAATCCAATAGTGATATGTTTACGTTGCTGCTAGCTTAAGCCACAAGCCAGTAGTGACATATCATTGATGGGTTATAGCTTGACCTAATAGTGTCACTTTTGGATTGTAGTTTAAACTAGCAGTGACACATTGTCTTTACTACATGGTGAATAACATTTTCTAGATCTCAGATTTAGGGACTGGTAAAAACAAACATTGTCGGCTCCAGACAATCACTGTGATATATGGTTTGGCAGTGATCGTGTATTGTGGCGAAGTGAGTGGTATATCTTGAGTCCGTTTCTAGTAGAGCGTGCATATGATCGTGTAAAATACTATTTTATTCATAATGTGAAGTTTGAAATAAAATGTGTGACGTGAGATGATATTTATATAGAGTCTGCTTGAGTTCCTGAAGATAGCAATGGAGATCTATAAAACTATAATGGCACGCTTTTAATATCGTGAATACGATGATATATGCCGGAAACATAACATTTATAATGACACATATTCAATAAACCGCAGAAGTTTTGATTTAACTGAACATGCTTCGAGTCAAAGCCTATGCATATTCTCACACTCCTCTAGAGCTGCACCCGTGACCTGACCTTGCTGCGTGGACAGTGCACAGCTAGCTAGGGTTAAGCAGCTGTCGAATTCAGGCCCACCGCCCGCGTCAACGCAAAGTTTACCATCTATAGTGGAGTCAAGATTTGAAGCTGCGATCTGCGACTGCGAGCGAATCACACATGCATGCGTATGCATCGTCCAGCGCACCTCTCCGGCCGGTGTGCTTAGGATTTGAAAGGCGCCGTGAAATCTTCCTAGCTAGACGGCTAGCAGCTACGTCTGTCTCTGCTTGCCTGCCGGACTGCGTTAAACTGTTTTACAACATGGAAATCGCTGTTTATCAAACTATTGATCAGGCTTCCGCAGACGCCTCGCTGCAAATGTCATCGATCGATTTGATCTACAATACTATACTTTGAGCTTTCACAATCGATTCTATTGGTACAACTAGCTCCTATGGCTATTCATTGCAAAGGATAAATGTCAGGAAGGCTTACTATTTCACTACTATATGTGATGCTAGCCATTCTGATTTTGTAACGAAGAAGTGATCCAGTACGTACGTAGTGCAGTTTACACGCACATCAATCACTAATAATCAGATGTTGTTAGAATTTATGGGCTTGGCCCAATTAAGAATTTCTAATAAATCCCAGGAAAATCTCAAAAGCCCATATAAGTGGATGGCAAAGGGATAGGTGGAACCAATAGCACCATATTGCTAGCTCTTGTGGAGTAGAGCTAACTTAAATATGGAAGCCACACTCACTCACCAAGTCATGGATGAGAGGAGAGAGTGTGGAGAGCCACGCGCGCGCGCGCTCGCTCGCCTCGCCGGGCCGGGGCGAAGGGCGCGGGCGCACGACATGCGCGTGAATGGTCCGCCGAAATCCGGCCCCCGCCTCTCTTCATAGCTGAGCCGCCTTTTAGTTCCCTTCAGAGGTGCATCTGCGATCAGGAGAGCAGGTCTCCGGAACCCTTCGTCTTCTAGATCCTGCAGGGCGAATAAGGTTTTTGGGAAGCGCCTTCACGCGACTGCTCGTGATCTTCTGACATCGTCGACCCAGCTGATCCTGGCGCGCGCCAACAATCAGTAAGTCTAATCAGTACGCATCATCTGATTTGGCTTTTATTTCAGTTCTTCTGATTTGGTCATGATTTATATTCGGAATTTAATTTGGAATTTGTCTAATTATTCAACATTCCAAAAACCTTATTGTAGACAATTTCCTAGTTTTTCTATGGCTGCTTTTGCCGACGCGCTGAAGCCAGAAAAGTTTAATGGTATGCACTTTAAGAGATGGCAAGTCAAGGCCACGCTCTGGCTTACTGCTATGAATGTCTTCCATGTTAGTAAAGGCAGACCTGAGGGTCCACTGACTCCTGAACAGGAGAAAGAGTACGACCATGCCAATACTATGTTCACGGGAGCCGTTCTTAGCGCCCTTTTTGATCGTCTGGTTGATGCGAATATGCAATACACGGACGGGAAAGAGTTGTGGGATGCACTTACTACTAAGTATGGTGCATCAGATGCTGGCAGTGACCTGTATATCATGGAGAGCTTTCATGATTATAAGATGGTTGATAATCGCTCTATTGTAGAGCAAGCTCATGAAATACAGTGTATAGCCAAGGAGCTCGACCACCTTAAGATAGTCCTTCCTGACCGATTTGTGGCTGGGTGCATTATTGCAAAGTTGCCTTCTACATGGAGGAACTTCGCCACAGCTCTGAAACATAAGAGACAGGAGATATCAGTTGAAAATCTGATAGCGTCTCTGGATGTTGAGGAGAAAGCTCGGGCAAAGGACACGGGATCTAAAGGAGGCGAGGGCCACTCCAGCGCCAACATGGTTCAGAAGAACCACAACAAGGGCGAAGGAAAGCCAAAATCTAACAAGCCCAACAAAACTACCAACTTCAAGAAGAAGAAGAACAAGGCTGAATTGACATGTTTCGCATGTGGCGAGGCGGGTCATTTTGCCAAGGATTGTCCCGATCGAGCGGATCGCCGTGGCAAAAAGGGAAATGTCAACACAGTGGTCGCTAGCAATGAGGAAGACAAAGGGTATGATAATTTACCTTTCATCTTCTCAGTATTTCAATCACCTAGCTGGTGGCTTGATACTGGTGCTAATGTTCATGTGTGTTCTGACATCAACTTGTTCTCTTCTTATCAGGGCGCCCGGGATTCTTCCGTGCTAATGGGGAATGGGTCACATGCTTCTGTTCATGGCACTGGCACGGTGGATCTGAAGTTTACTTCGGGAAAGATCGTGCAGCTGAAGAACGTGCATCATGTCCCTTCTATACACAAGAATCTCGTTAGCGGAACCCTTCTATGTAGAGATGGGTTCAAGGTAGTTTTGGAGTCCAATAAATTAGTTGTGTCCAAGTCTGGACAATTTATTGGTAAAGGCTATGATTGCGGAGGCTTGTTCCGCTTTTCTTTGTTAGATTTCAATAATAAGTCTGTGAACCATATTTGTGCTAATGTTGATGATCTTGCGAGTATTTGGCATTCTCGTTTGTGTCATATTAATTTTGGCTCTATGTCTCGGCTTGCAACCATGAGTTTAATTCCGAATATCACCATAGTCAAAGGTTCTAAGTGCCATAGTTGTGTGCAGTCGAAGCAACCTCGAAAGCCTCATAAGGCTGCTGAGGAGAGACACTTGGCACCGCTAGAACTCATACATTCTGATCTTTGTGAGATGAATGGTGTGTTGACAAAAGGTGGTAAGAGATACTTCATGACATTGATTGATGATGCGTCTAGATTTTGCTATGTATACTTGCTAAAAACTAAAGATGAGGCTTTAGACTACTTTAAAATCTATAAGGCTGAAGTTGAAAACCAACTAGAGAGAAAGATCAAACGTCTTAGATCAGATCGTGGTGGCGAGTTCTTTCCCAAAGTCTTTGATGATTTCTGTGCAGAACATGGCATTATTCATGAGAGGACTCCTCCCTATTCACCCGAGTCAAACGGGATTGCTGAAAGGAAAAACCGTACGTTGACTGACCTGGTGAATGCCATGTTAGACACTTGTGGTTTATCTAAGGCATGGTGGGGGGAGGCAGTCCTGACTTCATGTCATGTTCTGAATAGAATTCCTATGGGCAAAGAAGAGAAAACCCCTTATGAGAAGTGGGTTGGGAGAAAACCATCACTTTCATACTTGCGCACTTGGGGGTGCATGGCGAAAGTCAATGTACCAATTAATAAAAAGCGCAAGCTTGGTCCAAGGACAGTGGATTGTGTCTTTCTTGGATATGCTTCGTGTAGCATAGCATATAGATTTTTAGTAGTTAAATCTGAAGTTCCTGATGTGTATGTTGATACTATTATGGAATCACGTGATGCTACTTTCTTTGAGCATATATTTCCAATGAAAGACATTCATAGCAATTCTAGATACTCTTCTGAGATAATTCCTGAACATAATACACCTATTGAGAGTTTTGAACAACCACATGAAATTGTCCTAGAGGAGGATGACAATGATGCTCCTAAAAGGAGCAAGAGACAAAGGGTTGAAAAATCCTTTGGTAATGATTTCATTGTGTACCTTGTGGACGATACTCCTACCACCATTGCAGAAGCATTTGCATCTCCAGATGCAGATGATTGGAAAGAAGCAGTTCATAATGAGATGGACTCCATTCTTTCAAATGGTACGTGGGAAGTCACTGATCGACCCTATGGATGCAAACCTGTGGGTTGTAAGTGGGTGTTTAAAAAGAAGCTCAAGCCTGATGGTACAATTGAAAAGTACAAGGCTAGGCTTGTGGCTAAAGGCTATACTCAGAAAGAAGGAGAAGACTTCTTTGATACTTACTCACCTGTTGCTAGAATGACCTCTATTCGAGTACTACTTTCTTTGGCTGCCTCGTATGGTCTCCTTGTTCATCAGATGGATGTAAAGACAACTTTTCTTAATGGAGAGCTGGACGAGGAAATATATATGGAACAACCTGATGGATTTGTAGTAAAGGGTCAAGAAAGCAAGGTGTGCAAGTTATTGAAATCTTTGTATGGTCTGAAGCAAGCACCAAAGCAGTGGCATGAGAAGTTTGACACGACTCTAACGTCTGCAGGCTTTGCCATTAATGAGGCAGACAAGTGTGTATATTATCGCTGTGGTGGGGGCGAAGGAGTTATATTGTGCTTATATGTTGATGATATATTGATATTTGGCACAAACATTGATGTGATCAATGAAGTCAAGTCTTTTCTATCAAAGAGTTTTGATATGAAAGATCTGGGAGAAGCTGATGTGATTCTAAACATCAAGCTGATTAAGGCAGATGGTGGGATTACTCTCTCGCAATCTCACTATGTTGAAAAGGTTTTGAAGCGATTTGGCTTCTCTGAGTGCAAACCTTCTCCAACACCTTATGATCCCAGTGTGACACTGCGAAAGAACAAGAGAATTGGTTTAGACCAATTGAGATACTCTCAGATTGTCGGTTCACTCATGTATCTTGCTGGTGTAACAAGGCCCGATATCTCGTTTGCTGTGAGCAAATTGAGTAGGTTCATGTCAAACCCCGGGACTGATCATTGGCATGCACTTGAGCGGGTTATGCGCTACCTGCAAGGTACAATGAGTTATGAAATTCACTATTCTGGTCAGCATGCAGTACTTGAAGGATATAGTGATTCGAACTGGATATCTGATGCAGACGAGCTTTATGCCACCAGTGGTTATGTCTTTACTATTGGTGGAGGTGCGGTATCATGGAGGTCATGCAAGCAGACCATTTTGACGAGGTCAACCATGGAAGCCGAGCTAGCTGCACTTGACACAGCAACCGTTGAGGCAAAATGGTTGCGTGAACTCTTGATTGACTTGCCGGTGGTTGAGAAACCAATACCAGCTATCCTTATGAACTGTGACAATCAGACAGTGATTGCTAAAGTGACGAGTTCTAAGGATAATGGAAAGTCATCAAGACATGTCAAAAGACGATTGAAGTCTGTCAGAAAGTTGAGAAACTCCGGAGTTATAAGTGTGACTTATATTTCAACAGATAAAAATCTGGCAGATCCTTTTACCAAGGGACTACCACGTAATGTGATAGAAATCGCATCGAGAGAGATGGGTATGAGACCCGAATAAAGTTGCCATGGTGGAAACCCAGTCTATGTGATCGGAGATCCCGTGAATTAGGTCCTGGGAAGAACAAGCCATTGGTGAACTGAGGAGAGTAACCTTTGACCCTCTCTAAGTAAAGATGCAATACTCTCAAATGTTGTAAGGCAGGTTGGCTTTGTGCCTTAATGTGTTCTGTTGGCTTGTATTAGCGAAGATGTTGTCCTGCAGAACATTCTTTGAAAGAACACACCTATATGAGTTAGACTGTCTAACGTCACAGTCTATGAGATTTGGGTGATCTCTAGTAAACTCATGAAGAGACCTTGGAGTACGACGTATATGCTCCACCCGAGAAGGGGACTACTGGTAGCCAAGTACTGGTCATGACTTCAAGTGAAACCCATCCACGCAAAACTTGCAATTCAAGGCATAGTCCATTGTCCAAGTTGTGGGTTGGTGTAACTTGGAGTTCTAGGCGGAAGTTCAACTTAACAGTCTCTGCTGAAAAACTGGTATATTAAACAGTAGTGAACAGTGGCGAAAACTGCAGATGGGCATTTGAGATCTGGTGGGGGATTGTTAGGATTTATGGGCTTGGCCCAATTAAGAATTTCTAATAAATCCCAGGAAAATCTCAAAAGCCCATATAAGTGGATGGCAAAGGGATAGGTGGAACCAATAGCACCATATTGCTAGCTCTTGTGGAGTAGAGCTAACTTAAATATGGAAGCCACACTCACTCACCAAGTCATGGATGAGAGGAGAGAGTGTGGAGAGCCACACGCGCGCGCGCGCTCGCTCGCCTCGCCTCGCCTGGCCTGGCCGGGCCGGGCCGGGCCGGGCCGGGGCGGGGCGAAGGGCGCGGGCGCACGGCATGCGCGTGAATGGTCCGCCGAAATCCGGCCCCTCGCCTTGCGGTGGTGCGGCTACCTTTTGCCGTTTGATTTTTTGGTTTCTTGGCTGTTACGCTTATCCTAACCGATCGCTACAAAATCTCAACTGATTGCGAGATTTTCGTGGGTGGATAAGCACGGGGGTCGCGGACTCGTCCCTATAAAAGGAGCCCGGCAGCCAGCCTCCAAATCATCCCTAGATCCCAGTTCGCTTTCGCCTCTCTTCATAGCTGAGCCGCCTTTTAGTTCCCTTCGTCCCGACCGCAGAGGTGCATCTGCGATCAGGAGAGCAGGTCTCCGGAACCCTTCGTCTTCTAGATCCTGCACCGGGAGAGGGCGAATAAGGTTTTTGGGAAGCGTCTTCACGCGACTACTCGTGATCTTCTGACATCGTCGACCCAGCTGATCCTGGCGCGCGCCAACAATCAGTAAGTCTAATCAGTACGCATCATCTGATTTGGCTTTTATTTCAGTTCTTCTGATTTGGTCATGATTTATATTCGGAATTTAATTTGGAATTTGTCTAATTATTCAACAGATGTTGCACCACGTCGCGATCGGGAGATCATGGGTGAGGTGAGGATGTCCGAAGCCCGAAGGGTCCACAAGAAACAACTCCGCACCAACCTAGACAGTGAATCTCTATCTAAAATTTACCTAGATTTATGCGGTGTGTGGGTATGACTGGTGTGGGCGCGATGGCCACAGTCATGGCGGAGCGACGACGGGGAAGAAAGAAAGAAAGAAAAAAAATGAATCTATGACAATGAGTTGTTTTATTATTCAACTCTACCAATTTGATAAATGTAGAGAATCATGATCCATGAGAATGTTAAATGGTTTTTAGGATAAAAACTTATTAGCAAGAGTTAGAAGCAATATGAGGATGCTAGATGTTAGATGCCTCACACTTGCCACTATGTCCTCTAAAATTTAGAAGCAATACGAGGATGCATATGTGGATACTATGATTGTGGGACTCCATGGCATATTCATGAACCAAGTAAGGGTTGAGATATATGAGATCTTTAACCCCTATTTTCATTGAAGTTAACTGAAGGGAGCCCAATTAGTCCACCTGTAATCAAGATGTTGGGTTAATTTGAGAGCCTTGGCATGTTTGGTTTTACTCTTCTTCATGAGCTGACTATGGATGTGTCACACCCGGGTTTTAGGGGTCCAAAACCCGGGCGCGAAATAAACACCAGGTGTGCTAGGACCAAGTCTCACACGTATGATGAATAGTGGTACAGAAACGAATGTCATATCTTTACTATATAATAGGAGTTCTGTACAAAATAAATAGATAAATAATTACACCATAAGGAGACAACGATCTAGCAACCCAAAGTTGTCTGGGAGACGACGACCTAGACCTCTCACGAACTCGTCACAGCATCCTCCATGCGCCACATCCTGCGGTACATGTTCTTGACCTGTGTGTGGGGGGGGGGGGTGAGACAGCAAGAGTGAGCTCACATACGTTCATCGTTCAACAAGTTGTGGGGAATAATATGCATGAACTCGCCAAAGGTGGGAGCTCACGTGAAGTGTAAGGCTTACCAAAGAGGATGGTCGAAGCTGAGCATTGCTTTTAAAGTTGGTCAAAATTTTATTAGCAATTACTAAGTATAAGTAAATATCAACCCAATTAAGTAGTAGAACAAAAGTGATAACAACACCCGCAATGCAATGCATATAACAAATATAATTTAGTTCTATAAATTAATCATGTGAGTGTTTGAGCTGCTCATGACCGTGAGCACGGCTAGTATACCAGTTTTACACTCTGCAGAGGTTGCGCATCTTTACCTACAAGTCATGTTACCCATCTTCCAAGGGATAGCGACTCCCATACACCTTTACCTAGGAGGCGAGGCAGGGTAACACTACGAGGCCTTTACAAAGTTCCACTAGCTTCAGAAAACCCGCTACAGTTTCTAGGAAGCTCTAATGCAGGGACCCCTCGCCTGACCGCCATCGTAGCAAAATCAACCCAAGGGCCTCTCCACACTGACCACTCCCCTACTGCCCTTGCCCCTTTTGGGTAAGGTAGTCCTCCACTAGCTTTCCTAATTAGTCAGCCAAGGGTGTCCCATACCACCCTTGTGGTAGCACTGTTTTCTCGGGTGGTTCTCCATGTTCCAATTAACATAATGAGCTTATCATGAATAGTAAATAACAAACTGATAATAAAAGTGGGATCATGAATAATGTATATCTCCATACACAAAACCACATAAAGCAATAGCAGGTACTACCCCAAAATTCAGTGGTGAAACAAGGTATAAAGATAGCCAAACTAGGGTAATCTATTGGGTCTCATCAAAATTAACCTATGTAGATCATTATGATTAATAAGAACATGATTGGGTAAAAAGAAGTGATCAAGGGCACAACTTGCTTGGGACTTGAGATTTCAGGTACCAACTTGCTCTTCGGTGACTCGTAACCTTACGCTAGTCGTAGCAATACAAAAAACATGGTATAGGCAGAATTAACATCACACCAAACATAAGAATAAACTGCGTAATAATAATCTACGCGTCGCTACGAGATCGTGGGTTCGAGAACAACTAAATTCGGAGCTACGATTATCGAGTTATGGTTTATGGAAGATAAATGTGATTTGAATATCAAACTATATTATAAATTGGTTAATATACATCATATGAGAAAATATACTCCAAATAGTTAAGTAAACTTTAATCTAGATTATAATTTATTTAGGAATCATATTATAGTCAAATCACTATCATGGTCTAGTTTAACTTTGGTAAAAAGGTATAATCTACTGAACATAGGCTAAGCAAATATCTAATTATAAAAATATGTTCTATGGTACAACTAATGTTGCCACTGCGTAGACCAATATTTTTATGAAGCTAACGCAATTTGAATGGATCGAATCAGAGTTAAAATAAATTAGTTATAATTTTCCGAAGTTCGTATATGCTTGCTACGAAATTAATTGTGTAATCAATTCTAGTATGGGTTTCATGTTAAAACAATGTTACCAAGTAATAGACAATATTAATACAAAATTATAGGAACTAGAATGGACTAAAAAGGATTTACTATGAATTTTCTATGAATTAAATGGGTTTCTGTAATTATTTTTATTCTCAAAATCGATTCTAAATCTCTTTTTCCTGTTTTCTTTAATTCCTAGACTGCGCACACGATTCCAGAGTAGTTCAGGGTTCTATTCATAAATTCTAGGGCTTCTGTGTAATGGTTTTATAAAGAACCATGAGTGCGGGTTGATAAAAGGATTTTCGAGGGTCTCTTATGCATATTGTTGAGGCCGAAGGGGTACAGATGTGCCATAGCCACATGATCAAGATTCTAGGGCCTAGATTAGATCTAGCCTTTTAATGAATCGGTACACGCTGAGGATCTTCGATCAAGCCTTCTACAGTCACGATTTAATGTGCGAAGGGGTATGCACCACTTAATCTTATCCATCTGCTTCAACACCGAGGGCCGGATTGAAATCGGCCACAGTCGAAACTCAACCATTCAAACAACATTGGACGACCTCGGATTCATCTATCCTCTCAGCTCTAGGACCCGATCCCGATCGTCGAACGAGCATCCTACGACGC
Organism: Zea mays; assembly: GCF_902167145.1. Lineage (NCBI taxonomy): Eukaryota > Viridiplantae > Streptophyta > Magnoliopsida > Poales > Poaceae > Zea > Zea mays. The sequence goes on along the minus strand of NC_050096.1, from coordinate 272,471,106 downwards.
AAGATGTTTACCCCCAAGATCTAATCTCATCCACTGGCCTTTGATCCAACGGTTGAGGTGCATCAGATCGCAGCCGTTTATCTCACGACCTACGCCCATGCCCGCGTCTTCTTCCCCCCGACCGGGCCACTGTAGTAGCGGTGGTGACCGCATGGCAGAGGCCATTGCCGGCCACAACATTCCCCGCATCCCCATTCTAAACTCCGACCCGAGGCGTGCAATACGTAGCAGAGACATGGGTGAACCCAATTAGGGATTTCATACCGGCAATTGAACCACACAACGTTCTGGCGACGGACGAGACAGTGCGGAAGGAGATTTCTTGATCTGGCCAGCAATCGCGATGGCCCTGGGACCGCACTCCGTCAATAGATGGAGCGAACGCTCCTGACCCGACCCAGCGCACACACGAGCAGCATGCCGAGGTCCTAGCGGTGACCAACCACAAGCTCGGTGGCAGCGACTACCATCTTTGTTGGTTGGGTTTGCCTGCACAGCTTGATGTCTTGGACGAGCGGAGGTTGCCGGGTCTTATAGGTAATTCATGCGAAGATCTCGGCCAGAGCAACAACCAACCGAGGGGGGTACCATCGGATCCGGCGGCAACGACGACATATCCCAACTGCCGGAGTAAGAAGGGGGGAGTCCATGACCCCGCGGGCGCACATGTCACAGACGCTAAGGACGAGGTGAGGAGAAGGGCTGCGCGAGAGTAATATTGGGCCAGGAGTGAGGATTCGGCCCATGAGCCAAGGGAGAGCCTCTTTTTTTCTTTTTTCTTTTTATTTCATTTAAACCTCCAATTCAAATTTTCCATTTAAAATTTAAATTCCAATATTGCGTCAAATTTATCCCCAAATTAAAAGTGCAATTTGAACTACCCAAAAAATGAGATGAATTTATTTATTTTATTTTGGTGTTGTATAATATTCTTTTCTTTCCTTCTCTATTTTCAACCCAAATCTCAATTTTAGGTTTTACTTCGAATCTTCTTCTCATTATTATTATATTTATTCCTATTATTGTTATTATTATTAAGTGCATAACTAACTAAAACTCCAACATGATGATGGTTTATTTGGATTTTTAATAAGGGACTATTCCCTCATAACTATGATTTGGTACATGTCTCAAGAAATGGATGGCAAATCACATAAGTAGATCAACTCTTTTATAAATCTTATAATTTGGGTATTACAGGATGTGATCCTCTAGTCTCCCCTTCCAAGCTATAAACCATCCATTTTGAACTTCCACATGAATATCATGGAGAAGACCTTGGCTGCGTTGCATGGGATTCTTAAGATAGTCGGGGAGAACATTAGAAAGAACTCTAATCATGTGATGATGGTTTAGAAGGATAGTGAGAAGTGGAAATGCTTTATGAAGGGCAAGGGAAAGGCTAAAAATGAGATCTCAACGCTCAATGGAAAGCCCAAGTGTGGCCCTTCTTCTAAAAACAAATGCTTCTATTCTGGTGACTTTGGGTATTGGCATAGGAACTACAATAATTACTTGGAAACAATAAAAATGTGGAAACTGAGACTTCTACTTAAAGTATATATGTTATTGAAACTAATCTTGTTGTTTCTTCTAGTGAATCATAGGTATTTGATATAGGATCAATTTCATACCTGTGAATCATTGCAGGAGCTAAAATGGACTAGAAAATTTGCAAGAGGCAATGTAAATGTGCAGGTTGGCAGTGGAGAAAATGTTGATGCGTTTTCCATTGATACTTATCATTTATTGTTACCCTTAGGATCAATTTTGGAACTATATAATTGTTATTATATTCTAGCTCTATGTAAGAACATTATATCTTCTTCACATTTAGAGAAAAATGGTGGTTACAAGATAATACTTGAGAACAAATGTTGTTCCATTTATTTACATAACATGTTTTATGCATGATGTATATTGGTTAATGGGTTCTATATTCTAGATCCTGATGATAAGCATGTTCGTAACATTAATACAAAAAGGATCCAACCGAATGATTTGAATCACACATTTATCTAGCATTGTCGTTTAGGTCATATAAATTATAAACACATAGAGATGCTCCATAAATATTGTCTTCTCAACTCTTTTGTTTTTGAATCATTGGAGGCTTGCGAGTCATTCTTACTTGGCAAGATGACTATGGAGTCATTCTCTAGTCAAAGTGAGAGACCAAGTGACTTGTTTGGTCTAGAACATGTTTTTGTATGTGGACTAATGGGTTCAGGAGCCAAAGGTGGTTTTCAACACATCATCATTTTTACTAATGGCTTTAGTAGATATGGGTATGTCTACTTAATGAGGCATAAGTCTGAATTGTTTGAAAGTTTTAAAGAATTTTAAAATGATGTACAAAACTACTTGGGAAAAATCATAAATATCTATGATCGGATCGTGGAGGCGAATATTTGAGCCATGAGTTTGCTCATCATCTAAACAATATGGAATTGTTCCATAATTGACTCCACTTGGTACACTTCAATGGAATGGGGTCTCTTAGTGGAGGAACCAGGCTTTGTTGGACATGGTGTGGTCAATGATGAGTCAAGTTGATCTCCCATTGTTCTTCTATCGATATGCTCTAGAAACTGGTTCGTTTACACTGAACATAGTTCCATCTAAATTGGTAGATATGACACCATATGAGATATGGACTCGAAAACATACTAGATTATCTTTCTTTAAGATATGGGACTGTAAAGTTTATGTGAAACATTGACGTCTGATAAACTCCATCCCAAATTTGGTAAGTGCTTCTTTGTAGGGTATCCTAGGGAAACCAAAGGATATTATTTCTAGAACTAGGAAAAGGCAAAGTGTTTGTTGCCTAGAATAATATCTTTTTAGAGAATGGCTTCATCTCAAAAGGAATTATTGGGAGCAAGATGCAACTTGAAAAAATTTGAGAAACACTTGAATGTTTTAGCCCCTATAGATCTTCCATTGGAAGTAGAAGATGTTGTACAACCAATTGTTAAGGCACCGCACCTACGTAGGTTAAATAGGACACAACATGCTACATGCTACTATTTCTAATCATGGGGTAGTGTGACATATTATTGTTGGACATTGATGAACCTCAAACTACATAAAAGATGTGGAATCTAGCATATACCATCATACTCTAACTAAGTAGCACCGCGAAGAGAAGGGTGGACCAAGCCGAGTTTAGTGATCGACGATGACAGAGCTGATCGATACCATGGCTTAGTTATTATTGAGGTACTACCTTCGAAGTTCTTTGTCACGCCACATATGATCTTTTTCTAAACACTAATTTATCCTAGCTTTAGGAGCTAACTAACCTTGTTGAATAGAAGGTTCAAAGCATCGTGGTCTAAAGCGAGGACCAGGCCCCTTTGAAGGTATGTGGAAGAACTTATTTTGTAAGCATAGAACACTTGACTTGTAATAATATGTGTAAAAGGAAAGAGAGTACTCATCACTTGAAATTATTCAACTAGCATATATGTTTTCCTAGTCATCATAGGTTCTTATCCCTGCATTTTCTTATTATTAGATGTAAAATTGTTTCCACTAGGGGCTAGGTGTACATACTTAAAACTATCAATCAGGTACCGTGGAACGGGTACCCAAAAGTAAGCCCCAACCATCTCCTGGCCCATTAGCCAACCAACTCCACGGCGAGCAATCCTGTGAGGCAGAGCAGCCAACCAACTCCTTGCCAAGCAATCCTATGAGGCAACAACTCGTCGAGCAAACTCTGTGAGGCAGAGCGATCGACCAACTCCTCACCGAGTAACCGTTTGAGACGAGGCGGCCGACCAACTCCGAATCAGCCAATGCTGCAAGGTGGAGGACCCGCCCGACACTGTTGACCTGCGACAGCTATGACAAGACATGTCGTCACCAACCCACGTCTGGACATATGTGCAGCATACCAAAGTAGCACCGGGAGGTCGCTATCAAACACGCTCGGATGCCTCCACGTACAGCCTTAGATGTGCCCCCACTGCCATGTGGGGTCAATCAACCTCAGTTACAAGGGGACCTTAGCCCTAGAGTCTGAGCAGTGGCTCGCATATTAGGGAAGAAAGAACAATGCGCCATGCCAAGCGTATGCTAACGTATACGTACTAGTGATGCAGGGCTCGTGACGACAAGCAGAGCTACATCGCGCACGACCAAGTCATGAGGCTAACCCATAGGACCCACCGCACACTTCTACGAATACATCAGTGAAGGACTCCCTACAGGGACCCGTATGGCAGGCACACATGACAATACACCATACCGGGAGTACGGCTACGCACGGCCCTACGGACGACATTGGGAATTCTACCTCAACCTGGGGTGGCAGAGTGCCCCCTTACGAATAGCAAACAAGTCCCTATTGTAAGATCTACCCTTGAACAATAAAAGGGCAGACCCTCCTCCTTCTCAAACACGCGCACACGCTGCAACACTATTCAGGCAATACTACGATTAGCACTACATGGGACTAGGGCACGAGCCTGAACAAGTATAATTCACCGTCTCACACCCCATTCTCTTAGAATCCCCACAATTCACCATTTGGAGTGGGTCCACGCTAGCTCCTCCATCGAACACAAATTCTATTGTCCCCTGGTTTCTGAAACCACGAAAGTTGGTGCGCCAAGTAGGGGACCGTTAGCGTGCCAAAAGACTTCCATCACTCCGATGGCCCACTCATCAACACTCATCGACGACAACACTTTCGCTCTTGGAAGTTATGCCATGTTCGGCTCCCTCGACTTCCTCGCCACTGATGTCGACGAACTCCGCCTCACTGACCCTTATGAGCTCATCACCACGACGGCGAAGCCCACGCTCTCCCCCAGGAGCAAGACAGAGAAGCAAGATGAAGCAAGACAGAGAAGCACCGCCGCCCTGAAACAACAAATCAACTAGCTCGTCGTAGCCATCAAGCGGCAGGTGGATGGAGGCTCACCGTCAGCACTCATGACCGTGTTGGCCACTAGCCAACATTAGGTGACAAGCGTTGTCTCAAGGTGGCTCGCCGTGAGGTGAACATGACAGATCCCACCGTTCCTCGATACTTCTGGTGGTCAGAGTCCCTAATCGTCTTCGATCGCCGCGACCACCCGCATGAGATCCCTCAGCGATCTAATCGTGGGCTCGAAGCGCCTCTCCAGGGTGCTCATGGATGGGGGAAGCGACCTCAACATCAAGTATGTTGAAACCATCTACGGACTAGGTATTTCACCACTCGCACTGGGACCCTAGCTCAGCGCAGTTCCATGACATCATGTTGGGTGATATGGCCCACCCACTAGGGTGGGTCACACTGCCCATCACGTTCAGTGACGCCACCAATTTCTGCACCAAGCGGCTACAGTTAGAGGTGGTGAACTTGTCGGGTACCTAGGAACGGGGTACCCAACATAGAGCCTATAAACCTTTTGGCCAACTAAAATCTCCCACCGAGCAAATCCACGAGGCAGGACGACCACCCAGGTCAAGCAAACCCGTGAGGCAGGGCGACCACCCAGGTCCCTACCAAGTAAACCCACGAGGCGGGGCGACCGACTAGGTCCTCGCCGAGCAAGTCTGCAAGGCGGAGTGACCGACCAGGGCCCTGCCGAGCAAACCCGTGAGGCAGAGCGGACGACTAGGCCCCGGTCGAGCAAGTCCACGAGGCGGAGCGATCGACCAAGTCCCTACCGATAAAACCCACGAGGCGGAGCGACCAAATAGGTCCCTGCCAAGCATACCCGTGAGGCGGATTAGCCGACCAGGCCCTTGCCGAGCAAATATGTGAGGCGGAGCGACCGAACAGGCTTCCACCAAGAAAGTCTGCGAGGCGGAGTGGCCGACCAGGTCCCCACTAAGCAAGTTCATGAGGTGGAAACCCAAGTCCAATGTCACAAAGTCCACACCGACTAGGACAAGACATGTGACCCTAGACCACGGCTAGACATGTGAACGATAGACCGAGGGCATGCTGAGTGGCCGCTATCGACATGACCGCAACTCCTCAAGTACAGCCCCAAACCGACTCCCATTGCCTCAAGGGGGAAGACCCTGTTCATGGAGAACCTCAGCATCGAAGCTTCTACAGTGACCCAAATACCGGGTGGTGCGCAACAGATACACCATAGCGGTTGTCTGCCTACGCACATCAACAAGTGATGCAGGCTCGTCACAACGGGCAAAGACCGCACGCCGCATCAGTGCTCCATATGACTGACCTATGGGTCCCCTCATGCACTACCATGAAGATGTCAGAACAAGACACGACGCTAAGGGTCCGATCCCCTGCAAAGTCCGCATGAGTGGCAACAAACGGAGAGAGACAAAGGGGCAAAAAACACCGGGAAGATGGAACTTACCAGGGTGCTCATGACATCCTTAGAGAGAGGAAGGGGCGAATCCTCATTCATAAAGGATCTCGATGATAATGCCATGACAACCTTGACCCGAGGCTTGATCTCGGTTAGTGTGAGTGGCACAGAGGAATGGCGGTCAGGGTCATTGACACCGGAGTACTGGTGCATCAGCCTCTGATAGGCCATCAAGGGCTAAATCTGGCGATGCATAAAGGTGCGCACCAGCCATGCGCCAGTAAGACCTCGCTGCTTCAACATCCAGATCGTCGTCAGAAGATGCTCCAACTCACTCTTGAGGCTCGCCTCCGCCCTGTGGTGCCACGCCTCCATCGATACCAGCTCCTGACGGTGAACAATAGGGCACTTCCAACCACATTCTTGATAAAAAACCACTCCCCTTCATATCACATGGAGGAAAGAATAGGGATATTGAGGTACTCTATTTTCTGGCCAGAACAGAGCTGAATCTTGGCAGAGCCAACATACAGCTGACCGCCGCGACGGGGCCACCCGTGCACTAAAGAAATACTGCCACAACTTCCAGTGAGGGTCGATCCACATGAACGCCTCACATAACGTTATGAAGCACGATATGTGAAGGACAACGTTGGGATGAAGGTTCTGAACCTCCACGCTCTAGCTGATAGTAGTGGAGGAGCCCACGCATAAAGGGATGCAGGGGAGGCTGAACCCACGCTCATAAAATGATGCATTCACGACCACCTCGTCTTCCCAGGGATGAGGTGCTTCACCCTCACCCTACAGTCTCCACCCTGAGATCACTCTCGAGGGGAGGAACCCCTTCTTCTCCAAACCAAGGAGACGACTCTCTCGGATCAAGGAAACGGTGAATGATGCCATGCGTGTAGTGGGCAAGTTGGACATGAACAAGGAAGCAAGGAGGAATAGTGAGGAGGCACAACAACGAGAGGGCTTTTAGGGGAGAAAGGAAGCAAGGGATCAAGCGTAAGAATGCGGTAAGCAAAACCAACCTCGAGCACTCCCCCTTTACTTATGTAGAAGTGCAGGGACAAGGATGATGCCTGGAAAGTGGGGCCACCCCAAGCAGCACAGAAGGATGCACCCCTTAAACCAAGGGCCACATTTGGTTTTGAGCAGAAAAGACCGTGTGCCTTGCAGATTCTCACTGCCTAGGACAAAGCGCTAATGAGGCACTCCACAGAAGATACACCAACAATGGGTGAGGCGGTTAACCAAGCCACCTAAGCATGATGGATAGGCAGGTCGTTTCGCATCCCTTAAAGCCAACCGTGCTAAGCGGCGTCATGATGACCACCCCCTTTACCACACCACAGTAGTAACTGCATCATACCAACCAGGTAAAAAACTCAAAACTCACCTTTATTCCTCACGCAAAGCGAGGGGTGGATCGAGCAAGCTCCCAGTGAGCCGCAAGCTAGGTGACCGGCTCATAGGTCATTTGCTCAGCCCACGTCCAAGGTTGAAGCTCACATTATCCTACAGAAACCCGACTGACGAGCTGGACATGTGGCCCCTCTTTGGTCACCCAGGCCGACCAAAGGGTCGGAACAGGATTGAATAATGAAGGACTAAATGAGATGCCCCTAACGGGTCGAGCCCTCCAGTGGGACCATTCGCAGAAACCAAACCCTGCCAAATGGTGGTCGGATCTCACTTGGATAACCAGTTTAGAGCTTGAGTGCCAAATGGTGCGTAATAAACCCCCATGCAATTCACATAAATTGCTCGGGTGCTACATCTAGCAGATGCGCTCGCACACACCTGATATTTTAACCATCGGTAATAGCCGAACGAATGTGGACAAACGGTCAGTGCGTGACGACCATCGTGGGCAGGGTCCACCCCTAGACTGCGTAATAAACCCCCAAGCAAGGCTCAGGGTCTGCTCTCGGGTACCTAGGAATGGGGTACCCGAAATAAGGCCTATAAACCTTCTGGCTGACTAAAATCACCCACCAACCAAATCCACGAGCCAGGACGACCACCTAGGTCTCTTTTGAGCAAACCCGCGAGCCATGGCGATTGACCAGATCCACGCCAAGCGCGTCCGCAAGGCAGAGGGATCACCCCGGTCCCTGTCGAGCAAACCCATGAGGCAGATTGACCGATCAGGTCCCGTTAAGCAAGTCCACGAGGCAGAGCGACCGACCAGGTCCCTGCCGAGCAAACCCGCAAGGCAGAGCGGTCGACCAGGCCCCGGCCAAGCAAGTCCGCAAGGTGGAGCGATCGACCTGGTCCTGCCGAGCAAACCCACGAGGCGGAGCGACCACCTAGGTCCCTGCCGAGCAACCCCGCAACACAGAGGGCCGACAAGGCCCCCACCGAGCAAATCCGCGAGGCAAAGCGGGCGACCAGGCTCCTACCAAGCAAGTCCACCAGGCAGATTGGTTGACCAGGTCCCCACCAAGCAAATCCGTGAGGAGGAAACCCAAGTCCAATAGCGCAATGTCCACATCGACTAGGACAATGCATGTCACCCTAGGCCGTGACCAGACATGCAAATGGTAGGTCGAGGGCGCGTCGAGTGGACACTATCGACATGACCGCACCTCCTCAAGTATGGCCCCATACGCACTCCCGCTGCCTCAAAGGGGAAAACCCTTTTCATGGAGGACCTCAGCGTTAGAGTTTCTATAGTCACTCGAATATCATGTAGTGCGCAATATATATACAATACCAGGTGTACACCTACGCACACTGATGAGTGACGCAGGCTCGTGATGACGTGCAAAGACCACACGACGCACGACTGCTCCATATGACTGACCTGCGGGACCCCCCGTGCACTACCACGAGAATGTCGGTGGGAGACTAGCTACATGGATCCTTATGATGAGTGGACGAGACAGTATGCCATGATGGCTGTAATGGCTACGCACGACCCTACGGACGGCGTCAGAGGAACCACACCATCCAAGGGCCAATGGCCGAACACCCTCTAGTAGAATACAAATCCCCACTATAAAGTCTGACCCTTGAACTATAAAATGGAAGGACCCTATCTTTCTTTACACATAGCACACCAGTTGTAACACGCCCTCAGTAATACTATGATCAGCACTACACTGGACTAGGGTGCAAGCCTGAACCAGTATAACCCACTATCTCAAATCCATCGCTTGAGTCCTGGTGGCTCACCATTCAGAGTGAGTCCATGCTAGCTTCCCCTCCAAACACAAATCTTAATGTCCCCTGGTTTTCAAAACCACGACAGACTTCATTTGGTCCTACAACGCCATTTTCGGGAGGCCATGCTACACAAAATTCATGACCATCCCCAACTACACATTCCTCAAGTTGAAGATTCCCGACCTGCATGGGATCATCACGATGTTTGCCTTGTTCAAAGTGGACTATGCCTATGAGCAAGCCAACACCGAGCTCGCCTCAATGTTGGCCGTGGTGAGACAGTTGTCTAAGCATCATAAGGTCATCCCCTAGGGTGCCTAGTCCACAGAGGATGCAAAGAATGTCCCAATCGACGCCACCGACACAACCAAGCACGTTCACATTCGGGCAACACTCTCTGACAGACATGAAAGCACGCTCATCGAATTCGTCTAGGCCAACCACAATGTCTTTGCTTGGAAGCCCACGGATTTGCCGGGGTTACTAAGGGAAGTTGCTGAGCATTCCTTGAACATCCAGCCGATGGCCAGGTCGATCGCCCAACGACTATGCTGTTTCGACGTAGAGAAGCACAAGGCCATTGACAAAGATGTTGTTAAGCTCTTGGTGGCAGGGTTCATAAGGGAAATACACCACCTGGTGTGGGTCGAACCCTGTACTTGTTAAAAAGGAGAACAAGAGCTGGAGGATGTGCGTTGACTACACAACCCTTAACAAGGCATGTCCCAAAGATCCCTTTCCTCTCCCACGCATCGACCAGATCATAGAATCCACCACTAGGTGTGAGCTCCTTTCCTTTCTGGATGCCTACTCGAGCTATCACTAAATCACCATGAAAGAAATCAACCAACATGCTACCACATGTATCACCCCCTTTAGGACGTTCTGCTACATCTCCATGCCCTTCGAGTTAAAAATGTCGGGACCACATACCAACATTGCATGCTTCAATGCTTCACCGACCAAATCGGGCGCAATGTGAAAGTATACATCGACAACATCGTTGTGAGGACCAAGAAATTAAATGACCTCATCACTGACCTAGAAGAGACATTTACCAACCTCCGAAGGTTCCTGATCAAGCTGAACCCTGAGAAATACGTCTTTGGGGTCCTTAAGGGTAAGCTCCTAGGCTTCATGGTCTCAGACTGTGGTATCGAAGCTAACAAAGACAAAATTAAGGCCATCCGGCGCATGGGCCCCATACAAACCTCAATGAGGTCCAGCGGTAGGTTGGGTGCGTCATCGCACTCAATTGGTTAGTTTCTAGGCTCAGAGAGAAGGACATGCCCCTTTACAAGCTTCTCAGAAAAAACGACCAGTTCTCTTGGACAGCGGAAGCCTAGGAGGCACTCGATCGAATAAATGTATTCTTGACCTCGCCACCAACCTTGGACTCTCCTAACCCAGGAGAGACGCTCTTCCTCTACATTGTAGCCACCACTCAGGTGGTCAGCGCTGCACTGGTAGTGGAAAGGAAAAATGAGGGGCACATACTCAAAGTCCAAAAGCCTGTTTACTTCATCAGTGAGGTGCTAGCCGAGTCCAAGGTTCGGTACCCTTAGATCCTAAAACTACTCTATGTGGTCCTCATCGCCAAGCAAAAGTTAATCCATTATTTCGACTGACACCCTATGTCAGTGGTGTCCACGACACCCCTAGGCGAGATCGTCCACAATCCGGATGCGTCTAGATGCATCGCCAAATGGTCCCTTGAGCTCAACAGGCTCGATATCAGCTATGTCCCCAGGAATGCGATCAAGTCCCAAGCTCTTGTCGACTTCATCGTAGAGTGGACTGAGACGCAAGAACCTCCCCTGGTTGAGGACCCGGACTACTGGACCATGTACTTCAATGGGTCCTACCTCAAGATTGGAAGAGGTGCAAGCATTGTCCTCGTATCACCCTAGGGGCATAAGCTCCGCTACACCCTCTGTCTCCACTTTAACGCCATGAACAATGTCGCCAAATACAAGGCCCTCATCAATGGGATCCGGGTTGCAGCCGAGGTGGGGGTGCAATGGCACTTGGTTAGGGGCGACTCAAAGCTGGTTGTCGACCAGGTGATGAAGGCAATGGAACCATGTGACCCGCGGATGTGAGTGTACTATAGCAAGGTAAGTAAGTTGGAAGAGAAGTTCAAAGGCTTCAAGCTACACCATAGCTATAGACACTTCAATGCTGAGGCCGACGAGCTCTCGACCATCAAGTTGGTTAGAAAGCCTGTTCCGGATGGGGTTTTTGCCTTTGACCTCTATGAACCCTTGATGAAAGTCAAGCAACTAGAGGAATAAGCACGCAAGGCAGTCGACGACCAAGTCACCCCTGAGGCCCAGGCTCGGGGCTAGTGGCGACGACTGATCAACAGGACTGACTGAAAGGGAAATGTGCCTTTGGGCCAATTTCCATAATGTTTTGGTGATTAAGTGCCCAACACATATTCTCTAAGTTCTAAATGTGCCAAAGATTGAAAAAGTGCAAATCAAGGCATGAGGTATGTTTCTAGACTTAGTACATTTGTTTTTGTATACTAATATATTTGTCTAAGTGTTAGAAACAGAGAAAAGTTGAAAAGAAAAGAAGTGCAAGGGACTTGGCTGTGTGCAGCCGAGTTCAGCTTAGTCTGGCACACCGGACTGTCCGGTGGTGCACCGGACAGTGTCCGGTGCGCCAGGCTGGACTCCGGTGAAAAGGTTGCTCTTGGGAAAAATCGGCGGCGTACGGCTATAATTCACCAGACTGTCCGGTGGTGCACCGGACTGTCCGGTGAGCCAACGGTCGCCAGCGCAACGGTCGGCCGCGCAATCCGCGGGTGACGCGTGGCCCGTTCCAACAGTCGACAGGGGGCACCGGACAGTGTCTGGTTCGCCAACTGCCTTGGAGTTGCAACGGTCGTCTGCGCCATGAAAGGAAGGAGATCGGCACCGGACCGTCTACAGTGACTGTCCGGTGGCGCACCGGACTGTCCGGTGCGCCACTCGACAGAAGGCAAGGATAGCCTTCCTTGTTGATCTTCAACGGCTCCTAGCTGCCTTGGGGCTATAAAAGGGACCCCTAGGCACATGGAGGAGCTATCCAAGCTTTCACTAATCATTCTAAGGCATCCAGACTCTGCTCCCACGCATTTTCTTTGTTGTGTTAGAGATTTGAGCTCTATTCGAGTCGAGAACTCCCTGTGTGTCATTTGAGCTCAAGTCTTCACTTGTGTGCGTTGGTGTGCTGCATTTTTTAGTCTTGTGTGCGTTGCTCTTCCCAACCTTACTCTTGTGCGTTCTTTGTGATCAATCTTGTAAGGGCGAGAGGCTCCAACTTGTGGAGATTCCTCGCAAACGGGAAAAGATATAAGGAAGAAAAGTCGTGGTTTTCAAGTTGATCATTGGATCACTTGAAAGGGGTTGAGTGCAACCCTCGTCTATTGGGACGCCACAACGTGAAAGTAGGCAAGTGTTACTTGGTCGAACCACGGGATAAAATTGTGTGTCTCTTGTGATTGTTCTTTCTTTGATTGTCTGTGTTCACAAGAACTCGCTGTGGGGGACAGATATTCCCCGGGTCCACCAGAAGGATAAAAGACCTCACGAAAGGCTCGTGGGCCCAATCATTCGTGAGGTCATCCCTTCGTGGGCCTGGGGAAGAACGACTAGTGAAGTGGATCGACACAAGATTGGATCGACGCAAGCCCAGATGGCCCGACAAATTTGAGTAATGATCGCAACAGTGACCCTGACCTCCCCGCGCAGGGCCCCCGCGTATTAGAACATAGCGGAGATAGGTTGGCAGGATTATAGGAAGATAGACTCAGTCGGTTCACTATTACTTAGGCACACGTTGTTATCATATCCACATGTAACGCCCCACGGTCGAATATATAAGGCCTAGGGGGCACCCCTTCAAAGACATCTATCCCACTACTTAGCCATCCACCTGGCCCTCTACGTTTCCAACACTAGAGAGCCTCCTTGTAACCCACCACATAAAGTACTCACACCAGGACGTAGGGTGTTACGCATCTCCAAGCGGCCCGAACCTGTATAAAACTGTCCACTGCCTCTCGTGCATTAGCACGAACCATCGAGCTACAGTCGGTAACACCGTCCTACTCTAAAAAGCACCTTAAGGGGCAACCCCGGGTGCGCGGTCGGACCCAAAACACCGACAGCTGGCGCGCCAGGTAGGGGGTGTGTCACCGATCCAAGCTAGCTCAATGGCCGTCACCTTCCAGCACAAGATCATTCTCCGCCCTGGGTCCGTGTTCTGCTTCGGAACTATTTCATCCGTAGCAGATGAAGAAGGAACTCTGCATCGCATCGCGGATCCACTGGAGAGAAAGTCTTCCTCAAAGATCTCTGAGAAAGTCGGAGCGAAGTAGGAAAAAGCGCAACCTCCAGCGCTCCAAGAAAAGACCACCTTCAGCAAGCTAGGAGCCGATGGTCCGTCTACCCGGAGAACTCCACTGTCCACCTCTCCGATGGAAAAATGGACACGGATCACAATGAAAAAGGAAGCGAATAAGGCCAAGGATCATCAAGCTGCTCTTTCTGTGTCTCCATCCTCAAAGGAGAGCAGAAAGAAGACCGCCGCGACGACTGTTCCATTCTACCCCGACATCCTCTTCATCGGGGGAAGAGCAGAATCGAATCCTATCTCCGATGATGAACTGACTGCACCAGGAGAAGAACCTCTTCATCGGGAATCTCGCCGGTGGAGGAACCAACACCAAAATATTCTGCGACATCACGAGGCCGGAGAATGGGATCCGGCGCAGCCCGTATCACGAGATGAGGTCTCAGAATTGGGAGAAACTCTGGAAGAATGGGTCCTCAGAGAAAGAAGGAACTCTCAACGACGTGACCGTCGGCAGGCTCAAGAACAGGCTGAGCAGGAAACAAGGCAACGTCGAGAGAATCCACTCTTCGAACGCAACCTGAACCCCGACTTCGCCCGAGCCATGAACACACCGAGTGAAGTCGGTGGAGTATTGGCTCGGATAGCCGATGGCCTCCCCCGGACTCCAGACGCTAAGGGCTATTGGCGGCTGTTCACTCGAGCAACCAACCACCTTCTGTCACTCGCTCATCTGCCGAGCGATCTACGACACGCCATCAACAGTCGGCGGGACACGCGAAGCTCCATCAATGCTTCGCGCGAACGACGATACGAGAACGAGATCCATCACCGAGAAGAGTATGACCGGGATCACGACATTCCGGCATGGAGTCAGGCCACCAGGACTGAGTCGGCAACGGCTTCGACTGGTGGCACCACCCGGGGACGGTCGAGGCACCACTACAACCACTCCCCTCCCCGGGACAGACATCATCATCGACGACAAGAGGACACGCGTCGAGTATCGGTGCTTACTCCATGCCTCAGGGCCATTCAGTGCCCCCCTAACTTCAAGGTCTCCATCGTTGACAAATATGAACCCAAGCAGGATCCGGGAGGCTAGCTGGCCGTCTACACCACTGCCGCCCGAGCTACTGGGGCAACCAAAGATGTGATGACCACGTACTTTCCTATTGTCCTTGGGCAAGATGCACTGTAATGGCTGCGACACCTACCCCGACATTGCATCGACGACTGGAGCGACTTCAGTCGGTGCTTCACCGCCAACTTCCAATCTCTCTCCAACAAACCGGCACAACCATGGGACCTCAAATCCATCAAGCGCCGGGGGGACGAAACTCTCCGGTCGTACCTCAAAAGATTTCAGACCATGAGAAATCGTATCCCCGAGGTCACGGAAGCAGCAGTGATCGAGGACTTCTACCGGGGATCCAATGACTCGGCCTTTGTCTGAGCCATACTACAGAAGGCGCCGACCACTTCTGAGCAGCTATTCCGGGAAGCCGACCTCTACATCACCGCCGATGACCGAGCTCAAGACCTCATCGGAGGAGCAAAGCCCGCACCGGCAGCACCGCGACGCGACACGAACCAGCGACCCAACAAACGCTGGGAGAAGAGGCCTCATGAAGAGGTCCACGCCGCCAGACCTCTCGCCTCTCGCGCCCGAGGAGGACCTCGCGGAGGCGAACGCACGCTGGACGACATCCTCGACGCCCAGTGCCCGTACCACAAGGACATGCACCACACCCTACGGAACTGTAGAGACTTCAAGCATTCCGTGGGGAACGGCCGACCCTTCCATCCTCTACCTCCTCCCCCTCCACGAGGAGGACATGGAGAACCTCGACAACCCCGGCAACAGGAGGAGGGAGGAGGTGGAGCCTTCCCGCGTGTTGACAGAGAAGTCAACGTCATCTTCGGTGGACATGGGTCGCAAGAAAGCAAGAGACAACAAAAGCTCAATGATCGTCAGATACTGGTGGCGGCCACCGGTCCCCCCGCCCCGTACCGATGGTCTGAGCACCCGATCACCTTCACCCGGACAGATCAGTGGCTCAACTTCGACCATCCAGGCAAGTACCCGCTCCTCGTCGATCCGGTGATCCGAGAGAGCAGGGTAAAGAAGGTATTAGTGGATGGGGGAAGCAGCATCAACGTCACCATCCCCCAGACACTCTAAGGCTTGGGAGTCCCCCCTCAAAGAGCTCCACGAGTCGGACACCCCTTTCTTCGGCATCGTGCCAACTGAAGGAGAATATCCGCTGGGCCACATCTACATGCTGGTCACCTTCGGAACTCCGGAAAACTACAGAACCGAGTTCCTGAGGTTCGAGGTGGCAAACTTCGACTGCGGGTACAACGCCATCATCGGAAGGCCTGGATTAGTGAAGTTCATGGCCATTCCACATTATACATATATGATATTGAAGATGCCAGGACCACAAGGAATCATTACTGTGCGCGCTGACTTCCAAGGCGCCGCAGAATGTTTCCGAGTGGCCATTCAGGCGACCCTCACCACCAAACCATCGACGATTTCTTCTGCGCAGGCGAACTCAAAGCCTGAGGAAGACCTCGCGATACCCGCGAATGAAGCTCAAGCCATGACCTCTATACGACCGACTGAAGAAACCAAGAGAATCAATCTTAGGTTCGTCGACAAACGCAAAACGGCTATCATTAGTTCCAGCCTGGATGACAAATAGGATGGCGCGCTCGTCCAGTTTTTGCAAGATAAACGAGATGTATTCGCATGGCAACCTGCGGATATGCCGGGAGTCCCGAGAGAACTGGCCGAGCACAAATTGAAAGTCTACCCCCAGGCGAGGCCGATCCGACAAAAAATACGTCGCTTCACGCCCGACAAGAGAGAAGCCATCCGTGCTGAGCTGGCTCGCTTGGTCGCGGCCGGATTGATTAGAGAGGTGTTACATCCTGAGTTGTTAGCTAACCCTGTTCTTGTACTTAAAAAGAATAAAGTGGATTGGCGCATGTGCGTCGACTATACAGATCTCAACAAACTTTGTCCGAAGGATCCCTTCGGACTTCCTAGAATAGACCAGGTGGTGGACTCGACCGCCGGATGTTCTATGTTGTCTTTCCTGGATTGCTACTCCGGGTATCATCAAATTAGCTTGGCAAAAGAAGACGAGGAAAAAACAGCATTCATCACCCCGTTTGGAGCTTTCTGCTATACCTCCATGCCGTTCGGCCTCAAAAACGCTGGAGCGACTTACCAGAGGGCTATTCAGACATGCTTAGCCGACCATTGGGGCAAGCATGTCGAAGCTTATGTGGATGATGTGGTGATTAATACAGAGAATTCAGAAAATTTCATTGAAGATTTACAGCTGGTGTTCAACAGTCTACGACGATATCGATGGAAGCTTAATCCCGAAAAATGTGTCTTCCGAGTACCGGCAGGAAAGTTGCTCGAGTTTATTGTCAGCCACCGGGGAATTGAGGCCAATCCAGAAAAGATCGAGGCTATCATGAGAATGGAAGCACCACGATCACAGAAGAAAGTACAAAGACTTACCGGATGCATGGCAGCTCTAAGCAGATTCATATCACGGCTGGGAAAAAAGGCTTACCGTTCTATAAGTTGCTCAAGAAGGTAGACAAATTCTAGTGGACTTCAGAAGCACAGGAAGCTCTAGATGCGCTGAGGAAATTCTTGACAACACCACCAGTGCTAAAACCACCTCGCCGAGCCACGCCGATTCAATCGGCTGAAGATCTGCTATTATACATCTCTTGCACGACTCACGTGGTGAGCACCGTGTTGGTAGTCGAGCGAGCAGAAGAAGGACATGCATACCCAGTACAACATCCTATCTATTTCATCAGTGAAGTCCTGGGTCCCTCGAAGAAGAAATACCCTCAAGTTCAGAAATTATTATATGTAGTACTTCTAACTGCACGCAAGCTCCGTCACAACTTCGACGACCACAAAGTCATAGTAGTCACTGGATTTCCGATAGGGGATATTCTTCACAATAAAGAATCCATAGGAAGAATAGCCAAGTGGGCCTGTGAACTGGGATCTCATGACATTGAATTTCGACCTCGCACCGCAATCAAAACTCAAGCACTGGTTGACTTCGTATCAGAGTGGACCGAACAACAAGTGCCAGATAACCCGAAAACTGTAGAAGTATGGCGAATGTATTTTGATGGCTCATTGAAACTACAGGGGGCAGGTGCAGGGATCCTCTTCATTGCACCTGAAGGTGAACAACTCAAATATGCTCTTCAACTGTTATTCCCAGCATCCAACAATGCAGCAGAATACGAAGCTCTGATTCATGGACTAAACATTGCCATATCATTAAGCATCAAGAGACTGATGGTATATGGAGATTCTATGGTGGTCATAAGTCAGATAAACAAAGAATGGGATTGCTCGAATGATTCCATAGGGAAATATTGCACTGCCGTCCGAAAACTAGAAGACAAATTTGAAGGTCTGGAATTTCATCATGTGGAGAGAGACCGCAACGCAGCAGCTGATGCATTGTCCAAGCTAGGTTCCAGTCGGACTCAGGTCCCACCTGGAGTTTTCATCAAAGAAATAATGCACCCGAGCATTTCACTAGATCGGGTAGAGGAATGCAATACTCTGAGCCAACCAGAGTCAGATTCTGATGACTGGAGGGAGCCGATCATCAGGTACATAAAAAATGAGGAGGAACCAGATGACAAAAATGCAGCAGAACGCACTGCAAGGCACTCAGCTCATTATACTCTCATTGGGGAAACACTATACAGAAGGGGCGCATCAGGAGTCCTCATGAAATCCATTCTCTCGACTACTGGGACACAACTTATGGATGAGGTCCATCCTGGACAATGCGGGATACATGCAGCATCCAGGACCCTGGTTGGGAAGGTCTTCAGGTCGGGTTTCTACTGGCCAACAACAAAGAGTGATGCAGCCGAGTTAGTCGAGAGGTGCGAAGCCTGCCAGTACTTGTCAAAACAGTCGCATCTACCAGCACAACAACTGCAAACCATACCTGTAACCTGGTCGTTCGCATGCTGGGGACTGGATATGATTGGACCCTTCAAGAAAGCTCAAGGAGGATACACTCATGTACTGGTTGCTATCGACAAATTCACTAAATGGATAGAGTTCAAACCCATTGCTTCTCTAACTTCAGCTAAGGCAGTGGAATTCATACTGGACATAATATTCAGGTTCGGAATACCGAATAGCATCATAACCGACCTGGGATCCAATTTCACGAGCTCAGAGTTCTTCGATTTCTACGAACAAAAAAGCATTCAGATCAAATATGCCTCGGTGGCGCACCCAAGAGCCAACGGGCAAGTAGAAAGAGCCAATGAGATGATATTGGAGGTGCTTAGAAAGAAAGTCTTCGACAAGAATGAAAAGTTCGCAGGAAAGTGGATCAGAGAGTTGTCGTATGTTGTTTGGAGCCTGAGAACTCAACCTAGCCGGGCCTTGCATGGAAACACTCCTTTCTTTATGGTCTATGGTTCGGAAGCAGTGCTACCCGCTGATCTCAAGTTTGGGGCACCGAGGTTAATCTTTGAAAAATAGCAGAAGCTGAGGCTACTAGACTGGAGGATGTTGATGTACTAGAGGAGGAAAGATTGAATACGGTGATTCAGTCGGTCCGGTATTAGCAAACTCTGAGGCGCTATCATGACAAGACCATACGACATCGATCCTTCGCAGTGGGAGACCTCGTCCTCCGCCGAATTATAACGGGGGAGGGACGACACAAATTATCACCACTATGGGAAGGACCATTCATAGTAGCAGAAGTCACTCGGCCTGTATCATATCGTCTCACTCAAATGGACGGCACAGAAATTGGGAACTCATGGAACATAGAACATCTCAGGAAGTTTTACCCCTAGCTATATTTCAAAAGCTATTGGGACGACATTGTATTCTGTAAACTGGGAAAGATATCATCAATAAAAAGACTTCAAAGGCACTCAAATTGTTTACTGTCAACCTGCATGCTTACTTAACTCAGGGTGATCACTATACCCTACTAACGGAGCAATCGGCTTAAGTCGGCAACGTCTTAAGGCGGTGTGACATGCTCACGCTTACTTAACTCAGGGTGACCACTATACCCTACTAACGGAGCAATCGGCTTAAGTCGACAACGACTTAAGGCGGTGTGACATGCTCACGCTTACTTAACTCAGGGTGACCACTATACCCTACTAACAGAGCAATTGGCTTAAGTCGGCAACGTCTTAAGACGGTGTGACATGCTCACGCTTACTTAACTCGGGGTGACCACTATACCCTACTAACGGAGCAATCGGCTTAAGTCGGCAACGGCTTAAGGCGGTGTGACATGCTCACGCTTACTGAAAGGGAATTAGGCTTACACCTAGTTCCTAAATAATTTTGGTGGTTGAATTGTCCAACACAAATATTGGACTGACTAGTTTGCTCTAGTGTATAAGTTATACAGGTGCAAAAGGTTCACATCTAGCCAATAAAAAGACCAAGTGTTGGATTCAACAAAGGAGCAAAGGGGCAACCGAAGGCACCCCTGGTCTGGCGCACCGGACTGTCCGGTGTGCCACCGGACAGTGCACAGTACCTGTCCGGTGCACCAGGGGACTCAGACTCAAACTCTTCACCTTCGGGAATTCCAGGGGCGACTCGGCTAAAATTCACCGGACTGTCCGGTGTACACCGGACAGTGTCCGGTGCGCCAAAGGAGGTCGGGCTCAGGAACTAGCCAGCTTCGGGAAAAGCCAACGGCTCGTCCGCTATAATTCACCGGACTGTCCGGTGTGCACCGGACTGTCCGGTGCAACTCCGGGACAACGGTCGTCTCCGCGCCAACGGCCCTCTGCCGCGCATTCAATGCGCCGTCTGCGCGCGCAGAAGTCAGAATCGCCCATGCTGGCACACCGGACATCAAACAGTATCTGTCCGGTGTGCACCGGACACCCAGGCGGGCCCACATGTCAGGAGCTCCAACGGTCAGAATCCAACGGCAACGATGACGTGGCAGGGGGCACCGGACTGTCCGGTGTGCACCGGACTGTCCGGTGCGCCATCGAACAGAGAGCTCCCAGCAACGGCCACATTTGGTGGTTGGGGCTATAAATACCCCAACCACCCCACATTCATTGCCATCCAAGTTTTCCACTTCTCAACTACTACAAGAGCTCTAGGCATTCAATTCTAGACACAATCAAAGAGATCAAATCCTCTCCAATTCCACACAAAACCCTAGTGACTAGAGAGAGTGATTTGCCGTGTTCATTTGAGCTCTTGCGCTTGGATCGCTTCTTTTCCTTCTCACTTGTTCTTGAGATCACAACTCCATTGTAATCAGGGCAAGAGGCACCAATTGTGTGGTGGCCCTTGCGGGGAAGTTTTGTTCCCGGCTTTGATTAGAGAAGAGAAGCTCACTCGGTCCGTGGGACCGTTTGAGAGAGGGAAGGGTTGAAAGAGACCCGGCCTTTGTGGCCTCCTCAACGGGGAGTAGGTTTGCAAGAACCGAACCTCGGTAAAACAAATCTCCGTGTCTCATTTGCTTATTCGCTTGGGATTTGTTTTGCGCCCTCTCTTGCGGACTCATTTATTATTACTAACGCTAACCCCGGCTTGTAGTTGTGTTTATATTTATAAATTTCAGTTTCGCCCTATTCACCCCCCCTCTAGGCGACTATCAATTGGTATCAGAGCCCGGTGCTTCATTAGAGCCTAACCGCTCGAAGTGATGTCGGGAGATCACGCCAAGAAGGAGATGGAGACCGGCGAAAAGCCCACTACAAGCTACGGGAGCACTTCATCGGAAGAGTCCCGCACCAAAAGGAGGGAGAAGAAGAAGAGCTCCTCCAACAAAGGGAAGGAGAAGAAATCTTCTTCTCACCACAAAGAGAAGAAGGAAAAATCTTCTTCCCACAAGCCGCATCGGAAAGGCGACAAGCACAAGAGGATGAGGAAGGTGGTCTACTACGAGACCGACACTTCATCAACTTCTACCTCCGACTCCGATGCGCCCTCCGTCACTTCTAAGCGCCAAGAGCGCAAGAAGTATAGTAAGATCCCCCTACGCTACCCTCGCATTTCCAAACATACACCTTTACTTTCCGTCCCATTAGGCAAACCACCAACTTTTGATGGTGAAGATTACGCTAGGTGGAGCGATTTAATGCGATTTCATCTAATCTCGCTCCACAAAAGCATATGGGATGTTGTTGAGTTTGGTGCACAGGTACCATCCGTAGGGGATGAAAACTATGATGAGGATGAGGTGGCCCAAGTCGAGCACTTCAACTCTCAAGCCACAACCATACTCCTTGCCTCTCTAAGCAAGGAAGAATACAACAAAGTGCAAGGGTTGAAAAATGCAAAGGAGATTTGGGATGTGCTCAAAACCGCGCACGAGGGAGATGAGCTCACCAAGATCACCAAGCGGGAAACGATCGAGGGGGAGCTCGGTCGGTTCCGGCTTCACAAAGGGGAGGAGCCACAACACATGTACAACCGGCTCAAGACTTTGGTGAACCAAGTGCGCAATCTCGGGAGCAAGAAGTGGGATGACCACGAAGTGGTAAATGTTATTTTAAGATCTCTCATTTTTCTTAATCCCACTCAAGTTCAATTGATTCGTGGTAATCCTAGATATACTAAAATGACCCCCGAGGAAGTTATCGGGCATTTTGTAAGTTTTGAGTGCATGATAGAAGGCTCGAGGAAAATCAACGAGCTTGGCGACCCATCCGAAGCCCAACCCGTTGCATTCAAGGCAACGGAGGAGAAGAAGGAGGAGTCTACACCAAGTAGACAACCAATAGACGCCTCCAAGCTCGACAATGAGGAAATGGCGCTCGTCATCAAGAGCTTCCGCCAAATCCTCAAGCAAAGGAGGGGGAAGGACTACAAATCCCGCTCCAAGAAGGTTTGCTACAAGTGTGGTAAGTCCGGTCATTTTATTGCTAAATGTCCGATATCTAGTGACAGTGACCGAGGAGACGACAAGAAGGGAAGAAGAAAGGAGAAGAAAAGGTATTACAAGAAGAAGGGCGGCGATGCCCATGTTTGTCGGGAATGGGATTCCGACGAAAGCTCAAGCGACTCCTCCGACGACGAGGACGCCGCCAACATCGCCGTCACCAAGGGACTCCTCTTCCCCAACGTCGGCCACAAGTGCCTCATGGCAAAGGACGGCAAAAAGAAGAAGGTTAAATCCAACTCCTCCACTAAATATGAATCGTCTAGTGATGATAATGCTAGTGATGAGGAGGATAATTTGCGTATTCTCTTTGCCAATCTTAACATGGAGCAAAAAGAAAAGTTAAATGAATTGGTTAGTGCTATTCATGAAAAGGATGACCTTTTGGATTCCCAGGAGGATTGTCTAATTAAAGAAAACAAAAAACATGTTAAGGTTAAAAAGGCTTATGCTCTAGAAGTAGAAAAATGTGAAAAATTATCTAGTGAGCTAAGCACTTGCCGTGAGATGATTGACAACCTTAGGAATGAAAATGCTATTTTAAATGCTAAGGTTGATTCTCATGTTTGTAATGTTTCAATTCCCAATCCTAGAGATAATAATGATGATTTGCTTGCTAGGATTGAAGAATTAAACATTTCCCTTGCTAGCCTTAGATTAGAGAATGAAAGTTTGGTTGCTAAGGCTAAAGATTTTGACGTTTGCAAAGTTACCATTGCCAATCTTAGAGATAAAAATGATATTCTTCATACTAAGATTGTTGAACTTAATTCTTGCAAACCATCTACATCTATTGTTGAGCATGTATCTATTTGTGCTAGATGTAAAAATGTTGATATTGATGCTATTCATGATCATATGGCTTTAATTAAACAACAAAATGATCATATAGCAAAACTAGATGCTAAAATTGCCGAGCATAACTTAGAAAATGAAAAATTTAAATTTGCTAGAAGTATGCTCTATAATGGGAGACGCCCTGGAATCAAGGATGGCATTGGCTTCCAAAGGGGAGACAATGTCAAACGTAATGCCCCTCCAAAGAACTTATCTAACTTTGTTAAGGGCAAGGCTCCCATGCCTCAGGATAACGAGGGTTACATTTTGTACCCTGCCGGCTATCCTGAGAGCAAAATTAGAAAGATTCATTCTAGGAAGTCTCACTCTGACCCTAATCATGCTTTCATGTATAAGGGTGAGACATCTAGATCTAGGCAACCAACCCATGCCAAGTTGCCTAGAAAGAAAACCACTAATGCATCAAATGATCATATTATTTCATTTAAAACTTTTGATGCATCTTATGTTTTAACTAGCAAATCCGGCAAAGTAGTTGCCAAAATTGTTGGGGGCAAACACAAGGGCTCCAAGACTTGTGTTTGGGTACCCAAAGTTCTTGTATCTAATGCCAAAGGACCCAAAACAGTTTGGGTACCTAAAGTCAAGAACTAAATTTGTTTTGTAGGTTTATGCATCCGGGGGCTCAAGTTGGATACTCGACAGCGGGTGCACAAACCACATGACCGGGGAGAAAAGGATGTTCTCCTCATATGAGAAAAATCAAGATCCCCAACGAGCTATCACATTCGGGGATGGAAATCAAGGTTTGGTCAAAGGATTGGGTAAAATTGCTATATCTCCTGACCATTCTATTTCCAATGTTTTTCTTGTCGATTCCTTAGATTACAACTTGCTTTCTGTTTCCCAATTATGTCAAATGGGCTACAACTGTCTATTTACTGATATAGGTGTCACTGTCTTTAGAAGAAGTGATGATTCAATAGCATTTAAGGGTGTGTTAGAGGGTCAGCTATACTTAGTGGATTTTAATAGAGCTGAACTCGACACATGCTTAATTGCTAAGACTAACATGGGTTGGCTCTGGCATCGCCGACTAGCCCATGTTGGGATGAAGAATCTTCACAAGCTTCTAAAGGGAGAGCACATTTTAGGATTAACAAATGTTCATTTTGAGAAAGACAGGATCTGTAGCGCATGCCAAGCAGGGAAGCAAGTTGGAGTCCATCATCCACACAAGAACATCATGACGACCGACAGGCCGCTTGAGCTACTCCACATGGATCTATTCGGCCCGATTGCTTACATAAGTATCGGCGGGAGTAAGTATTGTCTTGTTATTGTGGATGATTATTCTCGCTTCACTTGGGTATTCTTTTTACAGGAAAAATCTCAAACCCAAGAGACCTTAAAGGGATTCTTGAGACGAGCTCAAAATGAGTTCGGCTTAAGGATCAAGAAAATAAGAAGCGACAACGGGACGGAGTTCAAGAACTCTCAAATTGAAGGCTTCCTTGAGGAGGAGGGCATCAAGCATGAGTTCTCCTCCCCCTACACGCCACAACAAAATGGTGTAGTGGAGAGGAAGAATCGAACTCTATTGGACATGGCAAGAACCATGCTTGATGAGTACAAGACACCGGACCGGTTTTGGGCCGAAGCGGTCAACACCGCCTGCTACGCCATCAACCGGTTATATCTTCACCGAATCCTCAAGAAGACATCATATGAACTCCTAACCGGTAAAAAGCCCAACATTTCATATTTTAGAGTTTTTGGTAGCAAATGCTTCATTCTTATTAAAAGAGGTAGAAAATCTAAATTTGCTCCTAAAACTGTAGAAGGCTTTTTACTTGGTTATGACTCAAACACAAGGGCATATAGGGTCTTTAACAAGTCCACTGGACTAGTTGAAGTCTCTTGTGACGTTGTGTTTGATGAAACTAACGGCTCTCAAGTAGAGCAAGTTGATCTTGATGAGATAGGTGAAGAACAGGCTCCATGCATCGCGCTAAGGAACATGTCCATCGGGGATGTGTGTCCTAAGGAATCCGAAGAGCCTCCAAGTACACAAGATCAACCATCCTCCTCCATGCAAGCATCTCCACCAACTCAAAATGAGGATGAGGCTCAAAATGATGAAGAGCAAAATCAAGAAGACGAGCCACCTCAAGATGATAGCAATGATCAAGGGGGAGATACAAATGATCAAGAAAAGGAGGATGAGGAAGAACCAAGACCGCCACACCCAAGAGTCCACCAAGCAATTCAACGAGATCACCCCGTCGACACCATCCTCGGGGACATTCATAAGGGGGTAACTACTCGATCTCGGGTTGCTCATTTTTGTGAACATTACTCTTTTGTTTCCTCTATTGAGCCACACAGGGTAGAGGAAGCTCTCCAAGATTCGGATTGGGTGGTGGCGATGCAAGAGGAGCTCAACAATTTCACGAGGAATGAGGTCTGGCATTTAGTTCCACGTCCTAACCAAAATGTTGTAGGAACCAAATGGGTCTTCCGCAACAAGCAAGATGAACATGGTGTGGTGACAAGGAACAAAGCTCGACTCGTAGCCAAAGGGTATTCACAAGTCGAAGGTTTGGATTTCGGTGAAACCTATGCACCCGTAGCTAGGCTTGAGTCAATTCGCATTTTACTGGCCTATGCTACTTACCATGGCTTTAAGCTCTATCAAATGGACGTGAAAAGTGCCTTCCTCAATGGACCGATCAAGGAAGAGGTCTATGTTGAGCAACCTCCCGGCTTTGAAGACAGTGAGTATCCTAATCATGTCTATAGGCTCTCTAAGGCGCTTTATGGGCTCAAGCAAGCCCCAAGAGCATGGTATGAATGCCTTAGAGATTTCCTTATTGCTAATGGCTTCAAAGTCGGCAAGGCCGATCCTACACTCTTTACTAAAACTCTTGAAAATGACTTGTTTGTATGCCAAATTTATGTTGATGATATTATATTTGGGTCTACTAACGAGTCTACATGTGAAGAGTTTAGTAGGATCATGACACAGAAATTCGAGATGTCGATGATGGGGGAGTTGAAGTATTTTCTAGGATTCCAAGTCAAGCAACTCCAAGAGGGCACCTTCATTAGCCAAACGAAGTACACTCAAGACATTCTTGCTAAGTTTGGGATGAAGGATGCCAAACCCATCAAGACACCCATGGGAACTAATGGGCATCTCGACCTCGACACGGGAGGTAAGTCCGTGGATCAAAAGGTATACCGGTCGATGATTGGTTCATTGCTTTATTTATGTGCATCTCGACCGGACATTATGCTTTCCGTTTGCATGTGTGCAAGATTCCAATCCGACCCTAAGGAATCCCACCTTACGGCCGTAAAACGAATCTTGAGATATTTGGCTTATACCCCTAAGTTTGGGCTTTGGTACCCTCGGGGATCCACATTTGATTTGATTGGTTATTCGGATGCCGATTGGGCGGGGTGCAAAATTAATAGGAAGAGCACATCGGGGACTTGCCAGTTCTTGGGAAGATCCTTGGTGTCTTGGGCTTCAAAGAAGCAAAATTCGGTCGCTCTTTCCACCGCCGAAGCCGAGTACATTGCCGCAGGACATTGTTGCGCGCAATTGCTTTGGATGAGGCAAACCCTGCGGGACTACGGTTACAAATTAACCAAAGTCCCTTTGCTATGTGATAATGAGAGTGCAATTAAAATGGCCGACAATCCCGTCGAGCATAGCCGCACTAAGCACATAGCCATTCGGTATCATTTTCTTAGGGATCACCAACAAAAGGGGGATATCGAGATTTCTTACATTAATACTAAAGATCAATTAGCCGATATCTTTACCAAGCCACTTGATGAACAATCTTTTACCAGACTTAGGCATGAGCTCAATATTCTTGATTCTAGAAATTTCTTTTGCTAAGCTTGCACACATAGCTCTTTTGAATACCTTTGATCATATCTCTTTTATATACTATGACTAATGCGTTTTCAAGTTTATTTCAAACCAAGTCATAGGTATATTGAAAGGAAATTGGAGTCTTCGGCGAAGACAAAGGCTTCCACTCCGTAACTCATACTTCGCCACCACTCCGAGCAACTCTCTCTTCTTTGGGGGAGAAATGAGCATCAAGGAAAAGGACTTCATCCTTGGGGGAGAGAGTAAATGCTCAAACGCAAAAGGACTTCGTCTTTGGTATAATCTTAACTCACTTATTTATGACCAAAGGGGACGATTGCACTTCGAGGGCTCTAATGATTCCGTTTTTGGCGATTCATGCCAAAAAGGGGGAGAAATGAGCCCAAAGCAAAAGGACCGCACCACCACCACCAATTTCAAAAACTTAGTGCTTTCCAAAAGTATTTATCATTTGGTATCCTATTGTGTTCAAAAGAGGGAGAAAGTAGTATTTCAAAAATGGTATATCGAAACCCTCTTGAACACTAAGAGGTGGATCTCTTTTAGGGGGAATTTTGTTTAGTCAAAGAAAAAACATTTGAAATAGGGGGAGACAATTTCAAATCTTGAAAATGCTTTGCAAACTCTTATTCATGTACCTTTGACTATTTGCAAAAGATCTTTGAAATGGATTTACAAAAAGAATTTGCAAAAACAAAACATGTGGTGCAAACGTGGTCCAAAATGTTATATAAGAAAGAAACATTCCTTGCATATCTTGTAAGTAGTTATATTGGCTCAATTCCAAGTAACCTTTGCACTTACATTATGTAAACTAGTTCAATTATGCACTTCTATATTTGCTTTGGTTTGTGTTGGCATCAATCACCAAAAAGGGGGAGATTGAAAGGGAATTAGGCTTACACCTAGTTCCTAAATAATTTTGGTGGTTGAATTGTCCAACACAAATATTGGACTGACTAGTTTGCTCTAGTGTATAAGTTATACAGGTGCAAAAGGTTCACATCTAGCCAATAAAAAGACCAAGTGTTGGATTCAACAAAGGAGCAAAGGGGCAACCGAAGGCACCCCTGGTCTGGCGCACCGGACTGTCCGGTGTGCCACCGGACAGTGCACAGTACCTGTCCGGTGCACCAGGGGACTCAGACTCAAACTCTTCACCTTCGGGAATTCCAGGGGCGACTCGGCTAAAATTCACCGGACTGTCCGGTGTACACCGGACAGTGTCCGGTGCGCCAAAGGAGGTCGGGCTCAGGAACTAGCCAGCTTCGGGAAAAGCCAACGGCTCGTCCGCTATAATTCACCGGACTGTCCGGTGTGCACCGGACTGTCCGGTGCAACTCCGGGACAACGGTCGTCTCCGCGCCAACGGCCCTCTGCCGCGCATTCAATGCGCCGTCTGCGCGCGCAGAAGTCAGAATCGCCCATGCTGGCACACCGGACATCAAACAGTATCTGTCCGGTGTGCACCGGACACCCAGGCGGGCCCACATGTCAGGAGCTCCAACGGTCAGAATCCAACGGCAACGATGACGTGGCAGGGGGCACCGGACTGTCCGGTGTGCACCGGACTGTCCGGTGCGCCATCGAACAGAGAGCTCCCAGCAACGGCCACATTTGGTGGTTGGGGCTATAAATACCCCAACCACCCCACATTCATTGCCATCCAAGTTTTCCACTTCTCAACTACTACAAGAGCTCTAGGCATTCAATTCTAGACACAATCAAAGAGATCAAATCCTCTCCAATTCCACACAAAACCCTAGTGACTAGAGAGAGTGATTTGCCGTGTTCATTTGAGCTCTTGCGCTTGGATCGCTTCTTTTCCTTCTCACTTGTTCTTGAGATCACAACTCCATTGTAATCAGGGCAAGAGGCACCAATTGTGTGGTGGCCCTTGCGGGGAAGTTTTGTTCCCGGCTTTGATTAGAGAAGAGAAGCTCACTCGGTCCGTGGGACCGTTTGAGAGAGGGAAGGGTTGAAAGAGACCCGGCCTTTGTGGCCTCCTCAACGGGGAGTAGGTTTGCAAGAACCGAACCTCGGTAAAACAAATCTCCGTGTCTCATTTGCTTATTCGCTTGGGATTTGTTTTGCGCCCTCTCTTGCGGACTCATTTATTATTACTAACGCTAACCCCGGCTTGTAGTTGTGTTTATATTTATAAATTTCAGTTTCGCCCTATTCACCCCCCCTCTAGGCGACTATCACTTACTTAACCCGGGGTGACCACTATACCCTACTAACGGAGCAGTCAGTTTAAGTCAGTAATGACTTGAATTGGCACGGTGCACTCGCGCCTACTTAATCCAACACAAGCATGTTCGCAATTACTCATCTTAGGGCGACCTCTATGCCTCGCGAAATACGAAGAAATTTCAAAACCATCACACTACATTTACTTCTGCAATTGTGGATACTGTTGGATTCTAACAACGGGAAAACAATAACGACATTCAGTACTGAAATGTGTTTTCTAACAAAATCTCCGAGCACACTAACCACGTATACAAAGCATTCAGTGTTTCTATTTGGTAATGTTCTTCTCAGGAGCGACCAACGAAGAGGGGCGACTCGAAGAGTCAGGAGCAGCATTCACGTCTGCCACTATGTCGTCAGGAACAACCACGCCGGGTCTCCTCATCAGGATTCGCCCCGTGCGAATGGCTTTGTCCATAGCTCTGTCGCGCTGGGCCCTCAGAGTATCGGAAGTGTCTTCAGTAGCCTTGACAGCCAACCGAGCAGCTTCTAGCTCCTGGACGACTGATCTCTTGGAAGCGCGCAGATCCTTGATGATAGTATCCTTGTTCGACACCAATTGCCTAAGGCGAATTATATCATCCATGGACTCTTGCAGCATATAACAATGATTATCCAAGTCTTCCATGGTGAAACGATGGCTCCTCTCCAAGATAGTCAACGAGTTGCTGGCGTCACGATATAACTTGTCAAGGTTATCACGGGAAGTTGCAAGGGCACGTTTTTCCTCCTATAGACAAGAATCAGTTTCTCCAACGTCAAGCAAGCATTAAGAACACAGCAGATAAAGCCAAGTAAAGCTTAATTCATTGGTCACCTTTTCAAAGTCGAGCTAACAGCTAAGCATGGAGAGTGGAATTCAGCATGTTGGCATCATTCAGAGAAGCAGAAACCTGGGCCAAGTCCGTCTGACCTTGAGAATATTTCTCTTCAAGATCAGAGTACCGCCGGACCATATCTATCAAGAAATGGTCACACAAGGGTGTTCAGCTAAAAAGCAGATCAGTCAAGTAGCCAAAGAAGAAACAAAGGGCACTAACCAGCATTCGCCATCTCCAAATCAGATACCCGCTGCCGAAGCAGCACTCGATTCCAATGTGTCAGAGATAGAGCTCCTTCTGGGATAGAGACACCCTGCAATCTCAGCTGACCAGCCATCTCGTCAACCAATGCCTGACATTAAAAACAGATGAGTATAAGAACAGTAGTTCACTTGGAGTATAGTCAGGCCAGAAGAAACCAAATTACCTGAAGGTTGGAGAAAAATGAAGGAACCCCCAAATCATGGGAATTCAATTGGTGACTTGATGAAGGATTACCAACCGAAGCAATCCACAAGACATCAGTGGGGACCAGCTCAGTGTCATCAGCGGAAATCAAAACTCTATCATCAGGAGCGCCGACCTCTAAGGCGACTTCCTGACCCGAAGCTCGTGCCACTACCAAGCAACTAGAATGCGGAGGAGAAGACCCTACAAGAACATCCATGGAAGTATGAGAGGGAGAACCCACTCGGACACCCTCGGGGGCTGGGTCATAGCTCGCGCTACCCATCCGAGCCGGATCATCTCCGGCAACACCCTCGGGGGCTGGGCAAACGCTAGCGCCATCCTTGAGGACCGAGCTCTCTGCAGCAGCCACCTTTAAGGCTGAAGGACCTTCAACCACTTCCATGGGAACAGAGCAATCCAGACCAGCCTCCTGACTCTTAAGACCGCGCTCCAAGGTCGATGAGGCACGAGACGCCGCTCGGGATAACTCTAACCCGGCATCAGGCACATCAGCACAAATTTCCATCATCCCACCATCTGCTGGCTCCGACAACAGATCTTCTGGGACCATGTCTTCGAGAGTCTGATCAAAATTTTCCAGAGACAATTCTTGCAGACCAACAAGAGCAGACAAAGCTAGAGAAGGAACACCACTACTCTCCCTGCTGGCTATGTAGCGCCGGCTATTCTTCCGAATTAAGGGAATTTCCTCCTCCTCTTCCTCATCTTCATCAATAATGCGGACAGTACACCCATTGGGTTCAACTTCAGCCGGATTACACCCATTGGGGTCAACATCATCAAGGTCACACCCATTGGGTGCAGTATCAGTCGGGTCACACCCATTGAGATCAGCTTCAGCAAAAATCGGCACTGGTACTTCCTCAGCAGCAGGAGCAGAAGGGCCGACATCCTGATTCAAGCATGACACTCGCCAAAGACGTCTCTTTTTCTTTTTCTTCCCCTCAGCAGGAGAAGTTGGATGATTAGTCCGGCGAGGACGCTTCGGGCGAATACTATCAGACCTCTGAGTGTCCAAAGCTTTGCCAGACTCTAGGATGGGTGCTACAACCAGCATCTCAGCAGGGGCTGAATCAGAGGAATCCTCAACCAACATGTCCAGCATGGCACTTATTTCTGCATCACTTGGATTCAAAGGCATCTCAAAATGAACCTGCCTCTCGTCGTTGGGGATTTCACCAAGTGAAGCAACCAAAGCCTCAACCTCTTCGGGAGAAGGGCGCACCCTAAGGCCCAAGCTACTGTCACCCTCAGGAGGATTTGACACAAAACTGATGAAAGCCTTGGAAGGAGGCAGATTCCAGGCGGAGTATGCAACAGGAGCACCGGTATTCGACACCTTGCCTCTTAGTATCATCTCAATCCGGCTTACCAGATCCACAGCAGGAATCCTTCTGTTGGTAACCCGGGTTGAATCAGTGAGGCCTTGATACAGATAAGCTGGGTACGCTCTGTCTTTCAGTGGCTGAATGTTCTTAAAAACAAAATCGGCGACCACAGCCTCGGCAGTCAGACCCTTCTCCTTCAACAATCCAACCTCGGCAAGCAGAGCCCCGGCCTCAGCTACTACCAGGTCTATGGGGGATTCAGTCCAACTTGGAGTGCGAACATCTGGCTGTCTCCCTGACCGAGGGGGGAGGGAGTTCCCGTGATTCTCCACGATAAACCATTCCAGGCGCCAACCTTTGATGCTGTCCTTGAGTGGGATGTCGAGGTACTCGGTTTTCCTCCCACAGCGCATCTCCAAACTCGCACCACCCACGAGCTGGTGCTGTCCCCCGGCCATCCCAGGCCGACAGTGATACAAATATTTCCATAAGCCAAAGTGTGGCAGAATACCAAGGAAGGCTTCACTCAAATGAACAAAAACGGAAACTTGCAGAATAGAATTGGGATTCAGATGGGATAGATTCAAGTGATAGAAATCAAGGAGACCGTGGAAGAAAGGAGAAATGGGAAGAGCAAGGCCGCGGATGAGAAAAGGAATGTAAATAACGGATTCGTGAGTGTCTTCTGTCGGAACAGTGACCCCACGGCAGATCCGCCAAGAACAGAGTTCCTTCGGAGGAAGAACTCTGACAGACACAAGATGGAGAAGGTCGGATTCAGAAACAACAGACATGTGGTTACCTGCAAAAGGCAACTGGCTGTTGGGATCGATGGGAGGAATGATTGCGACAGATGAACTCTGAGTCTTCCACTTGGGCGCCATCTCAATCTTGCTGGCGAGCGGAGCGGAAGCAATATCGCAAGAGAGCAAAGAAGGTCTGGATGCAGAAAAGCAAGACTAGGGCTCAGAATGCAGAGGCATGCGACAGTGCAGTACATATGGGGTTTTCCCGGACCAGACGCCATTTCTAAAAAAGTGCCCAGTCATCACTCAGCTGTTATTTCTAAAACGCTGGCGTGCCATGTCATCACTTGGCCGTTATTTCCAAAACGGCCGACGCGGCCCAATATAACTCAGCTGCTATTTCTAAAAACACTGATGTTATCAGACTTCACTCGGCCACCATTTCCAAAGCGGCCGACGTGGTTCGTTGTAACTCAGCTGTTACTTCTAAAACACCGACATCGCTAGTAGTCACTCGACTGTTATTCCTAAAGCGGCGACGTGGCTCCAAAGGACTCGGCCGTTACTTCTAAAACACTGACATCGCCATTAACCGCTCGGTCGTTATTTCTAAAACACCAACGTAGCCCGTTATCGCTCGGCTGTTACTTCTAAAAACGCCGACATCACCGGTAATCACTCGGTTGTTATTCCTAAAGCGACGACGTGGCCCCAAAGGACTCGACCGCTACCACTAAAGCGCCGACATCGCGAACAAGGCAATCTGAAACGCGACTCGACGATTCTAAGTCGTTACTCAAGCGTTATGATATGACCACGCCATTAAGCAACACGTTACAACCCCCAAGTTATACTACATCAACTCAAGTACAACCAACATCATTACCAACCCGAGTCTTTGATGGACCAATTACACGTAGCCGAGCTAAGAAGCTACAGCAAGAGGTGCACGCGCTAGTCTTTGATGGACCAATTACACGTAGCCGAGCTAAGAAGCTACAGCAAGAGGTGCACGCGCTACTTTATGAATTTCAATTAAACACTAATGCGAACTTTATGCTACCTAAGTCGTATATGTTGATATTACTTAGGTTCACTAAGAGGAAGGACAAAACATATCAAAAGCGAATCAGCAAGAAGAGCTACGTCCGAGTCAGTCCAGCGCTATAGAACCGTCCAGAAGAAACAGTCATAACTTTTGATTCCCAAAAGCTATGAAGGCCCATAAGTACTTTTTGGAAAGCTCTTGAAGTCTAGTTTCCAATGCTTCGTATTAAACTGCATCATTCTACGAAGTTTCATTAAGCATGCTATATATGGTGAGAAAGCTTATCAAGTTAGCTTTCCAATGCAACCAGTCCCATGTCATTTGAAGATTCCTAGAAGAAGTTATTGCCAAAATACTGAAGGCTGCGCAGAAGTCAAACAGCCACACGGAAATCAGCTCTGCAGATCTTCCGAAGAGGCTCCTTCACATTAGCTCGTGAAAATACTTTTGTTTTGTGTTTATACCTCGCTAAGGCTGGTTGTTACTAGTATAAATACCCCCCTATGTCTATGATGTAAGGCAGCTTATGATAATCTAAAACAGAACCCCTTTGTTCAGCTGTGTGCTAACAAATATTGAGAGTGATCTCTACCCCTTTGCTCTTGTGAATTCCTTCGCGGGATTGCAGAAGCGGCGGCTTCATCCGCTCCCAATTGGTGCTCCTACTCCCTTCGAGGTCTCCTCGATTGATTGTAGGCTGTGTTGGTTGGTTCTTTGAGAGTGTGGTTGGGCGAATTCTCGATTCAGGCTGCCGGTTAAAGACGGTGGTTGGCTTCGAGTTTTATTTGTTAGGTTGCACTAGTTATCGCTGCTTGCAGCAAGTTATCTTGGCTTCTTTGAAGCTAGTTATCTGAAGATTGATCCTACGTCATGAAGATCGGGCATCGTGACGCATCATCTGGTATCAAAGCCTCAGTTGCCACGGTAGGATTCTTTACCCTTAGCTACATATATTTTATGTTCGTCCTATCCACCAAAAAGCCATAAAATATTTTGTCATAGCCCTTTGTTTCAATCTGTTGTTCCAGTGAGTTTTGTTAAGTTTCAGTCATTAGAGTCTTTGTTTAGTTGTTGGTCACTCTATCCTTTGTGTTCCCTTTGAGCCTCTTATATATATCTGAAAATATCCACAAAAAGAAAAATATGAAAACTCTCATCATTTCCTTCGCGTTAACTTTGATCCTATTTAAGTTATAGCTGCTGGTTGAGTTCTTTGTTAAGTATTATAAAGTGTGCAATATCATATCAGATCTCTGTGTTTAGTTCTATAAAAAAAGTATCAAAAAAAAGAGAAGAAAGGAAAGTACCAAAGAAAAGTGTTGAACAAGATTGTGAAAGAAAAGTAGAACAATCAGTTTGTTTATATGCACAAGTGCTGAAAATTTTATCAAGTTGTTCAACCAGTTTGCTATTGTTATTTGGTGCAAAATTTTGGTTGGATTTGATTGCAACACTTGCATTCCAATCATACTCCTTGTCTGCATCAAATCTGAAATTTCTTTGCGTGTGTGTTTGATCTACTTACATCACTCGAATCTTGTGGTCAGCACTAGGCAGGGAACTTCTAGTCGGATGGTTATTTAACTTAACAACAACTAGAATTCAGATTGTATCCCTTGTTTATTAATCCCCACCAAGCTCCACATATAAGCCATCGTAATCGGTACTCTGGTCTTGTATTCACTTAACCACCACTTTCTTGTTACCACCACACATTTTCTTGCAACCCGCAGGGAACTCATAAGAGCTTTGGTTGGTAAGAGTGGTGAGGTTGTGAGATTCTATATAGCTTCATATTCCACCTATATTTGTTGCCTTGTTGCCACTAACTTCGCAGGAAGATGGATCCCAACGTTGAGATTGAAGAATGTGTCACCCTGATACAATTCAATGAGCTCAAACAAAGCATAGAAGCCAAGCAAGATCTGTTGGCACAAGATCTTCAGACACTTATGGCTGAAATCAGAGGTCGTCGTCGACTCCCCGACGGTGTAAGAAACCATGATGAAGATGGGGAAGAAGATGAAGGAAATTATTCTAGAAGAGCAAGTGAACATGGGAGGAGAAATCAAGGTGCTGCATATGGTAGAGGAAGAGGCCGGAATCGAAGAAATAATGATAATGAAGAATCTGAATTTGGGGTTGATGATCAGTCCCAACGTCGCTATCGTCGTCATCATAGAGGCGTCAACCAAGAAGAGAGATTTGGGAAACTTAAGTTTACCATGCCAAAATTTGATGGTAGATCTGATCCTGAAGATTATTTCACATGGGAATTGAAGGTGGAGAAAATCTTCCGCCTACATAATTATTCAGAGGAGAAGAAACTCGCAATGGCATCTCTTGAGTTTGAGGGATATGCTCTGATTTGGTGGGAGCAACTTCTTCGTGATCGTGAAGAAGATGGAGAGGACCCTATTGTTACTTGGCAAGAGATGAAGCGAGAAATGAGAATTCGTTTTGTGCCGAAGCATTATCGGCGTGATCTTTTTGATAAATTGCAGAATTTGAGGCAAGGAAGTTTCTCTGTTGAGGAGTATTATAAGGAGATGGAGAAGGCCATGATTAGAGCCAATGTGTATGAAGACGAAGAGCAAACCATTGCACGTTTCATGGCTGGGTTACACTGCAACATTCAGCGTATTGTTGAGTTTCAGCCATACCAAAGTCTTATTGATTTGGTACATCAAGCCACCAAAGCTGAACGCCAGCTGCAACAAGATGCTAAGAGCAGCAAGTCCTTGCCATATGGTGCACGAACCATGACTGGAGGAAGCAAATCAATCTCAAGGTTTACTGTTGCATCCTCAGCAACAAAAGGTTCAACTGGGGGCCTGCGATCCAATATTCAAGGCAATTCTAGTGGAAAGAACGGTGCTGCTCCAAACCCAAGTTATAAACCAGCAGCATCCACTTCAATATCAGTGGGTTCAACAGCCAAGAGTAGTGGTATTCAGTGCTTCAAGTGTGGAGGTCGTGGTCATGTCATAAAGGAATGTCCAAATAATCGTGTGATCCTTGTGACTGATGATGGAGAATATACATCAGCTAGTGAAGAGGAAGCTGAAGCAGGAAATGAAGATGACATTGATAAATCTGAAGAACATATGGGATGTGAATTTGAGCATGGTACTACTCTTGTGGTTACACAAATCTTGAGTGTTCAAATGAAAGAAGCTGAAATTGGACAGCGACATAATCTTTTTCAAACGCGAGCAAAAGTGCAAGACAAAGTAGTTAAGGTGATCATTGATGGAGGGAGCTGCCATAATCTTGCAAGTCGTGAGATGGTTGAAAAGCTTGGTTTGAAGTTGCAGCGACACCATCATCCATATCATGTCCAATGGTTGAATGAATCGAGAGATATCAAGATTGGTTATAAGGTGAAAGTTCCGTTCAAGATTGGAGAGTATGTTGACACAGTGGAGTGCGATGTTGCACCCATGTCTGTGTGTCATATGCTGCTAGGAAGACCTTGACAATATGATCGATATTCTCAGCATTGTGGAAGAACAAATCAATACACGCTAGATCTGAAAGGGAGGAAGTTTGTACTCAAGCCTATGACCCCTCAACAAATCATGGCTGAACATTTACAAAAGAAAACTGAAATTAGTACAGCAAGTAGAGGAGGAGAAGAGCAAAAGAAATTGAGTGCCATCCACAATTCGGTGAGCGAGTGCTACAAGCCAAATACAAGAGATAAAAGGAAGGAAGAGGGAGAACATCTAGTTATGCTAGCCACAAAATCTGAGCTGAGAGAAGTGAGGAACAACCCATATCAAGTACTCTTTGTACTTGTAAACAAAGATGTTTTGATTTCTCCTAACGACATAACATCTCTTCCTAGTGTTGTGGCTGATCTTTTGCAGGACTTTGAAGACGTGTTTCCACAAGAAACACCGGCTGGACTACCTCCAATTCGAGGGATTGAGCATCAAATCGATCTTATTCCAGGGGCTGCGCTTCCTAACCGTCCACCATATCGAACCAATCCTGAAGAAACTAAGGAAATACAAAGGCAAGTACAAGAACTTCTTGATAAAGGTTTTGTTCGTGAAAGCTTAAGCCCTTGTGCTGTTCTTGTGATTTTAGTACCTACAAAAGATAGATCTTGGAGGATGTGTGTTTATCGGAGAGCTATAATTAATATTACCGTTCGCTATCGCCATCCTATTCCACAGCTAGATGATATGCTTGATAAATTAAGTGGTTCAACAATTTTTACTAAAATTGATTTGAGAAGTGGATACCGTCAAATAAGAATGAAAATTGGAGATGAATGGAAGACTGCATTTAAAACAAAATTTGGGCTGTATGAATGGTTAGTGATGCCCTTTGGGTTGACTAATGCTCCTAGTACTTTTATGAGATTAATGAACCATGTCTTAAGAACTTTCATTGGAAAATTTGTTGTTGTCTACTTTGATGTTATTCTAATTTACAGCAAGTCTTTTGATGAACATGTGAAACACATTCGACAAGTTTTAGAAGAGCTAAGAAAGGAGAAATTATTTGCTAATCTTGAGAAGTGCAGTTTTTGCACAGACCATGTTGTGTTTCTTGGCTTTGTTGTTTCAGGAAAGGGAATAGAAGTGGATGAATCCAAGTTGAAAGCAATCAAGGATTGGCCAGCTCCAACGAATGAAAGAACCAATATGGAAGTCTCCAAGCGTGTTGCTTATATAAAAAAGATATATGAGAAGACCAATGAAGCAATTGAGCTCAAAGCAGTGTGCAAGGCTGCAGGAATGAACAAGCATAGGAAGAAGTTATTTAAATCGGGGGACGTGGCTTGGATTCACTTGTGCAAAGAGCGTTTTCCTGATCAGCGC
This sequence comes from Zea mays, assembly GCF_902167145.1. Classification (NCBI taxonomy): domain Eukaryota; kingdom Viridiplantae; phylum Streptophyta; class Magnoliopsida; order Poales; family Poaceae; genus Zea; species Zea mays. The sequence goes on along the minus strand of NC_050096.1, from coordinate 272,432,107 downwards.
AAATCCAAATTGATGCCACGAGGGAATGGTCCATTTCGTGTTCTTGCCAAGATCAATAATAATGCATACAAGATAGATCTTCCACCAAGTTATGGCGTGAGCAACATGTTCAATATTACTGACCTTTTACCATTTACAAGTGAAGACACTTCAGAGTCGAGGACGACTCCTTTTCAAGGGGAGGAGGATGATATGACCACGCCATTAAGCAACACGTTACAACCCCCAAGTTATACTACATCAACTCAAGTACAACCAACATCATCACCAACCCGAGTCTTTGATGGACCAATTACACGTAGCCGAGCTAAGAAGCTACAGCAAGAGGTGCACGCGCTAGTCTTTGATGGACCAATTACACGTAGCCGAGCTAAGAAGCTACAGCAAGAGGTGCACGCGCTACTTTATGAATTTCAATTAAACACTAATGCGAACTTTATGCTACCTAAGTCGTATATGTTGATATTACTTAGGTTCACCAAGAGGAAGGACAAAACATATCAAAGGCGAATCAGCAAGAAGAGCTACGTCCGAGTCAGTCCAGCGCTACAGAACCGTCCAGAAGAAACAGTCATAACTTTTGATTCCCAAAAGCTATGAAGGCCCATAAGTACTTTTTGGAAAGCTCTTGAAGTCTAGTTTCCAATGCTTCTACAGCCGACTTAACCACATCTACCAGAAAGGCAGCCGACCTACTTTAGTGCTGACTGGTCAGAAGGTCAACAGTCTGCTTGATGACCATGTTTTCGTATTAAACTGCATCATTCTACGAAGTTTCATTAAGCATGCTATATATGGTGAGAAAGCTTATCAAGTTAGCTTTCCAATGCAACCAGTCCCATGTCATTTGAAGATTCCTAGAAGAAGTTATTGCCAAAATACTGAAGGCTGCGCAGAAGTCAAACAGCCACACGGAAATCAGCTCTGCAGATCTTCCGAAGAGGCTCCTTCACATTAGCTCGTGAAAATACTTTTGTTTTGTGTTTGTACCTCGCTAAGGCTGGTTGTTACTAGTATAAATACCCCCTTATGTCTATGATGTAAGGCAGCTTATGATAATCTAAAACAGAACCCCTTTGTTCAGCTGTGTGCTAACAAATATTGAGAGTGATCTCTACCCCTTTGCTCTTGTGAATTCCTTCGCGGGATTGCAGAAGCGGCGGCTTCATCCGCTCCCAATTGGTGCTCCTACTCCCTTCGAGGTCTCCTCGATTGATTGTAGGCTGTGTTGGTTGGTTCTTTGAGAGTGTGGTTGGGCGAATCCTCGATTCAGGCTGCCGGTTAAAGACGGTGGTTGGCTTCGAGTTTTATTTGTCAGGTTGCACTAGTTATCGCTGCTTGCAGCAAGTTATCTTGGCTTCTTTGAAGCTAGTTATCTGAAGATTGATCCTACGTCGTGAAGATCGGGCATCGTGACGCATCACGTTACATCCAAGAACAACATCTGCAGTAAGCATAAATACGATCGACGATCGACGGAAAAGCAAAACAGTGCACACAGAATGGGGCGAAATTCTTCTTCATTACAAAAGGGAAGCATTACCAAACTTAAAAATCAACTCATTATGAGCTGATTTTCTCCCCATTGTTCAATACCCTACACTACTACATTACATTTCGCTACACTATACTACTAACTACTACTACATTATTTCACTAATACTACTTCTACTACTAATCTATACTAACATTTAAAACAAGTGGTGTCTAGCCACTGGCCTTGTTGCTGCCCTTGCTGCCATCGCCGCCGTCGCCGCTGCCACCCTTGCCGCCGCCGTCGCCGCCCTGGCCGTCACCTTCGCCGCCGTCACCGCCGCCGTCGCCATCGCCTCCGTCATCGTCCTCGCCATCACCGTCGCCGCCGCTCTCCTCGGACGAGTCCGAGGAGTTCTCCTCGTCCGAGGAGTACTCCGACTCATTCGAGCCCTCGAGCCCGGCACGCTCGACGGCCCGGATGTAGGTCCACACCTCTGCGGCGAGCCCCTGGGAGTCGTCTGAGTCATCAGACGACGTCAGGGGAGAGGCACGGACCGGTGAGCCCTCTGACTCGGAGGAGAACTCCTCCTCCGAGTACTCCGAGTCGCCGAAGTCCTCCGAGGGAGGAGTCGGCTCACGTTTCCGCTTATCGCCGGAGTGATGCGAAGAACTCCCGCCTTTCTTACTCTTGCCCATGGTGGAGTAGAAGGAAAGTGAAGAAAGTAAGCAACAAGCAGCAGTAAGAGATGTGAAGATGCCGGAGAAGCAAACACACTATTTATAGAAGAAGGCAACCGCTCACCTCCTACCACGGCCACTGAACAGTCACAAAAATTCAATATGCAATTCAAACCGTCTCGAAACACGTCAGGCGGCTGGTGCCGTTCCACGTAACACGACACCCATTGGGACTCCAGTCAACTGCTTGGGCGATATGATTACACCCGCGGTCACATCAAGTTACTACTCAGAAGCAGTTTGCTAAACGCTCAGCGCACCAGGCCGTCCCTTGCCTACACCCATTGGGGGGACGTCCAGGAATTGTCGGCGTTTCGAGACAGGGGGGTCCCTAAGCCGACGAGTGAGTGTGCTGCGTGCCCCAGCCCAGATGGGTCGAGCGCGTGGGCGAGCGCGAAGGGGGGAGAGGCGAGGTGGCCGGAGTCGAGCGTGAGAGAGGTGGAAGTCCCGCGGCCTTCGTGTTCGTCCCGCGCCCAGGTCGGGTGCGCTTGTAGTAGGGGGGTTACAAGCATCCACGCGGGTGAGGGAAGCGAGCGGCCCCAAGAGAGCGCCTGTCCCGTCCTCGGTCCCGCGCGGCCAACCCTCTCTAAGAAGGCCCTGGTCCTCCCTTTTATAGTCGTAAGGAGAGGATCCAGGTGTACAATGGGGGGTGTAGCAGAGTGCTACGTGTCTAGCGGAGGGAGAGCTAGCGCCCTAGGTACATGCCAATGTGGTAGCCGGAGAGATCTGGGCACCCTGCTGGCGTGATGTCGTGGCTGTCGGAGGTGCGACGGAGCCTGGCGGAGGGACAGCTGTTGGAGTGGTCGAGTCCCTGCTGACGTCGTCCTGCTTCCGTAAGAGAGCTGGGGGCCGCCGTCGTCATAGAGCTTGTGGAGCGCCATCATTGCCCCTCTGGCGGAGCTGGCCGGATGGGACGCCGGTCTTGTTCTCCGTGACCCGAGTCGATTCAGGGTAGGATGATGATGGCGCTTCCTGTTGACGTGGCGGTCTGTGCCCTAGGCAGGGCGACGTGGGGGTTCCTCCGAAGCCGAGGTTGAGTCTGCCTTCCGTTGCCGTGGCCGAGCCCGAGCCATGGGGTCGGGCGAGGCGGAAGTCGTTCGGCCGAGGCCAGGGCGGAGTCCGAGCCCTGGGGTCGGGCGAGGCGGAGTTTCGTCGTCTTCCGGGTCTTAGCCCGAGTCCGAGCCCTGGGGTCGGGCGGAGCGGAGTTTCGTCGTCTTCCGGGTCTTAGCCCGAGTCCGAGCCCTGGGGTCGGGTCGGAGCGGAGTTTTCGTCGTCTTCCGGGTCTTAGCCCGAGTCCGAGCCCTGGGGTCGGGCGGAGCGGAGTTCGCCGTCTTCCGGGTCTTAGCCCGAGTCCGAGCCCTGGGGTCGGGCGGAGCGGAGTTCGCCGTCTTCCGGGTCTTAGCCCGAGTCCGAGCCCTGGGGTCGGGCGGAGCGGAGTTCGCCGTCTTCCGGGTCTTAGCCCGAGTCCGAGCCCTGGGGTCGGGCGGGGCGGAGTTCGCCGTGGCGCCTTTGGCAAGGCCTGACTGCCTGTCAGACTCACTCTGTCGAGTGGCACTGCAGTCGGAGTGGCGCAGGCGGCGCTGTCCTTCTGTCAGACTGGCCAGTGGAGCGGTGGAGTGACGGCGGTCACTTCAGCTCTGCCGGGTGCGCGTGTCAGGATGAAGGTGTCAGGCCACCTTTGCGTTAAATGCCCCTGCAATTTGGTCAGTCGGTGTGGCGATTTAGTCAAGGTTGCTTCTGAGCGAAGCCAAGGCCTCGGGCGAGCCTGTGATGTGTCCGCCATAAAAAGGGGGCCTCGGGCGAGACGGAAGTCTCTCGAGGTCGGCTGCCCTTGGCCGAGGCTAGGCTCGGGTGAAGCGTGATCGAGTCACTCGTGTGGACTGATCCCTGACTTAATCGTACCCATCAGGCCTTTGCAGCTTTATGCTGATGGGGGTTACCAGCTGAGAATTAGGCGTCTTGAGGGTACCCCTAATTATGGTCCCCGACAGTAGCCCCCGAGCCTCAAAGGGAGTGTTAGCACTCGCTTGGAGGCTTTCGTCGCACTTTTTTGCAAGGGGACCAGCCTTTCTCGGTTGCATTTCGTTCCGGTGGGTGCGCGCGAGCGCACCCGCCGGGTGTAGCCCCCGAGGCCTCGGAGGAGTGGTTACACTCCTTCGAGGTCTTAATACCTCGCGCAATGCTTCGGCTGGTCTGGTCGTTCCCTCATGCGAACTGGCCGTAGCCCGGGTGCACGGTCGGGGTCCAAGCTCTCGGGCTGGTATGTTGACGCTGTCAACGATTTGGCCGGAGCCGGTTTTTGCGAGAGCAGCCCCCGAGCCTCTGCACAGGGCGAGAGGGCGATCAGGGACAGACTCGACTTTTTACATACGCCCCTACGTCGCCTTTCCGCAAGGAGGAGGAGGGGAGTGCGCCATGTTACCCTCGGTGGGCACCGAACATGGTGTCTCCGGTGAGCTGCAAGCGGGTAATCCGAGTGGACGTCCGTGCCCCGTTCGTTGGGGGTCGGCTAGGGGCCCAGAGGCACGCCCAAAAGTACCTGCGGGTGATTTGCCGGACCCGGTCCCCTGGCGACGGGGTCCGAGGGATCGATGCCTCCCTCCGATGGGATTCCGTTACAAGATCGTTCCCGCTGGTCTCGGAAATGTCCTAGGGTACCTCGGGAGCGCAGCCCGAGCCTTGGTTATGTATCGAACGTACCCCTGGTCATCCCTCGCTCGGTGTCTTAGGCGACTGTGAACCCTTCGGGGGCCAGCCTTCGAACCCCTGATCAGTAATGGGCGCGGAGCCCGAGTAGCCTGAGGCGGCCATGGAACCCTTCGGGGGGCTGGCCTTCGAACCCCTGACCAGTAGTGGGTGTCGGGCCCACGCGATCTGAGGCGGCTGTTGAACCCTTCGGAGGGCCAGCCTTCGAACCCCTGATCAGTAGTGGGGGGCTCGGAGCCCGGTTCCTTCGCGGAGAAGGATCCCTTTCGGGGTATCCCCCTTTCCCGGTCCCTGTTGCAAGAGATAGAGAAAGAGGAAAACGGAAAAGGATACGAAATCGGACGACGTGGCGTACCTTTTCTGACGCGGTTATTACGGCGAGGGTGAAGCGCCGCGCGCTCCTCCCGTCAGAGGCGCCGCGTGTCCCGCCGCGGAGTTAATGCGACGGGGCGAGTGGTTGGCGGGGCGGCCGTTGCGCGCGTGCGATCCGTTCGAGGAACGGGTCACGGGTGCACCGTCTCCACGCCGTGAGAGGAGGCTCTCTTGCTGTCCCAGGATGGGACGTGAGCCTGGCTGACGACGTGACCGCTGCGCCCGCCCGCCTGCCACCGCTATTACTGCCGGCCCTCTTTCGGTCGCTTTGACCGACGCGCCAGGCTGGCGCTGTTGGGTCGCCTCGAGTCGCGGCATTGGCTCCGCAATCGAAGAGGCGCGATGGTGGCACAAGTGGCGGTGCGGTTGCTTGCATGCAGCAACTGGCGCGCCGGTTGCTCGACGCGTGGGCCTGGGTTCCCAAGCTGGCGTGTCAGAAGTTGGAGAAGCGCGTCCATCTGGCGCGGTTGCATGCCGCCTGCATGGCTGCCCGCCCCTTCTGCCCGTTGGTCTGGGCGAACATGGGGGGTCGCTTGTAACCGCTGGACGGTCGTGCGCACCACGCGCGGCGGTTCGGCTTCTTCTGCCCTGAGCCGGCTTGCATGACATGCGGGACCCAGCCCCCGAGTCGCAGGGGAGGGCCTTGGAGCGTGTTGGAGAAGACTCAGCCCGTGGCGCCTGGGGGCGCACGTAGGGAGAGTTGCCTTTAAAAGGAGGGAGACTCCTTTCGGAAGGCAACCATGTCTTCTTCCTCCCTTAAGCGTCGTGTCTTCCCATCTTTCAAGCCCCCGGATGGGGGGTATCCGCCGCCTCTCCGCCTCCTCGTTGGAGGAACGCAACTCCATGGGAGTTGGTACCTCTCAGCCATCGTTCGGCTTCAAGGATTTTCATCAGCCGGCCCGGCCGTACCCCCATGCCGACGATCACCCAGGATGGTGACCGCCGGTTTCTGGGTGGGGAAGAGCAAGCCGGGCTGCGATCTTGGTCCCACCCTCAGCTTCAAGGATGTTCATCATCCCCGCTGGGGTGGGAGCCACGCTGAGCCGGCGCTCTACCTTCCGCGCGGGTCCGCGGGTCGCCCTTTCCCGCGGCGTTCGGGGGTGGAGGCGCTCGCTGGCCCTGCGGACGGCGCGGACTTAGACAACGTGGGGCTGATCGACGGCGGGCGTTGTTACCTCCAGCGTGTCGGAGTCGTCGGCCGGGCTTCCGGCGGCCTCTCCTGCCGGAGGGTGACCGCCGCATCGTGTGCACGGGAGGACCACCCACGATTCCGCGCGCCGTTAGGGCGGCGTTCGTGTTCTGGGGTGGCCCTGCTTTTGCACTGGGACGGCGCCCTTGCTCAGAGGCCGGCGCCCCACTCGTCTGGGAGGATTTGAGTGGGGATCTGCCGGGGGGCTGGTGTCCCCTGCCATCGGCGCCGAGGCGGAGGCGGCTCGAGAAGTCCTCGTCACCGACGGGATCACTGCCACCACCCGCGCCCCGGGCCACCGCGCCGGCGTGCTTGTCCTCGCCCCTCGAGCGTCGGCGGGGGCGAGAGCAAGACCGCAGCAGCGCCGGCCTACCGTCGCCGTAGTCAGGATGGGCGGCGGCGAGCCGACCGTCGGTCTTCTGTTGCTCCGCAGGCCTTCCCCATGGAGTGGGGTCGTTCGTACCTGCGGAGGGGGGAACCGGAGTTCCGTTCGTAATGGCACTTCGAATGCCAATGCTTTTTGTTCATTGTGGCTGTCGGGGGCTGAACATGTATGTAATTTCGGCACGGAGCCGTGTTTTTTCCTCATTTTCGAGCACTAAGTCTCGCCTGTTGATTATCTGAACCGCTTTACCAAGCATGAGTCGCCCCGTGTCAAGGTGACGGGTGAGGTATCCGTATCCCGGAGGCGTAGGAATCCCTCGGCCCGTTCGGCCTTGTTGTCTGGGGTTCCTCTAGCTTAGTTAAAGAGACCCCTCGGCCGCCCTTCGGTGGACCGAGGCCAGGGGTAGCGATATCAGTATGAACAGAGGCGGAGTTGGCTCGAGAATGGGAACCTGGTTGGCCGGAGCCTAGTCGTGTTGTCCGTCAGCGGAGCCGACGCCAAAGTCGATCAGTCGAGGCCTCGGGTCGGGCTGGCGCCCTTGGAAGCCGGTTGACCGAGGCCCCAGGGGTAACCGGTCGAGCCGCCTGCTCGGGCCGGATTCCCGGAGGAGTCCCTGGGCCGCGTCGCCGCCCGAGGCTGGGTCGGGCTTTGCTGGAGACGTCGTCGATGCCGAGGGTGCTACGGCTCCCTTCAGCGTGAAGACCCGAGCCTGCAGGATCAGATCATCTTGTAGCGTGTGCTTTCTGCGGCCGCCGAGGCCAGAAAAACACACCCTCGCCGCGCTTGCGAAGCTGCGTCTTTTTTCCTCTTGTTTCGAGCATCTGGACTCTGTCGGTAACAGGGATGTTTGTGTGAGCGAGAGTTGCTTTTCGCGGAAGGGACGAGTGAGGTATCCGTATCCCCGAGGCGTGGGAATCCCTCGGCTCGGTCGGCCTTGCCGCTTACGCGTACTTTCACCCGTCCATGAGGCCCTGTCCCCGACTTAGTCGAGAAAGCTTAAAGGACTGCTTCGGCAGGAGAGCTTCCGAACGTGAAGACTTGTTCGGTCCACGGAGTCGCTTTATCCGAGCGCAAGTTACTTATCGCAGAAGGTGATGAGTGAGGTATCCGTATCCCGGAGGCGTAGGAGTCCCTCGGCTCGGTCAGCCTTGGCTGCTTACGTGTACTCCGTCGTTTCCAGGATCCGCTTTCCGAAGTAGTCAAGAAGCACGAAAGAAATCCTGCTAAAAAGAGATCCTTTTTCGAGGAAAAATTCGACGCAGAGGGGGTCTCCCCCCTTTTAGCCCCCGAGGGAGGGTCGTGCTTTGCCGAGGCTAGGCCGACCCTTCCTTGACGACTAAACTTTGCGTAGGCGCGAGGTATATGAACAACTTGAAAACATCTTAAGGGTAGAAGCGACGTAGCTGTTTGATGTTCCAAGCGTTGCCGTAGATTTCGCCTTGATTGTTGGCCAGCTTGTATGTTCCGGGCTTCAGAACTTTGGTGATGACGAATGGCCCTTCCCAGGGGGGCGTGAGCTTGTGCCTCCCTCGGGCGTCTTGCCGCAGCCGAAGCACCAGATCGCCCACCTGGAGTTCTCGGGACCGGACCCCTCGGGCGTGGTAGCGTCGCAGGGACTGTTGATACCGCGCCGAGTGTAGTAAGGCCCTGTCCCGAGCTTCCTCCAGCTGGTCCAGCGATTCCTCTCGGCTGGCTTGGTTGCTTTGTTCGGTGTAGGCCCTCGCCCTCGGGGAGCCGTATTCCAGGTCAGTGGGCAAGATAGCTTCAGCCCCGTAGACTAGGAAAAACGGCGTGAAGCCCGTGGCACGACTCGGCGTCGTCCTTAGGCTCCAGACCACCGAGGGGAGTTCCTTCATCCATCGCTTGCCGAATTTGTTGAGGTCGTTGTAGATCCGAGGCTTGAGCCCTTGTAGAATCATGCCGTTGGCACGCTCTACTTGCCCATTCGACATGGGATGAGCCACGGCGGCCCAGTCCACCCGGATATGGTGATCCTCGCAAAAATCCAAGAATTTTTTGCCGGTGAACTGGGTGCCGTTGTCGGTGATGATGGAGTTCGGGACCCCGAAGCGATGGATGATGTTGGTGAAGAACGCCACCGCCTGCTCGGACCTGATGCTGTTCAGAGGTCGGACCTCGATCCACTTGGAGAATTTGTCGATGGCGACCAGCAGGTGCGTGTAGCCCCCGGGCGCCTTCTGCAAGGGACCGACGAGGTCCAGACCCCATACAGCGAAGGGCCAAGTGACGGGTATTGTTTGCAGAGCCTGAGCGGGCAGGTGTGTCCGCTTCGCATAGAATTGGCACCCTTCGCAGGTGCGGACAATTCTAGTGGCGTCAGCCACCGCCGTTGGCCAGTAGAAGCCTTGCCGGAAAGCATTTCCGACAAGGGCTCGGGGCGCTGCGTGGTGGCCGCAAGCCCCCGAGTGTATTTCTTGCAGCAGTTCCCGACCTTCAGCGATGGAGATGCATCGCTGGAGGATGCCCGAGGGGCTGCGGTGGTAGAGCTCCTCTTCGTCGCCCAGCAAGACGAATGACTTGGCGCGTCGCGCTACCCGCCGAGCCTCGACTTGGTCGAAGGGTAGCTCCCCTCGGCGGAGATATTGCAGGTACGGGGCCTGCCAATCTTGGTCTGGCGTGGCCCCGCTCTGCCCTTCCTCGACGTTCAGTGCCCCGCCCTCGGGGGCCGAGGGTACCTCGGGCTCTGCCGAGGGTACCTCGGGCCGTGCCGAGGGTACCTCGGGCTGGGCCGAGGGTACCTCGGGCTCGGGCGCGTCGTCGAGCTTGACGGATGGTTGATGCAGATCCCGGGAGAAGACGTCCGGGGGGACTGTCGTTCGCCCCGAGGCTATCTTAGCCAGCTCGTCTGCGGTTTCGTTGTAGCGCCGAGCGATGTGGTTGAGCTCGAGTCCGAAGAACTTGTCTTCCAGGCGCCGAACCTCGTCGCAGTAGGGCTCCATCTTCGGGTCACGGCAGTGGGAGTTCTTCATGACTTGGTCGATGACGAGCTGTGAATCACCGCGGGCGTCGAGGCGTCTGACCCCTAGCTCGATGGCGATCCGCAATCCGTTGACCAGAGCTTCGTACTCGGCCACATTGTTGGACGCCGGGAAATGGAGGCGCAGCACGTAGCGTAAGTGCTTTCCGAGGGGCGAGATGAAGAGCAGGCCCGCGCCGGCCCCCGTCTTCATCAGCGACCCGTCGAAAAACATGGTCCAGAGCTCCGGTTGGATCGGAGTCGTTGGCAGCTGGGTGTCGACCCATTCGGCCACGAAATCCGCCAACACCTGGGACTTGATGGCCTTCCGAGGGGCGAACGAGATCGTTTCGCCCATGATTTCCACCGCCCACTTTGCGATCCTGCCCGAGGCCTCTCGGCACTGGATGATCTCCCCCAGAGGGAAGGATGACACCACAGTTACCGGATGAGACTCGAAGTAGTGTCGCAGCTTCCGCCTTGTCAGGATCACAGCATACAGCAGCTTTTGAACTTGTGGGTAGCGGATCTTAGTCTCGGACAGCACTTCGCTGATGAAGTAGACCGGCCTCTGAACGGGCAATGCATGCCCTTCCTCTTGCCTTTCGACCACAATCGCGGCGCTAACCACCTGAGTGGTCGCGGCGACGTAGACCAAGAGGGCTTCTCCGTCCGCCGGGGGCACCAAGACAGGCGCCTTTGTAAGGAGCGCCTTCAGGTTGCCGAGGGCTTCCTCGGCCTCAGGGGTCCAAGCGAAACACTCGGCCTTCCTTAAGAGGCGGTACAGAGGCAGACCTCCTTCGCCGAGGCGTGAGATGAAGCGGCTCAGGGCCGCGAGGCATCCCATGACCCTCTGTACCCCTTTTAAGTCCTTGATGGGTCCCATGCTGGTGATGGCCGCGATCTTCTCCGGGTTGGCTTCGATGCCTCGCTCGGAGACGATGAACCCTAGGAGCATGCCTCGGGGCACCCCGAAGACACACTTCTCAGGATTAAGCTTGACTCCTTTCGCCTTGAGACACCGGAATGTCACTTCAAGGTCGGAGAGGAGGTCGGAAGCCTTCCTTGTCTTGACTACGATGTCATCGACGTAGGCCTCGACTGTGCGACCGATGTGTTCGCCGAACACATGGTTCATGCACCGCTGGTACGTCGCGCCCGCATTCCTCAAACCGAACGGCATGGTGACATAGCAGTACATGCCGAACGGCGTGATGAAAGAAGTCGCGAGCTGGTCGGACTCTTTCATCCGGATCTGGTGATACCCTGAGTAGGCATCGAGGAAGGACAGGGTTTCGCACCCAGCGGTGGAATCCACGATTTGGTCGATGCGAGGCAGAGGGTAGGGAACCTTCGGACATGCTTTGTTGAGACCAGTGTAGTCTACACACATCCGCCATTTCCCCCCTTTCTTCCTCACAAGCACAGGGTTGGCAAGCCATTCGGGATGGAATACCTCTTTGATGAACCCTGCTGCCATTAGCTTGTGGATCTCTTCGCCAATCACTCTGCGCTTCTCCTCGTCGAATCGGCGCAGAGGCTGCCTGACGGGTCGGGCTCCGGCCCGAATATCCAGCGAGTGCTCGGCGACATCCCTCGGTATGCCGGGCATGTCCGAGGGACTCCACGCAAAGACGTCGGCGTTTGCGCGGAGAAAGTCGACGAGCACTGCTTCCTATTTGGGGTCGAGCCCGGAACCGATCCGGACCCGCTTGGTGGTGTCGCCACTGGGGTCGAGAGGGACGGCCTTGACCGTCTCCGCTGGCTCGAAGTTGCCGGCGTGGCGCTTCACGTCTGGCACCTCCTTGGAGAGGTTCTCCAGGTCGGCGATGAGGGCCTCGGACTCGGCGAGGGCCTCGGCGTACTCCACGCACTCCACGTCGCATTCGAACACGTGTTTGTACGTGGGGCCGACGGTGATGACCCCGTTGGGGCCCGGCATCTTGAGCTTCAAGTAGGTGTAGTTGGGGACGACCATGAACTTCGCGTAGCATGGCCTCCCTAGCACGGCGTGGTAGGTTCCTCGGAACCCGACCACCTCGAACGTCAGGGTCTCCCTTCGGAAGTTGGAGGGTGTCCCGAAGCAGACGGGGAGGTCGAGTCGCCCGAGGGGCTGGACGCGCTTCCCAGGGATGATCCCGTGGAAGGGCGCAGCGCCTGCTCGGACGGAGGACAGATCGACGCGCAGGAGCTTGAGGGTCTCGGCGTAGATGATGTTGAGGCAACTGCCCCCATCCATCAGGACCTTGGTGAGCTTGACATCGCCGACAACGGGGTCGACGACGAGCGGGTATTTCCCCGGGCTCGGCACATGATCGGGGTGGTCGGCCTGGTCGAAAGTGATGGGCTTGTCGGACCAGTCTAGGTAGACTGGCGCCGCCACCTTCACCGAGCAGACCTCCCGGCGCTCTTGCTTGCGGTGCCGAGCCGAGGTATTCGCCGCATGCCCTCCATAGATCATGAAGCAGTCGCGGACCTTGGGGAACTCTCCTGCTAGGTGATCTTCGTTCTTGTCGTCGTCGCGGGCCCTGCCACCCTCGGCGGGTGGCCCGGCCCTGTGGAAGTGACGCCGAAGCATAACGCACTCCTCGAGGGTGTGCTTGACGGGCCCCTGATGGTAGGGGCACGGCTCCTTGAGCATCTTGTCGAAGAGGTTTGCACCTCCGGGGGGCTTCCGAGGGTTCTTATACTCGGCGGCGGCGACAAGGTCCGCGTCAGCGGCGTCGCGTTTCGATTGCGACTTCTTCTTGCCTTTCTTCTTGGCGCCGCGCGGAGCAGACGCCTCGGGAGCTTCTTCCGATGGGCGGCCCTGGGGCTGCTTGTCCTTTCGGAAGATAGCTTCGACCGCCTCCTGGCCAGAGGCGAACTTGGTGGCGATGTCCATCAGCTCGCTCGCCCTGGTGGGGGTTTTGCGACCCAGCTTGCTCACCAGGTCGCGGCAAGTGGTGCCGGCGAGGAACACGCCGATGACATCCGAGTCGGTGATGTTGGGCAGCTCGGTGCGCTGCTTCGAGAATCGCCGGATGTAGTCCCGGAGCGACTCCCCCGGCTGTTGCCGGCAGCTTCGAAGGTCCCAGGAATTCCCGGGGCGCACGTATGTGCCCTGGAAATTGCCAGCGAAGGCTTGGACCAAGTCGTCCCAGTTGGAGATCTGCCCCGGAGGCAGGTGCTCCAACCAGGCGCGAGCAGTGTCGGAGAGGAACAGGGGGAGGTTACGGATGATGAGGTTGTCGTTGTCCGTTCCACCCAGTTGGCAGGCAAGGCGGTAGTCCGCGAGCCACAGTTCCGGTCTCGTTTCCCCCGAGTACTTCGTGATAGTAGTCGGGGGTCGGAACCGGGTCGGGAATGGCGCCCGTCGGATGGCCCGACTGAAGGCCTGCGGACCGGGTGGTTCGGGCGAGGGACTCCGATCCTCCCCGCTGTCGTAGCGCCCCCCACGCCTGGTGTGGTAGCCTTGGCGCACCCTTTCGTCGAGGTGAGCCCGACGGTCGCGTCGATGGTGCTCGTTGCCGAGGTGGCCCGGGGCCGCAGGCGCGGTGTTGCGCGTGCGCCCGGTGTAGACCGAGGCTTCCCGCATGAATCGGGAAGTCGCGGCATGAGGTTCCGAGGGATAACCTTGCCTTCGGGAGGCAGTGCTCTCGGCCCGCCGGGCCGCAGCGCCTTCCAGGAGATTCTTGAGTTCTCCCTGGATTCGCCGACCCTCGGTGGTTGACGGCTCCGGCATCGCGCGGATGAGCATTGCTGCGGTTGCCAGGTTCTGACCAACCCCGCTGGATGCGGGCGGCGGCCTGATCCTGACATCGTTGGCGACGCGGTGCTAGAGACCTTGGGGCAGGTGACGTATTTCTCCGGCCAGGGGTTGGCCCACCCATGCTTGTCCGACGTCCCGGCGGATCGGCTCAAGCGCTCCTGTTCCCTCGTTGAGCCTGGCCTGCGCCTCGCGGACTTGCTCGAGTTGTGGGTCGTAACCCCCCGCCGGAGCGGGGACCACAGCTAGCTCCCGTGGGATGTCGGCGCGAGGCACCGGCCTAGGGAGATCACCGTCCTCCGGCATGCCAAGATGGTTGCCTTCGGAGGGATCCCCTAGCTCGATGTGGAAACATTCGCGGCTTGGGCCGCAGCTCTCGTCGCCAAGGCTGCGGCTTCCATCGGAACAGCCGGATAGGCAGTAGTCACATGCGGTCATGAAGTCTCGCACGGCACTGGGGTTGCCAAGTCCGGAGAAATCCCAACCGATGCTGGGATCGTCATCTTCCTCGGACCCAGAGGGCCCGTAGGTCGAGACGTCCGTCAGTCGGTCCCAAGGCAACCGCATACGGAACCTCAGTGGGGTTGCACTCGCCTCAATGAGAGCGCCCGCCAAAACGAGGTCGTTTGGCGGGTTGAGGCCGAGTCGAAATGACGCAAGATGGGAGTTAGTCGGTACCTTTTTGTCGACGAGGAGCGACGTAGTCACATCGGGGACTGGTTGCACCGTCATCTCTGGTTCGAGGGCGACGTCCTGCAGGCTTTCCGCGAGCGCGCCGGCGTCGTCTCCTTGCTCGGGGTCAGCGTGCCGCGGGGGGACGGCGCTTGCCTCCGTCTTGAACGCGAGGTCGACGTCCGGCGTGCCTTCCGTCGGGGTGTCGGGGGCGTCGATTCGCTCGACGGCCGACGAAGCGCGGCCTCCCACCTGGCCTTGACGGCCCCGCCTCCTCCTCCGTTGGCGGGGGAGAGAACGGAGCGAGCCCGAATGTTGCCCTTCCACCACGCGGGGAAGACGTCGTCGATTCCGCCGCCGGCGGGCGGGTTGTCGGCCGCCATTGTCGTAGTCGCGCGGCGGTGGAAGAAGTATCATGTCGTAGCTGCCGTCGAAGGACATGAACTCAAGAGTCCCGAAACGAAGCACCGTCCCGGGCCGGAGAGGTTGCTGGAGACTGCCCATCTGGAGCTTGACGGGGAGCTGTTCGTCAGCACGCAGCAGGCCCCTACCTGGCGCGCCAACTATCGGCGTTTCGAGACAGGGGGGTCCCTAAGCCGACGAGTGAGTGTGCTGCGTGCCCCAGCCCAGATGGGTCGAGCGCGTGGGCGAGCGCGAAGGGGGGAGAGGCGAGGTGGCCGGAGTCGAGCGTGAGAGAGGTGGAAGTCCCGCGGCCTTCGTGTTCGTCCCGCGCCCAGGTCGGGTGCGCTTGCAGTAGGGGGGTTACAAGCGTCCACGCGGGTGAGGGAAGCGAGCGGCCCCAAGAGAGCGCCTGTCCCGTCCTCGGTCCCGCGCGGCCAACCCTCTCTAAGAAGGCCCTGGTCCTCCCTTTTATAGTCGTAAGGAGAGGATCCAGGTGTACAATGGGGGGTGTAGCAGAGTGCTACGTGTCTAGCGGAGGGAGAGCTAGCGCCCTAGGTACATGCCAATGTGGCAGCCGGAGAGATCTGGGCACCCTGCTGGCGTGATGTCGTGGCTGTCGGAGGTGCGGCGGAGCCTGGCGGAGGGACAGCTGTTGGAGCGGTCGAGTCCCTGCTGACGTCGTCCTGCTTCCGTAAGAGAGCTGGGGGCCGCCGTCGTCATAGAGCTTGTGGAGCGCCATCATTGCCCCTCCGGCGGAGCTGGCCGGATGGGACGCCGGTCTTGTTCTCCGTGACCCGAGTCGATTCGGGGTAGGATGATGATGGCGCTTCCTGTTGACGTGGCGGTCTGTGCCCTAGGCAGGGCGACGTGGGGGTTCCTCCGAAGCCGAGGTTGAGTCTGCCTTCCGTTGCCGTGGCCGAGCCCGAGCCATGGGGTCGGGCGAGGCGGAAGTCGTTCGGCCGAGGCCAGGGCGGAGTCCGAGCCCTGGGGTCGGGCGAGGCGGAGTTTCGTCGTCTTCCGGGTCTTAGCCCGAGTCCGAGCCCTGGGGTCGGGCGGAGCGGAGTTTCATCGTCTTCCGGGTCTTAGCCCGAGTCCGAGCCCTAGGGTCGGGTCGGAGCGGAGTTTTCGTCGTCTTCCGGGTCTTAGCCCGAGTCCGAGCCCTGGGGTCGGGCGGAGCGGAGTTCGCCGTCTTCCGGGTCTTAGCCCGAGTCCGAGCCCTGGGGTCGGGCGGAGCGGAGTTCGCCGTCTTCCGGGTCTTAGCCCGAGTCCGAGCCCTGGGGTCGGGCGGAGCGGAGTTCGCCGTCTTCCGGGTCTTAGCCCGAGTTCGAGCCCTGGGGTCGGGCGGAGCGGAGTTCGCCGTCTTCCGGGTCTTAGCCCGAGTCCGAGCCCTGGGGTCGGGCGGGGCGGAGTTCGCCGTGGCGCCTTTGGCAAGGCCTGACTGCCTGTCAGACTCACTCTGTCGAGTGGCACTGCAGTCGGAGTGGCGCAGGCGGCGCTGTCCTTCTGTCAGACTGGCCAGTGGAGCGGTGGAGTGACGGCGGTCACTTCAGCTCTGCCGGGTGCGCGTGTCAGGATGAAGGTGTCAGGCCACCTTTGCGTTAAATGCCCCTGCAATTTGGTCAGTCGGTGTGGCGATTTAGTCAAGGTTGCTTCTGAGCGAAGCCAAGGCCTCGGGCGAGCCGGTGATGTGTCCGCCATAAAAAGGGGGCCTCGGGCGAGACGGAAGTCTCTCGAGGTCGGCTGCCCTTGGCTGAGGCTAGGCTCGGGTGAAGCGTGATCGAGTCACTCGTGTGGACTGATCCCTGACTTAATCGTACCCATCAGGCCTTTGCAGCTTTATGCTGATGGGGGTTACCAGCTGAGAATTAGGCGTCTTGAGGGTACCCCTAATTATGGTCCCCGACAGGAATTTTCAATAGATTTTCCTAAGCAGTCACATCCATACAATATACGCAATGAATACCTCAAGACAGAAGGAAGATATCAACAGGGATCAGAGGAAAGCCAAATATAGCCAATGAGGTACAAGTCTAATCGACAGAAGCATTGAAGCACGATGTGATATGAAGACTAGCCAAAGGCCATCTACCGAACGTCCAATCAGTCGCAGATCAAATAAATTGCAAGACCTAGCAAGATATGGACACATCACGTGCTCGATTTTGAAGACAAAAACGAATGCTGACCTCTAAAGCATAATGTTGATGATATAATGCTGATCTCTAAAGCATTTGACAAAAGGAAAGGATTGTTTCTAAAGAAAAAAAGACAGCATGAGATGAAGACCTTCGAGCGGATTATTTTCAAAAATCCACTCAAAGCTCGGGGGCTACACCCATTCGGTGCACCCAATAAATCATCTACCCCGAGAGGCAGAATGCTAACCTCTAAAGCATAGGGCGAAACTAAGACAAGGCTGACTTCTGAAAAAGCACAAATGGAAGATAAAAGTGATTTTTGAGAAGACTTAAAATGAAGACCTTCGAGTGGATTATTTACAAAAAAGCACTTGAAGCTCGGTGGCTACACCCATTAGGTGCACCTTCGGTGCACCCAATGAAATTTGAGTCCTAAAAAATCAAAATGCTGACCTCCAAAACATAAACTCAAGGCAGAACACCGAGTTTTGAAGAGTAATAGTGGAAGAAGACAGTAAAAGATCGTTTTTACTGGGTCACTCAGAGTTCAGGAGCAGTGGCCCGGCAGACTTACTTTCGAGTTATTCCTTATCAAAATTTAAAAACTGCAAGCTGGACCTTGGATCTTTGGGCCGGTTATTTCAAAATCAACCCAAAGATCGGGGGCTTGTGGGGGACGGATATCCCCCGGGTCCACCAGAAGGATAAAAGACCTCACGAAAGGCCCATGGGCCCAATCATTTGCGAGGTCATCCCTTCGTGGGCCTGGGGAAGAATGACTAGTGAAGTGGATCGACACAAGATCGGATCAACGCAAGCCCAGATGGCCCAACGAATTTGAGTGATGATCGCAATAGTGACCCGACCTCCCCGCGCAGGGGCCCCACGTATCGGAACAGAGCGGAGATAGGTCAGTAGGATTATAGGAAGATAGACTCAGTCGGTTCACTATTACTTAGGCACACGTTGTTATCATATCCACATGTAACGCCCCACGGTCGAATATATAAGGCCTAGGGGGCACCCCTTCAAAGACATCTATCCCACTACTTAGACATCCACCTGGCCCTCTACGTTTCCAACACTAGAGAGCCTCCTTGTAACCCACCACATAAAGTACTCACACCAGGATGTAGGGTGTTACGCATCTCCAAGCGGCCCGAACCTGTATAAAACTGTCCACTGCTTCTCGTGCATTAGCACGAACCATCGAGCTACAGTCGGTAACACCGTCCTACTCCAAAAAGCACCTTAAGGGCAACCCCGGGTGCGCGGTCAGACCCAAAACACCGACACTCGCTTCAAGCTACTTAGCCGTTCTAACTTTCATAACTAAGTTTTGTGGCCATTAGTGTTGAATTTTACAGGATCACCTATTCACCCCCCCTCTAGGTGCCCTCAATTGGTATCGGAGCCGTTCTCTTCACGTAAGGGACTAATCGCTTGAAGAGATGGATCCTAAGGGAAAGGGGATGGTGGTCAACGACAAGGAGAAGGAGTCCTTCCTCAATGAGCCTAGAGACGACAAGCCTACTGACTCAGGCTCAAGTCACAAGAAGAGGGATAGGAAGAAGAAGAGGCGCATCAAGAAAATTGTCTACTACGACAGCGATGCCTCTTCATCTTCACCAAGAGACGACGATGACGATGACTCTTCATCGAAAAAGAAAACGGTTAATCAAAATTATTCATTTGATTATTCACGTATTCCATTCAATTATAATGCTCATTTACTATCAATTCCACTTGGGAAACCTCCACACTTTGATGGAGAAGACTACTTGAAAGGGAAATAGGCTTACACCTTTTCCAAATTGATTTTGGTGGTTGAATTGCCCAACACAAATAATTGGACTAACTAGTTTGCTCTAGATTATGAGTTCTACAGGTGCCAAAGGTTCACAACAAACCAATAAAAATACCGACAAAGGATTCAAATAGAGAGAGCAAAGGTCAACCGAAGTGTGCCCTGGTCTGGCGCATCGGACTGTCCGGTGTGCCACCGGACTGTGTCCGGTGCACCAGGGACTCCAACTCTGAACTGCTCACCTGCGGGAATTCTGGAGGCTGCTCCGCTATAATTCACCGAACTGTCTGGTGGAGCACCGGACTGTCCGGTGTGCCAGTGGAGCAACGGCTACTTCGCGCCAACGGTCGTCTGCAGAAGGCATTAAATGCGCTACAGTGCGCGCCAGAGTCAGAGCAGAGGCAGATGGCGCACCGGACACTGAACAGTGTCTGTCCGGTGCACCACCGAACTGTCCGGTGGCCCAGAAGACAGAAGCTCCAACGGTCAGAATCCAACGGCCAGGTGATGTGACAGGCGCACCGGACAGTGTCCGGTGGCGCACCAGACTGTCCGGTGCGCCATGCGACAGATAGCCTTCCAACGGCCACTTTTGGTGGTTGGGGCTATAAATACCCCAACCACCCCACCATTCATTGCATCCAAGTTTTCCAACTTCCCACACCTTACAAGAGCTATAGCATTCAATACAAGACACACCAAAGAGATCAAATCCTCTCCCAAGTCCATAGTTCATTCCAAATCAAATAGTGACTAGTGAGAGAGTGGCTTGTGTTCATTTGAGCTCTTGCACTTGGATTGCTTCTTTTTCTCATTCTTTCTTGTGATCAACTCAATTGTAACCGAGGCAAGAGACACCAATTGTGTGGTGGTCCTTGCGGGGACTTTGTGTCCTGTTTGATTGAGAAGAGAAGCTCACTCGGTCTAAGTGACCGTTTGAGAGAGGGAAAGGGTTGAAAGAGACCCGGTCTTTGTGACCACCTCAACGGGGAGTAGGTTTGCAAGAACTGAACCTCGGTAAAACAAATCCTTGTGTCTCACTCTTTATTTGCTTGCGATTTTTTTTTCACCCTCTCTCTCAGACTCTTTCATATCTCTAACGCTAACCCGGCTTGTAGTTGTGCTTAAGTTTATAAATTTCAGATTCGCCCTATTCACCCCCCTATAGGTGACTTTTAATTGGTATCAGAGCCCGATGCTTCATTAGAGCCTAACCGCTCGAAGTGATGTCGGGAGCATCTGCCAAGAGGGAGATCGGGACCGGCGAGAAGCCCGCCACAAGCCATGGGAAGGCTCCATCCGGGGAGTCCGCCAACAAGGTGAAGGGATCCCCTTCACATGACAAGTCGTGTCGGAGCAGTGACAAGAAAAATAAGATGAAGAAGGTGGTCTACTACGAGACCGACTCTTCGTCGCCATCCACCTCCGGCTCCGACACATCGTCCGTAACTTCTAAGCGCCATGAGCGCAAGAAGTTTAGTAAGATCCCCCTACGATACCCTCACATTTCCAAACGTACTCCATTACTTTCCGTCCCATTAGGCAAACCACCTATGTTTGATGGTGAAGATTATAATATGTGGAGTGATAAAATGAGGCATCATCTAACCTCACTCCACACTAGCATTTGGGATGTTGTTGAGATTGGAGTACAGGTACCATCACCGGGGGATGAAGACTATGATTCAGACGAGGTCGCCCAAATCTGACACTTCAACTCCCAAGCCACCACTATACTCCTCGCATCTCTAAGTCGAGAGGAGTATAACAAGGTGCAAGGGTTAAAGAGCGCCAAGGAGATTTGGGACGTGCTCAAGACCGCGCACGAAGGAGACGAGGTGACCAAGATCACCAAGAGGGAGACGATCGAGGGGGAGCTCGGTCGATTTAGACTTCACCAAGGGGAGGACCCACAAGCCATGTACAACCGCTTGAAGACCTTGGTGAACTAAGTGCGCAACCTCGGGAGCACCAAATGGGATGACCATGAGATGGTCAAGGTTATTCTAAGATCCCTCGTTTTCCTTAACCCTACGCAAGTTCAATTAATTCGAGGTGATCCTAGATACACGCTAATGTCTCCCGAGGAGGTCATAGGTAAATTTGTGAGCTTTGAGCTAATGATCAAAGGCTCCAAAAAGATCATCGAGCAAGGCGACTCCTCCACGCCCGAAGCACAACCTGTTGCATTCAAAGCAACGGAGGAGAAGAAAGAAGATTCTACTCCAAGTAGAATCCCCATCGATGCCTCCAAGCTCGACAATGAGGAAATGGCGCTCATCATCAAGAGCTTCCGCCAAATCCTCAAGCAAAGGAGGGGGAAGGATTACAAGCCCCGCTCCAAGAAAGTTTGTTACAAGTGTGGTAAGCCCGGTCATTTTATTGCAAAATGTCCACTATCTAGTGACAGTGACAGGGGCGACGACAAGAAGGGGAGAAGAAAGGAGAAGAAGAGGTACTACAAGAAGAAGGGCGGCGATGCCCATGTTTGCCGGGAGTGGGACTCCGACGAGAGTTCCACCGACTCCTCCTCCTACGAGGACGCCGCAAACATCGCCGTCACCAAGGGTCTTCTCTTCCCCAACGTCGGCCACAAGTGTCTCATGGCAAAGGACGGCAAAAAGAAGAAGGTTAAATCTAAATCCTCCACTAAATATGCGACATCTAGCGATGAGGCTAATTCTAGTGATGATGAGGATAATTTGCGTACCCTTTTTGCCAACCTAAACATGCAACAAAAAGAAAAGTTAAATGAATTAATTAGTGCTATTCATGAGAAGGATGAACTCTTGGACTCCCAAGAGGACTTCCTAATTAAGGAAAACAAGAAGCATGTTAAGGTTAAAAATGCTTACGCTCTAGAAGTAGAAAAATGTGAAAAACTATCTAGTGAGCTAAGCACTTGCCATGATATAATTGCCAACCTTAGAAATGAGAATGCTAGATTAATTGCTAAGGTTGATTCAAATGTTTGTGATGATTCAATTCCCAATCTTAGAGATGATAATGTTAGTTTACTTGCTAAGATTGAAGAATTGAATGTCTCTCTTGCTAGCCTTAGAAACGAGTATGAAAAATTGATTGCTAAGGCTAAGGACTTAGATGTTTGCAATGTTACAGTTTCAAATCTTAGAAGTGAAAATGACATTTTACATGCTAAGATTGTTGAACTAAAATCTTGCAAACCCTCTACATCTACCGTTGAACATGTTTCCATTTGCACTAGATGTAGAGACATTAATGTTGATGCTATTCATGATCACCTAGCTTTAATTAAGAAACAAAATAATCACATAGCTCAACTTAATGCCAAAATTAATGAGCATGACTTAGAAAATGAAAATTTTAAATTTGCTAGAAGCATGCTCTATAGTGGGAGACACCCTGGCATCAAGGATGGCATTGGCTTCCAAAAGGGAGACAATGTAAAACTTAATGCCCCTCCTAAAAGATTGTCTAATTTTGTTAAGGGCAAGGCTCCCATGCCTCAGGATAACGAGGGTTACATTTTGTACCCTGCCGGTTATCCCGAGCATAAGATTAGGAGAATTCACTCTAGGAAGTCTCACTCTGGCCCTAATCATGCTTTTATGTATAAGGGTGAGACATCTAGCTCTAGGCAATCAACCCGTGCAAAATTGCCTAAGAAGAAAACTCCTATTGCATCAAATGATTTTAACATTTCATTTAAAACTTTTGATGCATCTTATGTTTTGACTAACAAATCCGGCAAAGTAGTTGCCAAGTATGTTGGGGGCAAGCACAAGGGGTCAAAGACTTGTGTTTGGGTACCCAAAGTTCTTGTATCTAATGTCAAAGGACCCAAAATCGTTTGGGTACCTAAAATCAAGAACTAAATTTGTTTTGTAGGTTTATGCATCCGGGGGCTCAAGTTGGATCATCGATAGTGGGTGCACAAACCACATGACAGGGGAGAAGAAGATGTTCTCCTCCTACGAGAAAAACCAAGATCCCCAACAAGCTATCACATTCAGGGATGGGAATCAAGGTTTGGTCAAAGGATTGGGTAAAATAGCTATATCACCTGATCATTCGATTTCCAATGTTTTTCTTGTAGATTCTTTAGATTACAATTTGCTTTCCGTTTCTCAATTATGTAAAATGGGTTACAACTACCTTTTTACGGATATAGGTGTTACCGTCTTTAGAAGAAGTGATGATTCAATAGCATTTAAGGGAGTGTTAGAGGGTCAGCTATACTTAGTAGATTTTGATAGAGCTGAACTCGACACTTGCTTGATTGCTAAGACTAACATAGGCTGGCTCTGGCATCGCCGACTAGCACATGTTGGAATGAAGAATCTTCACAAGCTTCTAAAGGGAGAACACATTTTGGGACTAACAAATGTTCATTTTGAGAAAGACAGGGTTTGTAGCGCATGTCAGGCAGGGAAGCAAGTTGGTGTTCATCATCCACATAAGAACATCATGACGACTGACAGGCCACTCGAGCTCCTACACATGGATCTATTCGGCCCGATAGCTTACATAAGCATCGGCGGGAGTAAGTACTGTCTAGTTATTGTGGATGATTATTCTCGCTTCACTTGGGTGTTCTTTTTGCAGGAAAAATCTCATACCCAAGAAACCTTGAAAGGATTCTTGAGACGAGCTCAAAATGAGTTTGGCTTAAGGATCAAGAAAATAAGAAGCGACAACGGGACGGAGTTCAAGAACTCACAAATCGAAGGCTTCCTTGAGGAGGAGGGCATCAAGCATGAGTTCTCTTCTCCCTACACGCCACAACAAAATGGTGTAGTGGAGAGGAAGAATAGAACTCTATTGGACATGGCAAGGACCATGCTTGATGAGTACAAGACTTCGAATTGGTTTTGGGCGAAGGCAGTCAACACCGCGTGCTACGCCATCAACCGGTTGTATCTACACCGAATCCTCAAGAAGACATCATACGAACTCCTAACCGGTAAAAAGCCCAATGTTTCATATTTTAGAGTCTTTGGTAGCAAATGCTTTATTCTTGTTAAAAGAGGTAGAAAATCTAAATTTGCTCCTAAGGCTGTAGAAGGCTTTTTACTAGGATATGATTCAAACACAAGGGCATATAGAGTCTTTAACAAGTCCTCTGGACTAGTTGAAGTTTCTTGTGACATTGTGTTTGATGAGACTAACGGCTCTCAAGTAGAGCAAGTTGATCTTAATGAGCTAGATGATGAAGAGGCTTTGTGCGTCGCACTAAGGAACATGTCCATTGGGGATGTATGTCCTAAGGAATCCGAAGAGCCTCCACAAGCACAAGATCAACCATCTTCCTCCATGCAAGCAGCTCCACCAACAAATGATGAGGATGAGGCTCAAAATGATGAAGGAGAAGATCAAGGAGTTAAGCCACCTCAAGAGGAGAGCAATGATCAAGGGGAGATGCCCATGATCAAGATAAGGAAGATGAACAAGTTCCAAAACCGCCACACCCAAGAGTCCACCAAGCAATACAAAGAGATCACCCCGTGAACACCATCCTCGGCGATATTCAAAAGGGGGTAACTACTCGATCTCGTGTTGCTCATTTCTATGAACATTACTCTTTTGTTTCCTCTATTGAGCCACACAGGGTAGAGGAAGCACTACAAGATTCGGATTGGGTGGTGGCGATGCAAGAGGAGCTCAACAACTTCACTAGGAATGAGGTATGGCATTTAGTTCCACGTCCTAACCAAAATGTTGTAGGAACCAAGTGGGTTTTCCGCAACAAGCAAGATGAGCATGGTGTGGTGACAAGGAACAAAGCCCGACTTGTGGCCAAGGGATATTCACAAGTCGAAGGTTTGGACTTCGGTGAAACCTATGCACCCGTAGCTAGGCTAGAATCAATTCGCATTTTACTTGCCTATGCTACTTACCATGGCTTCAAGCTTTATCAAATGGACGTGAAAAGTGCCTTCCTCAATGGACCAATCAAGGAAGAGGTCTATGTTGAGCAACCTCCCGGCTTTGAAGATAGTGAGTATCCTAACCATGTGTATAAACTCTCTAAGGCGCTTTATGGGCTCAAGCAAGCCCCAAGGGCATGGTATGAATGCCTAAGAGATTTTCTTATCACTAATGGCTTCAAAGTCGGAAAAGCTGATCCTACTTTATTTACTAAAACACTTGCAAATGATTTGTTTGTATGCCAAATTTATGTTGATGATATTATATTTGGGTCTACTAACGAATCTACATGTGAGGAATTTAGTAGGATCATGACACAGAAATTCGAGATGTCTATGATGGGGGAGTTGAAGTACTTCTTGGGATTTCAAGTGAAGCAACTCCAAGAAGGCACCTTCATCAGCCAAACAAAGTATATTCAAGACATTCTAAGCAAGTTTGGGATGAAGGATGCCAAGCCCATCAAGACACCCATGGGAACCAATGGGCATCTTGACCTCGACATGGGAGGTAAATCCGTAGACCAAAAGGTATACCGGTCGATGATAGGTTCTTTACTCTATTTATGTGCTTCACGACCGGATATCATGCTTTCTGTATGCATGTGTGCAAGATTCCAAACCGATCCTAAGGAAGCTCACCTTAGGGCCGTAAAACGAATCTTGAGATATTTAGTTTATACTCCTAAGTTTGGCCTTTGGTACCCTCGGGGATCCACATTTGATTTAATTGGTTATTCGGATGCCGATTGGGCAGGGTGTAAAATTAATAGAAAGAGCACATCGGGGACTTGCCAGTTCTTGGGAAGGTCTCTGGTGTCTTGGGCTTCAAAGAAGCAAAATTCCATAGCTGTTTCTACCGCCAAAGCCGAGTATATTGCCGCAGGCCATTGTTGCGCGCAATTACTTTGGATGAGGCAAACCCTTAGGGACTATGGTTACAAATTAACCAAGTTCCTCTTCTATGTGATAATGAGAGTGCAATCCGCATGGCAGATAATCCCATTGAGCATAGCCGCGCTAAACACATAGCCATTCGTTATCATTTTCTAAGGGATCACCAACACAAGGGGGATATCGAGATTGCATATATTAACACCAAAGAACAATTAGCCGATATCTTCACCAAGCCACTAGATGAACAAACATTTAACAAACTTAGGCATGAGCTAAATATTCTTGATTCTCGAAATTTCTTTTGATGTTTTGCACACATAGCTCATAAATATACCTTTGATCATATCTCTTTCATGTGCTATGACTAATGTGTTTTCAAGTATATTTCAAACCAAGTCATAGATTGAAAGGAAATTAGAGTCTTCGGCGAAGACAAAGGCTTCCACTCCACTCCATCGAAATTACTCATCCTTTGCCGTCACTCCGCGCCGCTCTCCAACTTTGGCATAATCTTCACTCATATTTTGTTCGCCAAAGGGGGAGAAAGTAGTTACAAGGGCTTATATTTCACTCAAGTATCCGTTTTTGGCGATTCATGCCAAAGGGGGAGAAAGTATTAGCCCAAAGCAAAAGGACCGCACCACCACCAATTTTCAAAAATTTGAGTTAAGAAAAGATTTTTCAAATGGTGATTTTTTGGTATCTTATTTTTGATAGAATTTCAAATTGGTACAACCCTTTCAAAACTAATATCTAAAACCCTATTAAACACTAAGAGGAGGATTTTATTGAGGGGGGGTTTTGTTTAGTCAAAGGAAAAGCATTTGAAACAGGGGGAGAAAATTCAAATCTTGAAAACACTTCTCAAAATCTTATTCATGTATCCTTTGACCATTTGCAAAAGGACTTTGAAAAGAATTTACAAAATAATTTGCAAAACAAAACATGTGGTGCAAGCGTGGTCCAAAATGTTGAAAATGAAAAAGAAATCAATCCATGCATATCATATGAAAATATATTGGTTCAATTCTTAGTAACCTTTGCACTTAAATTATGCAAACTAGTTCAATTATGCACTTCTATATTTGCTTTGGTTTGTGTTGGCATCAATCACCAAAAAGGGGGAGATTGAAAGGGAAATAGGCTTACACCTTTTCCAAATTGATTTTGGTGGTTGAATTGCCCAACACAAATAATTGGACTAACTAGTTTGCTCTAGATTATGAGTTCTACAGGTGCCAAAGGTTCACAACAAACCAATAAAAAAACCGACAAAGGATTTAAATAGAGAGAGCAAAAGTCAGCCGAAGTGTGCCCTGGTCTGGCGCACCGGACTGTCCGGTGTGCCACCGGACAGTGTCCGGTGCACCAGGGACTCCAACTCCGAACTGCTCACCTTCGGGAATTCTGGGGGCCGCTCCGCTATAATTCACCGGACTGTCCGGTGGAGCACCGGACTGTCCGGTGTGCCAGTGGAGCAACGGCTACTTCGCACCAACGGTCGTCTGCAGAAGGCATTAAATGCGCTACAGTGCGCGCCAAAGTCAGAGCAGAGGCAGATGGCGCACCGGACACTAAACAGTGCCTGTCCGGTGCACCACCGGACTGTCCGGTGGCCCAGAAGACAGCAGCTCCAACGGTCAGAATCCAATGACTAGGTGACGTGGCAGGCGCACCGAACAGTGTCCGGTGGCGCACCGGACTGTCCGGTGCGCCATGCGACAAACAGCCTTCCAACAGCCACTTTTGGTGGTTGGGGCTATAAATACCCCAACCACCCCACCATTCATTGCATCCAAGTTTTCCAACTTCCCACACCTTACAAGAGCTATAGCATTCAATACAAGACACACCAAAGAGATCAAATCCTCTCCCAAGTCCATAGTTCATTCCAAATCAAATAGTGACTAGTGAGAGAGTGACTTGTGTTCATTTGAGCTCTTGCACTTGGATTGCTTCTTTTCTCATTCTTTCTTGTGATCAACTCAATTGTAACCGAGGCAAGAGACACCAATTGTGTGGTGGTCCTTGCGGGGACTTTGTGTCCCGTTTGATTGAGAAGAGAAGCTCACTCGGTCTAAGTGACCGTTTGAGAGAGGGAAAGGGTTGAAAGAGACCCGGTCTTTGTGACCACCTCAACGGGGAGTAGGTTTGCAAGAACTGAACCTCGGTAAAACAAATCCTTGTGTCTCACTCTTTATTTGCTTGCGATTTGTTTTTTCACCCTCTCTCTCGGACTCGTTCATATCTCTAACGCTAACCCGGCTTGTAGTTGTGCTTAAGTTTATAAATTTCAGATTCGCCCTATTCACCCCCCCACTAGGCGACTTTCACTACTCATTTTGGAGTCACAAAATGCGTAGTCGCCTATTTTCTCTCCATCCTAGTATTTGGGAGATTGTTGAAAACGGAATGCATTTTGATAATACTAACAATCTTGTTTTCATAAATGAGCAAATTCATAAGAATGCACAAGCTACCACTGTTTTGCTAGCATCTTTGTGCAGGGATGAATACAACAAGGTGAGCGGCTTGGACAACGCCAAGCAAATTCGGGATACCCTCAAGATATCACATGAGGGAAACGACGCCACCATGATCACTAAAATGGAGTTGGTGGAAGGCGAGCTGGGAAGGTTCGCGATGATCAGGGGAGAGGAGCCAACACAAGCATACAACAGGCTCAAGACCCTGGTCAACAAGATTAAAAGCTATGGAAGCACAAGATGGAAGGACTACGACATCGTCTGACTAATGCTAAGGTCATTTACGATAATTGACCCCCCATCTTGTCAACCTTATTCGTGAGAATCCCAGGTACACCAAGATGATGCCCGAGGAGATTCTTGGGAAGTTTGTGAGTGGGCGCATGATGGTGAAGGAGGCTCGATATGTGGACGATGCTCTAAACGGTCCACTACCCGTCCACGAGCCTCAAACCATTGTCCTCAAAGCAACCAGAAACAGGGAGACACTACCAAGCAAGGTGGCACAAGTGGAGGCCGCAGGCCTCAACGAAGATGAGATGGCGCTTATCATCAAGCGCTTCAAGACCGCATTGAAAGGACGCAAGGAGTACCCCAACAAGAACAAAGCAAGGGGAAAGCGCTCCTGTTTCAAATGCGGTAAGACTGGTCATTTCATAGCACAATGCCCCGATAATGATGATGACCAGGAACAAGAAAAGCATGGGAAGAGGGAGAAGAAGAAGGTTTACAAGAAGGCGAAGGGCGAGGCGCACCTTGGCAAAGAATGGGATTCAGACTGCTCTTCATCCGACTCCAACGATGAAGGACTGGCAGCCTCAGCCTTCAACAAGTCTTTGCTCTTCCCAAACGAACGCCACACTTGCCTCATGGCCAAGGAGAAGAAGGTAAGCGTTCGAGATACCTCTAAGTATACTACTACTAGTGATGATGATTCTAGTGATGATGAAGTAGATTACTCTAGCTTATTCAAAGGTTTAGATAGAGCTAAGGTAGAAAAGATTAATGAACTAGTTGATGCTTTAAATGAAAAGGATAGACTTTTAGAAAAGCAAGAGGATATTTTGTATGAAGAGCATGATAAGTTTATTAGTGTTCAAAAATCTCTTGCTCTAGAAATTAAAAGAAATGAAATGTTATCTTCTGAGTTATCTGCTTGCCATGAATCTATATCTCGTTTAAAGATTGTGAATGATGATTTAAATGCCAAGCTAGAGGTAGCTAATAAATCTAGTTCATGTGTAGAGCATATTGCAATTTGCAATAGATGCAAGGATTTTGATATTAATGCTTGTGATGAACATCTTGCATCTATTGCTAAATTAAATGATGAGGTGGCAAGTCTTAATGTTCAACTTAAGACTTGCACAATTGACTTTGATAAACTAAAATTTGCTAGGGATGCATACACTATTGGTAGACACCCCTCAATTAAGGATGGGCTTGGTTTTCGAAAGGAAGCCAAGAACTTAACAAGCCAAAGGACTCCCATTCCCAACAAGTAGAAAGGGAAGGCCCCTATGGCTAGTAGTTTTCAAAAGAATCATGCTTTCATTTATAATAGGAAAGTTGCTAGTCATTTCAATTATAATAGGAGTTATAATCATGATGCTTTTGATTCACATGCTATGATTGCCTCTAGCTCTACTTCTGTGCATGGTAGAAGTAGGCCTAGGAAAAGTAATGTTGTGCATCATGTGCCTAGGAGAGTATGTAATGAACCTTCTACCATTTACTATGCTTGCAATACTTCATTTGCGCTCCTATGTAAGAATGAAAAAGTAATTGCTAGAAAGTTGGGATCCAAATGCAAGGGAGACAAGACTTGTATTTGGGTTCCAAAGGCTATTGTGACTAACCTTGTAGGACCCAACAAGAGTTGGGTACCTAAAACCCAAGTGTAAATTACCTTGCAGGTTTATGCATCCGGGGGCTCAAGCTGGATTATCGACAGCAGATGCACAAACCACATGACGGGGGAGAAGAAGATGTTCACCTCCTACATCAAGAACAAGGATTCCTAGGATACGATTGGAGATGGGAACCAAGGCAAGGTCAAAGGTTTGGGAAAGATAGCCATCACAAGCGAGCACTCTATTTCAAATGTATTTTTAGTAGAGTCATTAGGATATAACCTCCTTTCTATAAGTCAATTGTGCCACATGGGCTACAATTGTTTGTTTACAAATGTTGATGTTTCTGTCTTTAGAAGGAGTGATGGTTCATTAGCATTTAAGGGTGTATTAGACGACAAACTCTACTTAGTTGATTTTTCGAAAGAGGAGGCCGATCTAGATGCATGGTTAATAGCTAAGACTAGTATGGGCTGGCTGTGGCATCGCCGTCTAGCACATGTTGGGATGAAGAACCTTCACAAACTTCTAAAGGGAGAACATGTGTTAGGACTAACAAATGTATGTTTCGAGAAAGATAGACCTTGTGCAGCTTGTCAGGCAGGGAAACAGGTGGGAAGCACTCATCACAGCAAGAATGTGATGACAATATCAAGACCACTAGAGCTTCTCCACATGGACCTCTTCGAACCCGTTGCTTATCTTAGCATCGGGGGAAGTAAGTATGGTTTAGTAATTGTTGATGATTTTTCCCTCTTCACTTGGGTATTCTTTTTGCAGGATAAACCAGAAACCCAAGGGACCCTCAAGCGCTTTCTAAGGAGGGCTCAAAACGAATTTGAGCTCAAGGTGAAAAAGATAAGAAGCGACAACGGGTCCGAATTCAAGAACCTACAAGTTGAGGAGTATCTTGAGGAGGAAGGTGTCAAGCAAGAGTTCTCCGCTCCCTACACACCACAACAAAACGGTGTGGTAGAAAGGAAGAACAGGACGCTTATCGACATGGCAAGGATGATGCTTGAAGAGTTCAATGGTATTAGAGCGGTTTTGGTCGGAAGCTGTGAACACAGCTTGCCACGCCATAAACTCGGCTATTCATGCATCGCCTCCTCAAGAAGACCTCCTACGAACTCCTTACCGGTAACAAACCCATGTTTCTTACTTCCGTGTATTTGGGAGCAAATGCTACATTTTGGTGAAGAAAGGTAGACATTCCAAATTTGCTCCCAAAGCTGTAGAAGGGTTTTTACTAGGATATGACTCAAATACAAAGGCGCATAGGGTCTTCAACAAATCATCGGGTTTAGTTGAAGTCTCTAGCGACGTTGTATTTGATGAGACTAATGGCTCTCCAAGAGAGCAAGTTGATCTTGATGACATAAATGAAGATGATGTTCCAACGGTCGTAATACGCACCATGGCAATTGGAGATGTGCGACCACAAGAACAACAAGAGCAAGATCAACCTTCTTCCTCAACGATGGTGCATCCCCCAACTCAAGATGATGGACACGTTCCTCAAGAGGAGGCGCGTTATCAAGGGTGAGCACAAGAAGAAAAAGTCATGGAGAAAGAAGCACCACTGGCCCCTCCAACTCAAGTCCGAGCGACAATTCAAAGAGATCATCCCGTCGATCAGATTCTGGGTGACATAAGCAAGGGAGTAACAACTCGCTCACGTTTAGCTAACTTTTGTGAGCATTACTCATTTGTCTCTTCTATTGAGCCTTTCAGGGTAGAAGAGGCCTTGCAGGATCCGAACTGTGTGTTGGCCATGCAGGAAGAGCTCAACAACTTCAAGAGGAACGAAGTTTGGAGCCTGGTGCCACATCCCAAGCAAAATGTTGCAGGAACCAAGTGGGTGTTCCGCAACAAGCAAGACGAGCACGGGGTGGTGACAAGAAACAAGGCTCGACTTGTGGCAAAAGGTTATGCCCAAGTCGCAGGTTTGGATTTCGAGGAGACTTTTGCTCCTGTGGCTAGGCTAGAGTCTATTCGAATATTATTATCCTATGTCGCTCACCACTCTTTCAAGTTATTTCAAATGGATGTGAAGAGCGCTTTCCACAACGGGCCAATCAAGGAGGAGGTGTATGTGGAACAACCCCCGGGCTTTGAGGATGACAGGTACCCCGACCATGTGTAAGCTCTCTAAGGCGCTCTATGGACTTAAGCAAGCCCCAAGAGCATGGTATGAATGCCTTAGAGATTTCTTAATTGCTAATTCTTTCAAGGTTGGGAAAGCCGATCCCACTCTTTTCACTAAGACTTGTGACGGTGATCTTTTTGTGTGCCAAATTTATGTCGATGACATAATATTTGGTTCTACTAATCAAAAGTCTTGTGAGGAGTTTAGCAGGGTGATGACACAAAAATTTGAGATGTCGATGATGGGCGAGTTGACCTACTTCCTTGGGTTCCAAGTGAAGCAACTCAAGGACGACACCTTCCTCTCCCAAACGAAGTACACTCAAGATCTTCTCAAGCGGTTTGGGATGAAGGACGACAAGCCCGCGAAGACACCGATGGGAACCGACGGGCATGTCGACCTCAACAAAGGAGGTAAGTCCGTTGATCAAAAGGCATACCGATCTATGATAGGGTCATTACTTTATTTATGTGCTAGTCGACCAGATATTATGCTTAGCGTATGTATGTGTGCTAGATTTCAATCTGACCCCAGGGAATGTCACCTTGTGGCCGTTAAGCAAATTCTTAGATATTTAGTTGCTACGCCTTGCTTCGGGATCTGATATCCAAAGGGGTCTACCTTTGACTTGATTGGATATTCAGACTCCGATTATGCTGGATGCAAGGTTGATAGGAAGAGTACATCAGGGACGTGCCAATTCCTAGGAAGGTCCCTGGTGTCTTGGAGTTCAAAGAAACAAACCTCCATTGCCCTATCCACCACCGAGGCCGAGTATGTTGCCGCAGGACAGTGTTGCGCGCAACTACTTTGGATGAGGCAAACCCTCTGGGACTTTGGCTACAATCTGAGCAAAGTCCCACTCCTATGTGACAATGAGAGTGCAATCCGCATGGCGGATAATCCTGTTGAACACAGCCACACTAAGCAAATAGACATCTGGCATCACTTTCTGAGGGACCACCAGCAAAAGGGAGATATCGAGGTGTACCATATTAACACCGAGAACCAGCTAGTCGATATCTTTACCAAGCCATTAGATGGGAAAACCTTTTGCAGGTTGCGTAGTGAGCTAAATGTCTTAGATTCGCGTAACTTGGATTGATCTATAGCATACATGTGTTTTATACCTTTGATCATGTTACTTCATGCATTTATGAAATTTGTTGCTTATTTATGGTGCTCAAGTTGTGCAAGGGAGCCCCGGACCTCATAAGTCCATGTGTGAATGATGCACATATTTAGGGGGAGAAATGCTACAACTTGACCCTTTGAGACTAACCCTTGTGCTTAAGTATACTTGATGTAGTCTCAAAGATGAATTGAAAGGAAAGGTGAACTTGGACCATGCAAAGACTTCCACTGCACTCCGGTATTAGTGTACTCACCTCCAAGTTCATTCTTATGCTCTAGTTGCCTTTTTGCTCTTAATTGACAATTTTGGTGAGGCAATGGGGTTAAAGGGCCAAGAATGATCCTGTTTTGGTGATTAATGCCAAAGGGGGAGAAATTAAGGCCAAAGCAAATGGATTAGCTACCACTTGTGAATTTTTAAAATAATAGAGTTAGAACTTTTGATTTGTCCAAAATGTTCTTATTGCAAAATTTTGTCTCTTGTGGGGGAGAATTTATGTTTATGGGAAAAAGGGGAGTTTTTGGCACTTGATCAATTTCACTCTTGAATTATCTCTCTTTATGCCCAAACAAGTGAGTTTGACTTAGAGATAGGAAAATGAATTTGATTTGCAAAAACAAACCAAGTGGTGGCAAAGAGCGATCCAAATATGCCAAATTATAGTAAAAAAACAATTTGGTATTCAATTGCATTGATTTTGCACTTCTTTTGGGTTGCTTTTGGTTGTGTTGGCATAAATCACCAAAAAAGGGGAGATTGAAAGGGAAATGTGCCTTTGGGCCATTTCCATAATGTTTTGGTGATTAAGTGCCCAACACATATTCTCTAAGTTCTAAATGTGCCAAAGATTGAAAAAGTGCAAATCAAGGCATGAGGTATGTTTCTAGACTTAGTACATTTGTTTTTGTATACTAATATATTTGTCTAAGTGTTAGAAACAGAGAAAAGTTGAAAAGTGTCGGCGTTTCGAGACAGGGGGGTCCCTAAGCCGACGAGTGAGTGTGCTGCGTGCCCCAGCCCAGATGGGTCGAGCGCGTGGGCGAGCGCGGAGGGGGGAGAGGCGAGGCGGCCGGAGCCGAGCGTGAGAGAGGTGGAAGTCCCGCGGCCTTCGTGTTCGTCCCGCGCCCAGGTCGGGTGCGCTTGCAGTAGGGGGGTTACAAGCGTCCACGCGGGTGAGGGAAGCGAGCGGCCCCAAGAGAGCGCCTGTCCCGTCCTCGGTCCCGCGCGGCCAACCTTCTCTGAGAAGGCCCTGGTCCTTCCTTTTATAGTTGTAAGGAGAGGATCCAGGTGTACAATGGGGATGTAGCAAAGTGCTACGTGTCTAGCGGGGGGAGAGCTAGCGCCCTAGGTACATGCCGATGTGGCAGCCGGAGAGATCTGGGCATCCTGCTGGCGTGATGTCGTGGCTATCGGAGGTGCGGCGGAGCCTGATGGAGGGACAGCTGTTGGAGCGGTCGAGTCCCTGCTGACGTTGTCCTGCTGCCGTAAGAGAGCTGGGGGCCGCCGTCGTCATAGAGCTCGTGGAGCGCCATCATTGCCCCTCTGGCGGAGCTGGCCGGACGAGACGCCGGTCTTGTTCTCCGTGACCCGAGTCGATTCGGGGTAGGATGATGATGACGTTTCCTGTTGACGTGGCGGTCTGTGCTCTAGGCAGGGCGACGTGGGGTTTCCTCCGAAGCCGAGGTTGAGTCTGCCTTCTGCTGCCGTGGCCGAGCCCGAGCCAGGGGGTCGGGCGAGGCGGAAGTCGTCTGGCCGAGGCCAGGGCGGAGTCCGAGCCCTGGGGTCGGGCGAGGCGGAGTTTCGTCGTCTTCCGAGTCTTAGCCCGAGTCCGAGCCCTGGGGTCGGGCGGAGCGGAGTTCGCCGTCTTCCGGGTCTTAGCCCGAGTCCGAGCCCTGGGGTCGGGCGGAGCGGAGTTCGCCGTCTTCCGGGTCTTAGCCCGAGTCCGAGCCCTGGGGTCGGGCGGAGCGGAGTTCGCCGTCTTCCGGGTCTTAGCCCGAGTCCGAGCCCTAGGGTCGGGCGGAGCGGAGTTCGCCGTCTTCCGGGTCTTAGCCCGAGTCCGAGCCCTGGGGTCGGGCGGAGCGGAGTTCGCCGTCTTCCGGGTCTTAGCCCGAGTCCGAGCCCTGGGGTCGGGCGGAGCGGAGTTCGCCGTCTTCCGGGTCTTAGCCCGAGTCCGAGCCCTGGGGTCGGGCGGAGCGGAGTTCGCCGTGGCGCCTTTGGCAAGGCCTAATTGCCTGTCAGACTCACTCTGTCGAGTGGCACTGCAGTCGGAGTGGCGCAGGCGGCGCTGTCCTTCTGTCAGACTGGCCAGTGGAGCGGTGGAGTGACGGCGGTCACCTCGGCTCTGCCGGGGGCGCGTGTCAGGATAGAGGTGTCAGGCCACCTTTGTGTTAAATGCCCCTGCAATTTGGTCAGTCGGTGCGGTGATTTAGTCAAGGTTGCTTCTGAGCGAAGCCAAGGCCTTGGGCGAGCCGGTGATGTGTCCGCCATAAAAAGGGGGGCCTCGGGCGAGACGGAAGTCTCTTGAGGTCGGCTGCCTTTGGCCGAGGTTAGGCTCGGGTGAAGCGTGATCGAGTCACTCGTGTGGACTGATCCCTGACTTAATCGTCCCCATCAGGCCTTTGCAGCTTTATGCTGATGGGGGTTACCAGCTGAGAATTAGGCGTCTTGAGGGTACCCCTAATTATGGTCCCCGACAGTAGCCCCCGAGCCTCGAAGGGAGTGTTAGCACTCGCTTGGAGGCTTTTGTTGCACTTTTTTGCAAGGGGACCAGCCTTTCTCGGTTGCATTTCGTTCCGGTGGGTGCGCGCGAGCGCACCCGCCGGGTGTAGCCCCCGAGGCCTCGGAGGAGTGGTTACACTCCTTCGAGGTCTTAATACTTCGCTTAACGCTTCGGCTGGTCTGGTTGTTCCCTCATGCGAACTGGCCGTAGCCCGGGTGCACGGTCGGGGCCCAAGCTCTCGGGCTGGTATGTTGACGCTGTCAACGATTTGGCCGGAGCCGGTTTTTGCGAGAGCAGCCCCCGAGCCTCTGCACAGGGCGAGAGGACGATCAGGGACAGACTCGGCTTTTTACATACGCCCCTACGTCGCCTTTCCGCAAGGAGGAGGGGGGGAGTGCGCCATGTTACCCTCGATGGGCACCGAACATGGTGTCTCCGGTGAGCTGCAAGCGGGTAATCCGAGTGGACGTCCGTGCCCCGTTCGTTGGGGGTCGGCTAGGGGCCCAGAGGCACGCCCAAAAGTACCTGCGGGTGACTTGCCGGACCCGGTCCCCTGGCGACGGGGTCCGAGGGCTCGATGCCTCCCTCCGATGGGATTCCGTTACAAGATCGTTCCCGCTGGTCTCGGATATGTCCTAGGGTACCTCGGGAGCGCAGCCCGAGCCTCGGTTATGTATCGAACGTACCCCTGGTCATCCCTCGCTCGGTGTCTGAGGCGACTGTGAACCCTTCGGGGGCCAGCCTTCGAACCCCTGATCAGTAATGGGCGCGGAGCCCGAGTAGCCTGAGGCGGCCATGGAGCCCTTCGGAGGGCTGGCCTTCGAACCCCTGACCAGTAGTGGGTGTCGGGCCCACGCGATCTGAGGCGGCTGTTGAACCCTCGGGGGGCCAGCCTTCGAACCCCTGATCAGTAATGGGGGGCGCGGAGCCCGGTTCCTTCGCGGAGAAGGATCCCTCTCGGGGTATCCCCCTTCCCCGGTCCCTGTTGCAAGAGATAGAGAAAGAGGAAAACGGAAAAGGATACGAAATCAGACGACGTGGCGTACCTTTTCTGACGCGGTTATTAAGGCGAGGGTGAAGCGTCGCGCGCTCCTCCTGCCAAAAGCGCCGCGTGTCCCGCCGCGGAGTTAATGCGACGGGGCGAGTGGTTGGCTGGGCGGCCGCTACGCGTGTGCGATCCGTTCGAGGAACGGGTCACGGGTGCACCGTCTTCACGCCGTGAGAGGAGGCTCTCTTGCTGTCTCAGGATGGGACGTGAGCCTGGCTGACGACACGACCGCTGCGCCCGCCCGCCTGCCACCGCCATTACTGCCGGCCCACTTTCGGTCGCTTCGACCGACGCGCCAGTCTGGCGCTGTTGGGTCGCCTCGAGTCGTGGCATAGGCTTCGCAACCGAAGAGGCGCGATGGTGGCACAAGTGGCGGTGCGGTTGCTTGCGTGCAGCAACTGGCGTGCCGGTTGCTCGACGCGTGGGCCTGGGTCCCAGGCTGGCGTGTCGGAAGTTGGAGAAGCGCGTCCATCTGGCGCGGTTGCATGCCACCTGCATGGCTGCTCGCCCCTTCTGCCCGTTGGTCTGGGCGAAAATGGGGGTCGCCTGTAACCGCTGGACGGTCGTGCGCACCATGCGCGGCGGTTTGGCTTCTTCTGCCCTGAGCCGGCTTGTATGACATGCGGGACCCAGCCCCCGAGTCGTAGGGGAGGGCCTTGGAGCGTGTCGGAGAAGACTCGGCCCGCGGCGCTTGGGGGCGCACGTAGGGGGAGTTGCCTTTAAAAGGAGGGAGGCTCCCTTCGTAAGGCAACCATGTCTTCTTCCTCCCTTAAGCGCCGGGTCTTCCCGTCTTCCAAGCCCCCGGATGGGGGATATCCGCCGCCTTTCCGCCTCCTCGTTGGAGGAACGCGACTCCATGGGAGTTGGTACCTCTCAGCCATCGTTCGGCTTCAAGGATTTTCATCATCCAGCCTGGCCATACCCCGCCACCGGCGGTCACCCAAGATGGTGACCTCCAGTTCGACGGTGGGGAAAACGGGCCAGGCTGCGGCCTCTACTCCTCCCTTGGCCTCAAGGATTTTCGTCATCCAGGCCAAGATGGAAGATGAGGCGAGTCGGGGAGCCGCCTCCGCGTGGGTCGGCTGCCCCTTTCTTCCCCCTGCGCCCGGGGGTGAAGGGCGTCCTTGAGCCCCACGGAGACTTCCTCCAGCCATGCCAGGATATGCGGGGCGCTAGGGGCCCTGGGCCCCCGTTTCCTTGCCTGAATGGCTGGTTCTCGTCCTCAGTGGGGGGGAGCCCTTCCGCCGTGACGCCTCCCCTAAAGCTGCTGCCTAAGCCGCTTCGCTGTCTGGGGCAGGGGTGGTGGCCATCGCGGTTGGAACGGGCGGCAGCGAGCCGCCCATCGTTCTTCAGTTACTCCGCAGGCCTTCCCCCCCGGAGGGGGTTGTTCGTACCTGCGGAAGAGGGAACCGGAGTTCCGTTGGTAATAGCACTTCGAATGCCAGTGAGTTCGTTCATTGTGGCTGTCGAGGCCTGAACGTGTATGTAATTTTGGCACGGAGCCGTGTTTTTTTTTCTCATTTTCGAGCACTAAGTCTCGCCTGTTTGATTATCTGAACCGCTTTACCAAGCATGAGTTGCCCCGTGTCAAGGTGACGGGTGAGGTATCCGTATCCCGGAGGCGTAGGAATCCCTCGGCCCGTTCGGCCTTGTTACGTGAGGCTCCTCTAGCTTAGTTGAAGGGACCCCTCGGCCGCCCTTTGGTGGATCGAGGCCGGGGGTAGCGATATCAGTATGAACAGAGGCGGAGTTGGCTCGAGGATGGGGAACCTGGTTGGCCGGAGCCTAGCCGTGTCGCCCGTCAGCGGTGCCGACGCCCAAGTCGGTCAGTCGAGGCCTCGGATCGGGCTAGCGCCCTTGGAAGCCGGTTGCCCGAGGCCCCAGGGGTAACCGGTTGAGCCGCCTGCTCGGGCCGGATTCCCGGAGGAGCCCCTGGACCTCGGCGCCGCCCGAGGCTGGGTCGGGCTTTGTTGTAGACGTCGTCGATGCCGAGGGTGCTACGGCTCCCTTCGGCGTGAAGACCCGAGCCTGCAGGATCAGATCGTCTTGTAGCGTGTGTTTTCTGCGGCCGCCGAGGCCAGAAGAACACGCCCTCGCCGCGCTTGCGAAGCTGCGTCCTTTTTTCCTCTTGTTTCGAGCATCTGGACTCTGTCGGTAATAGGGATGTTTGTGTGAGAGTTGCTTTTCGCGGTAGGGACGAGTGAGGTATCCGTATCCCAGAGGCGTGGGAATCCCTCGGCTCGGTCGGCCTTGCCGCTTACGCGTACTTTCACCCGTCCATGAGGCCCTGTCCCCGATTTAGTCGAGAAAGCTTGAAGGACTGCTTCGGCAGGAGAGCTTCCGAACGTGATGACTCGTTCGGTCCACGGAGTCGCTTTATCCGAGCGCAAGTTACTTATCGCAGAAGGGGACGAGTGAGGTATCCGTATCCCGGAGGCGTAGGAGTCCCTCGGCTCGGTCAGCCTTGGCTGCTTACATGTACCTCGTCGTTTCCAGGATCCGCTTTCCAAAGTAGTCAAGAAGCACGGAAGAAATCCTGCTAAAAAGAGGTCCTTTTTCGAGGAAAAAATTCGACGCAGAGGGGGTCTCCCCCCTTTTAGCCCCCGAGGGAGGGTCGGGCCTTGCCGAGGCTAGGCCGACCCTTCCTTGACAACTAAACTTTGCGTAGGTGCGAGGTATATGAACAACTTGAAAACATCTTAAGGGTAGAAGCGATGTAGCTGTTTGATGTTCCAAGCGTTGCCGTAGATCTCGCCTTGATTGTTGGCCAGCTTGTATGTTCCGGGCTTCAGAACTTTGGCGATGACGAACGGCCCTTCCCAGGGGGGCGTGAGCTTGTGCCTCCCTCGGGCGTCTTGTCGCAGCCGAAGCACCAGGTCGCCCACCTGGAGTTCTCGGGACCGGACCCCTCGGGCGTGGTAACGTCGCAGGGACTGTTGGTACCGCGCCGAGTGTAGTAAGGCCCTGTCCCGAGCTTCCTCCAACTGGTCCAGCGATTCCTCTCGGCTGGCTTGGTTGCTTTGCTCGGTGTAGGCCCTCGCCCTTGGGGAGCCGTATTCCAGGTCAGTGGGCAGGATAGCTTCAGCCCCGTAGACCAGGAAAAACGGCGTGAAGCCCGTGGCACGACTCGGCGTCGTCCTTAGGCTCCAGACCACCGAGGGGAGTTCCTTCATCCATCGCCTGCCGAACTTGTTGAGGTCGTTGTAGATCCGAGGCTTGAGCCCCTGTAGAATCATGCCGTTGGCACGCTCTACTTGCCCATTCGACATGGGATGAGCCACGGCGGCCCAGTCCACCCGGATATGATGATCCTCGCAAAAATCCAAGAATTTTTTGCCGGTGAACTGGGTGCCGTTGTCGGTGATGATGGAGTTCGGGACCCCGAAGCGATGGATGATGTTGGTGAAGAATGCCACCGCCTGCTCGGACCTGATGCTGTTCAGGGGTCGGACCTCGATCCACTTGGAGAATTTGTCGATGGCGACCAGCAGGTGCGTGTAGCCCCCGGGCGCCTTTTGCAAGGGACCGACGAGGTCCAGACCCCACACAGCGAAGGGCCAGGTGATGGGTATTGTCTGCAGAGCCTGAGCGGGCAGGTGTGTCCGCTTCGCATAGAATTGGCACCCTTCGCAGGTGCGGACAATTCTAGTGGCGTCAGCCACCGCCGTTGGCCAGTAGAAGCCTTGCCGGAAAGCATTTCCAACAAGGGCTCGGGGTGCCGCGTGGTGGCCGCAAGCCCCCGAGTGTACTTCTTGCAGCAGTTCCCGACCTTCGGCGATGGAGATGCATCGCTGGAGGATGCCCGAGGGGCTGCGATGGTAGAGCTCCTCTTCGTCGCCCAGCAAGACGAATGACTTGGCGCGTCGCGCTACCCTCCGAGCCTCGGCTTGGTCGAGGGGTAGCTCTCCTCGGCGGAGATATTGCAGGTACGGGGCCTGCCAATCTTGGTCTGGCGTGGCCCCGCTCTGCCCTTCCTCGACGTTCAATGCCCCACCCTCGGGGGCCGAGGGTACCTCGGGCCGGGCCGAGGTTGGCTCGGGCTGAGCTGAGGGTACCTCGGGCTGAGCCGAGGGTACCTCGGGCTCGGGCGCGTCGTCGAGCTTGACGGAGGGTTGATGCAGATCCCGGGAGAAGACGTCCGGGGGGACTGTCGTTCGTCCCGAGGCTATTTTCGCCAGCTCGTCTGCGGTTTCGTTGTAGCGCCGAGCGATGTGGTTGAGCTCGAGCCCGAAGAACTTGTCTTCCAGGCGCCGGACCTCGTCGCGGTAGGCCTCCATCTTTGGGTCGCGGCAGTGGGAGTTCTTCATGACTTGGTCGATGACGAGCTGCGAATCACCGCGGGCGTCGAGGCGTCTGACCCCTAGCTCGATGGCGATCCGCAATCCGTTGACCAGAGCCTTGTACTCGGCCACATTGTTGGACGCCGGGAAGTGGAGGCGCAGCACGTAGCGCAAGTGCTTTCCGAGGGGCGAGATGAAGAGCAGGCCTGCACCGGCCCCCGTCTTCATCAGCGACCCGTCGAAAAACATGG
The DNA here is from genome assembly GCF_902167145.1 of Zea mays. NCBI lineage: Eukaryota > Viridiplantae > Streptophyta > Magnoliopsida > Poales > Poaceae > Zea > Zea mays. Next base: position 272,390,770 of record NC_050096.1, on the reverse strand, counting down.
TCCAGAGCTCCGGTTGGATCGGAGTCGTTGGTAGTTGGGTATCGACCCATTCAGCCACGAAATCCGCCAACACTTGGGACTTGATGGCCTTCCGAGGGGCGAACGAGATCGTTTCGCCCATGATCTCCACTGCCCACTTTGCGATCCTGCCCGAGGCCTCTCGGCACTGGATGATCTCCCCCAGGGGGAAGGATGACACCACAGTCACCGGATGGGACTCGAAGTAGTGTCGTAGCTTCCGCCTCGTCAGGATCACAGCATACAGCAGCTTTTGAACTTGTGGGTAGCGGATCTTAGTCTCGGACAGCACTTCGCTGATGAAGTAAACCGGCCTCTGAACGGGCAATGTATGCCCTTCCTCCTGCCTTTCGACCACAATCGCGGCGCTAACCACCTGAGTGGTCGCGGCGACGTAGACCAAGAGGGTTTCTCCGTCCGCCGGCGGCACCAAGACTGGCGCCTTTGTAAGGAGCGCCTTTAGGTTGCCGAGGGCTTCCTCGGCCTCAGGGGTCCAAACGAAACACTCGGCTTTCCTTAAGAGGCGGTACAGAGGCAGACCTCTTTCGCCGAGGCGTGAGATGAAGCGGCTCAGGGCCGCGAGGCATCCCATGACCCTCTGTACCCCCTTTAAGTCCTTGATGGGCCCCATGCTGGTGATGGCCGCGATCTTCTCCGGGTTGGCCTCGATGCCTCGCTCAGAGACGATGAACCCTAGGAGCATGCCTCGGGGCACCCCGAAGACACACTTCTCAGGATTAAGCTTGACTCCTTTCGCCTTGAGACACCGGAATGTCACTTCAAGGTCGGAGAGGAGGTTGGGAGCCTTCCGTGTCTTGACTACGATGTCATCGACGTAGGCCTCGACTGTGCGACCGATGTGTTCGCCGAACACATGGTTCATGCACCGCTGGTACGTCGCGCCTGCATTCCTCAGGCCGAACGGCATGGTGACGTAGCAGTACATGCCGAACGGCGTGATGAAAGAAGTCGCGAGCTGGTCGGACTCTTTCATCCGGATCTGGTGATACCCCGAGTAGGCATCGAGGAAGGACAGGGTTTCGCACCCAGCAGTGGAATCCACGATTTGGTCGATGCGAGGGAGAGGGTAGGGAACCTTCGGACATGCTTTGTTGAGACCAGTGTAGTCTACACACATCCGCCATTTCCCCCCTTTCTTCCTCACAAGCACAGGGTTGGCAAGCCATTCGGGATGGGATACCTCTTTGATGAACCCTGCCGCCATTAGCTTGTGGATCTCTTCGCCAATCGCTCTGCGCTTCTCCTCGTCGAATCGGCGCAGAGGCTGCCTTACGGGTCGGGCTCCGGCCCGAATATCCAGCGAGTGCTCGGCGACATCCCTCGGTATGCCGGGCATGTCCGAGGGACTCCACGCGAAGACGTCGGCGTTTGCGCGGAGAAAGTCGACGAGCACTGCTTCCTATTTGGGGTCGAGCCCGGAACCGATCCGGATCTGCTTGGTGGTGTCGCCACTGGGGTCGAGGGGGACGGCCTTGACCGTCTCCGCTGGCTCGAAGTTGCCGGCATGGCGCTTCACGTCTGGGACCTCCTTGGAGAGGTTCTCCAGGTCGGCGATGAGGGCCTCGGACTCGGCGAGGGCCTCGGCGTACTCCACGCACTCCACGTCGCATTCGAACGCGTGTTTGTACGTGGGGCCGACGGTGATGACCCCGTTGCGGCCCGGCATCTTGAGCTTCAGGTAGGTGTAGTTGGGGACGGCCATGAACTTCGCGTAGCATGGCCTCCCTAACACGGCGTGGTAGGTTCCTCGGAACCCGACCACTTCGAACGTCAGGGTCTCCCTTCGGAAGTTGGAGGGTGTCCCGAAGCAGACTGGGAGGTCGAGTCGCCCGAGGGGCTGGACGCGCTTCCCAGGGATGATCCCGTGGAAGGGCGCAGCGCCTGCTCGGACGGAGGACGGATCGACGCGCAGGAGCTTGAGGGTCTCGGCGTAGATGATGTTGAGGCAGCTGCCCCCGTCCATCAGGACCTTGGTGAGCCTGACATTGCCGACAACGGGGTCGACGACGAGCGGGTATTTCCCCGGGCTCGGCACATGGTCGGGGTGGTCGGCTCGGTCGAAAGTGATGGGCTTGTCGGACCAGTCTAGGTAGACTGGCGCCGCCACCTTCACCGAGCAGACCTCCCGGCGCTCTTGTTTGCGGTGCCGAGCCGAGGTGTTCGCCGCATGCCCTCCATAGATCATGAAGCAGTCGCGGACCTCGGGGAACCCCCCTGCTGGGTGTTCTTCGTTCTTGTCGTCGTCGTGGGCCCTGCCACCCTCGGCGGGTGGCCCGGCCCTGTGGAAATGACGCCGAAGCATAATGCACTCCTCGAGGGTGTGCTTGACGGGCCCCTGATGGTAGGGGCACGGCTCCTTGAGCATCTTGTCGAAGAGGTTTGCACCTCCGGGGGGCTTCCGAGGGTTCTTATACTCGGCGGCGGCGACAAGGTCCGCGTCTGCGGCGTCGCGTTTCGATTGCGACTTCTTCTTGCCTTTCTTCTTGGCGCCGCACGGAGCAGACGTCTCGGGAGCTTCTTCCGACGGGCGGCCCTGGGGCTGCTTGTCCTTTCGGAAGATAGCCTCGACCGCCTCCTGGCCAGAGGCGAACTTGGTGGCGATGTCCATCAGCTCGCTCGCCCTGGTGGGGGTTTTGCGACCCAGCTTGCTCACCAGGTCGCGGCAAGTGGTGCCGGCGAGGAACGCGCCGATGACATCCGAGTCGGTGATGTTGGGCAGCTCGGTGCGCTGCTTCGAGAATCGCCGGATGTAGTCCCGGAGCGACTCCCCCGGCTGTTGCCGGCAGCTTCGAAGGTCCCAGGAATTCCCGGGGCGCACGTATGTGCCCTGGAAATTGCCAGCGAAGGCTTGGACCAAGTCGTCCCAGTTGGAAATCTGCCCCGGAGGCAGGTGCTCCAACCAGGCACGAGCAGTGTCGGAGAGGAACAGGGGGAGGTTGCGGATGATGAGGTTGTCGTCGTCGGTTCCACCCAGTTGGCAGGCAAGGCGGTAGTCCGCGAGCCACAGCTCCGGTCTCGTTTCCCCCGAGTACTTTACGATAGTAGTCGGGGGTCGGAACCGGGTCGGGAATGGCGCCCGTCGGATGGCCCGACTGAAAGCCTGCGGACCGGGTGGTTCGGGCGAAGGACTCCGATCCTCCCCGCTGTCGTAACGTCCCCCACGCCTGGGGTGATAGCCTCGGCGCACCCTTTCGTCGAGGTGAGCCCGACGGTCGCGTCGATGGTGCTCGTTGCCGAGGTGGCCCGGGGCCGCAGGCGCGGTGTTGCGCGTGCGCCCGGTGTAGACCGAGGCTTCCCGCATGAATCGGGAAGTCGCGGCATGAGGTTCCGAGGGATATCCTTGCCTTCGGGATGCAGTGCTCTCGGCCCGCCGGGCCGCGGCGCCTTCCAGGAGATTCTTGAGTTCTCCTTGGATCCGCCGACCCTCGGTGGTTGACGGCTCCGGCATCGCGCGGATGAGCATTGCTGCGGTTGCCAGGTTCTGACCGACCCCGCTGGATGCGGGCGGCGGCCTGATCCTGACGTCGTTGGCGACGCGGTGCTGGAGACCTTGGGGCAGATGACGTATTTCTCCGGCCAGGGGTTGGCCCACCCATGCCTGTCCGACGTCCCGACGGATCGGCTCAAGCGCTCCCGTTCCCTCATTGAGCCTGGCCTGCGCCTCGCGGACTTGCTCGAGTTGTGGGTCGTAACCCCCCGCCGGAGCGGGGACCACAGCTAGCTCCCGTGGGATGTCAGCGCGAGGCACCGACCTAGGGAGATCACCATCCTCCGGCATGCCAAGATGGTTGCCTTCGGTGGGATTCCCTAGCTCGATGTGGAAACATTCGCGGCTTGGGCCGCTGCTCTCGTCGCCAAGGCTGCGGCTTCCATCGGAACAGTCGGACAGACAGTAGTCACATGCAGCCATGAAGTCACGCACGGCACTGGGGTTGCCAAGTCCGGAGAAATCCCAACCGATGCTGGGGTCGTCATCTTCCTCGGACCCAGAGGGCCCGTAGGTCGAGACGTCCGTCAGTCGGTCCCAAGGCGATCGCATACAGAACCTCAGTGGGGTTGCACTCGCCTCAATGAGGGCGCCCGCCAAAACGAGGTCGTTTGGCGGGTTGAGGCCGAGTCGAAATGACGCAAGATGGGAGTCAGTCGTTACCTTTTGGTCGACGAGGAGCGACGTAGTCACATCGGGGACTGGTTGCGCCGTCATCTCTGGTTCGAGGGTGACGTCCTGCAGGCTTTCCGCGAGCGCGCCGGCGTCGTCTTCTTGCTCGGGGTCATCGTGCCGCGGGGGGACGGCGCTTGCCTCCGTCTTGAACGCGAGGTCGATGTCCGGCGTGCCTTCCGTCGGGGCGTCGGAGGCGTCGATTCGCTCGACGGCCGGCGAAGCGTGGCCTCCCGTCTGGCCTTGACGGCTCCGCCTTCCCCTCCGTTGGCGGGGGAGAGAACGGAGCGAGCCCAAATATAGCTCTTCCACCACGCGGGGAAGACGTCGTCGATTCCGCCGCCGGCGGGCGGGTTGTCGGCCGCCATTGTCGTGGTCGCACGGCGGTGGAAGAAGTATCATGTCGTAGCTGCCGTCGAAGGACATGAACTCGAGAGCCCCGAAACGAAGCACCGTCCCGGGCCGGAGAGGTTGCTGGAGACTGCCCATCTGGAGCTTGACGGGGAGCTATTCGTCAGCACGCAGCAGGCCCCTACCTGGCGCGCCAACTGTCGGCGTTTCGAGACAGGGGGGTCCCTAAGCCGACGAGTGAGTGTGCTGCGTGCCCCAGCCCAGATGGGTCGAGCGCGTGGGCGAGCGCGGAGGGGGGAGAGGCGAGGCGGCCGGAGCCGAGCGTGAGAGAGGTGGAAGTCCCGCGGCCTTCGTGTTCGTCCCGCGCCCAGGTCGGGTGCGCTTGCAGTAGGGGGGTTACAAGCGTCCACGCGGGTGAGGGAAGCGAGCGGCCCCAAGAGAGCGCCTGTCCCGTCCTCGGTCCCGCGCGGCCAACCTTCTCTGAGAAGGCCCTGGTCCTTCCTTTTATAGTTGTAAGGAGAGGATCCAGGTGTACAATGGGGATGTAGCAAAGTGCTACGTGTCTAGCGGGGGGAGAGCTAGCGCCCTAGGTACATGCCGATGTGGCAGCCGGAGAGATCTGGGCATCCTGCTGGCGTGATGTCGTGGCTATCGGAGGTGCGGCGGAGCCTGATGGAGGGACAGCTGTTGGAGCGGTCGAGTCCCTGCTGACGTTGTCCTGCTGCCGTAAGAGAGCTGGGGGCCGCCGTCGTCATAGAGCTCGTGGAGCGCCATCATTGCCCCTCTGGCGGAGCTGGCCGGACGAGACGCCGGTCTTGTTCTCCGTGACCCGAGTCGATTCGGGGTAGGATGATGATGACGTTTCCTGTTGACGTGGCGGTCTGTGCTCTAGGCAGGGCGACGTGGGGTTTCCTCCGAAGCCAAGGTTGAGTCTGCCTTCTGCTGCCGTGGCCGAGCCCGAGCCAGGGGGTCGGGCGAGGCGGAAGTCGTCTGGCCGAGGCCAGGGCGGAGTCCGAGCCCTGGGGTCGGGCGAGGCGGAGTTTCGTCGTCTTCCGAGTCTTAGCCCGAGTCCGAGCCCTGGGGTCGGGCGGAGCGGAGTTCGCCGTCTTCCGGGTCTTAGCCCGAGTCCGTGCCCTGGGGTCGGGCGGAGCGGAGTTCGCCGTCTTCCGGGTCTTAGCTCGAGTCCGAGCCCTGGGGTCGGGCGGAGCGGAGTTCGCCGTCTTCCGGGTCTTAGCCCGAGTCCGAGCCCTGGGGTCGGGCGGAGCGGAGTTCGCCGTCTTCTGGGTCTTAGCCCGAGTCCGAGCCCTGGGGTCGGGCGGAGCGGAGTTCGCTGTCTTCCGGGTCTTAGCCCGAGTCCGAGCCCTGGGGTCGGGCGGAGCGGAGTTCGCCGTCTTCCGGGTCTTAGCCCGAGTCCGAGCCCTGGGGTCGGGCGGAGCGGAGTTCGTCGTCTTCCGGGTCTTAGCCCGAGTCCGAGCCCTGGGGTCGGGCGGAGCGGAGTTCGCCGTGGCGCCTTTGGCAAGGCCTAATTGCCTGTCAGACTCACTCTGTCGAGTGGCACTGCAGTCGGAGTGGCGCAGGCGGCGCTGTCCTTCTGTCAGACTGGCCAGTGGAGCGGTGGAGTGACGGCGGTCACCTCGGCTCTGCCGGGGGCGCGTGTCAGGATAGAGGTGTCAGGCCACCTTTGCGTTAAATGCCCCTGCAATTTGGTCAGTCGGTGCGGTGATTTAGTCAAGGTTGCTTCTGAGCGAAGCCAAGGCCTTGGGCGAGCCGGTGATGTGTCCGCCATAAAAAGGGGTGCCTCGGGCGAGACGGAAGTCTCTTGAGGTCGGCTGCCTTTGGCCGAGGTTAGGCTCGGGTGAAGCGTGATCGAGTCACTCGTGTGGACTGATCCCTGACTTAATCGTCCCCATCAGGCCTTTGCAGCTTTATGCTGATGGGGGTTACCAGCTGAGAATTAGGCGTCTTGAGGGTACCCCTAATTATGGTCCCCGACAAAAAGAAAAGAAGTGCAAGGGACTTGGCTGTGTGCAGCCGAGTTCAGCTCTATTTGGCACACTGGACCGTCCGGTGCGCCAGGCTGGACTCCGGTGAAAAGGTTGCTCTCGGGAAAAATTGGCGGCGTACGGCTATAATTCACCGGACTGTCCGGTGGTGCACCGGACTGTCTAGTGAGCCAACGGTCGCGAGCGCAACGGTCGGCCGCGCAATCCGCGGGCGATGCGTGGCCCGCTCCAACGGTCGGCAGGGGTCACCGGACAGTGTCCGGTGCGCCAACTGCCCCGGAGCTGCAACGGTCGTCTGCGCCAGAAAAGGAAGGAGATCGGAACCGAACCGTCTATAGTGACTGTCCGGTGGCGCACCGAACTGTCCGGTGCGCCACTCGACAGAAGGCAAGGATAGCCTTCCTTGTTGATCTTCAAAGGCTCCTAGCTGCCTTGGGGCTATAAAAGGGACCCCTAGGCACATGGAGGAGCTATCCAAGCTTTCACTAATCATTCTAAGGCATCCAGACTCTGCTCCCGCGCATTTGCTTTGTTGTGTTAGAGATTTAAGCTCTATTCGAGTCGAGAACTCCCTGTGTGTCATTTGAGCTCAAGTCTTCACTTGTGTGCGTTGGTGTGCTGCGTTTTTGAGTCTTGTGTGCGTTGCTCTTCCCAACCTTACTCTTGTGCGTTCTTTGTGATCAATCTTGTAAGGGCGAGAGGCTCCAACTTGTGGAGATTCCTCGCAAACGAGAAAAGATATAAGGAAGAAAAGTCGTGGTATTCAAGTTGATCATTGGATCACTTGAAAGGGGTTGAGTGCAACCCTCGTCCATTGGGATGCCACAACGTGGAAGTAGGCAAGTGTTACTTGGCCGAACCATGGGATAAATCGCGTGTCTCTTGTGATTGTTCTTTCTTTGATTGTATGTGTTCACAAGAACTCGCTTCAAGCTACTTAGCCATTCTAACTTTCATAACTAAGTTTTGTGGCCATTAGTGTTGAATTTTACAGGATCACCTATTCACCCCCTCTAGGTGCTCTCACTGACGCCAACCTATCATCAACCGACTATCAAATGACGCTTTACCCAAAGATGTGACAGAGACCAGGCGACTCTCTTGCAAGGCGAAGTCCTTTGCCCTCGTCGATAGGACATTTTACAAGAAGAGTGCCTTTGGCATCGGGTAGAGGTGCATCACATTCGTGGAAGGACAATAGATACTCGATGGATTACTCGGGGGCTACATCTAGCATATCCTCTTGTGTGCACCCAGGGAATTCAATCTTCAATTCAAAAAACTAGTAACAATGGACTCACGATCGATGCATGACGACCATCATGAGAAGGGTCCGTCCCTAAACTGTGCATGCACTGAATAAGCCCCCAAGCAATCCACATGGATTACTCGGGGGCTCAGAGGCTACATATAGCAAATGCACTTGCACGCACTAGGAAAACATAAGATTTAAAGTGAAAGCCTCTGCACAACTCCAAGGAGCCGCATAGAGGCTCGGGGGCTGCTATCGGGTACCTAGGAACAGGGTACCCAAAAGTAAGCCCAGAACCATTTTTTGGCCCATTAGTCAACCAACTCCTCGCTGAGCAATCCTGTGAGGCATTGTGGACAACCAACTCCCCACCAAGCAAATTCTGTGAGGCAGAGTGATCGACCAACTCCTTGCCAAGAAACCCTGCGAGGTGGGGCGGGATGATCAACTCCTCGTCGGACAACCCTATGAGGTGGGGCGGTCGACCAACTCCGAATCAGCCAACCCTAAGAGGCAGAGGACCCTACTCGACGATGTTGACCCACGACAGCTATGACAAGACATGTCGTCACCAACCCACATCTAGAGGTACATGCAGCATACCAAAGTAGCGCTAGGAGGTTGCTATCAAACACAACCAGATGCCTCCACGTACGACCTCAGATGTGCCCCCACTGCCCTGTGGGGTCAATCAACCTCAACTGCAAGGGGACATCAACCCTTGAGTCCAACAGTGGTTCGCATATCAGGGAAGACAGAACAATGCGCCATGCCAAGCGTATGCCTACGTATGCAAGCTGGTGATATAGGGCTCATCATGATAGGCGGAGTTGTGCCGTGCATGATCGAGTCACAAGGCTATCCCACGAGACCCACTGTGCACTTCTACAAAGACATCAACGAAGGACTCGCTACAGGGCCCCGTATGGTAGGCATGTAGGACGATACGCCAAATTAGGAGTACGACTACTCACAGCCCTATGGACGGCATCGGGAATTCTACCTCAACCTGGGGCGGCAGAGCGCCCTTATGAATAGCAAACAAGTCCCTATGGTAAGGTCTACCCATAAACTATAAAAGGGCAGACCCTCCTCCTTCTCAAACACACGCACAAGATGTAACACTATTCAGGCAATACTACGATTAGCACTACACTAGACTACGATGCGAGCCTAAACTAGTATAATCCACCGTCTCACATCCCATTCTCTTCAAATCCCCACGATTCACCATTCAGAGTGAGTCCGCACTAGCTCCCCAACTAAACACAAATTCTATTGTCCCTTGGTTTCCGAAACCACGACACTCCTAATATAGTTGCCCCAAAACTAGCCCACGACTCAGCAGGCACCAAAGGAAGCGACGTGATTGGCCAGACAACTTTTGCCTAAGAGTAGAAACATGAAAGGGAAGGCTAGTGGGGTCTAGGGGTGACTCATTAGGCGACATATGATTTGTACCATGGGTTAGTTATCCTTAGGGAACTGCCTCACCTCAATCTGTATTGATCTCAGCTCAAGTACTAGTCAATCAAACACTATCGTTCCCTAGGTCCTTGTTTGGTGTGTTGAGTCCATTTGCTTGGGTGCAAAAAGGGCTATGTTACCCCTAGGCAACATAACGAGGGAGTTAGAGCCCCAGATATGTTTTCTCAGTAAGCTAATTTGATGAAAAACTTATAGGGATGGTAGCTAATTCTTTTGCTACAAAGTTATAACAAAAAAGGTAAATATCAATGCCATAAGATTTGTGCTTGCATGGCTAAGCATGCAAGGGTCTGATTCGAGCAGAGACAATTATGTTCTTAGGGCATTAGGTTCATATAGGCTCTACCACTAGGCCCTTCCCAACCAATATATCAGGCAATGAATAATTACGCACACACTGTTAGAGGACACAATGAGTTGGTCATTATCATTTCCTCGAGTTGACATCAATGAGAATTTTCTTTTAAGCGAGTCTAGGTTTCGCTTAAGTACTAGCTTGGATCTAGATTTTGGGGGACCTAAGCCATTGTTGCTAGATCCTATTAGTTCTTGGGCTATGGAGGTGCCTGGTTTATGAGAACAAGGTGATAGGCCCCATCGGGATCACAAATGTTTAGTGCACCAATTGGACCCCTAATCGCTCAACATTAGCAATTTGAGCCACTACTTCGGTATGCCATATCTTTAAAGACTTATGGAATGGTTTTAGGACCAGGACGAGCTACCTGATAATAATGACCCATCATTGCATAATAGGTACATACCATGGCTTAACTATTTTGAGGTGCTACCTCATGCTCTTATACCTACCACGTCTAGCATTAGTTTGGAATGTTCGGGCCATAGGACATGCCATGGGGGGACTGGCTCAAGGGGTCAACACATAGAGGAACAATGGTCATTATATGCATCCATACTGACTATCGTCTCCTTATTAGGTTTCTCTAACTCACACATAGGAGCTAGAATCTCATGTCCTTGTGTCTGAGGTACCAGAGGTGATGCAAGAACCAGGGGCTCCTGACATTCTCTAGGGGTTAAACCAAAGTTCTAAAGCCTTGGGTGCTCTCAAGAGGGCTTGACCATGCTTAGGGGCTCCCGAACTCACTGAGGTCTTAAGAACCTTTTTGGGACCTCAGGCTAGATGTGCTACAATGATTGCATGAATCCCAACTCTCAAATCACAAGAAACTTATCGGCCAAGCATGAGTAGCTAATTGTTTTGAACCTATAAACATAAATATATGTACTACTTTGTATAAATAACATTGTATGGATTACTATAACTTATCTTTATTGAAGTTGGATTATTTACTAGCTACCCTAGACAATGCTAGTTGATTTTATGGGGACCCCAAAAAGGATTCCTAAAACATGTTTCTATACAAAATCTTGAATAGAAGCAAGAGGGACCCATGATGGAGAGTATAATCTAAATAGTATAACAATAATACTTATCTATTGTAAGTACTCGACCACCAGGGAAGTTTCTTTGTAAACTTTGGTTTTTTCCCGCAATTTCTCAAAAAAGAATAAAATTCTTTCCACCAGGGGCCATGCGCGTACCACACCTAGACATGTCCCCAAAAGGTCACTCCCAAAAATTATCATGGGGCTTCAACATGTACTCTAACTATATTGTGTTATTTGACCAAGGGGGATTCATACCAAGGGTCAATGTAGAGGAGAGGATTTAGCTGGGCCAAGGGGACTCATCATAGCAGAGCTGGGCCATACCATGGTATTATCCATTCTTAGGGCATTACGCATGGGTCTTGGACTATGTTGTCTCGTGTGAGCGTTAGCCTATCAAACACATACATTTTAGGCTACCATTGTGATATGTTGTGTATGTTCTTGGACAAGAGCAAAGAGGGGGATTTCTAGTGTATGCATAAGGTGCTCATGGAAGCATATCATAAAAGTAACATTATATTAATCATGAGTAATGTACATGATGGTGGCCCTCGAGCAACAGAGCTAGGGAGACTAGGACCCAGACGTATTTACCTATGAAGCCCTCTAAGGATAAAACTTATGAAAGTGCTCTATAATCCATGTATTGGGCAACAATACACCTTCTACTATTGCAAGCCTAACACACCCAACATGTAGAATTCTGTGAACTAAAAGGGACATTCCCAAGTGGGGAAAGCTTGTTCACCAATGCTCGATTGAGGATGCATCAGAGCATGAGGTCGCCCTTTACAAGTGTTTGTCTCTAACATGGCGTAGGTGGTGGCAACTTGGTTGATGTTATAGGGAGGACCCCTAAAGTTTAGAGACTTCCTCCCTATGAGCCTGAAGCTAGCGATGTGTGGTGTCATGCATGATCATGATCTTTGTGTGCTAGTAGAGATTCATGATGCAACACTCTTTATGGGCAGTGTGTCCTTGAAGAGGCATAAGAAGAGACAGACTCTATCAGTGAAGCGTTTTGTGCACCAACTAAAATGTGCCCTCTACATGAGGTAGTGGGGGACAAGACAACTAGAAATTGATGGTGTCAGTATCGGGGGTCACAGTTAGAGTTATTGGAGCTAGAGTTTGAGAGCTTTGGTCCACAAGGAGAGAAAATTGAGATGTCATGCGAGCAGAACCCTACTAAAGTATCCAAGCTCCCCATGAAAAATGCCAAATGTCAATGGAGACACTAGGGTATCAAGAATACTAAATAAATAATATCTTGGCGAGCATGGAGCATGTATTAGCCTCATAGAGTACGTCTATGCGATCATGACATCAAGAGCTTAACACACAAATTTTTATAGAGGTTTGGGCTATAGTGTGCATAATACCCCACACCCTCTTACCGACAATAGATTATGGCATGCAATAGATCTACAATTTTACACACACTAGCACCATGAACTCCAAACCTACTCTTGTACACAAGTGCAGTGGAGAGCTAGCCTCGCCCTAATTGCAACTACCACGACATGATCGAATTGAACTTTCTAGGCCTATGTTTGATGGATTCTAGGTCGATTCCTTGTGGTCTGTGAACCTTGAATTTAATACATCTCTACCACCACCTTTTATAGTCAAAAAGAGTTACGGGCTTACACATATATGCTAACTATAGACCCTACTTGTCAATGGACCAACTGCTCTAGACCTATCTTGGCCTCATAATCATGTGGCATGCGACATACATGCATTGGTCTAATCATACCTATGGAGGTGACTAATCAAAGGGGTCTACCTAGAGTGTGGATGATGTGTTAATGGTGCCAAGTTTGGTTCCTTGTACCCTTTATTATAGGATAGTACTAACTTAGTACTTAACCATGACTATAGAGATTTTCCTATCTCCTAGAGTAGGCATGATTGAATGACTAGATATGGTCATAAATGCAAGGGTATGGCAAGGGTATGCTTGCATAGAGGCATTGGGTACACTTGCCCACTAAGCACGTGTCAAGGTAGATGCCCGCACATATTGTTGAGTATCACATTTAATGATGAAAATTGTCTGTATGCCACTACAATTTTATTCAGTGCCTTATTTGCCATCCCAAATGTCCTAATCCCTTCTATGACACTCGAATGCAATTCTTTACCCTTCCATGTCACCAACAATAGCATGGAAGGATAAGAAAATTGCATGTCCTAATCCTTCTATGCCATTGATGATGACATGGATAAGTAAGAAATTGCATCAGAGTGGCATATAAGGGATTAGGACATTTGCGATGACAAATAAGGTACTAGGAAAAATTCCAATGGAATATAGGGAATTATTTCCATTTAATGTGATGCAAGTGTCTCATTGAAGCTATATGTTTCCAAGGTGACTATCATACCAGCTATACGGGTAGGTATGATATCCTATGTCTATGGATTTTGGAGCCCTACGAACTAGCCTAAAGTAATTGGCTCCAGGCATAACCCTTGTAATTTATTGCATTTCCTATACTAGTATGCTAAGTCAGGCCTATAATGTCACCCATTCACATCTAATATGTTGTATCCAAGACTTATCCATTAAACTATTAATGGAGGATAGTCTTCAAAGCCTTAGATGTGGGGTCCATATTTTGAGCCATACTGACCTTAATGGGCCCACCACATCCTTGTTCCACGAGATAGGATCATACTTAGCTAGTCTGACTCTTTGACTTCTTTGGGGGGTCGTCGAGCCTCAAAGGGCAAATGTTTTGGCTATCAACGCACGAGGTCAAGAAATTAAGGGCCCTAAGTAGCTAAGTGTAGCATGTGTTTGGGGCCAGTCCTCATCGAGCACCCTCTATATTGCCCCATGACGAGCCCTAGGGGCTTATACCATAGGTGCCTCAATGTGATATGGGCCGTAGAGGCTTATATTGTTGGGTTCCCTAGGGTGATATGGACCCCAAAGGTTTATACCATCATGTGTCTCAGCGTGTAAGGGCCATGGAGGCTGATACCATCAAGTGCTCTCATAAGGGCCCCAAAACTTTATACCATTAGATGTCTTGAGGCACATGGGGTCTCATGGGATTATATCATCTATGCCTTAGGGTGTGAGGGGTCCTGAGTCCTTATACCATCATATGTTGTAGGGCACATGGGCCCTGAGGTCTTATACCGTTATGTGAGCCATGGCATGAGAGCCTAGGGGATTATATTTGCATGTCATGGGATGTGTTACCATGTGGATAACCATGAGGACATCCTTACATTATTTTGAATAAGCTAGGTCCTTCCTTGAACGGAGCCAAGGTAGGTCCTAAGGGCATTGGGCCTCACATGTAGTGGTCTCTCCATGATGGGCCCTAAAGTCATCCTCCATAGTTAGGATCTTTGAGTGCATCTTAGTGGCAATCGAGGGTACAACCTTCCTTAGATGCTGATAAGCACTGACCAAACATGTTTGGTGTGACACCGAACATGTCGGCTTGTACACTTTCATTGCCAAGTTTTTCAACCGAACATAGTTGAGTCCAAGTGCACATGATGTGCAACATCAGACAAGACAACGAAGACCTATACGAGCGTTGGAGTTTTAAAGGAGCTCACCAAATGTTTTCGGTGTGACACGTGACATATCACTTAACACTTAGATAGGGCAATCGAGAGTACTAAACATTCATCACAAGTGTTAATTGGGTGAGCACCATATTAGAACAGATCCTAATGGCTAGTTTTTTTACAGTCATTGATATTTGACAGGTGTATGATGCACACATCAGGTGGGCACCATACAGGTCTAGTGCCACACAAAAAGTTTCTAAAGTGGGTAGCAATTGGTTTGTTTGGTTGGGGCTATAAATACCACTTGTGGCTGGCCAAGGCCACTCTCTTGGACGCCCAAACATTTGCACACACTGTTTGAGAGCTAAGACACACTCTCCACTCACTTGTATCTTTTGATTCATCAATTGGGTGGATTGAAAAGCCAATAGTGCATTTGCATCTTGTGGCACTTGTTGAGCTTGTTGGTTGGGGGGATCTTGTTACTCTTGGTGATTGTCATTACCTAGTTGGCCTAGTGATTGAAGGGATCATTATGTGGCTTTAGTGAATGTTGATGGCTCTAATCGAAGTAATTATGAAGAGAATTTATCTTGTCTCATAGAGTGTTGAAGAAGATACTCTAGTAAATTGCTCGTGGCTAGGAGTGCTTGTGGGAGTGATTGTTGTGATACATGATTGTGAGTCTAGCTTATGATGCTAATCAGAGCATAAACCACTCACAACACAATTTTCAATAATTGGTACAAAGCTCTACACTTGTATTTTATTCATAATCTAGCTTGTGTAGTGCTGGTTGCTTGCTTAGTTGAGTAGTGGTCGCTCTCTAGTTAGTTGTAACCTAGTTTAGCTACTTATTCTTATTAGTAGTAACTAGTTGCTAGTTGCTCTTGTTTCTACTTGTCTACTGTAGCTTAGTTGCTAGTGGCTTTGTGTAGTTAAGTGCTTTGGCTAATAAACAACCGCTACTAGAATTATGTAGTGGGGCTTGCTTGAAGTCAACTAGAGCAAGTGCTTGTAGTCACTATTAGAGTCACCTATTGTACTAATCACATTTCTCTAGATAATTGTGTTTTTGTAGAAAACTTTTATAAGCTATTAACCCCCTCTAGCTATCTAGATCTTATCAATATGCTACATCTACCTAAAGCTCCACATAGGCCATTAGGAGGGATGAGAATACAACTTAAAAAATACATGCATTGGTGAGGAATCATGCATAATATGAACGACATGAGAGTAGTGTATTACATTGATTTTTCTTTGAAAAATTATTGCAAAAATCTTTCATGAAACTTATGTAGGATGGGAAACTAGTGCTCAAGTCAAAGTTGTTTTGTCTCTCAACACCCAATACAAAGGAAAAAGCCATATGCACCACGGAGGACTAAGGTAATATGAGTGGGTTTTCAGCATTGCCAATTTTTCTACTCAAAGAGAAATGTTTGTTGCACACATAGTATTATTGGAATGTGAAGCATGGTACCAACTCCTATCCACTATAGCTAAGTTTTAATCATTTGTTCAGGATGAGCAAAGGCTAAGCTTAGGAATCTTATTGATAGTGAAAATGTCATCATTTCACATACCTAAAACACCATCAACAACCTTGGAATAAAAGTAAGCTAAGCATATCATGAGCATATTTAATCAAATAACAAGTTCCACATATCCATGGAGTATTTTGTGTAGAACTATGGGAAATGGAGAAAGATGAGCTGATGGGACCACCATATGCTAGTCGGTCGACCATCCCTATGGACCTATTAGCATCCAAAGCTTCCATGATCCATGTCACACACTTCTGCATCCTTGGATGCAAAGTGTGTTTCTTCTCTAGGCTGAAAGATCAACTCATATGGATAGATGGGGCCACAACTGACCAGAGCAATGGACTAAGAAGAAATATGGACAACATCACTACTACAGGGATCCTCTGTACAGGCGGTCCGGTTAGCCTCTACACAGGCGGTTCCAGGAACCGCTTGTGGTGCACCGCCTGTGATGTAAAACAACATCACAGGCGGTCAATCAAAAACCGCCTGTGATAGACACACATCACAGGCGGTCCGGTTTAAAAGAACCGCCTGTGATAGACACACATCACAGGCGGTTTTAATTATAAGTCCGCCTGTATTCCAGATTCATATTTTCCAGATTCATATACAGAAACAGAATTAATAACAGATTCAAACACAGATTCAAACACATATTCCATACACATATTCATCATACAAAGATTCCATACATAGATTCAAACAAGTTCTATAGCAGGTTCCATACACAGATTCATCCACATATATATCAAGTTCCATCATACACAGATTTATACACATCAAGTTGCATAACAACTCAACATCTCAAAGTTCCATAGACAACTAAACATCTAAAGTTCCTAACTAAAGACCTAAACATTGTGTGATATTGTGTACAAACTTAGTTCTGGGAATTTTTGCAAATTTCCATTTACATTGTAGAATAGCCCTTGTTGATGAAGAACTTCACGGCGCATAAAGTAAAGCAAGTCTCTTACAACCTTAGCCACGCCGGTGGAAACCATATCTCTTTCTAACCATTCAGCATTGATCTTAGATTTAGGAACCTGCAATGAAAGCAAAAAGCAATCGGTGCTAAGAGTAATGTGATGAGCAACAATATAACATAAAAATTGCAACATAGACAATGATAGCGAACTTACATCCTCACGATTGACCATGTAATGGAAGGTGACACGACACCATTCACATACATAATAACCGCACAGGACAGTACCCGGAGGTTGTTTGTCACCATATGGAAATAATGATATTGACAAATTAGGCTTGTCCTCTGGATGTTCGCCGCCAAGATCTTTCCAATAAAAACGGTATGCACTGCATATAAGAATAGCATTGTGAGATTAAGAATACATTTGTTAAGTTGTAATAAGTACAAGTGTGCAATAATAATCATACTTCTCTAAAATCTTCAAGAAGTCATTATACGTAGCCTTTTCCATTCTCAGTGAGTCGAAGACCACGACTTTACCATCCTTTGGCCAGATCATGATACAAATGTAGTGGTCACTATATAGACATAGACGAAAACACATGTTAATATCACGATTGCCATAATTTATAGTTCAAAATTAAACCATGTCGATAACTTACTTAAAGTGGTGCGGAGCTATTATTAAGTCCTTGCCATGTTGTACATGATTATACATGGCTCGTCCAATGTATGCCGCCATTACCTTCATTTTCTTTCTCTGATTCTGTTTGACGGCTTTCTCAAATTCAGCATCGTCCAAGTCTTTGTATTCTTCTCCTTGCCTCCGAGCAACTACTTTGTAGCGAGCTTGGGATATCATCAACGGGTCAAGAAACTCTGTCTTAAGTTGTTTCTTCTTATCATCCATGTATTGCATCCTACGTGTAATAGTGTTAATCGATAGACTCTCGTTTATGTGTGCGTGTACAAAACTAACAAATATGAAAGTTTAGAGGTACTTACAAGCAAAAGAGGGTTAAGTAGTTGGTTTCCATCCTTTGTCGGTGGTACAACGACCAGAGATCGTCAAAGAATAAATGTCGCACAGGATCTATATGATCATTGCTCCAAAATGCATCTTCTGGCACAACAAATGTGAATTCCTCGAGTTTGTATTTGTTGCTAGCCACCATGTACCACTCATGCATTCTAATCTCCAGAGTCGACAACATAGAAAGTTGCACCGTCGTTAAGAACGGCCTCCCATTCACAAATTTAGGAGGAACATCCTCCTTCTTGTATACCGAGATATTGGTTTTAAGACGTAATGATTCTCGAGTATGAATCATTCCATCTTCTTCCCATACTTCGAAATTGTCTATTTGGGTCGACCGTGTGCCTACTCCATGAGATGCTGATACCGCTTTTGATTGATTAGTCATAACTCTCTGCAATTTATGCAGGTAGCGTGCCACTGATTCTGACGGTTTCTTGACATCGTCAGTGGCGATTCACTTATGAATTTTCTTTGAAATAGTTGGCCCTTCAACATTGGTGCCAACCTTTGGTTCCTTTTTGATGTTGACGTCGACATTCTGAGGAACAATTTTGTCTACGTCCCCCTCGTCGAGTTCCTTCGCAAGAGGCGATATGATTGTTTCAACGATTTTTTCGAAGGTCGGTGTCATATTTTCCTGCACCATGGGGTGTGGAATGATCGAACTAGCTTTTTGTTGCATTGGTGTTGAATTCGGCTCATCACCAAACTTGATGTCGCGTCGATGCCAAAGGACCAACTCGTTCATTGCCTCCTGCAAAGTTATGATCCCCTCAACTGGAAAATCTATCTCCCAATCTTCACAACCACTGTCTGTGATTTCTAGAACTTGGACCACAGCATAGTGTGGCGGGATAGGATTGTCCTTGTAGTTAACAAGTCCTGGTTTTACCATACCAGTAGCAGCTTGCTTTGTTTTTGTCCCAGATCGATTGATTGGAATATGAAGAAAGCAAGGCTTGTCCTCAACAATATCGTCTACAGGGTACTTGGTCAAGTCTTGCACAGATCCAACGCTGCTAGGGACTATAGGTGGACTCATGTGGCTTGGCTTGAGTTCAAATGATATGCATTCTGTTTTCTTCATTTTGTTCATCACGTCATTAATAGCCTTTTGTACCCTTTCATCAATAGTCTCTTCAAGGGTCCTTTTTGACTTCTCGTGTTTCCTATATGACGACGCATACTCTGGAAACGCCTCTCTCCAGGAAATCTTAGAAGAGATTCCCCGAGCCCGTCCAGTGTGTTCAGGATTGCCTAGTGCTGCAGTTAGTATGTCATTCTCCCTCCTAGGCTTAAATTCTCCTTTTTTCTCTTATCTGCATATTCTTGAATTTTTGTCGAAACTTCGCCTACCAATTCTGGATGCAAAAGTTTGCCGTCCTCACTCAAACCTGCCCGACCTAAGATCCAACGAATAGCTCTCTCATCGATATATTTTAATATTGGGTCCAAAGTGCCGTTAGTTATAGCTTCCTCGATAATCCTGTTCCACTGCACAACTTTATGGTGATATCCGCTTGACCCCAGGCGATGGGGGTGTTTGTTCATCTTCGCTCTCTGAGAATTAGTTTTGCCCAGTTCTTTGGCCTTCAGTTCGGTCTTCTGACGAACAAATTCCTCCCACTGAGCTTGAGTGATTTTCCCCATTTTCTTGGGCGGAGGAACCTTATTCTTCTTAACAAAGTCCCTATTCATCTCGGCCTTCCACCCACGAAACATCTTGGCCATAGCAGAGAGCATCGACTTCCTTACTGCATCCTCTGTGCCTTTTGGGAACTTGAATGACTCAGACAACTTAGCCCATAGCTTGTTGCGGGTGTCTTCATCTAAATCCTTCCATTTTTGAAGTGTGATTGGCACTATATCTCTAACAGTAGACCCGCAGGAATTTCGAAACTTTGTAACCACGTCAAGTGGTTCTTCAGGAAACCCCTCTGCATTTAGTTTTGTTACGTACATAACTGCACCTTCTTTCATCTGATTTGGACCTCGTCGCCCTCGTTTCCGCTTATGTGAAATGGATGATTCAGGCATCGGAGCATCCTCCGTGTTTCGTGTAGAAGATGCATCCTCTTTCTTCTCTTCATTTGAAATCTATATAGTGAAAAAATTAATGGCCTTTCATATATGAACATTATTTTACAATATAGTCGGCATATTTCTATTTACCTCTTCATCGTTGGGAATATAGTCGGCATCAAGCTCATCTGATGTTTTTTTCTTCCTTGGAGGTATAGGAGTACAAGGATTGTCGTCACTAGAACTATCCTCCCCGCTCCCTTCACCGGAGCTGCTCGTTGTCTGCCATTCAAGTTTGGTCGCGTCTTCATCAACTTTGTTAGACGCACCGGTGCAGACCACATCCATACTAGGCTGCTCGTTGTCTACCATTCAAGCTGGTTCCATCAATAAAGGGATATATTGTTAGTCTGATATACTGGTTCCATCAATAAGGGAACTTGGAGAAAAGGTGATTCAAAAGAAATCGAGCCCAAACCCCCCTACGGGGCAGGATCGGGTCGGGAAGCAAGCTCGCAGATAGAAGGGCACTTTCCAATGCAGTTAGATAGAGAAGGCATGGCTGTGATGTTATAATGCTGAAGGACCCCAAGAAGAGATTATGCCCTATAGTCTACCACCTCTCGTTATTTGTGGGCTTCACCGAGGGCGGGAAACATTTGGTGACATCAAACGACCTTCGGGCTGGGGACGTCTGCGAGCTTGTTAAGGGGCCAGACGATGGTGAGCCGGTGTACTCTGTCCGGATGTGTGGTCACAAAATTTAAAGCCGCACCGGCTTCATCTGTGCGCTTCTCTTCTCTTATGTCGGCTACTAAGATCACTTAGCACCCCACCTAAGAGAAGAGAAGCACACACATGCAGCCGGGGCGGCTTTTAATTTTGTGACCACACATCCGGACATAGTACACCAGCTCAACATCGTCTGGCCCCTTAACAAGCTCGCAGACGTCTTCAGCCCGAAGGTCGTTTGCTATCACCAAATGTTTCCAGCCATCGGTGAAGCCCACAAATAACGGGAGGTGGTAGACTACAAGGCTTAATCTCTTCTTGGGGTCCTTCAGCATTATAACATCACAGCCATGCCTTCTCTGTCTAACTGCATTAGAAAGTGCACTTCTATCTGCGAGCTTGCTTCCCGACCCGATTTAGGCATTCCGCCGATGCCATTCTCCATATAAGTCCCAAACAGAGAATAGGGATGAGGTAGTCAAGATTGTAGGTTCCATCAATAAGGGAACTTGGAGAAAAGGTGATTCAAAAGAAATCGAGCCCAAACCCCCCTACGGGGCAGGATCGGGTCGGGAAGCAAGCTCGCAGATAGAAGGGCACTTTCCAATGCAGTTAGACAGAGAAGGCATGGCTGTGATGTTATAATGCTGAAGGACCCCAAGAAGAGATTAGGCCCTGTAGTCTACCACCTCCCGTTATTTGTGGGCTTCACCGAGGGCGGGAAACATTTGGTGACATCAAACGACCTTCGGGCTAGGGACGTCTGCGAGCTTGTTAAGGGGCCAGACGATGGTGAGCCGGTCTACTCTGTCCGGATGTGTGGTCACAAAATTTAAAGCCGCCCCGGCTTCATCTGTGCGCTTCTCTTCTCTTATGTCGGCTACTAAGATCACTTAGCACCCCACCTAAGAGAAGAGAAGCACACACATGTAGCCGGGGCGGCTTTTAATTTTGTGACCACACATCCGGACATAGTACACCGGCTCAACATCGTCTGGCCCCTTAACAAGCTCGCAGACGTCTTCAGCCCGAAGGTCGTTTGCTATCACCAAATGTTTCCAGCCATCGGTGAAGCCCACAAATAACGGGAGGTGGTAGACTACAGGACTTAATCTCTTCTTGGGGTCCTTCAGCATTATAACATCACAGCCATGCCTTCTCTGTCTAACTGCATTGGAAAGTGCACTTCTATCTGCGAGCTTGCTTCCCGACCCGATTCGGGCATTCTCCATATAAGTCCCAAACAGATAATAGGGATGAGGTAGTCAAGATTGTAGGCGCTAGTGCTCAACTACTAGCATCTATAGATATGGACACAAGTCCAAATTTGGTGCTACTCGGCACCATCGATATCACTAGAAAAAAATACATCAAAGAGATCCACTTCCCAATAGTACTCGAAGATAGTTCATTGACTTGACACTCTCTAAGAGGTTCATACAAAATACATTATCTCTAAGAGTGAAACCTACGATACTCATATCGTGTTGTTTAGGACTAAACATCAACAACCCCTTGACTGGTCGCTATCATACTCAATTCCAAAATATTTTTCCAATATGTCGGCTTGAGTAAGGAGATCTGGGCTTGGGAGTTCCTCTAAATCATCTGCAGCTTCATCATCTTCAGCATATTGCAGGGCTTCATCTTGAATAATTTTAGCCCTCTTGGAGTCAGCATACTTTTTGATGGACAGAGCACACTTCTCAAGCATGTCGCATACATCTCCAATTTGAAACAAAGTGGTCTTAAGTGTGTACACTGATTCCGGTTCACTAGTATCCACAACCCCATCAGTCACTAGACTGCGAATGATGTCAACATGTGTCTCGATGACTCGAACTGAGCTCTCAACCATGTCAAGTGGCTCTTTTTCCATCTCTAAAACTGAAAATAGACAAGTCTCACAATCAAAATTGAGATCGCAACAAAGGCAGGGATCAGAGGGAAAACAAGGATGTGGCTTATAGGGCAAAAAGAGGGGTCCAAATAACATTGTCATGGCTATGAACAAGTCAAAGATGGGAGATAAGAACAAGTCTTATAACATAGGGTTGGGAAGCAAAGATAGGTAGTCAAAAAACTAAGAAGGGAGATAAGAACAAGTCTTATAACATAGGGAGATAATAACATTGTCATGGCTATGTACTTCCATGATGTATGTGGCCATAAGCACATTTGCCCTAATGATTATCAAACAAAGATAGGTAGTCAAAAAACACTAAAAATAGACTTGTTTCCCCAATCACTATGGAGATTTTCTACCAAGAAGGGGTCCTAGTAGTTGCATCAACTATCCATGACAAGATCAAACAACTGACATCGATGGAGGGACACAAAATTCTTCATTCGAAGGATACTAACACCTTAATGGTATACAAACATTTAATCACAAGGGATACAAGCTACTAAAGCAAAAATGGTGACCTTAATAAAATATGTAAGTGAAAACACCAACAATATAAGCATAATGACCAACATTAACAATATAAGATTAACAATAATTAATCTAAGCACTGATAATTAATCTAATGTACACTATCTGCAATGTAGTGCACCATGATCAAGGAGTGCACTGAGGAATCAAGGCATGACTAGCAGAAACAAGTAATCAAGGCATGAATTTGTAACAAGTAATCAAGGCATGATCAAGGAGTGCACCGAGGAATCAAGGCATGACTAGCAAAAACAAGTAATCAAGGCATGAATTTGTAACAAGTAATTAAGGCATGATCAAGGAGTGCACCGAGGGCTCGGAGATGGGCACGGCGGCGCACTCGGCGCTCGGGCTCGGCGGCGCTCGGGCTCGAGGACGGGGACGGCGGCGCTTGGCCTCGGGGACAGGGACAGAGGCGCTCGGGCTCGGAGATGGAGACGGCGACGCTCGGGCTCGGAGATGGAGACGGCGACGCTCGGGCTCGGAGATGGGGACGGGGACGGCGGAGTTGGGCTCGGGGACGGCGCGGCGTGGCGGGCGCCCAGCTCGGAGACGGTGGCGCTTGGGCTCGGGCTCGGCGACGGCGTGGCGGGCGCTCACGGCTCGGAGACGGGGACGGGAACGGCGGCGCAGTATCAGCCTGGCGGCGTAGTATCAGCTCCGGGCGAAACCTAAACCCTAAACCACCGTACCGAGGCTTTTATATTGTAAACACATCACAGGCGGATTTTTAGAAAAACCGCTTGTGATGTATAACATCACAAGCGCTTTTCTATTTCGACCGCCTGTGATATGTAAACTTCACAGGCGGTCGAAATAGAAAAGCGCTTGTGATGTTAAACATCACAAGCGGTTTTTCTAAAAATCCGCCTGTGATGTGTATGTAGTATAAAAGAATCGGTGGTTCCAGCGCAGGAACCCTAACTTCCGGAGCCCGACACGCCGCTAGGTTGCGCACTGTAGCGGTGGCGGATTTTTTTGATCTACGGGGAGAAGGTTTTGTTTTTGATTTTCGGGCTTGATTTCAAGAGTTTATGCATATATATGATCTCCGTTTGTTTTCTTTCTCATTTTGATACGATTTTTTGCCTCAATTTTGTAATATAGACCGGAATTGAAGAAAAACTCAGGAATTCCAAGATTTGGACTTGTAGTTGATCTAATTTAAAGATTTTTTATGAAGAGTTGTCTCACCTCAAGGTACCTATATTGCTGCAATCTTGTTTCATTTTCATGCACATTAATTCGTTCATGATTTAGGGATTAAATTCAATTAATTAGGGATATTTTAAAAAAATTTGTCTCATGTGCTAGGTACATCTCGATATGATCTTGTTTCACTTTCATGAACATTTATTTTTTCATGTTACATCTCGATATTGACGTTAATCAATATAGGGATAGGTAATGGACCGAGGTTGGATGTACAATGTGCCAAGACCACATCCGTCGTACATTCGAAATTTGAGAAGCTTTATTGAAGCGGCCAACAAGCACGCGAATTTGCGAAAGAGCAAGGAGATATTATGTCCGTGCATCGATTGTGATAATAAGATAGCTTGGAGAGATATAGGAGTAATCCAATCACATCTGCTAAAAAGAGGGTTTAAAAACAATTACACGATATGGTCAGAACATGGTGAGTTGGATCCGTGTGAAGTGTCTGGTAATGACGAGAGAGTTGTCGGAATTTTAGATCTTAAAGTTGATGGTAAAGTGGATAATGTGGATGCTAATCAAGATTTTGAAGAATTTGATTGTGAAGAGATGTTGCGCCATATGGAACCAGAAATGTTAAGTTCTGTGGGATCGCAGAAAGGGCTATCTAAAATGGAGGGACTGGAAAGTGCCTCAAAAGAACCTTTATATGATGAATCAAAGGGTTGTGACAAAGAGTTTACTACACTGCGTACAGTTCTAGAACTTCTGAAGTTGAAGGCTAGCGCCGGATGGTCTGATACTAGCTTCACAGATCTTTTGAATTATCTGTCTCAATTACTACCAAAACCCAACAAACTACCAACAAGCACTTATAAAGCGAAGAAGCTTATATCTCCCATAGCTCTGGGTGTGTAAAAAATTCATGCATGTCCGAACCATTGTATTCTGTATCGTGGCGATTTTGAGAACGCATCAAGATGCCCAGTTTGCAATGTCAGTCGATACAAGAAGAGCTACAATCAAGACTGTGTAAAAAAATTCCCGAAGAAAAATAAAAACAAGAAATCCACTATTGGACCTGAAAGTGACGATGACACTTTTGATGACGTGGATGGGAAAAAGAAGTCAAAGAACCCAGCTTTGGTGATGTGGTATCTTCCAGTAATTGATCGCTTAAAACGTTTGTTCTCAAATCCTAGGGAGGCTGAGCTTATGCGTTGGCATGCTGAAAATCGCAAGCAGAATAACAAACAGATTCGACACCCTGCTGATGCATCACAATGGAAAAATTTTGATCTTATGTATCCTGAGTTTGCCAAAGAAACCAGAAATGTAAGATTTGCTTTGGGTACAGACGGAATGAATCCATTTGGTGAAAAAAGAAGTGTACATAGCACCTGGCCCGTGACTTTAACGATGTACAACCTTCCATCATGGTTGTGTCACAAAAGAAAGTATATTATGTTGACTATTCTTATTCAAGGTCCGAAATCAGCTGGTGTTGATATTGATGTGTTCCTAGAACCTCTTATGGAAGATATGACAAAGCTCTGGAATGAAGGAGTTAGAATATGGGATGAGTATTGCCGTGAGTATTTCAACTTAAGAGCAATTATATTTGTGCTGTCTTTCTTGGATTGCTATTCCGGGTATCATCAGATTAGTTTGGCAAAAGAGGACGAGGAAAAAACGGCGTTCATCACCCCGTTTGGTGCTTTCTGTTATACCTCCATGCCGTTCGGCCTCAAAAACGCTGGAGCGACTTATCAGAGGGCCATTCAAACATGCCTAGCCGATCACTGGGGCAAGCGTGTGGAGGCTTACGTTGATGACGCGGTGATCAAAACTGAGAATCCAGAAAACTTCATCGAAGATTTACAGCTGGTTTTCAACAGCCTGAGAAGATATAGATGGAAGCTCAATCCTGAAAAATGCGTTTTCGGGGTACCAGCAGGAAAGTTGCTCGGGTTTATCGTCAGCCACCGGGGAATCGAGGCTAATCCAGATAAGATTGAAGCTATCATGAAGATGGAAGCTCCTCGGTCACAAAAGAAGGTTCAGCGACTCACAGGATGTATGGCAGCTCTAAGCAGATTTATATCCAGACTGGGGGAGAAAGGCTTGCCGTTTTACAAACTGCTTAAGAAGGTGGATAAGTTTCAATGGACTTCAGAAGCGCAAGAAGCTCTAGATGCACTTAAGAAATTCCTGACAACACCACCAGTATTGAAACCGCCCCGGCGAGCTACGCCGACTCAACCGGCTGAAGATCTGCTGTTGTATATCTCTTGCACGACTCACGTGGTAAGCACTGCGTTGGTAGTCGAGCGAGTGGAAGAAGGGCATGCCTACCCGGTACAACATCCTGTTTACTTCATCAGTGAAGTTCTAGGTCCCTCGAAGAAAAAATATCCTCAGGTTCAGAAGCTATTATATGCAGTACTTCTAACTGCCCGCAAGCTGCGTCACTACTTTGATGACCACAAAGGCATAGTAATCACTGGTTTTCCAATAGGAGATATTCTTCACAACAAGGAAGCCATTGGCCGAATAGCCAAGTGGGCATGCGAGTTGGGATCCCATGATATCGAGTTCCGACCCCGCACAACCGTTAAAACTCAAGCACTGGTTGATTTCGTATCAGAGTGGACAGAATAGCAAACACCGGATAATCCAGAAACCGCAGAAGTATGGCGAATGTATTTTGATGGCTCGCTGAAACTGCAAGGAGCAGGAGCAGGAATTCTCTTCACTGCACCTGGAGGCGAGCACCTCAAGTATGCTCTCCAGCTGCTATTCCCGGCCTCTAACAACGCAGCCGAGTATGAAGCCTTGATACACGGATTAAACATCGCCATATCACTGGGCGTCAAGAGATTGATGGTATATGGAGACTCTCTGGTAGTCATTAGCCAGATAAACAAAGAATGGGATTGTTCAAGTGATTCAATGGGAAAATATTGCGCTGCCGTTCGAAAGTTGGAAGATAAGTTCGAGGGTCTGGAATTTCATCATGTGGAAAGGGATCGTAACACAGCAGCTGATACACTATCCAAGCTCGGATCCGGTCGAACTCAGGTCCCACCCGGAGTTTTCGTGCAGGAAATTACACGGCCGAGTATCTCAATAGACCAAACAGAAGAGTGCAACATCGTAGATCAACCCGAGTCAGACTCTGATGACTGGAGGAGGCCGATCATTAAGTATATAAAGAATGAAGAAGAGCCAGATGACAAAAACTCGGCAGAGCGCATTGCCAGACAATCAGCTCACTACACACTCATTGGGGAGATATTATACAGAAGGGGTGCATCAGGGGTTCTCATGAAATGTATTCTCCCATCCACTGGGAAGCAACTTCTGGAGGAAGTCCATGCAGGGCAATGTGGAATACATGCAGCCTCCAGAACACTAGTCGGGAAGGTCTTCAGGTCAGGGTTCTATTGGCCGACAGCGAAGAACGACGCAGCCGAGTTAGTTCAGAGATGCGAAGCTTGTCAATACCTGTCGAAGCAACAGCGCATGCCAGCACAGCAGCTACAGACCATACCAATAACTTGGCCTTTCGCATGCTGGGGATTGGATATGATTGGACCTTTCAAGAAAGCTCAAGGAGGTTATACCCACGTATTGGTGGCAATTGACAAATTCACTAAATGGATAGAGTTCAAGCCCATTGCTTCTTTAACCTCTGCTAAGGCCGTGGAATTCATACAGGATATAATATTCAGATTCGGGATACCAAACAACATCATCACTGACTTAGGATCCAACTTCACCAGCTCAGAATTCTTTGACTTCTGCGAGCAAAAGAGCATTCAGATCAAATACGCATCTGTGGCGCATCCAAGAGCCAACGGGCAGGTTGAACGAGCCAACGGAATGATATTGGAGGCACTCAGGAAAAGGGTCTTCGATAAAAATGAAAAATTCGCAGGAAAGTGGATAAGAGAACTACCTTATGTCGTTTGGAGCCTGAGAACCCAACCTAGCCGAGCCCTGCATGGAAACACTCCTTTCTTCATGGTCTATGGGTCGGAGGCAGTGATACCTGCTGACCTCAAGTTTGGGGCACCAAGATTGATCTTCGAAAGCATAGCGGAAGCTGAGGCCACCAGGCTGGAGGATATTGATATACTTGAGGAAGAACGACTGAATGCAGTAATCCAATCAGCACGGTACCAGCAGACTCTAAGGCGCTATCACGATAAGGCTGTGCGGCAAAGGTCCTTTTCAGTAGGAGACCTCGTCCTCCGCCGAATTCTAACGGGGGAGGGACGGCACAAGCTATCACCCTTATGGGAAGGACCCTTCATAGTAGCAGAGGTCACTCGGCCCGGATCGTATCGCCTCACCCAGACGGATGGTACAGAAGTCGGGAACTCTTGGAACATAGAGCACCTCAGAAAGTTTTACCCCTAGCTGTATTTCAAAACAGCCGGGGCGACCATGTACTCTGTAAAAGTGGAAATATGTCATCAATAAAGATAGATTTCAAAGATACTCGGTTCGTTTCTGATTGACTTGCATTCCTACTTAACTCGGGGTGACCACTATACCCTACAAACGGAGCAATCGACTTAAGTCGGCAACGACTTAGGGCGGTGCAACATGCTCACGCTTACTTAACTCGGGGTGACCACTATGCCCTACAAACGGAGCAATCGACTTAAGTCGGCAACGACTTAAGGCGGTGCAACATGCTCACGCTTACTTAACTCGGGGTGACCACTATGCCCTACAAACGGAGCAATCGACTTAAGTCGGCAACGACTTAAGGCGGTGCAACATGCTCACGCTTACTTAACTCGGGGTGACCACTATGCCCTACAAACGGAGCAATCGACTTAAGTCGGCAACGACTTAAGGCGGTGCAACATGCTCACGCTTACTTAACTCGGGGTGACCACTATGCCCTACAAACGGAGCAATCGACTTAAGTCGGCAACGACTTAAGGCGGTGCAACATGCTCACGCTTACTTAACTCGGGGTGACCACTATGCCCTACAAACGGAGCAATCGACTTAAGTCGGCAACGACTTAAGGCGGTGCAACATGCTCACGCTTACTTAACTCGGGGTGACCACTATGCCCTACAAACGGAGCAATCGACTTAAGTCGGCAATGACTTAAGGCGGTGCAACATGCTCACGCTTACTTTACCTAGGGCGATCACTAAACCCTACTAACAGAAGTTACCGGCTAAAAGTCATTAACGGCTTAAATCAGTATAGCATACTCGTGCTTATGCAGTTCAAGGAATGATCTCCATATCCCACAAACAAACTTCATAATCATCATGCAGCGTTACCACAAACTTGCAAACTAATCAATTCTGATACGATAAGAAAGAAATCATAACATTCGAATGATAAGCTGATGTCCTCTAAATGAATGCTTGCTCATACTAACCGCGTGCTCATGGCACGCAAAGTGTTTCTCTATTTTCCAATATCTTTCTCAGGAACGACCGATGAAGAGGGGCGAATTGAGGAATCGGGGGTGGCATGCACATCAGCTTTTATATCTTCAGGAACTACCACTCCGGGTCTTCTCATCAAGATTCGCCCCGCTCGAATAGCCTTGTCCATGGCTTTATCGCGCTGGGCTTTGAAAGTAGCAGCAGTCTCTTCAGCAGTTTTAGCGGCCAGCTGAGCAGTTTCTAACTCCCGGGCAGTGGTTTTCTTGGAAGCTCGGAGTTCCTTGATGGTGGCATCCTTTGCTGATAACAACTGAGTAAGGCGGGCCACTTCGTCTGAAGACTCTTGCAGTTGACGACGCTGATTGTCAAGCTCCTCCATCGTAAAACGGTGGCTCCTCTCCAAGATGGTCAGCGAGTTACTGGAATCTCGGTACAATCTGTCCAAGTTGTCACGAGAAGCAACAAGAATACGTTTTTCTTCCTACAAACAAAAATCAAACTCATTCAGAATCCAAGAGCATGATAAGGCGAAGCACAGGTTCGTAAGCTACCTTCTCAGAGTCAAGCTGAGCATGAAGAGAAGAACTCAGAGCGTTGGCATCATCCAAAGCCGCAGAGACCTGACTCAACTCGATCTGACTTTGAGAATACTTCTCCTCGAAGTCAGCGCATCGTCGAGCCATTTCAGCTTGATCTTGAAAGTGTTTTTCTTCAATAACTGTGATCTGCCGAGTCATCCCTATCAAGAGGTATTCAAACAAAATAAGGTCAGAAGGTAAAACAACCTACGGGCAAGAACAAAGAAGAAGAAGAAAGGACAATGACCAGCATTGGTGGCCTCCAACTCAGATACACGACGATGAAGCAACACTGGATTCCAACGCTCGAGAGATGACGCCACTTCTGGGGTAGAAGCACCCTGTGATTTCAGTTGACTGGCCAATCCATTCACCAAAGCCTGACGAGAAGAACAGATGAGCATAATGACAGCAATTCATGCAACATAAAGATCAAACTAAAGCACAGCACGGCACCTGGAGGTTGGAAAAGAACGAAGGGATCCCCAAGTCAGGAGAAATCAACTGATAATCAGGTGTCGGACCACCACCCGAAGCAGCTTGCAGTAGACCAGCAGGAACGAGCTCAGTACATTCAGCAGAGCCTAACACCAGACCAGTGGGGACGCTGCCCTCTAAAGCGACCCCCTGATCTGGAGCTTGAGCCACCACCATGCCACCAGAGTGTGGAGGTGAACCCACGTGAACGTCCATCGAAGTGCAGGAAGGAGACCCTGCTCGGACACCCTCGGGGGCTGGGACAAGGTTGGCACTGCCCACTTGAGCCGGGTCACCCCCGGCAACACCCTCGGGGGCTGGGTAGTGGCCTACGCTCCTCACCTGCGCTGAGTCCTCCCCGGCGACACCCTCGGGGGCTGGGCACATGTCAGCACTGTTCAAAGGATCCAAGCTCTCTGCCGTGACCACCTCTAAGGTCGACGGGCCTTCAGCTACCTCCGCAGGATCAGGACGATCCAAGTCATCATTCCGGCCCTCGAGATCGTGCTCTAAGGTCGACGAGGCACGGGATGACCTCAACCCAGCATCTGGCACGGCCGCATAAGTTTCTGTTGCATCAACGTCTGCAGGTTCCAACAGCAAGTTCTCAGGGACCATATCCTCTAGAGCTTGATCAAAATTGGCCATGGATAGTTCTTGCAGACCAATAAGGGCAGACAAAGCAGGAGAAGGAACCCCACTACTTTCACCGCTAGCAATGAATTGCTGACTGTTTTTCCGAGTTAAAGGAATTTCATCATCTTCCTCTTCATCCTCTACAGTGGCAACACAAGCAGCACACCCATTGGGATCAACGACAGTTTGGGCACACCCATTGGGATCAACGTCAGCAAGGCCAGTAGCAGTCATTTCCTCGGCAGCAGGAGCTAAGGTGCTGGCATCCTCGTCAAAGCTGGACACTCGCCGGAGGCGTCTTCTTTTCTTCTTCTGCTCATCTGCAGAAGGCTCGGGCTGACTGGTTCGGCTAGGGCGCCTCGGGCGAGTACTGACAGGTTTCGAGACGTCCAAGGTCGCATTAACCTCTGGAAGGGGCACCACTGCCAATGTACCATCAGGAACAGTATCAGATGAATCCTCGGCTAGCAGATCGAGCATGTCATTTATGTCTGCATCACTAGGGTTCAGGGGTACTTCAAAATAAATCTGCCGTTCATCATCAGGTATCTCCCCGAGCGAAGCAACTAAGGAACGGACCTCTTCAGCAGAGGGTCGCACTCTAAGACCCAAATTGCTATCTGTCATGGGTGGATTGGATACAAAAAGAGTGAAAGCTTTGGGAGAAGGTAGGTTCCAAGCCGAGTATGCCACTGGAGCTCCAACATTTGAAACTTTACCCCTGAGGATCATTTCGAGTCGGCTCACCAAATCAACAGAAGGAATTCTCCTATTAGTAACTCGAGTTGAGTCGGCCAGCCCTCGGTAAAGATATGCCGGATAGGCCCTGTCTTTCAGCGGCTGAATATTTTTGAACACAAAATCTGTGACCACGGCTTCGGCAGTCAGACCTCTTTCTTTCAGTAATCCAACTTCAGTAAGCAACACACCCGCTTCGGCTACTTCTTGGTCCGTGGGAGATTCAGTCCAACTCGGAGTACGAACGTCTGCCTGTCTTCCCGAGCGGGAAGGGAGAGAATTTCCATAATTATCCATTATAAACCACTCCAGACGCCAACCTTTAATGCTGTCTTTAAGGGGTATCTCGAGATACTCGGTCTTCCGCCCCCGACGCATCTCTAAACTGGCACCTCCGACCAATTGATGTTGCCCCCCGGCCATCCCAGGACGGCAGTGATACAGATACTTCCATAAGCCAAAATGCGGCAGCAAGCCAAGATAAGCTTCGCAAAGGTGAACGAAAATAGAGATTTGGAGAATGGAGTTAGGGTTCAAGTGAGTCAGGTTGATGTGATAAAAATCAAGGATGCCACGGAAAAAAGGAGATATGGGAAGGCCGAGGCCGCGAAGAAGGAAAGGAGTGTAAACCACTGACTCGTGGGTATCTTCGGTTGGGACAGTAGTCCCATGGCAAGAACGCCAAGAACAGAGTTCCCGTGGAGGGAGAACCCCGATGGAGACAAGGCGGAGAAGCTCAACCTCAGAAATCACAGACATATGGTTACCTGCGAAGGGTAACTGACTGTTGGGATCGATGGCGGGGATCACTGCGGCAGACGAGTTCGCGGTCTTCCTCTTGGGCGCCATCTTGCTTCTCGCCGGCGAAACAGAGCAGGAGGCGAGTGGCAGAGAAGACTCAGATGCGGAAATGCAAGAACTAGGGCACGGAAAGCAAAGGCGGCTGAAAGCGCGACTCTTAAGGGATATTCTTGAGCCAGATACCTTTTCAAAAGTGCCCAGTCATCACCCGGCGGTCATCCCCGAAATCCCAGCATGCCACGTGGATATCTAACAGTTATTTCCAAGAAAACCGATGTGCCACCTCATCACTCGGCCATTTTCCTCAAAGTAACTTGAGAAGCTGGCTATCACCCGGCGCTGCCTCTAAAACGCCGACCATGTGTTCAATCGCTCGGCATTACTTCTAAAATGCCGATGCCGACCTTCAATCACTCGGCGTTGCCTCTAAAACGCCGACCATGTGTTCAATCGCTCGGCATTACTTCTAAAATGCCGAAGCCGACCTTCAATCACTCGGCGTTGCCTCTAAAACGCCGACCACGTGTTCAATCGCTCGGCATTACTTCTAAAATGCCGATGCCGACCTTCAATCACTCGGCGCTGACCTCTAAAACGCCGATCACGTGTTCAACCGCTCGGCATTACTTCTAAAATGCCGACGCCGACCTTCAATAACTCGGCGCTGCCTCCAAAACGCCGACCACGTGTTCAATCGCTCGGCATTACTTCTAAAATGCCGACGCCGACCTTCAATCACTTGGCGTGTCCTTTAGCACGCCAACCACGTGTTCAAACGCTCAGCATTACTTCTAAAATGCTAACGCCGATATTCTATCACTCGGCGTTATTTCTAAAATGCCGGCCCCGTATTTTGTCGCTTGGCATTACTTCTAAAAATGCCGACGCCGACCTTCTATCATTCGGCATTGCCTCTAAAATGCTGGTCTTGTGTTCGATTGCTCAGTGCTACTTCTAAAAACACTGATGTCAATCTTCACATCGCTCGGCGCTGTTTCTACTATATCAAAAGAATCAGTTCAACATTCAGCAAAAGCAATGGTAAGTCATCAAAAAGAGGAGATAAACGATATACTTCATTAAAGGGAAGTTGACGAGATTACAAACCAACTCTTTATGAGTTGGTACTTCCCTAATTCTACTCTACATTACTACTACTACTAAACTACAATATACTACTCTACATTACCGCTACTACTAAATTACACTAATTACTACTACATTATTCTAGCTATACTAAACTATACTAATATCTAAGAAGACCAATGGCGTCTAGCCACTGGCCCTGCCCCTGCCGCCGCCGCCGCCCTTGGTGCTGCCCCTGCTGCTGCCCTTGGTGCTGCCCCTGCTGCTGCCGCCCTTGGTGCTGTCCCTGCTGCCGTCGCCGCCGCCCCTGCCACTGTCGTCGCCGTCGTCGTCGTCATCGTCGTCGTCGTCGTCGTCTTCACCATCGTCGCCGCCGTCCGAGTCCTCCTCATCCGAGGAGTACTCCGACTCATCCGAGCCATCGAGCCCGGCGCGCTCGACGGCTCGGATGTACGTCCAGACCTCCGCGGCTATCCCCTGGGAGTCGTCCGAGTCATCAGACGACGCCGGGGGAGAGACGGGAGCCGGAGACCCCTCGGGCTCGGAGGAGAACTCCTCCTCCGAGTATTCCGAGTCGCCAAACTCCTCCGATGGGGGAGTCGGTTCACGCTTGCGCTTGTTGTTCTTGCCCATGGTTAAAGCTTTGGGAGATAAGAAATGGAAGAGGCAGTAAGGAGCAGCGAAGAGATATGAAGAAACCAGAGAAGCAAAGGGGTTATTTATAGAAGGGAAAGGCAACCGCTCACTTCTAACCGCGGTCACTGAACAGTCGCAAGGCATTCAATAAGCACTTCCACCCACCCGAAGACACGTCAGACGGTGGACGCCGTCTCATGCAACACTGCACCCATTGGGACTCCAGTCAACAGCGCAAAGGATATGATTACACTAGCCGTCCCATCGCATTACTACTCAGAGGCAACCGGTTAAAACACTCAGCGTACCAAGCCGTCCCTTGCCCACACCCATTGGGGGGGGACGCCCAGGAATTATCAGTATATTTTTCAAACGGTCACATCCGTGCAGGGCATGCAGTGAATACCCCGAGACAAAAATGAGATATCAACAAGAGTTAGAGGGAAGCCAAATATAGCCAGCAGAGTACAAAATATGGTCGACAGAAATGACTTGAAGGCTAGACAGAGAACGTCCATCAACTGTCCAATCAGTCACAGAGCAAATAAATTACACTACCTAGCGAGATATGGATGGATTGCGAACTCGGCTGCAAAAGACAAAATACATGCTGACCTCTGAAGCATAATACTGATGACATAGCGCGGATGACATCATGCCAATTTTTTACAAGCAGAAAGGATAATTTTCAGCAAAAAGGACACAGAAGGAAGACCTTCGAGTGGATTATCCTCAAAAATCCACTTGAAGGTCGGGGGCTACACCCATTGGGTGCACCTCCGGTGCACCCAATGAAGTCTAGAGTCTGACAATCCAAAATGCTGACCTCTAAGGCACAAGCACAAAACCAAACTTTGGCCGAACGAGTGATCAGAGCAAGAGTAGGCAACAGGAAATTATGTTTCGGACCTTGGATCTTTGAGTAGATTACCTCTAAATCAACTCAAAGATCGGGGGCTTGTGGGGGATAGATATCCCCTGGGTCCACTAAAGAAGTAAAAGGCCTCACGAAAGGCCCGAGGGCCCAATAATTCGTAAGGTCATTCTTTCGTGGGCCTGGGGAAAGACAACCAACAAAGAAGAGAAGACGTGAGACCAGATTGGTGCAAGCCCGGACGACCCACATCGTCGAACGAGTAAAATCGCAACGGAGACCCGACTTTCCCGCTCTGAAGCCCCCATGCAATGAAGCCATGCGAGGATAAGTCGGCGAGGGTTACGTAGGGATAAACTCAGGAGATTCACTACCTTTCAGCTACTTGTTGTTATCATATCCACGTGTACTGCCCCACGGTCGAGTATATAAGGCCTAGGGGGCACCCCTTCAGAACGATCGACTCTGTTCTACTTAGCCACCCACAAAAACTCTCTGCGCCCTCTATCCAGAGAATCCTCTTGTAACCACGCTCATATACTCACCAGGACGTAGGGTGTTACGCACTTCTAAGCGGCCCGAACCTGAAAATCTTGTCCATTGTCCCTCGTGCGATCGGCACGAACCATTTTGCTACAGTCGTCGACACCGTCCTACTCCTAAAAACACCTTGAGGGGCAACCCCGGGTGTGCGGTCGGACCCAAAACACCGACAGCGCCACACTATCAGGGCAAAAGACTAAAGGAAAGAATGGTTGTGTAGTGTGCGTCGATGGAACTGCTTCCATGTACCTTAAATCATCCAAGAAGCTGGTGTTCATGGGACACAGACGGTTCTTGATGAAGCAGCATAAGTACCGAAAGATGAAAGAGGAATTTAACAATCAACTGGAAAGTGAAGGTGCACCAAAGCCTTATAGTGGGAAACTTGTTTTTGAAATTGTAAAGAACATTCATGTTGTATTCGGAAAGGGAAAAAACAAAGGAGAAAAGAGAAAGAGAACTGACCCTTCAACTTACACAACTTTCAAGAAGCAATCAATATTTTTCAAGTACCTCCCATACTGGAAGGATATGGAAATTTGCCACAGCATTGATTTGATGCATGTAACAAAAAATGTTTTTGACAGCATCATTGGAACCTTGCTGGGCATGCCGAGTAAGACAAAAGACGGACTTAAATCACGCAATGATCTAGTAGATCTTCAAATCAGACCGGAACTTCATCCAGTGGATAGTGGCAAAGGGAAGCCTTACCTCCCCCCAGCTAGCTACAACTTGTCAGTTGAGGAGAGAACAAAGATTTGCAAATGTTTGCGTGGGGTCAAAGTGCCCACAGGTTTCTCATCCAATATCAGCAGACTAGTCAGGATGAAGGACTTGTCTCTATTTGGCTACAACTCTCATGACTGCCATGTGATGATGACGGTGTTCCTCCCAATTGCGGTAAGAGCCCTCGAAACAGAGCATGTCAAAGTTGTCATCACACGCTTGTGTTACTTTTTCAATGCGGTTTCACAAAAAGTAATAGCTTTAGAAGACTTGGACTATCTAAAGGCATACATCATTGAGACTATGTGCAAGCTTGAAATGTGTTTTCCTCCATCATTTTTTGATATGCAAGTACACCTAATCATACATCTCGTGGATCAGATAAAAATATTAGGGCCACTATATTTACATCATATGTTTTAGTTGGAGCGATACCTGGGAGTATTAAAAGGTTATGTGCGAAATCGTGCTCACCCAGAGGGTTCAATCATGGAGGGATACACTACAGAAGAAGTGATTGAGAGCTGTATAGATTACATCAGTGACGGAACAATGATAGGTGTGCCTGTACCTAAACATGAGGGTAAACTATGTGGGAGAGGGAGAATGGGCAAGAAAACTTTTCGCGTTGAGGATTACAAGCTAGTACATTGTGCTCATGGTAGTGTACTACAACATCTCACGATAGCCAAGCCTTACATAGAGGAACACCTGAATGAGCTTCGTAAAGAAAATCAGAACCACACAGAGGACTGGATCATGAGGGAGCACAAACATCGTTTCAGCGAATGGTTAATGGACAAAAACATCCCATTCGGAGACTCTTCGGAAGAGAAAACAATGAAGAATTTGGCTTCTGGGCCATCGTGTTTTGTGACATCATGGCAAGCATATGACATCAATGGGTACACATTCTACACTAAATCAAAAGACATGAAAAGTGTTGCACAAAATAGCGGTGTTCGTATCGATGCTTTTGACCTACATGGACAGAAGACCACATATTTTGGATTCATAGAGGAAATATGGGAACTTGATTATGGCCCAAGCATGAAAATACCCTTATTTAAGTGCCAATGGGTACAACATCCCGTGGGGGTGATAGTGGATAACTACGGACTCACACTGGTAGACTTAAAGAAAGTAGGATATAAAGATGACCCGTGGGTTCTCGCCGAATGTGTTGCACAAGTGTTCTATGTACTCGATCCAGCAGATGAGAAGATGCATGTAGTTATTTCTGGAAAGCAAAAAATTGTTGGAGTTGAGAATGTGGGAGACCAAGATGAGGAATACAATAAGTATGAAGAGATGTTCGTCTTTAACTGTCCAGAGAGAATCAAGCGTGTGGAAAAGAAAATTGATAAGAACTTAAAGCCATACATGCGGAAAAATGGTAGTTCATGAAAAATTGTATGAATCAAATTGTATTTGTTATCATGTATGATCGACTATGAATTGTGGTTGCCAATTAATTTAAAATCTCTCTAGTTATCTATGTGTGCTATTATAATTCATTTAAATTGTATTTGCATATTATTGTTAAAAATTAAATATTAATTCATTTAAATTGTATTTGCGTATTTCTATTAAAAATTAAAATTATTTTCATATTTAAATTGTATTTTTCATATTTTTACAATCACAGGCGGTTTTGTCTTAGGGTCCGCTTGTGAAAAGGATAGAGCACCACAGGCGGTCCTAAACAAAAACCGCTTGTGATACTATTACATCACAGGCGTACTAAACAGCCTGGGACATCACAGGCGGTTTTCTAACCGAACACCCACTCTAGACCAATTAAGGGGACCCCCACCTGACCCCCTAGTCACTTGAATAGGGGAAGCCCCCTCGCCTTGGTGCGCAGAACCATGCAAAGAACACATTTTCAAGACATAGATGATAAGTTGATTTGATCCAAAGGTTGGTTTGTTGAGCACTTGGATCCATGTGTTCAACTTAATCCATCAATAAATAGAGGTTCACACCCCTCTTCATTCATGACTCAAGCTTAATAGAAGAGTAGAATAGCTCCACTAAACTTTATGTTTAGTAGTATATGATAGCTTAGAGTGGGATATAGTTGAGTAGTGAATTTTACTAGGTTTCTGAAAGTGACCTTCAGACATGAGATTTTGCTCCCAACAATCTGTTCACCATTCGCAAGTTAGTTAGAGGAATTTAACATAGCTGATAGCATTATTTAAATGCTATTTATTTTAATAATACAAATGATATGTATCATTTGAACTATTTAAATATTATCTTTGTATATAAGTAATGAATTTACATAATTCTATAGTGCTTTGATTACTATTAGTTTAGGTAACAATGTTAATTTTAAACACTTTGGTTTATTTATATATTAATGAAATTACTTTTATATAATTTAATTTATTTATTGAGTAATACTTATATATAGTGAAATATTTATTTATAATTGCATTATATTTGGTACATTTAATATCGCAAGAATTATTAATAATATAGTGTTCCGAAGAACTGTCTTTACCTACAAACTACACGTTATACTCAAATTTTAGGTCTCTACATGTATAATAGTTTTGTTCTATTAAAACATTCAATTAAACAATCAGATACTTATTATCTTCAAAATCAATTAGACATTGTTTGTATTTTTTGCATGCGCAACTGACAATCTCTCTCTAGTGTGTGTGTGTGTATATATATATATATATATATATATATATATATATATATATATATATATATATATATATATATATATATATATATATATATATATATATATATATATATATAATCCACCTATTTAAACTTTAAAAAAACCACCCAACCAAATCACCTCTATATCCATAACCCCTACTAAATACACTAAACAAATTGCACCCAAACTTAACACACCATCAAAACCAACAGTTTAGTTCTCTAAATAACGTCATTGTCGTCTTCTCCCTTAATCAGTCAAATCCAATGTACATATTATTTGGATCATCTCTCATCACACCCCCTCCCCCAAGACCTCGTCGCCCCTCACCCTCACTTGCGTCGCGGTCGTCATCGATCCCTCGGCTCCTCTTCCCTCCCCAGGATCGTAGCATGAGCACGAGCTATATGCTAGTACATATAAAGTAACACTATTTGTCAATGATAAACCAATAGTGCATCATCTGGATTCGACCGAACATATCCGATCAAATTAGGTACCATGATTAATTGAATACATCATTAAATACGGGTGATGGGCTGTTGGGTTTATCACTCGATGTGATAAATAACATATATATTGTAATATCCCAAAAAAATGTTGACCAAAAGTTAATCTCTGGTGCGTGGATGAGGTAAAGGGTTGTGGGCCATTGGATGCAAAGATAGAAGTCATCTGAGGCGTCGTTTCTTTCTCCCACAAAAACCCTAGGTGGCCACCCCTTTTTTTCCCTTCACCCCCCCTCTTGGCCGCCACCCCCTTTTCTCCCCCTTGGCTGGACGCCCCCTCCCCCTATGGCAGCCATCATCCATTGCTTCCTCCCCCAAGATCTCCCCCTACGCAGCAAGGATCGAGAAAAGGAGGGGCACGTTGAATTGAAGAGGAAGAGAGGATCAAGGAGATGTTCTTCCCCATCTCTTCTTGAAGATTTCTTGGGGAAACCCTAGGTATGGATGAGATCCTTGTTCCTCCCTGTAATTATAGGCTTTTGGAGGTTGTGGATCATGGGAATTAAAGGATTAGAGGTTGGATTTGATGTGGGGTTAGGTTTTGATCCCGAATTTAGTTTTCTGCAGAATGGCAGATTCGACAGTTTCTGTTCATGCCAGTTTTCCGTGGTCTTAGTGGCCTCAAAAAAATGAAAAGTCTATGTATGAGTCGTAGATGATTTGTAGATCTTTCCGTGGCCGCGAAGAACACCTCAATCGGACATCCGACCAGAAAGTTATTGCAGTTTTACTATA
Organism: Zea mays; assembly: GCF_902167145.1. NCBI lineage: Eukaryota > Viridiplantae > Streptophyta > Magnoliopsida > Poales > Poaceae > Zea > Zea mays. The sequence goes on along the minus strand of NC_050096.1, from coordinate 272,350,190 downwards.
GCAGTTTTTCAGTCTCATAATTCTGTGCAGAATCTGTTCTCTTAAGATTTAGGAAATTTTATCAACAGAATTAAACTGTGGGTTGGTAAAAGAAGTTGTAGATAATTTCATAAGCTTTCCAGATTGTTAAAGATTGCATTCATATGATTTGTGAAACTCCAGTTATGTTTGTTTTACTGTGGCTGTTTCTGTTTACCTGACAAAAATGAGTGGGTCTGTTCACTGGTGGGTTTCATCTAGTAAATGGCCGAATTGGCTCTTCCAACTATGGAGACTTTTGTAGAGGGATAAAAGTTCTTACTTCCAGCAGAATTTCATAATTTTTGGTTCAGTAGTTTGGGAGATATCGAATTTTAAAGTTAACCATACTGCTGTCTAAAACAGATTCAGTCAGTTATCTTGTCAGATGTTTTAGAACTTGTAGATGGCAGAATTTAATTATCTATTGAATACTGAAGTTGTAGAGTATTTTGTGTAGATACTCCTAGAGTATTTGTTTGATATCACCGCTGTTTTAATTTTAAAGATACAAAATTAACAAACAGCGTTGCTGCTGTATGGCATGTGGTTCAGGGTGGGAGTCTTTCCACTGGGTCTTGGTTTCAAGTGTAGGAGTGTTTTGTTGATTGATGGCAAATGTTTGTGAAATATTTGTACTAAGTTTTATGCCCACTAGCAGGTGGCTACACTCCAGATCATGTCTAGTACATTTCTTCTTCTTCGATGAAGGCAAGTGAATGTAGCGGTGGTTGCTTCCGTTCTGACCTGTTATTTCTATTGCCTACACTCTAATATTCAGAAGTATCAGATTCTTTCATAATTGGACTCTATGGTGATGCTTTACTTGCTTGCATTATACTGATGCTCAATCATATATTGATGATGATTATGATTTGTGTATGACTCACGAGATTAATTCACATATCTGAAGGTAAATAAAGTATTATTTGAGGTTGGTATTGTATCTGAAGATAAATGAAGTATTATTTGAGGTTTGTGTTGTATCTGAAGGAAGTGAAGTTTATTGATAAATGTAGCATGCCATATACATTGCATGACTCATTTGCATATGAAGTTTTGTCGTGACCTATGGTCCGACCGTACCGGTACAACTTAGCATCGTACGTTGCCCGAGAAGGGGTACGATGCGGCTTCATACCCTTAGAGGTATGAAGGCAGAGGACATATGCATTGCATTCATATGCATTCATTGAAGTGATATTTGCAGATGATGTGGTTTTATACCCCCAGAGGTATGAAGATAGAGTACCTACGCATTGCATTCATATGCATTCATTGAAGTGATATTTGCAGATGATGTGGTTTTATACCCCCAGAGGTATGAAGATAGAGTACCTACACATTGCATTCCTATGCATACATTGAAGTGATATTTGCAGGTATTGTTGACGCAGGGAAGTGTTATAGAACCTATTGTGGTTGTTCGAGGAAATGAGATGGTATTGGTTATAGTGGGACTACTGTGTTCTATATCTACAAGTATTTCTGATTTTTTATTGTGTCTCTTTTAAAATGTTGATGAATTCAATTTGTGGTTTAAATATCTCATCAGAACAATTAGCTTGCTGAGATGTTTCATCTCACTCTTGCATTACTCAATGCAGGTGCTTGTTGCTCATCAAGGGGAGTGGGAAGTAGCAGCACATCCACCTTCACTCTCATAATAATGCTGCCCAGACACAGCCATGATTTAATTAGAAACTTCTTGTCAAAGGATGTTTGTTTTTAACTAGTCGTGCGCACTGATTAATTCAGTTCATTGTTGTTATGGTTGTCTTCCCATTGCTAGCAGATTATTAATGTCTTATATGTTTTCTTATCATGATATCTATTTATACTTTGTTGCTTCCCCCGTTTATGCAATTTTCAAAGGAGATGCTGTCGAAATTTTATATATGAATGTTAGATGTGTAGTTTAGTAGCATTCTGGGGTGTTTGTGGATCCCGGGGTGTTACAGTTGGTATCAAAGCATAGGCTTTAGATTCTTGGCAATTTGAAGATAAATTTGACACACTTGCACATATAGGAAGGGTATGGGTTCAAATATCTTTGATATATATTAATGTCTTTGGAGTGCAGATGACAATAGTTTCACCCCTCCCTATTCCTTTACGGTGATGTGGTAAGTTGTTTATGGCTTAATGCTTGATATAATTTATTTCTAAAATTTTGATATTGTTTTATTAATGCGGTAGATATCGCTGGTCATTGGTGAGAATGAAGTTGTTATTATGCTTGTGATATACAAGTATGCCTATGTCGTTTTCACCATGTTTTTCATGGTTGAGTTTTATTACAATAATATTGTTATATATGCTTGATTGTGGATGTTTCTAAGAGGAGTGTGAATTGCGTGTTTTGGGGTACAAGGTAATCATCAATTTGAATTTAAGTTGTTGAGCGGTTGGTGGATAGCTCCAACTATCATTGCAAAGAATGATTGTTTATGTTGAGAAACCAGTTTTGAAAGAAATGAATATTGGTACTTTATATGGATTTTTGGGGGAAGTCTTTTCATAGCCAGAATGGCTTACATGTCTCTCTCATATTGTGTGTTATAGTTGCCACAAAGCCTAGATGTGGTTTAAAGTGGTTGCCTATTAGTCATACTAATTGTAGAATAAATCTTTGATTCTCTTGATCCATTGATTATGTATTGATACATTGAGGATCTGATGGTTCCCTTTTCGATGCATGCTTATGGAGCCATTTTTTTAGACCACCTATCTATTGGTTTGAAGGAAGTCCTTGCCTAGCCTAGAGTTGGTTGGGTGTGGCTAGTCACCTACTCCTAGATGATGTGGTGTTTACATCAGCTTAATATGTTTGTCAAATGTGTGAAGGATTAGGGGTTATTATTATTGACTTTGTATGTCTGGTACTTTGAGTGCATCGTATGATAGAATGAAATGTAAGTTTCTGAACTACAGTAGATGAAGACTTATATTATGTGTAGGTTATCCTTACTAGTTGGATATTTTTCTTAGTTGAGATGTTGAATGAAGTATAGTGACATGGGTTAAGCAAGTATTGTGTTGTTGTTGGGCTATCAGTGCTCTATGTAGAGTTTTTGGCATTTCTTCGATGAACTATGCCGCACAAGATGTTATTGGCTTCTTTTGGCTTTATTGCTCCATTAGTTCTATAGATTTTCTCCCTTTTGGTGGGGTGTAAGGAATGTTAGATTACATGATTATCTTTTCATGATGGCAAGAATAAGGTTTAGAAAGATTAGGAGTTTTGTTCCAATAGAACTACTTGTTTCATGGTGCTTTAAGGTGAGGTGTTTGATCTTCTTATACATTCGTCGGGTGTAGATGTTTCACCATTTAATTAAAATTAATGGTTGAAGTTGGTAAGGGTTGTGCTTGGTCCATATTACCCCTTCATAAAAGAGTGTTGTCTTAAGACATTGATGTTGATGTATAGCTGCATCCAAATTTGATGGTGTGAAATTGTAGTGTTGATTGCAACTATGACATGCTTTGAGCTTCATTACATGTTGTTTCATGCTTGATGTCAGGTCGTGTAGTTTCCTTAGACAATTAGTCCAAGGTAGAAGTTCTTGTGTTAATTAAGACCAATAATGGATCCATGTTTTGAATTGTGGTGCTATATGGGGTACCTTGGGTGTTTTGCTTGGAGTGGCCGAATTCGAGGTCGAATTCTTTTTAAGGGGGGTAGAGTGTAATATCCCAAAAAAATGTTGACCAAAAGTTAATCTCTGGTGCGTGGATGAGGTAAAGGGTTGTGGGCCATTGGATGCAAAGATAGAAGTCATCTGAGGCGTCGTTTCTTTCTCCCACAAAAACCCTAGGTGGCCACCCCTTTTTTTTCCCTTCACCCCCCTCTTGGCCGCCACCCCCTTTTCTCCCCCTTGGCTGGACGCCCCCTCCCCCTATGGCAGCCATCATCCATTGCTTCCTCCCCCAAGATCTCCCCCTACGCAGCAAGGATCGAGAAAAGGAGGGGCACGTTGAATTGAAGAGGAAGAGAGGATCAAGGAGATGTTCTTCCCCATCTCTTCTTGAAGATTTCTTGGGGAAACCCTAGGTATGGATGAGATCCTTGTTCCTCCCTGTAATTATAGGCTTTTGGAGGTTGTGGATCATGGGAATTAAAGGATTAGAGGTTGGATTTGATGTGGGGTTAGGTTTTGATCCCGAATTTAGTTTTCTGCAGAATGGCAGATTCGACAGTTTCTGTTCATGCCAGTTTTCCGTGGTCTTAGTGGCCTCAAAAAAATGAAAAGTCTATGTATGAGTCGTAGATGATTTGTAGATCTTTCCGTGGCCGCGAAGAACACCTCAATCGGACATCCGACCAGAAAGTTATTGCAGTTTTACTATAGCAGTTTTTCAGTCTCATAATTCTGTGCAGAATCTGTTCTCTTAAGATTTAGGAAATTTTATCAACAGAATTAAACTGTGGGTTGGTAAAAGAAGTTGTAGATAATTTCATAAGCTTTCCAGATTGTTAAAGATTGCATTCATATGATTTGTGAAACTCCAGTTATGTTTGTTTTACTGTGGCTGTTTCTGTTTACCTGACAAAAATGAGTGGGTCTGTTCACTGGTGGGTTTCATCTAGTAAATGGCCGAATTGGCTCTTCCAACTATGGAGACTTTTGTAGAGGGATAAAAGTTCTTACTTCCAGCAGAATTTCATAATTTTTGGTTCAGTAGTTTGGGAGATATCGAATTTTAAAGTTAACCATACTGCTGTCTAAAACAGATTCAGTCAGTTATCTTGTCAGATGTTTTAGAACTTGTAGATGGCAGAATTTAATTATCTATTGAATACTGAAGTTGTAGAGTATTTTGTGTAGATACTCCTAGAGTATTTGTTTGATATCACCGCTGTTTTAATTTTAAAGATACAAAATTAACAAACAGCGTTGCTGCTGTATGGCATGTGGTTCAGGGTGGGAGTCTTTCCACTGGGTCTTGGTTTCAAGTGTAGGAGTGTTTTGTTGATTGATGGCAAATGTTTGTGAAATATTTGTACTAAGTTTTATGCCCACTAGCAGGTGGCTACACTCCAGATCATGTCTAGTACATTTCTTCTTCTTCGATGAAGGCAAGTGAATGTAGCGGTGGTTGCTTCCGTTCTGACCTGTTATTTCTATTGCCTACACTCTAATATTCAGAAGTATCAGATTCTTTCATAATTGGACTCTATGGTGATGCTTTACTTGCTTGCATTATACTGATGCTCAATCATATATTGATGATGATTATGATTTGTGTATGACTCACGAGATTAATTCACATATCTGAAGGTAAATAAAGTATTATTTGAGGTTGGTATTGTATCTGAAGATAAATGAAGTATTATTTGAGGTTTGTGTTGTATCTGAAGGAAGTGAAGTTTATTGATAAATGTAGCATGCCATATACATTGCATGACTCATTTGCATATGAAGTTTTGTCGTGACCTATGGTTCGACCGTACCGGTACAACTTAGCATCGTACGTTGCCCGAGAAGGGGTACGATGCGGCTTCATACCCTTAGAGGTATGAAGGCAGAGGACATATGCATTGCATTCATATGCATTCATTGAAGTGATATTTGCAGATGATGTGGTTTTATACCCCCAGAGGTATGAAGATAGAGTACCTACGCATTGCATTCATATGCATTCATTGAAGTGATATTTGCAGATGATGTGGTTTTATACCCCCAGAGGTATGAAGATAGAGTACCTACACATTGCATTCCTATGCATACATTGAAGTGATATTTGCAGGTATTGTTGACGCAGGGAAGTGTTATAGAACCTATTGTGGTTGTTCGAGGAAATGAGATGGTATTGGTTATAGTGGGACTACTGTGTTCTATATCTACAAGTATTTCTGATTTTTTTATTGTGTCTCTTTTAAAATGTTGATGAATTCAATTTGTGGTTTAAATATCTCATCAGAACAATTAGCTTGCTGAGATGTTTCATCTCACTCTTGCATTACTCAATGCAGGTGCTTGTTGCTCATCAAGGGGAGTGGGAAGTAGCAGCACATCCACCTTCACTCTCATAATAATGCTGCCCAGACACAGCCATGATTTAATTAGAAACTTCTTGTCAAAGGATGTTTGTTTTTAACTAGTCGTGCGCACTGATTAATTCAGTTCATTGTTGTTATGGTTGTCTTCCCATTGCTAGCAGATTATTAATGTCTTATATGTTTTCTTATCATGATATCTATTTATACTTTGTTGCTTCCCCCGTTTATGCAATTTTCAAAGGAGATGCTGTCGAAATTTTATATATGAATGTTAGATGTGTAGTTTAGTAGCATTCTGGGGTGTTTGTGGATCCCGGGGTGTTACATATATACCACTATATATAATCTACTTGTTTAAACTTTGCAAAATCCATACAACCAAATCACTCCCACACACAATAATCTTCACTAAATCCATCAAACAAATTGCACCAAGACTAAACACACTATCAAAACCAATGGTTCAGATCACTAGATAACCTACTTCCTATTACCCACTCAAATCCAATATACAATATTATTTAGATGATCCCTTCCCTCCCTGCGATCTGTCTGCCCCAGTCTCCCCCCCCCTCCGCGCCGCCTTCGTCGTCGACCCCTTCCCTCTCTAATAGGATCGTAGCGTTAGCACGGGCTGTTGAGTTTGTGATCCAAATTATGAAGAAGGCGGCCAAGTTGGCGAGCGAAGCGGAGGCCCGTCGCCGGGAGGCTTCGATCGGAACCCCAAAACATATTGATATTCGTTATCACTTCGTTCGTGATATCATTGAAAAATGGTTGGTGAAGGTATGCAAGATCAGTACTCATAATAATCCTGCTGATATGATGACAAAGCATGTTTCTGTTGCTATTATAAATTAGCCCTTAGTGGTTGTTGGCGCCGGCAAGATGATGATGCATTTGTTTAAGGTGGAGTTTGCTATTATTATGCTACAAGGAATTTGTCTCAAGGTGGAGTTTGTGATCCAAATTATGAAGAAGGCGGCCAAGTTGGCGAGCGAAGCGGAGGCCCGTCGCCGGGAGGCTTGGGCCGCCCAGGGACGCCTGGGGTGCGGGGGGAGCCCCCGCGGTACGAATCGTTTCCCTACTCGTTTTAGGGTTTCACCTCTATAAATATCTTTGTAAGCCGTAGTAGATAATTATCTCAATTGTAAATCTCCTGCGATCTGTAACCACCTGAAAATAGTGAGAAGTTGCTGGCCGGCGCCCGTGGTTTTTTACCTTCGCTTTAGAAGGGTTTTCCACGTTAAATCTGTGTCTTCTCTGTGATTGATCCCCTTTGTGTCGTATTCATTTATAACACGGGCTACATGCTAATATTATATATAGGTTGACAATAAATTCCGGTAAATAACATTATCCAAGTTAAAGTTGTCTCTAGCAGGTGGTGCATGCGACCACATATGCTGAAAATGAGTAAAAAAATCGCTACTATTCACATGTCCAGCAGATCGTGAATACGATCACATAAAATCCACATCCTCCTCGCGTCTCTCGTATATCCGTGAGCTCTCGCGATCGTGCAAACGACTCTAACACAACCCAACCAGCATCCTCGATTTTCATGCGCGAGGGCTGCTGAACGGATGCACGATCTGCTGGAGACGAACTCTACGCGACGTCACAAACTCAAACGGCTAGTATCCGCAACCGCAACTAGGGATGGTAATGAATTGCTATTCAAATGCTTCTTCATAAAATGGTAAAGCCCTAAATAATTTGTAGTTAAAAATGAATAGAAATAGGAATCGATCCTAATCCGATCTGATCCTTAAATCTTAAATATAAAATTTAGAATATATTGTCACCCCTAATCGCAACCGTGGTAATGCTTGAGACAACTAAGTGTAATGCTTGAGACAACCTAATTAAGTGCGGGTGATGGACAGATGAGTTTACCCTCCAATGTGATAAATATTAAATATATTGACAATAAATTCTGATAAATAACATTATCGCAATATTTGCCTCCGTATACTTATAATAGTGCTTTTTGTTGATTCGATGGCCAGTACGCCATGGAAATGACATCTCCTAGCAAACTGCGCTGCTTTACATTCTTTGGGATAACAGTAAAAGTTGTCCTCATCCAGTCGTCCTCTTTTTATCCAAAGCCAAGCGAACGCGCGTTGTGGAGGGAATGCATTTGGTTTGGTCTTCCTTTATTTTCTTCCATGGAGAAGAAAGGAATATTTTGCAGCCTTTCGCTACAGCAACTCTGAATCATTTCGTCGAGAAAGCAGGAAGCATCAGTCCGTCGAGAGTGCAGTGGTGGTGGGAAGGAGATCAATGTCAATCTTCTCCAAGCCTCCGGGCAGTTGGAGGCTGCGTGCTACAGCGGCGTCGAGTTCTAGACCGTGCCGACGTTGATCTGGGCGATGCTTAATGTACCGGCCGGGTGAGGCGATATGGTGAGGGGTGACCGCGCTGGGGTACGACTACGGACTACGGGGAGGCGGAGCTCCCCACCGCCGGCGGGTGCGCCTTCTCGCCATGAAATGCACTGGGAACAGCTCGCTTGGGACGCGATTAGCTCCCCGGCCAACGCAGCGAGGCCAATCCCGCAACGCTCCTCGATCTCAAGGACGCTGGTGAGGTTACCGTCAAATTCCCTCCTCTACATCCAACCCATTGGTAACATCCTCTCCTCCGCGGTCGTCCTCGCCAGGTCGCATACTAGCATCAATTTAAGTTCTAGGCTCCTTCCCCCACCCCCACCCCCCGTCCAGCCATTCCAGAGTTCTATAGTATGATTGCTTCCACGTTTTTTATTTATATAAGCAAAAACAATGGATTATTTTACTTCTGCTCTAGTAGACTAGTACCGCCTACTATACAGGATTAGTACTTCTCTTCTCGTTTTTCTCATTCCGTATAAAATCCTGAAGAAACAGCAGATGCATGCAGTAAAGCTCTCTGTACTTCAAAAGGACCATATTAATTGGGATTTGGTATCTAGTAGTATAATTTCCTACGTTTCATTTTGCTATTGCTATATAGTATAAGACATAAAGATCCCACCCTGCATGCAGATGGAACTAGTATTCTAGCTTTCATCAGAACTTGGTTAAATTGTTGGACCTTTTCTTTTATAGTGCGTTATTTTATTGGAAAATACTGAGATAGAAAAAAATGACATGGCCACATCGTCTTTCCAGGTAGTACAAAAATAGAGTAGTATTTTAAACTGTGGACATGCCATTTGGTATCTCTTCCTGGCCCTTTAGTTGTCTGGTGTTAACTGTTCTTTTAAATGAATAGCAGAGATCCAGCACTCGTTTCACAAAGAAAGTATTGACATTGAAAGAATCACAATGAATGTACTATGTGTGTAAGGTGCTTGTCGACTAGTTAACCTACTATTGACATGATAAGAATACCAATAACTCTCAAACTTTGATAAATGTCTGTATGGACAAGCTACACCCGGAAAATCTGTTAAAAGATTCAAATGTTTGGTTCTCTACAACACTATGCCTGCTTTGCATCACATAATGCAAATTTGATCTTTGTCAAATTATAGTACCCAGCCAATTCAACACTATATCATCATCATATGTAATATATGGAGCCAAGCATCAGATTTCTCATGTGAGAGCTCCTAGCTAACCATTACATATATATGACTTAGCCTACAACGTCCACATCATGCATGAAAGTGCTAGGCAACTTGTGCATTTGTTCGTATGGTTTAAGATTGGACCAATCAATACTTGACTAATTCCTTCCCTATCTTTTTCAGGTGAACGCCTCAGACAACTCATGAGTTATGAGATAATTTGTAACCCATTTACAGTTCGGATTTGACTGCCACGCTAACTGTTTAAGATCTGTTCAGGAGCCCTATTAAGGTCAACTCAAGGCACTTCTCTTTCACATAGTATATATAGTGTTGCATTAATGGGTTAACTGGATCACAAGCATGTGGTCTTCTAAATTTTTAATAGCTTGCTCATCATTCTTTTCTTTTGTTTGATGTTATTAGGAAACTTTTATATACAGATGACCTCGAAGTCTCCAACATGCTGTAAGGTAATTGGTACTTCCTCCATGCATCTAAAAAGGAATGCAATTCCAGATTTGAAGATTAGCTAGTCAAACTTTTATAAGTTTGACCGGGTTTATAGGAAAATGTTAGCATTATGAAAATATATTTTATAATCATCGCAATGATAAGTATTAGTTAATATTTTTTGTATAAATTTGGTCAGATTTAAAATAGTTTGACTTCATAGAAAATAAGATTGCATTCTTGTTGGACGGAGTTATGTTATTCTAAAAGTATATAGTAGAATAGTGGTGTACTTTTGTATGTTCAAGGTCAATAGTTTGAAACATACTAGTGATGCTAGATTTGGAAACATTGGCACTACTGATTATTTATGTAAAATTAAAACAGTGCATTTATAAGTTGAATAAACATAAATTAATGTTGAATTTATCCAAAATGTTTGCTGGGGTATGTAACGCCAAAGCTAATCACCCCTGAAACAGATGTCACATTTTTAAAACAAATATGATACGAGATGATGTTTCAAATGAGAAAAAAAAAACACAAAGTGCTGGTACACAAACCCGTTGGCAAAAGAAGACAAATTTTATATTTAGAGAAGCTATATGGATAATTATATATAATTGAATAGACACAAACTGTACAAATCCAGCTTTAACTGTTGTTGTAGTTACACATTAATTTTTACACCATGAATGATCTGGATACGCAGATATGAGTGTCTTTGTTTAATGGTAGGCAGGTAGGGCGCTGCACCAAGCGTGTGTCTAGATTCTTACAAGAATTTTTAAAGAGCCAAACTGTGGTGTATGGCTGCTGCTGAAGGTTTGGTCCAGCTTTTGTCTGCTGCCTCCTAAAGGTCGTTTTAGTTGATCCGCTTGGACGTTTTTGAGTTCCAGGTGCGAGTGTTCCTTGAATAAGGTTAGGTGTCAGTTTGTTTGTCTTGTAAATATGTTATCTCCTTAAAGCAAAGATATGTATATCTTCTACATATTCCATAAAAACATTATTTTATTACACTATCATATACATGAGGGCAGGGATGGATTAACGGCATGTTTGGTGTGCTGCTTCACACGGTACACCACGCCACACTTTTTAAGCCACAGATATGGCGACATAGGCACCACACCAAACAAGCCCTAATTCCTGAGACACTCGGGGGCTGTTTGGTTTGGAGTCGACCGGTGTTGCCTGGTCCAGGCAGTACAGGGTTGGATTTTGAGTGTCTAGGGTTAAGATTGTTTGCATGGGAGGCATGTGCATGGGAGGCCTTCAACCAAACGAGCCCTCGGTTTGTTTGTCTTTAGTTATCTTCATGGTTTTTATATTAAAATATATTGGGATCATAATATATCTAAAGTTATTCTAGTGCATGGTAGCATAGTTATTTGGTACATACTACGTAGGATGGAAAACTAATGTGATATATAAGTAAAGAGGAAAGAGAATAAAACAATATGTTGAGGAAGATAGCACTCAAGCATGACATCATAACCATTGAAATATAAACCATATAAGTGGCTCATAATTCATACTCTTGTACACATCTAGCATTTAAGTATCTTGTGTGGACTATGGAACAACAATAACACTACACATTTGGACAACTATATCTTCTTTTTTTGGATAAGGAAAATTTTATTGCTTCAAAATAATCATAAGTCACATCTCTCTTGAAAACATAAACCTGACTTCTGCATCGCGCAAGATGCACACGGTCTAAACAAAAAACCAACAACCCAAACACTCTAGTAGTAATCAATCCTAAGACTAGATCGCCACCCATGTGTCTGGGTAAAAAAACTCCTTGACCACTTGCTCTAAACGTTGACAGATAACCAAAACCAACTCCTGGAAGATAGGCTTTTGTAGCACAGCCCAGGAACGAAGCCAGTGGATAGCAAAATGAAGAACTTGCAAAGAATTTGTCACATTTTTACGTTCAAACACAATATCATTTCTATGTCGCCAAATGGCCCAACAAACTGTTGTTGCCCCTAATAGCGCTAACAATTTTAAATCTTTACTAACCCCTAGCCATGAACCAAACATATTCGCGACACTAGAGGGACGGTAAAGATTTGTGGCTATTTGGACTATATGCCAGATTGCCCGCACTACCTGGTACTCGAAGAAGAGATGCTTAATTGTCTCATTGTTGTGACAAAAGCTACACTTCACACTGTCATTCCAATTTCGCTTCGCTAGATTATCCTTGGTTAATATTACACCTTTTCATAAAAACCAAAGAAATGTTTTTATTTTTATAGAGGTCTTTAGTTTCCATAAATTTTTGTTAAGGTTGGGTACATCTTCTATAGTAACCTATGATGTGTCAACTTTAGATATCGTGATAAGAAACAATAGGTTGGGAATAGTATAATAGACCGGTTCAGGACATGATTGGATTCTGAATCTGTCCCTGCATAAGACCGTGTCTAGCAGTTCACCTATATGATTACTAAAAATATTATTTTACAGTGTACGGTAGACTGCACTGTTCGCAGAGTGGAGTTTGAATATAGATATGGAGATGAGTAAGTAGATGGAGATAGCCAAAGGGGAAGGCTTCATTAACCATTATTATCCATTGAAACGAGCCGAGTGATTGGCTACAGGGTTAAGAAAGTAGTATTATGCCAAGTTTTTTGCCCTTAGAATAGTCATTTAACCTTTATATATGGTTGAAGCTTGACAAAACCTACCTAGCATCTTTTTAGATCTATTGGATAAACAATGGTGCTAAATGTTGACATAGTTGATACATCCACCCTCATATATCACATCGATAACATTTTCTTATGGATGCTTTACTCTTTTGTACATGGTTTGCTTCTATTAATTTAATACTAGATTACCAACTGTAACATGAACCATTAGCAATAATCAATTAACTAACAGCTTCATCTGGTAAAAAGTGATTTTTATAAAAACCAAAAAAATATGTATATGCATTTGCAAAGATATAGAATTTTCTAACAAGTGGTGTGAATATATTATATAATATTCTTCTTAATCCAATGATAAATAGTTCTGCATACCAGAACGAACAGAATATTGTCTGAGATTTTCGTGTTCCAAAAGAACATAACCTTTGTTTTAACAGAAGCCTTGCTGTGGGCGGACAGAAGAACAGAGAGGAAAGAGGTAGGTGTGGCATACTGCCAGTGGGATACATAAATTATAAACTATGTCAGCTATATACTGCAATACGAGGAACAGGCCCAGCAGCATTCATATGCAGTTCCATGTACTCCAGAGCTCAGCTATGGTGCTACATTCATCAGGTCAGATATGTATCGTACTGCTATTTTTGTTCTGAAAAAACCTCTGGTACTACATTGCTCAGGTCAGATATGTATGGTACTGCTATTTTTTTCCGGATACCCTTGGACAGCTGTATGCCTTTTGAGCAGCTATAACAGGAGTATGTCGGATTACTTACCCTTGGACGGCAGCTTGGAACTTCAACCTGATCTGAGCAGTCAGCTGGCTTTGCAAAACTGAGTTGATTGAGTATTTATAATAATGGTCATGGCCAATGCCAAGGCATTAACAACTTTCGGCTTATACCAAACGTGCTGAGAACTAACTTATTCCGACTCAAGATAGAAGCTGCAGCGGTTTTGTGAAGTGAACCAAATGAAGAAGTTACACTTCCATGGGTAGATGACAGCAACACAAAGCTTAATGTATATATGTTAATTAAAATGATATATCCTGTGCAATCACTTATTATTTGGTGCAATCATGCTATTAAACCATCCAACGGTTTCATATGAAAGGGGTTAATATAAAATAGGTACTAGGTTTTAGATGAAAGAGGTTAAATATAAAATAGCAGCCACTGTTGAATTTTAATCGGATGCACTAGGTTGCTAGATTGTATATGCTTGCACTAATATGATTGATTGCATAGGACATGACTGCTAGGCGTTGCTTGTATCATGATATATAGTAGACCTTCTGAATCATTGTTTTTTGTTTATAACATATGGCACCGATGATATTTCGCTTAGTGAAAGAGTGTACTAAGCACTAGCTAGCAGCTGCTTGTTTTTTGTTTATGCCATATCGTTTTATCCTTTTAGATCTTTTCCACTACTAACATTTGAAAGGGATCGGAGTACTAATAATCTACTGATAAATCATTTGTGCTTCTCAACAACGAAATGAAGAAATATACATCTTGTGCCAGCATATTATTCATGTATAGGTAATAATTTGACATTGTTGTCGGTTTGTGTAACATAAAACTATGTATTTCTCCGTTCTTCTGCAGATTGAGTTGTTTCCTTCGGTGGTCCGCGCTATATATACTGCATTCAAGTGGGGGTGTGTGCAGGCGCAGCTGGTATCACGCTCGTGTATAGGCTGGCTGCAGAACGCACAGTTCTTCGGCACTGTGCGCTGCTCAATGTACGTATTGATATTGATGTGTGGTACGTACGAATATGCCTTGTTGCATAGATACAACTTCTTTGGTCGTTTTTAATTTTTTTTTAAAATTCAAAGTACTACTACTTCAGAATGACAAGACTAGATACATGTGCACACACTGTTTATCCTAAGCCTTGCGGTACAACATGTGACCTTTGAGATGTTTCATGGCGTGGGGTGGATTTTAATCGATGTACAATTTACGTGCACAACAGTTACTATTACTGCTAGGGCCTGCTGTCGCGGTCACACGTCAACTGCAGTTCCTTGTTATGGTAGCGAAGAGGTGGCCAATGAAGGACTACGACATAAAGACAATAGGTGGGCTTTCCCACGCATCACCATTGTTTTTTTATTTGTGAAATTGCAGGTTACATTCATATGGTTTTTGAGAAATATAGATGGAGGATTTGTCGTCTGTTCTGGACACCCGGAAAGAAAGTGTTAAATAGGAAGTGAAGTATATAAATCAACACTATAATCTCACTGTCAACAGTCACAATCATCCTATATTCTTTGCCCATCTATTGTTTGGTTCCATATATAAAACTAAACTTTAATTAGTCCATCTGTCTAGTCCTTTTTAGTGACTAAACTGACAAACTCCAAACACACTATAGTCTCTAGTCCCTTGAGGGGTAACTAAAATGGACTGAGTGCGTATTAATTCTAGACAACATTTGCCCTCATTATTGCCTGCGCCCCTCATTAATTACTTGCACCCCCTCATTCATTACTTGCACCAAAGGAATATTTTGGTCTTTATTCATGTGTTTTAATGGTCTTTAATTCCTAGAACCAAACAGGAGTATAGTTTAGTCCTTAAAGTAAAGTTTAGTCTAGGAACTAACGAAACAAAACATGCCCTAAATACATAACTATATTGTTGCAAATGTTGAGGTGCAAACTCTGTGCAAATATTTATATAAACAACAAAATTCGGGTCTATATGCATTGGAAGGAAAAATTCATGTGATTTGCATAAGCATCTGATATTTTTCATCATTTTTCATATAACTTTTTAGAAATAAAACGATGTTGCATGTTAGCGAGTATTTTAAAAGAAATATATACATATATATATATAAGTAGCTGAGTTGGATAGATGGTTTGAGTAGCACTCTTCGAGAAGTTTAGGAGTTTCTATTGTTTTCTGAGTCTCTTTGAAAATGTTTTCTTCTTGATATGATATCACGGAGGTGGTATTACCCCTCGGTTCGATTTTTGTGTTTCAAGGAGTTTTCACGATTGCACTGTTTTTGAATCATTTAGTATAGTGAACCAAAGCATGTGTCTTCAAAGATCAATAAGGGGCTGAAAGATAAACAAACCCCATTGTGCTCGTGTGGTGTTGTGGATAATGCTTTTAATCGTCAGCTTTGTCAAACGATACTACTATACGCTAGGACTAGTCTAGTTGTCCATGTGATTTATCATTTATCTACCTTAATATAGAGTGTTTCAATTAATTAATATTCATGCGTCACTCGGGGCCCTCTAGTAATATATTGGAACAATTGGATCTATACCATTAAAAGATCCAAACTTTAGATTTATACCATGGACACCACATGTCATTGACTCATGTGGACCCATATGTAAGTGAGATAGTAATGGTATGGATCCAAAGTGGTGATCTTTTAATGGTATGGATCCAAATTTCCCTAATATATTTGCTGCTCGCCCTTATACTAAACCTTGGAGATTTCATTGACCACCATTTACCCAGACAAGGAAAATCGATCAAACTCAAACGTAGAAATCATGAAACTACAGATAAATTACTTATTAATAGATAAATTACAGATAAATTCCATACCATCATATTATATTGTAAATGGAAAAATGTGTTCGTATCTAGAAACTGCATGTGGCGTACGTGCACACAAGTTACCACCTGTACGCCCAGATGCAGTTATACGTTTCTTTAAAATCACACACATATTTTTCCAATAAACTTTTAAATACCTATAAACATAATATGTTAAGATATTTACATTTGTGCAACAAAAGTTCATATGTGCACACTAAAAAAATAAAAGGGGTATTACGTTTGATTACAAAATGAACTAGGAAACAAGTTTTATGGCAGGTATGTGCGCTTCAACATGATGTACACGTATGATTTTATAAAAAACTTTTGAAACATAAAAATGCACAAAACATGCTTTGATGCTAATACATGCACCTGAGTGTTTAAATCAGCATGCACTCCTTATGTTAACATCAAGCTAGGTAGCTACATTTGTTGACAAACTTAAGATGCCAATGCACCGTCTCACTTTAACCTGATTCTGATGTCTCTTTGACTATACGGACCTATATATATGGCTTTTATCGGCCGTGCAAGTATGGCTATTGCTTGAACAACATGAATTATTCAATCGTCCATATTTGAACTCATGGACGACATTTGATGTGCCTATGAGAAACCCTAGCACCCCGGCCCTACATCCCCAAAACTATCTTAAGTTTTACCAATTTTATTTATATTAAAAATCATCAACGATCACACTAAGTACATTATGCATAGAGTTAATACCTAAATGATGATAATAGTTTAGGGCCATAAATATTTGTGTTATTTTTATAAATTTGGTCAAACTTAAAATAGCTTTACTTTGTACAGCTCTATAAATTGATTTATTTTGAGATGGAGGTGGTCGTAAATAAAATTAGCTTTCAACATACACTCTAAAGGTTTAATTAATTAAAGAGAGTCAGATAGTAAGTTGTGCATGAATCACGATGGCCAATCAAATAGCAAGTAGCAATTCATAGTCTATACGAAATAAAATAATCATGCAGACCTTTGGAATCTGTGGATATGTGCCGATAGAATCTAAAAATATCTTTTCTACCGACGAAAAATGAAATCAGAAAACAATCAGAATATAGTTTTTTTAGCCAGGATTATTATCACATAGAAATATATATATGAGGCATCATCCAGCAGACGAGAAATGATGTCAACCTAGGGATAGATAATTCGAGATATACAGTAGTCTGAAAAGGAACGAATCAGATTTGCAGCTCATCAAGAAATTAGTGTTAATAGAAGCAATTAGATAAACCATTAGTAACAGGAACTTTTAACCCAACTAAATGATCGGCATGTTTGATCCATGAATTATAAGACTATATAAAGCCGCGCCATTAGGTGCAGATTTTAACATGCATACAAACGGCATCATGGAATTGACCTTGTGAGCTAGACTTTTACCTAGCAAAAGCCTCTCTTTCAGCATGTTATAGCTTCAGCCTTCAACATTTTTTTCATTCTGTCATCAAACAGCTGAATTACATTAGTACTTGCTTTGCTTGCCAATAGTAATGAACGTCCGTCACCGGCGGATACTGTTTGATCTCGTTCATCACAGAGATTCAGTTCGGAAATCACCAAATCGACGACACCGATTAATTCCATTATTGAATCAACGCCACAGTGCATGCTAGCTAGCTATAATACATCATCATGCGATGACCAAACTTAGTTCATCGTCACACAGCCAATTACGAAGTCTAGAAAGAGAAACACACGCATAGATTAAGACAGCAAATTATTGAGAAGCTCACGTTGAGGGAAAGGAGATAGATGTAAGTCGAAAGAGTAGTTCTAGTACCTAGTGCGCCCGTAGTGTTCAGTAGAAGCGTGAGTTCTGCTGAAAGACGACTCCACCGAGTTCCCATTGCTCTTGGCAGTAGTAGTTGCCGCCGCCGTCGCCGTATCCTCCTCCTCCGTTGCCAAAGCCCAGGACCACGTCGCTCGCCCCTGTGATTTCTTGCATCCTACCTGCTGATCTATTGCTGAGAGCTGATGAACACCTCTCCCTCTCCTCCAATTCAGCGGCAGCACACGGCATGTTCATGGACAACGATGAGTGGTGGCTCAAATTGTTCGAGCTCGGCCTGTCGCTCGGCCCCGAGGCAGCCGCCGCCTCCACGTCAATTGCTGAAGCAAGCTTTACCCAGCGCATCCGGTGCTTCTCCTTGGTCCGCTCCCTCGCCCTCTCCCTCGCTTTCGCCCTCGTCTCCTTGTCGGGGACCTGGTGTGCGTTATTGGCCGATTTTCTTGGCGGCTTCGGGGTGGCCGCCGCTTTACTTGCCTTGGCCGGCTTCTTCCCCTCGCCGCGGCAATTACCCTTGGGCTTCTGATCTCCTCCTCCTCCCAGCTGCTCTGCCGGGTTGTGCTTGCCGTCGACGGAGAGGCTGCTGGAGCCGTCCTCCACGCACTCCGAAGACGCGTCGTCGGCCATGATCTCCTGGATGGCGGACTTGGACGTGTTGAGGAGCCACTGTACCGTCTTGCTTGCCTTGTCGAAGCCAAGCATGTCCTGCAGCGCGAAGAATTTGCGCGCGACGTCAAGGGAGAGCCGCATCCGGCGGTCCCTCATCCCGCCGGCGGTGCATATCTTGCTGTGCCGGTCTTTCCTCGCCGCGGCAGCCGCCCTGTCGAGGCTGGCGCCGGATCCTTCTGCACCACTGGCGCAGGCGCCCAGCTCTGTAGCCGGCGCCGGCGCGTGGTCCATCAGCGCCTGCACCGGCAGGTCCGGCGAGTTGATCACGGCTTGTGGAGGGGTGGCGTCGGCGGCCGCGGCACTACCGATCTGGTAGCTGAGGGGAAAGCTGGCGTCGGCGGCGGCGAAGGGAGGGGAGCATGGGTAGCAGTAGAAGCTGCTGGATTGGTCCGTCTTTGGGGAAGACGGGCTTAGCTGCAGTTGTTGGTAAAGCGGTAAGTCCATGGGGCTTGAGGAATCACAGAAAGGAAACATGTGCTTTACTGATGGGACTCCAAGGCCCCCTGATGCCCTCTCCACGCTCCCCTCTCTAGGTCCTGGCACTAAGAGCAGTGTGTGTTGATCTCTACGAGAGAGGGGCAGGAGGAGTGTGGCCTACTCATATGTCCTATGATCAGATGTGTCCGTCCGACCATGCATAAGGTCTAGGCTTGTAAGAGAGAGAGAGAGAGAGAGAGAGAGAGAGAGAGTTAAAAACTTTCCAGGTGATCATACCACCTCTCTATGCAGGCGCAAGGAGAGGAGAGGCATGGGCTCATGTGCATAGGCTGTGTAGGAGACCAAGATAGCTAGAGAATTGTGCTTAAGAACCTTGGGGCGTTTTTTTTTTTTACTATGTGAGAGTGAGACACTCGCCCCTACCTGAGAGGGCTGTGCCATCTTATAGAGAGGAGGGCTGTGGAGGAATACTGCCGTGCCGCCTGTTCGTGTGGATGAGATTTGAGGTGAGGGAGAGGGAGGAGAATACAAGGACCTGCACTATTGGGGGAAAAGCTGTGTGCATGTTGAAACGCTATTGGCTACAAGTGACCTAGTACATTTATTGGCCAGATGGGGGCGGCCATAGCTGCAGGACGCAGTACGATGGACGTGCGCGCCTCCATGAAATACTTCTTCAGGAAACCAAAGACCGTGGGTTTTTGTAACATCCACAGGAATTTATTTGAGAACTATTAGTATATACATTGAACATTGTGGGAGGAGGGTACCGAAACGAAGGACCAGTGATGAGTGATGTATGTAGTGTGGTGTACAAGCATGGTAGGGACAGATGTGGTCAGATGAGTTGGTCTTCACAACATTATTAGGCATATGGGACCTGTATGAGTAGTGATAGATCCAGTGCATTATTAACTATGGTTACCCATCACACTCTCGACAACACAAAAAACAGACCGCTTTCAGTAGGTAGAAAATGTCTTCCAAGTCGCATAATGACAATAAGCAGTAGCGGTTATAGAATTTTACTATAAGGTATGCCAAATTAAAAATGCATGAATAATTCAGTGAAATACATTTAGAAATTCAATAAGGAATGATAAATGTGTGCTATAATTTGGTATTCTATGTAAACCAGCATAATAATTCTTATATTCACAAATTAGATTTGTCACTTGTATTCTTCCTCTTGTATATAGATAGACTGAACGCATCTGTAGGTTGTTGCAACATGTTTGAAGTCATGAAATAGACAAAGCTAATATGTTATGCCGGTACCGGACTACAGGGTGACACCCTGTAGATCCGCCAGTGACAATAAGGAACCACATGTATTCGGGGGAGAGTTGATAAATAGAGTAAGAGATGCGTGCTAGAGACACTCTGTTGCTGGATACCGCCTAGGCATCAATACATGGGTAATTTAAATATAGGTTCGGACCGTAAGATGTGTAATATATACCCTATAACCTCTTTGTATATAGTGGATTGAGAAATACAATGGCGAAGAAAATTACATGTTGAGGCATCAACAAAGATAATGACCAACTAACTTCCCTTTCCTCTTGTTTCTATTTAGAGAGTCAAAGAGTTTTTTTCGAAACCCATTCTATGTTTCTCTATCCCTCTCTTTTATAGCCGAAGTGAGGAGAGAGTGATACATATCTATTAGGTAGTGGGCCCTGTTTAGCAGAGGCCCAACTACTCCTATATTATCGCAGACATAAAGTTGTACATGGGGGCAAGCCTTGGTCATGCCATAGTGTTAGCGTGTCTTGCTGTAGTGCCAGATATATCGTATCATAGTGGTAGATACCAGAGTCCAAGTTGTCGGGTATGATGTAGTTTGTAAATGATGCAGTTGATTGTCCCTTACAATGCTTACAAATATGCTAATACGTTCAGGAGTGGCTACAGGAGCAGTGGCTCGCATCACATAGTGCCTCAGGGTACACCTGGTGCACATTATCCATGCTATATAGTACACCTCATTGACTACAATATCAGCCATCATATTTAAGAAGATGGACGAAAGCCTTATCGAAACTATCAGAACCATGTGGGTTGTCATGAGTAGACATGATGTGGATTGGAGCTATACCTTTTAAGGTTGTCGGGTACCATAATTAGGGGTACCAGATCACAACTCTAAAGTGCCAAGACGCTTGGGTAAGAAGGGGTCACAAGCAAACACGCTCCCAATATTACCAAGGCCACACGGAACCTAAATCACGACTCGCTCGAGGCCAACCTCGGGCGGGAAACGCATTTTCGACTCGCCCGAGGGTGTCTCGAGCAACGCTCCAGGGTGTACCCACCTCAGCCAACCACTCTGTTCCCGGAACGTGCACATATAATGTAGTACGTACGACAACCTACCCCACTAAAGGTGCCAAAGTCAACAAAGGACGACATGACAACGATCTAATCTACTTTTACCACAAAAACAATGGTCAGAGCGTGAATACAGGGTACTATTCCCCCACTTCGACCACTGTTTCAACCACTGAGAGTGTGACTACATGCAACGTCTAATCTCGGCCTCGACCTTGGAAGAAATTTTCGCCATGCCCAAGCTTGACCTTGGTCAACTGCCTCAACAGGGAAGCATGCGCATTAAATGCCACCTACTCTTCCGCGAACCCCGTTGAAGACAGGAAGGCTATTCCACCGTTCAGGATGATGTCCGGAACAGATTACCACACAAATTTCTGCCATGCTGAGCACTGTTTCAACCACTCCGACTCGACACACTTGGAAACGTCTCATCCACACCCCTATACAGGTCAGGCTCAGACACATGCCCATGCTCTTGAACTCGGCCTTGGCTCTCTACCTAGTCAAAGGAACAGGCTACAGGGATTGAGTGTCCTTCTCCTGACCAAAGAAGACAAGAAAGCCGAGGGCCATCCTGCCGGCCATACTGCTACAGGGCTCGGACACACCTCCTCCGAACACAACAATTGCATAGCAATACCTGTACACCTGGGCCTCCTCCTTGCGACAATAAAAGGAGGAGCCCGGGGCCTTCTATAGGCAGGTCAAAGACAACACTTCAACGTTCACACCTCACCCCACTCCTGAAAATGGCACTTGTCCCGATCATACTCAGAGACTTCGGACTCACTCCCTCTCTCGACTTGCTTGTATCCCCCTACTACGAGAACTTAGGTGCAAAATAATACAAGTCTCCTCCCCTCGCTGGATGTATGGCCTTCTCTTGCCAGAACCAGGATAAACCTTGTGTGTCTTCTTGCATCAACCATCCAAGATAAGGGCACGCAACACAAATTTACTAGTTGGTTAGGACCCACGGGTTCAAAGCACCAACAGTTGGCATGCCAGGTAGGGGTCGCTCTGTATTGACATCACATTCCTACCAAAGTTCTGGATGGCGAATCCTAAACACCTTTGCTGCTTGGCATGGTGATCTGGTTCGGGAGCCTTGAGTTCCTCTCCCTTGGCTACGACTGTGAAATGGTACTCCTCCCACCCAGACACCACACCGACCATGACTACCGTTTCTCCCAGCCAGGAAGAGCACATCCGCTCCTGCTTTACTGGCCAAAGGAGGAACATCTAGACCTCCGTCGTCGCCCCTCTCTCTAGGAGAGACGAAGACGGAACAACTGCAACCGCACCGTGGGCAGTGCTTCCTGTCCAGCTGGGCAGGCGAACGGTTCAGACTCCCTTGCGAGGTACCTGTCTAGCGGCAGCCTCATGCCAAGAACAATGACGGCCACATGCGTAGATCCCACAACATGTTCATCAGCCTCACCTCCCGCGATCCGGAAGGTAGGATCGACGTCACGCTCTTTCCCTTTCGGGATGAGCAATGTTGTCGCAGGCTACTCCTCTTTGTTAAGTACTTACATGAGTGCATACACCGATCTTCCAGGAGACAATTTGCGGTGAAGTCAATCTAGCGGTGTTGTGGCGAGTCCGTGAAGTGGCGACACGACGTGGCTCAGACAGACTCACACCGGCTACGAAGACGATCGAGTGGCCTAGGAACTCCGGCTCGGCTCCGACTGTCTCTTCTCTGCAAAAAAACAAGCACAATCAATACAAAAAATAATACATCACCTCCCTAGCATGGTGAGGTTTTAAATCATGAAAAAATAACAACACGATGGCTAACATTGACATATACATGATCTCAAGTGAACTTCCATAATATATAGTTTGCATGTTGTTGAACATCAAATTTGATGGTCAAATTTAGGATAGGTTAACTTAGGACAAACCTAATACGACATGAAATGATAGTACAAACTAATTTGAGTGAAATTTGGAGAATGCATATATATTGTACTACCTATGTTCTCAAATATTTGTTGCCCGATAGTTCATTTTTGAACTAAAACGCGACAAATAAAAAGGAATAGATGGAGTAGTTTGTTGTTCCCTAAAGATGTCATTTACTCCCTAAGTCCCTGAAAGAACAAAATTGCAGATTGCAATTTTGTCCCGAAATAAATCAAATTCTTGGCCCTCATCCTTCATTAGACCCATTTATTTCCTCAAGTTTTCATTGGCCAACGTCCCCATTTATTTCTCCTAGACATAGTACTCCAGTGATTGATATAAATGACGCAACAACATATTGTAAACAATAAAACTCATTGATTTAGTTTGCAAGACTATTAGTAGCTAACTATTAGTTTGCAGACATATTGTAAATAAGCTAACTATTAGTAGCTATTGTAATTACATGAACTCACTAGGGCTTGGGCCGACGACAACGAGTGCTGGCTAGCACCGACGATGGTGGGGATGGCCGGAGAGGTCTCGGGGATGGTCGGGGAAGGCAGCGACAGGAATGGCCGGGGCGGAGGCGTGTGTGGGCGAGCGCAAACCGAGCTCGGGCTGGCGGTGGTGAGGATGAGCAGAGCTCGGACGAGGTGCGGTGGCAGTGCTGTGCTGGCGTGATGGAGAGAAGAGGAATGAAGAGATGTCAACCGGGTTAGGATTATGTACAACAACTTTGTAGAGTGCTCGAGATCTGGCACTCGACAAAGAAACATTTTATTTTTACAAATTCTATGCCAAGTGTCCACTACAGGCCACTCGGCAAAGGACCACTTGGCCTAGTATTTTCATTGGACACTTGGCAAAGTTTATTTATATTTTATTTTTGCTTCTAACTTTTTTGCATTGTGTTCCTACGGTCTCTGGACCTACATATGGAAGTTTGTCACATTTCTCAAAGTGTTTACTATATCTACTAGATTTGGTACATTTAATTGAATTTCTCTAGAAAATTCAAATTTGAACAGGAAGTCACTCAAAACGGAAAAAACTGAATACAAAATTGATATTCATGTTATTGAGCACAAGTTTAGGCCTTATTCAGGAACATGCTAGAAATTTTGAACATCATGTTCACGAAACATGACCACGAACTTGTGACCCATTTAATTTAAAATTATATAAAAGACAAACGAAGTCTAAAATATGAAACTTGTCAAGATGTCATGATATCACATGTAGAGGCTGTGATAAAAATTTGACAGTGTTTCGTGAAAGTTGTCACGTACGATGTGTTCAAACCTAGTCGACCTCAATAGAAGTTTCAAAATATCATATATAGAAGTATCATTGATTTTTAGTTCAAATTTGAATTATTCGAAAAAATTCAATTAAATGTGCTAAGTCTAATAAATATATTAAATGTACTAAGTCTAATAAATAGAGCAAACACTTTGAGAAATATACCAAAATTCCATATGTAGATCTAGAGACTGTTCGAACACAGTACAAAAAAGTTGGGAAAAAGAAAAAAACAAATAAACTTTGTTGCATGTGTGGGGTAGACACTCGGCAAAATCATTCTTTGTCGGGTGTCTACATTAGGCACTCGACATAGATAATGGCCGTCAGCTGCTGTTGGCTGTGTCGAGCGTTAGACACTCGACAAAAATTCTTTGCCGAGTACATTATGATGCCGAGTGTTCGGCTCTCGACAAAAAGAGTGTTTTTACCGAGTGTTGGTGTTTGTCGAGAGGGACACTCGGCAAAGTATATTGTTGCCGAGTGTCCAATATATTGCACTAAACAAACCTTTGAGCACTCAGCAAAGAGCACATCTCCTGTACTGTATGCTTTTCGACAATCTTGTGACCACTCTAGTGAGTCGATCGTCAATTACACAGAACTAGATTGGCTGATTGTTTTACTTAGTCAAGCCATCAAAGATACTAGGGTAGAACTGATGCTTCAGAAAAAACAAGAATCGAGTGAGGACGATGGAAGCAGACTCTCTGCCTCCCCATGCGGTTTTCCAGTGAACCGACTGACCCCTTGGCGCGACGCCATCTACGGCGCCCTCTTCGTCGAAGGAGAAGTCGCCTCCACCACCACCAGAGCCCCTGCCACTGCCTCCACAGTCTCTTGTCCCCTTCCTCTAGGGCAAGGAAGCGCACCGCCGCCGGTCACCAAAGCTCCCTAGGTAAGCTCGAGGTACGTAACACCCCCCTAAACCACTTCTTTGGTAGCATTAGCTCTGCGCCGGCCAGCCATTTGCCATTCCCTTTCCTCTCATCCTCCATATCCATGCTGCTATCCCCGAGTGCTTGGATCCAATGTTCCTTCACGGAAAATCATGGAGTGCTGGTTCACCCCTTCTCCTCTAGCACAGGCATGGTCGTCCCCCTATGGTTCTCTTTAGGAAACACCTCCCCCCATTTCCCCATTGGCTTCGTCAAAGACATATTATGCTTTCTCTTGACCGTCCCACCCCACATTTTGATGGCTCGGTCGGACTAGGATTGGATCTTCCAGGTGCTGGTTTGTGCCAGAATGTGGCTAACACCCTTGTAGTCCTTGTTCCCTCCGCCTTGGTCGTTCCTCTCTTCTCCCTCTTCTCTATCGGGAAGCGCCATTGTCGTCATCGTCAGGTTCCAGCCGCCACCAGACCTGGTGGCCGCGCCGGCGCTTCATGACCGTTCAATCCTCGACATGCTCTCGATCTCCCCACCCGATTTGTTGACAGATGCAGTTCTCCATCACGACGCGGTTCGTTAGAAGATCTCACCTCGGATCACAGCCGATTCAATTCACCCCCTGATCACATCATGTACCCCCACTAAATGCACGTCGCCTCACCACCGGCCCCCGTTACACCGCCTTAACTCGGCGCCGGCCTCCCCTACGCCTCATCTTCTACTGTCGTCCAATGGCGGCGCACGCCTTAGCTCCCCTTACCGAAGCACGCTCCTAACCCCACCAAAAATCTCCTCAGAACCCTCAAAACCCTTGTGTCCCCGTCCTATTTCTGTGGCTTCCAAGTGCTACCGTTCCCTCGCTTCCGATCACCATGTTCATGACTGTCGCGACCCGGTTCGCTACCACCGCTACCATGCCTCCGGTCACCGAAGCACTGGGTGCCCCTTGCCGATCAGACATGCCCTAACCCCCTTCCACTGTAGATATCCCACCCTCCACATCAATGACACCTCCCAACTAGTCAATGCTATCCCTTTTGAGGCCCTACCGGTGCCACTCGCCGACGGCGTCCCCCAACTCTCCTGACGACCACCTTAAAGGTGTGTGTGCTGACTCCTCCATCTCGAGCACGGGCTTCCCCCGCCCCATTCACCTCTGCGGTCGACGTTCCCTCGACATCTCACTCATGGCTACTAAACCTCCTCCTTCTCCTTCACGACCAAGCCGACCGCCGCTTCTCCACTCCGTCGGATTCAAGTGACCGTGAAAGGGAAATGTGCCTTTGGGCCATTTCTATTATATTTTGGTGATTAAATGCCCAACACGATTGATTAAGTTCTTATGTGCTAAATAAAGAGAGAAATACAAATCATATTACAAGGTATGTTTCTAGACTTAGTACATTGTTTTTGAATACTAATGGTTTGTCTAAGTGCTAGACACAATGACAAAAGAAGGAGAAAAGAAATGGGAAAAGCCAACTCCAGCTCGGCCTGGCACACCGGACTGTCCGATGGCACACCGGACAGTGTCCGGTGCCCCAGACTGGTCGACGTTGAACCGGCTCCTCTCGGGAATCGACGGAGTTGTACGGCTATAAATCGCCGGACTGTCCGGTGGTGCACCGGACTGTCCGGTGAGTCATCCGCGACGAACTCGTCGCTCTCGGGAAATGAAAAAGGCCACGTGGCTAAAATTCACCGGACTGTCTGGTGGTGCATCGGACTGTCCGGTGAGCCAACTGCGCCAGCGACCAACGGTCGTCCGCACGATCAACGCGCGACACGTGGCCAGCTCCAACGGTCGGCTGGGTGCATCGGACTGTCCGGTGCGCACCAGACACCAGACAGTGTCCGGTGCGCCAACCAGCCCCGAGGAGCAATGGTTGGATGCGCCCGATATGGAAGGAGATTGCACACCGAACATGAACAGTGGCTGTCCAGTGGTGCACCACTCGACAGAAGGCAAGAATGGCCTTCCAAGTTGGTCTCCAACGGCTCCTAGCTGTCTTGGGGCTAGACCCCTAGGCGCATGGAGCAGAACACCAAGCTTACAAGAAACATTCTAAGACATCTAGACTCTGCTTTCCCGCAATTTGATCATCGTTCTTGAGATTTGAGCACTATTCGAGTTGTAAACTCCTCGCGCTGTGTTTGTGTGCTCACTTGTGTGTGTGGGTGTGCTGCGGATTTGAGTCTTGCGTGTGTTGCTCTACCATCCTTACTCTCGTGCTTTCTTTGTGATCTCTATTGTAAGGGCGAGAGACTCTAAATTGTGGAGATTCCTCGCAAACGGGAAAAATACTCTAAAGGAAAAGACTGTGGTATTCAAGTTGATCATCGGATCACTTGAAAGGGGTTGAGTGCAACCCTTGTCCATTGGGACGCCACAACGTGGAAGTAGGCAAGTGTTACTTGGCCGAACAACGGGATAAATTGTGTGTCTCTTGTGATTGCTTTTCTTGGTGATTATTGTGTTCACAAGAAGATCACTTCAAAGCAACTTGATTAACCCACAGTAACATTTCTATAATCAAGTTTGTGGCCATTTAGTCTTTGATTTTACAGGATCACCTATTCACCCCCCTCTAGGTGCTCTCAATTGGTATCAGAGCCGTACTCTTCATCTAAAGGACTAACCACCCGAAGAGATGGATCCTAAGGGAAAGGGGATGGTGGTCAACGACAAGGAAAAGGACTCCATCTTCAATGAGCCAAGAGACGACAAGCCCACTGACTCAGGCTCGAGTCACAAGAAGAGGGACGGGAAAAGGAAGAGGCGCATCAAGAAGATCATTTACTACGACAGTGATGCCTCATCATCTTCACTAAGGGATGACGACAACGACGACGACTCTTCGTCAAAGAGAAAGACGGTTAATCAAAATTATTTTTTGATTATTCTCGCATTTCCTATAATTCAAATGCGCATTTACTATCAATTCCCCTTGGAAAACCTCCACACTTTGATGGAGAAGACTATTCATTTTGGAGTCATAAAATGCGTAGTCATTTATTCTCTCTCCATCCCAGCATATGGGAAATTATAGAAAATGGGATGCATTTTGATAGTATCGATAATCATGTGATTATTAATGAGCAAATCCATAAAAATGCCCAAGCTACTACTATTTTGTTAGCATCTCTTTGCAGGGACAAATATAATAAAGTGAGTGGCTTGGACAATGCCAAACAAATCTGAGATACCCTCAAGATATCACATGAGGGAAATGATGCCACTATGATCACAAAGATGGAACTAGTGGAAGGCGAGCTGGGGAGGTTCATGATGATCAGGGGAGAGGAGCCAACTCAGACCTACAATAGGCTCAAGACCCTGGTCAACAAGATCCGAAGCTATGGAAGCACAAGATGGACGGATCATGATGTCGTCCAACTCATGCTAAGGTCATTTACTGTAATTGACCCCCATCTTGTTAATCTTATTTGTGAAAACCCTAGGTACACCAAGATGACGCCCGAGGAGGTCCTTGGAAAATTCGTGAGCAGGCGCATGATGGTGAAGGAGGCGCGATACATGGACGACGCGCTAAATGGTCCACTGTCCATCTACGAGTCGCAGCCCGTTGCTCTCAAAGCAACAAGCAGCAAGGAGGCGCTACCAAGCAAAGTAGCACAAGTGGAGGCTGCCGTGCTCAACAAGGACGAAATGGCACTTATCATCAAGCGCTTCAAGACCGCGCTAAAAGGACGTAAGGAGTACTCCAACAAGAACAAGACAAGGGGAAATCGCTCCTGCTTCAAATGCGGTAAGACTGATCATTTCATTGCACAATGTCCCGATAATGATAATGACCAGGGACAAGAAAAGAGCGGGAAGAGGGAAAAGAAGAACTACAGGAATGCGAAGGGCGAGGCGCACCTAGGAAAGGAGTGGGATTCTGACTGCTCTTCATCCGACTCCAACGATGAAGGATTGGCTGCCTCGGCCTTCGACAAGTCTTCACTCTTCCCCAACGAACGTCATACATGTCTTATGGCCAAGGAAAAGAAGGTACATATTCGAGATACCCCTAAGTACACTTCTTCTAGCGATGAGGAATCTTCTGATGATGAAGTAGATTACTCGGATTTATTTAAGGGGTTAGATCGTGCTAAAGTAGAGAAAATTAATGAATTAATTGATGCTCTAAATGAAAAAGATAGACTACTAGAAAAGCAAGAGGACATTTTGTATGAGGAACATGACAAGTTTGTTAGTGTTCAAAAATCTCTTGCTTTAGAAATTAAGAGAAATGAAATGCTATCTTCTGAGTTATGTGCTTGCCATGAATCTGTCTCTAGTTTAAAGAATTCAAATGATGAATTAAAAGCTAAGCTAGAGGAAGTTAATAAAACTAGTTCATGTGTAGAGCATGTTTTTATTTGTAATAGATGTAAGGATTTTGATGTTGATGCATGTGATGAACATCTTGCTTCTATTGCCAAATTAAACGATGAGGTGGCAAGTCTTAATGCTCAATTTATGACTTGCAAAGTTGAATTTGATAAATTAAAATTTGCTAGGGATGCCTACACTGTTGGTAGACACCCCTCGATTAAGGATGGACTTAGTTTTCGAAAGGAAACCAAGAACTTAACAAGCCAAAGGGCTCCCGTTCTCAACAAGGAGAAAGGGAAGGCCCCTATGGCTAGTAGTTCCCAAAAGAATCATGCCTATATTTATGATAGGAAATATCCTAGGAATGCTTATAATGATAAATGTTATAATCATGCTGCTTATAATGATTCACATGCTATGTTTGCATCTAGCTCCACCTTTGCTCATGGTAGAAGTAGGCCTAGGAGAAATTATGCTACTTCTCATGCTTCTAGAAAAGTTTGCAATGGACCTACTACTGTTTATCATGCTTGCGATACTTCCTTTGTGCTGTCATGCAAAAATACAAAAGTAGTTGCTAGAAAGTTGGGATCCAAATGCAAGGGAGACAAAACATGCATTTGGGTTCCAAAAGCTATTGTGACTAACCTTGTAGGACCCAACACGAGTTGGGTACCTAAAACCCAAGCCTAAATTGCCTTGCAGGTTTATGCATCCAGGGGCTCAAGCTGGATTATCGATAGCGGATGCACGAACCACATGACGGGGGAGAAGAAGATGTTCACCTCCTACGTCAAGAACAAGGATTCCCAGGATACGTTCATCTTTGGAGATGGGAACCAAGGCAAGGTGAAAGGCTTGGGCAGGATAGCCATCACTAACGAGCACTCAATATCAAATGTATTTTTAGTAGAGTCGCTCAGGTACAATCTTCTATCTGTAAGTCAATTATGTCACATGGGTTACAATTGCTTATTTACA
Organism: Zea mays; assembly: GCF_902167145.1. NCBI lineage: Eukaryota > Viridiplantae > Streptophyta > Magnoliopsida > Poales > Poaceae > Zea > Zea mays. The sequence continues at coordinate 272,319,205 of NC_050096.1, read as the reverse complement.
AATGTTGATGTATTTGTCTTTAGAAGAAGTGATGGTTCATTAGCATTTAAGGGTGTATTAGACATCAAGCTCTATTTAGTTGACTTTTCGAGAGAGAATGCCGGTCTAGATGCATGCTTAATAGCTAAGACTAATATGGGCTGGTTGTGGCATCGCCGTCTAGCACATGTTGGGATGAAGAACCTTCATAAGCTTCTAAAGGGAGATCATGTGTTAGGACTAACCGATGTCTGTTTTGAGAAAGACAGACCCTGTGTAGCATGTCAGGAAGGAAAACAGGTGGGAAGCACTCATCACAGCAAGAACGTGATGACAACATCAAGACCACTGGAGCTTCTTCACATGGATCTCTTCGGACTCGTTGCCTACCTTAGCATCAGGGGAAGTAAGTATGGTCTTGTAATTGTTGATGATTTTTCCCGCTTCACTTGGGTGTTCTTTTTGCAGGACAAATCAGAAACCCAAGGGACCCTAAAGCGCTTTCTAAGAAGGGCTCAAAACGAATTTGAGCTAAAGGTGAAAAAGATAAGGAGCGACAACGGGTCCGAGTTCAAGAATCTGCAAGTTGAGGAGTATCTTGAGGAGGAAGGCATCAAGCACGAATTCTCTGCTCCCTAGACACCACAGCAAAATGGCATGGTAGAGAGGAAGAATAGGACACTAATCGACATGGCGAGAACGATGCTTAGAGAGTTCAAGACGCCCGAGCGGTTTTGGTCGGAAGCTGTGAACACAGCCTGCCGCGCCATAAACCGGCTCTATCTGCATCGTCTCCTCAAGAAGACCTCCTACAAACTCCTTACCGGTAACAAACCCAATCTCTCTTACTTTCATGTATTTGGGAGCAAATGCTACATTATGGTGAAGAAAGGTAGACACTCTAAATTTGCTCCCAAGACAGTAGAAGGGTTTTTATTAGGGTATGACTCAAATACAAAGGCGTATAGAGTCTTCAACAAATCATCAAGATTAGTTGAAGTCTCTAGCGATGTTGTATTTGATGAGACTAATGGCTCTCCAAGAGAGCAAGTTGATCTTGATGATATAGATGAAGATGAAGTTCCGACAGCCACAATGCGAACAATGGCGATTGGAGATGTGCGACCACAGGAACTGCAGGAACAAGATCAACCTTCTTCCTCGACACTGGTGTATCCCCCAACTCAAGACGATGTACAGGTACCTCAAGAAGAAGGGCAGAATCAAGGGGGAGCACAAAAAGAACAGGTTATGGAGGAAGAAGCACCACGAGTCCCTCCAACTCAAGTCCAAGCAACGATCCAAAGACATCACCCCGTCGACTAGATTTTGGGTGACATCAGCAAGGGAGTAACCACTCGCTCACGATTAGCTACTTTTGTGAGCATTACTTGTTTGTCTCTTCTATTGAGCCTTTCAGGGTAGAAGAGGCCTTGCAGGATCCGGACTGGGTGTTGTGAAAGGGAAATGTGCCCTTGGGCCATTTCTAAGTATTTTGGTGATTAAGTGTCAACACAAGTGCTTAGATGTGAACCAATGCCCATGAATGAACAAAGTGCAAATCTACAACAAAGGTATGTTTCTAAGTCTTAGTATATTGGTTTTGTGTACTAATATATTTGTCTAAGTGTTAGAAACAGATAGAAGAAGATAAGAGAAGACTTGGCTGTGTACAGCCAAGGGACAGTTTCGGTCTGGGGCACCGGACTGTCCGGTGGTGCACCGGACAGTGTCCGGTGCGCCAGGCTCCCTCGGCCGAAGAGCCCGCTCTCGGGAATTTGCTGACGGCGTACGGCTAAAATTCACCGGACTGTCCGGTGTGCACCGGACTGTCCGGTGAGCCAACGGTCGGCCGAGCCAACGGTCGGCCGCGGAATCTGCGCGCGACACGTGGTCTGGCCAACGGTCGGAAGGAAGCACCGGACTGTCCGGTGTGCACCGGACTGTCCGGTGCGCCAGATCTGCTACGGTCGGCAACGGTCGGCTTCGCCATTTAAGGAAAGGAATCGGGCACCGGACACTGTCCGGTGTGCACCGGACTGTCCGGTGCGCCCGATGACAGAAGGCAAGGATGGCCTTCCAGTTTTGTTCTCAACGGCTCCTAGCTGCCTTGGGGCTATAAAAGGGACCCCTAGGCGCATGGAGGAAGTACCCAAGCAACTCTTGAGCATTCTTGATCATCCACACTCAGTCTTTGCGCATCCGTTTGTGATTCTAAGTGATTCGAGCTCTGTTCTTGTGAGAAACTGTGAGATAGTCTTTGAGCTCGAATCTTGGCTGTGTGTGTGCGTGTTTCGCTGTGGATTTGTGTGTGTTGCTTCCCTCCCTTACTCCGTGCTTCTTTGTGAATCTTAAGTGTAAGGGCGAGAGACTCCAATTTGTGGAGATTCCTCGCAAGTGGGATAAAGATAAGCAAGGCAAAATACTGTGGTATTCAAGTGGGTCTTTGGACCGCTTGAGAGGGGTTGATTGCAACCCTCGTCCGTTGGGACGCCACAACGTGGAGTAGGCAAGTTTTGTACTTGGCCGAACCACGGGATAAATCACCGTGTCTCCTCTGTGTTGAATTCTCTGTGATTGTCGTATTGTGCAAGATCTTCTCTTTAGCCACTTGGCAATTATTGTGCTAACCTCAAACAAGTTTTTGTGGCTATAAGTTAAGTTTTTACAGGATCACCTATTCACCCCCCCCCCCTCTAGGTGCTCTCAATTGGTATCGGAGCCGTTCTCTTCAAGAAAGGGACTAACCGCCCGAAGAGATGGATCCTAAAGGGAAGGGAATCGTGATCAACGACAAGGAAAAGGAGTCCTTCGTCAACGAGCCAAAAGATGATAAATCCAACGACTCTGGCTCGGGCCACAGACGTAAAGATGGGAAGAAGAAGAAGACAAGGCGCATCAAGGAGATCGTCTACTACGACAGCGACGAATCCTCTTCTTCCCAAAAGGACGACGACAACGACTACAGGAAGACGATCAATTCGAACTTTTCATTTGATTATTCTCGTATTCCACATAGTTCGAATTCGCATTTGCTTTCCATTCCTCTCGGCAAACCTCCACACTTTGATGGGGAGGACTACGGATTTTGGAGTCACAAAATGCGTAGTCACTTATTCTCTCTTCATCCAAGCATATGGGAGATTGTAGAGAATGGAATGAAATTTGATAGCTCGGATAGTCCTATGCTTATAAATGAACAAATCCATAGAAATGCACAAGCTACTACTGTTCTTTTAGCATCTTTGTGCAGGGAAGAATACAATAAGGTGAGCGGCTTGGACAATGCCAAGCAGATATGGGACACCCTCAAGATCTCTCACGAGGGCAACGACGTCACCATGCTCACCAAGATGGAGTTGGTAGAGGGCGAACTTGGAAGATTTGCTATGATAAGGGGGGAGGAGCCAACCCAAACATACAACCGGCTCAAAACCCTTGTCAACAAGATAAGGAGCTATGGAAGCACGCGATGGACGGACCACGACGTCGTCCGCCTAATGCTAAGGTCCTTTACCGTTCTTGATCCTCATTTGGTGAATAATATTCGTGAGAATCCCAGGTACACCAAAATGTCGCCCGAAGAGATTCTTGGAAAATTTGTAAGCGGGCGGATGATGATCAAGGAGGCGAGGTACGTCGATGACGCGTTGAACGGTCCAATCCACGAGCCTCAACCCATTGCTCTCAAGGCATCGAGAAGCAAGGAGGCACTACCAAGCAAGGTGGCGCAAATTGAGGCGGCCGGGCTTAATGATGAAGAAATGGCTCTCATCATTAAGCGCTTCAAGACGGCGTTAAGGGGTCGCAAGGAGCATCCCAACAAGACCAAGACGAAGGGGAAGCGCTCATGCTTCAAGTGTGGTAAGATTGGTCACTTTATTGCTAATTGTCCCGATAATGATAGTGACCAGGAAAAGAAGAGTGGGAAATGGGAAAAGAAGAAGAATTACAAGAAGGCAAAGGGCGAGGCTCATATTGGAAAGGAGTGGGATTCGGATTGCTCTTCGTCCGACTCCGACAACGAAGGACTCGCCGCCACCGCCTTCAACAAATCAACCCTCTTCCCAAACGAGCGTCACACATGCCTTATGGCAAAGGAGAAGAAGGTATGTACTCGCAACTCTACCTATGCTTCTTCAAGTGAGGACGAATCTAGTGATGAGGATGAAGTAGATTATTCATGTTTGTTCAAGGGCTTAGACAGATCTAAGATAGACAAAATTAATGAATTAATTGATGCCTTGAATGAAAAGAATATACTTTTAGAAAAGCAAGAGGATTCGTTGTATGAAGAACATGATAAGTTTGTAGAGGCTCAAAAATCCCTTGCATTAGAAATTAAGAGGAATGAAATGCTTGCTTGTGAAGTGTCAACATGCCATGATTCTATTTCTAACTTAAAGAGCATAAACGATGATTTAAATGCTAAACTAGTAGAAGCAAATAAATCCAACTCTTGTGTTAAACATGTTGAAATTTGCACTAGGTGTAAGGATGTTGATATTAATGCTTGTAGTGAACACTTAGTTTACATTTCAAAATTGAGTGATGAAGTGGCTAGTCTTAATGCTCAACTTAAGACTAGCAAAAGTGATTTTGAAAAACTAAAATTTGCTAGGGATGCCTACACGGTTGGTAGACACCCCTCAATTAAGGATGGACTTGGCTTCAAGAGGGAAGCCAAGAACTTAACAAGCCATAAGGCTCCCATTCCCGCCAAGGAGAAAGGGAAGGCCCCTATGGCTACTAGTGCTAAAAGGAACCATGCCTTTTTGTATCATGATAAAAGACAAACTAGAAGTTATGATGCTTTTGATTCATATGTTTGTGATTCTCATGCCATGTTTGCTCCTAGTTCTTCTTATGTGTATGATAGAAATGTTACTAGGAGAAATGTTGTCCCTAAAAGAAATGTTGCAAATGTTCATAGAAAAGTAGTGAATGAACCCTCTACAATTTATTGTGCTTTGAATGCTTCATTTGCAATTTGTAGAAAGGATAGAAAAGTAATTGCTAGGAAGTTAGGGGCAAAATGCAAAGGTGATAAAACTTGCATTTGGGTCCCTAAGGAAATTGTGACTAACCTTGTAGGACCCAACAAGAGTTGGGTACCTAAGTCCCAAGCCTAAATTTGCCTTGCAGGTTTATGCATCTGGGGGTTCAAGCTGGATTATCGACAGCGGATGCACAAACCATATGACGGGGGAGAAGAAAATGTTCACCTCCTACGTCAAGAATAAGGATTCCCAAGATTCAATTATATTCGGTGATGGGAATCAAGGCAAGGTAAAAGGTTTAGGTAAAATTGCAATTTCTAATGAGCACTCCATATCTAATGTGTTTTTAGTTGAGTCTCTTGGATATAATCTGCTATCTGTGAGTCAATTATGCAATATGGGATATAACTGTCTATTTACAAATGTAGATGTGTCTGTCTTTAGAAGAAGTGATGGTTCACTAGCTTTTAAGGGTGTATTAGACGGCAAACTTTATTTAGTAGATTTTGCAAAAGAAGAGGCCGGTCTAGATGCATGCTTAATAGCTAAGACTAGCATGGGCTGGCTGTGGCATCGCCGCTTAGCACATGTGGGGATGAAGAACCTTCACAAGCTTCTAAAGGGAGAACACGTGATAGGTCTAACTAATGTTCAATTCAAAAAAGATAGACCTTGTGCAGCTTGTCAAGCAGGGAAACAGGTGGGAGGCTCTCATCACACCAAAAATGTGATGACGACATCAAGACCCTTGGAGATGCTGCATATGGACCTTTTTGGACCCGTCGCCTATCTGAGCATAGGAGGAAGTAAGTATGGTTTAGTTATTGTTGATGACTTTTCCCGCTTCACTTGGGTGTTCTTTTTGCAGGAAAAGTCCGAAACCCAAGGGACTCTCAAACGCTTCCTCAGGAGAGCTCAAAATGAGTTTGAGCTCAAAGTGAAGAAGATAAGGAGCGACAACGGATCCGAGTTCAAGAACCTTCAAGTGGAGGAGTTCCTTGAAGAGGAAGGGATCAAGCACGAGTTCTCCGCTCCCTACACACCACAGCAAAATGGTGTGGTAGAGAGGAAGAACAGGACGCTCATCGATATGGCGAGGACGATGCTAGGAGAGTTCAAGACCCCCGAGTGCTTTTGGACGGAAGCCGTTAACACTGCTTGCCACGCCATCAACAGGGTCTACCTTCATCGCCTCCTCAAGAAGACGTCGTATGAGCTACTAACCGATAACAAACCCAATGTATCGTACTTTCGTGTATTTGGGAGTAAATGCTACATTCTAGTAAAGAAGGGTAGAAATTCTAAGTTTGCTCCCAAAGCTGTAGAAGGGTTTTTGTTAGGTTATGACTCAAATACAAAGGCGTATAGAGTCTTCAACAAATCATCGGGTTTGGTTGAAGTCTCTAGCGACGTTGTATTTGATGAGACTAATGGCTCTCCAAGAGAGCAAGTTGTTGATTGTGATGATGTAGATGAAGAAGATGTTCCGACGGCCGCTATACGGACCATGGCGATTGGAGAAGTACGGCCACAGGAACAAGATGAACGAGATCAACCTTCTTCCTCAACTATGGTGCATCCCCCAACCGAAGATGACGAACAGGTACCTCAAGTGGAGGCGCTTGATCAAGGGGGAGCACAAGATGATCAAGTGATGGAGGAAGAAGCGCAACCGGCACCTCCAACCCAAGTTCGAGCGATGATTCAAAGGGATCATCCCGTCGATCAAATTCTGGGTGACATTAGCAAGGGAGTAACTACTCGATCTCGATTAGTTAATTTTTGTGAGCATTACTCCTTTGTCTCTTCTATTGAGCCTTTCAGGGTAGAGGAGGCCTTGCTAGATCCGGATTGGGTATTGGCCATGCAGGAGGAGCTCAACAACTTCAAGCGCAATGAAGTTTGGACACTGGTGCCTCGTCCGAAGCAAAATGTTGTGGGAACCAAGTGGGTGTTCCGCAACAAACAGGACGAGCACGGGGTGGTGACGAGGAACAAGGCTCGACTTGTGGCAAAAGGTTATGCCCAAGTCGCAGGTTTGGACTTTGAGGAGACTTTCGCTCCTGTGGCTAGGCTAGAGTCCATTCGTATCTTGCTAGCATATGCCGCTCACCATTCTTTCAGGTTGTACCAAATGGATGTGAAGAGCGCTTTCCTCAACGGGCCAATCAAGGAGGAAGTGTACGTGGAGCAACCCCCTGGCTTCGAGGATGAACGGTACCCCGACCATGTGTGTAAGCTCTCTAAGGCGCTCTATGGACTTAAGCAAGCCCCAAGAGCATGGTATGAATGCCTTAGAGACTTTTTACTTGCTAATGCTTTCAAGGTTGGGAAGGCCGATCCAACTCTTTTTACAAAGACATGTGATGGTGATTTGTTTGTGTGCCAAATTTATGTCGATGACATAATATTTGGTTCTACTAACCAAAAGTCTTGTGAAGAGTTTAGCAGGGTGATGACACAGAAATTCGAGATGTCGATGATGGGCGAGTTGAACTACTTCCTTGGGTTCCAAGTGAAGCAACTCAAGGACGGCACCTTCATCTCCCAAACGAAGTACACGCAAGATCTGCTAAAGCGGTTTGGGATGAAGGACGCCAAGCCCGCAAAGACTCCGATGGGGACCGACGGACACACCGACCTCAACAAAGGAGGTAAGTCCGTTGATCAAAAAGCATACCGGTCAATGATAGGTTCTTTGCTTTACTTATGTGCTAGTAGACCGGATATTATGCTTAGCGTATGCATGTGTGCTAGATTTCAATCCGATCCTAAGGAGTGTCACTTAGTGGCGGTGAAGCGAATTCTTAGATATTTGGTTGCTACGCCTTGCTTCGGGCTCTGGTATCCAAAGGGGTCTACCTTTGACTTAGTTGGATACTCAGACTCCGACTATGCTGGATGTAAGGTCGATAGGAAGAGTACATCGGGGACGTGCCAATTCTTAGGAAGGTCCCTGGTGTCATGGAACTCTAAGAAACAAACATCTGTTGCCCTATCCACCGCTGAGGCCGAGTATGTTGCCGCAGGACAGTGTTGCGCGCAACTACTTTGGATGAGGCAAACCCTCCGGGACTTTGGCTACAATCTGAGCAAAGTCCCACTCCTATGTGACAATGAGAGTGATATCCGCATGGCGGAGAATCCTGTTGAGCACAGCCGCACAAAGCACATAGACATCCGGCATCACTTTTTGAGAGACCACCAGCAAAAGGGAGATATCGAAGTGTTTCATGTTAGCACCGAGAACCAGCTAGCCGATATCTTCACTAAGCCTCTAGATGAGAAGACCTTTTGCAGGTTGCGTAGTGAGCTAAATGTCATAGATTCGCGGAACCTGGATTGAATTATAGCATACATGTACTTATGCTTTTGATCATGTTCCTTTTTGCATTTTGTTGCTTATTATGGTGCTCAAGTTGTACAAACACTCCCTGGACCTCACAAGTCCGTTGCAAAGTGATGCACATGTTTAGGGGGAGATGTGTTACAACTTGACCCTTTGAGACTAACCATGTGCTTGAGTTTGATAATTTAGTCTCGAAGGAGGATTGAAAGGGAAAAGGTGGACTTGGACCATGAAAGACTTCCACTGCACTCCGATGAGAGGGTAACTAATTCCAAGTTCATCTCATGAAATCTTATTGCCATTTGCTCTTAATTGAAGACTTTGGTGAGGCAATGGGGTTAAAAGGCCAAGATTGATCCCGTTTTGGTGCTTCATGCCAAAGGGGGAGAAAATAAAGGCCAAAGTAATAAATGGATCAGCTGCCACTTGAGAGATTTTGAAAATAGTAGAATAGAGCTTTTTGTTTTAACAAAATTCTTTTATTGTGTCTCTTGTCAAAAGTTGGCTTCTTGTGGGGAGCAGTGGTGATTATGGGAAATAGGGGGAGTTTCTGAAATACTTTGATCAATCTCTTTTGGAATAACTCTCTATATGCTTTAACATGTGTGTTTGACTTAGAGATAGAGATTTGAGTTTGATTTCAAAAACAAACCAAGTGGTGGCAAAGGATGATCCATATATGCCAAACATGAATCAAAATAAATTTAAGTGTTTATTTGAAGTGATTTTGCACTTGTTCTAGCTGCTTTATGTTGTGTTGGCATAAATCACCAAAAAGGGGGAGATTGAAAGGGAAATGTGCCCTTGGGCCATTTCTAAGTATTTTGGTGATTAAGTGTCAACACAAGTGCTTAGATGTGAACCAATGCCCATGAATGAACAAAGTGCAAATCTACAACAAATGTATGTTTCTAAGTCTTAGTATATTGGTTTTGTGTACTAATATATTTGTCTAAGTGTTAGAAACAGATAGAAGAAGATAAGAGAAGACTTGGCTGTGTACAGCCAAGGGACAGTTTCGGTCTGGGGCACCGGACTGTCCGGTGGTGCACCGGACAGTGTCCGGTGCGCCAGGCTCCCTCGGCCGAAGAGCCCGCTCTCGGGAATTTGCTGACGGCGTACGGCTAAAATTCACCGGACTGTCCGGTGTGCACCGGACTGTCCGGTGAGCCAACGGTCGGCCGAGCCAACGGTCGGCCGCGGAATCTGCGCGCGACACGTGGTCTGGCCAATGGTCGGAAGGAAGCACCGGACTGTCCGGTGTGCACCGGACTGTCCGGTGCGCCAGATCTGCAACGGTCGGCAACGGTCGGCTTCGCCATTTAAGGAAAGGAATCGGGCACCGGACACTGTCCGGTGTGCACCAGACTGTCCGGTGCGCCCGATGACAGAAGGCAAGGATGGCCTTCCAGTTTTGTTCTCAACGGCTCCTAGCTGCCTTGGGGCTATAAAAGGGACCCCTAGGCGCATGGAGGAAGTACCCAAGCAACTCTTGAGCATTCTTGATCATCCACACTCAGTCTTTGCGCATCCGTTTGTGATTCTAAGTGATTCGAGCTCTGTTCTTGTGAGAAACTGTGAGATAGTCTTTGAGCTCGAATCTTGGCTGTGTGTGTGCGTGTTTCGCTGTGGATTTGTGTGTGTTGCTTCCCTCCCTTACTCCGTGCTTCTTTGTGAATCTTAAGTGTAAGGGCGAGAGACTCCAATTTGTGGAGATTCCTCGCAAGTGGGATAAAGATAAGCAAGGCAAAATACTGTGGTATTCAAGTGGGTCTTTGGACCGCTTGAGAGGGGTTGATTGCAACCCTCGTCCGTTGGGACGCTACAACGTGGAGTAGGCAAGTTTTGTACTTGGCCGAACCACGGGATAAATCACCGTGTCTCCTCTGTGTTGAATTCTCTGTGATTGTCGTATTGTGCAAGATCTTCTCTTTAGCCACTTGGCAATTATTGTGCTAACCTCAAACAAGTTTTTGTGGCTATAAGTTAAGTTTTTACAGGATCACCTATTCACCCCCCCCCCTCTAGGTGCTCTCATGTTGGCCATGCAGGAAGAGCTCAACAACTTCAAAAGAAATGAAGTCTAGAGCCTGGTGCCACGTCCAAAGCACAACGTTGTGGGAACCAAGTGGGTGTTCCACAACAAGCAAGACGAGCACGGGGTGGTGACAAGAAACAAGGCTCGACTTGTGGCAAAAGGTTATGCCAAAGTCACAGGTTTGGATTTCGAGGAGACTTTTGCTCCTGTGGCTAGGCTAGAGTCAATTTGAATTTTATTAGCCTATGTCGCTCACCACTCCTTTAGGCTATTTCAAATGGACGTGAAGAGCGCTTTCCTCAATGGGCCAATCAAGGAGGAGGTATACGTGGAACAACCCCCCGGCTTTGAGGATGACAGGTATCCCGACCATGTATATAAGCTCTCTAAGGCGCTCTACGGACTTAAGCAAGCCCCAAGAGCATGGTATGAATGCCTTAGAGATTTTTTAATTGCTAATGCTTTCAAAGTTGGGAAAGTTGATCCCACTCTCTTTACAAAGACTTGTGATGGTGACCTTTTTGTTTGCCAAATTTATGTTGATGACATAATATTTGGTTCTACTAACCAAAAATCTTGTGAGGAGTTTAGCAGGGTAATGATGCACAAGTTCGAGATGTCGATGATGGGCGAGTTGACCTACTTCCTTGGATTCCAAGTGAAGCAACTCAAGGATGGCACCTTCATCTCCCAAATGAAGCACACTCAAGATCTTCTCAAGAGGTTTGGCATGAAGGATGCCAAGCCCGCGAAGACACCTACGGGAACTGATGGGCATCCTGACCTCAATAAAGGAGGTAAGTCCGTTGATCAAAAGGCATACCAGTCAATGATAGGTTCATTACTTTATCTTTGTGCTAGTAGACCGGACACTGTGCTTAGTGTATGCATGTGTGCTAGATTTCAATCCGACCCAAGGAATGTCACCTTGTGGTCGTTAAGCGAATTCTTAGGTATTTAGTTTCTACGCCTTGCTTCGAGATCTGGTATCCAAAGTGGCCTACCTTTGACTTAATTGGATACGCAGACTTCGATTATGCCGGGTGCAAGGCTGATAGGAAGAGCACATTAGGGACGTGCCAATTTCTAGGAAGGTCCCTGGTGTCCTGGAGTTCCAAGAAACAGACATCTGTTGCCCTATCCACCGCTAAGGTCGAGTATGTTGCTGCAGGACAGTGTTGCGCGCAACTACTTTGGATGAGGCAAACCCTCCAGGACTTTGGCTACAATCTGAGCAAAGTCTCACTCCTATGTGACAATGAGAGTGCAATCTGCCTGGCGGATAATCCTGTTGAACACAGCCGCACTAAGCACATAGACATTAGGCATCACTTCGTGAGAGACCACCAGCAAAAGGGGGATATCGATATCTATCATATTAGCACCGAGAACCAGCTAGCCGATATCTTCACCAAGCCGTTGGATGAGAAAACTTTTTACAGGTTGTGAAGTGATCTAAATGTCTTAGATTCGCGTAACTTGGATTGATCTATAGCATACATGTAGTCTATGCCTTTGATCATGTTACTTTGAGCATTTACATTATTTGTTGTATATTTATGGTGCTCAAGCTGTACAAATAATCCCCGGACCTCACAAGTCCATATGCAAATGATGCACATATTTAGGGGGAGATATGCTACAACTTGACCCTTTTGAGACTAACTTGTTTGGTTGAGTACAATTGATGTAGTCTCAAAGGTACATTGAAAGGGAAAGTGAACTTGGATGGCTAAAAGACTTCCACTGCACTCTGGTATTAGTGTATTTAATTCCAAGTTCATACTTGTGCACTCATTGCCTTTTTGCTCTTAATTGACATTTTTGGTGAGACAATGGGGTTAAAGGGCCAAGAATGATTCCGTTTTGGTGCTTAATGCCAAAGGGGGAGAAATTAAGGCCAAAGAAAAATGGATCAGCCAACCACTTGTGAATATTGAAAATAGAGGAGTTAGAATTTGATAGAGGAGTTAGAATTTGTTTTTTTGTCAAAATATTCTTATTGCAAAATTTGGTCTCTTATGGGGGAGAATTTTGATTATGGGAAAAGGGGGGAGTTTTTCAGGCAATTGATCAATTTTACTCTTGGAATATCTCTCTATGTGCCCAAACAACCGTGTTTGACTTAGAGATAGGAAAATGAATTTGATTGGCAAAAACAAACCAAGTGGTGGCAAAGAATGATCCAAATATGCCTGTTGGGGACTTGTTCTTAAATGCTATGAATTAAGAACAAGGCAACATAAAATGTTAAATATTAATGTCCTTCGTCCACTGAAGCATTATCTCCCCAAGGATTTAATGAATTTCGGACGAAGGCCATGAGCAAGATATCACGAAGGTCATACCTTTGTGATTAGAGTTATAGAACAATGTAGGATGAAATATAAAAAATATGAAACATTAAGGGAATGATATATCAAAAACACATAAGATTATTCACATATTTTATTATACAAACCTAAATATTAAAACATAATATTTAGGTACATATATACCTTCGCCTTGGCAGAAAGCAATAATTCCAGCGTAATGTGCCAGCAATTACAGGTTTAGGGGTACTGTTCACCTATTCATAGGCACAGGGCGCAGCCTGCGTATAATTACATTTATGCCCTTTACAATCAACTACAATAATGACACAGAATATCATGGGTCTTTAGGTCATTTCATCTTTAAGTCGGTTCACCCCTTCGTCTTGAGACATGTCACTGTGCCGAAGCTTTATAGGCGATAGCTTCGGCACTGCTTTTGAGAGGATCTGCCGAAGGTGTTTCTTTCTTTAGGATCTTCAGCTACGAAGCATACCCCCAACAGTAGCCCCTTCGCGGTGCTAGATCGTTTTTCGTAACGAGCTTGATCCGTGAAAAAATCTTTCAGGCTTCGGGATGCCGAAGATCCGAAAAACACCTTCCCTGAGCTCGTTGGCGAGAAACGATTAAAATAATCTGTGCGCGAGGTGGCCCCATCTTGCAGCAGTTACGCGCGCCCTGGTGATTCACCTTCTCGGACTCTGTGGCCCACCGTTTAGTGAGTGCGGGTGGCTGTTTGTCCGGTGCGGAAGACCTTGACGATTCACCTTCCCACCTGCGGCACTATATAAACAAACGAGTAGGTGTGAAGTTACCACAACATTCATTGCTATTGCCCTGTTTTGCTGCCAAATATTGACCAAAGCTGAAGCCTGCTTACTGCATCCTCATCCGAAGCTATTTGTTTTACTCAAGCTTCGTAACAAGAAAGAACTTCGGCAAAATTAAAAAATTTCAACTTCATTCAAAAAACAAGAAATTCAATCATCAGATGGCCAGAGTACGTTCAACAGCTAGGGTTACTCGTGACGGAGAGGAAGCCGAAGGTGCCGAAACTGCTCCAATCTCTGAAGTGATGAAGCGTTCAGGGCTGGTAGTATCGAAGGATGCACCTGCCGCTGAAGCTAAGCAGGCTGATGCTGAGGAAGTTGAGTCAGAAGATGATTACAGCGCAGTGCCAACTAAACCCAGCCACCTGGAGTTTGGGAAATCCACCATTTTCGAAGGTGACATGCCGAAGCTGATGAATTTGGGCTATTTCAGTGAAGCGAAGAAGGAGCTGGTTCGTTTCGGAGGGGAGGAGATTACTCCGAAGCCAGGAAAGGATGAAGTAGTGGTCTTCAAAAGCTTCTTTAAAGCTGGTTTAAGATTTCCTTTAAACAAGATGATTGCTGATGTTCTGAAGAAGTTTGGGATCTATCTTCATCAACTAACTCCTAACGCTATCGTTAGGCTTAGCGTTTATATCTGGGCTCTCCGAAGCCAAGGGGTGGAACCATTTGCCGAAGGCTTCTGCCGAGTGCACGAGCTTCATTATTAGACCAAGGCTAGAGGAGATGGGCTGCACGAAAACTTTGGCTGCTACAATTTTGCCTATCGCAAGAGTACAAAATTTTCAGTGATCAGCTATCGAAGCAAGTGGCCAGCTGGCTGGAAGTCTGAGTGGTTTTACGTCAAAGTTGACGAAGAAAAGGAGAAGTTGGTCCAGAGTCCGCTAGAATTAATCTTCGGAGAGACCAGATCCCAGTGCAACATGACACTAGGGAGTCCAAGCCAAATTGCTCTAGCTGAATTTAGAGTTATCGCGGAGCATATTGGCACTAGGGACTTAGTGCAAGAATTCTTGGCCTTCAGAGTGTTCCCAACTTTGAAAGAGTGGGACATGTCGAAGCTTAAGGGAGAAAAGAAGAAGGGGGAACTTATTCGGTTGCCTTCTCATTATAAATTCAAGAAACATTTCAAAGTACCTTGCCAAGAGTGGCTGGACACGATTGAAGTAATGTGCAATGAAATTATCGGCAATTACTCTAAGAAAGAAGATCAACTAATGACCGCAGCCTTCGGCACCCGTCCGAAGCGAAGGTTGAACCGAGTAATGGATGCTCTTGACTTTGAGTATCCCGACTACGAGCGACTAGACAAGGATGCCGAAGGGCAGAAAAGAAAGAGAGTGGCTGGTGCTTTGAATAAAGAAGCTACTAAATCGATGAAAGACGATGAAGAACAATTAAAAAATAAAAACTGAAGCCTGAGCCAAAACAGATGCTTCGAAGAAGAGAAAAGCTACAGCTCCAAAGCAGAAGGCAATTGATGAAGAAGAAGAAACTGCTGCAACACCCTCTGCCACCGACGTGGAGGAAATCTTAAAGGTAATGACTGAATCTTTGCCTGTCAAGCTAAGTCCACTAGGGCCATATCTGACGAAGCTTTTTCAGAAGGAAAAGGAGCCCGCAAAAACGAAGAAAACAGTGAGGCCGAAAAAACAAAGAATCATTACAGTGATGGAAGTCATTGAAGGGACACCACCACAAGCTTCAGCTCCGAAGGCACCAGCTGTTGAGAGCACAACAGCTACCGAAGCTGCACCTTCGGAAGCTACAGCTGCCGAAGCTGCCACAGCAGAAGATATTCACTTAGAAAGCACAATTGCTAACATTGATAAGATACTGCTAGACATGGCCGCAGAAGAAGCTGCTACAGCCACCGAAGAGACTATGGCCTCAGAGCCCGAAAAGGAGAAAGAAATAGCCGGAGACACTTCGGAAGATGAATTTTTCAACTTTCAAAACTTAATTGGACAAGAGTTGACGAAGGCTGAAAAAGAAGAGCTAAAAGAATATGCCATATCTTGCGGGTATCAGTCGGGGGCACTTCTCTTCGGTGGCGTCGATGACGAAAAGTTGGGCTGCGTCCGGGATCATACCAGAGCGAAGGTTATTGGTACTCTATCAAAGAGTATTGGTTTCCCGAAGCTCGAGACGGACATTAGCTACTACCGACGACAGCACATCATCGGTAGCTTATTCTATTCCAATTTCAAGGTAAACAACTTTTCTTTACTCTTTATTGTTTTTAACAACAAAGATGTTCTCTAACGAAGGTTGTTTGTATGCAGAGTATGCTGTTGAGTAAAGCTTTGAAGATGCAGCAAGATTTTGAAGATAAAAAACACGAAGTTATAATTGAGAGTTTAGAAAGCAAGATAAAAGACCAATCAACTACTCTTGAAAAGAAGGACTTCGAGCTTCAGACAACCGAAGGCTTATTGGCAGAAGTTGAAGCTAAAATAGCAGAATTAAATACGAAGCTTCTCTCCCAGTCAGAAAGCTTCAAACAAGAAAAGCAGAAGCTTAATGCAAAATTTGAGGCCGAGGTCCAGAAAAGTTCAGATTTGCAAAAATCATTGACAGGGCTTCAAAACAAATGTCTGGAGTTCAGTAATCGATGTGTGTCGCGGCTGAAGCAGGTCTTCAATTCGGTTGGAGCCAGCTGCAAAAAAATTAATCCTTCGACTGAAGACCTGCCGGGGGCCTTGGAACATTCGAGGGTGAAATTGATGACCTTGACGAAGTTATAGCTGGACATGTTGACTTCTGTGCCTTGGTAGCTTCTCGGGGCCTAGCTGTCGCCTTCCTGAAATCTGGTTGCAAACATGGAAAGGTTGTCAATAGACCCAATTTCAGTTTATCACCACCAGGTTTGGATAATATTCCCAACCTTGCCCGAAGCATAGCAAATAGATTTATAAAACTGGTATGGACAAAGGGTGGACGAAGCATAGCTGGTGATGAAGCTTGGAGTCATCTTAAGCCGGTAACAAAATCATACCTTGTTCTTACCTCTTCCTTCAAAGTTGAATCTTCCTTACAATATTTTAATATATACAGGATGACGAAGCCGACGAAGCTGAAGAGTAAGAAGACAAAGTCGAAGCTTAACGGATGACGAAACCGAAGCCGAAGCTCAATGGATACTAATCAAGCTTGGATAGATAACTGTAGAAAAAACTCTAAGAACTCTTGTAATAACCTTTGTAAAGAATAATGTAATTAAATTTTACTCTGAACTTTGTCCATACCTTGTAATATATTCTTACCCTTCCGTCAATGTATAAAGTGTTTCGGTGTGAACGAACTTAGCATTTTTGAGCCGAAGGCGAAAAACACTTTCCCTTCTTTTCGTACACAGTGAAGCATAAAACTGCTTCTTTTTTCTTTTTGCCGAAGCCTTAACTTTAGAGCCGAAGCAACTGCCTGTGTTATGATGATGATGATCCTATGTATGTCTAAATGAATGTTTATGAATGCAAATGTATGATGTAATGTACCGTGCAAATGAATGTCCAAACACACACATACGAAGCCACAACCATAGCCTTCATTCCCTTAGGAATAACCAAAGTCTCTTTGTCGTTTATTTTTCGGCTTCACCGCTTATTTTTCGGTGTATCAGCGCTGACTTTTCGCTGTAAGTTCTGCATTCCCTTAGGAACGTCTTTTGAACTTCTTCGCCTTCTATTTCGGCGGTATCGCGTTGACTTTTCGCGCTTCGCCTTATATTTCGGCGGAATCAGCGTTGACTTTTCGCTGTAAGCTCTGCATTCCCTTAGGAACGACTTTTGAGCAGAAAACTTACACTGCGCTCTCTTAGGAACGACTTTTTGTAGCTTCGTCGTGCTCTGCATCCCCTTAGAGACGTCTTTCGAGGTTCTCCCTGTTTTTTCTTTTCTCTTTGCACTCGATGGTGCATGCTCAGCTTTTACATTTACGTTTTTTGGGGGATATTGCTCTTGTAGAGCTAAAATAAGAAAAAGAGAAATTATATGCTATGGCCCCATTAAAAACCTTTCTCCCCCTTTTAGAAAGGAAAAGGGTGCCATAGGAAAAAATAAAAAAGATTACATTAAGTATACATAATATCGCCGAAGTTCATCTGCATTCCAAGATCTAGGAATGTCATTGCCGTCCATATACTTCAATCTGTAAGAACCGGGTCTTGACGAAGACACTACCAGAAAAGGTCCTTCCCACTTCAACTGTAGCTTGCCTACTGTATCTGGGTTGGCAACTCTCCGAAGTTCCAAGTGCCCTAGCTTGATGTTTTTTAATCGGACTTTTTTGTTACGCCATTTTATTGTTTCGGCTTGATATTTATTAATGTTCTCCACAGCCTGAAGCCTGATCCCTTCTATAGCATCTTTTGCCACAGAATAATCAGCTTCGTCCTCTGCCGAAGCCACTGTTCTTATTGATCCTGCTTTAGCTTCCTCTGGGGTTATTGCTTCGTCACCAAACAATAATTTGAATGGTGTAAAGCCTGTTGACCTTGATATTGTTGTGTTGTGGCTCCACACCACTTTGATCAATTCATCTGGCCACTTTCCTCTGGGCTGATTGAAGATTAACTTCATTATTCCCGTCATTATAATGCCATTAGCTCTTTCAACAAGTCCATTTGACTCCGGATGTCTGATCGATGCAAAATGAATCTTCGTGCCAATTTGTTCACAAAACTCTTTGAAAGTTTCAGCATTGAATTGTGTTCCGTTGTCCACAGTAATAGCCTTCGGCACTCCGAAGCGACAAACAATATTTTGCCAGAAAAATTTCTGGACAGTAACCGAAGTTATTGTGGCTAAAGGCTTCGCCTCAATCCACTTGGAAAAATATTCTACTGCCACTACAACATATTTTAGATTTCCTTAAGCTGGTGGAAGTGGGCCTAGCAAATCGAGGCCCCACCTTTGCAACGGCCAAGTGGGTTGTATTAACTGGGTTAGAGATGAAGGTTGCTTCTGATCTCTTGCACACTTTTGACAGCCTTCACATTTTTGAACTAATTCTGCTGCATCCGAAGCTGCCTTCGGCCAATAAAATCCTTGACGAAATTTTTTTCCCAGTAAGGGCCTAGATCCGATGTGAGATCCACACAGACCTGCGTGTATTTCCTTCATCAATTCGATACCTTCGGTTCTTGATAAACATTTGAGGAGTGGTGAACAAACTCCATGTTTATACAATTCCCCTTCTATCATGACATATGGTCTTGTTCTTGCCTCCATTCTTTTGTTATAAGCTTCATCACTTGAAAGACAATTTCCTTGAAGGAAAGATATTATTTCAGTTCTCCAGTCTTCACTGTGCACTGGAGAAATAGTGAGCACTGCTCTTTTCATGAGCTCAACCGAAGGTGCTTTTATTGTTTCAAAAAATACTTCGGAGGGTAAAGGGAGCCCGTGAGCCGCTGATTTGGCTAGCAAATCCGCATGCTCATTTTCACCTCTTGGAATACTTTTGACGAAAAACCCTTTGAAGGAAGCTTCCAACCTTCAGACTGCATCTAGATATTTTTCAAGCTTCGGATCTCGTGCCCTGCTGCTTTTATCCACATGGCCAGCTATGACTTGAGAATCAGTCTTTAAGATGGCCCTTCTTATTCCCATTGACCTTAGTTTCCGAAGCCACAATAAAAGTGCTTCGTACTCAGCAATATTATTTGTGCAACTGAAATCCAGTTTAACTGCAAAACATGTTTTGACATTTGAAGGTGTGACTAGAACCGTAGCTGCTCCTGCACCGAAGGTTCCCCAAGAATCATCGCAGAATACCGTCCAAGCTTCGACATCTTTGCTTGTCCCTTCTTCGTGAGCCCCTGGCGTCCAGTCAGCTATGAAGTCTGCTAGCGCCTGAGACTGAATTGAAGATCTATGCACGTAGTCAATGGTGAATTCATTGAGCTCCGCGGCCCACTTTCCAACCCTTCCAGTAGCTTCTCTGTTCCTCATAATATCCTTTAGAGGCTGTGACGAGGGAACAATTATATGGTAAGCCTAGAAATAATGCCGAAGCTTTCTGGAAGCCATTAACACAGCATACAACACTTTCTCCAACTCTGTGTAATTTTTCTTTGATAAGCTCAACACTTCGGAGACAAAATATACTGGGACTTGCTTTTTATTTTGTCCTTCAAGCTTCTCCTGTACAAGCGCCGCACTCACTGCAGAGTGCGAAGCTGCCACATACAATAGCAGAGGAGCCCCTGGCGCGGGTGGAGTTAACATTGTTAGATCTATCAGGTATTGCTTCAGCTCTTCGAAGGCTTTCTGCTGAGCTGATCCCCATTGAAAGACTTCGGTCGACTTCAGCACTTCAAAGAATGGTAAATTTCTCTCTGCTGATCCAGATATGAATCGATTCAAAGACGCCAGTCTTCCTGTCAGCCGTTGAGCCCCCTTCTTTGTGCTTGGCGGCTCCATCCGAAGGATAGCTTCGATTTTATTTGGATTAGCTTCGATCCCTTTTGTTGAAACTAGACAACCAAGGAATTTTCCCTTTTTTACTCCGAAGACACATTTTTCTGGATTCAACTTCAGGACAGCTTGCCTAAAATTAGCAAATGTTTCCTGCAGATCAGCAATGTGATTTTCTTGCTTCATGCTTTTTACTATAATATCATCAACATATGTTAGCACATTTCTGCCTATCTGAGAGTGAAGGACTTTCGCTGTCATTCTACTGAAGCTTCCTCCAGCATTCTTGAGCCCCTCAGGCATCCGAAGATAACAATATGTGCCGCTGGGGGTTATGAAGCTGGTTTTTGGCTCATCTTCCTTCTTCATCCAGATTTGATGGTAGCCTGAATAACAATCTAGTAGACTCATGAGCTCTGACGAAGCTGCTGCATCTACTAGAGAATCTATTCTTGACAATGGGAACTCATCCTTTGGACAAGCTTTGTTGAGATCAGTAAAATCAATGCACATTCTCCATTTACCATTGGCCTTCTTCACCATAACAGTATTGGCTAGCCATTCTGGGTATTTTACTTCTCTGATGACTCCAGCACTAAGAAGTCTTTTCACTTCATTCCGAGCACCTTTGGCTTTGTCATCAGACATTTTCCGAAGCCTTTGCTTTCTGGGTCTGAAGGATGGATCGACATTGAGCGAATGTTCATTGACATCCCTGTTGACACCACAGAGATCATTGGCTGACCATGCGAAGACATCTTTGTTGTTGAACAAAAACCTTGTTAGAGTTTTCTCCTGTTCCTCAGTCAATTGAGATCCCAGCAACACCTTCTGCTCTGCTATATCTTCACATAAGAGCATGAGCTTCGGCTGATCGGTCGAAGCAGCCTTCTCCCTTCTGTACTTGTACTGCTCACAAGCTTCGGCTCCATCTATATTATGAATTGCTTTTGAATCTGTCCAGTTTCCTTCAGCCTTTCTGGCAGCTTCCTGACTTCCATGAATAGCAATAGGCCCTTGATCCGAAGGTATCTTCATGTATAGATATGCTGGATGAAGAATTGCTTCAAAAGCATTGAGTGTCCCATGACCAATGATTGCATTGTAGGGGTACTCCATGTCGACAATATCAAACACAACTTGCTCAGTCCTTGTATTGTTGACAAATCCGAAGGTCACTGGCATCATGATCTTATCGAGCGCTACAATCTGCCTTCCTCCGAAGCCACAAAGAGGGTGTGTAGAATCATGAATCTTATCCTCTGGCTCTTGCATCTGTCTGAAGGCCTTAGCAACTATAATATCCGCTGCACTGCCTGTATCAACTAGAACATTGTGGACCAGAAATCCTTTGATAATGCAAGAAATAACCATAGCATCATTGTGAGGGTAATCCTTGAGTTGAAGGTCCTCTTGGGAGAAGGTAATTGGGATGTGGGACCATCTCGACTTGATGAAGGGTACCTGCACCCCGACATGCATTATCTCCCCAACAATGCCAAATCCTAAGTAAAGAGAATTTGGTCTTCATTTGCATTGATGTTGCACTTCTTTTGTTGCTTTTTGATGTGTTGGCATGAATCACCAAAAGGGGGAGATTGAAAGGGGAATGTGCCTTTGGGCCATTTCTATAATGTTTTGGTGATTAAATGCCCAACACGATTGATTAAGTTCTTATGTGCTAAATAAAGAGAGAAATACAAATCCTATTACAAGGTATGTTTCTAGACTTAGTACATTGTTTTTAATACTAATGTGTTTGTCTAAGTGCTAGACACAGTGACAAAAGAAGGAGAAAAGAAATGGGAAAGAGTTGGCTGTGTAGCTCGGCCTGGCACACCGGACTGTCTGGTGCCCCAGACTGGTCGACGTTGAACAGACTGCTCTCGGGAATCGACAGAGTTGTACGACTATAAATCACCGGACTGTCCAGTGAGTCATCCGCGACGAACTCATCGCTCTCGGGAAATGAAAAAGGCGACGTGGCTAAAATTCATCGGACTGTCCGGTGGTGCACCGGACTGTCCGGTGAGCCAACTGCGCCAGCGACCAACGGTCATCCGCGCGATCAACGCGTGACACGTGGCCAGCTCCAACGGTCGGCTGGGTGCACCGGACTGTCCGGTGCGCCAACCAGCCCCGAGCAGCGACGGTCGGATGCGCCCGATATGGAAGGAGATCGCACACCGGACATGAACAGTGGTTGTCCGGTGGAGCACCGGACTGTCCGATGCACCACTCGACAGAAGGCAAGAATGGCCTTCCAAGTTGGTCTCCAACGGATCCTAGGTACCTTGGGGCTATAAAAGGGACCCCTAGGCGCATGGAGCAGAACACCAAGCTTACAAGAAACATTCTAAGACATCTAGACTCTGCTTTCACACAATCTGATCATCGTTCTTGAGATTTGAGCACTATTCGAGTTGTAAACTCCTCGTGCTGTGTTTGTGTGCTCACTTCCTCACTTGTGTGCGTGGGTGTGCTACGGATTTGAGTCTTGCGTGTGTTGCTCCCCCATCCTTACTCTCGTGCTTTCTTTGTGATCTCTATTGTAAGGGCGAGAGACTCTAAATTGTGGAGATTCCTCGCAAACGGGAAAAATACTCTAAAGGAAAAGACCATGGTATTCAAGTTGATCATCGGATCACTTGAAAGGGGTTGAGTGCAACCCTTGTCCATTTGGACGCCACAACGTGGAAGTAGGCAAGTGTTACTTGGCTGAACCACGGGATAAATTGCGTATCTCTTAGGATTGATTTTCTTGGTGATTGTTGTGTTCACAAGAAGATCGCTTCAAAGCAACTTGATTAACCCACACTAACATTTCTATAATCAAGTTTGTGGCCATTTAGTCTTTGATTTTACAGGATCACCTATTCACCCCCCTCTAGGTGCTCTCAGACCGGAGGTCTCCCCCTTGACACCCTACTTCCCCTAGTTGTTGTTATTGCCCATGTTGCCTTGGGCTTAAGCTCCCCTTCCTCGAGCCATCACACCCTTGGCTCGAACACTACCCCCTCTACCTCAAAGGGCGTAGGCGGGAGTCCTGAGTAGGTGGTCTACGATGGCCACACTCACTTCGTCGAAGCTTTGGTCCCTCCTAGGGACCTTACCCTGAAAAGCGGACTTCTATTTGCTTACGTTGAAAGCGGCTTCTAGGACCATCTCGCCATCCTTTGAGATGTGCTCATCTCTGTTGCCACCATGCTCCAGGTTGGTCTCCTACCTTCCTTGAGGGGTGATGCCTTGCTTCACTTAGGCTCCAACTTCGAGCGTGAAAGAATTCGCTCCCTTGCCCCTCCGCTTCTAGGATGCCACCATCCTGTTTGATCACCTCGAGGAAACCTCCAGCGGATTCTTCTAGGTCCTAGACTTGTGTTGGTCATTGATTTCCCCTCTTGTGTCGGTCATTTATTTCCCCCGAGCAATGGACGACAGAGGCGATCAAACATTCTTTTGCTATCGGTGGTGAGGTCGTGGAGATTAACCCGGCTTGCCTCACCTCCAACTATTTCGACCCAATCAAGCTGGTCCTTGAGGTCAACCACTACCTAGATATTCCTAGTGAGGTCTGGCTCTCAAAGCGCTCATGTTTTACCTAAGAAGGGGGTGTGGTTCAGGTTTCCCCGTCCACATCTAGCCCATAGAGTAGTAGTTCAATCAACAGGGGGACTACATTCCGATTTTCCCCCTATTCCCCCTGCCACCTACTCTCCCCGCTTCCTCGGGTCCCACTGCCCTCCCTGTTTCCTCTTCAAGAGCGGGTGCTGAGCTCCCTCCCTCCTCTAGAGGGACCCAAACCTCTACTGCCATGCTTTCCAACCCCTTAATCAATTCTACGACACCTACCTCACATGCATGCACCACCTCTATCCCCCTCCAACACTCCCACACCAAGCAATCTGACCTCTTGCTTCTCCTGCACCACCTCTAGAGAGAGGCTGCCCTCTCACCATGCTGCACCTACTCGCCATGTAGGCCATGTAGTCCATGCAAAAATGCCCCCTCTTCCTCTCCCTCACACAAATCCTACAAATGCAAAATCCCACTGCTCAGCCCACCTCCACCCAATCCCTGCAATAGCCTCATGACCAATACTTCATCCCCTCTAACTCCCCCACCCCCAACATCGTCCCCACCTCCAAGTAGCCAAATCTCCACTGCCAAGAATCAAGCACAGCGTTCACGTGCCTGTTCCCTCCTTCCCCATGCTGGGAAGAAGATCTCTGCCCCTCTCACTAGCCACAAAAGCACCTGCCTTGCCACCTAGAATGCAAGCAACTTTACTCGTACTGCCTCAAAAGCCTCAGAATGCAAAGCAATGCTCGATGACCTCCACTCCTCTAAAAAAGTCTAGAAGGATATCTGCGACAACAATGTCCTCTCCCACACTGAGGTGTCTGTCCTCATCCACGTGCTTCGCAAGCTTGCCCTTGCTACTAGGCTAGGGTGCAAGTCCGTCGATGCGGTGGGCGTGGTGTCATGGATGGCGAAATGAAGCTTGGTCCGAAGTTTACATCCACCGGTGAGGCCCTTGTTCACCGAATGTGTGATCATGCTAGACCCTTCTCTCTGCCGCTAGGGCTGAGTCTCCCCCTCGCTTATGTTATCAGCTGTGATCCCTCCCTATTGCTCTCCCCTTGTGTGGAGGATCATAAATGCCTTATACAAAACTTTGGTATTGTACTAGTGCTTGTTTTGTTTCTAATGACTAATCCTCGTTCCTCCTATATATTCTATCATGTGCTGGAATGTTCGTGGCCTTGGTGATCCTCAGAAATGCACCGTGGTTAGGGGTACCCAGTCCTCTTCTACCCCCACTATTGTGTGTATTCAAGAATCTAAGCTCTGCGACCTCTCCGCAATGAAAGCAAAACACTTCCTCCCCCGTAATCTAAATTGTTTTCGCTCCATTGACACCTGTGGCAAGCGTGGAGGGGTGGTCACGATCTGGAACGACAATGTTCTAAGCTTGGAGAATTGCCACTCCTCCCCCTTCTGCCTGACCACCACCTTCTCCATGTGCGCATCCAACACCCCCTCACCGTGACTAATGTCTATGCCCCCTCTAACCACAATGAGTCCCCTTCCTTACTTACAGACCTCCTGGACGTCTCCAGTTGCATCTCCCTGTGGCTAATCTTAGGAGAATTTAACCTTGTACAACACCCTAGTAAAATTAGCTCGCGTTGCTTCGACTTGCATCTCTGTGATCTCTTCAATAATCTCATTGACTCCTTGGGGCTCATGGAACTCCCTCTTCATGGGTGCTTGTTTACTTGGTCCAATGGTCGAGAGATCCCGGCCTTGGCTAGGCTTAACCAATTTTACACTTATTCCTCTTTTGCCAACGTCTTCCTTGAATCATCTCTGACTGCCTTACCTCACCATGTCTCAGATCACCACCCCTTCCTTCAGTTCCTTGTAAACCCCTCCTCGGCACCCCCTTGCGTCCCATCTACCACTTTCAAAATGCTTGGCTCCGAAACCCCGATTATCTACCTTTCATCCTCTCGGCTCGGCGTCCCATTGCTACCAAATGTGATGCGACTAGGGGTCTCGCTGCTAACCTTAAGCAGGTCCACCGGAGAGCTAAGGCATGAGTGCGTGCTCATAAAAACCTCCAAACTTCCATTGAGCACTGCAAGTTCATCGTCACACTCTTCAACTGGCTAGAAGAAGGACAACCACTCTCTCCCTGAAGAGGAACTCCGTTGTGTATGCCATGACAAATTGGTCTCACTGTTCACGCTTTGTTGGATGGGGACTCCAACACTACTTTTCATCATATCGCCGCAAACTATCACCGCCAACATAACTATATCAAACTCATCTATGATGGTGACACTGACCTAACTGATCACAAGTCCATGCTTGCCTCAGCCACCTCCTACTATTGGCAGCTCGCCGACTTGGGATCACCTGCTCTCTGGCAGTTCGACATCAACACCCTTTAATAGGGGCACACCACCTTCAACTTAGACGTTGATCACCTCTTCTCATAGGATGAATCTAGGACGACAATCTTCTCCACGTCGAGCCACTCTGCCCCTAACCCCGATGGTTTTGGCCCTAGTTTCTATATAAGGTGGCCTCGATCTCCATCAAAAATGGTGTGATGGCCTTGCTGAAATACTTCCGCAATGAGCACACGAGTCTAGAATGCATTAATAGATCATTTTTGGTGCTGCTTCCAAAAAAGCCAGGGCCTCTGAGATGAAATATTTAAGACTAATCCACCTTCATACTGCAGTGTTAAAATCATCTCAAAACTCATCACCTCCTGCCTCCAAGCAAAAATTTCGAGGTTGGTAGACCTAGATCAGACTGGTTTTGTCAAAGGCTGGACCATCTCAGAAACTTTTGTACATGCCCTTGAGTTATTGTGATGCTATCACAAAAGGAGATTCCCCACCCTAGTGCTGAAATTGGACTTTGCTAAAGCTTTCGATACCGTCAATTGGTCTACCTTCTCACCGTTTTAAGGTTTCTCGATGCTCTAGTGTAGATGGGTTCATGACCTCCTATCCTCCTAAAAAATAGTCGTGCTCCTCAATGGCTCCTCGGTCCTTAGTTTCCATGCAAGAAAGGCCTTAGGCAAGGCTATCCCTTGTCATCCTATATGTTCCTTCTAGTGGCAGATGTGTTTCAGGCTTTGATCAAGTGTAACGGTGGCACCAAGCACCCCATCGTCTCAGGTCCCCCCGTTGTCCTTTAGTATGTGGAGGACACCCTAATTCTTTTCAAAGGCGAGGTTAGCGCTGCCAGATGTCTCAAGTACTCCCTTGATCAGTTCAGTCTAGCCATAGGCCTCCACATCAATTACTCCAAAAGTGTCATGGTCCCTATGCACCTGGATGATCAGGTGGCCCTAAATTGTATCTCTGCTTTTGGTTGCTGACACGAAGGCTTCCCCGAAAGCTACTTGGGTCTGCCTCTTTCAAACTGTAAGCTCTGTCTGTGCTCTTTCATGCCCTTCAACGACAAAATGGATAAACACCGCACCAGTTGGCAAACTTACTTCCTAAACCTAATGGGCTGGCTAGTCCTCCTCAACTCAGTCCTAGATGGCCTAGTTAACTACATCATGGGAGCTGTGAAAATCCCCCAAGCAGTCATTAGCAAAATTGAAAAGAAGTGAAGAGGCTTCCTCTGGGCTGGATCAGCACAGGCGACTGGTGCCCAATGCCTCGTCCCTTGGTTCACTATCTACAGCCAGCGCCATAAGGGTGTCCTGGAGTCAAGGATATCGAGACTCAAAACATTTGCCTACTATTGAAAATGCTGCATAGACTATACACCTCGACAACATTATATTGGGTAACTTGGGTCTGAGATCTTACTTGCATGGCGAACCTAAGGGGACCTCTCCAGGGAGATCACTAGAATAGCCTCAAGAAGGTCCTCGCCCTCTATCGGCTCATCACAACCTGCGTGGTGGGAAATGGTCGCAAGACTGCTTTCTGGCTAGATGCCTAGCATGACAGCGATGATTTTGCCACCCTTTACCCAACCATCTTTGTTCAGGCATTGGACGACTCCGTTACGGTAGCTGATCTCCTCGAGAGGGGGTTGGCCGCTTCTTTGCATGGCCAGCTGTGCTCCCACGCAGCCTCAAAGCTAGGCTCCCTCCAGAATGCACTTGGTGCATGATAAGTACATGAATGTCAACTATATGGTGAAGGCCAATCAATCATGGAGTCCCAAGCTCTAGGAGAGTCGAAGTCAAGTTTATTCGCGGATCTAGTTCGGATTGCAGGAGTGGTCCTCATGAAAACAGACGTCCAGACCACATACGGACTATGTTTTCGATGTTCTAGATAACGCTGAAAAGATAAAGGGATAAGCTTTCCAACCCAACTGGTCTCACGTCAAAATATGCTTGGAGATGATATGAATCGTCATAACAATATGACCTCCAGAATCTGCCAGAAATCAGCGACGCCTATTTTGGGGCCTAAAGGCTTTGTACATCTTAGGGTTGCTCGACCACCCCCTTGGCCACCTCCTGAATCGAGTACGACTCCAATTCAAGTGGGGGAGGATGATGAGGACATCGCTCCCATACAAATAATGTATGGGCTGACAACACGAGCACGACAGATAAATCTCCAGGTTCGTTCTTACCTAGTCAATTGTATTTTGGAGCTTACACTTTGTGTCATGGATGTTTTGATAATTAGAAACCTTAGATAGGACCATAAAGAACTTGATAAATGCTAAGATGTCAAGGAGTAGAAGCTAGGATGTTCACAACAAGAGAAAGCCAAGTCTGACTCAACTTCATCTCCACCTCGGAGCCCAGGACCAGTCTGCACTAAAATGGACGCCCAAGATGCATCCAAACTTTGATTAGGTTGGGCTTTATATGGATGGAAATATAAGGAGATAAGCTTTCCAACCCAACTAGAAACACCTTAAAATTCATCCGGAGTCAACGGAAATCGTAGAAACAAGTCAGCGTTTAGATTTTGTTTTGGTGCTACGACATCGTTTGTTGGGCTTTTGGCCATGTATTGTGTTGGAGCCTATTAGGGGTGCGACCAGAGGTCACGCACGCCCCTAACCACTATTTTAATAGCAGCCGCCGTCACATTAGGGTTTGTGTTTTGCTTAGATCATATCTGTCATCGAACAATATCGCTGTTCATCGGTCTGTGAGACCCCAACTCGTAATCAACACAGTTTTGGTTGCGTTCTACCTGTTCTTACTTGTGTTCTTGATTGTGCTTGCATGGATAAGCCTTTGGCGAGGTCACTCGTGTGTCATGGGTGATAACCAATGGAGCAGTGGTGTAGTGATTGCGAGGATCCATTCGCTCGGAGCCTTGGATCATCAACATTGAATCTCCACCCAATCAAGTTATCGTACCTCACGGAAGATCGGGCCTCGACCTCTATCAGTGCGGTTCAGCTCAACACGTCCCCCGACATGCGACACTGCTTCGCTACTGACTCCACCAGCCGCCTGCACACCAAAGATCTCAACTCCTTGCTGTCTCCGGGGCATCATGAAGACTACCTCATCCATGGCTTCGTCTGAAATAGCAGTGCTCCCTGGGTCAAATTCTTTCTTTGGCTGGCCTCGAGGGATAAACTTCAGACTCCGGCAAACCTGTTGAGGAAAGGCGTCGTCTCAGATGACTCCTGTGGGATTTGTTCTGTAGATCGAGAAACAATGTTGCACATCCTCCCACGCTGGCCCATTGCTCGTGATTTCTGGCACACAATGGGGATCCAGTTCAGCGAGGACCTCAGCTACTTCAACCTGCACCATCTTCCTCGACCTCGCGGCCTTCTCCCAAGTGGCATCCCCACCTTCATTGCGCTCTAATGCTGGCATTTTTGGAAGATGCGTAACAACTATATCTTTAGGCAGGAGTCCTCCCTAACTGTAACCCTTCGTGCGTGTATCGCAGATGACCGTCTGTGGGCTTGTAGGCTGAAGTCTACTAATTCTACGCAAGGTCTTGCTTGGAATAGATGTTTCTCCCTCGCCCTCTCACGACTATAATCTATTTGACCTCTCTAGGGTTCTGTTCCCATGCTTCAAAATCTCAATATTTCAGGTGGGGTTTTTTGCCCCTCCCCCTTGCTCGAGAAAATTAAAAAATGATGCTTCTATTCTGGAGGATCTGGTACCGCAGAAATGACATTGTGTTTGGGAAAGGCGATTCCACTCCCAGCATCTCTTTATCGGTGGCATTCATGGAAATTCAGGGAAAATTATCTGGCTTCCCAAAGCCCAGTTGCAGCTAGTGTCACATCTTCTTTAGCTAAAGGCAACTCACCTTGCCTCTCTGATTATACCTCAAGCCTCCCTTTTGGTGATAAAGAAGTGTGGATGGATGCCACTCCCACTCGGATAAAATAAAAATGTGGACGCTAGCTCTATAACCATATCAAAAGATAAGCAGGGACAGGTTTCGTTGCAAGAAATCATTTTGGGTGCTATGATCTTCTCAGGTTGGTCCTATATATATGGTAATTTTCGTGGCTCGCCGAAGAAGCAGAATGTTTAGCGGCACTGCCCGGAATATGCAGAGCCTTCCTATCCTTCTCGGAGCCAATCTACCTGGAAAAAATACAAAGGGGCCGTTTAGATCTCTTAATTTTAGAGGAATTAAAATCTACTTAATAGAGTAGACTATTTACCTTTGATTTGACACTCTATCGCTTTCTAAAGTTTAGATATAAGTCTAACTCAAATTCATACGTTGGGATGTAAATCTCTACTCCTTTAAAACATGAATTTCATATGTCGTGCGTCACACGCAGAGCGCATAGAGTAGATCAATTTTTTTGGCTAACAACCAGGTCATTACCTCACACAACGCTTATGAATAGTAACACTTCGCTAGCTGAAGAAGAACGACCGATTGACCGAGCTATAAAAAAATGGATATGTCCCCTTTTCAATTCATATCTCTCTCGTCCTTTTGCCTAAGATAAAGTGCAATATCTGCAGTTTAATATCTGGTATGTTGGCCATATATCCACTTTAACTTTAAATATATTTTTTTGGGAGAGGGTTCACTTTAATTTTAAATTTATTTTTATGGTGAGGGTCCGTCACACTGGTTTGTCATTGGACTCTCAGGTGTCGTACAACTATTACATTATAGCGTCAAATATGATTGGTGTACCATCACAATGTATGGACATTATACTTGTTAATTTTATGTATCATTAGATTATGTTTTTACTCTACAACTTATAACTCGTTCTTCAACTCGCTCCACATATATAATAGAAATATAGCACATAAATATTTTCTCATATACCAACAAAGTATTATACAAATATATTCCACCTAAAACTATATTAGCTTTAATTTATGTGTGCCTAAATTATGATTCTTAGAATGAAATTCAATTCAAAGAATCCAAATTGGGCATAAATGTTGTCCAAGTTTAAACTGGTCGATAAGCCAGCTGCTATATCACACAAGAAACAAAGAGAATTGGAAGTCTCTTCCAGGACTCCAAATTAAGTCTCAAAATGCCACCGAAGTGCTAATGGAGTGGTTCATGAATTGGAACAGTTTGGTAGGAAAGAGTTCTGCTGGTTTCTTGACTGAAGGTGTCCCAACCTTCACGTCGGCAGCTTTAGAACATGATTATAAGCATGACCTGTTATCTTAATATAAGCTTTCTCCTTTAAACAAATCATTTTATATGCCAATAACTCAAGGCGTGTGACTTCAGCCAATGTGCGATGTGCTACGAGTGCTCGTTTGGTTCATGCCCTCCCAGGCAATTGCCTTCCATGCGCTCGAAATCGAACACCTGGGAGCGCTGTCTGGGCCAGGCAAGTTTGGCTACAGGTAAACCAAACAGTCCCAGAAAGCCATGATTGGTGGTCTAATGTGAGTTCTGAGTTGGACGTCGTTCCGACAGAAGTATAATGGTATCATCTATTCATGAGTCTTGTTTCTAAGGACATGTACAATTTAGATATTATGTTACGGTTTTTTAAGCTCTAGATACATTTAAGAAACTCTTTCATACAACATAATATATCTAAATCTTGTATTTTATTCACTATAAACTCTCAATATACGTCTTATTTATATGTGATGTATAGGTGGAACCGTATCTAGACTTAGATAACCATAGAGACATTCCTTTATTAAAATATGTCTCTTGTATTTTTTTTGCACTTATTATCTAAATAACCCTTAAAATACGGCATGGGTTATAGACGCCCTAATGGAAAGTTTTTAGCGTCTCTTTTAAAAAAAACTAGATTTTTTATCCTCCCTGCAAACATACAACAATACACAAATGATGCACAGTTCCATTGCATTATTAGTTTTGGAATGTGAATTACACTCAGCTCCCACTAGCGATCAACTCAACAGAAAACAAAACAACATAGAGAAAGGTCAAAAACTTTATAGGAATGTAGCACACCTTAACCAATATATAATACAGTGAGCAGATAATATATCCAATAAGTAGATTGTGTGTGTGTAATATACACGCGCGCAGTAAGCACATGTATATTTCTTCTATTCTAAATTATAAAATATTTTAAATTTTCTACATCTTTTACTCTTTAAAGCACGAGTTTTGTATGTCATGCGTCACGCTTGAAACGCGTCGTAAGTCTATTTTTCTCTCCCACATATCGTCTAACAAATAGACCGTAACTTCTCAAATAGGCAATGAGAAAACATTCAAGTCCAGTATGACATAAAGTCACACTCAGTGCAACGTTACTATATAGTACCACCTCGCTTGGTGAAGGAGCACGAGCGACCGAGCGAGCTATAAACAAAGGCAGGTCTCCTTTCCAACTTATATCTTTTTTGGTCTTTTGGCTAAGGTAAAGTGCAGCGTCTGCAGTTTAATATCTGCTCGCTAGTATATAATTGCATTATATAGTGAATTATTAAAATATAAATATGAAATATATATAGATATCATTCATCATTGTGAGTAATCTAAATTATGAATGTTCATATATATATCATGAAACACTAAGAAATAAATTGACTATCTCTAAAATTATCCAATATCCATCATTATATTCTACATATTAAGTAATTTGACACAGCTCGCGAGCCCGAGCAAGCCAACTTTTTAGGCTCGTTGCCGTAGCGAGCCGAGCCGAGTCGGCTCGTTCCGGCTCGCGAGCCTCGAGCTTATTTTACTGTTGTAGCCTACACATAACCATAACTCTATCAACTCGAATACTTCTCTGCTGAATTTGTTTCCATGGTGTGGGGCTAAACTGTGTACAATATGCCTATGGTGCCATGGTGGGGTGTCAATCATCAGGTGTTGACCGAATCGGGCTTGACCCATTAAAAAGCGACCTGGGTGGTAAAACAGGAATACCTTATCACGGAGGTCGAAAAAACTCTTGAACCCATGTTCCACCCCGTAAAGGTGAGGAGATTTCTTTAACCAACTCAGAATCTAAGATGTGCTACTCGGACCACCTAATCAACTCATCTATAGGCCCTTTCATTTTTTCGTAAACTATTAATCTACAATAGTTATGTAAAT
This sequence comes from Zea mays, assembly GCF_902167145.1. Taxonomy (NCBI): domain Eukaryota; kingdom Viridiplantae; phylum Streptophyta; class Magnoliopsida; order Poales; family Poaceae; genus Zea; species Zea mays. The sequence goes on along the minus strand of NC_050096.1, from coordinate 272,286,262 downwards.
TTAGCACCCTAGATTATAAATTTTAAAAGTTGTTAAATCACTTTAAGCAGTAGAAAAATGTATGTGCACCAACAATTCTCTATTTATTGGTTTCTATTTTTTTAAATTATCCACGTCAACAAAAAAAGTGAGCATGCTTTCTATTTTAAATTTATCCACGTCTTCAACAATTCTCTAAATTTATCCACGTCTTCAACCAATAAATAGCACATCAACAACCTTCCATAATGTCTTGAAAGGTCGAAGTTGTGGATAAAAGATCATAAGGTCGTCACGTCGACGGCATGAAGACAACACATGGCACTGGAGATAGATTTGTGGTCAACGGGACGGTGAGACGACGCAAAACAGTGGCCGAAATATGGTTTTCGCGATGGATTTAGAACCAACATTGATTTAGGGAGTCCTAACGTGGTTAGTAAATGGAGAGATGAAATTGAGTTTTCTAGGAAGTTTGTAAATTTAAGGACCTGCTTTACATAATTGTTGGAGAAGAGTTTTTTCGAAAAAATTCTTAAATTCATATTTAGAGAGTTGTTTACAAAACTATTGGATATGCTTTGAAGTAGTGATGAGCCTAAGTGCCTGACGAAATGATGAGTTGTTGGCGGTCTAAGAGAGTTCTCTGCTCATCTCTTGTCTGTCTTGAGCATTGTCTATATTGTTTATAAAGTAAACTTTAAAATAGAAAAAAAGATATATAATAAGATGGGTTAGTTGCAGTTGCAAATAGCACTAAAACTATCTCCAACAATTTATCTATAATCATACCTATATTTAGACATCGGGGTAACTTACTATACCCAATCTTCGAGCTAGTTTAGAAAATCAAATTTCTCTAAAAATTGAGAGAAAATTACTTTATTTCCATCTTAATCCCCTACAATTTTTAAGAGAATTTGAGATTTCAAAGTAACCCTTCAAGTGATAATTAATGATAAAGTATGAGCTGTGAGGTCTAAGGGTTTTTATTTTACTGAGCTATACAGGAACTCATAAAGCAGTTAGTAAATTGTGTTGCGTCTTCCGTTGCAAAAAAGAATGCGCTATTTTATTCAAGCAATATAGGGGCATGGCTGCTTGTATATTAGTATCCATCAGTGTTATGGGATTTGTCGAAGGGAGATTTGTGTTGGATGTGGCCTTATCTCTATCTTTACATTTTTTGTATATATAAATAAGTTTCTTTGTACCTTGTATAACTAACACACCACATAATAAATATGTTTTCTGTAGTTTTTTTCTCCTTGACATTGGGTGAGTTTTTTCCACGTTAAACTCTATATCTTTCTCTGGCTTTAATTTAATAATATTTATCTATGTGGCTTATTTGATAGACGCAATTCGAATTGATAATTCCCTCTCACAAGACGGAGAATCATAATCGTACATGGACAGTTTAGGGGCAACTATTGATCTGAAAGCTTATTTCATTATAATACGCACTTATTTTTTTATCAATTTGGTAATCATGGTATTATATTATTGTGACCTATGAATTAGCACTTAGAGGATGTTTAGTTTTTAGGGACTAATTTTTAGTCACTCTATTTTATTTTATTTTAGCCTCTAAATTACTAAATACAGAAACTTAAAATTTAAGGGACTAAAATGGAATAAAATAGAGGAACTAAAAATTAGTCTCTAGAAACCAAACAGTCCCTTGGTAGCACAGAGTATTGATCCCGACAACCATTTATCCTGGCTTTGCCCTAGATCAAATATATGATGCTATCTTTTTGTGATAATATGTATAAATCTTATATGGAATATTTTGGAAAAAATCTTAAATAGAAAAATTGACTACAAATTTCATATCTCGTTGGTTACTATATTTTGATAATTTAAAAAGTTTGTCAATCTTTAGTTCTAATTACATGGCTTAGTACTAAAGATGGTATTTTAGTAGCGATTCTTGGCCTAACTTCTCTTTTTAGTACACGTTCTAGCAAAAAAAAAAAGATACTAAAGAAGGACGATCTTTACTACTGCTTCGAGCCAAGAACAAATATTAAAATGAATTTTTAGTACCTTTTTAAAAAAACTGGTGCTAAATTGAATTTTTTCTACATATTTACAAATTAAACTAATGGACATTTAATATATGTACATACTAGTTCTTTCCAAAGGTACATATTTACAAATAGTAATAATAGTTCTTCCCAATGGGATATATATCCAAATGTACAATGTTGGGGGCCTCTCTCTTCCGAAGGTCCTCAAAACATGACTAACTATATGTTTTCAGCATTATATGAATTATTACATAGAGTTTCGGCTTCAGGATGGAAGTTATCTCCCATGACAAAGGCGTACGATGTGAAGATATAATCCGAAGATAATAAGAATGGAAGCTGAAGCTATAACCGAAGAGTAATAGCTTCGGCTTAAAATGGTGATGAAGACCAAACATGATGGTGATCGGAAGGAAAAAAGACCAGCTAGTCCTTAATGATTTATGTTATGGTCATAAGTAAATGTCAAGGACATAAATGTACTTTTACCCGGACTGTGTCTCCGTGCTTGTAAATAGATGAACAGTAGCATCGTACTGTTCACGCTGGATTGTAATCACTCTCGCGTCATCACCTTCGAACAAGCCGAAGGTATCAATGTAATAACAACTTTGTTAATGTTCATGTGTAAGTTATGAAATACAAATGTGAATGAACTAATGAATTACATTTATTATCGTTATGTATTCTTATTTATCCATGAAATGATGAAGGCATGTCCTCAATGGCCTTCGTCTGATGATCATTATATCTGAGAGGAGCTAATGCTTCGGAAGACGAAGGTCCTTAATACTTAACAATTGTGTTGTCTTGTTCTTGATTCACAACATTTGAGAACAAGTGACCAACATTGGTGCCTACCTCCGGTGAACTCACTTCCACAACCTTCGGCAAGCATTCACTTTCGACATGCCGTCGAAAAGGCAATAGCGCCAGGCGCTACCCTGCAGCCACTGGATACCAATCAAGAGACACTCTCGCTGAGAGAAGCTCGGAGCTAGAAAAGGAAGGCTACCAGCCCAACACCACATGAAGAGGAGTTGGACCAGAAAATCAGAGACCTAGAAGCCATACATCAACAAGTGCAGAGGAAGAGAGAAGATGCTTCGGCTAGCCGAACTTTAGAGGAATATCGACGAAGCTGCTGAAGAAATGTGCCACATCACCCAAGATGACCAAGGACGAAGGCCTCAACAGAGAGAGCTTCGTCAAGAAAGTTCAATCAATGATGATGAATGGTATGATGACTTTCATCATGATAACTTTGCTTTTGATGACACTTCTCCTCTAGCAGCAGATTTGCAGGCTACCCCATGGCCACCATCTTACAAGCCACTGCAACTTCCCATGTACGATGGGCACTCGGATCCGAAGCAGTTTCTCATGAGCTACAAAACAACCATATCCTCATATGGGGGCAACACGGTTGTCATGGTGAAATCCTTTGTCATGGCGGTCAGGAGTGTAACTCAGACGTGATATTCTTCCCTTCGCCCAGGAACGATCACGTCATGGCAAAAACTGAAAGACATGCTGGTAACTAGCTTCCAGGGTTTCCAGACGAAGCCAGTGACTGCACAAGCAATGTTCCAGTGTACGCAAGACCATGAAGAGTACTTGCAGGCATATGTCTGAAGATTCCTGTGACTCAGAGCCCAGGCGCCAACGGTACCAAATGAGACTAGGATCGACAACACAATATTTTGCTAGGAAGCCACCGCAAACTATGGAAAAGCTCCTCCAGAAGATGGATGAATATATCTGAGCTGACAATGATTTTCGCCATAGAAGGGAGGAGGTTTACAGGTATTCTGAGATGACTAGGGGCTTCGGAGGAAGATTCCACCCCCAATCATGTCAGAACAGTTCACAATCCCAGCAAAAATGATGGCAGGGCAAATCACACTCAAGGCAGCCAACAAAGCTCACAATCTTCAAGAATGTAGCAAACCTCTTACAGGCCACCAGCTCCAAGAGGCAGAGGAGGAAGAAGCTTCGAAGGAAGGTTCAGCACTCAACTCAGGAGATTGTTCTGCTTATTCTGTGGGGAGGATAAGGGACACACAACAAGGACGTGTCAAGTCACGATCCAAAAGCAAAAGGGGATAGCTAAAGCTGAAGCACAACAGAACTAGCCGAAGCAAGTCTTGCATACTGCTTCATGATATTTGTCATATATCCCTAAGTATGTGGGCAACCAGCAACCCACGACATCAGTTGCTTCCGTAAGTCATTCTCAAGCTACATGGGCTCAGTTACCACCACCACCACTGGCACCTACCTTGGTTCATAATCAACAGCCAGAAGGGTATCGCTAATTGCAACAATAGCACCACACTCGAGAGGAGTTCGAAGCTTGCACAGTCAACAACATTGTGCCCGAATCGAGACATATTTACTAAAGCAACACAGGGCCTTGACCAGAAAGTTTCCAAGTTCAATGTATTTTTACCTTTTTGTCTTTAAATTTTCCTCCAAAAACAATATAAGAAGGTTTAACCTTCGTCCTGTTGTAACAAATCTGTGGCTACACCATCGAGTGTAACAAGGGTGACAAAAGCTCCAAAGTCGTTCCTAAGGGGATGCAGAGCTAAAATACCACCTAAGTAAAAGGTGAAGAATCTTCAAAGTCATTCCTAAGGGGATGCAGAGCTAAAATATCACCTAAGTCAAAGGTGAAGAAGCTCCAAAGTCGTTCCTAAGGAGATGCAGAGCTTAGCTCCAAAGTCGTTCCTAAGGGGATGCATAGCTAAGATACCACCTAAGTAAAAGGTGAAGAGACTCCAAAGTCGTTCCTAAGGGAATGCAGAGTCTTAGTTTTTCTTTGATGATTTGTGCGTAAACATCATTTGCATCATACCATCATATCATATTGCATAGCATCGCATCATACATTATTTTGCATCGACAAAAGCAGGGGAGAAGAAGGAAAATTGCTCCTTCAAATATACTTGCCAACTCATGAAAAAACGTACCAATAACACAAGATATGCCTTTGGCAAACACACTTTTATACAGGGATGGTACCTTCGTCAACAGTATTGTCATACAACAGCCATGTCATGATATTCAGTATTGCCTCGGCAAGGAAGGGGAATTTCTTTCTTCGTGAAGCGTGAAAAGAAGGGAAGGTGTTTTTTCGCCAGCGGCTCAAAAACGGTATGTACGAAGGTTTCATGCATCACAAAGAAATATATTACATTAATACACACACAAATATTTGATAATTGTTTCTTACAAAAACGAAAGCCGCGTACAAAGACCCTAAACTCTCAAGTATACACAACTTCAGTCTTCTTTCAAGACTTTGTCCGCGGCTTCGTTCAACACCCTGTCGACAGCTTCGTCAACGGCCTCGTTAGCAATCCTAATCATATCGAGTGCCCCCTTTAGAGATGGATCAGTTTCAGGATCGTATGTCTCTGGAGGGGGAGAAAGTTCAACTGCATTAAGATACAAATATCTGTTAGTACCAAAGCTATAAAAATTTACGAACCTAAGCCATATAGGATATACCTATAAGTCTGGCGCATTCAGCAGCTTCTTCAACTCTTTTAGCCTCTTCTAAGGCATCATAGACTCTTTCTTATTTTTAATAGCTTCGTCGGCTATTTCTCTGCCACCATTCAGCCATACTTCAGAATAAAACTTCCCACTTAGTATAGTAGCTTCAGCCGAAGGATTTTTAATATCGTTCGATGAGAAGGCAAATTCTGACTGAGCAAAAGCCTTGGCATGATCACAGCCGACCTTTTTCAGAATTGACACGACCCCACGGGCACCGGCAAAAGCACAAAAATCCCCTATGTCACTAAAAATCTCTTCAAAGGCTCCGACCTCACCGTTAATCCATTGGATAACTCCATCGGGGTCACCGCAGATGAATTTCTGCTCTGAATAAAGTGCACCAACTTTGGAAAAGATGTTCTTCAAATTCTTAGCGCATTCCATAACTACATTGTAGCATTTTTCTTTAGCTGCACAAAGCTTGTCAACATTTCTCTATGCCCTTAATTGTTCGATTTCACATATTTCATGTTTTGTCATCTCCACATTAAAATTTTCAGTTGCTTCGGCAACTTTCTTTTCTAACTCTTGCACTTCAGCTTTGTGCGCTTCTACTTGAGCAGATAGCTTAGCTTCGCTGAATTTCAGCCTTTCAACCAAAGATAGCAAAATCTTGTCTTTTGCGAGACCTTCGTTTCTCAAGGTTATAACCTCTGATTCGAGGTTTCCAAGTGCTATCTAACAGCTATCGTCTTCTGCATCCTTTTGAGCCTTCAAAGCCTTACTAAGGATTAGACCCTGCCAAACAAAAGAGCGAACAAACAATAAAAGTAAGAATTACAAAAAAATTAGCTCTAAAAGTACTAAATACGAAGCCAAAATGTGCAAACCTTCAAGCTATTGTAAGCGAGGCTGTCCGCAAGCTGGTCCTTTGTCATAGCGGACAAACCAAGCTCGAGCTTCGGAAATCCCATGTTTCTCATCATCTTGCGGCAAACATTAACCTCCTTATTGTCGGGCAGACAGTAGAGGAAGTCGTCTTCATCACCCCCTCCGTATACCAAGGACCCTCAGGGGTATTTCAAGTCCTTGGCATAGTGTTCTACTTCGGCAATTTGTTCTAATGATAACTTCTTTCCCGACGCGTGTCGAACAATGTATTCCAAGTCACCATGGGGAGGTGCTTCGGGAGCAGGAGATTTAGACTTGTCAGGAACACTCTCTTCCACCAGCCCTATTGGCGTAGCTTTCGAAGGTACAGCTTCAGCAAGAACATTAGCTGTGCTTGCAGTAATCGCTTCTCTTGCAGTTTCAGATTTTTCACCAGTTGCTTCAGCAGAAGCAAAAAACTGGCGCTTTTACAGATTCTAAAACAGCATCTAAGACGCTAGCCATTCTTCTCTTCCTTGGAGTTGCTGTTGTAGGACTCGATAGCTTCGACAGCCCTGTTACAGCTGGAGGGCTCAGCACCTTTGGCTATTCTACTGGCTTTTCTGATTCTGGCTCATTTGTCGGGCCTGTACTAGCTTCGATCGACATCGCAGGAGCTGTTTCTGTGGCTGAGGGGACACCCTCTGCATTTTCAATAAGCTTCAACACCTCGGTCGTCCCAATAGGTTTCGGCCTACGTGTCAAGACCTTGGCCCTCTTCGGCTTCGGCGTGCTGGAAGAGGTTGAAGCAACAACTTTCCTTTCCCCCCTTGCCTTCGGACAGGAAAACAGTAATGAGGGTAAACAAATCCAATAACATTGAAAACCCTGTTCAGCCTCCTTTTCCCTCGAGCGCCGAAGGCAACTGTCATGGCTTCATCTTCTGTCCTCGAGTAGGCTCCAAGTAGCTCATCACTCGTTGCCTCTATAGCGTCTAGCCAATCATCATTTGGCTCGTTAAATTGACTTCTGTACCGGAAGGTGTACTTAAGATAAACCAAGCCACCCTGACTGGAGCCAGTCGCAGCTTCCTTCGGCATTTCTCATTCATTCGCAAGAGGTCATACTTTGAAAGCGATATGTTCTTGAAATAAATATCTGGTATCGATGTAGGTACATAAGGTGTTGAAAGCCATATGGCACGCTTGCACTTCATTCCCAATTGCGATTTATGGACTCCTAATGCCGAAACGTGACCATATGGGACGTTGAATGATGTCCCTCACATCCTCTTTGTGATGCAGATCATTCTTCACGAAAAACCATTGCTTCATCCAAGAGCCTGGCCACTTCTTCCGAAATGTAGGCACAGGATAATTTGCCTCACAGCGGGGCACGAAGCTGTAACAACCGAAGTTGTTATGGTATTGCTCTTTTCCGGTTGCCTTCGTCTAGTAGATAACTCATGAATATTGCAAAAACACCTAGCAACCGACTCTATCCCCTGGCTCTTCATAGCACATATAAAAACCCCACTTTGATAAGAGCTTCGGGGGTAAGTTGATGAAGGTATATTTCGAATGTCTTTCGAACTTCAACCAACATCTTGTGTAATGGAAAGCGAAGCCCAGCTTTCATGAAGCTCTTGAAGACCACCACCTCATCAGCTTCAGGAAGGGGAACGATGATTCCCCCCGACCCTCACTATAGAAACATCATGAAAATATTTGTCCTTCATCGCTTCGATTTGCCCTTGTTTGACAGTTGATTTCCCAAAAACAACATGGCTCGGCCTCCACGGCCGATCTTCGACATCTTCATTCCCGCTCTCCACGTCAAAACTATCGCTATCGCAGGAATCCTCAGACAACCTAGCCAGCATCTCATTGGTGATCTTTTCTATGTTGGTCTTCTCCATAACTTCGTAAAACCCAGACATTATGGGGTCTATACGTAATCTTCTTGTCCTCAGCCATTCGGATGATGGTTGCGGCAAATGCCGAAGCTCAAAGGTCAATCAAGCTTGCAAAAGAGAAGGCTAAGATGGCAATCACAGCGCAAACAACTAGATGGCACGAAAAATATTCACGACACAACCTTCTATATATATACTCAGAGCCCCACAGCTCGGTGGGTCCCACGGTTCAGAACGATTCACTATTCTTGCGAAGCGAAGGTGTTTTTTCGGACCTTTGGCTAAAGGCCTTCGTTCACATCGCAGTTTGAATTTGTTGCAAAGAAACAAATTAACACTGCGAGGAGCTACTTTTGGGGGGCTTCCTCTTCTGAAGGTCCTTAAAAACATGACTAACCATATGTTTTCAGCATGATATGGATTATTACAGGGAGCTTTGGCTTCAGGATGGAAGTTCTCTCCCATGACAAAGGCATACGATGTGAAGATATAATCCGAAGATGATAAGAATGGACACCGAAGCTATAGCCGAAGAGTAATAGCTTTGGCTTAAAATGGTGATGAAGACCAAACATGATGATGACCAAAAGGGAAAAGACCAGCTAGTCCTTAATGATTTATGTTATGGTCATAAGTAAATGTCAAGGACATAAATATACTTTTACTCGGACTGCGTCCCGTGCCTATAAATAAATGAACAGTAGCACCGTACTGTTCACGTTGAATTGTAATCACTCTCGCGTCATCACCTTCGAACAAGTCGAAGGTATCAATGTATTCATGTGTATGTTATGAAATACAAATGTGAATGAACTAATGAATTACATTTATTATCGTCACGTATTCTTATTTATCCATGAAATGATGAAGCCATGTCTTTCATGGCCTTTGTCTGATGATCATTATATCCGAGAGGAGGTAATGCTTCGGAAGACGAAGGTCCTTAATACTTAACAATTGTGTTGCCTTATTCTTGATTCACAACATTTGAGAACAAGTGACCAACATACAAGAAGTATAGTAATGTATATAGATAGTTCTTTTATTTTGTCTTAAAGTCAAGACACTTTATTAAATCTAAAGAAAGTAATTCATTTTCTTCATCTCGACTTTATGCCAATATACATTTTACATAGAAAAGGCCTTAAGACAATCAATAAAAAATACATCTAAATAAAACATCACTCAGAACATCACTATGCGACAAAACAACAATGAAAAAGGGCAAAGTGCTAAATAGACAAATAGACAAATTGCCATTGATGTCACTTTGTCTCCGGTGCGAGCGGTTAACATGCCCATAGCCACAAACTAGCCAGTAGCCCTTAGTACAGGAAATAAAAAATAGTAAACCATCTAAGAACTAGTTTACCAAAGCATATCTCACAATACATCACTTATAGCCCGAAGGGCCAGTTGGTAGTTGGATGTATTTTCTTATTTCCTGCCTAAGGGCTAGTTCATGATTCAACTTCTTCCCTATTTCACAGCGATCCATGTTGGCATAATTCCTATGAAAAATATAAAAATATAAAAAATAGAGGTTAATATTTAGCTCAAGAATAATGGATGTACTTGTTAAAATAAATGTTGTATGCATTATTGACATGAAACAAAAAGAAAAAACATGGACAATAATCATTTTCTATATGTCAAGTTTTTGCCGTGTGTAAAACATGCATACTCTATAGCGACGATACATATAAATAATAGCACTAGTTGACTAGTCATGAATAATGGTAAAACAAAGCTTTGGTTTTCGATGTGCTGACCCTGGAATAAGGCATCACATATGCATGCAATGATGATGACAAGGTATCCTTAGACTAAGCGATTAAGCGATGGTGCGACGTAAGGACTTACAAATGAGAAAGGCTTGAGAAAGGCCAGATTTATACTAAGATTATTTAGTACCAGTTCTAACTAAAAATCGATACTAAAGACGTTTGGGTGAGAACCATAGAAAATTTAGTACCAGTTCTTTTTTAAGAACCGACACTAAAGACTTCGAAGAAATCTAGGTGAGATCTTTAGTACCCACTCTTTTTAAGAATCGGAACTATGTGAGATTTATTGACGATTATAGTAAATTTATATGGATTTATCTACTAAAGTTTAAGTTGTGCTCTACGAATTTCATGAATTTTAGACTTTGCTTGAATCTCTTTTTGTTAAAAAGTATATTGTTGTTCAAACAAATTGGGGATGTGAATATGAGAAACTAAACACCTTCTTCACCAAGATTAGCATATCTCATCTTTTGTCATGCTCACCAATAAAATGGCTCAGTTGAACCCAAATATAGACACATCATTGATGTTGTTTTATTTCTTTTAGCCCATGCATCTATGCCTCTTAAGTGTTGGGATAAAAAAAATTATAACCTCACATTTATTAACCATACTCCTAGTGGAATCCTTGATTTTGTCTCACCACATGGGATCCTATTTTTAGGAAAAAACATAATTACAACTTTTGTGCATGTTTGGTTGTGCTTGCTAGCCAAGTATTTGTTTCAATAATTCACACAACTTGCCTTCCATTCCAAACAATATGCCTTCCTTAGCTATAGCCCTATACATAAAGGGTACAAACATCTTGACACTTCCATTGGTCATATCTATATCTCTAGAGATGTCATCTTTGATGAACAGTCTTTTCCCTTTGCAAATTGCACAGCAATGCTGGTGCTCTTCTTCACAATGAATTAACTTTTTACCTACTGTTTTGCATAATCCTAGGGGCTTTATTATGGCTAACTCATGTGACAATGTTTCATAAATCTATTACTAATCCTTTTGGTGATAGTAGTATTATTTCAGATGTTATAGATGATGACCAATGTGATATGACCTAGCAAGAAATGCTAGTGCATAAGCGGATAGTGGAACATCCCACCAATCAGCAGTGCCCATGAATGCGTCTGCACAGCCAGCAGTAGCAGCACTTGAGCCAATAGGTAAAATGGAGCCAAAGTCAAAAGTAGCGTCTAGGCAAGGATCTTCTTTAGCGAAGAAGTCCATAACCCCTGCCTCTAGGGCTGGGCAAAAAAACCTCTACCCATTACTCAAACCTATCTACCTGAATCTAGGCCCGATCTGCACAATCTGAACTGCAAAAATTAACAAGACTAGTTACACGCAGTAGGGTAATCATTAGCCTAAGATTAGGACAAACGGTATAGTACGATATAAATATTTCACCTCAACTTAAGAACCACAAGACTTAGTTGAGACCATGGCAAATGAAAAGTTGTGGAATACAATGAATGAAGGAAATGAAGATCTAAACAAAATAGACATGACATCTAGTACCAGCAGAAAAAATATAAAAATATTATTGATTCCAAATGGGTATATAAAATTAAGAAAAAAGCTAATGGTACCATAGATAGATACAACACTACTATCATAAACTCGATTATAAAATCGAATATGATGATATTTTAAGTTCAATCAATGCCACTACTATCATAATTATTCTATCTATAGAGATATCAATAGGTTAGTGTCTCGGACAACTGGATGTGAATAATGTGTTCCTTCATGGCATTCTTGAGGATGTTTTTATGAAGCAACTATCAACACAAGCCTTTTCCTCATTATATTTGCAAGTTAGATAAAGCTATTTATGGCTTGAAACATGCACCTAGAGCATGGTACTTTAGGTTAAATAAGAAATTATGACATCTTGATTTTATACCATCTAAAGCTAATGCATCATTGTTCTATTGTAATAGAGGATAACTGACTATATTTCTGCTAATATATGTTGATGTCATTATAGTCACCAACTCTTCACAAGGAGCTATTGCTAATCCTGCTTGAAGATCTTCATTCTGATTTGGTACTAAAAGTTTTTGGAGATGTACACTATTTTCTTGGAATAGAAATACACACAACACGTGATGGAATGCATCTCTCATACGGTAAATATGCCTTTGATATAATGAGACGCGTGAGAATGGCATATTGCAAACCGATCTTCGTTCGGTTGTCCACTTCTAGAAAATGTTCATAGAGCAAGGGAACTTATTGGGTGCTGAGAATGCCATAAACTATAGAAGCCTAATAATATAATGAGGGAACTTCAGTACTTAACCCTAACAAGACTAGATATTGCATTTTTAGATAATAAGGTGTGTTAGTTTGTACACACACCTATCGATGTTCACTAGTCATCGATAAAAAGAACCATTCGATTTTTGAACCACACACAAGATATAGTACTTATAATTAGAAAGTTCTCTTCTATGACAATTCGCACATTTTTCTGATGCTGACTAGGCTAGCTATATATCTTGATGATAGGGGTCTAGTGGGTGGTCTTTTTTTCTATTTTTGTAGGAGACAATCTTGTGCCCTGGAGTGCTAGAAAGTAAGCTACAATGTCAACATCAAGTACGAATATAAAACCTTTGGGAAAAATGTGATTGCTAAAGTTATATCAATCTAATGCTTATTGAAAGAGCTAAGTGTTCATGCATTTTTTGTGCCAAATTATGTTGTGATAATATTGGTGCTACTTAGTTAACAACTAACCAATTAAGTGTCGCATGCACACACACACCAACCATAATGAAATTGACTATCGTTTTGCGTGAGAGAGATTTGTCTCACAGGAATTTACTCGAGGTTCAAAATATATCAATTAGTTAATGACCAGGTGATGACAGACTGTTTCACCAAGAGCTTATTAGTAGGAGAAAGATTAGAGGAATTTTGGTGCAATCTTAACTTATCCAAGTTGTGATTGAGAGGGATATTGGAATGTAAAATATATCTACGAGTGAGTGATTGATCTGGTCTCTGATTGTGTATTTAGAATTATTGTACGACCTTAACTCATCCAAGTTGTGATCAGCAAGTTGTTTTTCGTATTTGTGGTGATGAGAGTATTTTCCAACAGCACGTACACGTACGTGAGTATACGCAAAAGTGGTGAAGTTGTGCAGCAGATGCCCTATGACGATCCCGACATGAACTGCTGTTGACGACATAAGTGCGGTGAGACCAACTAAACTCTTTAGTAGTGTAGTACGTGTGGATAGAACACGGTATTTTTTTTCCTGAAACAAATCATGGCTCGCTAGATTCGTTATCAAGAACAGAAGTTTGGAAATATCGGGACACGACAGGCGGCCAGCCAACAAAGTGGCAGCGCAGCATGCATGCATTTTCGATTTGTTGCATTGGTGGTGCAGCACGCGCGCGCGCGCGCACACACACACACACTACTCTGCGCCCCTGTGTGCATGAGCTCTGCTGATTGGTGGACAGTGAGTGTGTGTGTGTGTGTTTTTACTTTCTTTCAAGTAAGTGGCTAGCTGATTGCCGCAATTAATTCGCACCGGCCGGGCGGGGCGCGCGCGCGGTCGATCGTTCTGATCCGTTTAATTTGTTGGGAAAGAAGACTAAAGAGTGCGTGCGTGTGTGTGATCGAATGGTAGCGCGGGCGCGGGCGGCCGGCCTGCCTGCTGCTGCTGCTAGTGAGGCGAGGGGGCCAGCGAGCGCAGGCACAGCGCTGATGCATGCCAGCCAGCCAGCCAGCAGACCTTTCGCCACCAAAGTGGAATTTGCCTCTGGTCTCAATGCATGCCGTTATTGGGGCACACGTTTCGGGATGCCAGAGAGAAGCGGACACTGGCATTCCTGTAGCCTAAAGCAGGCAGGCAGGCAGGCATCGGAAGCCGCACCCGTGCCCCTGTGCTGTGCTCCTTCCCGTCCCGACTCCATCACCAACAACAACAGATGTTTGGATGGGAATTGATGCAACCAAACATGTGTTACGTGAAGCACACACACGGGGGAGAAAGAGAAACAGTATGATTTCATGGGACCGTAGTGTGAAAATCAGAGGGCAATAGGTTAAAGCGTGCTGCCTCGTTGGAGGGCCGCCCTACATGTTTATATAGGCATAAACAACATGCGCAGGATTTACAGGATCGTAACAAACTAGAGAAGCTTCAGGAATTCTAGTTACAACAGAATATCCCTATCTTTATCTTCCCAGAGATGCTTACTCTTGTTTGTTACAGATATTTGTTTACAATCTAATCTTATCTTCTAACACCCTCCCTCAATCATAACCGAGTGAGGTTGAGATTGACTTTGAAATTCTCCAGAAGCCGAACTGAAAGAGGTTTAGTAAACCCATCTGCAACTTGATCTCCAGTAGGCACATATTCTATATCAAGTAGTTTCTTTGCGACCCGATCTCTCACAAAATGATAATCCACTTCAATATGTTTTGTTCTTGCATGAAATATAGGATTGGCTGACAAATATTTAGCTCCCAAATTGTCACACCACAACTTAGCTGCTCTAGGACTTTTAATACTAATTTCAGTGAGTAAAATTTGTACCCATATCAACTCTGCAGTAGCATTGGCCAAAGCTTTATATTCAGATTCAGTGCTAGATCTTGACACCGTAGGTTGCTTTCTTGCACTCCATGAGACAAGATTTGATCCTAAGAAAACAGCAAACCCACCTGTAGATTTTCTATCATCTACACTGCCAGCCCAATCTGCATCGGAAAAGGCACTAACAAGAGTAGAATCTGATCTATGGATATGCAGCCCTAAGTTTGTACATTGCTTGATGTATCTAAGTATCCTTTTGACTGCTGCCCAGTGCAACGTAGTAGGAGCATGAAGAAATTGACAAACTTTATTAACTGAAAATGCAATATCAGGTCTAGTTAAAGTAAGATATTGTAAAGCCCCCACTATACTCCTGTACTGGGTTATATCTTTTTCTCCTAAAGGTGACCCTTCATGTATAGATAGCTTCTCACTAGTGGAAAGAGGTGTACTGATCGGTTTGCAGTCAGACATACCAACCTTTTTAAGTAAATCTGAAGCATACTTGTCTTGAGTCAAGATAATACCATCTCGTACCTTATTCACCTCTATTCCTAGGAAGTAGTTGAGGTCACCCAAGTCCTTGAGTGCAAACTCTTTGTTGAGATCACTTAGTAATGCTTCTGTTGCTTTGTGAGTGGAGCTTGCAACAATTATATCATCAACATACACAAGCACAAAAATAGTAACACTTCCCTTATTGTAGAAGAATAATGATGTGTCAGCCTTAGATGCTTGAAACCCAAGAGAAAGAAGCTTATTGCTCAATCGTGAATACCATGCACGTGGAGCTTGTTTCAATCCATAGAGTGCCTTATCAAGTTTGCACACATAGTTGAGTTTTGTGGAATCCTCATATCCTGGAGGTTGCTGCATGTAGACTTCCTCCTCCAATACTCCATGAAGGAATGCATTCTGAACATCAAGCTGACATAGACTCCACCCTCGTGACACAGCAATAGAAAGAATTATACGAATGGTAGCATGTTTAACAACAGGACTGAAAGTATCATCATAATCTATCCCATATTGTTGTTTATACCCTTTAGCTACTAGTCGTGCCTTGTACCTATCCAAGCTTCCATCGGCTTTCCTTTTAATTTTATACACCCATTTGCATCCTATAACGTTCCTACCTTTTTTTGGAGGAACAAGGTGCCAAGTTTTATTTTTCATAAGAGCTGAGTATTCTATATCCATAGCATCTTTCCAATTAACATCTCCTAAAGCTTCATTTAGATCATAAGGTTCACCAGAAGAAGTAAAACAACCATATCGAATAGTGCCATCTGTATAAACCTTTGGTTTCCTGACCCCTTGTTGAAGTCTTGTCCTTGGGCGAGTTGATGCAGGGTCCATAGAAGATACACCTCCCAAAATCGGTTCAGGGACTTGTGCATCAGCAGCGGTCGCAGGCAGAGAACCAGACGGCTCAGAACTCGCTGGTGATGTCGCGGTAGTGGGAGCTGTCAAGAAGCTCTCTTCCCGTCCCGCAATGCCGCGGGACATGTCGACGGAAGCCACATAATCGTGGCTAGCTGAAGGGTGCGTGGCAACGCGCGAGTCGCCACGACAGGTTGGAGACGGTGCAGCTGTCGATGGCGCTGCAGGAGCAGATCCCGAGTGCGAAGCACTCCCAGGAATATGCACCGCATCAGCTTCAGGAGCAGTGTTTGGTACTGAAGGCGCTAGGACATCCATATTTGGTGTGTGTTCTGCCTGATCTTGAACAGAATTGTCTCCAGAAATTTGGTTAGGGTCAGTAGACATATCAGCCGCATGATCAATCAAACTGTCTACCCCAGAATTAAATGTGGCAGGATTTAAAAGATCAGGTGAAAGAAGCTGGATTTCAGATCTCAATCGTGCACCCGCATTGCTATGCAAGGAAGCAAAGGGAAAAAAATTTTCATCAAATGTAACATCTCGAGAAACATATACCCTGCCAGTAGAGACATCTAAACACTTAAACCCTTTGTGTAAGCTACTATACCCAAGAAAAACACATTGCTTGGAACGAAACTGAAGTTTGTGAGAGTTATATGGGCGAAGATTAGGCCAACATACACATCCAAAAATGCGGAGAACTGAATAATCAGGTTGTTTATGAAACAAGCGCTCAAAAGGTGTGTCTAGATTAAGAATTTTTGTGGGAGTGCGATTGATCAGATATGCGGCAGCTAGAAATGCCTCATCCCAAAATTTAAGGGGCATAGACGCATGTGCAAGCAAAGAAAGCCCAACTTCTACGATGTGTCGATGTTTTCGCTCAGCCGACCCATTTTGTTGGTGAGCGTGAGGACAAGAAACCAGATGAGAAATGCCGATCTTATTAAAAAAGGTATTCAAGCGCTGATATTCCCCTCCCCAATCAGTTTGGACAGCAAGAATCTTCCTGTCAAAAAGTCGTTCAACAAGGCTTTGAAATTCATGAAACTTCTGAAAAACTTCAGACTTATACTTAATAAGATAAACCCAGGTAAATTTACTATAATCATCAATAAAGCTCACATAATATTTTTTTCTGCCAACAGATTCGGGTGCAGGACCCCATACATCAGAAAAAACTAGCTCGAGAGGGGAGCTAGATACGCTAGTGGATCTAGGATATGGGAATTGATGAGCTTTGGCTTTCTGACAGGCATCACACACGGATTCATCTGTTGAGGGACCTAAACAAGGAAGTTTATTCTTGCTAACAACCTGACGAACAATGAAAGAAGATGGATGACCTAAACGATTGTGCCATCGGGACATGGAGGGCTTGACAGCACCAAGAGCGTTCTTTATTGTGGATGTAGCGGGGATGGGATACAGTCCTTTGTGACATCGCCCCTTAAGCAAAATGTTCTTGGTGTCTTTGTCCTTGATAACAAAAAAATTTGGATGAAATTCTATGAAGGCAGAGTTATCTGAAGTTAATTTATGAACTGAGACAAGGTTTTTTTTAGCTTGTGGAACATAAAGAACATCATTTAGATGAAGATTTCTATTAGGGGTATTAACAGTAGATTGACCAATGTGACTGATTGTCATACCTGAACCGCTGGCAGTGTGAATTTGATCACCACCAGCGTACTTCTCCCTGATTGAGAGCTTCTCAAGCTCTCCTGTTATGTGGTCGGTGGCGCCGGTGTCCGTGTACCAATTGGTGTCGACGTGGTAGGAGTTGGTGGCGGCTCCAGCAAGCTTCTCATCTGGGACGAAGTCTTCTTCAAACCTGTGCCAGCACCTGGCTGCGGTGTGGCCCTTCTTGAAGCAGACCTGGCAGACCGGCCTCTCGTCGCTGGAGTTGTTGGAACGCCTGATGTAGCCTCCCTGGTTGCTTTGGCGCCCTCCGGACCAACTAGCACGGCCACCACGAGATGACCCGCGGCCACCACGCTGGCCACGACCACCACTGCCTCCACGTTGATTTCCACGGCCACCGCGACCAGCCATATTTGCTGATCCTTGATGCTGCTCGCCTCCACCTCTCATGAGATCCAACTTGGTCTCAAAATTCAGCAACTGAGAGTAGAGGTCTTCAAGTGAGATTGGATCTACCCTCGTGACAAGGGCAGACACCATCGGTAGGAATTCTTCCTCCAGGCCGGTGAGGATGTACTCGACCATCTCTTCATCTTGCAGCGGTCTTCCTGCTGCAGCCATCTCATCGCCGTAGCCCTTCATTTTGGTGTAGTACTCGGCGACGGTCATACTACCTTTTTTTGTAGTTGACAGAGCAAGGCGAAGATTCACAGCCCGGGCTCGGGTCTGTGATGCGAACATGGCCTCGATGGAGTGCCATGCCTCCGCCGCAGTCTTGGCTGAGGTGACTTGAATCTGCACCTCTCTGCTTATAGATGAGAGGAGATAGCTAAGGATCTGTTGATCCTTCGCCTCCCATTCTTCAAAAGCAGGATTGGGGCTCTTCTTGCCCTTGTTGTCGACAGTCTCCTCATCAGGCATCTTGGTTGCGCCGGTGAGGTATCCCTCCAGACGTGCGCCGCGCATGGCAGCACGTACCTGGGCCTTTCCACAAGGCATGGTTGGCCCTGGTAAGCTTCTCAGAAACGGGATGTGCAACAAGTGCGGCGGAGGAAGCACTGGACGACATGATGAGGGTTTTGGTAGATGGTTTAGGCTCTGATACCATGTGAAAATCAGAGGGCATTAGGTTAAAGCGTGCTGCCTCGTTGGAGGGCCGCCCTACATGTTTATATAGGCATAAACAACATGCGCAGGATTTACAGGATCGTAACAAACTAGAGAAGCTTCAGGAATTCTAGTTACAACAGAATATCCCTATCTTTATCTTCCCAGAGATGCTTACTCTTGTTTGTTACATATATTTGTTTACAATCTAATCTTATCTTCTAACACGTAGTATATATATATATGTACTCCAGTATCTATTCTTATCTCTGTGTGTGTCCTCTTTACCGAGCCCCTACAGTACAGTACTCCTTGCATCATCGCAGTGGCAGCAGCCAGCAGCAGCAGTTTCTGGTCCAGATGCTGCTATAGCGGTAATGTTTGTTGGACTGGACGTGTAGTACGTAGCTACTAGCACTAATGGAATGGATATGTCCATCCATCAAAGCATCAACGACGGGGCGGGGGAGCCCTGCTGCAACTGCAACTGGCACGGGCGCGCGTATGGCAACAGTGGCCGGCCATTGCCTTCCCCCGCGCGCGCCTGCGGCTGCGGCTGCCCCCCTCCCCTGCGTGTGCGTCTGTTCCGCATTCACTTGTCGCTATAGGTGAGCAGTGACTGATCTGAGTTTGGTAGTACGTACTATGGCCTACTAGTATCAGGCATTCAGGCTAGCTAGCATATGCGCGCCCCTAGCCCCCCTACGGCGCCGTGGGTGGTGGGTGCGCTGCTCATGCACTGCCACTGCACACTCCACCTACAAAGCCTACTCCTGGTACTACTACTACATGCGTAGGTAGCTGCTGCCGTTGAGTGTCGCCTAGACTGCAGTGCAGAGCATGCATATGCATGGCAGAGTCCGCGAGCCACGGCCCTTCTTTCTCTCTCCCTCTGTCTCCCCCGCCTCTCTCGTCTCTCTCTGAGACTGCACGCGGCCACAACTACACCTTTCCGCAGCGGTTCCCTCTAAATTTTTCCCCCTATATCACTTTTTTAGGTCACATCATCAATAGTTTATCCCCTACTTTTTCATCTCCCGCAGCGGTTCCCCCTAAATACTCCCCCTATACTCCACTACAATATAAAATATTATTTTCTATACCTACTTTTTACCTACTAACAATTTTTCTACTACTATTAATTCAAACTGGGCCCACACGAACAGTGCAAGGGGGAGAGAGAGCGCGCGCTACAGCCAGCGGAGTGCTGTTCATCTCCGCCGCGTGGGGGGCCTCGCAGGGGGCCGCGCTGCGGGCGCAGGGGCGCCCCTGTAGCCGCCACTCAAGGGGAGGGGGCGGTCGCGCGGCGAGCGCTGCGGCCAGCCTCAGTCTCTCACCTTCAGCCCTTCACTCGTGTTCCTGTTGGAAGCCTCCAAGGGACAATTATTTCTTGCTGCTTGCTGGTGCTGTCATCGTCTCCCGCCCCGCTGCTGCTGCTACTACTGTCTAGCGTGTGTACCCTCTGTACGCCCGCCCCTCATCACTTGCCCTACTCTTTGACCGGACCACGGCTACGGTTCCTTTCTCTCTCTCCCAGCCATCCCTGACCTCTCGCTCAGGTAGCGGCCGGCTCTCCCTAGTCCTTGCTTGCAAAGTGCAACCACGCATCCACATCGTGGTGGCAAATATCTGACGCTGCTGCTGTGCCCACCCAGGCCAGCGGCCACCAGCTGCGTGCGCGCTAGCTACTAGCTACTAGCTTCCCCCCCGGCCGCCTGCTGCTGTTGATAATGAATGGTCAGGCACCCGATGGGGATCTGGGCAAACGCTTTAGAGCACAGCATCTTTGTCTTCGTTTCCATGGGCGTGCTGCATATATGCATGTAACGAGTAAGAACACGTACAGTTACCCTAGCAATAAACTCTAGGGTTTAGGGTAAATAAAAGACCATCGCATCGCAAGCATAACAACCGATCGATGCAACCGATCCAAGCGGTGGACTCTTGAGCTCGTCGATGTAAAACGTAAAAAAGCCTTTCTTTGCTTTCATGCATGCGAAACTACTAGGCTAAGGCCCAAACTCAGTTCAGTTGCGGCGAGCAGGACAGGGACCATGGACCACAGCATTGTACAGCCTCCTGAGCTTCAGCAGGCTAGTTATTATATTAGCCTCTTCTTCGCTGGTAGTTGCTGATTTGTTGTTGAATCTGTGAGAGATATGCGTGCTTTTAAATTGTCAACAAAACTGTCTCTTCACGTGAGATTCGACGGCGCCCCAAATTATGTTTGTATAAAACTTTGATTAATGGTGGTGTCGTACTTTGTCCATCGTTATTACATCCGCAAGCTCAAACTACTACTAAACATAAAGGGGTGATCTTGGACCAAAAAAAAAATCCACCACTGCAACAAAAAATTTATTAGAAACAGCACGGTTTATTTGTAGAGACTGTCCAACCTAACTTTTTGTGTACCACAAGAAAGGCTTTAATTAGATATACATTTCAGTATGGAGACCTTGTTATAACAGAACTAGAGAATAAATTCTAGCAAAAAAAAGGAAACCAACATAAAATCACATCCCTCAAATTATATAGCTAAACTTCACGAAAAACCCACTTTACAGTGGTGATTGCATCTAGTACTTATTAGTGTTAAATGACAAGGAAGACTGCAACCCTAATCTACCCCTCGAAATGGGCCTTTAGGAAACAAAGGCTAAAAGGCTCATGCTTAGGTGCTCCAAATTATCTGGTCTAGTCTATCGTCCCAGGAATTCAAACCTCTATCTAATGTTTTTGGCCCACTCTATCATAATATCATGGTGAGGGATCATACATTTGAATGTAGACTTCATGTTCCTTTCAACAAGTACTCATTAACGTTCACCATAATCTTGAGTTAAGTGTTATGGCTTCCTCAAGGAGTTGATGTCCTGCTGCTCCCAACTTATGTTCCCATACTTCCATCCTTTGTCCCAACACTAAGTGAACTATCCCCGCTATTTCTATGCATAAGGTAAACATCACAAAACTTTAGTAGCATCCCTTCTTAAGAAGAGAGTAAAGGGTTTGCTAGGAACAACTATACCTAATAATTAAGTTGATGATCATAAGCAAGAGTCCTTGATGCCCGAGGTGCCCCAGGAGTCGGGGCAAGAGGTTTCATAGGGGCCAGTACAATAGGTGCCATGAGGGCCCATGCATAAGGTTCCCCAATGGCCAAGGAAAGAGGTGACCTAGGAGTCGAGGTGCTAGGTGACCTAGGGGCTGATGTTCGATGACCTCAAGGATCAGAGTGAGAGGTGCAAGGCCAATGCAAGAGGTGCCCCAAGGGTCGATGAGTTAGGTGCCCTAGGGGGAAGACACGAGAGGTGCCCTAAGGGCTGATGAGCGAGGTGCCCAGGGGGCAATGCACGAGATGCCCCATGGCCATGGTAAAAGATGTTGTAGGGTGCGAAGGGGCAATAAGGGTTGTATTGTTGAGAGGGGTATCCTCATCATAAAATCAATAATTCTTACGGTACCAAATACTTCCTTATCATAAGTTGAATAATTCTAGGTAGGTTCACTCAACTTCTCACCAAACTAAGCAAACGATTTGCCTTCTTGAAGTATCACACCATCCAATCCAATTCCACTAGCATCACATTCAAGCTCAAAAGTTTTATTGAAATTTGTAGGTTGGAGCAAAGGGCATGTGTTACCTTATCTGTGTAGCCCAAGTGAATGTTGCTCCTTTCTTGGTGAGTTCCTTATCATAAGTGAATGGCACTAGAACCCAGTAAGAGTGTAAGACCAAGAAAACTCCGCACTTGTGTGATCATCGTAGGAACCAACCAGCTTCGTATGCCATTGATCCTGGCTTGCTCAACTTTAATTCTCTAGGGTGTCACAAACATAGCCAACAAAAAGAGACTCGAGTCGTGTAAAAGGTGCACTTTTTTAGGTTTCCAAATAAGTGAACAATATGGCACACAAATGATCATTGTGCTCCTTGTATGAATTGCTACATATTAGAATGACATCAAAATATACAACCATAAATTTACCAATGAAGGGATATAAAATTTCATTCATTAATCTCATGAATGTGCTTGGTGCATTAGTGAGACCAAAAGGTGTGACTAGCAACTCATATAGACCGAACATTGTTTTACATGCAATTTTTGATTCATCTCCTAACTTCATGTGAATCTAGTGGTAACCACTACACAAAATAAAATTTTGAGAACACCAAAGAGCCGCTCAATTCAACATGCATATCATCTAGACTAGCTAGGGGTACGGTGACATCATGTGATTGTGATGTTATTAATTGCTCTACAATCCACGCACATGAGTAAAGATCCATCTTTATTTGTAATCAAAAGCATAGGAACAACACATGGACTTAGAGATTCATGCACATAACCTTTGCCAAGGAATTCTGATACTTGGCATTGTATCTATTTGGCCTCTTAAGGGTTGGTTCTATATGAGGCTCGATTTGACAAACAAACCCCTAGAATGAGGTCAAATTGGTGTCTGGCCCCTTGAATTGGTGGCAGACTGGCAGTCCCATTTGCACTCCAATATTGGAAACAAATCAGCATACTCCAATATTGGTTAGCAAAAGCCGGCGGTACCAAAAAAGGTTGGTTCTTTAGTACAAAACAAGGTTTGTTTATTTACAAATCAAGGCATATCAAACGGTTGTACTTGTAAATCTAGCTGCTTGTACGATAGTTATATGATGTGTTTTTTTATCCATAGCGACCACCACGACAATCTAGACCTAGCTAGTGCGACTGATTTTTACATCAATACATCGCAAAAGCTACGCACTTAGAGAGAAAAATAAACATTGGAATTTAGAGGGTACAGTATTTAGCACTTCGTTACAGATGTGTGAAAATCCGGAGCCGATTTTGCAATAGCCGTGGATCGCTGAAATCAGACCTTCCTTGTGCTGTCTAAAATAAATAAATGTTTTGTGTTCTTCGTCGGAACAAGAACAAGCACCGGTTGCTCGGACCGTGGAGAAAACTGGTTGGGCTGTGCCGAGAAACAATGAGCGGGCTGGGCTGCGTCTTGACGGCGGGCCACCAAACTGTCCCGCCGTGCGCGCAGGGCAACAACCACAACGTCATGTGCGGCTTGCTTAACTGGGCCCGTTAGACGCGGGCTTCGTGTGGCCTTGGAACACGGCCGTTCGACCTGGCTTCACGTGACGTGAACCAGAGCGGAGCGGGGCCATCGATTTCGGCCGCGCGAAACGCGTGCGCGAGGCCTGCGAAAGGCCGCTGGATGAAGCTCCCTTTGATTGAAGCCCGTGTGGGCCGCACCGCATGGTCCGGCCGGCGATCGTGACCGTTGGAGTACGATTTATTCGATGCGTATGTACTCAGCTCGATCCATATACGATATGATAGTACGTAGACATCTTAGACGTAAGTTGTTTAAGGAACTCTCTCTCTCTCTCTCTCTCTCTCTCGGGTTTCTGTGTTCATCTCAAAGTTTTTTCAGTTCAAAAACCAATTCGAAAACAAATCGGCTTAAAATTCAGGTAATCAGGTCAAGCGACTTTACTCTGGTCTGAATAACTTGAGACATCCGGGTTGCCATGGCCGACTCTAGACAGCGGCCATAAACACGGTGGTTTCTTTTTCTTATTGGGATAGTAGGTCACTCCAAATAAAGGCTATTGCCATATGCTAAGGAGACGGAATTTGTGACGCCATCGCCACCGGGTTAACGTTAATATTCTACTACTAGAGAATCTAGCTTACGTTTCGGTTCCGGCCGGCCAGTAGAAAACTCTCTCTGAACCGACCGGTCAGAATCCCCTGCTCGGTGCTCGGTTGCTTGGACCGCACGCACGCACCCCTATATCGTCAGTGCCTGTAACAGTTCTTATTCGGTGATTATTATTATAATATTATTCCACGTTTGCACACACCGCACATCCGCCCGTTTGTAAAACTGTGAGTTGATCGTCGAGACGAAAGGTGGAGCTGGAGTATATGGCTGGGCTTCGATTGCCGCTCGCAGGTCGGTGTCGGTCCCGAACTTTTTTACTCGCGCTCCATCACCACATAGCCTGGCGATCCTATCGTCTGCCTACGGGGCCGCAGCGGCGCTCCTCCATCTCCTGGGTCTCGTTGTAGCCACATATAGAGTAGTAGATTGTTCGTCCTCGCAATGATCCGTAGTGCACAATGCCCAGTCGAATAGTCGATGAATAGCACATACACATATATGCGTGTGTGTGGTCTTGTCAAGGTTAACTGCTGCAGAGATGAGATGCCAAAGAAAAAACACATATTCTAATTAATAAAGCTTTGTGTGCCGCGACAAGCTAGCTAGGCTACTGTCTCGTACGTTCACGCGGTCTAAATCACGGGCGCAGCACAAATTCGATGGCAGCCTGGACTAAACGAGGCCGTGGCCGTCGTCACCATTCACCGATCCACAGGATTCACCCGGGGGCAAAACCAGCGCACATTACCTTTGCAGGACAGGAGTTAGAGGCGCCTTTTTCCTGGTCCCTCTCTCTGCTGAGCACATGCAGCAGCTAGCTAGCTCACGCTACTAGTCACTCGCGAAGAACGAATCCCCGGCCGGCGCCACTAGTTGTGGCTAGCTCTCGCGTCTTTACATTCGCAGCTGCAGCGTCCATTTCACAGGCAGTATACATGCATGTGATCGAGTGGAAGGAGGAGAGGCCACCGCTGGCCGCTGCCCGCTGCTTTTCACGTACAGGCGCCGGCAGTGCAATTTGGCGACGATGCGAGGTGTTCGCCAGTATGTCTCGCTGAAAGGGTGAAGCCGGAGAAAGGGGGAAGAATGTTTGCTGCGGCGGATGGAGATAAGATCGCATCTCGATGGGAATTAGAACGGCCGCCGGCCGAGTGTGTGTGTGTGGACTGTGGATCGAACATTCCGCCGCGCGCCTGAAAGGACTGTCGAAGCATTGTGACATCTGTCAGTCGATCGATCGTGTGGTTAACTTAACGGATGCTAACCCTAGCTTCTTTTTTCTCTTCAGTCTAGCTAGCTTTCTATCTTGGGAGACAGGGACAGCATTTTTCTTTTTGTTTTTTTAGTGGTACCTTTAATTTTGCTGGTGTCCTTATTTTTACACTTAGTGCTTATTCGGTTAGCTCTCAATCCATATGGATTGAGTGAGATTGGATGAGTTTGAATCTCCAAAAGTCAAACTTTTTCTTAATTTTTTCCAATCTCATCTAATACATGTGTATTGGGAATAACCGAATAAGCTCTTAGTCATGTTTTTTTAAGGTGGTGCCCTTTTCTTTTTCTTTTCGTCGCGGACTGAATGAATGGCCGGTTTGTTTCTTTAGTTTCATGTGGGGATTTTTTTTATTTTCATGGAAGGAAAGGGACCGGAAGGGCCGGAGAGAAATAGAGCAGCGCGCGCTGCCATTGTTAGGTGAACTCTCCTTCATATATATTCCGTTCGCGGTATTGAGTATTATTGATCAGTTTTCGACTTGCGATTATAAGGCCCTGTTCCAATCTCGCGAGATAAACTTTAGCAGCTATTTTTTAGCTACTTTTAGCCATTTATAATCTAAACATGAGAGCTAATGGTGATAATTGAAACTAAACTTTAGCACTTTAATTCATATAGCTAAAGTTTAGCAGGAAGCTAAAGTTTAGCTCATGAGATTGAAACGGGGCCTAAGATGCAACGGGTATGCTAATGGTAAACCTAAAGTGACTTCATTTACACAAGGAGAGCGAAAGCATTAGGTTCTTTTCCACGTCGTGATGCACCACGCTCTCGTTTTTCATAAA
This sequence comes from Zea mays, assembly GCF_902167145.1. NCBI lineage: Eukaryota > Viridiplantae > Streptophyta > Magnoliopsida > Poales > Poaceae > Zea > Zea mays. The sequence goes on along the minus strand of NC_050096.1, from coordinate 272,259,711 downwards.
CTACTACTGTCTCTAGCTTTAGTTTATTCAGGTTAATTAATTTGATCAACGCCATTATTATTATTGGCGCTACCATTCCGACATCCACCACTACTATCCAACTATTATGCCATCATATTCTTTCGTATTCATGAAATATGCGACTCGGAATATTGCTTGACCCATAGCAAACCATCGATCGTATTCTCTTATGGATAAAAAAAATGCGCCTTATCCGCTCTCTTCGCTCGCTGACATGCAGGGTTTCACATGTTATCACCGTCACCAAATTACGGTTATTCCCTTTTCTGTCATGCATGCATGTGAGCTTAAATTAACCCCTTCAAGTATTGTCAGTCCTACCACTACTGCATAAATGTTGGATCAAAACCGCCTCTCTAAATACAAATCAATTTGTAAAAGCAGTCGGCCGGACTCCCCCTACAAGTGACATTCATTTTCATAAATATGATCGCCTAGCTCTAGTCTCTAGAAATATGCACCACACAAAAACATATATATTTTAACTTAGTCGGATGGAAATAAAACTTATATCAAAGCTGTAGAGTTTTATGAGATCTAAAAATATACAGTTGTTGGAACTTATTTATTTAAAATTTGTTAGGATCCCCCACATACATTTTCAGTTCTCAAATCTTGACATTTTTTTATTTTCCAAACGATCTTCGATGGTGACATGCCTTAAACCAAAGTTGTAGAGCCAAATAATGATATTGTATCTAAAACTTTGTAGTTAGAACTTATTCGTTTCAAATTATTCAAGTGTCCAAATATTTAACACAATATTAGTAAAAATTGGTACAAAAGGACAACGTCCTTCACTTGGTCACAAGTGAATTAGCGATGTGATGGTAGGAGCGAGGCACAAGAGATCACGACTTTGAATACCAAGAACTGCCCACGCGCTAAAAATCACATCGATCTTAACATGCAGGTGCAGACGATCGATGCGCTTCACTAGTAAGCTTGTCCTAGAATTAAAAATATTACACATTTTTATGGCCAGTTTACGGTGTCTAGATGATAATTTTGAGACGACATGGCATGCTTTATTGACCGTCTCAATTAGAGATGGCAACGGGTATATATACCCGTCGGGTAGTAGCATTTCATACCTGTATACATCACAAAAAATTATACCCATCAGATAATCCGTATACACTCGAGGGTATAAAATCTTACCTATACACGTACTCAAGAGTGGGTTCTTTTACCCGTCGGAGTTAAAAAATCATAATCATATACGTTCACGGTTATAAAATCTTACCCATACTCGTACCTGCATGAGTACTTTTACCCATCAGAGTTAAAAAAATCATACACATATATACGCTCGCGGGTATAAAATCTTACTTATACCCATACCTCCGTAGGTACTTTTACCCGTTGGTAATCTGTACCCGCTAAGAAGATCTCAAATTCTAATATTCCGATCATTCAAAATATCAAATAAATACACAAAAATAAATTCAACAGGAAATATAACAAAGCATACGATTACACATAACTTGATAGTTAAATAAACAATAGCCGAAGAGCGGTTTTATTTTAACTAAGACAGATTTTATTTGATACTAATAGTGGTATGATACATATATATTTTATCCATAGGTATAGGGTATGGGTAGTACCCACCTATGCCCGTATCCGTCTACCCAACGGGTAGTAGGGATGGCAATTCTGCCCGCGGGCACAGGCATCCGCGAGTTTCGTACCCGATGGGCATGGATACGGGTAAGAAATCACCCACGGGTAAGGATACGGGCAACACTTCTCACCCGCGGGTAATTGGCGGATATAAAATTTTGCCCACGGGTATTACCCGTTACCTGCTTAATTTACTAGCCCATCAAAATATCCCCATGCCACCGGCCCACAGGCCACAGCCCAGTCGCCCACTCGCCCTCGATTCCTCAATCCCTAAATCTCTCAATATGGTATTTTCTGGCGCCCAATTTGAACTATGTTCCTTGTCATTATATTATGTCTGTCAAGTTGTTGATGTTCTTGGTGAAATGAACATGACCACATACTCGTATGGTATTTTATTTTCTGGCGGGTAACGGGTTGCCCGATATCCGCGAATATCCTGCGGGTACGGACATGTCAAAAAATTTACCCGCAAGCTCTCGCGGGCACGGGTAAGCACTAGAGGCGCGGATATGTTGGCGGGCGGGTAAATGGCTTACCTGCACTTTACCCGACCCGCTGCATCCCTAACGGATAGAGGTTCACTACCGGAATCAGCTCCTTTGCCGTGTGTCTCAGACACACGGCAAAGGCAATTTTACACTCGGCAAATGCTTTGCCGAGTGTAACACTCGGCAAAGAACGCTCGGTGAACTGTACATCGGCAACAGCCTCTTTGCCGAGTACTATTTGTCGGGCACTCGGCAAAGAAAAGTCACCGTCACGGCGCCAAGTAACGGTGACGGATCCTTTGCCGAGTGCCGTCTGTGGCACTCGGCAAAGAGGTCAATGTTGCCGAGTGTTTGCTCGAGAGGCCCTCGGCAAAGACTGACCCAGTGGGCCCCACTGCCAGTCCCTGTGCCGAGAGCTCTAGTAGGCACTCGGCAAAGGAGGCTTCTTTGCCGAGTGTCTGTTGGACAGGTACTCGGCAAAGAACCCTCCAGTGGGCCCCTTTGCCAGTCCCTTTGCCGAGTGCCTTGGCAATGGCACTCGGCAAAGATGTCTTTGCCGGTTCCCAGGTTTCCTTCTTTGCCGAGTGCCATTGTCAGCACTCGGCAAAGATGGCTTTACCGGTTCCTAGGTTGCCTTCTTTGCCGAGTGCCATGGTCATAGCACTCGGCAAAGCACCCCTTTGCCGAGTGTTACACTCAGCAAAGTGACCAGAATGTCCCTTTTTTATTTGCTTTTGTTGTTCCATCCAAACAAACAAAAGATATATATGATTCACATCACATTATATATCAATCACATCACAGAATGAACACATTTATCATCAACACCATATATATCACAAAGTCTCACTAAAGTCTCACAAATATAAGTAAGGATCATCACAAAACAGATATAAGTCTGCGTCATCACTAACATCACCAAGTATCTCACAAGATAAAGTTTAACTAACATCACCAACACTCATAAAGGTAAGTCTGGATCATCACAAAACAGATCATCAACGAGGTGGGCATCTGGACTGGTTCGGCGAAGGGCTGGACGAAGCATGAGGGTTGTTCGACGCCGCCGATTGACCCTGCACAGAGAAGAGATTGTATGTGTGAGAACATATGAATAAATATCATGCAGTACTAAAATTTTGATACTCACAGGAGTAGTGAACTCTGTAGGGTCAGCTGCAGGGAACAACGGAGGTGGTGGAGCATGACCCTGTGCGGCGCCAAGGCTCTGCATGTACGCGAATGATAGTCGCCTAGAGGGGGGGTGAATAGGGTGAAACTGAAATTTACAAATATAAACACAACTACAAGCCGGGTTAGCGTTAGAAATGTAAACGAGTCCGCGAGAGAGGGCGCAAAACAAATCGCGAGCAAATAATGAAGTGTGACACACGGATTTGTTTTACCGAGGTTCGGTTCTCTCAAACCTACTCCCCGTTGAGGAGGCCACAAAGGCCGGGTCTCTTTCAACCCTTCCCTCTCTCAAACGGTCCCTCGGACCGAGTGAGCTTCTCTTCTCAAATCAAAGCCGGGAACAAAACTTCCCCGCAAGGGCCACCACACAATTGGTGCCTCTTGCCTTGATTACAATGGAGTTTTGATCACAAGAACAAGTGAGAAGGAAAAGAAGCAATCCAAGCGCAAGAGCTCAAATGAACACGGCAAATCACTCTCGCTAGTCGCTAGGGCTTTGTGTGGAATTGGAGAGGATTTGATCTCTTTGGTGTGTCTAGAATTGAATGCTAGAGCTCTTGTAGTAGTTGGGAAGTGGAAAACTTGGATGCAATGAATGGTGGGGTGGTTGGGGTATTTATAGCCTCAACCACCAAAAGTGGCTGTTGGAAGGCTGCCTGTTCGATGGCGCACCGGACAGTCCGGTGCCCCCTGCCACGTCATCACTGCCGTTGGATTCTGACCGTTGGAGCTTCTGACTTGTGGGCCCGCCTGGGTGTCCGGTGCACACCGGACATGTACTGTTTGCTGTCCGGTGTGCCAGCATGGGCGACTCTGACTCCTGCGCGCGCAGAGCGCGCATTAAATGCGCGGCAGAGAGCCGTTGGCGCGGAGATGACCGTTGCTCCGGAGTCGCACCGGACAGTCCGGTGCACACCGGACAGTCCGGTGAATTATAGTGGACTAGCCGTTGGAGTTTCCCGAAGCTGGCGAGTTCCTGAGGCCGACCTCCCTTGGCGCACCGGACACTGTCCGGTGTACACCGGACAGTCTGGTGAATTTTAGCCGAGTCGCCTCAGGGAATTCCCGAAGGTGGAGAGTTTGAGTCTGAGTTCCCCTGGTGCACCGGACATGTCCGGTGGCACACCGGACAGTCCGGTGCGCCAGACCAGGGGTGCCTTCGGTTGCCCCTTTGCTCCTTCGTTGAATCCAAAACTTGGGCTTTTTATTGGCTGAGTGTGAACCTTTTACACCTGTATAATCTATACACTTGGGCAAACTAGTTAGTCCAATTATTTGTGTTGGGCAATTCAACCACCAAAATTAATAAGGGACTAGGTGTAAGCCTAATTCCCTTTCAATCTCCCCCTTTTTGGTGATTGATGCCAACACAAACCAAAGCAAATATAGAAGTGCGTAATTGAACTAGTTTGCATAATATGAGTGTAAAGGTTGCTTGGAATTGAGCCAATATAAATACTTACAAGATATGCATGGATTGTTTCTTTTATTTTTAACATTTTGGACCACTTTTGCACCACATGTTTTGTTTTTGCAAATTCTTTTATAAATCTATTTCATAGATCTTTTGCAAATAGTCAAGGGTAAATGAATAAGATTTGGCAAAGCATTTTCAATATTTGAAATTTTCTCCCCCTGTTTCAAATACTTTTCCTTTGACTAAACAGAACTCCCCCTGAAGGAGATCCACCTCTTAGTGTTCAAGAGGGTTTTGATATATAATTTTGAAATACTACTTTCTCCCCCTTTTTGAACATAATAGGAAAACCAATTGATAAATATTCAACACTAAGTTTTTGAAATTGGTGGTGGTGCGGTCCTCTTGCTTTGGGGGGCTCATACTCTCTCCCCCTTTGGCATGAATCGCCAAAAACGGAATCATTAGAGCCCTCGAAGTACTATCTTCCCCTTTGGTCATAAGTAAATGAGTTAAGATTATACCAAAGACGAAGTCCGGTCCTTTTGCTTGGGGCTTTTACTCTCTCCCTCAAAGACAAGGTTCTTTTCTTGGAGCGATGGCGAAGGATGAGTTACGGAGTGGAAGCCTTTGTCTTCGCCGGAGACTCCAATTCCCTTTCAATACACCTATGACTTGGTTTGAAATAGACTTGAGAAACACATTAGTCATAGCATATGAAAGAGATATGATCAAAGGTATATAAATGAGCTATGTGTGCAATCTAGCAAAAGAAATTGCGCGAATCAAGAATATTGAGCTCATGCCTAAGTTTGGTAAAAGTTTGTTCATCAAGAGGCTTGGTAAAGATATCGGCTAATTGATCTTTCGTATTAATGTAAGAAATCTCGATATCTCCCTTTTGTTGGTGATCCCTAAGAAAATGATACCGAATGGCTATGTGCTTAGTGCGGCTATGTTCGACAGGATTGTCGGCCATCTTGATTGCACTCTCATTATCACATAGCAAAGGGACTTTGGTTAATTTGTAACCATAGTCCCGCAGGGTTTGCCTCATCCAAAGCAATTGCGCGCAACAATGGCCTGCGGCAATGTACTCGGCTTCGGCGGTAGAAAGAGCGACCGAATTTTGTTTCTTTGAAGCCCATGACACCAAGGATCTTCCCAAGAACTGGCAAGTCCCCGATGTGCTCTTCCTGTTAATCTTACACCCCGCCCAATCGGCATCCGAATAACCAAGTAAATCAAATGTGGATCCCCGAGGGTACCAAAGCCCAAACTTAGGAGTATAAGCCAAATATCTCAAGATTCGTTTTACGGCCGTAAGGTGGGATTCCTTAGGGTCGGATTGGAATCTTGCACACATGCAAACGGAAAGCATAATGTCCGGTCGAGATGCACATAAATAAAGTAATGAACCAATCATCGACCGGTATACCTTTTGATCTACGGACTTACCTCCCGTGTCGAGGTCGAGATGCCCATTTGTTCCCATGGGTGTCTTGATGGGCTTGGCATCCTTCATTCCAAACTTGCTTAGAATATCTTGAGTATACTTTGTTTGGCTAATGAAGGTGCCTTCTTGGAGTTGCTTTACTTGGAATCCTAAGAAATACTTCAACTCCCCCATCATAGACATCTCGAATTTCTGTGTCATAATCCTACTAAACTCTTCACATGTAGACTCGTTAGTAGACCCAAATATAATATCATCAACATAAATTTGGCATACAAACAAGTCATTTTCAAGAGTTTTAGTAAAGAGTGTAGGATCGGCTTTTCCGACTTTGAAGCCATTAGCAATAAGGAAATCTCTAAGGCATTCATACCATGCTCTTGGGGCTTGCTTGAGCCCATAAAGCGCCTTAGAGAGCTTATAGACATGATTAGGATACTCACTGTCTTCAAAGCCGGGAGGTTGCTCAACATAGACCTCTTCCTTGATTGGTCCATTGAGGAAGGCACTTTTCACGTCCATTTGATAAAGCTTAAAGCCATGGTAAGTAGCATAGGCTAATAATATGCGAATTGACTCAAGCCTAGCTACGGGTGCATAGGTTTCACCGAAATCCAAACCTTCGACTTGGGAGTATCCCTTGGCCACAAGTCGAGCTTTGTTCCTTGTCACCACACCATGCTCATCTTGCTTGTTGCGGAAGACCCATTTGGTTCCTACAACATTTTGGTTAGGACGTGGAACTAAATGCCATACCTCATTTCTAGTGAAGTTGTTGAGCTCCTCTTGCATCGCCACCACCCAATCCGAATCTTGAAGTGCTTCCTCTACCCTGTGTGGCTCAATAGAGGAAACAAAAGAGTAATGTTCACAAAAATGTGCAACACGAGATCTAGTGGTTACCCCCTTATGAATGTCGCCGAGGATAGTGTCGACGGGGTGATCTTGTTGAATTGCTTGATGGACTCTTGGGTGTGGTGGCCTTTGCTCTTCATCCTCCTTGTCTTGATCATTTGCATCTCCCCCTTGATCTATGCCGTCATCTTGAGGTGGCTCATTTGCTTGATCCTCTACTTCATCAACTTGAGCTTCATCCTCATTTTGAGTTGGTGGAGATGCTTGCGTGGAGGAGGACGGTTGATCTTGTGCACTTGGAAGCTCTTCGGATTCTTTAGGACACACATCCCCAATGGACATGTTCCTTAACGCTACGCATGGAGCCTCATCATTACCTGTCTCATCAAGATCAACTTGCTCTACTTGAGAGCCGTTAGTTTCATCAAACACAACGTCACATGAGACTTCAACTAGTCCAGTGGACTTGTTAAAGACCCTATATGCCCTTGTGTTTGGGTCATAACCAAGTAAAAAGCCTTCTACAGTTTTAGGAGCAAATTTTGATTTTCTACCTCTTTTAACAAGAATAAAGCATTTGCTACCAAAAACTCTAAAGTATGAAATGTTGGGCTTTTTACCGGTTAGGAGTTCATAGGATGTCTTCTTGAGGATTCGGTGAAGATATAACCGATTGATGGCGTAGCAGGCGGTGTTGACCGCTTCGGCCCAAAACCGGTCCGGTGTCTTGTACTCATCAAGCATGGTCCTTGCCATGTCCAACAGAGTTCGATTCTTCCTCTCTACTACACCATTTTGTTGAGGGGTGTAGGGAGAAGAGAACTCATGCTTGATGCCCTCCTCCTCAAGAAAGCCTTCAATTTGAGAGTTCTTGAACTCCGTCCCGTTGTCACTTCTTATTTTCTTGATCCTTAAGCCGAACTCATTTTGAGCCCGTCTCAAGAATCCCTTTAAGGTCTCTTGGGTTTGAGATTTTTCCTGTAAAAAGAATACCCAAGTGAAGCGAGAATAATCATCCACAATAACAAGACAATACTTACTCCCGCCGATGCTTATGTAAGCAATCGGGCCGAATAGATCCATGTGGAGTAGCTCAAGCGGCCTGTCGGTCGTTATGATGTTCTTGTGTGGATGTTGGGTTCCAACTTGCTTTCCTGCCTGGCATGCGCTACACACCCTGTCTTTCTCAAAATGAACATTTGTTAATCCTAAAATGTGTTCTCCCTTTAGAAGCTTGTGAAGATTCTTCATCCCAACATGGGCTAGTCGGCGGTGCCAGAGCCAACCCATGTTAGTCTTAGCAATTAAGCATGTGTCGAGTTCAGCTCTATCAAAATCTACTAAGTATAACTGACCCTCTAACACACCCTTAAATGCTATTGAATCATCACTTCTTCTAAAGACAGTGACACCTACATCAGTAAAGAGACAGTTGTAGCCCATTTGACATAATTGGGAAACAGAAAGCAAGTTGTAATCTAAAGAATCAACAAGAAAAACATTGGAAATAGAATGGTCAGGAGATATAGCAATTTTACCAAGTCCTTTGACCAAACCTTGATTTCCATCCTCGAATGTGATAGCTCGTTGGGGATCTTGGTTTTTCTCATATGAGGAGAACATCCTTTTCTCCCTGGTCATGTGGTTTGTGCACCCGCTGTCGAGTATCCAACTTGAGCCCCCGGATGCATAAACCTACAAAACAAATTTAGTTCTTGACTTTAGGTACCCAAACTGTTTTGGGTCCTTTGGCATTAGATACAAGAACTTTGGGTACCCAAACACAAGTCTTTGATCCCTTGTGTTTGCCCCCAACAAACTTGGCAACTACCTTGCCGGATTTGCTTGTAAGCACATAAGAAGCATCAAGAGTTTTAAATGAAATAGTATGATCATTTGATGCAATAGGAGTTTTCTTTCTAGGCAACTTGGCATGGGTTGGTTGCCTAGAGCTAGATGTCTCACTCTTATACATAAAAGCATGATTAGGGCCAGAGTGAGACTTCCTAGAGTGAATTTTCTTAATTTTGCTCTCGGGATAACCGGCAGGATACAAAATGTAGCCCTCGTTATCCTGAGGCATGGGAGCTTTGCCCTTAACAAAGTTAGACAAGTTCTTAGGAGGAGCATTAAGTTTGACATTGTCTCCCCTTTGGAAGCCAATGCCATCCTTCATGCCAGGGCGTCTCCCATTATAGAGCATACTTCTAGCAAATTTAAATTTTTCATTTTCTAAGTTATGCTCGGCAATTTTAGCATCTAGTTTTGCTATATGATCATTTTGTTGTTTAATTAAAGCCATATGATCATGAATAGCATTAATATCAACATTTCTACATCTAGTACAAATAATGACATGCTCAATGGTAGATGTAGATGGTTTGCAAGAATTAAGTTCAACAATCTTAGCACGAAGTATATCATTCTTATCTCTAAGATCGGCGATTGTAACTTTGCAAACATCAAAATCTTTAGCCTTAGCAATCAAATTTTCATTCTCTAATCTAAGGCTAGCAAGAGAAATGTTTAACTCTTCAATCCTAGCAAGCAAATCATTATTATTATCTCTAGGATTGGGAATTGAAACATTACAAACATGAGAATCAACCTTAGCATTTAAACTAGCATTTTCATTTCTAAGGTTGTCAATCATCTCACGGCAAGTGCTTAGCTCACTAGACAATTTTTCACATTTTTCAACTTGTAGAGAGTAAGCATTTTTAACCTTAACATGTTTCTTGTTTTCCTTAATAAGGAGGTCCTCTTGGGAATCCAAAAGGTCATCCTTTTCATGAATAGCACTAACCAATTCATTTAATTTTTCCTTTTGAGCTATGTTAAGGTTGGCAAAAAGGGAACGCAAATTATCTTCCTCATCACTAGCATTGTCATCACTAGAGGATTCATATTTAGTGGAGGACTTAGATTTAACCTTCTTTTTGCCGTCCTTTGCCATGAGGCACTTGTGGCCGACGTTGGGGAAGAGGAGTCCCTTGGTGACGGCGATGTTGGCGGCGTCCTCGTCGTCGGAGGAGTCGCTTGAGCTATCGTCGGAATCCCATTCCCGACAAACATGGGCATCGCCGCCCTTCTTCTTGTAGTACTTCTTCTTCTCCTTTCGCCTCCCCTTCTTGTCGTCACCTCGGTCACTGTCACTAGATATAGGACATTTAGCAATAAAATGACCGGGCTTACCACACTTGTAGCAAACCTTCTTGGAGCGGGACTTGTAGTCCTTCCCCCTCCTTTGCTTGAGGATTTGGCGGAAGCTCTTGATGACGAGCGCCATTTCCTCATTGTCGAGCTTGGAGGCGTCTATTGGTTGTCGACTTGGTGTAGCCTCCTCCTTCTTCTCCTCCGTTGCCTTGAATGCAACGGGTTGAGCTTCGGATGTGGTGGCATCATCAAGCTCGTTGATCTTCCTCGAGCCTTCGATCATGCACTCAAAACTCACAAAATTCCCGATAACTTCCTCGGGGGTCATTTTAGTATATCTAGGATTACCACGGATTAATTGAACTTGAGTAGGGTTAAGGAAAATAAGAGATCTTAGAATAACCTTAACCATCTCGTGGTCATCCCATTTTACGCTCCCGAGGTTGCGCACTTGATTCACCAAGGTCTTGAGCCGGTTGTACATGTGTTGTGGCTCTTCCCCTTTGCGAAGCCGGAACCGACCGAGCTCCCCCTCGATCGTTTCCCGTTTGGTGATCTTGGTGAGCTCGTCTCCTTCGTGCGCGGTTTTGAGCACATCCCAAATCTCCTTGGCGCTCTTCAACCCTTGTACTTTGTTATACTCCTCTCTACTTAGAGAGGCGAGGAGTATTGTTGTTGCTTGAGAGTTGAAGTGCTCGATTTGGGCCACCTCATCCTCATCATAGTTTTCATCCCCTACGGATGGTACCTACGCGCCAAACTCAACAACATCCCATATGCTTTTGTGGAGCGAGGTTAGATGAAATCGCATTAAGTCGCTCCACCTAGCGTAATCTTCACCATCAAAAGTTGGTGGTTTGCCTAATGGGACGGAAAGTAAAGGAGTATGTTTGGAAATGCGAGGGTAGCGTAGGGGGATCTTACTATACTTCTTGCGCTCTTGGCGCTTAGAAGTGACGGAGGGCGCGTCGGAGTCGGAGGTTGAGGTTGATGAAGTGTCGGTCTCGTAGTAGACCACCTTCCTCATCCTTTTGTGCTTGTCCCCTCTCCGATGCGGCTTGTGAGAAGAAGATTTTTCCTTCTTCTCTTTGTGGTGAGAAGAGGAAGACTTTTTCTCCTTCCGTTTGGAGGAGTCCTTCTTCTTCTCCTTCCTCTTGGTGCGGGACTCTTCCGATGAAGTGCTCCCGTGGCTTGTAGTGGGCTTTTCGCCGGTCTCCATCTCCTTCTTGGCGTGATCTCCCGACATCACTTCGAGCGGTTAGGCTCTAATGAAGCACCGAGCTCTGATACCAATTGATAGTCGCCTAGAGGGGGGTGAATAGGGCGAAACTGAAATTTACAAATATAAACACAACTACAAGCCGGGTTAGCGTTAGAAATGTAAACGAGTCCGCGAGAGAGGGCGCAAAACAAATCGCGAGCAAATAATGAAGTGTGACACACGGATTTGTTTTACCGAGGTTCGGTTCTCTCAAACCTACTCCCCGTTGAGGAGGCCACAAAGGCCGGGTCTCTTTCAACCCTTCCCTCTCTCAAACGGTCCCTCGGACCGAGTGAGCTTCTCTTCTCAAATCAAAGCCGGGAACAAAACTTCCCCGCAAGGGCCACCACACAATTGGTGCCTCTTGCCTTGATTACAATGGAGTTTTGATCACAAGAACAAGTGAGAAGGAAAAGAAGCAATCCAAGCGCAAGAGCTCAAATGAACACGGCAAATCACTCTCGCTAGTCGCTAGGGCTTTGTGTGGAATTGGAGAGGATTTGATCTCTTTGGTGTGTCTAGAATTGAATGCTAGAGCTCTTGTAGTAGTTGGGAAGTGGAAAACTTGGATGCAATGAATGGTGGGGTGGTTGGGGTATTTATAGCCTCAACCACCAAAAGTGGCTGTTGGAAGGCTGCCTGTTCGATGGCGCACCGGACAGTCCGGTGCCCCCTGCCACGTCATCACTGCCGTTGGATTCTGACCGTTGGAGCTTCTGACTTGTGGGCCCGCCTGGGTGTCCGGTGCACACCGGACATGTACTGTTTGCTGTCCGGTGTGCCAGCATGGGCGACTCTGACTCCTGCGCGCGCAGAGCGCGCATTAAATGCGCGGCAGAGAGCCGTTGGCGCGGAGATGACCGTTGCTCCGGAGTCGCACCGGACAGTCCGGTGCACACCGGACAGTCCGGTGAATTATAGTGGACTAGCCGTTGGAGTTTCCCGAAGCTGGCGAGTTCCTGAGGCCGACCTCCCTTGGCGCACCGGACACTGTCCGGTGTACACCGGACAGTCCGGTGAATTTTAGCCGAGTCGCCTCAGGGAATTCCCGAAGGTGGAGAGTTTGAGTCTGAGTTCCCCTGGTGCACCGGACATGTCCAGTGGCACACCGGACAGTCCGGTGCGCCAGACCAGGGGTGCCTTCGGTTGCCCCTTTGCTCCTTCGTTGAATCCAAAACTTGGTCTTTTTATTGGCTGAGTGTGAACCTTTTACACCTGTATAATCTATACACTTGGGCAAACTAGTTAGTCCAATTATTTGTGTTGGGCAATTCAACCACCAAAATTAATAAGGGACTAGGTGTAAGCCTAATTCCCTTTTAGCGAACATCTCCGCCATCCTCTTCTCCAGCTCCTCACGTTGCCTCCTCTCATCATCTAGCCGAGTCTGTAATATTTCGCCCTAATGTTACGATAATGCAAAGAGAAGATATATAAAAATCAATGAACGATGAATAGATAAGGAATAACCTGGAGTTGTTGGATACGATGCTGTGAGGTGTCCTGCCGAGGTCGTATGGCTGGGCTCGCGCTCGTGCTCCTTGCTCGCACCTGAGAGAGAGTGGGAGTGGAGGACGAGTCGATTGCCCCGTCGGCAATCCAGTACCGCCCATGCCTCTTGCCTCCTCCGACCCTCATGAGGACATCTCCGTCGATGTCCTCGGTCCTCGGATCGTAATCTGGCCCATGGACCTCCTTGGCCATGGCGGTGTACTCACTGAGTCGGCTGTGGATGGCGGGGTTGGTGTACGCCTCGGGCCCGTCATCCGGGTTGTAGGTGACGTCGGACGTCGCCTTCCCCTTGTGGGCCATGGCATATGCCGAGAACGTGGAGCAAGGCGCGCCACCATGTGCCGCCGACTGCGAGAAAACCAACGATATGGTTAGAAATCATGTCTAATCGAAAGTTATATACCTAAATAAAAAAGAGCGCGTACCCATGCTTCCGCGTATTTGCCCAGGCTGCGGCTGCCTTGATGGTGGGAGGGACCTTGCATCAGCAAACGCCGTTCCCGGCTAGCGTTGTGCGCCTCGTCCCACTCAGCCGAGCACCACCTCTGCACCATCTTCTCCCAGCACTCAGGATGCGCGGCGCACCAATGAGGAATCATCTAAAAAAATATAAGTACACCGCATATCAGAAGATAAGAATAAGCATATTTAGTACCAATAATAAAGTTTTGTATTTACCTGCAAGTACTGGTCCGCAGTCAATGACATGGTTCGGGCGTCCTTCTTGTTCACCTTCTCCCCAAGGACGGAGCCGTGGTAAGTGACGATGGCCTGGATGCGCGCCTCGTAGTGCATGTCCACGACGAGCTTCTTACAGCACGTCGTAGACACCACATCCGCCCTGGCCTCGTATCCAGCATCGCACCTGAAGAAATCCTACATACAAAGACGATGTATCCATACATTATTTCAAGAATATGCAACAAATGCGACTTATTAAACAATATAGTGCGAGGAAGACTTACCCACAGCTCTTGCTTCACCCGCTCCGCCTTGTTGTTGAATTGTCTGCCGTCCCGATCTACTGCATCGGGGGCGACGGCGTAGTGGTCGAAGGTGTATGCTGGGCTCGTCACTCCGGCGTACTCGACAAGTCTAGGGAAGTGTTCCCGGCATAGAAGGCCGAGGATGCCATTAGGGTTGCGACCGTGACCCCCTGCAGTCTCCAAAACCATCCAAGACCTGTCGAAGTGATTAAGATGAAGTATTAGTTTCTATTATTAATTTGAACATATAATATGAAAAAGCAGCAACAACATCTAAAGTTACCTACCTCTCTCCATCGGGTCGTATCAGCGGACGTCTGTCACGAAGTATGGGTCGCTTAGGTAGGCTCGCGGGACCTCGCAGGTAGATACTCCTCGAACCTGAGGAGCCAGAACCTGAGACGTCCTGCTGAGCGGCGTCGTCGTCGTCGTCCTGCTGCGCCGCATCGTCGTCGTCCTGCTGTGCCGCATCGACAGCGGCTTGCTGCTCCACCTGCTGCTATACGGCGTCGTCCTGCTGCGCCTCCTCCTCCGTCCTACGGGTGCTCCTCCTCCCCCTCCCCCTCCCCCTCGTCCTCGTCCCACCGCCCACCATCTTTGTCCAACAACCTGCAATTAAGAGTAAACAATTAAGCACAGATAAAAAAATATGTATTTAGAAACATATGCAAAATAAATGAAATATAGCATGGTCAGGAGGGAGAAATTGTCGATGTTTATCGAATGACGAATATTTGCCACCCTTCTTCAACCAAATGAACCTAAGAGCTTCCTTGCAAACTGGGCATGGGAACTTACCGTGAACACACGAGGCGCAAAATAGCCCATACGCCGGAAAGTCATGCATGGACTACTGGTACCAAACATGCATTTTGAAGTTTATCTTCGTAGCTCGGTCGTACGTCCATACCCCTTCCTCCCAAGCACGAACCAATTCATCAATCAAAGGCTCCATGTACACGCCCATTTTATTCCCCAGGTGTCCAGGAATTATCAACGACACGAATATGTTCTGTCTTTGAAAGCATACGCCGGGGGGGAGATTGATGGGGATAACGAACACGGGCCAACATGTGTATGGGGCAGCGGTCATTCCATAGGGATTGAACCCATCTGTGGCCAGCGCAACACGAACATTACGAGCCTCTTTGGCTTTCTCATGGTGAATGGCATCAAAGTGGGTCCATGCTTCACCATCGGATGCGTGAACCATCTTGTCAGGATTGTATCGTTTGCCTTTTTTGTGCCATGTCATCTGTTTCGCGGATTCCTCTGTCATGTATAGACGCTGGATCCTCGGTATGAACGGAAGGTGGCGTAGGATTGTCACGGGGATGTCGAGCTGCCTCTTCTGTCCATCACCAGAGTCTACCTCCATGAACCTAGATGATTTACACTTCGGACAGTACTTTGCCTTAGTGTGTTCTTTCCTAAATAGGACGCAACCCTTCGGACAAGCATGTATCTGCTCATACGTCATCTTGAGTGCACGAAGGAGTTTCTGTGCCTCGTACATGCTCTTTGGCAGAACGTGATCCTCCAGAAGCAGGCTGCCAATAACTGTCAACAAAC
The DNA here is from genome assembly GCF_902167145.1 of Zea mays. Lineage (NCBI taxonomy): Eukaryota > Viridiplantae > Streptophyta > Magnoliopsida > Poales > Poaceae > Zea > Zea mays. Next base: position 272,244,161 of record NC_050096.1, on the reverse strand, counting down.
CATCGAATGCGTCTCGACTCATGCTATACTGCGACTTGAACACCATTATACGCCCAATGGCATCCAGTTGAGAAACCTTTGTCTTGCCGTGAAGGGGTTTCTGTGCCGCGTCAAACATGTCGTAGAATGCCTTTGCGGTCGCCTCTGGCTCGTCCTCCGTACGTCCTTCGGCGAACTGTGCCTCGTGATAGTCGTTCAACATGTCTCCTACCCCGGCATCAACATCGTAATCCTCGACGCGTTGTCTCACCACCTCCTCTCTCGTGCGATGCGCTTCACCATGGAAGATCCACCGAGTATAGTCCGGCGTAAATCCATTCTTCCAAATATGTTCTACCATGGCCTTCTTTGGTTTTCTTTTCCGGTTGTCACATTTGCTGCACGGACAAGGTACTAGGCTAGCTCCTTTAGCAGCTTCGCCATATGCCCGTTCCACGAAAGCATCGGTCTTCCTAATCCATTCTGGGGTGACATCATTACGTCAAACGCGCCCCGTGTACATCCACTCACGGTCCTCCATCCTCTAACATATATAACCGAGTATAGTTTAATATAGACATGTAATGCATGTACACTACGTTCCTACCTTCTAATAGGTGAGGATAGGTCCTAATCCCACCCGCGGTTGCGTAGATGGAGTTAGTTTCCATGCTCTACTCCGATCCGAGATAGAATTTCGGCAGCACCTCCCCGCTGTTCTCCGGATACACGTCCTGGCAGGGAGAGTGTACTGTCCGGAGAACAACAGGGAGGTGACGCCGAAACTCTTTCTCGGACCGGAGTAGAGCATGGAAACTAACACCATCTACGCAACTGCGGGCTGTCCAAAAAACGTGGACAATTCGAAACTGATACATTTGTAGATATGCAAAGATCTGCATATCTACACCGTATCTCTTTCGAACGGGAGACGCCTAACTGGGTTACGTGATCTACGACCATGATGCGGAAATAGAGGTTATACCTAGGGTGGCGGTGGAGTCAGGCTAGTGGGGCTGTGGCGGGTCGGTGCAGTGGCGACGCGACGCGGTGCAGGCAGACCCGCAGCGGCTAGGAAGACCTCTGCAAAAAATACATGCCTGTCAACAAAAAATTTCGGCAGCACCTCCCCCGCACGGGGAGGTTTCCAAAACCTGCAAATAAAACAAACAACACGATGGCTGACACGCACACACATTTCATGCTATAAGAGGATACAATCTACCGAAAGATCAACCTTGTGAAGACAAAATAACACACGATTCCAAGTCAAATAATTCTTACCACTACATTTTACTACTGTAGATTCTAGCCAGCAAAAAACGAACTCAACCTAGTTCAAGAGATCCAATGGTCAAACCACCAGCACTCCTATGGAATTTTGGGGCCTACTTTCTAAATGAATTTTGAAAAACAATCTACTCCACTATATTATACAATTACAAATATCATTCACATCACATCACATCACATCACATTATATACAAATATCGAACCTTGAATATGCGCGGGGATGAGCGGGGATGAGTGTGGGCCGAGGACAGTGGCCGAGGAAGGCGTAGGCGTGGGGGCCGAGGGCGCGGCGACTGAGGACGCCGACGGTGTGGGGGCAGGGGTGCGGCGGCGTGGGGCTGAGGACGGGCGAGTGCAGGGGCGCGGCAGCATTGGCCGGCACTCGGCGTCGGGCGCGGCGGCGTTGGGCTGGGGCGCGGCGGCGTTGGCCGGCACTCAGCGTCGGGCGTGGCGGTGTGGGGGCAGGGGCGCGGCGGCGTGGGCCCGAGGGCGCGACCGCCGAGGGCACGAGCACGACGGTGTCGGGCGCGGCGGCGTGGACAGGGCAGCGGCGGCGCGGAGTGATGAGAGTGAGAGAGTGAGAAAGGAAGAAGTTACTAGGCGCTATTTACACGTTCTTTGCCGAGTGCCCGCGATCTGGCACTCGACAAAGAATTTTTTAAAAATTTTAAAATACATTTTGCCGAGTACCGCGGATCTGGCACTCGGCAAAGACATCGTTGCCGAGTGTCGACTGACAGGCACTCGGCAAAACCTTAACTTATTGTTTTTGCCGAGTGCTGTCTTCTTTGGACACTCGGCAAAGTACATTTTTATTTTTTTATTTTGCCAACCAAAATTTTTGTGGTATGTTCCTACACTATATAGACCTACATGTACTATTTTGGGACAATTATAACAGTGTTTTCTATAGCTAGTACATTTAGTTTGTTTATTTGAATTTCTTTGGAAAATTCAGATTTGAACTGCAGGTCACTTGAAACTTGGAAAACCGTGCATGCAAAAATGATATCCATGCTACATAGCACAAGTTACGACCGATTTCAGGAGCGGACCGGAAACTTCGAGCACCATGCTCACTCAACATGGCCGTGAACTTGCCATACAGCTGTTTAAAAAATTTATAAAACACAAACAAACTTAGAAAATCATGAAACTTGTCCACATGTCATGATATCATATGTAGAGTCTGTGATAAAAAATTTAGAATGTTTGGAGAAAGTTGTGAGACACTATGTGTAGAAACCTAAGAGAACCACACATGAAATCATAGAGTTTCAATGTGGATCTCTTAGGTTTGTACATATAGTGCGTTACAGCTTTCTCGAAACTTTTTTAAATTTTTATCACAGCCTCTACATATGATATCATGACACGTGGACAGGGTTCATGATTTTCTGACTTTGTTTCTGTTTTATACAATTTTTAAACACCTGGATGGCAAGTTTACGGTCATGTTGAGTGAGCATGGTGCTCGAAGTTTCCGGTCCGCTCCTGAAATCGGTCGTAACTTGTGCTATGTAGCATGGATATAATTTTTGCATGCACGGTTTTCCAAGTTTCAAGTGACCTACAGTTCAAATTTGAATTTTCCGAAGAAATTCAAATAAACAAACTAAATGTACTAGCTATAGAAAACACTGTTATAATTGTCCCAAAATGGTACATGTAGGTCTACATAGTGTAGAAACATACCACAAAAATTTTGGTGACCAAAATAAAAAAAAATAAAAATATGCTTTGTCGAGTGTCTACAGAGGACACTCGGCAAAGACTATGTTTGCCGAGTGCCAGATATTTGACACTCGGCAAAGACTGACGGCCGTCAGTTGTAGACGGCCGCTAACGGCCCTTTGCCGAGAGCCATGTTTGCCGAGTGCTTGACCCTCGGCAAAGAAGTCTTTGCCGAGTGCTTGGCTGTGCCGAGTGTCCTACACTCGGTAAACTAGCTCTTTACCGAGCGCAGGACGTTGCCGAGTGCGGCACTCGGCAAAGTCTGCTTTGCCGAGTACCCGATAAAAAGCACTCGGCAAAGCCACCGGCACTCGGCAAAGACGCGAATTCCGGTAGTGGTTGTTGCTCGTTAACATAACCGCGGGTATAGAAATCATCTCATACCCGCCTACATATCGAATAAAATCGAGTTTCGAGTACCCATTGTATCTCTAAACTCAATTATATATAGATACAGTTTGGAAACATGCATGGCTTGATTCTAGAAATTGATTTCTCACCTTAGAAATCGATAGAGGCCGTTGAGTAGATGCGTTAGTAAAAATCATCGCTAAAAATTATTTAGGTTGCTGCCTCTACAAGTCTACATTTAGTTAAATAGTAATAGGACGTACGTAGGTCTTATAAATCAAATAACTATAACAGTACGTGTCCGGTGGCGGGCTCTCGCCTTTTTCCATGCGTTACTAAAAATTTCCTAATACTACGTGCGTGCGTGCCAGAGTGAGTGGGATCGACTTGATGCATGGTCCCCTTAAGCATCATACATACGTCATTCGCCCGTAAAATAAATACATCTATATATACGTACTTTCCAATATGGGTAGGTCAACATGACAACATCATCATCATGAACCCGGCACAATCGTTACCTTTGTTTTCACACAGCATTAGGGGAAGAAAATTCTCTCGCTAAGTGAGCCGATAAGAGGCGTATACCTTAATTCCTACGCAATTGTGCCCATTGGCCATGCACGCATCCTCGCCCTTTAATAACTCGGTGACGTGCTTATATATGCAGTTGACTTTCGAAAGGAAACCTCTCGATCGATGCGTTCGTTATTTTTCTTCTTCTCGTGCTGGTGTGGTGTCGATTGGGTTAAGGTCTAAAAAAGAAAATAAAGAAAGAAAGGGGAGCCAGCAGAGTGGAGTCGCTTGGTCGGGGATGAGAGCATCTTGCGAGTTATTCATGCAAATTAAAGGCTACTCTGTCTAGTAAATGACATAGATTAGATATGGAGAATTAAGTCTGACCTCATGATCATGAGAGGGTTCGTCGTCCTTTTGGGCTGAGAGGGCCTAATTATAAATAATATTGAGCAATGAGCACTAATAAGCCGAGGAATTTTGTATAGTAGTATACGCGCTCGGTCAGCTCATGATGGCTACTTGTCTTTGGACCATCAGCTCCGGTTATTAGTGTCACAAGTGGTCGGCAATTGTATACTAGTACATCAGGTCCGATGACTGAATTCGCTTTCAATAGATTATATTATTATTATATCTCGGCATTGGAAAGTTCCGTACCAATGGCGGTTCCATTTTAAAATGAGTTTACGAATTAAAACCCCTGCGTTTTGCAGTTTCTAACTGCAGGTTTGCTAGCAAAATGCCACAAGCGCAGTACGTCCGTGTCCTCGTCGACCGCGAAAAAAAAAATCTTCCCAGCTGGATGAGCGTCGGTTCGTTCTGCAGTAGCCACCTATATACGCAAGATCTCCGGCCATGCATGTGTTGGTACCTCCTGTTTCTTTATCTCTTTTTCATGCCGTCCTTTTCCCCTGTGCTGCGACGATCGATTGAACCTTGGAGGAGAACCGGAGAAGAGGAACGGATAGAACATGCATTTCTCTCACCCTTTTAAGGGCCTGATTGTTCGTTTAGTCACTAGAATAAAGTTTAGTCACTAAAGTATTACATTTGATTCAAGTAATTAAACATGACTAAAAAGCATTAATTTATGTGAATAATGACTTCATTACCTTTATTAATTAGAGGATACCTGCTACACTAAGAAAGAGGAGAGTGTAAATAAGGTAAAAATCATACTTTAGTCCATTTTAGGGGGTGTTTGGTTTCTAGGGACTAATGTTTAGTCCCTTTATTTTATTCCATTTTAGTATATAAATTGTCAAATATAGAACTAAAATAGAGTTTTAGTTTCTATATTTGATAATTTTAGAACTAAAATAGAATAAAATGTAGGGACTAAAAATTAGTCCCTAGAAACCAAACACCCCCTTAATCGTCCCCTTGGTGACTAAAGAACTTAAGTTTAGTCAACACATTTTAGTCATCATGTTTGCTTCTTTAGGGCTAAAAGTGACTAAAGTTAGCCACTAAACTTTAGTCACCCCAAACCAAATGGGGCTTAAACTTTTGTGACTAAAGTTTAGTCGTTAAAATACCCCATTTGATTTCAGTGATTAAACCGGACTAAAGATCATTAATTACCCTTATTAATTAGTGGATGTTTGCTGTATGAAGAAAATGAAGAGGGAAAATAAGATAAAGTTCATATTTTAGTCCCTTTTAATTACTCCTTAGTGACTAAAGAACTAAAGTTTAGTTACCCTACTTTAATCATTATATTTGGTTGTTTAAGAAATAAAAGTGACTAAACTTCACCTCAAACCAAACGGGACCTAAGCCTGGTAGACGAAGACGCAGATGTGATGTCGAGGCAGAGATCAACCCTTTCGGATCGCAGTATCGGTTGCTGCTGCATGGTTGAGCAATCAGATCAGATCAGATCATCAGACGGCGCATTCGCGTACGGGAAGTGCTGGTTGCGTTGCCGGCCTATAAGACCTACTAGGAGGACTGAAATTTGCTCGTTGTATTTTGCGTTCCAATACAGGGCACCCAGCCACCAGCCTATCATTGACCCCTCGAAACGGCTGGCGGTCGGCGGCGGCTGCGGCGGCTGCGGCGGCGGCCAGTCTGTGCCCGATCTTTTTTGCATGCAGAGCGCCAGAGCCTATCTTTCCTCAAGGCCTGGCTGCAATACACATACAGTTCCTGCAAGTTGCCTTGACAGCAAGCGTGAGTTCACAAAACATGTGACGTGGAGACGAGATCTTCAGTCATTTGATCAACCGGGGAAGCTGGTTCCTTGGCCCGATCCCCACGAATACCTCCATTTCCGCGCTGGTCGACAATGATTTTTTTTTTTCTGACAAAAGTAAAATACATCAGCAGCAGTCCATGAACAATTTTAGTGGCTTTAATCCACGACTACAACTTCTACAGTATTTTGTCTATATGAATTACAGCTGCAGCTATCTGAATAGGTGGTCTATTTTCTACAGTATTTTGCCTCAATGAACAAATTTCAGGAACTCTTATTAGCAATTTAAAGTGTGTCAGATGATGTCGCAACGAGCCAAGAACCAGTCCAACCACTGACATGATGTTCCATCTAATAGGTGGTTCATATGATTTTTGAAATAGTTCATGGATTTTAAATAGTTAATGGACCTAGATGACTTTGAACTAGTTTATTTGACAAATTTTAGATAGTTAATGGAAGTTCATGTGACCTTGAATAGTGCATGAACCCTTTACTCTTCTAACAACCTTATTTACATGAAAAATAATTATATGCAGTGGCTCTGCAACATGTTTTGGATTTGCGACACGTGTCCATCTACTAATGATCGACGGTTGCTTGTTTTCTACTAAGTAGGGACGGCAATGAGCACATTTTACCGCGTGTCCGACGAGTTTTTCTCATGGGTATGAAAATGTTGTACTCGTGTATGCAAACCCACGTACTCGTAAAGTGTGTGTATATGTGTGTGTGCACGCGCGTGTATGTATATGTATGCGTGTATATATTATACATATACATATTTGTATATGTAAATATGTATATGCAGGTAACGGGTACGGTTGTGGGTTTAATATTAAACCTATGGATGCAGGTTTGTAAACCGGCCTACAGGGTTTAAACTCGTTGCCATCCCTACTACCAAGCACGATCTAAGTAGATGAAAAGGAATCAAAATCGACAAGCCACACGATCATTGTCAGGTGAACACGTGACGCGATATATTTTGCCAGTATTATATAAAGATATTGTCGGGGACCATAATTAGGGGTACCCTCAAGACTCCTAATTCTCAGCTAGTAACCCCCATCAGCACAAAGCTGCAAAGGCCTGATGGGTGCGACTAAGTCAGGGATCGGTCCATTCGAGGGACTCGATCACGCCTCGCCCGAGCCCAGCCTCGGGCAAGGGCAGCCGACCCCGGAGGATCTACGTCTCGCCCGAGGCCCCCCTCCAGCGACGAACATACTACCAGCTCGCCCGAGGCCCAGTCTTCGCCAAGAAGCAACCCTGGCCAAATCGCCACGCCAACCGACCAAATCGCAGGGGCATTTAATGCAAAGGTGCCCTGACACCTTTACCCTGACGCACGTCCTCCAGTCGACAGAGCCGAAGTGACCGCAGTCACTTCGCCGCTCCACTGACCGGCCTGACAGAAGGACAACGCCGCCTGCTCCGCTCCGACTGTTGTGCCACTCGACAGAGTGAGGCTGACAGGCAGCCAGGCCCGGCCTCGGGCACCATAGGAAACTCCGCTCCGCCCGACCCAGGGCTCGGACTCGGGCTCAGCCCCGGAAGACGGCGAACTCCGCTCCGCCCGACCCAGGGCTCGGACTCGGGCTCAGCCCCGAAAGACGGCGAACTCCGCTCCGCCCGACCTAGGGCTCGGACTCGGGCTCAGCCCCGGAAGACAGCGAACTCCACTCCGCCCGACCCAGGGCTCGGACTCGGGCTCAGCCCCGGAAGATGGCGAACTCCGCTCCGCCCGACCCAGGGCTCGGACTCGTGCTTAGCCCCGGAAGACGGCGAACTCCGCTCCGCCCGACCAAGGGCTCGGACTCGGGCTCAGCCCCGGAAGACGACGAACTCCGCTCCGCCCGACCCCAGGGCTCGGACTCAGGCTTAGCCCCTGAAGACGACGAACTCCGCTTCGCCCGACCCCAGGGCTCGGACTCAGCCCTGGCCTCCGCCGACGGTCTCCGCCTCGCCCGACCCAGGGGCTCGGACTCGACCTCGACCTCGGAAGACAGACTCGACCTCGACCTCGGAGAAGCCTCCACATCGCCCAACCTAGGGCACGGACCGACCACGTCAACAGGAGGCGCCATCATTACCCTACCCCAAGCTGACTCAGGCTACGGGGAACAAGACCGGCGTCCCATCTGGCTCGCTCCGCCAGACAAGTAATGATGGCGCCCCACACGCTCTATGACGACGGCGGCTCTCAGCCCCCTTACGGAAGCAATAGGACGTCAGCAAGGACTCGACAGCCCCGACAGCTGTCCTTCCGCCAGGCTCCAGCGCTCCTCCGACGGCCACGACACCACACGAACCGGGTGCCAAAACCTCTCTGGCTGCCACGATGGCATGTACTTAGGGCGCTAGCTCTCCTCTGCTAGACACGTTAGCACTCTGCTACACCCCCCATTGTACACTTGGATCCTCTCCTTACGCCTATAAAAGGAAGGACCAGGGCCCTCTTACAGAGGGTTGGCCGCGCAGGGAAGAGGACGGGACAGGCGCTCGCGTGAGGCCGCTCGCTCCCCTCCCGCGTGGACGCTTGTAACCCCCTACTGCAAGCGCACCCGACCTGGGCGCGGGACAAACACGAAGGTCGCGGGATTTCCACCTCTCTCTCGCTTCGGCTGCCTTTTTCCCCCCTTCGCGCTCCGTCTCGCGCCAACCCATCTGGACTGGGGCACGCGACGACATTTCACTCGTCGGCCCAGAGACCCCCCGGTCTCGAAACACCGACAGTTGGCGTGCAAGGTAGGGGACGGGACAGGCGCTCGCGTGAGGCCGCTCGCTCCCCTCCCACGTGGACGCTTGTAACCCCCTACTGCAAGCGCACCCGACCTGGGCGCGGGACAAACACGAAGGCCGCGGGATTTCCACCTCTCTCTCGCTCCGGCTGCCTTTTTCCCCCCTTCGCGCTTCGTCTCGCGCCGACCCATCTGGGCTGGGGCACGCGGTGACATTTCACTCATCGGCCCAGGGACCCCCCGGTCTCGAAACGCTGACAGTTGGCGTGCCAGGTAGGGGCCTGCTGCGTGTTGACGAACAGCTTCCCGTCAAGCTCTAGATGGGCAGTCTCCAGCAACCTTTCCAGCCCGGGACGGTGCTCCGTTTCGGGAGTCTTGAGTTCATGTCCCTCGACGGCAGCTACGACATGATACTCCTTCCCCCGCCGTGCGACAGCGACAATGGCGGCCGACAGCCCGCCCGCCGGCGACGGAATCGACGAAGTCTTCCCCGCGTGGTGGAAGAACAACATTCGAGCTCACCCCGCCCTCTCCCCCGCCGACGGAGGAGGAGGCGAGGCAACCAAGGCCAAGCAGGAGGCGGCACCTCGTCGGCTGTCGAGCGAGTCAACGGCGCCGACGCCCCAACGGGGGGCACGTCGGGCATCGACCTCGCGTTTGAGACGAAGACGAGCGCCGTCTCCCCGCAACACGCCAATTCCAAGCAAACAGACAACGCCAGCACGCTTGCGAAAGGCTTGTTGGGCGTCACCCTCGTACCTGAGACGACGGTGCAGTCAGTCCCTGACGTGACTTCGTCACCGCCCGTCGACCAAGAGGTACCCACCGATTCCCATCTCACGCCCTTTGGATTCAGCCTCGACCCGCCAAGCGACTTCACTTTGGCGGACACTCTCATAGAGGCGAGTCCAAACCCTCTAGGGTTTCGTATGCGGTCGCCCTGGGACCGGCTGACGGACGTCTCGACCTATGGGCCCTCGGGGGTCCAAGGATGATGACGTGTCCGACTTCTGTTGGGATTTCTCCAGACTTGGTAACCCCAGTGCCATGCGAGACTTCATGACCGCATGCGACTACTGCCTTTCCGACTGTTCCGACGGTAGCCGCAGCCTCGACGACGAGGACTGCGGCCCAAGTCATGAATGTTTCCACGTCGATCTAGGGGGTCCCTCCGAAGGCAACCATCTTGGTATGCCGGAGAACGGTGATCTCCCTAGGCCTGTGCCTCGCGTTGACATCCTACGAGAGCTAGCTGTGGTCCCCGTTCAGGCGGGGGGTCATGACCCACAGCTCGAGCAAATCCGCGGGGTGCAGGCCGGGCTCGACGAGGGAGCAGGAACACTTGAGCTGATCCGCCAGGACATCGGGCAGGAATGGGCGGGCCAACCTCCGGCCAGAGAAGTGCACCATCTACCCCAGGGTATCCAGCACCGCATCGCCGACGATGTCAAGGTGAGGCCGCCACCCGCTTCCAGTGGAGTCGGCCAGAACCTGGCTGCAGCGGCAATGCTTCTCCGCGCTATGCCGGAGCCATCAACCACCGAGGGGCGGCGAATCCAGGGAGAGCTCAAGAATCTCCTGGAGGGCGCCGCGGTCCGACGGGCCGAGAGCTTCGCCTCCCGAAGGCAGGGGTACCCCTCGGAACATCGCGCCACGACTTCCCGATTCATGCGGGAAGCCTCAGTCCACACCGGGCGCACGCGCGACACAGCGCCTGCGGCCCCGGGTCGCCTCGGCAACGAGCACCATCACCGCAACCGTCAGGCCCACCTCGACGAAAGGGTGTGCCGAGGCTACCACCCCAGGCGTGGGGGACGCTACGACAGCGGGGAGGATCGGAGTCCCTCGCCCGAACCACCCGGTCCGCAGGCTTTCAGCCGCGCCATACAACGGGCGTCGTTCCCGACCCGGTTCCGAACCCCGACTACTATCACAAAGTACTCGGGGGAGACGAGACCGGAACTGTGGCTCGTAGACTACCGGCTGGCCTGCCAACTGGGTGGAACGGACGATGACAACCTCGTCATCCGCAACCTCCCCCTGTTCCTCTCCGACACCGCTCGCGCCTGGTTGGAGCACCTGCCTCCGGGGCAGATCTCCAACTGGGACGACCTGGTCCAAGCCTTCGCCGGCAATTTCCAGGGCATGTACGTGCGCCCTGGGAACTCCTGGGACCTCCGAAGCTACCGACAGCATTCGGGAGAGTCTCTCTGGGACTACATCCGGCGATTCTCGAAGCAGCGCACCGAGCTGCCCAACATCACCGATTCAGATGTCATCGGCGCGTTCCTCGCCGGCACCACTTGCCACGACCTGGTCAGCAAGCTGGGTCGAAAGACCCCCACCAGGGCGAGCGAGCTGATGGACATCGCCACCAAGTTCGCCTCTGGCCAAGAGGCGGTTGAGGCTATCTTCCGGAAGGACAAGCAGCCCCAGGGCCGCCCACCGGAAGATGCCCCCGAGGCGTCAACTCAGCGTGGCGCCAAGAAGAAAGGCTAGAAGAAGTCGCAAGCGAAACGCGACGCCGCCGACGCGGACCTTGTCGCCGCTGCCGAGCACAAGAACCCTCGGAAACCCCCCGGAGGTGCCAACCTCTTCGACAAGATGCTCAAGGAGTCGTGCCCCTATCATCAGGGGCCCGTCAAGCACACCCTTGAGGAGTGCGCTATGCTTCGGCGCCACTTCCACAGGGCCAGGCCACCCGCGGAGGGTGGCAGGGCTCACGACGACGACAAGAAGGAAGGTCACCAGGCAGGAGAGTTCCCCGAGGTCCGCGACTGCTTCATGATCTACGGTGGGCAAGCGGCGAACGCCTCGGCTCGGCACCGCAAGCAAGAGCGTCGGGAGGTCTGTTCGATAAAGGTGGCGGCGCCAGTCTACCTAGACTGGTCCGACAAGCCCATCACCTTCGACCAAGCCGACCACCCCGACCACGTGCCGAGCCCGGGGAAATACCCACTCGTTGTCGACCCCATCATCGGCGACGTCAGGCTCACCAAGTTCCTCATGGACGGAGGCAGCAGCCTCAACATCATCTATGCCGAGACCCTCGGGCTCCTGCATGTTGATCTGTCCTCGGTCCGGGCAGGCGCTGCGCCTTTCCACGGGATCATCGCCGGGAAGCGCGTCCAGCCCCTCGGACAACTTGACCTTCCCGTCCGCTTCGGAACACCCTCCAACTTCCGAAGGGAGACCCTCACGTTCGAGGTGGTCGGGTTCCGAGGAAACTACCACGCAGTATTGGGGAGGCCATGCTACACGAAGTTCATGGTCGTCCCCAACTACACCTACCTCAAGCTCAAGATGTCGGGCCCCAACGGGGTCATCACCGTCGGCCCCACGTACCGACACGCGTTCGAATGCGACGTCGAGTGCGTGGAGTACGCCGAGGCCCTCGCTGAGTCCGAGGCCCTCATCGCCGACCTGGAGAGCCTCTCTAAGGAGGTGCCAGACGTGAAGCGCCACGCCGGCAACTTCGAGCCAAAGGAGACGGTTAAGTCCGTCCCCCTCGACCCCAGTAGCGACGCCTCTAAGCAGATCCGGATCGGCTCCGAGCTCGACCCCAAATAGGAAGCAGTGCTCGTCGACTTTCTCCACGTAAATGCCGACGTTTTCGCGTGGAGTCCCTCGGACATGCCTGGCATACCGAGGGATGTCGCCGAGCACTCGCCGGATATCCGAGCTGGAGCCCGACCCGTCAAGCAGCCTCTGCGCCGATTCGACGAAGAAAAGCGCAGAGCCATAGGCGAGGAGATCCACAAGCTAATGGCGGCAGGGTTCATCAAAGAGGTATTCCATCCCGAATGGCTTGCCAACCCTGTGCTTGTGAGAAAGAAAGGAGGGAAATGGCGGATGTGTGTAGACTACACTGGTCTAAACAAAGCATGTCCGAAGGTTCCCTACCCTCTGCCTCGCATCGATCAAATCATGGATTCCACTGCTGGGTGCGAAACCCTGTCTTTCCTTGATGCCTACTCAGGGTATCACCAAATCAGGATGAAAGAGTCCGACCAGCTCGTGACTTCTTTCATCACACCCTTCGGCATGTACTGCTATGTCACCATGCCGTTCGGCTTGAGGAATGCGGGTGCGATGTACCAGCGGTGCATGAACCATGTTTTCGGCGAACACATTGGCCGGATGGTCGAGGCCTACGTTGATGACATCGTAGTCAAGACGAGGAAAGCCTCCGACCTCCTTTCCGACCTTGAAGCGACATTCCGATGTCTCAAGGCGAAAGGCGTGAAGCTTAATCCCGAGAAGTGTGTCTTTGGGGTTCCCCGAGGCATGCTCTTGGGGTTCATTGTCTCCAAGCGGGGCATCGAGGCCAACCCGGAGAAGATCGCGGCCATCACCAGCATGGGGCTCATCAAGGACTTGAAAGGCGTACAGAGAGTCATGGGTTGTCTTGCGGCTCTGAGCCGTTTCATCTCACGCCTCGGCGAAAGAGGCCTACCTCTGTACCGCCTCTTAAGGAAGGCCGAGTGCTTCACTTGGACCCCTGAGGCCGAGGAAGCCCTCGGGAACCTGAAGGCGCTCCTCACCAACGCGCCCATCTTGGTGCCTCACGCTGCCGGAGAAGCCCTCTTGATCTACGTCGCCGCGACCACTCAGGTGGTTAGCGCCGCGATTGTGGTTGAGAGACGAGAAGAGGGGCATGCATTGCCCATCCAGAGGCCAGTCTACTTCATCAGCGAGGTATTGTCCGAGACCAAGATCCGCTACCCACAAATTCAGAAGTTGTTGTACGCGGTGATCCTGACGCGGCGGAAGTTGCGACACTACTTCGAGTCTCATCCGGCAACTGTGGTATCATCCTTCCCCCTGGGGGAGATCATCCAGTGCCGAGAGGCCTCGGGTAGAATCGCAAAGTGGGCGGTGGAAATTATGAGCGAAGCGATCTCGTTCGTCCCTCGAAAGGCCATCAAGTCCCAGGTCTTGGCGGATTTCGTGGTTGAATGGGTCGACACCCAGCTCCCAACAGTTCCGATCCAACCGGAACTCTGGACCATGTTCTTCGACGGGTCGCTGATGAAGACAGGAGCAGACGCAGGCCTGCTCTTCATCTCGCCCCTCGGAAAGCATCTACGCTACGTGCTACGCCTCCACTTCCCGGCGTCCAACAATGTGGCTGAGTACGAGGCTCTAGTCAACGGGTTGCGCATCGCCATCGAGCTAGGGGTCTGACGCCTCGATGCTCGTGGTGACTCGCAACTCGTCATCGACCAAGTCATGAAGAACTCCCACTGCCGCGACCCGAAGATGGAGGCCTACCGCGATGAGGTTCGGCGCCTGGAAGACAAGTTCTACGGGCTCGAGCTCAACCACATCGCCCGGCGCTACAACGAGACTGCAGACGAGCTGGCTAAAATAGCCTCGGGGCGAACAACGGTTCCCCCGGACGTCTTCTCCCGAGACCTGCATCAACCCTCCGTCAAGATCAACGACACGCCCGAGCCCGAGGCACCCTCGCCCGAGCCCGAGGCACCCTCGGCCCAGCCCGAGGTACCCTCGTCTCAGTCCGAGGCACCCTCGGCTCGGCCCGAGGCACCCTTGGCGCAGCCCGAGGTACCATCGGCTCAGTCCGAGCCACCCTCGGCTCGGCCCGAGGCACCCTCAGCTCGGCCCGAGGCACCCTCGGTTCAGCCCGAGGTACCCTCGACCCCCGAGGGTGAGGCACTGCGCGTCGAGGAGGAGCGAAGCGGGGTCACGCCTAATCGAAACTGGCAGACCCCGTTGTATATCTCCACCGAGGAGAGCTACCCCTCGACCGAGCCGAAGCTCGGCGGTTGGCGCGACGCGCCAAGTCGTTCGTCTTGCTGGGGGATGGGAAGGTGCTCTACCACCGCAGCCCCTCAGGCATCCTTCAGCGATGCATCCCCATCGCCGAAGGTCAGGAGCTCCTACGAGACATACACTCGGGGGCTTGCGGCCATCACGCAGCACCTCGAGCCCTTGTTGGAAACGCCTTCTGACAAGGTTTCTACTGGCCGACGGCGGTGGCCGACGCCACTAGAATTGTCCGCACCTGCGAAGGGTGTCAGTTCTACGCGAGGCAGACCCACCTGCCCGCTCAGGCTCTGCAGACAATACCCATCACCTGGCCTTTTGCTGTGTGGGGTCTGGACCTCGTCGGCCCCTTGCAGAAGGCACCCGGGGGCTACACGCACCTGTTGGTCGCCATTGACAAATTCTCTAAGTGGATCGAGGTTCGACCCCTAAACAGCATCAGGTCCGAACAGGCGGTGGCGTTCTTCACCAACATCATCCATCGTTTTGGGGTCCCGAACTCCATCATCACCGACAACGGCACCCAGTTCACCGGCAGAAAGTTCCTGGACTTCTGCGAGGATCACCACATCCGGGTGGACTGGGCCGCCGTGGCTCACCCCATGACGAATGGGCAAGTAGAGCGTGCCAACGGCATGATTCTACAAGGACTCAAGCCTCGGATCTACAACGACCTCAACAAGTTCGGCAAGCGATGGATGTAGGAACTCCCCTCGGTGGTCTGGAGCCTGAGGACAACGCCGAGCCGAGCCACGGGCTTCACGCCGTTCTTTCTAGTCTATGGGGCCGAGGCCATCTTGCCCACAGACTTAGAATACGGCTCCCCGAGGACGAGGGCCTACGCCGACCAAAGCAACCAAACTAGTCGAGAAGACTCGCTGGACCAGCTGGAAGAGGCTCGGGACATGGCCTTACTACACTCGGTGCGGTACCAGCAGTCCCTGCGACGCTACCACGCCCGAGGGGTCCGGTCCCGAGACCTCCAGGTGGGCGACCTGGTGCTTCGGCTGCGACAGGACGCCCGAGGGCGGCACAAGCTCACGCCTCCCTGGGAAGGGCCGTTCGTCATTGCCAAAGTTCTAAAGCCCGGAATGTACAAGCTGGCCAACAGTCAAGGCGAGGTCTACAGCAAGCTTGGAACATCCAACAGCTACGTCGCTTCTACCCTTAAGAGGCTTTCAAGTTGTTCATATACCTCGCTCCCATGCAAAGTTTAGTCATCAAGGAAGGGTTAGCCTTGCCTCGGCAAAGCCCGACCCTCCCTCGGGGGCTAAAAGGGGGGAACCCCCTCTGCGTCGAAATTTTCCTCGAAAAAAGATCCTTTCTGCCAGAATGTCTTTCGTGCTTTTCGACTACTTCGAAAGTGGATCCTGAAAAACGACGGAGTACACGTAAGCAGCCAAGGCTGACTGAGCCGAGGGACTCCTATGCCTCCGAGATACGGATACCTCACTCATCACCTTCTGCGATAAGTAACTCGTGTTCGGATAAGTGATTCTGCGGACCGAACAAGTCTTCGCGCTCGAAAGCTCCTCTGCCGAAGCGATTCTTCGGGCCTTCTCGACTGCGTCGGTTATAGAACCCTATGGATGGGCAAGAGTGCGCGTAAGCGACAAGGCCGACCGAGCCGAGGGATTCCTACGCCTCCGGGATACGGATACCTCACTCATCACCTTCCGTGAAAAGCAACTCTCGCTCGCACAGACAAATCTGTTACCGACGAAAAAGTCCAGATACTCGAAACAAGAGGAAAAGAAACGCAGCTTTACAACACGACGATGGCGTGTTTGGGCCTCGGCGGCCGCAGAAAACAAACGCTACAAGATAATCCGATCCTGCAGGCTCGGATCTCGATAGTTGAAGGGAGCAGCAGCACCCTCGGCGTCGACTACACCTTCGGCGAGGTCTGACCTAGCCTCGGACGACGATGCGGTTCGAGGATCTCCACTCTGAAGGACAACGTCATCATCACGCCCGGGCCATCGCCGCCAGGGTCTCCTCCAAGAATCTGGCTCGAGCAGGCGGCTCGGCTGGTCACCCCGAGGCCTCGGCCAGCTGTCCCCCGAAGACATCAGCCCGGCCCCCGCCCCAGCGAGGATGATGAACATCCTTGAAGCTGAGGGCGGGACCAAGATCGCAGCCCGGCTTGCTTCTCCCCACCCAGGGGCTGGTGGTCACTGTCTTGGGTGACCACTGGCGAGGGGATGCAGCCGGGCTGACTGATGAAAATCCTTGAAGCCGAACGATGGCTGAAAGGTACCAACTCCCACGGAGTTGCGTTCCTCCAACAACAAAGGCGGAAGGATTGCAGGTGTCCCCCATTCGGGGGCACAGAAGGTGGAAAGACACGATGCATAAGGGAGCGCGAAGACATGGTCGCCTTTCAAGGGGGTCACCCTCCTTTTAAAGGCGACTCTCCCTACTTGCGTCCCCAGCCGTCGTGGGCTGAGTCTTCTCCAACACGCTCCAAGGTCCTCCCCCTACGGCGCGGGGGCTGGGTCCCACGCGTCATGCAAGCTGGCCTAGAGCAGAAGAAGCCAAACCGCCGCGCGCGGTGCATGCAACCGCCCAGCGGTTACGAGCATTCCTCCGCTTTCGCCCAGACCAGCGGGCGAAAGAGCGGGCAGCCATGCAGGCGGCATGCAACCGTGCCAAGTGGGCGCGCCCGTCCGACTTCCAACGCACCCAGCATGGGGGCCCACGCCCACGCGTCATGCAACCGGCGCGTCGGTCGCTATGTGCAAGCAACTGCACCGCCACTCGCACCACTGCCACGCCTCCTCGACTGCGGAACTAGTACCGCGACTCGAGGCAACCCTGCGTACGACCCAGCAGTGCCAGCCAGGCGCGACGGTCAATACGGCCAAAAATAGGCCGGCAGTAATGGCGGTGGCAGGCGGGGGGGGGGGGGGGGAGCAGCGGTCACGTCGTCAGCCAAGCTTACGTCCCATCCTGGGGCAGTGAGAGAACCCTCTCTCACGGTGTGAAGACGGCGCGCCCGTGTTCCGCTCCTCGAACGGCTCGCGCACGCGCAACGGCCGCCCCGCGAACCGCTCGCCCCGTCGCATTAACTCCGCGGTGGGACAGGCGGCGCCTCTGGCAGGAGAAGCAAGCGACGCTTCGCCTTCGCCATAATGACCGCGTCAAAAAAGGTACGCCACGTCATTCGATTTCGTATCCTTTTCCTTTTCCTCTTTCTCTCTCTTACAACAGGGACCGGAAAAGGGGGATACCCCGAAAAGGATCCTTCTCCGTGAAGGAAACAGGCTCCGAGCCTCCCTACTGATCAGAGGTTCGAAGGCTGGCCCCTCGGGGGGGGGGGGGGTTCAACAGCCGCCTCAGAGCGCGTGGGTTCTGCACCCACTACTGGTCAGAGGTTCGAAGGCCGACCCCTCGAAAGGGTTCAATGGCCGCCTCAGGCCACTCGGGCTCCGCGCCCACTACTGATCAGGGGTTCGTAGGCTGGCCCTCGAAGGGTTCACAGCCGCCTCAGACATAGAGCGAGGGATGACCCTGGGTACGTTCGATACATAACCGAGGCTTGGGCTGCGCTCCCGAGGTACCCTAGGACATTTCTGAGACCAGCGGGAATGATCTTGTAATGGAATCCCATCAGAGGGAGGCATCGAGCCCTCGGACCTCGTCGACAGGGGACCGGGTCCGGCAGATCACCCGTAGGTACTTTTGAGCGCGCCTCCGGGCCTCTAGCCGACCCCTAATAAATGGGGCACGGGCGTCCACTCAGATTACCCGCCAGCAGCTCACCGGAGACACCATGTTCGGCGCCCTCCGAGGGCAACATGGCGCTTCCCCCCCTCCTCCTTGCGGAAAGGCGACGCAGGGGCGTATGTAAAAAAGTCGAGTCTGCCCTTGACCGTCCTCTCGCCCCGTGCAGAGGCTCAGGGGCTGCTCTCGCAAACCCGGCTCCGGCCAAACCGTTGACAGCGTCAACATACCAGCCCGAGGACTTGGGACTCGACCGTGCACCCGGGCTACGGCCAGCTCGCATGAGGGAACGACCAGACCAGCCGAAGCATTGCGCGAGGCATTAAGACCTTGGAGGAGTCAAACCACTCCTCCGAGGCCTCGGGGGCTACACCCGGCGGGTGCGCTCGCGCACACCCACCGGAACAAAACGCAACCGAGAAAGGCTGGTCCCCTTGCAAAAAAGTGCGACAAAAGCCTCCAAGCGAGTATTAACACTCCCTTTGAGGCTCGGGGGCTACTATCGGGGACCATAATTAGGGGTACCCTCAAGACTCCTAATTCTCAGCTGGTAACCCCCATCAGCACAAAGCTGCAAAGGCCTAATGGGTGCGACTAAGTCAGGGATCGGTCCATTCGAGGGACTCGATCACGCCTCGCCCGAGCCTAGCCTCGGGCAAGGGCAGCCGACCCCGGAGGATCTACGTCTCGCCCGAGGCCCCCCTCCAGCGACGAACATACTTCCGGCTCGCCCGAGGCCCAGTCTTCGCCAAGAAGCAACCCTGGCCAAATCGCCATGCCAACCGACCAAATCGCAGGGGCATTTAATGCAAAGGTGTCCTGACACCTTTACCTTGACGCACGTCCTCCAGTCGACAGAGCCGAAGTGACCGCAATCACTTCGCCGCTCCACTGACCGGCCTGGCAGAAGGATAGTGCCGCCTGCGCCGCTCCGACTGCTGTGCCACTCGACAGAGTGAGGCTGACAGGCAGCCAGGCCCGGCCTCGGGCACCATAGGAAACTCCGCTCCGCCCGACCCAGGGCTCGGACTCGGGCTCAGCCCCGGAAGACGGCGAACTCCGCTCCGCCCGACCCAGGGCTCGGACTCGGGCTCAGCCCCGGAAGACGGCGAACTCCGCTCCGCCCGACCTAGGGATCGGACTCGGGCTCAGCCCTGGAAGACGGTGAACTCCGCTCCGCCCGACCCAGGGCTCGGACTCGGGCTCAGCCCCGGAAGACGGTGAACTCCGCTCCGCCCGACCAAGGGCTCGAACTCGGGCTCGGCCCCGGAAGACGGCGAACTCCGCTCCGCCCGACCCAGGGCTCGGACTCGGGCTCAGCCCTGGAAGACAACGAACTCCGCTCCGCCCGACCCCAGGGCTCGGACTCAGGCTGAGCCCCTGAAGACGACGAACTCCGCTTCGCCCGACCTCAGGGCTCGGACTCAGCCCTGGCCTCCACCGACGGTCTTCGCCTCGCCCGACCCAGGGGCTCGGACTCGACCTCGGCCTCGGAAGACAGACTCGACCTCGACCTCGGAGGAGCCTCCACATCGCCCAACCTAGGGCACGGACCGACCACGTCAACAGGAGGCGCCATCATTACTCTACCCCAAGCTGACTCAGGCTACGGGGAACAAGACCGGCGTCCCATCTGGCTCGCTCCGCCAGACAAGTAATGATGGCGCCCCGCACGCTCTATGACGACGGCGGCTCTCAGCCCCCTTACGGAAGCAAGAGGACGTCAGCAAGGACTCGACAACCCCGACAGCTGTCCTTCCGCCAGGCTCCAGCGCTCCTTCGACGACCACGACACCACACGAACCGGGTGCCAAAACCTCTCCGGCTGCCACGATGGCATGTACTTAGGGCGCTAGCTCTCCTCTGCTAGACACGTTAGCACTCTGCTACACCCCCCATTGTACACCTGGATCCTCTCCTTACGCCTATAAAAGGAAGGACCAGGGCCCTCTTACAGAGGGTTGGCCGCGCAGGGAAGAGGATGGGACAGGCGCTCGCGTGAGGCCGCTCGCTCCCCTCCCGCGTGGACGCTTGTAACCCCCTACTGCAAGCACACCCGACCTGGGCGCAGGACAAACACGAAGGCCACGGGATTTCCACCTCTCTCTCGCTCCGGCTGCCTTTTTTCCCCCTTCGCGCTCCGTCTCGCGCCGACCCATCTGGGCTGGGGCACGCGGCGACATTTCACTCGTCGGCCCAGGGACCCCCCGGTCTCGAAACGCCGACATATATCTTTAAGGAAAACCCTGCTGACAGATTTTCTAGAAGTCTTCAGTCTTCCAATGTCTACAAAGACAAACATACTTTCTAGAATTCTTCCATCTACCGATATCTAGGAAGCTTATTATGTTAGATTGCATGGCTAAGCTCAGATTATAATGAATATGTCATCAGAAGAATATAGAAGTATAAACATCATAAAAATATGAGCGGGAATAACATGATATATAATGTTTTTAAACAAGGTACAACCATCGACCTGCGTTCTCATCACGTCATGATTATGGGCATTCTTCACTATTAATAACAATTACACACTATAGTCGTTCTCACGTGATGCCACTCAAACTGGCCGCTAAGGCTTCTAGGGTCTACTGTATGGTTTAACATTTAAGATCTTATGGTATAATTGCAATAATTAAGTTCCAATTGCAGATCCAACTTTACTCGAGTACCTATTATATAATCAAAGAGTTTTGCACCTTAATTTTCAACTCTACTCCAACATGGCAATTCTAAAAATGTAAAACCTAGATTGCCTGAAACAATTTTGTCATTATGATCTAACTTTAATTGCTTTTGCAAAACACGTTAGTCACAATAATATCTTGTATTGCCATTATCATCGAAACCACTAAGGGCCTAGATACTTTCAACCTGCAACTATGCATTCTTTTGTTTCCTTATCACTATAATCTCTATGAAGATAGATTAAATTTCTCTAAAACCTCGATATATGTTTCTGAAGGGTCGAATAGGCGACAAGAGCGGGTGAATGAGAGCATGTAGAAATTTTTGCGCTCAAGCAACTTTGTCTTGAATCCCAAAGTCACACCGTGACCTCAAAAACTCCAAATAGCAAACAAAAGGCATTGAAAAGTTTCTGGGACAAACACAAGCCTAATAAAACAAGCGGGTCGCAAAACGAATAGTTCGAAATGACCCAAAACTGAGTTACTAAATCAGGCCTGCTGACAGATTTTCTAGAAATCTTCCATCTCCCAAAGTCTACAAAGACAAACAGCTTTTCTAGAATTCTTCCATCTACCGATATCTAGGAAGCTTATTATGTTAGATTGCATGGTTAAGCTCAGATTATAATGAATATGTCATCAGAAGAATATAGAAGTATAAACATCATAAAAATATGAGCGGGAATAACATGATAAATATAATGTTTTTAAACAAGGTACAACCATCGACCTGCGTTCTCATCACGTCATGATTATGGGCATTCTTCACTATTAATAACAGTTACACACTATAGTCGTTCTCACGTGATGCCACTCAAACTGACCGCTAAGGCTTCTAGGGTCTACTGTATGGTTTAACATTTAAGATCTTATGGTCTAATTGCAATAATTAAGTTCAAATTGCAAATCCAACTTTACTCGAGTACCTATTATATAATCAAAGAGTTTTGCACCTTAATTTTCAACTCTACTCCAACATGGCAATTCTAAAAATGTAAAACCTAGATTGCCTGAAACAATTTTGTCATTATGATCTAACTTTAATTGCTTTTACAAAACACACGTTAGTCACAATAATATCTTGTATTGCCATTATCACCGAAACCACTAAGGGTTTAGATACTTTCAACCTGCAACTATGCATTCTTTTGTTTCCTTATCACTATAATCTCTATGAAGATAGATTAAATTTCTCTAAAATCTCGATATATGTTTCTGAAGGGTCGAATAGGCGACAGGAGCGGGGTGAATGAGAGCATGTAGAAATTTTTGTGCTCAAGCAACTTTGTCTTGAATCCCAAAGTCACACCGTGACCTCAAAAACTCCAAATAGCAAACAAAAGACATTGAAAAGTTTCTGGCACAAACACAAGCCTAATAAAACAAGCGGGTCGCAAAACGGATAGTCCGAAACGACCCAAAACTGAGTTACTAACTCAGGCCTACTAACAGATTTTCTAGAAATCTTTCATCTCCCAAAGTCTACAAAGACAAACAAAGTTGCTAGAATTCTTCCATCTACGAATATCTAGGAAGCTTATTATGTTAGAATACATGGTTAAACTTATATTATAATGAATATGTCATCTGAAGAATATAGAAGTATAAACATGATAAAAATATGATCGAGAATAACATGATACATGATGTTTTTAAACAAGGTACAACCATCGACCTGCGTTCTCATCACGACATGATTATGGGCATTCTTCCCCATTAATAACAACTACACTTTATAGCAGTTCTCACGTGATGCCACTCAAACCGAGCGCTAAGGCTTCTAGGGTCTACGGTATGGTTTAACATTTAAGGTCTTATGTCTAATTGCAATAATTAAGTTCTAATTGCAAATCGAACTGTACTCAAGTACCTATTATGTAATCAAAGAGTTTTTCAACTTAATTTTCAACTCTACTCCAACATGGCAATTCTAAAAATGTAAAACCTATATTTCCCGAAACAATTTTGTCATTATGTTATTACTTTAATCGCTTTTGCAGAACACACGCGAGTCATAATAATATCTTGTATTGCCATTATCACCCAAACCACTGAGGGCCTAGATGCTTTCAACCTGCAACTATGCATTCTTTTGTTTTGTATCACTATAATCTTTATGAAGCTAAATTAAATTTCTCTCAAACATCGATATATGTTTGTGAAGGATCGAATAGGCGACTGGAGCGAGGTGAATGGGAACATGTAGAAATTTTTACGCTCAAGCAACTTTGTCTTGAATCCCAAAGTGAAAGTTGCCTAGAGGGGGGGGGTCAATAGGCGAAACCTGAAAATTATAAACTTTGAACACGCACTTCACCCAGGGTTAGGGTTAGAAATAAATAATAGTGAATTCAGAGTGCGAAAGATAGTTTTTCTTGCTATGAGTTCCTCAATCAATGCAGATAACTTTGAAAGCCAACTCAAACCAATATGAACAAGATAACTTAAGAGAGAGAGAGGAGAGGGGAGAAACAAATCGAAAGGTGAAGATCAACACGAGTGGACACAGCAATTTGTTTCCCGAGGTTCGGTTCCAAAGAACATACGCCCCGTTGAGGAGGCCACAAAGGCCGGGTCTATTTCAACCATTTTCCTCTCTCAATCGGTCACTTACACCGGTCGAGTGCTTCTTCTCAATCACACGGGTCACTAAGACCCCGCAAGGATCACCACACGATTAGGTGTCTCTTGCTTACTTTACAAAACACTTGGAAGGTTTAGAAGGTGTAGGAGAAAGCACAATTATGAAAACCAAGCAACAAGAGCAACAAATGAAACACGGATCACACTCTCTCAAGTCACTAAGCACTAATGATCAATTGTCTTAATTGTGGGGCTTGGAGAGATTGGAAGCTTTGAATGTGTCTTGGAATGGATTGCTAGCTCTTGTATTGAATGTGAATGAGTGTAGTGCTTGGATGAAGTGAATGGAGCTGGTTGCGGTTGTATTTATAACCTGCAACCACTTCCTAGTCGTTGCTCCTTTTATGCCGACCGAGGACGTTCCGCTCCCCTGGTCCAGACGGTCGGCCCCTGCACATCAACGGCTAAAATAGCAATGGTCAGCAGTAATGGCTATATCAACGGTTATAGTGCATTTAATGTATCCTCAGATGTTAGATAAAGTAGTCGCGGGCTGTCCATCCATGCATCCCGGATGGCCCACGAGGACGCTAAAAATGTATTTTACCGAACCCGTTACCTTCGGGTTTTTCTGGTTTTTCTACGACCGGACGGTCCGCTCCTGAGGCCGGATGGTACGTGCATGGTCTCGGACGGTGCTTGCTTCTCCTTCAGACAGTCCGTAGTGTAAACAATATTTTTTGTTGTGTTCCTGTCCGAGGCTCACCCTGTGTCGCGGACGGTCCGCCGCAGAGCCCTGGACAGTCCACCGCAAAGGCCCGGACGGTCCGCGCATAGGTGTTTTTCCAAAAAAGCTTCTCCTGTCCGGAATATTCAACGGTATTCCGGACAGTTGACTTAAAATAGTTGTATATGAACTTATGCACCTAAGAAACGATCAACTAGGCAAACTAGTTAGTCCATAAGGTTTGTGATGGTCGTCAAACACCAAAATCGATTATAGGAAATGTTGATGCAATTTCCCTTTCAATCTACCCCTTTTTGGTGATTGATGCCAACACAAACCAAAGCAAATACAAAGTGTAGAAATGTAATTAGTTTACATTTGATAGATGTGCATAAGTTAATATGAAATTAAAGCACTTCTAAGCATATATGATTGATTTTTATATATCTAACATTTTGGACCACATTTTATATAGTTTTTGCAAGTCTTTTGAAAAAGTATTTAGAAATTCTTTTACAGTTAGCCAATGGTATAAGAATATGATTTCTAAAATCATTTTCAAATTTTTGAAAATTCTCCCCTATTTCAAATGCTTTCCTTTTGGCTAAATAAAGGCTCCCTCTAAAGAAGTTCTCCCCTTAGCTGTCAAGAGGGTTTTTGTAAATGATTTGAAATCAGAAAATGTTTTTAGAAAATAGGGTGGTGGTGCAGTCCTTTTTGCTTTGGGCCTACTACTCTCTCCCCCTTTGGCATTAAGCGCCAAAAACAAAGAGAACTAGAGGCCTTGTACAAGATATGAATGTAAATACATGAGTTGTGCAATGGAAATATGATATTGACAGAGTCATAGTGGAAGCCTTGCCTTTGCACAAGAATAATAAGAGATATGCACCTGGAAGCACATTAGTCTTAGCCTTGACACAAGAAGAATAAGAGATATGCATTTGTACCAAATGAAAGAGATATGACATGATCAAAGGTATATAAAAGAGCAATATCTGCGAGATTTCAATCAAAGTTACGAGAATCGAGGATATTGAGTTCATTCCTAAGCTTGCTAAAAGTCTTTTCACCCAGGAGCTTAGTTAAGATATCAGCTATTTGGTTGTGGGTGCTAACATAGGCAATTTCGATATCCCCCTTTTGCTGGTGATCTCTCAGAAAGTGATGTCGGATGTCTATGTGCTTAGTGCGACTGTGTTCAACGGGATTATCTGCCATGTGGATTGCACTCTCATTATCACATAGGAGAGGGACGTTGCTCAACTTATAGCCATAGTCCCTAAGGGTTTGCCTCATCTAAAGTAATTGTGCACAACAGTGTCCTACAGCAATATACTCGGCTTCGATGATGGATAGAGCTACTGAGTTTTGTTTCTTTGCAGCCCAAGAAACCAGGGATCTCCCCAGAAACTTACAAGTCTCTGATGTGCTCTTCCTATCAATTTTACATCCGGTATAATCGGCATCAGAATACCCAATTAGATCAAAGGTAGATCCCTTGGGGTACCATAGCCCAAACTTAGGAGTGTAAACTAAATATCTCATGATTCTTTTCACGGCCATAAGGTGAACTTCCTTAGGATTTGTCTGGAACCTTGCACACATGCATATGGAAAGAATAATATCCGGTCGCGAAGCACATAAATAGAGTAAAGATCCTATCATCGACCGGTATACCTTTTGATCTACAGATTTACCTCTTGTGTCGAGGTCGAGATGCCCATTTGTTCCCATAGGAGTCTTGATGGGTTTGACATTCTTCATTCCAAACTTCTTGAGTATATCTCGATTGTACTTAGTTTGACAGATGAAGATGCCCTCTTGGAGTTGATTGATTTGGAATCCAAGAAAATACTTCAAATCCCCCATCATAGACATCTCGAATTCTGTATCATAATCCTACCAAACTCTTCACAAGATGACTTGTTAGTAGACCCAAAGATAATATCATCAACATAAATTTGGCATATAAACAAGTCTTTGTCAATTGTTTTAGTAAAGAGAGTAGGGTCAACTTTTCCGGCTTTAAAGCCATTAGTGAGAAGAAAGTCTCTTAGGCATTCATATCATGCTCTTGGGGCTTGTTTGAGCCCATAAAGCGCCTTTAAGAGCTTATAAACATGTGTAGGATACTCACTATCTTCAAAGCCGGAAGGTTGCTCAACATATACCTCTCCCTTGATAGGACCATTGAGGAAGGCACTTTTCACGTCCATTTGATATAACTTAAAGCCATGGTAAGTAGCATAGGCAAGTAATATACGAATTGACTCAAGCCTAGCTACAAGTGTGTAGGTTTCATCAAAATTCAAACCTTCGACTTGTGAATAACCATTGGCAACAAGTCGGGCTTTGTTCCTAGTCACCACACCATGCTCATCTTGTTTGTTGCGGAATACCCACTTGGTACCTACAACATTTTGGTTAGGACGTGGAACTAAATGTCATACCTCATTCCTCGTGTAGTTAATTGTTGAGCTCCTCTTGCATTGCCACCACCTAGTCTGGATATATTAGTACATCCTCTATCCTGTATGGCTCAATAGAAGACAAAAGAGTAACGTTCACAAAAATAAGCAACTCGAGATTGAGTGGTAACCCCCTTGTGGATGTCACCAAGAATAGAGTTGATGAGGTGATCTCTTTGAATTTCTTGGTGGACTCTTGGGTGTGGTGGTCTTTGATCCTGAATTTCTTGATCATCTTCCTTATCTTGATTATCTTCATCTCCCCCTTGATCAATGTCCTTCTCTTGAGGTGGCTCATCGTCTTCATCATCTTCTTCTTGAGCTATTTCCTAATCTTGAGTTGGTGGAGATGCTTGTATGGAAGATTATGGTTGGTCCTATGCTTGTGAAGGCTCCTCGGATTCTTTTGGACACACATACCCAATGGAAATGTTTCTTAGCGCGACGCACGTGCTTCTTCATCATCTAGTGCATTAAGATCAACTTGCTCCACTTGGGAGCAATTAGTCTCATTAGACAAAATGCCACAAGAAACTTCAACTAATCTAGTGGATTTTTTGAAGACTCTATATGTCCTTGTATTTGAGTCATAACCAAGTAAAAAGCCTTCTACTACTTTAGAAGCAAATTTAGAATTTCTTCCTCTCTTAATAAGAATAAAACATTTGCTCCCAAAAACTCTAAAATAAGATACATTGGGCTTTTTACCGGTGAGTAGTTCATATGATGTTTTCTTAAGGATTCAGTGAAGATAGAGTCGGTTGATGGAGTAGCAAGCGGTGTTAATCGCCTCCGCCCAAAACCGATCCGGAGTCTTGTACTCATCAAGCATTGTCCTTGCCATATCCAAGAGATTTCTATTCTTTCTCTCCACAACACTGTTCTGTTGAGGTGTGTAGGGAGAAGAGAACTCATGGTTGATGCCCTCCTCCTCAAGAAATCCTTTAATTTGAGAATTCTTGAACTCTGTTCCATTGTCGCTTCTAATCTTCTTGATTCTCAATCCGAACTTATTTTGAGCCCGTCTCAAGAATCTCTTTTAGGTCTGCGTTCTCATCATGACATGATTATGGGCATTCTTCCCCATTAATAACAACTACACTTTATAGGAGTTCTCACGTGATGCCACTCAAACCGAGCGCTAAGGCTTCTAGGGTCTACTGTATGGTTTAACATTTAAGGTCTTATGTCTAATTGCAATAATTAAGTTCTAATTGCAAATCGAACTGTACTCAAGTACCTATTATGTAATCAAAGAGTTTTTCAACTTAATTTTCAACTATACTCCAACATGGCAATTCTAAAAATGTAAAACCTATATTTCCCGAAACAATTTTGTCATTATGTTATTATTTTAATCGCTTTTGCAGAACACACGCGAGTCATAATAATATCTTGTATTGCCATTATCACCCAAACCACTGAGGGCCTAGATGCTTTCAACCTGCAACTATGCATTCTTTTGTTTTGTATCACTATAATCTTTATGAAGCTAAATTAAATTTCTCTCAAACATCGATATATGTTTGTGAAGGATCGAATAGGCGACTGGAGCGAGGTGAATGGGAACATGTAGAAAATTTTACGCTCAAGCAACTTTGTCTTGAATCCCAAAGTGAAAGTTGCCTAGAGGGGGGTCAATAGGCGAAACCTGAAAATTATAAACTTTGAACACGCACTTCACCCAGGGTTAGGGTTAGAAATAAATAATAGTGAATTCAGAGTGCGAAAGATAGTTTTTCTTGCTATGAGTTCCTCAATCAACGCGGATAACTTTGAAAGCCAACTCAAACCAATATGAACAAGAGAACTTAAGAGAGAGAGAGGAGAGGGGAGAAACAAATCGAAAGGTGAAGATCAACACAAGTGGACACGGCGATTTGTTTCCCGAGGTTCGGTTCCAAAGAACATACGCCCCATTGAGGAGGCCACAAAGGCCGCGTCTATTTCAACCATTTTCCTCTCTCAATCGGTCACTTACACCGGTCGAGTGCTTCTTCTCAATCACACGGGTCACTAAGACCCCGCAAGGATCACCACACGATTAGGTGTCTCTTGGTTACATTACAAAATACTTGGAAGGTTTAGAAGGTGTAGGAGAAAGCACAATTATGAAAACCAAGCAACAAGAGCAACAAATGAAACACGGATCACACTCTCTCAAGTCACTAAGCACTAATGATCAATTGTCTTAATTGTGGGGCTTGGAGAGATTGGAAGCTTTGAATGTGTCTTGGAATGGATTGCTAGCTCTTGTATTGAATGTGAATGAGTGTAGTGCTTGGATGAAGTGAATGGAGCTGGTTGCGGTTGTATTTATAACCTGCAACCACTTCCTAGTCGTTGCTCCTTTTATGCCGACCGCGGACGGTCTGCGCCCCTGGTCCAGACGGTCGGCCCCTGCACATCAACGACTAAAATAGCAACGATCAGTAGTAATGGCTATATCAATGGCTATAGTGCATTTAATGCATCGTTAGATGTCAGATAAAGTAGTCGCGGACTGTCCATCCACGCATCCCGGATGGCCCGCGAGGACACTAAAAATGTATTTTACCGAACCCGTCACCTTCGGGTTTTTCTGGTTTTTCTACGACCGGACGGTCCGCTCCTGAGGCCGGATGGTACGTGCTTGGTCTCAGACGGTGCTCGCTTCTCCTTTAGACAGTCCGTAGTGTAAACGGTATTTTTTGTTGTGTTCCTGTCCGAGGCTCACCCTGTGTCGCGGACGGTCCGCCGCAGAGCCCTGGACAGTCCACCGCAAAGGCCCGGACGGTCCGCGCATAGGTGTTTTTCCAAAAATCTTCTCCTGTCCGGAATATTCAACGGTATTCCGGACAGTCGACTTAGAATAGTTGTATATGAACTTATGCACCTAAGAAATGATCAACTAGGCAAACTAGTTAGTCCATAAGGTTTGTGATGGTCGTCAAACACCAAAATCGATTATAGGAAATGTTGATGCAATTTCCCTTTCAATCTACCCCTTTTTGGTGATTGATGCCAACACAAACCAAAGCAAATACAAAGTGTAGAAATGTAATTAGATTACATTTGATAGATGTGCATAAGTTATATGAAATTAAAGCAGTTCTAAGCATATATGATTGATTTTTATATATCTAACATTTCGTACCACATTTTATATAGTTTTTGCAAGTCTTTTGAAAAAGTATTTTGAAATTCTTTTACAGTTAGCCAATGGTATAAGAATATGATTTCTAAAAGCATTTTCAAATTTTTGAAAATTCTCCCCTATTTCAAATGCTTTTCTTTTGGCTAAATAAAGGCTCCTTCTAAAGAAGTTCTCCCCTTAGCTGTCAAGAGGGTTTTTGTAAATGATTTGATATCGGAAAATGTTTTTAGAAAATAGGGTGGTGGTGCGGTCCTTTTTGCTTTGGGCCTACTACTCTCTCCCCCTTTGGCATTAAGCGCCAAAAACAAAGAGAACTAGAGGCCTTGTACAAGATATGAATGTAAATACATGAGTTGGGCAATGGAAATATGATACTGACAGAGTCGTAGTGGAAGCCTTGCCTTTGCACAAGAATAATAAGAGATATGCACCTGGAAGCACATTAGTCTTAGCCTTGACACAAGAAGAATAAGATATATGCATTTGTACCAAATGAAAGAGATATGACATGATCAAAGGTATATAAAAGAGCAATATCTGCGAGATTTCAATCAAAGTTACGAGAATTGAGGATATTGAGTTCATTCCTAAGCTTGCTAAAAGTCTTTTCACCCAGGGGCTTAGTTAAGATATCAGCTATTTGGTTGTGGGTGCTAACATAGGCAATTTCGATATCCCCCTTTTGCTGGTGATCTCTCAGAAAGTGATACCGGATGTCTATGTGCTTAGTGCGACTGTGTTCAACGAGATTATCCGCCATGTGGATTGCACTCTCATTATCACATAGGAGAGGGACTTTGCTCAACTTGTAGCCATAGTCCCTAAGGGTTTGCCTCATCTAGAGTAATTGTGCACAACAGTGTCCTACAGCAATATACTCGGCTTTGACGATGGATAGAGCTACTGAGTTTTGTTTCTTTGCAGCCCAAGAAACCAGGGATCTCCCCAGAAACTTACAAGTCTCTGATGTGCTCTTCCTATCAATTTTACATCTGGTATAATCGGCATCAGAATACCCAATTATATCAAAGGTAGATCCCTTGGGGTACCATGGCCCAAACTTAGGAGTGTAAACTAAATATCTCATGATCTTTTCACGGCCATAAGGTGAACTTCCATAGGATTTGCCTGGAACCTTGCACACATGCATATGGAAAGAATAATATCCGGTCGCGAAGCACATAAATAGAGTAAAGATCCTATCATCGATCGGTATACCTTTTGATCTACAGATTTACCTCTTGTGTCAAGGTCGAGATGCCCATTTGTTCCCATAGGAGTCTTGATGGGTTTGACATTCTTCATTCCAAACTTCTTGAGTATATCTCGATTGTACTTAGTTTGGCAGATGAAGATGCCCTCTTGGAGTTGATTGATTTGGAATCCAAGAAAATACTTCAAATCCCCCATCATAGACATCTCGAATTATGTATCATAATCCTACCAAACTCTTCACAAGATGACTTGTTAGTAGACCCAAAGATAATATCATCAACATAAATTTGGCATATAAACAAGTCTTTGTCAATTGTTTTAGTAAAGAGAGTAGGGTCAACTTTTCCGGCTTTAAAGCCATTAGTGAGAAGAAAGTCTCTTAGGCATTCATATCATGCTCTTGGGGCTTGTTTGAGCCCATAAAGCGCCTTTAAGAGCTTATAAACATGTGTAGGATACTCACTATCTTCAAAGCCGGAAGGTTGCTCAACATATACCTCTCCCTAGATAGGACCATTGAGGAAGGCACTTTTCACGTCCATTTGATATAACTTAAAGCCATGGTAAGTAGCATAGGCAAGTAATATACGAATTGACTCAAGCCTAGCTACAGGTGTGTAGGTTTCATCAAAATTCAAACCTTCGACTTGTGAATAACCATTGGCAACAAGTCGGGCTTTGTTCCTAGTCACCACACCATGCTCATCTTGTTTGTTGCGGAATACCCACTTGGTACCTACAACATTTTGGTTAGGGCGTGGAACTAAATGGCATACCTCATTCCCCGTGTAGTTAATTGTTGAGCTCCTCTTGCATTGCCACCACCCAGTCCGGATATATTAGTACATCCTCTATCATGTATGGCTCAATAGAAGACAAAAGAGTAACGTTCACAAAAATAAGCAACTCAAGATTGAGTGGTAACCCCCTTGTGGATGTCACCAAGAATAGAGTTGATGAGGTGATCTCTTTGAATTTCTTGGTGGACTCTTGGGTGTGGTGGTCTTTGATCCTGAATTTCTTGATCATCTTCCTTATCTTGATTATCTTCATCTCCCCCTTGATCAATGTCCTTCTTTTGAGGTGGCTCATCGTCTTCATCATCTTCTTATTGAGCTATTTCCTAATCTTGAGTTGGTGGAGATGCTTGTATGGAAGATTATGGTTGGTCCTATGCTTGTGAAGGCTCCTCGGATTCTTTAGGACACACATACCCAATGGAAATGTTTCTTAGCGCGACGCACGGGCTTCTTCATCATCTAGTGCATTAAGATCAACTTGCTCCACTTGGGAGCAATTAGTCTCATTAGACACAATGCCACAAGAAACTTCAACTAATCTAGTGGATTTTTTGAAGACTCTATATGCCCTTGTATTTGAGTCATAACCAAGTAAAAAGCCTTCTACTACTTTAGGAGCAAATTTAGAATATCTTCCTCTCTTAATAAGAATAAAACATTTGCTCCCAAAAACTCTAAAATAAGA
Organism: Zea mays; assembly: GCF_902167145.1. Classification (NCBI taxonomy): domain Eukaryota; kingdom Viridiplantae; phylum Streptophyta; class Magnoliopsida; order Poales; family Poaceae; genus Zea; species Zea mays. Next base: position 272,211,515 of record NC_050096.1, on the reverse strand, counting down.
TACATTGGGCTTTTTACCGGTGAGTAGTTCGTACGATGTTTTCTTAAGGATTCAGTGAAGATAGAGTCGGTTGATGGAGTAGCAAGCGTTGTTAATCGCCTCCGCCCAAAACCGATCCGGAGTCTTGTACTCATCAAGCATTGTCCTTGCCATATCCAAGAGATTTCTATTCTTTCTCTCCACAACACTGTTCTGTTGAGGTGTGTAGGGAGAAGAGAACTCATGGTTGATGCCCTCCTCCTCAAGAAATCCTTTAATTTGAGAATTCTTGAACTCTGTTCCATTGTCGCTTCTAATCTTATTGATTCTCAATCCGAACTTATTTTGAGCCCGTCTCAAGAATCTCTTTTAGGTCTCTTGGGTTTGAGATTTTCCTGCAAAAAGAACATCCAAGTGAAGCGAGAATAATCATCCACGATTACAAGACAATACTTACTCCCACCAATGATTATGTAAGCAATCGGGCCGAAGAGATCCATGTGGAGTAGCTCAAGCGGCCTCTCGGTCATCATGATGTTTTTGTGTGGATGATGAGCTCCAACCTGCTTCCCTGCTTGACATGCACTACAAATCCTGTCTTTCTCAAAATGAACATTGGTTAGTCCTAAAATGTGCTCCGCTTTAGAAGCTTGTGAAGATTCTTCATACCAACATGAGCAAGTCGGCAATGCTAGAGACAGCCTATGTTAGTCTTAGCAATTAAGCAAGTGTCTAGTTCATCATTGTTATCATTGAAATCAACTAAATATAGCTGAGCATCTAACACTCCCTTAAAAGCTATTGAATCATCATTTCTTCTAAAGATGGTAACACCAACATCAGTAAAAAGACAGTTGTAACTCATTTTGCATAATTGAGAAACAGAAAGCAAGTTGTAATCTAAAGAATCTACAAGAAAAACATTAGAAATGGAATGGTCAGGAGATATGGAAATTTTACCCAAACCTTTGACCAAACCTTGATTTCCATCCTCAAATGTGATTGCTCTTTGTGGATCATCATTTTTCTCATATTAGGAGAACATCCTTTTCTCCCCAGTCATGTGGTTTGTGCACCCGCTATCGATTATCCAACTTGTCCCACCGGATGCACAAACCTACAAAACAAATTTAGGCCTTGTTCTTAGGTACCCAAATGGTCTTGGGTTCGTTCACATGAGAAACAAGAACCTTGGGTACCCAAACACATGTCTTAGGACTCTTGTGTTTGCCCCCAACATATTTGGCAACTACCTTGCCTGATTTGTTAGTAAGCACAAAAGATGCATCAAATGTCTTAAATGAAATGCTATGTTCATTTGATGCATTATCAATCTTCTTTTTAGGCATTTTTATATGAGTTGTATGCCTAGAGCTAGAAGCCTCATTACTATACATATAAGCATGGTGAGAAATATAATGAGATTTCCTAGCATGAATTCTCCTAAATTTTGTGCTCAGGATAGTTCTCAGGATATAAAATGTGACCTTCCCTATCCTGAACCATGGGTGCCTTGCCCTTAACAAAGTTAGAAAGCATGTTCTTAGGGGCATTAAGTTTGACGTTGCTTTGGCTTCCTTGTTGGAAACCAATGACATCCTTAATGCTAGGGCGTCTCCCATTATATAGCATACTACGAGCAAATTTAAAATTTTCATTCTCTAGTTCATGCTCGACAATTTTAGCATTTAATTTGTTTATGTGATCATTTTGTTCTTTAATCATAGCAAGGTGATCATTCATAGCATCAATATTAACATCTCTACATTTAGTGCAAACGGTAACATGCTCAATAGTAGATGTAGAGGGTTTGCAAGCGTTCAATTCTTTAATCTTATAAATTAAACTAACATTTTCAGTTATAAGACAAGAAATTGAATCATTGCAAATATTAAGCTCTTTAGACAAATTTTCACATTTTTCTACTTCAAGAGCATAAACATCTTTTAGCTTAACAAACTTTTTATTTTCCTTAATGAGCAAGTCCTCTTGGTATTCCAAGATATCATCCTTCTCGTTAATGGTTTCTATCAATTCATTAATTTTCTTCTTTTGATCTTTACTAAGGTTTGCAAAAAGAGAAGTCAAATCATCATTATCATCACTAGAGTTACCCTCATCATCGGAAGTAGTGTACTTGGTGGTATCTCTAGAATGTACCTTCTTCTTTTTGCTATCCTTAACCATGAGGCATTTGTGGCCGACGTTGGGGAAGAGAAGGCCTTTGTTGATGACGATGTTGGCGGCGTCCTCGTCGAAGGAGGAGTCGGTGGAGCTCTTGTCGGAGTCCCATTTTCGCCCCATGTGTGCCTCGCCACCCTTCTTCTTGTTGTAATATCTTTTCTTTGTCATCTCCTTCTTCCCTTTCTTGTCATCGTCCCTATCACTATCACTTGTATATGGACATTTAGCGATAAAATGACCGGACTTACCACACCTGTAGCAAACCCTCTTGGAACGGGGTTTGTAGTCCTTCCCCTTCCTTTGTTTGAGGACGTGCCAGAAGCTCTTGATGATAAGAGTCATCTTCTCATTGTCGAGCTTGGAGGCGTCGATTGGGAATCTACTTGTTGGTGTAGGCTCTTCCTTCTTTTCTTTTGTTGGTTTGAACGCAACGGGTTGCACATCGGGTGTGGAGGTGGCACCTTGATTCGAGTTGACAATATGTTTGGAGTCTTTGAGCATAAGTTCAAAGCTCACAAACTTGTCAATAACCTCCTTGGAAGACATCTGTTTATATCTAGAATCTCCACGGATTAGTTGCACTTGAGTGGGACTATGAAAAACAAGAGATCTTAGAATAACCTTGACCATTTCATAGTCATCCCACTTAGTGCTCCCGAGGTTGCGGACTTGGTTGACCATTGTCTTGAGCCGGTTGTACATTGCTTGTGGCTCCTCCCCTTTGTTGAGGATGAATCAACCGAGTTCTCCCTTGATCGTTTCGTGCTTGATGATCTTGGTCACCGCGTCCCCTTCATGCGCCGTCTTGAGGACGTCCCAAATTTCTTTGGCACTCTTCAACCCTTGCACTTTGTTGTACTCCTCCCTACACAAGGAAGCAAGGAGTATGGTGGTGGCTTGGGAGTTGAAGTGCCTTATTTGGGCAACCTCATCGGAGTCATAATCCTCGTCGCCCACATGTGGTGCCTGCGCTCCAAACTCAACAATATCCCATATACTTTTGTGGAGTGAGGTTAGATGGTGCCTCATTTTATCACTCCACATACAATAATCTACACCATCAAACTATGGTGGTTTGCCTAAGGGTACGAAAAGTAAAGGAGCACGTTTAGGAATGCAAGGATAGCGAAAAGACATCTTACTATACTTCTTACGCTCTTGGCGCTTCGAAGATGTGGACTCGGCCCTAGAGGTGGAAGGTGATTAAGAATAGGTCTCGTAGTAGACCACCTTCTTCATTTTCTTTTTCTTCTTATCACCTTCCTATGTGACTTGATGGAGCCGACGGATTCCTCCTTGTGTTCCTTTTGTTTGTCTTCGGCCTCCTTTGATGGAGTCCTTTCTTTGTTCTTCTTTCCCGAAAATCCGGGCTTTTCCCTGGTCACCATCTCCCTTTTGGTGTGTTCTCCCGACATCACTTCGAGTTGTTAAACTCTAATGAAGAACCGGGCTCTGATACTAAATGAAAGTCGCCTAGAGGGGGTGAATAGGCGAAACCTGAAAATTATTCATCCGAACTATTCATCGTTCGTTCATACGAACTATTCACCGTTTATTGAATCGTTCATAATCACTATTCATTGTTATTATTCATCATCCATCCGATTGACCGAATATTCAATGGCTCATCCATCATAATGATCGGCTCACCTAAGATCTTCCAGACCAATATCTCAGTCATACGAACTCTGGTAACTAGGATTTTCCGTGCAGTAAGAATTTTCCGGTTGGTCACCCATTCCAGAATTGCTCTGAGTTGAGCACGCTTAACTTTGAGGTTCTTTTCGAACGAGGCTCACAAAAAGAAAGGCGAACCATGTTTATATGGATACACTATCAATCCTATAAAACTCTGGACCAAGATACCACAACCCGCCTGGACTAGAATATCATGTCTGCCAGACTAGAATATTAGGCCTCGCCTTACTGTTGTCACATGTGACACAATAGGTAGGAACAGTTGCCACGAACATAAACCTTCGCCCTTGAATAGCCCAAAAATAATTCTTGGCACTCTTCTCAAAAATACATTGATTTTCCAAATATCCCCAAATATTCAAATTTTGGAATATTTTAGGAATATTCTTTTTTCATTTTCTTTTTCTAATTCCTATGATTGTAAAATGCAAAACTCCTTCGTCTAGACTCTAATTTTGACAGTTCTGATTTTTAAATCCTTATCAAATTACCCTCTATCCAACCATTTCATCTTGTAATCATGTTTCAAAGTCAAGAAAACTCCAAAATACTCTTATCCCATATTTCGCTTATAATTCCCTATTCAAACCGATTATTTCGCCACTATTCTCATAAACACTAAATTCTATCTTACTAAACCATATATACCCAGCCATAAATATAACCAGTTACCCTCTCCCTCCCCACACCCTCGACACCCTGAGCCAAGGCAAACCCCCACCCACTCGGTACCCCGCTCTGCCACTACAGTTCTAGTGTTAGTTCACCCCCAATATATTCTTCGGGTAAGCATCTCTACTCCGTCAACACAAACTCTACTCAAAACTATGTTCACCTATCCACCACCATTACTGACACTATAATGAATATTTGTTGATATGCTTGTTGGTTTGTATGTTTCTTTGTTCTTGCTACGTAGTTATTGGATCGTTCGTGTTGTCCCGAGAAGGCCAGTTCTGTGAGTCTACGTCAGTCGGTGGAGCAAGAAGTGAGTTCCACGAGCCATCACCCTTTCACCGGTTAAGCATGACAAGCTTATTGGATCCCTTTGATGCATAAATTACATATGTTTTCAGACACATCCCTCTGCCTGTTATTTTACAAATTAAATTATTTTGCGACTAAGAGACATGTTAATATGGCCACCCAGCCTTAGAACTTTGTTGCAGTTCATCTTTATACTCCTTGACATCTTTATTACAAAATGATTTGAAAAAAATGTGTGAGTTTTTCAAAAGAAAATGTTTTTCAAAATGGGTATGAAGGGTTATCACCCTTGTCACCTTTGAGTGGGATGATCAGGGACTCCCTGGTTTGGGAGGGCCTTAAGGTGTTGGATCAGTCGAGTTAGGTGTGAGCATGAAGGATTGTCCCTCTCGTATAAGGACTAGTTTGTCATCACTCCTTACCTATACTCTTATCAAGTACAACCACTTGAGATTATATAGGTAGTCGGTTGATCCGAACTTGCACGGTCAGCACGCTGGGGTTATGGTGGCTGGTGAGCATCGGAAGGACAAGGAGGGGAAATAATTATGTCCTGTTTTGGGTGAGGAGGTGGCCTTGTTCCTTTCGGTTAAGCAAAAATCATGCAAGGGAGGAGAGAGTTTCTTTCGGATCTCACGACAGTGGGATTGCAGAAACCGTACTAGTGGGTAAAGTGTACACCTCTCTGTGAAGTTCAAAAATCTATTCGAATAGTCTGTGTCCATGTATATGGATGAGTTATGGCATGGATTTGACAATTAGTGTTTTGTTTTCCAAAATGGTTTGAAAAATGGTTTTAAAAAGGTCTGCCAGTTGAGCTGTGAGCTACGGTGGATGGGAAGTCCAGTAGCTACTTTTTGAAAATGAAAATCGGTGGGAAATTACCTAGATTCCTAGATGGTTTAGTCCAAGGAATTTGGTTCTTTTTTGAAAAACTTCCTGCTCCGTTGGAAGAGGATGCTCTTTGAAAATGATAAAATGTTTTACAAAATAGCCCTCCATCAAAAACTGTTTTTTCTGCAAAATATCCTGAGCTCCACATGCTCCTTGCATTATATATGGTTTCCCCATTCCATGAGTGAAGGTGGGCTGCTGGGTACGTAAGTACTCACTCTTGCTTATTTGTTGTTTTTCAGAGAAGGAGATCGCTGATCCGATAAGAGTTGTGCATTTTCCCAACCATGCATGTGGTTCTTGGATCGCTGATTTGTTTCGCTGCTTATATTGGTCTGCTTTAGGCCCACTCCGATGATATGTCCCAAGTTGTGGACAAACTCTTAAAGTTAGTCGCCACATGTATAGGTTTACCTCGTTTAAGCAGATCTGGAACCATCTGATGTATAAATATGTATACTAGCCTCCTAGGACTAGTATTTGAATCACATTTGAATCCTAGAGGATTGGGACACTTCAGCGTATCTCAAGGCTAAAACTAATGCAACCTAGAGACTAGAAACTAGGGTTTTATAAACAAGTGCCTAATGAGATAGCCAAAAGAGATGGTTGAACCAACCATCCCTCCCACCCATTTATAGGGCGTTATTTCTCTAAAGTAAACTACTGATACATAGAGCATATCCACTCAATCAGGGGCAAATTCGATCAACTCATGGGTTTTTATCTGACGACCACACGCTCTTCATGAAGTTGCTTTGCCTCAACGCACCCTTCGTGATGACGCCACATGCTGCCTCCGATTCCTGCCAGAACCACACCGCCGAGTTTTGAGGCTCAAACTCGGCGAAACCAGTCCTCCATAGCGCTGGTGGTTTTGAGGCTCAACCACCTAAACATCCATGAGATGCGTGCTCCATTTGTGTCCCCCAATATGTTGTACAATGTCCCGCCAGTCCTCGACCGCGCCGATGACACGATCCGCTCTACCACGCCCTCGTGTTGGTGCATGTCCTAAGTGTTAGTCACCACAACTAGTCATTTGGCTTCTTTAGTTCCTCGATCAAGGCCGAGCGCTCGTCCTTCGCTGCTCTAGCCCATTAGCACGAACATGTATGATCTTCACCTTCGCTGTCAACCACCATCTCTGTACTGCACACCTGCACACCACAATATGAAAGACATGGTTGCACAACACAAGCTCGTACTCTGGTTAGTCCACTCACTCACACCAAAGCACTACCATGTTGAAATCACCGATCATCAACCTGAACTACAAGGGACAAGTCAACCTTATTTTTGCAATTTGATTCTCTCAAACATTGCTCTCTATCAAGAACCACACGAGTTAACTAAATCCACCAACTTTCTCAACATGAATATACAAGTAAATTGAGAATCTTGGAGCAGCTATCGAAGATACATATAGAAAATGCCACATTAACCTTGCCCATCCATTTCTGCTGCAAGCAACTCCCGAACTCTAACATTGTAGCCTCTGACAGCCTTGACCAACCAAATTAGTAAATGCATCTCTTATTCTAATTCAACCCATGAAGTTTTTTTATTACCTTGAATCTACATGTCAAAATCTTGATTGCAATTGAGAATCAACATGCACGTTTGTTGGGGGCCTTCTCTTCCGAAGGTCCTAAAAAACGTGACTAATATGTTTTTCAGTGTAACATAGACTGCTATAGGAGGCTTTGGCTTTGAGATGAAGGTATGCGTGATATGGAGACACAACCCGAAGGCAGGATGAACGGACGCCGAAGCTATGGCTGAAGGAGCTTTGGCTTAGTATAATGATGAAGGTGGAAAATGAAACTGACCTAAAGGGGAAAAGACTACTTAGTCCTTGATAGCTCGCCTTATGATTAGCAGTAAATATCGGGGACATGAATGTAATTTTGTCTCGGCTGTGTCCCGTGCCGATAAATAGATGAACCGTAACACCGTACTGTTCACGCTGAATTGTAATCACTCTCGCGTTTTCACTTTCTGGCAAGCCGAAGGTATTAATGTAATATAAATATCATTGATGTTTATCTATGTTTATAAAATGAGAATATAAATAATCTAATGACTCGTAATGATTATTATTCTTTTGTGTTTCATGTGTCTTTATTTATATTCGTTCAATAAAATGACGAAGGTATGCCCTTCATGACTTTCGTCTGAAGATCATTATATCCCAAGGGAGATAATGCTTCGAAGGACAAAGGTCTTTAATCGTTAACAATTGTGTTGCTTTGTTCTTGATGTATAGCATCCAAGAGCAAGGACCAACATTGGCGCCCACCTCCGGTGAACTCAATCGACAACCTTCGGCAAGCATCGACTCTCGCAATGCCGTCGAAGAAGACAACGGTGCCAGGGGCTGCCCTGCAACCACTGGACACTAATTAGGAAACGCAACAAGAAGCTAGGAGTCAGAAGAGGAAGGCTACTATCCCAACACCTCAGGAGGAGGAGCTCGATCAAGAGATCAGGGATTTGGAGGCTATCCACCAACAGGTGCAAAGGAAAAGGGAAAAGATGCTTCGGCTTGCCGATCTTCAGAAGAGGATCAACAAAGCCACTGAAAAAATGTGTCACCTCACTCAGAATGACCAAGACCGAAGGCCCCAACATAGGGAGCTTCGCCAAGAAAGCCCATTCAATGATGATGAATGGTATGGTGACTTTCATCAGGGAAATTTTGCTTTTGACAATGCTTCTCCCTTGGCAGCAGAATTGCAGGCTACCCTGTGGCCACCGTCATACAAGGCACCTCAGCTCCCCATGTATGACGGGCACTCAGACCCGAAGCAATTCCTGATGAGGTACGAAGCAACCATATCCTCATACGGGGGCAATACTGCAGTCATGGCGAAGTCCTTCGTCATGGCAATCAAAAGTGTAGCTCAAACCTGGTACTCCTCTCTTCGCCAGGGACAATTACGTCATGGCAGAAGCTAAAGGATATGTTAGTGACTAGCTTTCAGGGTTTTCAAACGAAGTCGGTCACTGCCCAGGCTCTCTTTTAGTGTACGCAGGACCAGGAGGAATATTTGCATGCGTATGTCTGAAGATTCTTGCGGCTGAGAGCTCAAGCACCTACAGTGCCCAATGAGATCGTCATTGAGGCCATGATCAAGGGGCTCCGGCCAGAACCTACGGCGCAATACTTTGCAAGTAAGGCACTGCAAACTTTAGAAAAGCTTCTCCAGAAAATGGATGAGTACATCAGAGCTGACAATGATTTTCGGCAAAGAAGGGAAGAAGCCTACAGATACTCTAAACTGGCCAGGGGCTTCGGATGGAGATTCCACCCCATGCATGTCAGGTCAATTCATAATGCCAGCTCAAGTGACGACAGGGGAAACCAAACCCAAAGGCAGCAGCACAGTTCCCAATCATCAGGGGCACAACAAAGTTCCTTCAGGCCACCACCTCCAAGAGGTAGAGGGGGCAGAAGCTTCGGAGGAAGATATGAAGATCAGCTCAGGAAACTGTTTTGTTTGTTCTGTGGCAAAAACAAAGGGCATACCACGAGAACGTGTTAGGTTACAATTCAAAAGCAGAAAGAGATTGCCGAGGCTGAAGCTCGGCAGAATCAGCCGAAGCAAGTTCTACATACCGCTTCATGCTACTCTCCCTACATCCCAGAGTATGTAGGCAATCAACAGCCTACGGCCTCTGTCGCTTCAGCAAGCCATTCTCAAGCTTCCTAGGCCCAGTTGCCACCATCACCACCGCTAGCACCTACTCTGGTTCGCAGTCAGCAACTAGAAGGGCATCACCACGCTCAGCAACAGCGTGATTTTCAGGAGGAGTCCAAAGCTCGCACAGTCAACGGCATTGTGCCTGAGTCGAAGCACATTTACTAAAGAATATCCTAACCAGGTGTATCTTCGTTTTGTCTGTCATTTTATTTTCTTGCATGAAAAACAGTTCATGGAGGTTTAACCTCCAATTTGATGTAATAATATTGTGGCCACACCATCAAGTGTAGCATGCAACCCCTCAACAATGCTTCCGAAGCTACAAAGTCCTTCCTAAGGGAGCACAGAGTAAGTTCTAAAGCTCAAAAGTCATTCCTAAGGGAATGCAGAGTCAATATGCCACCGAAATAAAAGGTGAAGAAGCTAAAAAGTCGTTCCTAAGGGAATGCAGAGCTTAAATACCACCAAAATAGAATGTGAAGAAGCTCAAAAGTCGTTCCTAAGGGGATGCAGAGCTTAAATACCACCGAAATAGAAGGTGAAGAGACTCAAAAGACGTTCCTAAGGGGATGTAGAGTCTGGGTGTGTTTTTGTGTGGGTATGTGACTACGGCATAAACATCATGCTGCATCATATCATTGCATCATTTCACATAGCATTACATCATACATCATGTCGCATCAGCAACAAGATTGTGGAGAAGGAAAGTTGCTTATTTCAAAATATGCGATGAATGGAACAATGTGCTGGAGCACAAAGTGTACCTTCAGCAATTATAATTTTACATGCCAAGAAAATCTTCGTCGACAACAATATTATACAACAGTTGTACTACAGAAGGGCTCTTTCTTTATGAAGCATGAAAATAAGGGAAGGTGTTTTTTCGCCGAAGGCTCAAAAATGGCATCTACGCAAATTTCGTGCATCGCAAAGAAATATATTACATTAATATACACACAGATATTCAATGTTTAACCCATATACAAATATTACATTTCCCAGATACTACATTTCTTAAGTACACAAGAATTCAGTCATCTTTTAATATCTTCCCAACAGCCTTATTCAGGAGTTTGTCGACAGCTTCATCAACGGCTTCTTTGGCAATCTTTATTGTTTCTAGTGTTGCTTTCATGGCTGGATCAACCTCGGGATCATATGTCTTGAGTGGTGGTGAAAGTTCAGCTACAACAAAATAGCAAGTTGTTAATCCGAAGCCAGAAACAAATATTGAAGCTAAGATCTAGTAATAATATCTATACGCCTTGCGCGCTCAGCAGCCTCTTCGGCTCGCTTGGCTTCTTCTCGGGCATCATGGGATTCTTTTTCATTTTTCTTTATAGCTTCGTCGGCTATTTCGCGACCGCCTTCATCCAAACATTGGAATAAAATTTCCTGCCCATCAAAGTAGCTTCAGCCAAAGGCTCCTTCATGCCATCTATGGAGAAGACGGTTTCCGTCTGGGCTGCAGCTTTAACATGTTCGCAGCCAGTTTTCTCTAAAATTGCTGCAATCCCTCGGGCACAGGTGAAGGCGCAAAAATCCCCGCGGTCGCTAAGAATTTCTTCAAAAGCTTCACCCTCTTCACTGATCCATTCAATGACTCCTTTAGGATCGCCTCGAATAAACTTTTGCTCTGATGAGTATGCACCAACCTTGGCAAAGCTATCTTTTCATTTCTTGGCGCAATCTAAGGATTTCTCATAGCATCTTTCCTTGGATTTACGAAGCTCTTTCACATTCTTTTCCAACCTTGCACTTGTCCATTCACTTATCTCTTGCTTTGCCTTTGCAAGTTCAAAGTTTTCATTAGCTTCGGCAAGCTTTTTCTGAAGATCTTCGACTTCGGTTGTATGAGTTGCGGACTGTGCAGTAAGTTTGACTTCGCTGACCTTTACTTTGTCTACCAAGGAAAGCAGAATTTTATCCTTTTCTAGGGCTTCATTACTCAGTCTAATAACCTCTGACCGAAGGTTCCTAAGGGCTATTTGGCAGCTTTCGTCTTCAACATTCTTTTGTGCCCTTAAAGCAATGCTCAAGATTAAGCCCTACAAAAAAGGGGATCAACACAATAATAAAAGATACAAAAATAATATGTTTATAAGTCAAAACATCTTTACCTTCAGACTGTTGTAAGCGAGGCTGTCTACAAGGTCATCATTCGACATTGCAGATAGGCCAAGCTCGAGCTTCGGAAACCCTATGTTCCTTGCCATCTCCCCGCAAACAGATATCTCCTTGTTGTCCGGAAGGCAGTACAGAAAGTCGTCTTCATCTGTGCCATTATACACCAAGGATCCTTTTGGGTACTTTAAATCCCTGTCATAATGCTTAGGTTTGAACTCTGCGCAGAGGGGTACACTTTACCCACTAGTCCAGCTCTGCGATCTCATGGCCAATGAGATCCGAATCCGAATCTCTTTCCTTCCTCGCATGTCCTAACCTTAACGGTTATACCGGAAGGAGTCAGGCCACCGCCATGTCCAAACCGGACAAAACATTCCCCCTCCTTATCCTCCCGTTGCTCCCCAGCCTTCATAACCCTGGGGTTGGACCGTACGAGTTCAGATTGAGTGACTGCCCATACAGTCTCGAGTGGTTGTACTTATCATGAGTACAGGTAGTGAAGGATGACAAACCGGTCCTTATATGAGGGGACAATCCTTCTGCTCACGCCTAAACCAGTTGAGCCATCACCTTAGGCCCTCCCCTAAACCAGGGAGTCCCTGATCATCCCACTCACAAGGTGATAAGGGTGAAAACCCTTCATCATACACATTTTGAAAAGTATTTTCTTTTGAAAACTCACACCTTTTCTCAAATCATTTGTAACAAATATATCAAGGATTGATTGCGGCAAGTGGCTAGGTGGCCATAATAACTTGTCTCAAAATCATATCATGCATAAAATAACAGGCTGAGGGTTGTGGTTGAAAAATCATAGGTAATTTATGCATCAAAGGGATCCATTGAGCTTGTCGTGCTTATCCGGCGAAAGGGGAAGGAGAGCTTGCAGAACTGGCTTCTAGCTCCACCGCCTGGCGTAGACATGCAGATCTGGCCTCCACGAGATGGCACGAACGCTCCGATAACTATGCAACATGAACAAGCAAACATACAAACCAGCAAGTATACCAACAAATATTTAGTATAGTGGTCAGAATAGCGATATATGGATGGGCAGAGCCTTGAGTAGAATATGTGTCATGTGGTGTTGTGATATTACTGGTGGTGGAGCGGAGGTGCTTACCAGGAGGGTGGACTGGAGGCGAAGCGACACTATGCGTGTAGCCGGCAGAGCGGAGTAACTGAGTGGGTGGGGTGTTTGCCTTGGCTGAGGGTGTTGAGTGTGTGTGGAGAGGGAGAGGGTAGCTGGGTGTATTTATAGCTGAGTGTATGTGGTGTAACACAGTGAAGTTCACTGTTGGTGAGAATAGTGACGAATGAATCGTCTGACTTAGTATGAAGATGAGAGTTATAGGCAGAATATGGGACAAGAGTATTTTGGGAGTTTTCTGGAATATGAACCATGCTTAAGGGATGACATGGTTGGATAGGGAATAATTCGATAAGAATTTAGAAACAAGAATTATTGGAATCGGAGTTTGGAAGCCTGGTTCGAAGGAATCTCAAAGTTAAGTGTGCTCAACTTGGAGAAACCTGGGATGGGTGACTAGATGGGAAGTTCCCACTGGAAGGAAAATCACAGTCACCGGAGTTCGTATGACTGAAATATTGGTCTGGCTGGTCTTAGGTGGACTGGACAGCATGACCGATGAGTAGTTGAAATTTGGAGTGATCGGATTATCGATGAATAATAACGATGAATAGTGACGACGAAAAGGTTGCCATAGATATCATCGATGAATAGTAACGATAAACAGTAACGATGATGAATAGTAATGATGAATAGTAATGGTGAATAGTGATGATGGATAGTCCGTTCGAACGAACGATGAATATTGACGATGAACGAACGATGAATGATGAATAGGAACTATGAACGAACGGACGAACGATCGAATGATCGGACGAACGAACGATCGGAATTTCGGCAGCATAACGGCAGGACAAAGATTATCTGGAAGAACGATGAATAGGGACTATGAATGAACGATGAACGATGAATAGGAACTATGAACGAACGATGAACGATCGAATGATCGAACGAACGAACGATCGGAATTTTGGCAGCATAACGGCAGGAAAAAGATTATTTGGACGAACGAACGTACGAACGATCGAATGATCGGACGAACGAATGATCGAAATTTTGGCAGCATAACGGCAGGACAAAGATTATCTGGAAGAACAATGAATAGGGACTATGAACGAACGATGAACGATGAATAGGAACTATGAACGAACGATGAACGATCGAATGATCGAACGAACGAACGATCAGAATTTCGGCAGCATAATGGCAGGAAAAAGATTATTTGGACGAACGGACGAACGGACCATGAACGATCGGACGAACGAACAAACAAACTAAGAACAGGGGGACGAACGATCGAAGAACGACCGAACGATCCTTATGCTAGTGTGTGCTTGTGTGGAACATGGAGTGGGTTTGTGGGGGGGGGGGAGAGAGTTGCCATGAAATGGCTTGGGGTGGGATGAGAGGAGGCCCTTGCCCCTCTATTTATAGCCATGGTGGGGGGTTAGGGGGAGGGATGAGAGGATTAGTGGGAGGATGAGAGGATTAGTGGGAGATTATCATGTATTTGTCTTGTATAAGTGAGATTAGCTTGTAGAGTTCAACGTATGACACCGGAGGCATACATATACGTATGAGCATGAGGAAAGTTATGAAGAAAATATTTGGAGGGACTTGAAAAATGATTCTAAAGGTATTTCTGAGGAAGAAAATACGTGGAGATATATCGGTGGAATATTTGGACAGTATTTCTGGAAAGAACTTGAGGGGATTACTGGGGAAATATCTGGGAAGTATTTCTGGAAAGAATTTGAGGGGGATCACTAGAGAAACATTTGTAGGATATTTTGAGGAGGATTTTAGAGAGAATATAAATCACTATATTTTATTTGCTGATATCAACTTGCAAACAAACATTTTGAAACGAAATTTAAAATTCATTTTGAATTTAGAGCAAGTTTGAGAAAATTCTAAGATTTGAATTTTTGGGATGCTACATCTAGTACGCTGGCCATTCTCTTCCTCTTTGGAGTTATTGCAGGATTTTTTTATACCTCCGTCGATTTCCTCAATTATGGCTTTTCAGTCGTTTTTGCCTTAGCTTCGGCAGGACAATTCAGCACATCGGCTATTTCAGCTTCTGTCTGCTCCGCTGCTGTCTTCAGAATTAGTTCTTCGGCTGATCCCGTTGTCGCTTCAGCAGGAGCGGGGAGCTCTGGCTCAACAGCGGAAGAAGGCCCCTCGGTAAGCTTCGGCACACTGGTCGTTTCAATGTACCTGGGCCGGTGTGTCAAATTTTTAATCTTTTTACCTTTCGGCGTAGCAGAGATGGCTGAAGCAATAGCTTTTCTTTTCTTTCCCTACTTTCGCGAGGGATAACAATAGTCTAGGTATACAGAACCAATTACATCAAAAACTCTGTTTAATATTCTCTTGCCTCGCCCTCCGAAGGCTAATGTCATGGCATCATCTTCGACCCTTGTGTAGGCCCCAAGCAATTCGTCACTAGTTGCCTCAACACAATTTAACCAGTCATCATTCGGATCATCAAATTGATCTCTGTATCTAAAGGTGTATTTCAGATAAACCAAGCCACCTTGACTGGACCCGGCAGCAGCTTCCTTCGGCATCTCTCATTCACTCACAAGAGGTCACACTCTATAAGCAATATGCTCTTGGACTAAGTCTCTTGTGCCAATAAAAGTGCATAAACTATTAAAAGCCTTCTGGCATGCTTCAATTTCATTTCCAAGAGCAGTGGCTGGCATGCTGATGCCGAAGCGACACCAAATAGTGCATTGGATGATCCCCTTTATATCTTCTCTTTCAACTAAGTTGTTCTTTACATAAAACCACTCTTCCATCCAGGCTCCTGGCCACCTCTTCCGAAACGTCGGGACTGGATAGCTCACATCAGAGCGAGGCACGAAGCCGTAACAACCAAAATTATTATGATATTGCTCTTTGCCAGTAGCCTTCGTCTCATAGAACAGCTCATGCATGTTACAGAAGCATTTTGCACTCGGCTCTAGTCCCTGGCTCCTCATGGCCCAAATGAAAATCCCCATTCTGATGATAGCTTCAGGGGTAATCTGATGAAGGTAAATCTCAAAAGTCTTCAGAACTTCAACTAAAAATTTACTCAAGGAAAACTGAAGCCCTGCCTTCATGAAGCTCCTGTAGACAACAACTTCGTCTACTTCGGGTGCAGGGGCAGTGCTATCTCCTGCAGCCCTCACAATAGAAATATCACGGAAATATCTTCCTTTCATAGCATCAATCCGACTTTGCTTGATGGTTGATTTTCCGAACATGGTATGACTCGGCCGCCAGGGCCGATCTTCGGCATCTTCGTTTCCACTCTCCAAATCAAAACTTTCACTATCGCCGGAATCCTCAGATAACCCAGCCAGTATTTCATTGGTGATTTTCTCTGTGTTCGTCTTCTCCATAGCTTCATAAAACCCAGCCAATGTAGGGTTGACTACCTTCTTCTCTACAGCCATTTAGCCAGCGGTTGTACAAATGCCGAAGCTTGCAATTTAATCAAAACTTGGCAGAGCAAGAAAATTTAGAATGATAAAAATAGCGCAAGTAGTTGAAATGGCACATCAAATGCTATCAATGCGAGTCCCTATTTGTATGCCCAGCGTATCACATTTGGTGGGCCCTACATGTCAGTGTCTTTCGCTATTCTAGCGAAGGGAATGTGTTTTTTGGACCTTCGGCTAAAGGCCTTCGTTCATATCAAAGTCTGAATTTGTTAACAAATAAACAAATTAATACTGTGAGGGGCTACTGTTGGGGGCCTTCTCTTCCGAAAGTCCTAAAAAACGTGACTAATATGTTTTTCTGTGTAACATAGACTCTTTGGAAGAGCTTCGTAAAGAAAATCAGAACCGCACAAAGTGTTGGATCATGAGGGAGCACAAACATCATTTCAGCGAATGGTTAATGGACAAAAACATCCCATTCACACACTGTTTGGAAGAGAAAATAATGAAGAATTTGGCTTCTGGGCCATCGTGTTTAGTGACATCATGGCAAGCATATGACATCAATGGGTACACATTCTACACTAAATCAAAAGACATGAAATGTGTTGCGCAAAATAGCGGTGTTCGTATCGATGCTTTTGACCTACAGGGACAGAAGACCACATATTTTGGATTCATAGAGGAAATATGGGAACTTGATTATGGCCCAAACATGAAAATACCCTTATTTCAGTGCCAATGGGTACAATATCTCGTGGGGGTGACAGTGGATAACTACGGACTCACACTGGTAGACTTAAAGAAAGTAGGATATAAAGATGACCCGTGGGTTCTCGCCGAATGAGAAGATGCATGTAGTTATTTCTGGAAAGCAAAAATTTGTTGGAGTTGAGAATGTGGGAGACGGAGATGAGGAATACAATGAGTATGAAGAGATGTCCGTCTTTAACGGTCCAGAGAGAATCAAGCGTGTGGAAAAGAAAATTGATAAGAACTTAAAGCCATACATGCGGAAAAATGGTAGTTCATGAAAAATTGTATGAACCAAATTGTATTTAGCATGTATGATCGACTATGCATTGAGGTTACCAATTAATTTAAAATCTCTCTAGTTATCTAAGTGTGCTATTAAAATTCATTTAAATTGTATTTGGCATATTTTTGTTAAAAAATATTAATATGGTAATCAAATCACAATCGGGTCTAATTGAGAACCGCCTGTGATACGAATCGCGTATCACAGGCGGTTTTTTATTTCGGACCGTTTGTGATACGAATACATCATAGGCGATCCAAATAGCCTGGGACATCCCAGGCGGTTTTCTAGCCGAACCGCCTGGGATGTAAAAAGTCTTTCGCTTGTATAGAGCCAAATTGTAGTAGTGAGGAGGCTTTGACTTTGAGATGAAAGTATGTGTGGTATGGAGATACAACCCAAAGACAGGATGAACGGACGCCGAAGTTGTGACTGAAGGAGCTTCAGCTTAGTATAATGATGAAGGTGGAAAATGAAACCGATCTAAAGGGGAAAAGACTACTTAGTCCTTGATAGCTCGCTTTATGATTAGCAGTAAATGTCAGGGACATGAATGTAATTTTGTCCGGGCTGCGTCCCGTGCCTATAAATAGATGAACAGTAACATCGTACTGTTCACGCTGAATTGTAATCACTCTCGCGTTTTCACTTTCTGGCAAGCCGAAGGTATTAATGTAATATAAATATCATTGATGTTTATCTATGTTTATAAAATGAGAATACAAATAATCTAATGATTCGTAATGATTATTCATATTCTTTTGTGTTTCATGTATCTTTATTTATATTCATTAACTAAAATGACGAAGGTATGTCCTTCATGACTTTCGTCTGAAGATCATTGTATCCCAAGGGAGATAATATTTCGAAGGACGAAGCTCTTTAATCGTTAACAATTGTGTTGCTTTGTTCTTGATGTATAGCATCCGAGAGCAAGGACTAACAGTGTTGAGTTTGTCATTGTCTCTGTCCCATGGTATGACTAGCATGTTCCTAACAATCTCTCCACCCGTTGGGACGCCACAACGTGGAGTAGGCAAGCATTGGTCTTGGCCGAACCACGGGATAAACCACTGTGACATCTCTGTGTTTGATCTCTTGTGGTATTGTGTTTTGTTGAGACTCCTCTCTAGCCACTTGGCGATTATTGTGCTAACACTTAACAAGTTTTTGTGGCTATAAGTTTAAGTTTCACAGGATCACCTATTCACCCCCCCCCCCTCTAGGTGCTCTCAATTGGTATCGGAGCCGTTCTCTTCAAGAAAGGGACTAACCGCCCGAAGAGATGGATCCTAAAGGCAAGGGGATGGTGATCAACGACAAGGAGAAGGAGTCCTTCGTCAACGAGCCAAATGATGACAAGCCCACCGACTCAGGCTCGGGCCACAAAAGAAAAGACGGGAGGAAGAAGAAGACAAGGCGCATCAAGGAAATTGTCTACTACGACAGCGACGAATCTTCCTCCTCCCAAAAGGACAACGACGACTACGATAGACGAAAGACGGTTAACTCAAACTTTTCTTTCGATTATTCGCGCATCCCGCATAGTTCAAATGCTCAATTGCTCCCCATTCCACTTGGCAAGCCCCCTCACTTTGATGGAGAGGATTACGGATTTTGGAGCCACAAAATGCGTACTCACCTGTTTTCTCTCCATCCAAGCATTTGGGAGATTGTGGAAAGTGGAATGAAATTTGATAGCTCAGATAGCCCTGTGTTTATTAATGAACAGATTCATAAAAATGCACAAGCTACTACTGTGTTGCTAGCTTCCTTGTGCAGGGACGAGTATCACAAGGTGAGCGGCTTGGACAATGCCAAGCAGATCTGGGACACCCTCAAGATCTCTCATGAGGGAAACGACGTCACCTTGCTCACCAAAATGGAGTTGGTGGAGGGCGAGCTTGGACGGTTCGCGATGATAAGGGGCGAGGAGCCGACACAAACATACAACCGGCTCAAGACCCTTATCAACAAAATAAGGAGCTACGGGAGCACGCGATGGACGGACCACGACGTCGTCCGCCTAATGCTAAGGTCATTTACCGTTCTTGATCCTCATTTGGTGAACAATATTCGTGAAAATCCCAGGTACACCAAGATGTCGCCCGAAGAAGTTCTTGGGAAATTCGTTAGCGGGCGAATGATGATCAAGGAGGCGAGGTACGTGGACGACGCCTTGAATGGTCCGATCAACGAGCCGCAACCCCTTGCTCTCAAGGCAACACGAAGCAAGGAGGCGCTACCTAGCAAGGTGGCACAGTTTGAGGCGGCCGGACTTAATGATGAAGAGATGGCTCTCATCATCAAAAGATTCAAGACGGTGCTTAAAGGTCGCAAGGGACAACCAAGCAAGACCAAAGCCAAGGGGAAGCGCTCATGCTTCAAATGCGGTAAGCTTGGTCATTTTATTGCTAACTGTCCCGACAATGATAGTGATCAGGATCAAGGGAACAAGAGGGAGAAAAAGAAGAACTATAAGAAGGCAAAGGGCGAGGCTCATCTTGGCAAGGAGTGGGATTCGGACTGCTCTTCGTCCGACTCCGACAATGAAGGACTCGCCGCCACCGCCTTCAACAAGTCATCCCTCTTCCCCAACGAGCGTCACACTTGCCTCATGGCAAGGGAGAAGAAAGTAAGCACTCATAACACTAGTACTTATGCTTCTTCGAGTGAGGATGAGTCTAGTGATGATGATGAGATAGATTACTCATGCTTATTCAAGGGATTAGATAGAACCAAGGTAGACAAAATTAATGAATTAATTGATGCCTTGAATGATAGGAATATACTCTTAGAAAAGCAAGAGGATTTGTTGTATGAAGAGCATGATAAATTTGTAGAAGCTCAGAAATCTCTTGCTCTAGAAATTAAAAGGAATGAAATGCTCTCCAGTGAATTATCTTCTTGTCATGAAACTATTGCTAAGTTAAAAGGTTTTAATGATGATTTAAATGCTAAACTAGAAGTAGCCTGTAAATCTAATTCTTGTGTAGAGATTGTTGAAACTTGCAATAGGTGTAAAGATTTTGACATTGATGCTTGTAGTAAACACCTAGTTTCAATTTCCAAACTTAATGATGAATTGGCTAGTCTTAATGCCCAACTTAAGACTAGCAAAAGTGAATTTGATAAATTAAAATTTGCAAGGGATGCCTACACAATTGGTAGACACCCCTCAATTAAGGATGGACTTGGCTACAAGAGGGAAGCCAAGAACTTGACAAGCCATAAGGCTCCTATCTCCGCCAAGGAGAAAGGGAAGGCTCCTATGGTTAGTAGTGCTAAAAAGAACCATGCTTTTATGTACCATGATAGGAGACAAACTAGAAATGTGTATAGGAGTTATAATGCTTTTGATGATTTTGATTCTCATGCTATGTTTGCTTCTAGTTCTTCCGATATGCATGATAGAAATATGTCTAGAAGAAATACTATTCATCATGTGCCTAGAAAGAATATTATTCATGCTCCTAGGAAAGTAGTAAATGAACCTTCTACAATTTATTGTGCTTTAAATGCTTCCTTTGCTATTTGTAGAAAGGATAGGAAAATAGTTGCTAGGAAGTTAGGGGCAAAATGCAAGGGAGACAAAACTTGCATTTGGGTCCCTAAGGATATTTGCACTAACCTTGTAGGACCCAACATGAGTTGGGTACCTAAGACTCAAGCCTAAATTTGCCTTGCAGGTTTATGCATCCGGGGGTTCAAGCTGGATTATCGACAGCGGATGCACAAACCATATGACGGGGGAGAAGAAGATGTTCACCTCCTATGTCAAGAATAAAGATTCCCAAGATTCAATTATATTCGGTGATGGGAATCAAGGCAAGGTAAAACGGTTAGGTAAAATTGCAATTTCTAATGAGCACTCTATCTCTAATGTGTTTTTAGTTGAGTCTCTTGGCTACAATTTGCTATCTGTTAGCCAACTATGCAATATGGGATATAATTGTCTTTTTACAAATGTAGGTGTGTCTGTCTTTAGAAGAAGTGATGGTTCACTAGCATTTAAGGGTGTATTAGACGGCAAACTTTATTTAGTTGATTTTGCAAAAGAGGAGGCCGGTCTAGATGCATGCTTAATTGCTAAGACTGGCATGGGCTGGCTGTGGCATCGCCGCTTAGCACATGTGGGGATGAAGAACCTTCACAAGCTTCTAAAGGGAGAACACGTGATAGGTTTGACTAATGTGCATTTCGAAAAAGATAGACCTTGTGCAGCTTGTCAAGCAGGTAAACAAGTAGGAGGAGTGCATCACAGCAAGAATGTGATGACCACTTCAAGACCCCTGGAGTTACTACATATGGACCTCTTCGGACCCGTCGCCTATCTAAGCATAGGAGGAAGTAAGTATGGTCTAGTTATCGTTGATGACTTTTCCCGCTTCACTTGGGTTTTCTTTTTGCAGGATAAGTCTGAAACCCAAGGAACCCTCAAGCGCTTCCTAAGGAGAGCTCAAAATGAGTTTGAGCTCAAAGTGAAGAAGATAAGGAGCGACAACGGGTCCGAGTTCAAGAACCTTCAAGTGGAGGAGTTTCTTGAGGAGGAGGGGATCAAGCACGAGTTCTCCGCTCCCTACACACCACAGCAAAATGGTGTGGTAGAGAGGAAGAACAGGACACTCATTGATATGGCGAGGACGATGCTTGGAGAGTTCAAGACCCCCGAGTGCTTTTGGTCGGAAGCCGTGAACACGGCTTGTCACGCCATCAACAGGGTCTACCTTCACCGCCTTCTCAAGAAGACGTCGTATGAGCTTCTAACCGGTAACAAACCCAATGTATCTTACTTTCGTGTATTTGGGAGCAAATGCTACATTCTAGTAAAGAAGGGTAGAAATTCTAAGTTTGCTCCCAAAGCTGTAGAAGGGTTTTTGTTAGGTTATGACTCAAATACAAAGGCGTATAGAGTCTTCAACAAATCATCGGGTTTGGTTGAAGTCTCTAGCGACGTTGTATTTGATGAGACTAATGGCTCTCCAAGAGAGCAAGTTGTTGATTGTGATGATGTAGATGAAGAAGATGTTCCGACGGCCGCTATACGAACCATGGCGATTGGAGAAGTGCGGCCACAAGAACAAGATGAACGAGATCAACCTTCTTCCTCAACAACGGTGCATCCCCCAACTCAAGACGATGAACAGGTTCATCAACAGGAGGCGTGTGATCAAGGGGGAGCACAAGATGTTCATGTGATGGAGGAAGAAGCGCAACCGACACCTCCAACCCAAGTTCGAGCGATGATTCAAAGGAATCATCCCGTCGATCAAATTCTGGGTGATATTAGCAAGGGAGTAACAACTCGATCTCGATTAGTTAATTTTTGTGAGCATTACTCCTTTGTCTCTTCTACTGAGCCTTTCAGGGTAGAAGAGGCCTTGCTAGATCTGGACTGGGTGTTGGCCATGCAAGAGGAGCTCAACAACTTCAAGAGAAATGAAGTTTGGTCGCTGGTACCTCGTCCTAAGCAAAATGTTGTGGGAACCAAGTGGGTGTTCCGCAACAAATAGGACGAGCACGGGGTGGTGACGAGGAACAAGGCTCGACTTGTGGCAAAAGGTTATGCCCAAGTCGCGGGTTTGGACTTCGAGGAGACTTTTGCTCCTGTGGCTAGGCTAGAATCAATTCGTATCTTGCTAGCATATGCCGCTCACCATTCTTTCAGGTTGTACCAAATGGATGTGAAGAGCGCGTTCCTCAACGGGCCGATCAAGGAGGAGGTGTACGTAGAGCAACCCCCTGGCTTCGAGGATGAACGGTACCCCGACCATGTGTGTAAGCTCGCTAAGGCGCTCTATGGACTTAAGCAAGCCCCAAGAGCATGGTATGAATGCCTTAGAGACTTTTTAATTGCTAATGCTTTCAAGGTTGGGAAAGCCGATCCAACTCTTTTTACTAAGACTTGCAATGGTGATCTTTTTGTGTGCCAAATTTTTGTCGATGACATAATATTTGGTTCTACTAACCAAAAGTCTTGTGAAGAGTTTAGCAGGGTGATGACGCAGAAATTCGAGATGTCGATGATGGGCAAGTTGAACTACTTCCTTGGGTTCCAAGTGAAGCAACTCAAGGATGGCACCTTCATCTCCCAAATGAAGTACACGCAAGATCTGCTAAAGCGGTTTGGGATGAAGGACGCCAAGCCCGCAAAGACTCCGATGGGAACCGACGGACACACCGACCTCAACAAAGGAGGTAAGTCCGTTGATCAAAAAGCATACCGGTCAATGATAGGGTCTTTACTTTATTTATGTGCTAGTAGACCGGATATTATGCTTAGCGTATGCATGTGTGCTAGATTTCAATCCGAACCTAAGGAGTGTCACTTAGTGGCGGTGAAGCGAATTCTAAGATATTTGGTTGCTACGCCTTGCTTCGGGCTCTGGTATCCAAAAGGGTCTACCTTTGACTTGGTTGGATACTCAGATTCCGACAATGCTGGATGTAAGGTCGATAGGAAGAGTACATCAGGGACGTGCCAATTCTTAGGAAGGTCCCTGGTGTCGTGGAACTCTAAGAAACAAACCTCCGTTGCCCTATCCACCGCTGAGGCCGAGTATGTTGCCGCAGGACAGTGTTGCGCGCAACTACTTTGGATGAGGCAAACCCTCCGGGACTTTGGCTACAATCTGAGCAAAGTCCCACTCCTATGTGATAATGAGAGTGCTATCCGCATGGCGGAAAATCCTGTTGAACACAATCGCACAAAGCACATAGACATCCGGCATCACTTTTTGAGAGACCACCAGCAAAAGGGAGATATCGAAGTGTTTCATGTTAGCACCGAGAACCAGCTAGCCGATATCTTTACCAAGCCTCTAGATGAGAAGACCTTTTGCAGGCTGCGTAGTGAGCTAAATGTCTTAGATTCGCGGAACTTGGATTGAATTGTAGCATACATATGTTTATGCCTTTGATCATGTTCATTCTGCATTTTGTTGCTTATTGTGGTGCTCATGTTGTACAAACATTCCCCGGACCTCACAAGTCCTTGTGTAAGTGATGCACATATTTAGGGGGAGTTGTGCTACAACTTGACCCTTTGAGACTAACCATATGCTTGAGGTTGGTTGTTTTAGTCTCCAAGGAGGATTGAAAGGGAAAAGGTGGACTTGGACCATGCAAGACTTCCACTGCACTCCGATGAAAAGAGTAACTCTTCCAAGTTCATCCTTAAACTCTTATTGCCTATTTTGCTCTTAATTGAAGAATTTGGTGAGGCAATGGGGTTACTGGGCCAAGATTGATCCCGTTTTGGTGCTTGATGCCAAAGGGGGAGAAAATAAAGGCCAAAGAAATGGATGGATCAGCTACCACTTGAGAAATTTTGAAAATAGTAGAATAGAGCTTTTGGTTTGTCAAAACTCTTGCATTGTCTCCTTTGTCAAAAGTTGGCCTCTTGTGGGGAGAAGTGTTGATTATGGGAAATAGGGGGATGTTGGGGGTCTTCGTCCTCCGAAGGTCCTCAAAAACATGATTTGACAATGTTTTCCAAGTGGATTATGTGAACAGGTATCTTCGGACTCAGAATTACGAACATGAAGTGCGCTCAGGACGAAGCCTGAACCAGACGAAGGACGGGTTGATTACCAAGCTCCACAAAGGATGGTGCACAGCCGAAGCTGTGTGCAGAGAAGCTTCGTCGCGATAATAGAGGGGGGAACCGACTTAAAGATGAAAAGACTACGTGGACCTTGTCAGATTTCCATAAGTCATTGACAAATGTAATGGACATAAATGTAATTTTACGTGGGCTGCGTCTCGCGTCTATAAATAGATGAACAGTACTCCCGTACTGTTCAGGCTGACTTGGCATTTGCTTTTGCGTCACGCTTGTACTTTCTACCCTCTCTCAGGACCGAAGGTACATTTGTAATTTGAAATCATTTCTATTTTTCCATGTTAATAAAATAGAAATGATTTTATGATGATGCTTATATCATATTTCATGCTTTATACGAATCCTTCGTCATTACTTATTATGTTTACGAAGGTTTGTCTCTTATGACCTTCGTCCGAAACTCATTATTTCCCGAAGGGACATAATGCTTCGAAGGACGAAGGACTTTAACGCTTAACATTTTTTATGTTGCCTTGTTCTTAATTCGAAGCATTTGAGAACAAGTCCCCAACATTGGCGCCCACCTCCGGTGAACTCACTTCCACTTCGAGTTTTTTGAACATCTTCGGAAGCTATAGACCCTCGCTATGGCACCGAAGAAAGCTTCAGCGACTGGGGCTGCAGCACTGCAACCGCTGGACCCCAATCAGGAGACCGTCTCTCTCCGGGAGGCCCGAAACCAGAAGAGGAAGGCTGTCAGCCCGACGATTCAGGAGGATGAACTAGATCAAGAAATCAGGGACATGGAGATGCTACATCAACAAGTGCAGAGGAAGAAGGAGAAGATGGCCAGACTAGCTGAGCTGCAGAGGCAGATAGACGAAGCTTCTGAAGAAGTCCGTCATCTTACCCACGATGAGCAGAACCGAAGGCCTCAACAAAAAGACCTTCATCAGGAGGGCTTCTTCAATGAAGATGACTGGTATGATAATTTTCATCATGGAAATTTTGTTTTCGACGATGCTTCTCCTCTGTCCGCTGAGCTGCAGGCTACACCTTGGCCTTCGTCCTATAAGCCACCCCAGCTTCCCATGTTCGATGGCCATTCGGACCCGAAGCAGTTCTTGATGAGTTACGAAGCAACAGTGTCTTCGTATGGTGGCAATGCTGCAGTAATGGCAAAGTCTTTCGTTATGGCCGTCAGGAGTGTTGCTCAGACCTGGTATTCCTCCCTTCGGCCAGGAACGATCACTTCATGGCAGAAGCTGAAGGATATGTTATTGACCAGCTTTCAAGGATTTCAGACGAAGCCGGTCACTGCTCAAGCCTTGTTCCAGTGTACTCAGGATCATGAAGAATACCTTCAGGCGTATGTTAGAAGATTCTTGCGTTTGAGGGCGCAGGCACCAACGGTGCCCAATGAAATTGTCACCGAAGCCATGATCAAGGGACTTCGTCCTGGACCTGCTGCTCAATACTTTGCTAGGAAGCCTCCTCAGACCCTGGAGAAGCTGCTCCAAAAAATGGACGAGTACATTCGTGCTGACAATGACTTTCGCCAAAGAAGGGAGGAGGCCTTCAGATTTTCCGAAATGACCAGGGGCTTCGGAGGAAGATCCTATCCGAGGCATGTCAGGTCCATCCACAACTCCACTCAGAATGATGATAAGGGGAGTCAGCAGAACAGACCGCAGTGCTCTTCACAAGCTTCGGGGCAACAGCAAAGCTCCTTCCGACCACCAGCTCCAAGAGGCAGAGGCGCCAGGGGCTTCGGCGGAAGATTCGGGGATCAACCCAGAAGAATATTTTGCTTATTCTGTGGTGAAAACAAAGGTCATACTACCAGGATGTGTCATGTTACCATTCAGAAGCAAAAAGAGATAGCCGAAGCTGCCGCGCAACAGGCTCAGCCGAAGCAGGTCATGCACACTGCTTCGTATCATTCGCCCTACATCCCAGAATATGTGGGCAACCATCCTGCACTCTCTGCTGCTTCGGCAAGTCAGCCTTCAGCTTCCTGGCAACAGCCCCCGCCTCCACCTCCGTTGCAACAAGGCCAGCAGCCAGAAGGGAGCCAATATGCTCCACATCAAAGGGACTTCAGAGAACAGTCCGAAGCTCGCACGGTCAACAGCACCGTGCCAGAGTCAAAACACATCTATTGACAAATATCCTACCTTAATAGCAATCTTTTTCATTCAGTTTTATTTTTTCTAATAAAGGACATTGTTTAGGTTTCATGTAATTAGTTTCGTTGATTCCTACAAGAAAAATATGTTTTCTTCACAGGTTTGTGATAATAAAAAGGACCTTCGGACTATCGAAAATCCTTCGAAGCAACAAAAAGTCGTTCTAAGGAACGCAGAGTAAGTCTGACGAAGTCACAAAAAGTCGTTCCGAAGGGAGCGCAGTGTAAGTTTTCTGCTCCAAAGTCGTTCCAAAAGGAATGCAGAGCATACAGCGAAAAGTCAACGCTGATACCGCCTAAGTAAAAGGCGAAGAAGCTCCAAAGACGTTCCTAAGGGAATGTAGAGCTTATACCGCCTAAGTAAAAGGCGAAGAAGCTCCAAAGACGTTCCTAAGGGAATGCAGAGCTTATACCGCCTAAGTAAAGGGCGAAGAAGTTCCAAAGACGTTCCTAAGGGGATGCAGAACTTACAGCGAAAAATAAACGCTGATTCCGCTGAAGTAAAAGGCGAAAAAGCTCCTAAGGGAGGCTTATAATGAAAAAGTCAGTATTGATACAAAAGATTGTGCCCCATTGCAGGAATGTGTGTATCTTCGGCACAAAATATCATTTTGCATAACATAACATCATCACATCATTTTGCATAGCATAATCATCATACATCATGCTGCATGTGGCAGGAGAAGGGGGCATGTTATCGATCTTCGGAAAATGCTTTGAAAAGGGGTAAATCATGCCAAGTTACAGGGAGAAACAATATTGATTTTCGAGGTATGGCTTCGGAGATTATTTTTACGAAGCTTGGATATTTCTTATCAGAACACTGGATATTGTCGTGATAAATGATAAATTCTTCTTCACGAAGCATGAAAAGAAGGGAAGGTGTTTTTTCGCCGAAGGCTCAAAAATGGTATGTACTTAATGTTTCATGCATCGTAAAGAATTCAATAATGAAAGGAGACTTGTATATTACATTCAAATGTACAAAGTGTTACATAGATTACACTTTAAATGATTTTTTCAAATAGCATCTAATCTTCTCTCAATACTGCTTCGGCGGCCTCATTTACAAGTTGGTCAACAACCTTGTCCAAGATAGTTTCGGCCATTTGTTTAATTTCTTCGTCGACATTTGATCCAGCAGTTTCTGAGGGAAGAGAACATTTCTTCATTACTTTTACAAACCTAGAGCAAAGATTGGAATAAAAATTACAACACAATAAGAGCGACTAATTGGTACCTAATTGCCTTTCGGGTTCTGTACTCCTTTCGGCAGCTTCTGCTACTTTTCTGGCGTCATGAATGCCTTTTTCGCTACTTTGGATGATCTCTTGCGCCATTTCTCGACCGCCGTCGTTCCAGATATCAGTAAAAAATTTGCCACCAACCACGCTTGCTTCGGCCGAGGGGTCCTTGATGTCTTCGGAAGATAAGGTAGCTTCGGATTGAGCTAAAAATTTTACATGCCCGCAACCTTTCTTCTCTAAGACAGAAGCAATTCCTCTGGCGCCCGAAAAAGCGCATATGTCGCCACGACTGTTCAGAATCTCTTCGAAGGCCTCTGCTTCGTGGCTAATCCATTCCAGCGGACCTTCGGGATTGCCTCGAGAGAAATTCTCTTCGCTGGAAAAGGCGCCTACGTTGGCGAAGCTGGATTTAATTTTATTCACACATTCTACAGATTTGACATAGCATTTCCCCTGAGATGTGCGAAGTTCCTTAACTCTTGATTCCAATTTGCTGACCATAAAATCACTAAGTTCTCGTTTCGTCTCCTCAAGCGTGCGCTCCTCTTTAGCTCTAGCCAGCTGTTTCTGAAGATCTTTAATCTCGCATTTTAGAGCTTCGGCCTGGGCTTTTGAAGCAGCTTCGTCTTTTTTCACTTTATCTACCAGTGTAAGCAGAATTTTATCTTTTTCCAAAGCTTCGTTTCTCAGTTTGATAACTTCGGAGCGTAAATTATTAAACGCAATTTCATAGCTTTCATCTTCGGCGCTCTTTTGGGCTCTTAGTGCGTTGCTTAGGATCAGGCCCTATACGAAAAAGAATTCATATAAGAAAAAAGGAATGAGTTGCGTAAAAAGTAAGGGGGTTTTTCAAGCGTTTAATTCCCATACCTTCAGGCTGTTGTACGCAAGACTGTCTGCGAGATCTTCTTTCGTCATGGCGCTTAATCCAGATTCAAGCTTCGGGAAACCAATACTTCTGGCCATTTCTCGGCAGACAGATAGCTCTTTGTTGTCAGGCAGGCAGTATAAGAAGTCATCTTCATTCGTCCCATTGAATATTACTGCCCCCTTCGGATATTTTAGCTCCTTCGCATAATGGTTAGCTTCATGAGTTTCTTCTTCAGATAGTTTTTTCCCCGAAGCATGTCGAATGATGTAATTACACATGCTGGCAGGCGCTTCGGGGATGGCAGTATCAGTTTCTTCAACTAAAATTGGATCTGATATTTTTATAGCTTCGGCTTCCAAAGTTTGCTCCTTGAAGGGCTCTGAAGGCCCAGCTTCAGCTTCAGCCTGTTGCGTCGAAGCTTCAGTAGAAGCTTCAGCA
Source organism: Zea mays (assembly GCF_902167145.1). Classification (NCBI taxonomy): domain Eukaryota; kingdom Viridiplantae; phylum Streptophyta; class Magnoliopsida; order Poales; family Poaceae; genus Zea; species Zea mays. Next base: position 272,182,065 of record NC_050096.1, on the reverse strand, counting down.
ACTTCAACACTCTTTTTTGGAGTTGTGCTTGAAGACTTAATTGTCTCCAAGACATCTAGTACGTTTACCATTCTTTTCCTTTTTGGGGTCACTGTTGGACCCTTTTGGTTTTTTGCTGTTTCGGCATTTGCTGCAGGACTCAAAACTTCTGATGCTTTTTCCTTAGTCGGTTTTTTCACTTCTTCCATTTTTTCTGTGGATGGTGCTTCGGCCATCACTGCAATTTCTGGCAGCAAGGTTGGCTGTTCAGCTTCAGCGGCCGAAGATGCTTCTCCGGTAAACTCAGGCACCGAAGCTGGTTCAATATAACGTGGCCGATGCGTAAGAGCCTTTATCTTCTTCCTTTTTGGTTCTGGCTCGCTAGGAGCAGCTGCAGTTTCTTCTTTCGTAGAGGTTGTATTTTTTCTCTTCTGCCTTCGAATGGGGTAGCAATAGTCAGGGTAGACAAACCCGATGGCATCAAATACCCGATTCAGTCTTTTCTTTTTTCGGCCTCCGAAGGCTGCTGACATTGCATTATCTTCGGCCTTCGAGTAGGTCCCAAGCAGCTCATCACTTAAATTGTCAATGCTTTTCAACCACTCATCATCTGGCTCAATAAATTTATCTCCAAATTTAAAAGTGTACTTAAACCTGACAAGTTCTCCTTCGTCGGCCTCTTTGATGGTTTCTTGTGGCATCTCCCATTTCTCCGCAAGCGGCCACACCCTGAAGGCAATATGCTCTTGTACTAAGTCCCTTGTTCCTATAAAAGAGCAGACAACGCCGAAGGCTCTTTGGCACTCTTCGGCGACTTCGTTCATTTCAACCTTCGGCCTCCGAAGGCCGAAGCTTTGCCAAATAGGACGCATAATTATACCTTTGATGTCTTCTCGTGCTGATAAGTCATTCTTCACATAAAACCATTCTGTCATCCAATCCCCGGGCCATCTCTTCCGAAAGGTTGGTACGGGACAGCTTGCCCCGGACCGAGAGACGAAGCTGTAGCAGCCAAAGTTGTTATGGTACTGTTCTTTGCCCCAAGGTTTTGTTTCATATAATAATTCATGAACATTACAGAAGCTTCTTGCGTCAGGCTTCAGACCTTGGCTTCTTGTGGCCCACACGAAGATATTTAACCTTATAATAGCCTCTGGAGTAAGTTGATGAAGATAGACTTCGAAGATTTTCAACACCTCCACGACGAAGCTGCTCAAGGGGAATCGCAATCCGGCTTTCAAAAAGCTTCGGTACACCACAACTTCATTTTCTTCAGGGTGTGGACAAGTTTTTTCCCCTTCGTCCGCCCTCACAATGGACAGATCCCGGAAATACCTTCCTCTCATATTAACAAGATGATTCTCTTTGATAGTTGATTTACCATAAACTGAATGGCTTGGTCGCCAGGGGCGATCTTCGGAGTCTTCGCCACCGCTGTCCACATCGTAACTTTCACTGTCACCAGTATCTTCAGACAGCCCTTCCAGAATTTCCCTGGTGATCTTTTCTGTGTTGGTCTTCGACATTGCTATAAGAAACCCTAAGTTCTTCTCTTCATCAAGACTCAGCTTCATTTCAGCAGCAGCCTTCTTGGCAGCTTCAGACATCTTCGGAAACACTAAAAAACTGTTTTCAAAGCCGAAGCTTCAAAGCTAAAAGCTTAGCAGATCACAGTGTGCAAGAGCTAAAAAATGAATGAGCAAGAGTGGTTGGCCAGAAAGCGTGCAAAATAAGTTTGCGGTATGGCCGTATTTATACGTTTGATGCGTTGAAAGTTGAAAGACCCCACTTGTCATTGAGTGTTGCTATTCTAGCAAAGGGAAGGTGTTTTTTCGGACCTTCGGCATAAAGCCTTCGTTCATATCGCAATCTGAATTTATTATTTCAAACAAATTAATATTGCGAGGGGCTACTGTTGGGGGTCTTCGTCCTCCGAAGGTCCTCAAAAACATGATTTGACAATGTTTTCCAAGTGGATTATGTGAACAGGTATCTTCGGACTCAGAATTACGAACATGAAGTGCGCTCAGGACGAAGCCTGAACCAGACGAAGGACGGGTTGATTACCAAGCTCCACAAAGGATGGTGCACAGCCGAAGTTGTGTGCAGAGAAGCTTCGTCGCGATAATAGAGGGGGGAACCGACTTAAAGATGAAAAGACTACGTGGACCTTGTCAGATTTCCATAAGTCATTGACAAATGTAATGGACATAAATGTAATTTTACGTGGGCTGCGTCTCGCGTCTATAAATAGATGAACAGTACTCCCGTACTGTTCAGGCTGACTTGGCATTTGCTTTTGCGTCACGCTTGTACTTTCTACCCTCTCTCAGGACCGAAGGTACATTTGTAATTTGAAATCATTTCTATTTTTCCATGTTAATAAAATAGAAATGATTTTATGATGATGCTTATATCATATTTCATGCTTTATACGAATCCTTCGTCATTACTTATTATGTTTACGAAGGTTTGTCTCTTATGACCTTCGTCCGAAACTCATTATTTCCCGAAGGGACATAATGCTTCGAAGGACGAAGGACTTTAACGCTTAACATTTTTTATGTTGCCTTGTTCTTAATTCGAAGCATTTGAGAACAAGTCCCCAACAGGGGAGTTTTTGAAATCCTTGATCAATCTCTTTTGGAATGACTCTCTTTATGCTTCAACATGTGTGTTTGACTTAGAGATAGAGATTTGAGTTTGATTTGCAAAAACAAACCAAGTGGTGGCAAAGGATGATCCATATATGCCAAAAATGAATCAAAATAAGTTTGAGTTTTATTTGAAGTGGTTTTGCACTTATTCTAGTTGCTTTATGTTGTGTTGGCATAAATCACCAAAAAGGGGGAGATTGAAAGGGAAATGTGCCCTTGGGCCATTTCTAAGTATTTTGGTGATTGAGTGCCAACACAAGTGCTTAAATGTGAATTCATGGTTATGGATGGACAAAGTGCAAAACAAGAGCAAAGGTATGTTTCTAAGTCTTAGTACATTGGTTTTGTATACTAATATACTTGTCTAAGTATTAGAATCAGAAAGAAGAAGAAAAGAGAAGAGTTGGCTGTGTACAGCCAAAAGGCTGTTTCGGTCTGGGGCACCGGACTGTCCGGTGGTGCACCGGACAGTGTCCGGTGCGCCAGGCTGCCTCGAGCGAAGTGGCCGCTCTCGGGAATTCGCCGACGGCGTACGGCTATAATTCACCGGACTGTCCGGTGTGCACCGGACTGTCCGGTGATCCAACGGTCGGACAGGCCAACGGTCGGCCGCGCGATCTGCGCGGGACACGTGGCCGAGCCAACGGCTAGAAGGGGGCACCGGACTATCCGGTGTGCACCGGACATGTCCGGTGCATCAACGGCTCTCTGGCAGCCAACGGTCGGCCGCGCCGTTTAAGGAAAGAAATCGGGCACCGGACAGTGTCCGGTGTGCACCGGACTGTCCGGTGCACCAGTCGACAGAAGGCAAGATCAGCCTTCCAGATTTGCTCTCAACGGCTCCTAGCTGCCTTGGGGCTATAAAAGGGACCCCTAGGCGCATGGAGGAGTATACCAAGCAACCTTAGAGCATTCTTGATCATCCACACTCAGTCTTTGCGCATTCGTTTGTCATTCTCAGTGATTCGAGCTCTGTTCTAGTGAGAACTTTGAGATAGTCTTTTGAGCTCGATTCTTGGCCGTGTGTGTGCGCATTTTGCTGTGGATTTGTGTGTGTTGCTTCCCTCCCTTACTCCGTGTTTCTTTGTGAACTTCAAGTGTAAGGGCGAGAGACTCCAAGTTGTGGAGATTCCTCGCAAACGGGATATTGAAAGACAAAGCAAAACACCGTGGTATTCAAGTTGGTCTTTAGACCGCTTGAGAGGGGTTGATTGCAACCCTCGTCCGTTGGGACGCCACAACGTGGAGTAGGCAAGCATTGGTCTTGGCCGAACCACGGGATAAACCACTGTGTCATCTCTGTGTTTGATCTCTTGTGGTATTGTGTTTTGTTGAGACTCCTCTCTAGCCACTTGGCGATTATTGTGCTAACACTTAACAAGTTTTTGTGGCTATAAGTTTAAGTTTCACAGGATCACCTATTCACCCCCCCCCTCTAGGTGCTCTCAGATACCTATATTAATCTTAGTAAAATATATGTTTTATTAAATAAATATATAATAATAATTTTGAACCAATTTGCTAATAATCTGTTTTAATGGTTTTCTTTCTCGTATGAATCTATTGATCATAAATAATTTGAAGATTTATTTTTTTAGATATATATATATATATAGGGACGAGGTAATGGAAGCCCTGGGCTTCCATTAGTACTAGGAAGCCCCAGCCAGGTATAGCCACGTCCTGTACCAGCATGCGTCTCATCGGGCACGAGTTCTTACTCAGACAGATTTTAACGTAAAACATGAACTAAAACAGCGTAAACGATTACAAATTTTAGCGTAAATCGTAGATCTGTTTCGAAACGGTGAATGTGGGCCGAAAATTACGGCGTAAAATTCTCGCGCGTCCCATCGTGATCGGGTTCTGACTCGGACATATTTTAGCGTAAAACATGAACCAAAACAGCGTAAATGATTACGAATTTTAGCGTAAATCGTAGATCTGTTTCGAAACGGCGAATGCGGCCCGAAAATTACGACGTAAAAATCTCGCGCGTCCCATCGTGATCGGGTTCTGACTCGGACATATTTTAGCGTAAAACATGAACCAAAATAGCGTAAATGATTACGAATTTTAGCGTAAATCGTATATCTATTTCGAAACGGTGAATGAGGCCCAGAAATTACGGCGTGAAAATCTCGTGTGTCGTACATCACGGGTTCTGACTGGTAGATTTCAGCGTAAAACGTGAACCAAAATAGCATAAATCATCGATCTGTTTCGTAACGACGAATAGGGCCTAAATTACTGCGTGAAAATCGCACGCTTACGATCATGCGCAAGTTCTGGCTCGGCCGGATTTAAACGTAAAACATGAACCAAAACAACACAACGTAAACGAGTATGAATTTTAGCGTAAATCGTCGATCTATTTCATAATGGCAAATGCCATGCATGAGGTTGTCGCAAAACACATCAATAAATGTCGTAAAACATATCAATAGATGTCATAAATTGGTGAAAAAGGCAACACGTGATTTGAGGTAATTATAGTATAAAATGCAAGCTAACCATTTACAGAAGAAATGTTTCAGATTTTACATTAAGATACAAGAGATAATTATTCTTGTACTCAACAATGAGAAGGACATCTTCTTTTGACAAGGCTTTCATAAAAGAGTATGTAGTCATCATCAGTGTTACCACTGAACTTCTACAGTGAACTCCTATGTTCAGTGCTCCGAATTAATGCAATAAAAAACAAAATTAATAATTCGTCTTTGAGGTGGTATATGTATGAGTACATGATGAACTGCACAGTCCAAATACTCAGCTGACTTCAAGAAGAGATCAACAGTGGCTTCCCTACTCCCTGCATGCAACCACAGGTTTTATGTTGTCATCAGTCGTAACAGTGCACCAGCTGTAAAATATTTAGACCCAAGCCACTACTGCTAATGAATGCATATGACAATCTAGAGCCGGTATTTTATACCTCAATTATTAGCTCTACACTTGTACAACAAGCTTATCTATCTAAATGCTAGAGTCTATGACCACTTATTACTGCAAACTTACGCGAATTGTGGCCACTAGGAAAGCTCTTGCGCCCATCTTGTAAGAAGTTTTTCTCACCATGGCAAATCACATCACCAGTCACTTGATCGTATAACTGCACCCAATATATCATAGAGGCACTGTGTTAATTTAAGGATGAAAATCATCTGTAGGAAAGAACTATCTACACACAAATGAATACAAGTATACCTGCTTTCCATCAGGAAAGCATCGCTAGAAGTCTGGCCTTGGTCTCCCTATTGCAGTCTTTATTAAATCAGTAAAGACCACAATTATCAACACAACAAAAAGAACACCCGGAGGATTTATATGAATTATTCAGCGACATGTGAATCAGCAACTCAGCACAATGAAGAAGTAAACTAACAGAAGATAGCAGGGACATTTTAAAAAACCTAGTGCTCGTGGCAACATATATGGATATGAAGATGAGCCAGGGACAGAGTATAGAGACCATCTAGCAAAAGGTTGAACACCCCACATCAGTGCTAAATAGAGTGAGTTCGAGCTTGCATCATCAGACAACAGAATTGGAAGGTAGTGTCATAAACATACAGCGGAGCCCAAAAACTTCACTGCATGTATCACACAGTAATATTACTTACTTGTCGAAGGAATTGTGGACATATAGTGCACACAAATGTCAACATGACAATAGCATCTTAGCAAATATACAAGAGGCAAAAGGCCTAAGCAGTCAGACAAAAGGGCCCAACCGTGTGAGCCTAACATATGTCTAACAATTCCTAGATGAGAAGCATCAAAGGCACAAAAAGGAAAAAAAATATACACTAGGAAAGGCTATCAACTATGCTTTATGCATCGCAAATAGCCTTACAGTACCACGGTAAAAAATAGTTCAGAAGTAAAATGTCATGTTACCAGTAACACTTTCATTATAGATGCATAAGTAGATGGCCTCCCAATTCCACGTTCTTCTAGCTTTTTAATCTGGAGATAACAAGGCGCAATATAAAAATCTGAACTAGTAGAACCGAATAAAAATAAATATTGTTTTATTGCAGAAATGAGCAGTGCTCAAAGTAAACAAGTGAAAAAAATAAGCCATAGAAGGTTATTGCTTACCAATGCACCCTCAGAATAACGTGGTGGTGGTTTAGTGAAGTGCTGGCCAAGATGCACATTAACAGGAAACACCAAGTCCTTAACCTGGTAAGGAGATGAATTACGTAATGGAGTACTTAAATGATAACAAATAATCTGCAGTAGCCTGAGAAAGAAAGAGGATAAAGAAATGGAATTGTCACTGCAACCATTAATTTCGACAAGGCCTCAAAGTTACACTCATGCACACAATCTCCCTCAGTGTGTGTTATGTTTGTCCCGTGCCTCAGGCCTTTTTTCCATCTACTTTAATTTAATGATACGCAGCCCTCATGTCAAGCTTCTATGTCAAGTGAACGGTCTCAGAGTTTAACTGAGAATTCTCGCTGACAAAAATTAGGGTTCTACATTGGAGCTGCTTTAGATGCTTAGTCAAGTCATATCTTTTGAAAAATTAATTCAAAGCAATTAAGTATGGTAACAGGTAACTTCCACTTAGCTCAATATCAAGTTTTTATGCTGCATAATCATCCTAATATATAGAACAGTTCTCAGAATTCTTTCTAGATTCATAAATATAAACAACAGTGAAACAGTTCAAGTCAAAGAAGCGGTTTGTACAACCAACAATGTGATTAATTGCTATGTCGATTTGACTAAAAAGTGTAATCACCTCAGCACGGAATCACTTTTTCACTACTTCTCGAATCTCTTGTTTATCAGCAGCTGCAACAGACTCAACCTCGATCATCTTTCGTTGAGCACTAACTCTACGTGCAGCTCCCTACATATATATGAAGGCAACAATTAGTTCAATAATGTGATGGCCAGGACATGAAAAATTTCCATCGCATAAAGAGATATCGTCTTACTGCTACAGGTGCATCCTTCCCAAGCTGTGTCGGCTGAATACCAAGGCTTTGCTGCATGCCCATGAAGCGAGTAGCAGATGGGGGTCTGCTTGTTGACACAGCTTGCCAACTTTGAGCATGACTGTATCCACTCTGTTTGGTCAACTTGAAACCCTGGCATCAAAAGAGATAAAATTTAATAGTAATTTGATTTAAAGGGAGCAACTGTAGATAATTACTCAAAGAAAATTTCTGCTATGTGTAAATTTGTGCAAAATAGAGCAGCAAAATTAAATTACAAAATTATATGACCGGTGAATTAATAATCATATATAGAGCCGAAAAAATAACCACTGCAAATCAGTCAAAAGCACATCAAGGTGCAATATTTGAAAAATTGGAAGCGAAATCCTCGGATCAAATTCCCCTAAGAGCAGTGCAAATGGGAGGTGTGCCCGGGCCGGCCTGCGACTGCGACATCGCGGAGACGAGGAAGGGGAGGCATCGGCCGTACGGGGGGTCGTGCGGGTGGGGCAATCTACAGGCAGGGATCCAATGATCCAGCAGTTTGATCAGTAGCCAGTGGAAGTAGCTTCCAATCCCCCGCCAAAGCAACAAAATCCCAGCAGCAAAACCACGGAAGCCTCCTCGGCTATCAATCCCCATCACCGAAGAGATCGAGCTTACTCACTGGGGGCGCTGGTGCGTCGAGCCAACACCGGAGAGCCCCGAGACGGCGAGCAGCGGAGGATCCGCCGCGTCTGGCTGCCTCGGAGGATCTGCGCTCGCAGATCCGGTCGCTTTTGGCAACTTGCAGTCAAGGAACGAGGGAGGGAATGGCGTGCCGCCTGGGGCCAGAGAGCAGCGCCGAGAGGCGTAGGACCGTCTGAGGTGGAGGCGAGGGTCGTGGAGCCACCGCACCAAATCGCCGAGCAATGGCGAGCGGGAGTGGGATCTGACGACACTGTTGATGTGGAGTGACGACAGAAGAGTGCACGAAGACGAGAAATGGCAGATGGATGAGGCAATACCGTGCGACGATGTTGGGGGATCGAGACGCCACGCACGAAGACGGCGGTGTGGCAGGGGCGGGGGCGCTTGGAGATGGCGATTGTGGGAGCACACGACGGCGAGAGCGACGAGGAAATCAATTAGGGTTGCTAGATGTTCGGGCGAGTGGTTAGGTTTGGGGCATGCGGTGGGGTCTGGCCAGGATGCAGACTCCGTTGATCGACTGGTGGGCCATGGTGTGCGGACTGGGGCGGAAACGTGGGCGTGGAGCCGTGGACCATAAGTCGCGCTGAGTTGTGTTAGTTTGCGTAAAACGGGAATGTAACCATCATAAACGTTTGTGCAGGAGATCGTAAATGGTCTGACGATTGTTTGGGTGGTCTCGTTTGGCTACGCTTAACTCACCTGGTTGGCCGGTCGTGTGGGTGGTTGGGGCTTTCTCTACCTACACAAAGCCCAGAGCTCTAAATACCTAAACTATATATATATATTATATATATGTTTTTCTCACTGCCGTGTTTGGCCAGCACGACATCATGCGGTTCTTTTAGTTTGTGTTGTGTCTAGATTTTTGGTATTTAGGAATGGCATGGCACGAGACAAAATTAATCCATATTTTGCAGCTTAAAAATTGGTCCGAATTCGCACCATAAGCCTAGTTTATGTCGGTCCGGCACGATTCAACTTTCAGCTCCAATCATATAGGTACACTGTATTTGCCTTTTTAAAAATATTTCGTACTTTGAGCGTCAAGTTGTGTCTCCAACTTTCATTTTCATCTTCAACTTTGATGCAAACATTCAGCTCAACAAGTAGGGCTGGAAAAAAAAGGTCGAGGCTCGCGAGCCTCGAGCGAGCCGAGCCTCATTTTCGAACTTGTTGGTTCACCGAGCCAAGCCGAGCCAGCTCGTTCCGGCTCGCGAGCTATACCAAATTAATCAAACTAAACAATAACAATGAATAATTTAACTTATAATGTTGAATGGTAATTATATTTTCCACATTCATATACTATTAAATCACTATTTAATACAATATTACTTATTAAGGTTAAGCTCGCGAGCCGACCCGAGCCTCCTCTTTCTGCGCATCGAGTGAACGAGCCGAGCTCGGCTCGGCTCGTTTTCCGCCCAATCAACAAGTGTAAGATAGAAAGATAGCACTGTATGGATAAACTACAACCACTTCAAACAAAATCATATATATTCGAAGTTTGATAGAACGGAATAGGGCGACTGGTTGCACAATGAAATTGTCTCGCATGCTTAGGCTATCTTCAGCAATTCACTTATACGTGTACCTATATTCAAACTCCACTCTCCAAACAATATAGTCAACATTGCAAAACAGTGTTTTAGATGACCATATAGATTATGGGAGATAGATGTCTCATGGATCCTTATAAGCACATATATGCTCCCTAGGCTGCCTGATGGGCCTCCGACAGTTCGCCTAGCAGGGCATATCATTGGGCCACATCCAGGCAAAATGAGATCGGCCGAAAAGGATGACGACTGGAACAGGGAGTAATCCTAGAGAATGCTGCACAAGGATCTATCTGTGTGCGCCTGTCGCATAAGAATGGTTGATGCTTCGCGCGCATGGTTCGCACGTACCTAAAGAGCTAGATACACATAAAATAACTCGAAAGGAAGCAAGCAAACTCTGGATAAACAAGGGCGCCTACGACGTTAGAGATAGACTCAGATAGAGTTAGATAGGTTTCACGACTTGTAAAGGGACATCCCCCCAGTCATCTATATAAGTCTGAGGGGCTACGCCCTACAAAACAGTCTCATCATCCCTCTCATCGTAACCACGCCACCATTAGATTGATAGGAGATCTCATCCATCACAACCTGCAACTCCTCTGTAATTTGTACACCACCAGCAAACTCAATACTCAATGGCAACAGGATGTAGGGTATTACGCATCCAGGCGGTCCGAACCTATATAATTCTCTCGTGTTCCGACATGTCATTGAGTCGTGATCAACGACGTCGACCTTCCTAAAAGCACTAGGTGGGATACCTCCTCGTAGTGCGCACTCGGATCATAAACATCGACATAGGTGGACCGCTGGACACGAACTTAAACAATAGTAGTGGAAACTTGCCCTGAAAAGAAACCGGAATGTCTAGGTAATTTGGTTTGGATTTTTTTCTCTTTGTGTACGAGAAAATATTGCCACTTGTGCAAAAAAAATAGTCGCTCCCTCCATCAGTGTTGGTACTACTTTCGCTCTCGAATATTTTTCGTCTATGGAGTACAAGCTATATATACTCACGTGGACTTCCATTTACCTCCCCAAAGAAAGCATTGTCCCCAAAAAATACTCTCTTTGTTCTAATTTAGCATTTGTTTAACTTTTTTACCAAGTCTGGTCCACTCATTTTATTCAATATTTTTATAAAAAAAAGAAAATTCAAATCCATACTTAAAATATAAAATATATCAAATAATAATAATGATGAATTTTTGAATAAGATGACTCGACCAAATTTAACGTAAAAAATTAAACGAATTATAAATTGAAACGGAGGGTTAGCAACTTAACGTCACGTATATGTATCTGTTTATCCATTCCCCGTTATCATACCCAAAGCAGCAAGACACGCTATACGGTAAAATAGCACTACCTTTTATCTCCATCCTTTTCCCATTTTGACAATTGTTCGGTACGCACGACGTCTTCTTCCAAACCTTATCCAGTCAGTATATAACACAACCGTTTGAGAGACATAATGCAGGAATCCATCATCATCACCTTGTGTCCACAACGTCTGAAAATGGGAAGACTCGTCCAAATACAGCAGCAGATCCACACCAGAAAATCTGTTAATTCACTGATAAATTATAGTACTCAAATCACACTACAAATACAGGAGGGGGGGGGGGGGGGGGGGGGGGGACAAACTAGTACTAGAGCAACCACAATTACAGCACGCACGAGGCCACTGCAAGGGACCAAACGGCGAAATACCAATCAACACATGGAAAGGATGTGTCGAAAAAAAAAAGGAATAATGCCCAGCAATGCAGCAGCCACTGTGTCTGTGTGACGACGGCGGACTGACAAGGGTTATTATAATAATCGGCTAATCCGGACGTGCTTGATTTGCTAGTGATTAATTAAGGCTAGCAACCCAATGGCGACGGCGACCCCAACTGTCGCATTCGCAGCTGTGTAGTGTGGCTGTGATGGACGGTTTTGTTCAGGAGGTGGCAATGCAGTAGGGCTCCAGGATGAAGAGCTTCTTCTGCCGCAGCTGCCGGCACCGCCGCACGCTCTGCAGCAGGTCCTGCCCGTCGCCCCTCCGCGACGTGAACGACAGCAGCAGCTGCTTGGTCTCAGCCGCGGCGGAGGCGGAGAGGTGCAGCCCGCCGCACTCGTCGTCGTCGTCCGTCGAGGCTGCGGCGACCGCGGCCGCCAGAGTCGTCGTGGACGACGGCACCCGGCGCAGGGCCGTCGGGCGCGGTGACTGCGCCGCCGTCTCGTCGCAGGTTTCCGCCTCGGGCTGTGCCGCGTTGGCGGCGTGGCGCCGGGGTTGATACACGGACAGCGGCGTGCTGCCGACGAACTTGTTGATCACGAGCGTCGAGCGGTGCACCTTGGCCGCGGTTGGTGCCTGCGGCTGCGTGCTCACCTTGACCTCAACGACGGTGCCCCTGTCCAGCACCTCCACCTCCTCCTCCTCCTCATCATCCTCCATCACCTCGTCGTCGTCCATTTCCACGGCCGCCTCTTCCTCTTGCGCGTTCCTGGGCTCCACGGCGCAGAAATACGGCGCCTCTGCCGCCGCCGCCGCAGTGACCCTGGTCGCCGCGCTCTGGTCGCGGGCAGAGCACTCGACGAAGGAGAGGCAGAGGCGTCCGCCCTGGCGCCTCGCGTGGAGGTACCCGCGCGGCCGCACCGCCACGGCCTCGATCACGAGGCGCCCGTCCTGGCGGCGCGGGCGCATCTGCACGCACGGCCCGTCGCGGCGCGACATGGACGGCAGCGGCGGCGGGAACGAGCGGCGCCGTGGCCGCGTCCCGGCCGAGCAGTGGTAGTTCACCGCCGCGAGGTCCTTGCTCCCCCACTGCTCCTTCTCCTCGCAGCAGCGATCCGCGTCGTGCTGCCAGAAGGACTCATCCGCCGCCGCCGGCAGCGGCGCGTCGAACAGGCAGGACATGTCCAGGGATGACGCGAAGTCGCCGGAGCCGGTCTCGTTGCCGAGGCTCTCCGTGCAGACCTCGAGGCTCTTCTGGCTCATCAGGATCGACGACCGGCGCACGAATGGGTCCCGCACGTACGGCTTGGACGCCTTCTTGGCGCCGGCGCCCACCTTGCCCACGTCGGCCTGGATGGCGTTCCATATGTCCGCCTGCGCAGGCCGGTCGACGTCGACGACGGCCTCCGGCTGCCTGTACGGCTCAGCAGGGCGCAGCCAGCAGGGCGCCTCGAACGCCGGAACAGCTGGGCCACGGCACACCGCCACCGACATCTTCGCCGCGCTGGAGGAAGGTGTGAAGTGGCAGTCGCGCTTGCTCCCTGTGAAGAGGCACGATCGTAAAGAGACGTGAGCAACAGATGACTGGCGCTCTTGTTGCAAAGAGTCTTGAGTAACCGGCTAACTTAACCGGCGTGTCAGGCTTCTTAATCTTACCTCAGACTCAGATCAGAATCAGAGAAGCGGGCAGAGCATGCACACTGCGCAGAAGCTGGGAATTTGGAAGCGCGTTGGTCTTGGAAATTGTGTGATCTTGGCTACTAGTAGTCCCGACTCTGGAGCTAAATGTCTGTGCTGCTGCTGTTGCACAAACACAACAAAGGCTTTGTTGCAGGCATGTATGGTGTGGTTGCTCAGCTGGGGTGCTATTTGTAGGCTGGGCTGGGGACTGGGGCTGGTGGGGCAAGGGGAGAGAGCAGACGGTATTGGCCGTTCAGGGACAAAGGCGGAGGGCCCAACACTACTTTGCATCCACCATGCTCTGCCTCCCCACCGGCTGCCTTTTTGCAAGTTAATAAATAAATAGAGCTTTGGCATTTCTTGCCCGATGATGGTGTCATGGTTCTAGCCTTCTAGGCGGGATGAGTAACAAACTGTTGCTGAGGCTATATGGTTATAATTAACCTAACAAACGGATAAAATGTCTTTTCCCCTCTGAAGCACATACGGAAAAAAAAAATGGTTCCCGTCGGTCGTGCAAGCATCGCTTGTGGTGATTGTATTTAGGACTTGTTTAGTTCGATGTCATCCAAGATTAGATATGGTTGATCAAGTTAGACATGTGTTTAGTTTGCAGCCACAGATATAGAAAGATTTTTCTATTGAGTCTCACTCGTAAATGACTTATAAAAGTGTGCAAGATTTAAACTAAACAAGTGTGACAAAAATTTAAACTAACCTTAGACAAGTGTGACATAAAATATGTGGTAATTTTTAGCATAAGTATATAATCAAACAGTCTCTTGAATTTGTTTACTAGTGCATGGGCGGTGGGCGGATGCGCATGCGCGGTAAAAAAAGAACTTACATGAAACATAGAACTTTGTGGAAATGTCTACGGTATAAAAAAATTACTCGAGTCAAAATCTATTCAGGATTGCACTTTACAAGTAGAGAAAGTAAAAGTAAAAAAAAAACTACTGTAACTAGACGGACCATACCTATTAATGTTATTTATTTTAGGAAAAAAATAAATGCTACAAGCATATTTATTTTAAAACAAAGATAGTACATCTATGTGAATATTGTCTCGGAAGAAGTTAGTTTACTCGTGTATTCTTCTTGTTCGCGGTATCCATTATTATATGTGGCCATACATGGTATAGTTCTAGTTTTCAGTTTGGTATTTATAGTCCACGTAACTAAGGAAGAGAGACCTAGGTGAAACACATATGTATGTATACAATGGTGCAAGATAGTAGCAGCAGTTCTTTTGTCTTTATAGAACAGTATATTGGATGATTTACAAGAGAAAAAAACAGTTGGTTTCTTTGGGATACAATTGGTGTCTTTTTAGAACGGTGTTTGATCAGAGCATGCATCTTTCACGCGCGATGAGATGCCAGATTGATAAACACTTTGTGCAGAGGGGCATGCGAGTAGAGGTTGAAAGGTCGAAGGACAAATTATGTTGGTTTACCCCAGATTACAGCTCCACCGTCGACACACTCATTCTGATCCCTTAACAAGTTACTTACTTTGCCCTCCATCAGTTTAGCCAAGCGCTTCAGAGAAAGATTACGTTTTGGTTGCTTTGAGTTTTGTTTGCGTCTCCATACAAGGAGAAGAAATACGTCTCATCATTGTCTGCTGGTGCTGAAATGAAATTTGCCCTTATTCACTGCACCTTGCACCGGTGAGAAAACATGAAAACTAACATCAAAAAAGAAAACATGAAAACAGAACTCCATGTGCTTTTTGTTTCTCGTCACACTTTACTTTCCATGACCACAAGCAAATATTTATATGTTTATAGGTGCAACTTTTTTTCTTTCTTAGCCTACTCATTGTCCACTTTTAAGTGGAATAGAGATACCATCTCTAGGCTTTAGCACATTTTTGTCGGATGGTGAATGTGTTGTCAACGTCTTATTGAGCAGTGCGAGCACGTGACTAGTATGTGTCCATGGTGATGAGTGATTGTCAAGTAGATGATCCTCTTTGATTGAGTTTAGAAACTAACGATGGTTTAGGTGTGGTGCCATGCAATATGTGTCATGGTTTGTATTGCACAGGTGTGGAGCACAAAGGCGGTGGTCGATGACGAAAATAGAGGTCAAACGGATTTATGCTGATGAAATAAGAGTGGTGTATTACATTCTCGTTTCACATTTTTTAAAACCGTTTTGTTGACCAAAATTTTACTTCCAGATTTTTAAATTATAAATCGAAATACACTGAAAACCAGATCGGTTTCCGTTTCCCGGTCAGTTTCGAGAACGATAGATTTTACTGGTTTTCGGTAAATATCAGACGAGAAGTTCGTCCCTGGACACAAGCCAAAGTTTGGATTGATGGATCGGAAAAGCCGAAGGACTAACCATGTTCATGACCTTTGAGAACTTCGATACAAAAGTATATAGAGGAGTAGTCCATGTTTACCAAATCAAGATAATGGTTGACCAAGTCAAGCAGAAGAGTTGGTTGACCAAGTCGAGCAAAATAGTTTCTTACAACAAATTGCAAAGCAAAACCACACATGTGCCTCCCTTACTTTTCACTTGTAATAGTGTGTGTGTGTATATATATATATATATATATATATATATATATATATATATATATATATATATAGTTATAGTATTTAGAGCCCTGGGCTTCCTATAACTACAGGAAGCCCTGGCCTTACCTTTCGATCTGGCTGACCCGTAAGTGGCGGAGGCCTGAACCTTCATAGGCCCAGCTAGAAAAGCCCGAGCGCTAGGCCCATTCACCCCACGTCGTCACACCAGATTGCCAACCGCCCTCTCCGGCTCTCCCTCACGCCAATCCAAACCCTAGCCTTCGCCAGCCTATCGCTCCCCTCCGTCTCCCCACCCGTGGCGCACCCGCGGACCGGCCCCGCGCCATGGCTGACCCGTCGTCCGAGCTCGACACGACGGCCGGGGAGGGGGCCGCTGGTGCCACCACCGTGCTGCTCGACGTGAGCAGCATGATGTGCGGCGGCTGCGCGGCGCGGGTGGGGTCCATCCTGGCGGCGGACCCGCTAGTGGAGATGGCGGCGGTCAACCTCCTCGCTGAGTCCGCCGCGGTGCGCTTGTGGGCGTCGGCGCCACCGAGCGCGGGGGAGGAGCTCGCGGCCAGGCTCACGGAGTGTGGGTTCCCCGCCACGACGCGCCGAGGGGGAGCGGCCGCGGGGGCTGGGGAGAGCGCGCGCAAGTGGTGGGAGATGGCGGCCAGGAAGGAGGAACTCCTGCTGTGGAGCCGGGATCGAGTCGCGTTCGCGTTGCCGAAGAGCGGGCCCGATATGCTGGAGCTGGAGAGGTCGAGGGAGCTCACGTGGCCGTCCGCGTCGCAGCCGACTCCCTGTCAGCTGCCGCACAGCGACGGCGAGGCCTCCGACCATCCGTCGTACGCATCTCGGTTTATCTGGTTGTGCGCCCGCAGAAAGGCCTTGAGCTGGATGAGCACTGCCATGTCGTCGCCGCCGGTGTTCCCGCTTACCAGTTCCGCTGCACAGGTAACACGGGATCGAATGTTGGTTGAAAAGAGCAAGGGGTTCGGAAGCAGATGATGACGACGCACAAGAGCAGGCTTACCAGAGATTAGCAGCGAGCACATCAGTTGGAGAAGATGGTGGTGGAGCCTGGTGGACATGTATGCGGGATTGTGGATTATATTGCTTCTGATGAAATCAGCTGCCCATCAAATCACTAATTGCCTGTGTTTGTTTTTGCAGTGCTCTGGTAGTACGTCCATACTATGGCATGTGTGGGCTGGCGAAGGAGTGCCTACATCAGCGGTACTTCAGTAAGGTAGTTAAGCACCTATTTGGATCATGGTTCAATTATTATAATTGAGATTATGAATTGTAATAATCAGAGTGTTTGGCTTAATGGATTATGGTGATTGATTTTAGGTTGTTTAAATGAGAAATTCCTATTTTATCCTATGTACTTCAGCAAGTTGGATAATCAGTTAGGGCCAATTTAGACTTTCAGCATCTTAGCCAAAAATTGTATTTTGATGGATGAAATTGCTACGCCTCATATTGTATTTTGAAAATCTACAAGATTCATGAACTCCACAGAAAACTGACAATCTCATCCATTATCCCTTTTCTATTAACAAAGTTGTTTGCTCAATCTATATTTATGTGATTTATAGCCTCACGTGGGAAATTATATATGTCATTCAAAATTTGACATCTATAGATATTTATTCATAACTTTTAATCAAAGTATAAGGATGAAAGAAGATTTTAAAATGTGTTGTATATGAACTAAATAACCTTACGGCTGAGCTGACGGCAGCGACCGAAACCTCTAGCCATACGGCTGAGCTAACGGCTCCACTCCTCCATGGGATACGGGCACAGCGCCGCTGCGGCCGCTCACCAGGTCCAACCTCCGTCCTCCGATACTCCACTGTCCGGTCGCAAATGCTCCTCCATGGAACGGCTGATGGCTACACACACCGGTATGTATCCTTCCCTACTCTCTTCCCGGTGCTCTGGCTCATGGGATCACGGTTCCTCGCGGTTGGATGACATTATTCATCCGATGTACTGTTACAACGAGCAGCATGGTATATGTATGACATTATTAGCTGAATTAAGCAGAGTATTCTTGAGCAGAAAAGGAGAAAATAAAAGTTGAGTAGAGTATTACAGTGGGTCAAATTTCAGGCGGTATCATCAGCAGGGCCGACTGCATTTTCTGTAATACATGGGCATGGTTGAACTACTCTCGAAGTCCCACGGCTCTTCTCCAGCAGCGTCTGGTTCTGGAGCATCAGCGGCGTGTTGCTTTGAGTCGTTCAGGAGCAGGTTGCCTTCGGACCTGATGTACCTAATGCGCTTTGATCCCTGTCTGCTGCTTGCATCAATCTCTAGTTCGATTTTTCAGAGAAAAAAACAATGGTTTCGATGGGACATTCATAGTAGGAAAAATAAGAATATACTGTTTATTACCTGTTCTTCCATGTTTAAGCTTACTTGTGATGATTATATTTGGTCTCTAACTTTACTGAATGATGACTGAGATTGCTTGGAGTTGACTACATTAGTGTTGTGCAATGTTCGTATCTACAAATTAAACTTTTCATATATGGTAAACTAGCAAATATACTATTGTAATTAATGTTAATTGTCAGGAATTATTGCACTGATTCATTTTAGACTATAGCTTAGGTGAATGGGCACTATACCGAGATTGCTGGGATTTGACTAATTCAATATTGTACCCTGGTTTGAATGTACTAACTGAAAATTTTTATGTTTATAATTTAGTCAATCGTTATAGTGAGCAGCTAGGGCTTACAATACCTTTTGTGGAAACTGGAAACATTGTAGTCAGATTGTGGCCTTGAAAGTTGCAAGCAATCACAGGTTGAGCATCAGTTGCGAGCCTGTGACATGAAGAGGAGATTCAGAGTCATCTTCGTCATCCTAATATTCTTTGCCTATATGGGTACTTCTATGATGAGGTTTGCACATAAACATTTTTTATTGTAGTCTAGGCTCCAACCTTTGGTTGATAAACACTCTCACCATAAGTAACAAAGGAATAAGAGTAAATGATGGGAGATACAAGAATATGAAAATAAATAAATGATGTGACAGGTTGTAGGAGAGCAGCATGAGCTAAGTGAATGCATAACTCTACTATTATATTATATCATTCCTCTCAATCCATGTCTTTTAACTAGTGAATCATTTAGGTTTCTGTTTGATTTACTTATGCTTGTTCTGACGTGTCTTTATGCTTTATACAGGCTTACACAGACCTGTTTTAACAAGAGCCGGGCAGCAATGCTTCTATTTCGGACCACGACCTAGCTAAAGGCTAATGGTTCCAAGTGTCTGAAGTACCAAAAACAGGGCTAGCTCCTCGTTTTTGTCATGTCAAAAAATTGTGTATGATTGCAACAATATTGGCAAAATATCGTTGTACTTTATATTTTGATATAATGTGAACAAAACAAGTGCCCTCTGAGACTATCGTGATTTATGCATTTTCAAACAAAATTTTACGACACTTCTTGTTGTGTTTTATGCTTCCATTAAAAACAGTCTTACTGTGTTTTACGTCAAATTTATGACATTTTTTATGTGTTTTACAACAATCTCTTGCGAAGTGAGATTGTGGGCGTGTTTTACACTAAATTCTGTACTCATTTACGTTGTTTAAACTCATGTTTTACGCTGAAATCATTTGAGCCAGAACCCGCACACGATGGGCTGCACGCGATTTTCACGTCGTAATTTTGGGCCCCGTTTGCTGTTACAAAACAATTATAGGATTTACGCTAAATTTCATAGTCATTTACGCTGTTTTAGATCATGTTTTACGCTGGAATCCGTCCGAGCCTGAACCCGCGCACGATCGGCTGCACGCGATTTTCACGTCGTAATTTTAGGCCCCGTTTACTGTTACAAAACAAAAATAGAATTTACGCTAAATTTCGTACTCGTTTACGCTGTTTTAGCTCACGTTTTACGCTGGAATCCCCTCGAGCCAGAACCCACGCACGATCGGCTGCATGCGATTTTCACGCCGTAATTTTCGGCCTCGTTTGCTGTTAGAAAACAGATATAGGATTTACGCTAAATTACGTACTCATTTACGATGTTTTAGCTCACGTTTTACGCTGGAATCCGCCTGAGCCAGAACCAACACACGATCAGACACGCGTGGGTATACCTGACTGGGGCTTCCCATACTAATGGAAGCCCAGGGCTTCCATTACCTCGTCCCTATATATATATATATATATATATATATATATATATATATATATATATATATTAGAATTATTTATTCATTGTAGTATATTGAAGTTTCTCATTATAGCTACTTCTGAAAATCAGTTTATTGTAAAAATGATTTTGGTAAAGTGGTACGCGTGCTCTTGTAAAACAAAATAAATGAATTTCATTTTATGGGAACAATTTTATTTCTGTAATAATATTTAAACTCCCCGTCAGGTATCATAATTAGGTTACCCTGAGTTATGCCCCTAAGCATGTTTAACATCTAAGTACCAAAAAATCATGAGACACATCCCCGCGGTCAGGCAGGGTTGAATCACGATTCGTCCGAGACCCCGCTCGACAATCGCTCAAAACTCCGTCTTGACCGAGCCCATCATCGGGCGAAGGCAGCGCTCGGCAGAAATCCTCGTCTCGCCCGAGGGCCCCTCTTCATGGAAGAGTTATTTCCGCCTCATCGAGCGCGTCTTGGACAAGAGGATAGCCCCGAGCCCAGCCTCAGTCAGAGGTCACGGGAACCGTGCAGACGTGCGCATTAAATGCGATGATTTGGACATCTATCCCACATGATGTCGCAGTCAAACAGGGAGCGATGGGACCACGGTCTCATCCACTTTCAGCAACTACGATGACGCATGCCTGAGAAAAACAGGCGTTGCTCCCCCCACGTCGTCTATTGTACTCGAACAACCCTGGATGGCTGGATGGGACGTACGCACGTCTGGGCACGGCCTCACACTCGGGAGGGAACTTTGCCTCACCTGAAGACGGCCTCAGCCTTGGGAGAAGACTTCGTCTCGTCCGAGCTCGGCTTCGGTCAACTGTCCTGGCAACAACTCCCCATAAATCCCGCAGGAGGCCACTCCGACAACTATACTAACCCCTCCCTGCATGACTGCATGCCCCGGCGCAGGCTCAGCCATGGCCTCGGAGGAACCTCCGTCTCGCCCGATCCTAGCCTCAGCCTAGATTAGACCGACAAAAGGACGCCACCAACTCCTCCACGAAGACTATTGACAATAGGATGGCTACATAAAACTGCAGGACCGACGTCAAGTCTGCTTTACAGCGTACGGGGAGAATTACCATGCGCTTTTCACCATACTTACCACTGTTTCAACAACTACGACTCGGACAACACCTCCATCAGGTAGGCTCGGGTACGCATCCGAGACCCCGATCCAGGCCTCGGCTCTCTGCTTGGTCAAGATGCGAAATACATGGGTCGGACGTCCTCCCGTAGTCCAAGTCAACCGCCAGTACAAAGGCCATTCTGTCGGCGATGCCGGCTAAAGGGCTTGGGTTCGTCTCCCCACCTCAGTACGATAAGCCTAGGCGCTCCAGGGTCCCTCCTTAAGGCTATAAAAGGAGTCTGGGGCTTCAAACGGCAGGAGGAGAACACTTCATGGGTTTTCACTTGCACACCGATATTAGCACTCGTCTCAATTGTCACTAGGGACTTGGGATCCACTCCCTCTCCCGATCAGCTTGTACCCCCTACTACAAACACTTAGGTGCAAGCTAATATAAGTCTCATCCCCCTCTGCTGAAAGTATGGCCTTCTTTTGCCCGAACCAGAATAAAACTTGTGTCTTCTTGCATCACTCATCTGGATGAGGGCACGCAACACTAATTCACTAGTTGGATAGTACCATCGGGTCAAAACACCGACACTCCCCTCTATTACATGTTGCTTCTCTAGAACCTCTCTTGTCAATCCAAAACGAATGATCTGGGGAATTTAAAGTAACCATGTAACTTTTAAGTAATTGCTAGAAGTCAAATGTGGTGCATTTTGCTGTTCATTTGAGGGGATTTTCCCTTTATTTTCCTTAAAAAGAAATGAACAAAACATGTGGTCAGCCAACTGGGCCACTACAAGGCCTGGTGGCCGAGCGGCCCAGCCGGCTGGGAGGTGGCCTGGGCACTTCGGTGCCTCTGCCCAAGACCGCAGAGGGGAAGCGAGCAGGAGGCCGAGCGAACGGCTGGGTGGCGGCGGTAACCGCTGCTTCGTTCTCTCCGGCTTCCTCGTTCCACGACCGGAGATCGCTCACATCTTCTCGGTAACAGACTCTCGCCCGGCTCTTTAAGTGGATCCCCTTCATCTGTACTCTCTCTCGGAAAAAAACCTTGAGACAGAGGCTCTACGGTTCCATTCTATCCACTGTTCCGGCGAGAAATCTTTCGATCTGCTCGATTCCGGGTATCCTGGTCTCGTCCGTACTCGTCGGCTGTGTGTTGTTCTCGGTGGTGGTGGTGTGGTGCTGTTGACGCCGTGCCTTGGTGCTGCTCGTTGATTCTCTGGTCTCTGTCCACCGTGGCCTGGTGCCTGGGCTCTCTGCTGCGCGGTGTTCATCTTCTCGGGCTGGTGCCGTGGACGTCTCCCTCGGCTCCGGCAGCGGCTCTAGTATCTCCGTCAACCTCCCGCCGTGCAGGCCCGGACGTGGGCGGCGGAATTGGTTTTCTGGGACAGAACCTTGTGTTCGCTGAGCTGGTCTTCCCACGTAGACAATCTACGTGATGTGAGTTATTCGTTGCCTCACTTTATTTACTGTTTAATTTTGTGCAATCTGCTAGTATCAAATACTTGGGTGTGATTGCACTGTTGTGGGCGGATTTATGTGCTCGATGATGATAGCGGTGTAGTGAGACAGCGTGACAGTCTGGGTTTTAGTGTATTATCATTTTCAGCATTGATATTATTTGTGCCTAATTAAATCTCTCTTTGTTGAGGCTGTTTACCTGTGTTAAATTCTGTTAATTTATTTAATACACAGCTCCTTACTATCAGTATTTATATTTGATTATTAGGCTTATTATATCTGATCTAAAACCCTTATTTGGTAAGATAGGACTGTCACGTTAGTCGAGGATCTCTGATCACCTTTTAGCGTTGGAGGGCTGTTTATTACAGCAACCCGCTACGTTGAGAGCAATAGTTTAAGATAAACAATTATGTTTATTTGTTTAATCTGCCTTCTTCATCTGCAAGCCATGTTTAATTATGAAATGGACCTGTGTAGCTATTTTACATGTTTACATGTCTTAGAATTGCTACTGTTCATTGCTGCTATAATTTCATATGGTATTTATCTGAGTTATGTGCTTGTTTTATTCGGAATTAGAATATTTAATCTATTTTAATATGTAGAAAGCATGTCACTTATTCCTCTAAATTTACAACAATCCAGAAAACCAATCTGTATTATGGCCTCCAGTTCTGATGTCATTAAGCCTGAAGCGTTCGACGGCGCTAGTTTTAAACGCTGGCAGATTAAGACTCGCATGTGGCTCACTGACCTAAAATTATTTTGGGTAGTGACATCGGCTGTTCCCCAGGCTGCATCAGATGATTCTGATGATGCAGCAAAGGCCGCCGCACTTGCGGAGAAGGCCAAGTGGGACGAAGCCAATGAGGCATGCTTGTCTCGTCTGCTGAACGTTTTGTCGAACCGCTTATTTGACGTATACTCTGCTTTTACCTCCGCTAAGGGTCTATGGACTGATCTTGAGAACGAGTTCTCTGAAGTTGACAATGGCAATGAGTCATTCACAACGGAAAACTACCTCAACTATAAAATGGTTGAGGGAAGGTCTGTTATGGAGCAGCTACAGGAGATTCAACTCCTTGTTAGGGACTTGGTCCAATATGGCTGCGTCCTACCAGACAGTTTTCAGGTGAATGCAATACTGGCAAAGCTCCCGCCTTCTTGGCGAGACTTTGTGACTTCACGCCGCCACATGAAGAAGCAAATGACTCTCACTGAGTTGTCAGCTGCGATAAATGTGGAAGAGCGTGCAAGGTCCAGTAACAAGCCATCTCAGCAACTCCAGGCTCACGTTGTTGAGAAGGGTGGAGATAGAAAATTCCAGAAGAAGAAGAAGAACTCTCCACAGAAGAATCTGAACCAACCTAAATCCAAAAAGATGAAGAAAAAAGAGGACTTTATCTGCTACGTTTGTGGAGTCTCCGGGCATACAGCTCGGAGGTGCAAACTTAGGAAGGGAAAAGGTCCTCCACCTCAGCGCAAAGAAGGGAACGTGGTGGTTAACTCCACCCCAGGGTATGCACTTCAGGCCTTTATGGCAAGTCCATCAGATGACTGGTGGATGGATTCCGGTGCTACTGTTCATATTTGTGCTGATCGATCCATGTTCTCTTCATTCCAGGGATTCAACAGCGCACCAGTCTTGATGGGAAATGGTGTTCCGGCAGCAGTTCGAGGTACTGGACAGGTCTACCTGAAGTTAACTTCAGGAAAGACGCTCGTGCTGAAGGACGTACTCTATGTGCCCTCGATGAGCCGGAACCTCATTTCAGTGTCGCTGTTATGTCGACAGGGTCTCAAATTAGTGTTTGAGTCTAATAAAGTGGTCCTGTCTAAGTTTGGTACTTTTGTTGGAAAGTCATATGAGTCAGGCGGTTTGTTCCGTCTTTCTGTTTTGAACAATCATTCTTCTTACCATGTTAATGTGGTCTGTAATAACGATTCCATTAATAATATATGGCATTCCCGTTTGTGTCATGTGAATTTTGAGGCCATTAAGAGATTAAGTGACATGTCTTTAATTCCTGAATATAAACATGTTAAAGGTGTAAAATGTGGTATTTGTGTGCAAGCTAAGCAGCCTAGAAAACCGTTTCATACGGTTGAAGGCAGAAGTACCACTCCTTTAGAACTAATTCACTCAGATATCTGTGAGATGAATGGTATAATCATAAAAGGCGGTAAAAGATACTTTCTTACCTTGATAGATGATGCTACTAGGTTCTGTTATATTTACTTACTCAGAACTAAAGATGAGGCACTAGAACACTTTAAGATCTATAAGACTGAAGTTGAAAACCAGTTAGACAAGAAAATTAAAAGGCTACGGTCTGATAGAGGAGGTGAATACCTTTCCAACCTTTTTGATGAGTACTGCAAAGAGTGTGGAATCATTCATGAAACCACTGCTCCATATTCACCTCAGTCAAATGGGGTAGCTGAAAGGAAGAACCGAACGGTGTGTGACTTAGCTAACGCTTTGTTGCAAAGTTCGGGGATGCCTGACATCTGGTGGGGCGAGGCAGTACTCACGGTGTGCTATGTCCTGAACAGGGTGCCGCCTCGCAACCGTGAGGCCACGCCCTATGAAGGATTTAAAGGAAGGAAGCCAGATCTTTCGCATCTTCGGACCTGGGGCTGCCTTGCAAAGGTGAATGTCCCGTTGCCGAAGAAGAGAAAGCTAGGCCCTAAGACCGTAGACTGTGTCTTCCTGGGTTATGCACATAACAGTGCAGCTTATAGATTTCTAGTGGTCCATTCCGAGACAAGCGAAATCGCTGTAAATGTAATAATGGAGTCTCGGGATGTGACATTCTTTGAGAGCATCTTCCCTATGCGGGATAAGGAAGTAGTAGCCCCAGATGGTCCATCTCGGACATATTCTCTGCCCTCGAGTGTCAATGACCAGACTCCAGATTTGGAGTTAAGGAGGAGTAAGAGACAAAGGACTGAAAAGTCTCTAGGTGATGATTATATTATTTATCTAGTGGATGAAGAACCACGCTCCCTCACAGAGGCATATACATCTCCGGATGCAGAGTACTGGAGGGAGGCTGTCCTTAGCGAGATGGATTCAATCATCTCGAACGGAACTTGGGAGATAACTGATCTCCCAGCTGGTTGCAAGCCTGTGGGCTGTAAATGGATCTTTAGGAGGAAGAGGAGACCCGATGGTACTATTGAAAAGTACAAGGCCCGTCTTGTGGCTAAGGGTTTTACTCAAAAGAAAGAGGAGGATTATT
The DNA here is from genome assembly GCF_902167145.1 of Zea mays. Taxonomy (NCBI): domain Eukaryota; kingdom Viridiplantae; phylum Streptophyta; class Magnoliopsida; order Poales; family Poaceae; genus Zea; species Zea mays. The sequence goes on along the minus strand of NC_050096.1, from coordinate 272,156,265 downwards.
TTGATACTTATTCCCCGGTGGCTCGATTGCCCACTATCCGTGTGCTTTTGGCGCTGGCGGCTGCTTATAAACTTCTTGTTCATCAAATGGACGTAAAGACAGCATTCCTAAATGGAGAGCTGGAAGAGGAAATTTATATGCAGCAACCAGAAGGATTTGTGGTTAAAGGACAAGAGAGCAAAGTGTGTCGCTTGATTAAATCCTTATACGGTCTTAAACAAGCTCCCAGACAATGGCATGAGAAGTTTAATAATACTCTGACCACTGCCGGGTTTTGTGTAAACGAAGCCGACAAGTGTGTGTATTATCGCTTCTCTGGGGGCAAAGGTGTCATCATGTGTTTATACGTTGATGACATATTGATATTTGGGACCGATTTGGAAGCTATCATGGAGACAAAATTATTCCTCTCCAAGAACTTTGATATGAAGGACTTGGGTGAAGCTGATGTTATACTGAACATCAAGCTGATAAAGGGTGAGGATGGGATTACTTTGTCACAATCCCATTATGTGGAAAAGGTCATGACTCGCTTTGGACATATGGACTGTAAACCAGTCACCACGCCCTATGATCCATCCTACACGCTCAGTAAATATGAAGGCGAGCCTGTGAACCAGCTACTATATTCGCAGATCATCGGATCTCTCATGTACCTGAGCAGTGCAACTAGACCAGATATCTCATATGCAGTATGCAGACTGGCTCGTTATTCGGCCAGTCCAGGAGATAGACACTGGGTAGCGTTGTACAGAGTGCTTCGGTATTTGAAGGGAGCGATGAATCTTGGTATTAAATATACCGGATTTCCGTCAGTACTTGAAGGATTCAGTGATGCAAACTGGATCTCTGACTCGGATCAAATGAAGTCTACAAGTGGCTATGTGTTCACTTTAGCTGGTGGGGCCGTGTCATGGAGATCGTCTAAACAATCAGTGTCGACACGTTCCACCAAGGAGGCTGAATTAGTTGCACTTGATTCAGCAGCATTGGAGGCTGAATGGTTGAGAGACCTATTGTCAGACCTTCCAATGCTAGCAAAGCCGATACCGGCTGTCCTAGTATACTGTGACAACACTTCTGTGTTGCTAAAAGTGAACAGTAGAAAGGACAACCAAAAATCCTCGAGGCATATCAGAAGACGACTTGATTCATGTCGGCATGCTAGAGAGACGGGTGTAATAACCGTAGATTACATCAAGTCTGAAAGGAACCTTGCTGATCCTTTCACCAAAGGGCTGGCTCAAAAGCCAATCCAAGCAGCGTGCATGGGAATGGGACTCGTACCCTGTTAGCGGTTTCAACTGCGGATAACTGTCCTGTGTGACCGGAGATCTCGAGATCCAGGCTCCAGGAAATGAAGCACTGTGGAACCAAGAGCACAAAAGATAAAGAGTCTCATGAGCTGCTGTGCTCTGACTGTATGGCAGGTTGAGCGATATGCTCTTAATGAAGTCAATGCTATAAGCAGGGAAATTGTCCTATAGAATTTCTTTAACGATTTCACCTATATGAGCTGACTGTGGGGTCGCAGTCCGGGAGAGAATGGGGTTTTCTCTCTAGTGAGTTCATGAATAGATATTAAAGGGCATGACCGTAACGCCCTGCCCCGTAAGAGAAGCAGATAATCTGCCTAGTACTATGTGCCTTTTGTGCGAAGACTCTCACACTAGGGTTTGTGGATCAAGGCGTAGTCCTCCGCTTACTCGTGCAGGGTTGGAGTACACTGGGATAGGCTTTGGTTCAAACCTAACAAGTACCTCTGCCGAAAAGTAGTATATAAACAGTACGGGAGCTCAATGACATTGATCAGAAAATAAGAGTGAAAACGGTGGGGATTGCTGTTCATTTGAGGGGATTTTCCCTTTATTTTCCTTAAAAAGAAATGAACAAAACATGTGGTCAGCCAACTGGGCCACTACAAGGCCTGGTGGCCGAGCGGCCCAGCCGGCTGGGAGGTGGCCTGGGCACTTCGGTGCCTCTGCCCAAGACCGCAGAGGGGAAGCGAGCAGGAGGCCGAGCGAACGGCTGGGTGGCGGCGGTAACCGCTGCTTCGTTCTCTCCGGCTTCCTCGTTCCACGACCGGAGATCGCTCACATCTTCTCGGTAACAGACTCTCGCCCGGCTCTTTAAGTGGATCCCCTTCCTCTGTACTCTCTCTCGGAAAAAAACGCAGAGACAGAGGCTCTACGGTTCCATTCTATCCACTGTTCCGGCGAGAAATCTTTCGATCTGCTCGATTCCGGGTATCCTGGTCTCGTCCGTATCGTCGGCTGTGTGTTGTTCTCGGTGGTGGTGGTGTGGTGCTGTTGACGCCGTGCCTTGGTGCTGCTCGTTGATTCTCTGGTCTCTGTCCACCGTGGCCTGGTGCCTGGGCTCCCTGCTGCGCGGTGTTCATCTTCTCGGGCTGGTGCCGTGGACGTCTCCCTCGGCTCCGGCAGCGGCTCTAGTATCTCCGTCAACCTCCCGCCGTGCAGGCCCGGACGTGGGCGGCGGAATTGGTTTTCTGGGACAGAACCTTGTGTTCGCTGAGCTGGTCTTCCCACGTAGACAATCTACGTGCTGTGAGTTATTCGTTGCCTCACTTTATTTACTGTTTAATTTTGTGCAATCTGCTAGTATCAAATACTTGGGTGTGATTGCACTGTTGTGGGCGGATTTATGTGCTCGATGATGATAGCGGTGTAGTGAGACAGCGTGACAGTCTGGGTTTTAGTGTATTATCATTTTCAGCATTGATATTATTTGTGCCTAATTAAATCTCTCTTTGTTGAGGCTGTTTACCTGTGTTAAATTCTGTTAATTTATTTAATACACAGCTCCTTACTATCAGTATTTATATTTGATTATTAGGCTTATTATATCTGATCTAAAACCCTTATTTGGTAAGATAGGACTGTCACGTTAGTCGAGGATCTCTGATCACCTTTTAGCGTTGGAGGGCTGTTTATTACAGCAACCCGCTACGTTGAGAGCAATAGTTTAAGATAAACAATTATGTTTATTTGTTTAATCTGCCTTCTTCATCTGCAAGCCATGTTTAATTATGAAATGGACCTGTGTAGCTATTTTACATGTTTACATGTCTTAGAATTGCTACTGTTCATTGCTGCTATAATTTCATATGGTATTTATCTGAGTTATGTGCTTGTTTTATTCGGAATTAGAATATTTAATCTATTTTAATATGTAGAAAGCATGTCACTTATTCCTCTAAATTTACAACACATTTTGCTCTGATACGATATTATAATTTTTGTAGTTTTAAAGTTAAATTTCCTTAAAATAATATCCAAAAGCGCAAAAAATATGATACAAAACCTAGATTTTTAGCATTTACCTCAAAATCAAATGATTTTTGGATGTTCCCTGATCTTTCGTTTTGGATTGATAAGATCACATCTCTGTGAAAGCAACAAGAATGGAGGGAGCAAATTAGTCAGAACTTAGTTCAAATGTTGTTCATATAAAATGATTTTACTAAGAAATCATGTTTTGTGTTTGCAAAAAATCGTTCTCTATTAATTAAAATTCATTTATTTCATTTTACCGAGTACAACTTCACTCAAATTGTTTTATGGTAGAACGATTTTCGAAGGGTTCTCTACCGGAAGACGACAAAATTCTGCATACACGATGTGTATTTTATAGCTCCAGTACAAAAATGTATTAAAACCAAAAAAAATCTATATAGTGCAGGGCAGACCCTAAGACCAGCCTGGAAAGGTTAAGCGCACTCAAGACTTTTCTGCGATCAACACATACTCAATACTTAGGCATCTAACCGAGTCCAAATGCTTCATTGACCTTTTGTATTGTTTTGAGTTTACCAATATTATTCCAAAACATTGTTAATACTCCACTCTGTACAACGTACATAGACTACTTCCTTTTTTTCGAAAATGGAAATCGTATATGTGCAGTCGTAAGCTTTCACCAATTTATTCTACGAGTAAAAGTACACCCTTTGTCCAACTGGGCAAAGTGGCAGATACCGCCGTTACTAACTTAAGCAAAAAAAAAAAATGCTGCGCAATTAAGTTTTTTAACAAAACTAAAAAATTATTAAAATTCTCAAAAAAATTATAGATTTACTCTACTAATATATTAAATTACAATTTTTAATTTATCTTCTATTAAGAGATATAAAAACGATAAAACTTTATCTAATATAAATGATTTAAAATAATATTAGATAATTTATAAATTTTAAAATAATAACTTATAAATTTTATATCGTCTCTTAACATGGAATGAAGAATTTAAAATTGTACATTAGTAGGGTAAATGATGAAGTATACCTATAAATATTTAAATAATGTAACTTTTAATAATTTCATTACGCAATAATTATATGAAAATTTTAATTGTAGAACAAAATTTAATAGCTGTCCCACTAAGGGCATGTACAACTAGAGCCCTTTGATCGGTTTTCTAGATATAAGAGACGACATGATCAAATCCAGAGCTCATACATCATAAATATAGTTAAAATAAAATTTGTATAGAGAGTGTGCAGAGACAGGCTCTTCACAATGAGCACGTCTCTTGATTTTTATTTACTTAGAGCAAATATAATAACATATTGTGAGCAAGCTAAGTGCTGGTATGGACGAGATAGAAGAGGATAGTGAGGAGAAGCAGGTTGTAAACTTACAGCCGGCTTAGACACAAGAACCAAAAAACTTTGTGAGAGATACAAGAGGGTCGACCATTAATAATGAAGACCTAACTATTATACAAGCGGGCTAAGAGGTTAGCTACAAGGATTCTTATAGCCAGAGTTGGCTATATTATTAACCTTGCTCTAAGGTGATGTAGGTGGGATATAAGACTTGTCAAGTCAGATTTATGGTAACATAGAAGAAAGATAAATGGAGAAAGAAGGAAAGTGGGTTGCTCATTAATAGCCAGCTAAAAAAGGGTTGCTCATAGACTAACACAGTTTGTTAGAGGAAGAGGTGAAACAAGTGTTAAATATAAAAATACAAGAGATAGGCTTTTCATGAAGAGCTCGTCTCTACACAACTCTTTATATATAATATCTCTTGACAACATTTATAATATGATTGATTTTAAAGACACTTGATTATATCTGTTGGCACCTTTTTGGGGCGCCAATCACTCAACAAGAACCAGCGGCGGTGCTTTCTGTTCAGGCGCGGACTGTCCGCGGAACAGGGTCGGACGGTCCACGACCTGGCACGAGGCGGTGGTGCTCTCTGGTCAGGCGCGGACGATCCGCGGCACAGGGCCGGACGGTCCGTGACCTGGCGCGAGGCTAGGGTTCCCTGCCTGACGGCCGGACGGTCCGCGACCTGGCGACAGGGTCGCCTTCCTCCTCCTTGCTGGAATCTAGATCTCGTCCCCTAGGGGGGAAAGATCTTAAGGTGCTCTGGGTTGACAGGTCAACCAAGGCGTCCCCAGACGACGTGGAGTCGCCTAGGAATTAAGAGATCAATTCGAGGAAGACGTATTGGATGGACAACTAGATCTTGCCCCCCGGGAGGGGTGAGATCCTGGGGTCGTCTTGGGATCGGCAGGCCACCCAAGACAGATCTAGACGACGTAGGGTCGAATAGGGATGGAGGTGGATATGTGGAAGACTACAACTAGAACTATGCTACATCTACTCCTAGGGCAGGAAAAGTAAATAAGGTAATTGGTTCGATTGGAATGTGTTCAGGGGTTCTCAATCGGTCGTACCCCTTTATATTTATAGGGGAGGAGGTCTGGACCTTTTCCTAAGAGATAGCCAACAAACTCCCACGTGATTAGATGGATAACCACGCACGAGATAAGGATAAATATCTGAGTTAATCTAATCTCGGGACACGCGGACCGTCCAAGCCCAAGGGCCGGACCGTCTGTGGGAGATAGATATCCCCCGGGTCCACTAAAAGAGTAAAGGACCTCACGAAAGGCCCAAGGGCCCAATAAATCGTAAGGTCATTCTTTCGTGGGCCTGGGGAGAAACGACCGGCAAAGCAGAACGGCATGAGGCTGGATTGGTGCAAACCCGGACGGCCCACAGCGTCGAGCGAATGGCTGCAACAGAGATCCGACTTTCCCGCGCTGGAGTCTCCATGCAACGAAGCCATGCGAGGATAAGTCGGCGAGGGTTACGTAGGGATAATCTCAAGAGGTTCACTATCTTTTAGCTACTTGTTGCTATCTTACCCACGTGTACTGCCCCACGGTCGAGTATATAAGGCCTAGGGGGCACCCCTTCAGAACGATCGACCCTATCCCACTTAGCCACCCACGTAAATTCTCTGTGCCTTCAACCCAGAGAGTCCTCTTGTAATCACATCCGAATTCTCATCAGGACGTAGGGTGTTACGCATTTCTAAGCGGCCCGAACCTGTAAATCTTGTCCACTGTCTCTCGTGCGATCGGCACGAACCATTTTGCTACAGTCGTTGACACCGTCCTACTCCTAGAAAACACCTTGAGGGGCAACCCCGGGTGTGCGGTCGGACCCAAAACACCGACAGCTGGCGCGCCAGGTAGGGGGTGTGTCGACGATCCAAACTAGCTCAATGGCCGTCACCTTCCACAGCAAAATCGCCGTGCGTCCCGGATCTGTATTCTGCTTCGGGACAATCTCGTCCGTAGCAGATGAAGAAGGAATTCTACACCACCTCGCAGATCTGCCGGAACAGAAGTCTCCTCCAACAAACTCCGAAAATGCTGGAAAGACGCTACTTCCGGCTCTTCGGAAAAAGATCGTCTCCGGGGAGGCTGGAGCTAGAAGCTCGCTGACCCGGAAGAGTCCGCTGTCTACTTCCCCGACGAGAGAATGGACACGGGTCGTGAGAAAGAAGGAGACCAGGGAGAGGCAAATCGTTCTTCCCGTTCCTCCGACCTCAAAGGAGAACGGAAAGAAAGTCGCCGCGGCAGCAATACCGTTCTACCCCGACGTCCTCTTCATCGGGAGAGCAGAGTCGCTCGCCGTCTCCGACGATGAACCGACCGCGCCTGGAGAAGAACCGCCTCAGCGAGAATCCCGCCGACGAAGGAACCGACGCAGGAACGTTCGACGACATCACGCGGCCGGAGAGTGGGATCCGGAGCAGCCTGTCTCGCGAGACGAGGTCTCGGAGGTAGGAGAAACTCCGGAAGAACGCGTCTTCAGGGAACGAAGGAACTCTCGACGACGTGATCGCCGTCGGACTCAGGAGCAAGCCGAGCAAGATGCGAGGCAACGACGCGAGAATCCGCTCTTCGGGCGCAACTTGAACCCCGACTTCGCTCGAGCTATGAACACGCCGAGCGAAGTCGGAGGCGTTCTAGCTTGGATAGCTGACGGACTTCCTCGGACTCCCGACGCCGAGGGATACCGACGCCTGTTTACTCAGGCAGCCAACCATCTTCTACCGCTCGCTCACCCGCCGAACGATTTGCGACACACCATCAACAGTCGCCGAGACGCGCGAAGCTCCATCAATGCTTCGCGCGAACGGCGGCATGAGAACGAAATTCGCCGTCGGGAGGAGTATGACCGAGATCATGGCTTCCCGACTCAAAGCCAGGCCACCAGGACCGAGTCGGCAACAGCTTCAACTGGCGGTACCACCCGGGGACGGTCGAGGAACCGCCACCACCACTCCCCTCCCCGGGACAGACGTCATCCCCGACGACAAGAGGACACATGCGGAGTATCCGCTCTAACTCCGCGCCTTAGGGCCATTCAATGGCCTCCCAACTTCAAGGTATCCAATTTCGACAAATATGAACCTAAGCAGGATCCAGGGGGTTGGTTAGCCGTCTACACCACCGCCGCTCGGGCTGCCGGAGCATCCGAAGACGTCATGACCGCGTATCTACCCATCGTCCTCGGGCAAGACGCGCTGCAGTGGCTACGACATCTACCCCGACACTGCATCGACGACTGGGGAGACTTCAGTCGACGTTTCATCGCCAACTTCCAGTCCCTCTCCGACAAGCCGGCGCAACCATGGGACCTCAAATCCATCAAGCGCCGGGGGGATGAGACTCTCCGGTCATACCTTAAAAGGTTCCAGACCATGAGAAACCGCATCCCCGAGGTCACGGAGGCGGCCGTGATCGAGGACTTCTACAGAGGATCCAATGACTCGGCTTTCGTCCGAGCCATACTACAAAAGGGGCCGACTACCTCCGAGGAGCTGTTCCGGGAAGCCGACCTCTACATCACCGCCGACGAGCGGGCCTAGGATCTCATTGGAGGAGCAAAGCCTGCACCGACGGCACCACGACGCGACGCGAACCAGCCACCCGACAAACGTTGGGAGAAGAGGCCTCGTGAAGAAGTGCACGCCGCCGGACCACCCGCTTCTCGCGCCCGAGGAGGACCTCGTGGAGGCGAACGCACGCTGGACGACATCCTCGACGCCCAATGCCCGTACCACAAGGACATGCGCCATACTCTCCGTAACTGCCAGGACTTCAAGCACTCCGTCGGGCACGGCCGACCCTTCCAACCTCTACCGCCTCCTCCGCCGAGGGGAGGACCAGATGAACCACGACAGCCCCATCGGCAGGAGGAGGGGGGAGGAGGAGCTTTCCCGCGCGTTGACAGGGAGGTCAACGTCATCTTCGGCGGACATGGGTCGCAGGAGAACAAAAGACAACAAAAGCTCAACGACCGCCAGATACTGGTGGCGACCACCGGTCCTCCCGCCCCGTACCGGTGGTCGGAGCACCCGATCACTTTCACTCGGGAGGATCAGTGGCTTAACTTCGACCATCCAGGCAAATACCCGCTCCTCGTCGATCCGGTGATCCGAGAGAGCCGGGTAAAGAAGGTGCTAGTGGACGGGGGGAGCAGCATCAACGTCACCTTCCCCCGTACACTCCAAGGCTTGGGAGTTCACCTCAAAGAGCTCCACGAGTCGGACACTCCTTTCTTTGGCATCGTGCCGACGGAAGGGGAATACCCGCTGGGCCACATCTACATGCCGGTCACCTTCGGAACTCCGGAGAACTACAGAACCGAGTTCCTAAGGTTCGAGGTGGCGAACTTCGACTGCGGGTACAACGCCATCATCGGGAGGTCGGGATTAGCCAAATTCATGGCCATTCCGCACTATACATACATGATACTGAAGATGCCGGGACCACGAGGAATCATAACTGTGCGTGCCGACTTCCAAGGTGCCGCAGAGTGTTTCCGAGTGGCCATTCAGGCAGCCCTCACCACCAAGCCGTCGGCGGTTCCTGCTACATCGGCGAACTCTAAGCCTGAGGAAGACCTCACGGTACCGGCGAATGAAACTCAGGCCGTGACCTCTATGCGGCCGACTGAAGAAACCAAAAGAATCAACCTGGGGTTCGCTGACGAGCGCAAGACGGCTGTCATCAGCTCCAGCTTGAACAACAAATAGGAAAGCGCGCTCGTCCAGTTTCTGCAAGATAACCGGGACGTATTCGCGTGGCAACCTGCGGATATGCCGGGAGTCCCAAGAGAACTGGCCGAGCACAAACTGAAAGTCTACCCCCAGGCGAGGCCGATTCGACAAAAGTTGCGTCGTTTCACGCCCGACAAGAGAGAGGCCATTCGTGCCGAGTTAGCTCGATTGGTCGCGGCTGGATTTATTAGAGAAGTATTACATCCCGAGTGGTTAGCCAACCCTGTTCTTGTACTCAAAAAGAATAAAGTGGATTGGCGCATGTGCGTCGACTACACCGATCTCAACAAACACTGTCCGAAGGATCCCTTCGGGCTCCCGAGGATAGATCAAGTAGTGGATTCCACCGCTGGATGTTCTGTGCTGTCTTTCTTAGATTGCTATTCCGGGTATCATCAGATCAGTTTGGCAAAAGAAGACGAGGAAAAAACGGCGTTCATCACCCCGTTTGGTGCTTTCTGTTATACCTCCATGTCGTTCGGCCTCAAAAACGCTGGAGCGACTTATCAGAGAGCCATTCAAACATGCCTAGCCGATCACTGGGGCAAGCGAGTGGAGGCTTACGTCGATGACGTGGTGATCAAAACAGAGAATTCGGAAAACTTCATCGAAGATTTACAGCTGGTTTTCAACAGCCTGAGAAGATATAGATGGAAGCTCAATCCTGAAAAATGTGTTTTCGGGGTACCAGCAGGAAAGTTGCTCGGATTTATCGTCAGCCACCAGGGAATTGAGGCTAATCCAGATAAGATTGAAGCTATCATGAAGATGGAAGCTCCTCGGTCACAAAAGAAAGTTCAGCGACTCACAGGATGTATGGCAGCTCTAAGCAGATTTATATCCAGACTGGGGGAGAAAGGCTTGCCATTTTACAAGCTGCTTAAGAAGGTGGATAAGTTTCAATGGACTTCAGAAGCACAAGAAGCTCTAGATGCACTTAAGAAATTCCTGACAACACCACCAGTACTAAAGCCGCCCCGGCGAGCTACGCCAACTCAACCGGCTGAAGATTTGCTGTTGTATATCTCTTGCACGACTCACGTGGTAAGCACTGCGTTGGTAGTCGAGTGAGTGGAAGAAGGGCATGCCTACCCGGTACAACATCCTGTTTACTTCATCAGTGAAGTTCTAGGTCCCTCAAAGAAAAAATATCCTCAGGTTCAGAAGCTATTATATGCAGTACTTCTAACTGCCCGCAAGCTGCGTCACTACTTTGACGACCACAAAGTCATAGTAGTTACTGGTTTTCCAATAGGAGATATTCTTCACAACAAGGAAGCCATTGGCCGAATAGCCAAGTGGGCTTGCGAGTTGGGATCCCACGATATCGAGTTCCGACCTCGCACTGCGATCAAAACTCAGGCACTGGTTGATTTCGTATCAGAGTGGACAGAACAGCAAGTTCCAGACAATCCAGAGACAACAGAAGTATGGCGAATGTATTTTGATGGCTCGCTGAAGCTGCAGGGAGCAGGAGCAGGGATTCTTTTCACTGCACCGGGAGGCGAACACCTCAAGTATGCTCTCCAGTTGCTATTCCCAGCCTCAAACAATGCAGCCGAGTATGAAGCCTTGATACACGGATTAAACATCGCCATATCACTGGGCGTCAAGAGATTAATGGTATATGGAGATTCTCTGGTAGTCATCAGCCAGATAAACAAAGAATGGGATTGTTCAAGTGATTCAATGGGAAAATATTGCACTGCCGTCCGAAAGCTGGAAGATAAATTCGAGGGTCTGGAATTTCACCATATAGAAAGAGATCGGAACACGGCAGCCGATATACTATCCAAACTTGGATCCGGTCGAACTCAGGTCCCACCCGGAGTCTTCGTGCAAGAAATCCTGCAGCCGAGTATCTCGATGAATCAAGCAGAAGAGTGCAACGTCATGGATCAACCTGGGTCAGACTCTGATGACTGGAGGAAGCCAATTATTAAGTATATAAAGAATGAGGAAGAACCAGATGACAAGAACTCGGCAGGCGTCCTCATGAAATGAGGAAGAACCAGATGACAATCGGCTCACTATACCCTCATTGGGGAGGTATTATACAGGAGGGGCGCGTCAGGCGTCCTCATGAAATGCATTCTCCCGTCCACCGGGAAGCAACTTCTGGAGGAAGTCCATGCAGGGCAGTGTGGAGTACACGCAGCATCCAGAACACTAGTCGGGAAAGTTTTCAGGTCAGAATTCTATTGGCCGACGGCGAAGAACGATGCAGCCGAGTTAGTTCAGAGATGCGAAGCTTGCCAATACCTGTCAAAGCAACAGCACATGCCAGCGCAGCAGCTGCAGACCATACCAGTAACTTGGCCTTTCGCATGCTGGGGACTGGATATGATTGGACCTTTCAAGAAAGCTCAAGGAGGATATACCCATGTGTTGGTGGCAATTGACAAATTCACTAAATGGATAGAGTTTCAGCCTATTGCTTCTTTAACCTCTGCTAAAGCCGTGGAATTCATACAAAGCATAATATTTAGATTCGGGATACCAAATAGTATCATCACTGACTTGGGATCCAACTTCACCAGTTCAGAATTCTTTGACTTCTGCGAGCAAAAGAGCATTCAGATCAAGTATGCATCCGTAGCACATCCAAGAGCCAACGGGCAGGTTGAGCGGGCCAATGGAATGATATTAGAGGCACTCAGGAAAAGGGTCTTCGATAAGAATGAAAAATTCGCTGGAAAATGGATAAGAGAGCTGCCTTATGTTGTTTGGAGCCTGAGAACCCAACCTAGCCGAGCCCTACATGGAAATACTCCTTTTTTCATGGTCTATGGGTCGGAGGCAGTGCTACCTGCTGATCTCAAGTTTGGGGCGCCAAGATTGATCTTCGAAAGCATAGCAGAAGCCGAGGCCACCAGGCTGGAGGATATTGATATACTTGAGGAAGAACGACTGAATGCAGTGATCCAATCAGCACGGTACCAGCAAACTCTAAGGCGTTATCATGACAAGGCTGTACGACAACGCTTCTTTTCGATAGGAGACCTCGTCCTCCGCCGAATTCTAACGGGGGAGGGACGGCACAAGTTATCACCCTTATGGGAAGGGCCTTTCATAGTAGCAGAGATTACTCGGCCCGGATCGTATCGCCTCACCCGGATGGATGGCACAGAAGTTGGGAACTCTTGGAACATATAGCACCTCAGAAAGTTTTACCCCTAGCTGTATTTCAAAACAGCCGGGGCGGCCATGTACTCTGTAAAGTGGAAATATGTCATCAATAAAGATAAGATTTCAAAGATACTCGGTTCATTTATGATCGACTTGCATCCTTACTTAACTCGGGGTGACCATTATGCCCTACAAACGGAGCAATCGACTTAAGTCGGCAACGACTTAAGGCGGTGCAACATGCTCACGCTTACTTAACTCAGGGTGACCACTATGCCCTACAAACGGAGCAATCGACTTAAGTCGGCAACGACTTAAGGCGGTGCAACATGCTCACGCTTACTTAACTCAGGGTGACCACTATGCCCTACAAACGGAGCAATCGACTTAAGTCGGCAACGACTTAAGGCGGTGCAACATGCTCACGCTTACTTAACTCAGGGTGACCACTATGCCCTACAAACGGAGCAATCGACTTAAGTCGGCAACGACTTAAGGCGGTGCAACATGCTCACGCTTACTTAACTCAGGGTGACCACTATGCCCTACAAACGGAGCAATCGACTTAAGTCGGCAACGACTTAAGGCGGTGCAACATGCTCACGCTTACTTAACTCAGGGTGACCACTATGCCCTACAAACGGAGCAATCGACTTAAGTCGGCAACGACTTAAGGCGGTGCAACATGCTCACGCTTACTTAACTCAGGGTGACCACTATGCCCTACAAACGGAGCAATCGACCTAAGCCGGCAACGACTTAAGGCGGTGCAACATGCTCACGCCTACTCAAACCCAGGGCGGCCACTATGCCCTACTAACAGGAGTTATTGGCTAAAGTCATCTGATGGTTTAAGCCGGAATAGCATACTCGCGCTTATGCAATTCAGGGGATGACTTCCATATCCCACAAACAAACTTCATAATTATCGTGCAGCATTACCACAAACTTGCGAACTAATAAATTCTGATACGATAAGAAAGAAATCATAACATTCGAATGATAAGCTGATGTCCTCTAAATGAATACTTGCTCATACTAACCGCGTGCTCATGGCACGCAAAGTGTTTCTCTATTTTCCAATATCTTTCTCAGGAACGACCGATGAAGAAGGGTGATTCGAAGAATCGGGGGCGGCATACACGTCGGCCTTTATATCTTCAGGAACTACCACTCCGGGTCTCCTCATCAAGATTCGTCCCGCTCGAATAGCCTTGTCCATAGCTTTATCGCGTTGGGCTTTGAGAGTAGCAGCAGTCTCTTCGGCGGTTTTAGCGGCCAGCTGAGCAGTTTCCAACTCCTGGGCAATGGTTTTCTTGGAAGCTCGGAGTTCCTTGATGGTGGCATCCTTCGCTGATATCAATTGCTTAAGGCGGGTCACTTCGTCCACAGATTCTTGCAGCCTACAACGCTGATTGTCCAGTTCCTCCATTGTAAAGCGGTGGCTCCTCTCCAAGATGGTCAGCGAGTTGCTAGAGTCACGATACAGTCTGTCCAGATTGTCACGAGAAGCAGCAAGGATACGTTTTTCTTCCTACAAGCAAAGATCGACTCATTCAAAATCCAAGCATGTAATAAGGCGAAGCATGGTTTCGTAAGTTACCTTTTCGGAGTCAAGCCGAGCATGAAGAGAAGAACTCAGAGCGTTGGCATCATCCAAAGCAGCGGAAACCTGATTCAGTTCAGTCTGGCTCTGAAGATACTTATCCTCGAAGTCAGCACACCTTTGAACCATTTCAGCTTGATCTCGGGAGTGTTTCTCCTCAAGAACTGCAATCTGCCGAGTCATTCCTATCAAGAGATAATCAAATGAAGTGAGGTCAGAAGGTAAAACAATCCACGAGCAAGGGTAAGGAAGAAGAAGAAAGGGCACTAACCAGCATTAGTTGCCTCCAACTCGGATACACGACGATGAAGCAACGCTGGATTCCAACGCTCAAGAGATGAAGCCACTTCTGGGATGGAAGCACCCTGTGATTTCAGTTGACTGGCCAATCCATTCACCAAAGCCTGATAAGAAGAGCGGATGAACATAATGACAGCAATTCATGCAACATAAAGATCAAACTAAAGCACAGCACAGCACCTGGAGGTTGGAGAAGAACGAAGGGATCCCCAAGTCAGGAGAAATCAGCTGATAATCAGGTGCCAGACCACCACCCGAAGCAGCTTGCAGCAGACCAGCAGGAACGAGCTCAGTACATTCAGCAGAGCTTAACGCCAGACCAGTGGGGATGCTGCCCTCTAAAGCGACCCCCTGATCTGAAGTTTGAGCCACCACCATGCCGCCAGAGTGTGGAGGTGAACCCGCGTGAACGTCCATAGAAGTGCAGGAAGGAGACCCTGCTCGGGCACCCTCGGGGGCTGGGTCACAGTCGGCACTGCCCACCTGAGCCGGATCATCCCCGGCAACACCCTCGAGGGCTGGGCAGTGGCTTACACTCTTCGCCCGAGCTAAGTCACTCCCGACGACATCCTCGGGGGCTGGGCATATATCAGCGCCATTCTTGGGACCCAGGCTCTCTGCCGCGACCACCTCTAAGGTTGACGGGCCTTCAACTACTTCCATGGGATCAGAACGATCCAGGTCAGCATCCCGACCCTCGAGATCATGCTCTAAGGTCGACGAGGCACGGGATGACCTCAACCCAGCATCTGGCACGGCTGCACAAGTTTCTGTCGCATCAGCATCTGCAGGCTCCGATAGCAAGTCTTATGGGACCATATCCTCTAGAGTTTTATCAAAGTCGGCCATGGACAGCTCTTGCAAGCCAATAAGGGCAGACAAAGCAGGAGAAGGAACTCCACTACTTTCACCGCTAGCAATGAATTGCTGACTGTTTTTCCGAGTTAAAGGAATTTCATCTTCTTCCTCTTCATCCTCTACAGCGGCAACACAAGCAGCACTCCCACTGGGATCACCAACAGTTTGGGCACACCCATTGGGATCAGTATCAGTAAGACCGATTACAGGCACTTCTTCAGCAGCAGGAGCTAAAATGCCGGCGTCCTCATCAAAACTGGATACTCGCCGGAGGCGTCTTCTCTTTTTCTTTTGCTCATCAGCAGAAGGCTCGGGATGACTAGCTCGGCTAGGGCGCCTCGGACGAGTGCTGACAGTTTTTGAGACATCCAAAGTTGTATCAACCTCTGGAAGGGGCACCACTGCCAAGGTACCAACAGGAGCAGCATCGGACGAATCCTCAGCTAATAGATCAAGCATATCATTTATGTCAGCATCACTAGGATTCAGAGGCACTTCAAAATAAACCTGCCGTTCGTCATCAGGAATCGCCCCGAGCGAAGCAACTAAAGAATTGACTTCCTCAGCAGAGGGTCGCACTCTAAGGCCCAAATGGCTGTCAGTCACAGGCGGATTTGACACAAAAAGGGTGAAATCTTTGGGAGGAGGCAGGTTCCAAGCCGAGTATGCCACTGGAGCACCAACATTCGAAACTTTACCTCTGAGGATCATTTCAAGTCGGCTTACCAAATCAACAGAAGGAATTCTCCTATTGGTAACTCGGGTTGAGTCGGCCAGCCCTCGGTAAAGATATGCCGGATAGGCCCTGTCTTTTAGCGGCTGAATGTTTTTGAAAACGAAATCTGTGACCACAGCTTCGGCAGTCAGACCTCTCTCCTTCAGTAATCCGACTTCAGTAAGCAACACGCCTGCCTCGGCCACTTCTTGATCCGTGGGAGACTCAGTCCAACTCAGAGTACGAACGTCTGGCTGTCTTCCTGAGCGGGGAGGGAGAGAATTTCCATAATTATCAATTATAAACCACTCCAGACGCCAACCTTTAATGCTGTCCTTGAGGGGTATCTCGAGATACTCGCTCTTCCGTCCACGGCGCATCTCCAAACTGGCACCTCCGACCAACTGATGTTGCCCCCCCGCCATCCCAGGGCGACAATGGTACAGATACTTCCACAAACCAAAATGCGGCAGCACACCGAGGTAGGCTTCGCATAGGTGGACGAAGATGGAGATTTGGAGAATAGAATTAGGGTTCAAATGGGTCAAGTTGATATGATAAAAGTCAAGAAGGCCACGGAAAAAAGGAGAGATTGGAAGGCCGAGGCCGCGGAGAAGGAAAGGAGCGTAAACTACTGATTCGTGGGTATCTTCGGTTGGGACAGTAGTCCCGTGGCAAACTCGCCAAGAACAGAGTTCCCGCGGAGGGAGAACCCCGATGGAGACAAGACGGAGAAGCTCATCTTCGGAAATAACAGACATGTGGTTACCTGCGAAAGGTAACTGACTGTTGGGGTCGATTGCGGGGATCACCGTAGCAGACGAGCTCGCAGTTTTCCTCTTGGGCGCCATCTTGCTTCTCACTGGCGAACAGAGTAGGAAGCGAGTGGCAGAGAAAACTCAGATGCAGGAATGCAAGAACTAGGGCACAGAAAGCAAAGGCGGCTAAAAGCGCAACTCTTAAGGGATATTCTTGAGCCAGATACCCTTTTAAAAAAGTGCCCAGTCATCACCCGGCGATCATCTCCGAAATTCCGGCATGCCACGTGGATATCTGACAGTTATTTCCAAGAGAGCCGACGTGCCACCTCATCACGCGGTTATTTTCCTCAAAATAACTTATAAAGCTGGCTATCATTCGGCGTTACCTCTAAAACGCCGACCGCGTGTTCAATCGCTCGGCATTACTTCTAAAATGCCGATGCCGACCTTCAATCACTCGGCGTTACCTCTAAAACGCCGACCACGTGTTCAATCGCTCGGCATTACTTCTAAAATGCCGATGCCGACCTTCAATCACTCGGCGTTACCTCTAAAACGCCGACCACGTGTTCAATCGCTCGGCATTACTTCTAAAATGCCGATGCCGACCTTCAATCACTCGGCGTTACCTCTAAAACGCCGACCACGTGTTCAATCGCTCGGCGTTACTTCTAAAATGCCGATGCCGACCTTCAATCACTCGGCGTTACCTCTAAAACGCCGACCACGTGTTCAATCGCTCGGCATTACTTCTAAAATGCCGATGCCGACCTTCACTCACTCGGCGTGTCCTCTAACGCGCCGACCACGTGTTCAGTCGCTCGGCATTACTTCTAAAAATACCGACGCCGACCTTCAATCACTCGGCGTTGTTTCTAAAACGCCGACCCTGTATTCTGTCGCTCAGCATTACTTCTAAAATGCCGATGCCGACCTTCTATCATTCGGCATTGCCTCTAAAACGCGGATCTTGTGTTCGATTGCTTGGTGTTACTTCTAAAACGCTGATGACAACCTACACATCGCTCGGCGTTGTTTCTACTACATTAAAAGAATCAGTTCAACATTCAGGAAAAGCAACGACAAGTCATCGAAAAGGGGGGATCAACGATAGTTCTTCATTAAAGGGAAGTTAACGAGTTTACAAACCAACTCTTCACGAGTTGGTACTTCCCTACTTCTACTCTACATTATTACTACTACTAAACTACACTAATTACTACTACTAAACTACACTAATTACTACTACATTATTCTAATTATACTAAACTATACTAACATCTAAGAAGACCAGTGGCGTCTAGCCACTGGCCCTGCCCCTGCCGCCGCCGCCGTCCTTGGTGCTGCCCTTGCTGCTGCCACCCTTGGTGCTGTCCCTGCTGCCGTCGCCGCCGCCCCTGCCACTGCCGCTGCCGTCACCGTCGCCGTCGTCGTCGTCGTCGTCATCGTCGTCGTCGCCTTCACCCTCGTCGCCGTCGTCCGAGTCCTCCTCGTCCGAGGAGTACTCCAACTCATCCGAGCCTTCGAGCCCGGAGCGCTCGACGGCCCGGATGTACGTCCAGACCTCCGCGGCTATCCCCTGGGAGTCGTCCGAGTCATCGGACGACGCCGGGGGAGAGACGGGGGCCGGAGATCCCTCGGACTCAGAGGAGAACTCCTCCTCTGAGTATTCCGAGTCACCGAACTCATCCGACGGAGGAGTCGGCTCGCGCTTGCGCTTGGTGCCCTTGCCCATGGTGGAAGCAGACAGAAGGGAGGAGAAGAAGGCAGTAAGTAACAGCGAAGAGATGTGAAAAAACCAGAGAAGCAAAGGCGTTATTTATAGAGGGGAAAGCAACCGCTCACTTCCAACCGCGGTCACTGAACAGTCGCAAAGCATTCAATAAGCACTCCCACCCATCTGAAGACACGTCAGACAGCGGACGCCGTTTCATGCATCACTACACCCATTGGGACTCCAGTCAACAGCGCAAAGGATATGATTACACTAGCCGTCCCATCGCATTACTACTCAGAGGCAACCGGCTAAAACACTCAGCGTACCAAACCGTCCCTTGCCCACACCCATTGGGGGGGACGCCCAGGAATTATCAGTATATTTTTCAAAACAGTCACATCCGTGCAGGGCACGCAGTGAATACCTCAAGACAAAAATGAGATATCAACAAGAGTTAGAGGGAAGCCAAATATAGCCAGTAGAGTGCAAAATATGGTCGACAGAAATGACTTGAAGACTAGACAGAGAACGTCCATCAAATGTCCGATCAGTCACAGAGCAAATAAATTACACTACCTAGCGAGATATGGATGGATTGCGAACTCGGCTGCAAAAGACAAAATACATGCTGACCTCTGAAGCATAATATTGATGACATAGCGCGGATGACATCATGCCAAGTTTTTACAAGCAGAAAGGATAATTTTCAGCAAAAGGACACAGAAGGAAGACCTTCGAGTGGATTATCCTCAAAAATCCACTTGAAGGTCGGGGGCTACACCCATTGGGTGCACCTTCGGTGCACCCCATGGATTATCATTCTAAATCAATATAGTGCCGACCTCTAAGGCGTGGAACAAGATTGGAAAGATCAATCCTCAACTAAGGTGCAGGAGCGCGAATGGAGATAATCTTTGGAGAAGACCCTTGAGAAGATTATCTTCTAAAATCTACTCAAAGGTCGGGGGCTACACCCATTGGGTGCACCTCCGGTGCACCCAATGAAGTCCAGAATCTTACAATCCAAAATGCTGATTTCTAAGGCACAGGCACAAAACTAAACTTTGGTCGAACAAGTGATCAGAGCAAGAGAAAACAGCAGGGAGTCATTTTTGGACCTTGGATCTTTGAGTTGATTACCTCCAAATCAACCCAAAGATCGGGGGCTTGTGGAAGATAGATATCCCCCGGGTCCACTAAAAGAGTAAAGGACCTCACGAAAGGCCCAAGGGCCCAATAAATCGTAAGGTCATTCTTTCGTGGGCCTGGGGAGAAACGACCGGCAAAGCAGAACGGCATGAGGCTGGATTGGTGCAAACCCGGACGGCCCACAGCGTCGAGCGAATGGCTGCAACAGAGATCCGACTTTCCCGCGCTGGAGTCTCCATGCAACGAAGCCATGCGAGGATAAGTCGGCGAGGGTTACGTAGGGATAATCTCAAGAGGTTCACTATCTTTTAGCTACTTGTTGCTATCTTACCCACGTGTACTGCCCCACGGTCGAGTATATAAGGCCTAGGGGGCACCCCTTCAGAACGATCGACCCTATCCCACTTAGCCACCCACGTAAATTCTCTGTGCCTTCAACCCAGAGAGTCCTCTTGTAATCACATCCGAATTCTCATCAGGACGTAGGGTGTTACGCATTTCTAAGCGGCCCGAACCTGTAAATCTTGTCCACTGTCTCTCGTGCGATCGGCACGAACCATTTTGCTACAGTCGTTGACACCGTCCTACTCCTAGAAAACACCTTGAGGGGCAACCCCGGGTGTGCGGTCGGACCCAAAACACCGACACCGTCCGCTCATTTTGGTGCCCAACATATGCCCCCCTGCCTTTTGGTGGAGCTTGGCGAACCAAAAGCATCAGTGAAAACTTCGGAAATAATTGACCTCATGAGCTTTTGTTCCCGATGTAAGGACTCAGCTCGATGCAAGTCATCGGCTCTTGCGATCAGATAATATAAATAATTGATGGAACTTTAATGCATAGAGGTCGTTTTGGATCGCATCCTCTTCGGCCATGTCTACCTGATCAACCTGTCAATAGGCAAAAACTTGTGGTGCCCCCCAGCCCAAATAAGCAAACGGATTGGGCCAGTAATACGAATTCATCGCCATACCACCCCACACATGAGCAGGACAACACATCGGCGATGGATAGAACGGGACGCACCATGCTATCCCTGGAGGAGGATGACAAGGCGATCTTGGTTGTGCTACCTTTTGGGTCCGTTTAGTCGGCTTTTGCTTTCGCACAGACCGCCCTTTTGACTTCGTCTGCTTTATTGGCCGGTTGTGTGGAACGGCCTTCTTCGTATATTTGGCAAGCAACTGACCAAAAGTAGGGCCGACTCTACTGAGTCGTCCAGACGTCTTAATAGTATTTTGTTTCCTAACACTTGTTTTGGAACCTTGTGGTCCGGTGGTCTGAGGTTGCTGCTTCTGACTGTCTGCGGACTGTCCGACCATTATAGCCGGACCGTCCGCTACTGTCTCGGACTGTTCGGCCTTAGTACCCGGATCGTCTGGCGTACGCAGGACAGGTGACCGTGATCGGGTGTCCGATCGTGCTTGCCCCCCGGTGCCTCCGGTCTTTCTTTTGTCCAGAGTCTTCCGAGTAACCATTAAGCGTGACATATTTGGTGTACGGGGATCACCAATGACGATATTTTTATCTTTGCTTTTATCAGCCGCACAGGGCCGAACTATGACTTTTTTGCTTGTCGGCTCTAATGTGGTGGCAGGGACATGTGGCCTGTCAATCCTCACCTCCTTTTGAAACCTCAACCAGCCTTCATTTATAGCCGATTGTATTTGCCGATGAAAGACAGCACAATCATTGGTGTTATGAAGAAAGGAGCCATGTCATTTACAATATATACGCCCTTTTAATTCTTCAACCGGAGGAATTATATGTGATAATTTAATATTACCATGTTTAAGCAACTCATCAAATATTTTATCACACTTAGTAATATTAAATGTGAACTTAACCTTTTCCTTCTGTGTCGAGTGCGGGTGAGAGCGAACAGAAGGTTTGGCCTTAGTGGGCCAAACAAGCTCAGGGACATGTGACTTTTTTGGTTCTTGGGGCTTGGGTGGCCGGTTATATTTATGCTGGCCTTCTGCACTAGGCGGATCACAGGTGACTTCTGGTGCTCCGGACGGTCCGACCTGCACAGTCGGACGATCTGCGGGTGGATCGGACGGTCCGGTACTATCCTCGGACTATCTGATCACGTCAGGCAACACCTGTGACCTTTGTGGTGGGCTCTGTGTAACTCTGGACTGTCCGGCGTAGGGTGCCGGACGGTCTAACGGAGGGCCGGACGGTCTGCGATTGTGTGCGGACGGTCCGGTCGTGCTCAGGGTTGACTCACCATTTAGCGAAGATGGTGGTGACGATCGTCCTGGATATGAGTCCATCGGCATACCAGAATATGGCTGGGGAAACCCATTTGTCGCCGATGTGTTTGGCGCAATTGTTTCAGCGCCTAATTTATGTGATAAAAAATTAGGCATGTGAGTTTTTTCTAATGCATGTGCCATCCTCTCTATATCCTCCGTGATACTTTTAATCCGATTATCAAAAGAAATTTTAATAGATGGAATATCATCGGCTGACCTGGCATCACCTATCGTGGGGAGCTGTTGCAGCACGGCTAACATATACTCGGTGTTTATCTCCCTCTCTTGGACGGTCTTCTGGTGGCAGTCTACCCTGAAGTGCGAGAGGTACCACTTATCCGCCACCTTGAGCACCTGATCCTTTTGTCGGTGGGTCTCCTCGTCTATTTTCTTCATGTCATCTTCTAATCTCTTATGCTCAGCGGCCGATAAATTAGTCAGCCTTGTGTTGCTGTTTGGAGAAGCACCGTTGAGATCTTTAGAATCGGCCATGTAAGCCTGATTTTATAAATCTGCAACTTCTTCCCAGCGAAGTCGCCAAAAGTATGTTGGCACCTTTTTGGGGCGCCAATCACTCAACAAGAACCAACGGCGGTGCTTTCTGTTCAGGCGCGGACTGTCCGCGGAACAGGGCCGGACGGTCCGCGACCTGGCACGAGGCGGTGGTGCTCTCTGGTCAGGCGCGGACGGTCCGCGGCACAGGGTCGGACGGTCCGCGACCTGGCTCGAGGCTAGGGTTCCCTGCCTGACGGCCGGACGGTCCGCGCCCTAGGGCCGGACGGTCCGCGACCTGGCGACAGGGTCGCCTTCCTCCTCCTTGCTGGAATCTAGATCTCGTCCCCTAGAGGGAAAAGATCTTAAGGTGCTCTGGGTTGACAGGTCACCCAGGGCGTCCCCAGATGACGTGGAGTCGCCTAGGAATTAAGAGATCAATTCGAGAAAGAAGTCTTGGATGGACAACTAGATCTTGCCAACATTTATAATATGATTGATTTTAAAGACACTTGATTATATCTGTTGGCACCTTTTTGGGGCGCCAATCACTCAACAAGAACCAGCGGCGGTGCTTTCTGTTCAGGCGCGGACTGTCCGCGGAACAGGGCCGGACGGTCCACGACCTGGCACGAGGCGGTGGTGCTCTCTGGTCAGGCGCGGACGGTCCGCGGCACAGGGCCGGACGGTCCGTGACCTGGCGCGAGGCTAGGGTTCCCTGCCTGACGGCCAGACGGTCCGCGACCTGGCGACAGGGTCGCCTTCCTCCTCCTTGCTGGAATATAGATCTCGTCCTCTAGGGGGGAAAGATCTTAAGGTGCTCTGGGTTGACAGGTCAACCAGGGCGTCCCCAGACGACGTGGAGTCGCCTAGGAATTAAGAGATCAATTCGAGGAAGACGTCTTGGATGGACAACTAGATCTTGCCCCCCGGGAGGGGTGAGATCCTGGGGTCGTCTTGGGATCTGCAGGCCACCCAAGACGGATCTAGACGACGTAGGGTCGAATAGGGATGGAGGTGGATATGTGGAAGACTACAACTAGAACTATGCTACATCTACTCCTAGGGCAGGAAAAGTAAATAAGGTAATTGGTTCGATTGGAATGTGTTCGAGGGTTCTCAATTGGTCGTACCCCTTTATATTTATAGGGGAGGAGGTCTGGACCTTTTCCTAAGAGATAGCCAACAAACTCACACGTGATTAGATGGATAACCACGCACAAGATAAGGATAAATATCTGAGTTAATCTAATCTCGGGACACGCGGACCGTCCGAGCCCAAGGGCCGGACCGTCCACTCATTTTGGTGCCCAACAATATCATACTGTTCCTTATGTATAGAAAACCGATGAAGAGACTTTAGGTTGTATATGTCCTAAGGGACATGACTTAATCACAACGAACAATTAACGAGAGAAAACAGAAAAGACACACGATATAAGGGCGTGGGCGTGTACAACCGCATTTAGACCTATAGAGGGTTAATTAAAAAAATATAAGAGAGTGGTTCTTCACAGAAAATCTGCCAACAAATCTTCATGTGTGGTCTCTTAACTATATTTATGATCTAGTGTATTAAAATTATATCATATAGTCTTGTATACCTGGAAAACCGAATCACCATCTCAGTGTTGTACATGGCGGCTAAAGGAGAGCAGCGGCTGGGCCTACTCGGCTCCTCGCGGATCCAGTGGCCTTTCGCGAGAAAAGACCCGTCGGCCAAGCGGGTCCCTACGAATTTTACCGGCGGGACACCTGGGCGAACGAGGTGAAGCCGCGCGGGGCAACCAGAGCGGCCCGCGTCTCGACGCCGGCAAGGCCGTGCGATGGACGGCCGGGGCGGATCTAGCGCTGTCCCACACGAGCCAAAAGGGGAATCGCTCGGTTCAGTGAGTGGGGCAAATGCAGGATGCAGCCGAGCCAGGGGAAAACCGGAAAAGAGGGAGGGAGAATTTCGGGCAGTCCCCCGCTTCTGCGGTCGGCCGCGCCCGGCGGTCGGCAGGGGGTGGGGGGCTTTGGCACGCGCACTGGCGTTTGTTCGCGTCCGAAACGGAAATTGTTCGAACCCCAGAGATGCGCGAGCGCAGTTGCTTGTTGTTTAAGATGGATAAGACTCCGCACAGTGAGTAGCGTTGTTTATCCTGGGGGCCGGGCTTGATTAGACGTATTTTAGATTTCCGTTCAGTTCTCAAATGAGACAAAGCATGACGACGGTGGCTATGTTTCTTTCCGTACGATAATTGCTGCTCTGAAAGGAACAGAGATGCTTTTGCATTTTATTTTATTTTATTATTACGGTACCCTCAAACAATTTTTTAAATACAAAACACGGCTAAGATGATACTACTACTCTGCAACTTATAGCGGGCTCTTCGGATCGTTTCTATACAGTTAAAAACGTAGGGTATAAATATCTCATTTACATGACCAATAGGAGTTGCAGCTCACTTCAGTTTCGGTTTGAGCAAAAAAAGTTACTTAGCGTGCTGAGCGATAGTGCAAGGGGGCTTGGTGTTGGCATCTTGTTAGTTGTTTGGTCATTAGTTTAAGAGTAGAGTCGTAATTATTAGCTTACGAAGTGAGCTAATGAGCTCTGTATAAAACTTCTTGTACTTGTCCTCGATCATTTGAACTGCTTAGATAAGAAGAACAAAAAACAGTACAGGTGATTTTTTTCTCGTCTCATCCTTCTAACTGAAAAGGACCATTATAGTACACGAGCAGTGCGATGTCCGGATGGCCTCCATTCCGCGAAAATTAGGAAGGGGGCGGGCCCGGGCCCGGGCCGACCGGATGCAGCCTTTTTTCACGTAGCAGCAGCGAGGCTTAGGCCCAGTACTAGTACCGCGCTACGACTACGATGCGTCAGCGGCCACCGCCGAATTTTTTGTATTTTAGCCCTTAAACAGAAGTAAATTCACGTTTAGACCTAAAAAAATTTTAAATGCAGTTTTGGACCCTTAGCTCGGCGCCATAGGCTGTGGCGCCGAGCTAACACAGCTCGGCGCCACAGCCTATGGCGCCGAGCTGTGACGTGGCCGCAACGGCTAGCTGCGTCCAGGGCTGACCTGGCGCTGACGTGGCGGCGGCGCGGCCTCGTAGCTCGGCGCCACAGATCTTGGCGCCGAGCTACGAATTCCTATAAAAACGCCCGCGCGGCTGGCCGAGAGCAGCTCATTTCATCCCATTTCCAAACTTCATAAAAATTTCCTGGATTCAAATATTTGAGTTGGTTCACTTCGTAGACCAAGGTATGATTTCCAACTGATTCCTTTTGTATATTAGGTTGTTAGTTTAATAATTTGTATACACCTATTATATTATCATTTCGATTATTAGTTTGTGTAAACTTATTATAAAGCATAATAGGTACAAGTGATAATTATAATCGTTTATTAGATGAAAGACATGTACCGAGAGGCGTTGTGGCAGAAGAGAGGTCGTCCTCGGGAGTTATTGTTAACAGCACACCTCTCTCTCGTACATGGAACTACTCGATTCACTGGTAACCTCAAGAGAATGAAGGTTTGCAGCAAGCAAGACAATCTGGATAGAGGAGAGGAGTACTAGAACACAGAGGGAGACGAGCTAGAG
Source organism: Zea mays (assembly GCF_902167145.1). Taxonomy (NCBI): domain Eukaryota; kingdom Viridiplantae; phylum Streptophyta; class Magnoliopsida; order Poales; family Poaceae; genus Zea; species Zea mays. The sequence goes on along the minus strand of NC_050096.1, from coordinate 272,130,291 downwards.
CCCTGCAGTTGGATGCGTGGGAAGGAAGATGTGCAGTCCTGAAAAATGGAGAAGGAGATGTGTTCTCTGAATAATTCTTCGATGCCCTTCCTGGTAACCTCCACGGTGCTTTTGTAGTATTTCCTTTAACTATCTGGGCCGGCATGGGCCATTTGGGCCGGCAGTCCCTGACATTCCCCCTTTCTTAAAATTCGGCTTGCCCTCAAGCCGATACATGGCATCAATTCCACCGGGATCCCATGGCAAGGGCAATATGCTTCGCCGATTCTTGATCTTGAACCCCATAAAAGAAGCAGCTAGTTGGAAAATCCCATGACACCTCTCTTGGTCATGAAAGATCACAGCAGCAGACCAGAATCTTCCAGGTTCAATGATAAGGGCAATATCTTGAGAAAGAACTAATGCTCGCACAATGTTGATGAGATCCGTAGGTGTAGATAAGACTGCATCAGTATCCATGAAGAATGACGCAATTTGCTTGTAAAGAGGATCTCCAGTAACTTTATACCTCATTTGTGCACCAATGGCAACTGGAATACGTGTGTTTGAATGAAAACCAGAAATGCTATCATCCTGACCAGCAAGCAACCCAAGAAAGCATGGCTTATCAAAGAGAGGAGCTAGTGTCAAATGCTTCGTATCGTTCATTATCGTGTAGAGCTGATAGAAAACATCATTCATCCCACCAGTCTTCTCATTGAGAGACTCCCAGTGTGTCTCAATACTATAATTTTGTATGACATTCTTCACCCGATCACTGAAATAATTAACCATCTTTACCACCATGACAAGAGCCACAGAATTTCCAGCAACTGTGTACTGGTCAAGAAGACCTTGCATAATCTTGTGGATTGTGTAGTAAGGAGCCCAGACAGACGTGATGGCCTCAACCCAAACGAAAAATTCTGACGGGAAGGCCGACAGGTACCCTATGCCCATCTTCTTCTGGCAATCATAGAGCGCGTTGACGATATATGACATTTTTGCATTAAGAGTGTCATTGTGTGTGCTAGCCCACATCTTTGCAGTAGCACCCAGGTAATGCCCAACGAAGTGTCCCCAGAGCTGGACGTCGAGGAAGCGGCCAGGTGACCTCCAGTCGCTCGTGGGCATTTCATCGAGCACCGCTTGAGCATCAAACGAGGTAGAACACAGCTTGCTTGCCACATTCACCACAGAGCCGACGCGGGCCACATTAGTGAACACCGTGGAGAGATTATACGCAGTGGAGAGCAGTGGACTGCTGGGCTTAGCCATTCTCAGGGAAGCCATGGTCACGTCAACACACCTTTCCTCGTCGTCGTAGTCCATCCGCACCTGCCTGGCCTCACTGCTTGCGAGCGTCAAGTTGCGGAAGGCACGGTCGCCGTCGTCGTAGTAGCTGGCGATGGCCGAGGGAACGGAGACGAGAACGTGGTTGCCGATGATGACACGGAACTCAGTATTCTGGTTGGTGTCGAGCTCCATGCCGAAGAGGTGGTCGGCGGTATCAGAGAAGGGGAGGCCGGCCTTGTGGGATATTTTTCCAGCGGAACGGATCTGCTGTGCCACCTGGGCAGCAATCGGCGTAGGAGGAGGCTTGCTGGCCATAGCCACCAAGGAGCCGAAGGCGGCGTCATCCTCCACCGTGGCATCCCCAGCCTTCTCGAGCTCATGAATCCGATGGATGGAATCTGCTGAGGAAGTCGTCACGAACATGGAGTTGTCCGCGACTCCGGAGTTGGCGCAGCCCAACGTGGGGACGAGGCTGGGCTCGTCAGTGGAGGCGGTGGTGCTGCTGCCGATGAGCGCAGATGCGATCGATGGGGCATCCTGTGGCTCCGTCGCTGGCCGAGGCGAGAAGCGTCGGTCCCAGCGACTCTCCCACTCGTCGAACCTCCTGTTGAACTCGTCGTGGACGGGAGGCGGATGGCTTGCCTCGCGGTACGGCTCGTAGACGACGGGTAGAGGAGGCAGTGGGCTCACCGCATCACGGTACGGCTCGTCCACCTCCTCAGCTTGCAGCTGCTGCAGCCTGGCGAAGCGCAGGTCGAGTCGAGCATCCATCTCGTCGTAGCCGGAGGGTTCCTTGTAGCCGGAGGATTCGGCGGTCACAAACACGGAGTCATCCGCGGCTCCAGAGTTGGCGCGGGCCGGCGCGGTGTCGATGCTGGGCTCGTCGGTGGAGGCAACGGGGAGGACGAATCTCGTGGGGTTGTCTGACGGAGCGACGTCCTCGCCATAGAAGAATCCGCCCCAGTTGTCGACGACGATGGATGGCCTAGTGCGGTACTGCTCGCCGTCGTCAAAGCACCCGCCCCAATTGTCTGCGATGACCGCGACCGGGGTGGGCGGCGCACTGGCAGACGCGTCGGAGGAGTGGTTGATGCTGAGCGAGGTGGGCGGGAGGTCGATGTACGCGGCGGACGAGAAGCGCCGGTCCCAGCGAATCTCTAGCTCGTCGAACCGCCGGTTGAACTCATCGAGGATGAGCTTGAAATCGAGAGACATGGCGTTGACAAATTGAAACCGAGGATCGAACGATTCTGATACCAATTGTTAACAGCACACCTCTCTCTCGTACATGGAACTACTCGATTCACTGGTAACCTCAAGAGAATGAAGGTTTGCAGCAAGCAAGACAATCTGGATAGAGGAGAGGAGTACTAGAACACAGAGGGAGACGAGCTAGAGCCCTGCAGTTGGATGCGTGGGAAGGAAGATGTGCAGTCCTGAAAAATGGAGAAGGAGATGTGTTCTCTGAATAATTCTTCGATGCCCTTCCTGGTAACCTCCACGGTGCTTTTGTAGTATTTCCTTTAACTATCTGGGCCGGCATGGGCCATTTGGGCCGGCAGTCCCTGACATTGATGTCAGGGGCTGGTAGTCAGCGCCTCGGCTTTAGTCCCACATCGGCTAGCCAAGGGGGCCGTGGGCAGCTTATAAGGGAGAGTCTCCCTCCTCCCATCAGCCTGGCTTTTGGGATGTGAGTGGTGGGCTCTCTTGGCTGGGCTGGCCCACGAGCGCATGAACGCCCGAAGCTGTCGAGTGTGGGCTGGGCCGGGGGTTGGACGCTGACATCTGGTATCGGAGCCCGGTTTGGCCCATGCCTGACTTGGGGGGCTTCCCAAGGGGGGTGGGATGTCAGGGGCTGGTAGTCAGCGCCTCGGCTTTAGTCCCACATCGGCTAGCCAAGGGGGCCGTGGGCAGCTTATAAGGGAGAGTCTCCCTCCTCCCATCAGCCTGGCTTTTGGGATGTGAGTGGTGGGCTCTCTTGGCTGGGCCGGCCCACGAGCGCATGAACGCCCGAAGCTGTCGAGTGTGGGCTGGGCCGGGGGTTGGACGCTGACATCTTGTAACGCACCCACTGGGCCAGTCCGCCTAAAGCCCACCATCGCCAGCGTCGGACGTTCATGCGCTCGTGCGCAGCCTATTCAGACGGGCACCTCACTCTCAAAACCTAGGCTGAGAGAGGAGGGAGGCCCGCCCTTATAAGTGCAACACGGCCCCCTTGGCTAGACGAGGTGGTACTAACCCAGGGCGTGCATACCGGTCTCTCACATCCCACCCCCCTAAGAGGCCCAAAGCTCTCCCAGGCAGCAGCGGCAATGTAGGCTCCGATACCAATTGTAACGCACCCACTGGGCCAGTCCGCCTAAAGCCCACCATCGCCAGCGTCGGACGTTCATGCGCTCGTGCGCAGCCTATTCAGACGGGCACCTCGCTCTCAAAACCTAGGCTGAGAGAGGAGGGAGGCCCGCCCTTATAAGTGCAACACGGCCCCCTTAGCTAGGCGAGGTGGTACTAACCCAGGGCGTGCATACCGGTCCCTTACATCCCACCCCCCTAAGAGGCCCAAAGCTCTCCCAGGCAGCAGCGGCAATGTAGGCTCCGATACCAATTGTAACGCACCCACTGGGCCAGTCCGCCTAAAGCCCACCATCGCCAGCATCGGACGTTCATGCGCTCGTGCGCAGCCTATTCAGACGGGCACCTCACTCTCAAAACCTAGGCTGAGAGAGGAGGGAGGCCCGCCCTTATAAGTGCAACACGGCCCCCTTAGCTAGGCGAGGTGGTACTAACCCAGGGCGTGCATACCGGTCCCTTACATCCCACCCCCCTAAGAGGCCCAAAGCTCTCCCAGGCAGCAGCGGCAATGTAGGCTCCGATACCAATTGTAACGCACCCACTGGGCCAGTCCGCCTAAAGCCCACCATCGCCAGCGTCGGACGTTCATGCGCTCGTGCGCAGCCTATTCAGACGGGCACCTCACTCTCAAAACCTAGGCTGAGAGAGGAGGGAGGCCCGCCCTTATAAGTGCACCTCACTCTCAAAAATGGAGAAGGAGATGTGTTCTCTGAATAATTCTTCGATGCCCTTCCTGGTAACCTCCACGGTGCTTTTGTAGTATTTCCTTTAACTATCTGGGCCGGCATGGGCCATTTGGGCCGGCAGTCCCTGACAGTTATATCCGGACGTATCTAGTAAGGATGCTCCTGTTCCTCCTGAACTCCCCGTGCCTAACTGTGACTGTGGTAGACTGGCTTGGGTACATCAATCACAACATCCAGACACGGCTGCTCGCTGCTACTACCTTTGTGGCACTTTGGACGTACGTAGCTTATGACTTGTCACTTAATTTTGTTCGCGTTCATTATTTTGTAGATATGTAATAGTGCATCTTTCCATTATTTTAGGGACATCAGAGGTGTTTCTTTTTCCAGTGGATCGATGGTCCTGATAAATTTGACCCTCGATATCTTCTTTTCGTTAATTGGTTGAGTGGAAGGACCAGTCATGAGCGTTTTAAGCGTTGGGTACCTCCTCCCCCGAATCCTCCACCAATGACGGGTGCGGAGAAGGAGGTAGCAACAGAAAGACGGATGGACTCACCGCCTCGATGCGATTGTGGAGACCGTGCTGTCATCGACGAAGACTATGACAAGCAGTTCTGTTGTCCGAACATTGATTATGTGAGCCCATTGATATGCTAAATGTATGAACTAGTTTTTATTTACAATAAATTACTAATTTTTTCTCTTGCAGCCATACGGGTGGCGTAAGTGTCGTTTCAGAGAGTGGTTGTATGGTCCTTTGTCCCATTGGCCAGAGCCAGAGGTAAAGGAAAAGAGATACATGGGGTGGGCGGCAGAAGAGGTCAAATTTGATCCAGTACTCTGCAAATGTGGTATTGAAGTTAAGTATGGATTAGTTCCTTCGGAGCTTGGTGTTGGATATTTTTGTGGACATATGGTCGATTACGATGAGGTTGGTATTTTTTTTGCACCAGATGTAATGTTATAGCGGTACTTACTATATTTTTTGTAGGAGACGAGGAAATGCAGTTGGGAGAGTTACGACGACAAAGGAGAGGTGATGCGCACAATAGAGTCGAAGAGAATAATGGGACAGAAGATGCGTTGTGGATCTCGGCTCGTTGATTCGTACATTAACGATCGCATACGCGACATGCGTAGGGAAGCAAAATCTGCCTTTTATGATAGCCCGAAGCGTGCAGAGTATAGGAGGTTGAAGGCGGCAGATGAGAAGAGAGCACAGGATGCAAGGGAATGGGAAGCGGCTCAAGCCGAGAAACAGATGTTGGATAATCTTGCTGATCGCCTCAAGGGAAGTAAGTGAGATAAATGATATTATAATTATGTTAGTACAATTTATTTATCCCGACTTTGCTAACTTAATTTTCTCATTATATTTGCAGAGATTGGAAGCGGCGTAAACTATTTGGCCGATGAGGCGCATGCGAGATATGTTCAGGATAAAATGGCAACGGTTGAGCTGATGGAGGAGGAGGACGACGACACATCTAGATTGAGTGAGCTTATCGCCCTCGCAGAGGCAGGATTACATGAAGAAGAGGAGGACGACATGTCAAGGTTGAGTGAGCTCATAGCACTAGCTGAGGCTGGATTACGTGCTCAAGAGGAAGAGGATGAGTTTATGTCACAGGCCGCCGCAGAGGTAGAGGCAGCTTATTACAAGAAGAAGTCTGATGAGGCTGAGGCTGAGGATGAGCTATTCTCCCAAGCTGCAGATGAAGCAGAAGCCAATTATTACAAAAGAACTGGTGACAAGTGTGATGCAGGACAATGCAGCAAGTGGAATGAGGTTGTTGTTGAGGATTGCGCGACGGATGACTCCGAAGATGAGTTACTCATAGATTGTGATTCAGACTGAAGAATTGTAGCCTATTATGTAGTATTTACGTATCAAAAATAATTTAGAACTCTAAAGATGCGTTACTTATTGCTTATTATGTTTTTTACAGTTCACAAAAAATTTTGCAAGAGTTCCCCTTGTTTTATTAACAACCACAGTTCAAATAATCACATATTATAAGACATATAAGCATTTCAACATATAATACATCACAAAATAACATCGAATATAAAAACATCCACAGAACATAGTTCTTCATATAATGTCCACAAACAAAGTCCAAAATACAAGTTCCCCAACACATTGTCCAAAACACATAACATAGTTCATATTACAACGTCTCCAGCATAAGTCCAAATCACACAGTCCATATCACAAAAGTATTCATTTCCTCCTAGTCTTACCTTTGCCCTTGGCCCCAAGAGCGTCGGTGCCTGGAGTGTAAGGGTCTCGTGGACGCCTTCTACGTGGTGTCAGCTGTGATGGCTGAGTTGTAGGAGCATCCTGCAACTGAGACGGTCCAATCTCCACCTGACCTGCGGCGCCAGCGCCAGCGTCGTCGTCGTCGTCGTCGTCGTCGTCCTGGGCCACGTTCTCAAACGTGTCCCGCGTCGATCGCGACGAGCTGAGTCCTGCTGTAGATGGTCCAACTGCACACATGGGAGGCTGAACGTCCTGCTGCATACGAGGCACAGGCAGCTGCACGTCAACGCCCGCTAGAGACCGGCATCCACACCGAGCCGCTGCTCGACGAAGACGACGTGATACCCTCTGTAATCGAAATGTTAGTTAAAGACATATGTTACAACATACAAATAAACAAGTTTTCTGTTAGACATTGATACTCACTGATAGTAACGATAGCGTAGTAGTATCTGAAGTTCTCTGTGAGATACGCTCGAGTTCAACAACAGATACGAGCATAGAGTTTCCCTATCACAAGTTAAGACATTAGGATGCTCAAAACTAGACATAAAACATTGAATTGAAATCTCTAATTTTAGTAAAGAAATAGTTACCACTCTATCAAGGATTGGAGCAGCCTCAATTTGGGACCTGTGCCGAGCAGCTATGTCGAAAGCTGTGTCTTCGTCGTCTGACGATTCTTGCTCGGCGTAGTCTGCTGCTGTCCACTGTCCCTTCAGCTTGCACCTAGTCACACCAGAATACCAAATCAAATACCTCCGGAAGTTGTAGTTTGTGTGCGCCTGGTCATTCTCATAGTTCAGATCCCCCTTGAAAGGGAATTAGGCTTACACCTAGTTCCTAAATAATTTTGGTGGTTGAATTGCCCAACACAAATAATTGGACTAACTAGTTTGCCCAAGTGTGTAGATTATACAGGTGTAAAAAGTTTACCCTCAGCCAATAAAAAGACCAAGTTTTGGATTCAATAAAGGAGCAAAGGGGCAACCGAAGGCACCCCTGGTCTGGCGCACCGGACTGTCCGGTGTGCCACCGGACAGAGAACAGTACCTGTCCGGTGCACCAGGGGACTCAGACTCAAACTCGCCACCTTCGGGAATTTCCAGGGCGACTCGGCTATAATTCACCGGACTGTCCGGTGTACACCGGACAGTGTCCGGTGCGCCAAGGGAGGTCGGCCTCAGGAACTCGCCAGCTTCGGGAAACGCCAACGGCTAGTCCGCTAAAAATCACCGGACTGTCCGGTGTGCACCGGACTGTCCGGTGCGCCTCCGGAGCAACGGTCTTCTCCGCACCAACGGCTCTCTGCCGCGCATTTAATGCGCGCTCTGCGCGCGCAGATGGTAGGCTCGCCCATGCTGGCACACCGGACAGCAAACAGTACCTGTCCGGTGTGCACCGGACACCCAGGCGGACCCACAAGTCAGAAGCTCCAACGGTCAGAATCCAACGGCAGTGATGACGTGGCAGGGGGCACCGGACTGTCCGGTATGCACCGGACTGTCCGGTGCGACATCGAACAGGCAGCCTTCCAACGGCCACTTTTGTTGGTTGGGGCTATAAATACCCCAACCACCCCACCATTCATTGCATCCAAGTTTTCCACTTCTCAACTACTACAAGAGCTCTAGCATTCAATTCTAGACACACTAAAGAGATCAAATCCTCTCCAATTCCACACAAAGCCTAGTGACTAGTGAGAGTGATTTGCCGTGTTCATTTGAGCTCTTGCGCTTGGATTGCTTCTTTTCTTTCTCACTTGTTCTTGAGATCACAACTCCATTGTAATCAAGGCAAGAGGCACCAATTGTGTGGTGGCCCTTGCGGGGAAGTTTTGTTCCCGGCTTTGATTTGAGAAGAGAAGCTCACTCGGTCCGAGGGACCGTTTGAGAGAGGGAAGGGTTGAAAGAGACCCGGCCTTTGTGGCCTCCTCAACGGGGAGTAGGTTTGCAAGAACCGAACCTCGGTAAAACAAATCTTCGTGTCTCACTTGCTTATTCGCTTGGGATTTGTTTTGCGCCCTCTCTCTCGGACTCGTTTATATTTCTAACGCTAACCCGGCTTGTAGTTGTGTTTATATTTGTAAATTTCAGTTTCGCCCTATTCACCCCCCCTCTAGGCGACTATCAATTGGTATCAGAGCCCGGTGCTTCATTAGAGCCTAACCGCTCGAAGTGATGTCGGGAGATCACGCCAAGAAGGAGATGGAGACCGGCGAAAAGCCCACTACAAGCCATGGGAGCACTTCATCGGAAGAGTCCCGCACCAAGAGGAAGGAGAAGAAGAAGGACTCCTCCAAACGGAAGGAGAAAAAGGCTTCCTCTTCTCACCACCAAGAGAAGAAGGAAAAATCTTCTTCCCACAAGCCGCATCGGAAAGGCGACAAGCATAAGAGGATGAGGAAGGTGGTCTACTACGAGACCGACACTTCATCAACTTCTACCTCCGACTCCGATGCGCCCTCCGTCACTTCTAAGCGCCAAGAGCGCAAGAAGTATAGTAAGATCCCCTACGCTACCCTCGCATTTCCAAACATACACCTTTACTTTCCGTCCCATTAGGCAAACCACCAACTTTTGATGGTGAAGATTACGCTAGGTGGAGCGATTTAATGTGATTTCATCTAACCTCGCTCCACAAAAGCATATGGGATGTTGTTGAGTTTGGTGCGCAGGTACCATCCGTAGGGGATGAGAACTATGATGAGGATGAGGTGGCCCAAATCGAACACTTCAACTCTCAAGCAACAACAATACTCCTAGCCTCTTTGAGTAGAGAGGAGTATAACAAAGTTCAAGGGTTGAAGAACGCAAAGGAGATTTGGGATTTACTCAAGACCGCGCATGAAGGTGATGAGCTCACCAAGATCACCAAGCGGGAAACGATTGAGGGAGAGCTCGGTCGGTTCCGGCTTCGCAAAGGGGAGGAGCCACAACACATGTACAATCGGCTCAAGACCTTGGTGAACCAAGCACGCAACCTCGGGAGCATAAAGTGGGATGATCACGAGGTGGTTAAGGTTATTCTAAGATCACTTATTTTCCTTAACCCTACTCAAGTTCAATTAATTCGTGGTAATCCTAGATATACTAAAATGACCCCCGAGGAAGTTATCGGGAATTTTGTAAGTTTTGAGTGCATGATCGAAGGCTCGAGGAAGATCAACGAGCTTGATGATGCCACCACATCCGAAGCTCAACCCGTTGCATTCAAGGCAACGGAGGAGAAGAAGGAGGTATCTACACCAAGTAGACAACCAATCGATGCCTCCAAGCTTGACAATGAGGAAATGGCGCTCGTCATCAAGAGTTTCCGCCAAATCCTCAAACAAAGGAGGGGGAAAGACTACAAGTCCTGCTCCAAGAAGGTTTGCTACAAGTGTGGTAAGCCCGGTCACTTTATTGCTAAATGTCCATTATCAAGTGATAGTGACAGGGGCGACGACAAGAAGGGGAGAAGAAAGGAGAAGAAGAGGTACTACAAGAAGAAGGGCGGCGATGCCCATGTTTGTCGGGAGTGGGACTCCGACGAAAGCTCTAGCGACTCCTCCGACGACGAGGACGCCGCCAACATCGCCGTCACCAAGGGACTCCTCTTCCCCAACATCGGCCACAAGTGCCTCATGGCAAAGGACGGCAAAAAGAAGGTTAAATCTAAATCCTCCACTAAATATGAATCCTCTAGTGATGACAATGCTAGTGATGAGGAAGATAATTTGCGTTCCCTTTTTGCCAACCTTAACATAGCTCAAAAGGAAAAATTAAATGAATTGGTTAGTGCTATTCATGAAAAGGATGACCTTTTGGATTCCCAAGAGGATTGTCTAATTAAAGAAAACAAAAAACATGTTAAGGTTAAAAAGGCTTATGCTCTTGAAATTGAGAAATGTGAAAAGTTATCTAGTGAGCTAAGCACTTGCCATGAGATGATTGACAACCTTAGGAATGAAAATGCTAGTTTAAATGCTAAGGTTGATTCACATGTTTGCAATGTTTCAACTTCAAGTCCTAGAAATGATAATGTTGATTTACTTGCTAGGATTGATGAGTTGAATGCTTCCCTAGCTAACCTTAAAACTGAAAATGAAAAATTGCTTGTTAAGGCTAAAGATCTTGATGTTTGCAATGCTACTATTTCCGACCTTAGAACTAAAAATGACATATTACAAGCTAAGGTTGTAGAATTAAAATCTTGCAAACCCTCTACATCTATTGTTGAGCATGTATCTATTTGTACTAGATGTAGAAATGTTGATATTGATGCTATTCATGATCATATGGCTTTAATTAAACAACAAAATGAGCATATAGCAAAACTAGATGCTAAAATTGCCGAGCACAACCTAGAGAATGAGAAATTTAAATTTGCTCGTAGTATGCTTTATAATGGGAGACGCCCTGGCATTAAGGATGGCATTGGCTACCAAAGGGGAGACAATGTCAAACTTAGCGCCCCTCCTAAAAAATTGTCAAACTTTGTTAAGGGCAAGGCTCCCATGCCTCAGGATAACGAGGGTTACATTTTATACCCTGTCGGTTATCCCGAGAGCAAAATTAGGAGAATTCATTCTAGGAAGTCTCACTCTGGCCCAAATCATGCTTTTATGTATAAGGGTGAGACATCTAGTTCTAGGCAACCAATCCATGCTAAGTTGCCTAAGAAAACTCCTAGTGCATCAAATGAACATAGTCTTTCATTTAAAACTTTTGATGCTTCTTATGTGTTGACTAACAAATCCGGCAAAGTAGTTGCCAAATATGTTGGGGGCAAGCACAAGGGGTCAAGGACTTGTGTTTGGGTACCCAAAGTTCTTGTGTCTAATGCCAAAGGACCCAAAACCATTTGGGTACCTAAAGTCAAGAACTAAAATTGTTTTGTAGGTATATGCATCCGGGGGCTCAAGTTGGATACTCGACAGCGGGTGCACAAACCACATGACCGGGGAGAAAAGGATGTTCTCCTCATATGAGAAAAACCAAGATTCCCAACGAGCTATCACATTCGGGGATGGAAATCAAGGTTTGGTCAAAGGTTTGTGTAAAATTGCTATATCACCTGACCATACTATTTCCAATGTTTTTCTTGTTGATTCTTTAGATTACAACTTGCTTTCTGTTTCCCAGTTATGTCAAATGGGCTACAACTGTCTTTTTACTGATGTAGGTGTCACTGTCTTTAGAAGAAGTGATGATTCAATAGCATTTAAAGGTGTGTTAGAGGGTCAGCTATACTTAGTAGATTTTGATAGAGCTGAGCTCGACACATGCTTGATTGCTAAGACTAACATGGGTTGGCTCTGGCACCGTCGACTAGCCCATGTTGGAATGAAGAATCTTCATAAGCTTCTAAAGGGAGAGCACATTTTAGGATTAACAAATGTTCATTTTGAGAAAGACAGGATTTGTAGCGCATGCCAGGCGGGGAAGCAAGTTGGAGTCCATCATCCACACAAGAACATCATGACGACCGACAGGCCGCTTGAGCTACTCCACATGGATCTATTCGGCCCGATTGCTTACATAAGCATCGGCGGGAGTAAGTATTGTCTTGTAATAGTGGATGATTATTCTCGCTTCACTTGGGTATTCTTTTTACAGGAAAAATCTCAAACCCAAGAGACTTTAAAGGGATTCTTGAGACGGGCTCAAAATGAGTTCGGCTTAAGGATCAAGAAAATAAGAAGCGACAATGGGACGGAGTTCAAGAACTCTCAAATTGAAGGCTTCCTTGAGGAGGAGGGCATCAAGCATGAGTTCTCTTCTCCCTACACACCTCAACAAAATGGTGTAGTGGAGAGGAAGAATCGAACTCTTTTGGACATGGCAAGAACCATGCTTGATGAGTACAAGACACCGGACCGGTTTTGGGCCGAAGCGGTCAACACCGCCTGCTACGCCATCAATCGGTTATATCTTCACCGAATCCTCAAGAAGACATCCTATGAACTCCTAACCGGTAAAAAGCCCAACATTTCATACTTTAGAGTTTTTGGTAGCAAATGCTTTATTCTTGTTAAAAGAGGTAGAAAATCTAAATTTGCTCCTAAAACTGTAGAAGGTTTTTTACTTGGTTATGACTCAAACACAAGGGCATATAGGGTCTTTAACAAGTCCACTGGACTAGTTGAAGTCTCATGTGACGTTGTGTTTGATGAAACTAACGGCTCTCAAGTAGAGCAAGTTGATCTTGATGAAATAGGTAATGAAGAGGCTCCGTGCATCGCGCTAAGGAACATGTCCATTGGGGATGTGTGTCCTAGGGAATCCGAAAAGCCTCCAAGTGCACAAGATCAACCGTCCTCCTCCACGCAAGCATCTCCACCAACTCAAAATGAGGATGAAGCTCAAGTTGATGAAGTAGAAGATCAATCAAATGAGCCACCTCAAGATGATAGCATTGATCAAGGGGGAGATGCAAATGAGGAAGACAAGGAGGATGAAGAGCAAAGGCCGCCACACCCAAGAGTCCACCAAGCAATCCAACGAGATCACCCCGTCGACACCATCCTCGGCGACATTCATAAGGGGGTAACTACTCGATCTCGTGTTGCACATTTTTGTGAACATTACTCGTTTGTTTCCTCTATTGAGCCACACAGGGTAGAGGAAGCTCTGCAAGATTCGGATTGGGTGGTGGCGATGCAAGAGGAGCTCAACAACTTCACTAGAAATGAGGTATGGCATTTAGTTCCACGTCCTAACCAAAATGTTGTAGGAACCAAATGGGTCTTCCGCAACAAGCAAGATGAGCATGGTGTGGTGACAAGAAACAAAGCTCGACTCGTGGCCAAAGGATATTCACAAGTCGAAGGTTTGGATTTCGGTGAAACCTATGCACCCGTAGCTAGGCTTGAGTCAATTCGCATATTATTGGCCTATGCTACTTACCATGGCTTTAAGCTTTATCAAATGGACGTGAAAAGTGCCTTCCTCAACGGACCAATCAAGGAAGAGGTCTATGTTGAGCAACCTCCCGGCTTTGAAGACAGTGAGTATCCTAACCATGTTTATAGGCTCTCTAAGGCGCTTTATGGGCTCAAGCAAGCCCCAAGAGCATGGTATGAATGCCTAAGAGATTTCCTTATTGCTAATGGCTTCAAAGTCGGCAAGGCCGATCCTACACTCTTTACTAAAACTCTTGAAAATGACTTGTTTGTATGCCAAATTTATGTTGATGATATTATATTTGGGTCTACTAACGAGTCTACATGTGAAGAGTTTAGTAGGATCATGACACAAAAATTCGAGATGTCCATGATGGGGGAGTTGAAGTATTTTCTAGGATTCCAAGTCAAGCAACTCCAAGAGGGCACCTTCATTTGTCAAACAAAGTACACTCAAGACATTCTAACCAAGTTTGGAATGAAGGATGCCAAGCCCATCAAGACTCCCATGGGAACAAGTGGGCATCTCGACCTCGACACGGGAGGTAAGTCCGTGGATCAAAAGGTATACCGGTCGATGATTGGTTCATTGCTTTATTTATGTGCATCTCGACCGGACATTATGCTTTCCGTTTGCATGTGTGCAAGATTCCAATCCGACCCTAAGGAATCCCACCTTACGGCCGTAAAACGAATCTTGAGATATTTGGCTTACACACCTAAGTTTGGGCTTTGGTACCCTCGGGGATCCACGTTTGATTTAATTGGTTATTCGGATGCCGATTGGGCGGGGTGCAAAATTAATAGGAAGAGCACATCGGGGACTTGCCAGTTCTTGGGAAGATCCTTGGTATCTTGGGCTTCAAAGAAGCAAAATTCGGTCGCCTCTTTCCACCGCCGAAGCCGAGTACATTGCCGCAGGTCATTGTTGCGCGCAATTGCTTTGGATGAGGCAAACCCTGCGGGACTACGGTTACAAATTAACCAAAGTCCCTTTGCTATGTGATAATGAGAGTGCAATCAAAATGGCCGACAATCCCGTCGAGCATAGCCGCACTAAGCACATAGCCATTCGGTATCATTTTCTTAGGGATCACCAACAAAAGGGGGATATCGAGATTTCTTACATTAACACTAAAGATCAATTAGCCGATATCTTTACCAAGCCTCTTGATGAACAAACTTTTACCAAGCTTAGGCATGAGCTCAATATTCTTGATTCTCGCAACTTCTTTTGCTAGATTGCACACATAGCTCATTTACACTTTTGATCATATATGCTATGACTAATGTGTTTTCAAGTCTATTTCAAACCAAGTCATAGGTGTATTGAAAGGGAATTGGAGTCTCCGGCGAAGACAAGGCTTCCACTCTACTCTACTACTCATCCTTCGCCATCGCTCCAATAAAAGGACCTTGTCTTTGGGGGAGAGAGTAAAAGCCCAAAGCAAAAGGACCGGACTTCGTCTTTGGTATAATCCTAACTCATTTACTTATGACCAAAGGGGAAGATAGTACTCATGGGCTCTAATGATTCCGTTTTTGGCGATTAATGCCAAAGGGGGAGAAAGTAAGAGCCCAAAGCAAAAGGACCGCACCACCACCAATTTCAAAACTTAGTGTTTTCCAAGAAGTATTTATCAATTGGGATCCTGTTGTGTTCAAAAGGGGGAGAAAGTAGTATTTCAAAATGGTATATCAAAACCCTCTTGAACACTAAGAGGAGGATTTAATTTAGGGGGAGTTTTGTTTAGTCAAAGGAAAAGCATTTGAAACAGGGGGAGAAAATTTCAAATCTTGAAAATGCTTTGCAAACTCTTATTCATTTACCTTTGACTATTTGCAAAAGATCTTTGAAATGAATTTACAAAAATTTTGCAAAAACAAAACATGTGGTGCAAGCGTGGTCCAAAATACTAAATAAAAAAAGGAAACATTCCATGCATATCTTGTAAGTAGTTATATTGGCTCAATTGCAAGCAACCTTTACACTTACGTTATGCAAACTAGTTCAATTATGCACATCTCTGTTTGCTTTGGTTTGTGTTGGCATCAATCACCAAAAAGGGGGAGATTGAAAGGGAATTAGGCTTACACCTAGTTCCTAAATAATTTTGGTGGTTGAATTGCCCAACACAAATAATTGGACTAACTAGTTTGCCCAAGTGTGTAGATTATACAGGTGTAAAAAGTTTACCCTCAGCCAATAAAAAGACCAAGTTTTGGATTCAATAAAGGAGCAAAGGGGCAACCGAAGGCACCCCTGGTCTGGCGCACCGGACTGTCCGGTGTGCCACCGGACAGAGAACAGTACCTGTCCGGTGCACCAGGGGACTCAGACTCAAACTCGCCACCTTCGGGAATTTCCAGGGCGACTCGGCTATAATTCACCGGACTGTCCGGTGTACACCGGACAGTGTCCGGTGCGCCAAGGGAGGTCGGCCTCAGGAACTCGCCAGCTTTGGGAAACGCCAACGGCTAGTCCGCTAAAAATCACCGGACTGTCCGGTGTGCACCGGACTGTCCGGTGCGCCTCCGGAGCAACGGTCTTCTCCGCACCAACGGCTCTCTGCCGCGCATTTAATGCGCGCTCTGCGCGCGCAGATGGCAGGCTCGCCCATGCTGGCACACCGGACAGCAAACAGTACCTGTCCGGTGTGCACCGGACACCCAGGCGGGCCCACAAGTCAGAAGCTCCAACGGTCAGAATCCAACGGCAGTGATGACGTGGCAGGGGGCACCGGACTGTCCGGTGTGCACCGGACTGTCCGGTGCGACATCGAACAGGCAGCCTTCCAACGGCCACTTTTGGTGGTTGGGGCTATAAATACCCCAACCACCCCACCATTCATTGCATCCAAGTTTTCCACTTCTCAACTACTACAAGAGCTCTAGCATTCAATTCTAGACACACTAAAGAGATCAAATCCTCTCCAATTCCACACAAAGCCTAGTGACTAGTGAGAGTGATTTGCCGTGTTCATTTGAGCTCTTGCGCTTGGATTGCTTCTTTTCTTTCTCACTTGTTCTTGAGATCACAACTCCATTGTAATCAAGGCAAGAGGCACCAATTGTGTGGTGGCCCTTGCGGGGAAGTTTTGTTCCCGGCTTTGATTTGAGAAGAGAAGCTCACTCGGTCCGAGGGACCGTTTGAGAGAGGGAAGGGTTGAAAGAGACCCGGCCTTTGTGGCCTCCTCAACGGGGAGTAGGTTTGCAAGAACTGAACCTCGGTAAAACAAATCTTCGTGTCTCACTTGCTTATTCGCTTGGGATTTGTTTTGCGCCCTCTCTCTCGGACTCGTTTATATTTCTAACGCTAACCCGGCTTGTAGTTGTGTTTATATTTGTAAATTTCAGTTTCGCCCTATTCACCCCCCCCCTCTAGGCGACTATCACCCCTGCTGGTCCCATTCATCAATGTAATCACGATGGTGCGTCTCGAAGTCCGTGACCTTCTTCTGTCTCTGTCTGTCGAACCTTCAGCATTTGTTGCATCTTTTAGTTCCTTCAACTTATCCTCGAAAAACGAAACCTCCAACTGACGACATACCTCCTCAAAAAGGGGGAAGTTAGCCTTGCTATGATCCTTTCGAAGAAGATTTTCTGCTAGATGTCGAGTGCACCATCTGTGGTGCATGGGTGCGTAGCCAGGAATCTGCTCTTGCACTGCATTAAGAATACCTTGGTGTCTGTCAGATATGACACCAACCTCGCGTCCAGGGCCTACGACATGGATGCGTACAAGCCGCAAGAACCAAGACCAACTATCTCTGTTCTCCCTCTCCACCAAAGCAAATGCCAAAGGAACCAGTGAGTTGTCTGCGTCGCATGATATGGCAACCAACAATGTGCCCTTATACTTCCCAAGCAGAAAAGTACCATCAATAGAGAGCACGGGACGACAATGCCTGAAGGCCTCTACGCACTGCGAGAAACACCAGAAAGCACGATAAAATATCTCTTTGCCGTTCCTCCATTCATTAGGTTTGGGGATGTACTCGTAATGCATGCCTGGGTTTTTTGCTTTCATTGCATTGAACAATGCTGGTAACTTCTCATAACCCTCCTCCCAATCCCCGTATATCATCTTCCATGCCCGCTGCTTTGCCCTCCATGCTTTCCCATATTTGATCCTGTAACCAAACAGCTCCGAAGTTATGGTCATAATTGACTTCACCTTCAAGTTTGGCTGACCCTTCAATATCCCCAATATCCTTTTCGCAATCAGGGTAGATGTCAACTGACGATGTTTAGAGCTCAGCTCTGTCTGGGCACAAGTGTGTGGACCTACAATTTTGGTGATCTTAAACTTTCCGGTGTCCTTCTGCCTTCGGGCACATACCCTCCAATTGCATTCTGGCACCTCGCACACAACAGTGTAACGACGCTGTGCATACGAATGTCTCACCTTGAACGGCCTCTTACGGTTCACAGAATATTCCTGTAGCCATCGTCTCAGTGTAGGTAGATCCTTGAAAAGTAAGCCAACCTTAATCTCAATGCTGTCGGCGTTATCCGGAGCCTCTAGCAGTTCATCGTCACGTCCTTCAGCATACGCACGGGTGGAATGACTTAAACTGCTAAATTCATGTACTGCAGGGTCTCGCTCCGGACACAAACGTCTTATGAGTTCAATTTCTTGCTCGGTCATTTCTTGAACCGGACGGTCATCATCAGAATCTACGGCCCGTGCAGCCTCATATGGCTCCTCCTCATCCTCAATCTGAACATCAACACTATTGGATGCCCTGCATATGTTGTCCATATTATATGACACAGGCACATCAATCTGAACATCAGCATTATTGATATGTGGAGATCCTGCATCGGATCGGAGCAAGAAAAACCACATTAAAAAGTCTAATCAAACGAAATAATGATGGATACGAACAATGTGTCGAAGACACTTACTAGGATGATCGTGAACTG
Organism: Zea mays; assembly: GCF_902167145.1. Taxonomy (NCBI): domain Eukaryota; kingdom Viridiplantae; phylum Streptophyta; class Magnoliopsida; order Poales; family Poaceae; genus Zea; species Zea mays. The sequence continues at coordinate 272,111,897 of NC_050096.1, read as the reverse complement.
GATCCTGGGTCAATGGGATCTCTTGGGGGGGTACAACCGCATTAGAAGCCCCACAAACGCCGGGAATAGGACGAGAAATCCCATACTCGTGCGGACCCGATTGAGCATCGGGCACAACAACGACTTCTTCATGAAGCTCTACCAAAGGAGCTTCAATACGAGATGCATTTGGCATTTGTGGAGATAACCCGACTGGACCTTCGCATTGACTAACAGGTAACTTTTGAACAACCACATCCAAACATGGTGGAACCATCGTCTTCACAATTTTTAAATATATCACCCAATCATCTTCTGAGGTAATGGAGATCAACCGTCGGACAACTGTTCCATATGTAATATGGGACAACAAACCCTGAATTGATATTCTAGGGTCGTTTATGTCGCAACTAATCTCCTCACAAGCTCGAGCCAAAAGCTGGTCAAAAGTTGGTCTTTCAACGAACAACATGGTCACGATCTTCATACCATCAAAAGTAACACTCCCATAAGCATCTATCTCCACCCTTCCTCCATGGTATAGTGTTACTAGGCTGTCCATCTATTGCAAAAATGGATTACTAACTCAATAATGGCTACATACTTAAGCCTACTAACTTACTAAGTAATAAATAGATATTAACTAATAACTATACAGTAAATATTAAATGAATACATCAAACGAAATTACATAATCTATAAATAATGTACGAAAACTATGTATACCTGATAACGCGTAGGAGTCCAGCTAACGGTGGAGAAGGTCAAGTCGGACGAACACCTACGTACAAAAAAATCAATTGTCAGTAAAAAATTGGGCAGCACCTCCCCTGTAAAGTGATGTTTATAGAACCTGCGAATAAACGACAACACGATGGTTGCCAACACATAAAACATGTAATATCAATGCGCTAAACAAAATGGTAACTATATCAATGCACTAAGAATTTACTAAACACTAACAATATACTACGCAACAAACTAGCTAACTATTTTAATAAACACTAACAACAAAATATCTAACTATTTACTATACAATCAATAAGTAGATACCTAACTAATTACTACTAGTTTACAAACTAATCAATTAAAAAAATGGTCGGCAGTGGGGGCGGGAGCTACCAGGCGAGCTCGGGCGGTGGGGAGCGAGCTCGGGCGGCGGCGACCTCGGGCGGCGGCGACCTCGGGCGGTGGGGAGCGAGCTCGGGGCGAGCTCGGGCTCTGGCGGCCGCGACCTCGGGCGGTTTGGAGCGGGCTCGGGGCGACCTCGGGCGGGCGGGCGACCTCGGCCGGGCGGGCGGCGGCGGCGGGCGGACCTCGGGCGACCGCGGGCGACGGCGACCGGAGACGTGGAAGGCGGCGGCGATTCGAGGAGAACGCGGCGGCGCGGATGTTTGGAATGAGCGCAGAGAGAAGAAACGCGCGCAGAGAGAAAGCGTTTTTCGGTTTTTTCCTAGCTCGGCGCCAAGATCTGTGGCGCCGAGCTAGGTGCCACGCAGGACTGCCACGTCAGGAAGCTCGGCGCCACAGCCTGTGGCGCCGAGCTGTGTTACCTCGGCGCCACAGGCTGTGGCGCCGAGCTTCGGATCCAAACGTGCAAATAAAATTTCTGGGGGTCCAAACGTAAATTTTTGACTCGAAAGGGGCTAAAAAACAAAAAATTCGGGCGGCCACCGTCCGGCGTGTGTCAGGAACGCGATCTCCAGCCCGATCTCGTTGCATACAGATACAGGCTGGTGGGTTCGCGCGCCCCCGGCGGCCACGCGAGCCACTGACTGACGAGACACGCTGTACGTACGGCACTAGTTGTGGTTCGCAGGTGCTCTGCTCGTCGGACGCGGATCGGATGGCTCCCGAGTCCCCCCATCCAGCTCCAGCCAGCCAATGGCCATTGCAAAAGGTCTCTCGCGAAAGCGTGGCCTTGCCTACTACAGTACTACCATGCAGTGTCTATTGGGGGGGACCGGTGCGTGTTGAGTTGTGAGACCCTAGCTGGCCCAGCGTCAAACGTAATCAAATCCACCACGATCTATTCTAAAGCTGGCGTGGTCCCGTTCGCAAAATTCAAGGAAAGGTCCATGCATCGGGACCCCGAGGTAGGCAGCTAACCGCCTACTACTAACGTCTAACGATCTCAGAGCACGACGAGAAGAGAAGCTAGGGATGCATATGGACCTTTCTTTCTGTTGTAGTCGACATGCATGTGGATCTTGCCAAATGCCGACGAAGATTCCCTGCCTTCGTGGAAACTGTGCGATGCCTAGTTCTTGTCGTTGGAAGCTAAACCTTATGTTGTTTAGTAATGTCAAATCCTGGACCTTCCGTCTTAACAGTTGTAGTGCGTTGAAAGTTTCCCAAATCTTAAGCATTATTTCTTGTCGGTGCCAGATGTTACGGTTGCATGCACCAACCACCATCCAATTTTAGTTTTGTAGTTATATGTCACTCTATAACCCCAACATTTTAAACTTTGTAGAACACACTTAACCTAATCACCCCCACACATATAACCTCTACTAAATCCACCAAACAAACCGCACTCAGACTTAACACTCAATCAATATTAATGATTTAGGTCACTGGATAACTTAGTCTCTGCTACTCAGTTAAATCCAATAAACAATATTATTTGAATCATCCATTATCACTCACCGTCCTCGTGACCCCGCCGCCTCCATCCCCCTCTCTCTCTCTCTCTTACTCACTCAAAGTCAATAAACAATATTATTTAGATCATCTATCATCCATAACCTTCCCCACAACCCCGCCACCCCGAGCCTCCCCCTCCTCTTGTCTCGCGGCAGGGCGGCACCGTCGACCGGGGTATCTTTTCCGCTCTAGGCCCTGTTCGGTTGTTCCGGATTGGAGCCCCGGATTAATTCCTAGCCGGATTACTTCTCTAATTTATATAGATTTTGATGAGCTGGAATGAATCCTGGCTTATTCCGGTACAACCGAACGGGCCCCTAGTCAATAAGATTCCAATGGAAATCTCCAAGACGCGTTGCGTGATCCTTTTACGTGCACGAGAATTGGCGAGCAGCCTGGTCGTGTAACGTGGGTGTACTGACGGTCTTCATATAGTGCGACACATGTTTGACATAGCAACCCACGATGTACTCCAAAGTCGGGATCACCACGATCAAATCACGTGTTTGCTTTTCTTTTTTTTTTTCTTCTTCTAAAGGACCAATGGGACCGGCTCGGACGACGAACGATCAAAACACTGATGAATCCGCCGTCCATGCATGGGCGTGTCAGTTGGTACGACGAGCGAGCTAGCGACGCGAAACGGATCGGAGGACGGGTTTTTCGCAGAGACGCTGTAGTTGTAGACGATCTAGCTAGCGGCCGGGCTCCTGCTCTCTCTCTGGCGAACTCCTGTTGCCATTGCCACTCCTCGTTCCCCAAACCAAGTAAATTCTCGGCGCCTTTTGAGCATCCGGATAAGTTCCGGTGATATCACGTAGTATTAGGTACCGAACGCAACAAAGCTCACACCATTCCTTTTAGCGAAAAAAAAATGCACACCATATATGCGGGGCGGGGCACTTTAGTTTTGGCCTCTCCCTGGCTCCTCTTTGGAACAGCTGAAAGCAAAAACCGATTATTGCATTGCATACGTATATATATCCACTGAGTCCAGCTTTTCCCTCTCAGGCATTTTACAACTGGCTGTGTACCAGTGTATGCATACACAAGCAGCGTCCACGCACGCACTCGAAGACGAACTAACTAATTTCTCACGACGGGGCGTGGATACTGGATAGGATGTACAAAAGCGCGCGCGCGCTCTCTTTCTCTCTATATTATAGTTAACAAAATAAATTTCTTTTCTCTGCAGGTTCCTGGTGCGCGTTGATCGATCGGCTTTGCGGTTGAGGGATGATCGAAGCAGAGGCGGCGGCCTGCCCAACATGGCCTTTTGGAGGAATAGACCAGTTTAACAAACATAATAATGCAGCTTTCCCCGTGTGTGCCAATGGCGCCTCGCCGCCTCGAGCTCAGCTGGCTGGACCCGGGCGATCCAGCTGCAATCGTTTCCGCTAGCTAGCTGTGTGTGCGTTGTACGTAGTAGGTAGCTCTTTGGAGTGAGGGCACATGCATGCCCCACTCGTTTGTTTTTTTTTTCTATTGCAAGTAGTGGAGTACAAATTTTCACTATTAATTTTCCTACTCAATTCAAATTAGATGCCCTTGTTCTATTATTCTAGTACTCGTCCTCTTTATTATAAATGTGTCATCACTCCTATTTTGTTCTGGATCTACTTCCGCTTGCACTCCTCTTGTTGCACAGGAACCGCTGGTCCATCGGAGCTGAACTGGATAGTAGCTAGTACGATCCTAATAAAAAATGTACCACGGGACACTCGTGTAGTCGTGTCTAGCTAACAGCGGGGGATCTATAGCTAACATACGCTCTCATAGTCTTTTCGCCGCGCGCTGGTGCGTCGGTGATATCGAAGAAAGGCAGGATCTTGCTGTTTCGAAAAGCGGGGGCTCGCGTTTTCTGCCTCTTTTTGACCCTGCTCGGAGAACGTATTGCGACCCCAAGGCGCCTACACCACCAAAACGACGAACAGCTAGCTAGCAGTGCTGTTCGTTGACACTAGTGCCTCTGAGATCTCATCTGCCTACGTACTCACTCCTACACCAGCAGTACAATACCAAACAAATACAGTACTCCAAATCACCCAGACACAAATATGCACCTCAACTTCCGAGCTAATTTTTTGTTTTGGTTTTGTTTCTCCGATGAGCTGAAAAGACTCAGCAGATACACATACACGCACCAGCCAGACAACCCCGTCCGCCACTCCACTCAGGTCTCCTCAGGCACAATCGTTTTCGGCCTCCGAGCCAGCTTTGCTTTGATTTGAGAGAACCAAAGTTTGAGTGGCGGTGGCGGTGCTGGCCCGCTGGCCGCTGTCCCTCCCTACTAGCAATCTGCGATCGTACGGAGGCGGATCGGCCGGCCGGATCTACCGACAAGCCATCCCACTTCGAATTGACACTCGGGGTGCAATTATATTCTCCATATCGGGTCGTGCACGTCCCCTAGTACGGGCGCGAATCTGCGCGTGGGAGTCGTACTGGTAAAGCCCGATCCGGCGGAGACGGCCGACCCGGACACCCAGCCAAGCGCCCCTGCCCAAACCCCACGCACGGCCCGGGTATAGCTGCACCAGCGATCCAAAAGATCAGTCTTGTCACTAGGCTATTAATAGTCTCCACTCTCCACTAACTAGAGATTAGAAAATAGAAAACACGGTACTGTAGTTAACATGCGAATACAAGGAGGTATTTTGTGTTTGGGAAAGTCCGAAGAAAAAAGGATTTGGAATCTACCTTTTCTTTTGCTTTTTCCCTTATAAAAATAACTCAATCAAAATCCAATTATCTACTCTACAAGAATGAAATGCTTGTTATGCCTAATATACTTAGTTTAACCTGTATTTGTTTTAATTCTGTTCTTTGTCTGACTAGCTTTTTCTTCGCCAAATTACCCGAAGCTTATGCCATTTTCAACCCAATCGTGGATGTTATGCCTGTCATACCTGTACTCATTTTTTTGATTCTATATTATCTGCATGTCTAGAATCCTAGCAAGAAAATATCCCTCATTTTTAGGTAATCGAAGTGGGATTGACGAATAATATATAAAAATAATAGTGTTTATTAGTGTCTCATAAAACGAAATGACATGGGGCGTGGCCAAGTGGTGTTTAACATTGTTTGTAGAGAGAAGTTTAAAATATAGGATTTGCTGGAGATAGCCTAACAGTTAACGACGGGCCAAGTAAACCATTGAAGTAGACCACCCCACAAAAGATAATCATAAAAAAATAAATTTAATACCAAAACAAACATGCAGTTTGTATAACGGATATTTAAAAAAGTGATAAAAACAAATATTACAATCTATCTTAGCCAAAAGGCATAAAGGTTAAAAATGAGCCAAAAGTTCAAGTTTTAGGTATTGTCCTTATAATACCTGTATTTCCTACTAGAATATTGTAAAAGTATACTTAGAATTGAGTTTATATTTTTTTGTTAGGAAAACATTACTTTATACACCTGCTTCGATTTTAAATAATACACTCAAATCGGGTGCAGATTCGCGGTACAGTTCTGTATTGGCTCACGTGTACACGCAGTCCTATAATGTACATCCAAGTCGCGCTGTCAACACAGGCGCACGGCAATCAGCGGATCCTCGTACAGTAGCTATTAACAACAGTAACACATGCGCATGTGCTCGTGACCGCCTTCGCCTCCGCCCCCGACACCACTACTGATGGAGCCGCGCACCCGCCACGCGACGCTGACATTCGCCTGTGCTGTGACCGAGAGAGCTAGCTTTGACCCCATCCATCCATGATCCATGAGCTCGCCTCCCTCGAGTGGATCGTGCGTTGCTTTCGACGACAAAAGCAAGGCAGCTTCAGGGAAAAGCACGATCGCGCGGAGATACACACGCCCGTCGTCGTGCTGCCCGCCTCCGCGCGATGGGGGCGGAACCACGCCCACGCCCACGAGGGCACCAGGGCAGGGGCCACCCGGGTTGGTTCGTCTTGGTCGATCGTGACGACGTACGGAGACCAACCCCCCTTCGCGCGGGGTGGATTGGATTGGACTGGATGTATCTAGCGGCAGGCACCTTTGGGCCGGTCGCGGACTCGTGGGCGGCGCGGCGCGGCCTGGCCTGGCCTTTCCTGCGTAATAATGCTGCGGCGCTTTTCTTTGCGCGGTGACGCGAGCACGCACTAGATTCTCAGCCCACCACCCGCCGCGCGCGGCCCGGGCCGGGCAAGCTGCGACTTGTTAACCTGACACCGTCCCAGTCCCAGCGCGGTGCGGGAGGTGGGGGACCTTTTTCCTTGTGTGTGTGCGTGTGCAGCACGAACGCCCCCGCGCGCTTAGCTTAGCCGCTAAGCAAGGCAGGCCGACCGCGACCGGGGTAAATGGTCACGTACTACGTGGCGCGATCCGCCGATCAGGGTGCTGTGCCACACATGCGAGACTAGTATGAGGTCACGCGTTTCTCCTTTCTTTTTGGCTGTGATGGGGGAGCGACCAGCAGCCTCGGTGCGTGGTGCATGAGCCACGGCCGGGGCCCCCCTGTGCGTGTTCTTCGCGTCCATTGGACGGGGGAGACTGGCTGCGGCACAGCAACTTGCATCGAGTTCTCTTTCCTGTGTTGGTGACTGCATTGTTAGCTTGCGCACATCAAATAATGCGCGACTTTCTTTTTTCTCTCTCTCTCTATATCTCTTTTTGGGAAAATAATGCAGGTCTTTTTGAACTACTCGGTCTCTGTTAGGCGGGCCCGGTTCAGCATCTGGCGCGCGATGCGATCCGGATTCGCGTCCAGTTGGAACTTGGAAGGCTGCCTGTGCTAGCTAGCTGCCTACTTGCAGGCGTATGGCCTGGAATTAAGGTGGCCCGAAATACTCCCTCCGTTTATTTTTATTTGTCGCTGGATAGTGTAAAATTGCACTATCCAGCCATAAATAAAAAGAAACAGAGGGAGTACCTGGAATTAGTTGCTCAGGGAGCCACTTCTCATAGCCATGCTCCAGGAACAAGGATCCAGTTGGACGAACGCAAAGGTAGGTACGTGATGACTACCCATGCAAACGCCAGACTGCTCTGAGCGATTTGACTATGCAACACAATGCGCGCGAGGTAACTATCCACTTCCGTGGGTCCTTATTTCTCCGCTATGGAACAATATGTAATTCAAGCATCTATCCACGTACCAGCGTATGGGCCACCAGCCCACCATGGTGACATTAGGCCCAGTGGTGTATTAAGAAGACAAACTCCAGCCAGTTTCTAAGGACAGTCTCTGAGAGAGCCAGAATTTTCGGCAAGGTACGAGTATAATTTAGGTACGAGTATAATTTCGGTATCTTGCAAAACAAATTTAGTAAAAAAATTCCATTTAACCTCCAAAACTTCTGTCAAGGTATAATTTGCCTCCCTTGATAAAAAAAACGAACCTTTTGTCACCTCGTTTTTTGAAATCATCAGACTTTGCTCTCTATACGGTTTGGAAACTAGTTTCCTTTTTTATGATATGGCGCATTGTAACAAAGGTTGTCGGTTGTGTTGGCGTGTTGCCATATCAAGATACCAAGAGTATCAAAATTCACAGAGAGTGATGTAGACCTAGGATCCCGGGATCAAGACATTTACATGGACACATTATGTGCATGCGCAAGATTTATAGAGATCCATGTCGTCTTAGTGCAATAACCTATTATGCTCTCTATATGTTTGATGCTTAGATGCAAGTGTGGCAAAGTTAGAAGAGTCATATATGTCGCTTATGATATCCACCACTGAGTCGAGCAAGGAAGCTTAGACTAGAGATAGCCAAACGGGTCGCCCAACCCGGTCTGGGCCCGGTGAAGCCCAGTCCGTTTTGGGCCCAGACCGTCAGGCACGGTTAGAAAACCGGGCCGGGCCGTTTAAGCCCACGAGCTCGATTTTCTGTCCGAGCTCGGCCCGCAGCGGGCCTAAACGGGCCGAGTCAACCCGTTTAGCACGAAAAAAGCGGGCTAAAAGCGGGCTAAGCGGACCGGTAAGCACGTTTTAGTATAAAAAAGCGGGTTTAACGGGCTTAGAGGTAAACAGGTCGTGCTGGGCCAGCCCACCGTGCCTAGTTTCCTGTCCGAGCCCGGCCCGCTTATTCGTGCCGGGCTAGCCCAGGCCCGCATAGAACCAGGTTGTGTCGAGCTCGGACCGGGCCCAAACAGCGAGCTTCGTGCTGGGCTCGCGGACCTCGTGCTTATTGGCCATCTATAGCTTAGACTCAAGCGAGAGCTCTTTTTACGTGCTAACTAGTCTTGAACTAAAGATTAAAGTCAAAACTTTTAAACACGAACTAATACCCTCTCTTTGTTTCTCTATACATCCCTTTTATAGCATAAGAGAGAGAGTTATATCTCTGGATGCCATCCTACAGAGGTCCAACTACTCCTAACTTGTTATTATAGTTGTTGTATCGTATGCGAAGCACATCTCCAACGTGCCACAACGATGAGTGTGGTATGTCATAATGGTAGGAATGGTGTCCACGCCATCGAGTATGTCATTGTTGGTAGCTGTTATAGGAACACATACTATATATTGCTCATGGGTACACCTACGACCATACACTTAGTTATAGAGATGCCTTTTGACCATTATGTCGCCACATATATATGCTCAACCTAGTTAGGGACACATGTACAATCTGGACCATACTGAAAGGGAAATAGGGTCAAACCTTTTCCTAAATGAATTTTGGTGGTTGAATTGCCCAACACAAATAATTGGACTAACTACTTTTCTCTAAATTATGAGTTCTACAGGTGCTAAAGGTTCAACACAAACCAATAAAAAGTCCAAGAAAGGGTTCAAATAAAAAGAGCCAAAGATAACCGAAGGCTGCCCTGGTCTGGCGCACCGGACTGTCCGGTGTGCCACCGCACAGTGTCCGGTGCACCAGGGTGGATCAACTCAAACTTGCTAGCTTCGGGAATTTGGGGAGCCAGTCCACTATAATTCACCAGACTGTCCGGTGTGCCAGCGAAGCAACGCGATCGTCTGCAAAGGAATAGTGAAACGCTATAGTACGCGCCTGCGCGCGCAGAAGTCAGAGCAGGCGTCAGAAGGCGCACCGGACAGTGAACAGTGACTGTCCGATGGCCCCACTTGTCAGAGCTCCAACGGTCGAACCCTAACGGTTGGGTGACGTGGCTGGCGCACCGGACTGTCCGGTGCGCCATACGACTGCAGCCATCCCCAACGGCCACTTTGGTGGTTGGGGCTATAAATATCCCCAACCACCAACACTTCAATGCATCCAAGTTTTCAGCCATTGCATTCAATACAAGAGCTCTAGACTTCACTCCAAGACACAAACAAGAGATCAAATCCTCTCCCAAGTCCAAAGATCATTCCAATCAAATAGTGACTAGTGAGAGAGACATTTGTGTTCATTTGAGTTCTTGCGCTTGAATCGCTTTTCTTCTTCTTTCTTTCTTGTTCCCAACTAAATTGTAATCAAGACAAGAGGCACCAATTGTGTGGTGGTCCTTGTGGGGACTTAGTGTCCCGATTGATTGAGAAGAGAAGCTCACTCGGTCTAGGTGACCGTTTGAGAGAGGGAAAGGGTTGAAAGAGACCCGGTCTTTGTGACCACCTCAATGGGGAGTAGGTTTGCAAGAACCAAACCTCGGTAAAACAAATCAGCGCTGTCGGCGTTTCGAGACCGGGGGGTCCCTAAGCCGACGAGTGAATGTCGTCGCGTGCCCCAGCCCAGATGGGTCGACGCGAGGCCAAGCGCGAAGGGGGGAAGTGAGGTGGCCGGAGATGGGCGTGAGAGAGGTGGAAATCCCGCGGCCTTCGTGTTCGTCCCGCGCCCAGGTTGGGTGCGCTTGCAGTAGGGGGTTACAAGCGTCCACGCGGGAGAGGGAAGCGAGCGGCCCCAAGAGAGCGCCTGTCCCGTCCTTGTCCCCGCGCGGCCAACCTTCTCTAAGAGGGCCCTGGTCCTTCCTTTTATAGGCGTAAGGAGAGGATCTAGGTGTACAATGGGGGTGTAGCAGAGTGCTACGTGTCTAGCGGGGGAGAGCTAGCGCCCTAAGTACATGCCGATGTGGCAACCGGAGAGATTTTGGCACCCAGCTGGTGTGATGTCGTGGCCGTCGGAGGAGCGATGGAGCCTGGCAGAGGGACAGCTGTCGGGGCGGTTGATTCCTTGCTGACGTCCTCCTGCTTCCGTAAGAGAGCTGAGAGCCGTCGTCGTCACAAAGCATGCGGGGCGCCATCATTGCCTATCCGGCGGAGCTAGCCAGATGGGACACCGGTCTTGTTCTCTGCGGCCCGAGTCAGCTCAGGGTAGGGTGATGATGGCGCTTCCTGTTGACGTGGCTGGCCTGCGCCCTAGGTTGGGCGACGTGGAGGCTCCTCCGAAGCCGAGGTCGAGTCTGTCTTCTATGGCCGAGGCCGAGTCCGAGCCCCTGGGTCGGGCGAGGCGGAGGTCGCTCGGCAGAGGCCAGGGCGGAGTCCGAGCCCTGGGGTCGGGCGGAGCGGAGTTCGTCGTCTTCTGGGGCTGAGCCCGAGTCCGAGCCCTGGGGTCGGGCGAAGCGGAGTTCGTCGTCTTCCGAGACTTAGCCCGAGTCCGAGCCCTGGGTCGGGCGGAGCGGAGTTCGCCGTCTTCCGGGACTTAGCCCGAGTCCGAGCCCTAGGTCGGGCGGAGCGGAGTTCGCCGTCTTCCGGGGCTTAGCCCGAGTCCGAGCCCTGGGTCGGGCGGAGCGGAGTTCGCCGCCTTCCGGGGCTTAGCCCGAGTCCGAGCCCTGGGTCAGGCGGAGCGGAGTTCGCCGTCTTCCGGGGCTTAGCCCGAGTCCGAGCCCTGGGTCGGGCAGAGCTTCCTATGGTGCCTTTGGCAGGGCCTGACTGCCTGTCAGTCTCACTCTGCCAAGCGGCACTGCGGTCGGAGTGGCGCAGGCGGCGCTGTCCTTCTGTCAGGCCGGTCAGTGGAGCGGTGAAGTGACGGCGGTCACTTCGGTTCTGCCGGGGGGCGCGCGTCAGGATAAAGGTGTCAGGTCACCTTTGCATTAAATGCTCCTGCGACTTGGTTGGTCGGTGCGGCAATTTAGTCAGGGTTGCTTCTTAGCGAAGGCAGGGCCTCGGGCGAGTCGGAAATATGTCCACCGTCGGAGGGGGGCCTCGGGCGAGACGGAAATCCTCCGGGGTCGGCTGTCCTTGTCCGAGGCTAGGCTCGGGCAAGGCGTGATCGAGTCGCTCGAATGGACTGATCCCTGACTTAATCGCACCCATCAGGCCTTAGCAGCTTTATGCTGATGGGGGTTACCAGCTGAGAATTAGGAGTCTTGAGGGTACCCCTAATTATGGTCCCCGACAGTAGCCCCCGAGCCTCGAAGGGAGTGTTAGCACTCGCTTGGAGGCTTTCGTCGCACTTTTTTGCAAGGGGACCAGCCTTTCTCGGTTGCATTTTGATCCGGTGGGTGCGCGCGAGCGCACCCGCCGGGTGTAGCCCCCGAGGCCTCGGAGGAGTGGTTTCACTCCTTCGAGGTCTTAATGCCTCGCGTAATGCTTCGGCTGGTCTGGTTGTTCCCTCATGCGAACTGGTCGTAGCCCGGGTGTACGGTCGGGGTCCAAGCTCTCGGGCTGGTATGTTGACGCTGTCAACGGTTCGGCCGGAGCCGGGTTTGCGAGAGCAGCCCCCGAGCCTCCGCATAGGGCGAGAGGGCGATCAGGGACAGACTCGGCTTTTTTACATACGCCCCTGCGTCGCCTTTCCGCAAGGAGGAGGGGGGGAAATCGCCATGTTACCCTCGATGGGCGTCGAACATGGTGTCTCCGGTGCGCTGCAAGCGGGTAATCCGAGTGGACGTCCATGCCCCGTTCGTTAGGGGTCGGCTAGGGGCCCAGAGGCACGCCCAAAAGTACCTGCGGGTGATCTGCCGGACCCGGTCCCCTGGCGACGGGGTCCGAGGGCTCGATGCCTCCCTCTGATGGGATTCCGTTACAAGATCGCTCCCGCTGGTCTCAGAAATGTCCTAGGGTACCTCGGGAGCGCAGCCCGAGCCTTGGTTATGTATCGAACGTACCCCTGGTCATCCCTCGCTCGGCGTCTGAGGCGACTGTGAACCCTTCGGGGGCCAGCCTTCGAACCCCTGATCAGTAATGGGCGCGGAGCCCGAGTAGCCTGAGGCGGCCGTGGAACCCTTCGGGGGGCCGGCCTTCGAACCTCTGACCAGTAGTGGGTGTAGGGCCCACGCGATCTGAGGCGGCTGTTGAAACCCTTCGGGGGGCCAGCCTTCGAACCTCTGATCAGTAAGGAGGCTCGGAGCCTGGTTCCTTCACGGGGAAGGATCCCTTTCGGGGTATCCCCCTTTCCCGGTCCCTGTTGCAAGAGATAGAGAAAGAGGAAAAAAGGAAAAGGATACGAAATCGAACGACGTGGCGTACCTTTTTTGGCGCGGTTTTTACGGCGAAGGCGAAGCGTCGCCCGCTTCTCCTGCCAGAGGCGCCGTCTGTCCCTCCGCGGAGTTAATGCGACGGGGCGAGTTGTTGGCAGGACGGCCGTTGCGCGTGCACGAGCCATTCGAGGAACGGACCACAGGCGCGTTGTCTTCACGCCGTGAGAGGGGGTTCCCTTGCTGCCCCCGGATGGGACGTGAGCTTGGCTGACGACGTGTCCGCTGCTCCCGCCCGCCTGCCACCGTCATTACTGCCGGCCCACCTTTGGCCGCATTGACCACCGCGTCAGGCTGGCGCTGCTGGGTCGTGCGCCTGGTCGCCTCGAGCCGCGGTATTGGTTCCGCAATTGAGGAGGCGCGGTGGTGGCGCAAGTGGCGATGCAGCCGCTTGCATGCAGCATCCGGCGCGCCGGTTGCGTGACGCGTGGGCCTGGGCCTCCATGCTGGCGTGTCGGGAGTCAGAGAAGCGTGCCCACTTGGCGCGGTTGCATGCCGCCTGCATGGCTGCCCGCCTCTTTCGCCCGTTGGTCTGGGCAAAAGCGGAGGGTCACTTGCAACCGCTGGGCGGTTGTGTGCACCACGCGCGGCGGTTTGGCTTCTTCTGCTCTGAGCCGGTTTGCATGACGTGCGGGACCCAGCCCCCGCGCCGCAGGGGAGGGCCTTGGAGCGTGTTGGAGAAGACTCAGCCCGTGACGGTTGGGGGCGCAAGTAGGGAGAGTTTCCTTTAAAAGGAGGGTGACCCCCTTCGGAAGGCGACCATGTCTTCTCGCTCCCTTATGCATCACGTCTTTCCACCTTCCAAGCCCCCGGATGGGGATACCCGCCGTCTTTTCGCCTCATCGTTGGAGGAACGCAACTCCGTAGGAGTTGGTACCTTTCAGCCATCGTTCGGCTTCAAGGATTTTCATCATGCAGCCTGGGTGCACCCCTCCACCGGCGGTCACCCAAGATGGTGACCTCCGGCTTGATGGTGGGGGAAAGCGAGCCGGGTCGCGGCCTCCGCCCCTCCCTCAGCCTCAAGGATTTTCATCACTAGGGCTGGGGAGGGGAGTGTGCCGAGTTGGGGTCGGCCCCCGTGTGGGCGGCGGCCCGCTCCTTCACTCAGTGATCGGAGGGAAGGGCGGTCGTCGTCCATGGCGCTGACAGCTGCACCGTGCCTGGCTCTCGGACGCGAGTGGCTTCGGAGCCGCTCGCGGCGCCGGCGTCTGCCACGGCAGCTAGAAGAGGTTCTCCCGCCGGCGAGATAGCCAAGGCCGGCCACGGACCGACCTCCAACTCTACGGCCTTCCGCCCGTCCTTGCCTCACGAGTTTGGGCATGGGCGGGGGCCTCCTGGCAGCAGCATCCGCCCTAAGGTCAGTGCTGCCGCTGCTCGGCCCCCCGGAGCAAAAGTCGTCGTCGTCGCCGCTGCTGGAGCGGGTGACGGCGTGCCGTTCGTCGGTCTTCTGTTGCTCCGCAGGCCCACCCCTATCGAGTGGGGTTGTTCGTACCTGCGGAGGGGGAACCGGAGTTCCGTTTGTAATGGCACTTCGAATGCCAGGGTTTTTTGTTCATTGCGGCTGTCGAGGCCTGAACATGTATGTAATTTCGGCATGGAGCCGTGTTTTTTTTTCTCATTTTCGAGCACTAAGACTCGCCGGCTGGTTGTCTGAACCGCTTCACCAAGCATGAGTCGCCCCGTGTCAAGGTGACGAGTGAGGTATCCGTATCCCGGAGGCGTAGGAGTACCTCGGCTCGGTCGACCTTGTTGTCTGAGGCTCCTCTAGCTCAGTTAAAGGGACCCCTTGGCCGCTCTTCGATGAGCCGAGGCCAGGGGTAGCGATATCAGCATGAACAGAGGCGGAGTTGGCTCGAAAATGAAACCTGGTTGGCCGGAGCCTAGTCGGGTTGTCCGTTAGTGGGACCGACGCCGGAGTTGATCAGCCGAGGCCTCGGGTCGGGCTGGCGCCCTTGGGAGATGGTTGGTCGAGGCCTCCAGGGGTACCCGGCCGAGCCGCCTGCTCGGGCCGGATTCCCGGAGAAGTCCCTGGCAGCGATTGTCCGGGCGTGACGATGACGTCGTCCTCCAGAGTGGGGATCCCTGGACCGCGTCGCCGTCCGAGGCTAGGTCGGACCTCGCTGAAGGTGTCGTCGATGCCGAGGGTGCTACTGCCCCCTTCCAGCGTCAAGACCCGAGCCTACAGGATCAGAGTGTCTTGTAGCGTGTGCCTTCTGCGGCCGCCGAGGCCAGAATTTACACACCCTCGCTGTGTTGTAAAGCTGCGTCTCCTTTCCTCTTGCTTCGAGTATCTGGACTTTTTTGTCGGTAACAGGGATGTTTGTGCGAGCGAAAGTTGCTTCTCGCGGAAGGTGATGAGTGAGGTATCCGTATCCCGGAGGCGTGGGAGTCCCTTGGCTCGGTCGGCCTTGCCGCTTACGCGCACTTTCACTCGTCCATGAGGCCCTGTCACCGACTCAGTCGAGAAGGCTCGAAGGATCGCTTCGGCAGAAGAGCTTCCGAACGTGAAGACTTGTTCGGTCCGCGGAATCACTTTATCCGAACGCGAGTTACTTATCGCAGAAGGTGATGAGTGAGGTATCCGTATCCCGGAGGCGTAGGAGTCCCTCGGCTCGGTCAGCCTTGGCTGCTTACGTGTACTCCGTCGTTTTCAGGGTCCACTTTTCGAAATAGTCAGAAAGCACGAAAGATATTCTGGCAGAAGAGATCTTTTTTCGAGGAAAATTTCAACGCAGAGGGGGTCCCCCCCTTTTAGCCCCGAGGGAGGGTCGGGCTTTGCCGAGGCGAGGCCGACCCTTCCTTGATGACTAAACTTTGCATGGGTGTGAGGTATATGAACAACTTGAAAACATCTTAAGGGTAGAAGCGACGTAGCTGTTGGATGTTCCAAGCGTTGCCGTAGACCTCGCCTTGACTGTTGGCCAGCTTGTACGTTCCGGGCTTCAGAACTTTGGCGATGACGAATGGCCCCTCCCAGGGGGCGTGAGCTTGTGCCTCCCTCGGGCGTCTTGCTGCAGCCGAAGCACCAGGTCGCCCACCCGGAGGTCTCGGGGCCGGACCCCTCGGGCGTGGTAGCGTCGCAGGGACTGCTGGTACCGCGCCAAGTGTAGCAAGGCCTTGTCCCGAGCCTCTTCCAGCTGGTCCAGCGAGTCTTCTCGGCTAGCTTGGTTGCTTTGATCGCTGTAGGCCCTCGTCCTCGGGGAGCCGTACTCCAGGTCAGTGAGCAAGACGGCCTCTCGACCACGATCGCGGCGCTAACCACCTGGGTGGTGGCGGCGACGTAGACCAAGAGGGCTTCTCCGTCAGCTGGGGGCACCAAGATAGGCGCCTTTGTGAGGAGCGCCTTCAGGTTCCCGAGAGCTTCCTCGGCCTCAGGGGTCCAGGTGAAGTGCTCGGCCTTCCTTAAGAGGCGGCACAGAGGCAGGCCTCTTTCGCCGAGGCATGAGATGAAGCGGCTCAGAGCCGCGAGACATCCCATGACTCTCTGTACGCCCTTTAAGTCCTTGATGGGACCCATGCTGGTGATGGCTGCGATCTTCTCCGGGTTGGCTTCGATGCCCCGCTCGGAGACGATGTGAAAGCTCTCTTGTGAGTTTTGGTGTTTGGATGACAACTCAATTAAAGGACTAACAAGTGTACTAAGTGTTGAACAGGTGCTTAAAGTAAAGCCTACAGGGTTCTACACAAGTGAACAAATGTGATGGTCCAAGAACTGGATTATGGATACATAATGGACAGCACAAGTAAGATGGACATTGCAAAAGTGAGACTCGGGTGCGTAGCTCGGAGACAACTGATCAAGCCAAGGACGGAGGCAAGAAGAGCTTCGAGGTACCAAGTGCACGGGAGAAGGTCAAGGAGGCTGAGGAACCCAAAGCCAAGGGTGAAGAAGAAGGCTTGCAAAGTCAAGGGTGATCGAGTTGAGAACAGCTACGGCACATCAAGGATCACTACATAAGGACGTGACTTACAGCCAATGAGGTAACAGCTACAGTTATGTGGTGTAAGTCATAAGGCTCAAGAACAAGCTCTAAGAAGGAGATCAAGGTCACTAGAAGGAGAACAAGTGTCAAAACCAGAACTGGAAGCAGCCCAAAAGAGCTAAGTTCACCTTGATCTTTAGTTTGGGTTGTTCCTATGTTTGGAGATGTTCTATGTGACCTTTACAGGATGTTGGAGTCAAGTAATGTCAATCTAGATCAAGACAAGCCGACTTGATGATTTATGAGTCCAACATCAAAGCTCAAGCATGTGGAATGCTATAGATTTAATGATTAAGAGAAGGTATGTTTCTATACTTAGTACATTGGTTTTGTGGACTAATATACTTGTCTAAGTGTTAGAAACAGAAAGAAGAAGAAAAGAAGAGAGGTGCAAAGGGCTTGGCTATATACAGCCAAGGCAGCTCAGTCTGGCACACCGGACTGTCCGGTGGTGCACCGGACAGTGTCCGGTGCGCCAGGCTGAACTCTGGCGAACTGGCCGCTCTCGGGAATTTACTGGCGACGAACGGCTAAAATTCACCGGACTGTCCGGTGTGCACCGGACTGTCCGGTGTGCACCGGACTGTCCGGTGTGCACCGGACTGTCCGGTGAGCCAACGGTCGGCCGGGCCATCGGTCGGTCGCGCAATCTGCGCGGGACACGTGGCTGGCACCGGACTGTCCGGTGTGCACCGGACTGTCCGGTGCGCCAACGGCTCCAAGACTGCCAACGGTCGGCTTCGCCATAAAAGGAAAGAAATCAGGCACCGGACAGTGTCCGGTGTGCACCGGACTGTCCGGTGCGCCACCCGACAGAAGGCAAGATTTGCCTTCCTGGTTTGCTTCCAACGGCTCCTAGGCCCCTTGTGCCTATAAAAGGGACCCCTAGGCGCCTCAAGCAATGTACAAGTGCAGCCAACAAGTGTAGACTTCACTGGAATCAATTCTCGCTCTCCCTCTTGTGTGTAACTCTATAGTTTGTGTAGAAGGCACAGCTATAAGCCTTTAGAGAGAGGAGTAGTGCTGCTAAGAGCTAGAGCAAGGTCTTGAGCGTATAGTTACTCTGCCGGGGTTCTGCCAAGAAGTTTGTAAGCAGCCGCGGTTCTGTTGTAACCCCACTCAATAGTGAAAGGCTCTATCTATCATACTGACAGATCTGAGCAAACGGAGGAAGGAGTTGAAATAGACTCCAAGCCCAGGTGTGGCTAACTCCAACGAGGAATAGGCAAGCATTTCAGGCTTGGCCGAACCTCGGGATAAATCCTTGCGTCTGTGTGCTCTGTTCTGTATTGTATCCTGACTCTCTGTCTTACTCGTCTTTATATCTGCACTTCAATACTTATCTGTGGTATAAGCTTTATTTGAAGTGCAGGACATTTTTGAGACAGGATCTCTGATTCCGCTGCAACCTACTCGAAGAGTCTTCTCACTCCACTGCGTACTAAGTCTTCGAGTAGAGTAAGAATTTAAATCTTAAAGTAATAAGTTTTATTCGCCTATTCACCCCCCCCTCTAGGCGACATCCAGATCCTGTTCCCGAGTCAAAGGGAACTTTCACGATGAACCCCAAGAGCATGCCCCGGGGCACCCCGAAGACACACTTCTCGGGATTGAGCTTGACGCCTTTCGCCTTGAGACATCAGAATGTCACTTCAAGGTCGGAGATGAGGTCGGAAGCTTTCCTCGTCTTGACTATGATGTCATCGACGTAGGCTTCGACCGTGCGACCGATGTGTTCGCCGAACACATGGTTCATGCACCGCTGGTACGTCGCGCCCGCATTCCTCAAACCGAACGGCATGGTGACATAGCAGTACATGCCGAAAGGCGTGATGAAAGAAGTCGCGAGCTGGTCGGACTCTTTCATCCTGATTTGGTGATACCCTGAGTAGGCGTCGAGGAAAGACAGGGCTTCGCACCCAGCAGTGGAATCCACGATTTGATCGATGCAAGGCAGAGGGTAGGGAACCTTCGGACATGCTTTGTTGAGACCAGTGTAGTCTACACACATCCGCCATTTCCCCCCTTTCTTTCTCACAAGCACAGGGTTGGCAAGCCATTCGGGATGGAATACCTCTTTGATGAACCCGGCTGCCATTAGCTTGTGGATCTCTGATAGTCGCCTAGAGGGGGGGTGAATAGGGCGAAACTGAAATTTACAAATATAAACACAACTACAAGCCGGGGTTAGCGTTAGTAATAATAAATGAGTCCGCAAGAGAGGGCGCAAAACAAATCCCAAGCGAATAAGCAAATGAGACACGGAGATTTGTTTTACCGAGGTTCGGTTCTTGCAAACCTACTCCCCGTTGAGGAGGCCACAAAGGCCGGGTCTCTTTCAACCCTTCCCTCTCTCAAACGGTCCCTCGGACCGAGTGAGCTTCTCTTCTCTAATCAAAGCCGAGAACAAAACTTCCCCACAAGGGCCACCACACAATTGGTGCCTCTTGCCTTGATTACAATGGAGTTGTGATCTCAAGAACAAGTGAGAAAGAAAAGAAGCAATCCAAGCGCAAGAGCTCAAATGAACACGGCAAATCACTCTCTCTAGTCACTAGGGTTTTGTGTGGAATTGGAGAGGATTTGATCTCTTTGAATGTGTCTAGAATTGAATGCCTAGAGCTCTTGTAGTAGTTGAGAAGTGGAAAACTTGGATGGCAATGAATGGGGGGTGGTTGGGGTATTTATAGCCCCAACCACCAAAAGTGACCGTTGCTGGCAGCCTCTGTTCGATGGCGCACCGGACAGTCCGGTGCACACCGGACAGTCCGGTGCCCCTGCCACGTCATCACTGCCGTTGGATTCTAGCCGTTGGAGCTTCTGACTTGTGGGCCTGCTGAGGTGTCCGGTGCACACCGGACATCTACTGTTCCTTGTCCGGTGTGCCGAAGTGGGCGCGCCTGCCATCTGCGCGCGCAGAGCGCGCATTAAATGCGCGGCAGAGAGCCGTTGGTGCGGAGGTAGCCATTGCTCCGGAGTCGCACCGGACAGTCCGGTGCACACCGGACAGTCCGGTGAATTATAGCGGACTAGCCGTTGGAGTTTCCCGAAGCTGGCGAGTTCCTGAGGCCGACCTCCCTTGGCGCACCGGACACTGTCCGGTGTACACCGGACAGTCCGGTGAATTATAGCGGAGTCGCCTCTGGAAAATCCCGAAGGTGGCGAGTTTGCGTTGGAGTCCTCTGGTGCACCGGACACTGTCCGGTGTACACCGGACAGTCCGGTGCTCCCAGACCAGAGGGCCTTCGGTTCCCACTTTGCTCCTTTGTTGAATCCAAAACTTGGTCTTTTTATTGGCTGAGTGTGAATCTTTTACACCTGTATAATCTATACACTTGGGCAAACTTAGTTAGTCCAAAGATTTTGTGTTGGGCAATTCAACCACCAAAATTATATAGGAACTAGGTGTAAGCCTAATTCCCTTTCAATCTCCCCCTTTTTGGTGATTGATGCCAACACAAACCAAAGCAAATATAGAAGTGCATAATTGAACTAGTTTGCATAATGTAAGTGTAAAGGTTGCTTGGAATTTAGCCAATATAAATACTTACAAGATATGCATGGATTGTTTCTTTCTTATTTAACATTTTGGACCACGCTTGCACCACGAGTTTTGTTTTTGCAAACTATTTTGTAAATCCTTTTCAAAGTTCTTTTGCAAATAGTCAAAGGTAAATGAATAAGATTTTGATAAGCATTTTCAAGATTTGAAATTTTCTCCCCTTGTTTCAAATGCTTTTCCTTTGACTAAACAAAACTCCCCCTAAATAAAATCCTCCTCTTAGTGTTCAAGAGGGTTTTGATATATACTTTTGAAATACTACTTTCTCCCCTTTTTGAACACAATAGGAAAACCAATTGAAAATATTCAACACTAAGTTTTTGAAATTGGTGGTGGTGCGGTCCTTTTTGCTTTGGGCTCATTTCTCCCCCTTTTTGGCATGAATCGCCAAAAACGGAATCATTAGAGCCCTTTAAGTGCAATCTTCCCCTTTGGTCATAAATAAATGAGTTAAGATTATACCAAAGACGAAGTCCTTTTGCGTTTGAGCTTTTACTCTCTCCCCCAAGGATGAAGTCCTTTTCCTTGATGCTCATTTCTCCCCCAAAGACGAGAGAGTTGCTCGGAGTGATGGCGAAGCATGAGTTACGGAGTGGAAGCCTTTGTCTTCGCCGAAGACTCCAATTTCCTTTCAATATACCTATGACTTGGTTTGAAATCGACTTGAAAACACATTAGTCATAGCATATAAAAGAGATATGATCAAAGGTATTTAAATGAGCTATGTGTGCAAGCTAGCAAAAGAAATTTCTAGAATCAAGAATATTGAGCTCATGCCTAAGTCTGGTAAAAGATTGTTCATCAAGTGGCTTGGTAAAGATATCGGCTAATTGATCTTTAGTATTAATGTAAGAAATCTCGATATCCCCCTTTTGTTGGTGATCCCTAAGAAAATGATACCGAATTGCTATGTGCTTAGTGCGGCTATGCTCGACGGGATTGTCGGCCATTTTAATTGCACTCTCATTATCACATAGCAAAGGGACTTTGGTTAATTTGTAACCGTAGTCCCGCAGGGTTTGCCTCATCCAAAGCAATTGCGCGCAACAATGTCCTGCGGCAATGTACTCGGCTTCGGCGGTGGAAAGAGCGACCGAATTTTGCTTCTTTGAAGCCCAAGACACCAAGGATCTTCCCAAGAACTGGCAAGTCCCCGATGTGCTCTTCCTATTGATTTTGCACCCCGCCCAATCGGCATCCGAATAACCAAGTAAATCAAATGTGGATCCCCGAGGGTACCAAAGCCCAAACTTAGGTGTATAAGCCAAATATCTCAAGATTCGTTTTACGGCCGTAAGGTGTGATTCCTTAGGGTCGGATTGGAATCTTGCACATATGCAAACAGAAAGCATAATGTCCGGTCGAGATGCACATAAATAAAGCAATGAACCAATCATCGACCGGTATACCTTTTGATCCACGGACTTACCTCCCGTGTCGAGGTCGAGATGCCCATTAGTTCCCATGGGTGTCTTGATGGGTTTGGCATCCTTCATCCCAAACTTGGTTAGAATGTCTTGAGTGTACTTCGTTTGGCAAATGAAGGTGCCCTCTTGGAGTTGCTTGACTTGGAATCCTAGAAAATACTTCAACTCCCCCATCATCGACATCTCGAATTTCTGTGTCATGATCCTACTAAACTCTTCACATGTAGACTCGTTAGTAGACCCAAATATAATATCATCAACATAAATTTGGCATACAAACAAGTCATTTTCAAGAGTTTTAGTAAAGAGTGTAGGATCGGCCTTGCCGACTTTGAAGCCATTAGCAATAAGGAAATCTCTAAGGCATTCATACCATGCTCTTGGGGCTTGCTTGAGCCCATAAAGCGCCTTAGAGAGCCTATAGACATGATTAGGATACTCACTGTCTTCAAAGCCGGGAGGTTGCTCAACATAGACCTCTTCCTTGATTGGTCCGTTGAGAAAGGCACTTTTCACGTCCATTTGATAGAGCTTAAAGCCATGGTAAGTAGCATAGGCCAATAATATGCGAATTGACTCAAGCCTAGCTACGGGTGCATAGGTTTCACCAAAATCCAAACCTTCGACTTGTGAATACCCTTTGGCCACGAGTCGAGCTTTGTTCCTTGTCACCACACCATGCTCATCTTGCTTGTTGCGGAAGACCCATTTGGTTCCTACAACATTTTGGTTAGGACGTGGAACTAAATGCCAGACCTCATTCCTCGTGAAATTGTTGAGCTCCTCTTGCATCGCCACCACCCAATCCGAATCTTGGAGAGCTTCCTCTACCCTGTGTGGCTCAATAGAGGAAACAAAAGAGTAATGTTCACAAAAATGAGCAACCCGAGATCGAGTAGTTACCCCCTTATGAATGTCGCCGAGGATGGTGTCGACGGGGTGATCTCGTTGGATTGCTTGGTGGACTCTTGGGTGTGGCGGTCTTGGTTCTTCCTCATCCTCCTTTTCTTGATCATTTGTATCTCCCCCTTGATCATTGCTATCATCTTGAGGTGGCTCGTCTTCTTGATTTTGCTCTTCATCATTTTGAGCCTCATCCTCATTTTGAGTTGGTGGAGATGCTTGCATGGAGGAGGATGGTTGATCTTGTGTACTTGGAGGCTCTTCGGATTCCTTAGGACACACATCCCCGATGGACATGTTCCTTAGCGCGATGCATGGAGCCTGTTCTTCACCTATCTCATCAAGATCAACTTGCTCTACTTGAGAGCCGTTAGTTTCATCAAACACAACGTCACAAGAGACTTCAACTAGTCCAGTGGACTTGTTAAAGACCCTATATGCCCTTGTGTTTGAGTCATAACCAAGTAAAAAACCTTCTACAGTTTTAGGAGCAAATTTAGATTTTCTACCTCTTTTAATAAGAATGAAGCATTTGCTACCAAAAACTCTAAAATATGAAATGTTGGGCTTTTTACCGGTTAGGAGTTCATACGATGTCTTCTTGAGGATTCGGTGAAGATATAACCGGTTGATGGCGTAGCAGGCGGTGTTGACCGCTTCGGCCCAAAACCGGTCCGGTGTCTTGTACTCATCAAGCATGGTTCTTGCCATGTCCAATAGAGTTCGATTCTTCCTCTCCACTACACCATTTTGTTGTGGAGTGTAGGGAGAAGAGAACTCATGCTTGATGCCCTCCTCCTCAAGGAAGCCTTCAATTTGAGAGTTCTTGAACTCCGTCCCGTTGTCGCTTCTAATTTTCTTGATCCTCAAGCCGAACTCATTTTGAGCCCGTCTCAAGAATCCCTTTAGGGTCTCTTGGGTTTGAGATTTTTCCTGCAAAAAGAATACCCAAGTGAAGCGAGAATAATCATCCACAATAACAAGACAATACTTACTCCCGCCGATGCTTATGTAAGCAATCGGGCCGAATAGATCCATGTGGAGTAGCTCAAGCGGCCTGTCGGTCGTCATGATGTTCTTGTGTGGATGATGGACTCCAACTTGCTTTCCCGCCTGGCATGCGCTACAAATCCTGTCTTTCTCAAAATGAACATTTGTTAATCCTAAAATGTGCTCTCCCTTTAGAAGCTTATGAAGATTCTTCATCCCAACATGGGCTAGTCGGCGGTGCCAGAGCCAACCCATGTTAGTCTTAGCAATTAAGCAAGTGTCGAGTTCAGCTCTATCAAAATCTACCAAGTATAGCTGACCCTCTAACACTCCCTTAAATGCTATTGAATCATCACTTCTTCTAAAGACAGTGACACCAACATCAGTGAATAGACAGTTGTAGCCCATTTGACATAATTGAGAAACGGAAAGCAAGTTGTAATCTAAGGAATCTACAAGAAAAACATTGGAAATGGAATGGTCAGGAGATATAGCAATTTTTCCAAGACCTTTGACCAAACCTTGATTTCCATCCCCGAATGTGATAGCTCGTTGGGGATCTTGGTTTTTCTCATATGAGGAGAACATCCTTTTCTCCCCTGTCATGTGGTTTGTGCACCCGCTATCGAGTATCCAACTTGAGCCCCCGGATGCATAAACCTACAAAACAATTTTAGTTCTTGACTTTAGGTACCCAAACGGTTTTGGGTCCTTTGGCATTAGAGACAAGAACTTTGGGTACCCAAACACAAGTCTTGGAACCCTTGTGTTTGCCCCCAACAAATTTGGCAACTACCTTGCCGGATTTGCTAGTAAGCACATAAGATGCATCAAAAGTTTTAAATGAAATGGCATGATCATTTGATGCATTAGGAATTTTCTTCTTAGGCAACTTAGCATGGGTTGGTTGCCTAGAACTAGATGTCTCACCCTTATACATAAAAGCATGATTAGGGCCAGAGTGAGACTTCCTAGAATGAATCTTCCTAATTTTGCTCTCAGGATAGCCGGCAGGGTATAAAATGTAACCCTCGTTATCCTGAGGCATGGGAGCTTTGCCCTTAACAAAGTTAGACAAGTTCTTAGGAGGGGCATTAAGTTTGACATTGTCTCCCCTTTGGAAGCCAATGCCATCCTTGATGCCAGGGCGTCTCCCATTATAAAGCATGCTACGAGCAAATTTAAATTTTTCATTTTCTAAGTTATGCTCGGCAATTTTAGCATCTAGTTTTGCTATATGATCATTTTGTTGTTTAATTAAAGCCATATGATCATGAATAGCATCAATATCAACATTTCTACATCTAGTACAAATAGATACATGCTCAACAATAGATGTAGATGGTTTGCAAGAATTAAGTTCAACAATCTTAGCATGAAGAATATCATTTTTATCTCTAAGATTGGCAATGGTAACTTTGCAAACATCAAAATCTTTAGCCTTAGCAATCAAACTTTCATTCTCTAATCTAAGGCTAGCAAGGGAAATGTTTAATTCTTCAATCCTAGCAAGCAAATCATCATTATTATCTCTAGGATTGGGAATTGAAACATTATAAACATGAGAATCAACCTTAGCATTTAAAATAGCATTTTCATTCCTAAGGTTGTCAATCATCTCACGGCAAGTGCTTAGCTCACTAGATAATTTTTCACATTTTTCTACTTCTAGAGCATAAGCCTTTTTAACCTTAACATGTTTTTTGTTTTCTTTAATTAGACAATCCTCTTGGGAATCCAAAAGGTCATCCTTTTCATGAATAGCACTAACCAATTCATTTAACTTTTCTTTTTGAGCTATGTTAAGGTTGGCAAAAAGGGAACGCAAATTATCTTCCTCATCACTAGCATTGTCATCACTAGAGGATTCATATTTAGTGGAGGATTTAGATTTAACCTTCTTTTTGCCGTCCTTTGCCATGAGGCACTTGTGGCCGACGTTGGGGAAGAGGAGTCCCTTGGTGACGGCGATGTTGGCGGCGTCCTCGTCGTCGGAGGAGTCGCTTGAGCTCTCGTCGGAGTCCCACTCGCGACAAACATGGGCATCGCCGCCCTTCTTCTTATAATACCTCTTCTTTTCCTTTCGTCTCCCCTTCTTGTCGTCACCTCGGTCACTGTCACTAGATATAGGACATTTAGCAATAAAATGACCGGGCTTACCACACTTGTAGCAAACCTTCTTGGAGCGGGACTTGTAGTCTTTCCCCCTCCTTTGTTTGAGGATTTGACGGAAGCTCTTGATGACGAGCGCCATTTCCTCATTGTCGAGCTTGGAGGCGTCGATTGGTTGTCGACTTGGTGTAGCCTCCTCCTTCTTCTCCTCCGTTGCCTTGAATGCAACGGGTTGGGCTTCGGATGAGTCGCCAAGCTCGTTGATTTTCCTCGAGCCTTCTATCATGCACTCAAAACTTACAAAATGCCCGATAACTTCCTCGGGGGTCATTTTAGTATATCTAGGATTACCACGAATCAATTGAACTTGAGTGGGATTAAGAAAAATGAGAGATCTTAAAATAACATTTACCACTTCGTGGTCATCCCACTTCTTGCTCCCGAGGTTGCGCACTTGGTTCACCAAAGTCTTGAGCCGGTTGTACATGTGTTGTGGCTCCTCCCCTTTTTGAAGTCGGAACCGACCGAGCTCCCCCTCGATCGTTTCCCGCTTGGTGATCTTGGTGAGCTCATCTCCCTCGTGTGCAGTTTTGAGCACATCCCAAATCTCCTTTGCATTTTTCAACCCTTGCACTTTGTTGTATTCTTCCTTGCTTAGAGAGGCAAGGAGTATGGTTGTGGCTTGAGAGTTGAAGTGCTCGATTTGGGCCACCTCATCCTCATCATAGTTTTCATCCCCTACGGATGGTACCTGCGCACCAAACTCAACAACATCCCATATGCTTTTGTGGAGCGAGATTAGATGAAATCGCATTAAATCGCTCCACCTAGCGTAATCTTCACCATCAAAAGTTGGTGGTTTGCCTAGTGGGACGGAAAGTAAAGGTGTATGTTTGGAAATGCGAGGGTAGCGTAGGGGGATCTTACTATACTTCTTGCGCTCTTGGCGCTTAGAAGTGACGGAGGGCGCATCGGAGTCGGAGGTCGATGTTGATGAAGTGTCGGTCTCGTAGTAGACCACCTTCCTCATCCTCTTGTGCTTGTCGCCTTTCCGATGCGGCTTGTGGGAAGAAGATTTTTCCTTCTTCTCTTTGTGATGAGAAGAAGATTTCTTCTCCTTCCCTTTGTTGGAGGAGCTCTTCTTCTTCTCCCTCCTTTTGGTGCGGGACTCTTCCGATGAAGTGCTCCCGTAGCTTGTAGTGGGCTTTTCGCCGGTCTCCATCTCCTTCTTGGCGTGATCTCCCGACATCACTTCGAGCGGTTAGGCTCTAATGAAGCACCGGGCTCTGATACCAATTGATAGTCGCCTAGAGGGGGGGTGAATAGGGCGAAACTGAAATTTACAAATATAAACACAACTACAAGCCGGGGTTAGCGTTAGTAATAATAAATGAGTCCGCAAGAGAGGGCGCAAAACAAATCCCAAGCGAATAAGCAAATGAGACACGGAGATTTGTTTTACCGAGGTTCGGTTCTTGCAAACCTACTCCCCGTTGAGGAGGCCACAAAGGCCGGGTCTCTTTCAACCCTTCCCTCTCTCAAACGGTCCCTCGGACCGAGTGAGCTTCTCTTCTCTAATCAAAGCCGAGAACAAAACTTCCCCGCAAGGGCCACCACACAATTGGTGCCTCTTGCCTTGATTACAATGGAGTTGTGATCTCAAGAACAAGTGAGAAAGAAAAGAAGCAATCCAAGCGCAAGAGCTCAAATGAACACGGCAAATCACTCTCTCTAGTCACTAGGGTTTTGTGTGGAATTGGAGAGGATTTGATCTCTTTGAATGTGTCTAGAATTGAATGCCTAGAGCTCTTGTAGTAGTTGAGAAGTGGAAAACTTGGATGGCAATGAATGGGGGGTGGTTGGGGTATTTATAGCCCCAACCACCAAAAGTGACCGTTGCTGGCAGCCTCTGTTCGATGGCGCACCGGACAGTCCGGTGCACACCGGACAGTCCGGTGCCCCTGCCACGTCATCACTGCCGTTGGATTCTAGCCGTTGGAGCTTCTGACTTGTGGGCCTGCTGAGGTGTCCGGTGCACACCGGACATCTACTGTTCCTTGTCCGGTGTGCCGAAGTGGGCGCGCCTGCCATCTGCGCGCGCAGAGCGCGCATTAAATGCACGGCAGAGAGCCGTTGGTGCGGAGGTAGCCGTTGCTCCGGAGTCGCACCGGACAGTCCGGTGCACACCGGACAGTCCGGTGAATTATAGCGGACTAGCCGTTGGAGTTTCCCGAAGCTGGCGAGTTCCTGAGGCCGACCTCCCTTGGCGCACCGGACACTGTCCGGTGTACACCGGACAGTCCGGTGAATTATAGCGGAGTCGCCTCTGGAAAATCCCGAAGGTGGCGAGTTTGCGTTGGAGTCCTCTGGTGCACCGGACACTGTCCGGTGTACACCGGACAGTCCGGTGCTCCCAGACCAGAGGGCCTTCGGTTCCCACTTTGCTCCTTTGTTGAATCCAAAACTTGGTCTTTTTATTGGCTGAGTGTGAATCTTTTACACCTGTATAATCTATACACTTGGGCAAACTTAGTTAGTCCAAAGATTTTGTGTTGGGCAATTCAACCACCAAAATTATATAGGAACTAGGTGTAAGCCTAATTCCCTTTCAATCTCCTCGCCTATCGCTCTGCGCTTCTCCTCGTCGAATCGGTGCAGAGGCTGCTTGACGGGTCGGGCTCCGGCCCGAATATCCAGTGAGTGCTCGGCGACATCCCTCGGTATGCCGGGCATGTCCGAGGGACTCCACGCGAAGACGTCAGCGTTCGCGCGGAGAAAGTCGACGAGCACTGTTTCCTATTTGGGGTCGAGCCCGGAACCGATTCGGATCTGCTTGGAGGCGTTGCCGCTGGGGTCGAGGGGGACGGCCTTAACCGTCTCCACTGGCTCGAAGTTGCCGGCATGACGCTTCACGTCTGGCACCTCTTTGGAGAGGCTTTCCAGGTCGGCGATGAGGGCCTCAGATTCGGCGAGGGTCTCGGCGTACTCCACGCACTCCACGTCGCATTCGAACGCGTGTCTGTACGTGGGGCCGACGGTGATGACCCCGTAGGGGCCCGACATCTTGAGCTTCAGGTAGGTGTAGTTGGGGACGACCATGAACTTCGCGTAGCATGGCCTCCCCAGTACCGCGTGGTAGGTTCCTCGGAACCCGACCACCTCGAACGTCAGGGTCTCCCTTCGGAAGTTGGAGGGCGTTCCGAAGCAGACGGGAAGGTCGAGTCGTCCGAGGGGCTGGACGCGCTTCCCGGGAATGATCCCGTGGAAGGGCGCAGCGCCTGCTCGGACGGAGGACAGATCGACGCGCAGGAGCCTGAGGGTCTCGGCGTAGATGATGTTGAGGCTGCTGCCCCCGTCCATAAGGACCTTGGTGAGCCTGACGTCGCCGATGACGGGGTCGACGACGAGCGGGTATTTCCCCGGGCTCGGCACGTGGTCGGGGTGATCGTCTTGGTCGAAGGTGATGGGCTTGTCGGACCAGTCTAGATAGACCGGCGCCGCCACCTTGACCGAGCAGACCTCCCGGCGCTCTTGCTTGCGGTGCCGAGCCGAGGCATTCGCCGCTTGCCCACCGTAGATCATGAAGCAGTCGCGGACCTCGGGGAACTCTCCTGCTTGGTAATCTTCCTTCTTGTCGTCGTCGCGGGCCCTGCCACCCTCCACGGGTGGCCCGGCCCTGTGGAAGTGGCGCCGAAGCATGACGCACTCCTCAAGGGTGTGCTTGATGGGCCCCTGATGATAGGGGCACGGCTCCTTGAGCATCTTGTCGAAGAGGTTGGCACCTCCGGGGGGCTTCCGAGGGTTCTTGTGCTCGGCGGCGGCGACAAGGTCCGCGTCGGCGGCGTCGCGTTTCGCTTGCGACTTCTTCTTGCCTTTCTTCTTGGCGCCGCGCTGAGTAGATGCCTCGGGTGCATCTTCCAGTGGGCGGCCCTGGGGCTGCTTGTCCTTTCGGAAGATAGCCTCGACCACCTCCTGGCCAGAGGCGAACTTGGTGGCGATGTCCATCAGCTCGCTCGCCCTGGTGGGGGTCTTGCGACCCAACTTGCTCACCAGGTCACGGCAGGTGGTGCCGGCAAGGAACGCGCCGATGACATCTGAGTTGGTGATGTTGGGCAGCTCGGTGCGCTGCTTCGAGAATCGCCGGATGTAGTCCCGGAGAGACTCTCCCGGCTGCTGTCGGCAGCTTCGGAGGTCCCAGGAATTCCCGGGGCGCACATATATGCCCTGGAAATTGCCGGCGAAGGCTTGGACCAAGTCATCCCAGTTGGAGATCTGCCCCGGAGGCAGGTGCTCCAACCAGGCGCGAGCGGTGTCGGAGAGGAACAGGGGGAGGTTGCGGATGATGAGGTTGTCGTCGTCCGTTCCACCCAGCTGGCAGGCCAGGCGGTAGTCCGCGAGCCACAATTCCGGTCTCGTTTCCCCCCGAGTACTTTGTGATAGTAGTCGGGGGTCGGAACCGGGTCGGGAACGGTGCCCGCCGGATGGCCCGGCTGAAGGTCTGCGGACCGGGTGGTTCGGGCGAGGGACTCCGATCCTCCCCGCTGTCGTAGCGTCCCCCACGCCTGGGGTGATAGCCTCGGCGCACCCTCTCGTCGAGGTGGGCCCGACGGTCGCGATGATGGTGCTTGTTGCCGAGGTGGCCCGGGGCCGCAGGCGCGGTGTTGCGCATGCGCCCGGTGTAGACCGAGGCTTCCCGCATGAATCGGGAAGTCGCGGCATGAGGTTCCGAGGGGTATCCTTGCCTTCGGGAGGCAGAGCTCTCGGCCCGTCGGACCGCAACGCCTTCCAGGAGATTCTTGAGCTCTCCTTGGATTCGCCGACCCTCGGTGGTTGATGGCTCCGGCATTGCACGGAGAAGCATCGCTGCTGCAGCCAGGTTCTGACCGACCCCACTGGATGCGGGTGGCGGCCTGACCCTGACGCCGTTGGCGACGCGGAGCGGGAGACCCTGGGGCAGGTGACGTATTTCTCCGGCCGGGGGTTGGCCCACCCATGCCTGCCCGTCGTCCCGGCGGATCGGCTCAAGCGCTCCTGCTCCCTCGTCGAGCCTGGCCTGCGCCCCGCGGACTTGCTCGAGCTGTGGGTCGTGACCCCCCGCCGGAACGGGGACCACAGCTAGCTCCCGCAGGATGTCAGCGCGGGGCACCGACCTAGGGAGATCACCATCCTCCGGCATGCCGAGATGATTGCCTTCGGAGGGACCCCCTAGATCGACGTGGAAACATTCGCGGCTTGGGACACAGTCCTCGTTGTCGAGGTTGCGGCTACCGTCGGAACAGTCAGAGAGGCAGTAGTCACATGCGGTCATGAAGTCCCGCATGGCACTAGGGTTGCCAAGTCCAGAGAAATCCCAACAGATGCTGGGGTCGTCGTCTTCCTCGGACCCGGAGGGCCCATAGGTCGAGACGTCCGTCAGCCGGTCCCAAGGCGACCGCGTGCGAAACCCCAGAGGGTTTGAATTCGCCTCTACGAGAGTGCCCGCCAAAGCAAGGTTGCTAGGCGGGTTGAGGCTGAATCTAAATGACGTAGGATGGGAATCGGTCGGTACCTTTTGGTCGACGAACGGCGATGAAGTCGCGTCGGGGACTGACTGCACCGTCATCTCAGGTACGAGGGTGACGCCCAGCAAGCCTTCCGCGAGCGTGCTGGTGTCGTCCGCTTGCTCGGGATTGGCGTGTTGCGGGGAGACGGCGCTCGCCTTCATCTCAAACGCGAGGTCGTCGCCCGACGCGCCCCCCGTTGGAGCGCTAGGGACGTCGATTCGCTCGACAGCCGACGAGGCGCGGCCTCCCGCTTGGCCTTGGTTGCCCCACCTCCTCCTCCGTTGGCGGGGGAGAGGACGAGGCGAGCTCGAATGTTGTTCTTCCACCACGCGGGGAAGACGTCGTCGATTACGCCACCGGCGGGCGGGCTGTCGGCCGCCATTGTCGTCATCGCGCGGCGGTGGAAGGAGTATCATGTCGTAGCTGCCGTCGAAGGACATGAACTCAAGACTCCCGAAACGGAGCACCGTCCCGGGTTGGAGAGGTTGCTGGAGACTGCCCATCTGGAGCTTGACAGGAAGCTGTTCGTCAACACGCAGCAGGCCCCTACCTGGCGCGCCAACTGTCGGCGTTTCGAGACCGGGGGGTCCCTAAGCCGACGAGTGAATGTCGCCACGTGCCCCAGCTCAGATGGGTCGACGCGAGGCCGAGCGCGAAGGGGGGAAGTGAGGTGGCCGGAGATGGGCGTGAGAGAGGTGGAAATCCCGCGACCTTCGTGTTCGTCCCGCGCCCAGGTCGGGTGCGCTTGCAGTAGGGGGTTACAAGCGTCCACGCGGGAGAGGGAAGCGAGCGGCCCCAAGAGAGCGCCTGTCCCGTCCTCGTCCTCGCGCGGCCAACCTTCTCTAAGAGGGCCCTGGTCCTTCCTTTTATAGGCGTAAGGACAGGATCCAGGTGTACAATGGGGGTGTAGCAGAGTGCTACGTGTCTAGCGGGGGAGAGCTAGCGCCCTAAGTACATGCCGATGTGGCAACCAGAGAGATTTTGGCACCCAGCTGGTGTGATGTCGTGGCCGTCGGAGGAGCGACGGAGCCTGGCGGAGGGACAGCTGTCGGGGCGGTTGAGTCCTTGCTGACGTCCTCCTGCTTCCGTAAGAGAGCTGAGAGCCGTCGTCGTCACAGAGCATGCGGGGCGCCATCATTGCCTATCCGGCGGAGCTAGCCAGATGGGACACCGGTCTTGTTCTCTGCGGCCCGAGTCAGCTCGGGGTAGGGTGATGATGGCGCTTCCTGTTGACGTGGCTGGCCTGCGCCCTAGGTTGGGCGACGTGGAGGCTCCTCCGAAGCCGAGGTCGAGTCTGTCTTCTATGGCCGAGGCCGAGTCCGAGCCCCTGGGTCGGGCGAGGCGGAGGTCGCTCGGCAGAGGCCAGGGCGGAGTCCGAGCCCTGGGGTCAGGCGGAGCGGAGTTCGTCGTCTTCTGTGGCTGAGCCCGAGTCCGAGCCCTGGGGTCGGGCGAAGCGGAGTTCGTCGTCTTCCGGGACTTAGCCCGAGTCCGAGCCCTGAGTCGGGCGGAGCAGAGTTCGCCGTCTTCCGGGACTTAGCCCGAGTCCGAGCCCTGGGTCGGGCGGAGCGGAGTTCGCCGTCTTCCGGGGCTTAGCCCGAGTCCGAGCCCTGGGTCGGGCGGAGCGGAGTTCGCCGTCTTCCGGGGCTTAGCCTGAGTCCGAGCCCTGGGTCGGGCGGAGCAGAGTTCGCCGTCTTCCGGGGCTTAGCCCGAGTCCGAGCCCTGGGTCGAGCGGAGCTTCCTATGGTGCCTTTGACAGGGCCTGACTGCCTGTCAGTCTCACTCTGCCAAGCGGCACTGCGGTCGGAGTGGCGCAGGCAGCGCTATCCTTCTGTCAGGCCGGTCAGTGGAGCGGTGAAGTGACGGCGGTCACTTCGGTTCTGCCGGGGGGCGCGCGTCAGGATAAAGGTGTCAGGTCACCTTTGCATTAAATGCTCCTGCGACTTGGTCGGTCGGTGCGGCGATTTAGTCAGGGTTGCTTCTTAGCGAAGGCAGGGCCTCGGGCAAGCCGGAAATATGTCCGCCGTCGGAGGGGGGCCTCGGGCGAGACGGAAATCCTCCGGGGTCGGCTGCCCTTGTCCGAGGCTAGGCTCGGGCGAGGCGTGATCGAGTCGCTCGAATGGACTGATCCCTGACTTAATCGCACCCATCAGGCCTTAGCAGCTTTATGCTGATGCGGGTTACCAGCTGAGAATTAGGAGTCTTGAGGGTACCCCTAATTATGGTCCCCAACAAGCGCGTCACACTCTTTATTTGCTTGTGATTTGTTTTTGCCCTCTCTTTCGGACTCGTCTATATTTCTAACGCTAACCCCGGCTTGTAGTTGTGCTTAAGTTTATAATTTTCAGAAGTCGCCTATTCACCCCCTCTCTAGGCGACTTTCAATTGGTATCAGAGCCTGGTGCTTCATTAGAGCCTAACTGCTCGAAGTGATGTCGGGAAAACACGCCAAGAAGGAGATGGTGACCGGCGAGAAGCCTGCCACAAACCATGAGAAGGCTCCATCGGGAGAGTCCCGCAACAAGAAGAAGGAACACAAACAATCCTAAGGGTGGAAGTACTTAAATCGGGACTTGGGCTAGGAACAGGTGATGTTTCGTCCGGGTTAATTAAGGATTGGATGCGTATGTAGGCCTGTATGATCAGGGACTATCTTAACTGGCCACATGCCCTGGATATGGGACATGGTAAGCTTGAACCCGGCTATTCCATACGTGAAAAGACAACCACGCACTGGGCATGGGAGATGGTGGGAGTAGCGTGTACCCTCCTGGTTAGAGGCTGGATGGAGGAGTACTATGCTCCCGGGTAGCGCGGACCGGTTCACGTTGTGGAGGATCTGTGGGAACGGTTGACTTATGCAAGGGTTAAGTGCTACATATGTCGTGTGGTTAGAGATCCTCAGCTGAGTAAATCGATTCGGATCGCCGTTATATCCTCGGAGAGTGGAGACTTGATCTCCGACCTACAACCCAAGTCAGGATGTAAACATATGAATAAAAATGTTGTTGCATTGATGAGATGGTGAAATTAGACTAGATGCAATCAGAGCCTATTAATATTTAATCTGGCGTTAAAATATTGAAAGTAAGGACTAACTTTAGTAAGCTATTTCTGCAAAAGTATCTAAGTTGATTCTTGCTAAAGCCTTTTCCTTGATGCCTATTCACCCAGCATACCTTTGAGAGTCTTTTCTTTAGTCGGGTAAGTCTTGCTGAGTAATTCCATACTGAGGGTTTTATTCCCTGTTGTTTTTCAGGTTGTAGTTTTGTGCTGCTGATGATGGTGTTAAGTGCTCGTGGGCTCGGCCTTCTTATAAGTCTAAGTACGTCTTCTATACTTCTTATTGAGGATGGTCACTTGAGCTAGCATATATTTCAAACTTATACTTTTGTAATCACTCTGATAAACATAAAGTAAACTTGATGTAACTTGTAAATTTTGGTAATAAGATTTCCGCTGCAAAATTTTTGGGTGTGTGATTTGTGTTTACTTAATCCCGCGGTTCGGGTTGTAAGTGGTTTATCCGAGGTCCTTGGGGCACTCGAACAGATCCTATTAAGTTATCTGGTGCACATGCATAGCCGTCTGAGGTCTTTGAGGCAAGGACATGTGCATGTGGTCCTAATAACTTAGGAGGTTCTGCCACACTGGTCACTTTATTGCTAACTGTCCCGATAATGATAGTGACCAGGGACAAGAAAAGAGCAGGAAGAGGGAGAAAAAGAAGTCCTACAAGAAGGCGAAGGGCGAGGTGCACCTTGGCAAAGAGTGGGATTCGGATTGCTATTCATCCGACTCCGACGACGAAGGACTCGCCGCCTCGGCCTTCAACAAGTCGTCTCTCTTCCCCAACGAGCGCCATACTTGCCTAATGGCAAAGGAGAAAAAGGTAAGCATTCGAGAAACTCCTAAATATACTACTTCTAGCGATGAAGATTCTAGTGATGATGAAGTAGACTATTCTAGCTTATTTAAAGGTTTAGATAGAGCCAAGGTAGAAAAGATCAATGAATTGATTGATGCTTTAAATGAAAAGAATAGACTCTTAGAAAAGCAAGAGGATATATTGTATGAAGAACATGATAAGTTTATTAGTGTACAAAAATCTCTTGCTTTAGAAACTAAAAGGAATGAGATTTTATCTTCTGAAATTTCTGCTTGCCATGAGTCTATTTCTAGTTTGAAGAATGTTAATGATGAGTTAAATGCTAAGTTAGAAGTAGCTAATAAGTCTAGTTCATATGTGGAACATGTCGTAATTTATAATAGATGCAAGGATTTTGATGTTAATGCTTGTAATGAACATCTGGCATCCATTACTAAATTAAATGATGAAGTTGCAAGTCTTAATGCTCAACTTAATACTTGCAAGGTGGATTTTGATAAACTAAAATTTGCAAGGGATGCCTACACTATTGGTAGACACCCCTCTATTAAGGATGGGCTTGGCTTTAGAAAGGAAGCCAAGAACTTAACAAGTCAAAGGGCTCCCATTTCCGCCAAGGAGAAAGGGAATGCCCCTATGGCTAATAGTGCTCAAAGGAATCATGCTTTCATCTATAGTGATAGACAATTTTCTAGAAATGCTCATAGGAATTATGCTTATGATTCACATGCTATGATTGCTTCAAGTTCTTCTTTTGTGCATGGTAGAAATATGCCTAGGAAAAATGTTGCTCATGTGCCTAGGAAAGTATGTAATGAACCTTCTACAATTTACCATGATTGCAATACTTCTTTTGCAATTTGTTGTAAGAATAAGAAAGTAATTGCTAGGAAGTTGGGGGCCAAGTGCAAGGGAGACAAGACTTGCATTTGGGTCCCAAATACTATTATAACTAACCTTGTAGGACCCAACAAGAGTTGGGTACCTAAAACCCAAGTCTAATTTGCCTTGCAGGTTTATGCATCCGGGGGCTCAAGTTAGATTATCGACAGCGGATGCACAAACCACATGGCAGGGGAGAAGAAGATGTTCACCTCCTACGTCAAGAACAAGGATTCCCAAGATACAATCATATTTGGAGATGGGAATCAAGGCAAGGTCAAAGGCTTAGGCAAGATAGCCATCACTAATGAGCACTTTATCTCTAATGTATTTCTAGTAGAGTCGCTAGACTATAATCTGATGTATGTTAGTCAATTGTGCCATATGGGTTATAATTGTCTATTTACAAATGTAGATGTGTCTGTCTTTAGAAGGAGTGATGGTTCACTAGCTTTTAAGGGTGTACTAGATGGCAAACTCTATTTAGTGGATTTTTCGAAAGAGGAGGCCGATCTAGATGCATGCTTAATTGCTAAGACTAGCATGGGCTGGCTGTGGCATCGCCGTCTAGCACATGTTGGGATGAAGAACCTTCACAAACTTCTAAAGGGAGAACATGTGTTAGGTCTAACAAATATGTTTTTCGAAAAAGATAGACCTTGTGCAGCTTGTCAAGCAGGCAAACAGGTGGGAAGCGCTCATCACAGCAAGAATGTGATGACCACATCAAGACCTTTGGAGCTACTTCACATGGACCTCTTCGGACCCGTCGCCTACCTCAGCATAGGAGGAAGTAAGTATGGTCTTGTTGTTGTTGATGATTTTTCCCGCTTCACTTGGGTATTCTTTTTGCAGGATAAATCAGAAACCCAAGGGACCCTCAAGCGCTTTCTAAGGCGAGCTCAAAACGAATTTGAACTCAAAGTGAAAAAGATTAAAAGCGACAACGGGTCCGAGTTCAAGAACCTTCAAGTGGAGGAGTACCTTGAGGAGGAAGGAATCAAGCACGAGTTCTCCGCGCCCTACACACCACAGCAAAACGGTGTGGTAGAAAGGAAGAACAGGACGCTGATAGACATGGCAAGGACGATGCTTGGAGAATTCAAGACGCCCGAGCGGTTTTGGTCGGAAGCTGTGAACACGGCTTGCCACGCCATAAACCGGGTCTACCTTCATCGCCTCCTCAAGAAGACGTCGTATGAACTTCTAACCGGTAACAAGCCCAACGTGTCTTATTTTCGTGTATTTGAGAGTAAATGTTACATTCTAGTAAAGAAAGGTAGGAATTCCAAATTTGCTCCCAAAGCTGCAGAAGGGTTTTTGCTAGGTTATGACTCAAATACAAAGGCATATAGAGTCTTCAACAAATCATCGGGTTTGGTTGAAGTCTCTAGCGACGTTGTATTTGATGAAACTAATGGCTCTCCAAGAGAGCAAGTTGATCTTGATGATATAGATGAAGATGATGTTCCAACGGACGCAATTTGCACCATGGCGATTGGAGATGTGCGACCACAGGAGCACCAAGTGCAAGATCAACCTTCTTCCTCAACATTGGTGCACCCCCCAACTCAAGATGATGAACAGGTTCCTCAAGAGGAGGCGTGTGATCAAGGGGGAGCACAAGAGGATCAAGTTGTGGAGGAAGAAGCACCACGGACCCCTCCAACTCAAGTTCGAGCGACGGTTCAAAGGAATCATCCCGTCGACCAGATTTTGGGTGATATAAGCAAGGGAGTAACAACTCGCTCACGTCTAGCTAATTTATGTGAGCATTACTCGTTTGTCTCTTCTATTAAGCCTTTCAGGGTAGAAGAGGCCTTGCTAGATCCGGACTGGGTGTTGGCCATGCAGGAAGAGCTCAACAACTTCAAGCGAAATGAAGTTTGGACCCTGGTGCCACGTCCCAAGCAAAACATTGTGGGAACCAAGTGGGTGTTCCGCAACAAACAGGACGAGCACGGGTTGGTGACAAGGAACAAGGCTCGACTTGTGGCAAAAGGTTATGCCCAAGTCGCAGGTTTGGACTTTGAGGAGACTTTTGGTCCTGTGGCTAGGCTAGAGTCTATTCGCATTTTGTTAGCCTATGCCGCTCACCATTCTTTCAGGTTGTTCCAAATGGATGTGAAGAGCGCTTTTCTCAATGGGCCAATCAAGGAGGAGGTGTACGTGGAGCAACCCCCTGGCTTTGAGGATGAACGGTACCCCGACCACGTGTGTAAGCTCTCTAAGGCGCTCTATGGACTTAAGCAAGCCCCAAGAGCATGGTATGAATGCCTTAGAGATTTTCTAATTGCTAATGCTTTCAAGGTTGGGAAAGCCGATCCAACTCTTTTCACTAAGACTTGTGATGGTGACCTCTTTGTGTGCCAAATTTATGTCGATGACATAATATTTGGTTCTACTAACCAAAAGTCTTGTGAAGAGTTTAGCAGGGTGATGACACAGAAATTCGAGATGTCGATGATGGGTGAGTTGAACTACTTCCTTGGGTTCCAAGTGAAGCAACTCAAGGACGGCACCTTCATCTCCCAAACAAAGTACACGCAAGACTTGCTCAAGCGGTTCGGGATGAAGGACGCCAAGCCCACAAAGACTCCAATGGGAACCGACGGACATGTCGACCTCAACAAAGGAGGTAAGTGTGTTGATCAAAAGGCATACCGGTCTATGATAGGTTCCTTGCTTTACTTATGTGCTAGTAGACTGAATATTATGCTTAGCGTTTGCATGTGTGCTAGATATCAATCCGACCCAAGGGAATGTCACCTTGTAGCCGTTAAGCGGATTCTTAGATATTTAGTTGCTACGCCTTGCTTCGGGATCTGGTATCCAAAGAGGTCTACCTTTGACTTAATTGGATATTCAGACCCCGATTATGCCGGGTGCAAGGTTGATAGGAAGAGTACATCAGGGACGTGCCAATTCCTAGGAAGGTCCCTGGTGTCTTGGAGCTCAAAGAAACTAACTTTCGTTGCCCTATCCACCGCTAAGGCCGAGTATGTTGCCACAGGACAGTGTTGCGTGCAACTACTTTGGATGAGGCAAACCCTCCGGGACTTTGGCTACAATCTGAGCAAAGTCCCACTCCTATGTGACAATGAGAGTGCAATCCGCATGGCAAACAATCCTGTTGAACACAGCCGCATAAAGCACATAGACATCTGGCATCACTTTTTAAGAGACCACCAGCAAAAGGGAGATATCGAAGTGTTTTATGTTAGCACCGAGAACTAGCTAGCCGATATCTTTACCAAGCCTTTAGATGAGAAGACCTTTTGCAGGCTGCGTAGTGAGCTAAATGTCCTAGATTCGCGTAACTTGGATTGATCTATAGCATACATGTGTTTTATGCCCTTGATCATGTTCCTTTATGCATATTATTGCTTATTTATGGTGCTCAAGTTGTGCAAGGGATCCCTGGACCTCACAAGTCCATGTGTGAATGATGCACATATTTAGGGGGAGAAATGCTACAACTTGACCCTTTGAGACTAACCGTGTGCTTGAGTTTACTTAATTTAGTCTCAAAGGTGGATTGAAAGGGAAAGGTGAACTTGGACCATGCAAGACTTCCACTGCACTCCGATGAGAGGGTAATTTACTCCAAGTTCATCTCCATGCTCTTATTGCCTTTTTACTCTTAATTGACGATTTTGGTGAGGCAATGGGGTTTAAGGGCCAAGAATGATCCCGTTTTGGTGCTTAATGCCAAAGGGGGAGAAATTAAAGGCCAAAGCAAATGGATCAACTACCACTTGAGAATTTTGAAAATAGTAGAGTTAGCACTTTTGATTTGTCAAAATTCTCTTATGTGCAAAATTTGGCCTCTTGTGGGGAGAATGTAGGATTATGGGAAAAGGGGGAGTTTTTGGCTCTTGATCAATTTTTCTCGTGGAATACCTCTCTTTATGCCTAAACAAGTGTGTTTGACTTAGAGATAGGAAAATGAGTTCGATTTCAAAAATAAACCAAGTGGTGGCAAAGAATGATCCAAATATGCCAAATTTGAATAAAAACATTTCTTGTTCTCAATTGCTTTGATGTTGCACTTCTTTTAGTTGCTTTTTCATGTGTTGGCATAAATCACCAAAAAGGGGGAGATTGAAAGGGAAATGTGCCCTTGGGCCATTTCTAAAGTGTTTTGGTGATTAAGTGCCCAACACATATTGAGTGAGTAATTATGTGCCAAATGATGGATGAAGTGCAAATCAACAAGAAGGTATGATTCTAGACTTAGTACATTGGTTTTTGTGTACTAATATATTTGTCTAAGTGCTGGAATCAGAGAAAAGAGAAGAAGAAAAGAACTTGGCTCGAAGCAGCCAAGACTCAGCTCAGTCTGGCACACCGGACTGTCCGATGGTGCATCGGACAGTGTCCGGTGGTGCACCGGACAGTGTCTGGTGCGCCATGGTGGCTTCTGGTGAACTGGCCACTCTTGGGAATTCGGCGGCGGCGTACGACTATAATTCACCGGACTATCCGGTGGTGCACCGGACTGTCCGGTGAGCCAACGGCCGCGAGCGCAACGGTCGGCCGCCAAATCCGCGGGCGACGCGTGGCCCGCTCCAACGGTCGGCAGGAGGCACCGGACAGTGTCTGGTGCGCCAACGACTACAATTCTGCAACGGTCGGCTATGCTATTTTAGGAAGGCAATCTGCACCGGACAATGAACAGTGCCTGTCCGGTGGTGCACCGGGTCCGGTACGCCATCCGACAGAAGGCAAGAATTGTCTTCCCAGATTGCCTCCAACGGCTCCTAGCTGCCTTGGGGCTATAAAAGGGACCCCTAGGCGCATGGAGGAGTAACCCAAGCATTCTTTGATCATCTCTAAGCACCAAGTCTCCATTCTCGCGCATTTGATTCTTTGTGATAGTGGTTGTGTGCGTGTTTGTGCTCGTGCTTTGAGTCTTGTGTGTGTTGCTCTCCCCTCCCTTACTTCCGTGCTTCTTTGTGATCATCAATTGTAAGGGCGAGAGGATCCAAGTTGTGGAGATTCCTCGCGAACGGGAGATAGTAAAAGAAAGGAAAACACAGTGGTATTCAAGTTGATCATTGGATCACTTGAAAGGGGTTGAGTGCAACCCTCGTCCATTGGGACGCCACAACGTGGAGTAGGCAAGTGTTATACTTGGCCGAACCATGGGATAAATCATTGTCTCTTGTGCTTTTCTTCTTCGTGACCATTGTGTTTCACAAGAGCTTGGTCCTTAGCCACTTGATTCTATTGAGCTAACACTTAACCAAGTTTTGTGGCTACAAGTATTTGATTTTTACAGGATCACCTATTCACCCCCCTCTAGGTGCTCTCAACACCGGACTGTTCGGTGTGCCAGCGGAGCAATGGCTACTTCGCGCCAACGGTCGTCTGCAAAGGAACAGTGAAACACTATAGTGTGCGCCTGCGCGCGCAGAAGTCAGAGCAGGCGTCAGAAGGCGCACCAGACAGTGAACAGTGACTGTCCGGTGGCCCCACTTGTCAGAGCTCCAACGGTCGAACCCTAACGGTTGGGTGATGTGGCTAGCGCACAGGACTGTCCAGTGCGCCATACGACTGCAGCCATCCCCAATGGCCACTTTGGTGGTTGGGGCTATAAATACCCCCAACCACCAACACTTGAATGCATCCAAGTTTTCAGCCATTGCATTCAATACAAGAGCTCTAGACTTCACTACAAGACACAAACAAGAGATCAAATCCTCTCCCAAGTCCAAAGATCATTCCAATCAAATAGTGACTAGTGAGAGAGACATTTGTGTTCACTTGAGTTCTTGCGCTTGGATCGCTTTTCTTCTTCTTTCTTTCTTATTCCCAACTCAATTGTAATTAAGACAAGAGACACCAATTGTGTGGTGGTCCTTGTGGGGACTTAGTGTCCCGATTGATTGAGAAGAGAAGCTCACTCGGTCTAGGTGACCATTTGAGAGAGGGAAAGGGTTGAAAGAGACCCGGTCTTTGTGACCACCTCAACGGGGAGTAGGTTTGCAAGAACCGAACCTCGGTAAAACAAATCACCGCGTCACACTCTTTATTTGCTTGTGATTTGTTTTCGCCCTCTCTTTCGGACTCGTCTATATTTCTAACGCTAACCCCGGCTTGTAGTTGTGCTTAAGTTTATAATTTTCAGATTCCGCCTATTCACCCCCCTCTAGGCGACTTTCACATACCACCCAAGGGCGTCTTGGGGAATGCCAGGGACTCCGGTGTAATGCCCTAGGCTCATATGGCCTTAGGGCATAACCGCCATGGGTTTGGCCCCAGATGCATATAGGTGATAGAACTTAGATATGTTAAGGGGTGAATAGCCAATAAAAATCATACTATAAACTCACAAGCCACTAGAGCAAGGTTTGATTAATATAAACATAGCTTTTAAACATCTATTTTTGTAGTAGCACTGTTTTTGTATCCCGTCGTATACAAACCACTAAACAATTCTAGTCGCATGGTCTTTAGTTTATATTAATAGATGCAACTACTTACATAGCAAGAGATATTAGACGAATTCAATTGTTACTAGTTACAATCCACACAAGGCTAGTTGAGCAAATACCATACAACAAGTAAATAAATGTAACTACAATAGTAAGTATATGGAGTAAACCAAACAGGACAACAAATAACAAAAGAATGCAAGATGTCCTCGAGGTTTGGTTGCTTGCTGGCAACCTACACTTGCTAATTAACATCGCACACCAAGCCTAAAATTAGAATGTTGTAAGAACCACACTAGAGAGACACTCCAACAATCCATGATTTCACTAAAATTGCTCTTTATGGTTCTTCCACGAGGAATGAGCATAAGATCCCCTTATAATTGATATCGAAGCTACCAATAATCTCTAATAGATGCTTAATGATCCCACAAACTTTGGGTCATCTAGGTGATGCTAATCACAAAGAGTAACAAGAGTATAACATGTCCAAGTCGCTCAACTAGTGTCACAAGATGCAACAACTATATGTGATACACTAGAAACTCTTCAATCTTAACCAAAAGATGATATATAAGATGCAAGTGAGTGGACAGTGTATCTCCAGACTCAAGAGGAGTTCACAAGTTTTTGGAGTGCAAGAATGCTATCTAGGGCTAGTCATGGGGGTAAATTTATAAACCCACATTAAAATCCAACTATTACATCTTGAAAGGCTGAAATCAAGGGTACCAGATATGTCTGGTACACCACCAGTTCATACATCTAAATCGTCTGATGCCTCCTAATGGTTGTAGTTTAATGGCTAAAAACTATCCGTTAACATCTTATATGTATCCCATGTGTACATCGAACATAGCACCAAATATGTCCGATACATGTCAGAGCTGACCGTGCAACTGACATAATAGTAATTTTGTAATAATTCGTTTTATTGATTATACTCTTGATTTTTAATTTTCAGATAAGAACCGATTCAACTATGTGTGATCTTGATGCGATAGATGCCCTTGCTTCAAAACTAAAAGTGGAGGTATATATAACTATATGAGACCATCAATTTTTTTTCATTCCTGTTTACTTTTATCTATTGCCATTAAGTTTTGCTAATTAAGCGGAGCTATTTAAGTTCCTTATATTATTGTACAAGACAGCTAGTTAATACGTTCTTATTCAACTCGATGAACTACTGTTTAGTTAGCTTATTCTTATCGTATTTACAAATAATGCACCTCATGTCTTAGAAACAGTGATTTATGTTGATAATTTGCAGGACGGACGAGTGGAGAGAATGCTGGTGATTGACGAGGTGGTGTTGGACTGTTGAGGCCTCATGCAAATGATTTGGACTTCTATGAAATATGGCCATGTCGATTGTTGTGTCGTTGCCTGCTTGTTTTAATGGTTAATCCTTTCAGCTACAAAACTATGAACTATACCATACTATGATGTTCTATAAACTTAATTATGAACTACATCCTGTCAGTGGCGAAGCTAGAGCAAAATATAAGGGGGTGCACGTCTCTTGTGGGTGCATAGGAATAAAATTTGGGTGATGCATATATGGTGTAAATTTGACTGTTACCACTGTTTTTTGGATTTTTAGGGGGTACATATACATCCACAGTGCACAACATAGCTTCGCCCCTGCATCCTGTTATACACTTATATTGTTTGATATTGTTATTTTGCTTATGGTTTGGGTGTTTGGT
Organism: Zea mays; assembly: GCF_902167145.1. Lineage (NCBI taxonomy): Eukaryota > Viridiplantae > Streptophyta > Magnoliopsida > Poales > Poaceae > Zea > Zea mays. The sequence goes on along the minus strand of NC_050096.1, from coordinate 272,067,483 downwards.
GTTTTTGTCGTGCCGAGTGATATACTAAAATGTCAATACGTCATATATGATATATTGTATGTGCTGAATGCTCATGTTGTGATCCTGATTCATGCTAAAAGTTTAATGGCGGCCTGTTTACTAGCTATGCAGACATAATTTTATTCGTTACATCAAGTCGATCGTTTGAAGCGGTTACATTACATGGGTCGATGTTTCCGATTTAAATTTACGACCGGACTGCTACCAATTATTTCTAATGGATTGTATCATTTTCCTACTATTATATTACTTCCGGTATCGGTTTTCCTGACCGGTGCTTCTGTTCATAATCTCAGTTCAGTCTCGAATTATAATGTAGTTTTGGAAACAAGTAAAGTGTTTTTGCCGAGGGTTCGTGATTGTTTTCGGTAGTTAGCAAAGCCCAAACGGTCGTGTTGCCGTGGTCGTTTATGTTGTTGGGCCCAGTATGATGGGCCGGACGATCATATGGTCGAGAGGGCTTTCGTTTTTGTTGCTTGGAGATTTGACCTGGGACTGGGAGAGGCATCTAGAAGCCAGGGAGCAACGAGCGAGCGTACGGATTCATCACGCCATTTCATGTGGACATGCACCTGGCCTGATAATTCCACCTCCCTCGCGGCTCGTGTCGTTGGAACACAGAGGAAGATCCACGGACGCCCTCCCCCTGGATCACGTGTTCAGATTCAGATCATGCGCACGCCGCTGCAACAGGGCGCCCGTGCCTGGCCTGTACCGTGGCCTGCTGCGTGCGTGCCTATCGACGTGAACCCCATCTCTGCGCGAAGTGACACTTCAATAGCGTGCATGGTTTGAGTAATGAGATAGTCCATTATTTTCTCATTTCTTATCTTTTTGTTTGGTTTTTAGAATGAAATGATTTGATCCACTATCAGTTTATTCCTTATAAATTGATAATTAGTAATAACATGAGGAATAAGTTTATTACACTAAATTTATATAATGAACTCATAATGTACCACTTTATTAGAATTGATTGATTCTTCAAACCAAACATTGTAAAATTTGGAGTGCTCGCCAAGGACTAGTGAAGGCCATCAGGTGGGACAGGGAGCGAAGCTCATCGGGTTCTTAGCCGGCAATCCACCTGAATATCTGATAATGATAATCACTCATGAACACAATAGTAATAATACTCGCTGGGCATTATGAGTACTTGCGTATCTGCTTTCTCTGGTATGTAGTGTCCACATTTCCGAGGCAAATCAGGTCTCGACAGGGCATTCTGGATTCGTCAAAGCAGCCCATCATGTTAGCGTATGTACGATCTAGAACCCATTTCACGGTTCTTCAAGCATAAAATAAACACACACCCAAGATATAGAGTAATACAATATAATTAAACACTTTCTTAATAAATGTCTCGTTTTTTTTCTTGTGTTGAAAATAACCTTGATCTTGTGCGCGCATACACTATACTATGTATACAAATATACACTTAAAAAATGAAGCCGAAAAAAATTAGACACAAATTATTTAGTAGGCTACAAAACATAATTATAGACATAGATCATCAAGATATGTTCAAATTTGAGTAAAATGTATTATCCACGGTTTTCGAGCTTGGCGTTCTGCGTCACTTGGGTCCACAAATTCTTAAACCCAGAAAAACAAAAACGGTGTTGTACCGGTCCATCCAAAACCTGAGTCTACTATTATTAATTTTTGTAGTAGTTAAAAGTTATTGGCTAGATTATTAATCACTAAAATTTGGTACATGTAGGCGTCTTATATGGTGGGTAGTACAGGCCGTCTTTGGATTGCTTCCGCCGAACCAGAAAAAAAGGTCGTTGACCATTGTCAGCGCGTATGTTTAGATGGAAGCCGATTATTGACCGGGCAAAGACACGTGCCCAGTATTTTAACCTGACAAAACTTGGCCGTTCCGTGGCAGCCAAAATCTGGTCGGTCAAGGCATGGCCACGGGTAGCTTTGGCCTTTGGGCACACCGCACATCCAAACATACCCACAGTGTCTTTGACCAGTAGGTTCGTTTTGGATTTTTTTTAAACGATACCAATACCACCATCATTTCCAGCTTATCCTTTTTTAAAAAAAAAGGTCAAACCAAAAACAATTTATTTTCAGATCATTTTCATCTCAGCCCATATATGCATTTAAGAATGATTTGTGACCAATGCCAAGTATGGAGAGACGAGACATATGGCGAATTTCCACCTTGGATCTTTCAGCACACGAGCAGATTATTAATCGCAAGCATATCTCCGATCATCCATGTGTTTCCATCTCCTCTCCGGGCCGTATCTCTCGTCGCCTGTTGGCCGATGCCCAAACGAGGGAGGGGGGGGGGGGGGGGGGGGGGGGATCGATAGATAGTCACGTACACATCCAGCTTCTCCTTTTGGTAATCTTGCCTCATGCTGCTGCTATCTACCGTACAGTGTACACAAATCGGACATTTTTTTAGTAATTTCCAAACGCAGGAACCTTTCGTTTTTCTAGCCACGCGTCAATGTTGTCCAGTTTGGAAATTTCACCAGGCAAAACTGGTTCCGACAGCAACGAGCCAAAGATACCAAGGGAATCACTGCAACATATCCCATGATTGGGGGCTTAGACTCTGATGCGTGTCGCCGAAGTCAGGCCAAGCTCGCGCCCCTCACGTCATTTTCCCCGTGGCCTCGTCGGGCCAAGCTCGCGCGCCGCAAGCGGAGGGAGCGTGGTGTCTGACTGGCTGCCGACTGCCGAGACAGACAGAAGAGTCGAGGCCAGGACGCCCGCCAGCGTGACGGCGACGCTGGTTTTGCCCTGGCCTGGGCCGCCAACGTGACGGCTAGGCGGAGGCAGCACGCGTCGCGCCCGAATTTTTTGTATTTTAGCCCCTAAACTGAAGTAAATTCACGTTTAGACCTAAAAAAATTTTAAATGCAGTTTTGGACCCTTTGCTCGGCGCCATAGGTCGTGGCGCCGAGCTAACACAGCTCGGCGCCACAGCCTATGGCGCCGAGCTTCGTGACGTGTCATCCCGCGTGGCACCTAGCTCGGCGCCACAGATCTTGGCGCCGAGCTAGGAAATATCCGCCCGACGCCTTCCTCTCTGCCCGTTTCGTCTGTTTTTCAGTTTTCGCGCCGAGCCCACCGCCGCCGTTAGCAATTCGCTCGCCGCCCCGTCGCCGTCGCCTTCTCTCCGGCCACCCGCACGCCCTTCACCGGCGGCGCGGCCGCTAGTCTCCGGCCTCTCCGCCCGGCGAGCTCCGGCGAGCACAGCCGCGGTCGCTCGGCGAGCTCCGGCAAGCACAGCCGAGGTCGCCCGCCCCGTCCTCCTTCGTCGCCTGGGCCGGCCGCCGCCTAGCTCCCCGGCCACCGCGCAGCCTGCTCGCCGAGCTCGGGCCCCGGCAGCTCCGTCCCCGACCACCGCGCTGCCTGCTCGCCGCAGCTCCTTCCCCGACCGCCGCGCGCTCACTGCCTGCCACCGGTAATTTTATTTTTTTAATTTCTTAGTTAGTAAACTGTTAGGGTTTGTTAGTGGTTAGTAATTAGTTAGCTATCCAATTATTTATTGTTTAGTAAATAGTAGCTATTTTGTTGTTAGTGTTTATTAAAATAGTTAGCTAGTTTGTTGCGTAGTATATTGTTAGTGTTTAGTAAATTCTTAGTGATTATATAGCTACCATTTTGTTTAGGGCATTGATATTACATGTTTTCTGTGTTGGCAACCATCGTGTTGTCGTTTAGTCGCAGGTTTTATAAACATCACTTTACAGGGGAGGTGCTGCCAAATTTTTTACTGACAATTTTTTTGTACGTAGGTGTTCGTCCGACCGACTTGACCTTCTCCACCGTTAGCTGGAGTCGTACGCGTTCTCAGGTATACATAGTTTTCGTACATTATTTATAGATTATGTAATTTCGTTTGATGTGTTCATTTAATATTTACTATATGGTTATTAGTTAATATATATATATTACTTAGTAAGTTAGTAGGCTTAAGTATGTAGCCATTATTGAGTTAGTAATCCATTTTTGCAATAGATGGACAGCCTAGTAACACTATACCATGGAGGAAGGGTGGAGATAGATGCTTATGGGAGTGTTACTTTTGATGGTATGAAGATCGTGACCATGTTGTTCGTTGAAAGACCAACTTTTGACCAGCTTTTGGCTCGAGCTTGTGAGGAGATTAGTTGCGACATAAACGACCCTAGAATATCAATTCAGGGTTTGTTGTCCCATATTACATATGGAACAGTTGTCCGACGGTTGATCTCCATTACCTCAGAAGATGATTGGGTGATATATTTAAGAATTGTGAAGACGATGGTTCCACCGTGTTTGGATGTGGTTGTTCAAAAGTTACCTGTTAGTCATTGCGCAGGTCCAGTCGGGTTGTCTCCACAAATGCCAAATGCATCTCGTATTGAAGCTCCTTTGGTAGAGCTTCATGAAGAAGTCGTTGTTGTGCCCGATGCTCAATCGGGTCCGCACGAGTATGGGATTTGTGGGGCTTCTAATGCGGTGGTACCCCCCCAAGAGATCCCATTGACCCAGGATCCAGTTGACGATCATCCTAGTAAGTGTCTTCGACACATTGTTCGTATCCATCATTATTTCATTTGATTAGACTTTTTAATGTGGTTTTTCTTGCTCCGACCCGATGCAGGATCTCCACATATCGATAATGCTGATGTTCAGATTGATGTGCCTGTGTCATATAATATGGACAACATATGCAGGGCATCCAATAGTGTTGATGTTCAGATTGAGGATGAGGAGGAGCCATATGAGGCTGCACGGGCCGTAGATTCTGATGATGACCGTCCGGTTCAAGAAATGACCGAGCAAGAAATTGCACTCATAAGACGTTTGTGTCCGGAGCGAGACCCTGCAGTACATGAATTTAGCAGTTTAAGTCAATCCACCCGTGCGTATGCTGAAGGACGTGACGATGAACTGCTAGAGGCTCCGGATAACGCCGACAGCATTGAGATTAAGGTTGGCTTACTTTTCAAGGATCTGCCTACACTGAGACGATGGCTACAGGAATATTCTGTGAACCGGAAGAGGCCGTTCAAGGTGAGACATTCGTATGCACAGCGTCGTTACACTGTTGTGTGCGAGGTGCCAGAATGTAATTGGAGGGTATGTGCCCGAAGGCAGAAGGACACCGGAAAGTTTAAGATCACCAAAATTGTAGGTCCACACACTTGTGCCCAGACAGAGCTGAGCTCTAAGCATCGTCAGTTGACATCTAACCTGATTGCGAAAAGGATATTGGGGATATTGAAGGGTCAGCCAAACTTGAAGGTGAAGTCAATTATGACCATGACTTCGGAGTTGTTTGGTTACAGGATCAAATATGGGAAAGCATGGAGGGCAAAGCAGCGAGCATGGAAGATGATATACGGGGATTGGGAGGAGGGTTACGAGAAGTTACCAGCATTGTTCAATGCAATGAAAGCAAAAAACCCAGGCATGCATTACGAGTACATCCCTAAACCTAATGAATGGAGGAACGGCAAAGAGATATTTTATCGTGCTTTCTGGTGTTTCTCGCAGTGCGTAGAGGCCTTCAGGCATTGTCGTCCCGTGCTCTCTATTGATGGTACTTTTCTTCTTGGGAAGTATAAGGGCACATTGTTGGTTGCCATATCATGCGACGCAGATAACTCACTGGTTCCTTTGGCATTTGCTTTGGTGGAGAGGGAGAACAGAGATAGTTGGTCTTGGTTCTTGCGGCTTGTACGCATCCATGTCGTAGGCCCTGGACGCGAGGTTGGTGTCATATCTGACAGACACCAAGGTATTCTTAATGCAGTGCAAGAGCAGATTACTGGCTACGCACCCATGCACCACAGATGGTGCACTCGACATCTAGCAGAAAATCTTCTTCGAAAGGATCATAGCAAGGCTAACTTCCCCCTTTTTGAGGAGGTATGTCGTCAGTTGGAGGTTTCGTTTTTCGAGGATAAGTTGAAGGAACTACAAGATGCAACAAATGCTGAAGGTAAGAACTGGATTGCTGGATTGCTGAGGGAACCGCACAAATGGACAAGGGCCTACGACGTAGGTGGCTGGTGGTTCGAGTTTCAGACTAGCAACATGGCCGAGTCATTTAACAGTGTGCTCAAGGGTATACGGGGCATGCCAGTCAATGCTATAGTAACATTCACTTTTTATAGGCTTGTGGCTTGGTTTAATGATAGACACGCGCAGGCCAAGGCAATGCAGACCCGAGGGCAGAGATGGGCACCTAAACCAACATCACACCTTAATAATGCAAAGGAACGTGCCCATAGACATGAGGTACAATGCTTTGATGAGGAGCTGGGTAAATACGAGGTAACAACACTAGGCGGCATAACTTCGGACGGTGAGGTGTGACCTTCGAGGACACATGTCGTGTTACTTGATGCATTCTGGTGCGGATGTGGTAAACCTAGACAATACCATTTTCCATGTTCTCATTATGTTGCGGCCGCACGTCATCGTAACTTTGCATTTGAGAGCAGAATACCTTCTGAGTTCAGTGTAGAGAGCTTAGTACGTACCTGGAGCCCTCGTTTTGAGCCATTTCTTGATGAGTCACAATGGCCAACGTACACCGGTCCGGTATACGTTGCTGATCCAGCGCATCGATGGGACAAACGTGGTAGTAGGAAAAGGAGCCGGTGCAACATGGTTATGGATCAGGTTTCCGGTCGCAGTAGGAGAGGACGAGCGTCCCCCTTTCTCGTGGACCCAGAGCAGAATGAATGCGGAAAATGCGGTAGACTTGGCCACAACTCACGTACATGCATTTGGACACTTAGTCAGGTGTGATATATTTTTTTATACACAAATTTTATTCTAATATGTCGATGTTTTTGTTACACTTTGTACACAACTTATATTCTAATATGTTGATATCTTAATTTGCAGGATGGCGCAGTTCCACTTGCTGGACCCTCACTACGACGAGCACCACAGGGGCCGTCTCACCGCAGAGGGAGAGGTAATATTTTGTTTGCTATATTTGCGACCTATATTTGAATTAATATATGCGACCTATATTTGACTAATGAAAAATCTTTTGATTGCTAGGTGTTGCCCGTTCTGCGGGTCCGGACCCACGACCGGTTTCTGGAGGAGATGAGGTACGATGAGAGGTACACTCCTCTCCTACAGAGGGCTGGCTTGGACGTCTTATCGTACCAGGTCCGCCGTGGGCTGCCCACTTTCAACCCAGCGGCGTTGACGGCTCTGGTCGACAGGTAAAGACTTCTCTAGTTGTTTAATATTTACAATTATCAAATCTACTTTGCATACTAATGATTTTTGTATTCTTTTGTCTTCCAATAGGTGGCGGCCAGAGACTCACACTTTCCACCTTCCCTGCGGTGAGATGACTGTGACGCTTGAAGATTGCCAGAAGATTCTTGGTCTCAGCATTATGGGTCGTCCAGTGACCGGTCAGGCATCACCAGGCGGTTGGAGGCAGAGGGTGGAGGCCTTTCTTGGGAGACTGCTTCCGGATGAGCTACGAGGTAGCCACAACACCGGAGTCCCACTGACCTGGCTTAGGCAGAGCTTTGGGCAGTGTCCACCTGGTGCAGATGAGCAGACAGTTGGATACCATTGTCGAGCTTGGATTCTCCATCTCTTTGGTTCAGTTCTTTTTCCAGACGCAACAGGCGACAGCGCGTCATGGATGTTTCTGCCCTGCCTGACTGACTGGGATACGACCGGAGGTTACAGCTGGGCTTCAGCAGTGTTGGCCTTCCTGTACAGGCAACTTTGCGAGGCTTGTCGTCGTTCGTCGAGGACCGCCAGCTTAGGTGGATGTGTCTACCTACTACAGCTGTGGATGTGGGCACACATACCCGTCGGGCGACCCAGAGAGTTTCCTCCTCGTGAGTGGTTCGTGGTAGCCGGACATCGGCTTAAGCCCACGGCTGCTTACCGCTGGGACCAGGTCGAGGAGCCATTCGCACGACACCAGCGTGCTTACGTGGAGTACTCAAACGAGCTCGACGCACTTACTCCATCGATGGTGAGTTGTCTCCTTTTTTCTTTTTACATGTCCTTTCTACTTTTATCACACGACACCAGCGTGCTTACATGGGCTTTCTAAAACTTTTGCAGGTGACTTGGCAACCGTATCTTGATCCATATTTCGCCAGCATACAGTTGAGCAGCATGTGCTCAATAGACGAGAACCTCTACCTCATGAGGTGTCCCCTCATCTGTTTTTATGCTGTTGAGTACCACTTGCCCCACAGAGTTGCTCGACAGTTCGGATTGCGCCAGGAGTTTCCGGTGGAGCCATTCTCGACTTCAATAGAACTTCATAAGTGAGTTACTACATGCACTTGTTATTCTAACTAATAATTGAAATATCAGTTAGTCGCTAATATATGGTTCTAACTTTTGCAGGTTCGACAGACAGAGACAGAAGAAGGTCACGGACTTCGAGACGCACCATCGTGATTACATTGATGAATGGGACCAGCAGGGGGATCTGAACTATGAGAATGACCAGGCGCACACAAACTACAACTTCCGGAGGTATTTGATTTGGTATTCTGGTGTGACTAGGTGCAAGTTGAAGGGACAGTGGACAGCAGCAGACTACGCCGAGCAAGAATCGTCAGACGACGAAGACACAGCTTTCGACATAGCTGCTCGGCACGGGTCCCAAATTGAGGCTGCTCCAATCCTTGATAGAGTGGTAACTATTTCTTTACTAAAATTAGAGATTTCAATTCAATGAGATATGTCTAGTTTTGAGCATCCTAATGTCTTAACTTGTGATAGGGAAACTCTATGCTCGTATCTGTTGTTGAACTCGAGCGTATCTCACAGAGAACTTCAGATACTACTACGCTATCGTTACTATCAGTGAGTATCAATGTCTAACAGAAAACTTGTTTATTTGTATGTTGTAACATATGTCTTTAACTAACATTTCGATTACAGAGGGTATCACGTCGTCTTCGTCGAGCAGCGGCTCGGTGTGGATGCCGGTCTCTAGCGGGCGTTGACGTGCAGCTGCCTGTGCCTCGTATGGAGCAGGACGTTCAGCCTCCCATTTGTGCAGTTGGACCATCTACAGCAGGACTCAGCTCGTCGCGATCGACGCGGGACACGTTTGAGAACGTGGCCCAGGACGACGACGATGACGACGACGACGACGACGATGGCGCTGGCGCTGGCGCCGCAGGTCAGGTGGAGATTGGACCGTCTCAGTTGCAGGATGCTCCTACAACTCAGGCATCACAGCTGACACCACATAGAAGGCGTCCACGAGACCCTTACACTCCAGGCACCGACGCTCTTGGGGCCAAGGGCAAGGGTAAGACTAGGAGGAAATGAATACTTTTGTGATATGGACTGTGTGATTTGGACTTATGCTGGAGACGGTTGTAATATGAACTATGTTTTGTGTTTTGGACTATGTGTTGGGGAACTTGTATTTTGGACTTTGTTTGTGGACATTATATGAAGAACTATGTTCTGTGGATGTTTTTATATTCGATGTGATTTTGTGATGTATTATATGTTGAAATGCTTATATGTCTTATAATATGTGATTATTTGAACTGTGGTTGTTAATAAAACAAGGGGAACTCTTGCAAAATTTTTTTGTGAATCGTAAAAAACATAATAATCAATAAGTAACGCATCTTTAGAGTTCTAAATTATTTTTGATACGTAAATACTACATAATAGGCTACAATTCTTCAGTCTGAATCACAATCTATGAGTAACTCATCTTCGGAGTCATCCGTCTCGCAATCCTCAACAACAACCTCATTCCACTTGCTGCATTGTCCTGCATCACACTTGTCACCAGTTCTTTTGTAATAATTGGCTTCTGCTTCATCTGCAGCTTGGGAGAATAGCTCATCCTTAGCCTCAGCCTCATCAGACTTCTTCTTGTAATAAGCTGCCTCTACCTCTGCGGCGGCCTGTGACAGAAACTCATCCTCTTCCTCTTGAGCACGTAATCCTGCCTCAGCTAGTGCTATGAGCTCACTCAACCTTGACATGTCGTCCTCCTCTTCTTTATGTAATCCTGCCTCTGCGAGGGCGATAAGCTCACTCAATCTAGATGTGTCGTCGTCCTCCTCCTCCATCAGCTCAACCGTTGCCATTTTATCCTGAACATATCTCGCATGCGCCTCATCGGCCAAATAGTTTACGCCGCTTCCAATCTCTGCAAATATAATGAGAAAATTAAGTTAGCAAAGTCAGGATAAATAAATTGTACTAACATAATTATAATATCATTTATCTCACTTACTTCCCTTGAGGCGATCAGCAAGATTATCCAACATCTGTTTCTCGGCTTGAGCCGCTTCCCATTCCCTTGCATCCTGTGCTCTCTTCTCATCTGCCGCCTTCAACCTCCTATACTCTGCACGCTTCGGGCTATCATAAAAGGCAGACTTTGCTTCCCTACGCATGTCGCGTATGCGATCGTTAATGTACGAATCAACGAGCTGAGATCCACAACGCATCTTCTGTCCCATTATTCTCTTGGACTCTATTGTCCGCATCACCTCTCCTTTGTCGTCGTAACTCTCCCAACTGCATTTCCTCGTCTCCTACAAAAAAATAGTAAGTACCGCTATAACATTACATCTGGTGCAAAAAAAATACCAACCTCATCGTAATCGACCATATGTCCACAAAAATATCCAACGCCAAGCTCCGAAGGAACTAATCCATACTTAGCTTCAATACCACATTTGCAGAGTACTGGATCAAATTTGACCTCTTCTGCCGCCCACCCCATGTATCTCTTTTCCTTTACCTGTGGCTCTGGCCAATGGGACAAAGGACCATACAACCACTCTCTGAAACGACACTTACGCCACCCGTATGGCTGCAGGAGAAAAAATTAGTAATTTATTGTAAATAAAAACTAGTTCATACATTTAGCGTATCAATGGGCTCACATAATCAATGTTCGGACAACAGAACTGCTTGTCATAGTCTTCGTCGATGACAGCACGGTCTCCACAATCGCATCGAGGCGGTGAGTCCATCCGCCTTTCTGTTGCTACCTCCTTCTCCGCATCCGTCATTGGTGGAGGATTCGGGGGAGGAGGTACCCAACGCTTAAAACGCTCATGAGTGGTCCTTCCACTCAACCAATTAACGAAAAGAAGATATCGAGGGTCAAATTTATCAGGACCATCGATCCACTGGAAAAAGAAACACCTCTGATGTCCCTAAAATAATTGAAAGATGCACTATTACATATCTACAAAATAATGAATGCGAACAAAATTAAGTGACAAGTCATAAGCTACGTACGTCCAAAGTGCCACAAAGGTAGTAGCAGCGAGCAGCCGTGTCTGGATGTTGTGATTGATGTACCCAAGCCAGTCTGCCACAGTCACAGTTAGGCACGGGGAGTTCAGGAGGAACAGGAGCATCCTTACTAGATACGTCCGGATATAACTCCCGAGGACGACCTCTCTTCTGCCACAACGCCTCTCGGTACATGTCTTTCATCTAATAAACGATTATAATTATCACTTGTACCTATTATGCTTTATAATAAGTCTACACAAACTAATATTCGAAATAATAATATAATAGGTGTATACAAATTATTTAACTAACAACCCAATATACAAAACGAATCAGTTCGAAATCATACCTTGGCCTACGAATTGAACCAACTCAAATCTTTGAATCCAGCAATTTTTGACGAAGTTTGGAAATGGGATGAAATGAGCTGCTCTCGGCCAGCCGCGCGGGCGTTTTTATAGGCATTCGTAGCTCGGCGCCAAGATCTGTGGCGCCGAGCTACGAGGCCGCGCCGCCGCCACGTCGGAGCCAGGTAAGCCCTGGACGCAACTAGCCGTTGCGGCCACGTCAGAGCTCGGCGCCATAGGCTGTGGCGCCGAGCTGTGTTAGCTCGGCGCCACGGCCTATGGCGCCGAGCAAAGGGTCCAAAACTGCATTTAAAATTTTTTTAGGTCTAAACGTGAATTTACTTCAGTTTAGGGGCTAAAATACAAAAAATTCGGGCGTCGCGCTCGATGATGGTGGCATCGCGCGGCCACGCGGAGAACGGCGGACGCAAGACAACGGATGCTTTCGGCTCGTCTGGAATCTGGTGGCGTTGTTGCCGTTCTGTAATGCTTTCGGCAAGCGGCGGATGGCGCGCTGGCGGCACTTGAGGTCCGCTGCTATATGGGCAAAAATCTCCCCAGGTCTGAACTCGACTCAACTGCCGGCAGGCTGTCTGATCGGATGAATCTCGTCTGGTCGGTGCTCTCCCCGTGTTGGCTTCACACTACACCGCCGAGCAAGTTGGGGCTGTTAAGGAAAAAATGATTTCGTCTACGTCAGCAATCCGGAGAAAGAAACACACTTAATATCAAAGGTGGAGATTAACAAGATCGACAGTCATTAGTTAATAAGATTAGTGTTAATAATATTTCTTTATGTAAATCCTGTTCTCGAACAGGCACCCCTCTCCCTCTCTCCTACGACGAGGAAAACGTCCTTAGCGAACAGATAAGTTTTCTGTTGTTTCACTATGTATAAATACACACAACCATTGAATGAAAAGGATACGTATCATTTGCTTCAGTCCCTTCGTTTTCTAACACGTTATCAGCACCCGCTCTCGCCAGAAGAAGAAGAGACGAACAGGGAAGGAAGAACGATGTCAACCGAAGACAATCCAACAGAAGAGGAATTATGTCTTGTGGATAGTTGCACCACAAACACTATACTCACAGAAATAAGATATTTTCAAACTATCAAAAGAAAAGAAGGAAATGTTTTAACAATAGCCGGTAGAGATGTTTTGATAGTTGGTTCTGGATGAGCCATTATCACTCTACCAATGGGCACACAGATTATAATCGAGGATGCATTATTGTACCCCGATTCAACGCGTACCTTGTTGAGTTATAGAGATATCCGTAAGAATGGTATTCATGTGGAAACACATGTAGAAAATAAAGAAGAATTTCTTATACTTACCAAACTAACCGGATATGGCAAACAAATATGCGAAAAAATTCCATCTCTAGATTCTGGATTGTATTATACATACATCAAACCTATAAAACATGTTACATATAAAGTAATCTTTCAAAATGTCGATGCCTTCAAAATTTGGCATGATCGACTTGGGCATCCTGGCATAGGGATGATGAGAAAGATTATAAGCAATTCTATCGGTCATGATTTAAACGAAGCAAAATTTCCCTAATCTTCGGATTATGTATGCACTGCCTGCGCTACTGGGAAATTGATTTTGAGACCATCAAATATTAAAATCAGAACCGAACCACTTCAATTCCTTGAAAGAATTCAAGGTGATATTTGTGGACCAATCGAATCTAGTTCAGGACCATTCATATACTTTAAGGTTTTGATTGACGCATCTACAAGATGGTCACATGTGTGCTTATTATCCACACGAAACCATGCATTTGCTAAAATAATGTCTCAAATCATTAGACTCAAAGCAAATCACCCTGAACATAGGATTAAATCAATTCGATTGGATAATGCAGCTGAATTTTCCTCCCATGCTTCCAATGATTATTGCATGGCTTTGGGAATTGAAGTACAACATTACATTCCATATGTCCATACTCAAAATGGTTTGGCCGAATCATTGATTAAGAGAATCAAACTGATTGCTCGTCCATTACTGATAAATTGCTCTTTGCCTTCGTCATGTTGGGGTCATGCGGTTTTACACGCTGCTGACTTAATCCAACTACGACCAATTGCATATCATGATTATTCTCCCATACAATTAGTATGAGGTGATCCACCAAGAATTTCCCACCTGCGTAAATTCGTTTGTGCAGTATTGTCGGCGTTTTAAACCCGGGGGGTCCCTAGACCGACGAGTAAATTATCGTCGCGTGCCCCAGCCCAGATGGGTCGGCGCGAGACGGAGCGCGAAGGGGGGAAGCAGCCGGAGGGAGACGGGCGTGAGAGGTGGAATCCCGCGGCCTTCGTATTTGTCCCGCGCCCTGGTCGGGTGCGCTTGCAGTAGGGGGTTACAAGCGTCCACGCGGGAGGGAGCGAGCGGCCTCACGCGAGCGCCGTCCCGTCCTTCTCCGCGCGGCCAGCCCTCGTAAGAGGGCCCTGGTCCTTCCTTTTATAGGCGCAAGGAAAGGATCTAGGTGTACAATGAGGGGTGTAGCAGTGTGCTAACGTGTCTAGCGGAGGAGAGCTAGCGCCCTAAGTACATGCCATCGTGGCAGCCGGAGAGGTTTTGGCACCCGGTTCGTGTGATGTCGTGGCCGTCGGAGGAGCGCCGGAGCCTGGCGGAATGACAGCTGTCGGGGCTGTCGAGTCCTTGCTGACGTCCTCTTGCTTCCGTAAGGGGGCTGAGAGCCGCCGTCGTCATAGAGCGTGCGGGGCGCCATCATTACTTGTCTGGCGGAGCGAGCCAGATGGGACGCCGGTCTTGTTCCCCGTAGCCTGAGTCAGCTTGGGGCAGGGTAATGATGGCGCCTCCTGTTGACGTGGTCGGTCCGTGCCCTAGGTTGGGCGAGGTGGAGGCTTCTCCGAGGTCGAGGTCGAGTCTGTCTTCCAAGATCGAGGTCGAGTCTGAGCCTCCGGGTTGGACGAGGTGGAGACCGTCGGCTGATGCCAGGGCTGAGTCCGAGCCCTGGGGTCGGGCGAAGCGGAGTTTGTCGTCCTTCGTGGCTGAGCCCGAGTCCGAGCCCTGGGGTCGGGCGAGGCGGAGTTCGTCGTCTTCCGGGGCTGAGCCCGAGTCCGAGCCCTGGGGTCAGGCGGAGCGGAGTTCGTCGTCTTCCGGGGCTGAGCCCGAGTCCGAGCCCTAGGGTCGGGCGGAGCGGAGTTCGCCGTATTCCGGGGCTGAGCCCAAGTCCTGGGGTCGGGCGAAGCGGAGTTTCCTATGGCGTCTGAGGCCGGACTTGGCTGCTGTCAGCCTCACTCTGCCGAGTGGCACAGCAGTCCGAGCGGCGCAGGCGGCGCTGTCCTCTTATCAAACCGGTCAGTGGAGCGGCGAAGTGACTGCGGTCACTTTGGCTCTGTCGACTGGGGAGCGTGCGTCAGGATAAAGGTGTCAGGCCACCTTTGCATTAAATGCCCCTGCGATTTGGTCGGTTGGCGTGGCGATTTGGCAAAGGTTGCTTCTTGGTGAAGACTGGGCCTTGGGCGAGCCGAAGGTGTGTCCGTTGATGGAGGGGGCCTCGGGCGAGACGTAGTTCCTCCGGGGTCGGCTGCCCTTGCCCGAGGCTGGGCTCGGGCGAGGCGTGATCGCGCCCCTTGAATGGACCGATCCTTGACTTAATCGCACCCATCAGGCCTTTACAGCTTCGTGCTGATGGGGGTTACCAGCTGAGATTTAGGAGCCTTGAGGGTACCCCTAATTATGGTTCCCGACAGTAGCCCCCGAGCCTCGAAGGGAGTGTTAATACTCGCTTGGAGGCTTTTGTCGCACTTTTTTGCAAGGGGACCAGCCTTTCTCGGTTGCATTTTGTTCCGAGGGCTCGATGCCTCCCTCTGATGGGATTCCATTACAAGATCGTTCCCGCTGGTCTCGGAAATGTCCTAGGGTACCTCGGGAGCGTAGCCCGAGCCTTGGTTATGTATCGAACGTACCCAGGGTCATCCCTCGCTCTGTGTTTGAGGCGGCTGTGAACCCTTCGAGGGCCAGCCTACGAACCCCTGATCAGTAGTGGGCGCGGAGCCCGAGTGGCCTGAGGCGGCTGTTGAACCCTTCCGAGGGGCTGGCCTTCGAACCTCTGACCAGTAGTGGGCGCGGAACCCAAGCGCTCTGAGGCGGCTGTTGAACCCCTCCGAGGGGCCAGCCTTTGAACCTCTGATCAGTAGGGAGGCTCGGGGCCTGTTTCCTTCACGGAGAAGGATCCTTTTCGGGGTATCCCCCTTTCCCGGTCCCTGTTGTAAGAGAGAGAAAGAGGAAAAGGAAAAGGATACAAAATCGAATGACGTGGCGTACCTTTTTTGACGCGGTCATTATGGCGAAGGCGAAGCGTCGCTCGCTTCTCCTGCCAGAGGCGCCGCCTGTCCCGCCGCGGAGTTAATGCGACGGGGCGAGTGGTTCGCGGGGCGGCCGTTGTGCGTGCGCGAGCCGTTCGAGGAACAGAACACGGGCGCGCCGTCTTCACGCCGTGAGAGAGGGTTCTCTCGCTGCCCCTGGATGGGACGTGAGCTTGGCTGACGACGTGACCGCTGCTCCTGCCCGCCTGCCACCGCCATTACCGTCGGCCCATTTTTGGTCGTATTGACCGTCGCGCCTGGCTGGCACTGCTGGGTCATACGCAGGGTTGCCTCGAGTCGCGGTACTGGTTCCGTAGTCGAGGAGGCGTGGTAGTGGTGCGAGTGGCGGTGCAGTTGCTTGCACGTAGCAACCGACGCGCCGGTTGCATGGCGCGTGGGCCTGGGCCTCCATGCTGGGTGCGTTGGAAGTCGGAGGGGTGCGCCCACTTGGCGCGGTTGCATGCCGCCTGCATGGCTGCCCGCCCTTTCACCCGCTGGTCTGGGCAAAAGTGGAGGAATGCTCGTAATCGTTGGGCGGTTGCATGCACCGCGCGCGGTGGTTTGGCTTCTTCTGCTCTGGGCCAGCTTGCATGACGCGTGGGACCCAGCCCCCGCGCCGTAGGGGGAGGATCTTGGAGCGTGTTGGAGAAGACTCAGCCCACGACGGCTGGGGACGCAAGTAGGGAGAGTCGCCTTTAAAAGGAGGGTGACCCCCTTGGAAGGCGACCATGTCTTCGCGCTCCCTTATGCATCGTGTCTTTCCACCTTCTGAGCCCCCGGATGGGGAACACCCGCAATCCTCTCGACTTGCCGTTGGAGGAACGCAACTTCGTGGAAGTTGGTACCTTTCAGCCATCGTTCGGCTTCAAGGATTTTCATCAGGCAGCCCGGCTGCACCCCCTCGCCGGCGGTCACCCAAGACGGTGACCACCAGCCCCTGGGTGGGGAGAAGCAAGTCGGGCTGCGATCTTGGTCCCACCCTCAGCTTCAAGGATGTTCATCATCCTTGCTAGGGTGGAGGCCGGGCTGAGCCAGAGCTCTACCTCCCGCGCGGGTTCGTGGGTCAGCCTCTCCTTCAGCATTCAAGGGAGAGGGCGCTCACTGGCCCTGCGAGAGGGGCGGACTTCGACAACGCGGGGCTGGTCGACGGCGGGCGTCGTCAGCTTCAGCATGTTGGGCTCGCCGGCTTGGCTCCCGATGCCCCCTCCCGCCGCAAGGGCAGTTGTCGCGCCGTGCGCACGGGAGGACCGCCCAAGACGTCGCGCGTAGCTAGGGCGGCGTTCGTGTTCTAGGGTCATCCTGCCTTTGCACCGGTACGGCGCCTCCGCGCGGAGGTCGGTGCCCCGCTCGTCCGGAAGGATCCGAGTGGGGATCTGCCGATGGGCTGACGGTTCCTGTCGTCGGTGCCGAGGTGGATGCGGCTCGAGAAGTCCCCGTCGCCGATGGGATCACCGCCACCATCCGCGCTCCGGGCCTCCGGCTCTTTGTACTTGTCCTCGCCCCTCGAGCGTCAGCGTGGGCGAGGGCAAGGTTGCAGCGGCGTCCGCCCTGAGGCCATCGATGCTGCAGTTCGGGCACCCAGAGCGGGGGTCGTTGTCGCTGCTGCCGGAGCGGGCGACGGTGAGCCACCCGTCGGCCTTCTGTTGCTCCGCAGGCCCCCCAATCATGTGGGGTTGTTTGTACCTGCGGAGGTGGAACCGGGGTTCCGCTTGTAATGGCACCTTGAATGTCGGTCTTCTGTTCATTGTGGCTGTCGGGGCCTGAACATGTATGTATTTTCGGCGCGGAGCCATGTTTTTTCCTCATTTTCGAGCACTAAGACTCGCCTGTTGGTTATCTGAACCGCTTCACCAAGCGTGAGTCGCCTCGTGCGAAGGTGACGAGTGAGGTATCCGTATCCCGGAGGAGTAGGAGTCCCTCGGCTCGGTAGGCCTTGCTGTCCGAGGCTTCTCTTGCTTAGTTAAAGGAACCCCTCGGTCGCTCTTCGATGAGCCGAAGCCGGGGGTAGCGGTGTCAGCTCGAACAGAGGCAGAGTTGGCTTCGAAAAGAAGACTTGGTCGGCCGGAGCCTGGCCGGGTCGTCCGCTGGCGGGACCGACGCCGGAGTTGAGTTGCCGAGGCCACGGGCCGGGCTTATGTCTTCGGGGGACAGCCGGCCGAGGCCTCGGGGTGGCCGGCCGAGCCGTCTGCTCGAGCCGGATTCCTGGAGAAGACCCTGGCGGCGATGGCCTGGGCGTGGTGTTGATGTCGTCCTTTAGAGTGGAGATCCTCCGACCGCGTCGCCGTCCAAGGCTAGGTCGGAGCTCGCCGAAGGTGTAGTTGACGCCGAGGGTGCTGCTGCTCCCTTCAACTGTCAAGATCCGAGCCTGCAGGATTGGATTATCTTGTAGTGTGTGTATGTTTTCTGCGGACGCCGAGGCCCAAACATACCATCGTCGTGTTGTAAAGCTGCGTTTCTTTTCCCCTTGTTTCGAGTATCTGGACTTGTTTGTCGGTAACAGAATTGTTTGTGCGAGCGAGAGTTGCTTTTCACGAAAGGTGATGAGTGAGGTATCCGTATCCCGGAGGCATAGGAATCCCTCGGCTCGGTCGGCCTTGCCACTTACACGCACTCTTACTCGTCCATAGAGTTCTGTCACCGACAGTCGAGAAGGCCCGAAAAATCGTTCCGGCAGAGGAGCTTTCGAGCGCGAAGACTTGTTCGGTCCACGGAATCACTTATCCGAGCGCGAGTTACTTATCGCAGAAGGTGATGAGTGAGGTATCCGTATCCCGGAGGCGTAGGAGTCCCTCGGCTCGGTCAGCCTTGGCTGCTTACGTGTACTCCGTCGTTTTCAGGATCCACTTTCGAAGTAGTCGAAAAGCACGAAAGACATTCTGGCGAAAAAGATCTTTTTCCGAGGAAAATTTTGGCACAGAGGGGGTTCCCCCCTTTTAGCCCCCGAGGGAGGGTCGGGCTTTGCCGAGGCAAGGCTGACCCTTCCTTGATGACTAAACTTTGCGTGGGAACGAGGCATACGAACAACTTGAAAGCATCTTAAGGGTAGAAGCGACGTAGCTGTTGGATGTTCCAAGCGTTGCTGTAGACCTCGCCTTGACTGTTGGCTAGCTTGTACGTTCCGGGCTTCAGAACTTTGGCGATGACGAATGGCCCTTCCCAGGGAGGCGTGAGCTTGTGCCGCCCTCGAGCGTCTTGTCGCAGCCGAAGCACCAGGTCGCCCACCTGGAGGTCTCGGGACCGAACCCCACGGGCGTGGTAGCATCGCAGGGACTGCTGGTACCGCGCCGAGTGTAGTAAGGCCATGTCCCGAGCCTCTTCCAGCTGGTCAAGTGAGTCTTCTCGACTAGCTTGATTGCTTTGGTCGGCGTAGGCCCTCGTCCTCGGGGAACCGTATTCTAAGTCTGTGGGCAAGATGGCCTCGGCCCCATAGACTAGAAAGAACGGTGTGAAGCCCGTGGCTCGGCTCGGTGTTGTCCTCAGACTCCAGATCACCGAGGGGAGTTCCTTCATCCACCGCTTGCCGAATTTGTTGAGGTCGTTGTAGATCCGAGGCTTGAGTCCTTGTAGAATCATGTCGTTGGCACGTTCTACCTGCCCATTCGTCATGGGGTGGGCCACGGCGGCCCAGACCACCCGGATGTGGTGATCCTCACAGAAGTCCAGGAACTTTCTGCCGGTGAACTGGGTGCCGTTGTCGGTGATGATGGAGTTCGGGACCCTAAAGCGATGGATGATGTTGGTGAAGAACGCCACTGCCTGTTCGGACCTGATGCTGTTTAGGGGTCGGACCTCGATCCACTTGGAGAATTTGTCGATGGCGACCAGCAGGTGCGTGTAGCCCCCGGGTGCCTTCTGCAAGGGACCGACTAGGTCCAGACCCCACACAGCAAACGACCAGGTGATGGGTATTGTCTGCGGGGCCTGAGCAGGCAGGTGGGTCTGCCTTGCGTAGAACTGACACCCTTCGCAGGTGCGGACAATTCTAGTGGCGTCGGCCACCGCCGTCGGCCAGTAGAAACCTTGTCGGAAGGCGTTTCCAACAAGGGTTCGAGGTGTTGCGTGATGGCCGCAAGCCCCCGAGTGTATCTCTTGTAGGAGCTCCTGACCTTCGGCGATGGAAATGCATCGCTGGAGGATGCCCGAGGGGCTGCGGTGGTAGAGCTCCTTCCCGTCTCCCAGCAAGACGAACGACTTGGCGCGCCGCGCCAACCGCCGAGCTTCGGCTCGGTCGAGGGGTAGCTCTCCTCGGTGGAGATATTGCAGGTACGGGGTATGCCAGTTTCGATTGGGCGTGACCCCGCTTCGCTCCTCCTCGACGCGCAGTGCCTCACCCTCGGGGGCCGAGGGTAGCTCAGGCCGAGCCGAGGGTACCTTGGACTGAGCCGAGGGTGCCTCGGGCTGGGCCGAGGCCTTCTCGGGCTCGAGCGTGTCGTCGGTCTTGACAGAGGGTTGATGCAGGTCTCGGGAGAAGACGTCCGGGGGAACCGTTGTTCGCCCCGAGGCTATTTTAGCCAGCTCGTCCGCAGTCTCGTTGTAGCGTCGGGCGATGTGGTTGAGCTCGAGCTCGTAGAACTTGTCTTCCAGGCGTCGAACCTCATCGCAGTATGCTTCCATCTTCGGGTCGCGGCAGTGGGAGTTCTTCATGACTTGGTCGATGACGAGCTGCGAGTCACCACGAGCGTCGAGGCGTCGGACCCCTAGTTCGATGGCGATGCACAAACCGTTGACCAGAGCCTCGTACTCAGCCACATTGTTGGACGCCGGGAAGTGGAGGCGCGGCACGTAGCATAGGTGCTTCCCGAGGGGCGAGATGAAGAGCAGGCCTGCGCCTGCACCTGTCTTCATCAGCGACCCGTCGAAGAACATGGTCCAGAGTTCCGGTTGGATCAGAGCTGTTGGGAGCTGGGTGTCGACCCATTCAGCCACGAAGTCCGCAAACACCTGGGACTTGATGGACTTCCGAGGGGCGAACGAGATCGTCTCGCCCATGATTTCCTCCGCCCACTTTGCAATTCTACCCGAGGCCTCGCGTCACTGGATGATCTCCCCCAGGGGGAAGGATGACACCACAGTTACCGGTTGAGACTCGAAGTAGTGTCGCAACTTCCGCCGCGTCAGGATCACCGCGTACAGCAGCTTCTGAATTTGTGGGTAGCGGATCTTGGTCTCGGACAGTACCTTGCTGATGAAGTAGACTGGCCTCTGGACGGGCAATGCATGCCCCTCTTCTCGTATCTCAACCACAATCGCGGCGCTAACCACCTGAGTGGTCGCGGCGATGTAGATCAAGAGGGCTTCTCCGGCAGCGGGGGGCACCAAGATGGGCGCGTTTGTAAGGAGCGCCTTCAGGTTCCCGAGGGCTTCCTCGGCCTCAGGGGTCCAAGTGAAGCACTCGGCCTTCCTTAAGAGGCGGTACAGAGGCAGACCTCTTTCACCGTGGCGCGAGATGAAGCGGCTCAGAGCCGCAAGGCATCCCGTGACTCTCTGTACGCCTTTCAAGTCCTTGATGGGCCCCATGCTGGTGATGGCCGCGATCTTCTCCGGGTTGGCCTCGATGCCCCGCTCGGAGACGATGAACCCCAAGAGCATGCCTCGGGGAACCTCGAAGACACACTTTTCGGGATTGAGCTTCACGCCTTTCGCCTTGAGACATCAGAATGTCACTTCAAGGTCGGAAAGGAGGTCGGAGGCTTTCCTCGTCTTGACTACGATGTCATCGACGTAGGCCTCGACCGTCCGGCCAATGTGTTCGCCGAACACATTGTTCATGCACCGTTGTTACGTTGCACCCGCATTCCTCAAGCCGAACGGCATGGTAACATAGCAGTACATGCCGAAGGGTGTGATGAAAGAGGTCGCGAGCTGGTCGGACTCTTTCATCCTAATCTGGTGATACCCTGAGTAGGCATCGAGGAAAGACAGGGTTTCGCACCCAGCAGTGGAATCCACGATTTGATCGATGCGAGGCAGAGGATAGGGAACTTTCGGACATGCTTTGTTTAGACCAGTGTAGTCTACACACATCCGCCATTTCCCTCCTTTCTTTCTCACAAGAACAGGGTTGACAAGCCATTTGGGATGAAATACCTCTTTGATGAACCGTGTCGCCGTTAGCTTGTGGATCTCCTCGCCTATGGCTCTCTGCTTTTCTTCGTCGAATCGGCGCAGAGGCTGCTTCACGGGTCGGGCTCCAGCTCGGATATCCAGCGAGTGCTCGGCGACATCCCTCGGTATGCCGTGCATGTACGAGGGACTCCACGCGAAAACGTCGGCGTTTGCACGGAGAAAGTCGACGAGCACTGCTTCCTATTCGGGATCGAGCTCGGAGCCGATCCGGATCTGCTTGGAGGCGTCGCTGCTGGGGTCGAGAGGGACGGATTAAACCATCTCTGTCGGCTCGAAGTTGCCGGCGTGGCGCTTCACGTCTGGCGCCTCCTTAGAGAGGCTCTCTAGGTCGGCGATGAGGGCCTCGGATTCGGCGAGGGCCTCGGCGTACTCCACGTCGCATTCGTACGCGTGTCGGTACGTGGGGCCGACGGTGATGACCCCGTTGGGGCCCGACATCTTGAGCTTGAGGTAGGCGTAGTTGGGGACGGCCATGAACTTTGCGTAGCATGGTCTCCCCAGCACGGCATGGTAGGTTCCTCGGAACCCGACCACCTCGAACGTGAGGGTCTCCCTTCGGAAGTTGGAGGGCGTCCCAAAGCAGACGGGTAGATCGAGTTGCCCGAGGGGCTGGACGCGTTTCCTGGGGATGATCCCGTGGAAAGGCGCAGCGCCTGCCCGGACCGAGGACAGATCGACCCGCAGGAGCCCGAGGGTCTCGTCGTAGATGATGTTGAGGCTGCTGCCTCCGTCCATGAGGACCTTGGTGAGCCTGACGTCGCCGATGACGGGGTCGACAACGAGCGGGTATTTCCCCGGGCTCGGCACGCGGTCGGGGTGGTCGTCTCGGTCGAAGGTGATGGGCTTGTCGGACCAGTCTAGGTAGACTGGCGCCGCCACCTTTACCGAACAGACCTCCCGACGCTCTTGCTTGCGGTGCCGAGCCGAGACATTCGCCACTTGCACACCGTAGATCATGAAGCAGTCGCGGACCTCGGGGAACCCTCCTGCCTGGTGATCTTCCTTCTTGTCGTCGTCACGAGCCCTGCCACCCTCCGCGGGTGGTCCGGCCTTGTGAAAGTGGCGCCGAAGCATGGCGCACTCCTCAAGGGTGTGCTTAACGGGCCCCTGATGATAGGGGCACGGCTCCTTGAGCATCTTGTCGAAGAGGTTGGCACCTCCGGGAGGTTTCTGAGGGTTCTTGTACTCGGCAGCGGCGACAAGGTTCGCGTCGGCGGCGTCGCGTTTCGCTTGCGACTTCTTCTTGCCTTTCTTCTTGACGCCGCGCTGAGTAGACGCATCAGGGACATCTTCCGGTGGGCGGCCGTGGGGCTGCTTGTCCTTCCGGAAGATAGCCTCAACCGCCTCCTGGCCAGAGGCGAACTTGGTGGCGATGTCCATCAGCTCGCTCGCCCTGGTGGGGGTCTTGCGACCCAGCTTGTTCACCAGGTCGCAGCAGGTGGTGCCGGCGAGGAACGCGCCGATGACATCTGAATCGGTGATGTTGGGCAGCTCGGTGCGCTGCTTCGAGAATCGCCAGATGTAGTCCCGGAGAGACTCTTCCGGCTGCTGTCGGCAGCTTCGGAGATCCCAGGAGTTTCCAGGGCGCACATATGTGCCCTGGAAGTTGCCAGCGAAGGCCTGGACCAGGTCGTCCCAGTTGGAGATCTGCCGCGGAGGCAGGTGCTCCAGCCAGGCCCGAGCGGTATCGGAGAGGAACAGGGGGAGGTTGCGGATGATGAGGTTGTCGTCGTCCATTCCACCCAGTTGACAGGCCAGCCGGTAGTCCGCGAGCCACAGTTCCGGTCTCATCTCCCCCGAGTACTTTGCGATAGTAGTCGGGGTTCGGAACCGGGTCGGGAACGGCGCCCGTCATATGGTGCGGCTGGAAGCCTGCGGACCGGGTGGTTCGGGCGAGGGACTCCGATCCTCCTCGCTGTCGTAGCGTCCCCCACGCCTGGGGTGGTAGCCTCGGCGCACCCTCTCGTCGAGGTGGGCCCGACAGTTGCGGTGGTGGTGCTCGTTGCCGAGGCGACCCGGGGCCGCAGGCGCTGTGTTGCGCGTGAGCCCGGTGTGGAACGAGGCTTCCCGCATGAATCGGGAAGTCGCGGCGCGATGTTCCGAGGGGTACCCCTACCTTCGGGAGGTGGAGCTTTCGGCCCGTCGGACTGCGGCGTCCTCCAGGAGATTCTCGAGCTCTCCCTGGATACGCCGCCCCTCGGTGGTTGATGGCTCCGGCATCGCGTGGAGAAGCATTGCTGCTGCAGCCAGGTTCTGGCCGACTCCACTGGAAGTCGGTGGTGGCCTTACCCTGACATCGTCGACGATGCGGTGCTGGATACCCTGGGGTAGATGACGCACTTCTCCGGCCGAAGGTTGGCCCGCCCATTCCTGCCCGATGTCCCAGCGGATCGGCTCAAGTGTTCCTGCTCCCTCGTCGAGCCTGGCCTGCACCCCGCGGATTTGCTCGAGCTATGGGTCATGACCCCCGCCGGAACGGGGACCACAGCTAGCTCCCGTAGGATGTCAACGCGAGGCACAGGCCTAGGGAGGTCACCGTTCTCCGGCATACCAAGATGGTTGCCTTCGTTGGGACCCCCTAGATCGACGTGGAAACATTCACGACTTGGGCCGCAGTCCTCGTCGCCGAGGCTGCGGCTACCGTCAGAACAATCGGAAAGGCAGTAGTCGCACACGGTCATAAAGTCCCGCATGGCACTGGGGTTGCCAAGTCCGGAGAAATCCCAACAGAAGTCGGGCTCGTCATCTTCCTCGGACCCTGAGGGCCCGTAGGTCGAGACGTCCGTCAGCCGGTCCCAGGGTGACCGCATACGATACCCCAGAGGGTTGGGACTCGCCTCTATGAGAGCGTCCACCAAAGCAAAGTCGCTTGGTGGGTCGAGGCTGAATCCAAAAGGCGTGAGATGGGAACCGGTTGGTACCTCTTGGTCGACGGGCGGTGATGAAGTCACGTCAGGGGCTGACTGCACCGTCGTCTCAGGTACGAGGGTGACGCCCAGCAAGTCCTTCGCGAGCGTGCTGGCGTCGTCCGTTGGCTTGGGACTGGCGTGTTGCGGGGAGACGGCGCTCGTCTTCGTCTCAGACGCGAGGTCGATGCCCGACGTGCCCCCCGTTGGGGCGCCGGCGCCGTCGACTCGCTCGACAGCTGACGAGGTGCTGCCTCCTGCTTGGCCTTGGTTGCCCCGCCTCCTCCTCCGTTGGCGGGGGAGGGGACGGGGCAAGCTCGAATGTTGTTCTTCCACCACGCGGGGAAGACGTCGTCGATTTCGCCGCCGGCGGGCGGGCTGTCGGCCGCCATTGTCGCTGTCGCGCGGCGGGGGAAGGAGTATCATGTCGTAGCTGCCGTCGAGGGACATGAACTCAAGACTCTCGAAACGGAGCACCGTCCCGGGCCGGAAAGGTTGCTGGAGACTGCCCATCTGGAGCTTGACGGGAAGCTGTTCGTCAACACGCAGCAGGCCCCTACCTGGCGCGCCAACTGTCGGCGTTTTGAACCCGGGGGGTCCCTGGACCGACGAGTAAATTATCGCCGCGTGCCCCAGCCCAGATGGGTCGGCGCGAGACGGAGCGCGAAGGGGGAAAGCAGCCGGAGACGGGTGTGAGAGGTGGAATCCCGTGGCCTTCGTGTTTGTCCTACGCCCTGGTCGGGTGCGCTTGCAGTAGGGGGTTACAAGCATCCACGCGGGAGGGAGCGAGCGGCCTCACGCGAGCGTTGTCCCGTCCTTCTCCGTGCGGCCAACCCTCGTAAGAGGGCACTGGTCCTTCCTTTTATAGGCGCAAGGAAAGGATCCAGGTGTACAATGGGGGGTGTAGCAGTGTGCTAACGTGTCTAGCGGAGGAGAGCTAGCGCCCTAAGTATATGCCATCGTGGCAGCCGGAGAGGTTTTGGCACCCGGTTCGTGTGATGTCGTGGCCGTCGGAGGAGCGCCGGAGCCTGGCGGAAGGACAGCTGTCGGGGCTGTCGAGTCCTTGCTGACGTCCTCTTGCTTCCGTAAGGGGGCTGAGAGCCGCCGTCGTCATAGAGCGTGTGGGGCGCCATCATTACTTGTCTGGCGGAGCGAGCCAAATGGGACACCGATCTTGTTCCCCGTAGCCTGAGTCAGCTTGGGGCAGGGTAATGATGGCACCTCCTGTTGACGTGGTCGGTCTGTGCCCTAGGTTGGGCGAGGTGGAGGCTCCTCCGAGGTCGAGGTCGAGTCTGTCTTCCAAGGTCGAGGTCGAGTCCGAGCCCCCGGGTCGGACGAGGCGGAGACCGTCGGCTGATGCCAGGGCTGAGTCCGAGCCCTGGGGTCGGGCGAAGCGGAGTTCTTCGTCCTTCGGGGCTGAGCCCGAGTCCGAGCCCTGGGGTCGGGCGAGGCGGAGTTCGTCGTCTTCCGGGGCTGAGCCCAAGTCCGAGCCCTAGGGTCGGGCGGAGCGGAGTTCGTCGTCTTTCGGGGCCGAGCCTGAGTCCGAGCCCTGGGGTCGGGCGAGGCGGAGTTTGTCGTCTTCCGGGGCTGAGCCCGAGTCCGAGCCCTGGGGTCGGGCGGAGCGGAGTTCGTCGTCTTCCGGGGCTGAGCCCGAGTCCGAGCCCTGGGGTCGGGCGGAGCGGAGTTCGGCGTCTTCCGGGGCTGAGCCCGAGTCCGAGCCCTGGGGTCGGGCGAAGCGGAGTTCGCCGTCTTCCGGGGCTGAGCCCGAGTCCAAGTCCTGGGGTCGGGCGAAGCGGAGTTTCCTATGGCACCTGAGGCCGGACTTGACTGCTGTCAGCCTCACTCTGCCGAGTGGCACAGCAGTCGGAGCGGCGCAGGCGGCGCTGTCCTCTTGTCAGACCGGTCAGTGGAGCGGCGAAGTGACTGCGATCACTTCGGCTCTGTCGACTGGGGGGCGTGCATCAGGATAAAGGTGTCAGGCCACCTTTGCATTAAATGCCCCTGCGATTTGGTCGGTTGGCGTGGCGATTTGGCAAAGGTTGCTTCTTGGTGAAGACTGGGCCTCGGGCGAGCCGAAGGTGTGTCCATTGATGGAGGGGGGCCTCAGGCGAGACGTAGTTCCTCCGGGGTCGGCTGCCCTTGCCCGAGGCTGGGCTCGGGCGAGGCGTGATCGCGTCCCTTGAATGGACCGATCCTTGACTTAATCGCACCCATCAGGCCTTTGCAGCTTCGTGCTGATGGGGGTTATCAACTGAGATTTAGGAGCCTTGAGGGTACCCCTAATTATGGTCCCCGACAAGTATACATACCGATCTCACCACCACAGCAAACAGCTATGGGGCCCCACAGAAAAATAGGGATTTATGTGGGTTATCAATCTCCGCCGATTATTAAATACTTAGAACCTCTAACAGGGGATCTATTTACAGCCCGGTTTGCTGATTCAATATTTAATGAGGAACATTTCCCGACATTAGGGGGGAGAATTAGTGTACCAAAAAGAATGCCGCGAAATAAATTGGGATACAAATAGAATCTCTTCCTCAGATCCACGTACAAATGAAACTGAACTTCAAGTTAAAAGATAATTGGTTTGCAAAATTTTGCAAATCAACTGCCAGATGCATTTACTGATTATAAAGGAGTTATTAAATCTTTAATTCCTGCAAGAAATGCTACTGCCCGAGTGGAGGTACCAAAGAAAACCACCTCAACCCCTAATACAGGCAAGAGGGGGAGAGACATGGCTACGAAGCAAAATCAATCTGTTGAAAAACAGAGAAAGATAGTAAATGCACATCAATCTAAAATTAGTAAAAGTGGAATAAATCCACAGCCCTCTTCAAGTGCACATAGTAATGAACAAGGGCCATCGGAAAACACAAGGATCATTGATAAGGGAAATCTTGATGAATCTTTGAAAATAAATGAACTTGCCACAAACTACATCGAAACTGGAAAATCATATGATAGAAAGTCTACTATTGTCGACATATATTTTTCTGAACAAATTGCTGATATTAAAAATGATCCAGATCCAAAATCCATGGTTGAGTGCAAAAAGCGCTCGGACTGGAATCAGTGGAAAGAAGCAATACAAACAGAAATTGCCTCGCTTTATAAAAGAAAAGTATTCTCGAAAGTCATGTCAACACATCGTGGTGTCTTCCCTGTTGGATACAAATGGTTCTTCATTCGAAAACGAAATGAGAAAAATGAAGTGGTGAGATACAAAGCAAGGCTAGTAGCACAAGGTTTTTCGCAAAAACCTAGAATAGATTATACAGAAACCTATTCCCCAGTGATGAGTGGCATCACTTTCCGATATTTAATATCTCTAGCAGTACAAAATCATCTATCTATGCAGTTGATGGACGTCGTGACCGCATACATATATGGGTCATTAGATTCAAATATATACATGAAGGTTCCGAATGGAATAAATGTACCGGATCCAAAGGCAAATCGTAACATGTATTGTGTAAAATTGTAAAAGTCATTGTATGGCTTAAAACAATTAGGGCGTGTGTGGTACAAACGCTTAAGTATTTTCCTTTCCAAAAAGGGATACACTAATAATGATGGTTGTCTATGTGTTTCCATTAAGAAATCCACATCAGGTTTTTGCATCATATCAGTATATGTTGATGATCTTAACATCATTGGAAGTGATATTGATATAAATGAAGCACGTCATCATCTAAAGACGGAATTTGAAATGAAAGATTTGGGTAAAACCAAATTTTGCTTAGGTTTACAACTTGAGCATTTGCCCTGTGGCATATTCGTATATCAAGAAGCCTATGTCCAAAAAATATTGGAGAAGTTTAATATGGATAATTCATATCCCTCCAAAACTCCTATGGTTGTGAGATCTCTTGACATGGAGAAAGACCCATTCCGACCTAGAGAGGAGAAAGAAGAGATTTTGGGTTCAAATTACCCATATCTAAGTGCAATTGGTGCGCTTATGTATTTAGCAAATAGTACCCGGCCGGACATTGCATTTGCAGTGAATCTACTTGCAAGATACAGTGCTGCTCCTACTAAACGTCATTGGACAGGAGTAAAACATATCCTTAGATATCTCAATGGTACAAGAGATTTTGGTCTTTTCTACGAAAGAGGCCAAGACTCGACTTTAATTGGATATACAGATGCTGGCTATCTTTCAGATCCTCATAATGTCAGATCTCAAACAGGCTTTGTTTATTTATATGGTGGAACAACTATCTCTTGGAAATCAACCAAACAAACTTTGGTAGCCACTTCCACAAATCATTCTGAAATAATTGCTTTATATGAAGCTTCCAAAGAATGTGTATGACTTCGTAGAATGATTAATCATATACTACAATCTTGTGGTATAGGTTCTATAGAATCACCTACCATTATCTATGAAGATAATGCAGCTTGTGTTATTCAGATGGAAATTGGTTATATTAAGAGCAATATCACTAAGCATATAGCTCCAAAATTATTTTTCCCTCATGAATTACAAAAGGATGGAGAAATAAATATATTGCAGACTAAATCATGCGACAATCTCGCAGATTTATTCATTAAGTCCCTACCGTACTCCACATTTTCAAAATATGTTGAAGGTATAGGTATGAGAAGACTTAGAGATCTGCAAAATTCAGGGGGAGTAACTCTCACCGATACATAACAAGTTCACATCATATTGCACTCTTTTCTTTATGCGGTTTTTCTCTCACAAAGAGTTTTTATCATATAAAGTTTTTAATGAGACAATATTAATACAAGCGTATACCATATCACTCTTAATTTTCCCACAGGGTTTTTGTAAGGTGATATGAGGTATAGTAGAAATTTTAAATGCAGGATTTTCATTTGATGGACTCAATCAAGGGGGAGTATTAAGGAAAAAATGATTTCGTCCACGTCAGCAATCCGGAGGAGGAAACACACTTAATATCAAAGGTGGAGATTAACAAGATCGACGGTCATTAGTTAATAAGATTAGTGTTAATAATATTCCTTTATGTAAATCATGTTCCCGAACAGGCACCCCTCTCCCTCTCTCCTACGACGAGGAAACCGTCCTTAGCGAATGGACAAGTTTTCTGTCATTTCACTATGTATAAATACACACCATCATTGAATGAAAAGGATACGCATCATTTGCTTGAGTCCCTTCGTTTTCTGACAGGGGCGGAGAGTGCCCCTGGCGGCAGCGTGGTGGGGTAATGAGTTGTGGCCTGTCTCGAACTGTTCCGCAGTCTCGACTCAAACCCAACCAGTCCATGTCTCGATGAGACGATGACCATCCCCTCCCCTCCAAAAAAATAAAACGCCCATGCATATATCCAAATAAAGAAACCCAACCATAAAATCCGGTTTTGCCCCAAACCGTCGCGGACGACGACGGGTCCACTCGTGACTCGTGCCCCCGTGGCCCCACCACCAAATGTGAACTGGCCGCAGGAGATCCGCGACTCCGCGTGGCGAGCCGCTCGTTGCACGCCAGAGGAGCCGCGCTGATCTTAGCGAGATGTTGTTGGGACAGCTAGGTAAAAGCCACCCCCCTCGGGCCTCGGCCTCTCGCTCCTCTTCCATTGTATAATCCTCTTCCCTCCTCCACCCACTTCACCTGGCACACTAGTGGCCACTGCACTGGTAGTAGTAGCCCAGTACTGGCACCGCTCTAGCCCAGATCAAAGCTCGGGAGAAGAGGGAGAGGAGGTAGTGCAACATAAATCCCGAGTCCCACCAAATCGCAAGTCCTAGCAGCTTCCGGTCTGCAACTGCAACGCCGCGGGCTTGAGTGCGAGAGTGCGCGTGGGGGATGAGGCGGGTGGCACCGGCGATGACCGCCGCCAGCAGCGCTGCTGGCGGCGAGGAGACGGCGGTGGTGGAGAAGACGCTGCTCAACGGGGACGTCTACCGCGGCGGCTCGCCGCACGGGAAGGGCAGGTACGTGTGGGCCGACGGCTGCATGTACGAGGGGAACTGGCGGCGGGGCAAGGCGTCCGGGAAGGGCCGCTTCTCGTGGCCGTCGGGCGCCACGTTCGAGGGGCAGTTCCGCAGGGGCCGCATCGACGGGCAGGGCGTGTTCGTCGGCCCAGACGGCGCCACCTACCGCGGCGCGTGGGTGGCGGACCGTCGCCACGGCCTGGGCAACAAGACCTACGCCAACGGGGACTGCTACGAGGGCCAGTGGCGCCGCAACCTCCAGGACGGCCACGGCCGGTACGTCTGGGCCAACGGCAACCAGTACATCGGGGAGTGGCGCGCCGGGGTGCTCTCCGGCCGCGGCGCGCTTATCTGTGCCAATGGCAGCCGCTACGACGGCGTCTGGGAGAACGGCGTGCCCAAAGGGTCAGGGGTCTTCACGTGGCCCACCGGCGGCTCCTGGCCTGGGAGCTCGGTAGACCTGCCGGCCATGAGCGCCACTTTCTTCGCGCCTCCTGGTGCTGTTGCTGTGAGTAGGAGGTCTTCTGTGGAGGGCGTGGGGGACAAGGCGACCCCGCGGATCTGCATATGGGAGTCGGAGGGCGAGGCTGGAGACATTACCTGCGACATCGTCGACGCGCTCGAGGCGTCTATGCCTATGCTCTTCAAGGAAGCCGCGGCTATCGCGGGTGGAGCAACTTACATGCGATCAGCCAGCGGAGTCCCACGCTGGGCGTCGGCGGTGGCAACCACGCCGCAGAGTAAACGACCCGGGCGGACCATATCCAAGCGACACAAGAATTACGAGCTTATGCTGCAGCTGCAATTAGGCATCATGTGAGGTTTTGGTAGCTCCGTGTTCTCACAATGTGGTCTGGTTTTTGGAGAGGATGTGCAAATGGAGGTTTTATTATGGTTCTGCATCCTGCAGGCATTCCGTGGGGAAGTCTTCGGCTGTGCCGATGCGAGAACTGGAACAGGGAGATTTTGATCCAAGGGAAAATGCTTTGTCCTGGACAGAGTTCCCACCAGAGGGTTCGAAGGCCACACTGCCGCATTCAACTGGGTACTTCTGCTGGAAGGACTACTGCCCCATGGTGTTCAGGTTTTTTGTCTTCGACTCCTGATCTACCATTTCATCTGTGTGTGCTGCCGTCTGCACATCTTCTCTATTAATTAACTCTGGTGTCGTATTCTGCATTGCAGGCATTTGAGGAAGTTGTTTGCTGTGGATACAGGGGATTACATGCTTTCGATCTGTGGCAATGATCCTCTGAGGGAGCTGTCTTCGCCTGGGAAAAGCGGGAGCTTCTTTTACCTTACCCAAGACGACCAATTCATGATTAAGACAGTGAAGAAATCAGAAGTCAAGGTAGCGTTTCTGTTTTCCATTGATGTGAACATGCTAATTATCTGCACGAAATTGTATACATACTTTGAAGTACTTAGAATTGTAGCTAGTTACTTAATTTCATTTTCTCTATTAAAATTGGATTGTGGAATTGGTATTAGATTGAGGAGATGGTTTTTTTTCTTGTCGAGCTCCATGTTGCCATGCCTAGTTATGTGTCGTTCTACACATGTTAAAAAAGTGCTACTAAAGTACCAAGTACAATTAGTTGCCAAGAAGAAACCTGTTTCTCCTGCTTTTGCGGAGGGGCTAATTTCCTGCTATTTCGTTGCTGTAGCTGCTACTTAAGATGTTAAATAGCTACTGCAAACATGTCGATCGATACAAGAACTCATTAATCACGAGGTTCTATGGTGTACACTGTGTGAAGCGCCATAATGGACAGAAGGTGTGATATCTAAAACAATTTTCTTTTAGCGCAAATTTTCACAACAGCCATAGTTCTAACACTTCTTTTTTTCTAGGTCCGATTCATTGTCATGGGTAATCTGTTCTGTTCTGAATACCAGATTCATCGCCGTTTTGATTTGAAAGGTTCATCATATGGACGAACAGCAGACAAGTTTGAAGATGAGATTGATGAGACAACTACACTCAAGGACTTGGACCTCAATTTTGTCTTCCGGTTGCAGAAATCTTGGTACACCGATCTCCATGAGTAAGTCCTTCTAAAACTTATAGCGCATCAATGATACTTTCACTGGAAGCTAATTCCTACAGAGTTAACTGTGCAGACAATTGAGACGAGACTGCGATTTCTTGGAATCAGAAGGGATTATGGATTACAGTTTCTTGATAGGAATTCACTTTTGTGATGACATCTCTGCCTCAAAGATGGGATCCTCTACTTTTACTGCTTCTCCAAGTAAGTCATGGCTTGTTTGATCTGGACCTTGACAGGGTCAGATACCTGTTATAATCGTTGTGTTGATCCTTAATCAGAGCGTTTAATCAAGAGTGAATCATTTCAAGGTGGTGGCACAACAGAGCTTTGCTTCTCAGATGATGCTTTTGATATGGTACCTGATTGCAGCCGGTATGTTACAGCATTTTATCTAGGGATCTATGCTCTGTTGCAATTTTTATGTATCACATTTGCATATCATCACTGCTGTTACCGGCATATCACTTTGCTTTATGTGATCTTAGAAATTGGATAGTCCATTCACTTCACCTACCATTTTATAATCGTCACAGTTTAGTTTTTTAATA
The DNA here is from genome assembly GCF_902167145.1 of Zea mays. NCBI lineage: Eukaryota > Viridiplantae > Streptophyta > Magnoliopsida > Poales > Poaceae > Zea > Zea mays. The sequence continues at coordinate 272,033,928 of NC_050096.1, read as the reverse complement.
AACTGAGAATCTAATATCTATAAACTAAGTCATAAACTAGTATGTTTGGAACCACCTCAATTTCTATAAACCAGTTTCTTAGAAATTTGGTGCTTCCAAACAGGGCCCTAGTTGTTCGCTTATGTGTATCAGAGAATGATATTTGCCTCTTCTAGTTAAAAACATCCAATGCTCCAGACCTCGAAATAATATAGTTTAGCTTGTTCTCTAATGTCCCCTGGCAACATCTTGTTTTTCAGGAAATCTTTGATTAGACTGGGCGCACACATGCCAGGCCGGGCAGAGCAAGCATCCAGAAGGAGCGGGTTCGTATTCCCAAACCAGACCGGCGAAGTGCACGACGTGATTCTCTTTTTCGGGATAATTGACATCCTTCAGGATTACAGCGTCAAAAAGCGGCTCGAGCATAGTTACAAGTCATTGCAGACAGACCCCAACTCGATCTCTGCCGTGGAACCCAAGCTCTACTCGAGGAGGTTTCAAGAGTTCATCGGCAGAATTTTCGTGGAAGATGGCTAACACGCATTGGGTACAGATTAACCGGTGGAGCAGCAGCTCATCGGCGGCTAGGTAACTAACCGTGAAGCCTCGGGTCAGCGGTGAAGGGGATCTGAGTTCGAAGCAAACTTGCCCCGAATTCTCTCCGAAAACCATTCGAGTGGCTGGATTTTTGAAGCGCAGCCATGGGATCGGATGGTTTTGTCTGTAAATTATGTGATTGGTTCTTCCGGCTACATTATAGCAGCAGTTTGTTTGTCCTCCTTAATTTAGTTGGAGGTTTTTTTATCTTCACCCCCCCCCCCCCCCCCCCCCCCCCCCCCCCCCCCCCCCTTCCCCTTCTGTATATCGGTCCGATGTGAAGAATCGGGCAGTGAGTTTTGTTTCCAGAAAGGATTATTTAAGGGCTTTATAGGGTGCATGGGATTGATGGACATATAATCCATGGATTATATGATACTTACAAGGCATTATATGTCCCTTGATCCCATCCAATCTGCATGTAACCAAAGTCATAAGGCTGCGGCAGGCAGTGAATAATAAGATCGTGTACAGATACACCTTGATCCTGGGAATGGGTGGATTAGAATTCAATTCAGCGTCGTCATGACCCGTGGGTCCCAGATCACGGCTTCTCCCTCTTCACCTTTGTGCTGTTTGTTTCTTTTCCCAGTGTTTATTGTATCTTGCCATAGCTTTTTTGCAGGCTCGAATGAGGTATGAGGAGAGACATCGGGGAAGCTTGCAACTCCTTGACCTGAGTGGGTGTGAATGTGTGATGTGTCAGAGAGAGAGAGAGAGAGAGAGAGAGATGAGTATTGGAAGTGGGAAAGAAGTGATAGAGGGTGGGGACATGAAAAGATGGGCACCGGGGCACAACACAACAGATAGTTACTAGATTGGAATGCTGATCTTGACTATCCTTTTCATACGTGTGAACGGCCAAACCTCGAAATCTCGAATCTCTTCGCTGATACCAGCAGCTAATTCTGTTTACCACAAAAAGTTTTCGGTCTCCGGTCCCCGAAGCGATCAGGGAATCAGGCCCCACACAGGGGCAGCCGGGTTCGTTTTTCCTGGGCTGCACCTGCACACGCGTCTCGAGCTTTGGCCGGCACGATTCGTGAGCTAAGGCTGTCTTCAACGGACCCTATGTTTACAGAAAGAAGTTTAAGAATAAAGGATCTGCTGAAGACGGATAGATAGATGGCCGGAGGCGTATTAGGGATAATGCCATCGTGCTGCTCCACTTACAAATAATTTATTTTGATCTAAGTAGGATCTAGTCTACTTGCCAGCAGATTACAGCACCTCAGTTGGAAATGCTCTCCCAACTTTTTTGGATTTTAGCCTTTTTCGGGTTTTTTTTTGCACAACTATGTCCTTTGCAGTTTCATTTCAAAAAATGTACCACAACTTCGGCGTCATCATCATTTGCGCCGAGGTAACGCACAACGACGCCAGTACCATTGGCGTCAACTTTTCCTACGTGGCAGACGATGTGACAAGTCTCAGAGGGTCGGCGCCATAGATCTTGGCGCCGACCCCCTGAGACTTGCCATATCGGCTGCCACGTAGGAAAAGTTGGCGCCAATTATGTCGGCGCCACTATGTGTTACCTCGGCGCTAATGATGACGACGCCAAGGTTAGGCTCCATCTTTTAAAATGAAACTACAATGAACATAATTGTGCAAAAAAACCCAAAAGGGCTAAAATGCAAAAAAGTTGGAAATGCTCTTCAGTTGGGCTCGGCTCATGGGAATCTCCCCTCTGACTCTTTGCTCTTGGGGGCTGTGCAAGCCTATAGCTGGATGCCACGTGGATCTATGGAAGGTTAGTGCCTTGGTGGTGGGCTTGCCCTGGGGGCTGGGGTACAAGAAAAGGAGATTTGTACTTTGGACTAACCTCATAGTCATAGATGGTTGATTATTAGACGGGACTCATCTAAGCTTATTTGTCAAGCCAGCTCTCCAAGAAAGCTTCGTTTGGCATAGTTTTATTTGGTAGCCACTACATACATATACGTGTTCAAATTGCGCCCTCCGATGAAAGCTTGAGTTTGATTCTGTGACTGATGCACTGGTTTTCTTTCTCCACAAGAACTTGACTAGAGAATCCATTTTTTGTGTGATGATAATTTTATGACCAGGTGTCCTCGACCCCACCCCATCGGAGGGGGGGGGGGAGAGAGTAGAATATAATTGTAAAATTGTCTCTTAGGGCTAATTTGGAAACCCCAATTTCCCACGGGATTTTCATTTTCTCAATGGAAATTAGTTTATTTTTCCTTAAAAAAATATAAATCCCTTGGAAAAATGTATTTTCCAAACAAGCCCTTAATATTACTCTCTTTGACTTCGCAAATCTCCAAAAAAGGTACATGTCTTGAGGTTAAGGGCATCTTTAATTCACCATTTATTATTTATCAAAAAAAAGCTATCCTAATGCTATTCCCAATCTATTGTATCTTATCGCAAGATCCAAAGCTGACATGTCACATATAACTGCATAAGATACAACTATCCCAATCTATGATACCATAGATTGTTTCTTGATCTTCTACATAACATTAGGTACTAGCATATACGAGAGTAGGAGATGTGGACCAATTGAATTATTCAAATTTCAATGTCTAAGATCCCGCGCCCGAACAGTATATCTCTCAAGATGCAGCTTTCTCCTCTTTTCTTCTTAACTATCTTGCCATGTCATGGGACATGCTTATGTGGCATGTATTAAATGAGTATGTATGTTGCTATGGATTAGAAAAAGCCTATCAAGCTGGCTGCAGAGGCGGCGGCCGGGACACGCTGAGGGCACCATGTCCTTTGTGGTAATGCTAGGACCACATGTGTATCGGCGGTCAACATGAAAATGCTTATTTGTGACTGTTAATTTGGGATTAAAGCGAACTTTTTAAACTGACACAACTGAAATATATAGAGACAAAAATATCGTAGAATCAGTATAGTAGAAGCCAGTACAGATTAAAACCAACCTACCAAGCTGATTATTCTCTAACCCCGCGCAGCAACCAGGTTATCGTCCACGACACAGATGGGGTAGTAGTGCGTGCGGCGTGCCCAACACTTTCCGTACGGCTCGACCCGTATTGTCGTCTCCTACCCGATACGTTCTACGCACGCCGTCTGACCACATCTCTGTGGGGGACCCTTTATGCCTACTACGCCTTGACAATGCAGAACTTGTAGTACCTTTTATTAGGTCAGGTGACAACATTTTTCCCCCGGTTTTATTGACTGTTCTTCGCGGGCGCGGCGGTGTCAGTTCGAGCAAACAGACGATTCGCTGCATTTGGCATCCAATTTTGCTTTGTTTGTTTTGCGTGGCAGAGCGAGGTTCGTCGATACGCCGTAGGTAGGATCGTACACGTACGAAGGAGGGGGCGACGCTATACTACTAGCGGTGGGGCCCGCCTATCTGGCGTGGCTGTGCCTGGGCACGCCGGGAAGGGGAGATCTCGGCAAATCCCAGGCCATGCCTGGAAAAGCAATTTTTTTCTTCTTCATATGGTTATGGTCAATGGAGACCGGGGCAGACGTGCTGGAGATTCTAGGATTTCTTCACCTGCTCCGGGCTCCGGTCTCCGGGGATTGATTTTTTTTCCCTCTTGGGTTGAGTTCCTGGCTTCCTGCTGTAAATTAAAGAAGACGAAAAAAAAAACTGGGGATGGGGAAGCACTAGGCCCTGCCTTTTGCGCCTCCGGATGTAGGGAAGGGGGAAGCTCGCGCGGATTCCCTGCGGTGAGCACGACGATGCGTCCGTTTCTGCCGTCCCAGGGGCCGGGACGAGTTGGTGGTGGATTTTGACGCGGTCTTCCCGTGCCCGTCCGATCGGTGATGAGTTCTTGTTGACGTATGCGGGCCGGCCGGCCGGGCTGGTTCTGTACGTTGGAAGGACGAAGTGTATGGTGATTGGTGTGGACGTGTGGTGGTGCGGCTTTTCAGACGTGACGGACGGACGAGCCTCGGTTCGTTGTCACTCGCGCGCGGGAACGAACGCTGTTGCCGAAGAGAACGGCGGCACGCATGCACGCTACTACAGCGAGGCGCGAGGGCAATACGGCATACCGTACGTGAGACGATGCCTGTGACAGACAGTACGTGCGCATGCATGCATGCATGGGCGCACTGGTCACTGGACCACCTCGGGTCTGGTCTCTGGCGCGCGCGTACGGACATGGACTGGACTGGAGCAATGCGTCGTGAGCAGTGGTTATCACTAAACAGGCTCCTGAGGGCACGGCAGTCAGAGACTATTTTCCTGTACAGCACACAGTAGCCTTATATTGTCGTGCCGCTGCCGGCTAGTCGGCTACGGTACCAGTGTTGTTCGACACTGCTTTCAGTGCTTACACGATCACGGGAACACTGGGCCGTATCGATACTATACTACTAGTCTACTAGCACCGCCGTGGCGTGCACCCAGCAACGCATGCTAGCTCTGCGCTTGTACTATATAATACTCCAGCATCAAGCATGCATGTCGAGCTGCGCTTGCGATTTGACGTGTCCGCGCGTACAGCTAGCAGTGGCTCACGCGTGGAGCTCTCTGTGCGATGCTCCCTCACCACGCGCACGCGTGCATGCATGCAGCGCTTACCGGGCTTCAAAACAGTGTTAGCGCTAACGTATATAATTGGCGGTGTAGTTTATTTCTCGATTTTTTTTCCCAATCACGGACGGTCACGGTAATCCTAAAGCCTTGTTCGTTCACGTGGGATTGGTGGGTCGGAACGATTTCTAACCGGATTGTTTCTCTAATTTATATAAACTTTGATTAGCTCAAACGATTTCGAGTCCAATCCGACACAAACGAACAAGATCTAATAAGTGTATTGGATGGATGCTGTGCTGGACTGCTGGTGTACTACTCTACTCCTACTACAATAGCGTGGCCACTACCACTGACAGTCTACTAGACTACTACTACAGCCTACACATAAGGCGGGCCTGCAGGGCTATTGCATGCGCCCGATCAGAGTCTACTTGTTTGTCCCGCTCTACGGGTTCACAGGTCGTGCTCGTGCTTCTACTTGTACGTAGTACGTATATACGATCGAGGAGCTGCTGCGCCTGCGCGAGTCCATCCCTGCACGACACGACGGTCTGCAGCACTGTGTCTGTGACGTATCTGGCGCCCGAAGCGCTGCTGGCTCCCACGTTCGGACGAATCTCCCTGCCAGTCTGCCACGGACCCGGAACATTTGTACCCCCGTCCATCCGGTACCCTTTTCGCGCCGCGCGACACGGCCATCGGCCAATGCGCCCTGGGGGTCTGGAGCTTTTGCGTGAGGCAGGCAACAGTACCGGGATTGCGACTTTTGTCGCCGGTGAAGACTGGGATAGCGGATCCAGAAATCTTCGAGAACATGGGGAAAAATAGTTTCACCTACTGGCTGTTTGGTTCATATATTTGTAACGTAATAGATAACTGATAACGTTAAATAATGTTTGTTTTAGTACAACCGTAATCAGATACTACACTAAAATTTAGGAACAATTGGATCTATACCATTAAAAGATCCAAACTTTAGATATATACCATGGACCCCACATGTCATTGACTCATGTGGACCCACATGTAAGTAAGATAGTAATGGTATAGATCCAAAGTGGTGATCTTTTAATGGTATGGATCCAAATTTCCCTAAAATTTAATACCAGCCTCACTACAGTAAACGAAGAAATTTCCGACGGCTAAAACCGTCGGACATAAGATTTAGACCGTCGGAGATAAGCTATGTCCAACGGCATTAACTTATCTCCGACGATTTCAAGCCGTCGTGGATAACGCGTCGGAAATAGCATTATATCCGACGGCAGCCGTCGGACATAGCGTATGTCCGACGGCCCCATCGAACCGTCGGAGATAAGGTGGCGTAACCGTTTCACCCGCCGCATGGGCCCACAGCTGTTACGTCCGACGGTTTAAAGCCGTCGGACATAACATATAGCATATCTCCGACGGTTTTAAGCCGTCGGACATAACATATACCTTATGTCCGACGGCCTACACTAAGCCGTCGGACATAACATTTTTCAGAAATTGCACAAAAATCTGAAATTTAAAAAATCTGACATTTGCAAATACAAAACAGATTTCATACACATATACACATTCACATTAACAAATATACTCACATAAGTATACACATTCACAAATATAATCACATAAGCATTCACATTCACAAAATTTAACATAACGACATAGTTCCAAATGGTTGCAACTAGTGTTTACATAAACATAGTTGTCCAAACTCCAAAATGAACATTATTCGACGGATAGGCTTTCACATGAAAGGTTGCAACAAGTGTTTTACATCATTTTCACTCATATCCATCGCCACCTCCTCCGGCTGGACTATGCGTGCTGAAAAGATTGTTCACCCACGAATGTGTTGTGTCGTCCTGACCAGACCCATCTCCAGGTGCGGCAACTGAAGCGGGTGGTGTCTGAAATCCCTATAACACAAGCACATGAAATAGTAACCACTCAGTTGTTCATTTAAACACATAAGACATCTATGAACATGTCACACACGCATACGTGTACATACCATAGGGAATTGTGACGGAGGCGGAGGCGGTGGTGGAGGCGCCAACATTGGCATTGGCAGTGCAAAGTCCGGAGGCGGCATCCCATATGTCGGCATGGGGACGCCCGCTTGTTGGGCTAGTTGCTACAAATTATATACAAGTCATTGTTGAGCAAACAAGATACACATCAAGTGTTTTGCAAAATAAGCTACAAAATGTTACTTCAACTTACCGAGAGAAGAGCTTGATTTTGGGCCTGGAGGCTTGCATAATACTCGTCCCTCTTCTTCTGGTACTCGGCTTGTTGTCTCTGGTATTCAGATTGTTGCCTCTGGTACTCCAATTGTTCCCTTAAGACTGATTGATGGTACTCTGCCTGTTGACGCAACACCGCAAGCTCTATCTCATGGGCTGCTGATCGTGAACGGGACGACTATGAAGACGACGATGTGGATTGTCGTCCACGGCGTCTCAGCTCTCTGGAATCAATCGTAGAATCAAAAATACCCAACCTACAAGAGTGAACCATGCACTTAGTATAGTAACTCATGGCTCAGTTGAATCGCAAGCATATGATGACAATTTTGAAAACCAAATCAAATAATCTCACCGTCCATGGGCTTGTCCTCCTGCACTAGCATATGCTGCCTGAGGGTCGATTGGCTGGCTCCTCCAATCGTACTCCTCCCCATGGCGTTGAACCATCTCCTGCCCATACGAAGCCTGGAGGCAAACAATATCAAATATAAGTGCATAACCCCTATGCCATTGCAAACAATATCAAACACATAATAGAGTATCAAAAACTCACTAGACGGTCGGTGGCCGTCTGAGTGCATAACACATCAGGATTCTGAGGATCAGAACCCCTATGGCCTTGCATATACACCTCCACATTCGTGGGCGTACGGCCGGATTTGACTTCCTGTACATAAAAGTTATATTGACACATTTCTATGTAATTCAAAGTTACGACAAACTGAGACTTACCATTCGCTTAGCCAAGCGCACATGACCATCACCGCCGTAGTTGTGGAATGACTCAGTTCCACGGTTTCCCCTGTTCCTTTCGGAAATGGCACGAAACTCAGGGGAAGCCCACCATCTGCACAATGCCCGATAACCGTCTGATCGGGTGGCCATCCACGGCACCGACACCTACATGAAATTTTTTAAATAAAGCAAGCAAATACATGGCTTCGTGCGATATGAGAGGCAACAACCTGTTTACCTCTAGGTATTGCTCCTCCGTCAAGTAAATTGATGACCACTCGGCCTTTGTATTTGGCATCGGTCGATCATCAGCATTTGCTCTGTACCATGCCTTTATAGCCTGAATTCGTGCATAGTACATTGCATCTGCAACGACATCGTTCGCGTTATACTCAAACACGTAACGAGCGTTCATATCATATGATCCATCGTCCGGCAACTTGTACCGTTTCTGCAAAAACCATAGTGTTATCATAAAAGCAAACATATATGGAATAACTAAAATAATATAAACAAGTCATACCCAGAATGCATCCCAAACTAGTGCTTGTGTGTTGCCAAACGTTCTACAGACACCATAGCGATAATGCTCTCAAGTGGTGGCGGGGACAGACTCGCCAGTAGGCAAAGTCACAAGACCAGGCCAGTGCAGACGAACAAGATTACCAAGAACCATGTTCACCTGCCTGTAGTGTCCTGTGCCTGTGAACGAGTCGTCGATCCAAGTCCTGCAAACAGAAATCAATGTAGAAATTAAAACATAACTTTCAATAATATTTAAGCAAAGATATGTCACTCACTTTCCACTAGGCTTTATCAAAACCCGAGATTCGGGTGGAAGCTCTGGAGGTGGTCCAACAAAATGCAGCTTCCTCGTTCTCTTAACTCGAGAAGTTCCAGACCCAGCTGCAGAATCTCCACCAGCCCCAGAATCCCCAGCCCCAGAATCCCCACCAGCGTCGTCTCCAGCATCATCTCCCACATTATCTCCACCATCATCTTCAACATCATCTCTTGCATGATCCTCTACCACTGGTTCCTCAATTTCAGCATCCTATGAAACAAATAACTTACATCATACAATATTAAGTAACTCAAATAATGTAATTTAACAACTAACTTACATCTTGTGGAGGCAAATGTTCTGCCAGCGCTCTCCGTCTGCTCATGGTAGAACCTGTGCCCTGAAAAACTGAATCCTCACCCCTCGAGCTGCTCCTCGAGCTACTCCTCGACCCAAGCAAACTACGAGCTAAAGACTTCATTTTCTTTGACATCCTATTTTAACAAAAACAAGTTAGTACATAAATCGACAATAAAATAATAAAATATGCAATAAAATCATAAAATATGCAATAAAATCATGATCCATACTCGTCAATCGTAATCGTAATCAAAATCAGGATCTAGTTGCTTTCGTCGATTTAATGGACGCCAAGTAGCTTTCTTCTTTCTCGTCACTCGTTTTCTTTTTGGGGGAACCTCTACATCATTTTGATCGCCTAATAAAGATTCTTCCAACATTTCAGTTTGTACATTAAACGTGCTTGTAAGTTCTTCGTCTTGGAAAATCTCAGCAGCCCCCACTTCCTGCTCGATTTGACTTTCAACATAACCAGCATCACCAGGAGCATATAGTCGTTCACGCGGATTAACTTTGTACACTACCCTCCAATCAACCAAACCGTTTTTCTTAGATGGATATGTCATATAATACACCTGCTCGCATTGGTGGGCAAGGATTATAGTGTCGTGGCCTTTTAATCTATCGTTGTGTTTGACTTCCACCATGCCATATTGATTTTCTCGCGTTGTATTTGGAGAAAACCAATCACAATCGAAGAACACCACTTTGAGTTGTTTATCTCCAAAAAACTTGTACTCGATTATATCATTAATGACTCCATAATAATTAGTCACCTTCCCTTCATCATCGACAGCTCTAGTTACAACTCCGGAGTTTGTCGTGGCTGCTAGAGGATGATCATCTTCGAACCTTGTGGAACGGAATCTAAAACCATTGACATCATACCGACCATAACGTCTGCCAGTTACTGCTCCTAGGGATAATTGTCGAAGGTCCGGGTGTATATTGTCATTTTTATCTACATAATCTCGAAACCAACACAAGAAATTAAGTCCCCCATCTTTTCCCTCTCGACGAATCTGGTCACGTTCACAGCCAGAGATGCAATTTTGAGAATCAAATTCCCTGTTAGTACAAGGAAACAAACCTTTTAGTATCACAACAAAAATTCTAGCGGCAATGACTAAAATAAACTTTACACTTACAAGAGAAACTGACTCATCTCTTCCATGTTGTTATACATGTAGAGTAAAGCAGTCTTCCATTCGTCGTTGGTGAAACAGTATGTTGTGTTGGGTCCTACAGTTTTGCCCCTCCATTGAAAAATTTCAATATCACTAATAGGGGGCTCATCGACATGATACCGCAACGTATGGGCATTGACATTGTGTTCCTCTGCAAAGTACAGGCCCGTGAACGATGTTATCTCTTTGTATTTGAATTCTTCAGCGATGCACCCTTCAACTCGTCTCTTATTACCAACCATTGCACGTAGCTTCTTTAGTGTCCTTTCGATGTGATACATCCATCTATATTGCACAGGACCTCCTAACTTAGCTTCGTATGGTAGGTGAACAAGTAGATGTTGCATCGGATTGAAGAAACCTGGTGGAAATATTTTTTCAAGTTTGCATACCAAAATCGGTATTTCTTGCTCAAGCTTCTCCATCATCTTTTTCTTTATTTCTTTGGCACAAAGATGTCTATAAAAGTAGCTTAGCTCCGCTAATGCTTTCCAGACATCATTTTTTACAAAACCACGAAACATAACAGGAAGGAGTCTTTCCATTATTATGTGGTAGTCATGACTCTTCAACCCAGAAAACTTGCCCGTCTTCAAATTCACAGACCTTCTAAAGCCTGCGGCGTAACCATCTGGGAACTTTAAGTTTTTCAACCATTTCATCAATTGTTTCTTCCTTTTAGGTTTAATACTGAAAGGAGCACGTGGCTTCTTCTGATTCTCTCCTATCTCCATAGTTGGTCTTCTACAGATTAAGGCCAAGTCTTTCCTTGCCTTAGGGTTGTCTTTTGTTTTGTCGGTGATATTCATGCAAGTGCTGATAATGCTTTCACCCATATTTCGTTCCTGGTGCATGACATCAATGTTATGCATTAGAATCAAGGCTTTCATATAAGGGAGTTCCCATAGACCACATTTGTGAGTCCAATTATGCTCGGTTCCATAACCTTCAAAACGATTTCCATGTTCGTTTAGTTTCAAATCATTAAGTCTCGCGAGAATCTCTGGACCACTTAGACGCTTGGGTGGTCCCCTCGTCACAATCGTGTCCTTTTTAAAAGCGTTCCTATCGAACCTGAACGGGTGATCCTCTGGCAAAAAACATCTATGGCAATCGAAGTAACATATCTTTCCACCAAACTTTAGTCGAAAGCATAAAGTGTCTTCAACGCATATAGGACATGTCAAAATCCCATGACAACTCCATCCAGCAAAGATACCATAAGCCATAAAATCATGAATAGACCATAAAAACGCGGCTCTCAAGTTGAACTTCTGTTTCTTGTAACAATCGTACGCCTCGACTCCTTCCCACAAAATTTTCAATTCTTCAATCAGGGGTCTCATCATCACATCGATCTTTGTTCCAGGATGATCCGGACCAGGTATTATAAGACACAAGAAAATAAATTCATATTTCATGCAAAGAGCTGGTGGAAGGTTGTATGGAACAGCAAAGACGGGCCAACATGAGTACGACGTTGCAGTTAGATTGAATGGCGAGAAACCGTCTGTTGCCAAACCGAAGCGGACATTCCGCACTTCATCAGCAAAGCTGGAATCAAAAGCATCTAGTGCCTTCCATGCATCTGTATCAGCTGGGTGCACCATGACATTTGGATTCTCACGTACCCCTTCTTTGTGCCACCTCATGTGTCTGGCTGTATTCTTGGAGATGAACAAACGTTTCAACCGAGGTATGAGAGGCATGTAACGAAGCTGCTTACGTGCAATCTTCGTAGTCACGGTCAAACCATCGTCGTTTTCAACCTCAACGAATCTACGCTCACCACATACAGTACACTTCTTCTCACCTGCGGTCTCCTTCCAGAAAAGCATACAATTATTTTCACAGACATCGATTTTTTCGTAGTTCATACCGAGGCGAGATAACAGCTTTTTAGACTGATACATGTCCTTTGGCATCTTGTGATTCTCCGGAAGTACATCACTGATCAAGTTCAAAAGTTCCTTGTAACAGTTGTTTGAGAATGCAAACTTAGACTTAATAGCCATAAGTCGAGTCACAAATACAAGGACGGTCACTTTTGTGTGCTCATGCAACGGCTCTTCGGCAGCTTTAAGGAGCTCGAAGAACTTCTGAACCTCAGGTGTAGCTGGATCCTCAAACTCGGTGGGTTGACCGGGGTTCTCCGAATCGACGGTTAGAAACTCATGGCGTACATCGTCAAGCATCTCTTCCATCCTATCGTAGTCCTCCTCTTCATGTGACTGAACTTCCGATACAATACGAGGAGGTGGGTCCTCACCATGGTGCACCCACACCTCATAGCCTGGCATATAACCGTTCTTGCAAATATGTATCGACATAGTCCTCCTGTCAAGGAAATTAATGTTCCGACACTTGCTACAAGGGCACCTAACATCGGTTCCAGTCTCTGACCGAGCAAAAGCATGGTCGAGAAAAGCATCAGTCTTGGCCACCCACTCACTTGATAGAGCACCTCTTTTCTTCCAACATTCATACATCCATCGACGATTCTCCTCCATACTAGATACGAGACATTAACTTAATTAGATAAGTAATGCACGGAACATCCATTTTTACGAAGAAATCACGCCCCTACATCTGTAGGAAAGGATAGGTCCTAAACCCACCCAGGAGTGACCGACGAGGCCGTGTTTATGACAAGACATGTGGTCGTGCGAAATTTCGGCAGCATAACCCCGTTGTTCTCCAATCGCACGCCTAAAAATGGTGCAATTGGAGAAAAGAGAGGTTATGCTGCCGAAACTAAGCAGGAGCACATGCTTTTGTCATAAACACGGACTTTGTCGGTCACCCCGAGGCTGTCCAATAAAGGGACAATTCCGGCCCAACATACCTCACATGCGTCGCTTGTAAGGTGTGTTGGGCCGAAACGGGTGACGCCTAGGTTTCGTTTGTTCACACTACGATACACTATGATTAACTATAATCATCGTGCATTATTAAATAATTAAACTAATAAACCACAATACAATATTACATACGAAATAACATTGTTATAGATGACAAATCATATAAAATGACCTTATTTCCGAGGGCATAATAATTACCCTCGGAAATTAAAATTTAAATTATCTAAAGTACCACTAAATAAACTAAAACAAGCTACTTTAATTACGTAATCAAATTTTGGTCGTCGGACATAACAAACTAAACAATCAAATGTATTCATACATACAATTCTAATCAAATACATTAATACAAGCATACAATTTTAATAAACAAAATTGCTAATTAAGTATACTCACTTAGCGGGCGTGGGGAGCCGGCCGGCGACGGGCGCACGGGCGGGTGGCGGGCGCACGGGGCCGTTGGCCGGAGCACGGGGCGGCGGCCGGAGCACGGGGCGGCGGCGACCGGCGAACGGGGCGGCGGCGGCAGCCGGAGCATGGGGCGGAGCTCGGGGCGGTGGCCGGAGCACGGGCCGGACCACGGGGCGGCGGCGGTCGGAGCACGGGCGCCTTATCTCCGGCGGCGGCGGGCGGGGCGGCGACCGAGCGCGAGCGTGGCGGCGATGGTGCTGTGCGGGATGGCGGCGGCGGCAGAGAGAAACAGACGGGTGAAAATGAAGACGCGCGGGTCGGATCCGCGCGTTAAAAAGCCTTATCTCCGACGGCTCGGTACGAGGCCGTCGGAGATAACCTTATCTCCGACGGCTCTATACGAGGCCGTCGGAGATAAACACTATTTCCGAGCGCCGGTTGTGGCCGTCGGACATAACCTTATCTCCGACGGCCTCGTACAGAGCCGTCGGAGATAAGGAGGCCGTCGGAAATGCTCTGTTTTACTGTAGTGCCTATTCAAATTTGTTACCGACAATAATCGAACATAAACCATTACTATTTGCGTTACATCAGGTATGCATATTCATCATCACTTACTTGTTGTTAGTTATATTATGATGTAACTCAGCAAATATCATTTGTACATGTATATTAGACCCCTCCAGCTACCTTACCGACGCATGAACAAGACGACGGGTTAGACTTTGTCGAAACCCTCTTCACTAGTGGAGGTATCAACCATCACTCTTCACTGTAATCCGATGGTGATCGACGACTGTGAGCTTCCATGTTATTGTGTTCTGATACTTGAGACTTTTATTATGACTATGTATGAGATATTGTCTCTTATTAGTACTGGATGATGAGATATGTCTTATTATGACTATGGATGAGACTTTTGTAATGTAATTGATAAGACTATGGATGAGACTTTTGTGATGTAATTGATGAGACTATGGATTTAAATATTGTTATGTGATTGTGTGTGAGATATTTTATGTGAAAATATGTTGTGCTATATATCTGTTGATATATTTATTATGTTGTGGAATCTGGTGTAAAATAAAAATAAACAACATTTGTAATGCTGGTCAAATTAACTTCCTAAAGGCTTATTAAGTCGTAGGAAGTTAGCCAGTGCTACAGTCAGAAGTTAGCCAGCTAACTTCCTAGGGGCTACAGTAAGCCGTAGGAAGTTAGTCACGCTGCAGTCAGCCGTAGGAAGTTACTTGTAGGAAGTTAGTCAGCTGACGGCGCTGACGGCGTGAAGCTACTAACTTCTGAGAATCTACTAACTTCCGAGAGGCTTTTTGGCTGTAGGAAGTTAGCTAACTTCCTAGAGGCCTATAGGAAGTTAAGCTAACTTCCGAGAGTTTAGGTAACTTCCTATAGTTTAGACCTAATTTTTTAGGGTTTAGACTCTATGAAGTTTACTATTTTGGTGTAGTGTCACTCACGCCTTAGGTAGCCTACGGGCTACGGTGGTGAGGCCAGCTTGCTAAAGTTCTTGGGTAGACAAAGGTTTTCTCTAGACAAAAGAGGGATCGAAAATATATATATGTTGAGACTTTCAATTCTACTACCATTTCTACGTATAATTTTAGGCTTTTTAGCCTTTAAATGTGGGGAGCAAAAACAGAGGTGAACGGAAGGGAAGAATCAGCGCTGAGCGGCAGCACCTGATCTATGCAAAAGTTGCAAGCCGTTGGGCTGGCGGTCCAAATATTTCCTGCTGCCGCACAGCCGGCGCTAGCCGCGCTCTAGGCTCCGGCGTCCGAGGCCACACAGACACAGTCAACAACACGCGCATGCCTCAGAGCCGCATAGATGGACCGATCGATCGAGTTCTGAACTCCGAAATAACTCGGCGATAGTACAAGGCAACGGTGGCAGTGGCACGCACGGCAACGGCAACCCGATGGAAGGCCTTTATTTGGCACCGGCGTGCACGCCGCGCGCCGAACCACTGTTGGAGCGCCCTGCCGCGAGCATGCAGGTGCAGCGTGCAGCACCTGTGGCATTGCCCTTCCCCGTTGCAGCACAGTGTTCTGCTTGGGTTGCCAGTTGCATTTCTCCATGCCGTCCCCGGTCGGCTTCTCGAGCCCTGTGCATGGATGCAAGCAGGAGCAGCAAGCGGCAGCCGCAGCTCGTCTGCGACCGTGAGCTAGCCTGCAGCAGCGGCCAAGCCAAGGCGGCGGCAGGTTCTTGCTACAGAAGGCTAGAGGCTACTCTTGCCGCACGCTCCAACTACGCCGAGACGTACGTGCGTGTTGTTGTTGCCCGGTCACGTACACGCACTATTTGCTCAGGCCATCTCGTCTGTCCTCCGGCCGCCAGCTAGGAAGCGCCAAGCCGTACGGTGGAGTATATCTCCAAAAGGAATGGTGAATCCGCCGAGCCGGGACTGCGCAAAGGATCGCCAAAGTCGCGTCATCACAGCCGTCGAGGTAGTTGTCGGGTGCGGCCGCGTCAAGCCCTCTCTCAATCCGTATTAATCCCCTCCAATCCATATAGATTAAAAATAACCGAACAGGCCTTTAATAGAAGATAATAGAAGAGCTATGTGCAGCGCCTGATGTGCTGTGCACGCCGGACGGGATGGCGATCCACTTGTTGCAGTGCTTCTCGCTCGTGCGTTGAACTGAACGCACGCACTGCCGGCGCCGAGGCGCGAGGACCTGTGAGATGCATGTTGTTGTGCAGGGGACGAAGTTTTCGAGAGCGTGTCGTGAATCACGCAGATCGGCTTGCAGTGCTCAGTTGCGCACCTACTATTGAACTGTAGTACTACCAGCTGATAGTTGCAACGCTGCACATTGAAGGTGGGCGTAATTTGCCGGAAGATGGACCACATGGGCTGTGCCACTGGCCCAGCGGGCTGACATAGCCCATCCCAACGTTTGAGTCAAATAGCTCACCTAGCGCAAGGTCAATAATTACTCAGTCGTCGAAAATATAAGTCCAATGTGTATCGTACTATCGTGCCGAAGCCAGACTATCATGCTTCATCACATGGAAGTGTAATTAAGAGGAGAGAGAAACTTTCATGGACATGACTGTAACTTGACGAAATGCGTCAGGCACCGGTGGACAAAAGAATTTAATGAACATGTTTTCTATGATCTGGAACTGAACATAAAAAGTGTTTTTTTCTCGTTGATGGGGTCTCCGAATTATGACGAGTGAATTTGAGTTCTCTTTAGGGCTGAGCATTCGGTTTTATTGGTTATTCGGTGCGGATTATTCGGTGTTAAAAAAAGTTTGGTGCTTGGAAAATGGAAACCAAGCTTTTTGTTTAGAAATAAAAACCGCACAATTTAGTGTTCGGTTTTTCTGGTTTCGTTTTGGTACTACCACAATCACCAAACAAGTAGCAAATTAAAACTACAAACATAAAATTGCCTAAAAAACATATTAATAGTTCATCAACAAGTACTTAATAAAACTGCATAAACAATCTAGTGTCGAATAAGAGTAACTAACTCATAGTTCTTAAAAATTAAAATGATATGAGTCTAGGGTTTAGGACCTTATATGAGTTGTTTGTTGGGCATCAAGGTAGGTTTGCTAAATTTCGGTTTTTGCTGTGCGAATATTGGAAACCGCACCAAACACCAAATAGAGCTAAAATCTAAACCACGCCAAACATCAAAAATCAAATATACCACAAATTTCGGTGTATGGTGTACGGTTCGAACGATGTTTGATAATTTTTTGCCCACCCCTAGTTCTCTTCGCAAAACTCCGCCACAACGCACGTGGATTTTTTGCGCCGCCGCTGCTGAGCGTGGCAGGCTTGGCAATCAAACACACTCTTGCTTTGTATCTAGATATTATACATACATTATAACTTAATAGTCTAAAGTTTTACTAAAAATAGGTTCGTTATATTTGTCAAAGCTATTTATAACTTTGTTACAATCTATATCCAGGATTTTACATATTGACAACACAGAATTAAGCCTGCTAAATTTGTTAGAAGAACTTCAATAATATTCTTTGCGCCAAAATGTAGGTTGTTTTAGCTTGACATAGTTTAAAATAAGAGATCCAAATTACTCCTCCATTTTTTTACTATGTTGAGATAATCCCTTAAACTAACAATTGGTTCAATTTACCACTGTTCTTAAGGTGTCGCCTAAGCGACGTCTAGTCGTCGCCTAGGCGTCCGGGCGGTGGTCTATCGCCTAGGCGCCTTGCCCGCCTACCTCGCCTAGGCGTCGCCTAGGCGCCGTCTAGACGTCCAGGCGGTGGTCCAACGCCTTAGACCGCTTTACCGCTTTAAAAACATGCAATTTACTCTATTCAACAAATTATTCAATTTTCACCTTAAAAACATTTTCCTTTTTATTTCACTCTACATAAATTATGTTTTAGTTTCAAAAGTTTATTTTTTATTTCTCTAGAGACAAATTGTGTTTTACTTCCAATTTTTGTGAGGTGATAGAGGATATTATATTGTGCGCAAAAAAATACATTACGATTTTCGTATGATTGTATTTTGTATGATATTATATCTCTAGAGTTATTTTTTATTAATTTTCTAAGCTATCAAAATAGTGGTAAAAAATCAAGATATAATTTCGTAACATAATTTACGATGTTGTGTATCGCAGCATAAATTTTGATATTAAAACTCAAACCTATACATGGAAACTTATGTGGAGAAAAAAATAACAAATCTTGTTAAGAGGTGGACTAGACCAACCAAAATATCGTTAAGGGGTAAACTAGATCAACCAAAATAGTTGGAAGAAATAAATTAAAGCCAATATTAGTTTAGAAGGTTATCTGAACATTGTCCGAGGGAATAATTTGGACTTTACCTAATAATAAAATGCATCATCAGACTGAAAGGTTGAAACCTACCATAAAATAAGTCTTGCATATACGCTTAGTTATTTTAAAATTTGAAATTATATATATTTGAAATAGAATGAGCACAGCAAACATTGTAGCAACCCCAAAATACATTGGAAAAAGGTTAAATCACACAGAATATATTCATTTGATGACACTGACGTATTGTTTAAATAATTAGATACAAGGAAGAAAGGTACGTACCTTTCACTGTATCTTACAGCAGATCAATACCACGATGCACAAAATAGCCGTTGGTGTTCTAATGCACATATCCGGCATTCAAAAATCGATACGCAAAGGACCAACTACCACTAGCACCAAAATGAACAAATTCACGGCCTCCTCCTGTATGCGTAGCGTAGTTACATATATTTAGTCATGACCACTAATCGCCCACGCTACACCACTTTGAAGACTGAACTTGTGAGCATGAAAACCTCACAAGGAAAAAAAACTATTACTATACCAAAAGCCAAAAAAAAATAAGGTAACATGTGAGACCGAACCATTTTCTTCTTATTATGTACGAGACCAATATTACCGGAGGCACTGCCAATGTTTACTTGTCAACGGGCACTTAATTGCTCTATAATATGAACCACTAAAATTTCCGGAATCAAGTGATACCGATAAGGAGAAGCAAAAGACCTATAACCTACTCGAACCTAGTCAGTTACCATCAGATCGTTAGGGACTTGTCCGAAGATGTCGGGGCAACCTTCCCAGCTGCTCTTTTCTCTGGATTCCCAGTACCCACCGACGTAACGGTATGTGTCAGTAGCTTTATCCTTCGCAAACCACCGAGGCTTCCATCCGCTCTCCTGCATCTTTCGTGCCTGCAATACAATCGATATAGCTCAGTTAGCCTTCACTAATCAAGCCAAACAGCAAGTATAACTCAAGTCATGGAAACTGTGCATGTCTCGATGACTACTTACAAGGCTAGTAAAGTACAAACAAGACATTACACAGCAATTTCTAACGTTCTCACTCATGTATGCAGCATCCTGTAAATTTTACCATCTGTTGACAGACAAGTTCCTACAAAGCGCAATCTTTGTTGTGACAATTCTCAATCCAATTTGCCTTAGAATCGCAAAACCTATCCTGTAGGCTACCCTTTGCAACAGGTGCAAAAATTCCAACACATATAGGACATTCTCACACATCTAGTGCATGTCTAGCTTCAATACACTAATATAAGACATGGCATCCCAAATATATATGAAACTGTATTCCTTCTGTTACCATCATAGTAGTACCATGTTCCATTAGCTGAATCTACCTGTTCACTCTCAAAAGGAACTTGTCCCAGGAAATACAACTTTCTACTTTGAAGGATAGGATACGGCGATACGCCTCTTCCTGTCGAATTTATTTGTCATCCCTCTGGTCGGAGTCCGAGTGTCATCTATATCCCCAACCAGAGGTAGTTCCATGTACTTAAAATTAACTCATATTTAAGTCTTGTCACAGTACCTGAGGTGTGATGGCCATGATCATGTTACTTGACCACAGCATGATACAGGACGACAAAAAGGAACACTAAACAAGTGAACAGTTCAACAGAAAAAACTAGCTTAAAGGGTTCAAATAGAAAATAGTGTTGACAGCATGAATTTGGTTATGTTCCTATTGACTTGTGTTCAGAGTGAGTGTAGTGAACCTGAGAAATAAGACTTAATCTAGTGTGCTCAGTTGCAAGCAGAAACAAAGGTACAGCAACCCAACATACAGTGATATCAATATAGGTGAGTCAGCAACCCAACATAGAGCACATTAAACTTGAACGGCACTGGAACTTGAATGACACTGGTGTAACTGCGTAAACATGTAGTATTATACCTATGCAAACTTCATTAATCCTACAACTTTTTCACATGTAAAATGTAAACTATAACTCAAACAAAAGATCCTAAAATTCCACAGTTCAATAGAAACAGAAGCTGTGAAAGTGGGGAGTCATAGAATGACCTGCCGTTGTCTCTGTTCAAGCCTCAATTTCTCAGCATTTGCCCTTTCATATTCACCGTTCTCCAGACATCTCTGGTCTGGTCGTAATCTTGAGTCTGTAGGTGGCAGTTTCTCCTGCTTACACGTAAAATATGAATCTGAAAACAGTAATATAATCTCAAAATGAAGCCTGATATTAGCACACAGTGATCTTCACCTTCAATCCAGGGGTAAGTTCATTCAATGTAATTGCAAATTGAGTGAGATTGTATCTAGTGGGAAACTTAGGTGGTTTGCTTCTTTTCCACAACAAATGGGCCTCCGATAACTGTTCAGTTCCCTTGCCTTTCCCAAAGCAATCACCCATTACATAGTGCATGCTTTCATCCCATTTTCCAAATAGTGTAGCAACAGTTCGACCATTTCTATCTTGAACAACACCTTGCACCTGCATATGCATCGGTTGAACTGAATAAAGCTCGCTAAAGTAACTAAGCCAGTCTACAGACATATGAATATCATGGTATCAGAAAGTTGAGTACATCAAATAAGATAGTACAGACTACAGAGAATTAATACTAATATTCAGTATTGATCTAAATTTCGCGTGAAATTATTTTTTAACTTGGAATAGAAAGACAATAGTCAGTAGTTAAAACAAGGACAGGGCATTATTTATTTATTTACTTATTCATTCACTCATGACTCATTTTGGAAAACTGCTCCATATTGATTTGAAAGTTTACATAATCAACAATCAGACTGCAATTGTATGTTTTTATTTACCAAGTTGGTATATCATTAACTATTGTTCACTAGCGCAAAACAAAGCTACAGCTCCTATTGTATAATTTTCCATTGCATAAGCCTTTCCAGATCTACAATTCTAACAACAATGGGAATAATATCCAGGCTCAAACACATGCATTGTAAATTATTTCAAGCAAGATTCTACATACTACAATTCCCAGCGCTTTCAAAATTCTGTTCCCATGCAATCTTCTGGACAAAATTGTCTAAGGGTGGATCCAGCACTGGCCGGTATCAGGATATCAGCTGCTGGCGTCGCATGGTTGGCGCCTTGGCGGTCAGTACCGACCGGCATGGCTTCAACGGCGGGCATATCGATAGGCCAGTCGGCGGGGCTACCAACCGGTCAGCGCAGTCAGTACCAAGTGGTGGGACCGGGCCGGTCGGTACCGACCAGCGACCATGGTGCTGCTCTGTTCCCTTCCCCTATGGTGGTCCTTCCACATATGGTGCTCGTGCTCCTTTTCATCCTCCACTAGGCACGAAAGTGCCACCAAGCAGTCACAGCGATGCAGGCTCCAACCAGTCAACGTACTCCGGTGGATCATAGTTCCAACGGCGACGGGACTGGACTAAGACGGAGGATAAAAGACTTGTAGGTACACATATACCTTTATGAGTTCAACACTTTTTTAAGTCGAGAAGAGTTTTCGAGTTCATAAATTTATAGGTGCATGTGTGGCTACTGCACTCCATTAACCCCGTTGAGGGCAACAACAAAAGGGTCGACCTTTTGAGGCCAAATAGCGGTTGCGTACAACTCTACCACCAAACCTCCTTGCCACCGTATCGCCAAACAGCTAAGGATTGATGGTCCACGAGCAACGGCAAGCTCATCCTCCTTAACGACATCTACAACAGATTGTTCACGGCCAGGCCAAGCAGATCAAATGATACTATGCTACTTGAAGCGGCAAAGAAGTGCTTCCGCAACAGGACTAGTGAAACAGACTTCAAGCCAGACCACATGTAGTGTGCTCTTCATCATCGACCCAAGTGGTGCACTCGACACGGTGACGACTCCAATGATGCGAGAAAACGATCTCGTCTCAACATGAATGGCGATTATATCTCCACATCGCCAGATAGTGTCGAACCGACACACCCTATTGGCGGCGATAGGGCACGAGCACAATGCAAAGGTCAGGAGCCAGCAACGAGTCCCCTACCGAGAAGAGCATGGTGGACAAGCTTTACATGCGTAGCAAGAAGATAAAAGCAATCAAAATTGTACGAGCACTTCACTAAGTTGTTGGATCCGTCCACCACCAACATGGATAATGACATAAAAAGGGCCCACAGGTTGATTGCAAAAAAAAAGATCAAATAACTAAAACTAGATCAGAAAGAAAATGCGGAAGAGGTGAAGAATGATGATGAGTAGTAGTTTTATTCTTTTTGTACGAACTATTTTATTTTATTTTGCATTTTATTTACTTTGTTTGAGTTATGATTTTTTCCCAAGCAAAACATTGTGTTTCATTTTAAATAAGAGTCTATAAAAGAAAATTTGATGTGGCGCTGAAGTGGATGTAGGCTGACAGTAAATGTTGTGCACTGGAGCTCTGTGGCACATAAGGGTTGACGACGGTCGATAGTACAGTCGTAGCTAACATGGTGGGTGGTATAATCTAGAAGCATTGGATCTAGCCTAAAAGAATGTCTTGCCATAGTGGGAAATGTATCGCTTGCCTAACGTGCAGAGAGATTAAAATGTTTATATTGGTGAGAAACAAATTGTAAAGGAATGCACTATAGAAAGAATGGAAGAACTAACATGCTGACAAATATAAACTCAAATGTTGAAATCATAAATGGTATATTACCTGGTGAGGGTTGCGATCGATAATTGACTGCTCCTTGAACTTAAGCTTACATGAATACTCACGATTACCTTGAATGCGCATAGTACCATAGTGATCGCAATATAGCTTGCCCAATATGAGATTGTAAATTGAAGTTGTCACCTGAACATATTTCCAATCAATTAAATTGATAGATCAATCATCTATTAGTTACTATCTCTGATCATAGATATATATTGTGTCGGTTTTTTCTAAGCCAAACATTTTAACTTAACCGACAATAACTATAAAAACATATTAGCTTAGCTGAAAAGAGTTATAATATTACAAAAAGTAGTTTTCAGAATGAATATAATAATCCCAACCTTGTGTTAATGTATATAAAAAACTATACTGGTAGTCAAAGTTTAAAAAAAGTTTGACTTAGAACAAACCTAGATGGGCTAATATTTGCGATCAGAGGAAGTATGTAATAGTACCTTGCTCCATTGGAAAACTTCCCCATCATCAAACTCCAGTGTTAATTCACCAACAGGATCAAGTTGGATGGAACGACCCCAGAATTTACTCTTTAGGTTGCTATCAGCCCAAAACCTCCAGCCAGTTCCCTCACAGTGGCAAGCAACAACCATAGGGTGATGACTAACCTGGCAAGTGGTTGAAATTTTTTCATCAACAATAATGCAAATAAACTAGATCTGATATTGCAAAAGTCATGTAGTACGCTCAAGTAGCAATGGTTTGGGTCTTAGTCACATGCTATGAAGATCAAATAGGTACAGCAAACAGCAACGTAGATCAGAATCAATGGGTAATAGTGTGCTTAATTTGAAGAAAACATGACTAGTCCAAATTTGAAGAAAACTGTGCTTAATTAACTGACCTTTTCAGAGAAAAAACGGAGGCCTTTGTCTGGATAGTCTGCTTCATATGTCTCCCCAAGAAGGGGGTTAAAAGGCTTACAGCTCCTGCCATCTGTAGAGGCATATCCAGAAACAGCAAATGCTGCTACGCTAAGAATCCTCATAAGACTATTCCCCTAGGTATAAAACACAAATCAGATACATGAGCTGTTGAATGCAAATAAGCACCTTTTCCACTAGCTAACTATTTCAGTTATCACAGATAACGGGAGCGAGTATTTTTACTGTCGAATGACACCCCAAACAACGGGAGAACATCCAATGGTGGGTGGGTCCGTGGGTGAAAGACTCAACATAAACAAGTATATGAAAAATAGTGTAGGAAGTAGGAACATTCTTATAATATGACCAGACTTAATATATGAAAGAGAGAATGCACTCTTATAAGTCAGATTGAAGATTGCCTATTATGATGTCTTATTATTGTTTTCTTCTCTGAAATGAAGGGGTGCTGAATGAACAATACAACTAACCTGCATCTTTTTATGGCATGTTAAATGACACCCCAAACAACGGGAGAACATCCAATGGTGGGTGGGTCCGTGGGTGAAAGACTCAACATAAACAAGTATATGAAAAATAGTGTAGGAAGTAGGAACATTCTTATAATATGACCAGACTTAATATATGAAAGAGAGAATGCACTCTTATAAGTCAGATTGAAGATTGCCTATTATGATGTCTTATTATTGTTTTCTTCTCTGAAATGAAAGGGTGCTGAATGAACAATACAACTAACCTGCATCTTTTTATGGCATGTTAGACAAAACCGCAAGTTGAAGTCCCCATGTTGGCAAGGAAACTAATACGTTTACATGTTTTATTTTGCAAATTGTTGGCATGATTAGTTTACAAAATGGTTAAAATTTGTAAAAGTTAGTTTACTTAAGTTGTTAAGAGATTAAATGTACTACCATATTGAGGGGTATTGTGACCAAGATGAAACAAAGAGTATCTAGTCTCCACATTTCTCTACCCAGGAAGACAACAATGTTATTTTAATGTAGTTAATATCAGATGTCTGCCACAAGGCAGGATAGAGTATCATCAAGTGTATGCATTAGTTGCAAGTTCGAAATGATATAATGTGCAATGAAAAATCTAATAAACCAAGTGTTTATAGCTACTTGCATTCAACATATTAGAGAGATGTGCGCATGAATGAAAATGCTAGCAGGGAGAGGAAGAAGTAAATACCCTTTTCCCCCATTCAGATGCACGATCAATAAGGTAGGAATACTCCAGATCTTCAAAACATTTTTGTAACGATGAAAGTGGCTCATTGAAGTAAACAGGCAGACAAACTTTTGTAAGATCCTTTCCTATGTTGTCCTTGATCATTGACCACAAACTTACACCCTTTTCTTTCTCAACCGGATCTGGTAGCTTCTTCCGCCTTCTTACATATGGATAACTAATCCCAATAGACTTCATGGAAGGATCAATTCCATCCATTGGATAATCGTCTTCATCATCTGAACCAGCTTCAGATCTTTGGAAATCAGATCCACTACTTTTAAAAGAGCTTGAGGATAGAAAATCTCTTGTATCAAAATAAAGGTTCTCATCATCATCAGTCTCTTCAGCAGGATCTTGTGGTTCATTATAATCATCAGATTCACTAGCACTTCCTTCTGAAAAGGAAAAATGATAGCTCATTCAGCCAAGTAAACCAAATTGGTAAATTGTACATTAGAGCGCAGAATAGATGGATTCCATGTAATGCAATAAAAAACAAACTAAATTCACATTCAAGAAATTCATCCAAAAAAAGGCTAAACTGTTTCCTTTTCTGGTAAGAAGTGATCACAATTGCCAGCAAATTACATGATAAATTAGGGTCAATAACTGTTTTACACTTTTCTTGTGCTCAAATATGGGTTTCTAGTTGGTAAGGAAGTTGTGTGTTGTGGCTGCAGCAAGGAGAGGTTGTAATTTCTTATGGTTGAGAACTGGGATGGCGTATAGAAAGTGTTGTATAACCTTGAAATCAGACCAGGTAACTATGTGGGAAAATAAGTTGAAGTGGTCTTGTGTTATACTGGTACCAATCAAGTCTCTATTTATTTTCTAAGGGAATAAATGTGGTTTACTTTGATACTGCTTCCATCTGAAAAGGCTATTTGGGTAGCATATCAAACCTTAATATATACTCCATCAACAAGGATGAGACTATAGGATCTGTGCGAGTCAAACTAGCTTATCTTTGACCATGTTATGGACTGTGATGGGGATTGGGAAATTGGAGAGGGAGTTGTAGTTGCAGGAATGCCGGCCGGGGGCCTCTGCCCACGGCCAGGTAAGATGGCTTGATTCTAATTCTTGTTTACCCTCAATTGATACAATAGCGCCCCTTTTATAGAGACGACTGACTTATCTCTTTCCTAGCAACCTAACTAACCAAATCTGATCTAATTCTTATCTCTTCCCTAACTAATCTGATCTAATCATTATCTCTTGCCTAACAAACCCTATCCTGATCCGATCTAATCCTTGGCACTGCTCACGCGCTACATTAACCGCGTGAACAATGTCCACACCCTCATTTGGGCCTCCCTGACAGACCAAGTCTATAGTTTATATGTCTCCAACTAGGTTTTACTATAAAAATACAACAACAAAGCCTTGTAGTCCCAAGCAAGTTGTGGCAACTAGAGTTAAAACTGTTAGACTACCCGTCTAGGGTTAGTGCTATTCCCTGTGTAATGACCGTTATACCCCTGTGTAATGGGCCTTGGCCCAGCTACTCTTCCTATTTAATACCACTCCCAACCCCTGATTAGGGTATGGGTTCCTATTCTAACATGGTATCTTCAGTCTAGGTTAGGTCCTGTTCTCCTCCCAGCCGCCAGGGGGCTTCCACTGCCGCCGCCAGGGGTTTCCCCCTCCCTGCTGCCGCCGCCGGCCAGCCCCCACCCTCCTCCTCCCGCCGCCGGCCCCTCCCCCCATCTCAGCCGCCGGCCCCTCCCCTCCCCTCGCTCTCTCTCCCTGGAACTCGGCCGCCCGACGTCCGTCGCGCCCTGCCCAGGAGCCCCGCCAGGACGCCGCTCACCCTCCCCGACCGAGCTTCCGCGCCCCGCCTGCAGCGCCCCGTGCGCCCCTGCTCCGCCGGCCGTTCGGCGCCACCCACGGCGCTGCTGCTCCCATGGCCGCCGGCCGCCTTCCCTTCACCGACGCCGCCGCGGTCGCCCCCGGCTCGGACCCGACCGCCGCTGCTGCGCCTGGAGCAGGCCTGGACGCAGGAGCCGCGAGCAGGGCCGCCGCCACGCCTGGAGCGGGCCTGGCCGCGGGAACCGCCCGCCTGGGCTTCACCGCCGCCCCCCTGAGCGCGGCCTCCACCCTGCACGCCGGCCTCGCCTCTCCCTCGGCCGTCGGACCTCCCCTGCCCAGTCTCACTGCCCCCCGCAGCGAGCACGCTGGTGGCAGTGCCCCGTACATCGACGGCCTCGGGCCCCTCCGTGATGCCACTCCCATGGCCCTGCGCCGTGGCTCTCCGCCGGGGTTTCCCACCATACCGGCACCCGCCGAGCACAACCCCGCACATTCACCACCCTCACACACTTCTTCACCTGGGTATCCACTCAGTTTCGTCGCCCGGTCCGTGCTCTGCAGTGTGACAATGGCCGCGAGTTCGATAACAACGCCTCTCGCTCCTTCTTCCTCACTCATGGCGTCCAGTTGCGTCTCTCGTGCCCCTACACTTCTGCCCAGAACGGCCGAGCCGAACGCATGATCCGCACCACCACTAATATGCTCCGCTGTCTCCTCTTCCAGGCGTCTCTCCCTGCCAGCTACTGGGCAGAGGCCCTGCATACTGCCACCCACCTCCTCAACCGTCTTCCCTCGAAGGCGGTACGACACCCTACCCCCCACTTCGCCCTTTACGGCACAGCCCCTTCCTATGACCACCTTCGCGTGTTCGGCTGTGCTTGCTACCCTAACACTTCCGCTACCGCTCCACATAAGCTTTCTCCTCGCTCCACCCGCTGTCTATTCCTTGGCTACTCCCCTGACCACAAGGGGTACCGGTGTCTGGACCTCACCTCCCACCGCATCATCATCTCTCGTCATGTCGTCTTTGACGAAGATGTGTTTCCCCTTGCTGGCTCCACCCCACCCACCGATCTTGACTCCCTCCTCGAGTCCGATCCGATTCCTCCCCCACCTTCGGCTCCCCGTCTTGCGCCGTTACCTGCTCCTCGCGCGGCCCCGTCGACCCCGCCTGCGCCACGCGCGGCCCCGTCGACCCCGCCTGCGCCACGCGCGGCCCCGTCGACCCCGCCTGCGCCACGCGCGGCCCCGTCGGTCCTGCCTGCACCACGCACGGCCCCGGCGATCCCGCCGGCGCCACGCGCGGCCCCGTCGACCCCGCCTGCGCCACGCGCGGCCCCGTCGACTCCGGCTCGATTCGCCAACCCCGCCCTCGTCTACCATCGCCGCGGCCACGCCACTACCTCGACACCCCCCGCCGCGTGCCCATCGAAGAGCGCGGCCCGCTTCGCCGACCCCGCCGTCGTCTATCACCGCCGTGAGCCGGCCCCTCCTGCCGCTCCCGACGTTCCGGTGGCTCACTCCGAGTCCTCCGTATACCACCCGGTCGCCATCCATCGCGACCCCGGGCACGTCCACCCGATGGTGACTCGACGCGCTGCTGGCGTTCTCCGCCCCGTCGACCGGCTCATCCTGGCAGCCGCTACGACCAGCACTCCACCCGACGCTTCCCCGGTACCCTCCTCCATTCGCACTGCCCTCGCTGACCCACACTGGCGTCGCGCTATGGAGGAGGAGTACGCGGCCCTCTTGGCCAACCACACTTGGGACCTGGTGCCGCGTCCACCAGACACCAACGTGGTAACCGGCAAGTGGCTATTTCGCCACAAGCTAACCTCAGACGGCTCCCTCGACCGCTACAAGGCCCGTTGGGTCCTTCGGGGCTTCACCCAGCGCCCCGGAGTGGACTACGACGAGACCTTCAGCCCTGTCGTCAAGTTCGCCACTGTTCGTGCCGTCCTCTCCCTCGCCCTCTCCCGCGACTGGGCGATCCATCAGCTCGATGTCAAGAATGCCTTCCTTCATGGCACTCTGACGGAGACTGTCTACTGCAGCCAGCCCACCGGCTTCGTCGACGCTGACCGTCCGGACCTGGTTTGCCGGCTGAACCGATCCCTGTACGGCCTCAAGCAGGCGCCACGGGCTTGGTACAGCCGCTTCGCCTCCTACCTGGCCTCTGTCGGCTTCGTCGAGGCCAAGTCGGACACGTCCCTGTTCATCTACCGGCGCGGCGCCGACACCGTCTACCTCCTGCTCTACGTCGACGACATTGTGCTCACGGCATCCACCGCCGACCTCCTTCAGCGCACAATCGTCGCCCTTCAGCGGGAGTTCGCGATGAAGGACCTGGGGCCCCTCCACCACTTCCTCGGCGTCACCGCCGAACGTCGGCCCCAGGGTCTCTTCCTCCACCAGCGCCAGTACGCCATCGACATCCTGGAGCGGGCTGGCATGTCTGACTGCAAGCCCTGCTCCACGCCTGTCGACACTCAGGCGAAGCTCTCTGAGGACGACGGGCCTCCGGTCGCCGACGCGACGTCCTACCGGAGCCTCACCGGCGCGCTCCAGTACCTCACGTTCTCCAGGCCCGACATCGCTTACGCCGTCCAGCAGGTGTGCCTGCATATGCACACTCCGCGGGAGCCCCATCTCACTGCGCTCAAGCGGATTCTACGCTACCTCCGCGGCTCCCTCGACTACGGTCTCCTACTCCGCCCATCCCCGACGTCGGAGCTCGTGGTCTACACCGACGCTGACTGGGCTGGCTGTCCCGACACGCGCCGGTCCACCTCCGGCTACGCCGTCTTCCTGGGCGCCAACCTCGTCTCTTGGGCCGCCAAGAGGCAGCCCGTCGTCTCTCGCTCCAGCGCTGAGGCCGAGTACCGTGCCGTGGCCAATGGCGTGGCCGAGGCCTCCTGGCTGCGCCAGCTCCTCCACGAGCTCCACAGTCCCCTCCAGCGCGCCACCCTCGTCTACTGCGACAACGTCAGCGCGGTCTACCTCTCCACCAACCCCGTGCAGCATCAGCGCACGAAGCATGTGGAGATCGACCTGCACTTCGTCCGCGAGCGTGTCGCTGCCGGTGACGTTCGCGTTCTCAGCGTCCCCACCACGCTTCAGTTCGCCGACATCTTCACCAAGGGGTTACCGTCGAGTGTCTTTTTAGACTTCCGATCCAGTCTCAACATCTGTACAGGATAGAGTTGTGACTGCGGGGGGGTGTTAGACTACCCGTCTAGGGTTAGTGCTATTCCCTGTGTAATGACCGTTATACCCCTGTGTAATGGGCCTTGGCCCAGCTACTCTTCCTATTTAATACCACTCCCAACCCCTGATTAGGGTATGGGTTCCTATTCTAACAAAAACCCAACAAAATCCACAAGTCAAGGTTCCATGCACTCCTATTCAAGGCTAAATCTTCGGTATATTTCATCCTTTCAAGTCTCCTTTTATTGTCCCTTCGCAGGTTAACTTCGTTCTTCCTCTCTTACTGTTGCTATCGCGTCTTAGGATCCCAGAACACATTGGTGCCTCCGTAGGTTTCTGTTGGACATGTCCAAACTATCTCAACTGATGTTGGACAAGCTTTTCTTCAATTGGTGCTACCCCTAGCCTATCATGTATATCACCGTTCTGGATTCGATCCCTTCTTGTATGATCACAAATCCAATGCAATATACGCATTTCCACAACACTTACCTGTTGAATAAATTCTTTTTATAGGCCAACATTCTGAACCAATGCACCATACAACATAGTAAGTTGAATCGTCGTCTTTTTGAAGCATTGATTGAAAATATCTAAAGGTGTCCTTCCTGGCACTACTTTGACCTTCCAAGCTAACATTTCCTTCCTCATGTGTAGTAGTGCTGAAATTGCATCTCATGTATTCGGTTAATGAGCCTAAAACCTTTGAACTCTAGAGTCTCTCGCCACAACTCTAGTTCCTATTTACTCTCGCTCGACTTTCATCAACTAGCATTGTATCATCCGCAAAAAGCATACACCAAGGGATATCCCATTGTATGTCCCTTGTGACCTTATCTACCACTAAGGCAAAAAAGGTAACGACTCAAAGCTGATCCTGGATTTACTTATGTTCTAATTGGGAAGTCATCAATGTCCCCATCAGTTGTTTGGATATCTCTCTTATCAAACTCCACTCTGCAAATAGTACAGTCTACAATGCAAAACAGTGTTTTACACGGTCATATGGGTAAGCTCCTGGAGGCGATCTTATACATGTCTTTAATGAGTCCAACGTACACATAGGTCCTTCTGCTCCCTATACTACTCCATCACTTGTCTTATTACGAAAATGGCTTCCATACTTGACCTTCTAGACATGAAACTAAATTGGTTCAAATAGATCCTCATTATTCTTCTCAGATGATGCTCGATAACTCTCTCCCACAACTTCATAGTACGGCTCATCGACTTAACTTTCCGGTAATTAGTACAACTTTGAGTATCTCTCTTATCAATGTAGATCATACCAAAATACATCTCCACTCATCCAGCCTCTTGTTCGACCGACAAATATGGTTGAACAACTTAGTTAGTCATACTATAACTATGTCCCCGAGACATCTCCATACCTCAATTGGGATACCATTAGGGTCCATCGCTTTACCCCTCTCGTCCTTTTCAATGCCTCTCTAACCTCATATTCTTGGATCCTACACACAAAACGCCTATTGGTGTCATCATAAGGGTCATCCAACTGAAATGTTGTGTCCCCATTCTCCCCATTGAACAATTTATCAAAATACTCTCACCATCTATGTCTGATCTCATCCTCCTTCCCAAAGAGGTGGTCTGTTTCATCCTTAATGTACTTAACTTGGTGGAAGTCCATTGTCTTCCTCTACAGACCCTAGCCATCTTATATATGTCCTTCTCTCCTTCCTTCGTACTCATAAAGATCCTCATACGCCCTATCCTTTGCCAAACTTATAGCCCGCTTTGCAGTCTTCTTTGTTACCTTGTACTTCTATGTTATTCACACTCCTATCGTGGTACAGATGTGTGTAGCATTCTTTCTTTTCCTTAATAGCCCTTTAGACTTCCTCATTCCATCACCAAGTATCTTTAACTTCACCTCCACTCCCTATAGTTGCTCCACACACCTCTGAGGCCACCTTACAAATGCACGTTGTCATCTTGTCCCACACATTGTTTGCATCATCTTCTACCTTCCAAGTGTCCTCTTTGATGGCCCTTTCCTTGAAGACATGCATTCTCCCCATTCAGTTTCCACCACTTCGTTCTCGCAATCTTGGCTTGTTTATCCCTAATGGCACGCACATAAAAATAGAAGACTGCCACCACAAACTTATGTTGAGAGACAACACACTCCCCATGTATCATCTTACAATCCAAACATGTTCGTTTATTCTCTCTTCTTGTGAGGACAAAGTCGATCTGACAGAGTGTTGGACATTACTATAGTTCACTAAATGAGAGTCTCTCTTCCTAAAGAAAGTGCTGGCTATCAACATGTCAAAAGCTACTGCCAGGTCTAAGACTTCCTCTCTCCTGATTCCTACTACAATACCCAAAACCTCCATGAATCGCCTCAAAACCTGCACTTGTTGTACCTATGTGCCCATTGAGAACTTCTATGAAAAGCTTCTCACTAATAGGTATAGCTCTAACCAGAAAAGTCTCTTAATAGTCTCATCCTGGCTTACTTGGTGGTACACACGCTAATTACATTCAAGACCAAAACACCCATGACAAGTTTGACTAAGGGGGTGTTTGGTTTCTAGGGACTAATTTTTAGTCCCTCAATTTTATTCCATTTTAGTCCCTAAATTACCAAACACCCCTTTAGTTTCCGTATTTGGTAATTTAGGGACTAAAAATTAGTCCCTAGAAACCAAACACCCCCTAAGATAACTATATCTCATCGTCTTCTGTCATCCACCACACTGTTCTTGAGGCTCTATCAATCAACTCCATAGGTTTAGTATGAAAATATATTTCATAATTAATTTAACGATACTTATTTTGTATCATAAAAGTTGGTACTTTTTTATATAACTTTGGCCAAACTTTAAATCATTTGAGTTCTTGAAAAGTAAGAAATGCACCTTTTTGTGGACAGAGTAAGTATTCAATTAAAAGTTTATACAGCATTAAGATGAAAAAGGTTTGAAGCTAACTTTAAATAAAAAATGAAAGATATTTGAAACTATTAAAGACAACATGTACACTAGAAAATTCTGCTAAGAGACAGACTTCACAATATTCAATTAGGTAGGTAATCAAAGCACCAAATCAAATATACTATTTTAGCCTAAATTCTGCAGTCCACTAAGATCAATTCTGATTCTGCCGATAATGACAACAGGACTTCATAGTTCATATAACGACCAAAATATTGTAATAGTTTAGAAAAGCTAAGTGTAATCTTTTTACTTTTTTGGCGAAATTTTCTAGTATTTTTATAATAGTTACACATGAAGACCAAAAACTTGGAAACATTGCAGTCAACAAACCCAGCTATGCAAGCTCAATCATCTACAAACCATAGCCAACCAATTTGTCTAATATTCTGCTGGCTTACAGCTACTTTGTCAATATATGCCACTAGAAAATAAATTAAATGGTAATATCCAACACCAGAGTTGCTTTCCATCATGCAACTTTTGTAGTGTCGTATTAACAAGGATGCATCAGAACAATCAACAAAATTTGCCCACAAAGGTGCAGTGCATCTCAATAACAAGTGTAACAGTGAGACATGACAAACCATTCCACCAATTATCATACCACTATACTTCTCATGTCTTGGTTTAGAAGCAGATCCATACTCTTTCGACTGCCTTTGACTCTCATCGACAAGGGTATTCTCCAAATCAACCTTTTCTGTCTACAGCAAGGCAACACAAGAATACATCATCAGATGACGATGTCTTTAACATAAAATTTACAGGTTCAAGTCCCCCAGTAAACATCAATATAGAGATCTTACAAATTAGTCAACATGGAAAGCATGTTTGAGAAGTCAAAACTTCTCAATAAACAAAATGGCATAAGTCCACATGAACATAAAAGAAATACAATTTTAGGAGTGAACAATAAAAAGTTAGTGGGTATATTCTCTTCTTTCTGCCACAACATAGAATTATTAGCATGACTACTTTCTAAAACTCTGTACAGTGTTAGAGTATGTTTGATCTTTTATACTAATATGTCAATGTAAAAAAAGCATTCATTCCTTTCTCTTATGCATTCACTATGTAGTTTAAGTACTATCACATAACTTGTAATAAAATATCATAATATAAAATCAAATCATCAGCAACCAAATGCAATTAAATTAAGCTAAACTGGAAACATGTGTTACTGAATAGACGCTCTCGTTTTTATCGGGCCTGACACGACAGAATAAATATCCTAATTCCAGTTAGCTTGCTCTAGAGGTTAGCATACTCAGCTTATTAGCCATCAGATTCAGAACAACAAAAAGGTAAACTCAATCAGCAAAAAGTCAGTCAAGGAAATGTGAGGAATAGGAAGTATGAGAAGTATATCAAATGATGGGTAGAGTAGCTATAGCAACTAGGGTACCATTCTTGTACTCCGAAAGGACCAAAACACATGAGAAAGCAGTTTGCCGTCAAGAAACAAAAGCTCTTCAATGTAACCCCCGAAGAACTTTGGTAGCACCAGAGAAGCACACAACCAAAACAAAACAAACGTCTAGAACTATAAATTGAAACTTTGCTTTGTTTTTTTTCTTTGTTGGTGACAAGATAGGATAAGCTACCTTCGGTAGCACATTCATTATAAAATGCCCATGTACCTTTGGCGATTGACAAAAACAACAGCATAAGAAAGGTAATAGAACAATTGAAAATTTTATAGCACGGTCCACAGAGTAACAGCTAACATTCAGATCTCGAAATACAATATGGTCAGTGGATGCAATCTACTACAGAATAGCATGGTCGTACTTTTTCCTTCAATGAATTCAATCGTGTACAAGATGTAGAATATCACAAGCATGACACACCATGCAGTAAAAAGCAATCATTCGCACTTCATACATAACCAGATTCTGTTCGATCCGCAGGTACCAAGGTGCAGTTTATGGAAGTACCTCTAGCTGGCGAAGAGTTTCCAAGAGGAGCGCGTGCTTCTGCTTGGAGAGCACAAGCTGCTTGTGCAGAGCCTCGAATTCTGCCCGCACGATCATCTCGCTGTCAGCAATGGCCGCCTCGCTGACCCCTTCCTGCTGCAGCCGCTGCCTTAGGCGCTCGGTCGAGACGGCCACTGCCGCTGCGGTGTCCCCTGGCCCGACCATCTCGCTGGAGGACATCCTCGGGAACATGTCCTTGGTCGCCCGCAGCGCCTCGAGCCACGCAGCTCTGTCCTCCCTGGTCTCCGCTCTCAGGTGCAACGTCTTCGTCCCCGAGAAGATGGAGAATCTCCTGTCGTCCGATCTGCTCTCCCTCACGGTCGACACCTGCACACGCAACCGCTCCTTTAGCAAGCTGGCAACAGACGAAGTGGATCTGGCGATCACGGAGGCGGCAAGAACCGGAGACCTTGAGGTGGATTTCGCCGATGGGGTTTCGAGGATGGTGGTGGCCGTTGGAGTGGGACGACGAGGAGGTGGAGGGGCGGTTGAGGCGGCGGAGGGAATCATCGCCGATGACCTTGGCGCCCCGCTCGGTCTCGCGCGATAGGATGATGCGGTCGGGCCCGTGGATCTTGTAGTAGGAGAGCACGCCGTCGTGGAGAGCGAACCAGCGCGGCCTCCAACCGCGCCCGTAGTTGACCCACTTGTACAGGATTCCCGAGATGCCGCCGCCGACGATCTCGTTCAGCTTCACCCCCTCGGGCGGCGAGGAACCGCCTCCTCCGCCACCGCTGACCCCCGCCGCGCGCGCGCGCCTCTCACCGCCAGAGGCGGGGTTGCTTCGGGGCGGAGGAGGCGGAGGAGGCGGGGGCTGCGGTGGCGGCATCACGGCCGGGGCGCCCGCCACCGCAGAGGACGCGGCCGCGGCGGAGGCCACGGGCGATACAGGCACGAGCGGCGCACAGCAGAATGGGTGCATGGGAGAGTCCGGATCAGCACCGGCCGGGGCGCGCGCGGTCGCCCCTGTCGCCGGCGAAGTAGCGAATTCTTTTGTGTTTTTGATTTTTTTTATTTTTGCTCCGGGAACGGACGCATTTTATTTTGGGGAGGTGGGTGAGACAGGTTTAAATGCCGCCGGGGGCCGGGGAGAAGGTCAGAAACTCAGGAGAACGAAAACGGAGGTAAACAGGAACTTGTATGCTTGCGCCTTGCCTTTGCGTGACGGTTGGGTGTCCCTTGGTCACGAACTCACGTCGTCAAGGTCAATAGTGACAGTGAGGCGTTGTCTCGATTTAGCGAGTAACCTTGTTGCCTTTTGTTCTGAACATTATTTGGCCGTGTTTTGAATTTGTTTCTTGATCACCGTTACGGTTACGTTGAGTTCCCCGTATAAGAACACATGGCACGTATACATACGATGGGAGTGGAGGCCATTTTTTTACTTCAGTATTTAAAAAAATCATGTTTGCATTTTAGTATCTCATGGACTCGGTCCATATAAATATTTAATAATTTAAATGATGCACCATAGACTTGGATAAAACCAGCACAGTGATCAAGAAGATCAACTTATTGGATACCTCTAAAGATCATGCAAGAGTATAAGGCACAAAACCAAATAAGCCCACATAAAGAAACGCAAAGCAACAAGCATAGAGAAGCACCCAATGTGTCCGCCCAATGTGTCTGGTGGTGTACTAAACAAGTAATGTTCTTGTACTGAATAAAAGTACTGAAGAAAGTAGTACACTAGTCACACAGGTGTGCGCTAGATATAACACCAGATAGGTTATCCAGAGAGGTTTGCAGCGTGTAGATAGAGGTTTATAATGCAACGAACATGTGTGGTGACATATGGGACTCAGGGTACTCAGAGAGGTTACAAATACAAACAAACCAAGTTACATGCACCAAACATGTCCAGTATAGCGCTAGTGATCGCACCAAACACCTCGAGCTCAATGACCGGAAATGGCTAGTTCCAATGGTTAGCTAATGTGTATACATCGGATGTGTCAGGTGATTGCACCAGACATGTTCAGTGAGTATGCAGAAATTCTATGTCGTTTCCAATGGATAGCTTGGACACGTGGGGCTATAAATACGACCCAATTGGCAATTTTGAGGTGTGTGGGAGCTCAGAAACAATGCTAGAGAGTTGAGATTCCATTCCTATAGCTCTAGACACCCAGGTGCTTAGAGAATCACTCGGTGATTAGCGTACTGTCGATGTTTCGAACCAACACCAGCGAGTGAATTTGTGTATGCGCGTTCTGGATCCCGATGGTGTGCTCAGTGGGCGCAAGATTTATATTTGTTCAAGCAGAATATCCCTACATCTAGTCTTCGGTGGCTTACGCTATCGCCACCTGATTAGCAGAACATCCCTACTTCCAGTCTTCGGTGGCTTGTGCTATTGCCACCTGTTTGATTATGCTCGTAGTAGGGGTCACAAGCGGGCGAGTGAGGCAAGGATCCCAAGTATCTATGTGATGCTGGTTCCGAGGATCTACATATCGGGTGTTTGTTACTTGGCTAAGTCATCAAGTGTTGTTGCTTTGTGTTGTTCGGGAGCTTCCTCCCTTCCTTGGGTCGATCGCCTCCCTTTTATAGTCTAAGGAGGGGGCAGTTACATATGGCTTCCCCTCGGAAGGATCGTTGTACCAAGACGGAGTAATTCACCCTCTGGTCGCCTGCTTATTTGTCCTCGTACAACCCTCCAGTCGCCTGCTTAAGTTTGTTGGGGAAGCATGTCGTCGAAGGGAGTCTGAGCATCATCATTGCGTTCTTTGTCCACATCTTCCACGCTAACCCTTGGTCTCCACGGTCTGACCCCTAGCCCTCCTTCGTTGCTTTGTGGCCCTCGTAGGGCATCATGGGGACTCAGGCCTAGATTCGTAGGTCATGAGTAGACTCCGGCCTTGGGCATATAAGCTATAAGTGGGAGGAGGACCGTCGACCTATTATGCTCTAACTTGGCGTCAGGCACAATTGAGGTGGTGTACGCAGCATTGATGGCGGGAGCAGTTCGATGGTCACACGGGACCTACTCGAGCGATCCCTTGGTGGTCCATCTGGCTCCCCAACCTAGCTCCGCCTCGCTCAACCCTCGGCTCGGTGCGCTAGAGTCATCTGGGGGTGGACTTACGCATACAGGTCCCTCTTTGTCCCCTTTAACTTGTGGCCTTAGGGTCTAGGGATCTGATCCCAGACAGTAGCCCCTGAGGGGAATGTGTTTCCCCTTGGTGGTTGTTTTATGGTGAAAATCGCCTAGAGGGGGTGAATAGGAAAAAACTAAGATTTAAAAATTAAAATAAACTTTGCCTCGGGTTAGCGTTAGAACAAGTATAAATGAAATTGGAGTGCGGGAGAAGAGTTCTTGTGTAGAGTTGCTCAAGTAATTGTGGATTACTTTGGAAGCCAACTCAAATTGATCGCAAGCAATAGAACTAGAGAGAGGGGAGAGGAAGAACCAAATCGCAAAGAATGTGATCAACGCGAAGATATAGGCGATTTGTTTACCGAGGTTCAACACCGAAGAGTTATGTCCCCATTGAGGAGTCCACAAGGGATGGGTCTCTTTCAATCCTTTCCCTCTCTCACACGATCATAGAGACCGGATGAGTTTTCTCACTATCACAGGGACACCAAGTCCCGCAAGGACCTCGACACAAAGAATGGAGCCTCTTGCCTCGCTTTACAATCAAAGAGAATGGGGAGGGAGTGAGAATGAAAAACCCAAGTCAAGTCGCTAGAACTCGCAACTCTCAAATGCTCGGGCCACTAAGTCTCTCAAAACTTCGAATCAATCAAATGCGACGTGGATTTGGCTTTGGAATCTTGGAGATCTTGTAGTTAAGGTGTAGTAGGTTGGAGTGAGTCTTGTATATTCAATGTGGTGGTTGGGGTATTTAGCCCCCAACCACCAAAAAATTCATTGGAATTATTGGGCAAAAGGTTGTCTATGTAATGGTGCACCGACCCTGAATAGTGTTGTTGCAGGTGTCCGTTTTGTTCTGTGAGCCGACCGTTGGGGGCTTGTAACGCCCTGAATTTGGGGGTAGAATTTTTTCTTCTTTTCTTTCACCAAATTCAGGCGTTACCCTTTTCTTTTTTCTCATTCCCTCGCTAAACCTTGATCTTTTCCAAAGTTATAACAGAGTTCGGCTTGGAATTCCCGTGTAAAGAAAACCCCTAAAATTACTTTATGTTGTTTGATGCACCATGCCGAACTATGCATTCTTTGATTGCTTAGAAATGTAAGTGCATTCATTTAGGAAGATCGGATTTTGAAAAGGAGAAGAAAACCTTTTCTTTCTTTTTCTTTTTCTTTCTCTCTCTCCTCCTCTTTCTCTCTCCCGCGCCGTGGGCCGCCCCAGTTGGCCCATGCCGCCCCCCTCCCTTTATTTTTCCCAAAACCCCTCTCTCTCCCTCCCTTCTCTCATTTTCTCTTTAGCCGCCGCCCCTGCCCTAGCCGCCGCCCCCTGCCCTGTCGCCGGTTCGGCCGCCCCCGCCGCTCGGCCGCCCCGTCCCCGTCCCCGGTGAGGTCCCCCTCCCCCTCTCCTCCCTCCCCCATCTCCCCTCCCCTTCCCCCTACCCAGCTCGGCCGCCCCCCTGGCCGGCTCGGCCGCCGCCGCCCTTGCGCGCCCAGCTCGGCCGCCCCTGGCCGGCTCGGCCGCCCCTGCGCGCCCTGCCCCGCCCCATGGTCGGCTCGGCCGCCCCCTGCCCCTGCCCCCCCGCCGGTTCGGCCGCCCGCCCCCCCGCCAGCTCGGCCGCCCGCCGCCGGCTTGGCCGCCCCCGCCCCTGCCCAGGCCGGTTCAACCGCCCCCTGGCCGGTTCAACCGCCCCCTGTTTTTTTTATTTATTTTTATTTTATTTTATTTTATTTTATTTTAGTTTATGTCCTTTTATTTATTTTGTTTTAGGCAGGCTAATCATTGTTCATGATATTGAAATAGGAAATTTAATTTAGAATTCCATTACGCTAGTTGATTCATATAATCAATTGTTTATCCAGTTCAATGTTGATCAACTAAAAATGACTAGGTTCCCATTAGTGCATATAACTAAATTCTTTTGTTAGAACCAATTGTAACTAATCATTAGTGCATAAGCTTTAACCCCTGCGAGACCTTTTCCCGTTTCTTTCTAACCATAATGAATGCGATATCGAATGTCATACCTGATGCATATTCACTTTATTTGTTCCCTTGTATGATGTACTGTTTGTTTCCCAATTTGAATGGATGAATGTATGTATGCTTGCAATCGCATAGAGAACGATCCGGTCGAAGAGCCCGAAGAACTCGCAGGAGAAGCCCCTGAGCAGCAGTCGGTTGGTGGAGGCAAGTGTCCCTTGACCTATCTCTGTCCTATTCATTCTTTAATTCACCTCCCGCTTTACACATATATACCTAAGGATTGACTAGTTTTTGTTATCCATGTCCTTGATTACCTATTTGGGTTGGATTATTATTACCTAGCTTTATGCTATTGCTTAACTCTAATCAATGAACATGATGAGATTATCTATGATACGCTGTTTTCCCTTCTCTTATTATGATGTTGTACTTGTGATCTTCAAGGGGGCTCGAGCGGTTTCTCGAGTGCCTCTCCGTAAGGACCTGTTCTATGGATGACCGCCCGGGAAAACAGTGCAACCATGAGGGTAGAATGGGGTGCCCTTAGCTGAATAATTAGAGGATCCGGGATGTAGTTCACTTAGCCGTCGTGCCGTCAATGGGGCTCGGTGTATGCGGCTCGCTCTGCCAAGGTTGATTTGTCCCTTGGGGAGGAGTGCGGTACATTTAGGAAACCTAACGGGTGGCTACAGCCCCGGGGAATCTTTGTAAAGGCTACGTAGTGATGCCCTGCTAGGCCACCTAGGTAGTGGTCAATGGGGAGTAGCTCTCTCCGGGCAGAAAGGGAATCACGGCTTGTGGGTAAAGTGCACAACCTCTGCAGAGTGTTTGAAAACTGATATATCAGCCGTGCTCACGGTTATGAGCGGCCAAGGGAGCTCCAATGATTAGTGGTACTTGATCAGAGACATTATGGTACAGGTGACTATGAGATCGATGGTTTTGGTTATGGCTATGGTGCTGGTAAGTGGTATTCTTTCCGTTTGGAAAGGGTACATTGGGCTAATAACTTGGGTTAATGCTAAAACTTGGCTTTCTACTAGTAAATAATAATCTGACTGACTAAAAGCAACTGCTTGACTTATCCCCACATAAAGCTAGTCCACTTCAGCCAAACAGGATGCTTGCTGAGTATGTTGATGTGTACTCACCCTTGCTCTACACACCAAACCCCCCCAGGTTGTCAGCATTGCAACCACTGCTCAGGCGAAGATGAAGCTGTGGAAGGAGACTTCCAGGAGTTCCAAGACTACGACGAGTTCTAGGTGTGGGTTAGCGGCAACCCCCAGTCGGCTGCCTGTGAAGGCCGCGTTTATCTACGTTTCTTTTCCGCACTTTGATTTATTGTAAGAACTATATGGACGTCTCAGACGTATGATGTAATCGACTATTATTTCCCTTTTAGTACTATTTTGAGCACTGTGTGATGATGTCCATGTTATGTAACTGCTGTGTACGTGAATAACTGATCCTGGCACGTACATGGTTCGCATTCGGTTTGCCTTCTAAAACCGGGTGTGACATAAGTGGTATCA
Organism: Zea mays; assembly: GCF_902167145.1. Lineage (NCBI taxonomy): Eukaryota > Viridiplantae > Streptophyta > Magnoliopsida > Poales > Poaceae > Zea > Zea mays. The sequence goes on along the minus strand of NC_050096.1, from coordinate 271,992,079 downwards.
AAGCCGTGCTGACTGTAGGACCGCTAACCTAGAGTAGAATGGTCGTTCTAAGGACTATAGACCTCTGTCCCTTCCTTGACTTTGATATCCCTTCAAAAGTTGGTCATACCGACCAAACCTATGTTCTACTATATACTATACCTTGCTGAAAATCATGTTTTATCCTAATCCTTCATTTATTTATGGTTCATTACTTGCTGGTCATATTGATTCTGTTCTCACCCTTTTGCTTGCGATGTCTTTTGTAGATGGCTCGTCTTAGACACACTGCACGAAAGTCCGTCATCCCTTTCTTACCCTCCCGCCTTGCTGAGCGTCCGCTTCGCCGTCCTGTGGCCGGACAGTCCAGCCACTTGGAGAGACTGCACCACCGCCTGCATGAGGAGCAGGAACGTCGACGACAGGAGCAGCAGGGCTCTTCCTTCTCGCTCCAACAGGAGATAGAGTCTGTGAGGAGCTGCTCCCCTGTGCTTCCTCTGGAGCCGCCCCCTGCACCACCACAGGGCGCCCCAGCCCCTGGAGTAGCTGCTGGAGGAGACCCAGACGACGGAGATGGCGACGACAGCTCGAGCCACGACACCGACTTCTCTGCTAACCATGAGCTGGAAGGATGGTTTGCTCGATCCATCACTCGCGACGCTGCTCGCGGGTGTCACTTCCACGATGCGCTCGATACCCTGCTACGTCGGGCACTTAACCGGCATACTTGGTCCATCGAGTATCGCTGTGTGGTCTACCAGCACTGTCGCGGGGTCTACCCGGACCGCTGGGAGGCAACCTGCTTGGTGCGCCGTCCGGAGAACAGTCTCCAGGGTGCAGAGGCCTGCTCAGAGCACTATTCTATCTCTGAACGGGACTCAGCTGAGGCAGCCATGCAAGATGCTGCACGGCGTGCGCTTTCGCACTACTGCTCGGTTTTCGGTGGGGTAGCTGACGGTCTTGACCTGAAGTATTACCCCCGTCGTTCATCTGGCAGCACAGGAGGCGTGATTGTCTCACCTGTCGGTGAGGGCAATCCTAGGTTGAGCAGCACAGTCAACCTAGCTGTCGTGCTAAACACGGAGCTGGACCATGCATTGGACGAGCTGAGTAGGGCTCGTGCTGAGATCGCCCGGCTGCGGGCTGAGCGCGCGGAACGTCGTCACCTGGAGGATGGTTCCCCCGCTCCCGTCGGGACTCAGCACCTGTACCGCTCACCTCGGCGTGGACACCAGTCTTATGGCAACCCCGACTGCAAGACCAAGATAACTCTAGAACCATAGATCGTTAGAGTTGGATCTTGTAATTAATACAAAATATATATACATAGAAGCTTCAGCCTTAGCGTTAGTCTCGGTCTTAGTTAGTCTTAGTTAGACAGGGTAGTTTGCTATATCCTGTGTATTTATGTTTGTCATGATGAACTATGTTTGGTTTGGATCTTTGTAATGACTGTCACCAGAGTGTGGGTATCTCCTGCATTTTGGTTTACCTATTATGTTAATGGAGTTAGTTATATAGTTGGGAAACCTTTTATTCCCCTTTCCTCTTTATCTGAGAAGCTGTGTGGTCTGTGTTGGAGATCAGTGAAGATGCTCATCTGTTCAGTGCTGTTGAAGAATCCTCTACTCTTTTCTTATGCTGCAAGATTTGCCAGATCAGTTCTGATGTGTGGTTGCATTCTGCAGATGCCAGAGAACAGGCGCAGAGGAGGAAGGCGTGCTCAGCAGGAGCGAGCCGCTCAACAGGATGAGGTGCCCCAGCAGCAGCACCTGCCGCCCCCGCCCCCGATGTCCATCGAGCAGATGTTTCTGATGCAGACTCAGGCAGTTCAAGCTATTGGTCAGACTTTGGCCGCCATTCAGCAGCAGCAGCAGCAACAACAGCAGGCCCCACCTCAGCCTCAGATGCCTCAGATGCCCAGAGACAAGCGTGCTGAATTCATGAGAGGTCATCCACCAACGTTCGCTCATTCTTCTGACCCCATGGATGCCGAAGACTGGCTGCGCACTGTGGAGCGGGAGTTGCATACCGCTCAGTGCGATGACAGGGAGAAAGTCTTGTACGGTCCCCGTCTGTTGAGAGGAGCAGCCCAGTCATGGTGGGAGTCTTACCTCGCCACCCATGCCCACCCTGACACCATCACTTGGGAAGAGTTCAGAAGTAGTTTTCGTCAGTACCATGTCCCTGCAGGTCTGATGACAGTGAAGAAGGAGGAGTTCCTGGCTCTCAAGCAAGGGCCTTTGTCTGTCAGTGAGTATCGAGACAGGTTTCTGCAATTGTCTCGCTATGCTCCTGAAGATGTCAACACCGACGCCAAGCGACAGTACCGTTTCCTGAGAGGCTTGGTTGACCCTCTGCAGTACCAACTGATGAATCACACCTTCCCGACATTCCAGCACCTGATTGACAGAGCAATCATGACAGAGAGGAAGCGTAAGGAGATGGAGGATCGTAAGCGCAAGATCAGTGGACCCCAGCCTGGAAGCAGCAACCGTCCTCGTTTCTCAGGCAATCAACCTCAGCAGTTCAGGCAGAACCAGCGTCCACCTCAGCAGCATCAGCAGTTCCAAAGGCAGTATCCTCAGCATCAGTACCAGAACCGTTAGAGCAATCAGTCAGGAGGTCAGTTTCAGAAGCAGAATCAGCAAGCACCTCGTCTTCCTGCCCCAGCAAACCAGCAGAACAGTCAGGCAGCACCAGCTCAGGTTGGAAACAGGGCATGTTTCCACTGTGGAGAGCAAGGCCACTGGGTGATGCAATGTCCGAAGAAGTCAGCCCAGCAGCAGTCAGGCCCCAATGCCCCAGCGAAGCAGAATGTGCCTCAGCCTGGAGCAGGCAATCGCTCTCAGCCGCGTTACAATCATGGGAGACTGAACCACTTGGAGGCGGAAGCAGTTCAGGAGACCCCCGGCATGATAGTAGGTATGTTCCCAGTCGACTCCCATATTGCAGAAGTGTTATTTGATACTGGAGCAACGCATTCTTTCATTACTTCATCATGGGTAGAAGCACATGATCTTCCAATTACTACCATGTCAACCCCCATTCAAATTGACTCAGCCGGTGGTAGAATTCGAGCCGATAGCATTTGTTTGAATATAAGTGTGGAAATAAGGGGGATAGCGTTTCCCGCCAACCTTATAGTAATGGGTACTCAGGGAATAGATGTCATCCTAGGGATGAATTGGCTAGATAAGTATCAGGCAGTTATCAGCTGTGATAAGCGGACAATCAAGTTGGTGTCTCCACCAGGAGAAGAAGTGGTGACCGAGTTAGTCCCGCCTGAGCCAAAGAAAGGAAGTTGTTATCAGCTTGCTGTCAATAGCAGTGAAGCAGACCCAATTGAGAGTATCAAGGTTGTGTCTGAGTTCCCAGATGTGTTTTCGAAGGACTTACCGGGTATGCCACCAGAGCGGAAAGTTGAGTTTGCCATAGAGCTTCTTCCTGGAACCGCCCCTATCTTTAAGAGAGCTTACAGAATATCTGGACCAGAGTTGGTTGAACTTAAGAAGCAAATTGATGAGCTGTCAGAGAAAGGTTACATTCGGCCAAGCACCTCGCCTTGGGCCGCTCCTGTCTTGTTTGTGGAAAAGAAAGATGGCACCAAAAGGATGTGTATCGATTATCGAGCTTTGAATGAAGTCACGATCAAGAACAAGTATCCCTTGCCCAGAATTGAAGATCTGTTCGACCAGTTGAGAGGAGCCAGTGTGTTCTCCAAGATTGATCTGAGCTCAGGTTATCATCAGCTCAGGATCCGACCTTCGGACATTCCGAAGACGGCATTCGTTACCAAGTATGGTTTGTATGAGTTCACAGTGATGTCTTTTGGTTTGACCAATGCGCCAGCGTTTTTCATGAACTTGATGAACAGTGTATTCATGGATTACCTTGATAAGTTTGTGGTGGTATTCATTGATGACATTCTGATTTATTCTCAAAGCGAAGAAGAGCATGCAGATCATTTGAGGATGGTATTGCAGAGATTGTGAGAGCACCAGTTGTATGCAAAGTTGAGCAAGTGTGAGTTCTGGATCAGTGAAGTCCTGTTCTTGGGTCATATAATCAACAAAGAAGGATTGGCTGTGGATCCGAAGAAAGTGGTAGATGCTTTAAGCAGGAAGAGTCAAGTCAATCTGATGGTCGCTCGTCCGATGCCTTATGAGTTGGCCAAGGAGTTTGACAGGTTGAGTCTCGGATTTCTGAACAATTCGCGAGGAGTCACAGTTGAGTTGGAACCTACCTTAGAGCGCGAAATCAAAGAAGCGCAGAAGAATGATGAAAAGATCAGTGAGATTCGGCGACTGATTCTAGATGGCAGAGGCAAAAATTTTCGAGAAGATGCAGAAGGCGTGATATGGTTCAAAGACCGCTTGTGTGTTCCCAATGTCCAGTCCATTCGGGAGTTGATCCTTAAGGAAGCTCATGAGACAGCTTATTCGATTCACCCTGGCAGTGAGAAGATGTATCAGGATCTGAAGAAGAAATTCTGGTGGTACGGAATGAAGAGAGAAATCGCAGAGCATGTGGCTATGTGCGATAGTTGTCGAAGAATTAAGGCAGAGCACCAGAGACCTGCTGGATTGTTGCAACCGTTGCAGATCCCTCAGTGGAAATGGGACGAAAACGATATGGATTTCATAGTCGGATTGCCTCGCACTCGAGCGGGCTACGATTCCATTTGGGTAGTAGTGGACCGCTTGACCAAGTCAGCCCACTTCATACCTGTCAAGACCAATTACAGCAGTGCAGTATTGGCAGAATTGTATATGTCTCGGATCGTTTGTCTTCATGGTGTGCCAAAGAAGATAGTATCAGACAGAGGAACGCAGTTCACCTCTCATTTCTGGCAGCAGTTGCATGAAGCCTTGGGCACGCATCTGAATTTCAGTTCAGCTTATCATCCGCAGACAGATGGTCAGACCGAAAGGACCAATCAAATTCTTGAAGACATGTTGAGAGCCTGTGCGTTGCAAGATCAATCCGGATGGGATAAGCGATTGCCCTATGCGGAGTTTTCCTATAACAACAGTTACCAGGCCAGTTTGAAGATGTCACCATTTCAGGCGCTTTATGGAAGGAGTTGTAGAACTCCGTTGCAATGGGATCAGCCTGGAGAAAAGCAAGTGTTCGGGCCAGACATTTTGCTTGAAGCCGAAGAGAACATCAAGATGGTCCGAGAGAATCTGAAGATAGCGCAATCGAGGCAGCGAAGCTATGCAGACACAAGAAGAAGAGAGCTGAGTTTCGAAGTCGGAGATTTTGTCTATCTGAAAGTGTCACCGATCAGAGGAGTCAGAAGATTCGGAGTGAAAGGCAAGTTAGCACCCCGCTACATTGGTCCGTATTAGATTCTTGCAAGACGTGGAGAAGTGGCCTATCAGCTCAGTTTGCCAGAGAATTTGTCTGCTGTGCATAATGTCTTTCATGTGTCTCAGTTGAAGAAGTGCTTGCGTGTGCCAGAAGAGCAGTTGCCAGTGGAAGGTCTTGAAGTCCAAGAGGACTTGACCTACGTTGAGAAGCCAGTGCAAATCCTTGAGGTTGCAGACAGAGTCACCCGAAAAAAGACCATCAGAATGTGCAAGGTCAGATGGAATCACCACTCAGAGGAAGAAGCAACCTGGGAGCGTGAAGATGATCTGATGGCTAAGTACCCTGAGCTCTTTGCTAGCCAACCCTGAATCTCGAGGGCGAGATTCTTTTAAGGGGGATAGGTTTGTAACGCCCTGAATTTGGGGGTAGAATTTTTTCTTCTTTTCTTTCACCAAATTCAGACGTTACCCTTTTCTTTTTCTCATTCCCTCGCTAAACCTTGATCTTTTCCAAAGTTATAACAGAGTTCGGCTTAGAATTCCCGTGTAAAGAAAAACCCTAAAATTACTTTATGTTGTTTAATGCACCATGCCGAACTATGCATTCTTTGATTGCTTAGAAATGTAAGTGCATTCATTTAGGAAGATCGGATTTCGAAAAGGAGAAGAAAACCTTTTCTTTCTTTTTCTTTTTCTTTCTCTCTCTCCTCCTCTTTCTCTCTCCCGCGCCGTGGGCCGCCCCAGTTGGCCCATGCCGCCCCCCTCCCTTTATTTTTCCCAAAACCCCTCTCTCTCCCTCCCTTCTCTCATTTTCTCCCTAGCCGCCGCCCCTGCCCTAGCCGCCGCCCCCTGCCCCGTCGCCGGTTCGGCCGCCCCCGCCGCTCGGCCGCCCCGTCCCCGGTGAGGTCCCCCTCCCCCTCTCCTCCCTCCCCCATCTCCCCTCCTCTTCCCCCTACCCAGCTCGGCCGCCCCCCTGGCCGGCTCGGCCGCCCCTGCGCGCCCTGCCCCGCCCCATGGCCGGCTCGGCCGCCCCCTGCCCCTGCCCCCCGCCGGTTCGGCCGCCCCCCCCCCCGCCGGTTCGGCCGCCAGCTCGGCCGCCCGCCGCCGGCTTGGCCGCCCCCGCCCCTGCCCAGGCCGGTTCAACCGCCCCCTGGCCGGTTCAACCGCCCCCCTGTTTTTTTTTATTTATTTTTATTTTATTTTATTTTATTTTAGTTTATGTCCTTTTATTTATTTTGTTTTAGGCAGGCTAATCATTGTTCATGATATTGAAATAGGAAATTTAATTTAGAATTCCATTACGCTAGTTGATTCATATAATCAATTGTTTATCCAGTTCAATGTTGATCAACTAAAAATGACTAGGTTCCCATTAGTGCATATAACTAAATTCTTTTGTTAGAACCAATTGTAACTAATCATTAGTGCATAAGCTTTAACCCCTGCGAGACCTTTTCCCGTTTCTTTCTAACCATAATGAATGCGATATCGAATGTCATACCTGATGCATATTCACTTTATTTGTTCCCTTGTATGATGTACTGTTTGTTTCCCAATTTGAATGGATGAATGTATGTATGCTTGCAATCGCATAGAGAACGATCCGGTCGAAGAGCCCGAAGAACTCGCAGGAGAAGCCCCTGAGCAGCAGTCGGTTGGTGGAGGCAAGTGTCCCTTGACCTATCTCTGTCCTATTCATTCTTTAATTCACCTCCCGCTTTACACATATATACCTAAGGATTGACTAGTTTTTGTTATCCATGTCCTTGATTACCTATTTGGGTTGGATTATTATTACCTAGCTTTATGCTATTGCTTAACTCTAATCAATGAACATGATGAGATTATCTATGATACGCTGTTTTCCCTTCTCTTATTATGATGTTGTACTTGTGATCTTCAAGGGGGCTCGAGCGGTTTCTCGAGTGCCTCTCCGTAAGGACCTGTTCTATGGATGACCGCCCGGGAAAACAGTGCAACCATGAGGGTAGAATGGGGTGCCCTTAGCTGAATAATTAGAGGATCCGGGATGTAGTTCACTTAGCCGTCGTGCCGTCAATGGGGCTCGGTGTATGCGGCTCGCTCTGCCAAGGTTGATTTGTCCCTTGGGGAGGAGTGCGGTACATTTAGGAAACCTAACGGGTGGCTACAGCCCCGGGGAATCTTTGTAAAGGCTACGTAGTGATGCCCTGCTAGGCCACCTAGGTAGTGGTCAATGGGAAGTAGCTCTCTCCGGGCAGAAAGGGAATCACGGCTTGTGGGTAAAGTGCACAACCTCTGCAGAGTGTTTGAAAACTGATATATCAGCCGTGCTCATGGTTATGAGCGGCCAAGGGAGCTCCAATGATTAGTGGTACTTGATCAGAGACATTATGGTATAGGTGACTATGAGATCGATGGTTTTGGTTATGGCTATGGTGCTGGTAAGTGGTATTCTTTCCGTTTGGAAAGGGTACATTGGGCTAATAACTTGGGTTAATGCTAAAACTTGGCTTTCTACTAGTAAATAATAATCTGACTGACTAAAAGCAACTGCTTGACTTATCCCCACATAAAGCTAGTCCACTTCAGCCAAACAGGATGCTTGCTGAGTATGTTGATGTGTACTCACCCTTGCTCTACACACCAAACCCCCCCAGGTTGTCAGCATTGCAACCACTGCTCAGGCGAAGATGAAGCTGTGGAAGGAGACTTCCAGGAGTTCCAAGACTACGACGAGTTCTAGGTGTGGGTTAGCGGCAACCCCCAGTCGGCTGCCTGTGAAGGCCGCGTTTATCTACGTTTCTTTTCCGCACTTTGATTTATTGTAAGAACTATATGGACGTCTCAGACGTATGATGTAATCGACTATTATTTCCCTTTTAGTACTATTTTGAGCACTGTGTGATGATGTCCATGTTATGTAACTGCTGTGTACGTGAATAACTGATCCTGGCACGTATATGGTTCGCATTCGGTTTGCCTTCTAAAACCGGGTGTGAAAGGGCTGTCGGATGGTCCAGTCCTACACTGGACCAGTCTGGTGCCCTAGCTCCAACAATATCGTTTTACATGCTCTTTGCGTAACCGGTCTGAATAGCCAAACCGTTCCGATGCACCGCCGGTGCTCCAGGTGGAAAATGGCTGAGTCTCAATCTTCTGTTTGGACGGTCCGATGTGCCACCGGACTTGTCCGGTGCCTCAGCTAGCAGTCCATTTTATTTTTTACGTCCAAGTCTTCTTCAGATCTTTTTGACTGGTCTTGAGGATGTTCCTATGACTTAGACAAACACATCTAGAGTCAGTTCAACTAGTCTAAGTCATGGGCCTGGGACCTTTTGTTTTCTCCAACTTAGAATCATGTTTTTTCTTAAATTAGCTTCAAAAGTGTGTTTCGTTGAAATTGAGCTATCCAACCTTCTTAGATATGTCAATTAGATTCCTAAGGTAGTATACAACTTATCCAAGTGTAGAACGAGACAAAGTTCCTCTATTCCAAGTTTTACCCCTCTTGATTGGTCTTGAGCTGTTTGTGACTTAGAATTGTATTGAATGGACTTATGCACCTGCGAATCAAAGACTAGACAAACCAATTAGTCAATAAGGTTGTTATGGTTATCAATCACCAAAATCAATTAGGGAAATGGTTAATCACATTTTCCTTTTTAGATGGTTCAGGCGACATTTAATCACTGTCTCCCGATTATTATGCCTCGGGAGCAAGTAAGGCGCGCGGGGATTGTCCCTAACTTTATTAATGCAAGTTTTTCGTGGCTTGTGTGTTGGGAGCCAAACCATCATCTCATATCCATCCTTGGCGATGACGTTCCAGAGATGCGTCATTTCGATGTCGTGAGTCTCCTCTTATAAGTAGCGCTCTGTGTGGCCTTATTTTTTCCACAAATTTCCCTCTCTGTTGGTAGAGGAGTAACTTGCTCGCCTAGTTTCCCATGGATCCATGCAAGCGCACGGTAGATGCCAATCCCTTAGTTCTGAGGCCCCTAAGGCAGCGCATGATCAATTTGGAGTACTCATCGGGGAGTCTTATATTTTCCATATTGCTTCTTACCTTTTGCTCCTTTCATAGGCATGTTATCTCAATGGGCCAGCAGAGGGATTTTAGGATGTTCCTTCGCCAAGTCAAGCCTCTGGTCGTTCCAACGTAGGTGCAAGCATACCTCCGGGAAAAGTGTGGTTACCGCCCACGCGGCTCTCGAAGCTACCGACGATGAGGTTGTTAGTCTTTGTGCACGTCTAGATGAGTCATACCATCGGGTCATAAGTGAGCACCACATTCCTTTCTTCATTTCTTTTCTTCCTTTTCCTCCTCTAACCCTCCTCCTACTTTACTTTTTAGAGCTCGAGATGAAGGTCTCAGACCTACTTGAAGGCACTGACAAGGCCATAGTGTCTGGTTTGTGCTTGTGGTGCTAGCCAAGAAGAGCATCTCTTGGATGTTCTAAACAGGGTCCATGACATTGTTATCGCAGTGTTCATCTGGGTGCAACAGCGGCCTTCACGGTTGCCCAACTTCGGTTGGGTCATGCGTTGCACAACATCGCCGGTATCCTTGAGGTTGTGTCGGCGGATGCTCTTGAGGACGTAGAGGACAACTTCGATCCTGTTGTCGAGGTTGTGGTCAATCTCCTCATGTTGGAGGGAATCGTTTGTGGCCCTTGGTCTGACTAATCTTTCACATGAGGCAGACTGTTGCCTCTGATCCTCGACTTTCCATGGTCGTGGGTTATATTGTAATTGGGCCTCATTTTTATGACATATTCCCTTCCTCGTTTTTTTACTGGGTTAGGATGTCGAGCTGCCTTCGGCAGATATCGTTTTTTGACCTTTCTCTCGAGGTTCCATGCGCGTGAAACAGATCTACATCCTTTTTTTCTAGTTTCTTTACGTGAAGGCACCAAATTTGTCCTTTTCGCACGTTTAGAGCGAGCCCCCTAAGTCTTCAGTTGTCCCGGAGGAATAATCCTAAGTGACAGGGGGGATCCCGACCACTCACGCTTTGTTCGCTAGGCTAGCCGGGTGAAGGAGGTCAGGTCTTCTCGCGTCCTTTTTGTGGTTTGGTTACTTTTGGTAGGGCCTGAGCTTCCTTCTATGGGAATTGGTTAGTGATTGTTGTCGTGTTTCCGAGTTCCTGTCCTTTACGACTACCATCCCCTTGTTGGGGGTCAGCGGCTTACCAACCTTAGGGCAACACCCTATGGGTAAACCTGGGTCCCGCTGGGCAGATCATAGAACTTTAACTACTTCTAGGTCTAGTTGGTTTTGTTAGGCGGTAGTTGTCTGCGTGAGCCCACGAGGCCCTCGTGCTTTAGAAGGGAAAAACTGAGAGAAATTAGTAGGTGAGGAGACTTGTTATTGTCTTTGCGAGATAGTGGTTTTCCACAAAGTTTGTCATAGCTCTACTCCTTGGTTGGCCCTTTTAGTATGTGTGGGGGTCCGACCCCTTCCTCCTTCGGGCCTCAATGTTCCTTTTGACCTTTCTTTACTTATGCGAGACAAACCCCTGAGCCCCTGTTCATTAGAGCAGGTCCGTATAGGGGGCACCCCTGCCTTTTTATGGCTCCTCCCCGCACGTTCCGTTCACTAGAAAGGGGAAGGGTGAACAGTACCATGCTTCCCTCAGTGGTCGAGTTCATGGCGCTCAGTTAATTATAAACGGGTAATCTAAGTGAGGCACTAACTCCTTTCATAGGATCCAAGCGTGGGTCCGCTGGTGACCGTCCTCATACTTCCATGTCTCAACTCATATAGTTATCAACCCCATGCAACCGGGTTCGATGGCTCGCTGCCTCTCTGCATGATAAACCATGAGTCTAACATTTCCTGAAACTCAAACACGATTTGGAAGTGCCCTTGGTACTTGCGCGCTAGGGGCTGCCGCTAGTGTACCCACTTCTTGATCGTCCCTCACTTCGCTATTTTGGGAGCAGCCAAGAGCCTCAATGGGATGGCCTTCAGACTCCAATTTTTGCAACGTCGGGTTGATCCCGTCGAGCGACGGTCATTTGCACATGGGGAGAAGAGTTGCGTGCATGTTGGATGGTGGAGCTTACACAAAAAAGGTTCCACTACTTCTATCTTGTAATAGACATGGAGCAGTACACAATGCATGCCTTAGTCATGCTATAGTATCGAGCATGTCTTGTTGTAGTAGCTGATCTATCCTATTGTAATGAGTCCGTGCCATTGACATGAAGTAGTACACAATGCATGCCTTGTTCATGAGTCCATGCCATTGAGCATGTCGTAGTTAGTAAATGGTGTAGATGCATATATCTATAATGCTTTTGGGTATGCATCATGTTCAGTCGTGGCTATAGTTATTGTGGTACGTACCACATAGTGTATGCGAGTATACATGTAGCTTTATATGTGGTGATATTGTACTTTCTTGACCTCAACATCATCCATCACATTTAGTATGATGGATGTAAGCCTTATCTTATGTACCCTGCACCATGTGGTCATATTGATTAGGGGCGCTCGTGATACCTAGGCCATATCGCCTAGGGTCATCATTCTCTAGGGCCATATTGACTGAGGCCATCCTACCCTAGGGCACCTCCACCTGAGGCTATTCTAAAGAATATCCTAAGCTCTCCAACCATGGGCACTAACCTATTGGGGCTCATAGATTTGGTTGAGCCAGGGGCTTGGTTCCCATCTTGGAGGGCCCCAGACTTAGCTAGAACTAAGCATGCCTCCTTGGGTGCAATGCCTTAGGGGAGAGTGCAATGCTAGCTCCAACCAACCTACTGTAGGTTTCCTTCCACCGACGAGATCATGGAAGACATATTGTCTGTTTTTTAGGGTACGCCCTTCCTCGGACGTTGATAATGCACATGCTAGATTTATAGAGATTTGAGTTGCCTAAGCATAATACCCTACGTCCTCTTTGTGGTTTATGGCTAGATGCAAGTGCATACATAGATAACACACACAGATGATGTCTAATCTAGTGAGTGATGAGTGCCCTAGTTGCACCATGAGACATATACCGTTGAGACAAGCGAGGGAGCTTAGACTCAAACGAGAGCTCTTTCTATGTGCTAACTAGTCTTGAACTAAAGATCAAAGTCAGAGCTTCTGAACTTTAACCAAAATCAAGAGAGAGAGAAAAAATGATCCAAAAGCCAAGAGATTAAAAAGATCTTTCTATGGTGCTATACACGTCCCTTTTATAGCCCAATAGAGGAGAGAGTTATATCCCTGTATGTGCAAAAGGCCTACCTATAAGAGGTCAAACTATTCCTATCTTGTTATAGATGTTATATTATACGTGGAGCATGCCTTCGACATGCCATAATGGTGACTCTAATAGGCCATAGTGGAAGGTATGACGCTCACATTATTGAGTACGACGTAGTTGGTGACTACTAAAGGTGTACACACCACATAGTTTCATAGGTGAACCCGTTGTCTGAGGCATGGATACAATGATGTATTTTGCCCATTTCGTTGTGTCTCATAATAAATGCGACAGATGAAGGGCTTATCTTAATCAATCAGTGTCATGTGTGGTTGTTCTGGTTGGATGTGGTAGTGAGGCTATGCTACCTGGAGGTGTTCTGCTCTAAAGGTATCTTGGGAGAGTCGAGGAATCCCGTGTATGGCCCTAGACTCATGAAGCCCTATAGGGCATAGTTGCCACGAGGCTTGGCCCCTAGTACACAAGGCCCCTAACAATATTAGGCTGGCCCTATGTCGGATCCTCTGTGATCATCTTCTGTTGTTGAAGTCCCAAAGAAAGATTTTTCAATATTGAGGAGTATGTCTTCCCGCGGATGCCGGTAAAATACTTGTTTAAATGGACCAGGAGTCTAGGACTAGTGTTCATGTCTATTAAAATTCTAACCCCCACGAGAGAGCACGAATTGATAAGTAGTTTATGCTAATCTTAATACCAATGAATTATAGATTAGTACTCCCTTCGTCCCAATTTATAATTTATTTGATTTTTTATAAATTTGACCGACTCATATTATTGTCTGTCTTTTCTTTTTTGCTGTCGCTGCAAGCTGTCCCTGCTTTCGTGGGTTGGTTTACTGTTACTGTTCCGAAGCTGCAGCTGCCGCCGCTGGATGTAGGACGGCCGATGAAGATGGCGTTTAAAGTGTTGGTTGAGCTACAAGATAACAAGCGGCGGCGAAGCAAATGTCGTGGTGATCACGCACGAGCCGAGCCGTTCGTTCGGTCAGGTGGTGTGTAGAGATTGCCTCGGCTCCCAGGTCTCAACGGAGACCAACCACGCGTATCATGCTTGAAGTGGTCGCACCGGATAAAACGAAGCGCGGCATGTCGATATGGACAACGAGGTAACGACTTTGACTTCGTAATTTATAGGCACGCGTAGCGGCCGGGCCGGTGCTAGTGCTATCATCTGGGATGACTGGTTGCGCATGAATTTGCACGACCACAGCTTAAATGACACCAGCAGTCTTCGTTTGCATTAGGGCCAGGACCAGAACTAACGCGCGTGCAGTTTCTGACTAGCCTACCTGTTGATCGGATTGTAACATCACATTTGCGCTTCAGCCTTCAAGGATGTCGTACATCCGTTTAATGTACCACTAGAAATAACTTTCACAAACGAGAAACTGTCGGAGTAGACTGTAGACCACATGGGTAAATTCTCTAGCCTGGTGACTACGACACACACGAAGACAGTGTACGCGGAAGGACCCTCCTAGGCATCTGCATCTCAGCCGCGGAGAAAATGACCCCTGGCCAGAACAAAATGGTCCTTTTGGTATGGTATATAGTTCGCAGGCTCCATCGTAGAAGCTATTCTCTCCCACCCCTTTTCCTGCTGCGCGAAGAAAGCTCGAAACTTCTTCCTTCTTCGTCCAAAAAAAAAGTTCCTTTTCCTTTAATTAACCGACTCACATGCGGCTACCGGAACTGGAAAGCTAACTGCTACCATGCCGCGTCTCGCTCCGCCACCTCTTTGGTCGTCGCAGTGGAAAGCAAAGCAGCGACATGAATTTGTCCGTGGACGCCCAGCTACTCCGTCCGTCTGTTCATAAATATATAACATACTAATTTTTAAAAAACTTTGATCACTCATTTTATCCAAAATAATAATAATAATAAGTTATCATTTATTTTTTGTGATTTGTTTTATCACTTAAGCTAGTTATGCTTAATTTAAAATTTTACATTTTTAAATAAATATTTTGAATAACATAAGTCATCAAAGTTTTCGAAAAATTTCAACGGTATCATATATTTGGGAACGGAGGTCTCCGTTTTCAAATATTTATCGCCGGCTAGTTTGTGAATTAAAACGCGACAAATAAAAAATAATGGAGGAAATATATGAGAGTTTCGTTCACTCCTTCGTTCTTCGATAAATAAAGTAATTTAGTTAGATCTCTAAGGCCTTGTTCGTTTGTACCTGGATCAGAGAGTATTGAGAGGATTAAATCTCTTTATGTTCAATTTTGATTAACAATAGATTTAATCTCTTTCAATTCACTCTTAACCGAACACGCTCTAAAAGGGACCAGAGTGAAGAGTTTATAACAATTAATTGTATATTAGTATCTATTAAAATATAACAAAAACTAGAGGGATTCTTTTCTGATCTCCACTTGAGTTAATTGATATTTTGAGTGTTTAGTTAGTTGAAAGTGATTTTCTTCAAAGAAACTAAGGGTTTGTTTGGATCCACTTCTCTAAACTTTAAAACTCTTAAAAGCTTTAGGGCACTTTAGTGAGCTCTAAAGCTCTAATATGAAGTGGGCTAAAGTTTAGAGCTAACTTTACACCACTTAATTGAAGCTTTAACTTTAAAATTTAGAGTTCTCATATTTAGAGAAGGAAATTTGAACAAACCGTAAAGCTAGAGCTTTCCCAAACAATCCTACACACGGCTCTTCCTCCTACCCAAAACGTGTCGCCCAAACTTACTATCAGTATATCTGTATATGCCTGTCAATTGACCAAATTTTTAATTTTTTTCCTTTTTTTAAAAAATATTCATATTTATATTTTTAGACGTCCTTTTTGTCTTTAGACTCTAAGTGTCATCGTCATAGTCTATAGAACTGAGTTGACACGTTTTTGGTGTCATGGTCTACGACACTGAGCTTTGAGACCTATTGTGGTGTGGTGACAAACATAGCACTGACATAGCATATCTCTACACCATGTTGGAACTTGCTCTCAGCAGCAAGGAGGCCAACAAGGACAAACGGTGGTGACAACAGGGATACGTGCACGGGGGCAAATAGCTCTGTTAATGTCTAGCCTCTCACGGGCACTGTGCGGGGGTATTTATAGGTATCTGAGTGCCCATCGCCTTGTGTTAAGAACGCATGTGCCCTCGGACACCTAGTTTATCCCCAGAATATTCCCATAAAGCAGGGTTACAAGCTGTACTTACAAGAATGCCTTTACAAACTAGGCCCGTAACACAAAGGCGGTCACGCGGGGCCCGTTACAATGGGCCAGATCACACGTGGGCCTCAGAGCAGGACGAGGCCGCGTTGCGGGGAGACGTCACCGCAGGCCTTCGCCTGGTGCTGAATGAAGCGAAGGGTGTCCCTGCCCGTTTTGTCTTCGTCAAACCAGCGACTGCAGCGAAAGGCGACGAGCGAAGGGTGGCGTCTCTGCCTTCGCCCCAACATTTGCCCTCCGAGGGACCAGTTCGACAAAGTCACCTGGTGCCGAAGACGTCGCTAGATGGCGGAGACGCTGCCCTCGCTCGAAGTGGTTCCGCGGGGGTTTTTGATGTGACCGTTGATGGACGGCGTACTGTTGGATTGCGGGTTTCCCGAAGCGTCGCGCCCTGTCGGATTGCGCGTTTCCCGAAGAGCCGCGCCCTGCCTATAAAAAGGGGGGCGGGGGTCGGCGTTGTTTGAACTTTGCCTTCCGCGCTCCGTAAAAACCCTAGCCTCCCGCCGCCTTGCTGCTCTTCTTCTTCCGCTGCTCCTTTTGCTCGCCGGAGTGCTGGCTCGAGTGAAGCAAACCGCCCGCCACCGCCGACGGTACGTAGCAATGCCGTCCTCTTCTTCTTCCTCCGACACCGCGCCGCCGGCCGCCGCCTCGTCTGAGGAGACGTTGAGTAGCGTGATGGTGTAGGAGTTGCGCGCCGGCGACTCTGTTGATTTTGGTGTGTCACGGATGACGTCAGCCCGCGTTGAAGATATGCAGCGGTTGGGCTACTTTGGCGGCGGGGTTGCTCGTGCTCCGGGGACGGAGGGAGTCCCCGAGCCGGAGGGTGAGTTGGTCGTTTTCGAGGCGTTCTTCGCCGCCGGTCTCCGCTTGCCTGCGCACCGGTTTGTCGGCGAAGTCCTGCGTAGATTCAATGTTCAGATACATCAGCTGACACCGAATGCCATGGTGGCGCTGGCGAAGTATGTCTGGGCGACGACTTCGTACGGCGGGCAGCCGTCTGTTGAAGTTTTTGTGAAGAATTATTGTTTGCATTGGCAGAAGAGGATGGTTGGGGACGGAGTTGCCCAATTCGGGTCATGCACATTTACGCCGAAGACCGGCAAGACCACAATGCCAGTAGTGGAGTTGGTTCCGTGCGCCCGCAACAAGTGGGGCAATTGGAATGAATTTTGGTTTTATGTTGCGGAGGGTACTGTCGAAGGCCATAAAGGTCTCCCTGTGTCTGAGATGTGCTCTCATTATTACTCTGCGTATCCGCCTTTTGAAGTGGCAGAGGAAGATGCAGACGAAGGGGCCCTTCGGTGCGCCGCCGGTCAGAGCAGTGGGCGTGATTTAGTTGAAGAGTTTGTGGCGTATGGGGTGTGGCCCTTGGCGCACGGTTGGGTGCTGGGCGAAGTGTGCCCTCGCCAGATGCCTTTTCACGGAGGAAGGGTTGTGCGAAGCCCTGCCTTCGCACTGAATCTGCGGAACCGCGACCCGGCTGCTTTTGTGCGCGACGCGGAGGACGGGGCCGTGCGGCTCGTGGGGCGTTACGTGCCGAGGACGGAAGGCCAGCGCAGCTTTGATATCCGCGGGTCAAATGACCGTCTGAACAGGGTCTTCGAATTAAATCAATTGTCGTACGATGGATATCCTGGTCAGGACGAAGCCGACCGCCGCGGGAAGAAACCGGCGGTGGAGACAGGAGACGACCCAGCGCCGGCGGCCGCCCCTCCCTCGAAAAAGAGAAAATTAGGTACTGCGATGGGAGGGATTGGGGTGTCTGATAGTTTTGCTAGAGATTTAATGAGGACGTGTGCGGCCCTGGGGGAAAGGATGTCTTCGCCCGAGCTCCGGGAGTCTTCGGCTCGGATGCTGAGGGTTACCGGGGGTTGCTGGCCTAGAAGTGTTCCTATCCCCTGCGCGGCTGAGGAGGACTGTTTTACATCTCGCATGGTTCATCAGTGGAGGGTTTTTCCTTACGGGCGAAATATCGGTGCTGTTGTGTGGGCAGTGATGGACAAGGATCGTCAAGGGGCGGCGCAGAAACGCCAGGCGACTGTCAGGATTCACGAAGCCCGGCCGAAAAGGCAGCGGGGAAATGCGAAGGTTGCGGCCTCCGGCGGAGGCAAGCCGCCGCTGGCGGCGAAGGCGGGCGCCTCTGCGCCTAGCAAGGCGCCGGAGGCAACGGCGGGCGCCGGAGGCTCCAGACCGACGAAGGTGGTGCCGGCGGCCAGCGGAGTGGCGGAGGCTTCGAAGGCGGCCCGAACGTCGCTGCCGCCGGGCAAACGCGTTGCCGACTTCGGCACCGACATTACTGTGGATGACTATCTTGGTGGTAAGTCGCTGTTTTTTTTTGATTTGTGGATGCGTTGCAGGGCCGGACGAGGGCCAGCTTGCTATAGTTGCGCCTGGCGCGGCGATCGCGACGGCCGCCAAGGCGCCGAAGGCGGGGGGCGAGGCGCTTGGCGCCGGAGGCGAGGTGTCGGTCCTCGCGCTGGTCAGGGACGAGGCGGGCGCGGCGACCCGCCGGCTGAAGGGGGTGACGGAGGCGCTGAGTCAGGCGGCGGAGGCGCTGAGTCAGGTCCGTTGAGCCATACTCTCTCCCCCACCTCTTTTGGGGCGATGGCCTTACGTACTGCGTCGCGGCCCTGCAGGTGGCTGACTTCGCCAGCCGCACTGCGTCGGGGGCCCTCACGGCAGCTGTGTCTGCCGAAGTCGAGAGACTTCGGACACAACATGCTGACGCTGTCCGTGAGAAGTCGGCCTCCGACAGCAAGTGTCGTAAGCTGACGGACAGGGTGGCCGCCCTGGAGAGGGAGAAGGCTGACCTCCGGCGCCAACTGGAGGCGGAGAGGAGGGAAGCTAACGAGGCCGTCGCCAAGGGGCAGGCTGCGCAGGCGGAGGCCAAGCTGGCGCGGGCAGAGGGCAATCTTGCCAAGGAGCTCGCCGAACATCTGCAGGAGCGGCTCACCGCCCTGGAGAGCCGCGCTAAGGAGGCCGAGGCCGCAACGCATGCGGAGGCCGAACGGACGCGCACGCAGCTTATGGATACATATCGCGAGCTGGGTGCGCGGACCGGTGACTTCGAAGTGCCGGGCCGAGAGTCCGGGCTTCGCTGTCTGCAATGGGTGCAGGAGGAGCTGCTGGAACTTCCCGCCGTCGTGGGGGGGTTGATGTCGTACGCCTCCCTGGTCACCTGCGAGGGGGCGATGAACGCGCTCTCCCGCGAAGGGTGCCGGCACTTCGAGGCCTTCGACCAGGCGGATGAAGATTTTGATCAAGATATCTATAAGGTCGAAGACCCCGTGGTGAAGGAATCCGCCGGGGCCCTCTATGACCGGATGTGGGGCCTGTACGGTCGTGAGGTGGTCAGGGAGCGGGCCGAGGCTGCGAGGGCTCAGGTAACGTCGTTTGTTTGGCGTTTGCTGTGTTCGGGCTGTGCGTGTGTTTGCTGAATCTGTGTCTTGCTCTAGGCGGAGCACGGCGAGCGGGTGGACGACTTCGGGGCCCTGAACAGCGCGCTGCCGGACCCGGAGCTGACCCTCGCGGAGGCTGCGACTGGAGCCGCCCTGGAAACAACCCTGGGGACTGCGGAAGACGCGCCGGGCGTCCCCACCTCTGCTGTGGCCGGCGAAGGCCTGCCCCCAAAGGTGGCCGAAGGCGCGCCTGACGCCCCCGCAGCTGCTGCGCCGAGCGCTGAAGATTCCGCGGCGGTGGTGGCGGAAGCAGCGGCGGAGGCGACAGCGGAGGCTCCCGCAGCGGCAGGGCCTTCGCAGGTGGCGTAGTGGGTGTTTAGGGTTGGGGACTTTTTGGATGTTGTACTGAACTTTGGTTGCTGCGCAGGTTCAAGAGTTTGGGCCTGCGCACGCAACCGCTACTACTGAGTTTTTGGCGGCTTCGACCGCGGAAGGTGGAAATGAATATGGTGGGTCTGTATCTGAGTTTTTTGATGTTACTGACTCTGGGAGCTCGGTTGAGTGGAGTGAGGAGTCGTCGGAGGAGGACTTGGATTATTTTGCGGCCTTGGACGTGGCTGCGGCGGAGGCTTCGCCACACGCTGCGGACGCGCCAGACGTGCCGGGTCCTAGCACCGGGCGCCGACGACGAAGGGCAGTTGCGAAGCGTAGGGTTAGCGCGGAGGAAGGGGCTCGGCTTCGCGTGAGTAGGGTTGGTCGGCAGGAACTGTTGTCTTTGCCGGCCGCTGCGAGCGCAGGGGAAGGGGAACCGCGAAGTCTTTTTGCGGGTGAGGAGCTTAGGATAATGTTATTTAATTATAGGGAGATGGGGATTATTCCTAAGGTGGAGCCGATGTAGAGTGTGGTGCCCTCGCTTGTATATGTGTAAAGGGTTGTAAGATGAAGTTGTGTGCCCTCACGTGCCTGTGCCTGCGAGGGCGCTGTGTACTTTGTGTGGCATGGTTGGCTATGCTGTCGCTTCTGCTTTTGCTGTACTGGTTTGACCGCGCCCTGAGGCGGCTTCTGCGCGGAGTCTTTGTGAGAGACATCGGAATTTCTCGCACTTGTTGTGCTAAGTCCGGCTGCGCCCTTAGGCGACTTCTGCGCGGAGTCTTCGCGATAGACGTCGGGATTTTTCGCACTTGTTGTGCTGAGTCCGGCTGCACCCTTAGGCGACTTCTGCGCGGATAGTCTTCGCGACAGACGTCGGAATTTTTCGCACTTGTTGTGCTGAGTCCGGCTGCACCCTTAGGCGACTTCTGCGCGGATAGTCTTCGCGATAGACGTCGGAATTTTTCGCACTTGTTGTGCTGAGTCCGGCTGCACCCTTAGGCGACTTCTGCGCGGATAGTCTTCGCGACAGACGTCAGAATTTTTCGCACTTGTTGTGCTGAGTCCGGCTGCACCCTTAGGCGACTTCTGCGCGGATAGTCTTCGCGATAGACGTCGGAATTTTTCGCACTTGTTGTGCTGAGTCCGGCTGCACCCTTAGGCGACTTCTGCGCGGATAGTCTTCGCGATAGACGTCGGAATTTTTCGCACTTGTTGTGCTGAGTCCGGCTGCACCCTTAGGCGACTTCTGCGCGGATAGTCTTCGCGATAGACGTCGGAATTTTTCGCACTTGTTGTGCTGAGTCCGGCTGCACCCTTAGGCGACTTCTGCGCGGACTTGTCGCACGCGAGGGTGGCTAGCGCTTGGCCTCGCGGTGACTTCGAATTGGTCGAATGCCGAAGACCGGTGTCGCGGTCTTTTTTCGACACATGTTTTTGCGGGGGATTTTTCTCACATATATTACATGGCTCCGCCTCGTTAAAAACCTCACCCCCCGGGAGGAAAAGAGTGCGGGCCGGTACAAGAGTGTTTGCGGTGAATTACAAGGGCGAAATCAGCCCTAAGTGGATCAAACAAAAAATTTGCGAAGGTTGTCGATGTTCCAGGAGTGCTCCAGGTCCTCGCCATTTGGCGTTGTGAGCCTGTAGGCGCTGGGGGAAGCTTTTGTTTTGACTATGAAGGGGCCCTCCCACTTGGGCTCCAACTTGCCCTTAGACTCCATCCGAGCTGTTCGGATGAGTACGAGGTCCCCCTCGCTGAACTCCCTCGGGATGACTGCGAGGTCGCGCCATGCTTTGGTCTGGGCTTGGTATTTGTTTAGGGCCTGTAGGGCGAAGACCCGGTCTCCGTCAATGAGATCTTTTGAGGTTGGCTCGTCCACGTCAGGGACGGCTGACGGAACTGTACGCGGGGACCCATGCTTTATTTCTTGCGGGGTCATTGCCTCCGATCCGTATAGAAGGCGGAAAGGAGTGAACCCGGTCGCCCTGCACTCAGTTGTGTTTAGCGCCCAGACTGCCTCCGGTAACAAATCGGGCCATCTGCCTTTTTTTTCATCGAGGAGCATCTTCTTGACAGTTGTGAAGATTTTCCCATTGGCACGCTCCACGACCCCGTTGGACTGCGGATGATAGACTGAAGCGAAGGCAAGCTTGGTGCCGATGGAGAAACAAAAATCCTTGAAATCTTGGCTGTCAAACTGCTTGCCGTTGTCGACTGTTAGCTCGGACGGCACTCCGAAGCGGCAAACAACGTTCTGCCAAAAGAATTTTTGGGCAGTCTTTGATGTGATTGTGGAAACAGCCCTCGCTTCAATCCATTTGGTGAAGTATTCGACGGCTACGAAGGCGAACTTAAGGTTCCCCTGAGCGGTGGGCAGGGGCCCGACAATGTCCAGGCCCCAGCGCTGGAGAGGCCATGTATGGGCGATCAGCTTTGTATATTGTGAGGGGTTGCCTGACCGAGGAGAGAACTTCTGGCAGGCTTCGCAGGACCTTGTGACTCGATTTGCGGCGCAGATCATTGCAGGCCAGTAAAACCCTTGTCGGATCACCTTGGCTGCCAGGGCCCTTGGCCCTGCGTGCGAGCCGCACGTGCCACTGTGGACTTCGCGTAGGATCTGCATGCCTTCGGTTTCGGTGACGCATTTGAGCATTGGCTGACTGACCCCTTTCTTGTATAGTTGGCCCTCGATCAGAGCGAAGTCCCGGCTTCGATGTCTGAGGCGCTTCGCCTCACTGACGTCGGCTGGATGATAGTACCCCTGTAGGAACAGGGTTATTGGTGCCCTCCAGTCTTCGGTCATGATTAGGTTGACTATACGGTGGCCCTCGCTATCATTAGTTATCTGGAGCCCTTCGGGGCTCTGGACGGCTGGAGTGCCGATGGTGTGGAAAAACACGTCGGAGGGCAGGGGCTCGCCCCTGGCGGCGGCCTTGGCTAAGGCATCGGCCTCCTCGTTCTTGGCCCTATCCACATGCTGCAGGGTGAATCCCTTGAATTGTCTCTCGAGACTCCGGATAGCCGCGAGGTATTGCATGAGGGCGGGGTCTTTTGCTGCATAGTCTTTCTCGACCTGTCCGGCAACTATCTTGGAGTCTGTCTTGATGATACATGTGGTGACTCCGAGGGCCCTTAGCTTGCGGAGGCCGAGGATAACCGCTTCATACTCTGCTATATTGTTTGTACATTTGTCGGATTCCAGAGCGAAGTTGAGGCGTGCTGCATATCTGTGTTTGACTCCGGCTGGTGAGGTGACGACTGCAGCGACGCCTGCCCCCGCATGGCACCATGCACCGTCGCAATGGATGGTCCAGATCTTCTCTGTGGACGGGTCCGGCTGTGTTGCTGGCCCAGTCCAGTCGACGACGAAGTCTGCCAGGACTTGCGACTTGATGGCTGTCCTGGGCTCGAAGCTGATGTGGTAGCCGGAGAGTTCGGCTGCCCACTTGGCAATCCTCACCGATGCCTCCGGGTTTCTGAATAGTTCGCCGAGCCCTCTGTCAGAGGTGACTCGGACCTTGAATGCTTCAAAGTAATGGCGCAGTTTGCGCGAGGACATGACAACTGCGTAGGCGATCTTCTCCAGCTCTGTCATGTTGCATTTGGACGGTGTCAGGACTTCGGAGACATAATAAACAGGGCACTGTCTGACTGCGCCTTCGACTGACTGCTCTTGCACTAGTGCCGCGCTGACCGCGTGCGGCGAAGCCGCGACATAGAGCAATAGGGGGAGCGAGGAGTCGGGGCTGGTGAGGATGGCCAGCTCCGACAGGTACTGTTTGAGTGAAGCGAAGGCCGCTGCTTGCTCCGGTCCCCAGGCAAAGTCTTTCGCGCCGCGGAGTGTTTTGAGGAAGGGGAGACTTCGCTCGGCGGACCTGGAGATGAATCTGTTGAGAGCGGCCAATCTGCCTGTCAGACGCTGGACGTCCCTGACGGACTGCGGAGGCGACATGTCGACGATGGCCTGGATCTTGGTTGGGTTGGCCTCGATGCCGCGGTGTGACACCAAGTAACCCAGTATCTTGCCCTGGCGAACACCGAAGACGCACTTTTCCGGGTTCAAGCGGAGTCGTGCATCTCGCATGTTCGCGAATGTCTCGGCGAGGTCGGCGAGGTGGTCCTCCTTATTCTTGCTGGCGACGACGATGTCGTCCACATATGTAAATATGTTTCTACCGACCTGCCCTTCGAGTACTGTTCTGGTGAGTCTGGAGAAGGTGGACCCCGCATTCTTGAGTCCCTCCGGCATCCTGATGAAGCAATAAGTGCCGAAGGGTGTTATAAAGCTGGTGCTAGCCTTGTCTTCCTCCTTCATGTATATCTGGTGATAGCCGGAGAAGCAGTCGAGGAGTGACATGACCTCGCATCCGGCCGCGCTATCGACTATTTTGTCGATCCGCGGCAACGGGAAATTGTCCTTCGGGCAGGCCTTATTGAGACTAGTGAAGTCTATGCACATTCTCCATTTCCCGCTTTTTTTCTGCACCATTACGACATTGGAGAGCCACGTGGGGTAAGCCACTGGCTCGATGAATTTAGCTTCTAGGAGGCGGTGCACTTCCGCCTTGGCGGCCTCTGTCTTTTCGTCGGACATTTTGCGGAGCCTTTGCTTTTTTGGTCGCACCGAAGGGTCAATTCCCAAGCTGTGCTCAATTATGGATCGGCTGACTCCGACCAGGTCTAGGGCGGACCAGGCGAAGACATCTTTATTCTTGGCCAGGCAGTAGAGAAGCTTCTCTTCTTCAAGTGACGTGAGGTCTTCGCTGATAGTGACTGTCTGCTTGGGCGTGGCCTGATCAAGGGGAACAGTCTTGGTTCCGTCTTGGCTCTGCAACTGTGCCTTCTCGTGCTGCTTGTCGGTTGGGCTGGCGGGCGCGGGGACCTCGCGCTGGGTCGTGAGGCAGTGTACGTTCCTCTGACCAGGCACGAAGTCCCGCTCTATGTTGCGCGCCGTCTGCTGGTTGTCGTAGATCGTGATAGCGCCTAGCGGACCTGGTATCTTCATACATAGGTACAGTCCGTGGATGGCAGCTTCGAACTTATTGATGGAGCCCCGGCCCATGATGGCGTTGTATGGATATACCATGTCGACAATGTCGAAGGTTACTTGCTCACTTCGGGCATTGGGTGCTACACCGAAGGAGAGGGGCAACTCTATCTTGCCAACTGGGAAGGTGCCCTTGCCGCCGAAACCATACAAGGGGTTGTCCGAAGGCTTCAGCAAGCTGTGGCTTATACCCATGCGGTCGAAGGCATGGAGGAAGATGATGTCCGCCTGACTGCCGTTGTCGACTAGGACTTTGTGTAAGTCCCAGCCTGCCACGCTGCAATTGATGACCATAGCGTCGATGTGGGGGGCGCTGCGCAGGTCGACGTCTCGTGCGTCGAAGGTTAGCGGTACGTGGGACCACTTCGTCTGCACGACTGGGCCAGTGATGGCGACGTGGTTGATGCTGTGGTAGTGGTCCCGCTTCTGCCGCTTGGTGTCGAAGTCGGTGCTGGAGCCCCCCGTTATCATGTGGATGACTCCGCGATATGGTTGATCGGCGAAGTCTTCCTGCTTTGGGGCGTGGGGGATGTTTTGATGCTGCTGGTGTGGTGGTGGGGGTGGAGGAGGTACGATTTGTACTTCCTGATGGTGTTGGTAAGCGTGGTGCGGTGGATGCGGAGCGGGAGCGTGGATGTATGGTGGAGGGGGTGGTTGGTAATTATGCGCGACAATTCTAGGATTGTCGGCTGGCTGCGCCCGCGCCATTCTGTCTCTGGTGGCCTTCGTTTCGGGGCAGTCTTTGGTTTGGTGGGCGCAGTCATCGCCGTGGAAAAGGCAGTAGAACCGGCGCGGCGGCTGCGCGCGCCCTCGGCCCCTGCCGCGAGTTCCGTTTCTGCGGCCCTGGGGGGGATATTCCTGGCGACGAGGGGGGTCAGCAGCAGGCTGCTGGTTGGCGATGTTGTGCACTTGCTGTTGACTGCGGCCATCTCGACCGGAGTCTGGTTGCGGAGTCCTCGTCCACGTGCGGCTGGACTGTGGGGCATCTTTGGGCTTCCGCTGCGACTCAATCTTGCGCTGGTGGAGCTCTTCGGATTTGGCATATTTTTCAAAGAGCTGATATAGCTCCTGGAGGTTTTTGGGTGGATCTCTGATACAATGACTGTAGAGAACGCCGGCACGAAGGCCACTGATGGCGTAGTGGATAGCGATCTGATCATCGACGGAGGGCAGCTGTGACTTGAGTGTTAGGAATTTGCGGTAATACTCCCGCAGAGTCTCCTTTTCCAGCTGCTTGCAAAGCGAGAGCTCGGCCAGGGCGTCGGTGTCTGGGCGGTACCCTTGGAAGTTGAGCAGGAACTTGTCTCTGAGACTTCTCCATGAATCAATGGACAGCGGAGGCAATCTGGTGAACCAGGTGAGTGCTGGGCCCTCTAGGGCGATGATGAAAGACTTCGCCATTGTGGCGTCGTCCCCTCCGGCGGATGCAACGGCGACTTGATAACTCATTATGTACTGCGCCGGATCGGTGCTGCCGTTGTACTTGGGATATGCCCCTGCTCGGAAGTTAGCTGGCCAAGGCGTCACTTGGAGGTGTGGCGCCAGGGGACTTCGCTCGTCGAGGTAGTTGACCCCTTGGAATGGCGTGCCGTGCTGGAAGGCGTGGTCATGCTGGGGGAAACGCGGGTTCTCCGGCTGCGCCCGGTGTTGCAGGGGTGGGCCATGCTGCAGGCCGAGGTGGCCTTCGCGCGTGTCCTCCGGTTGCGCGCGCTGCTAGAGGGGTGGCTCTTGCTGTAGACCGAAGTGGCCTTCACGCTGCATCAGCGCGATCTCGCGCTCGAGGTCTTGGGCCTTCTGCTCCTCGTCGCGTATCATCTGCCGCACCTTGGCTAGTGCGGACACACGTTGGCGCTTGGCTTCCAGTATCTCTTTCTGCCTCTGGAGATTGCGGTTCTTGAGGCGCAGGGCGCGCAGCTGTAACTGTTCTTCTGTTGAGACGCCGAGGACCTCGCCGTCCTCGGTGAGATCCTCGCCCTGCGCTGGGGCGAAGCCTGGGGGCGGCTGCGATTGTCCTTCGGGCCCGCAGGTGCGGAAGGTGTCGTCTTCGCAGGTGCGGGGAATGTTGTCTTCAGTGGGCTCTTGGTGGGTGGATTGGGTGAGGACGAGGGCCTTGCCCTTTCTCGCGGCCAGCAGTGCTGCCTTCGCAGCCTCGTCAGCCTTCGGGTTAGCTCTCTTGGGTGCCATCGCGGGTGGTCTTGTCGTAGCACGAACGGTGGGCGCCAAATGTTGGAACTTGCTCTCAGCAGCAAGGAGGCCAACAAGGACAAACAGTGGTGACAACAGGGATACGTGCACGGGGGCAAATAGCTCTGTTAATGTCTAGCCTCTCACGGGCACTGTGCGGGGGTATTTATAGGTATCTGAGTGCCCAGCGCCTTGTGTTAAGGACGCATGTGCCCTCGGACACCTAGTTTATCCCCAGAATATTCCCATAAAGCAGGGTTACGAGCTGTACTTACAAGAATGCCTTTACAAACTAGGCCCGTAACACAAAGGCGGTCACGCGGGGCCCGTTACAATGGGCCAGATCACACGTGGGCCTCAGAGCAGGACGAGGCCGCGCTGCGGGGAGACGTCACCGCAGGCCTTCGCCTGGTGCTGAATGAAGCGAAGGGTGTCCCTGCCCGTTTTGTCTTCGTCAAACCAGCGACCGCAGCGAAAGGCGACGAGCGAAGGGTGGCGTCTCTGCCTTCGCCCCAACACACCACAAGGGGTAGCTAACCTCGACACTACTGAAAGTATCTAGTCCTTAGTTGGGTTTCACTGATTAATAACATCACTAGATTATTGTGACTAACATATGTTATCATCGCATAACGATACTAGGATATCATAGGTACCCAAGAGGATTGATGAGTGAAGGATAAAGCAGAGGCATAGACTGGAAGCATGCTGATCCTAGGTACTACCTAGCTACGTCATCTTTATGTATGGTGGATTGATGAACACAGAGGTAAAGAAGACTACATCTTATATATCAACTGAGCCCCATGATCGTCTAGCTCTCCCTTACCTTTTGGCTCTGATGACAGTTTTAGATTAACTGATACCTGCTTCACCTTTGTTTATCCTATCTATAATCTAATAGAAGTCCAAGTCCAAAAAGCCAAATACTAATAGGCTCCAAGGCTCCTCTATGCTGCTTTATCCCTCACTTTTATAACTAAGGAGGGGAGAGTGATACATCCCTGTTGGGCAGTAGGCCTCGCCTAGCAGAGGATCAACTACTCCTATATTGTCTCAATCATAGAGTCATATGTAGTGCATATCTTGATTGTCATAATGTTGAGCTTGTTCATGACATAGGGGTAGATACATCTTGTTGTAGTGGAAGGTTATAGAGACCACACCATCAACTATGATGTTTGGTAAACGATGCAACTCCTTGTACTTTATAATGCTTGTCAATACATTAGCATGTTTAGACATGGCTACAAGGATGGTGACATATGCCACATAGTGGCCTCAGATACACATGTTGCCCTTTGTCATAGCTACATGGATGGTGGCATGCTTTGCACAATGGTCTTTGGTACACCTTTCGCCTCCATAATGGGCACAATCCTCATTAACAGTTATGCCATCTATCAAGGTCTCTATCATAGTGGACCTTTACCTTTGTCAGAGGCAAATAGGTCCCTAGGGCATGGGGCATGGAACCGTGTGTCCAACAATAGCCATCCTCTGGTGATTTTTTCTTTAGTTTCTTAAAGACATCTTGACATCATCCAGGAGTATGGTCTTCTCTACACGCTGACAACGTTCAACCTTTATGAGATATGACATGCTACTTTGCACATGCTACGGACAATCTTTACATGCTACAACATGATTATAAAGGCTAGTACAAAGCTTTGCGATGTCGAGGTTACTGCCACCCATATGATACTGGTGGGCCCAAGATTTAAAGGATGGATATTCAAAACTATTAAAAGATAAAAAGTAGTATATATATATAATATTGTATAAAGTCTAACTATTTAATATATATAATATCATAATATATTACATAGCAACAACTCTATAGCAATATAACAATAATTTTATAACAACGATCAAATTCTAGCAATCTCGCAAGCGCGCCCACAGGAGGTGTGCATATTCAGGCGGGTGTGTGTGTTGAAGTAGTGAACTTTGTTGAAGCATAAGAGTGAAATTTGTTGAATAGAAGCAATAGTCCCCTACTCATGCCTCCATATGAACAGTTAAACGCAAAGCTTACTACAGTTTACAAGCTCGACTGCTCGAATGTGTAGGAGACAATGGGGTAGGTGCATTGAGCAGGGAGGAGGAGTGGGGCCAAGCACGCGGTGATACCCTCTCCTCGCTTCCCCACCACATTACGAGTCGTTGCTCCCATGTTAGGCCGCTAGCTCGCTAGCTTGCTAGGCGCTATGCCTTTTCTATTTTACCCTCGAATAGACGAATATTGATTTGAATTTTGTTTTCCCATATATTCATTCAAATGTACTTAATTTTTTCAAAAAACCTTGGATATTCATTTGAATACCCATGAATTATGGTGGTCCCACTGAACAAGAAATAGTCCTAAAAACCATTTTCACAATTGTTTTAGTAATTAATGACCATTACAACCATTTGAGCTGACTAGTTTACCAAGTTATGATTTAAGGAACCCAGAAAATACTTCAAGAAATCTCAAGCCTCAAAACAACGCATAACTGTTCGAGCCTCTAAAGCAGACTGTTCGGAATAGCGTAAATTATTCCATACATGAGCTCTTTTTGAAAATATCACCTGTGCGCGGATCGTTCGTGTCGTTCCGGCGGACCGTCCGCGACACCTCAACGCATTTCAAATACGAACTATGCCAAAAGCACATTTCTACTATGGACCGTTTGGAAGATAAGTGAAGACAATCCAACGCCATGTGCGGACTGTGTGGCCTCAGGCGTTGACTGTTCGCCCATTGAAAACCAGAAAAACCCGAAGGTGACAGGTTCAGTAAAATGAATTTGAGCATCCACATAGACCATCCGGGTGCACGACCGAACCATCCGCGTCAACTTTATTTGACATCTGACGACACATTTGATGCGATAATAGCTGTTGAAACTAACCATTGCAAATCCAACCGTTGATGTATAAGGTCCGGACTAGGGGCGCGGACCGTCCACGTGTGGCAGATTGAAGGCAATAGCTATGTGGTGGTTGAGGGCTATAAATATCACTCCAACCACCTACATTCAATACATCAAAGCATTCCAACCTCCACATTTATTGCAAAGAACTAGACCTCACTTCAAAGCCTCACACAAGCATCGAAGATCCTCCAAGTGCGACAACTATGATTGTATTCATTAGTGATAAAGCGCCTTGTGAGAGATTCTAGAGAGTGTGAGATTGTGTTTCATTTGACACTCTTTGTTGCTTGGGTTTCTTGATCGTGCTTTCTTCCTCTCCTTCTAAATTCTCATTGATTTGTAAAGCTAGCAAGAGACACCTAATTGTGTGGTGATCCTTGCAGGGTCTAAGTGACCCTCGAGATTAAGAAGAAACACTCAACCGGTCTAAGTTGCCGTTTGAGAGAGGGAAATGGTTAAAAAAGACCCGACCTACGTGGCCTCCTCAACGGGGAGTAGGTTCTTCAGAACCGAACCTCGGGAAACAAATCATCCGAGTCTTTGTGTTAATCTTACATTATGATTTGATTTCTTCTCTCCCCTCTATCTAGGTTATCTTGCTTGCGATTATTTTGAGTTAGCTCCCAAAGTTATCTGTATTGATTCAGCAACTCGTGGCAAGAAGAACTATCTTCCGCACTCCAATTTCATTGTTACTCATTCTAACACTAACCTCGGGTAAAGTTCATGTTTAAAGTTTATAATTTTCATGTTCAAAGTTTATACTTTTCATATTTTGTCTATTTATGCCCTATAACATCGAGATATGCCACATCTGTCACTATATGACAACGAATCTTAAAACCTAACATTATAGATTATAACAGTGGGACACATTAGTTTGGTGTCGTAGACCACAACAACATTGATATTTAGAATTCAAAGGCAAAAGAAGACTTATAAGAATATAAATATAGTACTTTAAAGAAAATATTAAAATTTAAAAGGTTCAGGCTAGATGAGGTCAAGGGACTCGTAAGTCAATTTTTTGAGTTTTATGTGTCCGTCTTACGTGTGCCATACTACAACGATACTTTTAGGCCACTAGACGATATTTAGGGATCAAAGTCTGTTGTTTGAACTGTTACAGCTGTAATTTATAGAGATAAAAATATTGTAAAATCAGTAGAAAATGGTACAAATTAAATTCAGATGAAAAGGTTGGAGGGGCGCCTGAGTGCCGGACCCACGGCCGACGGCGATTGTATGAGATGTCATGTCATCCTCCATTGTCTCGTCCGTTCCGACCCCCACTACTCATTGCACATGCTTGTCGCTTTTGTCGCTGCCAAAGGCGATTCCGCCGTCTCCCCTCCTGATGACGCCAACCGGCAACCGGACCGATGGCCCGATGTTGCCTTGTCTTTTCGTCGTCATTGCCTCGTTGTTCGTTATGCGCTGGGCCTACCTGACTGGCCGAAGCGTTTCTACAGGAGTTCCGCTGTGCACGTTCCCGATTCCCGTAATTGCTATGCCCACTATTCTTCGTTCCTTTTTCTTCTTTAAAGTTTAAACAAAAGCAAACGAACATGAGAGGTGCATGGCTTTGATTGAATAGGAAAAGAAGGAACTCATGACATGAACACCCCGATGCAAAGTGTAGTTGTATGTGATCGCCGATATTCTTTCATAGACGTTGACCGGATGCAATCATTACTCATTCTTTAAATGATACTACCTTCGTTCTTAAATATTTGTCGTCTGCTAGTTTATTTTTACACTAAAACATGATAAATAAAAAAACGGAGAGAATACTCTTTTCGTCTACATAAGTTTGTTTTTCTAGATTGGTCCAAAGTTAAACTAATAAAACTTTAACCAACAATATGCATAAGATTAAATTATTTTAAACTAAAAGGATTATATATTATGATAGTTGGTCATATGAATCTAGTAATTGTACTTTTTATGTTGTAAAATCTTATGAAATATATTATATAACTGGCCAAATTTGGTAGCGATTGACTTAAGACAAAAAAAAAACAAACTCATGCGGACGTAGGAGGTAAATTTTTATTCAACAGAGCTAGCTAGGCCCAGCTGGCTTCGAGGGCATTTAATTGAGTGATTTTTAAATTTATGCCCCTAGTTTAGCAACAATGCTCAATTTTGTTCATCTCTAGTAGAAACAGATGAGACGTTTGTCATGTACCAATTCATCGCTCACTAGATTTTGTCATATAAACAATACTCCCTCTGTTCCAAAATATACTTATTTCTAGCCCTCTTTTTTCTATCCACGTTCGAATAAATGATAATAGATATAGACATACACGCAAACTATATTCATAGGTTGATTAATGAATGTATGTTTAGTCTAAAATGAATTATATTTTGAAACGAAGGAGTACAAAATAGTATATGCCAATGCACGTTGATATCATGATCATGTTACAAAACGATACATGGGAGAGTAGCTTACTTTTTCTTTATAACATTCAAATGTTTTTATTTTATATTTTTTAAAATAGTTTAAAAAATAAGGTGTCGAAACTGATTGCACACTCAATTTATTTGTAGTCATTGGAAGCATATCTAATAGTCAATCTCTTTTTTTTTTGTCTTTGGTCTTCTACCTCCGTTCACCAATCTCCTAGGTTTGGCAGTCCATGGCGTCTTCTATGAAACACATGGTCCCACTTGCCTACCGCATCTCTGGTTGCTCCTTGTCATTGGATTTGTAACTATTAACATCACCACACTAATTGAAAAACCCTAATTCAGTTTTGGTAATTAAGTGCCAACCATGACTAATGTTTTCATTGAGTATGATTAGTGTCATATCCTAACCATGACTTGTTCCTAATCATCATCATCATCATTTGCATCTCAAATCAAATTTAAACACTAGTTGTGCAAAAATTGTATATTTTTGGGCATTGTATGTTCCTACGGATAGTCTGTCGAATCACTAGAATGTTTCACTAGAACATTAACATAAATAGACATATTTTCAAACAATTCTAATTCTCATGGATAGTTTGACGTCCACCTAGACAATCCACTAGAACATGACATGCATAACATTGAGTCGCCGCTGCTGGAGCACATATGTCCACATTTCATGGGACGGAAGACCAAACACCAACACCTCTTCATCCTCTCTCACTCTCTCACTTCACTCTCACTCCTCCACAATCTCTCTAGCTGATCTCTCCCTCTCTTTAAGCTCAGGAACAAGGAGAAGCAATGAGAAGAGAATGGGAAGGATTGGAGACCCCCCACCACCAACAAGAAACCATGGAGGTCATCTAGAACTGTTGTCCACAAAAAGGTTTAGGATAGAAGAATGAGGAACCCTCTCTCCCTATCCATTTGGAGTCAGGAGGAGATTCCAAGAAGATAAACACATAACTAGGAGTAGATCCAACTTCTCTAATTTGTTGAGGAGCTCAACAATACTCCTAAGCATTCCTTGGTATACTAGATTCGATCTCATATGTATATTTCCATCACTTTCAAGAACATACCGTTCATCATCTAGAAAATGTCCCCAATGGCCTATATGATGGATAGATGCAATGTAGCTTCATTAGATTAGCTAGATATGCTCTACAATACCCTAGGACTAACCCACAATGGTAGATTTGACATGCAAGCTAGATATGCTCTACAATACACTAGGACTAACCCACAATGATAGATTTGACATGCACAAAACATATATGCCGATCTCCATCTCAAAATGTTCATTATGCAATTGACCATGCCGATGCAGATCATCCGCGTGACCAATGGAATGTTCCACCCAATCATTTGTATAGCTATGCACCTATATTCCAACCATTAATGTTTCCGTGGATAACCTGATGTTGGGGCGAAGGCAAAGACGCCACCCTTCGCTCGTCGTCTCTCGCTGATGTCGCTGGTTTGACGAAGACAAAACGGGCAGGGACACCCTTCGCTTCATTCAGCACAGGACGAAGGCCTGCGGTGACGACTCCCCGTAGCACGGCCTCGTCCTGCTCTGAGGCCCACGTGTGATCTGGCCCATTGTAACGGGCCCCGCGTGGCCGCCTTTGTGTTACGGGCCTAGTTTGTAAAGGCATTCTTGTAATTACGGCTTGTAACCCCGCTTTATGGGAATATTCTGGGGATAAACTAGGTGTCTGAGGGCACATGCGTCCTTAACACAAGGCGCTGGGCACTCAGATACCTATAAATACCCCCGCACAGTGCCCGTGAGAGGCTAGATCAACAGAGCTATTGCCCCCGTGCGCGTAACCCTGTTGCCACCACCATTCACCCTTGTTGGCTTCCTTGCCGCTGAGAGCAAGTGCCAACATTTGGCGCCCACCGTTCGTGCTACGACAAGACCACCCGCGATGGCACCCAAGAGAGCTAACCCGAAGGCTGACGAGGCTGCGAAGGCAGCACTGCTGGCCGCAAGAAAGGGCAAGGCCCTCGCCCTCACCCAATCCACCCACCAAGAGCCCACTGAAGACAACATTCCCCGCACCTGCGAAGACGACACCTTCCGCACCTGCGGGCCCGAAGGACAATCGCAGCCGCCCCCAGGCTTCGCCCCAGTGGAGGGCGCGGATCTCACCGAGGACGGCGAGGTCCTCGGCGTCTCAACAGAAGAACAGTTACAGCTGCGCGCCCTGCGCCTCAAGAACCGCAATCTCCAGAGGCAGAAAGAGATACTGGAAGCCAAGCGCCAACGTGTGTCCGCACTAGCCAAGGTGCGGCAGATGATACGCGACGAGGAGCAGAAGGCCCAAGACCTCGAGCGCGAGATCGCGCTGATGCAACGCGAAGGCCACCTCGGCCTGCTGAAAGGGAAATGTGCCCTTGGGCCATTTCTAAGTATTTTGGTGATTAAGTGTCAACATAAGTGCTTAAACGTGAATCAATGCCCATGGATGAACAAAGTGCAAATCTAGAGCAAAGGTATGTTTCTAAGTCTTAGTACATTGGTTTTGTGTACTAATATACTTGTCTAAGTGTTAGAAACAGGAAGAAGAAGAAAAGAAGAAAGTTGGCTGTGTACAGCCAAGAGGCTGTTTCGGTCTGGGGCACCGGACTGTCCGGTGGTGCACCGGACAGTGTCCGGTGCGCCAGGCTGCCTCGGCCGAAGAGGCCGCTCTCGGGAATTTGCTGACGGCGTACGGCTAAAATTCACCGGACTGTCCGGTGTGCACCGGACTGTCCGGTGAGCCAACGGTCGGCTGAGCCAACGGTCGACCGCGCGATCTGCGCGGGACACGTGGCCAAGCCAACGGTCGGAAGGGGGCACCGGACTGTCCGGTGTGCACCGGACATGTCCGGTGCGCCAACGGCTCCCGCATCTGCAACGGTCGGCTTCGCCAATTAAGGAAAGGAATCGGTCACCAGACACTGTCCGGTGTGCACCGGACTGTCCGGTGCGCCCGACGACAGAAGGCAAAGATGGCCTTCCAGATTTGTTCTCAACGGCTCCTAGCTGCCTTGGGGCTATAAAAGGGACCCCTAGACGCATGGAGGGAGACACCAAGCAACCTTTGAACATTCTTGATCATCCACACTCAGTCTTTGCGCATCCGTTTGTGATTCTAAGTGATTCGAGCTCTGTTCTTGTGAGAAACTGTGAGATATTCTTTGAGCTCGATTCTTGGCCGTGTGTGTGCGCATTTCGCTGTGGATTTGTGTGTGTTGCTTCCCTCCCTTACTCCGTGCTTCTTTGTGAATCTTAAGTGTAAGGGCGAGAGACTCCAATCTGTGGAGATTCCTCGCAAGTGGGATAAAGATAAGCAAGGCAAAAACACCGTGGTATTCAAGTGGGTCTTTGGACCGCTTGAGAAGGGTTGATTGCAACCCTCGTCCGTTGGGACGCCACAACGTGGAAGTAGGCAAGTTTTGTACTTGGCCGAACCACGGGATAAATCTCTGTGTCTTCTCTGTGATTGTCGTATTGTGCAAGATCTCCTCTTTAGCCACTTGGCAATTATTGTGCTAACTCTTAACAAGTTTTTGTGGCTATAAGTTAAGTTTTTACAGGATCACCTATTCACCCCCCTCTAGGTGCTCTCAATTGGTATCAGAGCCGTTCTCTTCACAAAGGGACTTACCGCCCGAAGAGATGGATCCTAAGGGGAAGGGAATCGTGATCAACGACAAAGAGAAGGAATCCTTCGTCAACGAGCCGAAGGACGACAAGCCTACCGACTCCGGCTCGGGGCATAGACGAAAGGAAGGGAAGAAGAAGAAGACAAGGCGCATCAAGGAGATCATCTACTACGACGATAGTGATGAGTCTACTTCTTCCCAAAAGGATGATGACAACGACTATAAAAAGACGGTCAATTCGAACTTTTCATTTGATTATTCTCGTATTCAACATAGTTCGAATTCACATTTGCTTTCCATTCCTCTCGGCAAACCTCCACACTTCGATGGGGAGGACTACGGATTTTGGAGTCACAAAATGCGTAGTCACTTATTCTCTCTCCATCCAAGCATATGGGAGATTGTGGAGAATGGAATGAAATTTGATAGCTCGGATAGCCCTTTGCTTATAAATGAACAAATTCATAGAAATGCACAAGCTACTACTGTTCTCTTAGCGTCTTTGTGCAGGGAAGAGTACAATAAGGTGAGCGGCTTGGACAATGCCAAGCAGATATGGGACACCCTCAAGATCTCTCACGAGGGGAACGACATCACCATGCTCACCAAGATGGAGTTGGTGGAGGGCGAGCTTGGACGATTCGCCATGATAAGGGGAGAGGAGCCAACTCAAACTTACAACCGGCTCAAGACCCTTATCAACAAAATAAGGAGCTACGGAAGCACGCGTTGGACGGATCACGACGTCGTCCGCCTAATGCTCAGGTCCTTTACCGTTCTTGATCCTCATCTCGTGAACAATATTCGTGAGAATCCCAGGTACACGATGATGACGCCCGAGGAAGTACTTGGAAAATTCGTGAGCGGGCGGATGATGATCAAGGAGGCAAGATACGTCGACGACGCGTTGAACGGTCCACTCCACGAGCCTCAACCCATTGCTCTAAAAGCAACAAGGAGCAAGGAGGCGCTACCCAGCAAGGTGGCACAAATTGAGGCTGCCGGTCTTAATGATGAAGAGATGGCTCTCATCATCAAGAGATTCAAGACGGCGCTAAAAGGTCGAAAGGGACAGCCAAGCAAGGCCAAGACCAAGGGAAAGCGATCATGCTTCAAATGCGGTAAGCTTGGTCATTTTATTGCTAACTGTCCCGAAAATGATAGTGACCAGGAGCAAGGGAAAAATGGGAAGAAAGAGAACAAGAAGGTTTACAAGAAGGCCAAAGGCGAAGCACACCTTGGAAAGGAGTGGGATTCGGATTGCTCTTCGTCCGACTCCGACGACGAAGGACTCGCCGCCACTGCCTTCAACAAATCGGCTCTCTTCCCCAACGAGCATCACACTTGCCTCATGGCAAGGGAAAAGAAGGTGATCACTCGTAATGCTAATACTTATGATTCTTCTAGTGATGATGAATCCAGTGAGGATGAAATTGATTACTCTAGTTTATTCAAGGGATTGGATAGAACTAAGATAGCTAAGATTAATGAATTGATTGATGCCTTAAATGAAAAGGATAGAATCTTAGAGAAACAAGAAGACCTTTTATATGAAGAACATGATAAATTTGTTAGTACACAAAATTCACTTGCTCTAGAAGTTAAAAGAAATGGAATACTTTCTTGTGAACTTTCTACTTGTAATGAAACCATTTCTTCTTTAAAAGGTGAAATTAATGTTTTAACTGCTAAACTAGAAGTAGCAAGTAACTCGTGTGTTGAAAATATTACAATTTGCACTAGGTGTAAGGATTTTGATGTTAATGCTTGTAGTGAACACTTAGTTTCAATTTCAAAACTAAATGATGAAGTGGCTAGTCTTAATGCTCAACTTAAGACTAGCAAGAGTGAAGTTGATAAAATAAAATTTGCAAGGGATGCCTACACAGTGGGTAGACACCCCTCAATTAAGGATGGTCTTGGCTTCAAGAGAGAGGCCAAGAACTTAACAAGCCATAAGGCTCCCATCTTCGTCAAGGAGAAAGGGAAGGCCCCTATGGCTAGTAGTGCTAAAAGGAACCATGCTTTCTTGTACCATGATAGGAGACATGCTAGAAATGCTTATAATGATTTTGATTCACATGTTTATGATTCTCATGCCATGTTTGCTTCTAGTTCTTCCTATAAGCATGATAGAGATATGTGTAGGAGAAATGTTGTGCATATGCCTAGGAGAAATTTTGCTCATGTTCCTAGAAAAGTTGTGAACAAACCTTCTACCATTTATTATGCTTGCAATGCTCCCTTTGCTATTTGTAGAAAGGGTAAGAAGGTAATTGCAAGGAAGTTAGGGGCAAAATGCAAGGGAGACAAAACTTGCATTTGGGTCCCTAAGGAAATTTGCACTAACCTTGTAGGACCCAACAAGAGTTGGGTACCTAAGTCCCAAGCCTAAATTTGCCTTGCAGGTTTATGCATCCGGGGGATCAAGCTGGATTATCGACAGCGGATGCACAAACCATATGACGGGGGAGAAGAAGATGTTCACTTCCTACGTCAAGAATAAAGATTCCCAGGATTCAATTATATTCGGTGATGGGAATCAAGGCAAGGTAAAAGGGTTAGGTAAAATTGCAATTTCTAATGAGCATTCTATCTCTAATGTATTTTTAGTAGAGAGTCTTGGATATAATTTGCTATCTGTTAGTCAATTATGTCAGATGGGGTATAACTGTCTATTTACAAATGTAGATGTGTCTGTCTTTAGAAGAAGTGATGGTTCACTAGCTTTTAAGGGAGTATTAGACGACAAACTTTATTTAGTTGATTTTGCAAAAGAAGAGGCCGGTCTAGATGCATGCTTAATAGCTAAGACTAGCATGGGCTGGCTGTGGCATCGCCGCTTAGCACATGTAGGGATGAAGAACCTTCACAAGCTTCTAAAGGGAGAACACGTGATAGGTTTGACTAACGTGCATTTCGAAAAAGATAGACCTTGTGCAGCTTGTCAAGCAGGTAAACAAGTGGGAGGAGCGCATCACGGCAAGAATGTGATGACCACTTCAAGACCTCTGGAGCTGCTGCATATGGACCTCTTCGGACCCGTCGCCTATCTGAGCATAGGAGGGAGTAAGTATGGTTTAGTTATTGTTGATGACTTTTCCCGCTTCACTTGGGTGTTCTTTTTGCAGGATAAGTCTGAAACCCAAGGGACCCTCAAGCGCTTCCTCAGGAGAGCTCAAAATGAGTTTGAGCTCAAGGTGAAGAAGATAAGGAGCGACAACGGGTCCGAATTCAAGAACCTTCAAGTGGAGGAATTTCTTGAGGAGGAAGGGATCAAGCACGAGTTCTCCGCTCCCTACACACCACAGCAAAATGGTGTGGTAGAGAGGAAGAACAGGACGCTAATCGATATGGCGAGGACAATGCTTGGAGAATTCAAGACCCCCGAGTGTTTTTGGTCGGAAGCCGTGAACACAGCTTGCCACGCCATCAACAGGGTCTATCTTCATCGCCTCCTCAAGAAGACTTCGTATGAGCTACTAACCGGTAACAAACCCAATGTATCTTACTTTCGTGTATTTGGGAGCAAGTGCTACATTCTAGTGAAGAAAGGTAGAAATTCTAAGTTCGCTCCCAAAGCTGTAGAAGGGTTTTTGTTAGGTTATGACTCAAATACAAAGGCGTATAGAGTCTTCAACAAATCATCGGGTTTGGTTGAAGTCTCTAGCGACGTTGTATTTGATGAAACTAATGGCTCTCCAAGAGAACAAGTTGTTGATTGTGATGATGTAGATGAAGAAGAGGTTCCGACGGCCACTATACGAACCATGGCGATTGGAGAAGTACGGCCACAGGAACAAGATGAACGAGATCAACCTTCTTCCTCAACTATGGTGCATCCCCCAACCGAAGATGACGAACAGGTACCTCAAGTGGAGGCGCTTGATCAAGGGGGAGCACAAGATGATCAAGTGATGGAGGAAGAAGCGCAACCGGCACCTCCAACCCAAGTTCGAGCGATGATTCAAAGGGATCATCCCGTTGACCAAATTCTAGGAGATATTAGCAAGGGAGTAACCACTCGATCTCGATTAGTCAATTTTTGTGAGCATCACTCCTTTGTCTCTTCTATTGAGCCTTTCAGGGTAGAGGAGGCCTTGCTAGATCCGGACTGGGTGTTGGCCATGCAGGAGGAGCTCAACAACTTCAAGCGCAATGAAGTTTGAACACTGGTGCCTCGTCCGAAGCAAAATGTTGTGGGAACCAAGTGGGTGTTCCGCAACAAACAGGACGAGCACGGGGTGGTGACGAGGAACAAGGCTCGACTTGTGGCAAAAGGTTATGCCCAAGTCGCAGGTTTGGACTTTGAGGAGACTTTCGCTCCTGTGGCTAGGCTAGAGTCCATTCGTATCTTGCTAGCATATGCCGCTCACCATTCTTTCAGGTTGTACCAAATGGATGTGAAGAGCGCTTTCCTCAACGGACCAATCAAGGAGGAGGTGTACGTGGAGCAACCCCCTGGCTTCGAGGATGAACGGTACCCCGACCACGTGTGTAAGCTCTCTAAGGCGCTCTATGGACTTAAGCAAGCCCCAAGAGCATGGTATGAATGCCTTAGAGACTTTCTAATTGTTAATTCTTTCAAGGTTGGGAAAGCCGATCCAACTCTTTTTACAAAGACATGTGATGGTGACTTGTTCGTATGCCAAATTTATGTCGATGACATAATATTTGGTTCTACTAACCAAAAGTCTTGTGAAGAGTTTAGCAGGGTGATGACGCAGAAATTCGAGATGTCGATGATGGGCGAGTTGAACTACTTCCTTGGGTTCCAAGTGAAGCAACTCAAGGACGGCACCTTCATCTCCCAAACAAAGTACACGCAAGATCTGCTAAAGCGGTTTGGGATGAAGGACGCCAAGCCCGCAAAGACTCCGATGGGGACCGACGGACACACCGACCTCAACAAAGGAGGTAAGTCCGTTGATCAAAAAGCATACCGGTCAATGATAGGTTCCTTGCTTTACTTATGTGCTAGTAGACCGGATATTATGCTTAGCGTATGCATGTTTGCTAGATTTCAATCCGATCCTAAGGAGTGTCACTTAGTGGCGGTGAAGCGAATTCTTAGATATTTGGTTGCTACGCCTTGCTTCGGGCTCTGGTATCCAAAGGGGTCTACCTTTGACTTAGTTGGATACTCAGACTCCGACTATGCTGGATGTAAGGTCGATAGGAAGAGTACATCGGGGACGTGCCAATTCTTAGGAAGGTCCCTGGTGTCATGGAACTCTAAGAAACAAACCTCTGT
Organism: Zea mays; assembly: GCF_902167145.1. Lineage (NCBI taxonomy): Eukaryota > Viridiplantae > Streptophyta > Magnoliopsida > Poales > Poaceae > Zea > Zea mays. The sequence continues at coordinate 271,951,123 of NC_050096.1, read as the reverse complement.
TGCCCTATCCACCGCTGAGGCCGAGTACGTTGCCGTAGGTCAGTGTTGCGCGCAACTGCTTTGGATGAGGCAAACCCTCCGGGACTTTGGCTACAATCTGAGCAAAGTCCCACTCCTATGTGATAATGAGAGTGCTATCCGCATGGCGGAGAATCCTGTTGAGCACAGCCGCACAAAGCACATAGACATCCGGCATCACTTTTTGAGAGACCACCAGCAAAAGGGAAATATCGAAGTGTTTCATGTTAGCACCGAGAACCAGCTAGCCGATATCTTCACTAAGCCTCTAGATGAGAAGACCTTTTGCAGGTTGCGTAGTGAGCTAAATGTCTTAGATTCGCGGAACCTGGATTGAATTGTAGCATACATGTATTTATGCTTTTGATCATGTTCCTTTTTGCATTTTGTTGCTTTACTATGGTGCTCAAGTTGTACAAACACTCCCTGGACCTCACAAGTCCGTTGCAAAGTGTTGCACATGTTTAGGGGGAGATGTGTTACAACTTGACCCTCTGAGACTAACCATGTGCTTGAGTTTGATGATTTAGTCTCGAAGGAGGATTGAAAGGGAAATGGTGGACTTGGACCATGAAAGACTTCCACTGCACTCCGATGAGAGGGTAACTTATTCCAAGTTCATCTTTAAGACTCTTATTGCCTTTGTATTCTTATTGAAGATTTTGGTGAGGCAATGGGGTTATAGGGCCAAGATTGATCCCGTTTTGGTGCTTGATGCCAAAGGGGGAGAAAATAAAGGCCAAAGCGATAAATGGATCAGCTACCACTTGAGAGATTTTGAAAATAGTAGAATAGAGTTTTTGTTTTGTCAAACGCTTTTATTTTCTATTATTGTCTCTCTTGTCAAAAGTTGGCTTCTTGTGGGGAGAAGTATTGATTATGGGAAATAGGGGGAGTTTTTGAAATCTTTGATCAATCTCTTTTGGAATGACTCTCTTTATGCTTCAACATGTGTGTTTGACTTAGAGATAGAGATTTGAGTTTGATTTGCAAAAACAAACCAAGTGGTGGCAAAGGATGATCCATATATGCCAAAATTGAATCAAAATCAATTTGAGTTTTATTTGAAGTGATTTTGCACTTGTTCTAGTTGCTTTATGTTGTGTTGGCATAAATCACCAAAAAGGGGGAGATTGAAAGGGAAATGTGCCCTTGGGCCATTTCTAAGTATTTTGGTGATTAAGTGTCAACATAAGTGCTTAAACGTGAATCAATGCCCATGGATGAACAAAGTGCAAATCTAGAGCAAAGGTATGTTTCTAAGTCTTAGTACATTGGTTTTGTGTACTAATATACTTGTCTAAGTGTTAGAAACAGGAAGAAGAAGAAAAGAAGAAAGTTGGCTGTGTACAGCCAAGAGGCTGTTTCGGTCTGGGGCACCGGACTGTCCGATGGTGCACCGGACAGTGTCCGGTGCGCCAGGCTGCCTCGGCCGAAGAGGCCGCTCTCGGGAATTTGCTGACGGCGTACGGCTAAAATTCACCGGACTGTCCGGTGTGCACCGGACTGTCCGGTGAGCCAACGGTCGGCTGAGCCAACGGTCGACCGCGCGATCTGCGCGGGACACGTGGCCGAGCCAACGGTCGGAAGGGGGCACCAGACTGTCCGGTGTGCACCGGACATGTCCGGTGCGCCAACGGCTCCCGCATCTGCAACGGTCGGCTTCGCCAATTAAGGAAAGGAATCGGTCACCGGACACTGTCCGGTGTGCACCGGACTATCCGGTGCGCCCGACGACAGAAGGCAAAGATGGCCTTCCAGATTTGTTCTCAACGGCTCCTAGCTGCCTTGGGGCTATAAAAGGGACCCCTAGACGCATGGAGGGAGACACCAAGCAACCTTTGAGCATTCTTGATCATCCACACTCAGTCTTTGCGCATCCGTTTGTGATTCTAAGTGATTCGAGCTCTGTTCTTGTGAGAAACTGTGAGATAGTCTTTGAGCTCGATTCTTGGCCGTGTGTGTGCGCATTTCGCTGTGGATTTGTGTGTGTTGCTTCCCTCCCTTACTCCGTGCTTCTTTGTGAATCTTAAGTGTAAGGGCGAGAGACTCCAATCTGTGGAGATTCCTCGCAAGTGGGATAAAGATAAGCAAGGCAAAAACACCGTGGTATTCAAGTGGGTCTTTGGACCGCTTGAGAAGGGTTGATTGCAACCCTCGTCCGTTGGGACGCCACAAGGTGGAAGTAGGCAAGTTTTGTACTTGGCCGAACCACGGGATAAATCTCTGTGTCTTCTCTGTGATTGTCGTATTGTGCAAGATCTCCTCTTTAGCCACTTGGCAATTATTGTGCTAACTCTTAACAAGTTTTTGTGGCTATAAGTTAAGTTTTTACAGGATCACCTATTCACCCCCCCTCTAGGTGCTCTCACCTGCAGCATGGCCCACCCCTGCAACACCGGCCGCAGCCGGAGAACCCGCGTTTCCCCCAACATGATTACGCCTTCCAGCACGGCGCACCATTCCAAGGGGTCAACTACCTCGATGAGCGAAGTCCCCTGGCGCCACACCTGCAAGTGACGCCGTGGCCAGCTAACTTCCGAGCAGGGGCATATCCCAAGTACAACGGCAGCACCGATCCGGCGCAATACATAATGAGTTATCAAGTCGCCGTTGCATCCGCCGGAGGGGACGACGCCACAATGGCGAAGTCTTTCATCATCGCCCTAGAGGGCCCAGCACTCACCTGGTTCACCAGATTGCCTCCGCTGTCCATTGATTCGTGGAGAAGTCTCAGGGACAAGTTCCTTCTCAACTTCCAAGGGTACCGCCCAGACACCGACGCTTTGGCCGAGCTCTCGCTTTGCAAACAGCTGGAAAAGGAGACTCTGCGGGAGTATTACCGCAAATTCTTAATGCTCAAGTCACAGCTGCCCTCCGTCGATGATCAGATCGCTATCCACTACGCCATCAGTGGCCTTCGGGCCGGCGTCCTCTACAGCCACTGTATAAGAGATCCACCCAAGAACCTTCAGGAGCTATATCAGCTCTTTGAAAAATATGCCAAATCCGAAGAGCTCCACCAGCGCAAAGTTGAGTCACAGCGGAAGCCCAAGGATGCCCCGCAGTCCAGCCGCACATGGACGAGGACTCCGCAACCAGACTCCGGTCGAGATGGCCGCAGTCAGCAGCAAGTGCACAACATCGCAAACCAGCAGCCTGCTGCTGACCCCCCTCGTCGCCAGGAATATCCCCCCCAAGGCCGCGGGAACGGAACTCGTGGCAGGGGCCGAGGGCGCGCGCAGCCGCCGCGCCGGTTCTACTGCCTTTTCCACGGCGAAGACTGCGCCCACCAAACGAAAGACTGCCCCGAAACGAAGGCCACCAGAGACAATGGCGCGGGCGCAGCCAGCCGACAATCCCAGAATTGTCGCGCATAATTACCAGCCACCCCCTCCACCATATATCCACGCTCCCGCTCCGCATCCACCGCACCACGCTTACCAACACCATCAGGAAGTACAAATCGTACCTCCTCCACCCCCACCACCACACCAGCAACACCAAAACATCCCCCACGCCCCAAAACAGGAAGACTTCGCCGATCAACCATATCGCGGAGTCATTCACATGATAACAGGGGGGTCCAGCACTGACTTCGACACCAAGCGGCAGAAGCGGGACCACTACCGTAGCATCAACCATGTCGCGGTCACCGGCCCAGTCGTGCAGACGAAGTGGTCCCATATACCGCTAACCTTCGATGCACGAGACGTCGACCTGCGCAGCGCCCCCCACATCGACGCTATGGTCATCAATTGCAGCGTGGCAGGCTGGGACTTGCACAAAGTCCTAGTCGACAACGGCAGTCAGGCGGACATCATCTTCCTCCACGCCTTCGACCGCATGGGTATAAGCCACAGCCTGCTCAAGCCTTCGGACAATCCGTTGTATGGCTTCGGCGGCAAAGGCACCTTCCCCGTTGGCAAAATAGAGCTTCCCCTCTCCTTCGGTGTAGCACCCAATGCCCGAAGTGAGCAAGTAACCTTCGACATTGTCGACATGGTATATCCGTACAACGCCATCATGGGCCGGGGCTCAATCAATAAGTTCGAAGCCGCCATCCACGGACTGTACCTATGTATGAAGATACCAGGTCCGCTAGGCGCTATCACGATCTACGGCAACCAGCAGACGGCGCGCAACATAGAGCGGGACTTCGTGCCTGGTCAGAGGAACGTACACTGTCTCACGGCCCAGCGCGAGGTCCCCGCGCCCGCCAGCCCAGCCGACAAGCAGCACGAGAAGGCACAGTTGCAGAGCCAAGATGGAACCAGGACTGTTCCCCTTGATCAGGCCACCCCCAAGCAGACAGTCACTATCAGCGAAGACCTTACGTCACATGAAGAAGAAAGGCTTCTCTGCTGCCTGGCCAAAAATAAAGATGTCTTCGCCTGGTCCGCCCTAGACCTGGTCGGAGTCAGCCGATCCGTAATTGAGCACAGCTTAGGAATTGACCCTTCGGTGCGGCCAAAAAAGCAAAGGCTCTGCAAAATGTCCGACGAAAAGACAGAGGCCGCCAAGGCGGAAGTGCACCGCCTCCTAGAAGCTAAATTCATCGAGCCAGTGGCTTACCCCACGTGGCTCTCCAATGTCGTAATGGTGCAGAAAAAAAGCGGGAAATGGCGAATGTGCATAGACTTCACCAGTCTCAATAAGGCCTGCCCGAAGGACAACTTCCCGTTGCCGCGGATCGACAAGATAGTCGATAGCGTGGCCGGGTGCGAGGTCATGTCACTCCTCGACTGCTTCTCCGGCTATCACCAGATATACATGAAGGAGGAAGACAAGGCTAGCACCAGCTTTATAACACCCTTCGGCACTTATTGCTTCATCAGGATGCCGGAGGGACTCAAGAATGCGGGGTCCACCTTCTCCAGACTCACCAAAACAGTACTCGAGGGCCAGGTCGGCAGAAATATATTTACATATGTGGACGACATCGTCGTCGCCAGCAAGAATAAGGAGGACCACCTCGCCGACCTCGCCGAGACATTCGCGAACATGCGAGATGCACGACTCTGCCTGAACCCGGAAAAGTGCGTCTTCGGTGTTCGCCAGGGCAAGATATTGGGTTACCTGGTGTCACACCGCGGCATCGAGGCCAACCCAACCAAGATCCAGGCCATCGTCGACATGTCGCCTCCGCAGTCCGTCAGGGACGTCCAGCGTCTGACAGGCAGACTGGCCGCTCTCAACAGATTCATCTCCAGGTCCGCCGAGCGAAGTCTCCCCTTCCTCAAAACACTCCGCGGCGCGAAAGACTTCGCCTGGGGACCGGAGCAAGCAGCGGCCTTCGCCTCACTCAAACAGTACCTGTCGGAGCTGGCCATCCTCACCAGCCCTGACTCCTCGCTCCCCCTATTGCTCTATGTCGCGGCTTCGCCGCACGCGGTCAGCGCGGCACTAGTGCAGGAGCAGTCAGTCGAAGGCGCAGTCAGACAGTGCCCTGTTTACTATGTCTCCGAAGTCCTGACACCGTCCAAATGCAACATGACAGAGCTGGAGAAGATCGCCTACGCAGTTGTCATGTCCTCGCGCAAACTGCGCCATTACTTTGAAGCATTCAAGGTCCGAGTCACCTCTGACAGAGGGCTCGGCGAACTATTCAGAAACCCGGAGGCACCGGTGAGGATTGCCAAGTGGGCAGCCGAACTCTCCGGCTACCACATCAGCTTCGAGCCCAGGACAGCCATCAAGTCGCAAGTCCTGGCAGACTTCGTCGTCGACTGGACTGGGCCAGCAACACAGCCGGACCCGTCCACAGAGAAGATCTGGACCATCCATTGCGACGGTGCATGGTGCCATGCGGGGGCAGGCGTCGCTGCAGTCGTCACCTCACCTACCGGAGTCAAACACAGATATGCAGCACGCCTCAACTTCGCTCTGGAATCCGACAAATGTACAAACAATATAGCAGAGTATGAAGCGGTTATCCTCGGCCTCCGCAAGCTAAGGGCCCTCGGAGTCACCACATGTATCATCAAGACAGACTCCAAGATAGTTGCCGGACAGGTCGAGAAAGACTATGCAGCAAAAGACCCCGCCCTCATGCAATACCTCGCGGCTATCCGAAGTCTCGAGAGACAATTCAAGGGATTCACCCTGCAACATGTGTATAGGGCCAAGAACGAGGAGGCCGATGCCTTAGCCAAGGCCGCCGCCAGGGGCGAGCCCCTGCCCTCCGACGTGTTTTTCCACACCATCGGCACTCCAGCCGTCCGAAGCCCCGAAGGGCTCCAGATAACTAATGATAGCGAGGGCCACCGTATAGTCAACCTAATCATGACCGAAGACTGGAGGGCACCAATAACCCTGTTCCTACAGGGGTACTATCATCCAGCCGACGTCAGTGAGGCAAAGCGCCTCAGACATCGAAGCCGGGACTTCGCTCTGATCGAGGGCCAACTATACAAGAAAGGGGTCAGTCAGCCAATGCTCAAATGCGTCACCGAAACCGAAGGCATGCAGATCCTACGCGAAGTCCACAGTGGCACGTGCGGCTCGCACGCAGGGCCAAGGGCCCTGGCTGCCATGGTGATCCGACAAGGGTTTTACTGGCCCGCAATGATCTGCGCCGCAAATCGGGTCACGAGGTCCTGCGAAGCCTGCCAGAAGTTCTCCCCTCGGTCAGGCAACCCCTCGCAATATACAAAGCTGATTGCCCATACATGGCCTCTCCAGCGCTGGGGCCTGGACATCGTCGGGCCCCTGCCCACCGCTCAGGGGAACCTTAAGTTCGCCTTCGTAGCCGTCGAATACTTCACCAAATGGATTGAAGCGAGGGCTGTTTCCACAATCACATCAAAGACTGCCCAAAAATTCTTCTGGCAGAACATCGTTTGCCGCTTCGGAGTACCGTCCGAGCTAACAGTTGACAACGGAAAGCAGTTCGACAGCCAAGATTTCAAGGATTTTTGTTTCTCCATCGGCACCAAGCTTGCCTTCGCTTCAGTCTATCATCCGCAGTCCAACGGGGTCGTGGAGCGCGCCAATGGGAAAATATTCACAGCTGTCAAAAAGATGCTCCTCGATGAAAGAAAAGGCAGATGGACCGATTTATTACCGGAGGCAGTCTGGGCGCTGAACACAACTGAGTGCAGGGCGACCGGGTTCACTCCTTTCCGCCTTCTATACGGATCGGAGGCAATGACCCCGCAAGAAATAAAGCATGGGTCCCCGCGTACAGTTCCATCAGCCGTCCCCGACGTGGATGAGCCAACTTCAAAAGATCTCATCGACGGAGACCGGGTCTTTGCCCTACAGGCCCTAAACAAATATCAAGCCCAAACCAAAGCATGGCGCGACCGCGCAGTCATCCCGAGGGAGTTCAGCGAGGGGGACCTCGTACTCATCCGGACAGCTCGGACGGAGTCCAAGGGCAAGTTGGAGCCCAAGTGGGAGGGCCCCTTCATAGTCAAGTCAAAAGCTTCCCCCAGCGCTTACAGGCTCACAACGCCAAACGGCGAGGACCTGGAGCACTCCTGGAACATCGACAACCTCCGCAAATTTTTTGTTTGACCCATTTAGGGCTGATTTCGCCCTTGTAATCCGCCGCAAACAATCTTGTACCGGCCCGCACTCTTTTCCTCCCGGGGGGTGAGGTTTTTAACGAGGCGGAGCCATGTAATATATGTGAAAAAAAAATCCCCCGCAAAAACATGTGTCGAAAAAAGACCGCGACAACGGTCTTCGGCATTCGACCAATTCGAAGTCACCGCGAGGCTAAGCGCTAGCCACCCTCGCGTGCGACAAGTTCGCGCAGAAGTCGCCTAAGGGTGCAGCCGGACTTAGCACAACAAGTGCGAAAAAATTCCGATGTCTATCGCGAAGACTATCCGCGCAGAAGTCGCCTAAGGGTGCAGCCGGACTTAGCACAACAAGTGCGAAAAAATTCCGATGTCTATCGCGAAGACTATCCGCGCAGAAGTCACCTAAGGGTGCAGCCGGACTTAGCACAACAAGTGCGAAAAAATTCCGATGTCTATCGCGAAGACTATCCGCGCAGAAGTCGCCTAAGGGTGCAGCCGGACTTAGCACAACAAGTGCGAAAAAATTCCGATGTCTATCGCGAAGGCTATCCGCGCAGAAGTCGCCTAAGGGTGCAGCCGGACTTAGCACAACAAGTGCGAAAAAATTCCGATGTCTATCGCGAAGACTATCTGCGCAGAAGTCGCCTAAGGGTGCAGCCGGACTAAACACATCAAGTGCGAAAAAATTCCGATGTCTCTCGCGAAGACTCCGCGCAGAAGCCGCCTAAGGGAGCAGTCAAACTAAGCACAACAAAAGCAGGAGCGACAGCATCAAACCATCCGCGCTAAAGACCGACTATAATCACACCAGCACAGCATAGCCAACCATGCCACACAAAGCACACAGCGCCCTCGCAGGCACAGGCACGCGAGGGCACACAACTTCATCTTACAACCTCTTACACATATACAAGCGAGGGCACCGCACTCTACATCGGCTCCACCTTAGGAATAATCCCCATCTCCCTATAATTAAATAACATTATCCTAAGCTCCTCACCCGCAAAAAGACTTCGCAGTTCCCCTTTCCCTGTGCTCGTGGCGTCCGGCAGAGACAACAGTTCCTGCCGACCACCCCTACTCACGCGAAGCCGAGCCCTTTCCTCCGCACTAACCCTACGCTTTGCAACCGCCCTTCGTCGTCGGCGCCCGGTGCTAGGACCCAGCACGTCTGGCGCGTCCGCGGCGTGTGGCGAAGCCTCCGCCGCAGCCACGTCCAAGGCCGCAAAATAATCCAAGTCCTCCTCCGACGACTCCTCAGTCCACTCAACCGAGCTCCCAGAATCAGTAAAATCAAAAAACTCAGATACAGACCCACCATATTCATTTTCATCTTCCGCGGTCGAAGCCGCCAAAAACCCAGTAGTAGCGGTTGCGTGCGTAGGCCCAAAATCTTGAACCTGCGCAGCAACCAAAATTCAGTACAACATCCAAAAAGTCCCCAACCCTAAACACCCACTACGCCACCTGTGAAGGCCCTGCCGCTGCGGGAGCCTCCGCTGTCTCCTCCGCCGCCGTTTCCGCCACCACCGCCGCGGAATCTTCAGTGCTCGGCGCAGCAGCTGCGGGGGCGCCAGGCGCGCCTTCGGCCACCTTTGGGGGCAGGTCTTCGCCGGCCACAGCAGAGGTGGGCACGCTCGGCGCGTCTTCCGCAGGCCCTGGGGTTGTCTCCAGGGCGACTCCAGTCGCGGCCTCCGCGGGGGTCGGCTCCGGGTCAGGCAGCGCGCTGTTCAGTGCCCCGAAGTCGTCCACCCGCTCGCCACGCTCCGCCTAAGACAACACACACAAAAATTCAGCGAACACACGCACAACCCGCATACAGCAAACAACAAACAAACGACGTTACCTGAGCCCTCGCAGCCTCGGCCCGCTCCCTGACCACCTCACGACCGTACAGACCCCACATCCGGTCGTAGAGGGCCCCGACGGATTCCTTCACTACGGGGTCTTCGACCTTATAGATATCTCGATCAAAATCTTCATCCGCCTGGTCGAAGGCCTCGAAGTGCCGGCACCCTTCGCGGGAGAGCGCGTTCATCGCCCCCTCGCAGGTGACCAGGGAGGCGTACGACATCAACCCCCCCCCACGACGGCTGGAAGTTCCAGCAGCTCCTCCTGCGCCCACTGCAGACAGCGAAGGCCGGGCTCTCGGTCCGGCACTTCGAAGTCACCGGTCCGCGCACCCAGCTCACGATATGTATCCATAAGCTGCGTGCGCGTCCGTTCGGCCTCCGCATGCATTGCGGCCTCGGCCTCCTTAGCGCGGCTCTCCAGGGCGGTGAGCCGCTCTTGCAGATGTTCGGCGAGCTCCTTGGCAAGATTGCCCTCCGCCCGCGCCAGCTTGGCCTCCGCCTGCGCAGCCTGCCCCTTGGCGATAGCCTCGTTAGCTTCCCTCCTCTCCGCCGCCAGTTGGCGCCGGAGGTCAGCCTTCTCCTTCTCCAGGGCGGCCACCCTGTCCGTCAGCTTACGGCACTTGCTGTCGGAGGCCTACTTCTCACGAACAGCGTCAGCATGTTGTGTCCGAAGTCTCTCGACTTCGGCAGACACAGCCGCCGTGAGGGCCCCCGACGCAGTGCGGCTGGCGAAGTCAGCCACCTGCAGAGCCGCGACACAGCACGTAAGGCCGTTGCCCCAAAAGAGGTGGGGAAGAGAGTATGGCTCAACAGACCTGACTCAGCGCCTCCGTCGCCTGACTCAGTGCCTCCGTCACTCTCTTCAGCCGGCGGGTCGCCGCGCCCGCCTCGTCCCTGACCACGGCGAGGGCCGACACCTCGCCTCCGGCGTCAAGGGCCTCGCCCCTCGCCTTCGGCACTATGGCCGCCGTCGCGATCTCCGCGCCAGGCGCAACCATAGCAAGCTGGCCCTCGTCCGACCCTGCAACGCATCTTCGAATTAAAAAAAATATATACATATATATATATATATATATATATATATATATATATATATACATAAATACCAACAATAGGCCAGCGACTTACCACCAAGATAGTCGTCCACAGTAATGTCGGTGCCGAAGTCGGCAACACGTTTGCCCGCCAGCGGCAGCGCTCGGGCCGCCTTCGAAGCCTCCGCCATTCCGCTGGCCGGGGGCACCACCTTCGCCGACTTGGAGCCTCCGGCGCCCGCCGTTGCCTCCGGCGCCTTGCTAGGTGCAGAGGCGCCCGCCTTCGCCGCCAGCGGCGGCTTACCTCCGCCGGAGGCCACGGCCTTCGCAGTTCCCCGCGGCCTTTTCGGCCGAGCCTCGTGAATCCTGACAGTCGCCTGGCGTTTTTGCGCCGCCCCTTGGCGATCCTTGTCCATCACTGTCCACACAACAGCACCGATATTTCGCCCGTAAGGAAAAACTCTCCACCGATGAACCATACGAGATGTAAAACAGTCCTCCTCAGCCGCGCAGGGGATAGGAACATTTTTCGGCCAGCAACCCCTGGTAACCCTCAGCATCCGAGCCGAAGACTCCCGGAGCTCGGGCGAAGACATCCTTTCCCCCGGGGCCGCACACGTCCTCATTAACTCTCTAGCAAAACTATCAGACACCCCAAGTCCCCCCATCGCAGTACCTAATTTTCTCTTTTTTGAGGAGGGGGCGGCCGCCAGCGCAGGGTCGCCTCCAGTCTCCACCGCCGGTTTCTTCCCACGGCGGTCCGCTTCGTCTTGACCAGGATAGCCGTCGTACGGCAATTGATTTAATTCGAAGACCCTGTTCAAGCGCTCATTTGACCCGCGGATATCAAAGCTGCGCTGGCCTTCAGTCCTCGGCACGTAACGTCCCACGAGCCGCACCGCCAAGTCCTCCGCATCACGCACAAAGGCGGCCGGGTCACGATTCCGCAAGTTCAGTGCGAAGGCAGGACTTCGCACCACCCTTCCACCGTGAAAAGGCATCTGGCGAGGGCACACTTCGCCCAACGCCCAGCCGTGCGCCAAGGGCCAGACCCCGTATGCCACGAACTCTTCAACTAAATCACGCCCACTGCTCTGACCGGCGGCGCAGCGGAGGGCCCCTTCGTCTGCATCCTCTTCTGCCACTTCAAAAGGCGGATACGCAGAATAATAATGAGAGCACATCTCAGACACAGGGAGACCTTTATGGCCTTCGACAGTACCCTCCGCAACGTAAAACCAAAATTCATTCCAATTGCCCCACTTGTTGCGGGCGCACGGAACCAACTCCACTACTGGCATTGTGGTCTTGCCGGTCTTCGGCGTGAATGTGCATGACCCGAACTGGGCAACTCCGTCCCCAACCATCCTCTTCTGCCAATGCAAACAATAATTCTTCGCAAAAACTTCAACAGACGGCTGTCCGCCGTACGAAGTCGTCGCCCAGACATTCTTCGCCAGCGCCACCATGGCATTCGGTGTCAGCTGATGTATCTGAACATTGAATCTACGCAGGACTTCGCCGACAAACCGGTGCGCAGGCAAGCGGAGACCGGCGGCGAAGAACGCCTCGAAAACGACCAACTCACCCTCCGGCTCGGGGACTTCCTCCGTCCCCGGAGCACGAGCAACTCCGCCGCCAAAGTAGCCCAACCGCTGCATATCTTCAACGCGGGCTGACGTCATCCGTGACACACCAAAATCAACGGAGTCGCCGGCGCGCAACTCCTCCACCATCACGCTACTCAACGTCTCCTCAGACGAGGCGGCGACTGGCGGCGTGGTGTCGGAGGAAGAAGAAGAGGACGACATTGCTACGTACCGTCGGCGGCGGCAGGCGGTTTGCTTCACTCGAGCCAGCACTCCGGCGAGCAAAAGGAGCAGCGGAAGAAGAAGAGCAGCAAGGCGGCGGGAGGCTAGGGTTTTCACGGAGCGCGGAAGGCAAAGTTCAAACAGCGCCGGCCCCCGCCCCCTTTTATAGGCAGGGCGCGGCTCTTCGGGAAACCCGCAATCCGACAGGGCGCGACGCTTCGGGAAACCCGCAATCCAACAGTACGCCGTCCATCAACGGTCACATCAGAAACCCCCGCGGAACCACTTCGAGCGAGGGCAGCGTCTCCGCCATCTAGCGACGTCTTCGGCACCAGGTGACTTTGTCGAACTGGTCCCTCGGAGGGCAAATGTTGGGGCGAAGGCAAAGACGCCACCCTTCGCTCGTCGTCTCTCGCTGATGTCGCTGGTTTGACGAAGACAAAACGGGCAGGGACACCCTTCGCTTCATTCAGCACAGGACGAAGGCCTGCGGTGACGACTCCCCGTAGCACGGCCTCGTCCTGCTCTGAGGCCCACGTGTGATCTGGCCCATTGTAACGGGCCCCGCGTGGCCGCCTTTGTGTTACGGGCCTAGTTTGTAAAGGCATTCTTGTAATTACGGCTTGTAACCCCGCTTTATGGGAATATTCTGGGGATAAACTAGGTGTCTGAGGGCACATGCGTCCTTAACACAAGGCGCTGGGCACTCAGATACCTATAAATACCCCCGCACAGTGCCCGTGAGAGGCTAGATCAACAGAGCTATTGCCCCCGTGCGCGTAACCCTGTTGCCACCACCATTCACCCTTGTTGGCTTCCTTGCCGCTGAGAGCAAGTGCCAACACCTGACACCCATGGACCATCCAAGAATACATCTACAGACTTCAAAAAACTTAGGGCCTACATACTTGTTCACGCGAATCATCAACGAGAACATCAGTCCGACCAAGATAATAACTAAACCCTATTTTTTCAAAACCTGAGAGTAGCATGTTCATGACGGTCCACCAAAAACACACAGATCATCCATGAAGACCACTTAGGATTTTTAGAATTTGTTGTACACTATATGCAGTGCATTATAACAACTTTGTCTGACATATGATGCACATATTGACCATTGTATCTCATCGGACCAAGGAGAATGGTCTGATGCCTAGTCATTGGACGGTCCAACGACAACTAATTGTGCCTAGAGTTACTTTAATGGCTAGTTGGCCAATTGGGGTTATAAATACACCACCAAGTTATCTATGAAGTCGTCTAGCCCATCCTATCAGTTGAAGAAAGTTATTTGAGTGTGATAAAGAGCATTTACCTAGTGTAGAACTTGAGAGTTGATAATGACTTGATTAGCAACCTTATTGGCGTATTGAGAGTAGTAGTGTGCACCTGTTAGTCTCTTTAGCCTTGATTAGGTCAAGTGAGAATTTGTACTTGTTACTCTTACTGATCGGCATCAGCTAAATGTTTTGCTGTTGATCGAGAGTGTGGTGATCACCCGTAAAAGTCTGTGGGTGATCCACCATACCAGAGATCACTTGATCATTGTGTGGACCAAATGAGAAGCGACACCTTTGTGTGAATGCTTTAATAAGGACTAGTGTGAAATGTTGACTCTCTGATACCATGATAAAACATCTGAGGTGTTTCTAATTCTTTCTTTATATTAGGCATTTAAATTTAAGCAATTTGTTTTAAGTATTTGTGTTGCTAAAATTAACACATTAGTGTAGGATTAGAATTAAGGTGCAAAACTTTTGATCATTCTACTACTACTGAACACAACAACTCAACCAGGGGTGAAGTTGGACTTGGATTATAAGTTTCAATTTTTGCAAGTAAAGTAAAGTTATAGAAGCTCAATTCATTGTTCCTCTATTGTATCTTGTTCCATTTAGTTGCAAGAATATATCTCGAGTTATATACTTTGTGATGGCTATAAGGAAAATGGACCCCAAGCCATTTGGCTCAAAAGGTTTTGGTGTTTGATGATCAACTTAGCCTGTGGACTAATATGTTTGTTAGTGTTTGTGTTTATAGTTCACAGGATGCAAAGAGGATTAGACTGAGACACTGAGGATGCAACACCTCAAAAGAAGACATAAAAGATGCGTAGAAGTCCAAGACTCAAGAGGAAAAGAAGCCCAAAAGAAACAACGAAGAAATCCATGAAGTGGGCAGTCAGCTAGCGCACTGGTGGTGCACCAGACAGTGAACATTAACATGTCTGGTGTGCACCGGACTGTCCGGTTCGACACCGAACAGTCTGCGGAAAGAGGCCCACAACGGGCGCTCTCGGGATGTAGCACCAGATTGTTCGGTGTGCATCGGACAGTCTAGGTAACGGTCGGATCCAACAGTCGACTGCTACAGACCCCAACAATCAACTGACGTGGCCAGGGCACCAGACAGTGAACAGTGCATGTCCGGTGTGCACTGGACTATCCGGTGCACCCATCGACAGAAAGCTACTTCTTCTGCCCAACGGCTATATGTCGGCGTTTCGAGACCGGGGGGTCCCTGGGCCGATGAGTGAAATGTCGCCGCGTGCCCCAGCCCAGATGGGTCGGCGCGAGACGGAGCGCGAAGGGGGGGAAGAGAGGGCAGCCGGAGCGAGAGAGGGAGGTGGAAATCCCGTGGCCTTCATGTTCTTGTCCCGCGCCTAGGTCGGGTGCTCTTGCAGTAGGGGGTTACAAGCATCCACGCGGGAGAGGGAGCGGGCGGCCTCACGTGAGCGCCCGTCCCGTCCTCTTCCCCGCGCGACCAACCCTCTGTAAGAGGGCCCTGGTCCTTCCTTTTATAGGCGTAAGGAGAGGATCCAGGTGTACATTGGGGGGTGTAGCAGAGTGCTAACGTGTCTAGCGGAGGAGAGCTAGCGCCCTAAGTACATGCCATCGTGGCAGCCGAAGAGGTTTTGGCACCCGGTTCGTGTGGTGTCGTGGCCGTCGGAGGAGCGCTGAAGCTTGGCGGAAGGACAGCTGTCGGAGCTGTCGAATCCTTGCTGACGTCCTCTTGCTTCCGTAAGAGGGCTGAGAGCCGCCGTCATCATAGAGCGTGCGGGGCGCCATCATTGCTTGTCTGGCGGAGCGAGCCAGATGGGACGCCGGTCTTGTTTCCCGTAGCCTGAGTCAGCTTGGGGTAGGGTAATGATGGCGCCCCCTGTTGACGTGGTCGGTTCGTGCCCTAGGTTGGGCGATGTGGAGGCTCCTCCGAGGTCGGGGTCGAGTCTGTCTTCCGAGGCCGAGGTCGAGTCCGAGCCCCTAGGTCGGGCGAGGCGGAGACCGTCGGCTGAGGCCAGGGCTGAGTCCGAGCCCTGGGGTCGGGCGAAGCAGAGTTCGTCGTCTTCCGGGGCTGAGCCCGAGTCCGAGCCCTGGGTCGAGCGGAGCGGAGTTCACCGTCTTCTGGGGCTGAGCCCGAGTCCGAGCCCTGGGTCGGGCGGAGCGGAGTTCGCCGTCTTCCGGGGCTGAGCCCGAGTCCGAGCCCTGGGTCGGGCGGAGCAGAGTTCGCCGTCTTCCGGGGCTGAGCCCGAGTCCGAGCCCTGGGTCGGGCGGAGCGGAGTTTCCTATGGTGCCTGAGGCCGGGCCTGACTGCCTGTCAGCCTCACTCTGTCGAGCGACGCAGCAGTCGGAGCGGCGCAGGCGGCGCTGTCCTTTTGTCAGGCCAGTCAGTGGAGCGGCGAAGTGACTGCGGTCACTTCGGCTCTATCGACTGGAGGACGCGCGTCAGGATAAAGGTGTCAGGCCACCTTTGCATTAAATGCCTCTGCGATTTGGTTGGTTGGCGTGGCGATTCGGCCAGGGTTGCTTCTTTGCGAAGACTGGGCCTCGGGCGAGCCGGAAGTATGTTTGTCGCTGGAGGGGGGCCTCGGGCGAGACGGAGATCCTCCGGGGTCGGCTGCCCTTGCCCGAGGCTGGGCTCGGGCGAGGCGTGATCGAGTCCGTCAAATGGACCGGTCCCTGACTTAGTCGCACCCATCAGGCCTTTGCAGCTTTGTGCTGATGGGGGTTACCAGCTGAGAATTAGGAGTCTTGAGGGTACCCCTAATTATGGTCCCCGACAGTAGCCCCCGAGCCTCGAAGGGAGTGTTAACACTCGCTTGGAGGCTTTTGTCGCACTTTTTTGCAAGGGGACCAGCCTTTCTCGGTTGCGTTTTGTTCCGGTGGGTGCGCGCGAGCGCACCCGCCGGGTGTAGCCCCCGAGGCCTCGGAGGAGTGGTTTGACTCCTCCGAGGTCTTAATGCCTCGCGCAATGCTTCGGCTGGTCTGGTCATTCGAGCTGGCCGTAGCCCAGGTGCACGGTCGGGTTCCAAGTTCTCGGGCTGGTATGTTGACGCTGTCAACGGTTTGGCCGGAGCCGAGTTTGCGAGAGCAGCCCCGAGCCTCTGCACAGGGCGAGAGGACGGTCAGGGACAGACTCGACTTTTTTTACATACGCCCCTGCGTCGCCTTTCCGTAAGGAGGAGGGGGGAGAGCGCCATGTTGCCCTCGGAGGGCGTCGAACATGGTGTCTCCGGTGAGCTGCTGGCGGGTAATCCGAGTGGACGCCCATGCCCCATTTGCTAGGGGTCGGCTAGAGGCCCAGAGGCGCGCCCAAAAGTACCTGCGGGTGATCTGCCGGACCCGGTCCCCTGTCGACGGGGTCCGAGGGCTCGATGCCTCCCTCTGATGGGATTCCGTTACAAGATCGTTCCCGCTGGTCTCGAAAATGTCCTAGGGTACCTCGGGAGCGTAGCCCGAGCCTCGGTTATGTATCGAACGTACCCATGGTCATCCCTCGCTCTGTGTCTGAGGCGGCTGTGAACCCTTCGAGGGCCAACCTACGAACCCCTGATCAGTAGTGGGCGCGGAGCCTGAGTGGCCTGAGGCAGCCGTTGAACCCTTCCGAGGGGCCGGCCTTCGAACCTCTGACCAGTAGTGGGTGTGGAGCCCACGCGCTCTGAGGCGGCTGTCGAAACCCTCCGAGGGGCCAGCCTTCGAACCCCTGATCAGTAGGGAGGCTCGGAGCCTGTTTCCTTCACGGAGAAGGATCCTTTTCAGGGTATCCCCTTTCTCGGTCCCTGTTGTAAGAGAGAGAAAGAGGGAAAGGAAAAGGATACGAAATCGAATGACGTGGCGTACCTTTTTTTGACGCGGTCATTATGGCGAAGGCGAAGCGTCGCTTGCTTCCCCTGCCAGAGGCGCCGCCTGTCCCGCCGTGGAGTTAATGCGACGGGGCGAGCGGTTCGCGGGGCGGCTGTTGCACGTGCGCGAGCCTTTCGAGGAACGGAACACGGGCGCGTCGTCTTCACGCCGTGAGAGAGGGTTCTCTCGCTGCCCCCGGATGGGACGTAAGCTTGGCTGACGACGTGACCGCTGCTCCTGCCCGCCTGCCACCACCATTACTGCCGGTCCATTTTTGGCCGTATTGACCATCGCGCCTGGCTGGCACTGCTGGGTCGTACGCAGGGTTGCCTCGAGTCGCGGTACTGGTTCCGCAGTCGAGGAGGCGTGGCAGTGGCGCGAGCGACGGTGCAGTTGCTCGCACGTCGCAACCGGCGCGCCGGTTGCGTGACGCGTGGGCGTGGGCCCCCATGCTGGGTGCGTTGGAAGTCGGAGGGGCGCGCCCACTTGGCGCGGTTGCATGCCGCCTGCATGGCTGCCCGCCCTTTCGCCCGCTGGTCTGGGCGAAAGTGGAGGAATGCTTCGCAACCGCTGGGCGGTTGCATGCACTGCGCGCAGCGGTTTGGCTTCTTCTGCTCTGGGCCAGTTTGCATGACGTGTGGGACCCACCCCCCGCGCCGTAGGGGGAGGACCTTGGAGCGTGTTGGAGAAGACTCAGCCCGTGACGACTGGGGACGCAAGTAGGGAGAGTCGCCTTTAAAAGGAGGGTGACCCCCTTGAAAGGCAACCATGTCTTCGCGCTCCCTTGTGCATCGTGTCTTTCCACCTTCCGAGCCCCCGGATGGGGGATGCCCGCAATCCTTCCGCCTTATCGTTGGAGGAACGCAACTCCGTGGGAGTTGGTACCTTTTAGCCATCGTTCGGCTTCAAGTATTTTCATCATGCAGCCCGGCTGCACCCCTCCGCCGGCGGTCACCCAAGACGGTGACCTCCAGTTCGATGGCGGGGGAAAGCAAGCTGGGCTGCGGCCTCTACCCCTCCCTCAGCCTCAAGGATTTTCATCATCAGTGCTGGGGAGGGGAGTGTGCCAAGTTGGGGTCGGCCCCTGCGTGGGCGGTGGCCCGCTCCTTCCCTCAGTGATCGGGGGGAAGGGCGTTCGCCGTTCGTGGCGTTGACAGCTGCCGCGTGCCTGGCTCTCGGACCCGAGTGGCTTCGGAGCCGCTCCCTGCGCCGCCTTCCGCCACGACAGCTGGAAGAGGTTCTTCCACCGACGAGATAGCCGGGGCCGCCCACGGACCGACCTCCAACTCTACGGCCTTCTGACCGTCCTTGCCTCACGAGTTTGGGCAAGGACGAGGGCCTCATGGCAGCAGCATCCGCCCTGAGGTCATCGCTGCTGCTGTTCGGCCCCCCGGGGCAGAAGTCATCGTCGTCGCTGCTGCTGGAGCAGGCGACGGCGAGCCGTTCGTCGGTATTCCGTTGCTCCGCAGGCCCCCCCCCAATCGAGTGGGGTTGTTCGTACCTGCGGAGGTGGAACCGGAGTTCCGTTTGTAATGGCACCTTGGATGCCGGTGTTTTTGTTCATTGTGGCTGTCGGGGCCTGAACATGTATGTATTTTTTGGCACGGAGCCGTGTTTTTTCCTCATTCTCGAGCACTAAGACTCGCCTGTTGGTTGTCTGAACTGCTTCACCAAGCGTGAGTCGCCCCGTGCAAAGGTGACGAGTGAGGTATCCGTAACCCGGAGGCGTAGGAGTCCCTCGGCTCGGTCGACCTTGCTGTCCGAGGCTTCTCCTGCTTAGTTAAAGGAACCCCTCGGTCTCTCTTCGATGAGCCGAAGCCAGGGGTAGCGGTGTCAGCACGGACAGAGGCAGAGTTGGCTCGAAAAGAAGACTTGGTCGGCCGGAGCCTGGCCGGGTCGTCCGTTAGCGGGACCGACGCCGGAGTTGATCTGCCGAGGCCCCGGGCCGGGCTGATGTCTTCGGGGGACAGCTGGCCGAGGCCTCGGGGCGACCAACCGAGCCGCCTGCTCGAGCCGGATTCTTGGAGAAGACCCTGGCGGCGATGGCCCGGGCATGATGATGATGTCGTCCTTCAGAGTGGGGATCCTGGGACCGCGTCGCCGTTCGAGGCTAGGTCGGACCTCGCCGAAGGTGTAGTCGACGCCGAGGGTGCTGCTGCTCCCTTCAGCCGTCAAGATCCGAGCCTGCAGGATCGGATTATCTTGTAGCGTGTGTTTTCCGCGGCCGCTGAGGCCTAAACACACCCTCGCCGTGTTGTAAAGCTGCGCTTCTTTTCCTCTCGTTTCGAGTATCTAGACTTTTTTGTCGGTAACAGAATTGTCTGTGCGAGCGAGAGTTGCTTTTCATGGAAGGTGATGAGTGAGGTATCCGTATCCCGGAGGCGTAGGAATCCCTCGGCTCGGTCGGCCTTGCCGCTTACGCGCACTCTTGCCCGTCCATAGGGTTCTGTCACCGACGCAGTCGAGAAGGCTCGAAGAATCGCTTCGGCAGAGGAGCTTTCGAACGTGAAGACTTGTTCGGTCCGCGGAATCACTTATCCGAACGTGAGTTACTTATCGCAGAAGGTGATGAGTGAGGTATCCGTATCCCGGAGGCGTAGGAGTCCCTCGGCTCGGTCAGCCTTGGCTGCTTACGTGTACTTCGTCGTTTTCAGGATCCACTTTCGAAGTAGTCGAAAAGCACGAAAGACATTCTGGCAGAAAGGATCTTTTTTCGAGGGAAAAATTTTGACGCAGAGGGGGTTCCCCCCTTTTAGGCCCCGAGGGAGGGTCGGGCTTTGCCGAGGCAAGGCTGACCCTTCCTTGATGACTAAATTTTGCATGGGAGCGAGGTATATGAACAACTTGAAAGCATCTTAAGGGTAGAAGCGACGTAGCTGTTGGATGTTCCAGGCGTTGCTGTAGACTTCGCCTTGACTGTTGGCTAGCTTGTACGTTCCGGGCTTCAGAACTTTGGCGATGACGAACGGCCCTTCCCAGGGAGGCGTGAGCTTGTGCCGCCCTCGGGTGTCCTGTCGCAGCCGAAGCACCAGGTCGCCCACCTGGAGGTCTCGGGACCGGACCCCTCGGGCGTGGTAGCGTCGCAGGGACTGCTGGTACCGCGCCGAGTGTAGTAAGGCCATGTCCCGAGCCTCTTCCAGCTGGTCCAGCGAGTCTTCTCGACTAGCTTGGTTGCTTTGGTCGGCGTAGACCCTCGTCCTCGGGGAACCGTATTCTAAGTCTGTGGGCAAGATGGCCTCGGCCCCATAGACTAGAAAGAACGGCGTGAAGCCCGTGGCTCGGCTCGGCGTTGTCCTCAGGCTCAAGACCACCGAGGGGAGTTCCTTCATCCATCGCTTGCCGAACTTGTTGAGGTCGTTGTAGATCCGAGGCTTAAGCCCTTGTAGAATCATGCTGTTGGCACGCTCTACTTGCCCATTCGTCATGGGGTGAGCCACGGCTGCCCAGTCCACCCGGATGTGGTAATCCTCGCTGAAGTCCAGGAACTTTCTGCCGGTGAACTGGGTGCCGTTGTCGGTGATGATGGAGTTCGGGACCCCAAAGCGATGGATGATGTTGGTGAAGAACGCCACCGCCTGTTCGGACCTGATGCTGTTTAGGGGCCGGACCTCGATCCACTTGGAGAATTTGTTGATGGCGACCAACAGGTGCGTGTAGCCCCCGGGTGCCTTCTGCAAGGGGACGACGAGGTCCAGACCCCACACAACGAAAGGCCAGGTGATGGGTATCGTCTGCAGAGCCTGAGCGGGTAGGTGGGTCTGCCTCGCGTAGAACTGACATCCTTCGCAGGTGCGGACAATTCTAGTGGCGTCGGCCACCGCCGTCGGCCAGTAGAAACCTTGTCGGAAGGCGTTTCTGACGAGGGCTCGAGGTGCTGCGTGATGGCCGCAAACCCCTGAGTGTATCTCTCGTAGGAGCTCCTGGCCTTCGGCGATGGAAATGCATCGCTGGAGGATGCCTGAGGGGCTGCGGTGGTAGAGCTCCTTCGTGTCCCCCACCAGGACAAACGACTTGGCGCGCCGCGCCAACCGCCAAGCTTCGGCTCGGTCGAGGGGTAGCTCTCCTCGGTGGAGATATTGCAGGCACGGGGTCTGCCAGTTTCGATTAGGCGTGACCCCACTTCTCTCCTCCTCGACGCGCAGTGCCTCACCCTCGGGAGCCGAGGGTACCTCGGGCTGAACCGAGGGTGCCTCGGGCCGAGCCGAGGGTGCCTCGGACTGAGCCGAGGGTTCCTCGGGCTGGGCCGAGGGTGCCTCGGGCTCGGGCGTGTTGTCGATCTTGACGGAGGGTTGATGCAGGTCTCGAGAGAAGACGTCTGGGGGAATCGTTGTTCTCCCCGAGGCTATTTTAGCCAGCTCGTCCGCAGTCTTGTTGTAGCGTCGGGCGATGTGGTTGAGCTCGAGCCCGTAGAACTTGTCTTCCAGGCGCCGAACCTCATCGCAGTAGGCTTCCATCTTCGGGTCGCGGCAGTGGGAGTTCTTCATGACTTAGTCGATGACGAGCTGCGAGTCACCGCGAGCGTCGAGGCGTTGGACCCCTAGCTCGATGGCGATGCGCAACCCGTTGACCAGAGCCTCGTACTCAGCCACATTGTTGGACGCCGGGAAGTGGAGGCGTAGCACATAGCATAGATGCTTTCCGAGGGGCGAGATGAAGAGTAGGCCTGTGCCGGCCCCTGTCTTCATCAGCGACCCGTCGAAGAACATGGTCCAGAGTTCCGGCTGGATCGGAACCGTTCGGAGCTGGGTGTCGACCCATTCAGCCACGAAGTCCGCCAAGACCTGGGACTTGATGGCCTTCCGAGGGGCGAACGAGATCGCTTCGCCCATGATTTCCACCGCCCACTTTGCGATTCTACCCGAGGCCTCTCAGCACTGGATGATCTCCCCCAGGGGAAAGGATGACACCACAGTTACCGGATGAGACTCGAAGTAGTGTCGTAACTTCCGCCGCGTCAGGATCACCGCGTACAGCAGCTTCTAAATTTGTGGGTAGCGAATCTTGGTTTCGGACAGTACCTCGCTGATGAAGTAGACTGGCCTCTGAACGGGCAATGCAAGCCCCTCTTCTCGTCTCTCAACCACAATCGCGGCGCTAACCACCTGAGTGGTCGCGGCGACGTAGATCGAGAGGGCTTCTCCGACAGCGGGGGGCACCAAGATGGGCGCGTTCGTGAGGAGCGCCTTCAGGTTCCCGAGGGCTTCTTCGGCCTCGGGGGTCCAAGTGAAGCACTCGGCCTTCCTTAAGAGGCGGTACAGAGGCAGGCCTCTTTCGCCGAGGCGTGAGATGAAGCGGCTCAGAGCCGCAAGGCATCCCATGACTCTCTGTACGCCTTTCAAGTCCTTGATGGGCCCCATGCTGGTGATGGCCGCGATCTTCTCCGGGTTGGCTTCGATGCCCCGCTCGGAGACGATGAACCCCAAGAGCATGCCTCGGGGTACCCCGAAGACACACTTCTCGGGATTAAGCTTCACGCCTTTCGCCTTAAGGCATCAGAATGTCACTTCAAGGTCGGAAAGGAGGTCGGAGGCTTTCCTCGTCTTGACTACGATGTCATCGACGTAGGCCTCGACCGTTCGGCCAATGTGTTCGCCGAACACATGGTTCATGCACCGCTGGTATGTCGCGCCCACGTTCCTCAAGCCGAACGGCATGGTGACATAGCAGTACATGCCGAAGGGTGTGATGAAAGAAGTCGCGAGCTGGTCAGACTCTTTCATCCTGATTTGGTGATACCCTGAGTAGGCATCGAGGAAAGATAGGGTTTCGCACCCAGCAGTGGAATCCACGATTTGATCGATGCGAGGTAGAGGGTAGGGAACCTTCGGACATGCTTTGTTTAGACTAGTATAGTCTACACACATCCGCCATTTCCCTCCTTTCTTTCTCACAAGCACAGGGTTGGCAAGCCATTCGAGATGGAATACCTCTTTAATGAACCCTGCCGCCATTAGCTTGTGGATCTCCTCGCCTATGGCTCTGCGCTTTTCCTCGTCGAATCGGCGCAGAGGCTGCTTCACGGGTCGGGCTCCAGCTCGGATATCCAGCGAGTGCTCGGCGACATCCCTCGGTATGCCGGGCATGTCCGAGGGACTCCACGCGAAAACGTCGGCGTTCACGCGGAGAAAGTCGACGAGCACTGCTTCCTATTTGGGATCGAGCTCTGAGCCGATCCGGATCTGCTTGGAGGCGTCGCTGCTGGGGTCGAGGGGGACGAACTTAACCGTCTCCGCTGGCTCGAAGTTGCCGGTGTGACGCTTCACGTCTGGCACCTCCTTAGAGAGGCTCTCCAGGTCGGCGATGGGGGCCTCGGATTCGGTGAGGGCCTCGGCGTACTCCACGCACTCCACGTCGCATTCGAACGCGTGTTTTACGTGGGGCCGACGGTGATGACCCCGTTGGGGCCCGGCATCTTGAGCTTGAGGTAGGTGTAATTGGGGACGGCCATGAACTTCGCGTAGCATGGCCTCCCCAATACTGCATGGTAGGTTCCTCGAAACCCGACCACCTCGAACGTGAGGGTCTCCCTTCGGAAGTTGGAGGGTGTTCCGAAGCAGACAGGAAGGTCGAGTCGTCCGAGGGGCTAGACACGCTTCCCGGGGATGATCCCATGGAAAGGCGCAGCGCCTGCCCAGACTGAGGATAGATCAACACGCAGGAGCCCGAGGGTCTCGGCGTAGATGATGTTGAGGCTGCTGCCTCCGTCCATGAGGACCTTGGTGAGCCTAACGTCGCCGATGACGGGGTCGACAACGAGCGGGTATTTCCCCGGGCTCGGCACGTGGTCGGGGTGGTCGGCTTGGTCGAAGGTGATGGGCTTGTCGGACCAGTCTAGGTAGACTGGCGCCGCCACCTTTACCGAACAGACCTCCCGACGCTCTTGCTTGCGGTGCCGAGCCGAGGCGTTCGCCGCTTGCCCACCGTAGATCATGAAGCAGTCGTGGACCTCGGGGAACTCTCCTGCCTGGTGATCCTCCTTCTTGTCGTCGTCGCGAGCCCTGCCACCCTCCGCGGGTGGCCCGGCCCTGTGGAAGTGGCGCCGAAGCATGGCGCACTCCTCAAGGGTGTGCTTGACGGGCCCCTGATGATAGGGGCACGGCTCCTTGAGCATCTTGTCGAAGAGGTTGGCACCTCCGGGGGGTTTCCGAGGGTTCTTGTACTCGGCAGCGGCGACAAGGTCCGCATCGGCGGCGTCGCGTTTCGCTTGCGACTTCTTCTTGCCCTTCTTCTTGGCGCCGCGCTGAGTTGACGCCTTGGGGGCGTCTTCCGGTGGGCGGCCCTGGGGCTGCTTGTCCTTCCGGAAGATAGCCTCAACCGCCTCCTGGCCAGAGGCGAACTTGGTGGCGATGTCCATCAGCTCGCTCGCCCTGGTGGGGGTCTTTCGACCCAGCTTGCTGACCAGGTCGCGGCAAGTGGTGCCGGCGAGGAACGCGCCGATGACATCTGAATCGGTGATGTTGGGCAGCTCGATGCGCTGCTTCGAGAATCGCCGGATGTAGTCCCGGAGAGACTCTCCCGGCTGCTGCCGGCAGCTTCGGAGGTCCCAGGAGTTTCCGGGGCGCACGTACGTGCCCTGGAAATTGCCGGCGAAGGCTTGGACCAGGTCGTCCCAGTTGGAGATCTGCCCTGGAGGCAGGTGCTTCAACCAGGCTCGAGCGGTGTCGGAGAGAAACAGGGGGAGGTTGCGGATGATGAGGTTGTCATCGTCCGTTCCACCCAGTTGGCAGGCCAGCCGGTAGTCTGTGAGCCACAGTTCCGGTCTCGTCTCCCCCGAGTACTTTGTGATAGTAGTCGGGGGTCGGAACCGGGTCGGGAACGGCGCCCGTCGTATGGCGCGGCTGAAAGCCGGCGGACTGGGTGGTTCGGGCGAGGGACTCCGATCCTCCCCGCTATCGTAGCGTCCCCCACGCCTGGGGTGGTAGCCTCGGCGCACCCTCTCGTCGAGGTGGGCCCGACGGTCGCGGTGATGGTGCTCGTTGCCGAGGCGACCCGGGGCCACAGGCGCTGTGTTGCGCGTGCGCCCGGTGTGGACCGAGGCTTCCCGCACGAATCGGGAAGTCGCGGCGCGGTGTTCCGAGGGGTACCCCTGCCTTCGGGAGGCGGAGCTCTCGGCCCGTCAGACCGCGGCACCCTCCAGGAGATTCTTGAGCTCTCCCTGGATTCGCCGCCCCTCGGTGGTTGATGGCTCCGGCATCGCGCGGAGAAGCATTGCTGCTGCAGCCAGGTTCTGGCCGACCCCACTGGAAGCGGGTGGCGGCCTCACCCTGACATCGTCGGCGATGCGGTGCTGGATACCCTGGGGTAGATGGCGCACTTCTCCGGCCGGAGGTTGGCCCGCCCATTCCTGCCCGACGTCCCGGCGGATCGGCTCAAGTGCTCCTGCTCCCTCGTCGAGCCTGGCCGGCACCCCGCGGATTTGATCGAGCTGTGGGTCATGACCCCCCACCGGAACGGGGACCATAGCTAGCTCCCGTAGGATGTCAACGCGTGGCACAGGCCTAGGGAGATCACCGTTCTCCGGCATACCGAGATGGTTGCCTTCGGAGGGACCCCTAGATCGACGTGGAAACATTCACGACTTGGGCCGCAGTCCTCGTCGCCGAGGCTGCGGCTACCGTCGAAACAGTCGGAAAGGCAGTAGTCACATGCGGTCATGAAGTCCCGCATGGCACTGGGGTTGCCAAGTCCAGAGAAATCCCAACAGAAGTCGGGCTCGTCATCTTCCTCGGACCCCGAGGGCCCATAGGTCGAGACGTCCGCGAGCCGATCCTAGGGTGACTGCATACGAAACCCCAGAGGGTTTGGACTCGCCTCTACGAGAGTGTCCGCCAAAGCGAAGTCGCTTGGCGGGTTGAGGCTAAATCCAAAGGGCGTGAGATGGGAACCGGTGGGTACCTCTTGGTCGATGGGCGGTGACGAAGTCACGTTAGGGACTGACTGCACCGTCGTCTCAGGTACGAGGGTGACGCCCAGCAAGCCTTTCGCGAGCGTGCTGGCGTCGTCTGTTTGCTCGGAATTGGTGTGTTGCGGGGAGACGGCGCTCGTCTTCGTCTCAAACGAGAGGTCGATGCCCGACGCGCTTCCCGCTGGGGCGCCGGCGCCGTCGACTTGCTCGACAGCCGACGAGGTGCCGCCTCCTGCTTGGCCTTGGTTGCCCCGCCTCCTCCGTCGGCGAGGGAGAGGGCGGGGTGAGCTCAAATGTCGTTCTTCCACCACGCGGGGAAGGCGTCGTTGATTCCGCCGCCGACGGGCGGGCTGTCGGCCGCCATTGTTGCTGTCGCACGGCGGGGGAAGGAGTATCATGTCGTAGCTGCCGTCGAGGGACATGAACTCAAGACTCCCGAAACGGAGCATCGTCCCGGGCTGGAAAGGTTGCTGGAGACTGCCCATCTGGAGCTTGACGGGAAGCTGTTTGTTAACACGCAGCAGGCCCCTACCTGGCGCGCCAACTGTCGGCGTTTCGAGACCGGGGGGGTCCCTGGGCCGACGAGTGAAATGTCGCCGCGTGCCCCAGCCCAGATGGGTCGGCGCGAGACGGAGCGCGAAGGGGGGAAGAGAGGGCAGCCGGAGCGAGAGAGGGAGGTGGAAATCCCGCGGCCTTCGTGTTCTTGTCCCGCACCCAGGTCGGGTGCGCTTGCAGTAGGGGGTTACAAGCGTCCACGCGGGAGAGGAAGCGAGCGGCCTCACGCGAGCGCCCGTCCCGTCCTCTTCCCCGCGCGGCCAATCCTCTGTAAGAGGGCCCTGGTCCTTCCTTTTATAGGCGTAAGGAGAGGATCCAGGTGTACATTGGGGGGTGTAGCAGAGTGCTAACGTGTCTAGCGGAGGAGAGCTAGCGCCCTAAGTACATGCCATCGTGGCAGCCGGAGAGGTTTTGGCACCCGGTTCGTGTGGTGTCGTGGCCGTCGGAGGAGCGCTGAAGCTTGGCGGAAGGACAGCTGTCGGAGCTGTCGAATCCTTGCTGACGTCCTCTTGCTTCCGTAAGGGGGCTGAGAGCCGCCGTCGACCTGTCGTCATAGAGCGTGCGGGGCGCCATCATTGCTTGTCTGGCGGAGCGAGCCAGATGGGACGCCGGTCTTGTTTCCCGTAGCCTGAGTCAGCTTAGGGTAGGGTAATGATGGCGCCCCCTGTTGACGTGGTCGGTCCGTGCCCTAGGTTGGGCGGTGTGGAGGCTCCTCCGAGGTCAGGGTCGAGTCTGTCTTCCGAGGCCGAGGTCGAGTCCGAGCCCCTGGGTCGGGCGAGGCGGAGACCGTCAGCTGAGGCCAGGGCTGAGTCCGAGCCCTAGGGTCGGGCGAAGCGAAGTTCGTCGTCTTCCGGGGCTGAGCCCGAGTCCGAGCCCTGGGTCGGGCGGAGCGGAGTTCGCCGTCTTCCGGGGCTGAGCCCGAGTCTGAGCCCTGGGTCGGGCGGAGTGGAGCTCGCCGTCTTCCGGGGCTGAGCCCGAGTCCGAGCCCTGGGTCGGGCGGAGCGGAGTTCGCCGTCTTCCGGGGCTGAGCCCGAGTCCGAGCCCTGGGTCGGGCGGAGCGGAGTTTCCTATGGTGCCTGACGCCGGGCCTGATTGCCTATCAGCCTCACTCTGTCGAGCGGCGCAGCAGTCGGAGCGGCGCAGGCGGCGCTGTCCTTTTGTCAGGCCGGTCAGTGGAGCGGCGAAGTGACTGCGGTTACTTCGCCTCTGTCGACTGGAGGACGCGCGTCAGGATAAAGGTGTCAGGCCACCTTTGCATTAAATGCCTCTGCGATTTGGTCGGTTGGCGTGGCGATTCGGCCAGGGTTGCTTCTTGGCGAAGACTGGGCCTCGGGCGAGCCGGAAGTATGTTCGTCGCTGGAGGGGGGCCTTGGGCGAGACGGAGATCCTCCGGGGTCGGCTGCCCTTGCCCGAGGCTGGGCTCGTGCGAGGCGTGATCGAGTCCGTCGAATGGACCGGTCCCTGACTTAGTCGCACCCATCAGGCCTTTGCAGCTTTGTGCTGATGGGGGTTACCAGCTGAGAATTAGGAGTCTTGAGGGTACCCCTAATTATGGTCCCCGACACTATAATTGTGGGGGGAGGCTATAAATACCCCCCAACCAGCCATTTCAAGGTGTGGGAGTGTAACACCCCGGGTTCCACAAACACCTCGGAATGCTACTGAACTACACATCTGACATCTATATAAAATTTCGGCAGCATCTCCTTTGCAAAATTGCATAAATAGGGGGGCAACAGTGTATAAACATATATCATGACAAAAACGTACTAAGTATTATTAATCGGCTAGCAAAGGGAAGTTAAACATACGACATGAACTGAATTAACCAGTGCGCACGACTAGCTAAAAAACAAACTTCCTTTGACAACAAGTTTCTAATTAAATCATAGCTACGCCTGGGCAGCATTATTATGAGAGTGAAAGTGGACGTGTTGCTACTCCCCTCATTCCCAACATGTATCAAGTACCTGCATTGAGTAATACAAGAGTGAGATGACACATCTCAGCAAGTAAAATAATATCAATCTGTTTAATCACATAAGAACATTGTTTTACCACCACTTGATTTCACAACCTTCTTATTACAAAGGTGCAGCACGTATACAACGTACAACACTCCTAATTACCACACCTCGCAGGTAGAAACTACAATAGTAACATAGTAATGTCACACTTCATATATACATCATGGGTGCAAATGTCTGCAAATGCAAGGATGACTTATGCCTTCATACCTCTAAGGATATGAAGCCGCATCGTACCCCTCTTCGGGCAACGTACGATGCTAAAAATGCACCGGTACGGTCGGACCATAAGATCACGACATAACTTCACAATGCAAGATGGATGATGCGATGTGCATGACATGCCTACAACACTTCATATAACGTGATTCAAAAAGATACTTCAACTTCATCCAAGATGGGAATCAACCACATATATCATTACCAAATCATGATCATCCACAATATTAGACAATTGAGAATTAATACTTTGGAACAAATAAACTTCATCATAGAATTCAATGATTAACATATTTAAAACTTATCCTTACTCAATGACAGGGAATAGGATGCAAACCAAACGGTAGCAACCACCACTATATTTACTTGCCTTCACCGGGAATTTGAAATGATACTAAGTACGATCCGGAAGTCCACCACCTGTTTTTGACACACACCTTAGGGCACAAATTCACATAACAAACGCTAATAAACAATGCCGCACCTACGCACAATTCCAACCCGTCGCGAGCGACAACTCTCCCCATCACCACCAAATTGCAGCGGCGCTGCTTGATAATTTCATAACTTTAAAATTATAACAGCAGTGATATCAATCAAAAACTCCGGAAGCATCTACATAAAATTCCCCACCAGTTTTGTATACAATTTACAATTAAATTCTAACATCTAATTAGCCCAACACAGTCCACAAGATAAACCCTGCAATCTGTTTTTGGACCGCAACCTACCCGGATTCAAACAGCGATATCTACCAAAATATAACTCCGAATCGAGCGCATAAGTACTCGTTGGAAAGGTATGACAAAGATCTACATGATTATCATACTGATTATCACCAATTACCCACGAAAAATCCCCAGAAACTGTCAATACTACTGCTGTTCGCCCACCTGCAAATCTATTTTTTTGGACAGCAACATACCCGGATTCAAACAGCGATATCTACAAAAATATAACTCCGAATCGAGCACATAAGTACTCGTTGGAAAGGTATAACAAAGCTCTACATGATTATCATACTGATTATCACCAATTTCCCACGAAAAATCCCCAGAAACTGTCAATACTACTGCTGTTCGCCCACCTGCAAATCTGTTTTTTGGACAGCAACATACCCGGATTCAAACAACGATATCTACTAAAATATAACTCCGAATCGAGTGCATAAGTACTCGTTGGAAAGGTATGACAAAACTCTACATGATTCTCTAACTGATACACACTAATTACCCACGAAAAATTCCCAGAAATCACTAGAACTACTGCTGTTCGCCCACCCACTAAATTTCTGGACAACATCTCTACCAATTCGCATACGTAACATCTATTCAATGGAATTGCAGCACAAATAAACAAGAGATAATCACAAAAATCACCTTGAATTCTCCCCCTTTCCTTCCTCCATTATTCCCTCCACCAAAACTAATTGGGGACTTGCACCACGTGACGTAGATCCAAGCGGCAAGGAATGGCACCTTGGAGAGGAGGAGATGGGGGGGCTAGGGTTAGGTGGTGTGGCTGCAAACACTTGAGAGGAGAGGGAGAGAGGGGGGCAGCCAAGCAAGGAAGAGGGAAGGGGGGCGGCTGCAACCAAAAAGGGGATTAGGGGGGAGGGGCGGCTAGGGTTAAGGGAAGGGACTAGTGGGCCGGATCGAGATCCACAGCCCAACTTGCTCTCACGTCTGCTCCCAACCCCAGCGCATGTCTCACAAGAATTCTACTGTTTTACTGGTGAATGCTTCCTAAAACAAAGAAATCCAAAACCCCAGCTACACAGATCACGAAAGAAAAGGGAAAAAGAAATTTAACTTCTTTTCAGAAAATTGGGTATCACAGGGAGCCCAAGCAACATACCAAGGCATATTATAGACATTTCTAAGTGCTCAAACACCCAATTGCTTAATAGAATCACTCGGTGATTAGCATAGGTGCTTTGCAAAGTGCTTAGGTTAGTTAGACCGCATTAGCGCTTGCTCTAGGTGAATCCTAGTTAGTTGAGTGAGTTTAGAAAAACCACACAACCCCTTGGCTCTTGTGCGAGCCGTTGCATGTGATGAAAAGAGCAAATGAAAGAAGAAGGCTCCCACTCCAAGTTCCTCAAGTGAAGAAGAGGAAGGAGAAGAAAGTGATGATGAAAAAGATAATCAACCATCAACATCATCCTTCGAGGACAAAGAAACAATGCCACGCGTTGAAAAGGTAATGAGGATGATCTGCAAGATTAATCTAATGGGTGTGCCTCTGCATGTCGAGAATCTTCTCTTTAACATTGACAGGAAAAAGCAAAGAAAGAGATGATGCTTCACATGCGAGGAGAAGGGCCACTTCAGGGACATATGTTCAAATATGGTCGAACCCACAAAGGGAAGGAGCAAATACAAGGCGCTTACAAGTGTCAAAACTTGGGATGACTCTTCAAGCGAAGATGAACCTCCAAGGACGCGCAACCACCAATCCTCATCATGCTCATCACGGTCATCACACAAGTGCCTTATGGCAAGAGGTAAAATGAGTATTCCATCCTCTAGTGATGATAGCAGTAGTGATGATGAAGGTGAGGGAAAACCCTTCTTAGATGAGCTTGCGGAAGCCGTTAAATTTTTTGAGGATGTATGTACTAAACAAAAGGCTCAAATTAAAACATTGAAAAATAAGTTGATTAGCTCTCAAGATGATTATAAATGTTTGCTTGAAAATTTTGAAACATTTGCAAATTTAAATTGTGAGCTATCAACTAAAATTGAGCAATTAGAATCTAATGCTCCATCCTCGGCTACCAATGATGTCTTTATTAAAAAGAATGAAAAACTTAAGGCTAAGTTAGCTAGCTCTCAAGAAGCCATTGAAAATTTACTAGGAAAGATGGGAATTCTTAGCATACATAACAATGAGCTAACTACTAAGTTAGAAAACATGGGTAGTACCCGAGGAGTATCTTTGGTTGAAATGCCTAAAATTATTAACAAAGATGCTTCTACTTCTTGTTTTGATTTATTTGATGGTTCTAACCCCTGCAATCAAGTTCTTGTTAAGAATGTTGTTATAGAAACATGTTTGGATGAGATTGCAATGGAGAATGAGCAATTAAAGCAAGAGGCGGCTCGCCTTGGCAAGGATTTGTATGACAAGAAAGGCAAAGCCAAACAAATCCAACCTCCTCAGGACAACACCACTATGGGAGTGATCAAGCCTGTAGAGGGAAAAACTGTGATTTGTAGGCTATGCCACAAGGAAGTCCACAAGTCTTACCAATGCAAGGCGAAGACCGGGGATAAGCAAAAGCAAGAGCTCAAGCAAAGCCATCAAGCAAAATCTCCAACACCTACATCAACAAGGTGAATAAAAAGGCTGCTACACCATATTTGATCAAGAAGAAAAAGAATGGAAAGGTGATAGCAATCAAGGCCAACAAGCAAGCCAACAAAGGAAAAGGGGCCAAACGCATCTGGGTGCCAAAGGAAATTATTTCGGCCGTGAAAAGCACCAAGAAGGTTTGGATCCCAAGAGGGAAGTGAGAAGTCCAAAGGACTTCGGGGAATTTGGAGACTTGACAAAATTGGGATGTATATCATGGGATGCATCATAATGGATCGAGTCTACTGCTAAGTGGGCTAGTGAATACTTTGGACCCAAATTCCCCACCCATGACTAAGGTAACTAGATTTATTGTATTTCTTGTTTTAGATATGTGTATCTATTTTTCTGTATCTAGATTTTACCTTACATGCCTAGTTTTACATATGATATTTACCTTTGATTATTGTTGCATGTTGTCGGCGTTTCGGACCCGCGAGGACCGTCAACCAACCAGTGAATTTGTCGATGCGTGTCCCTGCCCAGATGGGTTGATGCAAGATGGAACACAAGCGGGGGGATGAGGCTTATATTATCTTACACCGGGGTGCTCGTAGTAGGGGTTACAAGCGTTGCGAGAGAGCGAGAGCGAGAGCGAGAGAGAGAGAGAGAGAAAGAGAGGGTTTGGCCTTGAGGTGAGCTGTCTGAGTCTGCCTCTACCGCGTCTCTCCTACTCTGCCTGCCTCTGCTCGCCTGCCTTCGCCCTCTGTCCCCTCCCTTTAGGAAGGCCTTGGACATCTCCTTTTATAGATACAAGGATATGCCCAGCTGTACAATGGGGGTGTAGCTATGCGCTAACATGGCTGGCGGAGAAGTGCCTTGAGCCCTGTACATGTGCTAACATGGCCGGCGGAGAAGTGCCTTGAGCCCTGTAGAAGCGCAGCTGGCGGTGCGGCATGGATCCTGCTGACGTTTCCTTGCTTCCGTAGGGAGCTGAGAGCCATCGACGTCATGGTCGCACGCGGGGAACCATCATTACCTGCTATCGGAGTAGTTTGATGTGACTCCGGTCTTGTTCCTTCGTAGCAAAGGGTGGCTAGCTAGCGGTAGGGTAATGATGTATCCCCTGTAGCGTAGTCGGTCCGAGGCCGGGGTCGGGCGAGGCAGAGACTTCTCCTGAGGCCGGGGCTGAAGTCGGGCAAGGTCGTGACTCCTCCCGAGGCCGAGGCTGAGGTTGAGGCCTGGGGTCGGGCGAGGCGGAGCTCCTTGTTGTGCCCGAGGCTGAACTCGGGGGAGGTCGAGACCTGCTGTCGTCAGTTTTACCCTGGTGGTTGGCACAGTAGCCGGAGCGGGGCGAACAGTGCTGTTTTCCTGTCAGAACGGTCAGTGAAAGGGCAAAGTGACTGCGGTCACTTCGACCTTGCCAACTGAGGCGCGCGTGTCAGGCGATCCCCACATTAAATGCGCATGCGGTACGGTCGGTTGGTAGGGCAATCCGGCCGAGGTCGCTGTACGATAAAGTTCGCCCGAGCTTAGCCTCGGGTGAAACGGGGGTGCGTCTGCTGACTGAGGGGACCCTCGGGCGAGGCGTGAATACGTCCGGGACTACCGTCCTTGCCCGAGGCTGGGCTCGGATGAGGTCATGTCCCTTGGTAGACGACGCCTTGACTTGAACCATGCTTTATCAGCTGTTTATGGTTTGTTCTGAAGATGTTTTCCAGCCGTGTTTAGGAGCATTGGGGGTACCCCTAATTACGGTACCTGACAGTAGCCCCCGAGCCTCGAAGGGAGTGTAGGTACTCGCTTGGAGGTTCTGCCGGATTTTTGCAAGGGGACCAGCCCTTCTCGGTCGTATTTTGTTCCGATGGGTGCGCGCGAGCGCACCCGTCGGGTGTAGCCCCCGAGGCCTCGGAGGAGTGGTTTGACTCCTCTGAGGTCTTAATTCTTTTTGTGATGCCTCGGTCAGCCTTGTTGTTCCCTCATGTGGCCTGGCCGTAGCCCGGGTGCACGGTCAGGCTCCGAGTTTTTACGTTGGTTTGTTGACGTGGTCAACAGTTTGGCCGTAGCCTGGTGCGAGAGTAGCCCCCGAGCCTCTGCACAAAGCGAGAGGACGATCAAGGACCGTCTCAACTTTTATTGTATGCCCCTTCGTCTCCTTTCCGCAAGGAGGAAGGGGGAAAGCGCCGTGTTACCCTCGGAGGGCACCGAACACGGTGTTTCCAGTGAGTTGCTAGCGGGTGATCCGAGTGGACGCCCGAGCCCCGTTCGATAAGGGTCGGCTAGTGGCCCGGAGGCGCGCTCCAAAAGTACCTGTGGGTGATTTGCTGGACCCGGACCCATTCGATAGGGTCCGAGGGCTCGATGCCTCCCTCCGGTGGGATTCCATTACAAATCATTCCCGCTGGTCTCGGAAATATCCTAGGGTACCTCGGGAGCGTAGCCCAAGCCTCGGCCATATAACGGACGTACCCAGGGTCATCCCTGACTCTGCGTGCTCTGGGGCGGCTGTCGAACCCTTCCGAGGGGCCAGCCTTCGAACCCCTGATCAGTAAAGGGCTCGGAGCCCGAGTGCTCTAGGGCGGTTGTCGAACCCCGGAGGGCGAAACCTTCGAACCCCTGATCAGTAGGAGGGCTCGGGGCCCGTTTCCTTCGCTGAGAAGGATCCTTTTCAGAATATCCCCTTTCCCGATCCCTATGGCAAGAGAGAGAGAGGAAAAGGAAAAGGATATGAATTTAAATAATGTGGCACACCTTTTTTTGATGTGGTCATCATGACGGAGGTGAAACGGCACCCGCTTCGCCTGCCGGAGGTGTCGCTTGCCCTGCCAAGGAGTTAATGCGACGGGACGGGCGATTCGCGGGGCATCTGTTGCGCGTGCGCGAGTCGTTCGAGGGACGGAACACGGGTGTGTCGTCTTTACTCTGTGGGAGAAGGCTCCCCTGCCGTTTCAGGAGAGGATGCGAGCCTGTAGGTGATTGGACCGCTGCTTCCACACGTCTGTTGCTGCAATTACTGCCGGCCCGCCTCTGATCATATCGACTGTCGTGCCTATCTCCGCGATTGACTGACCCGTGATCGTTTCACTTAATTGGCACTGTTGGGTCACGCGCGGGGCTACCTCGAATCGCTGCACTGGTTCTGCATTCGAGATGACGCGGCATTGGCACAAGTGGCGGTGCGGTTTCCTTGCACGTAGCAACCGGCGCGCCGGTTACATGACATGTGGGACCGGGCCTCCATGCTGGACTGCCGAATGCGACGAAGCTGAAAGGGTGCACAACCGTAGTGCGGTTGCATGCTTCTTGCGCGGCGGTCCGCCCTTTCGACCACTGGTTTCGGCGAGGATGAGGGAATGCTTATAACCGCGGGGCAGTTACGTGCTTCGCGTGCGGCGGTTTGCCTTCTTCGCGTTTCAGGTCAGCTCGCATGACGTATGGGACCCAGCCCCCGTGTCGTAGGGTGGGAACCCTGGAGCACGTCGGTGGAGACTTTGCCCGTGACGCTTGGGGGTGCGAGTGAGGAGATCTTCCTTTAAAAAGGGATCGACCCCCCGGGCGGTAGCCATGCCTTCACACTCCTTGCATTCATCGCGTCTTTCCACCTTCCGAGCCCCCAAATGGGGTTCACCTGTGTTGCCTTATTCTTGCTGTTGTTGGAGGAGCGCGACCCCGTGGGGGTTGGCGCTCTCCAGTCGTCGCTCGACTTCAAGGATTTTCATCATGCAGCCTGGCTGCAGTCCCCCGCCGGCGGTCACCCAGGATGATGACCGCAGGCCTCGTGGTGGGGAAGAGCGAGCCAGGCCATGGCCTCCCCCCTACCCTCAGCTTCAAGGATGTTCATCATCCGTGCTGGGGAGGAGGGTGCACCGAGTTGGGTCCCACCTCCGCGTGGGCAGCGGCCCGCTCCTTCCCTCAGTGATCGGGGGAGAAGGGCATTCGCTGTCCGTGGCGCTGTCAGATGCCGCATGTCTGGCTCCCCGGCCTGAGCGGCTCTGGTGCTGCTTCCGGTGCCGCCTCCTACCGCTGGGGTGGAGCGCGGCTGCCCGTCCGCCGCACGGGTGTCGGTCGCGCCGTGCGCGGGTCGGCCACGTCCAGGTCCTCCTTGCGCCGTCGGCTGCACCGGGGGGTCGCACAACACCTCGTACGCCGCGAGGGCGATGCTCGTGTTCTAGGACAACCTCAGCGAGGACGGGAGTGAGGACCTGCCGGTGCGCATTGGGGCGACCGCCGTTCGCCGGTGCGGTGTTGGTGG
Source organism: Zea mays (assembly GCF_902167145.1). Lineage (NCBI taxonomy): Eukaryota > Viridiplantae > Streptophyta > Magnoliopsida > Poales > Poaceae > Zea > Zea mays. The sequence goes on along the minus strand of NC_050096.1, from coordinate 271,914,497 downwards.
GCAGGTGGCCGCTGTCGTTGGTGCTGAGGTGGTGGTCGCCATAGGTGAGGCTTCCTCTGCCGAAGTTGTTGCCTCTGCAGACAAGACCGTCAGTGCCACCTGCGCTCCGGACCTCCGGCTCTTTGGCTTTAATGGATGGTTCTCGTCCCTCATGAGGGGACGTGAGGGAGGGCCTTTTCACAGTAGTGTTTGCCCTGAGGCAATCGCTGCTGCTGTCTAGCCGCCCGAGGCGGAGGTCGTTGTCGCGCTGTTGGTGCAGTGGTCGCCGGCGAGCCACCTGGAGTTTGTTACCCGCATGCCTTCTGGTGTGGAGGTTGTTCGTTCCTGCGGGAATGGAGCCGGAGTCCCATTTGAAATGGTACTTGCCTGAGAGCGAGATGTAATAGCTTTAAGTACTAAGACATCTGCCGTAGGTCGGGAAAACCACCAAGGGCGCTGCCGACGTCTAAGTCTAGGTACCATTGTTACCCCAAGTACGTGTGTTTGTTCTTTGTGGTTGCTGAGGCCTGAACATTTGGGTATAAAGTCGTGCTTTCCTCTTGTTTCGAGAATTAAGACTTGTTTGTCGGTAGCAGAATCACTTATCCGAGCGTGAGCTACCTTTCGCGGAAGGTGACGAGTGAGGTATCTGTATCCCGGAGGCGTAGGAGTCCCTCGGCTCGGTCGGCCTTGCCGTTCAAGGTCTCTCTCGCTCGTCATTAGGATTCCGTTATTGACGCAGTCGAAAGGCACGAAAGTCGTTTTGGCGGAAAACTTTTCCGAGGAAAAATTTGACGCAGAGGGGGCTTCCCCCTTTCTAGACCCAAGGCGACCGCTCGGGCCGGGACCCTTGCGGAGGGCCTGGCTGTGGTCGTCGGGTCTGCCCGGTCCGCCCAAGCCATGACCTCACAGCAGCGTGCCCGGGCCGAAGGTATGTTTTGCCCGTTTTGTGACTTTGTTTTTGTCTCCATTCTTCTCCTTGTGTCTGAAGAACATTGTCCGGCTATCTGCAGGGTTCGAGACGGCTCTCAACGAGTCCGTCAAGAACTACAAGGTGCTTGCCCAGGCGGCTGAGCAGAAGGAGGCCGACCGCGTGGCCATGTCCGAGGCCATCTCGGCTTTCTGCCAGGCCTTTGGCCTCGACGACGTCCCCTCGGGTAGCTCCCCCCAGAGTCACCTGCGGGCCTTGGGCGGCCATGTGCGCAGCAGACTCCGCGAGGCGCTGCACCATGGCGTTAGGTGGGCATTCGCCGTGCTCGCTTCCCACTACGACATGGATCTGGAGCGGGTTAGCGAGGGGTACTGCTTACCCGACGAAGAGGAGGCTGCCTTAGCTGAGGTCTAGAGGCTTGACACAGTTGTCGAGGGCCCAAGCACGGCGCTGGCTTCCTCCTTTGAGGTGGAGATCCTTCCGCCCGTGTCACCGTCCGAGGTCGGGCCAGATTCTGTCGAGGGTGGAAATGACACCGAGCGTGCTACTCCTCCCCCTGCCGATGTCTGAGCCTGCAGGAACAATTTGTTTTAAGTATGCGTATGTTTTTTGCGACCGCTGAGGCCTAAACGTTTTAATTGTCGGATTATAAAGCTGTGTTTTCTTTCCTCTCGTTTCGTGTGTTAGGACTTGTTCGGTAGCAGAATCGCTTATCCAAGCGTGAGTTACTTTTCGCAGAAGGTGATGAGCAAGGTATCCGTATCCCGGAGGCGTAGGAGTCCCTCGGCTCGGTCGGCCTTGCCGTTTAAGGTTCCTCTCGTCATTTTTAGGATTCCGTTATCGATATAGTCGAAAAGCACGAAAGTCGTTTTGGTAGAAAAGTTTTCGAGTGTTAGGACTTTTTCGGTAGCAGAATCGCTTATCCGAGCGTGAGCTACTTTTCGCGGAAGGTGATGAGTGAGGTATCCGTATCCCAGAGGCGTAGGAGTCCCTCGGCTCGGTCGACCTTGCCGTTCAAGGTCTCTCTTGCTCGTCTTTAGGATTCTGTTATCGACGCAATCGAAAAGCGCGAAAGTCGTTCTGGTAAAAGACTTTTCCGAGGAAAATTTTGACGCAGAGGGGGTTCCCCTCTTCTAGCCCCCGAGGGAGGGTCGGGCTTTGCCGAGGCAAGGCTGATCCTTCCTTGATGGTTAGACTTTATTTATGCATGTAAAGAAAGTGAGATACATGAACGACTTGAAACATTTTAAGGGTAAAAGCGACATAGCTGTTCGATGTTCCAAGCGTTGCTGTAGACCTCGCCTTGGTCGTTGGCCAGCTTGTATGGGCTTCAAAATCCTGGCGATGATGAATGGCCCTTCCCAGGGAGTAAGCTTGTGGCGCCCTCGGGCGTCTTGTCGCAGCCGAAGTACCAAGTCTCCCACTTGGAAGCCTCGGGGCCGAACCCTTCGGGCGTGGTAGCGTCGCAGAGACTGCTGATACCGCGCCGAGTGTACTAAAGCCACGTCCCGAGCCTCTTCCAGCTGGTCCAATGAATCATCTCAGCTGGTCTGGTTGCTTTGGTCGTCGTAAGCCTTTGTCCTCGGGGAACCGTATTCCAAGTCCGTGGGTAAGATGGCCTCGGCCCCATAGACTAGCAAAAACGGCGAGAAACCCGTGGCCTGGCTCGGCGTCGTCCTCAGACTCCAAACCACCGAGGGTAGTTCTCTTATCCACCGCTTGCCAAACTTGTTGAGGTCGTTGTAGATCCTCGGTTTTAGTCCCTACAAAATCAAACCGTTGGCGCGCTCCACCTGCCCATTTGTCATTGGGTGAGCCACGACGACCCAGTCCACACGGATGTGGTGGTCTTCGCAGAAGTCCAGGAACTTTTTCCCAGTGAACTGCATGTCATTGTCGGTGATGATGGAGTTTGGGACCCCAAAGCGATGGATGATATTTGTGAAGAACGCCACCGCCTGCTCGGACCCGATGCTGGTTAAGGGTCGGACCTCGATCCACTTGGAGAATTTGTCGATGGCGACCAGCAGGTGTGTGAAGCCCCCAGGTGCCTTCTGCAAGGGACCGACGAGGTCCAGACCCCATACGGCAAACGACCAAGTGATAGGTATTGCTTGTAGGGCTTGAGCGGGCAGGTGCGTCTGTCTCGCGTAGAATTGACACCCTTGGCAGGAGCGTACAATCCTAGTGGCGTCGGCCACCGCGGTCGGCCAGTAGAAAACTTGTCGAAAAGCGTTTCCCACGAGGGTCTGAGGTGCTGCATGGTGACCGCAAGCCCCCGAGTGTATTTCTCATAACAGCTCTTGTCCTTGGGCGACAGATATGCATCGTTGGAGAATGCCTGAGGGGCTGCGGTGATATAACTCTTTTTCATCATCCAGTAAAACGAACGACTTGGCGCGCCGAGCCAGTCGCCGAGCTTCGGCCTTGTTGAGGGGCAGCTCTCCTCGGAGGAGATATTCCAGGTACGGGGTCTGCCAGTTTTGGTTTGGCGCAACCCCATTCTGCTCTCCCTCGATGCGCAAGGCCTCACCCTCGGCGGCCGAGGGTACCTCGGGCTGGGCCGAGGTCTCGTCTGGTTCGGGCGCGTCGTCGAGTTTGACGGATGGTTGGTATATGTCCCTGGAGAAGACGTTCGGGGGAACCGTCGTCCGCCCTGAGGCTATTTTTGCCAGTTCATCCGCGGTCTCGTTGTACCGTCGAGCAACATGGTTGAGTTCTAGCCCGTGGAACTTATCTTCCAAGCGCCGAACTTCATCGCAATAGGCCTCCATTTTTCGATCGCGCCAGTGGGAGTTCTTCATGACTTGGTTAATGACGAGCTGCGAGTCGCCCCGAGCGTCGAGGCGCCGAACCCCTAGCTCGACGGCGATGTGCAACCCATTAACCAAAGCCTCGTACTCGGCCACGTTGTTTAATGCCGGAAAATGGAGGGGCAGTATGTAGCGCATATGTTTCCCGAGGGGTGAAATGAAGAGCAAGCCAGCACCCGCTCCTGTTTTCATAAGCGACCCATCGAAGTACATGGTCCAAAGTTCGGGCTGTATTGGAGCTGTCGGCAATTGGGTGTCGACCCATTCAGCCAGGAAGTCTGCCAAGACTTGGGATTTTATGGCCTTCCGAGGAGCGAATGAAAGTGCCTCGCCCATGAGTTCCACTGCCCATTTTGCTATCCTACCTGAGGCCTCTTGGCACTGGATGATCTCTCCTAGGGGGAAGAATGACACCACAGTCACCGGATGAGACTCGAAGTAGTGTCGCAACTTTCGTCGTGTTAGAATTACTGCGTACAGTAGCTTCTGGATTTGTGGGTAGCGAATCTTCGTCTCGGATAGCACCTCGCTGATGAAGTAGACCAGCCTCTGGACGAGCAGTGCATGCCCTTCTTTTTGTCTCTCGACTACGATCGCGACGCTGACCACCTGAGTGGTTGCGGCTACATAAATCAAGAGGGCTTCTCCCGCAACGGGGGGCACCAAGATGGGCGCATTAGTAAGGAGCCTTTAAGTTTCCGAGGGCTTCTTCGGCCTCGGGGGTCCAAGTGAAGCGCTCGGCCTTCCTCAAGAGGCGGTACAAGGGCAATCCTTTCTCGCCTAGGCGCGAGATGAAGCGGCTCAGAGCCGCAAGGCATCCCATGACCCTTTGTACTCCTTTTAAATCTTTGATGGGTCCCATGTTGGTGATGGCTGCAATTTTCTCCGGGTTGGCCACGATACCTCGTTCGAAGACGATGAACCCCTGGAGCATGCCTCGGGGGACTCCGAAGACACACTTCTCGGGATTGAGTTTTACGCCCTTTGCCCGTAGACACCCAAAAGTTACTTCGAGGTCCGAGAGGAGGTCGGAGGCTTTCCTTGTTTTGACGACGATGTCATCGACATAAGCCTTGACCGTTCTGCCGATGTGCTCTCCGAACACGTGGTTCATGCACCTTTGGTAGGTCGCACCTGCATTCCTCAAGCCAAATGGCATGGTAGTATAACAATACATGCCCAAGGGTGTGATGAAAGAAGTCGCAAGCTGGTCGGATTCTTTCATCTTGATTTGGTGATAGCCTGAATAGGCATCGAGGAAGGACAGGGTTTCGCACCCAGCAGTGGAGTCCACAATTTGATCAATGCGAGGCAAAGGGTAGGGAACCTTTGGACATGCTTTGTCTAAACCAGTGTAGTCTACGCACATCCTCTATTTCCCACCTTTTTTCTTTACAAGCACAAGGTTAGCTAACCATTCTGGATGTAATACCTCTTTGATGAACCCTGCAGCCATCAGCTTGTGGACCTCCTCGCCTATGGCCCTGCGCTTTTCTTCATCAAAGCGGCGCAGGGGCTGCTTCACGGGTCGGGCATCGGCTCGGATGTCCAGTGAGTGCTCGGCGACATCCCTCGGTATGCCGGGCATGTCCGAGGGACTCCACACAAAAATTTCAGCGTTCGCGCGGAGAAAGTTGACGAGCACTGTTTCCTATTTGGGGTCGAGCTCAGAGTCGATCCTGACTTTCTTGCTGACGTCGTTGCTAGGGTCGAGAGGGACAGACTTAACTGCCTCGGCCGGTTCGAAGTTGCCGGCGTGGCGCTTCGCATCTGGCGCCTCCTTGGAGAGGCGATCCAGGTCGGCGATGAGGGCCTCGGACTCGGCGATGGCCTCTGCGTACTCCATGCATTCCATGTCGCACTCGTAAGCGTGGCGGTACATGGATCCGACGGTGATGGTTCCATTGGGGCCTGGCATCTTGAGCTTGAGGTACGTGTAGTTGGGGACAACCATGAACTTGGCGTAGCACGGTCTTCCCAACACCGCGTGATAGGTCCCTCGGAACACGACCACCTCGAAAGTGAGGGTTTCCTTTTGGAAGTTGGAGGGAGTTCCGAAGCAGACGGGCAAATCAAGCTGCCCAAGGGGCAGGACACGCTTACCGGGGACGATCCCATGAAAGGGTGCTGCACCGGCCCGGATCGTGGACAGATCGACCCCCAAGAGCCCTAGGGTCTCGGCGTAGATGATGTTAAGGCTGCTGCCTCTGTCCATGAGGACCTTGGTGAGCCTAGCGTTGCCGATGACAGGGTCGACGACGAGCGGGTACCTTCCTGGGCTCGATACGCAGTCGGGGTGGTCGCCTTGGTCGAAGGTGATGGGCTTGTCGGACCAGTCTAGGTAGACCGGCGCCGCTACCTTCACCGAGCAGACCTCCCGGCGCTCCTGCTTGTGGTGCCGAGCCGAGGCGTTCGCCACCTGTCCGCCGTAGATCATGAAGCAGTTGTGGACCTCCAGGAACTCCTCTTCCTTATCGCCTTGGTCTTTGCCACCTTCTGCCGAGGGTCCAGCCTTGTTGAAGTAACGCCGGAGCATGTTGCACTCCTCAAGGGTGTGCTTAACGAGACCCCTATGGTAGGGGCACGACTCCTTGAGCATCTTGTCGAACATGTTGGCCCCTCCGGGAGGTTTCCGAGGGTTCCTGTGCTCGGCAGCAGCGACGAGATCCGCGTCAACAGTGTTGCGTTTTGCCTGCACCTTTTTCTTGGCCTTCTTCTTCGTGCCACGCTGGACGGACGCCTCAGGGGCGTCTTCCTTTGGTCTTCCCTGAGGCTGCTTATCCTTTCAGAAGATGGCTTCGACCGCCTCCTAACCATAGGCAAACTTGGTGGCGATGTCCATCAACTCGCTCGCCTTGGTGGGAGTCTTGCGTCCTAGTTTGCTCACCAGGTCTCAGCAAGTGGTGCCGGCGAGGAATGCCCCGATGACGTCCGAGTCGATGATGTTGGGCAGCTCGGTGCGCTGCTTTGAAAACCACCGGATGTACTCTCGCAGGGATTCCCCTGGCTGCTGGCGGCAGCTTCAGAGATCCCATGAGTTCCCAGGTCGCACGTACGTACCTTGGAAGTTTCCAGCGAAAGCCTTGACCAGGTCGTCCCAGTCAGAGATCTGCGCAGGAGGCAAATGCTCCAGTCATGCCCGAACAGCGTCAGAGAGGAAAAGGGGGAGGTTCCGGATGATGAGGTTGTCGTCGTGCATTCCTCCCAACTGGCATGCCAGTCGGTAATCCGCAAGCCACAACTCCGGCCTTGTCTCCTCTGAGTACTTGGTGATGGTAGTCGGGGCTCGGAACCGGGCCGGGAACGGCGCCCGTCGTATGGCCCGACTGAAGACTCGCGGACCTAGTGGTTCGGGCGAGGGGCTCCGATCCTCCTCACTGTCGTAGCGTCCTCCGCGCCTGGGGTGGTAGCCTCGGCGCACCCTCTCCTCGAGGCGAGCTCGACGGTCGCGGCGGTGTTGCTCGTCGCTGAGGCAATCCGGGGCTGCGGGCGTCCCGTCCCGTGTGCGCTCGGTGCGGACCGAGGCCTCCCGCATGCGTCGGGAGGACGTTGCGCGATGCTCCGAGGGGCACCCTCGCCTTCGGGAGGCAGAGCTCTTGGCACGTCGGACAGCGGCGTCTTCCAGGAGGCCTTTGAGCTCGCCCTGGATACGTCGCCCCTCGGTGGTGGACGACCCTGGCATTGTCCGAAGTAACATCGCCGCTGCAGCCAGGTTCAGGCCATCCCCGCTAAAGGCCGGGGGTAGCCCTGCCCTGGCATCATCGACGATACGGCGCTGGACGTCTCAGGCCCGATGACGCGCTCCTCCGGCGAGTGTCCGGCCTGCCCATTCGTGCTCGATGTTTTGTCGGAGCTGCACAAGCCGCCCTGCTTCTTCGTCGAGCTTGGCCTGCATCTCACAGAGTTGCTCAAGCTGTGTGTCCTGACCCCCCCGCAGGGACTAGGACCACAGCTAGCTCCCGTGGGATCTCAACGCGAGACGCAGGCACAGGGGCGTCGTCATCTTTCGGCATGCCGAGGTGGTTGTCTTCGTCGTGATCCCCCTGATCGATGTGGAAACACTCGCGACTTGGGCCATAACCCTCATCGTCAAGGCTATGGTCATCGTCGGAGCAGCCAAAGAGGCAGTAGTCACATGCGGACATGAAGTCTCGCATGGCACTGGGATCACGAAGTCCGGAGAAATCCCAACCGAAGTCGGGGTCGTCTTCTTCCTCGGAACCCGCGGGTCCGGAGGTTGAGACGACCGTCAGTCGGTCCCAAGTTGACCACATAGGGTACCCTGGAAGGTCAGGATATGCCCTTGCGAAAGCGCTTACCGAAGCGAGGTCGCTTGGTGGATCGAAGCTGAATTTAAAGGGAACAGGGTGGAAAACGGACGGTACCTCTTGGTTGATGGACGGTGGTGAAGTCGCTTCGGGGACGGAATGCACCGTTATCTTAGGTACGAGGCTAACGCCCAGCAAGTCCTCCGCGAGGGTGCTGGCGTCATCAGTCCGCTTGGGGTTGGCACGTTGCGGGGAAGCGACACCCGTCGTTGTCTCAGGTGCGAGGACAACACCCGACATGTTTCCCGCAGGGGTGCCGGCATCGTCGACTCACTCTGGTCCGACAGCCGACGAGGTGCCGCCTCCTGCCTAGCCACGGTTGCCCCGTCTCCTCCTCCTCCGGCGAGGAGGGTGGCGGGGCAAACCCGGGTGTTCCTCTTCTGCCACGAGGGGAAGTCGTCGTCGAGTTTGCCTCCGTCGGGCGAGCCGACAGCCGTCGTTGTTGCCGTGCTACGAGGGGAGGAGTACCATGTCATAGCCGCCGTCGCGGGACATGAACTCGAGACTCCTGAAGCGGAGCACCGTCCCCGGCTGAAGAGGCTGCTGAAGGCTACCCATCTGGAACTCAACGGGAAAGTATTCGTCAACACGCAGCAGGCCCCTACCTGGCGCGCCAACTGTCGGCATTTCGGACCCGCGAGGACCGTCAACCGACTAGTGAATTTGTCGCTACGTGTCCCTGCCCAGATGGGTTGATGCAAGATGGAACACAAGCGGGGGGATGAGGCTTATATTATCTTGCACCGGGGTGCTCGTAGTAGGGGTTACAAGCGTTGCGAGAGAGCGAGAGCAAGAGAGAGAGAGGGTTCGGCCTTGAGGTGAGCTGTCCGAGTCTTCCTCTACCACGTCTCTCCTACTCTGCCTGCCTCTGCTCGCCTTCCTTCGCCCTCTGTCCCCTCCCTTTAGGAACGCCTTGGACATCTCCTTTTATAGATACAAGAAGATGCCCAGCTATACAATAGAGGTGTAGCTATGCGCTAACGTGGATGGCGGAGAAGTGCCTTGAGCCCTGTACATGTGCTAACGTGGCCGGCGGAGAAGTGCCTTGAGCCCTGTAGAAGCGTAGCTGGCGGTGCGGCATGGATCCTGCTGACGTTTCCTTGCTTCCGTAGGGAGCTGAGAGCCATCGACGTCATGGTCGCACATGGGGAACCATCATTACCTGCTATCGGAGTAGTTTGATGTGACTCCGGTCTTGTTCCTTCGTAGCAAAGGGTGGCTAGCTAGCGGTAGGGTAATGATGTATCCCCTATAGCGTAGTCGGTCCGAGGCCGGGGTCGGGCGAGGCGGAGACTTCTCCTGAGGCCAGGGCTGAAGTCGGGCGAGGTCGTGACTCCTCCCAAGGTCGAGGCTGAGGCCGAGGCCTAGGGTTGGGCGAGGAGGAGCTCCTTGTTGCGCCCGAGGCTGAACTCGGGGGAGGTCGAGACCTGCTGTCGTCAGTTTTACCCTGGTGGTTGGCACAGTAGCCGGAGCGGGGCGAACAGTGTTGTTTTCCTGTCAGAACAGCCAGTGAAAGGGCGAAGTGACTGTGGTCACTTCGACCTTGCCTACTAAGGCACGCGTGTCAGGATAAGGTGTCAGGCGATCCCCGCATTAAATGCGCATGCGATACGGTCGGTTGGTAGGGCGATCCGGTCGAGGTCGCTGTACGACAAATTTCGCCCGAGCTTAGCCTCGGGTGAGACGGGGGTGCGTCTGCTGACTGAGGGACCCTCGGGCGAGGCGTGAATACGTCCGGTACTACCGTCCTTGCCCGAGGCTGGGCTCGGATGAGGTCACGTCCCTTGGTAGACGACGCCTTGACTTGAACCGCGCTTTATCAGCTGTTTATGGTTTATTCTAAAGATGTTTTCCAGCCGTGTTTAGGAGCATTGGGGGTACCCCTAATTACGGTACCCGACACATGCATACTTGGTTAATGATATGATAGGATTGCTCGTTTTCAATTCATATTCCTGAACAAACCTACATGGTGTAAAAAGATTAGTTAAGCACGACATATAGATTATTAAACATTCTAAGTAAATGATATTCCAATTGGTATAGGTACATGGCAAATTCCACATTTGATATCCTCCATACTTCAATTGGTATCATTTAACTTATATGTGTCAAAGCTTGAATTATCGATAATTTGCCCCTCTTGATATCAAAATCAAAGTGCATGTCTCCTACAAATATTCAAAACTTGTATGCACACTTTCAGGGGAGGTTACTCTATAATCTAAATCTTTGAGACTAATACCCGCTTTCAAGTCTATTATATGTAGTAGTCTCATTGAAGGAAAATGGAGTCCCTGGAGAAAACAATAAGCTTCCACTTCAAATCTACAAGTAGTTTCATGTCTCACATGACTACATTTGGTATCTTTTACATGTCTTGTCCAGTTATTGATTAGACTATATTTCATATCTTATACTTCCCATGTTGCTATAAATGCATATGTTGTCAAAATATATTTGTTACCTATGCATAAGAGAAGTCAGTCTAATCAAATCATGTCTTGCACCTCTATTTCTCATGTGCTTTTTTCCTAAGTAGAGGATCTCCAACAGGGGGAGTATTCCTTCATCTATGACGAAGGAGGAGAATATTCTTTCAAAAGGAGAACACTCAATTAGGGGGGTAATCTTTTAGAACTTCAATTGATAAATCTTTTAGAGGGCAAGTCTTAATTTCCTTCCTATATGCTTTTAATGTCTTCCTTTTTGGTGGTTGATGCCAAAGGGGAGAAGTTTTAGGGACCAAAGCAATGGAAAATATATCAAACACCAAACACCACCAAATTAAAAAATTTTGATCTTACAAGTGGTTTTGGTCTTTCAAGTATCATTGGTCTAAATTAGGAAGTAAGTGAATTATGGAGTTAGGGGGAGGCTTAAGTCCATAATCTCACTTTAAGGGGACCCTCATGCATCCTAGCAAGTAGATTGCATATTCTCATTCAAATGTTTGTTATATTTGCTTGCTTTGGTTGTGTTGTCATCAATCACAAAAAGAGGGAGATTGTAAGGAAAATGGACCCCAGGCCATTTGGCTCAAAAGGTTTTGGTGTTTGATGGTCAACTTAGCCTGTGGACTAATATGTTTGCTAGTGTTTGTGTTTATAGTTCATAGGATGCAAAGAGGATTAGACTAAGACACTGAGGATGCAACACCTCAAAAGAAGACATAAAAGATGCGTAGAAGTCCAAGACTCAAGAGGAAAAGGAGCCCAAAAGAAACAACGAAGAAATCCATGGAGTGAGTAGTCAGCTAGCGCACTAGTGATCCACCGGACTGTCCGGTGGGAGACCAGACAGTCTGCGCAGAGAGGCCCCACAACAGGCGCTCTTGGGAAGTAGCACCGGACTGTCCGGTGTGCACCAGACAGTCTGGGTAACAGTCGGATCCAACAGTCGGCTGCTACAGACCCCAACGGTCGACTAACGTGGCCAGGCCACCGGACAGTGAACAGTGCATGTCCGGTGTGCACCGGACTGTCCGATGCTTCTGTCCAACGATTATAATTGTGAGGGGATGCTATAAATACCCCCAATCGGCCATTTCAAGGTGTGGGAGCCCAAGCAACATACCAAGACATATTTTAGATATTTCCAAGTGCTCAAACATCCAAGTGCTTAATAGAATCACTCGGTGATTAGCGTAGGTACTTTGCAAAGTGCTTAAGTTAGTTAGCCTGCATTAGCGCTTGCTCTAGGTGAATCCTAGTTAGTTGAGCGAGTTTAGAAAAACACACAATCCCTCGACTCTTGTGCGAGCCGTTGTAATTGTACTGAGTGCGGCGAGAGTCTTGCGAGACCGTGACAACCGAGTTTGTGTCATGCCCGCCACCGTGTATTGGAGGGAACGAGTCCCACGATGTTTCGGTCGGAAGATCGATAGTGGAGACGGCGGGGAGCGTCCGAGAGGAGCCGGAAGCGGAGCACCACTTGCGCGTGGAGAAGGCACGCGACTCTCTACGGAGTTACTCGACCGAGGTGCTTGGCCCTCGCGTGGGCTACTCTTTGTGTAGGGGCACCAATGAGGATTAGTCGAAACCTTGCGTGGTTCTGGATACCTCGGTAAAAATACCAGTGTCATCCACGAGAGTTTGCATCTCTACCTTGCTCTGTAACTTCCGCGTTTACATTAAGTATTTAAGTTTCAATCTTGTCTTAGTGATTAGATTACTTAGACTGGAACTTAGCCTTTTGCGGTAGAGATAGTAACACTTAGACAAAACCTAGTTTGCACATTCTAGATTATTTATTTGCATATGTTTTTCTCTAGGAATTTATTTGTGGCCTAAGTTAGAAAGAGTTTTTAGAAGTCCTAATTCACCCCCTTCTTAGGCGTCACTGTTTCCTTCAATGGCTATACATGTATGCTCTACAAGTGTATAGAGTGAGGGTGATACATTTGCTATTTAATTTTGAATAGCAAGGGGATTCCTCCACATGGATCACCTCGTGATCCCTGTCCACCAAATCAGCACTAAAAGCACAGTGAGTGATGGGAGTGCATGAAGGGCGCACGTACGTCTGGACTTATACGTCCGTCTTTGTGTGCTACCTTCACCGTGAATGAGCTACGCGTAGAGCCCACGGATACCTACGGGCGACCGAAGAGGCTTTGCGGGACGAAACTATTAAGAACTGAAATGTAAAGTGAAAGTAGAGAATGGAAGAAATGTGTCTTTGTATTGATCTCTATTCATATTTATACAAGGGGAAGGGGTGCGGTGAATAGGTGCCTAATCCTAGGAGACAATTGTTCACTACATCCATGCCAAAGGACATGCCCTAACTAACTAATCCATGTCTAATCTCATTGTTTGAAGAGATGTCTTGTGGTAGATGAGGTCACTTGAAGAGGTGTCTCTTTGGGGAGACATCTTTTCAAAACAGGAACTTCGCGCTGTTAAGCAAAGGCGGCCCACTAGACGCAATCGGAAAAACAGAGGCGACGAGGGCTACTAGGAGATCGCGATCGCGAGGCAGGCAGCACAGTTTGATCGAGACGACGAATGCTATAAATATAAATATTCACACCATTCAGCATCCCGCACCGAGATCCGATGTGTTTTGGACCGCCTAATCGCATGGCTCAAGGTTCTGATCAAGAGATATACGTATATACCCTTCTCTAAAACGTGCGATGCGAACTAGTCACACGTATACTAGTATTCAACTTTTGAATGAAATATTCAATTTGTAACAGCTGACTTGATGGAGTTGGTGGTAGCGCACTTCTGTTGTGTAGTAGGGTTTAGGGTTTACCTGGGAGTTGGAGGTAGCGCACTTCTATTGGAGGTAGCACACTTCTATTGTGTAGTAGGGTAGCTAGGGCAGAGATTAAAATTTGGATGGACCAGCTTCACGTGACGCTGGCTGGATGTCGATTTGGTTAGCAAGAAGACTCTGCGGAGTCCGTCACTTTTCAGGTCGAGACAAAATATCTTCAATTCGTCCACAATGTGCTCTCGGCGAGGCACCTTCCAAGATGACGGCGTAGCAGCAGCAGACAGCAGGCCTGCCTGATTGGAGCTACGATGCTTGTACTGAAAGCAACTCGCGGCAGGGCGCTCTCCATCAAGAAGGGTGAGGAGGAGAAGTGTGTTAAGGTTACTTTTGCCGGGACAAGATGATTGGCTGGCTGCCACTGCGTCGAACGCCACGGGCTAATTGCCTCGTGTTCTACAACTTGCACTGGATTGGATGAGGAGTGGTCGACGGGGTCGATGAATCCAACTTTTGTGTTAGGTGTTACCCTATCTACTAGAAGACTAAGAACCCATCAGTGTACTTTTGGAATTAGGGAGTTGCAGGTTCAAGTCTGGGCTTCAATATCTACGAGGGTACGGTGGTCTCTGGTAGAGGAGATAGATCGGATCTCGTTAATTTCTGTACGGGCAAGGAGATACAGCGGACGTTGATTCTCATGCCAACATGTTCTCTATATAAAGGGGGATCACAACCAAAAAGTTTGTTGCGCGGACGGGAGAGAGTACTGACTCGGTTCTGTGAAATGAACTCAACATTGTTCCTTTTGATATCATGCTTACTATCTTATGCTTGCAACTTATTTTTTAACTACTCAATCCCTTGACTTACAATCCCTAACCTTCTATGTATTAGTACACCAAGATCATAACGTTACAACAACCAATCATGTGCGACTGAACTCAATGATTATAGTACACCTTTCTGTCTCAAAACAGAAAACTTATTTTTGAGGGAGATTGTTGCATTGATGATCTTTTAATCCTGAATCATAGGTACTCCATTAAATCCATGTTGGCTACATGTTTTTGAACATGCTAGGTGGAACCCCTTCGTGAGTGGAATGGGATCGACAAGCATTTGCTCTATATAATTATATGTTCAAGTTCAATTATTTGATTTTAGACTTTCTCGTTAACAATGTAATACTTAATGTTAATGTGTTTGACAACAACACTTGACTTATTGCTATAAGAATAAAACACTATCGGTTCATTATCACGGCCTATTGCTATAGGAATAAAACACTACCGGTTCATTATCACAATATAGCTTTAATGATATCTTAATGCTATCTACCTTGCACATGTGCTTGTTGACTTGTTGTCCATGTTCTCTTGCACATATGCAGGTGATTCCCCATTCAAGTGAATTTTAGAATATGGTTAAAGTTTTTTTTAAAAAAAATAAAATACTCGGGAACTGTCTTTAGCTCCCATAGGTAGGGCTAGACGAAATGCTCATGGCTCGTTGGCTCGCTTGATTCATGGTAAAACACAAACTACCAATTGGTTCAACTATTTACACCTGGAGATGCTTCCACTGATCAGACAACAAAAATATCTTGACTCTTAACGTTAACTAGCCGCCATTTCTGACAAAGTGTCACATCAACCTCCAAACACGAGGAAGCAAAAATGCCAGGGCATCATAATATGCTCCGACGTCTCCAACCGATGCCGCCACTCTCTAATTACAAATTACAACAGTACCCTATCAATCAGGAACAATACAGAAACTAAAACACTTGTGCCACCACTACCCAGGCCCTAGATCGAGTATCAATCAGGATTGTTAAAAACCCATTTTTACTGATCCCCATCGAGTTCTTCAATTAAACTACGAAGTTTTTGAACCATTGGGTTATCCCAGTGGACTCTGATCCTCTCAATGAGCAACCTATATGGATCATCGTCAGAGGGAGGTAAATCCCTTGGAACTGGAGGATTGAGAAAAGGGTGCTTAAGAAGCTGAGGTGTTCTCCATCGTTCATTTCGGTCCCAGGCGAGACACCTTTGCATCAAATCAATGAGCCATGGGTTGTCAACTGGTTCATACATGATCTTG
Source organism: Zea mays (assembly GCF_902167145.1). Lineage (NCBI taxonomy): Eukaryota > Viridiplantae > Streptophyta > Magnoliopsida > Poales > Poaceae > Zea > Zea mays. The sequence continues at coordinate 271,899,114 of NC_050096.1, read as the reverse complement.
TGGTTCCTATCAGTCACTCCTTTATATTTGTCCCAGAAAGTCTTGTAGTCTGCAAATGGTGTCTTGCCATACACCATCTGGTAAAGAATACAGCCAAGAGACCAGATATCTGAGGGGAGCCCGCACTTAATAATGTTACCATCCGAGTCTGTATCATTGCACATGAACGCTTCAGGTGACATGTAGTTGAGAGTCCCTACCTGCTCAGTGCAGTGAGAACCACAATTAGCCTTTCATAAAAAAACAACACACATAACTCATAACGGTAATATTATTAATATACAAGTGACGCCAACAAAGAAATGCTATAAGTGTAACATGGTACCTGAGCATCACGTTGAATGTTTGTTGTACCATTCATTATAGCCTTGGCGATGCCAAAGTCAATTAGTTTAAGTGAGCCCCTCACAAGCATAAAGTTTGCAGGCTTCAAATCAGAGTGGACAATTCGTTCCTCGTGTATTGTACTGACAGCTTCAAGTATTTGCTACAGTAGAAACGAAAGAAGAAAAAACATCACAAGGTGTCTGAAAGGCTCACATCACTTATTACTCCATTTAACTATGTCGACAGCCTTGGGGAAAACGTTCCACAACCACAATGTTTGTCCGTTAAAGATGCCAATTGCATCGTTATTACAATTTTCCACTACCTACTCCGTAATTAAGGGGGTGTTTGATTCCACCCAACTAAAAGACAAGACAAATTTGTTAAACCTAATTAAGCCTATATTTAATACTTATAATTGATATTCAAACATTTGACGTGGCACAAACTAAACTTTAGTCGGAGGAACCAAACACGCCCTAAATGCTTGGATAAACAGAATAGGTAACTTATGGCATCGCTGTTTCACATTGTTTTTTCCTTGAGACCAGTATTTCCTTGGTCAGTGCACATTGTGTGCTGTAAACTGAAATGGAATGACGAGAGTATGCAACTACAACACCAAATTCGAATAGGGTTCATTATCTCATCGGGCAACAAGATACAACAACTAATTCCATGCAATTCTTTTCTTTTAAAGTTTTTGCATAAACCTAGAAGAACTAACATACAAATACTAGTAGCAGAACCAGAAACCTGTTGGCCAGTAAATGCAATTGACCTAGCTACCTAGTACCTATCCAAGTACCCAATAGTCTCAAAAGATTAAAACTAACAGAACTAGCCATGGAGGATTAATTCGATTAGGATATGTGACAAAAGGACAGACTCAGCGTCCAAGGCAGATGAGTAGGGTTTAGGGAAAGCATAAACTCATACAAGCCTTCCGCCGCAAATGCTACGCTGCTTCAATGCCGCGACCTGGTGACTCAATGAGACAGCTCTCACCATAGCACGAGGCCTACCCTTCAACAATAATATATGACAACTTCATTTAATTGAAATAAAATATGACTTTTGGTCTGATGACACTATAGCATGAGATCTCATCTTTAGCTACAGTAGAGCCTAATTATCCAGTACTCAGATGCCTCATTTAGTCTATTTTGGATAAAAGGAAGGTTACCTGCCAATAAAAGCGCAGCCAATTTTCATCAATTTTCATAGTAGAGTTGTTCCTCTCCTTCCACTTCTGAGCAACCATGTTAGCCAAGTCAATTTCACCATATTCCAGAACCATGTAAATGTAGTGATCATCCTTAATTCTCCCATCCCTGGGTGACACGGTACTTTCTAGAAGTAGACTTTTATCAGTGACCTGGTTGATGCAAAATCAGTAGGCATATCAGAATATGTCACTCTGGAGATAGAATGGATAATTTGTGTAATAAGTAAAATTATTATGTGAAAATCAATAAGGACAGAGAACAACTCAACATCAGGTGCATTTTAGATAGTCAGTAGCTGCCGACAAATTACAATTGTATGGCAATGTGGTTAAAATCTTTGTCACCACTCACCACACACAACTTACAACCCTTTATATATGGCCCACAATTTACAATCCAATATATACAAGACAATTTCTGCTAATATAGTCATTGCAACTCTATAGTACTGGAGCTTGTACCAAAGATTTTATACATAGAAAAGCAACAACTGTTGTTCTTTAAGTACTGAAAATAAAGCAGAGAATTTTGCAGACATGATAACGTTAGGTGGAGGCAACGTACTAGACAGTAGACACACTGACTGAAGAACTTGTATTAAAAAAATTAACACCACATATTATCCAAATGTTACCAGCTAGACATCCTATGGGTGAATGTGCAGCTAGGACCAGAAAACAGCAGTAGAGTCTAGTGTTAGAGTATTGTTAGGGTTTCGGGGCTAGTCCCTGTGTAATTACTTGCATACCCTCAGTGTAATGGGTTTGGCCCAAGTACTCAGCTTATATACATGCACACCCAACCCAGTTAGGGTTAGGGTTTCCCATTCCAACTTCTAGTAATATCGTCTCATAAGTTTATAATATGAATGAATGAGAAATAACACAAAACAAAACAAAAATCATGATGCAGGTGAATTTTATGTGTTTCTATAAAAACTGCAAGGGAAAAATCCAATATAGATCCTAGATTCTATTCATTGATCGTCATTAATAATAGTCATATGGAAACTAAGTAAACTATAAAGGTTTATTACATAAAGTTGGTTACACAGGAAGGAAATGCAAATGATAATTCAAGAGCATGTTCTACGAGGAGATGAAGACAATGCAGTCACCTGTTTTGGTGGGACAAAGATACCAAAATAAAATTTCTTTTTGGAGATAAGGTTGGGAACTTGGTACCTCATAATCAATCATTTGTATGATATTGCTCCTTCCTTTCAACTTATTTAAGTACTCAATTTCTTGACAGAAACCATATGCAGTAGGGTAATCACGACCTCTAAGCTTGATCTTTTTCAAGGCATATATTATGCAATCTGATGATATAACTTTATGTACTTCACTGCTACCCCCAGATCCTATTTTACCAAGTTTCTGATAAAGTTTCCCGTTCACCTTAAAGAAAACATTAGGATCATAATTCTTTTTACGGCGCTCCTTCTCACCCTTGTTTGGTCGGGAACCACCACCATCCCTGGCAGATGTAGACTGATCATTTGCAGGTAATCCTTCAGAACGCAATCTGCCAATGCTAGAAACAGCTTTGTCCGTGGCACCATTACCTAGATTTTGAACCTGCTGGTTGTGGGGATTCCAGTCACCAACACCAGTTGCACCAGCATGCTCCTTTTGAGCACCATGGCCCAGTGCACCCTTGGAGGATTCTACAGCAGATTCTGGTATCTGCACTGGTGAAGTGTATCCGCCAACCTGTGGAGTCTGTGAACTTTGGACAGTAGGTCCCGAGTGAAGAGACATAGCAGTCACAGATGAACCAATGGCAGAGAAAGGAATCATATGCTTTCCATGATTCTGATTACGAGCCTCTTGGATCCCTCTCCGAGACAAATTAGACGCATCATATTCGATATCCATATCAGCTGCTATATCAACAGTTTGAAGCTCCTGATGGTTCTTCTGGTGATCATTCTGAGCTCCTTGATTTGCAGGAAAATTATCTCCTGCCGTCAATGAAACAGAATGTAGATAAGACAACATACTGTCCATTCTACTATCCACAGTGATGCATATATTATCACCTGCAATGTAAACTGATAACTAAACATGTACACAACTTTGCAGTTAAGTATCAAAGAAAGAAAAGGTTCCTTACTTTGTGACGTCAACTGTGGATTAACAACCGAATCAAGCTGTCCTTTCTTGAAACTTTCCCCCATCAATGCATTGCATGATGTAATTTGAGATGACAAAGCATCGAAAGCTGACTTCTCTGTATCCATCAACAGATTAGCCTTGTTTTTCTGCTGGCCAACACGTTGTGCACAGGTATCAGTGGTACTTTTTAGCATTGAGGGTGCTGTCAACATCAACTCATCTGGGGCAGAGGACCCTAATTTAGAAGTGCTATCGACTTTCTGTTGATCAGGCGTCACATTTGGCAGCATAGAGGGTCCCAACATGCCTCTCTGAGGCTGCGTAACAATTCGTTCCTGGTCTTTCGAAACAGAAGGGTTGGCACCAATTTTATTTGCACGCTCACCTCCGGAAACCAGGACCCGTGTTGCTCTTGGAAGTTTAGACTGCATTGGACCTGGAGCAAGGTCAGTTAGAAGCTGATCTAAATCATATCTGACATAATTCATTTGGATACCAATACAGTATACCAACTCGAGACAACATCACAGATAACTGAAGTTCCTAGAAACTCAACGACAGTGACAAAACCACGAAATCAGGTGCAACCATCACATTTTTTTATACGCTACCCAGTAAATCAGAAATATACAGAAGGTAAAATGCATCAACATAATTAGATTCGCCGAGGATAAGCGCCAAACATAAACTAGAACCCTAGACGGAAACAACATCAGAGAAGGGTAGGAATCCATAGCCGAATCCACTCACCGAAAGGCCTCTGCCGCTTGACAGCTGCATGAATCTGTTGCAGGAAGTGGGGAGGGGAGAGCGTGAGAGACGAGGACAACCCTGACGACGACGTCAGGTTGGTGGCGGCCGTGTCCCCGCCGGTAGGGACCGCGACGCCCTTAGCGGTTTGGGTTCCGTGGGCGTAGGAGGGCGCTGGGGGGCGAGTGAAGCTATCCCTGTTCTCCATAGACGGCGGCGGGAGAGACGGCGATGTGGCCCACCGGCATCTCGCCGGAGCGGCGGATCGGCGACGCTAGGGTTGCCTGAAGGCCAACTGTGGGTGAATCGGTGCAGTCAGCAGCGGGCTGGGAAGGCGTCACCGGGCGTGGGCTGGTAGGTGGCCATGAGACGGGAAGGCAGAGCTGAAGCGAATCGAAGCGAGCGGCTGGAGCCTGGAGGGGAGCGGGGGAAGGGAATGTGGGAGGAAACCACAAAATTTGAAATGAAGACAAAAAAAAAATCTCAGAGAGTCAGAGAGCTCCGAGGGAAAAAGGTAAAGGACTGGAACTGAAGGAAGGGTTCGTAAGCAATGGAGCTTGTGGTGCCGGATAGTTGAGTACGCTTTTGGAGTGCCGGCCCTACGTCGAACACTCGACTGTTTATTTTCGCTAGTGTATCACTAGACATTGCTTAAATAAAATAGTTATCTAAATACGATTCAAACTTATAAATTAGTTGAGTGCAAAAAATAAGGTATATGGTGTGCGGCCAGACAAGATAAGTTTTCTCTCTTTTTTTCACGCTCGCGAGATCAGAGACGGTGAGAAAAGATGTACTAAACTATAGATAATCAAATGAGTTGTGCCTAGCAAGCCGACCTAGTGTTCATGAGTCCTCAATAGTGGTGCCCTAGGTCACTATCTTTATAAATGAGAAGCCAGAACAATCTCGTGTGGAAAGTAATGAACCTATTCAAGAGAATCTTAGAAGATCTCAAAGGAAAACAAAAGGTCTGTAAGAAAAATAGACCCCGGGCCATTTGGCTAAATAAGTTTTGGTGTTTGATGATCAACATAACATGTGGACTAATGTGTTTGCCAGTGTTTGTGTTTGTAGTTCACAGGATGCTAAAGTTACTTGGACCAAGACATTGAGGAAAGTAACACCTCAAAAGAAGACATTATGAAGATCAAGTAAAGTCCAAGAAACAAAGGAAGTGTTGCCGATGGGTTGTCTGGTCTGGAGCACCGGACTGTCCGGTGCACCAGAAACAGTAGCCCTAACGGCTAGTTCCAAGTGTCTGCGCGTCAACGGTCAACTGCAGTGTCAGACCAACGGCTAGGCGCACCTGTCGGGGACCATAATTAGGGGTACCCCCAAGACTCCTAATCTCAGCTGGTAACCCCCATCAGCACAAAGCTACAAAGTCCTGATGGGCGCGATTAAGGTCAAGGCTCAGTCCACTCAAGGGACACGATCTCGCCTCGCCCGAGCCCGACCTCGGGCAAAGACAGCCGACCCCGGAAGATTCACGCCTCGTCCGAGGGTCCCCTCAAGCAACAGACGCACCGTCGACTCGCCCGAGGCACAGCTCGGGTAGGCTTCGCGGAGAAGCAACCTTGGCCAAATCGCCACACCAACCGACCATATCGCAGGAGCATTTAATGCAAGGACCGTCTGACATCTTATCCTGACGCGCGCTCTTCAGTTGACAGGGCCGAAGTGACCACAGTCACTTCGTCGCTCCACTGACCGACCCGACAGGAATACAGCGTCGCCTGCCCTGCTCCGACTGCCGTGCCACTCGCCAGAGTGAGGTTGACAGCGGCTAAGTCCAGCCTCGGGCGACATAGGAAGCTCCGCCTCGCCCGACCCTAGGGTTCGGCCCTCGTCTCGGCCTCGGAAGATAGACTCTGCCTCGCCCGACCTCAGGGCTCGGACTCAGCCTCGGCTCCAGAAGACGATGGACTCCGCCTCACCCGACCCCAGGGCTCGGACTCAGCCTCGGCTCCGGAAGACGACGAACTCCGCCTCGCCCGACCCCAGGGCTCGGACTCAGTGAAAATCGCCTAGAGGGGGGGTGAATAGGGCGAAACTGAAATTTACAAAGTTAATCACAACTACAAGCCGGGTTAGCGTTAGAAATATAATTGAGTCCGCGAGAGAGGGTGCAAAACAAATCACAAGCGAATAAAGAGTGTGACACGCGGATTTGTTTTACCGAGGTTCGGTTCTCGCAAACCTACTCCCCGTTGAGGTGGTCACAAAGACCGGGTCTCTTTCAACCCTTTCCCTCTCTCAAACGGTCCCTCGAACCGAGTGAGCTTTCTCTTCTCAAATCAACCGGGAACAAAACTTCCCCGCAAGGACCACCACACAATTGGTGTCTCTTGCCTTGGTTACAATTGAGTATTGATCACAAGAAAGAATGAGAAAGAAGAAAGCAATCCAAGCGCAAGAGCTCAAAAGAACACGACAAATCACTCTCACTAGTCACTAATGCTTTTGTGGAATTGGAAGATGATTTGATCACTTGGGTGTGTCTTGTATTGAATGCCTAGATCTTGTAAGTGGTTGGAAGTGTGAAAACTTGGATTTCTTGAATGTGGGGTGGTTGGGGGTATTTATAGCCCCAACCACCAAACTAGCCGTTTGGTGGGGCTGTCTGTCGCATGGTGCACCGGACTGTGTCCGGTGCGCCAGCCACATCACCAGGCCGTTGGGTTCCGATCGTTGGAGCTCTGACTTCTGGCCCGCCTGGATGTTCGGTGGCACACCGGACATGCACTGTAGAGTGTTCGGTGCGCCACTTCGCGCGTGCCTGACTTCTGCGCGCTCTGGCGCACATTTAATGCTTCTGCAGGTGACCGTTGGCGCGAAGTAGTCGTTGCTCCGCTGGCTCACCGGACAGTCCGGTGTACACCGGACACGTCCGGTGAATTATAGCGGAGCAAATTCCCGAAGCTGGCGAGTTCCAGAGTTGCTCTCCCCTGGGGCACCGGACACTGTCCGGTGTACACCGGACAGTCCGGTGAATTATAGCGGATCACCTCTTGATTTTCCCGAAGGTGAAGAGTTCAGCGTGAAGTCCTCTGGTGCACCGGACACTGTCCGGTGGCACAACGGGACAGTCCGGTGCGCCAGACCAGGGCACACTTCGGTTATCCCTTCCTCTCTTTGTTGAACCCAATTCTTGGTCTTTTTATTGGCTAAGTGTGAAACTTTGGCACCTGTATAACTTATACACTAGAGCAAACTAGTTAGTCCAATTTATTTGTGTTGGGCAATTCAACCACCAAAATCATTTAGGAAATAGGTGTAAGCCTAGTTCCCTTTCAATCTCCCCCTTTTTGGTGATTGATGCCAACGCAAACCAAAGCAAGTATGAAATACATAAGTTGAACTAGTTGCAAGATTGTAAGTGCAAAGGTTGCTTGGAATTGAGCCAATATAAATACTTATAATATATGCATGGATTGTTTCTTCATTTCTTACATTTTGGACCACGCTTGCACCATATGTTTTGTTTTTGCAAATTGTTTTGTAAATTCTTTTCAAAGTCCTTTTGCAACTAGTCAAAGGTAGATGAATAAGATTTTGCGAAGCATTTTCAAGATTTGAAATTTTCTCCCCCTGTTTCAAATGCTTTTCCTTTGACTAAACAAAACTCCCCCTAAATGAAATCCTCCTCTTAGTGTTCAAGAGGGTTTTGAGATATCAATTTTGAAATACTATTTTCTCCCCCTTTGGAACATAATGAGATATCAATTTGAAATTTCCAATTGAAAATCATTTTAAAATTAGGGTGGTGGTGCGGTCCTTTTGCTTTGGGCTAAGACTTTCTCCCCCTTTGACATGAATCGCCAAAAACGGATACTTGAGTGAGATATAAGCCCTTTTAATTACTTTCTCCCCCTTTGGTCATAAATAAATGAGTGAAGATTATACCAAAGACGGAGTCCTTCTCCCCAAAAATGAAGAGTGGCTCGGATCGACGGCGAAGGATGAGTTACGGAGTGGAAGCCTTTGTCTTCGCCGAAGACTCCAATGCCCTTTCAATATACCTATGACTTGGTTTGAAATAGACTTGAAAACACATTAGTCATAGTACATAAAAGAGATATGATCAAAGGTATATGAATGAGCTATGTGTGCAAATCAACAAAAGAAGTTCCTAGAATCAAGGATATTTAGCTCATGCCTAAGTTTGTTAAAAGTTTGTTCATCAAGAGGCTTGGTAAAGATATCGGCTAATTGATCTTTAGTATTAATGTATGAAATCTCGATATCTCCCTTTTGTTGGTGATCCCTTAGAAAATGATACCGAATGGCTATGTGTTTAGTGCGGCTATCTTCAACGGGATTATCCGCCATGCGGATTGCACTCTCATTATCACATAGAAGAGGAACTTTGGTTAATTTGTAACCATAGTCCCTAAGGGTTTGCCTCATCCAAAGTAGTTGCGCGCAACAATGGCCTGCGGCAATGTACTCGGCTTCGGCGGTAGAAAGAGCGACCGAATTTTGCTTCTTTGAAGCCCAAGACACCAAGGATCTTCCCAAGAACTGGCAAGTCCCTGATGTGCTCTTTCTATTGATTTTACGCCCCGCCCAATCGGCATCGGAATAACCAATTAAATCAAAAGTGGATCCCCTAGGATACCAAAGCCCAAACTTAGGAGTATAAACTAAATATCTCAAGATTCGTTTTACGGCCGTAAGGTGAGCTTCCTTAGGGTCGGCTTGGAATCTTGCACACATGCATACGGAAAGCATTATGTCCGGTCGTGATGCACAAAGATAGAGTAAAGATCCTATCATCGACCGATATACCTTTTGATCGACGGATTTACCTCCTTCGTCGAGGTCGAGATGCCCATTGGTTCCCATGGGTGTCTTGATGGGCTTGGCATCCTTCATCCCAAACTTGCTTAGAATATCTTGAGTATACTTCGTTTGGCTTAGGAAGGTGCCCTCTTGGAGTTGCTTTACTTGAAATCCTAAGAAATACTTCAACTCCCCCATCATAGACATCTCGAATTTTTGTGTCATGATCCTACTAAATTCTTCACATGTAGACTCGTTAGTAGACCCAAATATAATATCATCAACATAAAATTGGCATACAAACAATTCGTTTTCAAGAGTTTTAGTAAATAAAGTAGGATCGGCCTTTACGACTTTGAATCCATTAGTGATAAGGAAATCTCTAAGGCATTCATACCATGCTCTTGGGGCTTGCTTGAGCCCATAAAGCTCCTTAGAGAGTTTATAGACATGGTTAGGATACTCACTATCTTCAAAGCCGGGAGGTTGCTCAACATAGACCTCTTCCTTGATTGGTCCATTGAGGAAGGCACTCTTCACATCCATTTGATAAAGCTTGAAGCCATGGTAAGTAGCATAGGCTAATAATATACGAATTGACTCAAGCCTAGCTACGGGTGCATAGGTTTCACCGAATCCAAACCTTCGACTTGGGAGTATCCTTTGGCCACAAGTCGAGCTTTGTTCCTTGTCACCACACCATGCTCATCTTGCTTGTTGCGGAAAACCCATTTGGTTCCTACAACATTTTGGTTAGGACGTGGAACTAAGTGCCATACCTCATTCCTAGTGAAGTTGTTGAGCTCCTCTTGCATCGCCACCACCCAATCCGAACCTTGTAGTGCTTCCTCTACCCTGTGTGGCTCAATAGAGGAAACAAAAGAGTAATGCTCACAAAAATGTGCAACACGAGATCTAGTGGTTACCCCCTTATGAATGTCGCCGAGGATGGTGTCGACGGGGTGATCTCGTTGGATTGCTTGGTGGACTCTTGGGTGTGGCGGCCTTGGTTCATCATCCTCCTTGTCTTGATTATTTGCATCTCCCCCTTGATCATTGCCGTCATCTTGAGGTGGCTCATCTCTTTGATCTTCTCCTTCATCAACTTAAGCCTCATCCTCATTTTGAGTTGATGGAGATGCTTGCGTGGAGGACGATGGTTGTTCTTGTGCATTTGGAGGCTCTTCGGATTCCTTTGGACACACATCCCCAATGGACATGTTCCTTAGCGCGATGCATGGAGCCTCTACATCACCTATCTCATCAAGATCAACTTGCTCTACTTGAGAGCCGTTAGTCTCATCAAACACAACGTCACAAGAAACTTCAACTTGTCCAGAGGACTTGTTAAAGACTCTATATGCCCTTGTGTTTGAATCATATCCTAGTAAAAAGCCTTCTACAGTCTTAGGAGCAAATTTAGATTTTCTACCTCTTTTAACAAGAATAAAGCATTTGCTACCAAAGACTCTAAAATATGAAATATTGGGTTTTTTACCGGTTAGGAGTTCGTATGATGTCTTCTTGAGGATTCGGTGTAGATACAACCGGTTGATAGAGTAGCAAGCGGTGTTGACCGCCTCGGCCCAAAACCGATCCGAAGTCTTGTACTCATCAAGCATGGTTCTTGCCATGTCCAATAGAGTTCTATTCTTCCTCTCCACTACACCATTTTGTTGTGGGGTGTAGGGAGAAGAGAACTCATGCTTGATGCCCTCCTCAGCCTTCGATTTGAGAGTTCTTGAACTCCGTCCCGTTGTCGCTTCTAATTTTCTTGATCCTTAAGTCGAACTCGTTTTGAGCCCGTCTCAAGAATCCCTTTAAGGTTTCTTGGGTGTGAGATTTTTCCTGCAAAAAGAACACCCAAGTGAAGCGAGAATAATCATCCACAATAACTAGACAGTACTTACTCCCGCCGATGCTTATGTAAGCAATCGGGCCGAATGTGTAGGAGCTCTAGTGGCCTGTCAGTCGTCATGATGTTCTTGTGTGGATGATGGGCACCAACTTGCTTCCCTGCTTGGCATGCGCTACAAATCCTGTCTTTCTCAAAATGAACATTTGTTAATCCTAAAATGTGTTCTCCCTTTAAAAGCTTGTGAAGATTCTTCATCCCAACATGGGCTAGTCAGCGGTGTCATAGCCAACCCATGTTAGTCTTAGCAATTAAACAAGTGTCGAGTTCAGCTCTATCAAAATCTACCAAGTACAGCTGACCCTATAACACTCCCTTAAATGCTATTGAATCATCACTTCTTCTAAAGATTGACACCTACATCAGTAAAAAGACAGTTGTAGCCCATTTGACATAATTGAGAAACGGAAAGCAAATTGTAATCTAAAGAATCTACAAGAAAAACATAGGAAATGGAATGGTCAGGTGATATAGCAATTTTACCCAATCCTTTGACCAAACCTTGATTTCCATCCCCGAATGTGATCGCTCTTTGGGGATCTTGGTTTTTCTCGTAGGAGGAGAACATCTTCTTCTCCCCTGTCATGTGGTTTGTGCACCCGCTGTCGATGATCCAACTTGAGCCCCCGGATGCATAAACCTACAAAACATGTTTAGTTCTTGACTTTAGGTACCCAAATGGTTTTGGGTCCTTTGGCATTAGATACAAGAACTTTGGGTACCCAAACACAAGTCTTTGACCCCTTGTGCTTGCCCCCAACATACTTGGCAACTACCTTGCCGGATTTGTTAGTCAAAACATAGGATGCATCAAAAGTTTTAAATGAAATGTTATGATCATTTGATGCACTTGGAGTTTTCCTTCTAGGCAACTTAGCACGGGTTGGTTGCCTAGAACTAGATGTCTCACCCTTATACATAAAAGCATGATTAGGGCCAGAGTGAGACTTCCTAGAGTGAATTCTCCTAATTTTGCTCTCAGGATAGCCGGCAGGGTATAAAATGTAACCCTCGTTATCCTGAGGCATGGGAGCCTTGCCCTTAACAAAATTAGACAATTTCTTAGGAGGGGCATTAAGTTTGACATTGTCCTCTTTTTGGAAGCCAATGCCATCCTTGATGCCAGGGCGTCTCCCACTATAAAGCATACTAAGAGCACCTAGAGGGGGGGTGAATAGGTGATCCTGTGAAACTTAAACTTATAGCCACAAAAACTTGTTAAGTGTTAGCACAATAATTGCCAAGTGGCTAGAGAGGAGTCTCAACAAAACACAATACCACAAGAGATCAAACACAGAGATGACACAGTGGTTTATCCCGTGGTTCGGCCAAGACCAACGCTTGCCTACTCCACGTTGTGGCGTCCCAACGGACGAGGGTTGCAATCAACCCCTCTCAAGCGGTCCAAAGACCAACTTGAATACCACGGTGTTTTGCTTTGCCTTTCAATATCCCGTTTGCGAGGAATCTCCACAACTTGGAGCCTCTCGCCCTTACACTTAAGATTCACAAAGAAATACGGAGTAAGGGAGAAACTAGCAACGCACACAAGACTCAAAATCAGGGCAACACCACGCACACAAGTCGCAACAAGAGCTCGCAACACAACTCAATGAGTTCACAACTCAACAAGAGCTCTAGATGCTATCACAATGAACCAAATGCGTGGAATCGATGTCTTGGTGCTTAGGAATGTTGTAGGAATGCTTCGTGTGTTCCTCCATGCGCCTAGGGGTCCCTTTTATAGCCCCAAGGCAGCTAGGAGCCGTTGAGAGTAATCCCGGAAGGCTGATCTTGCCTTCTGTCGACTGGCGCACCGGACAGTCCGGTGCACACCGGACACTGTCCGGTGCCCGATTTCTTTCCTTAAACGGCGCAGCCGACCGTTGGCAGCCAGAGAGCCGTTGGCGCACCGGACATGTCCGGTGCACACCGGACAGTCCGGTGCCCTCTTCTAGCCATTGGCTCGGCCACGTGTCCCGCGCAGATTGCTCGGCCGACCGTTGGCCCGGCCGACAGTTGGCTCACCGGACAGTCCGGTGCACACCGGACAGTCCGGTGAATTATAGCCGTACGTCGCCGGTAAATTCCCGAGAGCGGCCACTTCGCCCGAGCCAGCCTGGCGCACCGGACACTATCCGGTGCACCACCGGACAGTCCGGTGTGCCAGACAGAGCTGAATCTTGGATGTACACAGCCAAGCCTTTTTTCACCTCTTTTCTTTTCTTCTTCTTTCTGTTTCTAACACTTAGACAAGTATATTAGTACACAAAACCAATGTACTAAGGCTTAGAAACATACCTTTACTCTTGATTTGCACTTTGTTCATCCATGGGCATAGATTCACATTTAAGCACTTGTGTTGGCACTCAATCACCAAAATACTTAGAAATGGCCCAAGGGCACATTTCCCTTTCAATCTCCCCCTTTTTGGTGATTTATGCCAACACAACATAAAGCAACTAGAACAAGTGCAATATCACTTCAAATAAAAACTCAAATTTATTTTGATTCAATTTGGCATATATGGATCATCCTTTGCCACCACTTGGTTTGTTTTTGCAAATCAAACTCAAAATCCTATCTCTAAGTCAAATCCACTTGTAGAGACATAAAGAGAGGTTTTCCAAAGAAAATTGATTCAAGATTCCAAAAACTCCCCCTTTTTCCCATAATCAACACTTCTCCCCACAAGAGGCCAACTTTTGACATAAGAGACAATAAAAGAGTTTTGAAAAACCAAAAGCTCTAATCTACTATTTTCAAAATTTCTCAAGTGGTAGCTGATCCATTTATCGCTTTGGCCTTTATTTTCTCCCCCTTTGGCATCAAGCACCAAAACGGGATCAATCTTGGCCCTTTAACCTCATTGCCTCACCAAATTCTTCAATTAAGAGCAAAATAGGCAATAAGAGTTTAAAGATGAACTTGGAAAAGTTACTCTTTTCATCGGAGTGCAGTGGAAGTCTTGCATGGTCCAAGTCCACCTTTTCCCTTTCAATCCTTCTTTGAGACTAAAGCATCAAACTCAAGCACAGGATTAGTCTCAAAGGGTCAAGTTGTAACACATCTCCCCCTAAACATGTGCATCACTTTGCAACGGACTTGTGAGGTCCAGGGAGTGTTTGTACACCTTGAGCACCACAGCAAGCAACAAAATGCATAAGGAAAATGATCAAAGGCATAAACACATGTATGCTACACTTCAATCCAAGTTCCGCGAATCTAAGACATTTAGCTCACTACGTAGCCTGCAAAAGGTCTTCTCATCTAGAGGCTTGGTAAAGATATCGGCTAGCTGGTTCTCGGTGCTAACATGAAACATTTCGATATCTCCCTTTTGCTGGTGGTCTCTCAAAAAGTGATGCCGGATGTCTATGTGCTTTGTGCGGCTGTGCTCAACAGGATTTTCCGCCATGCGGATAGCACTCTCATTATCACATAGGAGTGGGACTTTGCTCAGATTGTAGCCAAAGTCCCGGAGAGTTTGCCTCATCCAAAGCAGTTGCGTGCAACACTGTCCTGCGGCAACGTACTCGGCCTCAGCGGTGGATAGAGCAACGGAGGTTTGTTTCTTAGAGTTCCATGACACCAGGGACCTTCCTAAGAATTGGCATGTCCCCGATGTACTCTTCCTATCGACCTTACATCCAGCATAGTTGGAGTCTGAGTATCCAACCAAGTCAAAGGTAGACCCCTTTGGATACCAGAGCCCGAAGCAAGGCGTAGCAACCAAATATCTAAGAATTCGCTTCACCGCCACTAAGTGACACTCCTTAGGATCGGATTGAAATCTAGCACACATGCATACGCTAAGCATGATATCCGGTCTACTAGCACATAAATAAAGTAAAGACCCTATCATCGACCGGTATGCTTTTTGATCAACGGACTTACCTCCTTTGTTGAGATCGGTGTGTCCGTCGGTTCCCATCGGAGTCTTTGCGGGCTTGGCGTCCTTCATCCCAAACCGCTTTAGCAGATCTTGCGTGTACTTCGTTTGGGAGATGAAGGTGCCGTCCTTAAGTTGCTTCACTTGGAACCCAAGGAAGTAGTTCAACTCGCCCATCATCGACATCTTGAATTTCTGCGTCATCACCCTGCTAAACTCTTCACAAGACTTTTGGTTAGTAGAACCAAATATTATGTCATCGACATAAATTTGGCACACAAACAAATCACCATCACATGTCTTAGTAAAAAAGAGTTGGATCGGCTTTCCCAACCTTGAAAGCATTAACAATTAGAAAGTCTCTAAGGCATTCATACCATGCTCTTGGGGCTTGCTTAAGTCCATAGAGCGCCTTAGAGAGCTTACACACGTGGTCGGGGTACCGTTCATCCTCGAAGCTAGGGGGTTGCTCCACGTACACCTCCTCCTTGATTGGCCCGTTGAGGAAAGCGCTCTTCACATCCATTTGGAACAACCTGAAAGAATGGTGAGCGGCATATGCTAGCAAGATACGAATTGATTCTAGCCTAGCCACAGGAGCAAAAGTCTCCTCAAAGTCCAAACCTGTGACTTGGGCATAACCTTTTGCCACAAGTCTAGCCTTGTTCCTTGTCACCACCCCATGCTCGTCCTGTTTGTTGCGGAATACCCACTTGGTTCCCACAACGTTTTGCTTGGGACGAGGCACCAGTGTCCAAACTTCATTGCGCTTGAAGTTGTTGAGTTCCTCCTGCATGGCTAACACCCAGTCCAGATCTAGCAAGGCCTCTTCTACCCTGAAAGGCTCAATAGAAGAGACAAAGGAGTAATGCTCACAAAAATTAACTAATCGAGATCGAGTAGTTACTCCCTTGCTAATATCACCCAGAATTTGGTCGATGGGATGATCCCTTTGAATCATCGCTCGAACTTGGGTTGGAGGTGCCGGTTGTGCTTCTTCCTCCATCACATGATCATCTTGTGCTCCCCCTTGATCACACTCCTCTTGATGAACCTGTTCATCGTTTTGAGTTGGGGGATGCATCATTGTTGAGGAAGAAGGTTGATCTTGCTCCAAATGTTCCTGTGGTCGCACATCACCAATCGCCATGGTGCGCATAGCGGCCGTTGGAACGTCTTCTTCATCTACATCATCAAGATCAACAACTTGCTCTCTTGGAGAGCCATTAGTCTCATCAAATACAACGTCGCTAGAGACTTCAACCAAACCCGATGATTTGTTGAAGACTCTATACGCCTTTGTATTTGAGTCATAACCTAACAAAAACCCTTCTACAGCTTTGGGAGCAAACTTAGAATTTCTACCCTTCTTTACTAGAATGTAGCACTTGCTCCCGAATACACGAAAGTAAGATACATTGGGTTTGTTACCGGTTAGTAGCTCATACGAAGTCTTCTTGAGGAGGCGATGAAGGTAGACCCTGTTGATGGCGTGGCAAGCCGTGTTCACGGCTTCCGACCAGAAACACTCGGGGTCTTGAATTCTCCAAGCATCGTCCTCTCCATATCGATTAGCGTCCTGTTCTTCCTCTCTACCACACCATTTTGCTGTGGTGTGTAGGGAGCGGAGAACTCGTGCTTGATCCCTTCCTCCTCAAGGAACTCCTCCACTTGAAGGTTCTTGAACTCGGATCCGTTGTCGCTCCTTATCTTCTTTACCTTGAGCTCAAACTCATTTTGAGCTCTCCTGAGGAAGCGCTTGAGGGTCCCTTGGGTTTCAAACTTATCCTACAAAAAGAACACCCAAGTGAAGCGGGAAAAGTCATCAACAATAACTAAACCATACTTACTTCCTCCTATGCTTAGATAGGCGACGGGTCCGAAGAGGTCCATATGTAGCAGCTCCAGGGATCTTGATGTGGTTATCACATTCTTGCTGTGATGCGCTCCTCTCACCTGTTTACCTGCCTGACAAGCTGCACAAGGTCTATCTTTTTCGAATTGTACGTTAGTCAAACCTATTACGTGTTCTCCCTTTAGAAGCTTGTGAAGGTTCTTCATCCCCACATGTGCTAAGCGGCGATGCCACAGCCAGCCCATGCTAGTCTTAGCTATTAAGCATGCATCTAGACCGGCCTCTTCTTTTGCAAAATCAACTAAATAAAGTTTGCCGTCTAGAATACCCTTAAAAGCTAGTGAACCATCACATCTTCTAAAGACAGACACATCTACATTTGTAAACAAACAGTTATATCCCATATTGCATAATTGACTAACAGATAGCAAATTATATCCAAGAGACTCTACTAAAAACACATTAGAGATAGAGTGCTCATTTGAGATTGCAATTTTACCTAACCCTTTTACCTTGCCTTGATTCCCATCACCGAATATTGTTGAATCTTGGGAATCCTTATTCTTGACGTAGGAGGTGAACATCTTCTTCTCCCCCGTCATATGGTTTGTGCATCCGCTGTCAATAATCCAGCTTGAACCCCCGGATGCATAAACCTGCAAGGCAAATTTAGGCTTGGGTCTTAGGTACCCAACTCATGTTGGGTCCTACAAGGTTAGTGCAAATATCTTTAGGGACCCAAATGCAAGTTTTGTCTCCCTTGCATTTTGCCCCTAACTTCCTAGCAACTATTTTCCTATCCTTTCTACAAATAGCAAAGGAAGCATTTACAGCATGATAAATTGTAGAGGGTTCATTCATTACTTTCCTAGGAACATTAACAACATTTCTCCTAGGCATATTATGAACAACATTTCTCCTACCAACATTTCTATTATGCATATAAGAAGAACTAGAAGCAAACATGTCATGAGAATCAAAAGCATCATATGCGTTACATCTCCTATAAGCATTTCTAGATTGTCTCCTATCATGGTACATAAAGGCATGGTTCTTTTTAGCACTACTAGCCATAGGAGCCTTCCCTTTTCCTTGGCGGAGATAGGAGCCTTATGGCTTGTCAAGTCCTTGGCTTCCCTCTTGTAGCCAAGTCCATCCTTAATTGAGGGGTGTCTACCAATTGTGTAGGCATCCCTTGCAAATTTTAGCTTATCAAAATTACTCTTGCTAGTCTTAAGTTGAGCATTAAGACTAGCCAATTCATCATTAAGTTTGGAAATTGAAACTAGGTGTTCACTACAAGCATCAATGTCAAAATCTTTACACCTATTACAAGTTTCAACAATTTCTACATAAGATGTTGATTTACTAGCTATTTCTAACTTAGCATTTAAATCATCATTAAAACTCTTTAACTTAGCAATAGTTTCATGACAAGAAGATAGTTCACTAGAGAGCATTTCATTTCTCTTAATTTCTAGAGCAAGAGATTTCTGAGCTTCTACAAATTTATCATGTTCTTCATACAACAAATCCTCTTGCTTTTCTAAAAGTATATTCCTATCATTCAAGGCATCAATCAATTCATTAATTTTGTCTACCTTGGTTCTATCTAATCCCTTGAATAGGCATGAGTAATCTATCTCATCATCATCACTAGACTCATCCTCACTTGAAGAAGCATAAGTACTAGTATTATGAGTGCTTACTTTCTTCTCCCTTGCCATGAGGCAAGTGTGTCGCTCGTTGGGGAAGAGGGATGACTTGTTGAAGGCGGTGGCGGCGAGTCCTTCATTGTCGGATTCGGACGAAGAGCAGTCCGAATCCCACTCCTTGCCAAGATGAGCCTCACCCTTTGCCTTCTTATAGTTCTTCTTTTTCTCCCTCTTGTTCCCTTGATCCTGATCACTATCATTGTCGGGACAGTTAGCAATAAAATGACCAAGCTTACCACATTTGAAGCATGAGCGCTTCCCCTTGGCTTTGGTCTTGCTTGGTTGTCCCTTGCGACCTTTAAGCACCGTCTTGAATCTTTTGATGATGAGAGCCATCTCTTCATCATTAAGTCCGGCCGCCTCAATCTGTGCCACCTTGCTAGGTAGCGCCTCCTTGCTTCGTGTTGCCTTGAGAGCAAGGGGTCGCGGCTCGTTGATCGGACCATTCAAGGCGTCGTCCACGTACCTCGCCTCCTTGATCATCATTCGCCCGCTAACGAATTTCCCAAGAACTTCTTCGGGCGACATCTTGGTGTACCTGGGATTTTCACGTATATTGTTTACCAAATGAGGATCAAGAATGGTAAATGACCTTAGCATTAGGCGGACGACGTCGTGGTCCGTCCATCGCGTGCTCCCGTAGCTCCTTATTTTGTTGATGAGGGTCTTGAGCCGATTGTATGTTTGTGTCGGCTCCTCGCCCCTTATCATCGCGAACCGTCCAAGCTCGCCCTCCACCAACTCCATCTTGGTGAGCAAGGTGACATCATTCCCCTCATGAGAGATCTTGAGGGTGTCCCAGATCTGCTTGGCATTATCCAAGCCGCTCACCTTATGGTACTCGTCCCTGCACAAAGAGGCTAGCAACACAGTAGTAGCTTGTGCATTTTTATGAATCTGTTCATTAATAAACATGGGACTATCCGTACTATCAAAGTGCATTCCACTTTCTACAATCTCCCATATGCTGGGATGGAGAGAGAACAAGTGACTCCGCATTTTGTGACTCCAAAATCCGTAGTCCTCTCCATCAAAATGAGGAGGTTTACCAAGTGGAATAGATAATAAATGAGCATTAGTACTTTGAGGAATACGAGAGTAATCAAAAGAAAAGTTCGAATTGACCGGTTTCTTTCTCTCGTATTCGTTGTGGTCGTCGTCCTTTTGGGAGGAAGTAGACTCATCGCTGTCGTAGTAGACGATCTCCTTGACGCGTCTTGTCTTCTTCTTCTTCCCATCTTTGCGTCTGTGGCCCGAGCCCGAGTCGTTGGACTTGTCATCCGTTGGCTCGTTGACGAAGGACTCCTTCTCCTTGTCGTTGATCACGATTCCCTTCCCTTTAGGATCCATCTCTTCGGGCGGTTAGTCCCTTTGTGAAGAGAACGGCTCCGATACCAATTGAGAGCACCTAGAGGGGGGGTGAATAGGTGATCCTGTGAAACTTAAACTTATAGCCACAAAAACTTGTTAAGTGTTAGCACAATAATTGCCAAGTGGCTAGAGAGGAGTCTCAACAAAACACAATACCACAAGAGATCAAACACAGAGATGACACAGTGGTTTATCCCGTGGTTCGGCCAAGACCAACGCTTGCCTACTCCACGTTGTGGCGTCCCAACGGACGAGGGTTGCAATCAACCCCTCTCAAGCGGTCCAAAGACCAACTTGAATACCACGGTGTTTTGCTTTGCCTTTCAATATCCCGTTTGCGAGGAATCTCCACAACTTGGAGCCTCTCGCCCTTACACTTAAGATTCACAAAGAAATACGGAGTAAGGGAGAAACTAGCAACGCACACAAGACTCAAAATCAGGGCAACAACACGCACACAAGTCGCAACAAGAGCTCGCAACACAACTCAATGAGTTCACAACTCAACAAGAGCTCTAGATGCTATCACAATGAACCAAATGCGTGGAATCGATGACTTGGTGCTTAGGAATGTTGTAGGAATGCTTCGTGTGTTCCTCCATGCGCCTAGGGGTCCCTTTTATAGCCCCAAGGCAGCTAGGAGCCGTTGAGAGCAATCCCGGAAGGCTGATCTTGCCTTCTGTCGACTGGCGCACCGGACAGTCCGGTGCACACCGGACACTGTCCGGTGCCCGATTTCTTTCCTTAAACGGCGCAGCCGACCGTTGGCAGCCAGAGAGCCGTTGGCGCACCGGACATGTCCGGTGCACACCGGACAGTCCGGTGCCCTCTTCTAGCCGTTGGCTTGGCCACGTGTCCCGCGCAGATTGCTCGGCCGACCGTTGGCCCGGCCGACAGTTGGCTCACCGGACAGTCCGGTGCACACCGGACAGTCCGGTGAATTATAGCCGTACGTCGCCGGTAAATTCCCGAGAGCGGCCACTTCGCCTGAGCCAGCCTGGCGCACCGGACACTGTCCGGTGCACCACCGGACACTGTCCGGTGCACCACCGAACACTGTCCGGTGCACCACCGGACACTGTCCGGTGCACCACCGAACAGTCCGGTGTGCTAGACAGAGCTGAATCTTGGCTGTACACAACCAAGCCTTTTTTCACCTCTTTTCTTTTCTTCTTCTTTCTGTTTCTAACACTTAGACAAGTATATTAGTACACAAAACCAATGTACTAAGGCTTAGAAACATACCTTTACTCTTGAATTGCACTTTGTTCATCCATGGGCATAGATTCACATTTAAGCACTTGTGTTGGCACTCAATCACCAAAATACTTAGAAATGGCCCAAGGGCACATTTCCCTTTCACATACTACGAGCAAATTTAATTTTTTCATTTTCAAGTTCATGCTCGACAATTTTAGCATCTAATTTTGCTATATGATCATTTTGTTGTTTAATTAAAGCCATGTGATCATGAATAGCATTAATATCAACATCTCTACATCTAGTACAAATAGAAGTGTGCTCAACGGTAGATGTAGATGGTTTGCAAGATTTTAATTCTACAACCTTAGCATGCAATATATCATTTTTACTTCTAAGGTCGGAAATGATAGTATTGCAAACATCAAAATCTTTAGCCTTAGCAAGCAATTTTTCATTTTCTTCTCTAAGGCTAGCAACAGAAATGTTCAATTCTTCAATTTTAGCAAGCAAATCTATATTATCATTGAGAATTGAAACATTACAAGCATTTGAATCAACCTTAGCAATAAGTTTAGCATTGTCATTTCTAAGGTTGTCAATAGTCTCATGGCAAGTGCTTAGTTCACTAGATAATTTTTCACATTTTTCAACTTCTAGAGAATAAGCATTTTAACTTTGACATGCTTTTTGTTTTCTTTGATTAGGAAGTCCTCTTGGGAGTCCAAGAGATCATCCTTCTCATGGATGGCACTAATTAATTCATTTAATTTCTCTTTTTGTTGCATGTTTAAGTTGGCAAAAAGAGTACGCAAATTATCTTCCTCATCACTAGCATTATCATCGCTAGAGGATTCATATCTAGTGGAGGATTTAGATTTAACCTTTTTCTTTTTGCCGTCCTTTGCCATGAAGCACTTGTGGCCGACGTTTGGGAAGAGAAGTCCCTTGGTGACGGCGATGTTGGCGGCGTCCTCGTCGTCGGAGGAGTCGCTAGAGCTTTCGTCGGAGTCCCACTCACGACAAACATGGGCATCGCCGCCCTTCTTCTTGTAGTACCTCTTCTTCTCCTTTCTTCTCCCCTTCTTGTCGTCGCCCCTGTCACTGTCACTAGAAATAGGACATTTTGCTATAAAGTGACCGGGCTTACCACACTTGTAGAAAACCTTCTTGGAGCAGGGCTTGTAATCTTTCCCCCTCCTTTGCTTGAGGATTTGGCGGAAGCTTTTGATGACAAGCGCCATTTCCTCGTTGTCGAGCTTGGAGGCGTCGATGGGTGTTCTACTTGGTGTAGACTCCTCCTTCTTCTCCTCCGTCGCTTTGAATGCGACCGGTTGTGCTTCGGACGTGGAGGGACCGTCAAGCTCGTTGATCTTCTGTGAGCCCTTGATCATAAAATCAAAGCTCACAAAATTCCCGATTACTTCCTCGGGAGTCATTAGTGTATATCTAGGGTTGCCACGAATTAATTGTACTTGAGTAGGGTTAAGGAAAATAAGAGATCTTAGAATAACCTTAACCACCTCGTGGTCATCCCACTTTTTGCTCCCGAGGTTGCACACTTGATTCACCAAGGTTTTGAGCCGGTTGTACATGTCTTGTGGCTCCTCCCCTTGGCGAAGACGGAAGCGACCGAGCTCCCCCTCGATCGTTTCCCGCTTGGTGATCTTGGTTACTTCATCACCTTCGTGCGCGGTCTTGAGCACGTCCCAAACTTCCTTGGCGCTCTTTAGTCCTTGCACCTTGTTGTACTCCTCCCTACTTAGAGAAGCGAGGAGTATGGTTGTGGCTTGGGAGTTGAAGTGCTCGATTTGGGCCACCTCGTCCTCATCATAATCCTCATCCCCTACGGATGGTACCTGTGCTCCAAACTCAACAACATTCCATATACTTTTGTGGAGTGAGGTTAGATGAAATTTCATTAAATCACTCCACCTAGCATAATCTTCACCGTCAAAGGTTGGCGGTTTGCCTAATGGAACAGAAAGTAATGGAGTATGTCTAGGAGTACGAGGATCTTGCGCTCATGGCGCTTAGAAGTTATGGAGGGCGCGTCGGAGCCGGAGGTAGATGGCGATGAGGTGTCGGTCTCGTAGTAGACCACCTTCCTCATTTTATTTTTCTTGTCGCCACTCCGATGTGACTTGTGGGAGGAGGCCTTCTTCTCCTTCCCTTTCTTTTTGTTGCGGGACTCTTCCGATGAAGCCTTCCCGTGGCTTGTAGCGGGCTTGTCGCCGGTCTCCATCTCCTTCTTGGCGTGTTCTCCCGACATCACTTCGAGCGGTTAGGCTCTAATGAAGCACCGGGCTTTGATACCAATTGAAAGTCGCCTAGAGGGGGGGTGAATAGGGCGAAACTGAAATTTACAAAGTTAATCACAACTACAAGCCGGGTTAGCGTTAGAAATATAATCGAGTCCGCGAGAGAGGGTGCAAAACAAATCGCAAGCAAATAAAGAGTGTGACACGCGGATTTGTTTTACCGAGGTTCGGTTCTCGCAAACCTACTCCCTGTTGAGGTGGTCACAAAGACCGGGTCTCTTTCAACCCTTTCCCTCTCTCAAACGGTCCCTCGGACCGAGTGAGCTTTCTCTTCTCAAATCAACCGGGAACAAAACTTCCCCGCAAGGACCACCACACAATTGGTGTCTCTTGCCTTGGTTACAATTGAGTATTGATCACAAGAAAGAATGAGAAAGAAGAAAGCAATCCAAGCGCAAGAGCTCAAAAGAACACGACAAATCACTCTCACAAGTCACTAATGCTTTTGTGGAATTGGGAGAGGATTTGATCACTTGGGTGTGTCTTGTATTGAATGCCTAGCTCTTGTAAGTGGTTGGAAGTGTGAAAACTTGGATTTCTTGAATGTGGGGTGGTTGGGGGTATTTATAGCCCCAACCACCAAACTAGTCGTTTGGTGGGGCTGTCTGCCGCATGGTGCACCGGACAGTCCGGTGCACACCGGACAGTGTCCGGTGCGCCAGCCACGTCACCAGGCCGTTTGGTTCCGACCGTTGGAGCTCTGACTTCTGGCCCGCCTGGATGTCCGGTGGCACACCGGACATGCACTGTAGATTGTCCGGTGCGCCACTTCGCGCGTGCCTGACTTCTGCGCGCTCTGGCGTGCATTTAATGCTTCTGCAGGTGACCGTTGGCGCGAAGTAGCCGTTGCTCCGCTGGCTCACCGGACAGTCCGGTGTACACCGAACACGTCCGGTGAATTATAGCGGAGCAAATTCCCGAAGCTGGCGAGTTCCAGAGTTGCTCTCCCCTGGGGCACCGGACACTGTCCGGTGTACACCGGACAGTCCGGTGAATTATAGCGGATCACCTCTGGATTTTCCCGAAGGTGAAGAGTTCAGCGTGAAGTCCCCTGGTGCACCGGACACTGTCCGGTGGTGCACCGGACACAGTCCGGTGGTGCACCGGACACTGTCCGGTGGCACACCGGACAGTCCGGTGCGCCAGACCAGGGCACACTTCGGTTATCCCTTGCTCTCTTTGTTGAACCCAATTCTTGGTCTTTTTATTGGCTAAGTGTGAAACTTTGGCACATGTATAACTTATACACTAGAGCAAACTAGTTAGTCCAATTTATTTGTGTTAGGCAATTCAACCACCAAAATCATTTAGGAAATAGGTGTAAGCCTAGTTCCCTTTCACTCAGCCTCGGCTCCGGAAGACGATGGACTCCGCCTCGCTCGACCTTAGGGCTCGGACTCAACCTCGACCTCAGAGGAATCGCCACCTCGCCCAAACTCGGGTCCGGACCGGCCACGTCGCCAGGGGGGCCATCATTACTCTGCCCCTAGCTAGCTCAGGCTACGGGGAACAAGACCGGCGTCCCATATGGCTCGCCCCAGTAAACAAGTAATGATGACACCCCGCACGCTCCATGACGACGGTAGCTCCCAGCCCCTTACGTCAGCAAGGAGACGTCAGCAAGGATCCGACAGCCCCGACAGCTGTACTTCCGTAGGGCTCCAGCTCTCCTCCGACGGCCACGACATCACATTAACAGGGTGCCAAAACCTCTCCGACTGCCACGACGGCATGTACTTAGGGCTCTAGCTCCTCTCTGCTAGACACGTTAGCACACTGCTACACCCCCATTGTACACCTGGACCCTCTCCTTACGCCTATAAAAGGAAGGTCCAGGGCTCTCGTACGAGGAGGTGGGCCGCGCGGGAGAACGGGCCGACGCATAAGGCTCTCTCTCTCTCTCTCTCTCTCTCCCACGCGAACGCTTGTAACCCCCTACTGCAAGCGCATCCATCCGCCCTGGGCGCAGGACAACACGAAGGTCACGGTTTCCCCTTACTGTTCTCCCCCCTTTGTGTCCCGTCTCGCGTCGACTCATCTGGGCTAGGACACGCGGCGACAATTTACTCGTCGGTCCAGGGACCCCCCCGGGGTCGAAACGCCGACAGTTGGCGCGCCAGGTAGGGGCCTGCTGCGTGTTGACGAACAGCTTCCTGTCAAGCTCCAGATGGGTAGTCTCCAGCAACCTTTCCAACCTGGGACGATGCTCCATTTCAGGAGTCTTGAGTTCATGTCCCTCGACGGCAGCTACGACATGATACTCCTTCCTCCGCCGCGCGACAGCGACAATGGCGGTCGTCAGCCCGCCCGCCGGCGGCGGGATCAACGACGTCTTCCCCACATGGCGGAAGAACAACATCCGGGTTTGTCCCATCACCTCCCCCGCCGACGGAGGAGGAGGCGGGGCAACCATGGCCAAGCAGGAGCGGCACCTCGTCGGCTGTCGAGCAAGTCGACGACGCCGGCGCCCCAGCGGGGGACACGTCGGGCTTCGACCTTGCGTCTGAGACGAAGACGAGCGTCGTTTCCCCGTAACACGCCAACCTTAAGCAGACGAACGACGCCAGCACGCTCGCGAAGGACTTGCTGGGTGTCGCCCTCATACCTGAGACAACGGTGCAGTCCGCCCCTGACGTGATTTCGTCACCGCCCGTCGACCAAGAGGTACCGACCGATTCCCATCTCGTGCCTTTTGGATTCAGCTTTGATCCACCAAGCGACCTTGCTTCGGTGGAAGCCTTCATAGAGGCATGTACCAACCCTCCGGGGTACCATATGCGGTCGCCCTGGGACCGACTTACGGCCGTCTCGACCTACGGACCCTCGGGTTCCAAGGAAGATGACGAGCCCGACTTTTGTTGGGATTTCTCCGGGCTCGGTAACCCCAGTGCCATGCGGGACTTCATGACCGCATGTGTTGGGGACTTGTTCTCAAATGCTATGAATTAAGAACAAGACAACACAGAAAATGTTAATTGATAAAGTCCTTCGTCCTTCGAAGCATTATTTCCCTTAGGATATAATGGTTTTTGGACGAAGGTTATGAAGGACGTACCTTCATAAACATAGCATATGATGACGAAGAACGAATCATAAAGAATATGAAGGATTACATAGATAATTATATCTTATTATCAATTTATTATTATTGCAGAGAAATAGAAATAATATCGAATTACAAATGTACCTTCAACTTAGAAGGGAATGAAAATACAAGTGTGACGCAAAAGTAAATGCCAAATCAGCGTGAACAGTACGGGGGTACTGTTCACCTATTTATAGGCACGGGACACAGCCCATACAAAATTACATTCATGCCCTTTACATTTGATAATAATTCTATAGTAATCCACCGAGGTCTAAATAGCCTTTTCATCTTTAAGTCGGTTTCATTTTCTGCTACCACGCCGAAGCTTTCCCGCTCACATCTTCGGCGCTGTATCAACCTTCGTATTGTTTTGGGCTTCTCCTACTGTGATACCGACTCGAGTCCGAAGATACCTGTTCACATATTATACTCCAGAAATACTGTTAAATCCTGTTTTTGAGGACCTTCGTAAGCCGAAGGTCCCCAACAGTAGCCCCTCGCAATATAAATTTGTTTAAAATAAAATAATAAATTTAGATTGCGACATGGACGAAGGCTTTAAGCCGAAGGTCCGAAAAAACACCTTCCCTTTGCTAGAATAGCAATATTCACTGACGGGCGGGGTCTTTCAATTTTCAACGCACTAGGCGTATAAATAAGATCATACTGCAAGCTCATTTGGCACGCTCTCTTGCCATCTGCTCCCGCTCACTCGATTTTTAGCTCTTGCACACAAAGATTTGCTTAGCTTTAAGTTTTGAAGCTTCGGCTTTGAAAACAGTTTTTTAGTGTTTCCGAAGATGTCTAAAGATAAGAAGGCTGCTGCTGAGATGAAGCTGAGTCTCGACGAAGAGAAGAACTTGGGGTTTCTTATAGCAATGTCGAAGACCAATACAGAAAAAATCACCAAGGAGATTCTAGAAGGTTTGTCTGAAGATACTGGTGACAGCGATAGTTATGATGTGGACAGTGGTGGTGAAGACTCCGAAGATCGCCCTTGGCGACCAAGCCATGCGGTTTTCGGCAAATCAGCTATCAAAGAAAATCATCTTGTCAACATGAGAGGAAGGTATTTCCGGGATTTGTCCGTGGTGAGGGCCGACGAAGGAGAAAAGACTTGTCCAAACCCTGAAGAGAATGAAGTCGTAGTGTACCGAAGCTTTTTGAAAGCCGGACTACGATTTCCCCTGAGCAACTTTGTCGTAGAGGTGCTGAAAATATTCGAAGTCTATCTTCACCAACTTACCCCCGAGGCAATCATAAGGCTGAATATCTTCGTGTGGGCCGTGAGAAGCCAAGGTCTGGAGCCTGATGCGAAAAGTTTCTGCAATATACACGAATTATCATACGAAACAAAACCTTGGGGTAAGGAACAGTATCACAATAATTTTGGCTGCTACAGTTTCGTTTCTCGGTCCGGGTCAAGCTGTCCCGTGCCAACCTTTCGGAAGAGATGGCCCGGCGACTGGATGACAGAATGGTTTTATGTGAAGAATGACCTGACAGTACGAGAAGATATCAAAGGTATAATTATGCGCCCTATTTGGCAAAGCTTCGGCCTTCGGAGGCCGAAGGTTGGAATGAATGAAGCTGCCGAAGAATGCCAGAGAGCCTTCGGCGTTATCTGTTCTTTTATTGGAACGAGAGATTTGGTACAAGAGCATATTGCCTTCAGGGTATGGCCGCTCGCGGAGAAATGGGAAATGCCGCAAGAAACCATAAAGGAGGCCGACGAAGGTGGACTTATCAGGCTGAAGTATACTTTTAAGTTTGGAGATAAATTCGTTGAGCCAGATGATGACTGGTTAAAAAGCATTGAAAATTTAAGTGATGAACTGCTTGGGGCTTATTCGAAGGCCGAAGATACTGCACTGTCAGCAGCCTTCGGAGGCCGAAAAAAGAAGAGGCTGAATCAGGTGTTTGATGCAATCGGGTTTGTCTACCCTGATTATCGTTATCCCATTCGAGGGCAGAAAAGAAAAAATACAACCTCTGCGAAAGAAGAAGCTACTATTGCTTTTAGTGAGCCAGAACCGAAAAGGAAAAGGATAAAGGTCCTTACACATCGGCCACGCTATATTGAACCAGCCTCGGTGCCTGAGTTCGCCGGAGAGACCTCTTCGGCCACCGAAGCTGAAAAACCAATCAAGCCAACCTTGCTGCTAGAGGTCGCAGAAACGGTCAAAGCGCCAACAAAAACAAAATTGGAAAAACCAAAGAATTTGTCAACAGAAACCAAAGAGATGGCCGAAGCGCCATCGTCAGAAAAAATGGAAGAAGCAAAAAGGTCAGTTGAAGGATCAAAAACATCAGAAGTTTTAAGTCCTGCAGCGAATGTTGAGACAGTAAAAAATCAAAAGGTGCCAGCAGTGACTCCGAAAAGAAAGAGAATGGTCAATGTGCTAGATGTTCTAGAAACAATTAAATCCTCAAGCACACCTCCGAAGAAAACTGTTGCCATTCCCGAAGCAAAAACTGAAATTTCTGATACTAAGGCTCCAGAGCAAGAAACTGAAGCTGAAGCTGGGCCTTCAGAGCCCACGAAGGTAAAATTCTTGGAAACCGAGGAGGAAAAAATAACAGAGCCAACTGAAGAAATCAGTGCTATTGCCCCCGAAGCATCCCCCAAAGTCCTTGATTATATTGTTCGTCATGCTTCGGGGAAAAAATTATCAGAAAAAGAAAAGCAAGAGGCCCAGCGCTACGCCCAAAAACTGAAGTATCCAAAGGGGGCGTTAATATTCAATGACAGTGGAGAAGAAGACTTTTTGTATTGTCTCCCTGACAGCAAGGAGATTTCTGTCTGTCGGGAGATGAGCAAGAGCTTCGGATTCCCAACACTAGAAGACGGGCTCTCGGTGCTGTCGAAGAACGATCTGGCCGACAGCCTAGCATATAATAGCTTAAAGGTGCAACAAATGGGATCTTTGTATTTTTTGTTGAGACCAAAATTTTTCGTTTGCTTAAATCTAATGACGTACACATATTTTTCTTTGCAGGGCCTGATACTTAGCAATGCCCTCAGGGCCCAAAAAGATGCTGAAGAGGAAGGGTGTGCTATAGCCCTGAGCAACCTTTGTTCCGAAGTAATTGAACTGAGGAACGAAGGTCTCGAAAAAGATAAAATATTACATTCATTAATAAATAGAATAAAGGAAGACGAAGCTACTTTTAAAGGTCAAGCTGAAGCTCAGAAGCGCGAAATTGAAGATCTTCGAAAACAACTGGCCAGAGCCAAAGAGGAACGCATGCTTGACGAAACGAAGCGAGAACTCAGCGACCAATGGGCAAATCATTTAGAGGGAACTGTTGAAGAGCTTCGTTCATCCAAGAAAAGATGTTATAACAAATCTATAGAGTGTGTCAAGAAGTTGAAAGCTAGCTTCGCCAGTGTCGGCGCATTCTCGAGCGAAGAAAACTTTACAAGAGGCAACCCCGAAGGCCCTATCGAATGGATCGATCACGAAGCTGAGGCTTTCGAGGAAATTTTAAACAGCCGCGGAGACATATGTGCTTTCTCGGGTGCCAGGGGAATTGCCACCATTTTAGAGAAAAAGGGCTGCGAGCATGTAAAGATTTTAGCGCAATCCGAAGCTGGCTTGTCCTTCGAAGATGCAAGAGATCCTTCGGCCGAAGCTAGCATGGTAGGAGGAAAATTTTTCACCGACTTCTGGGATAATGGTGGCCGAGAAATGGCCCGAGAAATCATTCGAAAAAGCGAAAAGGGCATTCACGATGCTAGAGAAGTGGCTGAGGCTGCTGAAAAAAGCGCAGAGCCCGAAGGGCAAATAGGTATCAACTAATGGTTTTTATTGTGTTGTAATTTTCGATTTTAAACTTCATTCGCAATTTGTAATAGCAATGTAGCCGTATCCTGTCCTCCTTCAAATCCTACTAAAGCGTCTTCGGGACTTCCCCCGAAAGGAGACGACGAAATTAAAAAGATGGCTGAAGCTATCATGGATGAAGTTGTTAATCGGCTCCTGAACGAGGCTGCAGAAGTTGTTTTGAGAGAAGATTAAGTATTATTGTAAAAACTTCTGAAATGTAATATATTGTAACATTTTGTAACCCTGAATGTAATATACCTGTTTTAATTGTTCAATTCTTTACGATGCATGAAATTTTACACGTACCGTTTTTGAGTCTTTGACGAAAAAAACACCTTCCCTTCTTTTCATGCTTCGTGAAGAAGAATTTTTCTTTGTCACAACAATATCCATAGTGTTCTGATGAATAATATCCAGGCTTCGTGAAGATATTTTCTGAAGCTACACTTCTGAAGATCAATAATGTATCTCCTTGTGACATCATGATTTTTCCCTTTTTTCAAAACATTCTTCTGCAGATCGATATTGTGTCCGCCTCTTGTGCCATATGCAACATGATGTATGATGCTTATGCTATGCGAAATGATGCGATGATGTTATGTTATGTGAGGTGGTGTTTATTCCGAAGATACACACACATCCCTGCAATAAAACACATAATCTTTTATAAGCCTCCCTTAGGAGCTTCTTCGCCTTTTACTTCAGCGGAATCAGCGTTTATTTTTCGCTGTAAGCCTCCCTTAGGAGCTTCTTCGCCTTTTACTTTCAGCGGTATTCGCGTTGACTTTTCGCGCTTCGCCTTTTACTTAGGCGGTATCAGCGTTGACTTTTCGCTGTAAGCTCTGCATTCCCTTTGGAACGACTTTGGAGCAGAAAACTTACACTGCACTCCCTCTGGAGCGGCTTTTTGTGACTTCGGCAAACTTACTCTGCGTTCCTTAGAACGACTTTGTGTTGCTTCGAAGAATTTTTGATAATTCGAAGGTCCTCTTTGTTATCTCGAATCTTTAAGCTTCAACAACTTAAGCCTGTGGAGAAAATATATTTTTCTTGTGGCAAACAACGAAACTATTACATGAAATCTAAACAATGTCCTTTATTACGCAGAAAATAAAACTGAATGAAAAAGACCTCTATCAAGGTAGGATATTTGTCAATAGATGTGCTTTGACTCTGGCACAGTGCTGTTGACTGTGCGAGCTTCGGACTGTTCTCTGAAGTCCCTTTGGCGTGGAGCATATTGGCTCCCTTCTGGCTGCTGGCCTTGTTGCATCGGTGGTGGAGGCGGAGGCTGTTGCTAGGAAGCTTGAGGTTGGTTCGCCGAAGCAACAGAAACTGCAGGGTGGTTGCCTACATATTCTGGGATGTAAGGCGAATGATACGAAGCAGTGTGCATGACCTGCTTCGGCTGAGCCTGTTGTGCTGCTGCTTCGGCTATTTCCTTTTGCTTCTGGATGGTAACATGGCACATCCTGGTGGTATGACCTTTGTTCTCACCACAGAATAAGCAAAAGATTCTTCTCGGTTGATCGCCAAATCTTCCGCCGAAGCCCCTGGCGCCTCTGCCTCTCGGAGCTGGTGGTCAGAAGGAGCCTTGCTGTTGCCCCGAAGTCTGTGAGGAGCACTGTGGCCTCTGCTGTTGGCTCCCCCTATCATCATTTTGGGTAGAGTTATGAATTGATCTAACGTGCCTCGGATAGAACCTCCCTCCGAAGCCCCTGGTCATTTCAGAAAACCTGAAAGCCTCCTCCCTTCTTTGGCGAAAATCATTATCGGCCCGAATGTACTCGTCCATCTTCTGGAGCAGCTTCTCCAAAGTTTGAGGAGGCTTCCTAGCGAAGTATTGAGCTGAAGGTCCTGGCCGAAGCCCCTTGATCATGGCCTCAATGACAATTTCATTGGGCACTGTTGGTGCCTGTGCCCTCAAACGCAAGAACCTCTGGACGTACGCCTGAAGGTATTCTTCGTGATCCTGGGTGCACTGGAATAGAGCTTGAGCAGTGACCGGCTTCGTCTGAAACCCTTGGAAGCTGGTTAACAGCAAGTCCTTCAGCTTTTGCCACGAAGTGATCGTTCCTGGTCGAAGGGAGGAGTACCAGGTTTGAGCAACACTCCTGACAGCCATAACAAAAGATTTGGCCATGACTGCAGCATTGCCACCATACGAAGATACTGTTGCTTCGTAGCTCATCAAAAACTGCTTCGGGTCTGAGTGGCCATCAAATATGGGAAGTTGAGGCGGCTTGTAGGACGGAGGCCAAGGTGTAGCCTGCAGCTCAGCGGACAGAGGAGAAGCATCATCAAAAACAAAATTCCCATGATGGAAATTGTCATACCAGTCATCTTCATTGAGGAAACCCTCCTGATGAAGGTCTTGGTGCTGAGGCCTTCGATGTTGCTCATCCTGAGTAAGATGACGAACTTCCTCAGAGGCTTCGTCTATCTGCCTTTGTAGTTCAGCTAGCCTGGCCATCTTTTCCTTCTTCCTCTGCACCTGTTGGTGAAGCATCTCCATGTCTCTGATTTCTTGGCCTATCTCATCCTCTGGTGGTGTCGGGCTAACAACCTTCCTTTTCTGGCTTCGGGCCTCCCGAAGAGAGACAGTCTCCTGATTGTGGTCCAGCGGTTGAAGAGCTGCAGTGCCAGTTGCTGAAGCTTTCTTCGGCGCCATAGCGAAGGTTTATGATCGCCGAAGGTGTTCAGAAAACTCAAAGAGTGGAAGTGAGTTCACCGGAGGTGGGCGCCAATGTTGGGGACTTGTTCTCAAATGCTATGAATTAAGAACAAGACAACACAGAAAATGTTAATTGATAAAGTCCTTCGTCCTTCGAAGCATTATTTCCCTTAGGATATAATGGTTTTTGGACGAAGGTTATGAAGGACGTACCTTCATAAACATAGCATATGATGACGAAGAACGAATCATAAAGAATACGAAGGATTACATAGATAATTATATCTTATTATCAATTTATTATTATTGCAGAGAAATAGAAATAATATCGAATTACAAATGTACCTTCAACTTGGAAGGGAATGAAAATACAAGTGTGACGCAAAAGTAAATGCCAAATCAGCGTGAACAGTACGTGGGTACTGTTCACCTATTTATAGGCACGGGACACAGCCCATACAAAATTACATTCATGCCCTTTACATTTGATAATAATTCTATAGTAATCCACCGAGGTCTAAATAGCCTTTTCATCTTTAAGTCGGTTTCATTTTCTGCTACCACGCCGAAGCTTTCCCGCTCACATCTTCGGCGCTGTATCAACCTTCGTATTGTTTTGGGCTTCTCCTACTGTGATACCGACTCGAGTCCGAAGATACCTGTTCACATATTATACTCCAGAAATACTGTTAAATCCTGTTTTTGAGGACCTTCGTAAGCCGAAGGTCCCCAACAGCATGCGACTACTACCTCTCCGATTGTTCCGATGGTAGCCGCAGCTTCGGCGACGAGGACTGTGGCCCAAGTCGTGAATGTTTCCACATCGATCTAGGGGGCCCCGGCGAAGGCAACCATCTTGGTATGTGAAAGTCGCCTAGAGGGGGGTGAATAGGGCGAAACTAAAATTTACAAAGTTAATCACAACTACAAGCCGGGTTAGCGTTAGAAATATAATTGAGTCCGCGAGAGAGGGTGCAAAACAAATCGCAAGCAAATAAGGAAGTGAGACACAAGGATTTGTTTTACCGAGGTTCGGTTTTCGCAAACCTACTCCCCGTTGAGGAGGCCACAAAGGCCGAGTCTTTTTCAACCCCTTCCCTCTCTCAAACGATCCCTCGGATCGAGTGAGCTTTCTCTTCTCAAATCAACCGGGAACAAAACTTCCCCGCAAGGACCACCACACAATTGGTGTCTCTTGCCTTGGTTACAATTGAGTATTGATCACAAGAAAGAATGAGAAAGAAGAAAGCAATCCAAGCGCAAGAGCTCAAAAGAACACAACAAATCACTCTCACTAGTCACTAATGCTTTTGTGGAATTGGGAGAGGATTTGATCACTTGGGTGTGTCTTGTATTGAATGCCTAGCTCTTGTAAGTGGTTGGAAGTGTGAAAACTTGGATTACTTGAATGTGGGGTGGTTGGGGGTATTTATAACCCCAACCACCAAACTAGCCGTTTGGTGGGGCTGTCTGTCGCATGCTGCACCGGACAGTCCGATGCACACTGGACAGTGTCCGGTGCGCCAGCCACGTCACCAGGCCGTTGGGTTCCGACCGTTGGAGCTCTGACCGCTGGGCCCGCTAGGATGTCCGGTGGTACATCGGACATGCACTGTAGGTTGTCCGGTGCGCCACTTCGCGCGTGCCTGACTTCTGCGCGCTCTGGCGCGCATTTAATGCTCCTGCAGGTGACCGTTGGCGCGAAGTAGCCGTTGCTCCGCTGGCTCACCGGACAGTCCGGTGCACACCGGACAGTCCGGTGCACACCGGACCGGACATGTCCGGTGAATTATAGCGGAGCGAATTCCCGAAGCTGGCGAGTTCCAGAGTCGCTCTTCTTTGGGGCACCGGACACTGTCCGGTGTACACCGGACAGTCCGGTGAATTATAGCGGAGCGCCTCTGGATTTTCCCGAAGGTGAGGAGTTCAGCGTGAAGTCCCCTGGTGCACCGGACACTGTCCGGTGGTGCACCGGACATTCCGGTGCGCCAGACCAGGGCACACTTCGGTTATCCCTTTGCTCTCTTTGTTGAACCCAATTCTTGGTCTTTTTATTGGCTAAGTGTGAACCTTTGGCACCTGTATAACTTATACACTAGAGCAGACTAGTTAGTCCAATTATTTGTGTTGGGAAATTCAACCACCAAAATCAATTAGGAACTAGGTGTAAGCCTAATTCCCTTTCAATCTCCCCCTTTTTGGTGATTGATGCCAACACAAACCAAAGCAAATATAGAAGTGCATAATTGAACTAGTTTGCATAATGTAAGTGCAAAGGTTGCTTGGAATTGAGCCAATATAATTACTTATAAGATGCGCATGGATTGTTTCTTCATTTTTAACATTTTGGACCACGCTTGCACCACATGTTTTGTTTTTGCAAATTCTTTTGTAAATCCTTTTCAAAGTTCTTTTGCAAATAGTCAAAGGTAAATGAATGAGATTTTGCGAAGCATTTTCAAGATTTGAAATTTTCTCCCCCTGTTTCAAATGCTTTTCCTTTGACTAAACAAAACTCCCCCTAAATGAAATCCTCCTCTTAGTGTTCAAGAGGGTTTTAGGATATTGATTATGAAAATACTATTCTCTCCCCCTTTTTGATCACAAGGAGATACCAAATTGAAAAATCATACCAATTATAAAACTCTTTTTAAAGTTAGGTGGTGGTGCGGTCCTTTTGCTTTGGGCTAATACTCTCTCCCCCTTTGGTATGAATCGCCAAAAACGGAGTCATTAGAGCCCTCGAAGTAACTTTCTCCCCTTTGGTAAAATAAAATATGAGTGAAGATTATACCAAAGTAGGAGAGATGCTCTCTCCCCCAAAGATGGAGAGTTGCGGAGCGACGGTGAAGGATGAGTTACGGAGTGGAAGCCTTTGTCTTCGCCGAAGACTCCAATTTCCTTTCAATACACCTATGACTTGGTTTGAAATAGACTTGAAAACACATTAGTCATAGCATATGAAAGAGACATGATCAAAGGTATATAAAAGAGCTATGTGTGCAAATTAACAAAAGAAGTTCCTAGAATCAAGAATATTTAGCTCATGCCTAAGTTTGTTAAAAGTTTGTTCATCAAGAGGCTTGGTAAAGATATCGGCTAATTGATCTTTAGTGTTAATATAAGAAATCTCGATATCTCCCTTTTGTTGGTGATCCCTTAGAAAATGATACTGAATGGCTATGTGTTTAGTGCGGCTATGCTCAACGGGATTATCCGCCATGCGGATTGCACTCTCATTATCACATAGAAGAGGAAATTTGGTTAATTTGTACCCATAGTCCCTAAGGGTTTGCCTCATCCAAAGTAGTTGCGTGCAACAATGGCCTGCGGAAATGTACTCGGCTTCGGCGGTAGAAAGAGCTACGAAATTTTGCTTCTTTGAAGCCCAAGACACCAAGGATCTTCCCAAGAACTGGCAAGTTCCCGATGTGCTCTTTCTATTAATTTTACACCCCGCCCAATCGACATCTGAATAACCAATCAAATCAAAAGTGGATCCCCTAGGATACCAAAGCCCAAACTTAGGAGTATAAACTAAATATCTCAAGATTCGTTTTACGGCCGTAAGGTGAGCTTCCTTAGGGTCGGCTTGAAATCTTGCACACATGCATACGGAAAGCATAATATCCGGTCAAGATGCACATAAATATAGTAAAGAACCTATCATCGACCGATATACCTTTTGATCGACGGATTTACCTCCTTCGTCGAGGTCGAGATGCCCATTGGTTCCCATGGGTGTCTTGATGGGTTTGGCATCCTTCATCCCAAACTTGCTTAGAATATCTTGAGTATACTTCGTTTGAATTAGGAAGGTGCTCTCTTGGAGTTGCTTCACTTGAAATCCTAAGAAATACTTCAACTCCCCCATCATAGACATCTCGAATTTTTGTGTCATGATCCTACTAAATTCTTCACATGTAGACTCGTTAGTAGACCCAAATATAATATCATCAACATAAATTTGGCATACAAACAAGTCATTTTCAAGAGTTTTAATGAAGAGTGTAGGATCGGCCTTTCCGACTTTGAATCCATTAGTGATAAGGAAATCTCTAAGGCATTCATACCATGCTCTTGGGGCTTGCTTGAGCCCATAAAGCGCCTTAGAGAGTTTATACACATGGTTAGGGTACTCACTATCTTCAAAGCCGGGAGGTTGCTCAACATAGACCTCTTCCTTGATTGGTCCATTGAGGAAGGCACTTTTCACGTCCATTTGATAAAGCTTAAAGCCATGGTAAGTAGCATAGGCTAATAACATTCGAATTGACTCAAGCCTAGCTACGGGTGCATAGGTTTCACCGAAATCCAAACCTTCGACTTGGGAGTATCCCTTGGCCACAAGTCGTGCTTTGTTCCTTGTCACCACACCATGCTCGTCTTGCTTGTTGCGGAACACCCATTTGGTTCCTACAACATTTTGATTAGGACGTGGAACCAAATGCCATACCTCATTCCTCGTGAAGTTGTTGAGCTCCTCTTGCATTGCCACCACCCAATCCGAATCTTGAAGTGCTTCCTCTACCCTGTGTGGCTCAATAGAGGAAACAAAAGAGTAATGTTCACAAAAATGTGCAACACGAGATCTAGTAGTTACCCCCTTATGAATGTCGCCGAGGATGGTGTTGACGGGGTGATCTTCTTGGATTGCTTGGTGGACTCTTGGGTGTGGCGGCCTTGGTTCTTCATCCTCCTTGTCTTGATCATTTGCATCTCCCCCTTGATCATTGCCGTCATCTTGAGGTGGCTCATTTGCTTGATCTTCTCCTTCATCAACTTGAGCCTCATCCTCATTTTGAGTTGGTGGAGATGCTTGCGTGGAGGAGGATGGTTGATCTTGTGCATTTGGAGGCTCTTCGGATTCTTTAGGACACACATCCCCAATGGACATGTTCCTTAGCGCTATGCACGGAGCCTCTTCATCACCTATCTCATCAAGATCAACTTGCTCTACTTGAGAGCCGTTAGTCTCATCAAACACAACGTCACAAGAAACTTCAACTTGTCCAGAGGACTTGTTAAAGACTCTATATGCCCTTGTGTTTGAATCATATCCTAGTAAAAAGCCTTCTACAGTCTTAGGAGCAAATTTAGATTTTCTGCCTCTTTTAACAAGTATAAAGCATTTGCTACCAAAGACTCTAAAATATGAAATATTGGGCTTTTTACCGGTTAGGAGTTCGTATGATGTCTTCTTGAGGATTCGGTGTAGATACAACCGGTTGATGGCATAGCAGGCGGTGTTGACCGCCTCGGCCCAAAACTGATCCGAAGTCTTGTACTCATCAAGCATGGTTCTTGCCATGTCCAATAGAGTTCTATTCTTCCTCTCCACTACACCATTTTGTTGTGGCGTGTAGGGAGAGGAGAACTCATGCTTGATGCCCTCCTCCTCAAGGAAGCCTTCAATTTGAGAGTTCTTGAACTCCGTCCCGTTGTCGCTTCTAATTTTCTTGATCCTTAAGTCGAACTCGTTTTGAGCCTGTCTCAAGAATCCCTTTAAGGTTTCTTGGGTGTGAGATTTTTCCTGCAAAAAGAACACCCAAGTGAAGCGAGAATAATCATCCACAATAACTAGACAGTACTTACTCCCGCCGATGCTTATGTAAGCAATCGGGCCGAATAGATCCATGTGTAAGAGCTCCAGTGGCCTGTCAGTCGTCATGATGTTCTTGTGTGGATGATGGGCACCAACTTGCTTCCCTGCTTGGCATGCGCTACAAATCCTGTCTTTCTCAAAATGAACATTTGTTAATCCTAAAATGTGTTCTCCCTTTAGAAGTTTATGAAGATTCTTCATTCCAACATGTGCTAGTCGGCGATGCCAGAGCCAGCCCATGTTAGTCTTAGCAATTAAGCATGTGTCGAGTTCAGCTCTATCAAAATCTACCAAGTATAGCTGACCCTCTAACACTCCCTTAAATGCTATTGAATCATCACTTCTTCTAAAGACAGTGACACCTACATCAGTGAATAGACAGTTGTAGCCCATTTGACATAATTGAGATACAGAAAACAAATTGTAATCTAAAGAATCTACAAGAAAAACATTGGAAATAGAATGGTCAGGAGATATAGCAATTTTACCCAATCCTTTGACCAAACCTAGATTTCCATCCCCGAATGTGATAGCTCGTTGGGGATCTTGGTTTTTCTCGTAGGAGGAGAACATTTTCTTCTCCCTTGTCATGTGGTTTGTGCACCCGCTGTCGATTATCCAACTTGAGCCCCCGGATGCATAAACCTACAAAACATGTTTAGTTCTTGACTTTAGGTACCCAAATGGTTTTGGGTCCTTTGGCATTAGATACAAGAACTTTGGGTACCCAAACACAAGTCTTTGATCCCTTGTGTTTGCCCCCAACATACTTGGCAACTACCTTGCCGGATTTGTTAGTTAAAACATATGATGCATCAAGAGTTTTAAATGAAATGTCATGATCACTTGATGCATTAGGAATTTTCTTCTTAGGCAACTTAGCACGGGTTGGTTGCCTAGAACTAGATGTCTCACCCTTATACATAAAAGCATGGTTAGGGCCAGAGTGAGACTTCCTAGAATGAATTCTCCTAATTTTGCTCTCAGGATAACCGGCAGGGTACAAAATGTAACCCTCGTTATCTTGAGGCATAGGAGCCTTGCCCTTAACAAAGTTGGACAATTTCTTAGGAGGGGCATTAATTTTGACATTGCCTCCCTGTTGGAAGTCAATGCCATCCTTAATGCCAGGGCGTCTCCCTCTATATAGCATGCTTCTAGCAAATTTAAAATTTTCATTCTCTAAGTCATGCTCGGCAATTGTAGCATCTAATTTTGCTATATGATCATTTTGTTGTTTAATTAAAGCCATGTGATCATGAATAGCATCAATGTTAACATCTCTACATCTAGTGCAAATAGTAACATGTTCAACAATAGATGTAGAGGGTTTGCAAGAATTAAGTTCAACAATCTTAGAACGCAATATATCATTTTTATCTCTAAGATCGGAAATAGTAACATTGCAAACATCAAGATCTTTAGCCTTAGCAAGCAATTTTTCATTTTCATTTTTAAGGCTAGCAAGAGAAATGTTCAATTCTTCAATCTTAGCAAGCAAATCATCATTATTATTTCTAAGATTGGGTATTGAAACATTACAAGCAATAGAATCAACCTTAGCTAACAAATTAGTATTCTCATTTCTAAGGTTGTCTATAGTCTCATGGCAAGTGCTTAGTTCACTAGATAAATTTTCACATTTTTCAACTTCTAGAGAATAAGCATTTTTAACTTTAACATGCTTTTTGTTTTCCTTGATTAGGAAGTCTTCTTAGGAGTCCAAGAGGTCATCCTTCTCATGGATGGCACTAATTAATTCATTTAATTTCTCTTTTTGTTGCATGTTTAAGTTGGCAAAAAGGGTACGCAAATTATCTTCCTCATCACTAGCATTATCATCACTAGAGGACTCATATCTAGTGGAGGATTTGGATTTAACCTTCTTCTTTTTGCCGTCCTTTGCCATGAGGCACTTGTGGCCGACGTTGGGGAAGAGAAGTCCCTTAGTGACGGCGATGTTGGCGGCGTCCTCGTCGTTGGAGGAGTCGCTAGAGCTTTCGTCGGAGTCCCACTCGCAGCAAACATGGGCATCGCCGCCCTTCTTTTAGTACCTCTTCTTCTCCTTTCTTCTCCCCTTTTTGTCATCGCCCCTGTCACTGTCACTAGAAATAGGACATTTTGCAATAAAGTGACCGGGCTTACCACACTTGTAGCAAACCTTCTTGGAGCGGGGCTTGTATTCTTTCCCCCTCCTTTGCTTGAGGATTTGGCGAAAGCTTTTGATGACAAGCGCCATTTCTTCGTTGTCGAGCTTGGAGGCGTCGATGGGTGTTCTACTCGGTGTAGACTCCTCCTTCTTCTCTTCCGTCGCGTTGAATGCGACCGGTTGAGCTTTGGACGTAGAAGGACCGTCAAGCTCGTTGATCTTCCGTGAGCTCTTGATCATAAATTCAAAGCTCACAAAATTCCCGATTACTTCCTCGGGAGTCATTCGTGTATATCTAGGATTGCCACGAATTAATTGTACTTGAGTAGGGTTAAGGAAAATAAGAGATCTTAGAATAACCTTAACCACCTCGTGGTCATCCCACTTTTTGCTCCCGAGGTTGCGCACTTGATTCACCAAGATCTTGAGCCGGTTGTACATATCTTGAGGCTCCTCCCCTTGGTGAAGACGAAAGCGACTGTAATATCCCAAAAAAATGTTGACCAAAAGTTAATCTCCGGTGCGTGGATGAGGTAAAGGGTTGTGGGCCATTGGATGCAAAGATAGAAGTCATCTGAGGCATCGTTTCTTTCTCCCACAAAAACCCTAGGTGGCCACCCCTTTTTTTTCCCTTCACCCCCCTCTTGGCCGCCACCCCCTTTTTCTCCCCCTTGGCTGGACGCCCCCTCCCCCTATGGCAGCCATCCTCCATTGCTTCCTCCCCCAAGATCTCCTCCTACGCAGCAAGGATCGAGAAAAGGAGGGGCACGTTGAATTGAAGAGGAAGAGAGGATCAAGGAGATGTTCTTCCCCATCTCCTCTTGAAGATTTTTTGGGGAAACCCTAGGTATGGATGAGATCCTTGTTCCTCCCTGTAATTATAGGCTTTTGGAGGTTGTAGATCATGGGAATTAAAGGATTAGAGGTTGGATTTGATGTGGGGTTAGGTTTTGATCTCGAATTTAGTTTTCTGCAGAATGGCAGATTCGACAGTTTCTGTTCATGCCAGTTTTCCGTGGTCTTAGTGGCCTCAAAAAAATAAAAAGTCTATGTATGAGTCGTAGATAATTTGTAGATCTTTCCGTGGCCGTGAAGAACACCTCAATCGGAGATCCGACCAGAGAGTTATTGCAGTTTTACTATAGCAGTTTTTCAGTCTCATAATTCTGTGCAGAATCTGTTCTCTTAAGATTTAGGCAATTTTATCAACAGAATTAAACTGTGGGTTGGTAAAAGAAGTTGTAGATAATTTTATAAGCTTTCCAGATTGTTAAAGAGTGCATTCATATGATTTGTGAAACTCCAGTTATGTTTGTTTTACTGTGGCTGTTCCTGTTTACCTGACAAAAATGAGTGGGTCTGTTCACTGGTGGGTTTCATCTAGTAAATGGCTGAATTGGCTCTTCCAACTATGGAGACTTTTGTAGAGGGATAAAAGTTCTTACTTCCAGCAGAATTTCATAATTTTTGGTTCAGCAGTTTTGGAGATATCGAATTTTAAAGTTAACCATACTGCTGTCTAAAACAGATTCAGTCAGGTATCTTGTCAGATGTTTTAGAACTTGTAGATGGCAGAATTTAATTATCTATTGAATACTGAAGTTGTAGAGTATTTTGTGTAGATACTCCTAGAGTATTTGTTTGATATCACCGCTGTTTTAATTTTAAAGATACAAAATTAACAAACAGC
This sequence comes from Zea mays, assembly GCF_902167145.1. NCBI lineage: Eukaryota > Viridiplantae > Streptophyta > Magnoliopsida > Poales > Poaceae > Zea > Zea mays. The sequence continues at coordinate 271,856,595 of NC_050096.1, read as the reverse complement.
GTTGCTGCTGTATGGCATGTGGTTCAGGGTGGGAGTCTTTCCACTGGGTCTTGGTTTCAAGTGCAGGAGTGTTTTGTTGATTGATGACAAATGTTTGTAAAATATTTGTACTAAGTTTTATGCCCACTAGCAGGTGGCTACACTCCAGATCATGTCTAGTACATTTCTTCTTCTTCGATGAAGGCAAGTGAATGTAGCGGTGGTTGCTTCCGTTCTGACCTGTTATTTCTATCGCCTACACTCTAATATTCAGAAGTATCAGATTCTTTCATAATTGGACTCTATGGTGATGCTTTACTTGCTTGCATTATACTGATGCTCAATCATATATTGATGATGATTATGATTTGAGTATGACTCATGAGATTAATTCACACCCCTGAAGGTAAATGAAGTATTATTTGAGGTTGGTATTGTATCTGAAGGTAAATGAAGTATTATTTGAGGTTTGTGTTGTATCTGAAGGAAGTGAAGTTTATTGATAAATGTAGCATGCCATATACATTGCATGACTCATTTGCATATGAAGTTTTGTCGTGACCTATGGTCCGACCGTACCGGTACAACTTAGCATCGTACGTTGCCCGAGAAGGGGTACGATGCGGCTTCATACCCTTAGAGGTATGAAGGCAGAGGACATATGCATTGCATTCATATGCATTCATTGAAGTGATATTTGCAGATGATGTGGTTTTATACTCTCAGAGGTATGAAGATAGAGTACCTACACATTGCATTCCTATGCATACATTGAAGTGATATTTGCAGGTATTGTTGACGCGGGGAGGTGTTATAGAACCTATTGTGGTTGTTCGAGGAAATGAGATGATATTGGTTATATTGGGACTACTAAGTTCTATATCTACAAGTATTTCTGATCTTGATTGTGATTCTTTTAAAATGTTGATTAATTCAATTTGTGGTTTAAATATCTCGTCAGAACAATTAGCTTGCTGAGATGTTTCATCTCACTCTTGCATTACTCAATGCAGGTGCTTGTTGCTCATCAAGGGGAGTGGGAAGTAGCAGCACATCCACCTTCACTCTCATAATAATGCTGCCCAGACACAGTCATGATTTAATTAGAAACTTCTTGTCAAAGGATGTTTGTTTTTAACTAGTCGTGCACACTGATTAATTCAGTTCATGTTGTTATGGTTGTCTTCCCATTGCTAGCAGATTATTAATGTCTTTTATGTTTTCTTATCATGATACCTATTTATACTTTGTTGCATCCCCGTTTATGCAATTTTCAAAGGAGATGATGTCGAAATTTTATATATGAATGTTAGATGTGTAGTTTAGTAGCATTCTGGGGTGTTTGTGGATCCCGGGGTGTTATAGTTGGTATCAAAGCATAGGCTTTAGATTCTTGGCAATTTGAAGATAAATTTGACACACTTGCACATATAGGAAGGGTATGGGTTCAAATATCTTTGATATATATTAATGTCTTTGGAGTGCAGATGACAATAATTTCACCCCTCCCTATTCCTTTACGGTGATGTGGTAAGTCGTTTATGACTTAATGCCTAATAATTTATCTCTAAATCTTTATATTGTTTTATTAATGCGATTGATATCGCTGGTCTTTTGAGAGATTGAAGTTGTTATTATGCTTGTGATATACAAGTATGTCTATGTTGTTTACACCATGTTTTCCATGGTTGAGTTTTATTACAATAATATTGTTATATATGCTTGATTGAGGATGTTTCTAAGAGGAGTGTGAATTGCGTGTTTTGGGTTACAAGGTAACCATCAATTTGAATTTAAGTTGTTGAGCGGTTGGTGGATAGTTCCAACTATCTTTGCAAAGAATGATTGTTTATGTCGAGAAACCAGTTCTGAAAGAAATGAATGTTGGTACTTTTATATGAATTTTGGGGGAAGTCTTTACCTAGCTAGAATGGCTTACATGTCTCTCTTCTATTGTGTGTTTTAGTAGCCACAAAGCCTAGATGTGGTTTAAAGTGGTTGCATGTTAGTCATGCTAGTTGTAGAATAAACCTTTGATTTTCTGGATCCATTGATTATGTATTAATATATGGAGGATCAGATGGTTCTCTCTCCGATGCATGCTTGTGGAGCCATTGTTGGACCACCTATCTATTGGTTTGAATGAAGCCAGTGCCTAGCCTAGAGTTTGTTGTGTGTGGTTAGTCACCTATTCGTAAATGATGTGGTTTTTACATCAGCTTGAGATGTTTGTCAAATGTGTGAAGGATTACGGGGTTATTATTGACCTTGTATGTCTGGTACTTTGAGTGCATCGTATGATAGAATGAAATGTAAGTTTCTGAACTACAGTAGATGAAGACTTATATTATGTGTAGGTTATCCTTACTAGTTGGATATTTTTCTTAGTTGAGATGTTGAATGAAGTATAGTGACATTGGTTAACCAAGTATTGTGTTGTTGTGCTGTCAGTGCTCTTTGTGGAGCTTTTGGCATTTCTTCGATGAAATGTGCCGCGCAGAATATTATTGGCTTCTTGTTGGCTTTATTGCTCCATTAGTTCTGTGGATTTTCTCCCTTTTGTGGGGTGCAAAGAATGTTAGATTACATGATTATCTTTTCATGATGGCAAGAATAAGGTTTAGGAAGATTAGGATTTTTGTTTCAATACAACTACTTGTTTCATGGTGCTTTAAGGTGAGGTGTTTGATCTTCTTATACATTCGTCGGGTGTAGATGTTTCACCATTTAATTAAAATTAATGGTTGAAGTTGGTAAGGGTTGTGCTTGGTGCATATTACCCCTTCATAAAAGAGTGTTGTCTTAAGACATTGATGTTGATGTATAGCTGCATCCAAATTTGATGGTGTGAAATTGGAGTGTTGATTGCAACTATGACATGCTTTGAGCTTCATTACATGTTGTTTCATGCTTGATGTCAGGTCGTGTAGTTTCCTTAGACAATTAGTCCAAGGTAGAAGTTCTTGTGTTAATTAAGACCAATAATGGACCCATGTTTTGAATTGTGGTGCTATATGGGGTACCTTGGGTGTTTTGCTTGGAGTGGCCGAATTCGAGGTCGAATTCTTTTTAAGCGGGGTAGAGTGTAATATCCCAAAAAAAATGTTGACCAAAAGTTAATCTCCGGTGCGTGGATGAGGTAAAGGGTTGTGGGCCATTGGATGCAAAGATAGAAGTCATCTGAGGCATCGTTTCTTTCTCCCACAAAAACCCTAGGTGGCCACCCCTTTTTTTTCCCTTCACCCCCCTCTTGGCCGCCACCCCCTTTTTCTCCCCCTTGGCTGGACGCCCCCTCCCCCTATGGCAGCCATCCTCCATTGCTTCCTCCCCCAAGATCTCCTCCTACGCAGCAAGGATCGAGAAAAGGAGGGGCACGTTGAATTGAAGAGGAAGAGAGGATCAAGGAGATGTTCTTCCCCATCTCCTCTTGAAGATTTCTTGGGGAAACCCTAGGTATGGATGAGATCCTTGTTCCTCCCTGTAATTATAGGCTTTTGGAGGTTGTAGATCATGGGAATTAAAGGATTAGAGGTTGGATTTGATGTGGGGTTAGGTTTTGATCTCGAATTTAGTTTTCTGCAGAATGGCAGATTCGACAGTTTCTGTTCATGCCAGTTTTCCGTGGTCTTAGTGGCCTCAAAAAAATAAAAAGTCTATGTATGAGTCGTAGATAATTTGTAGATCTTTCCGTGGCCGTGAAGAACACCTCAATCGGAGATCCGACCAGAGAGTTATTGCAGTTTTACTATAGCAGTTTTTCAGTCTCATAATTCTGTGCAGAATCTGTTCTCTTAAGATTTAGGCAATTTTATCAACAGAATTAAACTGTGGGTTGGTAAAAGAAGTTGTAGATAATTTTATAAGCTTTCCAGATTGTTAAAGAGTGCATTCATATGATTTGTGAAACTCCAGTTATGTTTGTTTTACTGTGGCTGTTCCTGTTTACCTGACAAAAATGAGTGGGTCTGTTCACTGGTGGGTTTCATCTAGTAAATGGCCGAATTGGCTCTTCCAACTATGGAGACTTTTGTAGAGGGATAAAAGTTCTTACTTCCAGCAGAATTTCATAATTTTTGGTTCAGCAGTTTTGGAGATATCGAATTTTAAAGTTAACCATACTGCTGTCTAAAACAGATTCAGTCAGGTATCTTGTCAGATGTTTTAGAACTTGTAGATGGCAGAATTTAATTATCTATTGAATACTGAAGTTGTAGAGTATTTTGTGTAGATACTCCTAGAGTATTTGTTTGATATCACCGCTGTTTTAATTTTAAAGATACAAAATTAACAAACAGCGTTGCTGCTGTATGGCATGTGGTTCAGGGTGGGAGTCTTTCCACTGGGTCTTGGTTTCAAGTGCAGGAGTGTTTTGTTGATTGATGGCAAATGTTTGTAAAATATTTGTACTAAGTTTTATGCCCACTAGCAGGTGGCTACACTCCAGATCATGTCTAGTACATTTCTTCTTCTTCGATGAAGGCAAGTGAATGTAGCGGTGGTTGCTTCCGTTCTGACCTGTTATTTCTATCGCCTACACTCTAATATTCAGAAGTGTCAGATTCTTTCATAATTGGACTCTATGGTGATGCTTTACTTGCTTGCATTATACTGATGCTCAATCATATATTGATGATGATTATGATTTGAGTATGACTCATGAGATTAATTCACACCCCTGAAGGTAAATGAAGTATTATTTGAGGTTGGTATTGTATCTGAAGGTAAATGAAGTATTATTTGAGGTTTGTGTTGTATCTGAAGGAAGTGAAGTTTATTGATAAATGTAGCATGCCATATACATTGCATGACTCATTTGCATATGAAGTTTTGTCGTGACCTATGGTCCGACCGTACCGGTACAACTTAGCATCGTACGTTGCCCGAGAAGGGGTACGATGCGGCTTCATACCCTTAGAGGTATGAAGGCAGAGGACATATGCATTGCATTCATATGCATTCATTGAAGTGATATTTGCAGATGATGTGGTTTTATACTCTCAGAGGTATGAAGATAGAGTACCTACACATTGCATTCCTATGCATACATTGAAGTGATATTTGCAGGTATTGTTGACGCGGGGAGGTGTTATAGAACCTATTGTGGTTGTTCGAGGAAATGAGATGATATTGGTTATATTGGGACTACTAAGTTCTATATCTACAAGTATTTCTGATCTTGATTGTGATTCTTTTAAAATGTTGATTAATTCAATTTGTGGTTTAAATATCTCGTCAGAACAATTAGCTTGCTGAGATGTTTCATCTCACTCTTGCATTACTCAATGCAGGTGCTTGTTGCTCATCAAGGGGAGTGGGAAGTAGCAGCACATCCACCTTCACTCTCATAATAATGCTGCCCAGACACAGTCATGATTTAATTAGAAACTTCTTGTCAAAGGATGTTTGTTTTTAACTAGTCGTGCACACTGATTAATTCAGTTCATGTTGTTATGGTTGTCTTCCCATTGCTAGCAGATTATTAATGTCTTTTATGTTTTCTTATCATGATACCTATTTATACTTTGTTGCATCCCCGTTTATGCAATTTTCAAAGGAGATGATGTCGAAATTTTATATATGAATGTTAGATGTGTAGTTTAGTAGCATTCTGGGGTGTTTGTGGATCCCGGGGTGTTACAGCGACCGAGCTCCCCCTCGATCGTTTCCCGCTTGGTGATTTTGGTGAGTTCATCACCCTCGTGCGCGGTCTTGAGCACGTCCCAAACTTCCTTGGCGCTCTTTAATCCTTGCACCTTGTTGTACTCCTCCCTACTTAGAGAGGCGAGGAGTATGGTTGTGGCTTGGGAGTTGAAGTGCTCGATTTGGGCCACTTCGTCCTCATCATAATCCTCATCCCCTACGGATGGTACCTGTGCTCCAAACTCAACAACATTCCATATACTTTTGTGGAGTGAGGTTAGGTGATATTTCATTAAATCACTCCACCTAGCATAATCTTCACCATCAAAGGTTGGCGGTTTGCCTAATGGAACGGAAAGTAATGGAGTATGTCTAGAAGTACGAGGATAGTGTAAGGGGATCTTACTAAACTTTTTGCGCTCATGGCGCTTAGAAGTTTCGGAGGGCGCGTCGGAGCCGGAGGTAGATGGCGATGAGGTGTCAGTCTCGTAGTAGACCACCTTCCTCATCTTCTTTTTCTTGTCCCCACTCCGATGCGACTTGTGGGAAGAAGCTTTCTTCTCCTTCCCCTTTCCCTTTTTCCGGGACTCTTCCGATGAAGCCTTCCCGTGGCTTGTAGTGGGCTTTTTGTCGGTCTCCATCTCCTTCTTGGCGTGATCTCCTGACATCACTTCGAGCGGTTAGGCTCTAATGAAGCACCGGGTTCTGATACCAATTGAAAGTCGCCTAGAGGGGGGGTGAATAGAGCGAAACTGAAATTTACAAAGTTAATCATAACTACAAGTCGGGTTAGCGTTAGAAATATAATTGAGTCCGCGAGAGAGGGTGCAAAACAAATTGCAAGCAAATAAGGAAGTGAGACACAAGGATTTGTTTTACCGAGGTTCGGTTCTCGCAAACCTACTCCCCGTTGAGGAGGCCACAAAGGCCGGGTCTTTTTCAACCCCTTCCCTCTCTCAAACGGTCCCTCGGACCGAGTGAGCTTTCTCTTCTCAAATCAACCGGGAACAAAACTTCCCCGCAAGGACCACCACACAATTGGTGTCTCTTGCCTTGGTTACAATTGAGTATTGATCACAAGAAAGAATGAGAAAGAAGAAAGCAATCCAAGCGCAAGAGCTCAAAAGAACACGACAAATCACTCTCACTAGTTGATAGTCGCCTAGAGGGGGGGGGGTGAATAGGGCGAAACTAAAATTTACAAATATAAACACAACTACAAGCCGGGTTAGCGTTAGAAATAAGAAACGAGTCCGCAAGAGAGGGTGCAAAACAAATCGCAAGCAAATGAAGAGTGTGACACACGGATTTGTTTTACCGAGGTTCGGTTCTCGCAAACCTACTCCCCGTTGAGGAGGCCACAAAGGCCGGGTCTCTTTCAACCCTTCCCTCTCTCAAACGGTCCCTTGGACCGAGTGAGCTTTTCTTCTCAAATCAAAGCCGGGAATAAAACTTCCCCGCAAGGGCCACCACACAATTGGTGCCTCTTGCCTTGATTACAATTGAGTGTTGATCACAAGAGCAAGTGAGAAAGAAAAGAAGCAATCCAAGCGCAAGAGCTCAAAAGAACACTGCAAATCTCTCTCGCTAATCACTAAAGCCTTTTGTGGAATTGGAGAGGATTTGATCTCTTTGGTGTGTCTAGAATTGAATGCCTAGCTCTTGTAAGTGGTTGAGAAGTGGAAAACTTGGATGCCATGAATGTGGGGGTGGTTGGGGTATTTATAGCCCCAACCACCAAACTTGACCGTTGGTGGAGGCTGTCTGTTCGATGGCACACCGGACAGTCCGGTGCACACCGGACATGTCCGGTGCCCCAGCCACGTCACCAATGCCGTTGGATTCTGACCGTTGGAGCTCCTGACTTGTGGGCCCGCCTGGATGTCCGGTGCACACCGGACATGTACTGTTCCATGTCCGGTGCGCCAGTATGGGCGCGCCTGCCTTCTGCGCGCGCTGCGCGCGCATTAAATGCATCGCAGGTAGCCGTTGGCGCCGAAATAGCCGTTGCTCCGAGGATGCACCGGACAGTCCGGTGCACACCGGACATGTCCGGTGAATTATAGCGGAGCGGCTGCTGCGCGTTCCCGAGGCTGGCGAGTTCCGGAGGCCGCGCTTCCTTGGAGCACCGGACACTGTCCGGTGTACACCGAACAGTCCGGTGAATTATAGCGCGCCGGCCTGAGAAATTCCCGAAGGTAGCGAGTTCGAGTTGGAGTCCTCTGGTGCACCGGACACTGTCCGGTGTACACCGGACAGTCCGGTGCCTCCAGACCAGAGGTGCCTTCGGTTGACTCTTTGCTCCTTTGTTGAATCCAAAACTTGATCTTTTTATTGGCTGAGTGTGAACCTTTTACACCTGTATAATCTATACACTTGAGCAAACTAGTTAGTCCAATTATTTGTGTTGGGCAATTCAACCACCAAAATTAATTAGGGACTAGGTGTAAGCCTAATTCCCTTTCATTCTCCCCCTTTTTGGTGATTGATGCCAACACCAACCAAAGCAAATATAGAAGTGCATAACTGAACTAGTTTGCATAATGTAAGTGTAAATGTTGCTTGGAATTGAGCCAATCTAAATACTTACAAGATATGCATGGATCGTTTCTTTCTTATTTAACATTTTGGACCACGCTTGCACCACATGTTTTGTTTTTGCAAACTCTTTTGTAAATCCTTTTCAAAGTTCTTTTGCAAATAGTCAAAGGTAAGTGAATAAGATTTTGAGAAGCACTTTCAAGATTTGAAATTTTCTCCCCCTGTTTCAAATGCTTTTCCTTTGACTAAACAAAACTCCCCCTAAATGAGATCCTCCTCTTAGTGTTCAAGAGGGTTTTGATATATCATTTTTGAAATACTACTTTCTCCCCCTTTTGAACACAATAGGATACTAATTGATAATATTCTTGGAAACACGAAGTTTTTGAAATTGGTGGTGGTGCGGTCCTTTTGCTTTGGGCTCATACTCTCTCCCCCTTTGGCATGAATCGCCAAAAACGGAATCATTAGAGCCCTAAATGTGCTATCTTCCCCTTTGGTCATAAATAAATGAGTTAAGATTATACCAAAGACGAAGTCCTTTTGCTCTCTCCCCCAAAGATGGAGAGTCTCTTGGAGCGACGGCGAAGGATGAGTTACGGAGTGGAAGCCTTTGTCTTCGCCGAAGACTCCAATTCCCTTTCAATACACCTATGACTTTGTTTGAAATAGACTTGAAAAACACATTAGTCATAACATATGAAAAAGACATGATCAAAGGTATATAGAAGAGCAATGTGTGCAATTTAACAAAAGAAGTTCCTAGAATCAAGAATATTGAGCTCATGCCTAAGTTTGTTAAAAGATTGTTCATCAAGAGGCTTGGTAAAGATATCGGCTAATTGATCTTTAGTATTAATGTATGAAATCTCGATATCTCCCTTTTGTTGGTGATCCCTAAGAAAATGATACCGAATGGCTATGTGTTTAGTGCGACTATGCTCGACGGGATTATCCGCCATCTTGATTGCACTCTCATTATCACATAGCAAAGGAACTTTGGTTAATTTGTAACCGTAGTCCCACAGGGTTTGCCTCATCCAAAGCAATTGCGCGCAACAATGGCCTGCGGCAATGTACTCGGCTTCGGCGGTGGAAAGAGCGACTGAGTTTTGCTTCTTTGAGGCCCAAGACACCAAGGATCTTCCCAAGAACTGGAAAGTCCCCGATGTGCTCTTCCTATTGATTTTGCACCCCGCCCAATCGGCATCCGAATATCCAATCAAATCAAATGTGGATCCCCTAGGATACCAAAGCCCAAACTTAGGAGTATAAGCCAAATATCTCAAGATTCGTTTTACGGCCGTAAGGTGAGCTTCCTTAGGGTCGGCTTGGAATCTTGCACACATGCATACGGAAAGCATAATATCCGGTCGAGATGCACAGAAATATAGCAAAGAACCTATCATCGACCGGTATACCTTTTGATCCACGGACTTACCTCTCGTGTCGAGGTCGAGATGCCCATTGGTTCCCATGGGTGTCTTGATGGGCTTGGCATCCTTCATCCCAAACTTGTTTAGAATGTCTTGAGTGTACTTCGTTTGGCTAATGAAGGTGCCCTCTTGGAGTTGTTTCACTTGGAATCCTAAGAAATACTTCAGCTCCCCCATCATAGACATCTCGAATTTCTGTGTCATAATCCTACTAAACTCTTCACATGTAGACTCGTTAGTAGACCCAAATATAATATCATCAACATAAATTTGGCATACAAACAAGTCATTTTCAAGAGTTTTAGTAAAGAGTGTAGGATCGGCCTTTCCGACTTTGAAGCCATTAGCAATAAGGAAATCTCTAAGGCATTCATACCATGCTCTTGGGGCTTGCTTGAGCCCATAAAGCGCCTTAGAGAGCTTATAGACATGGTTAGGGTACTCACTGTCTTCAAAGCCGGGAGGTTGCTCAACATAGACCTCTTCCTTGATTGGTCCATTGAGGAAGGCACTTTTCATGTCCATTTGATAAAGCTTAAAGCCATGGTAAGTAGCATAGGCTAATAATATGCGAATTGACTCAAGCCTAGCTACGGGTGCATAGGTTTCACCGAAATCCAAACCTTCGACTTGGGAGTATCCCTTGGCCACAAGTCGAGCTTTGTTCCTTGTCCCCACACCATGCTCATCTTGCTTGTTGCGGAAGACCCATTTGGTTCCTACAACATTTTGATTAGGACGTGGAACTAAATGCCATACCTCATTTCTAGTGAAGTTGTTGAGCTCCTCTTGCATCGCCACCACCCAATCCGAATCTTGGAGTGCTTCCTCTACCCTGTGTGGCTCAATAGAGGAAACAAAAGAGTAATGCTCACAAAAATGTGCAACACGAGATCTAGTAGTTACCCCCTTATGAATGTCGCCGAGGATGGTGTCGACGGGGTGATCTCGTTGGATTGCTTGGTGGACTCTTGGGTGTGGCGGTCTTTGTTCTTCATCCTCCTTGTCTTGATCATTTGCATCTCCCCCTTGATCATTGCCGTCATCTTGAGGTGGCTCATTTGCTTGATCTTCTACTTCATCAACTTGAGCCTCATCCTCATTTTGAGTTGGTGGAGATGCTTGCGTGGAGGAGGATGGTTGATCTTGTGCATTTGGAGGCTCTTTGGATTCCTTAGGACACACATCCCCAATGGACATGTTCCTTAGCGCGATGCATGGAGCCTGTTCTTCACCTATCTCATCAAGATCAACTTGCTCTACTTGAGAGCCGTTAGTTTCATCAAACACAACGTCACAAGAAACTTCAACTAGTCCTGAGGACTTGTTAAAGACTCTATATGCCCTTGTGTTTGAATCATATCCTAGTAAAAAGCCTTCTACAGTTTTAGGAGCAAATTTAGATTTTCTACTTCTCTTAACAAGAATAAAGCATTTGCTACCAAAAACTCTAAAATATGAAATATTGGGCTTTTTACCGGTTAGGAGTTCATATGATGTCTTCTTGAGGATTCGGTGAAGATATAACCGGTTGATGGCGTAGCAGGCGGTGTTCACCGCCTTGGCCCAAAACCGATCCGGTGTCTTGTACTCATCAAGCATGGTTCTTGCCATGTCTAATAGAGTTCGATTCTTCCTCTCCACTACACCATTTTGTTGTGGGGTGTAGGGAGAAGAGAATTCATGCTTGATGCCTTCCTCCTCAAGAAAGCCTTCGATTTGAGAGTTCTTGAACTCCGTCCCGTTGTCGCTTCTTATTTTCTTGATCCTTAAGCTGAACTCATTTTGAGCTCGTCTCAAGAATCCCTTTAAGATCTCTTGGGTTTGAGATTTTTCCTGCAAAAAGAATACCCAAGTGAAGCGAGAATAATCATCCACTATTACAAGACAATACTTACTCCCGCCGATGCTTATGTAAGCAATCGGGCCGAATAGATCCATGTGGAGTAGCTCAAGCGGCCTATCGGTCGTCATGATGTTCTTGTGTGGATGATGGGCACCAACTTGCTTTCCTGCTTGACATGCGCTACAAACCCTGTCTTTCTCAAAATGAACATTTGTAAGTCCTAAAATGTGTTCTCCCTTTAGAAGCTTGTGAAGATTCTTCATCCCAACATGGGCGAGTCGGCGGTGCCAGAGCCAACCCATGTTAGTCTTAGCAATTAAGCATGTGTCGAGTTCAGCTCTATCAAAATCTACTAAGTATAGCTGACCCTCTAACACACCCTTAAATGCTATTGAATCATCACTTCTTTTAAAGACAGTGACACCTATATCAGTGAATAGACAGTTGTAGCCCATTTTGCATAATTGAGATACAGAAAGCAAATTGTAATCTAATGAATCTACAAGAAAAACATTGGAAATAGAATGGTCAGGAGATATAGCAATTTTACCCAATCCTTTGACCAAACCTTGATTTCCATCCCCGAATGTGATAGCTCATTGGGGATCTTGGTTTTTTTCATAGGAGGAGAACATTTTCTTCTCCCCGGTCATGTGGTTTGTGCACCCGCTGTCGATGATCCAACTTGAGCCCCCGGATGCATAAACCTACAAAACAAGTTTAGTTCTTGACTTTAGGTACCCAAATGGTTTTGGGTCCTTTGGCATTAGACACAAGAACTTTGGGTACCCAAACACAAGTCTTTGACCCCTTGTGCTTGCCCCCAACATATTTGGCAACTATCTTGCCGGATTTGTTAGTCAACACATAAGATGCATCAAAAGTTTTAAATGAAATGTCATGATCATTTGATGCATTTGGAATTTTCTTCTTAGGCAACTTAGCACGGGTTGGTTGCCTAGAGCTAGATGTCTCACTCTTATACATAAAAGCATGGTTAGAACTAGAGTGAGACTTCCTAGAGTGAATTCTCCTAATCTTGCTCTCGGGATAACCGGCAGGGTACAAAATGTAACCCTCGTTATCCTGAGACATGGGAGCCTTGCCCTTTACAAAATTAGACAATTTTTTAGGAGGGGCACTAAGTTTGACATTGTCTCCCCTTTGGAAGCCAATGCCATCCTTGATGCCAGGGCGTCTCCCATTATAGAGCATACTTCTAGCAAATTTAATTTTTTCATTCTCCAAGTTATGCTCGGCAATTTTAGCATCTAATTTTGCTATATGATCATTTTGTTGTTTAATTAAAGCCATGTGATCATGAATAGCATTAATATCAACATCTCTACATCTAATACAAATAGAAGTGTGCTCAACGGTAGATGTAGAGGGTTTGCAAGATTTTAGTTCTACAACCTTAGCATGCAATATTTCATTTTTACTTCTAAGGTCGGAAATAGTAGCATTGCAAACATCAAAATCTTTAGCCTTAGCAAGCAAGTTTTCATTTTTATTTCTAAGGCTAGCAAGAGATAAGTTTAATTTTTCAATCCTAGCAAGCAAATCATCATTAACATCTCTAGGATTGGAAGTTGAACTATTACAAACATGAGAATCAACCTTAGCTAACAAATTAGCATTTTCATTTCTAAGGTTGTCTATTGTCTCATGGCAAGTACTTAGCTCACTAGATAATTTTTCACATTTCTCAATTTCTAGAGCATAAGCATTTTTAACCTTAACATGCTTCTTATTTTCTTTAATAAGGAAGTCCTCTTGGGTGTCCAAGAGTTCATCCTTTTCATGAATGGCACTAATCAATTCATTGAGTTTCTCTTTTTGTTGCATGTTGAGGTTGGCAAAAAGGGTACGCAAATTATCTTCCTCATCACTAGCATTATCATCACTAGAGGATTCATATCTAGTGGAGGATTTAGATTTAACCTTCTTTTTGCCGTCCTTTGCCATGAGGCACTTGTGGCCGACGTTTGGGAAGAGGAGTCCCTTGGTGACGGCGATGTTGGCGGCGTCCTCGTCGTCGGAGGAGTCGCTTGAGCTTTCGTCGGAGTCCCACTCCCGACAAACATGGGCATCACCGCCCTTCTTCTTGTAGTACCTCTTCTTCTTCTTTCTTCTCCCCTTCTTGTCGTCGCCCCTGTCACTATCACTTGATAATGGACATTTAGCTATAAAGTGACCGGGCTTACCACACTTGTAGCAAACCTTCTTGGAGCGGGACTTGTAGTCTTTCCCTCTCCTTTGCTTGAGGATTTGGCGGAAGCTCTTGATGACGAGCGCCATTTCCTCATTGTCGAGTTTGGAGGCGTCTATTGGTTGTCGACTTGGTGTAGATTCCTCCTTCTTTTCCTCCGTTGCCTTGAATGCGACGGGTAGAGCTTCGGATGTGGAGGGATCATCAAGCTCGTTGATCTTCCTCGAGCCTTCGATCATGCACTCAAAACTTACAAAATTCCCGATAACTTCCTCGGGGGTCATTTTAGTATATCTAGGATTACCACGAATTAATTGAACTTGAGTGGGGTTAAGGAAAATGAGAGATCTTAGAATAACCTTAACCATTTCGTGGTCGTCCCACTTCTTGCTCCCGAGGTTGCACACTTGGTTCACCAAGGTCTTGATCCAGTTGTACATGTGTTGTGGCTCTTCCCCTTTGCGAAGCCGGAACCGACCGAGCTCCCCCTCGATCGTTTCCCGCTTGGTGATCTTTGTGAGCTCATCTCCCTCGTGCGCGGTTTTGAGCACATCCCAAACCTCCTTGGCGCTCTTCAACCCTTGCACTTTGTTATACTCCTCTCTACTTAGAGAGGCGAGGAGTATTGTTGTCGCTTGAGAGTTGAAGTGCTCGATTTGGGCAACCTCGTCCTTATCATAATCTTTATCCCCTACGGATGGTACCTGTGCACCAAACTCAACAACATCCCATATACTTTTGTGGAGTGAGGTTAGATGAAATCGCATTAAATCACTCCACCTAGCATAATCTTCACCATCAAATGTTGGTGGTTTGCCTAATGGGACGGAAAGTAAAGGTGTATGTCTAGAAATGCGAGGATAGTGTAGGGGAATCTTACTATACTTCTTGCGCTCCTGGCGCTTAGAAGTGACGGAAGCCGCGTCGGAGCCGGAGGTGGATGGCGATGAAGAATCGGTCTCGTAGTAGACCACTTTCCTCATCCTCTTTTTCTTGTCCCCACTCCGACGCGTCTTGTGAGAAGAGGATTTCTCCTTCTTCTCCTTGTGGTGTGAAGAAGACTTCTTCTCCTTCCCTTTGGAGGAGTTCTTCTTCTCCTTTCTCTTGGTGCGGGACTCTTCCGATGAAGTGCTCCCGTGGCTTGTAGTGGGCTTTTCGCCGGTCTCCATCTCCTTCTTGGCGTGATCTCCCGACATCACTTCGAGCGGTTAGGCTCTAATGAAGCACCGGGTTCTAATACCAATTGATAGTCGCCTAGAGGGGGGGGGGGGGTGAATAGGGCGAAACTGAAATTTACAAATATAAACACAACTACAAGCCGGATTAGCGTTAGAAATAAGAAACGAGTCTGCAAGAGAGGGTGCAAAACAAATCGCAAGCAAATGAAGAGTGTGACACGCGGATTTGTTTTACCGAGGTTCGGTTCTCGCAAACCTACTCCCCGTTGAGGAGGCCACAAAGGCCGGGTCTCTTTCAACCCTTCCCTCTCTCAAACGGTCCCTTGGACCGAGTGAGCTTTTCTTCTCAAATCAAAGCCGGGAATAAAACTTCCCCGCAAGGGCCACCACACAATTGGTGCCTCTTGCTTTGATTACAATTGAGTGTTGATCACAAGAGCAAGTGAGAAAGAAAAGAAGCAATCCAAGCGCAAGAGCTCAAAAGAACACTGCAAATCTCTCTCGCTAATCACTAAAGCCTTTTGTGGAATTGGAGAGGATTTGATCTCTTTGGTGTGTCTAGAATTGAATGCCTAGCTCTTGTAAGTGGTTGAGAAGTGGAAAACTTGGATGCCATGAATGTGGGGGTGGTTGGGGTATTTATAGCCCCAACCACCAAACTTGACCGTTGGTGGAGGCTGTCTGTTCGATGGCACACCGGACAGTCCGGTGCCCCAGCCACGTCACCAATGCCGTTGGATTCTGACCGTTGGAGCTCCTGACTTGTGGGCCCGCCTGGATGTCCGGTGCACACCGGACATGTACTGTTCCATGTCCGGTGCGCCAGTATGGGCGCGCCTGCCTTCTGCGCGCGCTGCGCGCGCATTAAATGCATCGCAGGTAGCCGTTGGCGCCGAAATAGCCGTTGCTCCGAGGATGCACCGGATAGTCCGGTGCACACCGGACATGTCCGGTGAATTATAGCGGAGCGGCTGCTGCGCGTTCCCGAGGCTGGCGAGTTCCGGAGGCCGCGCTTCCTTGGAGCACCGGACACTGTCCGATGTACACCGGACAGTCCGGTGAATTATAGCGCGCCGGCCTGAGAAATTCCCGAAGGTAGCGAGTTCGAGTTGGAGTCCTCTGGTGCACCGGACACTGTCCGGTGGTGCACCGGACACTGTCCGGTGTACACCGGACAGTCCGGTGCCTCCAGACCAGAGGTGCCTTTGGTTGACTCTTTGCTCCTTTGTTGAATCCAAAACTTGATCTTTTTATTGGCTGAGTGTGAACCTTTTACACCTGTATAATCTATACACTTGAGCAAACTAGTTAGTCCAATTATTTGTGTTGGGCAATTCAACCACCAAAATTAATTAGGGACTAGGTGTAAGCCTAATTCCCTTTCACTAGTCACTAATGCTTTTGTGGAATTGGGAGAGGATTTGATCACTTGGGTGTGTCTTGTATTGAATGCCTAGCTCTTGTAAGTGGTTGGAAGTGTGAAAACTTGGATTACTTGAATGTGGGGTGGTTGGGGGTATTTATAACCCAACCACCAAACTAGCTGTTTGGTGGGGCTGTCTGTCGCATGGTGCACCGGACAGTCCGGTGCACACCGGACAGTGTCCGGTGCGCCAGCCACGTCACCAGGCCGTTGGGTTCCGACCGTTGGAGCTCTGACCGCTGGGCCCGCCAGGATGTCCGGTGGCACACCGGACATGCACTGTAGAGTGTCTGGTGCGCCACTTCGCGCGTGCCTGACTTCTGCGTGCTCTGGCGCGCATTTAATGCTCCTGCAGGTGACCGTTGGCACGAAGTAGCTGTTGCTCCGCTGGCTCACCGGACAGTCCGGTGCACACCGGACATGTCCGGTGAATTATAGCAGAGCGAATTCCTGAAGCTGGCGAGTTCCAGAGTCGCTCTTCCTTGGGGCACCGGACACTGTCCGGTGTACACCGGACAGTCCGGTGAATTATAGCGGAGCGCCTCGGGATTTTCCCGAAGGTGAGGAGTTCAGCGTGAAGTCCCCTGGTGCACCGGACACTGTCCGGTGGCACACCGGACAGTCTGGTGCGCCAAACCAGGACACACTTCGGTTATCCCTTTGCTCTCTTTGTTGAACCCAATTCTTGGTCTTTTTATTGGCTAAGTGTGAACCTTTGGCACCTGTATAACTTATACACTAGAGCAGACTAGTTAGTCCAATTATTTGTGTCGGGCAATTCAACCACCAAAATCAATTAGGAACTAGGTGTAAGCCTAATTCCCTTTCAGTATGCCGGAGAGCGGCGACCCCCCTAGGCCTTCGCCTCGCGTTGACATCCTTCGAGAGCTAGCTGTGGTCCCAGTTCCTGTGGGGGGTCAGGACGCACAGCTCGAGCAAATCCGCGAGATGCAGGCCAGGCTCGACGAGGGAGCAGGAACACTTGAGCAGTTCCGGCGGAACATCGGGCAGGAATGGGCAGACCAAGCTCCGGCCGGAGAAGCGCGTCATCTACCCCAGGGCATCCAGCACCGCATTACCGACGACGTCAGGGCAAGGCCGCCATCGGCTTCCAGTGGGGTTTGCTAGAACCTGGCAGCAGCAGCAATACTACTCTGCGCGATACCGGAACCATCGACCACCGAAGGGCGGCGTATCCAGGGAGAGCTCAAGAATCTCCTGGAGGATGCCGCGGTCCGACGGGCCGAAAGCTCTGCCTCCCGAAGGCAGGGGTACCCCTCGGAGCATCGCGCTGTGACTTCCCGATTCGTGCGAGAAGCCTCGGTCCACACCGGGCGCACGCGCAACACGGCGCCTGCGGCCCCGGGTCGCCTCGGCAACGAGCACCACCACCGCAACCGTCGAGCCCACCTCGACGAGAGGGTGCGCCGAGGCTACCACCCCAGGCGTGGGGGACGCTACGACAGCGGGGAGGATCGGAGCCCCTCGCCCGAACCACCCGGTCCACAGGCTTTCAGCCGGGCCATACGACGGGCGCCGTTCCCGACCCGGTTCCGAACCCCGACTACCATCACAAAGTACTCGGGGGAGACGAGGCCGGAACTGTGGCTCGCGGACTACCGACTGGTCTGCCAGCTGGGTGGAACGGACGATGACAACCTCATCATCCGCAACCTCCCCCTGTTCCTCTCCGACACCGCTCGAGCCTGGCTGGAGCATCTGCCTCTGGGGCAGATCTCCAACTGGGACGACCTGGTCCAAGCCTTCGCTGGCAACTTCCAGGGCACGTACGTGCGCCCTGGGAACTCCTGGGATCTCCGAAGCTGCCGCCAGCAGCTGGGAGAGTCTCTCCGGGACTACATCCGGTGATTCTCAAAGCAGCGCACCGAGCTGCCCAACGTCACCTATTCGGACGTCATCGGCGTGTTCCTCGCCGGCACCACCTGCCGCGACCTAGTGAGCAAGCTGGGTCGCAAGACCCCCACCAGGGCGAGGGAGCTGATGGACATCGCCACCAAGTTCGCCTCTAGCCAGGAGGCGGTTGAGGCCATCTTCCGAAAGGACAAGCAGCCCCAGGACCACCAGCCGGAAGACGTCCCCGAGGCGTCCGCTCAGCGCGACACCAAGAAGAAGAACAAGAAGAAGTCGCGAGTGAAACGCGACGCCACCGACGCGGACCTTGTCGCCGCCGCTGAGTACAAGAACCCTCAGAAACCTCCTGGAGGTGCCAATCTCTTCGATAAGATGCTCAAAGAGTCGTGCCCCTATCATCAGGGGCCCGTCAAGCACACCCTTGAGGAGTGCGTCATGCTTCGGCGCCACTTTCACAAGGCCGGGCCACCGGCGGAAGGTGGTCGGGCCCACAACAACGACAAGAAGGAGGATCACAAGGCAGAGGAGTTCCCCGAGGTCCACGACTGCTTCATGATCTACGATGGGCAAGCGGCGAACGCCTCGGCTCGGCACCGCAAGCAAGAGCGTCGGGAGGTCTGCTCGATAAAGGTGGCGGCGCCAGTCTACCTAGACTGGTCCGACAAGCCCATCACCTTCGACCAGGGCGACCACCCCGACCGCGTGCCGAGCCTAGGGAAATATTCGCTCGTTGTCGACCCCGTCATCGGCAACGTCAGGCTCACCAAGGTCCTCATGGATAGAGGCAACAGCTTCAACATCATCTACGCCGAGACCCTCGGGCTCCTGCAGATCGATCTGTCCTCGATCCGGGCTGGCGCGGCGCCTTTTCACGGGATCATCCCCGGGAAACGCGTCCAACCCCTCGGACACCTCAATCTGCCCGTCTGCTTCGGGACTCCCTCCAACTTTCGAAGGGAAACCCTCACGTTCGAGGTGGTCGGGTTCCGAGGAACCTACCACGCAGTACTGGGGAGGCCATGCTATGCCAAGTTCATGGTCGTCCCCAACTACACCTACCTCAAGCTCAAAATGTTGGGCCCCAACGGGGTCATCACCGTCGGCCCCACGTACCGACACACGTACGAATGCGACGTGGAGTGCGTGGAGTACGCTGAGGCCCTCATCGCCGACCTGGAGAGACTCTCCAAGGAGGCGCCAGATGCGAAGCGCCACGCTGGCAACTTCGAGCCAGCAGAGACGGTTAAGTCCGTCCCTCTCGACCCCAGCAACGACGCCTCCAAGCAGATCCGGATCGGCTCCAAGCTCGACCCCAAATAGGAAGTTGTGCTCGTCGACTTTCTCCGCGCAAACGCCGAAGTTTTCGCGTGGAGTCCCTCGGACATGCCTGGCATACCGAGGGATGTCGCCGAGCACTCGCTGGATATCCGAGTTGGATCCCGACCCGTGAAGCAGCCTCTGCGCCGATTCGACGAAGAAAAGCGCAGAGCCATAGGCGAGGAGATCCACAAGCTGATGGCCACAGGGTTCATCAAAGAGGTATTCCATCCCGAATGGCTTGCCAACCCTGTGCTTGTGAGAAAGAAAAGAGGGAAATGGCGGATGTGTGTAGACTACACTTGTCTAAACAAAGCATGTCCGAAGGTTCCCTACCCTCTGCCTCGCATCGACCAAATCGTGGATTCCACTGCTGGGTGCGAAACCCTGTCTTTCCTCGATGCCTACTCAGGGTATCACCAAATCAGGATGAAAGAGTCCGACCAGCTCGCGACTTCTTTCATCACGCCCTTTGGCATGTACTGCTACGTTACTATGCCATTTGGTTTGAGGAATGTGGGTGCGACGTACCAAAGGTGCATGAACCACGTGTTTGGCGAACACATTGGTCGGACCGTCGAGGCTTACGTCGATGACATCGTAGTCAAGACGAGGAAAGCCTCCGACCACCTCTCCGACCTTGAAACGACATTCAAGTGTCTCAAGGCGAAAGGCGTGAAACTCAATCCCAAGAAGTGCGTCTTTGGAGTCCCCCGAGGCATGCTCTTGGGGTTCATCGTCTCCAAGCGGGGCATCGAGGCCAACCTGGAGAAAATCGCGGCCGTCACCAACATGGGGCCCATCAAGGACTTGAAAGGCGTACAAAGGGTCATGGGATGCCTTGCAGCTCTGAGCCGCTTC
Organism: Zea mays; assembly: GCF_902167145.1. Taxonomy (NCBI): domain Eukaryota; kingdom Viridiplantae; phylum Streptophyta; class Magnoliopsida; order Poales; family Poaceae; genus Zea; species Zea mays. The sequence goes on along the minus strand of NC_050096.1, from coordinate 271,836,290 downwards.
ATCTCGCGCCTCGGCGAAAGAGGTCTACCTCTGTACCGCCTCTTAAGAAAGACCGAGTGCTTCACTTGGACCCCTGAGTCCGAGGAAGCCCTCGGGAACCTGAAGGCGCCCCTTACGAACGCACCCATCCTGGTGCCTCCCGCTGCCGGAGAAGCCCTCTTGATCTACGTCGCCGCTACCACTCAGGTGGTCAGCGCCGCGATCGTGGTCGAAAGACGAGAAGAAGGGCATGCATTGCCCGTCTAGAGGCCGGTCTACTTCATCAGTGAGGTACTATCCGAGACCAAGATCCGCTACCCACAAATTCAGAAGCTGCTGTACGCGGTGATTCTGACGCGGCGGAAGTTGCGACACTACTTCGAGTCTCATCCGGTGACTGTGGTGTCATCCTTCCCCCTGGGGGAGATCATCCAGTGCCGAGAGGCCTCGGGTAGGATTGCAAAGTGGGCGGTGGAAATCATGGGCGAGACAATCTCGTTCGCCCCTCGGAAGGCCATCAAGTCCCAAGTCTTGGCGGACTTTGTGGCTGAATGGGTCGACACCCAGCTCCCGGCAGCTTCGATCCAACTGGAACTCTGGACCATGTTTTTCGACGGGTCGCTGATGAAAACACGGGCAGGCGCGGGCCTGCTCTTCATCTCGCCCCTCGGGAAGCACCTCCGCTACGTGCTGCGCCTCCATTTCCCGGCGTCCAACAACATGGCTGAGTACGAGGCTCTGGTCAACGGGTTGCGCATCGCCATCGAGCTAGGGGTCCGATGCCTCGACGCTCACGGTGACTCGCAGCTTGTCATCGACCAAGTCATGAAGAACTCCCAATGCCGTGACCCGAAGATGGAAGCCTACTGCGACGAGGTTCGGCGCCTGGAGGACAAGTTCTACGGGCTCGAGGTCAACCACGTCGACCGGCGGTACAACGAGACTGCGGATGAGCTGGCGAAGATAGCTTCGGCACGAACAACGGTTCCCCCGAACGTCTTCTCCTGGGACCTACATCAACCCTCAGTCAAGACAAACGACACGCCCGAGCCCGAGAAGGCCTTGGCCCGGCCCGAGGCACCCTCGGCCCCGCCCGAGGCACCCTCGGCTACCGAGGGTGAGGCTCTGCGCATCGAGGAAGAGCGGAATGGGGTCACGCCTAATCGAAACTGGCAGACCCCGTACCTGCAATATCTCCACCGAGGAGAGCTACCCCTCGACAGAGCCGAAGCTCGGCGACTGGCGCGGCGCGCCAAGTCATTCGTCTTGCTAGGTGACGAGAAGGAGCTCTACCACCGCAGCCATCCGGCATCCTCCAGCGATGCATATCCATCGCCGAAGGCCAGGAGCTCTTACAAGAAATACACTCGGGGGCTTGCGGTCATCACACAGCGCCTCGAGCCCTTGTTGGAAACGCTTTCCGACAAGGTTTCTACTGGCCGACGCCACTAGGATTGTACGCACCTGCCAAGGGTGTCAATTCTACGCGAAGCAGACCCACCTGCCCGCTCAGGCTCTGCAGACAATACCCATCACTTGGCCGTTTGCTGTGTGGGGTCTGGACCTCGTCGGTCCCTTGCAGAAGGCGCCCGGGGGCTACACGCACCTACTGGTCGCCATCGACAAATTCTCCAAGTGGATCGAGGTCCGACCCCTAAACAGCATCAGGTCCGAACAGGCGGTGGCATTCTTCACCAACATCATCCATCGCTTTGGGGTCCCGAACTCCATCATCACCGACAATGGCACCCAGTTCACCAGCAGAAAGTTCCTGGACTTCTGCGAGGATCACCACATCCGGGTGGATTGGGCCGCCGTGGCTCACCCCATGACGAATGGGCAAGTAGAGCGTGCTAACGACATGATTCTGCAAGGACTCAAGCCACGGATCTACAACGACCTCAACAAGTTCGGCAAGCGATGAATGAAGGAACTCCCCTCGGTGGTCTGGAGTCTGAGGACAATGCCGAGCCGAGCCACGGGCTTCACACCGTTCTTTCTAGTCTATGGGGCCGATGCCATCTTGCCCACAGACTTAGAATACGGTTCTCCGAGGACGAGGGCGTACGACGACCAAAGCAATCGAACCAACCGAGAAGACTCACTGGACCAGCTGGAAGAGGCTCGGGACATGGCCTTACTACTCTCGGCGCGGTATCAGCAGTCACTGCGACGCTACCACGCCCGAGGGGTTCGGTCCCGAGACCTCCAGGTGGGCGACTTGGTGCTTCGGCTGCGACAAGACGCCCGAGGGCGCCACAAGCTCACGCCTCCCTGGGAAGGGCCATTCATCATCGCCAAGATTTTGAAGCCCGGAACATACAAGCTGGCCAACAGTCAAGGCGAGGTCTACAGCAACGCTTGGAACATCCGACAGCTACGTCGCTTCTACCCTTAAGATGTTTTCAAGTCGTTCATACACCTCGTTTACATACGCCAATAAATTCTAACCATCAAGGAAGGGTCAGCCTTGCCTCGGCAAAGCCCGACCCTCCCTCGGGGGCTAGAAGGGGCGAACCCCCTCTGCGTCAAAATTTTCCTCGAAAAAAGTCTTCCATCAAAACGACTTTCGCGTCTCCCGGCTATATCAGTAACAGGACCCCAAGAAACGAATAAGGGTGCATGTAAGTGGCAAGGCCGACCGAGCCGAGGGACTCCTACGCCTCTGGGATACGGATACCTCACTCGTCGCCTACCGCGAAAAATAACTCTTACTTGGGTAAACAATCCTGCTACTGACAAACGAGTCCGGATACGCAAAACAGGAGGAAAAGAGACACAACCTTATATTATGATGATAAAGTGTTCGGGCCTCGGCGGCCGCAAAAGACACATATGCATTCAAAATAAACTGCTCCGGCAGAATCAGGCGTCGCCCGGAGAAGGAGTCGCGCCCTCGGCTTCGTCTCCACCCTCGGCGAGATCCGCCCCGGCCTCGAACGACGGCGCAAGCGGGAGGATCTCTGCTTCGAAGGTGGTCGCCAGCACCGCGCTTGGGTCCGCAACGGCCACGTCAAGCCTCTGGACTTCGGCTAGGACAGCTTCATCTTCGTCGGGAAGGCAATACCCCTCGCTGACCCGCTCCAGATCCACATCGTAGTGGGAAGCGAGCACGGCGAAGGCCCGCCTGACGCCGTGATGCAGCGCCTCGCGGAGTCTACCACGCGCATGGTCACCCAAGGCCTGCAGGCGACTCTGAGGGGAGCTTCCCGAGGGGACGTCGTCGAAACCAAAGACCTGGCAGAAGGCCGAGATGGCCTCGAACATGGCCGCGTGGTCGGCCTCCCTCTGCTCGGCCGCCTGGGCAAGTGCCTTGGTGGACTCATCGAGGGCAGACTCGAGCTCTGCAAACAGCCAAAGCAGAAGACTTCAAACACGAGTTGAGGAACGAAGCTGGATCAAAATCTTAAAACAGCCAAGACATACCTTTGGCTCGGGCACGCTGCTCCGAGGATGTGGCTTGGGCCACGGCTAGGTCTGCCGCAAGGGCTCCGGCCCGAGCAGACGCCTCGGCTAACTGGACTCCAAGAGCCTCAGACCGGCTTTCAGCCTTGGCGGCCCGACCCCGAGATTGGTCCCGCTCGCCGATGACCTGGCCAAGCTCCAACTGCTGCCGCTGCGCCTCTGCGCGTGCCGCCGCTGCCTCTGCTCCCAGATCGACACAGAGCAACCGAAGGTCCGCCACCTCGGCGCTCCGTTGGGAGAGGCGCTCGGTAGCCTCGGCAAGCATGGTCCTCAGGGACTGCAGCGAACCCTAGACATCGGCCTCGCGGCGGATGAACGACGACTTGGCGGCGCTCAGATCCGTCAGATCCTGAGGAAAGGAAGCGGGGCGTCACAAAGAATGCCTTGATCACATGAAAGGTATGCTTGAAATCATTACCTGGAGGATCTTGGGAACGTCTCTACAAGGGACCTCCAAGGTCGACCGAAGCGACCCCACCGTTGCCTCGGCACACTCACGAAGCCCGTCCCAAGACTGCTCCTCTCGCTCATCGTCAAGAACGAAGAGGGGATCCGAAGCCCCACTGGTCCAGAACCGGAGCGACTGACGCCGCCTGTCGGGACTGCGCCGCGCGGGGACGAGGTTGCCGCTCCCTAGGACGGGTCGCGGTTCTGCGCCCCCCTCCTCTGAGGCATCAAGTAGCGACGCCTCGGCCTTCTCAGCGTCGGCGGCGACGGGTGGCTCCACGGCCAGAATGACAACCACCTCGGCAGAAGCTGGTGCCAACGCCAGCAACGCGTCTGGTGGGCTCGAGGCCGCAGCCGCGCCAGCAGTCTCCCTCGGCACGACGGCCGCCTCGATGGAGGAGTCAGCCTCGGGAGCTCGCCCCACGGCAACTTGTGCCGCCTGGGCCCCCGCTTTGGGGCATCTTGTAAGAAGGCCAGCTGGCCGGCGAGGCCCGGTGCGGCACTGGCTGCAGAAGCCGGCGCCGTTTTGAGGGCCTTCCGGGGAGCCAGACCGGTCGAACCATGCCTCCGTTTGCTGGGAAGAAAAGGAAGAGCAGGATCAGGACACACAAAGGAGGAGCCAGGACGAAGATATCCTAAGATACTTACCCACTCCGCCACGATCAATCGTGCCTGTGGGGAGGTCTCTCGAGCCTCGATCCCCGAAGGTACCACCGAGGTCAGCCCCGCTGCCGGCTTCGGCACCGTCCTTGCCTTGGGCGCCCGAGGCACCAGAGGGACGGACTGCCCAGGCGCAGCCACGACGACCCGAGGATCACCCTCCTGCGCAGCCGGCACGTGCAACGGTTCTTGGGGAACAGGCGGCTCGGCCTGACTCCCCGGGGTCACCTCAACTACCTCGGCCAAGGGGTCAAGTACCCCCTCGGCCTGCCCCCGTTCTTCGGACCGGGACCCCGACGTCCTGGCCCCGGATACCGATGGCGCCAGCCCGCTCGGGGGCTGGCTCAACGACCCCTGGCCCAGCCTCAGATCCGGGCTGAGGCCGAGGCGGGCAGCCATGTCGTCGTCTTCATCATCATCTTCATCGTCGTCGTCGTCATCATCAGGCGTCTCCGGCGACGGCTCCCTCGGGAGCCCATCCCTCTCCTGCCGACGACGAAGCCTTTCCAAGGCATCCCGAGCCTTCTTCGCATCCTTCTTCTCCTTCCTCTTCTCCGCGGCGACCCTCCGCGCAGCTCGGTCTACCGCGTCCTCTGGGACCGGTGGCAGGGAAGGCTTGTGAAACCCCACCTCCTAGAGACGGACGAAAAGTCTCGGCTGTGAGAACCAAGGGCAATCCGACACAAGAAGGAAGAAGGAGCAGACACTCACCAGGGACACACACCCGCGATCGGGACACATCGAGAGCTGGGAAAAGGCGCCGGCGTCTAACTTCCCTACCGTGCCGGTGTAGGATTACGGGGAGGCTACGCTAGCGCAAAACAAAAATTTTCATCCCCATAATACCAAGAACTACTGCGGTTATAGGTCATGGAATTACCACTAGACGCGCAGAGCAGCGGAAGACGTCTCGATGTAGACGAACGCGTCGAGCAGTGTCGTGCAGTCGCCGGCGTCCTTCACGTCCTCGCACGGTTCGCCCAAGTGCTCCAGATGTAGCACCTCCGAGGTATCCACACGTACAGGGAGGAAGCGCCGCGTACCGAACTGCTAGGTTCGCGACGGCGGCTTGGCGAGGGCGAGAGGTGGGCGGCGGCTGTTAGTTCGCTGGTGGCGAATTAGGTTTTCCTTAACCGCGCCCCTGCCCCTCATTATATAGGCGTTATGGTGGGCTTCTGACGCCGAGGCCCATCATTAACCCTAAAGCCCAGTCTAATTTCGGATCTAATCCGAATTAGGCTTCCTTCCCCTTAAGTGTGTGACCCTATAGGTTCACGTACAAATAGACATAGCCCGAGTACTCTTACTTGGCCCAATAATTGACAGCGGCCTCTAGCAAGACATGTCAACTCCTATGTGTACGTAAAGATCATATCAGACGAACCATTGCAACATTACGTACATGCTGTTCCCTTTGTCTCACGATATTTGGTCTGGCTCTAAGCTGACCTCTCTTTCTCGATACTGTGAATTGGAATCCTTTCAATGGTTAACTCTTAACCCTAGCACGGCCATGCATTTCTTGATCCAATCACTCGAGGGGCCCAGAGATATCTCTCTCACAAAGAGAGGGACAAATTCCATCTTGACTGACCATGCCTCATAGCATGCTTCCTGACAAACCCAAAACTACCTTTATAACTACCCAGTTACGGGATAGCGTTTGATAGTCCCTAAGTAAGTCAATTCACATCTTGAGAACATGCGACAATCTCAGGTCTAAGGATACAGTATTCATGTTGCAAGAAGAGAACTATATTACAATATCTCACGTGGGTCGGTCCAGCCTCATGTCATACATGCGCCCACATTATTAGTTTAACATCTCCATGTTCATGACTTGTGAAATGTAGTCATCAACTAATACATGTGCTAGTCATCGACTCTGACTAGGGACATCATTTAGAATAACCATATAAGTAAAGAATCTCACAAACAATTCACATAATTGCTAATCAATACAAGGTGCCTTCCATGGATATTCAATTAAGCAATATATATATCATGGATACAAAGAAATATGCTCATCTCTATGATTATCTCTAGGGCATATTTCTAACAGTCTCCCACTTGCACTAGAGTTAATCTAGAAGATATCTAATACCCATAGATCTCACGTGTGCCTCATGCTTAGGTTGTGGAAGAGGTTTTGTCAAAGGATCAGCAACATTCAAATCCGTATGTATTTTGCATATCTTTATCTCACCCCGCCTAATGAATTCCCGTATGAGGTGAAACTTCCGCAGTACGTGTTTGTTTTTCTGGTGGTTCCTTGGCTCCTTAGCTTGCGCAATAGCCCCATTGTTGTCACAGTAGAGGTTCAATGGGCTAGATGCATTAGGAAACACACCAAGCTCGATGAGGAACTTTCTTATCCAAACACCTTCCTTCGCAGATTCAGAAGCTGCAATGTACTCGGCTTCTGTTGTAGAATCAGTCACAGTCTCCTGTTTGGAACTCTTCCAACTAACAGCACCACCATTTATTGTGAACACAAAACCTGATTGCGATTTTAACTCGTCTGGGTCAGTTTGGAAGCTAGCATCGGTGTAACCAGTTACAACGAGCTCCTCCTTACCCCCATATACCAGGAACATATCTTTAGTCCTTCTTAAGTACTTAAGAATGCCTTTTACCGCTGTCCAGTGATCCTCACCTGGATCAGCCTGGTACCTACTCGTAGCACTTATAGCGTATGAAACATCTGGGCGTGTACTTATCATGGCATACATGATTGATCCAATCGCTGAGGCGTATGGTACCTTACTCATGCGCTCCCGCTCATTAGCCGTCGCATGACATTGCATCTGGCTAAGGTGTTTACCATGTGACATAGGTATGAAACCTTTCTTGGACTGTTCCATGTTGAACCGTTTCAAAACCTTGTCAATGTACGTATCTTGACTTAATCCTATAAGCCTCTTCGACCTATCTCTATAGATCCTTATGCCCAAAATATATGCTGCTTCCCCTAAGTCCTTCATAGAAAAACTCTTTTTCAGTGAAGCCTTGACGGACTCCAGCATAGGAATGTCATTCCCAATCAATAATATGTCATCCACATACAAGATCAGAAATACAACAGCGCTCCCACTTTCCTTCTTGTAAACACAAGCTTCTTCTTCATTCTGATGAAAACCAAGCCCTTTGATCACTTCATCAAAACGAATGTTCCAACTCCGAGATGCTTGCTTCAACCCATAAATGGATTTCTGAAGTTTGCATATCTTTTCAGCATTGATCGGATCGACAAAACCCTCGGGCTGTATCATATACACGTCCTCATCTAGGTTTCCATTAAGGAAAGCTGTTTTGACATCCATCTGCCAAATCTCATAATCGAAATATGCGGCAATAGCTAGAATGATCCGAATAGATTTAAGCATCGCTACTAGCGAGAATGTCTCGTCATAGTCAACTCCTTGAACTTGTCGAAAACCCTTTGCAACAAGTCGAGCCTTATAGATGTGAACATTTCCATCCATGTCTTTCTTCTTCTTATAGATCCATTTGCATTCTATAGGTCTAACACCATCAGGCGGGTCAACCAAGTTCCAAACTTGATTTTCTCCCATGGAATCTATCTCGGATCTCATGGCGACATGCCATTTCTCGGAATCTGGGTCCATCATCGCTTCTGAATATGTTGCAGGTTCGTCGTTGTCTAACAACAACACTTCCCCATTGCCCAACAATAGCACTTCTCCTCGTGCCTCGCGAAGCCTTGCTGACCTTCGTGGTTGTGGTGGTGTTTCTCTTGCCATAGACGTCTCAACTTGTTCTGCTACATTAGCATCACTTGTTGAATCTTGTCCCACTGGCTCATCCTGAACTTCTTCAAGATACACCTTTTGTTTACTTTTCTCTCTTTTGAGAAACTCTTTCTCTAAGAACACACCGTTCCGGGCGACAAACACTTTGCCCTCTGACCGGTGGTAAAAGTAATATCCCAAAGTTTCCTTTGGATATCCCACGAACATGCACTTGTCCGATTTTGGAGTGAGTTTATCCAACTGTAGTCGCTTGACGTAAACCTCACAACCCCAAATCTTCAGAAAAGACAAGCTGGGAGTCTTCCCAGTCCACATCTCATATGGTGTCTTAACTACGGACTTAGACGGTACCCTATTTAGTGTGAAAGCTGCTGTTTCTAGAGCGTATCCCCAAAATGACAAAGGTAGGTCCGACTGGCTCATCATTGATCGAACCATATCCAATAAAGTCCGATTACGTCGCTCAGACACGCCATTCCTCTGAGGCGTTCCAGGCGGCGTAAGCTGTGGAACAATTCCACAACTCTTTAGATGATTGCTAAACTCATGACTCAAATATTCACCACCACGATCTGATCGCAGTGCTTTAATTTTCTTGCCACGCTGATTTTCTACTTCATTCTGAAACTCTTTGAACTTTTCTAAGGATTCAGACTTGTGTTTCATTAAGTAGACATACCCATATCTACTAAAATCATCAGTGAAGGTTATGAAGTATTGGAATCCTCCCCTAGCTGTCGTACTCATTGGTCCGCACACATCAGTATGTATGAGTTCCAATAAATCTAACGTCCTCTCCGGTAAACCCGTGAAGGGCGCCTTGGTCATCTTACCAAGTAAGCAAGCTTCACATGTCTCGTATGATTCAAAATCAAACGAAGTTAAAAGCCCATCAGAATGAAGCTTCTTCATGCGATTCTCACTTATATGACCCAAACGACAGTGCCACATGTAGGTAGGACTTAAATCATTAGGCCAAGGCCTTTTAGCACTAATATTACAGATAGGTGCATCATCAAGATTTAAAATGAATAACCCATTCATAATGGATGCAAAAGCCACAAACATGCCATTCTTAGAGATCACACAACCATTGTTTTCACCCGCAAATGAATAACCATCCTTCATCAAACATGAAGGAGACATAATGTTTCGACTCATACTAGGAACTAGATAACAATTATTTAACTCCAAAATAAATCCTGATGGGAGGTGGAGTTGCATCGTCCCGACGGTCAACGCAGCAACTCTTGCATTATTGCCTACCCGGAAATCAACTTCTCCTCTTTTCACGCTTCTACTTCTTATCATTCCCTGCATCGAATTGCAAATATGGGCAACCGATCCGGTATCAAATACCCAAGAATTAATATAAGAATCAGCAAGAAAAATTTCTGTAATGTGAATAGCAAGTGTACCTGCTGCGGCTGTACCCTTACCGCCGTGATCCTTAATAGAGGCCAAGTACTGCTTGCAATTCCTTTTCCAGTGACCAAGTTCTTTGCAATAAAAGCACTCTGCATCTGCAGCTGGTCCAGCCTTGGGCTTTTGATTTGGCTTGGATACTGTATCCTTTGCCTTGCCCTTCTTCTTTTGAGACTTACCCTTCTTCTTAAAGTTGGGTTTGTTTTGGACCGCCATCACATGGCCGCTGCTGCCAGCGCTTTTCTTTATGTCCCCTTCTGCTGTTTTCAGCATGCCACACAGTTCATTGAGGCCCCTCTCCGCCCCATGCATATGGTAGTTCGTGATGAAGTTTCCATAGCTGGGCGGAAGAGATGCCAAAATAAAATCAGTGGCCAACTCTTGGCTTATTGGGAAGCCTAGCTTCTCCAACCTCTGACTGTAACCAACCATTTTGATTACGTGTGGCCCAACTGCTGCGCCTTCTGCTAGCTTGCATTCCAGAAAGGCTTTGGACACATTGAACCTTTCAGTCCTAGCCTGAGTCTGGAACATATCCTTGAGCGCCACGATCATATCGTACACCTCATGGTTTGTCTCAAACTGCATCTGGAGCTCAGGCTCCATGCAAGCAAGCATTAGGCAACTCACTTCAAGATTAGCATCCATTGCTTTCTTGTAAGCGGTTTTAGCTGCAGCAGTTGCATTTTCACCAGGATCCTCTGGCAGTGGGGTGTCTAGAACGTCTTCCTTTTTTTCAGCCCTGAGAACAATTCTCAGGTTACGGATCCAATCCGTATAGTTTGTTCCATTTAACTTATCCTTTTCAAGAATCGATCGCAAAGTAAATGTTGGTGTGCTAGGTGCCATTTATCTACAACAAAATAATGCAAAATACTAAGACAAAAATATCCATGACAGAGTAAATCATATTAAACATTTAATAGTCTACTCCCACTAAAATCAATATCCCTCTATTGATACTTAGTGATTCAGAATCCACAACTAACAAGTCTACTAGTGAGCTTTAGCATCACCGCTAGAAGACAAGGTAGATCGGTAAGCAACTCCTTGCTAATCATATCATATATATGACTTCTGTTGTTGGGTGACATCTCTATGTCACGGCTCCCAACCTTATGCCTCAAAGTCCTTAACCATTAAGCTGACTTTGTTTAAGTTAACCAACCCTTTCTGCAGTTCGTATCCGATACAAACCTATCTAGTCAAGGAAAACTGGTGGCACCCTAATTTCATAGACCCACCACCAATTGTACAAGACTTATGATAGTGCAAGGTTTGGAGAGGCATTAAAGCTTAAACATTTATGAGGGATCGTCCTACTTTTAACATCGCACGCAAGGACATATATGCAATATAAACAAGTAGAACAATAAGAATGGCATTCACACAACAGTTGTGATTCGGTATGGCTTGCTGTCACATGGTGATCCCCATCTCCAATAATTTGTCCATCACGATGATCTCCATCTCCATGATATAGGTATGCCATCCTCCAGGTGATGAGTCCTTCAAGACCTATCTAACGTATGCTGGTAAACAAATTACATATACGCTTTGGATCATCACATGTTGACACGCAGGTCATTACATTAAATTTGGACAATACATGTGGCTCCAGCCGTATTGCCCTGGTCACGACACACAGGTCATGACTAATTTATTAACATGCATCACATACACATAATAGCCATACCGATCACATGTCCTGCAAAAACAGGTTAGACAAACACGTTTCTATACGTTCGCCACTACAGCAGATAGCCACGGCGGTCCCCCGCGGGTCTCAGGGCAGCGCCCTGAAAACCTCACAGGATTCCATGCATCGTATGCATGGAAATTCCACTGGAAATCTCATGCGGTTGATCAAATCAACCCAAATCCGAGACTTTCGACCCGAAGAAGATTACACTCATGACGTTGATCTGTTACATCAATCTGCTAGTTGTGTACGCAGTTAGCCCCGATGGTGATTCCAGCCGGTAGGGGCAAGTCGCGCACATAACAGAGAAGGACGAACTGATCTCTCCAGTCATATCCGATGTAATCGACTTCGACCCTTTATAACCAATTGATCTAATCAAACCGTGCATTAAGTAGATCCATCTCATGAACCTAGATCCAGACCTAAAACTACGCAGAACCTGCTCTGATACCACTGTAGGATTACGGGGAGGCTACGCTAGCGCAAAACAAAAATTTTCATCCCCATAATACCAAGAACTACTGCGGTTATAGGTCATGGAATTACCACTAGACGCGCAGAGCAGCGGAAGACGTCTCGATGTAGACGAACGCGTCGAGCAGTGCCGTGCAGTCGCCAGCGTCCTTCACGTCCTCGCACGGTTCGCCCAAGTGCTCCAGATGTAGCACCTCCGAGGTATCCACACGTACAGGGAGGAAGCGCCGCGTACCGAACTGCTAGGTTCGCGACGACGGCTTGGCGAGGGCGAGAGGTGGGCGGCGGCTGTTAGTTCGCTGGTGGCGAATTAGGTTTTCCTTAACCGCGCCCCCGCCCCTCATTATATAGGCGTTATGGTGGGCTTCTGACGCCGAGGCCCATCATTAACCCTAAAGCCCAGTCTAATTTCGGATCTAATCCGAATTAGGCTTCCTTCCCCTTAAGTGTGTGACCCTATAGGTTCACGTACAAATAGACATAGCCCGAGTACTCTTACTTGGCCCAATAATTGACAGCGGCCTCTAGCAAGACATGTCAACTCCTATGTGTACGTAAAGATCATATCAGACGAACCATTGCGACATTACGTACATGCTGTTCCCTTTGTCTCACGATATTTGGTCTGGCTCTAAGCTGACCTCTCTTTCTCGATACTGTGAATTGGAATCCTTTCAATGGTTAACTCTTAACCCTAGCACGGCCATGCATTTCTTGATCCAATCACTCGAGGGGCCCAGAGATATCTCTCTCACAAAGAGAGGGACAAATTCCATCTTGACTGACCATGCCTCATAGCATGCTTCCTGACAAACCCAAAACTACCTTTATAACTACCCAGTTACGGGATAGCGTTTGATAGTCCCTAAGTAAGTCAATTCACATCTTGAGAACATGCGACAATCTCAGGTCTAAGGATACAGTATTCATGTTGCAAGAAGAGAACTATATTACAATATCTCACGTGGGTCGGTCCAGCCTCATGTCATACATGCGCCCACATTATTAGTTTAACATCTCCATGTTCATGACTTGTGAAATGTAGTCATCAACTAATACATGTGCTAGTCATCGACTCTGACTAGGGACATCATTTAGAATAACCATATAAGTAAAGAATCTCACAAACAATTCACATAATTGCTAATCAATACAAGGTGCCTTCCATGGATATTCAATTAAGCAATATATATATCATGGATACAAAGAAATATGCTCATCTCTATGATTATCTCTAGGGCATATTTCTAACAGCCGGCTACCCGCCTGTGGAGGTCGTCGGCGGGAAGGGGGTCCGAGGACATCTGCAAACCCTCCAAGTCGACCCCCGGCGTCATCTCCCAAAGCGGCAGCCGCCGTTCCGTCAAGGGGAGCACCCTCCGGCGATGAATGGCGGCAACCACCCCCGCAGCGGTGAGCCCTCCTTCTCGCAGCTCCTCCAAGGCCTTCAAAAGGGGCTGGAGATTCTTCTGTCTCTCGCGCGGGGCCCCGTAGCGCCAGTTACCGCCGGCGACGGTCACCACTCGTTGAGAAAACGATGGGAGCCTCCCGTCGTCATTTCGGAGATAAAACCACCGGCGCTGCCACCCTTTGTTCGAAGACGCGAGGATGGCAGGGATGTACTGCTGCGCCCGCGCCTGCCTCAACTGGAGGATGCAGCCACCGGCCCGCACCGCCATGCGAACTCTTCTTTCCCCCGTCGTCGAGGCAAAAAGCTCCGCGGAGAAGAGATGGGTCCACAGGTCCCAGTGGGGGGCAATCCCCAAATATCCTTCGCAAACCGCCGCGAAGATGGCTGCTTGCGAGATGGAGTTGGGACAGAGATTGTGCAGCTCCACCCCGTAGACGTGCAGAATCGCCCGCATAAAACGGCTTGTCGGCACTCTGAACCCCCACTCGTGAAAAGAGACGAAGCTCAGCACATACCCCGACGGTGGGGACGGGGCGGCTCCGCTCGGAGGGGCCATCCACTCCGGCTGCGAGTCACCAGAGAGAGGGCGAAGCAAACCATCAACAACAAGGGCCTCCAGATCATCCGCCGTGATGGTGGAGAAAGGCCACGGGTCGCGCGGCGAAACAACGGTCACCCGGTCGGCCATCACCAAGCAGAAGAGGTGGCAGCGGAGAGGACAAGGTGCGCAGTTTCCTTTCTCTGGCTATTCCCTCAGGTTGCGAAGACCTAAGTGGGAGGCGAGCAGCAGAGTAAAGAACCGTCACCGGTCCCTCTCCCGAATATATAAAGGCCCAGGCGAGACCCATTCAACACTTCGCCCGAACCCGCCGCGAGATTCAAAACTCAAAAGCGAGACGCCCGTTCCTCGAACGGCTCGCGCACGCACAACGGCTGCCCCGCGAACCACTCGTCCCGTCGCATTAACTCTGCGGCAGGACAGGCGATACCTTTGGCAGCCGAAGCAGGCGACGCTTCACCTCCGCCGCAATGACCGCGTCAAAAAAGGTGTGCCACGTCATTCGATTCCGTATCCTTTTCCTCTTCCTCTCTCTCTTGCCACAGGGACCGGGAAAGGGGACACTCTGAAAGGGATCCTTCTCCGCGAAGGAAGCGGGTCCCGAGCCCCCCTACTGATCAGAGGTTCGAAGGCTGGCCCCTCGGAAGGGTTCAACAGCCGCCTCAGAGCACTCGGGCTCCGCGCCCACTACTGGTTAGAGGTTCGAAGGCTGGTCCCTCGGAAGGGTTCAACGGCCGCCTCAGGCCACTCGGGCTCCGCGCCCACTACTGATCAGGGGTTCGTAGGCTGGCCCCCGAAGGGTTCGACAGCCGCCTCAGAGCACGCAGAGCGAGGGATGACCCTGGGTACGTTCGATACATAACCAAGGCTCGGGCTACGCTCCCGAGGTACCCTAGGACATTTCCGAGACCGACGGGAACGATTTTGTAACAGAATCCCACCAGAGGGAGGCATCGAGCCCTCGGACCCCGTCAAAAGGGGACCGGGTCCGGCGAATCACCCGTAGGTACTTTTGGAGCGCGCCTCTGGGCCACTAGCCGAGCCCTAACGAATGGGGCACGGGCGTCGACTCGGATTACTCGTTAGCAACTCACTGGAGACACCATGTTTGGCGCCCTCCGAGGGCAACATGGCGCTTTCCCTCCCTCCTCCTTGCGGAAAGGCGACGCAGGGGCATATGAAAAAAGCCGAGTCTGTCTTTGACCATCCTCTCGCTCTGTGCGGAGGCTCGGGGGCTGCTCTCGCAAACCCAGCTCCGGCCAAACCGTTGACAGCGTCAACATACCAGCCCGAGAACTTGGGACTTGACTATGGACCCGGGCTACGTCCAGTTCGCATGAGGGAACAACCAGACCGGTCGAAGCATCACGAAACGCTCTAAGACCTCGAAGAAGTCAAACCACTCCTCCGAGGCCTCGGGGGCTACACCCGGCGGGTGCGCTCGCGCGCACCCACCGGAACGAAACGCAACCGAGAAAGGCCGGTTCCCTTGCAAAAAAGTGCGACAAAAGCCTCCAAGCGAGTATCAACACTCCCTTCGAGGCTCGGGGGCTACTGTCGGGGACCATAATTAGGGGTACCCCCAAGACTCCTAATCTTAGCTGGTAACCCCCATCAGCACAAAGCTGCAAAGGCCTGATGGGCGCGATTAAGGTCAAGGCTCAGTCCACTCAAGGGACACGATCTCGCCTCGCCCGAGCCCGACCTCGGGCAAAGACAGCCGACCCCGGAAGATTCACGCCTCGCCCGAGGGTCCCCTCAAGCAACGGACGCACCGTCGACACGCCCGAGGCACAGCTCGGGTAGGCTTCGCGGAGAAGCAACCTTGGCCAAATTGCCACACCAACCGACCATATCGTAGGAGCATTTAATGCAAGGACCGCCTGACATCTTATCCTGACGCGCGCTCTTCAGTCGACAGGGCCGAAGTGACCGCAGTCACTTTGCCGCTCCACTGACCGACCCGACAGGAATACAGCGTCGCCTGCCTTGCTCCGACTGCCGTGCCACTCGCCAGAGTGAGGTCGACAGCGGCTAAGTCCAGCCTCAGGCGACATAGAAAGCTCCGCCTCGCCCGACCCCAGGGTTCGGCCGCCGTCTCGGCCTCGGAAGATGGACTCCGCCTCGCCCGACCCCAGGGCTCGGACTCAGCCTCGGCTCCGGAAGACGATGGACTCCGCCTCGCCCGACCCCAGGGCTCGGACTCAGCCTCGGCTCCCGAAGACGATGGACTCCACCTCGCCCGACCCCAGGGCTCGGACTCAGCCTCGGCTCCAGAAGACGACGAACTCCGCCTCACCCGACCCCAGGGCTCGGACTCAGCCTTGGCTCCGGAAGACGATGGACTCCGCCTCGCCCGACCCTAGGGCTCGGACACAACCTCGACCTCAGCGGAATCGCCACCTCGCCCAAACTCGGGTCCGGACCGACCACGTCGCCAGGGGGGCCATCATTACCCTGCCCCAAGCTAGCTCAGGCTACAGGGAACAAGACCAACGTCCCATCTGGCTCGCCCCAGTAAACAAGTAATGATGACACCCCGCACGCTCCATGACGACGGCAGCTCCCAGCCCCTTACGTCAGCAAGGAGACGTCAGCAAGGATCTGACAGCCCCGACAGCTGTACTTCTGTAGGGCTCCAGCTCTCCTCCGACGGCCACGACATCACATGAACAGGGTGCCAAAACCTCTCCGACTGCCATGACGACATGTACTTAGGGCTCTAGCTCCTCTCTGCTAGACACATTAGCACACTGCTACACCCCCCATTGTACACCTGGACCCTCTCCTTACGCCTATAAAAGGAAGGTCCAGGGCTCTCGTACAAGGAGGTGGGCCACGCGGGAGAACGGGCCGACGCATAAGGCTCTCTCTCTCTCTCCCACGCGAACGCTTGTAACCCCCTACTGCAAAGCATCCATCCGCCCTGGGCGCAAGACAACACGAAGGCCGCGATTTCCCCTTACTGTTCTCCCCCCTTTGTGTCCCGTCTCGCGCCGACCCATCTGGGCTGGGACACGCGGCGACAATTTACTCGTCGGTCCAGGGACCCCCCAGGGTCGAAACGCCGACAGCACCGAACAGTGAACAGTGCATTGTCCGGTGTGCCACAGAGAGCACAACTTTTCTCCAATGGCTAGATTTGTGTTAGGGATATAAATACACCCCAACCGGTCATTTCAAGGCGTGGGAGCCCAAGCAACATTCCATGTCATAGCATAGACATTTCCAAGTGCTCATACACCCAAGTGCTTAATAGAATCACTCGGTGATTAGCTGAAGCGTCCCGATCCTTTGGGACTCAAATGTGATACAATTACTAGTCCCAGGAGGCTAGTAAACACATTCATTTCATCATATAGCACAGAGTCTTACATGATAATTATTACATTACCAAAAGCAAGCTCTAGCGAGCTTTGGACACATAGCGAGTGGGAGAAAACTAGCCCAAGCCACAGGCAGACTGGGTGCAGCCACAACCCCCTTCTAGTCGAACATAGCGGAAAGGAAGTCTTCAGTAGCTGAAAAACATAAATAAATCTAGGTGAATACTTTACGTATTCCTCAAGCCCATCCCACCCGTAAAGAGGGAGAGACCTATACGGTACATGCTCGATATGGTGGAGTTGAAGTCACTCTTTATTTTTTTCAGAGAAAGGCGATATTTGATGTTTTTACCCAAAAGAGAGAAGTAGCACATTTTCACACTCAACCACCACTGAGCTTCCCGCTTTCGTGGCTTCATTTTTATTTCCATAAATACCCACACACCTTCCCTTTTTCTGAAGTTAAAAGCACTAATTATCATACCACACCAGACTTGTCATACCAGTGGACACAGACTATTCGAATAGGTTTCAAACTTTGCACAAAGGGGTACACATTACCCACTAGTCCGGCTCTGCGATATCACTGCCATGAGATTCGGCACCGAAGCTCTTTCCTTCCTTGCACGTCCTTACCTTAGCAATTATACCGGAAGGAACAAGGCCACCACCATGCCCAAACCAGGAAAAAACATTACCCTTCCTTATCCTCCCGGTGCTCCACAACCGTCATAATCCTAGGGTTCGGACCGTGCAAGTTCAGATTGAGTGACTGCCCAAATAGTCTCGAGTGGTTGTACTTGTTAGGAGTATAGGTAGTGAAGGATGACAAACCGGTCCTTAAACAAGGGGACAATCCTTTGTGCTCACACCTAACCAGGCTGAGCCAACACCTTAGGCCCTCCCAAACTAATGAGTCCCTGATCATCCCACTCGGTTGGTGATAAGGGTGATAACTGAAAGGGAAATAGGCTTACACCTTTTCCTAATTGATTTTGGTGGTTGAATTGCCCAACACAAATAATTGGACTAACTAGTTTGCTCTAGATTATGAGTTCTAAAGGTGCCAAAGGTTCACAACAAACCAATAAAAAGACCAAGAAAGGGTTCAAATAAAAATAGCAAAAGACAACCGAAGTGTGCCCTGGTCTGGTGCACCGGACTGTCCGGTGTGCCACCGGACATTGTCCGGTGCACCACCGAACTGTGTCCGGTGCACCAGGGAATTCCAGTCTGAACTTGTCACCTTCGGGAATTCTGGGAGCCGCTTCGATATAATTCACCGGACTGTCCGGTGCGCCAGCGGAGTAACAGCTACATAGCGCCAACGGTCGTCTGCAAGAACAATAAATGCGCTACAGTGCGCGCATGCGCGCGCAGAAGTCAGGACAGGCGCCAGAAGGCGCACCGGACAGTAAACAGTGACTGTCCGGTGCACCACCAGACTTTCCGGTGGCTCAGCTGTCAGAAGCTCCAATGGTCAGAACCCAACGGCCGGGTGACGTGGCTGGCGCACCGGACTGTCCGGTGCGCCATGCGACAGCAGCCTCCACCAAACGGCTAGTTTGGTGGTTGGGGCTATAAATACCCTCAACCACCCACCATTCATAGTATCCAAGTTTTCAGCCTTCACACCTCATACAAGAGCTATAGCATTCAATACAAGACACAAACAAAGAGATCAAATCCTCTCCCAAGTCCGAAATCACTCCAACCAAATTAGTGACTAGAGAGAGAGAGACTTTTGTGTTCATTTGAGCTCTTGCGCTTGGATTGCTTTTCTTCTTCCTCTAATTCTTGTGTTCAACTCACTTGTAATCAAAACAAGAGACGCCAAGTTGTGGTGGTCCTTGTAGTGGACTTAGTGTCCCATTTGATTGAAGAGAAAGGCTCACTCGGTCTAAGTGACCGTTTGAGAGAGGGAAAGGGTTGTAAGAGACCCGGTCTTTGTGACCACCTCAACGGGGAGTAGGTTTGCAAGAACCGAACCTCGGTAAAACAAATCACCGTGTCATCCGCCTTATTTGCTTGTGATTTGTTTTTCGCCCTCTCTTTCGGACTTGACTTTAAATCTAACGCTAACTCTAGCTTGTAGTTGTGCTTTAAGTTTGTAAATTTCAGATTTGCCTATTCACCACCCCCCTCTAGGCGACTTTCAATTGGTATCAAAGCCAGGTACTTCATTAGAGCCTAACCGCTCGAAGTGATGTCGGGAGATCACGCCAAGAAGGAGATGGTGACCGACGAGAAGCCCGCCACAAGCCATGGGAAGGCTCCACCCGGGGAGTCCTGCAACAAGGTGAAGGGATCCCCTTCACACGACAAGTCGCGTCGAAGCGACGAGAAGAAAAAGAAGATGAAGAAAGTGATCTACTACGAGACCGACTCTTCATCGCCATCCACCTCTGGCTCCGACACACCATCCGTCACTTCTAAGCGCCATGAGCACAAGAAGTTCAGTAAGATCCCCCTATGCTACCCTCGCATTCCTAGACATACTCCATTACTTTTGGTCCCATTAGGCAAACCACCAATGTTTAACGGTGAAGATTATTCTAGGTGGAGTGATTTGATGAGATATCACCTAACCTCTCTCCACAAAAGTATATGGGGCATTGTTGAATTTGGAGTACAGGTACCTTCCGTAGGGGATGAAGATTATGATGCGGATGAAGTCTTCCAAATCCAACACATTAATTCCCAAGCAACTACTATACTCCTCGCCTCTCTAAGTCCGGAGGAGTATAATAAGGTGCAAGGATTGAAAAGTGCAAAAGAGATTTGGGATGTACTAAAGACCGCGCACGAAGGAGACGAGGTGACCAAGATCACCAAAATGGAAACGATCGAGGGGGAGCTCGGTCGGTTCATGCTCAACCAAGGAGAAGACCCGCAGGCCATGTACAACAGGCTAAAGACCTTGGTGAACCAAGTGCGCAACCTCGGGAGCACCAAATGGGATGACCATGAAATGGTCAAGGTTATTCTTAGATCACTTGTTTTTCTTAACCCTACTCAAGTACAATTAATTCGTGGTGATCCAAGATATAGACTAATGTCTCCCGAGGAAGTGGTAGGAAAGTTTGTGAGCTTTGAACTCATGATCAAAGGCTCCAAACAAATCATTGAGCGAGGCACCACCTCCACACCTGAGGTGCAACCTGTCGCCTTCAAAGCGACGGAGGAGAAGAAGGAAGAGTCTACACCAAGTAGGCTTCCCATCGACGCCTCCAAACTTGACAACGAGGAGATGGCTTTAATCATCAAAAGCTTTCACCAAATCTTCAAGCAAAGGAAGGGGAGAGATTACAAGCCCCGTTCCAAGAAAGTATGCAACAAGTGTGGTAAGCCCGGTCATTTCATTGCTAAATGTCCATTATCTAGTGATAGTGACAGGGGCGACGACAAGAAGGGAAAAAGAAGAGAAAAGAAGAGGTACTACAAGAAGAATGGCGGTGATGCCCATGTTTGCCGGGAGTGGGACTCCGACGAGAGCTCCACCGACTCCTCCTCCGACGAGGACGCCGCCAACATCGCCGTCAACAAGGGACTTCTCTTCCCAAACGTCGGCCACAAGTGCCTCATGGCAAAGGACGGCAAAAGGAAGAAGGTAAAATCAAAATCCTCCACTAAGTATGCAACTTCTAGTGATGAGGATAATTCTAGTGATGATGAGGATAATTTGCTCACCCTTTTTGCCAACTTAAACATGCAACAAAAGGAAAAATTAAATGAACTAATTAGTGCCATCCATGAGAAGGATGGACTCTTGGATAGCCAAGAGGACTTCCTTATTAAAGAAAACAAAAAGTATGTTAAGACTAAAAATGCTTACGCTGAGGAAGTAGAAAAATGTGAAAAATTGTCTAGTGAGCTAAGCACTTGCCATGATGTTATTTCTAACCTTAGAAATGAAAATGCCAAACTAATTGCTAAGGATGAGAAGTTAGATATTTGTGATGATTCAATTGTTAGTATTAGAAATGATAATACTAGTTTGATTACTAAGATTGACAAGTTGAATGCATCACTCTCTAGCCTTAAAATTGAGAATGAAAAATTAATTGCTAAGGCTAAAGATTTAAATGTTTGCAATGCTTCTATTTCCAATCTTAGAGATGAAAATGCCATATTACATGCTAAGATTGTTGAATTAAATTCTTGCAAACCCTCTACATCTACCGTTAAACATGTTACTATTTGTACTAGATGTATAGATGTTAACATTGATGCTATTCATGATCACATGGCTATGATTAAACAACAAAATGATCATATAGCAAAATTAGATGCTAAAATTGTCGAGCATGAATTAGAAAAATGAAAAATTTAAATTTGCTCGTAGTATGCTTTATAGTGGGAGACGCCCAGGCATTAAGGATGGCATTTGCTTCCAAAAGGGAGACAATGTCAAGCTTAATGCCCCTCCTAAAAGATTGTCTAACTTTGTTAAGGGCAAGGCTCCCATGGTTCAGGATAACGAGTGTTACATTTTATACCCTGCCGGTTATCCCGAACACAAAATTAGGAGAATTCACTCTAGGAAGTCTCACTCTGGCCCTAATCATGCTTTTATGTATAAGAGTGAGGCATCTAGCTCTAGGCAATCAACTCGTGCTAAATTGCCAAAGAAGAAAACTCCTATTGCATCAAATGAACCTAGTATTTCATTTAAGACTTTTGATGCATCTTATGTTTTGACTAACAAATCAGACAAAGTAGTTGCCAAATATGTTGGGGGCAAACACAAGGGGTCAAAGACTTGTGTTTGGGTACTCAAGGTGCTTGTTTCTAATGTCAAAGGACCCAAGACCGTTTGGGTACCTAAGAATAAGGCCTAAATTTGTTTTGTAGGTTTATGCATCCAGGGGTTCAAGTTGGATGATCGATAGCGGGTGCACAAACCACATGACAGGGGAGAAGAAGATGTTCTCCTCCTACGAGAAAAACCATGATCCCCAACGAGCCATCACATTCGGGGATGGAAATCAAGGTTTGGTCAAAGGATTGGGTAAAATTGCTATCTCACCTGACCATTCTATTTCCAATGTTTTTCTTGTAGACTCTTTAGATTACAATTTGCTTTCTGTTTCTCAATTATGCAAAATGGGCTACAACTGTCTTTTTACGGATATAGGTGTTACTGTCTTTAGAAGAAGTGATGATTCAATAGCATTTAAGGGAGTGTTAGAGGGTCAGCTATACTTAGTAGATTTTAGTAGAGCTGAACTCGACACTTGCTTAATTGCTAAGACTAACATGGGCTGGCTCTGGCATCACCGACTAGCACATGTTGGGATGAAGAATCTTCATAAGCTTCTAAAGGGAGAGCACATTTTGGGACTAACCAATGTTCATTTTGAGAAAGACAGGGTTTGTAGCGCATGTCAAGCAGAGAAGCAAGTTGGTGTTCATCATCCACACAAGAACATCATGACGACCGACAGTCGCTTGAGTTACTCCACATGGATCTATTCGGCCCGATCGCTTACACAAGCATCGGCGGGAGTAAGTATTGTCTTGTAATTGTGGATGATTATTCTCGCTTCACTTGGGTGTTCTTTTTGCAGGAAAAATCT
Organism: Zea mays; assembly: GCF_902167145.1. Classification (NCBI taxonomy): domain Eukaryota; kingdom Viridiplantae; phylum Streptophyta; class Magnoliopsida; order Poales; family Poaceae; genus Zea; species Zea mays. Next base: position 271,813,487 of record NC_050096.1, on the reverse strand, counting down.
CAAACCCAAGAGACTTTAAAGGGATTCTTGAGATGGACTCAAAATGAGTTCGGCTTAAGGATCAAGACAATAAGAAGCAACAACGGAACGGAGTTCAAGAATTCACAAATTGAAGGCTTTCTTGAGGAGGAGGGCATCAAGCATGAGTTCTCTTCTCCCTACACGCCACAACAAAATGGTGTAGTGGAGAGGAAGAATATAACTCTATTGGATATGGCAAGAACCATGCTTGATGAGTACAAGACTTCGGATTGGTTTTGGGCCGAGGCGGTCAACACCGCTTGCTACGCCATCAACAAGTTATAACTTCACCGAATCCTCAGGAAGACATCATATGAACTCCTCACTGGTAAAAAGCCCAACGTTTCATACTTTAGAGTCTTTGGTAGCAAATGTTTTATTCTTGTTAAAAGAGGTAGAAAATCTAAATTTGCTCCTAAGGCTGTAGAAGGCTTTTTACTAGGATATGATTCAAACACAAGGGCATATAGAGTCTTTAACAAGTCCACTGGACTAGTTGAAGTTTCTTGTGACATTGTGTTTGATGAGACTAACGGCTCTCAAGTAGAGCAAGTTGATCTTGATGAGCTAGATGATGAAGAGGCTCCGTGCGTCGCACTAAGGAACATGTCCATCGGGGATGTGTGTCCTAAAGAATCCGAAGAGCCTACACAAGCACAAGATCAACCACCATCTTCCTCAATGCAAGCATCTCCACCAACCCAAGATGAGGATCAAGCTCAAGATGATGATGATGAAGATCAAGATAAGCCACCTCAAGTGGAGGACAATGATCAAGGGGGAGATGCAAATGATCAAGACAAGGAATATGATGAGGATCCAAGACCGCCACACCCAAGAGTTCACCAAGCAATTCAACGAGATCACCCCGTGAACACCATCCTCGGCGACATTCATAAGGGGGTAACTACTCGATCTCGTGTTGCTCATTTTTGTGAACATTACTCTTTTGTTTCCTCTATTGAGCCACACAGGGTAGATGAAGCACTTCAAGGTTTGGATTGGGTGTTGGCGATGCAAGAGGAGCTCAACAACTTCACAAGGAATGGGGTATGGCATTTAGTTCCACGTCCTAACCAAAATGTTGTAGGAACCAAGTGGGTCTTCCGCAACAAACAAGATGAGCATGGTGTGGTGATAAGGAACAAAGGCCGACTTGTGGCCAAGGGATATTCACAAGTCGAAGGTTTGGATTTCGGTGAAACCTATGCACCCGTAGCTAGGCTTGAGTCAATTCGCATATTACTTGCCTATGCTACTTACCATGGCTTTAAGCTCTATCAAATGGACGTGAAAAGTGCCTTCCTCAATGGACCAATCAAGGAAGAGGTCTATGTTGAACAACCTCCCGGCTTTGAAGACAGTGAGTATCCTAACCATGTTTATAAACTCTCTAATGCGCTTTATGGGCTCAAGCAAGCCCCAAGAGCATGGTATGAATGCCTAAGAGATTTTCTTATTTCTAATGACTTCAAAGTCGGGAAAGCCGATCCTACTCTCTTTACTAAAACACTTGCAAATGATTTGTTTGTATGCCAAATTTATGTTGATGATATCATATTTGGGTCTACTAACGAATCTACATGTGAAGAGTTTAGTAGGATCATGACTCAAAAATTCGAGATGTCTATGATGGGGGAGTTGAAGTATTTCTTAGGATTCCAAGTCAAGCAACTCCAAGAGGGCACCTTCATTAGCCAAACCAAGTACATTCAAGATATTCTTACCAAGTTTGGGATGAAGGATGCCAAACCCATCAAGACACCCATGGGAACAAATGGGCATGTCGACCTCGACACAGGAGGTAAATCCATATATCAAAAGGAATACCGGTCGTTGATAGGCTCTTTACTCTATTTATGTGCTTCACGACCGGATATTATACTTTCTGTATGCATGTGTGCAAGATTCCAAGCCGATCCTAAGGAAGTTCACCTTAGGGCCGTAAAACGAATCTTGAGATATTTAGTATATACTCCTAAGTTTGGCCTTTGGTACCCCAGGGGATTCACTTTTTATTTAATTGGTTATTTCGATGCTGATTGGGCGGATTGTAAGATCGATAGAAAGAGCACATCAGAGACTTGCCAGTTCTTGGGAAGATCTTTGGTGTCTTGGGCTTCAAAGAAGCAAAATTCAGTAGCTCTTTCTACCGCTGAAGCCGAGTATATTGCCGCAGGCCATTGTTGCGTGCAATTGCTTTGGATGAGGCAAACCCTTAGGGACTATGGTTACAAATTAACCAAAGTTCCTCTTCTATGTGATAATGAGAGTGCAATCCGCATGGCGGATAATCCCGTTGAGCATAGCCGCACTAAACACATAGCCATTCGGTATCACTTTTTGAGGGATCACCAACAACGGGGAGATATCGAGATTGCTTACATTAACACCAAAGAAAAATTAGCCGATATCTTTACCAAGCCTCTAGATGAGAAAACATTTACCAAACTTAGGCATGAGCTAAATATTCTTGATTCTAGGAACTTTGATTAATATTTTGCACACATAGCTCATTTATATACCTTTGATCATATCTCTTTCATGTGCTATGACTAATGTGTTTTCAAGTGAATATTATGCTTAGTCATAGATTGAAAGGGAAATAGAATCTTCGGCGAAGACAAAGACTTCCACTCCACTCCATCAAATTATTCATCCTTCGTCGTCGCTCCACACCGCTCTCCAATTTGGTATAATCTTCACCCCTATATTATTTGCCAAAGGGGGAGAAAGTTCGAATAAGGGCTTATATTTCACTCACAAGTATCCGTTTTTGGCGATTCATGCCAAAGGGGGAGAAAGTATTAGCCCAAAGCAAAAGGACCGCACCACCACCAATTTAAAAAATTGAAGTCTTTTGTATTAAAAGAAAAGTTGTTTTCAATTGGTATCTTATTTGTGATATAATTTCAAGTTGGTATACCACCCTCTTGAACACTAAGAGGAGGATTGCATTAAGGGGGAGTTTTGTTTAGTCAAAGGAAAAGCATTTGAAACAGGGGGAGAAAATTTCAAATCTTGAAAATGCTTCTCAAAATCTTATTCATATACCTTTGACTATTTGCAAAAGATTTTTTGAAAAAGAATTTCCAAAACATTGCAAAACAAAACAAGTGGTGCAAGCGTGGTCCAAAATTTTAAATAAGAAGAAAGCCATCCATGCATATCTAGTAGAAATAATTATTGGTTTCATTCCAAGCAACCTTTTGCACTTACATTATGCAAACTAGTTCAATTCTGCACTTATATATTTGCTTTGGTTTGTGTTGGCATCAATCACCAAAAAGGGGGAGATTGAAAGGGAAATAGGCTTACACCTTTTCCTAATTGATTTTGGTGGTTGAATTGCTAACACAAATAATTAGACTAACTAGTTTGCTCTAGATTATGAGTTCTACAGGTGCCAAAGGTTCACAACAAACCAATAAAAAGACCAAGGAAGGGTTCAAATAAAAAGAGCAAAAGACAACCGAAGTGTGCCCTGGTCTGGCGCACCGGACTGTCCGGTGCACCACCGGATAGTGTCCGGTGCACCAGGGAATTCCAGTCTGAACTTGTCACCTTCGGGAATTCTGGGAGCCGCTCCGCTATAAATCACCGGACTGTCCGGTGTAGCACCGGACTGTCCGGTGCGCCAGCGGAGTAACGGCTACACAGCGCCAACGGTCGTCTACAAGAACAATAAATGTGCTACAGTGCGCGCCTGCGCGCGCAGAAGTCAGGATAGGTGCCAGAAGGCACACCGGACAGTAAACAGTGACTGTCCGGTGCACCACCGGACTGTCCGATGGCCCAGCTGTCAGAAGCTCCAACGGTCAGAACCCAACGGTCGGGTGACGTGGCTGGCGCACCGGACTGTCCGGTGCGCCATGCGACAGCAGCCTCCACCAAACGGCTAGTTTGGTGGTTGGGGCTATAAATACCCCCAACTACCAACCATTCATAGTATCTAAGTTTTCAGCCTTCACACCTCATACAAGAGCTATAGCATTCAATACAAGACACAAACAAAGAGATCAAATCCTCTCTCAAGTCCGGAATCACTCCAACCAAATTAGTGACTAGAGAGAGAGACTTTTGTGTTCATTTGAGCTCTTGTGCTTGGATTGCTTTTCTTCTTCCTCTAATTCTTGTGTTCAACTCACTTGTAATCAAAACAAGAGACACCAAGTTGTGGTGGTCCTTGTAGTGGACTTAGTGTCCCATTTGATTGAAGAGAAAGGCTCACTCGGTCTAAGTGACCGTTTGAGAGAGGGAAAGGGTTGAAAGAGACCTGGTCTTTGTGACCACCTCAACGGGGAGTAGGTTTGCAAGAACCGAACCTCGGTAAAACAAATCACCGTGTCATCCGCCTTATTTGCTTGTGATTTATTTATCGTCCTCTCTTTCATACTTGACTTTAAATCTAACGCTAACTCCGGCTTGTAGTTGTGCTTTAAGTTTGTAAATTTCAGATTTGCCTATTCACCCCCTCTAGGTGACTTTCAATAACCCTTCATCATACACTTTTAGAAAACATTATGAAGACATTATGAAGATCAAGTGAAGTCCAAGAAACAAAGAAAGTGTTGCCGACAGATTGTCCGGTCTGAAGCACCGGACTGTCCGATGCACCAGGAACAGTAGCCCTGACGGCTAGTTTCAGGTGGCACTAATAGTGCCGCACTATGGAGAGAAGACCACCGTATTGTCCGGTGTGACATCCGGAGTGTCTGGTGTAAAAAGCCTGCACGCCAACGGTCGGCTGCAATGTCAGACCAACGGCTAGGCGCACCGGACAGTGAACAGTGCACTGTCCGGTGCACCACCAGATTGTCCGGTGTGCTTCAGAGAGCACAACTTTTCTCCAACTGCTAGTTTTGTGTTGGGGGCTATAAATACACCCCCAATCGGCTATTTCAAGGTGTGGGAGCCTAAGCAACATTCCAAGTCATAGCATTGACATTTCCATGTGCTCATACACCCAAGTGCTTAATAGAATCACTCGGTGATTAACGTAGGTGCTTTGCGAAGTGCTTAGGTTAGTTAAACCGCTTTAGCGCTTGCTCTAGGTGAATCCTAGTCAGTTGAGTGAGTTTAGATAAACCACCAACCCCTCGGCTCTTGCATTGATATCTCCTAGGACTCCTTCAGCTCATTTCTCTTGCGCTCTAGCTCCTCCATGGTAAACTGGTGGCTCCTCTCCAAAGTGGTAAGGGAGCTGGAGGCATCCCTATACAGCTTATCAAAAGTATTCTGAGAAGAGAGCAGCGTCCGGTTCTCAGCCTTAAGCCTTTGTATCTCCTCCTGCGGATGGCAAAATTCTTGATAATAGGTTGACAGCATGGAATAAGCAACCTGAAGCTCCTAGCAAGTTACCTCGTGGGTTTTCTTCTCCATGTTTAACTTTGATTGGAGAGAGGAGTTCATGGTGCGGGCGCCATCAAGGAACCCAATGACTTGTTCAAGCTCTGCTTGATTTCGGACGCACCTTTCCTCGTCATTGGAGCACTGTCGAGTCAAAGCTGAAGGAATGAATTACAGTCATAAAAAATATGAGTGATAAAGAGAAGTTAGCAAGGAATGACATCAAAGGCTTACCAGTGTTGGCGGCATTTAGATCATCGATCTGCTTCTGAAGAGCAACAGGATCCCATTGTGAGAAAGAAGATATCTGCTCAGGCACCTGAGCTGCATGTGCCTTCAGCTGGATAGCCACTTGATTCAAGACGCTATGCAGAGACAAAAGCTAGAAGATAGAACACCCAATGGAAAAAAATACAAAGCAATGTGAGCCCTATAAGCAAGTACCTGCAAGTTCACCAGGAAAACTGGAAGACTCAAAGCTGAGACATCACCATAAGCAGCACCACCCACAGAAGACACAAGGGAAGCAAGAACAAGCATTGAAGGTTTTGAATCTCCTAGACTAAGTGCAATACCCATTGGGATTCCAGCATTGGAACCACTAACCTCCAAAGTGGTTGGGTCGGTTGGACCAGGCTCGACGGGCAGGACAAAACTCGTTGCCACATCATCGTTAATCCGAGGCATTGGCGACCCAACATGAACGTCCATTGAAGCAGCAGAAGGGAACCGACCACGACACCCTCGGGGGCTGGAGCACCCTCGGGGGTTGTAACACCCTTAGGGGTTGGGGCATCCTCAAGGGCTGAAGTGTCCTCTAGGACTGGGACTGGGTCCGCGGCAAGGCTGGCCGATGCAGAAGCCCCCTAGAAAACTAGTAGGCTTACATCTGGCCCAGCCAGTAAAACATCAGGAGGTACCCCATCCGGGCGAGCTATGCGGACATTGATAACATGTTGCAAAAAGAGAATTATATTACAATATCTCACGTTGGGTCGGTCTAACATCATGTCATACATGCGCCCACATTATTAGTTTACCATCTCCATGACCATGACTTGTGAAATGTAGTCATCAACTAATACATGTGCTTGTCATCGACTCTAACTAGGGAAATCATTTAGAATAACCATACAAACAAAGAATCTCACAAATAATTCACATAATTGCTAATCAATACAAGATGACTTTCATGGACGTTCAATTAAGCAATATATATATATACACATCATGGATACAAAGAAATATGCTCATCTCTATGATTATCTCTAGGGCATATTTCTAACAATCAATGCCCCAAGAACCAATATCAGATCGTTCAAATAAAATTGGTTCTATACGCTTCAGCTGTCAGAAGCATAATGTATGTTTAAATATGCACTCGTCCTAACTTGGCATTCATAACTGGGATGCTTAGTAGATTTTAGAAAAATCTAGAAATAGAACACTAGAAAAACGTTAAGTTCTTATGATATTTGCAATGAACAAAAGATCTTGTGTTAACATAAAAAAATCGAGTAGCCTTGAAACTATAGAATATATACTCATATTTAAAAATCTACGTCAGACTACATATTTACACTTGTAGGGGAGCAACGGAGTAGGCTACACGGCTTAAAAAACTTGTACCCGGTTTAAAAGTGGTAGACAACGTATTAAAATCACTGGAGATATACTGTGATAATAAACCAGTGTATGTTACTCCTATAACAAGTTTTAAGTGTTGCCAAGCACATTGGCATTGAGTATTATGTTGTAAAAGAGAGTCCAAGATTAAACAATTTGCCTTGAATGTTGTTGGGGAGGGAATTCTCCGGCCGGGTGGCGGAACGCACCCGCCCTAAATCCTAAGATGTGGAGGGGCCTAAGCGTTTTGCCTGCTAGATGGAATCAGGAAGAACACAATAACGCACAAGGGTTTAGAGTGGTTCAGGCCGCTGGAGCGTAATACCCTACTCCACTGTGTGATGTATTGAGCTTGAGAGCTTGTATGAACTTATGAGCCCCAGAGTCTAAGCGAGCTTGAGCCTAAGTTGGGTCCCCTTGTAACACCGTGTGCCCTCCCTTTTATAGCTCAAGGGGAGCACGTACAAGGGTGTTGAGCCCGACATGTGGGCCCAGGGGCAAAACGAAGGGAATACATATAGAAGTATCCAATGCCAGTGTCGCCCAGAAGATCCCCGAGCGTCATAATGTCCGTAGTCCATATAGTATTAATATCTCGCGACTGCTTCCTCGGTAACGTGCGAGTCATGATGAGCACAGTGTATGCCGCAGCACGGGTGTACTACCTGCCAACGGAATGGACAGGCACGCCGCCTGCAGGATGGCCTGGTCGCCGCCCGTCAGCGGAGTGGACATGGCATATTAAATGCTGAGACAGCACATCGCTTGCCAGTGGAATGGATAGGGCACATTAAATGTTGAGGCGGCACATCGCCTGCTAGTGGAATAGACAGGCGGCGCGCCTTATCCGCAATAAATGCAGAGGACGCGCGGCCCAAAAGCCTTACGTCAGGCTCCACCTGTTGGCACACATCACGGACAGTCGGCCACGCGGCAGCATCGGGTCTCCGCCTGAGCGGGGAGCGGAAGCGTACGCGGTATGGTCCGGACACGTGTGTAACATCCCAAAATTCTAAACCAGGTTTGAAACCCTAATCTACCCCTCCCCTCTTTTTACCTTCTACTCCAATAACTTCCTTAGATTTTTCCCATCATATGCATACACTTTGTTTGATCACAAGCACCTCACTTAGATTTTTATTTTCCAACACCTAGAATATCCACTAAATAATTTTGTGTAAAACGAAAAAGAAACAAAAATGAAATGAGTTATAGAACTTAAAAAGAAAAAAAGGGAAAGGAGCTTCCCCCCTGCTGGGCCAACTCTGGCCCATGTCGCGACCGCCTCCCTCCCACGCGCCCGCATCCCTCCCCCCCCCCCTCGGCCCATTAGTCGGCCCGCTCGCGCGCGAAGTCGCCCGCGCGCTCCCCTCGCTCCCTCTCGCTGACACGCCAACAACACCCGCCAGCCCCTCTCGCTCGCGCGCTTTCCCTCACTGGCAGACCGGCCCCACCGGTCAGCCGTGTCGTCTTCCTCACGTACGACGCTCTGTCGTCCCCTCACCACCGTCCCCTCCATCGCCGTCCCCTCGCCGCACAGGAAGAGTTCGGCACCGCCCCGTCCTCCCCGCTTGACCAACGTCCTTGCCCGGTACCGCCCCGCCGTGGAGTCTCATCGGCGGCGCTGTGCGGCATTAATGCCGGCGCTGCACACCTCACCGGCGCCCGCCGAGCTCCGCCGCTCCCCTTCCCTCGGGCGCCTATAAAAAGGTCGCCCCGGGCACCTCCTTCCCCGCACTGGCCTCAGCCACTACCTTTCCCCCCCTCGCCCGAGCGCAATTCGCAGAGCACCGCCGTCTTCCCCCTCTCCGGTGAGTCCTCCCCCCTCCTCTCTCTCCCTCTCTGTTGGTCCAGCGAGAAATTAAGTGGACCAAGCAGCTCCCTCACAAGGCCATGAATCCGAAGCACCACTTCCCAGCCCCAGTCCCTCACCCAGAGCCCACCGGCGGCGATCCCCACCGCGGAACTCCGCCACCTCCCCGTGGACAGCCCTTTCCCAACCCCCTCTGGCCGAATTGAGCCTACCCTTAGAATCGCCAGCCTCTGCCTGTACTAAACCACCCTCCCTTGGACCGAGAACCGGGCCACCGGCGGCAAACCGCCGTCGAGCCCACCGGCGACCGGCCCTTCTCCCTCGCTCGGCCGGTTCGCCCACGCCGTTAGGCCGTAGCGCCGTTTTCCCCCTCCGCTATCGCTGACGAGTGGGCCCGCAGCGACGCCGTCGTCCCCGCGCGCCCGCACCGTCTCCCTCGCCCGTGGGCCGCAGCTGGGCCGCAAGCGCGCCCGTGCACGCGCTCGCGCCCGGGTGGGCCAAAAACCCTCCCCCGGCCCAGCAGAGAAGAAATCCTTTTTCTTTTTCTTTTCTTCACCTTTTTCTCATTTAATTAGTTTTCTTCAATATTTTATGCACCAAAAATTATCCAAATAATTTCTAACAAGTCCTAAGTGATAATAATGTTGGTAAATGACACACTACAATTAGTAGACTACTGTTGATGTATTGTTTATTGACTGTCTTAATAGAAGAAGCGGGGACCGCGGATCCGGAACCCGTAGCCCCGGAAGAAGGGCCGGAGCCCGATCTTCCGGAAGTAGATCTTTTGTGCCAGGAAAGCTTCGACGAAGGCAAGTCCATCCTTCCCTTGATGCATAAATTACCTATTCTCTCTACCACTTCCTAGGCCGAGAATTCAGGGGGAAAATTGCATTGTGAGTGAGAGATGGCCTGCATCGACATATACATTCTAGATACGAAATATGGATCGGGAAGAAGGGCAATGTGTTTCTTCAAATTAAGACTCTTTTCGAAAAGTTATGCGATGAAGGGTACTCACCCTCATCACCTTGGGAGTGGGATGATCAGGGACTCCCTGGTTTAGGGGAGGGCCTAAGGTGTTGGCTCAGCTGGTTTAGGCGTGAGCAGAAGGATTGTCCCCTCATATAAGGACCGGCTTGTCATTTTCACTACCTGTACTCCTTTATAGTACAACCACTTGAGACTGTGTGGGCAGTCACTGAGAGCACCTAGAGGGGGGGTGAATAGGTGATCCTGTGAAAACTTAAAGTTATAGCCACAAAAACTTGTTAAGTGTTAGCACAATTATTGCCAAGTGGCTAGAAAGGAGTCTCAACACAATACCACAAGAGATTAATCACAGAGATGACACAGTGGTTTATCCCGTGGTTCGGCCAAGACCAACGCTTGCCTACTCCACGTTGTGGCGTCCCAACGGACGAGGGTTGCAATCAACCCTTCTCAAGCGGTCCAAAGACCCACTTGAATACCACGGTGTTTTGCCTTGCTTATCTTTATCCCACTCGCGAGGAATCTCCACAAATTGGAGTCTCTCGCCCTTACACTTAAGATTCACAAAGAAGCACGGAGTAAGGGAGGGAAGCAACACACACAAATCCACAGCGAAATGCGCACACACACGGCCAAGAATCGAGCTCAAAGACTATCTCAAAGTTCTCACAAGAACGGAGCTCGAATCACTTAGAATAACAAACGGATGCGCAAAGACTGAGTGTGGATGATCAAGAATGCTCAAGAGTTGCTTGGTTTTCTCCTCCATGCGCCTAGGGGTCCCTTTTATAGCCCCAAGGCAGCTAGGAGCCGTTGAGAACAAATCTGGAAGGCCATCTTTGCCTTCTGTCGTCGGGCGCACCGGACAGTCCGGTGCACACCGGACAGTGTCCGGTGCCCGATTCCTTTCCTTAATTGGCGAAGCCGACCGTTGCAGATCTGTGAGCCGTTGGCGCACCGGACATGTCCGGTGCACACCGGACAGTCCGGTGCCCCCTTCCGACCGTTGGCTCGGCCACGTGTCCTGCGCAGATCGCGCGGCCGACCGTTGGCCCGGCCGACCGTTGGCTCACCGGACAGTCCGGTGCACACCGGACAGTCCGGTGAATTTTAGCCGTACACCGTCAGCAAATTCCCGAGAGCGGCCTCTTCGGCCGAGGCAGCCTGGCGCACCGGACACTGTCCGGTGCACCACCGGACAGTCCGGTGCACCAGACCGAAACAGCCTCTTGGCTGTACACAGCCAACTTTCTTCTTCTCTTCTTCTTCCTGTTTCTAATACTTAGACAAGTATATTAGTACACAAAACCAATGTACTAAGACTTAGAAACATACCTTTGCTCTAGATTTGCACTTTGTTCATCCATGGGCATTGATTCACATTTAAGCACTTGTGTTGACACTCAATCACCAAAATACTTAGAAATGGCCCAAGGGCACATTTCCCTTTCAATCTCCCCCTTTTTGGTGATTTATGCCAACACAACATAAAGCAACTAGAACAAGTGCAAAATCACTTCAAATAAAACTCAAATTGATTTTGATTCAATTTTGGCATATATGGATCATCCTTTGCCACCACTTGGTTTGTTTTTGCAAATCAAACTCAAATCTCTATCTCTATGTCAAACACACATGTTGAAGCATAAAGAGAGTCATTCCAAAAGAGATTGATCAAAGATTTCAAAAAAACTCCCCCTATTTCCCATAATTAACATTTCTCCCCACAAGAAGCCAACTTTTGACAAGAGAGACAATAAGAGACAATAAAAGCATTTGACAAAACAAAAACTCTATTCTACTATTTTCAAAATCTCTCAAGTGGTAGCTGATCCATTTATCGCTTTGGCCTTTATTTTCTCCCCCTTTGGCATCAAGCACCAAAACGGGATCAATCTTGGCCCTTTAACCCCATTGCCTCACCAAAATCTTCAATTAAGAGCAAATGGCAATAAGATTTCATGAGATGAACTTGGAATAAGTTACCCTCTCATCGGAGTGCAGTGGAAGTCTTTCATGATCCAAGTCCACCTTTTCCCTTTCAATCCTCCTTCGAGACTAAATCATCAGCTCAAGCACATGGTTAGTCTCAAAGGGTCAAGTTGTAACACATCTCCCCCTAAACAGGTGCATCACTTTGCAACGGACTTGTGAGGTCCAGGGAGTGTTTGTACAACTTGAGCACCATAATAAGCAACAAAATGCAAAAAGGAACATGATCAAAAGCATAAATACATGTATGCTACAATTCAATCCAGGTTCCGCGAATCTAAGACATTTAGCTCACTACGCAACCTGCAAAAGGTCTTCTCATCTAGAGGCTTAGTGAAGATATCGGCTAGCTGGTTCTCGGTGCTAACATGAAACACTTCGATATCTCCCTTTTGCTGGTGGTCTCTCAAAAAGTGATGTCGGATGTCTATGTGCTTTGTGCGGCTGTGCTCAACAGGATTCTCCGCCATGCAGATAGCACTCTCATTGTAACATAGGAGTGGGACTTTGCTCAGATTGTAGCCAAAGTCCCGGAGGGTTTGCCTCATCCAAAGTAGTTGCGCGCAACACTGACCTGTGGCAACGTACTCGGCCTCAGCGGTGGATAGGGCAACGGAGGTTTGTTTCTTAGAGTTCCATGACACCAGGGACCTTCCTAAGAATTGGCACGTCCCCGATGTACTCTTCCTATCGACCTTACATCTAGCATAGTCGGAGTCTGAGTATCCAACTAAGTCAAAGGTAGACCCCTTTGGATACCAGAGCCCGAAGCAAGGCGTAGCAACCAAATATCTAAGAATTCGCTTTACCGCCACTAAGTGACACTCCTTAGGATCGGATTGAAATCTAGCACACATGCATACGCTAAGCATAATATCCGGTCTACTAGCACATAAGTAAAGCAAAGAACCTATCATTGACTGGTATGCTTTTTGATCAACGGACTTACCTCCTTTGTTGAGGTCGGTGTGTCCGTCGGTCCCCATCGGAGTCTTTGCGGGCTTGGCGTCCTTCATCCCAAACCGCTTTAGCAGATCTTGCGTGTACTTTGTTTGGGAGATGAAAGTGCCGTCCTTGAGTTGCTTCACTTGGAACCCAAGGAAGTAGTTCAACTCGCCCATCATCGACATCTCGAATTTGTGCGTCATCACCCTGCTAAACTCTTCACAAGACTTTTGGTTAGTAGAACCAAATATTATGTCATCGACATAAATTTGGCACACAAACAAATCACCATCACATGTCTTTGTAAAAAGAGTTGGATCGGCTTTCCCAACCTTGAAAGCATTAGCAATTAAAAAGTCTCTAAGGCATTCATACCATGCTCTTGGGGCTTGGTTAAGTCCATAGAGCGCCTTAGAGAGCTTACACACGTGGTCGGGGTACCGTTCATCCTCGAAGCCAGGGGGTTGCTCCACGTACACCTCCTCCTTGATTGGCCCGTTGAGGAAAGCGCTCTTCACATCCATTTGGTACAACCTGAAAGAATGGTGAGCGGCATATGCTAGCAAGATACGAATTGATTCTAGCCTAGCCACAGGAGCAAACGTCTCCTCAAAGTCCAAACCTGCGACTTGGGCATAGCCTTTTGCCACAAGTCGAGCCTTGTTCCTCGTCACCACCCCGTGCTCGTCTTGTTTGTTGCGGAACACCCACTTGGTTCCCACAACATTTTGCTTGGGACGAGGCACCAGTGTCCAAACTTCATTGCGCTTGAAGTTGTTGAGTTCCTCCTGCATGGCCAATACCCAATCCGGATCTAGCAAGGCCTCCTCTACCCTGAAAGGCTCAATAGAAGAGACAAAGGAGTAATGCTCACAAAAATTAACTAATCGAGATCGAGTAGTTACTCCCTTGCTAATATCACCCAGAATTTGGTCGACGGGATGATCCCTTTGAATCATCGCTCGAACTTGGGTTGGAGGTGCCGGTTGCGCTTCTTCCTCCATCACTTGATCATCTTGTGCTCCCCCTTGATCAAGCGCCTCCACTTGAGGTACCTGTTCGTCATCTTCGGTTGGGGGATGCACCATAGTTGAGGAAGAAGGTTGATCTCGTTCACCTTGTTCCTGTGGCCGCACTTCTCCAATCGCCATGGTTCGTATAGCGGCCGTCGGAACATCTTCTTCATCTACATCATCACAATCAACAACTTGCTCTCTTGGAGAGCCATTAGTCTCATCAAATACAACGTCGCTAGAGACTTCAACCAAACCCGATGATTTGTTGAAGACTCTATACGCCTTTGTATTTGAGTCATAACCTAACAAAAACCCTTCTACAGCTTTGGGAGCAAACTTAGAATTTCTACCCTTCTTCACTAGAATGTAGCACTTGCTCCCAAATACACGAAAGTAAGATACATTGGGTTTGTTACCGGTTAGTAGCTCATACGAAGTCTTCTTGAGGAGGCGATGAAGGTAGACCCTGTTGATGGCGTGGCAAGCCGTGTTCACGGCTTCCGACCAGAAACACTCGGGGGTCTTGAATTCTCCAAGCATCGTCCTTGCCATATCGATTAGCGTCCTGTTCTTCCTCTCTACCACACCATTTTGCTGTGGTGTGTAGGGAGCGGAGAACTCGTGCTTGATCCCTTCCTCCTCAAGGAACTCCTCCACTTGAAGATTCTTGAACTCGGACCCGTTGTCGCTCCTTATCTTCTTCACTTTGAGCTCAAACTCATTTTGAGCTCTCCTGAGGAAGCGCTTAAGGGTCCCTTGGGTTTCAGACTTATCCTGCAAAAAGAATACCCAAGTGAAGCGGGAAAAGTCATCAACAATAACTAAACCATACTTACTCCCTCCTATGCTCAGATAGGCGACGGGTCCGAAGAGGTCCATATGCAGCAGCTCCAGGGGTCTTGAAGTGGTCATCACATTCTTGCTGTGATGCGCTCCTCCCACTTGTTTACCTGCTTGACAAGCTGCACAAGGTCTATCTTTTTCGAAATGCACGTTAGTCAAACCTATCACGTGTTCTCCCTTTAGAAGCTTGTGAAGGTTCTTCATCCCCACATGTGCTAAGTGGCGATGCCACAGCCAGCCCATGCTAGTCTTAGCTATTAAGCATGCATCTAGACCGGCCTCTTCTTTTGCAAAATCAACTAAATAAAGTTTGCCGTCTAATACACCCTTAAAAGCTAATGAACCATCGCTTCTTCTAAAGACAGACACATCTACATTTGTAAATAGACAGTTATATCCCATATGACATAATTGACTAACAGATAGCAAATTATATCCAAGACTCTCTACTAAAAATACATTAGAGATAGAATGCTCATTAGAAATTGCAATTTTACCTAACCCTTTTACCTTGCCTTGATTCCCATCACCGAATATAATTGAATCTTGGGAATCCTTATTCTTGACGTAGGAAGTGAACATCTTCTTCTCCCCCGTCATATGGTTTGTGCATCCGCTGTCGATAATCCAGCTTGAACCCCCGGATGCATAAACCTGCAAGGCAAATTTAGGCTTGGGACTTAGGTACCCAACTCTTGTTGGGTCCTACAAGGTTAGTGCAAATTTCCTTAGGGACCCAAATGCAAGTTTTGTCTCCCTTGCATTTTGCCCCTAACTTCCTAGCAACTATTTTCCTATCCTTTCTACAAATAGCAAAGGAAGCATTTAGGGCATGATAAATTGTAGAAGGTCCATGAACTTTCCTATGAGCAACATTTCTCCTAGGCATATTGTGAATAACATTTCTTCTACAAACCTTTCTATCATGCACAACATGAGAACTAGAGGCAGTCATAGCATATGAATCAAAGGCATCATAACTTCTAAAAACATTTCTAGAATTTTTCCTATCATGATACAAAAAGGCATGGTTCCTTTTAGCACTAGTAGCCATAGGGGCCTTCCCTTTCTCCTTAGCGGGAATGGGAGCCTTATGGCTTGTTAAGTTCTTGGCTTCCCTTTTGTAGCCAAGTCCATCCTTAATTGAGGGATGTCTACCAATCGTATAGGCATCCCTTGCAAATTTCAATTTATCAAATTCGCTTTTGCTAGTCTTAAGTTGGGCATTAAGACTAGACACTTCATCATTCAATTTAGAAATTGAAGCTAGATGTTCACTACACGCATCAATGTCAAAATCTTTACACCTAGTGCAAATCACAACATGTTCTACACAAGATGTTGATTTACTAGATTTTTCTAGCTTAGCATTTAAATCATCATTAACACTCTTTAAAGTAGCAATGTTTTCATGACAAGAAGATAATTCACTAGAAAGTACTTCATTTCTTTTAACTTCTAAAGCATAGGATTTTTGTGCCTCTACAAACTTATCATGCTCATCATACAACAAATCCTCTTGCTTTTCTAAAAGCCTATCCTTTTCATTCAAGGCATCAATCAATTCATTGATTTTATTAATTTTATTTCTATCCAATCCCTTGAACAAACTAGAATAATCTATTTCATCATCACTAGATTCATCGTCACTAGAAGAATCATAAGTGACATCATTACGAGTGATTACCTTCTTCTCTCTTGCCATGAGGCAAGTGTGACGCTCGTTGGGGAAGAGGGATGACTTGTTGAAGGCGGTGGCGGCGAGTCCTTCATTGTCGGAGTCGGAAGAGGAGCAGTCCGAATCCCACTCCTTGCCTAGATGCGCCTCGCCCTTTGCCTTCTTATAGTTCTTCTTCTTTTCCCTCTTGTTCCCTTGATCCTGATCACTATCATTGTCGGGACAGTTAGCAATAAAATGACCAAGCTTACCGCATTTGAAGCATGATCGCTTTCCCTTGGTCTTAGCCTTGCTTGGCTGTCCCTTTCGACCTTTTAGCGCCGTCTTGAATCTTTTAATGATGAGGGCCATCTCTTCATCATTAAGACCGGCAGCCTCAATTTGTGCCACCTTGCTGGGTAGCGCCTCCTTGCTCCTTGTTGCCTTGAGAGCAATGGGTTGAGGCTCGTTGATCGGACCATTCAAGGCGTCGTCGACGTATCTTGCCTCCTTGATCATCATCCGCCCGCTTACGAATTTTCCGAGTACCTCCTCGGGCGTCATCTTCGTGTACCTGGGATTCTCACGAATATTGTTCACGAGATGAGGATCAAGAACGGTAAATGACCTTAGCATTAGGCGGACGACGTCGTGATCCGTCCATCGCGTGCTCCCGTAGCTCCTTATTTTGTTGATAAGGATCTTGAGCCGGTTGTATGTCTGCGTCGGCTCCTCGCCCCTTATCATCGCGAATCATCCGAGCTCGCCTTCCACCAACTCCATCTTGGTGAGCAAGGTGACATCATTCCCCTCATGAGAGATCTTGAGGGTGTCCCAAATCTGCTTGGCATTGTCCAAGCCGCTCACCTTGTGATACTCGTCCCTGCACAAAGAGGCTAGCAACACAGTAGTAGCTTGTGCATTTTTATGGATCTGTTCATTAATAAATGAAGGACTATCCGAGCTATCAAATTTCATTCCACTTTCCACAATCTCCCAAATGCTTGGATGGAGAGAAAATAGGTGTGTACGCATTTTGTGACTCCAAAATCCGTAGTCCTCTCCATCAAAGTGAGGAGGCTTGCCAAGTGGAATGGGGAGCAAATGAGCATTTGAGCTGTGCGGAATGCGCGAATAATCAAAAGAGAAGTTTGAGTTAACCGTCTTTTGTTTGTCGTAGTCGTCGTCCTTGTGGGAAGAAGTAGACTCGTCGCTGTCGTAGTAGACGATTTCCTTGATACGTCTTGTCTTTTTCTTCTTCCCATCTTTATGTCTGTGGCCCGAGCCAGAGTCATCTTTTGGCTCGTTGACGAAGGACTCCTTTTCCTTGTCGTTGATCACGATTCCCTTCCCCTTAGGATCCATCTCTTCGGGCGGTTAGTCCCTTTCTTGAAGAGAACGGCTCTGATACCAATTGAGAGCACCTAGAGGGGGGGTGAATAGGTGATCCTGTGAAAACTTAAAGTTATAGCCACAAAAACTTGTTAAGTGTTAGCACAATTATTGCCAAGTGGCTAGAAAGGAGTCTCAACACAATACCACAAGAGATTAATCATAGAGATGACACAGTGGTTTATCCCGTGGTTCGGCCAAGACCAACGCTTGCCTACTCCACGTTGTGGCGTCCCAACGGACGAGGGTTGCAATCAACCCTTCTCAAGCGGTCCAAAGACCCACTTGAATACCACAGTGTTTTGCCTTGCTTATCTTTATCCCACTCGCGAGGAATCTCCACAAATTGGAGTCTCTCGCCCTTACACTTAAGATTCACAAAGAAGCACGGAGTAAGGGAGGGAAGCAACACACACAAATCCACAGCGAAATGCGCACACACACGGCCAAGAATCGAGCTCAAAGACTATCTCAAAGTTCTCACAAGAACGGAGCTCGAATCACTTAGAATAACAAACGGATGCGCAAAGACTGAGTGTGGATGATCAAGAATGCTCAAGAGTTGCTTGGTTTTCTCCTCCATGCGCCTAGGGGTCCCTTTTATAGCCCCAAGGCAGCTAGGAGCCGTTGAGAACAAATCTGGAAGGCCATCTTTGCCTTCTGTCGTCGGGCGCACCGGACAGTCCGGTGCACACCGGACAGTGTCCGGTGCCCGATTCCTTTCCTTAATTGGCGAAGCCGACCGTTGCAGATCTGGGAGCCGTTGGCGCACCGGACATGTCCGGTGCACACCGGACAGTCCGGTGCCCCCTTCCGACTGTTGGCTCGGCCACGTGTCCTGCGCAGATCGCGCGGCCGACCGTTGGCCCGGCCGACCGTTGGCTCACCGGACAGTCCGGTGCACACCGGACAGTCCGGTGAATTTTAGCCGTACGCCGTCAGCAAATTCCCGAGAGCGGCCTCTTCGGCCGAGGCAGCCTGGCGCACCGGACACTGTCCGGTGCCCCACCGGACACTGTCCGGTGCACCACCGGACAGTCCGGTGCCCCAGACCGAAACAGCCTCTTGGCTGTACACAGCCAACTTTCTTCTTCTCTTCTTCTTCCTGTTTCTAATACTTAGACAAGTATATTAGTACACAAAACCAATGTACTAAGACTTAGAAACATACCTTTGCTCTAGATTTGCACTTTGTTCATCCATGGGCATTGATTCACATTTAAGCACTTGTGTTGACACTCAATCACCAAAATACTTAGAAATGGCCCAAGGGCACATTTCCCTTTCAGTCACTCAATCCGAACTCATGCGGTCCAACCCCAGGGTTAAGAAGGCTGGGGAGCATCGGGAGGATAAGGAGGGGGAATGTTTTGTCCGGTTTGGACATGGTGGTGGCCTGACTCCTTTCGGATAACCGTTAAGGTTAGGACGTACGAGGAAGGAAAGAGATCCGGCATTCGGGTCTCGCGACGGTGAGATCGTAGAAACCGGGCTAGTGGGTAAAGTGTACCCCTCTGCGCAGAGTTGAAACCTATTCGAATAGTCCGTGTCCACTGGTATGGACGAGTCTGGTATGGCATGACAATTAGAGATTTTCTATGAGTTACATAAAAAGTGAGAGCACCTAGAGGGGGGGGGAATAGGTGATCCTGTGAAACTTAAAAACTTAAGCCACAAAACTTGGTTAAACGTTAGCACAGTTGATGCCAAGTGGCTAGAGAGAAGGTCTTGCACAATACGATAATCACAAAGAATTCAACACAGAGAAGACACAGTGATTTATCCCGTGGTTCGGCCAAGTACAAAACTTGCCTACTCCACGTTGTGGCGTCCCAACGGACGAGAGTTGCACTCAACTCCTCTCAAGTGATCCAATGATCAACTTGAATACCACAGTGTTATACTTTTCTTTTCTTATCCCGTTCGCGAGGAATCTCCACAACTTGGAGCCTCTCTCCCTTACACTTTTGATGTTCACAAAGAATCACGGAGTAAGGAAGGGAAGCAACACACACAAATCCACAGCAAAATGCGCACACACACGGCCAAGAATCGAGCTCAAAAGACTATCTCAAAGTTCTCACTAGAACGGAGCTCGAATCACTGAGAATGACAAACGAATGCGCAAAGACTGAGTGTGGATGATCAAGAATGCTCTAAGGTTGCTTGGTGTCCTCCTCCATGCGCCTAGGGGTCCCTTTTATAGCCCCAAGGCAGCTAGGAGCCGTTGAGAGCAAATCTGGAAAGCCATTCTTGCCTTCTGTCATCGGGTGCACCGGACAGTCCGGTGCCCGATTTCCTTCCTCAAATGGCGCTGCCGACCGTTGCAGATCTGGGAGCCGTTGGCGCACCGGACATGTCCGGTGCACACCGGATAGTCCGGTGCCCCCTCCCGACCGTTGGCCCGGCCACGTGTCGCGCGCAGATTCCGCGGCCGACCGTTGGCCCGGCCGACCGTTGGCTCACCGGACAGTCTGGTGCACACCGGACAGTCCGGTGAATTTTAGCCGTACGCCGTCGGCGAATTCCTGAGAGCGGCCACTTCACGCCGAGTCAGCCTGGCGCACCGGACACTGTCCGGTGCACCACCGGACAGTCTGGTGTGCCAGACAGAGCTGAGTCTTGGCTGTACACAGCCAAGCCTTTTTCACCTCTTTTCTTTTCTTCTTCTTTCTGTTTCTAACACTTAGACAAGTATATTAGTACACAAAACCAATGTACTAAGGCTTAGAAACATACCTTTACTCTTGATTTGCACTTTGTTCATCCATGGGCATAGATTCACATTTAAGCACTTGTGTTGGCACTCAATCACCAAAATACTTAGAAATGGCCCAAGGGCACATTTCCCTTTCAATCTCCCCCTTTTTGGTGATTTATGCCAACACAACATAAAGCAACTAGAACAAGTGCAATATCACTTCAAATAAAAACTCAAATTTATTTTGATTCAATTTGGCATATATGGATCATCCTTTGCCACCACTTGGTTTGTTTTTGCAAATCAAACTCAAAATCCTATCTCTAAGTCAAATCCACTTGTAGAGACATAAAGAGAGGTTTTCCAAAAAAAATTGATTCAAGATTCCAAAAACTCCCCCTTTTTCCCATAATCAACACTTCTCCCCACAAGAGGCCAACTTTTGACAAAAGAGACAATGCAAGAGTTTTGACAAACCAAAAGCTCTATCCTACTGTTTTCAAAGTTTCTCAAGTGGTAGCTGATCCATTTATTGCTTTGGCCTTTATTTTCTCCCCCTTTGGCATCAAGCACCAAAACGGGATCAATCTTGGCCTTTTTAACCCCATTGCCTCACCAAAATCTTCAATTAAGAGCAAATAGGCAATAAGAGTTTAAAGATGAACTTGGAATAAGTTGCCCTCTCATCAGAGTGCAGTGGAAGTCTTTCACGGTCCAAGTCCACCTTTCCCTTTCAAACCTTCTTTGAGACTAAAACAATCAAACTCAAACAAACGGTTAGTCTCAAAGGGTCAAGTTGTAACACATCTCCCCCTAAATATGTGCATTACTAGCACAAGGACTTGTGAGGTCCGGGGAGTGTTTGTACAACTTGAGCACCATAATAAGCAACACAATGCAGAATGAACATGATTAAAGACATAAACACATGTATGCTATAAATCAATCCAGGTTCCGCGAATCTAAGACATTTAGCTCACTACGCAACCTGCAAAAGGTCTTCTCATCTAGAGGCTTAGTGAAGATATCGGCTAGCTGGTTCTCGGTGCTAACATGAAACACTTCGATATCTCCCTTTTGCTGGTGGTCTCTCAAAAAGTGATGCCGGATGTCAATGTGCTTTGTGCGGCTGTGTTCAACAGGATTTTCCGCCATGCGGATAGCACTCTCATTGTCACATAGGAGTGGGACTTTGCTCAGATTGTAGCCAAAGTCCCGAAGGGTTTGCCTCATCTAAAGTAGCTGCGCACAACACTGTCCTGCGGCAACATACTCGGCCTCAGCGGTGGATAGGGCAACGGAGGTTTGTTTCTTAGAGTTCCACGACACCAGGGACCTTCCTAAGAATTGGCACGTCCCTGATGTACTCTTCCTATCGACCTTACATCCAGCATAGTCGGAATCTGAGTATCCAACCAAGTCAAAGGTAGACCCCTTTGGATACCAGAGCCCGAAGCAGGGCGTAGCAACCAAATATCTAAGAATTCGCTTCACCGCCACTAAGTGACACTCCTTAGGATCAGATTGAAATCTAGCACACATGCATACGCTAAGCATAATATCCGGTCTACTAGCACATAAATAAAGTAAAGACCCTATCATTGACCGGTATGCTTTTTGATCAACGGACTTACCTCCTTTGTTGAGGTCGGTGTGTCCGTCGGTCCCCATCGGAGTCTTTGCGGGCTTGGCGTCCTTCATCCCAAACCGCTTTAGCAGATCTTGCGTGTACTTCGTTTGGGAGATGAAGGTGTCGTCTTTGAGTTGCTTCACTTGGAACCCAAGGAAGTAGTTCAACTCGCCCATCATCGACATCTCGAATTTCTGCGTCATCACCCTGCTAAACTCTTCACAAGACTTTTGGTTAGTAGAACCAAATATTATGTCATCAACATAAATTTGGCACACAAACAAATCACCATCACATGTCTTAGTAAAAAGAGTTGGATCGGCTTTCCCAACCTTGAAAGCATTAACAATTAGAAAGTCTCTAAGGCATTCATACCATGCTCTTGGGGCTTGCTTAAGTCCATAGAGCGCCTTAGAGAGCTTACACACATGGTCGGGGTACCGTTCATCCTCGAAGCCAGGGGGTTGCTCCACGTACACCTCCTCCTTGATCGGCCCGTTGAGGAAAGCGCTCTTTACATCCATTTGGTACAACCTGAAAGAATGGTGAGCGACATATGCTAGCAAGATGCGAATTGACTCTAGCCTAGCCACAGGAGCAAAAGTCTCCTCAAAGTCCAAACCTGCGACTTGGGCATAACCTTTTGCCACAAGTCGAGCCTTGTTCCTCGTCACCACCCCGTGCTCGTCCTGTTTGTTGCGGAATACCCACTTGGTTCCCACAACGTTTTGCTTGGGACGAGGCACCAGTGTCCAAACTTCATTTCGCTTGAAGTTGTTGAGTTCCTCCTGCATGGCTAACACCCAGTCCGGATCTAGCAAGGCCTCTTCTACCCTGAAAGGCTCAATAGAAGAGACAAAGGAGTAATGCTCACAAAAATTAACTAATCGAGATCGAGTAGTTACTCCCTTGCTAATATCACCCAGAATTTGGTCGACGGGATGATCCCTTTGAATCATCGCTCGAACTTGGGTTGGAGGTTGTGCTTCTTCCTCCATCACATGATTATCTTGTGCTCCCCCTTGATCACACTCCTCTTGATGAACCTGTTCATCGTTTTGAGTTGGGGGATGCATCATTGTTGAGGAAGAAGGTTGATCTTGCTCCAATTGTTCCTGTGGTCGCACATCACCAATCGCCATGGTGCGCATAGCGGCCGTTGGAACGTCTTCTTCATCTACATCATCAAGATCAACAACTTGCTCTCTTGGAGAGTCATTAGTCTCATCAAATACAACGTCGCTAGAGACTTCAACCAAACCCGATGATTTGTTGAAGACTCTATACGCCTTTGTATTTGAGTCATAACCTAACAAGAACCCTTCTACAGCTTTGGGAGCAAACTTAGAATTTCTACCCTTCTTTACTAGAATGTAGCACTTGCTCCCAAATACACGAAAGTAAGATACATTGGGTTTGTTACCGGTTAGTAGCTCATACGAAGTCTTCTTGAGGAGGCAATGAAGGTAGACTCTGTTGATGGCGTGGCAAGCCGTGTTCACGGCTTCCGACCAAAAACGCTCGAGGGTCTTGAATTCTCCAAGCATCGTCCTCGCCATATCGATTAGCGTCATGTTCTTCCTCTCTACCACACCATTTTGCTGTGGTGTGTAGGGAGCGGAGAACTCGTGCTTGATCCCTTCCTCCTCAAGGAACTCCTCCACTTGAAGGTTCTTAAACTCGGACCCGTTGTCGCTCCTTATCTTCTTCACCTTGAGCTCAAACTCATTTTGAGCTCTCCTGAGGAAGCGCTTGAGGGTCCCTTGGGTTTCAGACTTATCCTGCAAAAAGAACACCCAAGTGAAGCGGGAAAAGTCATCAACAATAACTAAACCATACTTACTTCCTCTTATGCTTAGATAGGCGACGGGTCCGAAGAGGTCCATATGTAGCAGCTCCAGGGATCTTGATGTGGTCATCACATTCTTGCTGTGATGCGCTCCTCCCACCTGTTTACCTGCCTGACAAGCTGCACAAGGTCTATCTTTTTCGAATTGTACGTTAGTCAAACCTATTACGTGTTCTCCCTTTAGAAGCTTGTGAAGGTTCTTCATCCCCACATGTGCTAAGCGGCGATGCCACAGCCAGCCCATGCTAGTCTTAGCTATTAAGCATGCATCTAGACCGGCCTCTTCTTTTGCAAAATCAACTAAATAAAGTTTGTCGTCTAGAATACCCTTAAAAGCTAGTGAACCATCACATCTTCTAAAGACAGACACATCTACATTTGTAAACAAACAGTTATATCCTGATAGTCGCCTAGAGGGGGGGTGAATAGGGCGAAACTGAAATTTACAAATATAAACACAACTACAAGCCGGGTTAGCGTTAGAAATATAAACGAGTCCGAGAGAGAGGGCGAAAAACAAATCCCAAGCGAATAAGCAAGTGAGACACGGAGATTTGTTTTACCGAGGTTCGGTTCTTGCAAACCTACTCCCCGTTGAGGAGGCCACAAAGGCCGGGTCTCTTTCAACCCTTCCCTCTCTCAAACGGTCCCTCGGACCGAGTGAGCTTTTCTTCTCTAATCAAAGCTGGGAACAAAACTTCCCCGCAAGGGCCACCACACAATTGGTGCCTCTTGCCTTGATTACAATGGAGTTGTGATCTCAAGAACAAGTGAGAAAGAAAAGAAGCAATCCAAGCGCAAGAGCTCAAATGAACACGGCAAATCACTCTCACTAGTCACTAGGGCTTTGTGCGGAATTGGAGAGGATTTGATCTCTTTTGTGTGTCTAGAATTGAATGCTAGAGCTCTTGTAGTAGTTGAGAAGTGGAAAACTTGGATGCAATGAATGGTGGGGTGGTTGGGGTATTTATAGCCCCAACCACCAAACTTGACCGTTGGCGGGAGGCTTCTGCTCGATGGCGCACCGGACAGTCCGGTGCACACCGGACAGTCCGGTGCCCCTGCCACGTCATCACTGCCGTTGGATTCTGACCGTTGGAGCTTCTGACTTGTGGGCCCTCCTGGGTGTCCGGTGCACACCGGACATGTACTGTTTGATGTCCGGTGCACCGGTATGGGCGATTCTGACTTCTGCGCGCGCTGAGCGCGCATTAAATGCTCCGCAGGGAGCCGTTGGCGCCGCAGGGAGCCGTTGCTCCGCTGGCACACCGGACAGTCCGGTGCACACCGGACAGTCCGGTGAATTTTAGCGGAGTGGCTGCTGCGCGAACCCGAGGCTGGCGAGTTCAGGAGGCCGAGCTTCCTTGGAGCACCGGACATGTCCGGTGCACACCGGACAGTCCGGTGAATTATAGCGCGCCGGCTTCCGAGAATTCCCGAAGGCGAAGAGTTTGAGTCTGAGTCCCCTGGTGCACCGGACAGGTACTGTTCACTGTCCGGTGGCACACCGGACAGTCCGGTGCGCCAGACCAGGGGTGCCCTCGGTTGCCCCTTTGCTCCTTTATTGAATCCAAAACTTGGTCTTTTTATTGGCTGAGTGTGAACCTTTTACACCTGTATAATCTATACACTTGGGCAAACTAGTTAGTCCAATTATTTGTGTTGGGCAATTCAACCACCAAAATTATTTAGGAACTAGGTGTAAGCCTAATTCCCTTTCATATCCCATATTGCATAATTGACTAACAGATAGCAAATTATATCCAAGAGACTCTACTAAAAACACATTAGAGATAGAGTGCTCATTTGAGATTGCAATTTTACCTAACCCTTTTACCTTGCCTTGATTCCCATCACCGAATATTATTGAATCTTGGGAATCCTTATTCTTGACGTAGGAGGTGAACATCTTCTTCTCCCCCGTCATATGGTTTGTGCATCCGCTGTCAATAATCCAGCTTGAACCCCCGGATGCATAAACCTGCAAGACAAATTTAGGCTTGGGTCTTAGGTACCCAACTCATGTTGGGTCCTACAAGGTTAGTGCAAATATCTTTAGGGACCCAAATGCAAGTTTTGTCTCCCTTGCATTTTGCCCCTAACTTCCTAGCAACTATTTTCCTATCCTTTCTACAAATAGCAAAGGAAGCATTTACAGCATGATAAATTGTAGAGGGTTCATTCATTACTTTCCTAGGAACATTAACAACATTTCTCCTAGGCATATTATGAACAACATTTCTCCTACCAACATTTCTATTATGCATATAAGAAGAACTAGAAGCAAACATGTCATGAGAATCAAAAGCATCATATGCGTTACATCTCCTATAAGCATTTCTAGATTGTCTCCTATCATGGTACATAAAGGCATGGTTCTTTTTAGCACTACTAGCCATAGGAGCCTTCCCTTTTTCCTTGGCGGAGATAGGAGCCTTATGGCTTGTCAAGTCCTTGGCTTCCCTCTTGTAGCCAAGTCCATCCTTAATTGAGGGGTGTCTACCAATTGTGTAGGCATCCCTTGCAAATTTTAGCTTATCAAAATTACTCTTGCTAGTCTTAAGTTGAGCATTAAGACTAGCCAATTCATCATTAAGTTTGGAAATTGAAACTAGGTGTTCACTACAAGCATCAATGTCAAAATCTTTACACCTATTACAAGTTTCAACAATTTCTACACAAGATGTTGATTTACTAGCTATTTCTAACTTAGCATTTAAATCATCATTAAAACTCTTTAACTTAGCAATAGTTTCATGACAAGAAGATAGTTCACTAGAGAGCATTTCATTTCTCTTAATTTCTAGAGCAAGAGATTTCTGAGCTTCTACAAATTTATCATGTTCTTCATACAACAAATCCTCTTGCTTTTCTAAAAGTATATTCCTATCATTCAAGGCATCAATTAATTCATTAATTTTGTCTACCTTGGTTCTATCTAATCCCTTGAATAGGCATGAGTAATCTATCTCATCATCATCACTAGACTCATCCTCACTTGAAGCATAAGTACTAGTATTATGAGTGCTTACTTTCTTCTCCCTTGCCATGAGGCAAGTGTGTCGCTCGTTGGGGAAGAGGGATGACTTGTTGAAGGCGGTGGCGGCGAGTCCTTCATTGTCGGAGTCGGACGAAGAGCAGTCCGAATCCCACTCCTTGCCAAGATGAGCCTCGCCCTTTGCCTTCTTATAGTTCTTCTTTTTCTCCCTCTTGTTCCCTTGATCCTGATCACTATCATTGTCGGGACAGTTAGCAATAAAATGACCAAGCTTACCGCATTTGAAGCATGAGCGCTTCCCCTTGGCTTTGGTCTTGCTTGGTTGTCCCTTGCGACCTTTAAGCACCGTCTTGAATCTTTTGATGATGAGAGCCATCTCTTCATCATTAAGTCCGGCCGGCTCAATCTGTGCCACCTTGCTAGGTAGCGCCTCCTTGCTTCGTGTTGCCTTGAGAGCAAGGGGTTGCGGCTCGTTGATCGGACCATTCAAGGCGTCATCCACGTATCTTGCCTCCTTGATCATCATTCGCCCGCTAACGAATTTCCCAAGAACTTCTTCGGGCGACATCTTGGTGTACCTGGGATTTTCACGAATATTGTTCACCAAATGAGGATCAAGAACGGTAAATGACCTTAGCATTAGGCGGACGACGTCGTGGTCCGTCCATCACGTGCTTCCGTAGCTCCTTATTTTGTTGATAAGGGTCTTGAGCCGGTTGTATGTTTGAGTTGGCTCCTCGCCCCTTATCATTGCGAACCATCCAAGTTCGCCCTCCACCAACTCCATCTTGGTGAGTAAGGTGACATCATTCCCCTCATGAGAGATCTTGAGGGTGTCCCAGATCTGCTTGGCATTGTCCAAGCCGCTCACCTTATGGTACTCGTCCCTGCACAAAGAGGCTAGCAACACAGTAGTAGCTTGTGCATTTTTATGAATCTGTTCATTAATAAACATGGGACTATCCGTACTATCAAAGTGCATTCCACTTTCTACAATCTCCCATATGCTAGGATGGAGAGAGAACAAGTGACTACGCATTTTGTGACTCTAAAATCCGTAGTCCTCTCCATCAAAATGAGGAGGTTTACCAAGTGGAATAGATAATAAATGAGCATTAGTACTTTAAGGAATACGAGAGTAATCAAAAGAAAAGTTCGAATTGACCGGTTTCTTTCTCTCGTATTCGTTGTGGTCGTCGTCCTTTTGGGAGGAAGTAGACTCATCGCTGTCGTAGTAGACGATCTCCTTGATGCGTCTTGTCTTCTTCTTCCCATCTTTGCGTCTGTGGCCCGAGCCCGAGTCGTTGGACTTGTCATCCCTTGGCTCGTTGACAAAGGACTCCTTTCCTTGTCGTTGATCATGATTCCCTTCCCTTTAGGATCCATCTCTTCGGGCGGTTAGTCCCTTTGTGAAGAGAACGGCTCTGATACCAATTGAGAGCACCTAGAGGGGGGGAATAGGTGATCCTGTGAAACTTAAAAACTTAAGCCACAAAACTTGGTTAAACGTTAGCACAGTTGATGCCAAGTGGCTAGAGAGAAGGTCTTGCACAATACGATAATCACAAAGAATTCAACACAGAGAAGACACAGTGATTTATCCCGTGGTTCGGCCAAGTACAAAACTTGCCTACTCCACGTTGTGGCGTCCCAACGGACGAGAGTTGCACTCAACTCCTCTCAAGTGATCCAATGATCAACTTGAATACCACAGTGTTATACTTTTCTTTTCTTATCCCGTTCGCGAGGAATCTCCACAACTTGGAGCCTCTCGCCCTTACACTTTTGATGTTCACAAAGAATCACGGAGTAAGGAAGGGAAGCAACACACACAAATCCACAGCAAAATGCGCACACACACGGCCAAGAATCGAGCTCAAAAGACTATCTCAAAGTTCTCACTAGAACGGAGCTCGAATCACTGAGAATGACAAACGAATGCGCAAAGACTGAGTGTGGATGATCAAGAATGCTCTAAGGTTGCTTGGTGTCCTCCTCCATGCGCCTAGGGGTCCCTTTTATAGCCCCAAGGCAGCTAGGAGCCGTTGAGAGCAAATCTGGAAAGCCATTCTTGCCTTCTGTCATCGGGTGCACCGGACAGTCCGGTGCCCGATTTCCTTCCTCAAATGGCGCTGCCGACCGTTGCAGATCTGGGAGCCGTTGGCGCACCGGACATGTCCGGTGCACACCGGATAGTCCGGTGCCCCCTCCCGACCGTTGGCCCGGCCACGTGTCGCGCGCAGATTCCGCGGCCGACCGTTGGCCCGGCCGACCGTTGGCTCACCGGACAGTCTGGTGCACACCGGACAGTCCGGTGAATTTTAGCCGTACGCCGTCGGCGAATTCCTGAGAGCGGCCACTTCACGCCGAGTCAGCCTGGCGCACCGGACACTGTCCGGTGCACCACCGGACAGTCTGGTGTGCCAGACAGAGCTGAGTCTTGGCTGTACACAGCCAAGCCTTTTTCACCTCTTTTCTTTTCTTCTTCTTTCTGTTTCTAACACTTAGACAAGTATATTAGTACACAAAACCAATGTACTAAGGCTTAGAAACATACCTTTACTCTTGATTTGCACTTTGTTCATCCATGGGCATAGATTCACATTTAAGCACTTGTGTTGGCACTCAATCACCAAAATACTTAGAAATGGCCCAAGGGCACATTTCCCTTTCAAAAAGGGAAATGTGTGGTGAAGTGGGTGTTAAGAAAGAAACTAAGGCCACGGGAGCGGGAAGCTCAGTGGTGGTTGAGTTTTGGTTACTTTAAAGACTTTGGGAAAAACCTTACAGCAACTTCCTTTCTCTAAGAAAATGATGAGTGACTTCAACTACACCAAATAAAGCATGTATATTATAGGTCTCTTTCTCTCTACGGGAGCGGGGTGGGCTTGCGGAATACCTAGTGTATTCACCCAGATTTATTTATGTTTTTCAGCAGCCGAAGACTTCTTTTCCGCTATGCTTGATTGAGAGGGTTGTGTCTGCACCCAGTTCTGCTTGTGGCTTGGGCTAGTATATTTTCTTCCTACTGCGCTTCTTATTTTGGCTCTCTAGAGCTTGTACCCCGGTATTGTAATAACCTTGATCTAAACTCTGTACTATTTGAAGTAAGGAATGTGTTTACTAGCCTCCTGGGACTAGTAATTGTATCACATTTGAGTCCCAAAGGATCGGGACGCTTCAACGTGTCAACTCCGGACCCCCGCCTGGCCTTGATCAAGGCCTGAGTATTCTTTGTCCCGAAATCCCGAGACCTTGTCGTGAGTGGCCCGGACCCCGCACAGGGGGGTCCGGGGCCCGTTCCAGGGGTCCGAGCACGCCCGTGGAGGTTCTGGACCATACCCGGAGGTCCGGTCCGTACGTAAAGGGGTCCGGCACTTTCCCATGAGGGTCCAGACCCACTGTTGATATCCTGGAGTATATCGTCTTCTCTGGCCACGTGGCGACCCGGGAGCCGTCCATGTGATGGGGTCGGGTGCTGTTTACCACGCGACTAGAGATAGCTGCATGGGCACCGTGCCTTCACACTGTAGTAAGGGGTACCCCTGTTTCAGGGTACCAACAAACGTATACATACAAAGTAAATACTTGCGGATCCACCCAACATGTTTAGAAAATATGTAGCCGACATGGGTTTAATAGAACACCTATGATTCTGGACTAATGCATCATAAAATCATAGAAAATGATGAGTGACTTGAACTACACCAAATAAAGCATGTATATTATAGGTCTCTTTCTCTCTACGGGAGCGGGGTGGGCTTGCGGAATACCTAGTGTATTCACCCAGATTTATTTA
The DNA here is from genome assembly GCF_902167145.1 of Zea mays. Taxonomy (NCBI): domain Eukaryota; kingdom Viridiplantae; phylum Streptophyta; class Magnoliopsida; order Poales; family Poaceae; genus Zea; species Zea mays. Next base: position 271,782,863 of record NC_050096.1, on the reverse strand, counting down.
TGTTTTTGAGTAGCCGAAGACTTCTTTTCCGCTATGCTTGATTGAGAGGGCTATGTCTGCACCCAGTTCTGCCTGTGGCTTGGGCTAGTATATTTTCTTCCTACTGCGCTTCTTATTTTGGCTCTCTAGAGCTTGTACCCCGGTATTGTAATAACCTTGATCTAAACTCTGTACTATTTGAAGTAAGGAATGTGTTTACTAGCCTCCTGGGACTAGTAATTGTATCACATTTGAGTCCCAAAGGATAGGGACGCTTCAGGTGGTATCGGAGCCCATAGGACTGGCCGTAGGTCGCAGCCCTGACCCTAAAATGTGCCCTAAAAAGAAAATACCCCTTTCCCCAAGAAAAATCTTCTCTCCTTCCCCCCAATTTTAACAGACCCTTCTTTTCCTATTCCATATGGAAGACTCTCTGGCCATTAGGACATCCTACTGCTCAGAGGTGGAAGGGTTTCCACATCTTTTGCGAAGTTGTGCGCTTCGCATGGGAATCCGCAAGAAGTCGGAATACGTATGGAAGGAGTATCTTGAAGGCGGAATGGAGAAATGCTCTATGGCAGTCTACCTGGGAGAAAGCCGAAACTATCCGAACCATCCTTCCTTCCAAGTCACTTTTACCGGATACCGCTTTCCAGATACTTGCCAGAATGTTGCCCGAACAGCCCTCCGACAACTATGCCAGAACTACAACAAGGTGATCTTTGAAACCCCCCTTCGCTACTTTCCACCCAGCAACAAGAATACCCCCACCTGGAGGAAAAGACTTCAGGCCCTGTCAGGAGGAGATCCTATTGAGGATGATCCCACCATCGTCTACATGGCTGGATATCTTCACACCCTTGATAACCAATATGATGACCTCACCCTCCACTGCACCTACCTAACCTCCCGGGTGGAAAGTCTGGAGCAAAAAGTCAGGGAACTTTCAGGGGAAAAGGCATCCCTTCAAGAGAGCCTCGCAATAGCTGAAGGCGAGGAGACCAATACCTGTGAGGCTTACCGCACCCTGAAGATGGACTATGACAAGAAACTGAAGAAGCTCGCCCCCGCAAGAAAAATACGCAAGAAGACCAAAAACCAAGGATGTCAGACTGAGCAGAAGGAAGAAACCCCTCCAACCCTACCCCCTGCCGGGTTAAGGAACTCGTCCGACACCGAGGAGATGTCCCTAGCCAGCCTTGATGATCTTCTCAAGGAATTTGGGGACACTTTAGAGAAGGAGTTCGGGAGTACCCTAGATAGCACTCGTGTGTGATGAGCTTATGGTAGCGGTGTGCTGTATTATGTAATGGCTTGATGTAATGAATAAAATAACTAGTTAAAAAATGGCATGTGCATGATAGTGACTCTCTTCCCATGGCAGATGGCTTCGAATAAAACCACGCCTACCGCCTCCGGAATTGGAGCAGGTTGCCCTCTGAGAGCCGAGGAAGAAGCTGGCGGAGAAGGGAGTGAGACCCACCTCCCCGCACCTCCAAATCTACCACTAGACCTAGCCCAAGTTCTAGCCAATCAAACCCGACTCATTGAAGTCCTCACTAGAAGTCTGGAAAACCAGCGCCCAGGTGGTGGAAGGCCACAGGACAGGATGGGAGAATTTTTGAGACTCAAGCCTCCCACGTTCGCAGGGTCCAGCAATCCCCTCGATGTAGATGACTGGCTTCGCACGATCAAGAGGAAGCTGGAAGCCATCGGGTGCCCCGAAAACCACCGTGTCCAACTGGCAGCTCATCAGCTTTCAGGAATGGCTTTAGCATGGTGGGACACCTTTAGTGAGGCTGTCAGAGATGCTACCTGGGCAGAATTCGAAACAGCCTTCCGTGAGCACCATGTACCCCAGAGGATAATTCAACTCAAGGAGGATGAATTCCGGGAGCTAACTCAAGGCGGGAGAACAGTCAGTGAGTATGTGCACAAGTTCACATAGTTGGCCCGTTACGCGCCTGACGATGTCAGCACCGAGTCCAGGAAGATGGCCCGTTTTCTGAAAGGACTAAGACCCGAGCTTAAGACCATCCTCGCCAGCCAAGACTTCCTCAACTTCTCTCACCTCTCTAACAAAGCTATCCAAGTGGAAAGGGCAAAAGAGGAAGAAAAAGGGCACCTCAAGAGGAAATTCCAAGTTCTCCGAGCTCAACAGCAAGAACGTCACCAGAGAGCTCGACCCTTTGGGCTCCCACCCAGGGGACCAAGCTTCAATAAACCATCTGGACCCACTCCATCGTGCTACAGTCAGCAGAGTCAGAGCTCCCTTCAGGCACCCTCCGTTTCAAGCAACCAACCGCCAGCAAATGCATGTTGGCACTGCGGAGACCCCAGTCACTTCAAGAATAACTGCCCTCAGTTGAAGGCACCCGGACCGACCTACTCCAACTCGGTGAATGGCCCCAAGATTCCCTCGGCACCTACCTCCAAGGCACCTCCTTCCAACAGCCAGCACAGCAGGACTCAGTACCAGGGCAGAGCCCGAGTCAACCACGTCGACGCTCAAGAAGCCTAGCAAGCCCCGGGAGTAGTGCTCGGTGAGTTCCTTGTTGAATTTACTCCCGCTACTGTACTTTTTGATTCGGGAGCATCCCATTCTTTTATAGCCACTAAGTTTGTGGAAAAGCATGGCATCCCCTCTACACCCCTAGCCATCCCTTTGGTCACCCGAACCCCAGGATCGGACCTCCTGTGCCAACTCAGGTGCTCCCAAGTCAGAATTCTCTTAAGTGGGGTAGTGTTCCTGGTGGACTTAACCGTCTTGCCATCCCAAGGGATTGATGTGATCCTAGGAATGGGTTGGCTAACTAAGCACAAAGGTATCATCAGCTGCGCAAATAAGACCGTCCTTCTCACCGATCTCCAAGGAAAAGTAGTTTCCTGTCAAGCCCAGCCGCCCGCCAATGATCCAATGATGTTTAACCTGGGAGCAGAAAACATGTCCGTAATCGAAGAGTTTGAGGATGTATTTCCGGAAGAGTTGCCTGGAATGCCACCCGAAAGAGGAGTGGAGTTCTATATAGACCTCATTCCTGGCACTGCGCCCACCGCAAAGAGACCATATCGCATGGCCCCCACAGAGTTAGCAGAATTAAAACTCCAGATTGCAGAACTGCAACAAAAAGGGGTCATCCGTCCCAATTCGTCTCCTTGGGGAGCACTCGTCCTTTTCGTTACCAAAAAGGATGGAAGTATGAGAATGTGTATTGATTATCGATCCTTGAACGAAGTTACAATCAAGAATAAGTGCCCTCTCCCTCGGATCGATGACCTCTTCGACCAGCTGCAGGGAGCCAAATACTTCTCCAAGATAGACCTCAGGTCAGGGTATCACCAACTGAGGATCAAGGAAGCAGACATTCAGAAGACTGCTTTCGTCACCAGATACGAGCAATATGAATTCACAGTGATGCCATTTGGGCTAACAAACGCACTCGCCTTTTTCATGAACCTCATGAATAAGGTATTTATGGAAGAATTGGATAAGTTTGTCGTGGTTTTTATCGACGACATCCTCATCTATTCCAAGAATCGCAAGGACCATGAGCGTCACCTTCGAATCGTCCTTGGAAGACTCAGGGCCCATCAACTTTATGCTAAGCTCAGCAAGTGTGAGTTCTGGTTAGAAAAGATAGCTTTCCTGGGGCATATCTTGACTGCAGAAGGGGTAGAAGTGGACCCATCCAAGGTGGAAGCCGTTTCAAAATGAAACAACCATCCAACGTCAGTGAAGTACGAAGCTTTCAGGGAATGGTGGGGTATTACTGCCGCTTTATCAAAGGATTCTCCAGCATAGCGAAACCTATGACCGAACTTCTCAAAAAGGACAATAAATTTGTGTGGACTCCGAAGTGTGAGGAAAGTTTCCAGATCATCAAGGAAAAGCTTACAACCGCGCCTGTCCTGACACTACCAGATATACACCAGGATTTCGTCATCTTCTGTGATGCTTCAAGGCAAGACTTAGGGTGTGTCTTGATGCAAAATGAGAAAGTTATTGCCTATGCATCCCGCTTACTCAAGCCCCACGAGCAGAACTACCCTACCCACGACTTGGAATTAGCAGCCATAGTTCACGCCCTGAAAATATGGAGGCATTATCTGATTGGGAACAAATGCCACATCTTCACTGATCACAAGAGTATGAAGTACATCTTCACGCAGCCGGACCTCAACCTCCGTCAAAGAAGATGGCTTGAATTGATCAAGGATTATGACCTCGAAATCCACTACCACCCCAGGAAGGCCAACATAGTAGCAGACGCCCTCAGCCGAAAACCTTTCGGGATCAAAGGGACCAACTTCTTAGAAGATTGGAAGAAAGAATCAGCTCAGCTAAATGCATGTCTGGGAGACAACGGTAGCCTGGAAGTCAAGCCAATTCTAGAAGATCTCATACGCAAGGCTCAACGTCTGGACGCAGAGACAGCCAGACTTATGGAGACAGCTCGCAAGGAGCAACTTCCGGATCTTAGGACAGATGAGCAAGGAGTCCTCTGGTTCAAGAACCGCCTGTGTGTACCAATGGGAGAGGCACGGGAAGTCCTGCTCAATGAAGCCCACAACTCAGCTTACTCCATCCACCCAGGAACCACCAAGATGTACCTGGACCTCAAAGCCAGATATTGGTGGAAAGGGATGAAAAAGGAAATAGCACAGTATGTAGCCCGGTGTGACACCTGTCAGCGAACGAAGACCGAACATCAGAAGCCCGCAGGCCTGCTACAACCCCTCCCAGTGCCTGAATGGAAGTGGGAAGAAATAGGCATGGACTTCGTGACCGGACTGACCCGAACGCAGAAAGGAAATGATTCTATCTGGGTAATAATCGATCGTCTCACCAAGGTGGCCCACTTCGTCCCAGTAAAAACCACTTTTGGAGGAGCCGCCCTTGCCCGAATATACCTTAAGGAGATAGTCAGGCTCCATGGCACTCCGTGGAAGATAGTGTCAGATAGAGGAATGCAGTTCACTTCAAAATTTTGGAAGGGCCTCCAGCAAGCAATGGGCACAAAGCTAGATTTCAGCACCGCTTACCACCCCCAGTCAGATGGACAAACAGAAAGAGTCAACAAGATCCTCGAAGATTTGCTAAGAGCCTGTGTGTTAACTTTCGACAGGGATTGGGAGTCCAGTTTGCCGTACGCCGAATTCTCGTACAACAACAGCCATCAAGCCAGCATCAAAATGTCACCATTCGAAGCACTGTATGGAAGAAAATGCCAGACTCCCCTAATGTGGTCCAATGTAGGGGAAAGGACACTTGAAGGACCTGACTTTGTTAAAGAAGCCGAAGAGAAAGTTGCCTTGATCCGCAGGAGGTTACTTGAAGCTCAGAGTCGACAAAAGAGTTACGCAGACAACAGACGAAGAGAACTCAGATTTGAGGAAGGAGATTTTGTTTATCTCAAGGTCTCCCCGATGCGTGGTGTCAAAAGGTTCCAAATGAAAGGAAAGCTAGCACCACGTTTCGTCGGTCCCTACCCCGTCATTAGCCGAGTGGGACCCGCAGCATACCGTCTTGAGCTACCAGAATCCATGTCAGATATTCACAATGTGTTCCATGTGTCTCAGCTCCGCAAATGCCTAAAAGTACCAGAAAACCACATCGATGCAGATGCAATTCAGATTCAAAAGGATCTCCAATACCGGGAAAAGCCAGTGAAGATTCTCGACTCAGCAGTCAGAAGGACCCGCAACTCGGAAGTGAGGCTCTGTAAGGTTCAGTAGAGCAGAGATGGAGAAGAGGAAGCCACCTGGGAAAGTGAGGACTCTCTAAGGAAGGAATACCCTTACCTTTTCTCGAGCCCCGTCTGAATCTCAAGGGCGAGATTCCTTTAAGTGGGGTAGGTTTGTAACATCCCAAAATTCTAAACCAGGTTTGAAACCCTATTCTACCCCTCCCCTCTTTTTACCTTCTACTCCAATAACTTCCTTAGATTTTTCCCATCATATGCATACACTTTGTTTGATCACAAGCACCTCACTTAGATTTTTATTTTTCAACACCTAGAATATCCACTAAATAATTTTGTGCAAAAAGAAAAAGAAACAAAAATGAAATGAGTTATAGAACTTAAAAAGAAAAAAAAGGGAAAGGAGCTTCCCCCCTGCTGGGCCAACTCTGGCCCATGTCGCAGCCGCCTCCCTCCCGCGCGCCCGCATCCCTCCCCCCCCCCCCCCCCCCTCGGCCCATTAGCCGGCCCGCTCGCGCGTGAAGTCACCCGCGCGCTCCCCTCGCTCCCTCTCGCTGACACGCCAACCCCACCCGCCAGCCCCTCTCGCTCGCGCGCTTTCCCTCACTGGCAGACTGGCCCCACCGGTCAGCCGTGTCGTCTTCCTCACGTATGACGCTCCGCCGTCCCCTCGTCGCACAGGAAGAGTTCGGCACCGCCCCGTCCTCCCCGCTTGACCAACGTCCTTGCCCGGTACCGCCCCGCCGTGGAGTCTCATCGGCGGCGCTGTGCGGCATTAATGCCGGCGCTGCGCACCTCACCGGCGCCCGCCGAGCTCAGCCGCTCCCCTTCCCTCGGGCGCCTATAAAAAGGTTGCCCCGGGCACCTCCTTCCCCGCACCGGCCTCGGCCACTACCTTTCCCCCCCTCGCCCGAGCGCAATTCGTAGAGCACCGCCGTCTTCCCCCTCTCCGGTGAGTCCTCCCCCCCTCCTCTCTCTCCCTCTCCGTTGGTCCAGCGAGAAATTAAGTGGACCAAGCAGCTCCCTCACAAGGCCACGAACCCGAAGCACCAATTCCCAGCCCCAGTCCCTCACCCAGAGCCCACAGGCGGCGATCCCTGCCGCGGAACTCCGCCACCTCCCCGTGGACAGCCCCCTCCCAACCCCCTCTGGCCGAATTGAGCCTACCCTTAGAATCGCCAGCCTCTGCCCGTACTAAACCACCCTCCCTTGGACCAAGAACCGGGCCACCGGCGGCAAACCGCCGTCGAGCCCACCGGCGACCGGCCCTTCTCCCTCGCTCGGCCAGTTCGCCCACGCCGTCAGGCCGTAGCGCCGTTTTCCCCCTCCGCTATCGCTGACGAGTGGGCCCACAGCGACGCCGTCGTCCCCGCGCACCCGCACCGTCTCCCTCGCCTGTGGGCCGCAGCTGGGCCGCAAGCGCGCCCGCGCGCGCGCTCGCGCCCGGGTGGGCCAAAAACCCTCCCCCGGCCCAGCAGAGAAGAAATCCTTTTTCTTTTTCTTTTCTTCACCTTTTTCTCATTTAATTAGTTTTCTTCAATATTTTATGCACCAAAAATTATCCAAATAATTTCTAACAAGTCCTAAGTGATAATAATGTTGGTAAATGACACACTACAATTAGTAGACTACTGTTGATGTATTGTTTATTGACTGTCTTAATAGAAGAAGCGGGGACCGCGGATCCGGAACCCGTAGCCCCGGAAGAAGGGCCAGAGCCCGATCTTCCGGAAGTAGATCTTTTGTGCCAGGAAAGCTTCGACGAAGGCAAGTCCATCCTTCCCTTGATGCATAAATTACCTATTCTCTCTACCACTGCCTAGGCCGGGAATTCAGGGGGGAAATTGCATTGTGAGTGAGAGATGGCCCGCATCGACGTATACATTCTAGATACGAAATATGGATCGGGAAGAAGGGCAATGTGTTTCTTCAAATTAAGACTCTTTTCGAAAAGTTATGCGATGAAGGGTGCTCACCCTCATCACCTTGGGAGTGGGATGATCAGGGACTCCCTGGTTTAGGGGAGGGCCTAAGGTGTTGGCTCAGCTAGTTTAGGCGTGAGCAGAAGGATTGTCCCCTCATATAAGGACCGACTTGTCATTTTCACTACCTGTACTCCTTTATAGTACAACCACTTGAGACTGTGTGGGCAGTCACTCAATCCGAACTCGTGCGGTCCAACCCCAGGGTTAAGAAGGCTGGGGAGCACCGGGAGGATAAGGAGGGGGAATGTTTTGTCCGGTTTGGACATGGTGGTGGCCTGACTCCTTCCGGATAACCGTTAAGGTTAGGACGTACGAGGAAGGAAAGAGATCCGGCATTCGGGTCTCGCGACGGTGAGATCGCAGAAACTGGGCTAGTGGGTAAAGTGTACCCCTCTGCGCAGAGTTGAAACCTATTCGAATAGTCCGTGTCCACTGGTATGGACGAGTCTGGTATGGCATGACAATTAGAGATTTTTCTATGAGTTACATAAAAAGGGAAATGTGTGGTGAAGTGGGTGTTAAGAAAGAAACTAAGGCCACGGGAGCGGGAAGCTCAGTGGTGGTTGAGTTTTGGTTATTTTAAAGACTTTGGGAAAAACCTTACAGCAACTTCCTTTCTCTAAGAAAATGATGAGTGACTTCAACTACACCAAATAAAGCATGTATATTATAGGTCTCTTTCTCTCTACGGGAGCGGGGTGGGCTTGCGGAATACCTAGTGTATTCACCCAGATTTATTTATGTTTTTCAGCAGCCGAAGACTTCTTTTCTGCTATGCTTGATTGAGAGGGCTGTGTCTGCACCCAGTTCTGCATGTGGCTTGGGCTAGTATATTTTCTTCCTACTGCGCTTCTTATTTTGGCTCTCTAGAGCTTGTACCCCGGTATTGTAATAACCTTGATCTAAACTCTATACTATTTGAAGTAAGGAATGTGTTTACTAGCCTCCTGGGACTAGTAATTGTATCACATTTGAGTCCCAAAGGATCGGGACGCTTCAACGTGTCAACTCCGGACCCCCGCCTAGCCTTGATCAAGGCCTGGGTATTCTTTGTCCCGAAATCCCGAGACCTTGTCGTGAGTGGCCCGGACCCCACACAGGGGGGTCCGGGGCCCGTTCCAGGGGTCCGAACACGCCCGTGGAGGTTCTGGACCTTACCCGGAGGTCCGGTCCGTACGTAAAGGGGTCCGGCACTTTCCCATGGGGGTCCAGACCCACTGTTGATATCCTGGAGTATATCGTCTTCTCTGGCCACGTGGTGACCCGGGAGCCGTCCACGTGATGGGGTCGGGTGCTGTTTACCACGCGACTAGAGATAGCCGCATGGGCACCGTGCCTTCACACTGTAGTAAGGGGTACCCCTGTTTCAGGGTACCAACAAACGTATACATACAAAGTAAATACTTGCGGATCCACCCAACATGTTTAGAAAATATGTAGCCGACATGGGTTTAATAGAACACCTATGATTCTGGACTAATGCATCATAAAATTTAACCATTTCCCTCAGGTTTAACTTCTCTGCTTTGAGATAGAAAAGTACATTATAGTCATTGAGTTTGGTAGTGCCTAACGAGTTGTTGTAACATTTTGGTCTTGGTGTACTGATATATTAAGGACTGAAATTATAAGTTAAGAAATTAAGGAGTTAATGTATAGGTATGAGAACAAGGGGGATGTTGGGGTTGATCTTCTCGTAACCATGTCAGTCCTATCCTAACGTGTCCTGATCGGAGACACAACAATTAAGGACCATAAGGCCCATATTACCATATATATACTAGGTGAGTGCCCGTGCGTTGCAACAGGAACGTATAATACCACGATAACTTATATACAAAATATGTGTTATACTGTTATAAGAAAAGGTTTCATAACCCATTTGTGATCCTGGGCATACATAAATTTTGTTATTTTAATCTAGTTGTTTCACCACTACATTGCAATCATCAGTACCATGCAGACTTCAATATATGCCACGATTTGCATGGTCTTGTCATTGGAGAGCACGTCCCACACCTGTCGAAAGACTTTCCCTCGTACATCATCAGTCATCAGGCACGCACCACCATACGCGCTTGCTTAAACAAAAGGCAAGTGTGTGTGTTTGCGAAGAGAATTAAAGGCAGGCTGGCACAAAAGCTACCCCGACGGTGGCGAGGATGACGAACTGCTAATTGCTGCCATTCATCCTCTATGTCTCCTCCGGCGCCGAGATGACGCCACAGTCCTTGATATAGTAGTCATCAAACACACACAACATGGCGAGTCCCGACAACTCTTGGCTTGGCTGCCAGACGAAGCGCACCCCGGACTCATCAGCGAGGTAGTACACCTGGACATTGCACCATCGGATGCGCTGCTCCTCTGTATACATCAAGTTCGAGGACACTCACACAATGACAGCAATGGCCGTCATCTCAGCGCACAAGAATTCATGGTCGGTCGGTAGTGACTTACGTGGAAGGTTGGACTTCAGGTGGACGATGACATGGACGGCGTGATGGCGCCATCGTCGGATGTGGTGCCCAAAACAACCCGGGAGTCACAGACGTTGGCGACGACCATGAGGTCCTCCTATTTGACGATGGATAGCGTGGTGCAGTCACTCTAGACCACGTCCAAGCGGCGGCTGCACCGGAGCTTGTCGTCCACATCGGCACATGCGGCCACGTAGGACTGCTTCCAGAGGTCGAACTGGCAGTCGTCAAGCTTCTTCTCTTCGTCGATGAGCAACACCAACGTGAGTGGCTCCTGCTAGTGGTGTTTGTTCAGGGTTTCCAAGTAAGAAACATGGATTCATCCTTAGCGTTGGTTTATGAAATTGACTCACAAGTTAGATCCATGGAAAATATTACGGAGAATAAATGCCACGCATGCAAAAAAAGGAATTTAAGTTGAAAAAATTATTCAAACAAAAGAAATTGCATGCAAGGCTCTTCTTTAAATACTACCCCTCCATCCAAAAATATAATTCAAGAATCTCAGTGATACTTATCTACTACTGTGCATTGTGAAAGGGTAGCATGAGATGTAGTAGATGTTTTCCATGTCATAGATGCAGATAGAAACACACATGTGGTGTAGCGGTAGCTACTGCTCGCATTGGCCTGAGGGGGCGCATGTTCAAATCCTCTTGCGGCCATGTGTTTTTGACTAACCATCCTCTCTAATTGAGGTTAGTCACATCATACCAAAGCCATATTAGGATCGCATTTTTTCTGGTCGTTTTCATCGCTTGATTCCCTACCCAATTCTCCACCTGATCCCCTACACCTCGATTCTGATTCCTTGTGTCACTCCATCCCATCCTCTTTCACACCACAAACAATAAAAGGGAAGAGATAGTCAGCACGGGAACTAACGTTCACTATTGTCAACTCTTCCTCACATATCTGAACCGATCTATTCTCTCTGTGGTTGTTGAAGGGAAGGCCACATCCTTCCTCACCGTCTCCGTGTGAAGAATCCATGCCCTAATGGGGACATCCTCCTTATGCATCTAGTGGCTAGGGTTAAGGGCAAGATCCCTACTTTTCTTTTGATGTTAACTTTAGAAATATTTTGCTCATTAATAAGAAATCAAACATAATATTGTTCCATAAAAGGTTGGTTCCCTGCTATACTCAGTTACTATTTGATCACATTTGGTAGTGCTCTATTTTAGATCATGTTTTCACAGATTTTTCTTTTACTTCCAACAAAGCTCAATGCTCAAAAATGTTTTTATCCATCCATCAAGAGTTCATCTTTGGATCCCACTCATTTGGGAGCCTCCGACACTGGGTCTGCCCATCAGGAGTTTATATGCCTTTTCATCCGATGATTGGATTGCAATTCTATACTTGTGGAAAGCTTATGATGATTGGATTGCAATTTTGTACTTGTAGAAAGCTTGAATTGTATGGACTATTAGCATTTACCTATTTACCTTACACAAGGACGACAATCATATGAGTGTGTTCATTATCTAGTATAAATATTTGTTATTAATATCTTATGCTTTACTAAAACAACTGGTGTTGATTTGACAAAAATGATATTGGGTTTGACACTGATAGTATAGTCATTAAAAGCAACTATAAGAGTCTCTGCAAATTTCAATCTCTATATCTAACATTTCAAGAGTCATTCAATGAATTCTCTTTGTATATCTCTCTTGTCGCCAACGGAATCTCCAATTTTTTGTCTCTAATCTCTATACTCTTCAAAAAATCGGTTTGTCTATTGGAGCAATTTCTTGGATTTGTTTTCTAAATTTTGTGATAAAGAGAAATGTAGAGAGTGTCTTGGAGATGCGTAAGAAAACTCTAGTTGTGATCTTTCATAAAGAAGAGTTAGGAAGTAGTCCTTTTTATTCAGTGTTCCATACCAGTTTCCTTTTAAAAAAATCCTAGGGAACCCTTCTTCGCAACATTAAACATTACTACATGACTACATTACACCTAGTCCCCCATGTTGTAGGTTGCTTGAGTGCACACCTGTTGTAAGTTGCTTGAGTGCACAAAGGTTGCACTAAAATCTATAACTAGGGCAGCATATATCCTTAAAGTGACACATGACACAAAATCCCATTTCATGAAGTGCTCTTTGGCAAGCTAGAGGAAGCAAGAGCTAGACATGGACATGATGAGTAATTTTCATAACTGCAAGCCAACCATGATGAAATAGAATGTATTGAAAATATCCTTGTGCGGTTGAGGTCGTATTTTAAGGGAGGATAAGCATTGTGGAGACTTTGTAGGCAAAGAATTAGCACTCTTGTGGAATATTATATGCTGACACAAAATATGCCTTAGTTTGTTGCATAACAATTAGGATTTTGAATTTAATTGTATACCATGTGGTAAGTAGAACTCCATAAACTCCCTTATACCCAGCATTCATCTTTAAATGCTCAAATTGGGCATCTTTCACATGGAACACCAATGCACCGTAAGAGTGCCACATTTTATGAGAATCCAAAAGCAGCTACTGATATTTTTCAGAGTGACGATGTAGTTGGATCAAAATGGATTATCATTGCATTTTCTATACATTGATGTGTGTTAGTCTTCACACGACATGTTCTCTATCGTCTATGCTTAAATCTTGGGCCTCATTTTGGACGCGGAAGTCTTACTGGTTTCTCAGAAAATGTACAGCTTCCCCCCAAAAAATTTATCTTTCAGATGTGATATTTAATATTTACACGCCTTACATTACCTCAGTCTTCATGCGAGGAAGAAGAATGTTACACATAGCTGACTCCTAAATGTTATCATAACATTATTATAATGGAACCCTGTATGCTGGGTCGACCATCTTCAGTACGAACAAGTTTCCCTTGTCGCCTCTCGAAACCCTGCAAGCAAGGTGTGGTTTCTTACAACTTAGCGAACCCTATCAACAAGGCCCATGCATTGCTGAACAAAAAGAGGCCTTAGTTAAGTAGTTACAAAATAAAAGAATTTTCCAGCTTTAGTAGTTCAATGAGAGAGCAAAACTCATGATGGAGGAGAATATATGAGATGAGGCAACGACATACTGAGGTGTTTGGTTTCTAGGGAGTAGGGACTAATTTTTAGTCCCTCCATTTTATTCCATTTTAGTTCCTAAATTATCACATACGGAAACTAAAAATTTTCGTATTTGATAATTTAGGAACTAAAATAGAATATAATGGATGGACTAAAATTAGTCCTTAGAAACCAAATATCCACTAATGCGACCACTAGAAGCCTTTCGGAGGGGGTAAATATACTAACCTGAGCTCTTCATCAAGATAAGTAATCTCAAGTTCACCTTTACCACTTCCGGGTGCTTTGATCGGTATCTAATAATAGAGAAACTAAAATAACATTAGTTCACCTTTTTTGCTACCTAAAAATCGACTATGCTGTGTGTGTGTTGGGTGGGTGGGGGTAGGGGAGTTTCTGAGAGAGAACATACATAATGAGTATAAACAGAAAAAAAAAATCTAGCAATAGAAGTGAAGGATTACATCAGATCATAGAGTTTATATATGCTGAGTTCATGGTACACTAGCATGCCTATATGTTCCCTACTCAGCAGTGAATTACTTTGGTAAAACAAAAACAAAAGGTAACAGCTCAAGCATAAACTAGACAACATGAATTATAGACTATTAGTGTAACGTCCAAACTTTCTTTGAACGCCAAGCAACATCTAAAGTAATGCTTGGAGGATAATACATCTTACCAAACCAAATATCTTGAAGTAGTCAAATTTAACTGCCACTCTTCTAGAATTCAGAGGTACCAAGTTGGCAGTAACCTGAGAAGACAAAACATAGGTAAATCACGCTAGCACCATGCTTCAGGGAATCAACCAACACAAGTAGTACAAAACCAGCAACAATATTGAGTATGCTGCTAGGAATATATTTGCAGGCAAAAGCCTAGAACATTACATGTAGCATAGCAGCTGTTCAATGGGAAATGCAACATAACTTCAGAAGAAGATGAGTTATATAGTTGCAAGCTGACACTAGAAGAAGGTTCAAACATGGAAATGAACATGTTATTAAAATCAAGCCAACACTTCACTAGTCACTACTGTGATCAAAGCTAACACGTTCCTTTATCCAGAGCACAAGACAGTGTCCTACTTTCAAAAACTGCTTGGCCATAAGCCCATAACACATCAGAAAGATCTCAGCCACATGCCACACAAAAGGTACAGCGTGTCGTTCCCAGATGAGAACTCTTCGCTTCATAACATAGAAAGGGATTGAAGAATGCTAAAGAGAGAGAAAAGCCAAAAGTACACCGCAACAAGTTCTAGCAAAAATTACCTGATTAAAGTAGGGCCAAGTTTCCATGTTTTGGGCTCTCAAATTGTCGGCGTTGATTGATTGGTAAATCTTCCCAAACGGCCTCAGATACTTTGGCCTCTGCAGTAGAAAGTGAGTAGAATTTGTCATTCCTGTAAAAAGAACTATAACTATTTTCTACTTCAGCAGCATGCCAGGAAGGCCGAAAAAAATATAAACTATGAACCGAAAGTCCTTTTCTTCCTCGAATTTAAATTCAAATTGCATAAATTCTACATACGTGAAGATTATCACTTGTTGCCAATTTACCACTATCAAACAATAAAGCACACAATCTTAAGAATTTCTACAGTGCTGATGCATGTATTCACCTTTAAGCTTATTAAAGCATCTCCACTTATCCCGGTGCCCTAAATTAGACTATAAAAACTCGATCTGCGGGGATAAGACAACCCCGGATATTATATTAAAAAGACCTTCTCACTCAGATCGAGAAAATCCCCGAACCTCTGCCCCACCCATTCGCAGCGACACCGTAGCTCATGTGAGAAACGACCGCGACCGGGACCGAGCCTTACACCCGTGCTTTGGCGTGGGACAGACGATGGGATTTGTTTAACCACAACCTAAAATTCGCTTCTATGGGGAGTCGATCCCAGAACCTGAGGAGTGTTACTCAGGCCACCTAACTAACTCTGTTAGAGGCTCTTTCGTCCTAAATTAAACAATAGAGATCAAGCTTAAAAAAAACTGCTCCAATAATACCTTATTTTATAAAAAAATGTCAAAAAATATAGGTCACCTCCTGAAGTGCCACAAATATATTGTATGTTATTGTGATGTCTCATGTCTAGATCTAAACGAATGGACACTTTATAAAACTTTCATTTCCATTCCAAACGAACATAGTAGATTAACATATTTATGCTAATCACTTGATTTGGAGCTTTACCGTTGGAGCTTGATTTTTTTTGTTGATGCCCTAAATTCTATAAATATATTTATTTTAAATTTTTAGGACATTTTTACATGGTAACATTGTTAGAGATGCTCTTAGAACCTATAAAAAAAAGAACTTACTTTTCAGAACTTCAGAACCTGTACATTGGTGAGGCAAAAAGGAAATGAACCTGTGGCTGCAGTATACTTGTGGAGGTGGTATAGAGAAGCTCCCATTTGCCGTTTAGGAGATCGGACTTGAGCGGCTCCTTCACCTGGTTCACCGCCTCCAGTTGCTGAACAATCTGAAGCAAAAAAAGAAAAAAAAATACACGTGAGTCTCTGCCATCAACCAATTACCAAATGCACGGTGCGTCCCTCGTAGCTACTAGTTTCTTCGTCCTCACCTGCTCGACGCGCTCCTTGTCCTCGGGCGTGGCCTCGGCGCCACGGTCCAGCGGTGCAATGGCGTCGAGGAGCTCCTCCTTGAGCCTCATCGCCTTCTCAGCGTCCTTCTCCCCCTTGTTCCCTGTGAAGAACGGCGGCAGGAAGGGGAAGGACGAGATGCCTGCTCTCCACCTGCCACCGCCATCCCTACCGCCGACACCCGGGGCCGCGGCGAGCGCGAGGCCTGGTGCTCTCCTGCGTTCGCTGCTCCGCGACGACGCGGGAAGTTGGGAGGAGGCGACGACGACGACGCTGGGGCCGGGGCTGGCGGCCAGCGGGCGCGAGGATCCGGGCGCGCACGAGACCGAGAAGGCGGGCGCCATGGCACGGCGCGACCCGGCACCGCCGCACGGGGAAGCGGAGGGAGACGGTGGAAGCTCGAGCGGGATTTTTGCGTGCGATTGCGGTGGAAGTCGTGTGATTTTCAATAGCAGGCCAGCAAGGCAGAGCATATCGCGTTTATTTGAGTGGTGGATAGAGCGCGCGGGCGCGGCGGCCCGGGTGCCGCCGGATGGGGGAGCAGGTGGTGGTGTCCGTGCACCGGTGCAAGCTTCGGCAAATAGCACACCACGGGATCACAAATTCACAGTCATCCGTCATCCGTGCTCTGCAAGTTGGGGGCTGATGAATGCCAGGAAACCTTAATGGCTTCAATCAAGTGATTCAAATCATCTTTATTTGAAACCAAACACAATTTAACCATCGTCCTTATCAAGAAAAAAAACATAACCATCGACGGGTAGCCAAAACTTGTTTTTTCAACTACATTTGTTAAGGGGAGAGATCTCGAATCATAACTCTTCGCCACATGATCATCTCGTGCAGGGATGAAAACAGGTATACCAGTGGCAGGTGAATAATCCCCAGAACACTGGATCTGGTAAATAGTAATTCGTCAGGAGCAGTCTGGACTCCTTGCATCGAGCATAGGTTGGGACAGAGGAATACAAATGGATGTAAACAAGAATTTGATCTTCATTTATAGAACCGACCCATATGAGCTAGTATGTCATTGCTACAAAATCTGCAGCAGCTGATGGCTACCCCATGATTTGTCAATGGCAGCATAAAAGCTCGAAACAAAACACCCAGCAGTAGTAGCGCTACACACACACACACACACACACACACACACAGAGAGAGAGAGAGAGAGAGAGAGAGAGAGAGAGAGAGAACTTCAATACATGGCAATACGATTTATTCATCCTGGGAGGCGGGTGACTTCTTCTTGGCAACTGAAGCCCTCTTTCCCTTAAGTGTCCGGCAGTTGTTCTTTGTCCTCTGGCCACGAACTGGGAGTCCAAGCTTGTGCCGGATGCCCTTGTAGCACCTAATCTCCTTCAGCCTCTCAATCGCCACACGGTTGAAACGTTTCTGTAAAGCATACCAAACAGCAGTGTGCCAGCTCTCAGCGTTTTCACTCCCTTGGAGTCCAACATCGATATAAAACTAAACAGTTAGGACAGTCAGGAATCATCTATGACTAAGGAAGTGAAATTAAATACGCAGACCTGCAGAATGAACTTCAAAGCTTTCAAGGAATCATTGATATGTTAACTAAGTAACTATGGTAACCATACAAGTCGTTAATCATCATGAACTACTGAATCAAATAACTGCAGCGAATAATCGACAAAGGGATCAGGGACGTTACAAGGTCTCCCTCAATCATGTACTTGCCAACCTCCTTACGGAGGGTGATGACCTCCTCCTCGGAGAGGTCCTTGGTGATCTTGTTATCGAAATTGAGGTCCAGGAGGATCTGGCGTGAGCGTGAGCGTCCAATGCCATGTATGTACTGCAGCGAGTACTCCACCCTCTTGTGGTTTGGAATCTCAACACCACCAATACGGATGCACTCGATCCGCAAGCCACCGTGACCGATTCCTCCCTTCTGTCAGGCCACCCAACATACAGCACAATCAAAAACCGCAAAATAAACCACCAACATGAGCCTGGGTATGAAGGGTCATTCAGATGGGGATAAATTAATGATGTATCGAAGTTCATGTTTGTGTCGTATTCAGGCTGTGCGCACAATGCAACAGCGATAATAAACAACAGCTCCTATAATCAGGTTCAGAATTTCAGATCCACATCAAAAGTCTAAAGAAACATCCTTTTCTTTGCTACTAGAATCAGTCATACTGCTGTACCATGAAACACTAGCATTACTGACAATGCGCTAGAAAATTCATATGCATGAACCAACACGCGCCATTTCCTACCAATGTATTGAAAATTAGCAGTTCACAGAAGACCATCCTTCCAACGCTCCTGACACGACCATCCCAAGTAGGCCTTGTTTTTGGATACTCTCGTATTCAGCACAATCAATATGTATTGATATAGATTAGAGTGAAACTAAAAAACTAATTTACACCCCATTCCAACAAGGCCGTACAGGGTTAGAAAAACAAGACACCCCAATCAGACAAGCTCCCTGGACGCAGGGGGGTATAGGGGTATAGCAGAAGGCGGCACTAACCTTAGCGGGGAAGGATGCGGAGGAGCTGCGGCCCCGGGTGGAAAGGGACAAGGAGGAGGGTGCGATGGGGACGGAGACCATGGAGAGGGTCGCCATTTTTGCTCTCCTGTGGAGCCGCGCGGAGGGCGAGAGGCCTGTGCGTCCCCGGTCTATCGGATAGAAAACCCAAGGGCGGATGATGATAAGGTTGCGTATGCGTAGGCAACCTTCGATGACCTAGTGGCCTTTCCCTATGTGTGTTTTGGACTCGTTGGCCCAATAGAAAATATAACTTTTTTCTACTCGTTCGTTCTAAAATAGTATTTCCTCTCTTCTAAATTAAAATTTATCTTATATTCATACAATATTTAATGTATGTATTTTAAAAGTGTCTAGATTTATCTTTATTCATTTAAATATAGACATAAACACTGAGAACTAAAACAACACATATATAAAGTAAACCCTTCAGATCTTTGATGAATCCAGCATTAGTCTACAACGAATTTTATTTTGGTACAGAGGGAATATTATTTAAGATGAGTATATATATAATGCATCAGTTTAAAATTTACAAAACCCACCAGGCAAATCATATACACACATAAGTACATAACCTCTATTGACTAGCCCTAAGGGCTAGTTTAGAAACTTAAATCTTCTCCTTGATTCCCGAGGATTCCCCTCAATCCCTAAGAACCTCAGAGGTGATTTAAGTTTCCAAACTAGCCCTAAATATTCCAAACAAATTATATCTAGACTTAACACACCATCAAAATCCATAGTTCATATTGCTGGATAACTCTCTCTCCCTTAGAGATGGCAATGGGTACCCGCGACCCGATACCCGATGGGTATTTACTCCATTAGGGTATGTATGTGGCTAAATATTCTACCCGTGGGTCTGTTATTGGGCAAAAATCTTCACCCAATGGGTAAACGGGTATTAGAACGTTCCGCCTTCACCCATACCCGTTAACCCGTGGGTATAAAATACCCAATATAAACTTAGCCCAAGTATGAACTTTGACTTTAGTCATCCATCTTTTTTACTATTTAACAACCTTTTAGGCCATAATGTCATAGAAGGCTTAACGACAATTTAATGACCATGTAATGTGCTATGTAGTATTATCCTAGTGTTACTACTTTATCCAATTATCTTTGGTGTGTTGAATGGATGGTTAAATGATACTAGAAATTTTGTAATGGTATTTAGATGGATATACTTGACATTTTTATCATATAATATTTTGATAGATGTTTAGCTTTTGTGGGTACGGGTGACCCGATGGGTGACCCATACCCACATGAGTAAGGGTATGAGGGTAAATCCATACCCGCCAGTGTATATGGGTGACCCGATGGAGTTATTTTTGTGTCGTGAGTATGGGTATGGGGTAGTAATACCCGGTGGGTATTTACCCATTGCCATCTCTACTCTCCCTTACTCAAATCCAATGGACAATATTATCTAGATCATCTATCACCCCTCCCTCCCTCCCTCCTCACAACCTCGCGGCCCTCAGCCCTCAGCCTTCCACTCCCTCCGCATCCCCGCCGTCGCTGTATCAACTCCTCCCCTCGTGCCGTCGTCGTCGATCTCTCTCCTCTATAGGATCATAGTGTTAGCATGGGCTATATGTTAGTTAATAATTAAGATGTCAGTGACACATCAAAGTGTATGTAAAAGTGTCAAAAGATTGAAAGCACCTCGCACAATAGATTCAAGCGTAAGGAGAAACGTATGCAAAAGACACAGTATGGTTTCATACTTTCATCGAATTACCAAGACATTGATGTCGAGTGAGTCGCAGCGGTATCTTAAAATGTATTTGTTTCCCTTCTAGATTATATAAGTTGGATTATGGTGGAAGGGTAAGAGAGTAAAATATCACTTTGAGACTATAAATAAGCTAAAATAAGCTAGTGTTGGGTGGCTTATTTTAGCTTTTTTGTGATCAAGGTAATATTTTACTCTCCTACTATTTCAGCATAATCCAACTTATATATTCTAAAAGGAAAACAAACAAGGCCTTAGGATGATAATGTTTGGTTTTTGTGTTTGGTTTAGGAGCCGGTTGATTAAAACGGAGCTAGCTTCCCGCTCCCTCTACACGAGCCGGATGATACCGCTTGATTTTTGTGTTACTCCTATTAGACCTACTAGGCCTTATTCGTTTACATCAATCTAGCTTTTGATTAGTATGGATTGAAATTAAATCTATGTCACATTTCATGGCCTAAAATAATTCAAGTCTACTCAAATTCTTTTATACGGTTAAACGTATAATAGATTATAACCTAAGGGTTTGAGAATTTTTTAAACAATGAAAGACAGATTCTATATATAGCTCGTTAGGTATGGAACAAATCTATAAAGATATTACACAAATTTATATTTATATTAAAATCTATGGATCAAAAGAATAATTAGCTTTAAGTGATACATGGATTTAATCCCATCATAGGATTAGATTGAGTGCAAGGTATAGATTCACTCAATCTAGAAGCGGATTAAATCTATAATCAGATTTCAAATCTAGAAGCGAATTAAATCTATAGTACGATTTCATCTCTTGTAACCGAACAAGTTCTTACCCGATGTCCCCTAGCATTTTATAAGACACCCCGAGGGCACGACAGCTCCATGCAGCGATGCCCGGCTGTTGCGCCCATTTCTTAAAACACAGTATTTTGATATTGATATAAAGTGCAAATGTGCAATGCAGAGGGCGATACGAAGGGCAAGACAGCCCCCCCCCCCCCCCCCCCCCTATGTCAAGATTCAAGAACTTCTTACACAGGATTCAGACAATAAGTATGCACAGATACAGGTCAATAATGAACAGGAGACATGCAGATACAATGATGGCATCATCTAGTATTAGAAAGCATTCGATTCGATTTTACATCTCTACGTATAGAATTGAAAATGTATACGATATCAAGAAAACAAAAGGTAAAAAAATCCTAATACATTTTGAACATCTAAAGAAAGTATGTAGATGCTCTAAGACATCATTCGTATGTTCTCTTCCTTTTCAGGATTGTTGGAACGACAACAACAGATCCAATAAGGAACAGAACCACTAATGTCTTGAAGTCATACAACTCTCTAACTGATTTCAGATCGCCTAGGGCTCTACCAGCCTGCATGACAATGACACGAAAATTATTAGCAAAAAAACGACTGAAAATGCTCAAAAAAGTATAATCAAGGAACAGGACCGTCAGGCTCCAAACAAAGGTAAGATTCGTTATTTCAATGCAATACACTGAGAAGGTTGGTAAAAGAAGAGCACTGGAGTTACAGTTACAGGGAAGCATAAAGTGAGTGAAGCGCACAGCTCAAGTGGTTTCTAGGTCAAGGAAGTAGCCTTTAGCGGTAAAAAAGGTAACTCTTCACAAAGTATAGTCTTAGAGGTTGCACGGGGATGGACAGTACGGATCTAACAAGGTTCCTACTGGTTAATTGGAATTAACAACAGTTAAAGGTAAGCAGTCCCCAGGCCCAGACACCCATGATGATGTTTGCTCATCCATCTTCTACTAAAGTACTAAACACAGAAAACTTCAAGGATATGTTAGAGGCTTGAAGCCATCAGCAAAGACATGCTTAGGCAGTTCATGACACATGTTATCTTTCATCTTCACTGATCAAACTTCAAAACAAGAATAATGTCATACATTTAGAACACTAAACAATGACGCATATTTGATACTCTTGATGTTTAAGCACCCAAGTCCATGTTTCAAGTGATTTCTTAACATACAACATGGACTTCGGTTCAGATTAATGATTCAATATAATCTAAAAATGAGTTAAACAATCATACCAAATCTGTTGTTAAAGAAGAAGATTACCTTTACAGTAATATAAGATGCTGGAATAAGACCAACTAGTGTTGCAGCAAAGAAAATATGGAAAGGTATGTCAACAATCGGTGACGCCATATTTATGAATGTATTGGGCAAAGTTGGAGTTATTCTCAGAAAAAGCATATAATTCAGCAGCTTTTCTTTCCTCTTAGCAATCTGCATCAAACACAATAGTATTTGTTACATAATCATACATGACTATAGGTCATTTTCATGGGTAACATATCATGTGCATCAATCATATTGCCATATTGGTGCAAGCGTGCAATCAAGTGATCTGATTTATCCAATCAAAATCCAACGGTGCCTGCTATTTTACATTTAACCCCTTCCAGCTGAAACCTAGTACCTATTTTACATTTAACACCTTTCATATGAAACCGTTGGGTCTAGATTGAATGCTTTAAATAGTTTGATTGCACGCTTGTACCAATTGAGTGATCGCACAGTGTATGTCCCCATTTTTATGAAATAAATAAATATCTGTACTTTGCGGTGCTTGCAGGATCTCAAAAAAAAATATTAACCAACAGGCATAGCAGAAGATACCTCTGATTGGAAATATCTCAGTTTTTCAGGCCACAACCAACTAACCAAGGGCCTGCCAATCAGCTTGGAGACAAAATAGCAAGAAGATCCACCGGCTGTGGCAGTGAAAACTACCAAAATGCCACCTTTAATCACTCCAAAAAGAGCCCCAGCAAGTAAAGACATGAATATTGTCCCAGGGATCATGAATGTTTGCATGAAGATGTATATTGAGCAATAACCCAATATAAAATTCGTTTGGTAATCTCTCGCGTAAACAGCAAGATTGTCTCTGCAAGTTTACAAAAACTTATTAGCAAGCAGCAATATATATGTCCTATTCCAAACTATATCCACTAATTTCATTCTCACCATACTCTACAAAGACAGCAGACATGAAAATTACTCTTCCAAACTGTAAGTCGTTTAAGCTTTCCAAGGTCCATACTTTTTGATATGCACATAGATACATGTTATCGCTATGTCTAGATACATAGTAAAAACCATGTATCTATAACAAAATAAATGACTCACAATTTTTTCTTGTTATTATGATATTATCCACCAAAGGCAACAGAGTCTAAGCCTACCAGAAATCAACTAAAACAAATTGGCTATGTGTTCAGTAATACCTGCACTAGGATTTAAAATTCTGAGAACTGTATGGCTAATAAACTAGTACAAGTAAAATGTTTAAATAGGAAAATAGCATCAGATGCACTCAGCTTGTATCTTAAAAGGGGGGGGGGGGGGGGGGGGGCTGTAATTGAAATGTAGGAGCACACCAGTGTGCTAGATTTTGCTAAATACTTGCAGTGTCTCTTAGGCACCTAATGAAACTGTTAAATTAACCAAAACAAAGCAAAATGAGTATCTGTGTTGTGTAACAAGAAATGTAAGTGAATAACTGAAAGTGTACTATGATTTGGTGAGTGGTTGGCTGGTTGTAGCAGATATGCAAGGTGACACCCTAATACATCAGAACAAATGACAAATTGGTAGTTATTATAACTAATTTACAGTGAGTTCTTCTCTTGTTAAATTAGTAATCCAGAACTGAGGGATAGGAGAAACAATCCTATGATTTAGTTGATGGTGACGGAGGTCAAATGTCTATTCTTAAAAGGGCGTATCCAGTGCCGTAGGCTTCCCGCACTGTGCCAGCTCGGGTTTAAATGTTCAGATTTACATTTCGAATAACCAGCTCGGGTTTAAATATCTATTTAGTATTTACAAGGATAAATCGTGTTATCTTGATGGAAAACTACAAAATAAACCTAGCTCTTGAATCATATTAGATTCAGGATCTTATATTAGTGCCAGTAACTTTACAAGATTCAAATTATTGTATTGGATGCACAACAAAGCCTAAGGAACTCGTACCAAACCTCAACAGGAGGTATGGATAGAATGGGAATATTTACTTTTTTCAACAAAAATGGTAATGGTACAGTAGTCCCAAAAAAAACTGTAACTAGTTAATTTGGTACCACAACAGCATTGGCCAGTGCTTATATTATATCTACAACTAAATACTTCTCTAACATGTAAAACCCAACATAAATGTGGGTAGCATCTTTCTTGTATGGATGATGGTAATGGGAAGCTTTGAAAAATTGACTTGCAAGCCCAATATACTTGCAAATTTCCCCTGCTAAATAACCTGAGAAGAATTATAGTGTTACTGATTACTGAGTACTGACTCCCGAGAGATAGAATTTACAGCAAGAAAGAAAGCCAGTCGCTGTCCACGACATTTACGCTATTGAACTCTGTACAGGCAGTACAGCCAATTAGCTCCTAGTCTTGGCTTATTCCTAACGAGGTTTTGACTTAGACAACGTCTCCCATGTGGAGTCGCTGCAAGATCAGATAGGAAAGGAGCCCTCTTTTGTCCCCTTCATTGAAATTGGTAACCAACATATCAAATGTTCCTAACTGTCTAAATTTGCATCTACTAAAACATAGCTTCAGTATTATTTGACTGAACCATGTGTTCATCTTCGATCTCACGCATCACGAAATCTCACACCTCCATCAAGTTATTCTGATGTTGAAGAACAGCCTAGTCCTCAGAAATCGGCATCCGAAATCACATCCAAAGTAGCACTAATTAATCAATAGATACCATGCTTGCAGCATGATTTACACTACGCGCCTCAGATACGAAATAAGCCTGATCCAAATAAAAGGCCGATCGGGGGAACAAAGAGAAAGCGGGCAGGGATATGCGTACTTGAGAAGGCGGACGTCGGCAAGGCTGCGCGGGAGGCGGAGGATCTGCCCAAACTCGCCGCGTGGCGCGGTGAGGAAGACGCAGAAGATCCCGGCGGTGAAGAGCGCGAGCACGGCCGCGAACGCGAACGCCTCGGACCTCGTCAAAGCCGGGCGCGCCCCTGCGAGCTCGGGCTTGCCCTTCTTAGCGGCAGGAGAGTCGTCGCTGCTGGCGCCGGCGCCCGCCGCCTCGATGTCGCGGCGCGCGAACGGCATGGCCATGCCGGCGACGGCGGCCGCCGCAGCGGGGGTGAGGCGGGGGGCGCGACGCGGAGGGAGCGCCTGGTGCTGCTGCTGCTACTGACGCCGAGGCTACGAGGCATGTCTCGAGGGCGGCCTCATGGGGAGGCGGGCGACGACACCGAAGACAGGAGGAGGTCGGAGACTCGGAGGAGGCCCGGTGCGGTGGTGCGGTGCTATGTTCTGTGCCGCGTCGTGTTTTTTGTTCGGCTTTTTTGTTTTTTTTTCTTTTGGAGGGGGGGCGTGTTTGATCCGGCACGTCGATTGGGTGGGATGTGCCCGGATGTGTATTTTGTCTTTTGACTTGTCTACAGGGCCTGGACTTGGCCCAGTTATTTCCCGGGCCTCTGGTGACCAAGACTTCCTCGTGACACTACGACGACAAGTACAGTATTTTCATCTTTACCTATCTTTACCTCTATAAATACTAGTAGTATGCCCGTATTAACGATACAACGAACCTAAAAGACAATAAAAATTAATTAGGATAATAAGATGTGCAAAAATATGAATATTTGTTTATTATTATTAATAAACGCTGAAATCTTAGTAAGACGACAAATTAAAATGAAGTGAATATACATTAAGGATAATAATTTTCTGTAAAAGTTGAGTATCATTACAAATAAAATCATATTTATCTGATGTGTCTAATAATTTCTTGTATTTCTTCTGGAATGTTGTCTTTGGATTCATTGTCCTTGTACTTCATTAATTCTACTAAAAATTTGGTCCTCAAGACATTCCCATTCTGCATATTCATTATTACATATCATTGAACTCAATTAATAATCAATTATAGAAGAACGATATTGACAAAGTATTGGAACAAATAGGGTACTCACGGTGCAAATGCAGGATAACCTTATACCATTCCAAACGTGCATAAAGTTGATAACAAGAAAGGCGGATAAATCCCTACAAATTAAAATAATATGTTGTTACATATATGTAGACCAAATTAATAAGTTGTTCAGGTTAAAAAAATTACCAGTTTAATGTTCTTAGAACTCATGTTGGTACTATACGACACCACATATAAATATCGTCTTTCCATATAGGATTGGCCAATTCCATGGCAGCATTCATATTATTGCCAATATAATGTATTTTATGGATATAATGCATGTTAGGATCATCACCCTTAAACCATGATGGTATAGGCATGGAGTACATTATATAGATGCTTCTAGTGTCCATGTTAAGTACATATAAGGTGAAGTGACCCAAGAAAGAATCGGACAATAGAATCTACAATTTAAAAAAATAGTTCAAGTAAGAGAAAAAAACAAGATTACAAAAATGATGAAAGAGTATAGCTTACTTGTTTGCAATCTGAAACATCGTACTCTATGGTAGGCCAACATTCTAATAATTTTGCCAACATGTTGATATCTGGCTTTGCACGAAGGCGAGGGTCTCGACCAAATTTAGTTATGGACTACTTTTTGTTAGTAAAATAATGATATAATGAACACACTTATATGAATAAAGACTAATTACTTCAACTTACACAGAACTGTAGATCCATATAGTGGTATTTGTCTTTCAACAAGAACAAGTCATCATTGCATGCGATCATCCGAACAGCCATGTTAAAACAATCTGTATCTATCGGCTTATTTACATCCAATATATCTTTAAGTTTTTTAAGACTTAAAAAATTGGATAGAGTTTAGTGCTCTGAATCCAATGTTTCCTATTAAATGAACATTTGTTTTTATAGTTAAAGCATGAATATTTACCATGCATATATTATATTAAATGAGAATTAACTTATTTTAAATATTTGGCGTTGTCTATCCCCATGATATATGTGCATAACACAAACATCAGTTCTTGTGTGTTTGTTGATGTTACTTTAGCAGGCAGAACACATGAAGATATATATGGTTTAATTTGATGTGATGTATTTGACGATTTAGGTAACTCACATGGAGTATCGATTATTTCAAGATCACTTGAACTCTCTCAATCTTCATCCACATTGTGGTCAAGATTTTGATGTATTTTCTTTGTGTTTAATCTCGAGTCCCATAATATTACAGATAGCTTAAACCTAAACATTGTTATATCATCCTGCAAGTATATAAATTAGAACAAAAGAAACATTGTTCCTATAAATATACGTCCTCTACTTGAGTTACGTTATCAGATAGGGAAGATCCTATCCAGTATTCCATATAGTTTATCATCCATAACCCGCAAGATACCCTTATATGAAATTTAACGGATCGGGTGAGTTTCTATGTATATATGAAAATAAATACAACCAATTTTGTAGAGTGGTGGTCACATGAATTTTACCCATCGGTTTGCATTTGTGTTGTGATCTTCTCTATAATTGGCCATGATGCAACATCAAGGTTCGACCACTTGCCTTGGTAAAGCTCTTTATGTTCTGCTGCAAGTTTAATCTGTCTTTCTAGACCTTTTAACTATGTGTATATATAAAACATATCAAGATTTATAGATAATAAATAATGTAATGATGAAATAATCATAATATAAAAGAAATAATTACTCACTGTAGTATAAAGGTCTCGGCGATCCGTTATTTGTTGTCCCATAGAATCGAGTACATGTACCTCACTTTTTTTTGCATTCAGAACTGCCAGGTACTAGTGAAAGTTTTCTATATTTATTGGAATGAACACCTTCATAGAACATACACATTAACATTAATTTGTAAGTATTGTGCACCAATATATTACATATTACATATATTAAAAATGAGCTGAGTTTTAGGTCAACCATGTCAGACTGTAAATAGTTGTCCACCATTTTTTCAATTGTGTCTTCCTTACAATGTAAGAGCACCTTAGGGTCGCCATCACGCTTAAGCAGACTGGAAATGAATGTGTTCTCCAAGAAGACCTTTCCACCTTCTCTATGAAGTAAATGCTCTTCATCCCTAATACAGTGTATATATGCACTGAGGACCTGTACACCAAAAGAATACAATTAGTAGATCAAATATACATGCTAGCTTTAAATTTGTATACCATACTGTATAATAGGATAATTATAAATATATATACTTTATTACTGTATATAATATGGACATACAGATGTACTTACTTCGCCAGACAATTAGATATCACCATGAAAAAGACATTCCATATCATTTCTGTTTAACCATGCACTGTCGATGTTCACCACAACTTGTTTCACCGGTAATGTTTTAATGTATTCAATAAGCTGAACATCTTCTGGGTGCATTTATAATCTATACAATGAAAAATATTATACTTAATAAGCAAATGATATATCCGAAAACCAATAAGATGCAATAAGGCAAGAAAAAAATTACCTTCAGAGATAACTCGAGCTACATTAAACTTCTTTGATTTTTTATGTTGTGATATTCTAATAAGTGTGTCCAAAGCATCTTGTTTGTTCTGCTCTAGCATATTCGCATCAGAACTTATTTGACTTGATTCGTTTTGAACATTCAAAGATGTCAGGTGTATCACATCTGTATGAGGAGTGAATGAAACATAAGTCTCTTGACAAAAGCATTTTTAGGAGTACTCATAAGACAATATTTACATTTAGGAGTGTAGATAAGAGAGCCTACCCGGTTGTGGTCCAAGATTGGCTTCAGTTGACACTTTAACAGGATTGAAAATACAGTCAATACCTACTCCCACAACATCTTGTGATTGTTTTGCAGCATTACCAACACTGACCTTACTATCCTCGCTCTCTATATCTATGGCGCACAAGAGAAGAATTAAGTGTCAAACAAATATTTATTATTACAGACCTTAGTTTTTTTGTAATTGATAATAGCACTTACCCAGTTTATGTTCGTCAGTGTCATTAGTTGGCACGTGTGCTGAACAACCACTGCTAGCCACAACCTCATACGATGGTTCAGCAGTATTGCCAACATCGACATTTCCTTCCTCCACCTCTATATCCATTGTGAGTTGGTCTATATCCATAAGATTGAAAGTGTCAAACATAATTTTATTGACAAAAGTATTTAGGTATGTAAAGTACAAGACTAATGGTCAAACATCGTATTTCATGGATTGTTGTTCATAGATCAGAAAATAACACACGCCCAACCATGCAACACGATGTATTTTCCCAGAGAAGATTTACAAAAGCTTGCATGAAACCTAGATGTCATGAACAATCAGGTTTAGATGCAAACATATATAGGATAGTTATCGTCTGAGAAGAATCCGAGCAGGCACAGATTGACGTAAATTACTAAGAAATGCCTCTAGCCTATACCTCTATACACATATTTAATGAAATTTTATTTTTATATCTCACTTAACATATAATAAATTAAAATAGGCAATAATTAATATATTTATAGTGTAAATAATGAAGCATGTCTTTCATTAATTTTAGTAGTTTAGGTCGGTCAGTGCTTCACTTTTACAGATTTTTCTTAGAAAAAATTAGTTGTCGTAAGTCTGAAAATGGAATATGTCAATTCCCCAACCTACGTCATATCATATCATTGTGAATGCTTAACATATTCAATGCCGCCCAAGCTATAGCTACTGAACTGAAAACCAGAAATTCACCACTGGCTAGTGGCCACAGTAATCAAGGATCATCTTCAAGAGCCAAATTGCTCCAATTAGACTCTAGTACTACATGGATTGGCTCAATTACTCTTCAAAAAATCAAGTCAATGGCAATTGCATATAGATCACTGCTTCTTTCATCCTAAACAAATCCTGACTAAGCTAGAAATCTACTCAAAACTCATATGCATATGCAAATTGAGTACAACAGAACAGGGCAGAATTTTTTTAGATGAGTAGCACAAGGAATGACAATATTACATCCTTCATCAAAGAAGTACGGCGAGTGCGAGAGGATGGCGAGAGCTCACCTTGGCTATGATACAGAAGAGGTTTGCGGTGACCTTGGCATTGAGGAGTGCGTTCTCGGCGGTGCGCTGGTCAAGGGCTCAAGGCTTAGCGCTAGCAGCATCGGCCATCCTTCCCCTCGCTCCCGATGCCCATCCCGGCGTCTTCGTCTGTAGTCTGCCGCCGCTGCAGTAGTAGCAGCAGTCTCCCGTCCCGCTCCCTAGGGTTAATGATTCCGGCGAGAGGTAGGTAATAGTGGAGCGGCGATGTTGATCACGTCGACGGTTGCGACTTGCGAGGGGTTGCGCGGCGATGCACTCGACGCTGGGGAGAGAGAGGAGTATTAAGAGCATCTACAGTTACCTTAAAAAATGGTCGCTCCTAACCGTCCATGTGCCGCAGGCCACGGTGGCGACATACCACGTCGTTGGGGGCTCGATGTGGTCCATCCCGCTGCGCGATGACCTGTACATGGCCTGGTCCGACCAGTGACTGGAGTGGAGAACCGTTGGATCTTACAGCTGACCTAACATCATGCAGAATCATCTACCCTCGGGGCGGTGTTCTGGTGACAAATGGTGCGCTGCATGACAAGCTTGTCGAAATGATCTCAGCAAGTTACAAGTAGCTACATTGTTTCACAGGCCAACACACCTTGTATTTTTCGAATTTGAATCATTTTACCTTATCTATTCGATCTTCAGTGAAATCGTATTCGATCTTCAGTGAAATTGTATTTAATCTTCGATGAAATTGTATTCGATCTGCACATCTCTATTATTAAAACCCCATGGGGTTTTAACGCCTCTCCACACTCTACGGACACTCCAGCACTCGCGCGTGGACGCGTGGCGGCGTGCCGGACCTGAATATTTTCTTCGATTCAGCAGAGCCGTCGTCGAGCTGCGTCTGTTAATCCTCTGATTTCGAGTCTGTAGAGAACCGGGTGCGGTTTCAACGTCGAGGCATTGCCCGCTTCACCTCCATACGTCCAGTTCTCCACCCCACTTCGCCCACCGAGTGCCAGTGGAGCGCTTCCTTGATTCGCCACCTCCTGTCCCTGATGGATCTTGAGAGGCACAAGCCACCAGGCCAGCACCGGAGAGGGCCGACCTAAGAGATAATTGCCATTATAGACGAAGAGCGGACGGGATTCGACGAAATGGAGGCCATGGCGTTGGCTTCTCTGTTCTGGAGACGCAGACGACAGCCAATCGCTAAAACGGAAAGGTGACAGCGCTTGGAGCTGCGTAAACAGGTATTACTCTCCTGTCCCCGTTTACCGTTCGCCTGCGCAGACGCCGTCTGGCATACTCCTCTCTACACCGTCTCTTCTTGCGGCTGCTCTCGGGGTCGGCCTGCTCGCGGCAGCTGGCGTACTCCTCTCCTCGCTGAATCGGACTGCTCTCGGGAGCTGGCGTCTTCCTACTGCGGCTGCTTCCGGTTTCCTCTTCGTGAGTTCTCCTGCTATCCTCTGTCTCCCATGGCTATCGTATGTGAACCATGGCTATCGTCTGTTCCCCTCACCGAACCCGGTTGTGAACTTAGGTTTTCTCTGATTTTGGATCCATGGACTTCAAGCCCAGTTGCAATTCGCCAGACTCTAACGCCATTCCCAACTCCCCCGATGTAGATCCAGCATTAGGCGAAACAGGTGGCAGTGAGGTGAGGTCAATTTACATACATTGTCTTTAATTTCTAAAATAGTGTTGGATGCTCCTGCATGGTCTTCAATTTTTAAAACAGTCTCGCTTATGCTTGGAGGCTCCTACATTGTCTGTAATATAGGGACTTCAGAGGATTGATGGGGAATCACAACTGCACTAGGATTCGATTATAGTTTCAGATGTATTGGATGATGAAGGCAGAGTACAAGTACCATGCGAAAATGAGATATATTTTAATCTTGGACTCAATAAAGAGGATGAGGCAGCGAATAATAGGTTTTCTGGCAGTGGTACAAATTGTCATGCACAAGGAAGTTTGGATACGGACAACGAAGACCACCATGCTGATCAGCCTTGTCAAGACTACATTCCAGATGAAAAGAGGGTGGTGTATAATAGGATGAATCCTTCTATGCAGCCAGGTTGTTTGTTTCCTAACATGAAAGAATTTAGGATTGCTATGCGACAGTATGCAATAAAACATGAGTTCGAGCTTGGAATTGAAGTTACTTCGACAACAAGATACGTTGGATACTGTAAGGGTGGTGATTGCCCTTGGAGGATCTATGCACGCGAAGAGAAGAAAGGATTGCCTACTATTGTGGTAGCTGTACTAGATGATGTTCACACTTGCACATCTAGTGGAAGGAGGAGGACTACTACGCCAACTTGTGGTTGGGTCGCATTCCACGCTAAACCCTTGCTCATGAAGAAACCACAAATGGGTGCTAAAGAGTTACAACAAACACTACAAACAACTCATAATGTCACTATTGGGTATGATACAGTTTGGAAAGGGAAAGAGAAGGCTTTGAGAGAGTTGTATGGATCTTGGGAGGAAAGCTTCCAGCTCTTGTACTCTTGGAAGGATGCTGTAATTGCAGTCATGCCCGATAGTGTGATTGAGATTGATGTTATTTTGGAAGATGGGAAGTACTATTTTAGTCGATTCTTTTGTGCCTTTGGTCCATGCATATCTGGGTTCCGAGATGGGTGCAGACCTTATCTTAGTGTGGACTCGACAGCATTGAACGGTAGATGGAACGGACATCTTGCATCTGCTACTGGTGTAGATGGCCACAATTGGATGTACCCAGTATGTTTTGGCTTTTTCCAAGCTGAGACGGTTGACAATTGGATTTGGTTCATGAAACAGCTGAAAAAGGTTGTGGGTGATATGACACTTCTTAGCGATACTAAAGGCTCGGACTAGAGGGTTGGGCCACTTGTCCATTGTAAAATGTGACAACTACATGGCAGAGGTACGAGACAACACTAATTGTATGACTAAACATGTCGTGAATGCAGAACTGAAATAGTGTTCTTGTGAGGAATGGCAACACACTGGGTCACCGTGTCAACATGGTCTAGCCCTAATAATAGCCCAAGATTCCAGAGATGTAGGTATGGAAAATTTTGTTGACGATTATTACTCTACTGAAAGATTCAAGATAGCATATTCTAGAAGGGTGGAACCAATTGGTGATCGTTCGTTTTGGCCATCAGTTGATTTCGCCAGTGGAGTGTTTGCACCAATAGCTAGAAGAGGTCTTGGAAGGCAACGAAAAAATAGAATTAAAAGCTGTCTCGAGGGTGGGAGTGCTAGAAAAAAAAGTAGCAACGAAAATGAAAAAACGAAAAAGCGACTCAAAAGGCAATACACTTGTCCTAATTGTGGTGAATTGGGACACCGCCAATCTAGCTACAAGTGCCCTTTGAATGGGACCAAAAAAAGGCTAGTTCTCAACTTACTTCTATATGTTCAATTTATATTAGTACTCGTGAACTAAATGTTTGAGTATTTTTTTGAGTAGGAAAAGGAAACCACGGAAGAACACCACAAAAAATTGGATCCCTAAAGAGCTGCGGACTTCTTCACAGAATGTACCAGAACAGCCAGACCTAGCAGAGGAAATCACTGAACAAGAGCTAGAAGAGCCACAGCCAGAGACAGAACAATTGGGTCTTGCACTCTTCCAGCCACTCGGTGCACAAATCACTGAACAAGTGGCCGATGAAACAGCCGAGCAAGCTCCACCTGCTTCTCCACCACCGACAAGGAAATGGCTAGTGAAGAAAATCACCCCCAAGAAAAGACTGAGGATTAGTGCTCAGAAGAAGCAGTATTAACTGCTAAGAACAACCACTGTGCTCAGAAGAAGCTGTATTTGTTGTAAGACTGCTAAGAACAAACACTATGTATTCATCAGTTTCAGTTTGTTGTAAGACTGCTAAGAACAAGCCCAGTGTATCCATCAGTTTCACCTGTATTTGTTGCTAAGAACAACCACTGTGCTCCACCTGTATTTGTTGTAAGACTGCTAAGAACAAGCCCAGTGTATTCATCAGTTTCAGTTTTAGTTGCCAGTTCGGTGCTTCCCAGTTTCAGTTTTATTTTAGTTGCCAGTTCGGTGCTTCCCAGTTTTCGTTCTAGTGTATCTGTGCATGCCGTCATCAGCTCTCAGTGTATCTGTGGTTCCCAGTTTCAGTTGTAGTTCTCAGTATATCTGTGGTTCCCAGTTTCAGTTTTGGTTTTAGTTGTATCTGTGCATGGCGTCATCAGCTCTCAGTGTATCTGTGGTTCCCAGTTTCAGTTCGGTCACTTGCCCAGATCGGTCACTTGCCAGTTCGGTCACTAGCCAGTAATCTGGTGAAATACCAAAGGACCTGGGTCTGCCAGTTATGTGGTGGACAGCTTGCAGATCAGTTATCTGGTCACTTGCAATTGTTGCTGCTTGCCCAGTTTCAGAGAAACATATTGTCGCCTAGTTCGGTCACTTGCCCAGTTTCAGAGAAATAGAGAGCAAAAAACATATAACATATAACACAAAACAGATAACATATAACACAAAACAGATAACACTGAGCCATTAGTTCTTACAACCTCATCTCCACAACACAGAAAACAGATAACACTAATGTTCTTACAAACGCCATTCATCTTGTCTGAACACGACAACAAACACTAGGGTTCATACAACAGATACTAGTTCATACAACAAATATCAGTTCCGTCCTTCCAAAATATATCCCAGACAGACCAAAATGACACCAAAATGAAACCAACCCACCAAAGGCAACCTCATGTCCACAACTACATGTTACGGTCGTTTATCTCTTCGAACCTGTAGTTTATCACACGATAGTGCTCTTCGAATGAGACATTAGCTTTAATCTCTTCCCACTTGAAGTCTTCAAAAACCATTTCCCATAGCTCTGGACCTTCTGTACTGTAGCCATCACCAAGTTCATCATCATCTAGAGGATGTTCATCATCTACGGAAGGGTTGTCGTAAAGATCCCAAGTTGGATTCTTAGTTTCTAAATCTTCTTCACAGACAATTGAAGTTTTGTCTAGCTCCTTGCACACATGTTCTAGATGCCCGCGAACCTTTCCTATC
Source organism: Zea mays (assembly GCF_902167145.1). Classification (NCBI taxonomy): domain Eukaryota; kingdom Viridiplantae; phylum Streptophyta; class Magnoliopsida; order Poales; family Poaceae; genus Zea; species Zea mays. The sequence continues at coordinate 271,747,736 of NC_050096.1, read as the reverse complement.
TTGCCACCTTGTACCTCTGGAATAGTCGAACACAATTTTTGAACCGAATGCAACAGTTTAGATTGCCTCCTCATTTCTTGAATAGCATATCTCAACGAATTCTTTATGTTCACATGATACTTGAAGTCGACAAGATCCTGTGCAACAACCAGATGACAATCCATTTCTATCAACAAAAAATTTGAGTGTATGAGTTTGATAATCCATACCACATTCGATGAGGCCTTAACTGCTTCAACCTTGTCCACGGCAATGGCGGCGAACTGAACCGCAGCCTTGGCCTCCTTCTCAGCAACAAATACCGCGCATCTAGCCTCCGAGGCCGCAACGGCAGCAGCATGAGAAGCTTCCACAGCATCTGCAACCACTTTGCTCGGTGGAAAATCCATCCGCACAGGAGCAGAGAAAATTCGGCTAGGGTTTCTGGATTGAGGAAGCGGGCGGCATGAACACGGAACGGCGGCTAGGGTTACAATACGCGTTAACCATACAAGGCAGAGATGGGAATCGGTCCAGCATTGTCGGAGCACGAGAACTCACCGCTGAGAAGAGGAGACCGCAAGCAGCCGCAAGAGGAAGAAGAGAAGCAGGCGGCGATGTCGACCCCGAGAGCAGTCCAATTCGGCGACGGAAGATATGCGAATGGTCACAAGAGGAGTACAAGAGACGCCGTCTACGCAGGCGAACGGTAAACGGGGACAGGAGAGTAATACCTGTTTACGCAGCTCCAAGCGCTGTCACCTTTCCGTTTTGGCGATTGGCTGTCGTCTGCGTCTCCAGAACAGAGAAGCCAACGCCATGGCCTCCATTTCGTTGAATCCCGTCCGCTCTTTGTCTATAATGGCAATTATCTCCCGACCTAAAGTCCCCCCAGCATAAGCATTCATGCAGGAATTGATTGAGGATAAGCAAGTTACCGATTCACTCGAACTGAAGTGGCTTACCTCCTGGCCGCCAAAGAGATTGAGCCGGCCTACTTCCCCACCACTGGCCGTGACGTGCTCCCGCTCCTCTGCATTCTCCTCCAGGTGGTGGTCCACGGTTAGCAGCTGCAACTCGCCGCCCTGCGTGTCCAGGATGCAGCGCGAGTCACCCACCGACGCCACCGTGACCGTGAACCCATCGATGACCACCAGTGTCGCCGTGGTTCCCGACACCTCCCCTTAATAGGCACACACACAGACAGATACAGGGACGATAACTACGTTGACCTCCAATCTCGACTGCAAATGGTACTGGGCAGTAGCATGGCACTCACCCTTGCGCTGGAAATCGATGTCGGCCTTGACAAAGCCGGCGACGAGCGCGCGCGGCAGCGCCTGCAGCCAGTCTTCGCGGTCGATGTCCGGCGGCAGCGCACTCATGACGTGCTCGAGCAGATGCTCCTTGCTGTAGACCGCCGCCGACACGCCGTTGTGGCCGTCGAACACCTGGCGCGCTAGATCCACGCAGCGGAGAGGCGTCAGAACAGGGCGCAGCAGCGCGCGCGCGCGAGAGAGAGAGAGAGGCGGGCGGGAGGGCGGTACGTACGGCGAAGACGGAGAACGCGGATGCGGGGTCCCCGGGGACGCGGAGGCAGTCGGGCTTGACGAGGAAGTAGTCCTCGCCACGCTTGGCGAAGCCGGCGTGCCCGTAGCGCAGGGCCGGGCGCTCGGAGCCCCCCGCGTGGAGCTCCAGGCCGATGAGAGTCGCCAGTAGGGGAGGGGGAGGACAGGAGGTGTCGAGGTCAAGGAAGCGCTCCACTGGCGCTCTACGGACACTCCAGCACTCGCGCGTGGACGCGTGGCGGCGTGCCGGACCTGAATATTTTCTTCGATTCAGCAGAGCCGTCGTCGAGTTGCGTCCGTTTCTCCTCTGATTTCGAGTCTGTAGAGAACCGGGTGCGGTTTCAACGTCGAGGCATCACCCGCTTCACCTCCAGACGACCAGTTCTCCACCCCACTTCGCCCACCGAGTGCCAGTGGAGCGCTTCCTTGACCTCGCCACCTCCTGTGCTCCCCCTCCTGTACTGGCGCCCGTTGTTTCTTTCCCTTGCCGGATGCCCGCCGCCGGAGCTGAAGAGGGGGAATGCAGCCGCCACAGCACTACCCGCCGACGCCTGAGGCGGGGTCGCGGGGGCCAGGGCCGGCCCCACCACCGTCGACGAGGCGTCCATGGAACTCAGCAAGAGCTTCATCAAGGCTCTGCAGGTGCTCCCCAAACCCCGCATTCCTATATCTATAAACGTGCACACACAACAATCCTCCCTTTTTCCTAAAAGAAAAATTAGTTTATGCTTCGTCTCACAAGGGATCCGGTTGGATTTATGCTTCATGATGATGGCGTGGGAGCTCAAGAACCTACGCCCACAACTCTGCACCGTCTCCGAGTACTGCGAGAAGTCCTACCTCCACAGCAAGCAGAAGCAGGACTGAGTCACGTTCCTGCTCCTGGAAAGTTGTCCACTGGCTATATAGCCTTGGTTCGTTTTGATATTCTGCAAAACTGTTAAAACTGAATAATATTTTTTTGATTTTCACCTAAAGTTTACAAGTTAGCTTAGGTATAAATTTATAATGTTAACATTCAGCTCCAGTTTTGCGTGCGTTGTTTTAATGTGACCATTGTGTGAATGTTGTCCACATGATTTCATTGGTTTTAATATCTCGTTAATAATTATCTGAATTTGGTAATATTCAGTTTGTTTTTAACCACCATGCAAATACTAGAATTACCTTCTGGTCATTAAATGAAGTGGTCCCTGTTCAAACTGCTTCAAGATGTAAAAAATTCGCCTTGTGATTGAAGGATCTGTTAAATTAGTATCCACATTTGATTTGCTCTGCTGGTAAGGGAGGTTCTGACCCAGTGCAATTTATGGTACATGTAGGGGCTCCATGTGAGAAGGCGAAAGAGATTCTGATGGAGGAAAGCAATGTTCAGGTTCGCTGTTTTGTTCGCTTTCGTTGAAAATTATCAGCAATTCTACTTTATGACCAATTGAGATATCATCTAATCATGGATGTGTAATAGCAAAACATGTAGGAAGCTGCTAGATTGACTTACTTAAACTAAGACTCAAGCATTGCATCAGATATCTGATTTTGTGTACAACAAATACTACTTAGACAAAAAAGCATGGCAGAATGTTTTACCCCTACAATGAGGACCATTACATTGTTCACCTTTGATGTGGATATACTGAAAGGAGTGGAGAGGGAAATAAGGTATCAAGTTAAGTGTGCTACAGCCATGGGACAACACACTAAATCTATCAATGTGATGCCCTTCATATGCAATCTAGATAAACAAATAGGATTAGTAATGCATGATAACACAGTGAAGGCCCGTTCCAACTTATCACAAATACAGCTAAACAAAAAGCCAAAAAATATGAGAAACCAAACAAAAAAAGTGAGGAGTGAGAAGATGACGGACTAGCTTATTCCTTAAACCAAACAGTCTATTACATTTCCATGCCAGTCTGGCGCTAGGATTCCTGCGTATCAATGCAAAATGAGGTTAGAAATAACTATAGTATGTAAATATCAATAATGATTTGTTTATCACTGTAGATTTTTTTGGCACCTGTTGATTTTAAATAATAGCTGATGTGGTTGAAGCAAGCCCACCTCAACATGGATTACGACAGCCCAGTAATTTACTAATACCATTTGCCCACCTCATTTATGGTTAGCTACTCATACTTAGATACAAACTAAACCTACCATCAATGATGTGGCTCATGCAATCTAACCCATATGTTGTGCCACTAGGAACTTTTCCAGCTTACAGGATCTAGATCACCTATGCCAGTTATTGTACCCATGTACCTGAGAACATCAAATGATTTGATTAGTAGTATAGAATACGCAAGATAATGACAACTATAATTTAGAATGCCCTATCCCACTACAAGCGCAAGAGCCCCTGTTTGTGATTTTAACTGCATGCCAATTTGGCTCTGTTGTTTTTCTTTTCATGTAGGAATGCAGACATACATATTTATATAAATATTTTAAGTGATTCTACAACGTAAAAAGGCATTCCTGTTAACATATAGTTTGAAAATCTCCTTTTCACGTTTAGGTTGTTTCTCATGTTTATCTTTAAAAGACTTGTTTGCCATCTGACATCTTATTTGTAAATTGTGTGCTTCATGATGATAAATACTTTTAATCCCTGTGTTTGACTAACCTTTTATGTGGCTTGCAGAAATTCTTTCTTTATGCTAATGATGAAGATGCTGCAGAAGATGGAGATCAGGATGCTGAATTGCTGATAGTTCGGTTTGAAAAAGGTTAGATCTGAACATCTATGGTAGTACATTGTTATGTGACATTGGTAATTATTTTTGGCAATATAGATAATACCGCACACACACACAATGCACCTCATATACTGGTTGTGTTGTGATTTGTTTACTAGAGGCCTGTAAATTAGTAATATAAAAAAATTGACAAAGTTGCGGATGTGAGCACGTGTCCGAACTTAATTTTGAAAATATTGGTTCCCTTGGTTCAATAGTTTGACTTTTTACATAGCCCAAAATATGTCATGGTCTTGTCCAGTGCCAGCGAACTACGATAGCTGTGCTGCCAAATTTTGGTTTCGGTATATGGCATGGTAGTAAAAAAATATAGTTTTCCTTTAGCAAATCACCCAAATCTGCTGAAATCAGATCAACAGTTTAGGAGGACTTTTAGGAGACCTGATTAGTCTTGTTTCTATAAATTGTCTGAAATCATATCAGCAGTCCAACATGATTTTTAGGAGAACTGATTAGCAGATTCGTATATTAATAAGATTCGTATATTAATGAGACAGTTTGAGTGGCTATAATTTTTATTGGGAAATTGACAACTCACCAATGATCCGTATGTTATTGGAATAGTATATGTTCAAATGCATCAAGCTGTTGTGGGCAATGAAGTTAACTGAAGGAAATTCAAGTTGTTATTGGAATAGTATATGTTCATATCCTGCTCGATTGTTGGCCTAGGAGGCTAGGACAACCTTCAGTTCCAGCAAGGCTTCCTGGTTCGTCTCACAGTTGAACACTACTGCTGGTACCTGATTTAAGGAAGTTGATGTTGGTAGAATCCCATAAAGCACCAGAAGCAGCAGAAGTTTCACGGGAATGATATGGATGCAGTTTCTTTCTTTGTTGCCACCAACAAAGATTCGAACCAATTGTTTCTATAAGTATATCAAAAAGTTAGTTGCTACTACTTTGTATACTGATCTAATCTTCATCGGCTGAATGTTGAGATCTATTCTTCTATGAGGTTTCACGTATCATTTGATTTCAGATAGATTGTCTCATGCCGATAGAGCGCCCGACAGGGCGCTTTCTATTCTAGTTCAGTATAGAAACCACAAGCATGTTCACTTGTTCAGATGGCTTCCATTGCAACAGGAGTTACAGGAATGAAAACACATTATTTCCTTGTTGTACCGTGATGAACTATTGCTTAAGCAACTTCTTTCAGAAGCAATACATGCAAGCGAAGGTCGTTTTCAAAAAAAAAATTCACAAAACTCCAGAACCTTTTTTATTCCCAATGTGTGAATTTGTTGCGCAGCCCTGATGCTCTACTCTCATGGTCGTACGACGCCCACGCACGCACACCTGAATCCTGCAAAAAAGAAGAAAAAAATCCAAAAGCGTGATGTTTGGTCACCAATTCAGACCGATGAAAACTACGCAGAAAAAACTGTGCATCCTCTTCCCATGGCTCCATCATCGCAGGATAACCACCCTGATGCATGTCCAAACCAGGACGCAATCGGCAGCTTCTAAAGACAAGTCACTGGCCAAATCAGCACCGCTTTTCTCCAACAACGGCACTACGTCTGCAGCGTTGGCAACTACTGCAAACTTGGCCTCAAGTTCCATGTCACGATCCAACAAGGCTAGACTGCTCACCGTTTCTCTCTTTACATTCATCCACAAATGACTATTGTTTCTTAGCAGCACCTTTATAACCGGTAAAGGACAAATTATTAGGCATCATCAATCAGGCCATTCCAAGCTGGTTAATTAGCAAACTACAGGCGTTACATTAAAAAAATGTACCAACGATGTCATTCAGACAACAATGCAACAGACATTGCACCCAAATGTGCGTTATACCGTAGCATTCCACAGACATTCAAGTCCCCCTATATATCGAAACCATCACTCTAGCAAATCCCACAAACAGAAGTTAAAAGGTACCCAGCTATGCCTGGGTAGCATTTTTTATGTTGCAGCAAAAAAGGATACATTCCCCGCTAACGAGGTCGATTTAGCTTCCTATTTCGCAGCTCAGCGACAGCAAAACCAAAGATCACTCCCACACTTGAAGGGCACCCCCTCCCAATTGCCTTGATGATAATCTGCTTACTGTTGCGCGCACTGCACTCTCTGGGCTCCGCCCGGCATCTCGTCGTCCTCCTCGTACGCCTCATGGGCAGCGTGAGCTTGCTTCCTGTGCATCTCTTCCTCGATGTTGTTCACATCATGCATAGTCGTCTCCTCGCATTCATCTGTCTCCATGTCTGTTAGCTTGGATGAAAGCCTTGGTGGAAGTACTGTCTCGAGAGCCTTGCACTGCTCTGGTGCCAGCGAGTCAGGGAACTCCACCGTGAAATGGATGTATAGCTTCCCCTTCATGAAAGGCCTCTGGTAAATTGGCATCCCCTCATCGTTAATCGCCTTGAATTGGTCTGCTCAAATTTATCAAACAAGGATTACAAATACAGTTGAAGAAGTGAGAATTGAGATCTATAAGAAAAAAAGGGCTTACCAGGTTTAACAACTTCACCAGGGTCTGATTTGATGAGAAGCTGCCTGTTGTCCAGATGTGTAAGAACAAATTGGCACCCACATAGTGCTTCGGTCAGAGACAAGGTATGCTCATAGAGGAGATCTTCACCCTTTCTTTTGAATTTGGAGTGATCCTTCTGCCGGAGGACGAATACAATGTCTCCAGTGACAGTATCAGGCCGCGAGTAACAAAACACATCATAATAATTTTCAAATCATAAAAAAAGTAACATCTACATCTGTCGGGGACCATAATTAGGGGTACCCCCAAGACTCCTAATCTCACCTGGTAACCCCCATCAGCACAAAGCTGCAAAGGCCTGATGGGTGCGATTAAGTCAAGGCTCGGTCCACTCAAGGGACACGATCTCGCCTCGCCCGAGCCCAGCCTCGGGCAGGGGCAGCCGACCCCGGAGGATTCATGTCTCGCCCGAGGGCCCCCTCAAGCAACGGACACGCCTTCGGCTCGCCCGAGGCCCAGTCTTCGCCGAGAAGCAACCTTGACCAGATCGCCACGCCAACCGACCGTATCGCAGGAGCATTTAATGCAAAGGTGGTCTGACACCTTATCCTGACGCACGCCCTTCAGTCGACTGAGCCGAAGTGACCGCAGTCACTTCGCCGCTCCACTGACCAGCCTGACAAGAAGACAGCGCCGCCCGCGTCGCTCCGACTGCTGTGCCACTCGACAGAGTGAGTCTGACAGCGGCCAAGTCCGGCCTCGGGCGCCATAGGAAGCTCCGTCTCGCCCGACCCTATGGCTCAGACTCGGGCTCGGCCCCGGAAGACGATGAACTCCGCCTCGCCCGACCCTAGGGCTCGGACTCGGGCTCGGTCCCGGAAGACGACGAACTCCGCCTCGCCCGACCCCAGGGCTCGGACTCAGCCTCGGCCCCGGAAGATGACGGACTCCGTCTCGCCCGACCCCAGGGCTCGGACTCGGCCTCGGCCCCGGAAGACGACGGTCTCCGCCTCGCCCGACCCGGGGCTCGGACTCGACCTCGACCACGGAAGACAGACTCGACCTCGACCTCGGAGGAGCCTCCGCCTCGCCCGACCCAGGGCTCGGACCGACCACGTCACAGGGGGGCCATCATTACCCTACCCCTAGCTAGCTCAGGCTACGGGGAACAAGACCGGCGTCCCATCTGGCTCGCCCCGGTAAACAAGTAATGATGGCGCCCCGCGTGCTCCATGACAACGGCGGCTCTCGGCCCCTTACGGAAGCAAGGAGACGTCATCAAGGACTCGACAGCCCCGACAATTGTCCTTCCGCCAGGCTCCAGCGCTCCTCCGACGGCCACGACATCTCATGAACAGGGTGCCAAAACCTCTCCGGCTGCCACGACGGCATGTACTTAGGACGCTAGCTCCTCTCTGCTAGACACGTTAGCACACTACTACATCTCCTATTGTACACCTGGGCCCTCTCCTTACGCCTATAAAAGGAAGGCCCAGGGCACTCGTACGAGAGGGTTGGCCGCGCGGGGGAATGGGACGGCGCGCATAAGCCTCTCGCTCTCTCCCACGCGGACGCTTGTAACCCCCTACTGCAAGCGCACCCGACCTAGGCGCGGGACAAACACGAAGGCCGCGGGTTTCCCCTTTACGCCTGTCTCCCTCTGGTTTTCCCCCCTTCGCGCTCCGTCTCGCGCCGACCCATCTGGGCTAGGGCACGCGGCGACAATTTACTCGTCGGTCCAGGGACCCCCCGGGGTCGAAACGCCGATAGTTGGTGCGCCAGGTAGGGGCCTGCTGCGTGTTGACGAACAGCTTCCCGTCAAGCTCCAGATGGGTAGTCTCCAGCAACTTTTCCAGCCCGGGACGGTGCTCCGTCTCGGGAGTCTTGAGTTCATGTCCCTCGACGGCAGCTATGACATGATACTCCTTCCCCCGCCGCGCGACAACGACAACGGCGGCCGACAACCCGCCCGCCGGCGGCGGAATTGACGACGTCTTCCCCACGTGGCGGAAGAGCAACATTCGGGTTTGTCCCGTCGCCTCCCCCGCCGACGGAGGAGGAGGCGGGGCAACCAAGGCCAAGCAGGAGGTGGCACCTCGTCGACTGTCGAGCGAGTCGACGGCGCCGGCGCCCTAACGGGGAACACGTCGAGCGTCGCCCTCGCGTCCAAGACGAAGACGAGCGCTGTTTCCCCGCAACACGCCAACTCCAAGCGGACGGACGACGCCAGCACGCTCGGAAAGGACTTGCTGGGCGTCACCCTCGTACCTGAGATGACGGTGCAGTCTGCCCCTGATGTGACTTCGTCACCGCCCGTCGACCAAGAGGTACCGACCGATTCCCATCTCGTGCCTTTTGGATTCAGCCTCGACCCACCAAGCGACTTTGCTTCGGTGGACGCTTTCATAGAGGCGTGTCCAAACCCTCCGGTGTACGGTATGCGGTCACCCTGGGACCGGCTGACAGCCGTCTCGACCTACGGGCCCTCGGGTTCCGAGGAAGATGACGGGCCCGACTTTTGTTGGGATTTCTCCGGACTTGGCAACCCCGGTGCCATGCGGGACTTCATGACGCATGCGACTACTGCCTTTCCGACTGTTCCGACGGTAGCCGCAGCCTCGGCGACGAGGACTGCGGCCCAAGTCGTGAATGTTTCCACGTTGATCTAGGGGGTCCCGGCGAAGGCAACCATCTTGGTATACCAGAAAACGGCGATCCCCCTAGGCATGCACCTCGCGTTGACATCCTTCGGGAGCTAGCTGTGGTCCCAGTCCCTGCGGGGGGTCAGGACACACAGCTCGAGCAAATCCGTGAGATGCAGGTCAGGCTCGACGAGGGAGCAGGAACACTTGAGCTGTACCGTCGGGACATCGGGCAGGAATGGGCAGGCCAAGCTCCGGCCGGGGAAGCGCGTCATCTACCCCAGGGCATCCAGCACCGCATCGCCGACGATGTCAGGGCAAGGCCGCCACCGGCTTCCAGTGGGGTCGGCCAGAACCTGGCTGCAGCGGCAATACTTCTCCGCGCGATGCCGGAGCCATCAACCACCGAAGGGCGGCGTATCCAGAGAGAGCTCAAGAATCTCCTGGAGGATGCCGCGGTCCGACGGGCCGAAAGCTCTGCCTCCCGAAGGCAGGGCTACCCCTCGGAGCATCGCGCCGCGACTTCCCGATTCATGCGTGTCGGGGACCATAATTAGGGGTACCCTCAAGACTCCTAATTCTCAGCTGGTAACCCCCATCAGCACAAAGCTGCAAAGGCCTGATGGGTGCGACTAAGTCAAGGATCGGTCCATTCGAGGGACCCGATCACGCCTCGCCCGAGCCCAGCCTCGGGCAAGGGCAGCCGACCCCGAAGGATCTACGTCTCGCCCGAGGCCCCCTCCAGCAACGGACATACTTTCGGCTCGTCCGAGGCCCAGCCTTCACCAAGAAGCAACCTTGGCCAAATCACCACGCCAACCGACCAAATCGCAGGGGCATTTAATGCAAAGGTGGCCTGACACCTTTATCCTGACGCGCGCCCTCCAGACGACAGAGCCGAAGTGACCGTAGTCACTTCGCCGCTCCACTGACCGGTCTGACAAGAGGACAGCGCCGCCTATGCCGCTCCGACTGCTGTGCCACTCGATAGAGTGAGGCTGACAAGCAGCCAGGCCCAGCCTCAGGCGCCATAGGAAACTCCGCTTCGCCCGACCCCAGGGCTCGGACTCGGGCTCAGCCCCAGAAGACGATGAACTCCGCTTCGCCCGACCCCAGGACTCGGACTCGGGCTTAGCCCCGGAAGACGATGAACTCCGCTTCGCCCGACCCCAGGGCTCGGACTCGGGCTCAGCCCCGGAAGACGACGAATTCCGCTTCGCCCGACTCCAGGGCTCGGACTCGGGCTCAGCCCCGGAAGACGACGAACTCCGCTTCGTCCAACCCAGGGCTCGGACTCAGGCTCAGCCCCGGAAGACGACGAACTCTGCTTCGCCCGACCCTAGGGCTCGGACTCAACCCTGGCCTCAGCCGACGGTCTCCGTCTCTCGCCCGACCCAGGGGCTCGGACTCGACCTCGGCCTCGGAAGACAGACTCGACCTCGACCTCGGAGTAGCCTCCACATCGCCCAACCCAGGGCACGGACCGACCACGTCAACAGGAGGCGCCATCATTACCCTACCCCAAGCTGACTCAGGCTACGGGGAACAAGACCGGCGTCCCATCTGGCTCGCTCCGCCAGACAAGTAATGATGGCGCCCCGCACGCTCTATGGCGATGGCGGCTCTCAGCCCCCTTACGGAAGCAAGAGGACGTCAGCAAGGACTCGACAGCCCCGACAGTTGTCCTTCCGCCAGGCTCCAGCGCTCCTCCGACGGCCACGACACCACACGAACCGGGTGCCAAAACCTCTCCGGCTGCCACGATGGCATGTACTTAGGGCGCTAGCTCTCCTCCGCTAGACACGTTAGCACACTGCTACACCCCCAACTGTACACCTGGACCCTCTCCTTGCGCCTATAAAAGGAAGGACCAGGGCCCTCTTACAGAGGGTTGGCCGCGCAGGGAAGGACGGGACGGCGCTCGCGTGAGGCCGCTCGCTCCCTCCCACGTGGAATCTTGTAACCCCCTACTGCAAGCGCACCCGACCTGGGCGCGGGACAAACACGAAGGCCGCGGGATTTCCACCTCTCATGCCCGTCTCCCTCCGGCTGCTTTCCCCCCTTTGCGCTCCGTCTCGCGCCGACCCATCTGGGCTGGGGCACGCGGCGACAATTTACTCGTCGGTCCAGGGACCCCCGGGTTTCGAAACGCCGACAGTTGGCGCGCTAGGTAGGGGCCTGCTGTGTGTTGACGAACAGCTTCCCGTCAAGCTCCAGATGAGCAGTCTCCAGCAACCTTTCCAGCCCGGGACGGTGCTCCGTTTCGGGAGTCTTGAGTTCATGTCCCTCGACGGCAGCTACGACATGATACTCCTTCCCCCGCCGTGCGACAGCAACAATGGCGGCCGACAGCCCGCCCGCCGGCGGCGGAATCGACGACGTCTTCCCCGCGTGGTGGAAGAACAACATTCGAGCTCACCCCGTCCCCTCCCCCGCCGACGGAGGAGGAGGTGGGGCAACCAAGGCCAAGCAGGAGGCGGCACCTCGTCGGCTGTCGAGCGAGTCGATGCGCCGGCGCCCCAACGGGGGGCACGTCAGGCATCGACCTCGCGTCTGAGACGAAGACGAGCGTCGTCTCCCCGCAACACGCCGACCTCAAGCAAACGGACGACGCCAGCACGCTCGCGAAAGGCTTGCTGGGCGTCACCCTCGTACCTGAGACGACGGTGCAGTCAGTCCCTGATGTGACTTCGTCACCGCCCGTCGACCAAGAGGGTAAGGCCGCCACCCACCTCCAGCGGATTCGGCCAGAACCTGGCTGCAGCGGCAATGCTTCTCCGCGCGATGCCGGAGCCATCAACCACCGAGGGGCGGCGAATTCAGGGAGAGCTCAAGAATCTCCTGGAGGACGCCATGGTCCGACGGGCCGAAAGCTCCACCTCCCGAAGGCAGGGGTACCCCTCGAAACATCGCGCCGCGACTTCCCGATTCATGCGGGAAGCCTCGGTCCACACAGGGCGCACGCGCAACACAGCGCCTGCGGCCCCGGGTCGCCTCGGCAACGAGCACCATCACCGCAACCGTCGGGCCTACCTCGACGAGAGGGTGCGCCGAGGCTACCACCCCAGGCGTGGGGGACGCTACGACAGCGGGGAGGATCGGAGTCCCTCGCCCGAACCACCCGGTCCACAGGCTTTCAGCCGCGCCATACGACGGGCGCCGTTCCCGACCCGGTTCCAAACCCCGACTACTATCACAAAGTACTCGGGGGAGACGAGACCAGAACTGTGGCTCGCGGACTACCGGCTGGCCTGCCAACTGGGTGGAACGGACGATGACAACCTCATCATCCGCAACCTCCCCCTGTTCCTCTCCGACACCGCTCGCGCCTGGTTGGAACACCTGCCTCCGGGGCAGATCTCCAACTGGGACGACCTGGTCTAAGCCTTCGCCGGCAATTTCCAGGGCACGTACGTGTGCCCTGGGAACTCCTGGGATCTCCGGAGCTGCCGACAGCAGCCGGGAGAGTCTCTCCGGGACTACATCCGACGATTCTCGAAGCAGCGCACCGAGCTGCCCAACATCACCGATTCAGATGTCATCGGCGCGTTCCTCGCCGGCACCACCTGCCGCTTCCTGGTGAGCAAGCTGGGTCGAAAGACCCCCACCAGGGCAAGCGAGCTGATGGACATAGCCACCAAGTTTGCCTCTGGCCAGGAGGCGGTTGAGGCTATCTTCCGGAAGGACAAGCAGCCCCTGGGCCGCCCACCGGAAGATGCCCCTGAGGCGTCAACTCAGCGCGACGCCAAGAAGAAAGGCAAGAAGAAGTCGCAAGCGAAACGCGACGCCGCTGATGTGGACCTTGTCGCCACTGCCGAGCACAAGAACCCTCGGAAACCCCCCGGAGGTGCCAACCTTTTCGACAAGATGCTCAAGGAGTCGTGCCCCTATCATCAGGGGCCCGTCAAGCACACCCTTGAAGAGTGCGCCATGCTTCGGCACCACTTTCACAGGGCCGAGCCACCCGCGGAGGGTGGCTGGGCTCGCGACGATGATAAGAAGGAAGATCACCAGGCAGGAGAGTTCCCCGAGGTCCGCGACTGCTTCATGATCTACGATGGGCAAGCGGCGAACACCTCGGCTCGGCACCGCAAGCAAGAGCGTCGGGAGGTCTGTTCGGTAAAGGTGGCGGCGCCAGTCTACCTAGACTGGTCCGACAAGCCCATCACCTTCGACCAAGCCGACCACCCCGACCGCGTGCCGAGCCCGGGGAAATACCCGCTCGTTGTCGACCCCATCATCGGCGACGTCAGGCTCACCAAGGTCCTCATGGATGGAGGCAGTAGCCTCAACATCATCTACGCCGAGACCCTCGGGCTCCTGCGCGTTGATCTATCCTCGGTCCGGGCAGGCGCTGCGCCTTTCCACGGGATCATCCCCAGGAAGCGCGTCCAGCCCCTCGGACAACTCGATCTTCCCGTCTGCTTTGGGACGCCCTCCAACTTCCGAAGGGAGACCCTCACGTTCGAGGTGGTCGGGTTCCGAGGAACCTACCACGCAGTACTGGGGAGGCCATGCTACGCGAAGTTCATGGCCGTCCCCAACTACACCTACCTCAAGCTGAAGATGTCGGGCCCCAACGGGGTCATCACCGTCGGCCCCACGTACAGACATGCGTTCGAATGCGACGTGGAGTGCGTGGAGTACGCCGAGGCCCTCGTCGAATCCAAGGCCCTCATCGCCGACCTGGAGAGCCTCTCTAAGGAGGTGCCAGACGTGAAGCGCCACGCCGGCAACTTCGAGCCAGCGGAGACGGTTAAGTCCGTCCCCCTCGACCCCAGCAGCGACGCCTCCAAGCATATCCGAATCGGCTCCGAGCTCGATCTCAAATAGGAAGCAGTGCTCGTCGACTTTCTCCGCGCGAACGCCGACGTTTTCGCGTGGAGTCCCTCGGACATGCCCGGCATACCGAGGGATGTCGCCGAGCACTCGCTGGATATCCAAGCTGGAGCCCGACCCGTGAAGCAGCCTCTGCGCCGATTCGATGAATAAAAGCGCAGAGCCATAGGCGAGGAGGTCCACAAGCTAATGGCGGCAGGGTTCATCAAAGAGGTATTCCATCCCGAATGGCTTGCCAACCCTGTGCTTGTGAGAAAGAAAGGAGGGAAATGGCGGATGTGTGTAGACTACACTGGTCTAAACAAAGCATGTCCGATGGTTCCCTACCCTCTGCCTCGCATCGACCAAATTGTGGATTCCACTGCTGGGTGCGAAACCCTGTCTTTCCTCGATGCCTAGTCAGGGTATCACCAAATCAGGATGAAAGAGTCTGACCAGCTCGCGACTTCTTTCATCACACCCTTCGGCATGTACTGCTATGTCACCATGCTGTTCGGCTTGAGGAATGCGGGTGCGACGTACCAACGGTGCATGAACCATGTGTTCGGCGAACACATTGGCCGGACGGTCGAGGCCTACGTCGATGACATCGTAGTCAAGACAAGGAAAGCCTCTGACCTCCTTTCCGACCTTGAAGTGACATTCCGATGTCTCAAGGCGAAAGGCGTGAAGCTTAATCCCGAGAAGTGTGTCTTCGGGGTTCCCCGAGGCATGCTCTTGGGGTTCATCGTCCCCGAGCGGGGCATCGAGGCCAACCCGGAGAAGATCGCAGCCGTCATCAGCATGGGGCCCATCAAGGACTTGAAAGGCGTACAGAGAGTCATGGGTGTCTTGCGGCTCTGAGCCGCTTCATCTCACGCCTCGGCGAAAGAGGCCTGCCTCTGTACCGCCTCTTAAGGAAGGCCGAGTGCTTCACTTGGACCTCCTCACGAACGCGCCCATCTTGGTGCCTCCCGCTGCCGGAGAAGCCCTCTTGATCTACGTCGCCGCGACCACTCAGGTGGTTAGCGCTGCGATTGTGGTTGAGAGACGAGAAGAGGGGCATGCATTGCCCGTCCAGAGGCCAGTCTACTTCATCAGCGAGGTACTGTCCGAAACCAAGATCCGCTACCCACAAGTTCAGAAGCTGCTATACTCAGTGATTCTGACACGACGGAAGTTGCGACACTACTTCGAGTCTCATCCGGTAACTGTGGTGTCATCCTTCCCCCTGGGGGAGATCATCCAGTGCCGAGAGGCCTCGGGTAGAATTGCAAAGTGGGCGGTGGAAATCATGGGCGAAACGATCTCGTTCGCCCCTCGGAAGGCCATCAAGTCCCAGGTCTTGGCGGACTTCGTGGCTGAATGGGTCGACACCTAGCTCCCAACAGCTCCGATCCAACCGGAACTCTGGACCATGTTCTTCGATGGGTCGCTGATGAAGACAGGAGCAGGCGCGGGCCTGCTCTTCATCTCGCCCCTCGGAAAGCACCTGCGCTACGTGCTACACCTCCATTTCCCGGCGTCCAACAATGTGGCTGAGTGCGAGGCTCTGGTCAACGGGTTGCGCATCGCCATCGAGCTAGGGGTCCGATGCCTCAACGCTCACGGTGACTCGCAACTCGTCATCGACCAAGTCATGAAGAACTCCCACTGCCACGACCCGAAGACGGAAGCCTACGGCGTTGAGGTTCGGCACCTAGAGGACAAGTTCTACGGGCTCGAGCTCAACCACATCGCCCGACGCTACAACGAGACTGTGGACGAGCTGGCTAAAATAGCCTCGGGGCTAACGACGGTCCCCCCGGACGTCTTCTCCCGAGACCTGCATCAACCCTCTGTCAAGACCGACGACACGCCTGAGCTCGAGAAGGCCTCGGTCGAGCCTGAGGCACCCTCGGCTCAGTCCGAGGTACCCTCGGCCCAGCCCAAGGAACCCTCGGTTCGGCCCGAGGCACCCTCGGTTCGGCCCGAGGTACCCTCGGCCCCCGAGGGTGAGGCACTACGCATCGAGGAGCGAAGCGGGGTCACTCCTAATCGAAACTGGCAGACCCCGTACCTGCAATATCTCCACCGAGGAGAGCTACCCCTCAACCGAGCCAAAGCTCGGCGGTTGGCGCGGCGCGCCAAGTCGTTTGTCTTGCTGGGGGACGGGAAGGAACTCTACCACCGCAGCCCCTCAAGCATCCTCCAGCGATGCATTTCCATCGCCGAAGGCCAGGAGCTCCTACAAGAGATACACTCGGGGGCTTGCGGCCATCACGCAACACCTCGAGCCCTTGTTGGAAACGCCTTCCGACAAGGTTTCTACTGGCCGACGCCACTAGAATTGTCCGCACCTGCGAAGGGTGTCAGTTCTACGCAAGGCAGACCCACCTGCCCGCTCAGGCCCTGCAGACGATACCCATCACCTGGCCTTTTGCTGTGTGGGGTCTGGACCTCGTTGGCCCCTTGCAGAAGGCACCCGGGGGCTACACGCACCTGTTGGTCGCCATCGACAAATTCTCCAAGTGGATCGAGGTCCGATCCCTAAACAGCATCAGGTCCGAACAGGCGGTGGCGTTCTTCACCAACGTCATCCATCGCTTTGGGGTCCCGAACTCCATCGTCACCGACAACGACACCCAGTTCACCGACAGAAAGTTCCTGGACTTCTGCGAGGATCACCACATCCAGGTGGACTGGGCCGCCGTGGCTCACCCCATGACGAATGGGCAGGTATAGCGTGCCAACGACATGATTCTACAAGGACTCAAGCCTCGGATCTACAATGACCTCAACAAGTTCGGCAAGCGATGGATGAAGGAACTCCCCTTGGTGGTCTGGAGTCTGAGGACAACGCCGAGCCGAGCCACGGGCTTCACGCCGTTCTTTCTAGTCTATGGGGCCGAGGTCATCTTGCCCACAGACTTAGAATACGGTTCCCCGAGGACGAGGGCCTACGTCGACCAAAGCAACCAAGCTAATCGAGAAGACTCGCTGGACCAGCTAGAAGAGGCTCGGGACATGGCCTTACTACACTCGGCGTGGTACCAGCAGTCCCTGCGACGCTACCACGCCCGAGGGGTCCGGTCCCGAGACCTCCAGGTGGGCGACCTGGTGCTTCGGCTGCGACAAGACGCCCGAGGGCGGCACAAGCTCGCGCCTCCCAGGGAAGGGCCGTTCGTCATCGCCAAAGTTCTGAAGCCCGGAACGTACAAGCTGGCCAACAGTCAAGGCGAGGTCTACAGCAACGCTTGGAACATCCAACAGCTACGTCGCTTCTACCCTTAAGATGCTTTCAAGTTGTTCGTATACCTCGTTCCCACGCAAAGTTTAGTCATCATGGAAGGGTCAGCCTTGCCTCGGCAAAGCCCGACCCTCCCTCGGGGGCTAAAAGGGGGGAACCCCCTCTGCGTCGAAATTTTCCTCGAAAAAATATCCTTTCTGCCAGAATGTCTTTCGTGCTTTTTGACCACTTCGAAAGTGGATCCTGAAAACGACGGAGTACACGTAAGCAGCCAAGGCTGACCGAGCCGAGAGACTCCTACGCCTCCGGGATACGGATACCTCACTCATCACCTTCTGCGATAAGTAACTCGCGTTCGGATAAGTGATTCCGTGGACCGAACAAGTCTTCACGCTCGAAAGCTCCTCTGCCGAAGCGATTCTTCGGGCCTTCTCGACTGCGTCGGTGACAGAACCCTATGGACGGGCAAGAGTACGCGTAAGCGGTAGGGCCGACCGAGCCGAGGGATTCCTACGCCTCTGGGATACGGATACCTCACTCATCGCCTTCTGTGAAAAGCAACTCTCGCTCGCACAGACAATTCTGTTACCGACGAAAAAGTCCAGATACTCGAAACAAGAGGAAAAGAAGTGCAGCTTTACAACACGACGATGGTGTGTTTGGGCCTCGGCGGCCGCAGAAAACACACGCTACAAGATAATCCAATCCTGCAGGCTCGGATCTTGACAGTTGAAGGGAGCAGCAGCACCCTCGGCGTCAACTACACCTTCGGCAAGGTCCTACCTAGCCTCGGACGGCGACGCGGTCCGAGGATCTCCACTCTGAAGGACGACATCATCACCACGCCCAGGCCATCGCCACCAGGGTCTTTTCCAGGAATCCGGCTCGAGCAGACGGCTCGGCCAGTCACCCCGAGGCCTCGGCCAGCTGTCCCCCGAAGACATCAGCCCGGCCCGAGGCCTCGGCAACTCAATTCCGGCGACGGTCCCACCAGTGGATGACCCGGCCAGGCTCTGGCCGACCAAGTCTTCTTTTCGAGCCAACTCTGCCTCTGTCCGTGCTGACACCGCTACCCCTGGCTTCGGCTCATCGAAGAGCGGCCGAGGGGTTCCTTTAACTAAGCAAGAGAAGCCTCGGACAGCAAGGCCGACCGAGCCGAGGGACTCCTATGCCTCCGGGATACGGATACCTCACTTGTCACCTTTGCACTGGGCGACTCACGCTTGGTGAAGCGGTTCAGATAACCAACAGGCGAGTCTTAGTGCTCGAAAATGAGGAAAAAAACACGGCTCCGCGCCAAAAATACATACATGTTCAGGCCCCGACAGCCACAATGAACAAAAGACCGGCATTCAAGGTGCCATTACAAACGGAACCCCGGTTCCACCTCCGCAGGTACGAACAACCCCACACGATTGGGGGGCCTGCGGAGCAACAGAAGGCCGACGGACGGCTCACCGTCGCCCGCTCCAGCAGTAGCGATAATGACCCCCGCTACGGGTGGCCGAACTATAGCAGCGATGGCCTCAGGGCGGACGCCGCTGCAACCGTGCCCTCGCCCACGCCGACGCTCGAGAGGCGAGGACAAGTACAAAGAGCCGGAGGCCCGAAGCGCGGATGGTGGCGGTGATCCCATCAGCGACGGGGACTTCTCGAGCCGCCCCCACCTCGGCACCGACGACAGGAGCCGTCAGCCCTCCGGCAGATCCCCACTCAGATCCTCCCGGATGAGTGGAGCACTGACCTCCGCGCGGAGGCGCCGTACCGGTGCAAAGGCAGGACAGCCCCAGAACACGAATGCCGCCCTAGTAGCGCGCGACGTCTTCGGCGGTCCTCCCATGCGCGCGGCGCCACAACCGCCCGTGCGGCAGGAGGGGGCACCGGGAGCCAAGCCGACGAGCCCAACGCGCTGAAGTTGACGACGCCCGCCGTCGACCAGCCCCACGTTGTCGAAGTCTGCCCCTCTCGTAGGGCCAGTGAGCGCCCTCTCCCTCGAATGCTGAAGGAGAGGCTGACCCACGAACCCGCACGGGAGGTAGAGCTCCGGCTCAGCCCGGCCTCCGCCCCAGCGAGGATGATGAACATCCTTGAAGCTGAGGGCGGGACCAAGATCACAGCCCGGCTTGCTTCTCCCCACCCAGGGGCTGGTGGTCACCGTCTTGGGTGACCACCGGCGAAGGGATGCAGCCGGGCTGACTGATGAAAATCCTTGAAGCCGAACGATGGCTGAAAGGTGCCAACTTCCACGAAGTTGCGTTCCTCCAACGACAAGGCGGAAGGATCGCGGGTGTCCCCCATCTGGGGGCTCGGAAGGTGGAAAGACACGGTGCATAAGGGAGCGCGAAGACATGGTCGCCTTTCAAGGGGATCACCCTCCTTTTAAAGGCGACTCTCCCTACTTGCGTCCCCAGCCGTCGTGGGCTGAGTCTTCTCCAACACGCTCCAAGGTCCTCCCCCTATGGTGCGGGGGCTGGGTCCCACGCGTCATGCAAGCTGGCCCAGGGTAGAAGAAGCCAAATCGCCGCGCGCGGTGCATGCAACCGCCCAGCGGTTACAGGCATTCCTCCACTTTCACCCAGACCAGCGGGTGAAAGGGCGGGCAGCCATGCAGGCGGCATGCAACCGCGCCAAGTGGGCGCACCCCTCCGTTTTCCAACGCACCCAGCATGGAGGCCCCGGCCCACGCGTCATGCAACCGACGCGCCGGTTGCTACGTGCGAGCAACTGCACCGCCGCTCGCACCACTACCACGCCTCCTCGACTGCGGAACCAGTACCGCGACTCGAGGCAACCATGCGTACGACCCGGCAGTGCCAGCCAGGCGCGACAGTCAATACGGCCAAAAATGGACCGGCAGTAATGGCGGTGGCAGGCGGGCAGGAGCAGCGGTCACGTCGTCAGCCAAGCTTACGTCCCATCCTGGGGCAGCGAGAGAACCCTCTCTCACGGCATGAAGACGGCGCACCCGTGTTTCGTTCCTCGAACGGCTCGCGCACGCGCAACGGCCGCCCCGCGAACCACTCACCCCGTCGCATTAACTCCGCGGCGGGACAGGCGGCACCTCTGGCAGGGGAAGCAAGCGACGCTTCGCCTTCGCCATAATGACCGCGTCAAAGAAAGGTACGCCACGTCATTCGATTTCGTATCCTTTTCCTTTTTCCTCTTTCTCTCTCTTACAACAGGGACCGGGAAAGGGGGATAGCCCAAAAAGGATCCTTCCCCGTGAAGGAAACAGGCCCCGAGCCTCCCTACTGATCAGAGGTTCAAAGGCTGGCCCCTCGGAGGGGTTCAACAGCCGCCTCAGAGCGCTTGGGTTCCACGCCCACTACTGGTCAGAGGTTCGAAGGCCGGCCCCTCGGAAGGGTTCAACGGCCGCCTCAGGCCACTCGGGCTTCGCGCCCACTACTGATCAGGGGTTCGTAGGCTAGCCCTCGAAGGGTTCACAGCCGCCTCAGACACAGAGCGAGGGATGACCCTGGGTACGTTCGATACATAACCAAGGCTTGGGCTACGCTCCCGAGGTACCCTAGGACATTTCCGAGACCAGCGGGAACGATCTTGTAACGGAATCCCATCAGAGGGAGGCATCGAGCCCTCGGACCCCGTCGAAAGGGGACCGGGTCCGGCAGATCACCTGCAGGTACTTTTGAGCGCGCCTCCGGGCCTCTAGCCGACCCCTAACAAATGGGGCACGAGCGTCCACTCGGATTACCCGCCAGCAGCTCACCGGAGACACCATGTTCGGCGCCCTCCGAGGGCAACAAGGCGCTTTCCCCCCTCCTTGCGGAAAGGCGACACAGGGGCGTATGTAAAAAAGTCGAGTCTATCCCTGACCGTCCTCTCGCCTTGTGCAGAGGCTCGAGGGCTGCTCTCGCGAACCCGGCTCCGGCCAAACCGTTGACAGCGTCAACATACCAGCCCGAAAACTTGGGACCCGACCGTGCACCCGGGCTACGGCCAGCTCGCATGATGGAACAACAAGACCAGCCAAAGCATTGCGCGAGGCATTAAGACCTCGGAGGAGTCAAACCACTCCTCCGAGGCCTCGGGGGCTACACCCGGCGGGTGCGCTCGCGCGCACCCACCGGAACAAAACGCAACCGAGAAAGGCTGGTCCCCTTGCAAAAAAGTGCGACAAAAGCCTCCAAGCGAGTATTAACACTCCCTTCGAGGCTCGGGGCTACTGTCGGGGACCATAATTAGGGGTACCCTCAAGACTCCTAATTCTCAGCTGGTAACCCCCATCAGCACAAAGCTGCAAAGGCCTGATGGGTGCGACTAAGTCAAGGATCGGTCCATTCGAGGGACCCGATCATGCCTCGCCCGAGCCCAGCCTCGGGCAAGGGCAGCCGACCCCGAAGGATCTACGTCTCGCCCGAGGCCCCCTCCAGCAACGGACATACTTTCGGCTCGTCCGAGGCCCAGCCTTCACCAAGAAGCAACCTTGGCCAAATCACCACGCCAACCGACCAAATCGCAGGGGCATTTAATGCAAAGGTGGCCTAACACCTTTATTCTGACGCGCGCCCTCCAGACGACAGAGCCAAAGTGACCGTAGTCACTTCGCCGCTCCACTGACCGGTCTGATAAGAGGACAGCGCCGCCTGCGCCGCTCCGACTGCTGTGACACTCGACAGAGTGAGGCTGACAAGCAGCCAGGCCCGGCCTTAGGCGCCATAGGAAACTCCGCTTCGCCCGACCCCAGGGCTCGGACTCGGGCTCAGCCCCGAAAGACGACGAACTCCGCTTCGCCCGACCCCAGGGCTCGGACTCGGGCTCAGCCCCAGAAGACGACGAACTCCGCTTCGCCCGACCCCAGGGCTCGGACTCGGGCTCAGCCCCAGAAGACGATGAACTCCGCTTCGCTCGAGCCCAGGGCTCAGACTCAGGCTCAACCTCGGAAGACGACGAACTTCGCTTCGTCCGACCCCAGGGCTCGGACTCAGGCTCAGCCCCGGAAGACGACGAACTCCGCTTCGCCCGACCCCAGGGCTCGGACTCAGCCCTGGCCTTAGCCGATGGTCTCCGCCTCACCCGACCCAGGGGCTCGAACTCGACCTCGGCCTCGGAAGACAGACTTGACCTCGACCTCGGAGGAGCCTCCACATCGCCCAACCTAGGGCACGGACCGACCACGTCAACAGGAGGCGCCATCATTACCCTACCCCAAGCTGACTCAGGCTATGGGGAACAAGACCGGCGTCCCATCTGGCTCGCTCCGCCAGACAAGTAATGATGGCGCCCCGCACGCTCTATGACGATGGCGGCTCTCAGCCCCCTTACGAAAGCAAGAGGACGTCAGCAAGGACTCGACAGCCCCGACAGCTATCCTTCCGCCAGGCTCCAGCGCTCCTCCAACGGCCACGACACCACACGAATCGGGTGCCAAAACCTCTCCGGCTGCCACGATGGCATGTACTTAGGGCGCTAGCTCTCCTCCGCTAGACACGTTAGCACACTGCTACACCCCCCACTGTACACCTGGATCCTCTCCTTGCGCCTATAAAAGGAAGGACCAGGTGAAAGGGAAATGTGCCCTTGGGCCATTTCTAAGTATTTTGGTGATTGAGTGCAAACACAAGTGCTTAAATGTGAAAATATGCCCATGGATGAACAAAGTGCAAATCACAAGTTAAGGTATGTTTCTAAGCCTTAGTACATTGGTTTGTGTACTAATATTCTTGTCTAAGTGTTAGAAACAGGAAGAAGAAAAGAAGTGGAGAGTGGCTGTGTGCAGCCAAAGGCTGCTTCGGGCTGGGGCACCGGACTGTCCGGTGTGCATCGGACAGTGTCCGGTGCGCCAGACCAGCGCGGAGCAAACCAGCCGCTCTCGGGTTTTTCTCCGGCGACTTCGGCTAAAATTCACCGGACTGTCCGGTGTGCACCGGACTGTCCGGTGAGCCAACGGTCGGCCGGGCCAACGGTCGGCCGCGCGATCGGCGCGCGACACGTGGCCGAGCCAACGGTCGGAAGGAAGCACCGGACTGTCCGGTGTGCACCGGACTGTCTGGTGCGCCAGATCTGCAGTGGTCGGCAACGGTCGGCTGCGCCTGTTAAGGAAAGAAATCGGGCACCGGACAATGTCCGGTGTACACCGGACTGTCCGGTGCGCCCGACGACAGAAGGCAAGGATAGCCTTCCAGATGTGCTCTCAACGGCTCCTAGCTGCCTTGGGGCTATAAAAGGGACCCCTAGGCGCATGGAGGAAGAACACCAAGCATTCCTTGAGCACTCTTGATCACTCACACATCAATCTCGCGCACTTGTTCGACATTCTAGTGATTTGAGCTCCGTTCTAGTGTGCTAGTCTTTTGAGCTCAAGTCTGGGTCTTGTGTGTGCGTATTCGCTGTGATCTTTGTGTCGTGTGTGAGTTGCTAATCCCTCCCTTGCTCTGTGATTCTCTGTGAACATCTTTTGTAAGGGCGAGAGGCTCCAAGTTGTGGAGATTCCTCGCAAACGGGATTGAGAAAAGAAAAGCAAGAACACCGTGGTATTCAAGTTGATCATTGGATCACTTGAGAGGAGTTGAGTGCAACTCTCGTCCGTTGGGACGCCACAACGTGGAGTAGGCAAGTTTTGTACTTGGCCGAACCACAGGATAACCACTGTGTCATCTCTGTGATTGGATTCTTGTGGTTATTGTGTTTTGACTCCTCTCTAGCCACTTGGCATAAACTGTGCTAACGACTAATCAAGTTTTGTGGCTATAAGTTTAAGTTTTTACAGGATCACCTATTCACCCCCCCTCTAGGTGCTCTCAATTGGTATCGGAGCCGTTCTCTTCAAGAAAGGGACTAACCGCCCGAAGAGATGGATCCTAAGGGGAAGGGAATTGTGATCAACGACAAGGAGAAGGAGTCCTTCGTCAACGAGCCAAGGGATGACAAGTCCAATGACTCGGGCTCGGGCCACAAGCGAAAAGATGGGAAGAAGAAGAAGACAAGACGCATCAAGGAGATCGTCTACTACGACAGCGATGAGTCCTCTTCTTCCCAAAAGGACGACGACCACGACAAACAAAAGACGGTTAACTCAAACTTTTCTTTTGATTATTCGCGCATTCCATATAGCTCAAATGCTCATTTGCTCCCCATTCCACTTGGCAAGCCTCCTCACTTTGATGGAGAGGACTATGGATTTTGGAGTCACAAAATGCGTACTCACCTATTTTCTCTCCATCCAAGCATTTGGGAGATTGTGGAAAATGGAATGAAATTTGATAGCTCGGATAGCCCTTCATTCATTAATGAGCAAATCCATAAGAATGCACAAGCTACCACTGTTCTTCTAGCTTCATTGTGCAGGGATGAATATAACAAAGTGAGCGGCTTGGATAACGCCAAGCAGATCTGGGACACTCTCAAGATCTCTCATGAAGGGAATGACGTTACCTTGCTCACCAAAACGGAGTTGGTGGAAGGCGAGCTTGGACGGTTCGCGATGATAAGGGGCGAGGAGCCAACTCAGACATACAACCGGCTCAAGACCCTCATCAACAAAATAAGGAGCTACGGAAGCACGCGATGGACGGACCACGACGTCGTCCGACTAATGCTCAGGTCCTTTACCGTTCTTGATCCTCATTTGGTGAATAATATTCGTGAGAATCCCAGGTACACCAAAATGTCGCCCGAAGAAGTCCTAGGAAAATTCGTCAGCGGGCGAATGATGATCAAGGAGGCAAGGTATGTGGACGACGCCTTGAATGGACCGATCAACGAGCCGCAACCTTTTGCTCTCAAAGCCACAAGGAACAAGGAGGCGCTACCCAGCAAGGTGGCGCAAATTGAGGCGGCCGGTCTTAATGATGAAGAAATGGCCCTCATTATCAAGAGATTCAAGACGGTGCTAAAGAGTCGCAATGGACAGCCGAGCAAGACTAAGACCAAGGGGAAGCGATCATGCTTCAAATGCGGTAAGCTTGGTCATTTTATTGCTAACTGTCCTGATAATGAAAGTGACCAGGAAAAGGGGAACAAAAGGGAGAAGAAGAAGCACTACAAAAAGGCCAAGGGCGAGGCGCATATAGGCAAGGAGTGGGATTCGGATTGCTCCTCCTCCGACTCCGACAATGAGGGACTCGCCGCCACCGCCTTCAACAAATCGGCCCTCTTCCCCAACGAGCGTCACACGTGTCTCATGGCTAAGGAGAAGAAAGTAAGTACTCGAAACTCTACTTATGCTTCTTCTAGTGGTGATGATTCTAGTGACGATGATGAAATAGACTATTCTAGTTTATTTAAAGGTCTAGATAGAATTACGATCGGCAAAATTAATGAATTAATTGATGCATTGAATGAGAAGGATAAACTCTTAGAGAAACAAGAGGATTTATTGTATGAAGAGCATGATAAATTTTTAGAAGCTCAAAAATCTCATGCTCTAGAAGTTAAAAGAAATGAAATGCTTACTTGTGAATTATCTTCATGCCATGAGACAATTTCAAAATTAAAGAGCATTAACAATGAGTTGAATGCTAAGATAGAAATAGCTAGTAAATCAACAACTTGTGTAGAAAATGTTGTTATTTGCAATAGATGTAAAGACTTTGATATTGATGCTTGTAGTGAACACATAGCTTCTATTGCAAAGTTAAATAATGAAGTGGCTAGTCTTAATGACCAACTTAAGACTAGCAAAAGTGAATTTGATAAGTTAAAATTTGCAAGGGATGCTTACACAATAGGAAGACATCCCTCAATTAAGGATGGGCTTGGCTTCAAGGGGGAAGCCAAGAACTTAACAAGCCATAAGACTCCCATCTCCACCAAGGAGAAAGGGAAGGCTCCTATGGCTAATAGTGTTAAGAAGAATCATGCTTTCATGTACTATGATAGGAGATATTCTAGAAATGCTTTTAGAGGTCATGATGTTTTTGATTCACATGCTTATGACTCTTATGCTATGACTGCTTCTAGTTCTCATGTTATGCATGGTAGAAATGGGCTTAGAAGAAATGTTGTTCATCAAATGCCTAGGAGAAATGTTGTTAGGAAAGTAGTGAATGAACCTTCTACAATTTATTGTGCTTTGAATGCTTCCTTTGCAATTTGTAGAAAGGATAAGAAAATTGTTGCTAGGAAGCTAGGGGCAAAATGCAAGGGAGACAAAACTTGCATTTGGGTCCCTAAAGATATTTGCACTAACCTTGTAGGACCCAACATGAGTTGGGTACCTAAGACCCAAGCCTAAATTTGCCTTGCAGGTTTATGCATCCGGGGGTTCAAGCTGGATTATTGATAGCGGATGCACAAACCATATGACGGGGGAGAAGAAAATGTTCACCTCCTACGTCAAGAATAAGGATTCCCAAGATTCAATCATATTCGGTGATGGGAATCAAGGCAAGGTAAAAGGGTTAGGTAAAATTGCAATTTCTAATGAGCACTCTATCTCTAATGTGTTTTTAGTAGAGTCACTAGGATATAATTTACTATCTGTTAGTCAATTGTGCAATATGGGATATAACTGTCTGTTTACAGATGTAGATGTGTCTGTCTTTAGAAGAAGTGATGGTTCACTAGCTTTTAAGGGTGTATTAGACGGCAAACTTTATTTAGTTGATTTTGCAAAAGAAGAGGCCGGTCTAGATGCATGCTTAATGGCTAAGACTTGCATGGGCTGGCTGTGGCATCGCCGCTTAGCACATGTGGGGATGAAGAACCTCCACAAGCTTCTAAAGGGAGAACATGTGTTAGGTCTAACCAATGTTCATTTCGAAAAAGATAGACCTTGTGCAGCTTGTCAAGCAGGGAAACAGGTGGGAGGAGCGCATCACAGCAAGAATGTGATGACCACTTCAAGACCCCTGGAGCTGCTGCATATGGACCTCTTCGGACCCGTCGCCTATCTAAGCATAGGGGGAAGTAAGTATGGTCTAGTTATTGTTGATGACTTTTCCCGCTTCACTTGGGTGCTCTTTTTGCAGGAAAAGTCCGAAACCCAAGGGACCCTCAAACGCTTCCTCAGGAGAGCTCAAAATGAGTTTGAGCTCAAAGTGAAGAAGATAAGAAGCGACAACGGATCCGAGTTCAAGAACCTTCAAGTGGAGGAGTTCCTTGAAGAGGAAGGGATCAAGCACGAGTTCTCCGCTCCCTACACACCACAGCAAAATGGTGTGGTAGAGAGGAAGAACAGGACGCTCATCGATATGGCGAGGACGATGCTAGGAGAGTTCAAGACCCCCGAGTGCTTTTGGACGGAAGCCGTTAACACTGCTTGCCACGCCATCAACAGGGTCTTCCTTCATCGCCTCCTCAAGAAGACGTCATATGAGCTTCTAACCGGTAACAAACCCAATGTATCTTACTTTCGTGTATTTGGGAGCAAGTGCTACATTCTAGTGAAGAAAGGTAGAAATTCTAAGTTTGCTCCCAAAGCTGTAGAAGGGTTTTTGTTAGGTTATGACTCAAATACAAAGGCGTATAGAGTCTTCAACAAATCATCGGGTTTGGTTGAAGTCTCTAGCGACGTTGTATTTGATGAGACTAATGGCTCTCCAAGAGAGCAAGCTGTTGATTGTGATGATGTAGATGAAGAAGATGTTCCGACGGCCGCTATACGCACCATGGCGATTGGAGAAGTGCGGCCACAGGAACGAGATGAACGAGATCAACCTTCTTCCTCAACTATGGTGCAACTCCCAACCGAAGATGACGAACAGGTACCTCAAGTGGAGGCGCTTGATCAAGGGGGAGCACAAGGTGATCAAGTGATGGAGGAAGAAGCGCTACCGGCACCTCCAACCCAAGTTCGAGTGATGATTCAAAGAGATCATCCCGTCGATCAAATTCTGGGTGACATTAGCAAGGGAGTAACTACTCGATCTTGATTAGTTAATTTTTGTGAGCATTACTCCTTTGTCTCTTCTATTGAGCCTTTCAGGGTAGAGGAGGCCTTGCTAGATCCGGATTGGGTATTGGCCATGCAGGAGGAGCTCAACAACTTCAAGCGCAATGAAGTTTGGACACTGGTGCCTCGTCCGAAGCAAAACGTTGTGGGAACCAAGTGGGTGTTCCGCAACAAACAGGACGAGCATGGGGTGGTGACGAGGAACAAGGCTCGACTTGTGGCAAAAGGTTATGCCCAAGTCGCAGGTTTGGACTTTGAGGAGACTTTCGCTCCTGTGGCTAGGCTAGAGTCCATTCGTATCTTGCTAGCATATGCCGCTCACCATTCTTTCAGGTTGTTCCAAATGGATGTGAAGAGCGCTTTCCTCAACGGGCCAATCAAGGAGGAGGTGTACGTAGAGCAACCCCCTGGCTTCGAGGATGAACGGTACCCCGACCACGTGTGTAAGCTCTCTAAGGCGCTCTATGGACTTAAGCAAGCCCCAAGAGCATGGTATGAATGCCTTAGAGATTTCTTAATTGCTAATGCTTTCAAGATTGGGAAAGCCGATCCAACTCTTTTCACTAAGACATGTGATGGTGATTTGTTTGTGTGCCAAATTTATGTCGATGACATAATATTTGGTTCAACTAACCAAAAGTCTTGTGAAGAGTTTAGCAGGGTGATGACGCAGAAATTCGAGATGTCGATGATGGGCGAGTTGAACTACTTCCTTGGGTTCCAAGTGAAGCAACTCAAGGACGGCACCTTCATCTCCCAAACGAAGTACAC
Source organism: Zea mays (assembly GCF_902167145.1). NCBI lineage: Eukaryota > Viridiplantae > Streptophyta > Magnoliopsida > Poales > Poaceae > Zea > Zea mays. The sequence continues at coordinate 271,718,672 of NC_050096.1, read as the reverse complement.
GCAAGATCTGCTAAAGCGGTTTGGGATGAAGGACGCCAAGCCCGCAAAGACGCCGATGGGAACCGACGGACACACCGACCTCAACAAAGGAGGTAAGTCCGTTGATCAAAAAGCATACCGGTCAATGATAGGTTCTTTGCTTTATTTATGTGCTAGTAGACCGGATATTATGCTTAGTGTATGCATGTGTGCTAGATTTCAATCCGATCCTAAGGAATGTCACTTAGTGGCGGTGAAGCGAATTCTTAGATATTTGGTTGCTACGCCTTGCTTCGGGCTCTGGTATCCAAAGGGGTCTACCTTTGACTTAGTTGGATACTCAGACTCCGACTATGCTGGATGTAAGGTCGATAGGAAGAGTACATCGGGGACGTGCCAATTCTTAGGAAGGTCCCTGGTGTCATGGAACTCTAAGAAACAAACATCCGTTGCCCTATCCACCGCTGAGGCCGAGTACGTTGCCGCAGGTCAGTGTTGCGCGCAACTACTTTGGATGAGGCAAACCCTCCGGGACTTTGGCTACAATCTGAGCAAAGTCCCACTCCTATGTGACAATGAGAGTGCTATCCGCATGGCGGAGAATCCTGTTGAGCACAGCCGCACAAAGCACATAGACATCCGGCATCACTTTTTGAGAGACCACCAGCAAAAGGGAGATATCGAAGTGTTTCATGTTAGCACCGAGAACCAGCTAGCCGATATCTTTACCAAGCCTCTAGATGAGAAGACCTTTTGCAGGCTGCGTAGTGAGCTAAATGTCTTAGATTCGCGGAACTTAGATTGAATTGTAGCATACATGTGTTTATGCCCTTGATCATGTTCATTCTGCATTTTGTTGCTTATTATGGTGCTCAAGTTGTACAAACACTCCCTGGACCTCACAAGTCCGTTGCAAAGTAATACACATGTTTAGGGGGAGATGTGTTACAACTTGACCCTTTGAGACTAACCATGTGCTTGAGAGTGGTAATTTAGTCTCGAAGGAGGATTGAAAGGGAAAAGGTGGACTTGGACCATGAAAGACTTCCACTGCACTCCGATGAGAGGGTAACTAATTCCAAGTTCATCTCATGAACTCTTATTGCCATTTGCTCTTAATTGAAAATTTTGGTGAGGCAATGGGGTTCCAAGGCCAAGATTAATCCCGTTTTGGTGCTTGATGCCAAAGGGGGAGAAAATAAAGGCCAAAAGCAATAAATGGATCAGCTACCACTTGAGAAATTTTGAAAAAGTATAATAGAGCTTTTGGTTTGTCAAAACTCTTGTATTGTCTCTTTTGTCAAAAGTTGGCTTCTTGTGGGGAGAAGTATTGATTATGGGAAATAGGGGGAGTTTTTGAAATCTTTGATCAATCTCTTTTGGAATGACTCTCTTTATGCTTCAACATGTGTGTTTGACTTAGAGATAGAGATTTGAGTTTGATTTGCAAAAACAAACCAAGTGGTGGCAAAGGATGATCCATATATGCCAAAACTTGAATAAAACTCAAAGTTAGTTTTTATTTGAAGTAGTTTTGCACTTGTTCCACTTGCTTTATGTTGTGTTGGCATAAATCACCAAAAAGGGGGAGATTGAAAGGGAAATGTGCCCTTGGGCCATTTCTAAGTATTTTGGTGATTGAGTGCAAACACAAGTGCTTAAATGTGAAAATATGCCCATGGATGAACAAAGTGCAAATCACAAGTTAAGGTATGTTTCTAAGCCTTAGTACATTGGTTTGTGTACTAATATTCTTGTCTAAGTGTTAGAAACAGGAAGAAGAAAAGAAGTGGAGAGTGGCTGTGTGCAGCCAAAGGCTGCTTCGGGCTGGGGCACCGGACTGTCCGGTGTGCACCGGACAGTGTCCGGTGCGCCAGACCAGCGCGGAGCAAACCAGCCGCTCTCGGGTTTTTCTCCGGCGACTTCGGCTAAAATTCACCGGACTGTCCGGTGTGCACCGGACTGTCCGGTGAGCCAACGGTCGGCCGGGCCAACGGTCGGCCACGCGATCGGCGCGCGACACGTGGCTGAGCCAACGGTCGGAAGGAAGCACCGGACTGTCCGGTGTGCACCGGACTGTCTGGTGCGCCAGATCTGCAGTGGTCGGCAACGGTCGGCTGCGCCTGTTAAGGAAAGAAATCGGGCACCGGACAATGTCCGGTGTACACCGGACTGTCCGGTGCGCCCGACGACAGAAGGCAAGGATAGCCTTCCAGATGTGCTCTCAACGGCTCCTAGCTGCCTTGGGGCTATAAAAGGGACCCCTAGGCGCATGGAGGAAGAACACCAAGCATTCCTTGAGCACTCTTGATCACTCACACATCAATCTCGCGCACTTGTTCGACATTCTAGTGATTTGAGCTCCGTTCTAGTGTGCTAGTCTTTTGAGCTCAAGTCTGGGTCTTGTGTGTGCGTATTCGCTGTGATCTTTGTGTCGTGTGTGAGTTGCTAATCCCTCCCTTGCTCTGTGATTCTCTGTGAACATCTTTTGTAAGGGCGAGAGGCTCCAAGTTGTGGAGATTCCTCGCAAACGGGATTGAGAAAAGAAAAGCAAGAACACCGTGGTATTCAAGTTGATCATTGGATCACTTGAGAGGAGTTGAGTGCAACTCTCGTCCGTTGGGACGCCACAACGTGGAGTAGGCAAGTTTTGTACTTGGCCGAACCACGGGATAACCACTGTGTCATCTCTGTGATTGGATTCTTGTGGTTATTGTGTTTTGACTCCTCTCTAGCCACTTGGCATAAACTGTGCTAACGACTAATCAAGTTTTGTGGCTATAAGTTTAAGTTTTTACAGGATCACCTATTCACCCCCCCTCTAGGTGCTCTCACCAGGGCCCTCTTATAGAGGGTTGGCCGCGCGGGGAAGGACGGGACGGTGCTCGCGTGAGGCCGCTCGCTCCCTCCCGCGTGGACGCTTGTAACCCCCTACTGCAAGCGCACCCGACCTAGGCGCGGGACAAACACGAAGGCCGCGGGATTTCCACCTCTCACGCCCGTCTCCCTCCAGCTGCTTTCCCCCCTTTGCGCTCCGTCTCGCGCCGATCCATCTGGGCTGGGGCACGCGGCGACAATTTACTCGTCGGTCCAGGGACCCCCGGGTTTCGAAACGCCGACAATGCGGGAAGCCTCGGTCCACACCGGGCGCACGCGCAACACAGCGCCTGCGGCCCCGGGTCGCCTCGGCAACGAGCACCCTCACCGCAACCGTCGAACCCACCTCGACGAGAGGGTGCGCCGAGGCTACCATCCCAGGCGTGGGGGACGCTACGACAGAGGGGAGGATCGGAGTTCCTCGCCCGAACCACCCGGTCCGCAGGCTTTCAGCCGGCTCATACGACGGGCGCCGTTCCCGACCCGGTTCCGAACCCCGACTACCATCACCAAGTACTCGGGGGAGACAAGGCCAGAACTGTGGCTCGCGGACTACCGGCTGGCCTGCCACCTGGGTGGAACGGACGATGACAACCTCATCATCCACAACCTCCCCCTGTTCCTCTCCGACACCGCTTGAGCCTGGTTGGAGCACCTGCCTCCGGGGCAGATCTCCAACTGGGACGACCTGGTCCAAGCCTTCGCCGACAACTTCCAGGGCACGTACGTGCGCCCTGGGAACTCCTGGGATCTCCGAAGCTGCCGCCAGCAGCCAGGAGAGTCTCTCCGGGACTACATCCGGCGATTCTCGAAGCAACGCACCGAGCTGCCCAACGTCACCGACTCGGATGTCATCGGCACGTTCCTCGCCGGCACCACCTGCCGCGACCTGGTGAGCAAGCTGGGTCGCAAGACCCCCACCAGGGCGAGCGAGCTGATGGACATCGCCACCAAGTTCGCCTCTGGCCAGGAGCCGATTGAGGCCATCTTCCGGAAGGACAAGCAGCCCCAGGGCCGCCAGCCGGAAGATGTCCCCGAGGTGTCCACTCAGCGCGACACCAAGAAGAAGGGCAAGAAGAAGTCGCAAGCGAAACGCGACGCCACCGACGCGGACCTTGTCGCCGCCGCTGAGTACAAGAACCCTCGGAAACCTCCCGGAGGCGCCAATCTCTTTGACAAGATGCTCAAGGAGTCGTGCCCCTATCATCAGGGGCCCGTCAAGCACACCCTTGAGGAGTGCGCCATGCTTCGGCGCCACTTTCACAAGGCCGGGCCACCTGCGAAAGGTGGCAGGGCCCACAACGACGATGAAGATCACAAGGCAGGGGAGTTCCCCGAGGTCCACGACTGCTTCATGATCTACAGTGGGCAAGTGGCGAATGCCTTGGCTCGGCACCGCAAGCAAGAGCGTCGGGAGGTCTGCTCGGTAAAGGTGGCGGCGCCAGTCTACCTAGACTGGTCCAACAAGCCCATCACCTTCGACCAGGGCAACCATCCCGACCGCGTGCCGAGCCCGGGGAAATATCCGCTCGTTGTCGACCCCGTCATTGGCAACGTCAGGCTCACCAAGGTCCTCATGGACGGAGGCAACAGCCTCAACATCATCTACGCCGAGACCCTCGGGCTCCTGCGGATCGATCTATCCTCGGTCCAGGCGGGCGCGGCGCCTTTTCACGGGATCATCCCCGGGAAACGCGTCCAGCCCCTCAGACAACTTGATCTACCTGTCTGCTTTGGGACTCCCTCCAACTTCCGACGGGAGACCCTCACGTTCGAGGTGGTCGGGTTCCGAGGAACCTACCACGCAGTGCTAGGGAGGCCATGCTACGCCAAGTTCATGGCCGTCCCCAACTACACCTACCTCAAGCTCAAGATGTCGGGCCCCAACGGGGTCATCACCGTTGGCCCCACGTACCGACACGCGTACGAATGCGACGTGGAGTGCGTGGAGTACGTCGAGGCCCTCGCTGAATCCGAGGCCCTCATCGCCGACCTGGAGAGCCTCTCCAAGGAGGCGCCAAACGTGAAGCGCCATGCCGGCAACTTCGAGCCAGCAGAGACGGTTAAGTCCGTCCCTCTCGATCCCAGCAACGACGCCTCCAAGCAGATCCGGATCGGCTCTGAGCTCGACCCCAAATAGGAAGCAGTGCTTGTCGACTTTCTCTGTGCAAACGCCGACGTTTTCGCGTGGAGTCCCTCGGACATGCCTGGCATACCGAGGGAGGTCGACGAGCACTCACTGGATATCCGAGCTGGAGCCCGACCCGTGAAGCAGCCTCTGCGCCGATTCGACGAAGAAAAGCGCAGAGCCATAGGCGAGGAGATCCACAAGCTGATGGCTGCAGGGTTCATCAAAGAGGTATTCCATCCCGAATGGCTTGCCAACCCTGTGCTTGTGAGAAAGAAAGGAGGAAAATGGCGGATGTGTGTAGACTACACTGGTCTAAACAAAACTTGTCCAAAAGTTTCCTACCCTCTGCCTCGCATCGATCAAATCGTGGATTCCACTGCTGGGTGCGAAACCCTGTCTTTCCTCGATGCCTACTCAGGGTATCACCAAATCAGGAGGAAAGTGTCCGACCAGCTCGCAACTTCTTTCATCACACCTTTCGGCATGTACTGCTATGTTACCATGCCGTTTGGTTTGAGGGATGCGGGTGCGACATACCAAAGGTGCATGAACCACGTGTTCGGCCAACACATCGGTCGAACGGTCGAGGCTTACGTCGATGACATCGTAGTCAAGACGAGGAAAGCCTCCAACCTCCTTTCCGACCTTGAAACGACATTCCGGTGTCTCAAGGCGAAAGGCGTAAAACTCAACCCCGAGAAGTGTGTCTTCGGGGTCCCCCGAGGCATGCTCTTGGGGTTCATCGTCTCCGAACGGGGCATCGAGGCCAACCCGGAGAAAATCGCGGCCATCACCAACATGGGGCCCATCAAGGACTTGAAAGGCGTACAGAGCGTCATGGGATGCCTTGCGGCTCTGAGCCGCTTCATCTCGCGCCTTGGTGAAAGAGGCCTACCTCTGTACCGCCTCTTAAGGAAGGCCGAGTGCTTCACTTGGACCCCTGAGGCCGAGGAAGCCCTCGGGAACCTGAAGGCGCTCCTCACGAACGCGCCCATCTTGGTGCCCCTTGCTGTCGGAGAAGCCCTTTTGATCTACGTCGCCGCTACCACTCAGGTGGTCAGCACCGCTATCGTGGTTGAGAGACGAGAAGAGGGGCATGCATTGCCCGTCCAGAGGCCACTCTACTTCATTAGTGAGGTACTGTCCAAGACCAAGATCCGCTACCCACAAATTCAGAAGCTGCTGTACGCGGTGATCCTGATGCGGCGGAAGTTGCGACACTACTTCGAGTCTCATCTGGTGACTGTGGTGTCATCCTTCCCCCTGGGAAAGATCATCCAGTGCCGAGAGGCCTTAGGTAGGATTGCAAAGTGGGTGGTGGAAATCATGGGCGAGACAATCTCGTTCGCCCCTCGGAAGGCCATCAAGTCTCAAGTCTTGGCGGACTTTGTGGCTGAATGGGTCGACACCCAGCTCCCAACGGCTCCGATCCAACCGGAACTCTGGACCATGTTTTTCGACGGGTCGCTGATGAAGACAGGGGCAGGCGTGGGCCTGCTCTTCATCTCGCCCCTCGGGAAGCACCTACGCTACGTGCTACGCCTCCACTTCCCGGCGTCCAACAATGTGGCCGAGTATGAGGCTCTGGTCAACGGGTTGCGCATCGCCATCGAGCTAGGGATCCGATGCCTCGACGCTCGCGGTGACTCGCAGCTCGTCATTGACCAAGTCATGAAGAACTCACACTGCCGCGACCCGAAGTTGGAAGCCTACTGCGATGAGGTTCGGCGCGTGGAGGACAAGTTCTACGGGCTCGAGCTCAACCACATCGCCCGATGATACAACGAGACTGCGGACGAGCTGGCTAAGATAGCCTCGGGGCGAACAACGGTTCCCCCGGATGTCTTCTCCTGAGACCTACATCAACCCTCAGTCAAGACCGACGACACGCCCGAGCCCGAGAAGGCCTCGGCACAGCCCGAGGCACCCTCGGCCCAGCCCGAGGCACCCTCGGCCCAGCCCGAGGCACCCTCGGCTCAGCCCGAGGCACCCTCGGCCCTTGAGGATGAGGCACTACGTGTTGAGGAAGAGCGAAGCGGGGTCACGCCTAATCGAAACTGGCAGACACCGTACCTGCAATATCTCCACCGAGGAGAGCTGCCCCTCGACCGAGCCGAAGCTCGGCGATTGGCGCGGCGCGCCAAGTCGTTCGTCTTGCTGGGGGACGGGAAGGAGCTCTACCACCGCAGCCCCTCAGGCATCATCTAGCGATGGATATCCATCGCCGAAGGCTAGGAGCTCTTATGTAACACCCTGAATTTGGGGGTATAAAATTTCTTTGCTCATATTCACAAATTCAGGTGTTGCTCCTCTTTTCACACCCTTCCCAATATCCCCTTTCTCTTTTCTATAGAAGAAGAGTGGCTATTTTCTTTGTGTAATTATAGTCTATTAGACTAAACTCCAAGGGAGTATGAAATGTGGCATCATGTTAAACCCTAAGTTTCACTTTTGTTGGGTGCATAATACTTGGAAGTGCTAATTTGAATTTGTGGCATATTTAGAATTGAATCAAATAGAGTAAATAAAAAGAAAAGGGAAAACAATTGCTGGAATAAAAAGAAAAAGGAAAGAAGCCCATACCCCTGCCCCCCTTAGCCTTTCGGCCCAGCCGGCCCACCCCCCGCGCGCGAGCCTTCTCCCCCCTCCTCTCTCTGCCCTGGCGGGCCCGCCCGTCAGCGCGGCCGCCTTCCCCGCATCCGCGCCCGCTTCCCCGCTCTCTCTGCTCGCGGGCCCGGGCTGTCAGCTCCCTTGTCTCCGCGTAACCGCCGCCCCGAGCTGCGCGTGCCGCGGTCTCCGCGCCCACGTCACGCTTGAAGCTCGCAACCACCTCGCCCTCGGCCACTTGAGCCTGGAGCCTAGCCCACCCTCTCTCCCTCCCTCATTTGCGCACCTGCAGACCTCCCTTCCACCTCCCCCCACGCTACGCGCATGCCAAAGCGCCACCGCCATTAACCGCCGTCATCCCGAGCCCGTTTCTCCGTCGACGTTGGAGCCCCGCCGTGCCCTCTGCCACGGTGAGCTTCGCCTCGACGTCCGCAACCCGGGACATGCCCCAATTTCCCCTCTCCCTCCCTAATTTCCTCTGCCCGCGCTCACCCGCCGTCCTCTACGCAGTCGCCGTGGTCCACCACCGTCGACCCGGACCACCGCCGCGCCTTCACCGCCACCGAGGAGTCCCCGGGGTTCGCCTTGAGGTAAGGAACCTCCTCTGCCCTCTCCCTTCCCCTCTATTGCACCCTGCTGCGCTCAATTCCTCGCCGGAGTCGTTTAGCGCCGCCGCCGAGCCACTTCGCCGTGGATCGCCCCCCTCCGATGCCCCTGTCCCGACCTAGCCCCCACCAGAGGATTCCCCGCGCCTTCCCCAACCTCCCAGGCCACCCCAGTCGCCTTAAGGACCCGCAGAACCCCCACGCCCCTCGTCTCCGGCGAGCTCCCCCGCCGCGGGTGCGGCCGCCGCCGCCTCTGCTGGCTGGAGGAGGAAACAAAAGCCAGCCACCAGATCTCCGCCGTCCATCTTAGATCGAACGACCCTGTTTCAAATAGCCCGAGCCCAACCCTAGTCGTCCGCCTGTAATCCGACGGCCCAGGGCCGTTTTCCCCCACACCCCGCCTTCTTGTCAACCGGGCCCCGCCTGCCAGCCGCCCGCGCCCGCGCTGCCCGCCCGGCCCCGCCTGTCAGCCGCTCATGCCGCCGCGCGCTCACGCGCCCGCCCGCAGATCTAATCTCGGGCGTTGATCTGAGATCCAACGACCGTAGGAGCCCGATACCCCTTCGCCCGCGCAACTTTTTAAAGAGACCCCCGGTTTTCTGCAAATTAACCCACCGTCCCTGGAACTTCGCAGTTAGGCCCTCAGATCTTTTATTTAATCCAGAATAAGTATTTAAAGAGTATTTTTAATCCCTAATCTTGTAAAATTCATAACTTTGTCATATGAACTCCAAATTAGGTGCTTCGAATTGCAAAATGTTCATAATATTTTTATCTACCTATTTAAACAATGTTTCCCTGCTGTTTTTATGTTCCAATTAATAGTTGATCATTAGTGTAAAAGTAATGTTATTGGAACCTTATTTGAGATAAAGTAAAGACAGTAAACTTTAATAAAAGTTGGAGCACCTAAGTTTATGGACTTAACACCATGTAATGATTTAACCCCACCACAGACATAGACCTAGTTAGTGGATAATGAATCACTTTGTATAATCACCTACCCTAGACCTAGGGAGCACCAGATTGCCAATCCTTTTCTATTGTGAACCTGTGATCTCTCTGCTGCATATGTTTGGTATATTGCTTTTGTTTGTTATTTCCCAAGTGCATAGAATGAATGATTACTTTACGTAGACAACAGGCAGTCTGTGTTTCCCGAGGAAGTTGCAGAAGAAGTCCCTGATCAGCAGTTTGGTGAAGGCAAGTGTCCTCTGACCCATTATGTCCTATTCACTTATAATTCACTATCCTGCATTACTTAATTGAAACCTAAGGACTGACTAGCTTTATATTTACCTTGTCCTTGATTACCTTTTGGGTTACATGGTTAGCATTTTTCTATTGCCTTAACATAATCAATGAACATGATGTGAACATTTACGATACGATGTTGTTATCCTGATTATGTTGATGATCTTGTGATACTCTAGGGGGCTCAGGCTGTTTCCTGAGTACCTCTCCGTAAGGACCTGTTCGTTGAGAGACCACCCGGGATAACAGTGCAACCATGAGGGTGAAATGGGATGCCCTTAGCTAATTAATTAGAGGAACTAAAGGTGTAGTTGCTTCGCCGTCGTGCCGTCAATGGGGTCCAGACACAGTGCTTGCTCTGCCGAGGCTGAGTGCCGAGGTTCTTTCGTTTTGCTTTTTGTTAGTCACCCTCCTGCGGGGAGAGGTAATGTGTTTATCAAACTGGAGAAACCTAACGGGCGGCTATGACCTCTAGGGAATCTTTGTAATAGCTACGTAGTGGTACCCTGCTGGACCACCTAGGAAGTGATCAATGGGGATTAGCTCTCCCCGGGCAGAACGGGAATCACGGCTCATGGGTAAAGTGTGCGACCTCTGCAGAGGGTAGTGAAACTGATATATCAGCCGTGCTCACGGTTAAGAGCAGCCTTGGGATCCTCTTTGATTAGAGATACTCCGGTTACACTTCAGATGAGGGTTAATGTTGGTGACTTTAATTATGAATTTTAGTATTTCCTCTCTGAGGAGGTACTTTTGGGTCTATAACTTGGGCTTGATGATAAAATCTAGCTTCTACTAACAATAAATATCTGACCAACTAAAAGCAACTGCTTGAGCCTAACCCCACATAAAAGCTAGTCCACTTCAGCCAAACGGGGCATTTGCTGAGTACGTTGATGTGTACTCATCCTTGCTTTACCACAAAACACCAGGTTGTCCACATTGTAACCACTGCTCAGGAGAAGACGAAGCCGTGGAAGGAGAATTCCAGGAGTTCCAAGACTACGACGGGTTCTAGGTGTGGGTTGGCGGCAACCCCCAGTCAGCTGCCTGTGAAGGCCTTATCTTTACTACGTTTCGCTTAGCACTTTGATTTATCTGTTAAGTTAATGACTATGTGGATGTCTATGACTCTGTGATGTAATAAGTTAATACTCTTTTATGTTATTATTTGAGCACTGTGCGATGATGTTCATTTATGTAATCGCTGTGTACGTGAGTTCTGATCCTGGCACGTACATAGTTCGCATTCGGTTTACCTTCCAAAAACCGGGTGTGACATAAGTGGTATCAAAGCTCGTGCTGACTGTAGGACCGCTGACCTAGAGTAGCACTGGTCGTACTAAGGACTATTGACCTTCACTCTCACCTTGACCTCTGATGTCACTTCAAAAGTCGGTCACCTCGACCAACCCTATGTTTTACTACACATATATATATACTATATTATACCTTGTTAAAATTTTATTTTGTTTTGTCTATGGTTTACTCACTTGTCATATTAGTTCTGTTCTTACTCTTATGCTTACGGTGTCTTTTGTAGATGGCTCGTCTTAGACACACTGCACGTAAGTCGGTGATTCCTTTCCTGCCGTCTCGCCTTGCGGAGCGTCCTCTGCGCCGCACCGTGTCCGGTCAGTCGAGTCACCTAGAGAGACTGCACCACCGCCTGCATGAGGAGCAGGAACGCCGACATCAGCATAGGGAGCAGTAGGGCTCTTCCTCCCCACCTGAGCAGGAGGTGGAGTCCGTGAGGCGCCGTTCCTCTGTTCCTCAGCTGGAGGCACCCCCTGCACCACCGAGGGATGCCCCGGCTGTTGGAGGAGCTGCTGGAGGGGGTCCTGGAGGAGACCCCGACGACGACGACTCAGACCACAGCACGGAGTCCTCCGAGCCGCAGGAGGCGGAAGGATGGGTCGCCCGACCCATCACCCGTGACGCCGCTCGCGGTTGTCACTTCCACGATGCACTCGACACCTTGTTGCGCCAGGCCTTCGACCGGCACACCTGGTCGATCGAGTACCGTTGTGTAGTCTACCAGCACAGTCGCGGGAGGTACCCGGACCGCTGGGAGGCTACCTGCCTAGTTCGCCGTCCGGAGGATGATCTCCGGGGTGCGGAGGCCGTTTCGGAGCATTACTCCATCTCCGAGAGGGACACTGCGGAGGCGGCTATGCAGGATGCAGCACGGCATGCACTCTCCCAGTACTGTTCCTTATTCGGTGGGGTGGCCGACGGTCTTAACCTTCGGTACTACCCCCGCCGTCCTACTGGCAGCACAGAGAGTGTGGTTGTCTCACCTGTTGGTGAGGATAACCCTAGGTTGAGCAGCACAGTCAACCTAGTCGCGGTGCTTAACACTGAGCTGGATCACTCTCTGCACGAGCTGAGCAGGGCTCGAACGAAGATTGCTGAGTTGCGTGCTGAGCTAGCAGAGCGCCGCCACCAGGAGGGTGGTTCCCCCGCTCCTGTTGGGACTCAGCACCCATACCGCTCGCCGCCACGTGGTCACCACACTTATGGTTCCCCTGCCTGTAAGACCAGGATAGATCTGGATCCTTAGATCGTTAGCGTTGGAGTTTGTAATAATTCTTAAGTCAGAAGTCTCAGCCTTAGGTAGTCAGTTTAGTTTGCTTATCAGTTGCTTCCATTTAGATTAGTTTGCTTATCAGTTGCTTACATGCTCGTTATGATGAACTTGTGCTGGATTTGAATCTTTGTAATGACTGTTGCCAACATGTGGGTTTCCCCTACAGTTTGGCTTAGCTAGTGATGTTAATAAAGTCAGTTGTTTAGTTGGGAAACCATTTACTTCTACTTTCCTTTTTATCTGAGAAGCTGTATTGGATCATAATGAGGATCAGTGAAGTTCTTTGTTCACTCAGTGTCATGAAGAATTATGGATACTCTTTTCTTATGCTGAAGGATTGTAATATCAATGCTGATGTGTGAATGTCTTCCACAGATGTCTGACAACAGGCGCCGATGTAACAGGCGTGCTCAGCAAGAGCAGCGTGCCCAGCAGGAGGAACATCAGAGGCAGCCTCCCCCGCCACCCCCGATGACCGTGGAGCAGATGTTCTTGATGCAGACTCAGGCAGTGCAGGCTATTGGGCAGACTCTGGCAGCCATGCAGCAGGCTCAACAGCAACCCCAACCCCAGTTGCAAGTGCAGATGCCTCAGATGCCACGGGATAAGCGTGGCGAGTTCATGAGAGGGCACCCTCCTACCTTCGCCCATTCTGCTGACCCCATGGATGTAGAAGACTGGCTGCGTGCAATGGAAAGGGAACTGCACACCGCCCAATGTGACGACAGGGAGAAGGTTCTGTACGGTCCCCGCCAGCTAAGGGGAGCAGCCCAGTCTTGGTGGGAGTCCTACCTCGCCACCCATGCTGACCCCGAAGCCATCACTTGGGAGGAATTCAGTGAGAGTTTCCGTAGGTACCATGTTCCAGAGGGACTGATGATCGTGAAGAAGGAGGAGTTTCTGGCTCTGAAGCAGGGACCTCTGTCTATTAGTGAATACAAAGACAAGTTTATGCAGCTATCTCGTTATGCACCTGAAGATGTCAACACTGATGCTAAAAGGCAGTACAGGTTCATGAGGGGTTTGGTGGATCCCCTGCATTACCAGCTGATGAATCACACCTTCCCCACCTTCCAGCACCTAATCGATAGGGCAGTTATGACTGAGAAGAAGCGCAAGGATATGGAAGATCGGAAGCGCAAGATGAGTGGACCACAGTCCGGAAGCATCAGCCGCCCCCCGCTTCTCAGGCAGTTCATCTCAGCAAGGCAGGCCTGGTCACCCACAGGGATATCAGCATCAGAGTCAGCGTCCGCATCAGCAGCAGTTTCAGAGGCAGTACCCACAGCAGCAGCAGTATCGTCAGAACAGCCAGCAGGGAGGTAATCAGTATCAGAAGCAGAACAACCAGGCACCTCGCCTTCCTGCCCCAGCAGCAAATCAGAACAACCAAGCAGCCCCAGCACAAGGAGGAGGCAGAGGATGCTTTCACTGTGGAGAACAAGGCCACTGGGCGATGCAGTGCCCAAAGAAGATGGCGCAGCAGCAGACCAACCCCAATGCTCCAACAAGGCAAGGTGTACTGCAGCAGGCAGTAGGCAATCGTGGCCAAGCGTACAACCATGGAAAGGTGAACCACTTGGAGGCCGAAGCGATCTAGGATGCACCAGATGTGGCAGTAGGTATGTTCTCAGTCGAATCTCATCCCGCAAAAGTGCTATTTGATACTGGTGCAACTCATTCATTTGTCATTGCAACATGGGTAGAAATGCATAACATCTCAGTAGAGGCAATGATGCCGCCCATGAGGATTAATTTGGTTGGCGGTAAAGTGCAAGCAGATAAAATATGCTCAAATATAAGGGTGGAGATAAGGGGGATAGGGTTCCCCAGTGACCTAATAGTAATAGACACCCCTGGGATAGATGTCATCCTAGGGATGAATTGGTTAATGAAATATGAAGCGAATGTTAGTTGTGACAAGAGGACCGTAACAATGAAGTCCCCGTCCGGAGAAGAGGTAGTGGCTGAGCTAAGAGTGCCTAAAACGGCAGAGGGAGATTGTCACCAGATTTCAGTTGAGAGTAAGGAGGCCAATCCGCTTGAGGCTATCAGGGTTGTGTCGGACTTTCCAGATGTGTTTCCCGAAGAATTAATGGGTATGCCACCCGAGAGAAAGGTTGAATTTGCCATAGAGCTTATCCCTGGTACTGCCCCCATTTCCAAAAGAGCCTATCGAGTGTCTGGACCAGAGTTGGTAGAACTCAAGAAGCAGATAGATGAGATGTTAGAGAAGGGTTACATCAGACCAAGTACCTCGCCTTGGGCCGCTCCAGTTGTGTTTGTAGAGAAGAAAGATGGTACCAAAAGGATGTGCATAGATTACAGAGCCCTGAATGAAGTCACTGTTAAGAACAAGTACCCCCTGCCAAGAATAGAAGATCTGTTTGACCAGCTCAGAGGTGCCAGCGTATTCTCAAAGATAGATCTGAGATCAGGTTACCATCAACTCAGAATCTGACCCTCGGACATACCGAAGACAACATTCATCACCAAGTATGGGTTATATGAGTTCACAGTTATGTCCTTTGGTTTGACAAATGCGCCAGCCTTCTTTATGTATCTGATGAACAGCGTGTTCATGGACTACCTAGACAAGTTTGTTGTGGTGTTCATCGATGATATTCTCATATATTCTCAAAGTGAGGAAGAACATGTGGAGCATTTGAAGATGGTATTGCAAAGGCTACGAGAGCATCAGTTGTATGCCAAGCTGAGTAAATGCGAGTTCTGGATTCATGAAGTCTTGTTTCTGGGTCACATCATAAACCAAGATGGGTTAGCTGTGGATCCAAAGAAAGTAGCAGATATCCTGAACTGGAAAGCACCGAAGGATGTTCGTGGGATCAAGAGCTTCATTGGAATGGCCGGATACTATAGACGTTTCATTGAAGGCTTTTCAAAGATTGCTAGACCAATGACAGCGTTACTAGCGAAGAAAGTTGAGTTTAAGTGGACCCAAAAGTGCCAAGAAGCATTTGAAGAACTGAAGAATAGATTGACTACAGCACCTGTGTTAGTTTTGCCTGATGTTCACAAGCCATTCTCGGTGTATTGCGATGCTTCTTACACCGGATTGGGATGTGTGCTAATGCAAGAAGGAAGAGTTGTAGCATACTCATCTCGACAGCTGAAGATCCATGAGAAAAATTACCCCACACACGACCTAGAGTTGGCAGCAGTGGTTCATGCTTTAAAGACTTGGAGGCATTACCTGTATGGGCAGAAGTGCGATATCTACACGGATCATAAAAGTCTAAAATACATATTCACCCAGTCAGAGTTAAACATGGGGCAGCGAAGGTGGTTGGAATTGATCAAAGACTACGAGTTGAAGATACACTACCATCCAGGCAAAGCCAATGTTGTTGCAGATGCTCTGAGCAGGAAGAGTCAAGTCAATATGATGGCCACGTACCCGATGTCATATGAGTTGGCCAAGGAGTTCGACAGACTGAGTCTTGGTTTTCTGAACAGTACGCAAGGAGTAACAGTGGAATTAGAGCCCACCCTAGAACGGGAGATCAAAGAAGGGCAGAAGGATGATGAAAACATCAACAAGATCCGGCAGCTGATCTTAGAAGGAAGAGGCAAGGACTTTCGAGAGGATGAAGAGGGAGTAATATGGTTCAAGGACCGATTGTGTGTTCCCGACATCAAACCTATTCGGGAGCTGATCCTAAAGGAAGCTCATAAGACAGCCTACTCCATACACCCTGGAAGTGAAAAGATGTATCAGGATCTAAAAAGGAGGTTTTGGTGGTATGGCATGAAAAGAGAGATTGCAGAATATGTCGCCATCTATGATAGCTGTCAAAGAACCAAAGCAGAGCATCAGAGGCCCGCCGGACTGTTGCAGCCATTGCAGATTCCTCAGTGGAAGTGGGATGAGATCGGGATGGATTTTATAGTTGGCCTACCTCGTACCCGGGCCGGCTATGATTCCATCTGGGTGGTTGTGGACCGCTTAACAAAGGTGGCCCATTTTATACCTGTGAAGACAACATACACCGGAGCAACATTAGCAGAGTTATACATGTCCCGGATAGTCTGCCTTCATGGTGTGCCGAAGAAGATAGTGTCAGATCGAGGGACACAGTTCACCTCTCATTTTTGGCAGCAGCTACAAGAAGCTTTGGGCACACATTTGAACTTCAGCTCAGCTTATCACCCACAGACAGACGGTCAGACTGAAAGTTAATCAAATCCTAGAAGATATGTTGAGAGCCTGCGCGTTGCAAGACAAGTCAGGATGGTACAAAAGGTTACCTTATGCAGAATTCTCCTACAACAATAGTTACCAGGTCAGCTTGAAGATGTCACCGTTTCAGGCGCTCTATGGACGGAGTTGTAGGACTCCGCTGCATTGGGACCAGCCTGGAGAGAGACAGGTGTTTGGCCCCGACATCTTGCTTGAAGCCGAAGAGAACATAAAAATGGTTCGGGAGAATCTGAAGATAGCACAATCAAGGCAGCAAAGCTATGCTGACAGAAGGAGAAGGGAATTGAGTTTCGAAGTGGGAGATTACGTCTATCTGAAGGTGTCACCTATCAGAGGAGTCAGAAGGTTCGGAGTTAAAGGCAAGTTAGCACCTCGGTATGTTGGACCATATCAGATTCAAGCAAAACGTGGAGAAGTAGCCTATCAGCTCAACCTACCAGAAAGTTTGTCGGCAGTGCATAATGTGTTCCACGTGTCGCAATTGAAGAAGTGTCTGCGAGTACCAGAAGAACAGTTGCCAGTGGAGGACTTGGAAGTCCAAGAGGATCTGACCTACGTAGAGAAGCCAACGCAGATTCTGGAGTTTGCAGACAGAGTCACCCGGAGGAACACCATTAGAATGTGCAAAGTCAGATGGGGCCACCACTCTGAGGAAGAAGCAACCTGGGAACGAGAAGATGATCTGAAAGCCAAATACCCTGAACTCTTTGCTGACCAACCTTGAATCTCGGGGCGAGATTCTTTTAAGGGGGATAGGTTTGTAACACCCTGAATTTGGGGGTATAAAATTTCTTTGCTCATATTCACAAATTCAGGTGTTGCTCCTCTTTTCACACCCTTCCCAATCTCCTCTTTCTCTTTTCTATAGAAGAAGAGTGGCTATTTTCTTTGTGTAATTATAGTCTATTAGACTAAACTCCAAGGGAGTATGAAATGTGGCATCATGTTAAACCCTAAGTTTCACTTTTGTTGGGTGCATAATACTTGGAAGTGCTAATTTGAATTTGTGGCATATTTAGAATTGAATCAAATAGAGTAAATAAAAAGAAAAGGGAAAACAATTGCTGGAATAAAAAGAAAAAGGAAAGAAGCCCATACCCCTGCCCCCCTTAGCCTTTCGGCCCAGCCGGCCCACCCCCCGCGCGCGCGCCTTCTCCCCCCTCCTCTCTCTGCCCTGGCGGGCCCGCCCGTCAGCGCGGCCGCCTTCCCCGCATCCGTGCCCGCTTCCCCGCTCTCTCTGCTCGCGGGCCCAGGCTGTCAGCTCCCTCGTCTCCGCGTAACCGCCGCCCCGAGCTGCGTGTGCCGCGGTCTCCGCACCCACGTCGCGAGTGAAGCTCGCAACCACCTCGCCCTCGGCCACTTGAGCCCGGAGCCTAGCCCACCCTCTCTCCCTCCCTCATTTGCGCACCTGCAGACCTCCCTTCCACCTCCCCCACGCCGCGCGCACGCCAAAGCGCCGCCGCCATTAACCGCCGCCGTCCCGAGCCCTTTTCTCCGTCGACGTTGGAGCCCCGCCGTGCCCTCTGCCACGGTGAGCTTCGCCTCGACGTCCGCAACCCGGGACACGCCCCAATTTCCCCTCTCCCTCCCTAATTTCCTCTGCCCACGCTCACCCGCCGTCCTCTGCGCAGTCGCCGTGGTCCGCCACCATCGACCCGGGCCACCGCCGCGCCTTCGCCGCCACCGAGGAGTCCCCGGGGTTCGCCTTGAGGTAAGGAACCTCCTCTGCCCTCTCCCTTCCCCTCTATTGCACCCTGCTGCGCTCAATTCCTCGCCGGAGTCATTTAGCGCCGCCGCCGAGCCACTTCGCCGTGGACCGCCCCCCTCCGATGCCCCTGTCCCGACCTAGCCCCCACCAGAGGATTCCCCGCGCCTTCCCCAACCTCCCAGGTCACCCCGGTCGCCTTAAGGACCCGCAGAACCCCGCGCCCCTCGTCTCCGGCGAGCTCCCCCGCCGCGGGTGCGGCCACCGCCGCCTCTGCTGGCTGGAGGAGGAAACAAAAGCCAGCCGCCAGATCTCCGCCGTCCATCTTAGATCAGACGGCCCTATTTCAAATAGCCCGAGCCCAACCCTAGCCGTCCGCCTGTAATCCGACGGCCCAAGGCCGTTTTCCCCCACACCCCGCCTTCCTGTCAACCGGGCCCCGCCTGTCAGCCGCTCATGCCGCCGCGCGCTCGCGCGCCCGCCCGCAGATCTAATCTCGGGCGTTGATCTGAGATCCAACGGCCGTAGGAGCCCGATACCCCTTCGCCCGCGCAACTTTTTAAAGAGACCCCCGGTTTTCTGCAAATTAACCCACCGTCCCTGGAACTTCGCAGTTAGGCCCTCAGACCTTTTATTTTATCCAGAATAAGTATTTAAAGAGTATTTTTAATCCCTAATCTTGTAAAATTCATAACTTTGTCATATGAACTCCAAATTAGGTGCTTTGAATTGCAAAATGTTCATAATATTTTTATCTACCTATTTAAACAATGTTTCCCTGCTGTTTTTATGTTCCAATTAATAGTTGATCATTAGTGTAAAAGTAATGTTATTGGAACCTTATTTGAGATAAAGTAAAGACAGTAGACTTTAATAAAAGTTGGAGCACCTAAGTTTATGGACTTAACACCATGTAATGATTTAACCCCACCACTGACATAGACCTAGTTAGTGGATAATGAATCACTTTGTATAATCACCTACCCTAGACCTAGGGAGCACCAGATTGCCAATCCTTTTCTATTGTGAACTTGTGATCTCTCTGCTGCATATGTTTGGTATATTGCTTTTGTTTGTTATTTCCCAAGTGCATAGAATGAATGATTACTTTACGTAGACAACGGGCAGTCTGTGTTTCCCAAGGAAGTTGCAGAAGAAGTCCCTTATCAGCAGTTTGGTGAAGGCAAGTGTCCTCTGACCCATTATGTCCTATTCACTTATAATTCACTATCCCGCATTACTTAATTGAAACCTAAGGACTGACTAGCTTTATATTTACCTTGTCCTTGATTACCTTTTGGGTTACATGGTTAGCATTTTGCTATTGCCTTAACATAATCAATGAACATGATGTGAACATTTATGATACGATGCTGTTATCCTGATTATGTTGATGATCTTGTGATACTCTAGGGGGCTCAGGCTGTTTCCTGAGTACCTCTCCGTAAGGACCTGTTCGTTGAGAGACCACCCGGGATAACAGTGCAACCATGAGGGTGAAATGGGATGCCCTTAGCTAATTAATTAGAGGAACTAAAGGTGTAGTTGCTTCGCCGTCGTGTCGTCAATGGGGTCCAGGCACAGTGCTTGCTCTACCGAGGCTGAGTGCCGGGGTTCTTTCGTTTTGCTTTTTGTTAGTCACCCTCCTACGGGGAGAGGTACTGTGTTTATCAAACTGGAGAAACCTAACGGGCGGCTATGACCTCTAGGGAATCTTTGTAACAGCTACGTAGTGATACCCTGCCGGGCCACCTAGGAAGTGATCAATGGGGATTAGCTCTCCCCGGGCAGAACGGGAATCACGGCTCATGGGTAAAGTGTGCGACCTCTGTAGAGGGTAGTGAAACTGATATATCAGCCGTGCTCACGGTTAAGAGTAGCCTTGGGATCCTCTTTGATTAGAGATACTCCGGTTACACTTCAGATGAGGGTTAATGTTGGTGACTTTAATTATGAATTTTAGTATTTCCTCTCTGAGGAGGTACTTTTGGGTCTATAACTTGGGCTTGATGATAAAATCTGGCTTCTACTAACAATAAATATCTGACCAACTAAAAGCAACTGCTTGAGCCTAACCCCACATAAAAGCTAGTCCACTTCAGCCAAACGGGGCATTTTCTGAGTACGTTGATGTGTACTCATCCTTGCTTTACCACAAAACACCAGGTTGTCCACATTGTAACCACTGCTCAGGAGAAGACGAAGCCGTGGAAGGAGACTTCCAGGAGTTCCAAGACTACGACGGGTTCTAGGTGTGGGTTGGCGGCAACCCCCAGTCAGCTGCCTGTGAAGGCCTTATCTTTACTGCGTTTCGCTTAGCACTTTGATTTATCTGTTAAGTTAATGACTATGTGGATGTCTATGACTCTGTGATGTAATAAGTTAATACTCTTTTATGTTATTATTCGAGCACTGTGCGATGATGTTCATTTATGTAATCGCTGTGTACGTGAGTTCTGATCCTGGCACGTACATAGTTCGCATTCGGTTTACCTTCCAAAAACCGGGTGTGACATCTTACAAGAAATACACTCGGGGGCTTGCGGTCATCACGCAACGCCTTGAGCCCTTGTTGGAAACGCCTTCCGACAAGGTTTCTACTAGCCGACCGCGGTGGCCGACGCCACTAGAATTGTCCGCACCTGCCACGGGTGTCAATTCTATGCAAGGCTGACACACTTGCCCGGTCAGGCTCTACAGGCGATACCCATCACCTGGCCGTTTGTTGTGTGGGGTCTGGACCTCGTCGGTCCCAGAAGGCACCCGGGGGCTACACGCACCTGCTGGTTGCCATCGACAAATTCTCCAAGTGGATCGAGGTCCGACCCCTAAACAGCATCAGGTCCGAACAAGCGGTGGCATTCTTCAGCAACATCATCCATCGCTTTGGGGTCCCAAACTCCATCATCACCGACAACAGCACCCAGTTCACCGGCAGAAAGTTCCTGGACTTCTGCGAGGATCACCACATCCGGGTGGACTGGGCCGCCGTGGCTCACCCCATGACGAATGGGCAAGTAGAACGTGCCAACGACATGATTCTGCAAGGACTCAAGCCGCGGATCTACAACAACCTCAACAAGTTCGACAAGCGATGGATGAAGGAGCTCCCCTTGGTGGTCTGGAGTCTGAGGACAACGCCAAGCCGAGCCACGGGCTTCACACCGTTCTTTCTAGTCTATGGGGCCGAGGCCATCTTGCCCATAGACTTAGAATACGGTTCCCCGAGGGTGAGGGCCTACGACGACCAAAGCAATCGAGCTAACCGAGAAGACTCACTAGACCAGCTGGAAGAGGCTCGGGACATGGCCTTACTACACTCGGCGCGGTATCAACAGTCCCTGCGACGCTACCACGCCCGAGGGGTTCGGTCCCGAGACCTCCAGGTGGGCGACTTGGTGCTTCGGCTGCGACAAGACGCCTGTCGGGGACCATAATTAGGGGTACCCTCAAGACTCCTAATTCTCAGCTGGTAACCCCCATCAGCACATAGCTGCAAAGGTCTGATGGGTGCGACTAAGTCAAGGATCGGTCCATTCGAGGGACTCGATCACGCTTCGTCCGAGCCCAGCCTCGGGCAAGGGCAGCCGACCCCGGAGGATCTACGTCTCGCCCGAGGCCCCCCTCCAGCAACGGACATACTTTCGGCTCGCCCGAGGCCCAGTCTTCACCAAGAAGCAACCTTGGCCAAATCGCCACGCCGACCGACCAAATTGCAGGGGCATTTAATGCAAAGGTGGCCTGGCACCTTTATCCTGACGCACGCCCTCCAGTCGACAGAGCCGAAGTGACCGTAGTCACTTCGCTGCTCCACCGACCGGTCTGACAAGAGGACAGCGCCGCCTGCGCCGCTCCGACTGTTGTGCCACTCGACAGAGTGAGGCTGACAGCAGCCAGGCCCGGCCTCAGGCACCATAGGAAACTCTGCTTCGCCCGACCCCAGGGCTCGAACTCGGGCTCAGCCCCGGAAGACGACGAACTCCGCTTCGCCCGACCCCAGGGCTCGGACTTGGGCTCAGCCCCGGAAGACGACGAACTTTGCTTCACCCGACCCCAGGGCTCGGACTCGGGCTCAGCCCCAGAAGACGACAAACCCCGCTTCGCCCAACCCTAGGGCTCGGACTCAGGCTCAGCCCCGGAAGACGACGAACTCCACTTCGCCCGACCCCAGGGCTCGGACTCGGGCTCAGCCCCGGAAGACGACGAACTCCGCTTCGCCTGACCCCAGGGCTCGGACTCAGCCCTGGCCTTAGCCGTCGGTCTCTGCCTCGCCCGACCCGGGGGCTCAGACTCGACCTCGGCCTCGGAAGACAGACTCGACCTCGACCTCGGAGGAGCCTCCACGTCGCCCAACCCAGGGCACGGACCGACCACGTCAACAAGAGGCGCCATCATTACCCTACCCCAAGCTGACTCAGGCTACGGGGAACAAGACCGGCGTCCCATCTAGCTCGCTCCGCCAGACAAGTAATGATGGCGCCCTGCACGCTCTATGAGGATGGCGGCTCTCAGCCCCCTTACGGAAGCAAGAGGACGTCAGCAAGGACTCGACAGCCCCGACAACTGTCCTTCCGCCAGGCTCCAGCGCTCCTCCGACGGCCACGACACCACACGAACCGGGTGCCAAAACCTCTCCGGCTGCCACGATGGCATGTACTTAGGGCGCTAGCTCTCCTCCGCTAGACACGTTAGCACACTGCTACACCCCCCATTGTACACTTGGATCTTCTCCTTGCGCCTATAAAAGGAAGGACCAGGGCCCTCTTACAGAAGGTTGGCCGCGCGGGGAAGGACGGGACGGCGCTCGCGCGAGGCCGCTCCCTCCCTCCCGCGTGGACGCTTGTAACCCCCTACTGCAAGCGCACCCGACTTGGGCGCGGGACAAACACGAAGGCCGCGGGATTCCACCTCTCATGCCCGTCTCCCTCCGGCTGCCTCCCCCCTTCGCGCTCCATCTCGCGCCGACCCATCTGGGCTGGGGCACGCGGCGACAATTTACTCGTCGGTCCAGGGACCCCCCGGGTTTCGAAACACCGACAGTTGGCACGCCAGGTAGGGGCCTGCTGCGTGTTGACGAACAGCTTCCCGTCAAGCTTTAGATGGGCAGTCTCCAGCAACCTTTCCATCCCGGGACGGTGCTCCGTTTCAGGAGTCTTGAGTTCATGTCCCTCGACGGCAGCTACGACATGATACTCCTTCCCCCGCCGTGCGACAACGACAATGGCGACCGACAGCCCGCCCGCCGGCGGCGGAATCGACGACGTCTTCCCCGCGTGGTGGAAGAACAACATTCGAGCTCACCCCGTCCCCTCCCCCACCGACGGAGGAGGAGGCGGGGCAACCAAGGCCAAGCAGAAGGCGGCACCTCATCGGCTGTCGAGCGAGTCGACGGCGCCGGCGCCCCAACGGGGGGCACGTCGGGCATCGACCTCGCGTCTGAGACGAAGACGAGCGCCGTCTCCCCGCAACGCGCCAATCCCAAGCAAACGGACGACGCCAGCACGCTCGCGAAGGACTTGCTGGGCGTCACCCTCATACCTGAGATGACGGTGCAGTCAGTCCCTGACGTGACTTCGTCACCACCCGTCAACCAAGAGGTACCAACCGATTCCCATCTCACGCCTTTTGGATTCAGCCTCGACCCGTCAAGCGACTTCGCTTTGGTGGGCGCTCTCGTAGAGGCGAGTCCAAACCCTCCGGGGTATCGTATGCGGTCACCCTGGGACCGGCTGACGGACGTCTCGACCTACGGGCCCTTGGGGTCCGAGGAAGATGACGAACCCGACTTCTGTTGGGATTTCTCCGGACTTGGTAACCCCAGTGCCATGCGGGACTTTATGACCGCGTGTGACTTCTGCCTTTCCGACTGTTCCGACGGTAGCCGCAGCCTTGGCGACGAGGACTGCAGCCCAAGTCGTGAATGTTTCCACTTCGATCTAGGGGGTCCCTCCGAAGGCAACCATCTTGGTATGCCGGAGAACGGTGATCTCCCTAGGCCTGTGCCTCGTGTTGACATCCTACGGGAGCTAGCTGTGGTCCTCGTTCTGGCGGGGGGTCATGACCCACAGCTCGAGCAAATCCGCGGGGTGCAGGCCAGGCTCGACGAGGGAGCAGGAACACTTGAGCCGATCCGCCGGGACGTCGGGCAGGAATGGGCGGGCCAACCTCCGGCCGGAGAAGTGCGTCATCTACCCCAGGGTATCCAGCACCGCATCGCCGACGATGTCAGGGTGAGGCCGCCACCCGCTTCCGGTGGAGTCGGCCAGAACCTGGCTGCAGCGGCAATGCTTCTCCGCGTGATGCCGGAGCCGTCAACCACCGAGGGGCGGCGTATCCAGGGAGAGCTCAAGAATCTCCTGGAGGACGCCGCGGTCCGACGGGCCGAAAGCTCCGCCTCCCGAAGGCAGGGGTACCGCTCAGAACATCGCGCCGCGACTTCCCGATTCATGCGGGAAGCCTCGGTCCACACCGGGCGCACGCGCAACACAGCGCCTGCGGCCCCGAGTCGCCTCGGCAACGAGCACCATCACCGCAACCGTCGGGCCCACCTCGATGAGAGGGTGCGCCGAGGCTACCACCCCAGGCGTGGGGGACGCTACGACAGTGGGGAGGATCAGAGTCCCTCGCCCGAACCACCCGGTCCACAGGCTTTCAGCCGCGCCATACGACGGGCGCCGTTCCCGACCCGGTTCCGAACCCCGACTACTATCACAAAGTACTCGGGGGAGACGAGACCGGAACTGTGGCTCGCGGACTACCGGCTGGCCTGCCAACTGGGTGGAACGGACGATGACAACCTCATCATCCGCAACCTCCCCCTGTTCCTCTCCGACACCGCTCGCGCCTGGTTGGAGCACCTGCCTTCGGGGTAGATCTCCAACTGGGACGACCTGGTCCAAGCCTTCGCCGGCAATTTCCAGGGCACGTACGTGCGCCCTAGAAACTCCTGGGACCTCCGAAGCTGCCGACAGCAGCCGGGAGAGTCTCTCCGGGACTACATCCGGCGATTCTTGAAGCAGCGCACCGAGCTGCCCAACATCACCGATTCAGATGTCATCGGCGCGTTCCTCGCCGGCACCACCTGCCGCGACCTGGTGAGCAAGCTGGGTCGCAAGACCCCCACCAGGGCGAGCGAGCTGATGGACATCGCCACCAAGTTCGCCTCTGGCCAGGAGGCGGTTGAGGCTATCTTTCGGAAGGACAAGCAGCCCCAGGGCCACCCACCGGAAGATGCCCCCGAGGCGTCAACTCAGCGCGGCGCCAAGAAGAAAGGCAAGAAGAAGTCGCAAGCGAAACGCGACGCCGCCGACGCGGACCTTGTCGCCGCCGCCGAGTACAAGAACCCTCGGAAACCCCCCGGAGGTGCCAACCTCTTCGACAAGATGCTCAAAAAGTCGTGCCCCTATCATCAGGGGCCCGTCAAGCACACCCTTGAGGAGTGCGCCATGCTTCGGCGCCACTTTCACAAGGCCGGGCCACCCGCGGAGGGTGGCAGGGCTCGTAACGACGATAAGAAGGAAGATCACCAGGCAGGTGAGTTCCCCGAGGTCCGCGACTGCTTCATGATCTACGGTGGGCAAGCGGCGAACGCCTCGGCTCGGCACCACAAGCAAGAGCGTCGGGAGGTCTGTTCGGTAAAGGCGGCGGCGCCAGTCTACCTAGACTGGTCCGATAAGCCCATCACCTTCGACCAAGCCGACCACCCCGACCGCGTGCCGAGCCCGGGGAAATACCCGCTCGTTGTTGACCCCGTCATCGGCGACGTCAGGCTCACCAAGGTCCTCATGGACGGAGGCAGCAGCCTCAACATCATCTACGCCGAGACCCTCGGGCTCCTGCGTGTTGATCTGTCCTCGGTCCGGGCACGCGCTGTGCCTTTCCACGGGATCATTCCCGGGAAGCGCGTCCAGCCCCTCGGACAACTCGATCTTCCCGTCTGCTTTGGGACACCCTCCAACTTCCGAAGGGAGACCCTCACGTTCGAGGTGGTCGGGTTCCGAAGAACCTACCACGCAGTACTGGGGAGGCCATGCTACGTGAAGTTCATGGCCGTCCCCAACTACACCTACCTCAAGCTCAAGATGCCGGGCCCCAACGGGGTCATCACCGTCGGCCCTACGTACTGACACGCGTTCGAATGCGACGTGGAGTGCGTGGAGTACGCCGAGGCCCTCGCCGAATCCGAGGCCCTCATCGCCGACCTGGAGAGCCTCTCTAAGGAGGTGCCAGACGTGAAGCGCCACGCCGGCAACTTCGAGCCAGCGGAGACGGTTAAATCTGTCCCCCTCGACCCCAGCAGCGACGCCTCCAAGCAGATCCGGATCGGCTCCGAGCTCGATCCCAAATAGGAAGCAGTGCTCGTCGACTTTCTCCGTGCAAACGCCGACGTTTTCGCGTGGAGTCCCTCGGACATGCCCGGCATACCGAGTGTGACACCCCTGAAAGGGAAATGTGCCCTTGGGCCATTTCTAAGTATTTTGGTGATTTAGTGTCCAACACAAGTGCCTAAGTGTAAAAAGGTGGACAAAGTACAAATCAAGGATAAAGGTATGTTTCTCAGACTTAGTACATTGTTTTATGGACTAATGTATTGTGTCTAAGTGCTGGAAACAGGAAAAATCCAATTGAAAATGTCTTGGCTCGAGCAGCCAAGACTCTGCTCAGTCTGGGAACACCGGAGTGTCCGGTGGTGCACCGAACAGTGTCCGGTGCGCCAGGCTGGCTCGAGCGAAGTGGCCGCTCTCGGGAATTCACCGGCGACGTACGACTATAATTCACCGGACTGTCCGGTGTGCACCGGACTGTCCGGTGAGCCAACGGTCGACCGGGCCAACGATCGGCCGCGCAATCTGCGCGGGACACGTGGCCGAGCCAACGGCTAGAAGGGGGCACCGGACTGTCCGGTGTGCACCGGACATGTCCGGTGCGCCAACGGCTCTCAGGCTGCCAACGGTCGACTGCGCCATTTTTGGAAGGAAATCGGGCACCGGACAGTGTCCGGTGTGCACCGGACTGTCCGGTGCGCCAGTCGACAGAAGGCAAGATCAACCTTCCTAGAATGCTCTCAACGGCTCCTAGCTGCCTTGGGGCTATAAAAGGGACCCCTAGGCGCATGGAGGAGAACACCAAGCATTCCTACAACATTCCTAAGCACCAAGACCTCGATTCCGCACATTTGTTTCATTGTGATAGCATATAGAGCTCTAGTGGAGTTGTGAACTCATTGAGTTGTGTTGCGAGCTCTTGTTGCGACTTGTGTGCGTGTTGACACTCTGATTCTTGTGTCTTGTGTGCGTTGCTAATCCTCCCTTGCTCTGTGCTTCTTTGTGAAAGGGCGAGAGGCTCCAAGTTGTGGAGATTCCTTACAAACGGGATTGAGAAAAGCAAGCAAAACACCGTGGTATTCAAGTGGGTCTTTGGACCACTTGAGAGGGGTTGATTGCAACCCTCGTCCGTTGGGACGCCACAACGTGGAGTAGGCAAGCGTTGGTCTTGGCCGAACCACGAGATAACCACCGTGCCATCTCTGTGATTGATTTCTTGTGGTTATTGTATTTTGTTGAGACTCCTCTCTAGCCACTTGGCATTTACTGTGCTGACGCTTAACCAAGTTTTTGTGGCTTAAGTTTTCAAGTTTTACAGGATCACCTATTCACCCCCCCTCTAGGTGCTCTCAATTGGTATCAGAGCCATTCTCTTCACAAAGGGACTAACCGCCAGAAGAGATGGATCCTAAGGGGAAGGGTATCGTGATCAACGATAAAGAGAAGGAATCTTTCGTACACGAGCCGAAGGATGACAAGCCTACCGACTCGGGCTCGGGCCATAGACGGAAAAATGGGAAGAAGAAGAAGACAAGGCGCATCAAGGAGATTGTCTACTACGACGACAGCGACGAGTCATCTTCTTCCCAAAAGGACGACGACGACAACGACTACGAGAGAAGGAAACCGGTTAATTCGAACTTTTCTTTTGACTACTCTCGTATTCCACAAAGTACAAATACTCATTTGCTCTCCATTCCACTTGGCAAACCTCCTCACTTTGATGGAGAGGACTACGGATTTTGGAGCCACAAAATGCGTAGTCACCTGTTCTCTCTCCATTCGAGCATATGGGAGATTGTGGAAAGTGGAATGAAGTTCGATAGCTCGGATAGTCCTATTTTCATTAATGAACAAATTCATAGAAATGCACAAGCCACTACTGTGTTGTTAGCCTCCTTGTGCAGGGACGAGTACCATAAAGTGAGCGGCTTGGACAATGCCAAGCAGATCTAGGACACCCTCAAGATTTCTCATGAGGGGAACGACGTCACCTTGCTCACCAAGATGGAGTTGGTGGAGAGCGAGCTTGGACGATTCGCGATGATAAGGGGCGAGGAGCCAACCCAAACATACAACCGGCTCAAGACCCTTATCAACAAAATAAGGAGCTACGGAAGCACGCAATGGACGGACCACGACGTCGTCCGACTGATGCTAAGGTCCTTTACCGTTCTTGATCCTCATTTGGTGAATAATATTCGTGAGAATCCCAGGTACACCAAAATGTCACCCGAAGAAGTCCTTGGAAAATTCGTAAGCGGGCGAATGATGATCAAGGAGGCGAGGTACGTGGACGACGCGTTGAACGGTCCAATCCATGAGCCTCAACCCATTGCTCTCAAGGCAACAAGGAGCAAGGAGGCGTTACCTAGCAAGGTAGCGCAAGTTGAGGCGGCAGGGCTAAATGATGAAGAAATGGCCCTCATCATCAAGCGCTTCAAGACGACGCTTAAGGGTCGCAAGGGACAGCCAAGCAAGACCAAGACAAAGGGGAAGCGCTCATGCTTCAAATGTGGTAAGCTTGGTCATTTTATTGCTAACTGTCCCGATAATGATAGTGATCAGGATCAAGGGAACAAGAGGGAGAAGAAGAAGAACTATAAGAAGGCAAAGGGCGAGGCACATCTTGGCAAGGAGTGGGATTCGGATTGCTCCTCGTCCGACTCCGACAATGAAGGACTCGCCGCCACCGCCTTCAACAAGTCATTCCTCTTCCCCAACGAGCGTCACACAGGCCTTATGGCAAGGGAGAAGAAGGTATGTACTCGAAACTCTACTTATGCTTCTTCAAGTGAGGACGAATCTAGTGATGGGGATGAAATAGATTATTCATGTTTATTTAAGGGCCTAGATAGAACCAAGGTAGATAAAATTAATGAATTGATTGATGCCTTGAATGATAAGAATAGGCTTTTAGAAAAACAAGAGGACTTGTTGTATGAAGAACATGACAAATTTGTAGAAGCACAAAAATCTCATGCCTTAGAAGTTAAGAGAAATGAAATGCTTTCTTGTGAATTATCTTCTTGCCATGAGACAATTTCTAGCTTAAGAAGCATTAATGATGATTTGAATGCTAAGTTAGAAATAGCTAGTAAATCAACAACTTGTGTAGAAAATGTTGTTATTTGCAATAGATGTAAAGATTTTGATATTGATGCCTGTAGTGAACACATAGCTTCTATTGCAAAGTTAAATGATGAAATGGCTAGTCTTAATGCCCAACTTAAGGCTAGCAAAAGTGATTTTGATAAACTAAAATTTGCTAGGGATGCCTACACGGTTGGTAGACACCCATCAATTAAGGATGGGCTTGGCTTCAAGAGGGAAGCCAAGAACTTAACAAGCCATAAGGCTCTCATCTCCGCCAA
Organism: Zea mays; assembly: GCF_902167145.1. Classification (NCBI taxonomy): domain Eukaryota; kingdom Viridiplantae; phylum Streptophyta; class Magnoliopsida; order Poales; family Poaceae; genus Zea; species Zea mays. The sequence continues at coordinate 271,689,004 of NC_050096.1, read as the reverse complement.
GGAGAAAGGGAAGGCCCCTATGGCAAGTAGTACTAAAAAGAACCATGCTTTTATGTACAATGATAGAAGACAGTCTCATAGGAGTTGTAATGCTTTTGATTCACATGCCTATGATTCTTATGCTATGTTTGCTCCCAGTTCTTCCTATATGCATGGTAGAGATATGCCTAGGAAAAATATTCATCATGTGCCTAGAAAGAATATTGTTCATGTTCCTAGAAAAGTTATGAATGGTCCCTCTACAATTTATCATGCTTTAAATGCTCCCTTTGCTATTTGTAGAAAGGATAGGAAGATAGTTGCTAGGAAATTAGGGGCAAAATGCAAGGGTGATAAAACTTGCATTTGGGTCCCTAAGACAATTGTGACTAACCTTGTAGGACCCAACAAGAGTTGGGTACCTAAGACCCAAGCCTAAATTTGCCTTGCAGGTTTATGCATCCGGGGGTTCAAGCTGGATTATCGACAGCGGATGCACGAACCACATGACGGGGGAAAAGAGGATGTTCTCTTCCTACGTCAAAAACAAGGATTCCCAAGATTCAATCATATTCGGTGATGGGAACCAAGGCAAGGTGAAAGGCTTAGGCAAGATTGCAATATCAAATGAACACTCTATCTCTAATGTGTTTTTAGTTGAGTCTCTTGGATATAATTTACTATCTGTTAGTCAATTATGTAATATGGGATATAATTGTCTATTTACAAATATAGATGTGTCTGTCTTTAGAAGAAGTGATGGTTCAATAGCTTTTAAGGGTGTATTAGACGGCAAACTTTATTTAGTTGATTTTGCAAAAGAGGAGGCCGGTCTAGATGCATGCTTAATTGCTAAGACTAGCATGGGCTGGCTGTGGCATCGCCGCTTAGCACATGTGGGGATGAAGAACCTTCACAAGCTTCTAAAGGGAGAACACGTGATAGGTTTGACTAACGTGCAATTCGAAAAAGATAGACCTTGTGCAACTTGTCAAGCAGGTAAACAAGTGGGAGGAGCACATCACAGCAAGAATGTGATGACCACTTCAAGACCTCTGGAGCTGCTGCATATGGACCTCTTCGGACCCGTCGCCTATCTGAGCATAGGAGGAAGTAAGTATGGTCTAGTTATTGTTGATGACTTTTCCCGCTTCACTTGGGTGTTCTTTTTGCAGGATAAGTCTGAAACCCAAGGGACCCTCAAGCGCTTCCTAAGGAGAGCTCAAAATGAGTTTGAGCTCAAGGTGAAGAAGATAAGAAGCGACAATGGGTCCGAGTTCAAGAACCTTCAAGTGGAGGAGTTCCTTGAGGAGGAGGGGATCAAGCACGAGTTCTCCGCTCCCTACACACCTCAGCAAAATGGTGTGGTAGAGAGGAAGAACAGGACGCTCATTGATATGGCGAGGACTATGCTTGGAGAGTTCAAGACCCCCGAGCGTTTTTGGTCGGAAGCCGTGAACACGGCTTGCCACGCCATCAACAGGGTCTACCTTCACCGCCTCCTCAAAAAGACTTCATATGAGCTGCTAACTGGTAACAAACCCAATGTGTCTTATTTTCGTGTATTTGGGAGCAAGTGTTATATTCTTGTGAAGAGAGGTAGAACTTCTAAATTTGCTCCCAAAGCTGTAGAAGGGTTTTTATTAGGTTATGACTCAAATACAAAGACGTATAGGGTCTTCAACAAGTCATCGGGTTTGGTTGAAGTCTCTAGCGATGTTGTATTTGATGAGACTAATGGCTCTCCAAGAGAGCAAGTTGTTGATCTTGATGATGTAGATGAAGAAGATGTTCCAACGGCCGCGATACGCACCATGGCGATTGGAGATGTGCGGCCTCAGGAACAATTGGAGCAAGATCAACCGTCTTCCTCAACTATGGTGCATCCCCCAACCCAAGATGACGAACAGGTACCTCAGGTGGAGGCGCATGATCAAGGGGGAGCACAGGTTGATCAAGTTGAAGAGGAAGAAGCATCTCAGGCACCTCCAACCCAAGTTCGAGCGACGATCCAAAGGGATCATCCCGTCGACCAAATATTGGGTGATATTAGCAAGGGAGTAACTACTCGATCTCGATTAGTTAATTTTTGTGAGCATTACTCCTTTGTTTCTTCTATTGAACCTTTCAGGGTAGAAGAGGCCTTGCTAGATCCGGACTGGGTGTTGGCCATGTAGGAGGAACTCAACAACTTCAAGCGCAATGAAGTTTGGACACTGGTGCCTCGTCCCAAGCAAAATGTTGTGGGAACCAAATGGGTATTTCACAACAAACAGGATGAGCACGGGGTGGTGACGAGGAACAAGGCTCGACTTGTGACAAAAGGTTATGCCCAAGTCGCAGGTTTGGACTTTGAGGAGACGTTCGCTCCTGTGGCTAGGCTAGAATCAATTCGTATATTGCTAGCATATGCCGCTCACCATTCTTTCAGGTTGTACCAAATGGATGTGAAGAGCGCTTTCCTCAACGGGCCGATCAAGGAGGAGGTGTATGTGGAGCAACCCCCTGGCTTCGAGGATGAACGGTACCCCGACCACGTGTGTAAGCTCTCTAAGGCGCTCTATGGACTTAAGCAAGCCCCAAGAGCATGGTATGACCGTATGAATGCCTTAGAGACTTTTTAATTGCTAATGCTTTCAAGGTTGGGAAAGCCGATCCAACTCTTTTCACTAAGACTTGCGATGGCGATCTTTTTGTGTGCCAAATTTATGTCGATGACATAATATTTGGTTCTACTAACCAAAAGTCTTGTGAAGAGTTTAGCAGGGTGATGACGCAAAAATTCGAGATGTCGATGATGGGCGAGTTGAACTACTTCCTTGGGTTCCAAGTGAAGCAACTCAAGGATGGCACTTTCATCTCCCAAACAAAGTACACGCAAGACTTGCTAAAGCGGTTTGGGATGAAGGACGCCAAGCCCGCAAAGACTCCGATGGGAACCGACGGACACACCGACCTCAACAAAGGAGGTAAGTCCGTTGATAAAAAAGCATACCGGTCTATGATAGGGTCTTTACTTTATTTGTGTGCTAGTAGACCGGATATTATGCTTAGCGTATGCATGTGTGCTAGATTTCAATCCGATCCTAAGGAGTGTCACTTAGTGGCTGTGAAGCGAATTCTTCGATATTTAGTAGCTACGCCTTGCTTCGGGATCTGGTATCCAAAGGGGTCTAACTTTGACTTGATTGGGTACTCAGATTCCGACTATGCTGGATGTAAGGTCGATAGGAAGAGTACATTAGGGATGTGCCAATTCTTAGGAAGGTCCCTGGTGTCGTGGAACTCTAAGAAACAAACTTCCGTTGCCCTATCCACCGCTGAGGCCGAGTATGTTGCCGCAGGACAGTGTTGCGCGCAACTACTTTAGATGAGGCAAACCCTCAGGGACTTTGGCTACAATCTGAGCAAAGTCCCACTCCTATGTGATAATGAGAGTGCTATCCGAATAGCGGAAAATCCTGTTGAGCACAGCCGCACAAAGCACATTGACATCCGGCATCACTTTTTGAGAGACCACCAGCAAAAGGGAGATATCGAAGTGTTTCATGTTAGCACCGAGAACTAGCTAGCCGATATCTTCACTAAGCCTTTAGATGAAAAGACCTTTTGCAGGCTACGTAGTGAGCTAAATGTCCTAGATTCGCGGAACTTGGATTGATTTATAGCATACATGTATTTATGCCTTTGATCATGTTCCTTATGCATTTTGTTGCTTACTTGTGGTGCTCAAGTTGTACAAACACTCCCTGGACCTCTCAAGTCCTTTTTGCAAGTGATGCACATATTTAGGGGGAGATGTGCTACAACTTGACCCTTTGAGACTAATCGTTTGCTTGAGTTTGCGTGATTTAGTCTCAAAGGAGGTTTGAAAGGGAAAGGTGGACTTGGACCATGAAAGACTTCCACTGCACTCCGATGAGAGGGTAACTTATTCCAAGTTCATCTCATGTACTCTTATTGCCTTTGTATTCTCATTTGAAGATTTTGGTGAGGCAATGGGGTTAAAGGGCCAAGATTGATCCTGTTTTGGTGCTTGATGCCAAAGGGGGAGAAAATAAAGGCCAAAGCGATAAATGGATCAGCTACCACTTGAGAGATTTTGAAAATAGTAAAATAGAGCTTTTGGTTTGTCAAAACTCTTTTATTGTCTCTCTTGTCAAAAGTTGGCTTCTTGTGGGGAGAAATGTTGATTATGGAAAAAAGGGGGAGTTTTTGAAATCTTGAATCAATTTCTTTTGTAATGACTCTCTTTATGTTTTAACAAGTATGTTTGACTTAGAGATAGAAATTTGGGTTTGATTTGCAAAAACAAATCAAGTGGTGGCAAATGATGATCCATATATGTCAAAATTGAATCAAAACAATATTGAGTTCTTATTTGAATTGATTTTGTACTTGTTCTACTTGCTTTATGTTGTGTTGGCATAAATCACCAAAAAGGGGGAGATTGAAAGGGAAATGTGCCCTTGGGCCATTTCTAAGTATTTTGGTGATTTAGTGTCCAACACAAGTGCCTAAGTGTAAAAAGGTGGACAAAGTACAAATCAAGGATAAAGGTATGTTTCTCAGACTTAGTACATTGTTTTATGGACTAATGTATTGTGTCTAAGTGCTGGAAACAGGAAAAATCCAATTGAAAATGTCTTGGCTCGAGCAGCCAAGACTCTGCTCAGTCTGGGGACATCGGACTGTCCGGTGCGCCAGGCTGGCTCGAGCGAAGTGGCCGCTCTCGGAAATTCACCGGCGACGTACGGCTATAATTCACTGGACTGTCCGGTGTGCACCGGACTGTCCGGTGAGCCAACGGTCGGTCGGGCCAACGGTCGGCCGCGCAATCTGCGCGGGACACGTGGCCGAGCCAATGGCTAGAAGGGGGCACCGGACTGTCCTGTGTGCACCGGACATGTCCGGTGCGCCAACGGCTCTCAGGCTGCCAACGGTCGACTGCGCCATTTTTGGAAGGAAATCGGGCACCGGACGGTGTCCGGTGTGCACCGGACTGTCCGGTGCGCCAGTCGACAGAAGGCAAGATCAGCCTTCCTAGAATGCTCTCAACGGCTCCTAGCTGCCTTGGGGCTATAAAAGGGAGCCCTAGGCGCATGGAGGAGAACACCAAGCATTCCTACAACATTCCTAAGCACCAAGACCTCGATTCTGCGCATTTGTTTCATTGTGATAGCATATAGAGCTCTAGTGGAGTTGTGAACTCATTGAGTTGTGTTGCGAGCTCTTGTTGCGACTTGTGTGCGTGTTGACACTCTGATTCTTGTGTCTTGTGTGCGTTGCTAATCCTCCCTTGCTCTGTGCTTCTTTGTGAAAGGGCGAGAGGCTCCAAGTTGTGGAGATTCCTCGCAAACGGGATTGAGAAAAGCAAGCAAAACACCGTGGTATTCAAGTGGGTCTTTGGACCGCTTGAGAGGGGTTGATTGCAACCCTCGTCCGTTGGGACGCCACAACGTGGAGTAGGCAAGCGTTGGTCTTGGCCGAACCACGGGATAACCACCGTGCCATCTCAGTGATTGATTTCTTGTGGTTATTGTGTTTTGTTGAGACTCCTCTCTAGCCACTTGGCATTTACTGTGCTGATGCTTAACCAAGTTTTTGTGGCTTAAGTTTTCAAGTTTTACAGGATCACCTATTCACCCCCCCCCCCCTCTAGGTGCTCTCAACCCCAGTGTCACCTAGGGTTTCTCTTAAAATGCCAAACCAAGAACCATTATTTCATGTGAATCAAAGTAAGCATGAGCATCAAATTAACTTAAGTAAGAAAGAATCCACCAAGTATATACTTAAAAGTATCATGATCAAAACAATTAAGTCTTTTAAAAAGATAAGAATGTACAACCCTAATGAAAACCCTAAGTGAGCCCCATGAGCAAAATTCAAGAAAATAAGAAAAAGGGGATGAAAAGTTTAAAATTATGACTTGAGCCAATTATAAAAATTGAAGTATATTTAATGAGCAACAAGAAAGGTTGAGAAAGCTTAGCCAAAATAATTCAAATAAAACCCCAAATCAAGCTTCTCATGTGGGGACTTAATGGGAATTCTGAATTTCAGAATTCTGAAATTCAGACCTTGAGCCGAAGATCAGGGATGTTCACCTTGATCCCTAACTCGAATCCTAATGGCCCCATTGACAAAATTGTGTCTAACTAACCCCTCTGTCGTGTGCCAGAAGATGGCATTGGGACACGAGCCCTAGACACGACAAAACCTTGGATTTGCCTCGGGTTTGGGCAGGGAGACAGACCGGATTTCCTGGCTCCATATCTCTGCAACCAGTAGGCAAAATCCTATGACCCCCACACAAGATTGGTAGCTTGTAGGGAGGAGAAGAGGTTTTGTGCACTGACCAAGGCGAGAGCAGGCTCGGATGAGCGACCACACGCGCCAGAACTTGGGCAGAACGCACGGGCACACGTGTTCGACCCTGGTCGGCACGCCAGAGCTCGCCCAACCCCCGCGCGCGCTCGCCCCGGCGTCCGGTCAAGTCCGCCGCGTGCCCTCGCCCTCGGCCGTGCCCGCCCGCGCCTATAAAGCCTCCCTGGGCGCACCTCACTTCGCCCCGCACTCACCTTCACCGGCCAGCTACCTCTCCTTAGCTCCGGCGAGCTCAATTCCGCCCGCCATTGCCGCCAGAGCTTCGGCCATCGTGGCCAGCCCACTCCAGCCATCCTCAAGTCGAGCCAGTGCTTCGGCTAGCTCCGCCAGTAGCCCGTGAAGCTTGCCAAGCCCTCGGACCCGGCCGGACTTCACCGGAGGCCCGAGATCGACCTCACCGGACTTCGGTCTTCCGCCGCCGCGCGTGGACCGAGCTATCCAGTGAGTCTCCGACCAATTCCTTGCACCCATATCTTCTCTGGCATCCCGTGAACCTCTCTGACCCATCCAATTGCTCTATCTCGCCGTGACCAGGCCGGACTCCTCGCCGCCGACGAGCATCCCAGCCTGCGTGCGTGGATCGACCGACTTCGGCCATCTTCGATGGCGACCCGCACACCGTTGTGATCCCCGAGACCTCCCCTTCGTCCTCGACCACTTCACCAGAGCAATCTCGCCGCCGTTAAGCCCCTCCGCCCTTTTTTCCGCCGCGGTTACTGTTTAAGATAGAAGAAGGACCTCGGGTTAGGATTTTTAGAACCCGAGGGGTTTTCTGTAACGTTAGTGACTCATGTGAATAGTAACTTAAGGACCAATCCGCGAGGAAAACTTAAAAACCCGCCAGGGACCCCAGTGCAAAGTGGATTTCCATTAAACCAATTCTGTTAATCTTTTTAAAACGACCAGAGAACTTAGAAAACCCATAACTTGATGAATTCTTCATCAAAAGTTGTTAAACTAATTTTGCTAGCTCCTGAATATTATGAACTATCATTTAAAAATGATAAACCCTATGCTTTCTGTTCTGAATTTTTGAGTTTAAAATTAAAAACAGAAACCCACCAAACCTTGTTTAATTAAGGAAAATTTGTTTTTCTTCTGTACTGAACCTAAGAAAATTTGTAGATATTCAAACCTCATTTAGACACTGTTTAAAAATAGTAGGAACCCCAACATTACAAATTATGATGTAGTTATTCATTTAAAACTATTCTGCCCAAAACTTAGGAAAAATCAGAAAGGCATTAGAAATTAATGAACAGTGATTAAAATTATTTTTCCTAGTTTGCTTATGTAACAGAGAACCTAGGAAAAATACAGAGACCATTAACTCGGACCAGTTTAATTTAAAATGTTTTGTTTAGCCTTATTTGGACTGAAAATCAATAATTAAAGTAGCAAAACTATAACCAAAATGAGTCATAAAAATCCAGTGGACTTACAACCACCAGAGCTCCACTACAAAAATAAAGAACACCTCAGCCCAACTTTTTAAGTAAGGAAAATAAATATAAAGTGATAATAAGGCATTTTCCAAATAATTCTTGAATAACCCCTAATGATGCAATAATGGGCAACCAAAAATTTGCTAAGTCCATAATGAGATGAACTACCAGATAAAAATGCAAACCCATGAAAAAGAAGCAAACTCATACCTATTGCTAATGATTTAAGAGAAAGGCCACTTAATTCAAATAATGCATACCACCCCTTCCCTTAAGCAAAAAGAGGCCAAACTTCAGAATGATTGCTCTTGCACAAAATAATAACCAAGAAAAATAAGAACTCTGTTGTTTGATGTTTTTCAAATATAGTGGTAGTAGAAAGCACCCATTTGGCTAAAAACTTGAGAAAACCATAGAATAATAATTAAAAGTTATTATTGACTAGCAATTTGTATCAAGTCATGTTATAACACCTAAAAGCCAGCAAAAATGAGTTTTAGAGAATTACCCACTGTTAAATAGTAGTTGTAGTTCAAAGCACCCCTTCTCCCTAGAATTTGATAATTTTGTCTAGAGAAAACTATTCACTTTCTGATCCCCAAATTTTGAGACAGAGAAACATACACCAGTACCCAGCCGCTGTAATTTTTGCAGAATTTTTAGAATTTTATAAAAGCAACTTGTAGTTCAAACCCACTCCAAAACATTAAAAGGAATAAAAGAAAAGGGAAGAAGTAAACCTCACCCCAATAAGTCTAACTTGAGAACTTATCAATTCTCCCTAAGACTTAAAAGGAATTCAGTGGAACCCAAAAAATTAAACCTACTACTTACCTTAGCTAAGTTTAAACCAATTTACCAAGTATACCACCCAAGGGTCTTACATAAGTAAAGTTAACCTTGTTTAACTCAAGAAAGATCATACACCTTTAAAGTTGTAATTTCTAAAAGCACATATCATATCATGCATATATCTTACGCATTGCATTCATTAGATTGTAATCTTGCCGACGGAGAGTACGTGCTCATCCCCGAGCAAGGATCTGTCCAAGAGGAGGACCAGGAGCAGGCTTCAGAGACTGCTATTGAGGATCTCCCCGCAGCCCCAGCAATTGAAGGCAAGCCCCGGTTTATATGCATAACCGTATTATTATATGCTACTTTACTACACTTAATGCTTGTAGTATTGCAATGTGCACTTAAGTGTAGGAGTTGCTTGAAACCTCTAGTTGCATGAACTTAGGATTCCTTTTTGAGATGAATACTAGTATGCTAGGTCGAGTAGCTGCTTGCTAATCAGGATCTCGGTAGAAGTCGAGTGATTTTTCTAGCACTCGCGCGAGGTCAGGAATTGATTGTATTCATCTTGATAACGGGATAGATGTTAGTCTATGGATTTGGATCCAGGGAGGATGCCTTGTCCATGAGACGGGAAAAAGGAATTAAGGATTAATGTGTGGATACCTGAGTCAAGCTTTTGAACGTACTAAGCACATGCCGGGAAAAATGGTAACCGGTAAACCTAGTACCTGAGTGAAGCCGGGCGCGGACTTTATCCCTCATGCGACCTGAGACTGGGTCTCCCATGCTAGCGATGGTGGATACAAGGGCGGTCACTGCACGGCGGCAGCCGGGGTCAGTGGAGCATTGTATGCCAAGGCGGTGAGGCCTGGACGCGAACGAGGAATCGATGGGGACGGTTGTCATGTGTGGGGTCGGAGTACCCTGACATGCCGTGTGTTTAGGTTTACCTTGCAAGGTTAAAACTCGATTCGAATCGTCTGCTTCTCGCAGCTAATGAGACTGCTTGACCCCTTGTACTGCATCAAGTAAGAAGTGAAATGTGGTTACATGAGATAACTTGTTGATTGAACTAAATGATTGTTACCATGTATGCTTAGAAGGAGCAAATCTAGCTAAGTTAATGATGATAGAATTTGAAAAGCTAAAATTTGCTTTTAGAATCAGCTAGTGCTTTTGGCAAACCAAACCCCTCAGCCAAACAGCTGCATAGTCTAGAGGTAGAGGAGTAGACTCCTCACACCGGTTAAGTCTAGCTGAGTATTAGTATACTCAGCCTTGCTTGTGGCACAATTTTTGCAGGTACCATTCAGGATATGGTTGATGGTGTGACTTGGCCTACCACCCTGCCACCGGGTTGGACGGTCGAGTGGGATGTTGCTCCGGCAGGAGAGGAGCACGAGGAGTAGTGGGTTAAGCCTTGCCCAATTCCTCGATACCGACGACATCGATTATCCGCTGCACTTTATTTTGTGAACTTTATTTGCTACTCGAAAACTCCGATTTATGTAATAACTCCGTACTTAATTTGAGGTTTCCTGTTTTATTGTATTTCTTCTGTGACTCACCTTCGAGTGAGATTGTGGAATTTGATCCTGGTTAAGTGGCTCTATCAGACTAGATCTGAAGGACTGACGGGTTATTCCGATTTAAGTGTGTTACGGCCCCTGAGGCGTGACTTAGGCACTTAAGCTGGAATAATTCGGGTGGTTCTGCCACAGCTGGTATCGGAGCAAATTCCACCACAGATGAGGACAATAAACCATGAATACCAATTTTCAAAATCTAAAACTTGCCTAGAAACTGCTATGGATCGTCAGGACTAGACCGCTAGACCTAGGACGAAAGGCCTTAGGCATAGAGGGAGAAATAGGTGGCTAACTAATTAGGCCTCGTGGGCCAGTACTTATATTTTTAAGGATGCCCTAAAAAGCACCCTATTTTTTTTGAGAGGCAACGTTACTTCCAGCATGCATGCATTATAAACACAAAAAGGAATTAAAATTTTGAGCTAACCCCCTTTCTTTAAAACCATTCGAGCTCTCTTTTTCTTTTTCCTTCCACCATAATCTTTACCTTTGATTCCCTTCCGCAGATGAATTCACCCACCCCCGCCAGTGGAGGAGACTCTCGTTTCAGTTCTGACTTCCTTTCTCGCGATGGCTTTCCTTCCATCTTGTGGGAAGTGCTTAACTCCGCCGGTTACCCTACGCCCCCTTTGTACACGGTGCAGTTGTATGAGGAGCATCGGGTACCTCGTTGTCGGGTTTGGCTGACTTTGGAGGCTCATCCCCTTCAGCCGGGTTGGCGTTCTCTTGACTCTGAGACGATTGGACTTAGGATGGACGACACCGTTGAAGCAACAGCCATGAAGACTCTGACGACTTTCTGTGGCTACCATCCCCTGGAGATGGTGATGCACCCCTTGGGACTCTTCCCTGCTGAGAAGAAGGATGATCCCATGTGGTGTAACCGCGTGAGCCATGTGAAGGATGTGTGGGCGATGTATCCTGACTTGGTTGGGAGGGTCACCGTTCAGTGCATGAGTGCGCTGTACCGTCTGCAGGCCCTTCAGAGCAATGCTATGGCACTCCTTGCTAACACCGCTCAGACTGCCAAGCTCACTCTCGACAGTCGGGAAGATTTTTTGGTCGACCTATCCACGGAGTTGGTGGAGAAGGATCTGCAGGTGGAGAGGCTGAGCCAGCGCATCACCACCTTGGAGCAGCAGGTGGAGATCCGAGACAACACTATTGATGTCTTGGAGAATCAGCTTCACGATGTGCAGAGGGAACTCGAAGAAGCGAACGACCACTTGGACATGCACCACCTGGAGATGGAGGCCAATGAAGCAGGAAGCAAGGGAGAAGAGGCTCCCGAGGAGCTAGGACCATCCCCTGGTGCCAATGAGACTACCTCCGCGATGCCTCCTTCACCTGTATCCAGTGTCGCTTCCACCGCTCAGGGTTAAGCAGTCGCTTCGACACTTTTAGGCGGATAGAAACCTATGCGAGCTTAGTAATATCATATTTTGGACTAGGCTTATGGGTACTTTCCCCTGATTGATGTAACCCTGTAAACTTTTGAAATCTGTGGGATATTTGTCACCATGTTACCTTCCTTTTGAACCTAATATTATGATTATGGCATTTTTCCTTCCATATGAGATGATATCTTGTCGTTCGAAACTGTGAGTTGGGATAACAATGGCGACAATCTCTGTTTTCAGATGGCAGCTAGGCAGCGTCGCGGGCATAACGAGCAGGTTCCCCCGCCACCTCCTCCAGCTCCCACAGTGCAGGAGCTGATGGCCCAGCAGAATGAGATTCTGCGACAGCTCTTGCAGCGCCAGCCCCACCATCAGCAGCATGGTGGAGGCCAGCATCAGCGACCTCCGGCTATGGCAACTTACCAGGAGTTTCTGAGCACACAGCCACCCTTGTTCACCAAGGCAGAGGATCCGTTGGACGCCAACGTATGGCTTCGCGTTGTCGAGTCCAAGTTTCCCCTCCTCACAGGAGACTGCCCTGATGAGGCCAAGGCTCGCTTCGCCGCACAGCAGCTTCGCGGCCCAACTCGGACTTGGTGGGACCACTTCCGTGCTATGCTCCCCGCTGATCGTGAAGTATCTTGGGAGGAATTCAAGACTGCCTTCAGAGGACACCACATCCTAGCTGGCATTCTTGATCGGAAGTTGAATGAATTTCTGGCCCTTAATCAAGGAACTCGCACGGTACTGCAGTATGCGCAAGCCTTCAACGACTTATGCCAGTATGCAGGGTATCATGCTGATTCTGATGAAAAGAAGAGGGATCGCTTTCACAGGGGTCTCAATACCAAGCTGCGGGAACGACTCAACACTGTCCGGGCTGATAGCTTCAATGAGTTGGTCAATATGGCCATCTCCTAGGAGGATTGCATTGTTGCTCACCGGGCAGAGAAGAAGAGAAAGGCACCAATGGCAGCACCATCCGCTCAGGCTCAGAGGTTCCGGATTGTTTCTCACAATCAGAGCAGGGGTTTTCAGCAGCAGGCAGGCAGATGGGTGATCAGGCCACCTCAGCAGCAGCAGCAGCCGGCACCCAACCGCTACCCCGCTCCCGCCCCAAGGAACAATCAGCCTCCGCAGCAGCAGCAGTTCCGCCAGGGCAATGGGAACAAGTGTTTCACTTGTGGCAATGTGGGCCACTATGCCAAGAATTGTCCCAGGAACTAGCAGAGGCAGATGCCAGCACCAAATCAAGACAAGGGAAGAAAGCAGAAGGTGCAAGTCAGGCAAGGGAAGGTCAACTTCACTACTCTGGAGGAAGTACCTGAAGGAGCTCCTATCATGACCGGTATCTTTTCAGTTTATAATCAACCTGCTTTAATTCTGTTTGATTTTGGTGCATCTCATAGTTTCATTAGCCAAAAGTTCAGCGCTAGATGCAAACTGCCATTCTCTCACTCAAAAGGGTCATTCATGATAGTCACACCTGTGGGTAAAATTGCAACTAACCAATTAAACCAAAGTGTGCCTATTCAACTGGGAAGCCACATTGTCAAAACCACTCTTCTTGTGTTGGGATTGGAAAGTGTGGACATTATTCTAGGAGCAAATTGGATGACCTTGCACCAAGTTGTGCTTGATGTAGCCAGCCGTACCGTGGAAGTTAATTCTCTGTTCTGCGGGGATTTCACTTTAATTCTGCCTAGTCGAGATTCTACTCAGTCGTGTGCTTTCTCTATGACGGAGCTACCTCTGAAGAAGATCCCAGTGGTCTGTGAGTATGCAGATGTCTTTCCTGATGAATTGCCAGGAATGCCACCAGACCGGGATATTGAATTCGCCATCGAGTTGCAACCGGGAACGGCCCCAATTTCCAAGAGGCCCTACCGAATGCCACCCGCTGAGTTGGCAGAATTGAAGAAGCAATTGCAAGAGTTGCTAGATAAGGGTTTTATTCGCCCAAGCACTTCGCCTTGGGGATGTCCAGCACTATTGGTGAAGAAGAAGGATGAAAGCTTGAGAATGTGTATAGATTACCGCCCTCTTAATGCGGTAACTATCAAGAACAAGTATCCTTTGCCTCGTATTGATGTTCTCTTTGACTAGTTGGTCGGGGCCAAGGTGTTTTCCAAGATAGACCTTCGCTCTGGCTACCATCAGATCAAGATACGAGCAACTGATATTACGAAGACGACATTCTCAACCAGATATGGGCTATATGAATTCTTGGTGATGTCATTCGGGCTGACAAATGCACCAGCATATTTCATGTATCTGATGAATTCTGTTTTCATGTCGGAATTGGACAAGTTCGTGGTGGTTTTCATTGATGACATTTTGGTGTACTCAAAGAACGAAGAAGAACATGTCGAGCATTTCCATGTAGTGCTTCAACGTCTGCGAGAGCACCACCTTTATGCCAAGTTATCCAAGTGTGATTTTTGGCTAAAGGAAATCAAAATTTTGGGTCACACTATCTCTCAGGCTGGAATAGCTGTTGATCCTGATAAAGTGCAAGAGGTGATGAACTGGAGGCCACCAACAACTGTTCGCCAGATTCAGAGTTTTCTGGGATTAGCTGGTTATTACCGAAGAATTATTCTGGACTTCTCTCGAATTGCGAAGCCTATAACTGAGTTGCTGAAGAAAGAAGTCAAATTTGTTTGGAGTCAGAAGTGCGAAGATGCCTTCCATGTATTAAGGCAGCATCTGACCACAGCACCAGTATTGGCGCAACCCGACAGCAACAAGCCTTTTGATGTATACTGCGATGCCTCTGGCACCGGGCTAGGTTGTGTCTTGATGCAAGACAACCGAGTCATTGCTTATGCCTCAAGAGCACTCAGGCCTCATGAGCAAAACTATCCCACTCATGACCTCGAGTTAGCAGCAGTGGTTCATGCATTGAAGATGTGGAGGCACTATCTAATGGGAACCCACTGCAACATCTTCACTGATCATAAGAGCCTTAAGTACATTTTTACTCAGGCTGATCTCAACATGAGGCAGAGAAGATGGCTAGAGCTGATCAAGGATTATGACCTGGAGGTACATTATCACCCAGGAAAAGCTAATGTGGTAGCAGATGCCTTGAGTCGGAAGTTGCAATGCAATTGTGTTCTGATGGATTCTCGCATTAACACCTTGTGTGATGAGTTGAGCAAGATGCAAATTGAAGTGATTCCTTCTGGTTCTTTGTCTCACATTTCTGTTGAGCCAGCTTTGCAAGACCAGGTTATCATGGCCCAGCTCAGTGACAAGGGAGTGCAATTTATCAAGAAGAATCTCCATCAGAAGGTTGAGAAGTATAATTGTTTCCGCCAGGATGAGAAAGGTGTGCTATGGTTCAAAAGCAGATTGGTGATTCCTAAAGATCAGGACCTCAAGAGGAAAATTTTGGATGAGGCTCATCTCTCCAAATTCTCTATGCATCCGGGAAGCACCAAGATGTACCATGATCTGAAGCATTTGTACTGGTGGACCAGAATGAAGAGGGAGATAGCCCAGTATGTATCAGAATGTGACACCTGTCAGAGGATAAAGGCAAGCCACTTGAAGTCAGCTGGAGCTTTGCAACCACTGTCCGTACCTTCGTGGAAGTGGGACGATATCAGCATGGATTTCATTGTGGGTCTGCCCAACACCTCTCGTCATCATGATTCGATTTGGGTTATTGTGGACCGATTGACGAAAGTGGCACATTTTCTTCCTGTGCACACCACTGATAAGGCTCAGAAATATGCAGAATTGTATATTGACCGGATCGTGTGTTTGCACGGATTACCTCGGACCATTGTTTCTGACCGAGGAGCCCAATTTGTTGCCAGATTTTGGGAACAATTGCAGGAGTCTTTGGGAACCAAGCTAATCAGGAGTTCAGCTTACCACCCACATACTGATGGTCAGACGGAAAGGGTAAACCAAATTCTGGAGGATATGCTGAGAGCTTGTGCAATCGATTGTGGCAAGAACTGGGATAAGCACCTCTCCTTGGCAGAGTTTGCTTATAACAATAGTTATCAATCCAGCCTAAAGATGGCACCTTTTGAAGCTCTCTATGGAAGAAGGTGCAGGACACCACTCAATTGGTCTCAACCTGGTGAGAGAGAAGTTTTTGAACATGACTTAGTGACTGAAGCCGAAAGGAAGGTCAAGCTAATCAGGAAGAATCTAGAAGCTGCTCAGGCCAGGCAGAAGAGCTATCATGATAGAAGAAGGAAACCTCTCCAGTTCGAGGTGGGAAGTTTTGTATACCTCAAGGTATCACCCACCAAGGGAGTGCAGAGGTTTGGGATCAAAGGCAAGCTAGCCCCTCGTTACATTGGACCTTATGAGATCATAGAAGCATGTGGACCCGTGGCATACAAGCTGAAGTTACCTTCAAAGATGTCTGCCATTTACAGTGTATTCCATGTATCTCAGTTGAAGAAGTGTGTTTGATTGCCGACCGAGATCATAGCAGAGCCAGAATTGGAGATAGAGCCAGATCTATTGTACCAAGAGTACCCCTCCAAGATTCTGGATTGCAAAGAAAGATCAACTCGGGCTAAATCGATCAAGATGTACAAGGTCCAGTGGAGTAATCACTCAGAGGAGGAAGCTACTTGGGAAACCGAGGAATTCTTGAGATCCAACTTCCCCGATTGCCTACCTAAGGAAGCTGGTACGTAATCACCCCAACCCCTCCTCCTGCCCTTCGAATCTAATCCTCAAAAATATGATCTTAATTCAGAATGAAGTAACTATGAAGTAAAACTTAAAAGGACTTCCTTCTGAAGTTGCAAAGAGAATGACATTCGAAGAGCAGTTTTACCCTAATAATAGCAACACTCACCCATTTCCTATAAATCTCACCCTTCGCTTCACCCTGGGAGGACTCTGGCCCGAATCTCGGGACGAGATTCCTTTAAGGGGGGAAGGCTGTGACACCCCAGTGTCACCTAGGGTTTCTCTTAAAATGCCAAACCAAGAACCATTATTTCATGTGAATCAAAGTAAGCATGAGCATCAAATTAACTTAAGTAAGAAAGAATCCACCAAGTATATACTTAAAAGTATCATGATCAAAACAATTAAGTCTTTTAAAAAGATAAGAATGTACAACCCTAATGAAAACCCTAAGTGAGCCCCATGAGCAAAATTCAAGAAAATAAGAAAAAGGGGATGAAAAGTTTAAAATTATGACTTGAGCCAATTATAAAAATTGAAGTATATTTAATGAGCAACAAGAAAGGTTGAGAAAGCTTAGCCAAAATAACTCAAATAAAACCCCAAATCAAGCTTCTCATGTGGGGACTTAATGGGAATTCTGAATTTCAGAATTCTGAAATTCAGACCTTGAGCCAAAGATCAGGGATGTTCACCTTGATCCCTAACTCGAATCCTAATGGCCCCATTGACAAAATTGTGTCTAACTAACCCCTCTGTCGTGTGCCAGAAGATGGCATTGGGACGCGAGCCCTAGACACGACAAAACCTTGGATTTGCCTCGGGTTTGGGCAGGGAGACAGACCGGATTTCCTGGCTCCATATCTCTGTAACCAGTAGGCAAAATCCTATGACCCCCACACAATAATGGTAGCTTGTAGGGAGGAGAAGAGGTTTTGTGCACTGACCAAGGCGAGAGCAGGCTTGGATGAGCGACCACACGCGCCAGAACTTGGGCAGAACGCACGGGCACACGTGTTCGACCCTGGTCGGCACGCCAGAGCTCACCCAACCCGCGCGCGTGCTCGCCCGGCGTCCAGTCAAGTCCGCCGCGCGCCCTCGCCCTCGGTCGTGCCCGCCCGCGCCTATAAAGCCTCCCTGGGCGCACCTCACTTCGCCCCACACTCACCTTCACCAGCCAGCCACCTCTCCTTAGCTCCGGCGAGCTCAATTCCACCTGCCATTGCCGCCAGAGCTTCGGCCATCGTGGCTAGCCCACTCCAGCCATCCTCAAGTCGAGCCAGTGCTTCGGCTAGCTCCGCCAGTAGCCCGTGAAGCTTGCCAAGCCCTCGGACCCGGCCGGACTTCACCGGAGGCCCGAGATCGACCTCACCGGACTTCGGTCTTCTGCCGCCGCGCGTGGACCGAGCTATCCAGTGAGTCTCCGACCAATTCCTTGCACCCATATCTTCTCTGGCATCCCGTGAACCTCTCTGACCCATCCAATTGCTCTATCTCGCCGTGACCAGGCCGGACTCCTCGCCTCGACGAGCATCCCCGCCTGCTTGCGTGGACCGACCGACTCCGGCCATCTCCGACGGCGACCCGCACACCGTTGTGATCCCCGAGACCTCCCCTTCGTCCTCGACCACTTCACCAGAGCAATCTCGCCGCCGGTAAGCCCCTCCACCCTTTCTTCCGCCGCGGTTACTGTTTAAGATAGAAGAAGGACCTCGGGTTAGGATTTGTAGAACCCAAGGGGTTTTCTGTAACGTCAGTGACTCATGTGAATAGTAACTTAAGGACCAATCCGCGAGGAAAACTTAAAAACCCGCCAGGGACCCCAGTGCAAAGTGGATTTCCATTAAACCAATTCTGTTAATCTTTTTAAAATGACCAGAGAACTTAGAAAACCCATAACTTGATGAATTCTTCATAAAAAGTTGTCAAACTAATTTTGCTAACTCCTGAATATTATGAACTATCATTTAAAAATGATAAACCCTATGCTTTCTGTTCTGAATTTTTGAGTTTAAAATTAAAAACAGAAACCCACCAAACCTTGTTTAATTAAGGAAAATTTGTTTTTCTTCTGTACTGAATCTAAGAAAATTTGTAGGTATTCAAACCTCATTTAGACACTGTTTAAAAATAGTAGGAACCCCAGCATTAGAAATTATGATGTAGTTATTCATTTAAAACTATTCTGCTCAAAACTTAGGAAAAATCAGAAAGGCATTAGAAATTAATGAACAGTGATTAAAATTATTTTTCCTAGTTTGCTTATGTAACAGAGAACCTAGGAAAAATACAGAGACCATTAACTCAGACCAGTTTAATTTAAAATGTTTTGTTTAGCCTTATTTGGAGTGAAAATTAATTATTAAAGTAGCAAAACTATAACCAAAATGAGTCATAAAAATCCAGTGGACTTACAACCACCAGAGCCCCACTACAAAAATAAAGAACACCTCAGCCCAACTTTTTAAGTAAGGAAAATAAATATAAAGTGATAATAAGGCATTTTCCAAATAATTCTTGAATAACCCCTAATGATGCAATAATGGGCAACCAAAAATTTGCTAAGTCCACAATGAGATGAACTACCAGATAAAAATGCAAACTCATGAAAAAGAAGCAAACTCATACCTATTGCTAATGATTTAAGAGAAAGGTCACTTAATTCAAATAATGCATACCATCCCTTCCATTAAGCAAAAAGAGGCCAAACTTCAGAATGATTGCTCTTGCACAAAATAATAACCAAGAAAAATAAGAACTCTGTTGTTTGATGTTTTTCAAATATAGTGGTAGTAGAAAGCACCCATTTGGCTAAAAACTTGAGAAAACCATAGAAAAATAATTAAAAGGTATTAATGACTAGCAATTTGTATCAAGTCATGTTATAACACTTAAAAGCCAGCAAAAATGAGTTTTAGAGAATTACCCACTGTTAAATAGTAGTTGTAGTTCAAAGCACCCCTTCTCCCTAGAATTTGATAATTTTGTCGAGAGAAAACTATTCACTTTCTGATCCCCAAATTTTGAGACAGAGAAACATACACCAGTACCTAGCCACTGTAATTTTTGCAGAATTTTTAGAATTTTATAAAAGCAACTTGTAGTTCAAACCCACTCCAAAACATTAAAAGGAATAAAAGAAAAGGGAAGAAGTAAACCTCACCCCAATAAGTCTAACTTGAGAACTTATCAATTCTCCCTAAGACTTAAAAGGAATTCAGTGGAACCCAAAAAATTAAACCTACTACTTACCTTAGCTAAGTTTAAACCAATTTACCAAGTATACCACCCAAGGGTCTTACATAAGTAAAGTTAACCTTGTTTAACTCAAGAAAGATCATACACCTTTAAAGTTGTAATTTCTAAAAGCACATATCATATCATGCATATATCTTACGCATTGCATTCATTAGATTGTAATCTTGCCGACGGAGAGTACGTGCTCATCCCCGAGCAAGGATCTGTCCAAGAGGAGGACCAGGAGCAGGCTTCAGAGACTGCTATTGAGGATCTCCCCGCAGCCCCAGCAATTGAAGGCAAGCCCCGGTTTATATGCATAACCGTATTATTATATGCTACTTTACTACACTTAATGCTTGTAGTATTGCAATGTGCACTTAAGTGTAGGAGTTGCTTGAAACCTCTAGTTGCATGAACTTAGGATTCCTTTTTGAGATGAATACTAGTATGCTAGGTCGAGTAGCTGCTTGCTAATCAGGATCTCGGTAGAAGTCGAGTGATTTTTCTAGCACTCGCGCGAGGTCAGGAATTGATTGTATTCATCTTGATAACGGGATAGATGTTAGTCTATGGATTTGGATCCAGGGAGGATGCCTTGTCCATGAGACGGGAAAAAGGAATTAAGGATTAATGTGTGGATACCTGAGTCAAGCTTTTGAACGTACTAAGCACATGCCGGGAAAAATGGTAACAGGTAAACCTAGTACCTGAGTGAAGCCGGGCGCGGACTTTATCCCTCATGCGACCTGAGACTGGGTCTCCCATGCTAGCGATGGTGGATACAAGGGCGGTCACTGCACGGCGGCAGCCGGGGTCAGTGGAGCATTGTATGCCAAGGCGGTGAGGCCTGGACGCGAACGGGGAATCGATGGGGACGGTTGTCATGTGTGGGGTTGGAGTACCCTGACATGCCGTGTGTTTAGGTTTACCTTGCAAGGTTAAAACTCGATTCGAATCGTCTGCTTCTCGCAGCTAATGAGACTGCTTGACCCCTTGTACTGCATCGAGTAAGAAGTGAAATGTGGTTACATGAGATAACTTGTTGATTGAACTAAATGATTGTTACCATGTATGCTTAGAAGGAGCAAATCTAGCTAAGTTAATGATGATAGAATTTGAAAAGCTAAAATTTGCTTTTAGAATCAGCTAGTGCTTTTGGCAAACCAAACCCCTCAGCCAAACAATTGCATAGTCTAGAGGTAGAGGAGTAGACTCCTCACACCGGTTAAGTCTAGCTGAGTATTAGTATACTCAGCCTTTCTTGTGGCACAATTTTGCAGGTACCATTCAGGATATGGTTGATGGTGTGACTTGGCCTACCACCCTGCCACCGGGTTGGACGGTCGAGTGGGATGTTGCTCCGGCAGGAGAGGAGCACGAGGAGTAGTGGGCTAAGCCTTGCCCAATTCCTCGATACCGACGACGTCGATTATCCGCTGCACTTTATTTTGTGAACTTTATTTGCTACTCGAAAACTCCGATTTATGTAATAACTCCGTACTTAATTTGAGGTTTCCTGTTTTATTTTATTTCTTCTGTGACTCACCTTCGAGTGAGATTGTGGAATTTGAT
This sequence comes from Zea mays, assembly GCF_902167145.1. Classification (NCBI taxonomy): domain Eukaryota; kingdom Viridiplantae; phylum Streptophyta; class Magnoliopsida; order Poales; family Poaceae; genus Zea; species Zea mays. Next base: position 271,667,923 of record NC_050096.1, on the reverse strand, counting down.
CCTGGTTAAGTGGCTCTATCAGACTAGATCTGAAGGACTGACGGGTTATTCCGATTTAAGTGTGTTACGGCCCCTGAGGCGTGACTTAGGCACTTAAGCTGGAATAATTCGGGTGGTTCTGCCACACCGAGGGATGTCGCCGAGCACTCGCTGGATATCCGAGCTGGAGCCCAACCGGTGAAGCAGCCTCTGCGCCGATTCGACGAAGAAAAGCGCAGAGCCATAGGCGAGGAGATCCACAAGCTAATGGCGGCAGGGTTCATCAAAGAGGTATTCCATCCCGAATGGCTTGCCAACCCTGTGCTTGTGAGAAAGAAAGGAGGGAAATGGCGGATGTGTGTAGACTACACTGGTCTAAACAAAGCATGTCTGAAGGTTCCCTACCCTCTGCCTCGCATCGACCAAATCGTGGACTCCACTGCTGGGTGCGAAACCCTGTCTTTCCTCGATGTCTACTCAGGGTATCACCAAATCAGGATGAAAGAGTCCGACCAGCTCGTGACTTCTTTCATCACACCCTTCGGCATGTACTGCTATGTTACCATGCCGTTCGGCTTGAGGAATGCGGGTGCAACGTACCAACGGTGCATGAACCATGTGTTCGGCGAACACATTGGTCGGACGGTCGAGGCCTACGTCGATGACATCGTAGTCAAGACGAGGAAAGCCTCCGACCTCCTTTCCGACCTTGAAGTGACATTCTGATGTCTCAAGGCGAAAGGCGTGAAGCTCAATCCCGAAAAGTGTGTCTTCGAGGTTCCCCGAGGCATGCTCTTGGGGTTCATCGTCTCCGAGTGGGGCATCGAGGCCAACCCAGAGAAGATCGCGGCCATCACCAGCATGGGGCCCATCAAGGACTTGAAAGGCGTACAGAGAGTCATGGGATGCCTTGCGGCTCTGAGCCGCTTCATCTCGCGCCTCGGCAAAAGAGGCCTGCCTCTGTACCGCCTCTTAAGGAAGGCCGAGTGCTTCACTTGGACCCCCGAGGCCGAGGAAGCCCTCGGGAACCTAAAGGCGCTCCTTACAAACGCGCCCGTCTTGGTGCCCCCCGCTGCCGGAGAAGCCCTCTTGATCTACGTCGCCGCGACCACTCAGGTGGTTAGCGCCGCGATTGTGGTTGAGAGACGAGAAGAGGGGCATGCATTGCCCGTCCAGAGGCCAGTCTACTTCATCAGCGAGGTACTGTCCGAGAACAAGATCCGCTACCCCCAAATTCAGAAGTTGTTGTACGCGGTGATCCTAACGCGGCGGAAGTTGCGACACTACTTCGAGTCTCATCCGGTAACTGTGGTGTCATCCTTCCCCCTGGGGGAGACCATCCAGTGCCAAGAGGCCTCGGGTAGAATTGCAAAGTGGGCGGTGGAAATCATGGGCGAAACGATCTCGTTCGCCCCTCGGAAGCCCATCAAGTCCCAGGTCTTGGCGGACTTCGTGGCTGAATGGGTCGACACCCAGCTCCCAACAGCTCCGATCCAACCGGAACTCTAGACCATGTTCTTCGATGGGTCGCTGATGAAGACAGGAGAAGGCGCAGGCCTGCTCTTCATCTCGCCCCTCGGAAAGCACCTACGCTACGTGCTACACTTCCATTTCCCGGCGTCCAACAATGTGGCTGAGTATGAGGCTCTGGTCAACGGTTTGCGCATCGCCATCGAGCTAGGGGTCTGACGCCTCGACACTCGCGGTGACTCGCAGCTCGTCATCGACCAAGTCATGAAGAACTCCCACTGCCGCGACCCGAAGATGGAAGCCTACTGCGATGAGGTTCGGCGCCTGGAAGACAAGTTCTACGGGCTCGAGCTCAACCACGTCGCCCGACGCTACAACGAGACTGCAGACGAGCTGGCTAAAATAGCCTCGGGGCGAACAACGGTTCCCCCGGACGTCTTCTCCTGAGACCTGCATCAACCCTCCGTTAAGACCGACGACATGCCTTAGCCCGAGAAGGCCTCGGCCGAGCCTGAGGCACCCTCGGCTCAGTCCGAGGTACCCTCGGCTCAGTCCGAGGTACCCTCGGCTCGGCCCGAGGCACCCTCGGCCCAACCCGAGGTACCCTCGGCTCGGTCCGAGGCACCCTCGGCTCAGCCCGAGGCACCCTCGGTTCGGCCCGAGGTACCCTCGACCCCCGAGGGTGAGGCACTGCACATCGAGGAGGGGCGGAGCAGGGTCACGCCTAATCGAAACTAGCAGACCCCATACCTGCAATATCTCCACCGAGGAGAGCTACCCCTCGACCAAGCCGAAGCTCGGCGGTTGGCGCGGCGCGCCAAGTCGTTCGTCTTGCTGGGAGATGGGAAGGAGCTCTACCACCGCAGCCCCTCAGGCATACTCCAGCGATGCATCCCCATCGCCGAAGGTCAGGAGCTCCTACAAGAGATACACTCGGGGGCTTGCGGCCATCACGCAGCACCTCGAGCCCTTGTTGGAAACGCCTTCCGGCAAGGTTTCTACTGGCCGACGGCGGTGGTCGACGCCACTAGAATTGTCCGCACCTGCGAAGGGTGTCAGTTCTACGCAAAGAAGACCCACCTGACCGCTCAGGCCCTGCAGACGATACCCATCACCTAGCCTTTTGCTGTGTGGGGTCTGGACCTCGTTGGCCCCTTGCAGAAGGCACCCGGGGGCTACACGCACCTGTTGGTCGCCATCGACAAATTCTCCAAGTGGATCGAGGTCTGACCCCTAAACAGCATCAGGTCCGAACAGGCGGTGGCGTTCTTCACCAACATCATCCATCGCTTTGGGGTCCCGAACTCCATCATCACCGACAACGGCACCCAGTTCACAGGCAGAAAGTTCCTGGACTTCTGCGAGGATCACCACATCCGGGTGGACTGGGCTGCCGTGGCTCACCCCATGACGAATGGGCAAGTAGAGCGTGCCAACGACATGATTCTACAAGGACTCAAGCCTCGGATCTACAACGACCTCAACAAGTTCGGCAAGCAATGGATGAAGGAACTCCCCTCGGTGGTCTGGAGTCTGAGGACAACGCCGAGCCGAGCCACGGGCTTCACGTCGTTCTTTCTAGTCTATGGGGCCGAGGCCATCTTGCCCACAGACTTAGAATACGGTTCCCCGAGGACGAGGGCCTACGCCGACCAAAGCAATCAAGTTAATCGAGAAGACTCACTGGACCAGCTGGAGGAGGCTCGGGACATGGCCTTACTACACTCGACGCGGTACCAGCAGTCCCTGCGACGCTACCACGCCCGAGGGGTTCGGTCCCGAGACCTCTAGGAGGGCGACCTGGTGCTTCGGCTGCGACAAGACGCCCGAGGGCAGCACAAGCTCACGCCTCCCTGGGAAGGGTCGTTCGTCATCGCCAAAGTTCTGAAGCCCGGAACGTACAAGCTGGCCAACAGTCAAGGCGAGGTCTACAGCAACGCTTGGAACATCCAACAACTACGTCGCTTCTACCCTTAAGATGCTTTCAAGTTGTTCGTATGCCTCGTTCCCTCGCAAAGTTTAGTCTTCAAGGAAGGGTCAGCCTTGCCTCGGCACAACCCGACCCTCCCTCGGGGGCTAAAAGGGGGGAACCCCCTCTGCGTCGAAATTTTCTCGAAAAAAGATCTTTTCTGTCAGAATGTCTTTCGTGCTTTTCGACTACTTCGAAAGTGGATCCTGAAAACGATGGAGTACACGTAAGCAGCCAAGGCTGACCGAGCCGAGGGACTCCTATGCCTCCGGGATACGGATACCTCACTCATCACCTTCTGCGATAAGTAACTCGCGTTCGGATAAGTGATTCCACGGACTGAACAAGTCTTCACACTCGAAAGCTCCTCTGCCGAAGCGATTCTTCGGGCCTTCTCGACTGCGTCGGTGACAGAACCCTATGGACGGGCAAGGGTGCGCGTAAGCGGTAAGGCCGACCGAGCCGAGGGATTCCTACGCCTCCGGGATACGGATACCTCACTCATCGCCTTCCGTGAAAAGCAACTCTCGCTCGCACAGACAATTCTGTTACCGACGAAAAAGTCCAGATACTCGAAACAAGAGGAAAAGAAACGCAGCTTTACAACACGACGATGGTGTGTTTGGGCCTCGGCGGCCGCAGAAAACATACACGCACTACAAGATAATCCGATCATGCAGGCTCGGATCTTGACAGTCGAAGGGAGCAGCAGCACCCTCGGCGTCAACTACACCTTCAGCGAGGTCCGACCTAGCCTCGGACGGCGAAGCAGTCGGAGAATCTCCACTCTGAAGGACGACATCATCACCACGCCCGGGCCATCGCCGCCAGGGTCTTCCCCAGGAATCCGGCTCGAGCAGACGGCTCGGCCGGTCACTCCGAGGCCTCGGCCAGCTGTACCCCGAAGACATCAGCCGGGCCCGAGGCCTCGGCAACTCAATTCCGGCGTCGGTCCCGACAGTGGACGACCCGGCCAGGCTCTGGCCGACCAAGTCTTCTTTTCGAGCCAACTCTGCCTCTGTTCGAACTGACACCGCTACCCCTGGCTTCGGCTCATCAAAGAGCGGCTGAGGGGTTCCTTTAACTAAGCAAGAGAAGCCTCGGACAGCAAGGCCGACCGAGCCGAGGAACTCCTACGCCTCCAGGATACGGATACCTCACTCGTCACCTTTGAACGGGGCGACTCACGCTTGGTGAAGCGGTTCTGTTAGCCGACAAACGAGTCTTAGTGCTCGAAATGAGGAAAAAACACGGCTCCGTGCCAAAAATACACACATGTTCAGGCCTCGACAGCCACAATGAACAAAAAGACCGGCATTTAAGGTGCCATTACAAACGGAACCCCGGTTCCGCCTCCGCAGGTACGAACAACCCCACACAATTGGGGGGCCTGCGGAGCAACAGAAGACCGACGAACGGCTCGCCGTCACCCGCTCCAGCAGCGGCGACGACGACGACTTCTGCTCCGGGGGCCGAACAACAGCAGCGATGACCTCAGGGCGGATGCTGCTGCCATGAGGCCCTCGCCCATGCCCTCACTCGAGAGGCAAGGACGGGCAGAAGGCCGTAGAGTTGGAGGTCAGTCCGTGGACGGCACTGGCTATCTCGTCGGCGGAAGAACCTCTTCTAGCTGCCGTGGCGGAAGGCGGCGCCGGGAGCGGCTCTGAAGCCACTCGGGTTAGAGGGCTAGGCACACGGCAGCTGCCAGCGCCACGAACAGCGAACGCCCTTCCCCCCGATCACTGAGGGAAGGAGCGGGCCGCCGCCCACGCAGGGACCGACCCCAACTCGGCACACTCCCCTCCCCAGCACTGATGATGAAAATCCTTGAAGCTAGGGAAGGGGTAGAGGCCACAGCCCGGTCTGCTTTTCCCCGCCATCGAACTGGAGGTCACCGTCTTGGGTGACCGCCGGCGAGGGGGTGCAGCCGGGCTGCCTGATGAAAATCCTTGAAGCCGAACGATGGCTGAAAGGTACCAACTTCCACGAAGTTGCGTTCCTCCAACGACAAGGCGGAAGGATTGCGGGTGTTCCCCATCTGGGGGCTCGGAAGGTGGAAAGACACGATGCATAAGGGAGCGCGAAGACATGGTCGCCTTTCAAGGGGGTCACCCTCCTTTTAAAGGCGACTCTCCCTACTTGCGTCCCCAGCCGTCGTGGGCTGAGTCTTCTCCAACACGCTCCAAGGTCCTCCCCCTATGGCGCGGGGGCTGGGTCCCACGCGTCATGCAAGCTGGCCCAGAGCAGAAGAAGCCAAACCGCCGCGCGCGGTGCATGCAACCGCCCAGCGGTTACAAGCATTCCTCCACTTTCGCCCAGACCAGCGGGTGAAAGGGCGGACAGCCGTGCAGGCGGCATGCAACTGCGCCAAGTGGGCGTGCCCCTCCGACTTCCAACACACCCAGCATGGAGGCCCAGGCCCACGCGTCATGCAACCGGCGCGCCGGTTGCTACGTGCGAGCAACTGCACTGCCACTCGCACCACAACCACGCCTCCTCGACTGCGGAACCAGTACCACGACTCGAGGCAACCCTGCGTATGACCCAGCAGTGCCAGCCAGGCACGACGGTCAATATGGCCAAAAATGGACCGGCAGTAATGGCGGTGGCAGGCGGGCAAGAGCAGCGGTCACATCGTCAGCCAAGCTTACGTCCCATCCAGGGGTAGCCAGAGAACCCTCTCTCACGGCGTGAAGACGGCGCGCCCGTGTTCCGTTCCTCGAACGGCTCGCGCACGCGCAACGGCCGCCTCGCGAACCGCTCGCCCCGTCGCATTAACTCCGCGGCGGGACAGACGGCGCCTCTGGCAGGAGAAGCGAGCGACGCTTCGCCTTCGCCATAATGACCGCGTCAAAAAAGGTACGCCACGCCATCCGATTTCGTATCCTTTTCCTCTTTCTCTCTCTTACAACAGGGACCGGGAAAGGGGGATACCCCGAAAAGGATCCTTCTCCGTGAAGGAAAGAGGCCCCGAGCCTCCCTACTGATCAGAGGTTCAAAGGCTGGCCCCTCGGAGGGGTTCAACAGCCGCCTCAGAGCGCTTGGGTTCCACGCCCACTACTGGTCAGAGGTTCGAAGGCCGGCCCCTCGGAAGGGTTCAACGGCCGCCTCAGGCCACTCGGGCTCCGCGCCCACTACTGATCAGGGGTTCGTAGGCTGGCCCTCGAAGGGTTCACAGCCGCCTCAGACACAGAGCGAGGGATGACCCTGGGTACGTTCGATACATAACCAAGGCTCGGGCTACGCTCCCGAGGTACCCTAGGACATTTCTGAGACCAGCGGGAACGATCTTGTAACGGAATCCCATCAGAGGGAGGCATCGAGCCCTCGGACCCCGTCGAAAGGGGACCAGGTCCGGCAGATCACCCGCAGGTACTTTTGGAGCGCGCCTCCGGGCCTCTAGCCGACCCCTAACAAATGGGGCACGGGCGTCCACTCGGATTACCCGCCAGCAGCTCACCGGAGACACCATGTTCGGCGCCCTCCGAGGGCAACATGGCGCTTTCCCCCCTCCTCCTTGCGGAAAGGCGACGCAGGGGCGTATGTAAAAAAGTCGAGTCTGTCCTTGACCGTCCTCTCGCCCTGTGCAGAGGCTCAGGGGCTGCTCTCGCGAACCCGGCTCCGGCCAGACCGTTGACAGCGTCAACATACCAGCCTGAGAACTTGGGACCCGACCGTGCACCCGGGCTACGGCCAGCTCGCATGAGGGAACGACCAGACCAGCCGAAGCATTGCGCGAGGCATTAAGACCTCGGAGGAGTCAAACCACTCCTCCGAGGCCTCCGGGGCTACACCCAGCGGGTGCGCTCGCGCGCACCCACCGAAACAAAATGCAACCGAGAAAGGCTGGTCCCCTTGCAAAAAAGTGTGACAAAAGCCTCCAAGCGAGTATTAACACTCCCTTCGAGGCTCGGGGGCTACTGTCGGGGACCATAATTAGGGGTACCCTCAAGACTCCTAATTCTCAGCTGGTAACCCCCATCAGCACAAAGCTGCAAAGGCCTGATGGGTGCGACTAAGTCAAGGATCGGTCCATTCGAGGGACTCGATCACGCTTCGTCCGAGCCCAGCCTCGGGCAAGGGCAGCCGACCTCGGAGGATCTACGTCTCGCCCGAGGCCCCCCTCCAGCAACGGACATACTTTCGGCTCGCCCGTGGCCCAGTCTTCACTAAGAAGCAACCTTGGCCAAATCGCCACGCCAACCGACCAAATCGCAGGGGCATTTAATGCAAAGGTGGCCTGACACCTTTATCCTGACGCACGCCCTCCAGTCGATAGAGCCGAAGTGACCGTAGTCACTTCGTTGCTCCACCGACCGGTCTGACAAGAGGACAGCGCCGCTCCGACTGTTGTGCCACTCGACAGATGAGGCTGACAGCAGCCAGGCCCGACCTCAGGCGCCATAGGAAACTCAGCTTCGCCCGACCCTAGGGCTCGGACTCGGGCTCAGCCCCGGAAGACGACGAACTCCGCTTCGCCCGACCCCAGGGCTCGGACTCGGGCTCAGCCCCGGAAGACGACGAACTCCGCTTCGCCCGACCCCAGGGCTCGGACTCGGGCTCAGCCTCGGAAGACGACGAACCCCGCTTCGCCCAACCCCAAGGCTCGGACTCGGGCTCAGCCCCGGAAGACGACAAACTCCACTTCGCCCGACCCTAGGGCTCGGACTCGGGCTTAGCCCCGGAAGACGACAAACTCCGCTTCGCCCGACCCCAGGGCTTGGACTCAGCCCTGGCCTTAGCCGACGGTCTCTGCCTCGCCCGACCCGGGGGCTCGGACTCGACCTCGGCCTCGGAAGACAGACTCGACCTCGACCTCGGAGGAGCCTCCACGTCGCCCAACCTAGGGCACGGACCGACCACGTCAACAGGAGGCGCCATCATTACCCTACCCCAAGCTGACTCAGGCTACGGGGAACAAGACCGGCGTCCCATCTGGCTCGCTCCGCCAGACAAGTAATGATGGCGCCCCGCATGCTCTATGACGACGGCGGCTCTCAGCCCCCTTACGGAAGCAAGAGGACGTCAGCAAGGACTCGACAGCCGTGACAGCTGTCCTTTCGCCAGGCTCCAGCGCTCCTCCGACGGCCACGACACCACACGAACCGGGTGCCAAAACCTCTCCGGCTGCCACGATGGCATGTACGTAGGGCGCTAGCTCTCCTCCACTAGACACGTTAGCACACTGCTACACCCCCCATTGTACACCTGGATCTTCTCCTTGCGCCTATAAAAGGAAGGACCAGGGCCCTCTTACAGAAGGTTGGCCGCGCGGGGAAGGACGGGACGGCGCTCGCGCGAGGCCGCTCGCTCCCTCCCACGTGGACGCTTGTAACCCCCTACTACAAGCACGAAGGCCGCGGGACAAACACGAAGGCCGCGGGATTCCACCTCTCACGCTCGTCTCCCTCCAGCTGCCTCCCCCCTTCATGCTCCGTCTCGCGCCGACCCATCTGGGCTAGGGCACGCGACGACAATTTACTCGTCGGTCCAGGGACCCCCCGGGTTTCGAAACGCCGACAATGCCCGAGGGTGGCACAAGCTCACGCCTCCCTGGGAAGGGCCGTTCGTCATCGCCAAGGTTCTGAAGCCCGGGACGTACAAGCTTGCCAACAGTCAAGGCGAGGTCTACAGCAACGCTTGGAACATCCGACAGCTACGTCGCTTCTACCCTTAAGATGCTTTCAAGTCGTTCGTACACCTCGTTCACACACAAAGTCTAACCATCAAGGAAGGGTCAGCCTTGCCTCGGCAAAGCCCGACCCTCCCTCGGGGGCTAGAAGGGGGGAACCCCCTCTGCGTCAAAATTTTTCTCGAAAAAGATCTTTTCTGCCAGAACGTCTTTCGTGCTTTTTGACTACTTCGAAAGTGGGATCCTGAAAACGATGGAGTACACGTAAGCAGCCAAGGCTGACCAAGCCGAGGGACTCCTACGCCTCCGGGATACGGATACCTCACTCATCACCTTCTGCGATAAGTAACTCACGCTCGGATAAGCGATTCCGCGGACCGAACAAGTCTTCACGCTCGAAAACTCTTCTGCCGAAATGATTTTTCGGGCCTTCTCGACTATATCGATAGCAGAATCCTACGGACGAGTAAGAGCACACGTAAGCGGCAAGGCCGACCGAGCCGAGGGACTCCTACGCCTCCGGGATATGGATACCTCACTCATCACCTTCCGTGAAAAGTAACTCTCGCTCGGACAAACAATTCTGTTACCGACAAATGAGTCCAGATACTCGAAACAGGAGGAAAAGAAACGCAGGTTTACAACACGACGACAGTATGTTTGGGCCTCGGTGGCCGCAGAAAACATACGCACACTACAAGATAAACCGATCCTGCAGGCTCGGACCTTGACGGAGGGGGAGCAGCAGCACCCTCGGCGTCAACTACACCTTCGGCGAAGTCCGACCGAGCCTCGAACGGCAACGCGGTCGGACGATCTCCACTCCGAAGGACGACGTCGGCACCGTGCCTGGGCCATCGCCGCCAGGATATTCTCCAGGAATCCGGCACGAGCAGACGGCTCGGCCGGCCGCCCCAAAGCCTCAGCCAGCTGTCCCGTGAGGACACCAGCCCGGCTCGTGGCCTCGGCAACTCGACTCCGGCGTCGATCCCGCCAGTGGACGGCCCGACCAGGCCCCGGCCGACGAAGTCTTCTTTTCGAGCCAACTCTGCCTCTGTCCATGCTAACACCGCTGCCTCTGGCTTCGGCTCATCGAAGAGCGACCGAGGGTTCCCTTAACTAAGTAAGAGAGGCCTCGGGCGGCAAGGCCGACCGAGCCGAGGGACTCCTACGCCTCCGGGATACGGATACCTCACTCGTCACCTTCGCACGAGGCAACTCACACTTGGTTAAGCGGTTCAGTTAGCCGACAGGCGAGTCCTAGTGCTCGAAATGAGGAAAAAACACGGCTCTGTGCCGAAAATACATACATGTTCAGGCCCCGACAGCCACAATGAACAGACACCGGCACTCAAGGTGCCATTACAAATGGAACTCCGTTTCCGCCCCCGCGGGTACGAACAACCCCCCGCATTGGAGGGCCCCCGGGGTGACAAGGCTCCAGGTGGCTCAATGCTGCCTGCTCCGGCAGCAGCGACAACGACCTCCGCTCCAGGTGGCCAAACTGCAGCGGCGATAGCCTCAGGGCGGACGCCGCTGCAACAATGCCCTCGCCCACGTCTCCGCTCGAGGGGCGAGGACAAGCTATCAAAGCCAAAGAGCCGGAGGCCCGAAGCGCGGATGGTGGCGGTGATCCCGTCGGCGACGAGGACTTCTTCAGCTGCCACCACCTCAGCGTCGACGACGGAAGCCATCTGCCCACCGGCAGATCCCCACTCGGATCCTCCCGGACGAGCGGAGCACCGACCTCCACGCAGAGGCGCCGTATCGGGGCAAAGGCAGGACAACCCCAGAACACGAACGCCGCCCTAGCAGCGCGACGTCTCGGGCGGTCCTCCGGTACGCGCGGCGCGACAACCGCTCTCGCGGCGGGAGGGGGCACCGAGAGCCAAGCCAGAGCCAGCTGAGCCAGCAAGCCCAACGTGTTGAAGCTGACGACGCTCGCCGCCGACCAGCCCCGTGTTGTCGAAGTCCGACCCTCCCGCTAGGCCGGTGAGCGCCCTCTCCCTTGAATGCTGAGGGAGAAGGTGACCCACGAACCCGCGTGGGAGGTAGAGCTCCGGCTCAGCCCGGCCTCCGCCCCAGCCAGCATGATGAGGATCCTTGAAGCTGAGGGCGGGACCAAGATCGCAGCCCAACTCGCTTCTCCCCACCATCAAACTGGAGGTCACCGTCTTGGGTGACCACCGACAAGGGGATGCGGCCGGGCTGGCTGATGAAAATCCTTGAAGCCGAACGATGGCTGAAAGGTACCAACTTCCGCGAAGTTGTGTTCCTCCAACAACGACAAGGTGGAAGAACTGTGAGTGTTCCCCATCCGGGGGCTCGGAAGGTGGAAAGACGTGATGCATGAGGGGAGCGCAAAGACATGGTTGCCTTTCAAGGGGGTCACCCTCCTTTTAAAGGCAACTCTCCCCACTTGCGTCCTCAGCCATCGCAGGCTGAGTCTTCTCCAACACGCTCCAAGGTCCTCCCCCTACGACACGGGGGCTGGGTCCCACGCGTCATGCAAGCTATCCCAGGGCAGAAGAAGCCAAACCGCCGCGCGTGGTGCGCACAACTGCCCAGCGGTTACGAGCATTCCTCCACTTTCGCCCAGACCAGCGGGTGAAAGGGCGGACCACCATGCAGGCGGCATGCAACCGCACCAAGGGGACGCACCCTTTCGACTTCGACGCATCTAGCATGGAGGCTCAGGCCCACATGTCATGTAACCGGAGCGCCGGTTACTGCGTACAAGAAACTGCACCGCCACTCGCGCCACTATCGTGCCTCCTCGACTGCGGAACCAGTACCGCGACTCAAGGCAACCCTGCGCATGACCCAACAGTGCCAACCAGGCGCATCGGTCACGGGTCAGTCAGCCGCGGGAGAAGGCGCGACGGTCGATACGGCCAGAAATGGGCCGGCAGTAATGGCAGTGGCACGCGGGCGGAAGCAGCGGCCAAGTCGTCAGCCAAGCTCACGTCCCCTCCTGGGACAGCGAGAGAACCCTCTCCCACGGCGTGAAGACGACGCGCCCGTGTTCCGTTCCTCGAACGGCTCGCGCACACGCAACGGCTGCCCTGCGAACCACTCGTCCTGTCGCATTAACTCCACGGCAGGGCAGGCGGCACCTTTGGCAGGCGAAGCAGGCGACGCTTCACCTCCGCCATAATGACCGCGTCAAAAAAGGTGCGCCACGTCATTCGATTTCGTATCCTTTTCCTCTTCCTCTTTCTCTCTCTTACAACAGGGACCGGGAAAGGGGATACCCCGAAAGGGATCCTTCTCCGTGAAGGAAACGGGCCCCGAGCCCCCCTACTGATCAGAGCTTCGAAGGCTGGCCCCTCGGAAGGGTTCAACAGCCGCCTCAGAGCACTCGGGCTCCGCGCCCACTACTGGTCAGAGGTTCGAAGGTCGGCCCCCCGGAAGGGTTCAACGGCCGCCTCAGGCCACTTGGGCTTCGCGCCCACTACTGATCAGGGGTTCGTAGGTTGGCCCTCGAAGGGTTCGACAGCCGCCTCAGACGCAGAGCGAGGGATGACCCTGGGTACGTTCGATACATAACCAAGGCTCGGGCTACGCTCCCGAGGTACCCTAGGACATTTCCAAGACCGACGGGAACGATTTTGTAACGGAATCCCATCAGAGGGAGGCATCGAGCCCTCGGACCCCGTCAAAAGGGGACCGGGTCCGGCAAATCACCCGCAGGTAGTTTTGGAGCGCGCCTTCGGGCCACTAGCCGACCCCTAACAAATGGGGCACGGGCGTCCACTCGGATTACCCGTTAGCAGCTCACTGGAGACACCATGTTCGGCGCCCTCCAAGGGCAACATGGCGCTTTTCCCCCCCCCCTCCTCCTTGCGGAAAGGCGACGCAGGGGCGTATGTAAAAAAGTCGAGTCTGTCCTTGACCGTCCTCTCGCTCTGTGCGGAGGCTCAGGGGCTGCTCTCGCAAACCCGGCTCCAGCCAAACCGTTGACAGCATCAACATACCAGCCCGAGAACTTGGGACTCGACTGTGCACCCGGGCTACGGCCAGTTCGCATGAGGGAACAACCAGACCAGCCGAAGCATCGCGAAATGCATTAAGACCTCGAAGGAGTCAAACCACTCCTCCGAGGCCTCGGGGGCTACACCCGGCGGGTGCGCTCGCGCGCACCCACCGGAATGAAACGCAACCGAGAAAGGCCGGCCCCCATGCTAAAAAGTGCGACAAAAGCCTCCAAGCGAGTATTAACACTCCCTTTGAGGCTCGGGGGCTACGGTCGGGGACCATAATTAGGGGTACCCCCAAGACTCCTAATCTCAACTGGTAACCCCCATCAGCACAAAGCTGCAAAGGCCTGATGGGTGCGATTAAGTCAAGGCTTGGTCCACTCAAGGGACACGATCTCGCCTCGCCCGAGCCCAGCCTCAGGCAGGGGCAGCCGACCCCGGAGGATTCATGTCTCGCCCGAGGGCCCCCTCAAGCAACGGACACACCTTCGGCTCGCCCGAGGCCCAGTCTTCGCCGAGAAGCAACCTTGACCAGATCGCCATGCCAACCGACCGTATCGCAGGAGCATTTAATGCAAAGGTGGCCTGACACCTTATCCTGACGTGCGCCCTTCAATCGACTGAGCCGAAGTGACCGCAGTCACTTCGCCGCTCCACTGACCAGCCTGACAAGAAGACAGCGCCGCCCGCGTCACTCCGACTGTTGTGCCACTCGACAGAGTGAGGCTGACAGCGGCCAAGTCCGGCCTCGGGCGCCATAGGAAGCTCCGCCTCGCCCGACCCTATGGCTCAGACTCGGGCTCGGCCCCGGAAGACGACGAACTCTGCCTCGCCCGACCCTAGGGCTCGGACTCGGGCTCGGCCCCAGAAGACAACAAACTCTGCCTCGCCCGACCCCAGGGCTCGGACTCGGCCTCGGCCCCGGAAGACGACGAACTCCGCCTCGCCTGACCCCAGGGCTCGGACTCGGCCTCGGCCCCGGAAGATGATGGTCTCCACCTCGCCCGACCCGGGGCTCGGACTCGACCTCGACCATGGAAGACAGACTCGACCTCGACCTCGGAGGAGCCTCTGCCTCACCCGACCCAGGGCTCGGACCGACCACGTCACAGGGGGGCCATCATTACCCTACCCCTAGCTAGCTCAAGCTACGGGGAACAAGACCGGCGTCCCATCTGGCTCGCCCCAGTAAACAAGTAATGATGGCGCCCCGCGTGCTCCATGACGACGGCGGCTCTCGGCCCCTTACGGAAGCAAGGAGACGTCAGCAAGGACTTGACAGCCCCGACAGCTGTCCTTCCGCCAGGCTCCAGCGCTCCTCCGACGGCCACGACATCTCATGAACAGGGTGCCAAAACCTCTCCGACTGCCACGACGGCATGTACTTAGGGCGCTAGCTCCTCTCTGCTAGACACGTTAGCACACTGCTACATCTTCTATTGTACACCTGGGCCCTCTCCTTACGCCTATAAAAGGAAGGCCCAGGGCACTCGTACGAGAGGGTTGGCCGCGCGGGGGAATGGGACGGCGCGCATAAGCCTCTCGCTCTCTCCCACGCGGACGCTTGTAACCCCCTACTGTAAGCGCACCCGACCTGGGCGCGGGACAAACACGAAGGCTGCGGGTTTCCCCTTTACGCCTGTCTCCCTCTGGTTTCCCCTCTTCGCGCTCCGTCTCGCGCTGACCCATCTGGGCTGGGGCACGCGGCGACAATTTACTCGTCGGTCCAAGGACCCCCCGGGGTCGAAACGCCGACAACATCTTATCACACTGATGCTTAAACAAGCATACTGCTTCATCAGCTTCACCAGGGAAGGTGATCTTCTGGTTGTGTTGCATCCCCTTCTCAACATGAACCTCAAGAACCTTCTTCTCTTGAACGACCTTCTCACCCTTGCACCCTGGGCAGCGGTCCTTCTCATTGATGCTCTCTCTAGTCCTCTTGCACTCATTGCAAGGCTGCTGCATCTGCTGTATCATGGAAGGGCCCAACTGACGAATAGTGACTTTCATGCCTGAGCCCTGGCAACCAGGGCACCTCATTGAGGCACCGGACTTCAAGCCTTGCTGAAAAATGAAGAAAGAACGCTCAACCAAAGTTTTTTTAAAGAAAATGATTCGATTAACTGGGAAGGGGAAACAAAACTAACCCCTTGCACTTGGAGAAGATGACATTGCGTGAAAGAGAGAGCTTTTTTAAGGTGCCATTGTAAAGATCATCCAGAGAAACTTTAAGTGGGTGTACTACATCTTCTCCCCTCCTTTGCCATCTTCCCCTGCTGCTCCCACCACCTCTTGCAAATAAAACAAATAAAAGATAGTCATTATCGCATTTGATAAAGGAGCGTACCAAAAAAACAGCCACAGATGAATATGGTTACAATACCTCCAAAAGAGGGTCCAAAAATGATGAGAATTTGTCAAATGGATCAACATGGGATCCTCCACCGCCCATTCCTTCCTTAAGGGCATCTTCACCATACTGATCATAAATCTCACGTTTCTCTGGATCACTCAAAACCTCATAGGCTTGTGCGAGCTCCTTGAACTGAAATAAATTAAAAATAAAGATTTTACTCTACAAATCATGAATCAAAAAAGAAATTTCAATACAAACTGTTTCTTTGATTTGAACAGTGAAGGAGCCACCGGCCTAAGACTCCAACAAATCTAAAAGTTAATAAAATAAATACACATTAAGAAACATGACAAAAGTGATTTTCGACCTTTTCGACCACATGAGGCAAACCTTAGTCGATTAGTCTGCATGAGGCAAACCTTAGTCGATTAGTTTGCATTAAATGATGAAATATTCGCAGATTTAAATCTTCAGCCTTTTCGACCACATGAGGCAAACCTTAGTCGATTAGTCCGCATTAAATGATGAAATGACTGAAAGTGCAGAAGTAAATGCAGAACTAAAAAAGGTTATGAGTCAGGCTCAAAAGGTTACAGACTATTTGATCCTATGACTAACAGGCTAGTTGTTAGCCGAGATGTAATTTTTGAAGAGAGTAAACCATCGGACTGGGAAAATTTCATAGACAACTCAGGCTTTCAGTTGACTGAAACTTTTATAGTTGATCATCAATTGTCTGTTCAAGCTACGACAACAGTAGAAGACAGTGAAGGTTCAGTACCGGTGAATCAAGACTCAAAGGGAGAACTCTCAGGTACGCATAACAGTGAAGCAGGACCCTCTCATGCTCCAAATTCACCTCAAAATCAAGGGTCAAGTACAGATACGGTTGGGTATCTCCTCCTGAGTAGAGTCCTCAGTTTTCAGCAGGGGTACCACAGAGATACAAAACAATTGCAGATTTGTATGACTCAACAAATGAAGTACTTGATTTTGAATATAGTGGGGTGTGCATGTTAGCAGATGATGAGCCAATGAACATAGAACAAGCTGTAGAAGAGGCATGCTGGAGAAAGGCCATGGAGGAAGAAATGGAGTCCATTCATCAAAATGTAACCTAGTGGCTGCTGATCTGCCAAAGGGTCAAAAGGTAATAGGACTGAAGTGGGTATTCAAGGTAAAGAAAGATCCATCAGGGAGAATTTTGAAACATAAGGCTAGGCTGGTTGCAAAGGGGTAAGTTTGGGTTTTAAAAGAAGCCCAGAAGAACATGTTGTTTATAAAAAAGAAAAGAATGTATCTATGTTACTCGTAGGTGTATATGTGGACGATCTCATTATTTGTGGGCCAGATAACAAGGATATAGAGGTGTTCAAATAGCAAATGAAAAGAACGTTCAGTATGAGTGACCTTGGACTGCTGAGTTATTACCTTGGTATAGAAGTTACACAAAAGCCTCGTGAAATCACTATCTGTCAAAGCATCTATGCTGATAAAATCATTGAAGTCTGTGGGATGAAAGGGTGTAATCCAGTGGACATTCCAATGGAGCAACAGTGCAAGTTATTAATACCTGGAAAACCTGACAAGGTATTAGCTGCTACCAAGTACAGAAGTATAGTTGGGAGTCTGGGATATCTTGTAAACACCATACCCAACCTAGCATATTCTGTGGGAATGGTGAGCAGGTTTATGGAGACACCAAATTCTGAACACTGTACTGCCATTAAAAGAATTGTAAGATATGTGGCTGGTACAACACAATACGGTTGTAGGTATGTAAAAGGGGACAACTCAGAATTGTTGGGATATTCAGACAGCGGCCATGCAGGTGATCTTAAAAAAAGGTAAAGCTCTACTGGTTATTAAGTAGTTGCAGGTTATTAAGTTAGCAGTCAATGAAAGTCGCCTAGAGGGGGGGTGAATAGGGCGAATCTAAAATTTATAAACTTAAGCACAACTACAAGCCGGGTTAGCGTTAGAAATATAAACGAGATCGAAAGAGAGGGCGCAAAACAAATCGTAAGAAAATAAAGAGCGAGACACGATGATTTGTTTTACCGAGGTTCGGTTCTTGCAAACCTACTCCCCGTTGAGGTGGTCATGAAGACCGGGTCTCTTTCAACCCTTTCCCTCTCTCAAACGGTCACTTAGACCGAGTGAGCTTCTCTTCTCAATCAAACGGGACACAAAGTCCCCGCAAGGACCACCACACAATTGGTGTCTCTTGCCTCGGTTACAATTGAGTTTGTCACAAGAAGAATGAGAAAGAAAAGAAGCAATCCAAGCGCAAGAACTCAAATGAACATAAATATCACTCTCTCACTATCCACTATTGATTGGAGTTGTATTTGGACTTGGGAGAGGATTTGATCTTTTGGAGTGTCTAGAATTGAATGCTATAGCTCTTGTAATGTGTTGAAGATGGAAAACTTGGATGCCATTGAATGTGGGGTGGTTGGGGTATTTATAGCCCCAACCACCAAAATATGGCCGTTGGTAGACTGCTGTCGCATGGCGCACCGGACAGTCCGGTGCGCCACCGGACACTGTCCGGTGCGCCAGCCACGTCAGCCAGCCGTTGGGGTTCGACCGTTGGAGCTCTGACTTGTGGGGCCTCTGGGCTGTCCGGTGGTGCACCGGACAGGTCCTGTAGACTGTCCGGTGCGCCAACTGCGCGTGTTCTGACTCTGGCGCGCACTGTAGCGCATTGAATGCGGTTGCATTCGACCGTTGCGCGCGAAGTAGTCGTTGCTCCGCTGGCACACCGGACAGTCCGGTGTGCACCGAACACTGTCCGATGACTCATCGGACAGTCCGGTGAATTATAGCGGAGCGCCCTCTGAATTTCCCGAAGGTAGCGAGTTTAGCTTCAAGTGCCCTGGTGCACCGGACACTGTCCGGTGGCACACCGGACAGTCCGGTGCGCCAGACCAGGGTGCCTTTGGGTTGTCTTTTGCTCTCTTTATTTGAACCCTTTCTTGGTCTTTTTATTGGCCTATTGTGAACCTTTGGCACCTGTAAAACTTATAGACTAGAGCAAACTAGTTAGTCCAATTATTTGTGTTGGGCAATTCAACCACCAAAATCAATTAGGAAAAAGGTGTAAGCCTAATTCCCTTTCAATCTCCCCCTTTTTGGTGATTGATGCCAACACAAACCAAAGCAAGTATAAAAGTGCATAATTGAACTAGTTTGCATAATTGTAAGTGCAAAGGTTGCTTGGAATGAAACCAATATGTTCTCATAAGATACGCATGGATTATTTCTTTATATTCTTTAACATTTTGGACCACGCTTGCACCACATGTTTTGTTTTTGCAAATTCTTTTGTAAATTCTTTTCAAAGTCCTTTTGCAAATAGTCAAAGGTAAATGAATAAGATTTTGAGAAGCATTTTGAAGATTTGAAATTTTCTCCTCCTGTTTCAAATGCTTTTCCTTTGACTAAAACAAAACTCTCCCTTAATAAAATCCTCCTCTTAGTGTTCAAGAGGGTTTTAAGATACCAATTTTGAAAATACTACTTTCTCCCCCTTTGATTACAATAAGATATCAATTGAAAAAATTCATCATTTCAAGACTTCTTCTTAACTCAAATTTTGAAAATTGGTGGTGGTGCGGTCCTTTTGCTTTGGGCTAATACTTTCTCCCCCTTTGGCATGAATCGCCAAAAATGGATACTTGAGTGAAATATAAGCCCTTTTAAACTACTTTCTCCCCCTTTGGTAAATAACATATGAGTGAAGATTATACCAAAGACGAAGAGTTGCTCGGAGCGACGGCGAGGGGTGAGTAAGTTGATGGAGTGGAAGCCTTTGTCTTCGCCGAAGACTCCAATTCCCTTTCAATCTATGACTTGGTTTGAAATACACTTGAAAACACATTAGTCATAGCATATAAAAGAGACATGATCAAGGGTATAATAATGAGCTATGTGTGCAAAACATCAAAAGAAATTCCGAGAATCAAGAATATTTAGCTCATGCCTAAGTTTGTTAAAAGTTTGTTCATCTAGTGGCTTGGTAAAGATATCGGCTAATTGTTCCTTGGTGTTAATATATGCAATCTCGATATCCCCCTTTTGTTGGTGATCCCTTAGAAAATGATACCGAATGGCTATGTGTTTAGTGCGGCTATGCTCAACGGGATTATCCGCCATGCGGATTGCACTCTCATTATCACATAGAAGTGGAACTTTGGTTAATTTGTAACCATAGTCCCTAAGGGTTTGCCTCATCCAAAGCAATTGCGCGCAACAATGGCCTGTGGCAATATACTCGGATTCGGCGGTAGAAAGAGCTACGGAATTTTGCTTCTTTGAAGCCCAAGACACCAGAGACCTTCCCAAGAACTGGCAAGTCCCCGATGTGCTCTTTCTATTGATTTTACACCCCGCCCAATCGGCATCGGAATAACCAATTAAATCAAATGTGGATCCCCGAGGGTACCAAAGCCCAAACTTAGGAGTATAAACTAAATATCTCAAGATTCGTTTTACGGCCGTAAGGTGAGCTTCCTTAGGGTCGGCTTGGAATCTTGCACACATGCATACGGAAAGCATTATGTCCGGTCGAGATGCACATAAATAGAGTAAGGAGCCTATCATCGACCGGTATACCTTTTGATCGACGGATTTACCTCCCGTGTCGAGGTCGAGATGCCCATTGGTTCCCATGGGTGTCTTGATGGGCTTGGCATCCTTCATCCCAAACTTGTTTAGAATGTCTTGAATATACTTCGTTTGGCTGATGAAGGTGCCCTCTTGGAGTTGCTTCACTTGAAATCCTAAGAAGTACTTCAACTCCCCCATCATAGACATCTCGAATTTCTGTGTCATGATCCTACTAAATTCCTCACATGTAGATTCGTTAGTAGACCCAAATATAATATCATCAACATAAATTTGGCATACAAACAAATCATTGTCAAGAGTTTTAGTAAATAAAGTAAGATCCGCCTTTCCGACTTTGAAGCCATTAGTGATAAGAAAATCTCTTAGGCATTCATACCATGCTCTTGGGGCTTGCTTGAGCCCATAAAGCGCCTTAGAGAGCTTGTATACGTGATTAGGATACTCACTATCTTCAAAGTCGAGAGGTTGCTCAACATAGACCTCTTCCTTGATTGGTCCATTGAGGAAGGCACTTTTCACGTCCATTTGGTAAAGCTTAAAGCTATGGTAAGTAGCATAGGCGAGTAATATGCGAATTGATTCAAGCCTAGCTACGGGTGCATAGGTTTCACCGAAATCCAAACCTTCGACTTGTGAATACCCCTTGGCCACAAGTTGGGCTTTGTTCCTTGTCACCACACCATGCTCATCTTGCTTGTTGCGGAAGACCCACTTGGTTCCTACAACATTTTGATTAGGACGTGGAACTAAATGCCATACCTCATTCCTAGTGAAGTTGTTGAGCTCCTCTTGCATTGCCACCACCCAATCCGAATCTTGAAGTGCTTCCTCTACCTTGTGTGGTTCAATAGAGGAAACAAAAGAGTAATGTTCACAAAAATGAGCAACACGAGATCGAGTAGTTACCCCCTTTTGAATATCGCCGAGGATGGTGTTCACGGGGTGATCTCGTTGGATTGCTTGGTGGACTCTTGGGTGTGGCGGTCTTGGAACTTGTTCATCTTCCTCATCTTGATCATGGGCATCTCCCCCTTGATCATTGCTCTCCTCTTGAGGTGGCTCAACTTCTTGATCTTCTACTTCATCATTTTGAGCCTTATCCTCATCTTGAGTTGGTGGAGATGCTTGCATGGAGGAAGATGGTTGATCTTGTGCATGTGGTGGCTCTTCGGATTCCTTAAGACACACATCCCCAATGGACATGTTCCTTAGTGCGACGCACGGAGCCTCTTCATCACCTATCTCATCAAGATCAACTTGCTCTACTTGAGAGTCGTTAGTCTCATCAAACACAATGTCACAAGAAACTTCAACTTGTCCAGAAGACTTGTTAAAGACTCTATATGCCCTTGTGTTTGAATCATATCCTAGTAAAAAGCCTTCTACAGCCTTAGGAGCAAATTTAGATTTTCTACCTCGTTTAACAAGAATAAAGCATTTGCTACCAAAGACTCTAAAATATGAAACATTGGGCTTTTTACCGGTTAGGAGTTCATATGATGTCGTCTTGAGGATTCAATGTAGATACAACCGGTTGATGGCGTAGCAGGCGGTGTTGACCGCCTCGGTCCAAAACCGATCCGAAGTCTTGTACTCATCAAGCATGGTTCTTGCCATGTCCAATAGAGTTCGATTCTTCCTCTCCACTACACCGTTTTGTTGAGGGTGTAGGGAGAAGAGAACTAATGCTTGATGCCCTCCTCCTCAAGGAAGTCTTCAATTTGAGAGTTCTTGAACTCCGTCCCGTTGTTGCTTCTAATATTTTTTATCCTTAAGCCGAACTCATTTTGAGCCCGTCTTAAGAATCCCTTTAAGGTCACTTGGGTATGAGATTTTTCTTGCAAAAAGAACACCCAAGTGAAGTGAGAATAATCATCCATAATAACTAGACAGTACTTACTCCCGCTGATGCTTATGTAAGCTATCGGGCCGAATAGATCCATGTGTAGGAGCTCGAGTGGCCTGTCAGTCGTCATGATGTTCTTGTGTGGATGATGAACACCAACTTGCTTCCCTGCCTGACATGCGCTACAGATCCTGTCTTTCTCAAAATGAACATCTGTTAGTCCCAAAATGTGTTCTCCCTTTAGAAGCTTGTGAAGATTCTTCATTCCAACATGTGCTAGTCGGCGATGCCAGAGCCAGCCCATGTTAGTCTTAGCAATTAAGCAAGTGTCGAGTTCAGCTCTATCAAAATCTACTAAGTATAGCTGACCCTCTAACACTCCCTTAAATGCTATTGAATCATCACTTCTTCTAAAGACAGTAACACCTGTATCCGTAAAAAGACAGTTGTAACCCATTTTACATAATTACGAAACTGAAAACAAGTTGTAATCTAAAGAATCTACAAGAAAAACATTGGAAATGGAATGGTCAGGTGATATAGCAATTTTACCCAATCCTTTGACCAAACCTTGATTTCCATCCCCGAATGTGATCGCTCTTTGGGGATCTTGGTTTTTCTCATAAGAGGAGAACATCTTCTTCTCCCCTATCATATGGTTTGTGCACCCACTGTCGATGATCCAACTTGAGCCCACGGATGCATAAACCTACAAAACAATTTTAGTTCTTGATTTTAGGTACCCAAATGGTTTTGGGTCCATTGACATTAGATACAAGAACTTTGGGTACTCAAACACAAGTCTTTGACCCCTTGTGTTTGCCCCCAACATACTTGGCAACTACCTTGCCGGATTTGTTAGTTAAAACATAAGATGCTTCAAAAGTTTTAAATGAAATTTTTAGAATCATTTGATGCAACAGGAGTTTTCCTTTTAGGCAATTTTGCACGGGTTGATTGCCTAGAACTAGATGTCTCACCCTTATACATAAAAGCATGATTAGGGCCAGAGTGAGACTTCCTAGAATGAATTCTCCTAATTTTGCTCTCGGGGTAACCGACAGGGTACAAAATGTAACCCTCGTTATCCTGAGGCATGGGAGCCTTGCCCTTAACAAAGTTGGACAATCTTTTAGGAGCATTAAGTTTGACATTGTCCCCCTTTTGGAACCCAATGCCATCCTTGATGCCAGGGTGTCTCCCATTATAGAGCATGCTTCTAGCAAATTTAAATTTTTTATTTTCTAAGTCATGCTCATTAATCTTAGCATTAAGTTGAGCTATGTGATCATTTTGTTTCTTAATTAAGGCTAAGTGGTCATGGATAGTATCAACATTAATGTCTCTACATCTAGTGCAAATGGAAACATGCTCAACGGTAGATGTAGAGGGTTTACAAGATTTTAGTTCAACAATCTTAGCATGTAAAAGGTCATTCTCACTTCTAAGATTGGAAATTGTAACATTGCAAACATCTAAATCTTTAGCCTTAGCAGTCAATTTTTCATTTTCAATCCTAAGGCTAGCAAGAGAAACATTTAATTCTTCAATCTTAGCAAGTAATTCAACATTATTATCTCTAAGATTGGGAATTGATGCATCACAAACATTTGAATCAACCTTAGCAATTAAATTAGCATTCTCATTTCTAAGGTTGGTAATAATATCATGGCATGTGCTTAGCTCACTAGATAATTTTTCACATTTTTCTACTTCTAGAGCATAAGCATTCTTAACCTTAAAATGCTTCTTATTTTCCTTAATTAGGAAGTCCTCTTGGGAGTCCAAGAGTTCATCCTTCTCATGAATAGCACTAATTAGTTCATTTAATTTTTCTTTTTGTTGCATGTTTAGGTTGGCAAAAAGGATACGCAAATTATCCTCCTCATCACTAGCATTATCCTCATCACTAGAGGTTTCATATTTAGTGGAGGATTTTGATTTTACCTTCTTCCTTTTGTCGTCTTTTGCCATGAGGCACTTGTGGCCGACGTTGGGGAAGAGGAGGCCCTTGGTGACGGCGATGTTGGCGGCGTCCTCGTCGGAGGAGGAGTCGGAGGAGCTCTCCTTGGAGTCCCACTCGCGGCACACATGGGCATCGCCGCCCCTCTTCTTGTGGTACCTCTTCTTTTCTCTCCTCTTGCCCTTCTTGTCGTCGCCCCTGTCACTATCACTAGATAACGGACATTTAGCAATGAAATGACCGGGCTTACCACATTTGTAGCACACCTTCTTGGAACGGGGCTTGTAATCTTTCCCTTTCCTTTGCTTGAGGATTTGGCGGAAGCTCTTGATGATGAGCGCCATTTCCTCATTGTCGAGCTTAGAGGCGTCGATGGGTTGTCTACTTGATGTAGACTCCTCTTTCTTCTCCTCCGTCGCCTTGAATGCGACCGGTTGTGCTTCGGGCGTGGAGGGGCCATCTAGCTCGATGATTTTCTTTGAGCCTTTGATCATCAACTCAAAGCTCACAAAATTTCCTATCACTTCCTCGGGAGACATTAGTGTATATCTAGGATTACCATGAATTAATTGAACTTGCGTAGCATTAAGAAAAACAAGGGATCTTAGAATAACTTTGACCATTTCATGGTCATCCCATTTGGTGCTCCCGAGGTTGCGCACTTGGTTCACCAAGGTCTTCAAGCGGTTGTACATGGCTTGAGGGTCCTCGCCTTGGTTGAGTCAGAACCGACCGAGCTCCCCCTCGATCGTCTCCCGCTTGGTGATTTTGGTTACCTCATCTCCTTTGTGCGCGGTCTTGAGTACGTCCCAAATCTCCTTGGCGCTCTTTAGTCCTTGCACCTTGTTATACTCCTCTCGACTTAGAGAGGCGAGGAGTATAGTGGTGGCTTGGGAGTTGAAGTGTCAGATTTGGGTGACCTCATCCGAATCATAGTCTTCATCCCCTGGTGATGGTACCTGTACTCCAATCTCAACAACATCCCAAATGCTAGTGTGGAGTGATGTTAGGTGATGCCTCATTTTATCACTCCACATAGTATAATCTTCACCATCAAACATAGGAGGTTTGCCTAATGGGACGGAAAGTAAAGGAGTACGTTTGGAAATGCGAGGGTAACGAAGGGGAATCTTACTAAACTTCTTGCGCTCATGGCGCTTAAAAGTTACGGACGGCGTGTCGGAACCGAAGGTGGATGGCGACGAAGAGTTGGTCTCGTAGTAGACCACCTTCCTCATCTTCTTTTTCTTGTCACCGCTCCGACCCGACTTGTTGTGTAAAGGGGATCCCTTCACCTTGTTGGCGGACTCCCCGGATGGAGCCTTCCCATGGCTTGTAGCGGGCTTCTCGTCGGTCCCGGTTTCCCTCTTGGCGGATGCTCCCGACATCACTTCGAGCGGTTAGGCTCTAATGAAGCACCGGGCTTTGATACCAATTGAAAGTCGCCTAGAGGGGGGGTGAATAGGGCGAATCTGAAATTTATAAACTTAAGCACAACTACAAGTCGGGTTAGCGTTAGAAATCTAAACAAGTCCGAAAGAGAGGGCGCAAAACAAATCGTAAGCAAATAAAGAGCGAGACACGATGATTTGTTTTACCGAGGTTCGGTTCTTGCAAACCTACTCCTCGTTGAGGTGGTCACGAAGACCGGGTCTCTTTCAACCCTTTCCCTCTCTCAAACGGTCACTTAGACCGAGTGAGCTTCTCTTCTCAATCAAACGGGACACAAAGTCCCCGCAAGGACCACCACACAATTGGTGTCTCTTGCCTCGGTTACAATTGAGTTTGTCACAAGAAGAATGAGAAAGAAAAGAAGCAATCCAAGCGCAAGAGCTCAAATGAACACAAATATCACTCTCTCACTATCCACTATTGATTGGAATTGTATTTAGACTTGGGAGGGGATTTGATCTCTTTGGAGTGTCTAGAATTGAATGATATAGCTCTTGTAATGTGTTGAAGATGGAAAACTTGGATGCCATTGAATGTGGGTGGATGGGGTATTTATAGCCCCAACCACCAAAATATGGTCGTTGGTAGACTGCTGTCGCATGGCGCACCGGACAGTCCGGTGTGCCACCGGACACTGTCCGGTGCGCCAGTCAGCCAGCCGTTGGGGTTCGACCGTTGGAGCTCTGACTTGTGGGGCCTCTGGGCTGTCCGGTGGTGCACCGGACAGGTCCTGTAGACTGTCCGGTGCGCCAACTGCGCGTGTTCTGACTCTGGCGCGCACTGTAGCGCATTGAATGCGGTTGCAGTCGACCGTTGCGCGCGAAGTAGCCGTTGCTCCGCTGGCACACCGGACAGTCCGGTGAATTATAGCGGAGCGCCCTCTGAATTTCCCGAAGGTAGCGAGTTCAGCTTCAAGTGCCCTGGTGCACCGGACACTGTCCGGTGGCACACCGGACAGTCCGATGCGCCAGACCAGGGTGCCTTTGGGTTGTCTTTTGCTCTCTTTGTTTGAACCCTTTCTTGGTCTTTTTATTGGCCTATTGTGAACCTTTGGCACCTGTAAAACTTATAGACTAGAGCAAACTAGTTAGTCCAATTATTTGTGTTGGGCAATTCAACCACCAAAATCAATTAGGAAAAAGGTGTAAGCCTAATTCCCTTTCAGTCAACATGAGGCAATATAATTTCTTTAAGAACTTGCATATACATGAAAAACAACAATCTCAAACTGTAGCTATGAACAAAATTCGATGAACAGTAAAAAAGAAGTGAAAATTATTATATCAATCATAGAGGTTACAAAGCATGAGATTAATAGGTATACCTATATAATTGTACCATGAGTCATGTATGCATAATTTTCAGAGTGCAATAATGAAAGCACATCTTTCAGCATTCCCAGCTGATCTTGGTATGGACATTGTAATCTGCACTACAGAGAGAAAAGGAGCACCAATTAGACTTTGCAACTGGAGCTCCACAAGAAAAGGCCAAATAACATGTAAAAATGATGCAGCTAACACGTGCTGGCACCAAGAAAGTACTATTATCAGTATTGGCGGGAACACACAAATATTCATCGAAAAATATAACGTGTGGATTATTCAAACATAGGAAACATATGTGCTATTTGCATGGACTTACCAATTGTTAGCAGTTGAGGACATCTTTATACACAATAATCTTGGTGCTCTTCCATGTGGGATCTAATTCCTTCTTTGGCCTAGCCAAAATTCTAGTTGTTTGTCTTGACACACCCCTCGACAATGCCACATAAAGTTGTCCATGCGAGAACACAGGCTCTGGCAGGTAGATGCCAACATTTGGGATGGTTTGCCCCTGTGCTTTATTTATGGTCGTAGCAAAACTCAAGCGGATAGGGAATTGTTTCCTCTTCAACTTAAACAGAAGAGAAATATCATCTGATGGACACATTGCAATCCAAGGAATGAACACCCTTGTACCTGCATTGTGACCACCAACAATTTCAGCATCAATTGCATTGTCTTGCAATGCTCTAATCATGAGTCTTGTTCCATTGCACAAGCCATTATTAGGATCAAGATTGCGGAGAAGAATCACTGGACTATTGATTTTTACTTTGAGCACATGTGGGGGCAAACCATTTGGAGTCATGGAGTTCAAAAACTCAATAGGATAGTTATTTCTAGAATCATCATCGACATTGTCAAAGCTATGATAAACTTTTCCATTGCCCGGAAATTTATCAATCATCTTTGCATTGAGTTGGTCCACATGCTGATTTTTGGTTGAAAGGATGGCACACGTGCTCATATAAGCTATTGATCTTGCATTTTCCTCAAGTGATGGGAATATATCTACAATGAGCTTGTTTATTGAATCTTCAGTGTATGTATAGCCAATCACAATTTCTTCTGGAAGACGCACATAATCAGATCCAATAGTGAGAGCACCTAGAGGGGGGGTGAATAGGTGATCCTGTAAAAGCTTGAAACTTAAAGCCACAAACTTGATTAAGTGTTAGCACAATGAAATCAAGTGGCTAAGAAAAGCTCTTGTGAACCACAATTGACACAGTGAGAGCAAGCACAAGAGACACAAGGATTTATCCTGTGGTTCGGCCAAGTACAATACTTGCCTAGTCCACGTTGTGGCGTCCCAATGGACGAGAGTTGCACTCAACTCCTTTCAAGTGATCCAATGATCAACTTGAATACCACGGTGTTCTTTTTTTCTTTACTCTTTCTCGTTTGCGAGGAATCTCCACAACTTAGATCCTCTCGCCCTTACAATGAGTTGATCACAAAGAAGCACAGATGTAAGAGTGGGAAGAGCAACACACACAAGCCTCAAAGCACGAGCACAAACACGCACACAAGTCACAACTTGAGCTCTAAGATGAGAGCACCTAGAGGGGGTGAATAGGTGATCCTGTAGAAACTTGAAACTTAATGCCACAAAACTTGATTAGAAGTTAGCACAATAAAACCAAGTGGCTAGAGAGGAGTTCTTGCAAAACACAATAACCACAAAGAGATCAACACAGAGAGGCATAGTGGTTTATCCCATGGTTCGGCCAAGTCCAACACTTGCCTACTCCACGTTGTGGCGTCCCAATTGATGAGGGTTGCACTCAACCCCTCTCAAGCGGTCCAAAGACCCACTTGAATACCACTGTGTTTTGCTTTGTTTCACTATATCCCGCTTGCGAGGAATCTCCACAACTTGGAGCCTCTCGCCCTTACAATTTGATTAACACAAAGAATCACGGAAGTAAGGATGGGATGAGCAACACACACAAGACACAAAATCAGAGCAACAATATGCACACAAGTCACAACTTGAGCTCTCAACACAACTCAAAGAGTTCTCTACTCAAATGGAGCTCTAGTTGCTATCACAAAGAATCGAATGCGCAGAAATGAGGTCTTGGTGCTTAGGAATGCTCAAGGGATGCTTGATATTCTCCTCCATGCGCCTAGGGGTCCCTTTTATAGCCCCAAGGCATCTAGGAGCCGTTGAGAGCATTCCAGGAAGGCAATTCTTGCCTTCTGTCGGCTCGCGCACCAGACAGTCTGGTGCGGATTTCTTTCCTATTCTAGCGCAGCCGACCGTTGGCGGTATGGAGCCATTAGCGCACCGGACACTGTCCGGTGCACACCAGACAGTCCGATGCCCCTTTCAGACCGTTGGCCCGGCCACGCGTCACACGCGGATTGCGCGGCCGACCGTTGGCGCGCCCGACTGTTGGCTCACCGGACAGTCCGGTGAATTATAGCCGTACGTTGTTGACTTGGTTCCCGAGAGCAGCGACTTCGCCGCAGCCGACTCACCGGACACTGTCCGGTGCACCACCGGACAGTCCGGTGATTTATAGCCGTACGCCGCCGTCGAGACCCGAGAGCAGTCAGTTGATCAGACGCCAGCCTGGCGCACCGGACACTGTCCGGTGCACCCAGACCGAGCAGAGTCTTGGCTGCTCGAGCTAAGACTTATCCAAATGTATTTTCTATGATTCTAGCACTTAGACAAATATGTTAGTACACAAAAACCAAAGTACTAAGTCTAGAATCATACCTTTGTATTGATTTGCACTTTGTCCACCATTTGGCATAGTTTAACACTTAAGCACTTGTGTTGGACACTAAATCACCAAAATACTTAGAAATGGCCCAAGGGCACATTTCCCTTTCAATCTCCCCCTTTTTGGTGATTTATGCCAACACAACATAAAGCAACTAAAAGAAGTGCAATATCAATGCAATTTCGAACAAGAAATGATTTCGATTCAAATTTGGCATATTTGGATCATTCTTTGCCACCACTTGGTTTGTTTTTGCAAATCAAACTCAATTTCCTATCTCTAAGTCAAATTCACTTGCAGAGACATAAAGAGAGGTATTCCAAGAGAAATTGATCAAAGATTCAAAAACTCCCCCTTTTTCCCATAATCAAGCATTCTCCCCACAAGAGACAGACTTTTAGCACTAAGAGACAATAAGAGTATTTTGCCAAAACAAAACTCTACTCTACTATTTTTCAAAATTCTCAAGTGGTAGCTGATCCATTTCTTGCTTTGGCCTTATTTTCTCCCCCTTTGGCATCAAGCACCAAAACGGGATCAATCTTGGCCCTTGAACCCCATTGCCTCACCAAAATCTTCAACTAAGAGTAAAAAGGCAATAAGAATATGAAGACGAACTTGGAGTGAGTTACCCTCTCATCGGAGTGCAGTGGAAGTCTTGCATGGTCCAAGTTCACCTTTCCCTTTCAATCTACCTTTGAGACTAAATCAAGTAAACTCAAGCACACGGTTAGTCTCAAAGGGTCAAGTTGTAGCATGCCTCCCCCTAAATAAGTGCATCACTTGCAATTGGACTTGTGAGGTCCGGGGATCATGAGTACAACTTGAGTACCATAAATAAACAACAAATTGCATAAGGAACATGATCAAAGGCATAAACACATGTATGCTACAAATCAATCCAAGTTTTGCGAATCTAAGACATTTAGCTCACTACGCAGCCTGCAAAAGGTCTTCTCATCTAGAGGCTTGGTAAAGATATCGGCTAGCTGATTCTCGGTGCTAATATAAAACACTTCGATATCTCCCTTTTGCTGGTGGTCTCTCAAAAAGTGATGCCGGATGTCAATGTGCTTTGTGCGGCTGTGTTCAACAGGATTATCCGCCATGCGGATAGCACTCTCATTATCACATAGGAGTGGGACTTTGCTCAGATTGTAGCCAAAGTCCCGGAGGGTTTGCCTCATCCAAAGTAGTTGAGCGCAACACTGTCTTGCGGCAACATACTCGGCCTCAACGGTGGATAGGGCAACGGAAGTTTGTATCTTAGAACTCCAGGACACCAGGGACCTTCCTAAGAATTGGCACGTCCCTGATGTACTCTTCCTATCAACCTTGCATCCAGCATAATCGAAGTCTGAATATCCAATTAAGTCAAAGGTAGACCCCTTTGGATACCAGATCCCGAAGCAAGGCGTAGCAACTAAATATCTAAGAATTCGCTTCACAGCCACTAAGTGACACTCCCTTGGATCGGATTGAAATCTAGCACACATGCATACACTAAGCATAATATCCGGTCTACTAGCACATAAATAAAGCAAGGAACCTATCATGGACCGGTATGCTTTTTGATCAACGGACTTACCTCCTTTGTTGAGGTCGACGTGTCCGTCAGTTCCCATTGGAGTCTTTGCGGGCTTGGCGTCCTTCATCCCAAACCGCTTGAGCAAGTCTTGCGTGTACTTCGTTTGGGAGATGAAAGTGTCGTCCTTGAGTTGCTTCACTTGGAACCCAAGGAAGTAGTTCAACTCGCCCATCATTGACATCTCAAACTTTTGAGTCATCACCCTGCTAAACTCTTCACAAGACTGTTGGTTAGTAGAACCAAATATTATGTCATCGACATAAATTTGGCACACAAATAAGTCACCATCACATGTCTTAGTGAAAAGAGTTGGATCGGTTTTCCCAACCTTGAAAGCATTACCAATTAAAAAGTCTCTAAGGCATTCATACCAAGCTCTTGGGGATTGCTTAAGTCCATAGAGCGCCTTAGAGAGCTTACACGCGTGGTCGGGGTACTGTTCATCCTCAAAGCCAGGGGGTTGCTCCACGTACACCTCCTCCTTGATTGGCCCATTGAGGAAAGCGCTCTTAACATCCATTTGGTACAACCTGAAAGAATGGTGAGCGGCATAGGCTAACAAAATACGAATCGACTCTAGCCTAGCTACAGGAGCAAAAGTCTCCTCAAAGTCCAACCCCGCGACTTGGGCATAACCTTTTGCCACAAGTCGAGCCTTGTTCCTCGTCACCACCTCGTGCTCGTCCTGTTTGTTGCAGAACACCCACTTGGTTCCCACAACATTTTGCTTGGGACGCGGCACCAGTGTCCAAACTTCATTACGCTTGAAGTTGTTGAGCTCTTCCTGCATGGCCAACACCCAGTCCGGATCTAGCAAGGCCTCTTCTACCCTGAAAGGCTCAATAGAAGAGACAAAAGAGTAATGCTCATAGAAATTAACTAATCTAGAGCGAGTGGTTACTCCCTTGCTAATGTCACCCAAAATCTGGTCGACGGGATGGTTCCTTTGAATCATCGCTCGAACTTGAGTTGGAGGGGCCTGTGGTGCTTCTTCAACTTGGGCATCCTGTGCTCCCCCTTGATCACACGTATCTTCTTGAGGAACATGTTCATCATCTTGAGTTGGGGGTTGCACTATTGTTGAGGAAGAAGGCTGATCTTGTTCCTTGTGTTCCTGCGGTCGCACGTCTCCAATCGCCATGGTACGAATCGCGTCCGTTGGAACATCTTCCTCATCTACATCATCAAGCTCAACTTGCCCTCTTGGAGAGCCATTAGTCTCATCAAATACAACGTCGCTAGAGACTTCAACCAAACCCGATGATTTGTTGAAGACTCTATACGCCTTTGTATTTGAGTCATAACCTAACAAAAACCCTTCTATAGCTTTGGGAGCAAATTTGGAATTCCTACCCTTCTTTACTAGAATGTAGCATTTACTCCCAAAAACTCGGAAATACGAAAGATTGGGTTTGTTACCGGTTAGCAGCTCGTATGACGTCTTCTTGAGGAGACGATGAAGGTAGACCCGGTTTATGGCGTGGCAAGCTGTGTTCACAGCTTCCGACCAAAACCGCTCAGACGTCTTGAATTCTCCAAGCATTGTCCTCACCATGTCGATGAGCGTCCTGTTCTTCCTCTCTACCACACCATTTTGCTGTGGTGTGTAGGGAGCGGAGAACTCGTGCTTGATTCCTTCCTCCTCAAGGTACTCCTCCACTTGAAGGTTTTTGAACTCGGACCCGTTGTCGCTCCTTATCTTCTTCACCTTGAGCTCAAACTCATTTTGAGCTCTCCTTAGGAAGCGCTTGAGGGTCCCTTGGGTTTCAGATTTGTCCTGCAAAGAGAATACCCAAGTGAAGCGGGAAAATCATCAACAATTACTAAACCATACTTACTTCCCCCAATGCTGAGGTAGGCGACGGGTCCGAAGAGGTCCATATGCAGCAGCTCCAGGGGTCTTGATGTAGTCATCACGTTCTTGATGTGATGAGCACTTCCCACTTGTTTACCTGCTTGGCAAGCTGCACAAGGTCTATCTTTTTCGAAATGCACATATGTTAGTCCTAACACATGTTCTCCCTTTAGAAGTTTGTGAAGATTCTTCATCCCCACATGTGCTAGACGGCGATGCCACAGCCAGCCCATGCTAGTCTTAGCAATTAAGCATGCATCTAGACCGGCCTCCTCCTTTGCAAAATCAACTAAATAGAGTTTGTCGTCTAGTACACCCTTAAAAGCTAATGAACTGTCACTCCTTCTAAAGACAGACACATCTACATTTGTGAATAAGCAATTATATCTCATATTACATAATTGACTAACCGACAAAAGATTATAACCTAGCGACTCTACTAAAAATACATTGGAGATAAAGTGCTCATTTGAGATGGCAATCTTGCCTAAGCCTTTAACCTTGCCTTGATTCCCATCACTGAATATGATTGAATCTTGGGAATCTTTATTCTTGACGTAGGAGGTGAACATCTTCTTCTCCCCTGTCATGTGGTTTGTGCATCCGCTGTCGATAATCCAGCTTGATCCCCCGGATGCATAAACCTGCATGGCAAATTAGGCTTGGGTCTTAGGTACCCAACTCTTGTTGGGTCCTACAAGGTTAGTGACAATAGTCTTAGGAACCCAAATGCAAGTTTTGTCTCCCTTGCACTTTGCCCCTAATTTCCTAGCAACCACTTTCTTATCCTTTCTACAAATAGCAAAGGAAGCATTGCAAGCATGGTAAATTGTAGAATGTTCATTACTTACTTTCCTAGGTACATGAACAACATTTCTTCTAGGCATATGAACAACATTTTTCCTAGCAAAATTTCTATCATGCATAATAGAAGAACTTGAAGCAATCATGGCATGAGAATCAAAAGCATCATAACTTCTATGAACATTCCTAGAATATCTCCTGTCGTGGTACATGAAAGCATGGTTCTTTTGAGCACTATTAGCCATAGGGGCCTTCCCTTTCTCCTTGGCGGAGACGGGAGCCTTATGACTTGTTAAGTTCTTGGCTTCCCTCTTAAAGCCAAGTCCATCCTTAATTGAGGGGTGTCTACCAATCGTGTAGGCATCCCTTGCAAATTTTAGTTTATCAAATTCACTTTTGCTAGTCTTAAGTTGAGCATTAAGACTAGCCACTTCATCCTTTAATTTAGAAATGGAGACTAGGTGTTCACTACAAGCATCAACATGAAAATCTTTACACCTATTGCAAATCTCAACATGTTCTACACAAGAGGTTGATTTATTAGCTATTTCTAGTTTAGCATTCAAGTCATCATTGATACTCTTTAAGCTAGAAATAGATTCATGGCATGTAGACAATTCACATGAAAGCATTTCATTTCTTTTAACTTCTAACGCAAGAGAATTTTGTGCATTTACAAATTTATCATGCTCTTCATATAAAAGATCTTCTTGCTTTTCTAGAAGTCTATTTTTCTCATTCAAAGCATCAATTAATTCATTGATCTTATCAATTTTAGTTCTATCTAATCCTTTGAATAAACTAGCATAGTCTACTTCATCCTCGTTAGATTCGTCATCACTTGAAGAGGCATATGTAGTAGCATTTCGAGTACTTACCTTCTTCTCCTTTGCCATGAGGCAGGTGTGATGCTCGTTGGGGAAGAGAGACGATTTGTTGAAGGCGGTAGCGGTGAGTCCTTCGTCGTCGGAGTCGGACGAAGAGCAATCCGAATCCCACTCCTTTCCAAGGTGTGCCTCGCCTTTAGCCTTCTTGTAAACCTTCTTGTTCTCTCTTTTCCCATTCTTTCCTTGTTCCTGGTCACTATCATTATCGGGACAGTTAGCAATAAAGTGACCAATCTTACCACACTTGAAGCAGGAGCGCTTTCTCTTCGTCTTGCTCTTTTTGGGATGCTCCTTGCGACCCTTTAGCGCCGTCTTGAAGCGCTTGATGATGAGGGCCATTTCTTCCTCATTGAGCCCCGCCGCCTCAACTTGTGCCACCTTGCTAGGTAGCGCCTCCTTGCTATTTGTTGCCTTGAGAGCAATGGCTTTAGGCTCATGAATTGGACCATTCAGTGCCTCATCGACGTATCTTGCCTCCTTGATCATCATCCGCCCGCTTACGAACTTTCCAAGTATTTCTTCGGGCGACATCTTGGTGTACCTAGGATTTTCACGAATATTGTTTACAAGATGTGGATCAAGGACAGTGAAAGACCTTAGCATTAGGCAGACGGCGTCGTGGTCCATCCATCGCGTGCTTCCATAGCTCCTTATTTTGTTGACGAGGGTCTTGAGCCTGTTGTATGTTTGGGTTGGCTCCTCCCCCCTGATCATTGTGAACCTTCCTAGTTCGCCTTCCACCAACTCCATCTTGGTGAGCATGGTGACGTCGTTCCCCTCATGTGAGATCTTGAGGGTGTCCCAAATCTGCTTGGCGTTGTCCAAGCCGCTTACCTTATGGTACTCATCCCTGCATAATGAGGCTAACAACACAGTAGTAGCTTGTGCATTTTTATGAATTTGTTCATTGATGAACATGGGACTATCCGTACTATCAAAGTGTATTCCATTTTCTACTATCTCCCATATACTTGGATGGAGAGAGAACAGGTGGCTACGCATTTTGTGACTCCAAAATCTGTAGTCCTCTCCATCAAAGTGAGGGGGTTTTCCGAGGGGAATGGAAAGCAAATGAGCATTGGAATTTTGCAGAATACGAGAATAATCAAAGGAAAAGTTTGAATTAACCGTCTTCTTTTTCTCGTAGTCGTTGTCGTCGTCGTCCTTTTGGGAAGAAGAAGACTCGTCGCTGTCGTCGTAGTAGACGATCTTCCTGATACGCCTTTTCTTCTTCCCGTCCTTCTTCTTTTGACTTGAGCCCGAGCCAATGGGCTTGTCGTCTTTCGGCTCATTGATGAAGGACTCCTTCTCCTTGTCGTTGATCACTATTCCCTTTCCCTTAGGATCCATCCCTTCGGGCGATTAGTCCCTTTCTTGAAGAGAACGACTCTGATAACAATTGAGAGCACCTAGAGGGGGGGTGAATAGGTGATCCTGTAGAAACTTGAAACTTAATGCCACAAAACTTGATTAGAAGTTAGCACAATAAAGCCAAGTGGCTAGAGAGGAGTTCTTGAAAAACACAATAACCACAAAGAGATCAACACAGAGAGGCACAGTGGTTTATCCCGTGGTTCGGCCAAGTCCAACACTTGCCTACTCCACGTTGCGGCGTCCCAATGGACAAGGGTTGCACTCAACCCCTCTCAAGCGGTCCAAAGACCCACTTGAATACCATGGTGTTTTGCTTTGTTTCACTATATCCCGCTTGCGAGAAATCTCCACAACTTGGAGACTCTCACCCTTACAATTTGATTAACACAGAATCACGGAAGTAAGGATGGGATGAGCAACACACACAAGACATAAAATCAGAGCAACAATACGCACACAAGTCACAACTTGAGCTCTCAACACAACTCAAAGAGTTCTCTACTCAAATGGAGCTCTAGTTGCTATCACAAAGAATCGAATGCGCGGAAATGAGGTCTTGGTGCTTAGGAATGCTCAAGGGATGCTTGATATTCTCCTCCATGCGCCTAGGGGTCCCTTTTATAGCCCCAAGGCAGCTAGGAGCCGTTGAGAGCATTCCAGGAAGGCAATTCTTGTCTTCTGTTGACTGGCGCACCGGACAGTCCGGTGCACCACCGGACACTGTCTGATGCGGATTTCTTTCCTATTCTGGCGCACCCGACCGTTGGCGGTATGGAGCCGTTGGCGCACTGGACACTGTCCGGTGCACACCGGACAGTCTGGTGCCCCTTTCAGACCATTGGCCCGGCCACGCGTCACGCGCAAATTGCGCGGCCGACCGTTGGCTCACCGGACAGTCCGGTGACTCACCGGACAGTCCGGTGAATTATAGTCGTACGCTGTTGACTTGGTTCCCGAGAGCGGCGACTTCGCCGCAGCCGACTCATCGGACACTGTCCGGTGCACCACCAGACAGTCCGGTGATTTATAGCCGTACGCCGCCGTCGAGACCCGAGAGCAGTCAGTTGATCAGACGCCAGCCTGGCGCACTGGACACTGTCCGGTGCACCACCGGACAGTCCGGTGCACCCAGACCGAGCAGAGTCTTGGCTGCTCGAGCCAAGACTTATCCAAATGTATTTTCTCTGATTCTAGCACTTAGACAAATATGTTAGTACACAAAAACCAAAGTACTAAGTCTAGAATCATACCTTTGTATTGATTTGCACTTTGTCCACCATTTGGCATAGTTTAACACTTAAGCACTTGTGTTGGACACTAAATCACCAAAATACTTAGAAATGGCCCAAGGGCACATTTCCCTTTCATAAGATCACACACGGAGTTCTCAACTCAAGAGGAGCTCAAATTGCTATCACAACGAATCAAATGCGCTAGAGAGATGTCTTGGTGCTAAGAGATTATCAAAGAATGCTTGGTGTACTCCTTTATTTGCCTAGGGGTCCCTTTTATAGCCCCAAGGCAGCTAGGAGCCGTTGAGAGCAATCCAGGAAGGCAACTCTTGCCTTCTGTCGACTGGTGCACCGGACAGTCCGGTGCACCACCGGACACTGTCCGGTGTAGATTTCTTTCCTATTCTGGCACAGCCAACCGTTGAAGAATTGGAGCCGTTGGCGCACCGGACACTGTCCGGTGCACACCGGACAGTCCGGTGCCCCCATCAGACCATTGGCCTGGCCACACGTCACGCGCGGATTGCACGACCGA
Organism: Zea mays; assembly: GCF_902167145.1. NCBI lineage: Eukaryota > Viridiplantae > Streptophyta > Magnoliopsida > Poales > Poaceae > Zea > Zea mays. Next base: position 271,630,297 of record NC_050096.1, on the reverse strand, counting down.
CCCTTGGCACAGTCGACCGTTGGCTCACCGGACAGTCCGGTGCACCACCGGACAGTCCGATGAATTATAGTCGTACGTCGTCGTCGAGTTCCCGAGAGCGGCCAGTTGACCAGCGCCAGCCTGGCGCACCGGACACTATCCGTTGCACCACCGAACACTGTCCGGTGCACCACCGGACAGTCCGGTGCACCTAGACTGAGCAGAGTCTTGGCTGCTCGAGCCAAGTCTTTTCCATTTGTCTTTTTCTCTGATTCTAGCACTTAGACAAATATGTTAGTACACAAAAACCAATGTACTAAGTCTAGAATCATACCTTTGTATTGATTTGCACTTTGTCCACCATTTAGCATAGATTAACACATAACCATTTGTGTTGGACACTTAATCACCAAAATACTTAGGAATGGCCCAAGGGCACATTTCCCTTTCAATCTCCCCTTTTTTGGTGATTTATGCCAACACAACAAAAAGCAACATATAGAAGTGCAACATCAATGCAAATGAGAACAAGAATTTGTTTTGATTCAAATTTGGCATATTTGGATCATTCTTTGCCACCACTTGGTTTGTTTTTGCAAATCAAACTCAATTTCCTATCTCTAAGTCAAATTTACTTGTTGAGGCATAGAGAAAGGTATTCCAAGAGAAATTGATCAAAGATTCAAAAAGTCCCCCTATTTCCCATAATTAAACATTCTCCCCACAAGAGATCAACTTTTGACAAAAAGAGACACTTAGAGTATTTTGACAAAACAAAAGTTCTAACTCTACTTTTTCAAAATTCTCAAGTGGTAGCTGATCCATTACTTGCTTTGGCCCTTAATTTCTCCCCCTTTAGCATCAAGCACCAAAACGGGATCATTTTGGCCCTCTAACCTCATTGCCTCACCAAAATTGTCAATTAAGAGCAAAAAGGCAATAAGAGCAAAGAGATGAACTTGGAGTTAATTACCCTCTCATCGGAGTGCAGTGGAAGTCTTTCATGGTCCAAGTCCACCTTTTGAGAGCACCTAGAGGGGGGGGTGAATAGGTGATCCTGTAAAAGTTCAAAACTTAAGCCACAAAAACTTGTTAAGGGTTAGCACAAGTATGGCCAAGTGGCTAGAGAGAACTCAAAACACGATAACCACAAGAAAGCAATCACAGAGTTGACACGGTGGTTATCCCGTGGTTCGGCCAAGTACAAAACTTGCCTACTCCACGTTGTGGCGTCCCAACAGACGAGAGTTGCACTCAACTCCTCTCAAGTGATCCAATGATCAACTTGAATACCACGGTGTTTTTCTTTCTTTTGATCTTTTCCCGTTTGCGAGGAATCTCCACAACTTGGAGTCTCTCGCCCTTACAATTGAGTTCACAAAGAAATACGGAGTAAGGTGGGAATGAGCAACGCACACAAGACTCGAAAATCAGAGCAACAACACGCACACAAGTCGCAACAAGAGCTCGCAACGCAACACAAAGAGTTCACAACTCCACAAGAGCTCTATATGCTATCACAATGAAACGAATGCGTGAGATTGATGTCTTGGTGCTTAGAAGAGTTGTAGGAATGCTTTGTGTACTCCTCCATGCGCCTAGGGGTCCCTTTTATAGCCCCAAGGCAGCTAGGAGCCGTTGAGAGCACATCTGGAAGGCTATCCTTGCCTTCTGTCGTCGGGCGCACCGGACAGTCCGGTGCACACCGGACACTGTCCGGTGCCCGATTTATTTCCTTAAATGGCGAAGCCAACCGTTGCCGACCGTTGCAGATCTGGCGCACCGGACAGTCCGGTGCACACCGGACAGTCCGGTGCTTCCTTCCGGCCGTTGGCTCGGCCACGTGTCGCGCGCCGATCGCGCGGCCGACCGTTGGCCCGGCCGACCGTTGGCTCACCGGACAGTCCGGTGCACACCGGACAGTCCGGTGAATTTTAGCCGAAGTCGCCGGAGAAAAACCCGAGAGCGGCCTCTTCGGCCGAGGCAACCTGGCGCACCGGACACTGTCCGGTGCCCCACCGGACACTGTCCGGTGCACCACCGGACAGTCCGGTGCCCCAGACCGAAACAGCCCCTTGGCTGCACACAGCCAAGTCTTCTCTTCTCTTCTTCTTTCTGTTTCTAACACTTAGACAAATATATTAGTACACAAAACCAATGTACTAAGACTTAGAAACATACCTTTACTTGTGATTTGCACTTTGTTCATCCATGAGCATATTTTCACATTTAAGCACTTGTGTTTGCATTCAATCACCAAAATACTTAGAAATGGCCCAAGGGCACATTTCCCTTTCAATCTCCCCCTTTTTGGTGATTTATGCCAACACAACATAAAGCAAGTGGAACAAGTGCAAAATCACTTCAAATAAAAACTCAAATTGGTTTTGATTCAATTTTGGCATATATGGATCATCCTTTGCCACCACTTGGTTTGTTTTTGCAAATCAAACTCAAATCTCTATCTCTAAGTCAAACACACATGATGAAGTATAAAGAGAGTCATTCCAAAAGAGATTGATCAAAGATTTCAAAAACTCCCCCTATTTCCCATAATCAACACTTCTCCCCACAAGAAGCCAACTTTTGACAAGAGACGCAATCCAACTTTTGACAAGAGACGCAATAAAAGAGTTTTGCTAAAACAAAAAGCTCTATTCTACTGTTTTCAAAATCTCTCAAGTGGTAGCTGATCCATTTATCGCTTTGGCCTTTATTTTCTCCCCCTTTGGCATCAAGCACCAAAACGGGATCAATCTTGGCCCTTTTTAACCCCATTGCCTCACCAAAGTCTTCAATTAAGAGCAAATGGCAATAAGATTTCATGAGATGAACTTGGAATTAGTTACCCTCTCATCGGAGTGCAGTGGAAGTCTTTCATGGTCCAAGTCCACCTTTTCCCTTTCAATCCTCCTTCGAGACTAAATTATCAAACTCAAGCACATGGTTAGTCTCAAAGGGTCAAGTTGTAACACATCTCCCCCTAAACATGTGCATCACTTTGCAACGGACTTGTGAGGTCCAGGGAGTGTTTGTACAACTTGAGCACCATAATAAGCAACAAAATGCAGAATGAACATGATCAAAGGCATAAACACATGTATGCTACAATTCAATCCAAGTTCCGCGAATCTAAGACATTTAGCTCACTACGCAACCTGCAAAAGGTCTTCTCATCTAGAGGCTTAGTGAAGATATCGGCTAGCTGGTTCTCGGTGTTAACATGAAACACTTCGATATCTCCCTTTTGCTGGTGGTCTCTCAAAAAGTGATGCCGGATGTCTATGTGCTTTGTGCGGCTGTGCTCAACAGGATTCTCCGCCATGCGGATAGCACTCTCATTGTCACATAGGAGTGGGACTTTGCTCAGATTGTAGCCAAAGTCCCGGAGGGTTTGCCTCATCCAAAGTAGTTGCGCGCAACACTGTCCTGCGGCAACATACTCGGCCTCAGCGGTGGATAGGGCAACGGATGTTTGTTTCTTAGAGTTCCATGACACCAGGGACCTTCCTAAGAATTGGCACGTCCCCGATGTACTCTTCCTATCGACCTTACATCCAGCATAGTCGGAGTCTGAGTATCCAACTAAGTCAAAGGTAGACCCCTTTGGATACCAGAGCCCGAAACAAGGCGTAGCAACTAAATATCTAAGAATTCGCTTCACCGCCACTAAGTGACATTCCTTAGGATCGGATTGAAATCTAGCACACATGCATACGCTAAGCATAATATCCGGTCTACTAGCACATAAGTAAAGCAAAGAACCTATCATTGACCGGTATGCTTTTTGATCAACGGACTTACCTCCTTTGTTGAGGTCGGTGTGTCCGTCGGTCCCCATCGGAGTCTTCGCGGGCTTGGCGTCCTTCATCCCAAACCGCTTTAGCAGATCTTGCGTGTACTTCGTTTGGGAGATGAAGGTGCCGTCCTTGAGTTGCTTCACTTGGAACCCAAGGAAGTAGTTCAACTCGCCCATCATCGACATCTCGAATTTCTGCGTCATCACCCTGCTAAACTCTTCACAAGACTTTTGGTTAGTAGAACCAAATATTATGTCATCGACATAAATTTGGCACACAAACAAATCACCATCACATGTCTTTGTAAAAAGAGTTGGATCGGCCTTCCCAACCTTGAAAGCATTAGCAATTAGAAAGTCTCTAAGGCATTCATACCATGCTCTTGGGGCTTGCTTAAGTCCATAGAGCGCCTTAGAGAGCTTACACACATGGTCGGGGTACCGTTCATCCTCGAAGCCAGGGGGTTGCTCCACGTACACTTCCTCCTTGATTGGCCCGTTGAGGAAAGCGCTCTTCACATTCATTTGGTACAACCTGAAAGAATGGTGAGCGGCATATGCTAGCAAGATTCGAATTGACTCTAGCCTAGCCACAGGAGCAAAGGTCTCCTCGAAATCCAAACCTGCGACTTGGGCATAACCTTTTGCCACAAGTCGAGCCTTGTTCCTCGTCACCACCCCGTGCTCGTCCTGTTTGTTGCGGAACACCCACTTGGTTCCCACAACATTTTGCTTCGGACGAGGCACCAGTGTCCAAACTTCATTGCGCTTGAAGTTGTTTAACTCCTCTTGCATGGCCAACACCCAGTCCGGATCTAGCAAGGCCTCTTCTACCCTGAAAGGCTCAATAGAAGAGACAAAGGAGTAATGCTCACAAAAATTAACTAATCGAGATCGAGTAGTTACTCCCTTGCTAATGTCACCCAGAATTTGGTCGACGGGATGATCCCTTTGAATCATCGCTCGAACTTGGGTTGGAGGTGCCGGTTGCGCTTCTTCCTCCATCACGTTATCATCTTGTGCTCCCCCTTGATCACATGCCTCCTGTTGATGAACCTGTTCATCGTCTTGAGTTGGGGGTAGCACCATGGTCGAGGAAGAAGGTTGATCTCGTTTATCTTGTTCCTGTGGCCGTACTTCTCCAATCGCCATGGTTCGTATAGCGGCTGCCGGAACATCTTCTTCATCTACATCATCACAATCAACAACTTGCTCTCTTGGAGAGCCATTAGTCTCATCAAATACAACGTCGCTAGAGACTTCAACCAAACCCGATGATTTGTTGAAGACTCTATACGCCTTTGTATTTGAGTCATAACCTAACAAAAACCCTTCTACAGCTTTGGGAGCAAACTTAGAATTTCTACCCTTCTTTACTAGAATGTAGCATTTACTCCCAAATACACGAAAGTACGATACATTGGGTTTGTTACCGGTTAGTAGCTCATACGATGTCTTCTTGAGGAGGCGATGAAGGTAGACCCTGTTGATGGCGTGGCAAGCAGTGTTAACGGCTTCCGTCCAAAAGCACTCGGGGGTCTTGAACTCTCCTAGCATCGTCCTCGCCATATCGATGAGCGTCCTGTTCTTCCTCTCTACCACACCATTTTGTTGTGGTGTGTAGGGAGCGGAGAACTCGTGCTTGATCCCTTCTTCTTCAAGGAACTCCTCCACTTGAAGGTTCTTGAACTCGGATCCGTTGTCGCTCCTTATCTTCTTCACTTTGAGCTCAAACTCATTTTGAGTTCTCCTGAGGAAGCGCTTGAGGGTCCCTTGGGTTTCAGACTTATCCTGCAAAAAGAACACCCAAGTGAAGCGGGAAAAATCATCAACAATAACTAAACCATACTTACTCCCTCCTATGCTCAGATAGGCGACAGGTCCGAAGAGGTCCATATGCAGCAGCTCCAGGGGTCTTGAAGTGGTCATCACGTTCTTGCTGTGATGCGCTCCTCCCACTTGTTTACCTGCTTGACAAGCTGCACAAGGTCTATCTTTTTCGAAATGTACGTTAGTCAAACCTATCACGTGTTCTCCCTTTAGAAGCTTGTGAAGGTTCTTCATCCCCACATGTGCTAAGCGGCGATGCCACAGCCAGCCCATGCTAGTCTTAGCTATTAAGCATGCATCTAGACCGGCCTCTTCTTTTGCAAAATCAACTAAATAAAGTTTGCCGTCTAATACACCCTTAAAAGCTAGTGAACCATCACTTCTTCTAAAGACAGACACATCTACATTTGTAAATAGACAGTTATACCCCATATGACATAATTGACTAACAGATAGCAGATTATATCCAAGAGACTCTACTAAAAACACATTAGATATGGAGTGCTCATTAGAAATTGCAATTTTACCTAAACCTTTTACCTTGCCTTGATTCCCATCACCGAATACAATTGAATCTTGGGAATCTTTATTCTTGACGTAGGAGGTGAACATCTTCTTCTCCCCCGTCATATGGTTTGTGCATCCGCTGTCGATAATCCAGCTTGAACCCCCGGATGCATAAACCTGCAAGGCAAATTTAGGCTTGGGTCTTAGGTACCCAACTCATGTTGGGTCCTACAAGGTTAGCACATATATCCTTAGGGACCCAAATGCAAGTTTTATCACCTTTGCATTTTGCCCCTAACTTCCTAGCAATTACTTTTCTATCCTTTCTACAAATTGCAAATGAAGTATTCAAAGCACAATAAATTGTAGAAGGTTCATTCACTACTTTCCTAGGAGCATGAATAACATTCCTTCTAGACACATGATGAATAGCATTTCTTTTAGGAACAACATTTCTCCTAGTAACATTTCTATCATACACATAAGAGGAACTAGGAGCAAACATGGCATGAGAATCATAAACATATGAATCAAAAGTATCATGACTTACATTTCTAGTTTGTCTTCTATCATGATACAAAAATGCATGGTTCCTTTTAGCACTAGTAGCCATAGGGGCCTTCCCTTTCTCCTTGGCGGGAATGGGATCCTTATGGCTTGTTAAGTTCTTGGCTTCCCTCTTGAAGCCAAGCCCATCCTTAATTGAGGGATGTCTTCCTATTGTATAGGCATCCCTTGCAAATTTTAACTTATCAAATTCACTTTTGCTAGTCTTAAGTTGGACATTAAGACTAGCCACTTCATTATTTAGCTTTGCAATAGAGGCTATGTGTTCACTACAAGCATCAATATCAAATTCTTTACATCTATTGCAAATAGCAACATTTTCTACACACGTTGTTGATTTACTAGCTATTTCTATCTTAACATTCAACTCATCGTTAATGCTCTTTAATTTAGAAATTGTTTCATGGCATGAGGATAATTCACAAGAAAGCATTTCATTTCTTTTAACTTCTAAAGTATAGGATTTTTGTGCCTCAACAAATTTATCATGCTCTTCATACAATAAATCCTCTTGTTTCTCTAAGAGTTTATCCTTCTCATTCAATGCATCAATTAATTCATTAATTTTGCCAATTGTAATTCTATCTAGACCTTTAAATACACTAGAATAGTCTATTTCACCATCGTCACTAGAATCATTATCACTAGAAGAAGCATAAGTAGAGTTTCGAGTACTTACTTTCTTCTCCTTAGCCATGAGACACGTGTGACGCTCGTTGGGGAAGAGGGCCGATTTGTTGAAGGCGGTGGCGGCGAGTCCCTCATTGTCGGAGTCGGAGGAGGAGCAATCCGAATCCCACTCCTTGCCTAGATGCGCCTCGCCCTTGGCTTTCTTGTAGTGCTTCTTCTTCTCCCTTTTGTTCCCCTTTTCCTGGTCACTTTCATTATCAGGACAGTTAGCAATAAAATGACCAAGCTTACCGCATTTGAAGCATGATCGCTTCCCCTTGGTCTTAGTCTTGCTCGGCTGTCCATTGCGACCCTTTAGCACCGTCTTGAATCTCTTGATGATGAGGGCCATTTCTTCATCATTAAGACCGGCTGCCTCAATTTGCGCCACCTTGCTGGGTAGTGCCTCCTTGCTCCTTGTGGCTTTGAGAGCAAAAGGTTGCGGCTCGTTGATCGGTCCATTCAAGGCGTCGTCCACATACCTTGCCTCCTTGATCATCATTCGCCCGCTGACGAATTTTCCTAGGACTTCTTCGGGCGACATTTTGGTGTACCTAGGATTCTCACGAATATTATTCACCAAATGAGAATCAAGAACGGTAAAGGACCTGAGCATTAGTCGGACGACGTCGTGGTCCGTCCATCGCGTGCTTCCGTAGCTCCTTATTTTGTTGATAAGGGTCTTGAGCCGGTTGTATGTCTGAGTTGGCTCCTCGCCCCTTATCATCGCGAATCGTCCAAGCTCGCCTTCCACCAACTCCATTTTGGTGAGCAAGGTAACGTCATTCCCCTCATGAGAAATCTTGAGGGTGTCCCAGATCTGCTTGGCGTTATCCAAGCCGCTCACTTTGTTATATTCATCCCTGCACAATGAAGCTAGAAGAACAGTGGTAGCTTGTGCATTCTTATGGATTTGCTCATTAATGAATGAAGGGCTATCCGAGCTATCAAATTTCATTCCACTTTCCACAATCTCCCAAATGCTTGGATGGAGAGAAAATAGGTGAGTACGCATTATGTGACTCCAAAATCCGTAGTCCTCTCCATCAAAGTGAGGAGGCTTGCCAAGTGGAATGGGGAGCAAATGAGCATTTGAGCTATATGGAATGCGCGAATAATCAAAAGAAAAGTTTGAGTTAACCGTCTTTTGTTTGTCGTGGTCGTCGTCCTTTTGGGAAGAAGAGGACTCATCGCTGTCGTAGTAGACGATCTCCTTGATGCGTCTTGTCTTCTTCTTCTTCCCATCTTTTCGCTTGTGGCCCGAGCCCGAGTCATTGGACTTGTCATCCCTTGGCTCGTTGACGAAGGACTCCTTCTCTTTGTCGTTGATCACAATTCCCTTCCCCTTAGGATCCATCTCTTCGGGCGGTTAGTCCCTTTTTGAAGAGAACGGCTCCGATACCAATTGAGAGCACCTAGAGGGGGGGGTGAATAGGTGATCCTGTAAAAGTTCAAAACTTAAGCCACAAAAACTTGTTAAGGGTTAGCACAAGTATGGCCAAGTGGCTAGAGAGAACTCAAAACACGATAACCACAAGAAAGCAATCACAGAGTTGACACGGTGGTTATCCCGTGGTTCGGCCAAGTACAAAACTTGCCTACTCCACGTTGTGGCGTCCCAACGGACGAGAGTTGCACTCAACTCCTCTCAAGTGATCCAATGATCAACTTGAATACCACGGTGTTTTTCTTTCTTTTGATCTTTTCCCGTTTGCGAGGAATCTCCACAACTTGGAGTCTCTCGCCCTTACAATTGAGTTCACAAAGAAATACGGAGTAAGGTGGGAATGAGCAACGCACACAAGACTCGAAAATCAGAGCAACAACACGCACACAAGTCGCAACAAGAGCTCGCAACGCAACACAAAGAGTTCACAACTCCACAAGAGCTCTATATGCTATCACAATGAAACGAATGCGTGAGATTGATGTCTTGGTGCTTAGAAGAGTTGTAGGAATGCTTTGTGTACTCCTCCATGCGCCTAGGGGTCCCTTTTATAGCCCCAAGGCAGCTAGGAGCCGTTGAGAGCACATCTGGAAGGCTATCCTTGCCTTCTGTCGTCGGGCGCACCGGACAGTCCGGTGCACACCGGACACTGTCCGGTGCCCGATTTATTTCCTTAAATGGCGAAGCCAACCGTTGCCGACCGTTGCAGATCTGGCGCACCGGACAGTCCGGTGCACACCGGACAGTCCGGTGCTTCCTTCCGACCGTTGGCTCGGCCACGTGTCGCGCGCCGATCGCGCGGCCGACCGTTGGCCCGGCCGACCGTTGGCTCACCGGACAGTCCGGTGCACACCGGACAGTCCGGTGAATTTTAGCCGAAGTCGCCGGAGAAAAACCCGAGAGCGGCCTCTTCGGCCGAGGCAACCTGGCGCACCGGACACTGTCTGGTGCCCCACCGGACAGTCCGGTGCCCCAGACCGAAACAGCCCCTTGGCTGCACACAGCCAAGTCTTCTCTTCTCTTCTTCTTTCTGTTTCTAACACTTAGACAAATATATTAGTACACAAAACCAATGTACTAAGACTTAGAAACATACCTTTACTTGTGATTTGCACTTTGTTCATCCATGAGCATATTTTCACATTTAAGCACTTGTGTTTGCATTCAATCACCAAAATACTTAGAAATGGCCCAAGGGCACATTTCCCTTTCACCTTTCCCTTTCAATCCACTTGTGAGACTAAAAACACGTAAACTCAAGTACAAGGTTAGTCTCAAAGTGTCAAGTGGTGGTATGCCTCCCCCTAAATAAGTGCATCACTTGCAAATGGACTTGTGAGGTCCGGGGAGTGCTTGTACAACTTGAGCACCATAAATAAACAACAAAATGCATAAGGAACATGATCAAGGCATAAAACACATGTATGATATAAGTCAATCCAAGTAGATTTGCACTTTGTCCACCATTTGGCATAGATTAACACATAACCATTTGTGTTGGACACTTAATCACCAAAATACTTAGAAATGCCCAAGGGCACATTTCCCTTTCAAATAGTCTCCTCAATTCCGTTACCAATTCTAAGGAGGTATTCTGAAAACCATTTATCAGATTGAGCCCTCATGTTCCTAGTCAAACGTATCTTCCTTATACTATCCCACAAATAAGATCTCTGCAATGTGGCATCCATTATTTGTGCTCTTGTACCACATGTCACTACAGGAATCACCTGGCGAAAATCTCCGCCAAATACTATAACCTTTCCACCAAATGGCAAAGAACATGTCATAATATCTTGTAGGGACCTATCAAGGCACTCAACTGCTTGACGCTTTGTCATCGCAAATTCATCCTAGATAATTAGGGACGCTGTGCGAAGTAACTCCGCAGTGCCACTTTGCTTTGTGAAGTTGCATGTGCTATTGTCAACGAGTTTAATAGGGATTTTGAATCTTGAGTGTGTTGTGCGTCCTCCGGGCAATATGGACGCTGCTATACCCGAAGTTGCAGTAGCAATTGCTATTAATCCCTCTGAACGTACTCTAGCAAGTAGTGCCTTATATAGGAAGGTCTTACCCATTCCTCCTGGACCATCCAGAAAAAACAACTGGTTTTTTTTATTAAGTACATGATCTATGATTTCATCAAATCCTGCACGTTGTCCATTGTTAAGACATGTATATATATCCAAATGTTCTTGATCCACACCAACAGCAAGTTCCTCTCTAAGCTCTCTCATTATATCATTGCAAAATTCACCTAATTATCACAAAGGAATAGGTACTCATAATAAAACTTAATGGTTAATTGAAAAAATTATATGAATATTGATCTATATAGCACATCAAGATGGACTTTGCTAAAGGCACCAAGTTCAGAAATAGTTATTTATGTACCCCTTAATTTGCAATAAGTACAATCATTTGCTTACAATGGAGGAAAGTACCTGAATCATTAATCTCAGGAAGATAATAATATTTGATATCCTTCCCCATCGACCGAACCAACTTCTGAATGTCTTTAAGGACCATTTGTTGTATGCATGTCGATTTAGGATTGTCTCGATTATAATCTTCTGGCATTGAGTCATTGTGTTTGTCCCACAGTCCACGTACATTAGTGGCCTCACAAAATACAAGAATTGTTGCAAATAACCTTTGCAGAGCATGTGGCATTTGAAAGGTTGCAGCCTCACTCAAGCAGTCATCAAGTGACATGTCAGTCTCTATGAGTCCTCTTTTTTGGCATGCTTCTCTGAAAGTTGAGCATGTGATGGCACCCAATGTTCTTAAATCCTCAAATGAGTATGCACCTCTAACATGATTTAGAAGTACTCTCAAGAAATATCTCTCCCCTTCAGCAGGGTGTGCATACACAATTCGACCAATCTGTCCCCTTTGTTTTTGTCTCTGCCAGCGCTTGCTACCATGAATCCACCTGTAGTATTCTGGAAAATCTTTAGACAATAATGTCCTTGCAAAACTATCAGCACGATTCTTAGTGAAGTACTCTATGAGTGTTGTCATAGAAGAAGATGGCTCATTGACAATGTCTTGTAGTTTAGCTGTCTCGTCAATAATAACAGACTGCATACCTGGTAAATGGCATTGGAGTTGCAAAACAGATGGATTGACACCAAACAATGGAAAACCAAGAATCCTATGTACAGCTTCAGGTGGGGATATGTATCTGGCATCCATGTACTGCCGAATCTCATTGATTACTCCATCTTCCTTATGAGCAGGGTAAACTGAGAATGATGCACGATCGTGGCCTTTGTAAACATATTTGCACATGTACTTAATGGCTTTGATGCTTGAGCAAGCTTCAACATTTATGTGGCAGTTATACCTCATAAACAATCCAGGATTGTATGGAACCACCCACCTGTTATCTAACACACATCCTCTTACCTTTACACGACGCCCATCATCTCTCCTCCTATACAAAGGGTATGAATCCTTTCCTTGTTGTGTTGCAGCACAGAATTGTCGAGGATAGCGAAAACGACACTCTTCATTAACCACTAGCTGAGTGCCCGTGCGTTGCAACGGGAATATATAATACCAGTATACTACGATAACTTATATACAAAATGTGTGTTATACTGTTATGAGAAAATATTTCATAATCAATTTATGATCCTAGCCATACATAAATTTTGTTATTTTAATCTAGTTGTTTCACCACTACATTGCAACCATCAGTATCATGCAGACTTCGATATATGCCACGATTTGTATGGTCTTATCATTGGAGAGCACGTTCTACACATGCCGGAAGAAATTCTCTCGTACATCGTTAGTCATCAGACACGCACCACCATACGCTCTTGCTTAAACAAAAAGGCAAGTGTATGTGTTTGCGAAGAGAATTAAAGGCAGGCCGCCACAAAAGCTACCATGACGGTGGCGAGGATGACAAACTGGCCACTGTTGTCGATCCTCCTCTGCGTCACCTCCGGCGCCAAGATGACGCCACAATCCTTGATATAGTAGTCGTCGAATGCATGCGACATGACGAGTACCGATGACTCTTGGTTGGGCTGCCAAACGAAGTGCACCCCGGGCTCATCAGCGAAGTAGTACCCCTGGCCGTTGCACCACCGGATGCGCTATTCCACTACATACATCATGTTTGAGGACACTCACACAACGTCAGCAACGTCCATCGTTCCAGTGCACAAGAATTCATGTCCGGTCAGTAGCGACTTACGTGGCAGGTTGGGCTTCAGGTGGACGATGAGCTGAACGGCGTGATGGCGTTGTCATCGGATGCGGTGTCCAGAACAACCCGAGAGTCGTCGACGTTGGCGACAACCATGAGGCCCCCTGCTTAACGATGGACAGTGCGGTGCAGCTGCTCTAGACCGCGTCCAAGCGGCGGCTTCGCGGGAGCTTGTCATACACAGCGGCGCATGCGACCACGTAGGACTGCTTCTAGAGGTCGAACTAACAGTCGCCAAGCTTCTTCTCATCATCGATGAGCGACACCAACGCAAGTGCTTCCTGCTCATGGTGTTTGTTCGGGGTTTCAAGTAAGAAACATGGATTCATGCTTGGCGTTGGTTTATGAAAATGACTCACAAGTCTCATCCATGGAAAAATTATTACGAAGAATAAATGTCACGCATGCAAAAAAGGGAATTTAAGTATAAAACATTATTCAAACAAAAGAAATTATATGCAAAGCTCTTCTTTAAATAATATTACCTCCATCCAAAAATATAATTCAAGAATCTCGGTGATACTTATCTACTACTACGCATTGTGCAAGGGTAGCAAGTGAGCTTAGTGAGAGATGTAGTATATGTGTTTCCTTTCATAGATGCAAACATAAACATACATGTGGTGTAGTGGTAGCTACTCTTGGCCTTTGCTTGAGAACATGTGTTTTTTTTAATTTTAGCTAGACGTGGGCTGTACGGGGGAATGGGCTTTGCGGGGAGGGGGGAATGGGAATGACAGAACATAGAATGATGACAGAACATGGGAATAAGAAACAGGAATGGTGGAAGAACACGGAATGGCAAACTACTCTTGCAGCCTTAATAATCATTAACCATACAAGGACACTTTTTATTTAGAACTCCACAAGGTCCATATAGCATATGCTTGATGACTAGATTATGCAAAACATGGTATTTATCCTTCTCTGGTATCTCTGCACAAATCACTTTGTCATATGCATCTGGGCTTGTCAACTTATTGTCTAGGTTCATTATCAATAGAATATGTTCATGTGGCAATCCCCTTTTCTGAAACTCGGTAACATGCACATAGCCCGTAACTTGGCCAAAATATGCTTTTTTGATCAATAGATCTTTCATGTCTCGTAATTTGGCCCTGTATACCCTTGTAACCAGCTCTGGTCTATCTTGTGGTGTCTGGCCAGGTAGAAGATTGTTTGTAATCTCCTCCCAGTATGGATTGCAAGTCATTGTGATGAAGTAATCTGGTTTCCCAAGACGTTGGACAATAGCCATTGCATTAAGAAATCTTTGCTGCATATCGCGATCACCCCCTTGGAATGTACGAGGCAAAACAATTCTCTTGCCAACCTCTGAAGCTCTATTCTCCCCGACAGAAATTACATCCACAAGACCCTATGAGGGTGCAGCACAATATAAAATTATAATAAAGCAGAAACAAAAAATACGAGAAGAGTAGCCCTCCAAACAATAAAAGTTGTAGTCATAAGTATCACTCACCTGGTATAGTTCAGCCCGTATAATTTTCTGGTTAACAGGGTTAGAGTACCAGTCAAGCCTCATAGACTCAATCTTGATATACATGTCAACGACCCATTGTTGGAAAAGTCGCCCTCCAAATAACAAGATATTAAAACCCCCCTCTCTAGCTTGTAGCAAGAAACAGTAATACTCCCTTACTGTCACAAACCTTGCAGATTGAACCACTCCTCCATTCGAAATGTCGTAGTCATCTTGTTGGTTGTCTTCATCCAAATAATAATGAGCTGCATTATTGTAAATTATATTAACCATTATCCAAATAATCCATGAACGTTTATAGACTGCTATATACTTCCTCCCTGATCCATGACATGTGTAAAAACAATTATTCACGTACCTGTATGTTCATTATTAACAGATCGAGTATCATTGTGGTCAGGAGCATTGAATGTAGCATTTACTGTAGGGGTTTCATTGTATGGCATAAACCGATTCTAGTCAGTTTGGCCCCAAGGAAAAAATAATGGATATGCCAATGGGTCGTAACAACCATGGTATGCTTTGATACATGTAGGGCGATCTCCTGTAGTATATATGATCACACTTCTATCAAAATTCCTTGTGGGTCATTTCCTTCGAACCAAATAGCAGCAACTTGTGAGGCAGTGGGCGCATTGTACCTTGTTTATGCAGAATAAACATGTTAAAATCATGTATTACAAAAAGAAATGTGCTGCAAGTAAACAACAAAGAAATGTGATGCATAGTCAAGTACCTTCGTTGGTCAGGTGTTACATTAGTGTTGAGTTCAATAACATAGTCATCTAGATTTGGAATGGATCCAAGTCTATTGAAAGTTTGTACATATGGATTTCCCTCTAATATTGTCAAGATATTTTTAATGATATTAATATCAAGGTCTGGTGATCTCTGTGCCCTGTGGGCCAATGTAGCATCTTCTGTATCATAGAAGTAAAGTTGCAAATGACGAGGGCCTTGAGAACCTGGCACTAAATGGTCGAGACGATGATACAAGGCACCTTGGACACGAAATGTATATATACCCGTATTAGCTGCTGTGCTAACTCGTTGATCCAATGTAACTCCAAGACTGGTGTAGGAGAAATGAGAGTTGAAGAACCGTATGTTTTTTCTAAAATATTTTGCATCGTCATCTCCCTGACTGGTGAACAACCTTTTCAACTCAGTAGGAACATCAGGTATGTGCACTTTAATCTTTCCCTTTCTGCAACACATTCCGTGTGGCTCAAATTGAAATTTCATGGCTCCGCAATAACAACAGTCAGGTATTTTTCGCAGAACATGGTGTCTATCTGGCAACTTATGGTAGACATAGTCATATGGATCTTCGGTATGACTGGAGTACCCAAGCAGACGATATGATTCAAATGCATCATCTGTGTTAAAAAACAAATGCACTATTTGCAGTTATTAAAAAAAGAAATGAACATTTCTAGGTAAAATAATATAAATCATAATTTATGGTTACCTTCTCCATGAAATTCCCGACTTCTAGTATATTCATTATGTTGAGCAATATTGAAATCATGTGGTGTTATTGGATGCTCTGATGTGTAAACCAGACATTAGAAATGTGTTAATGATGTAAAGGTAAATAACGAGATTATATACCGGTATATTATAGCATAAAAGTATATACCCATATGTCCTTCTAGGCTTGGTTGTGTAGGCTCAATTAATACAGTATCATACTCTCTCAATTCAGGTTCATGGGTAGGTGTGTCATGGACAATATGTTGTTGTGTCTGGATTGATAATGGAGCACCTGATAGAGTGTCTGGCAGCGTAGAAAGCCATGGTAAGCCTTAAGAGGAGACACATTTATTTATTTATTGAATGATTCACTTGTAGTCACCAGTTATCGTGTCGTCTTGTCCACATTGTCTCAACTTTTTGTATTCACATCGCTTATGCAGTAGAATTTCTCTATCTGCATCATCCATATTGATGTACCCACTCGGTTCATTATGAGGTTGCCCATGGTAGATGCAGTAATTGCTGAAGACAAAAGGAAATCAAATTAATAAATTATGTAAATAGTAATTATAACAACGAATACCTATCGTATTGATTATAGGTTGAAGGTTGAGAAATGGTTGAAAATGGTTCCACTGATGTTGGCAGTTGGTGCAAAGAGCCCCTTGCAACAACAGGCGTTACCGGCTCTGCCACCTGTGTGTTGGTTTGTATTACGATCGAAGATCTAGTAGCATAAGCCTGTGTCTGTCTGGGCGAGTATAGTACTACAATAGGAAGAATAAGTATTAGTAACTAAAAATAGGACAATGTTAATTATGGGCAGGAAGTACCCGTGTCAGCCTTCTTCCTCGCTCGGTAATCACGCATTCTTTTATTTCTCGCCTCCCTTTCTTTGTTGGTTTCTTCAGCCTTTCTTTTTGCACAGTATTCACGTTGTTTTCTATTCCTCTCCTCCCGATGACGCTCATGTTCATTGGACGGACCTGGTTGTGGGGACATATATTTTCAAAAAGGTTCGACATCAGTAATAACAATAAATAATAATAAATAATAAAATGAAAACATTATGCTACTTGGTTTGATTATGCATGAACCTGTGATAATTTGGTTAGATATATCAGTAAGCGCAGTCTGTCGTCTTGTTCCCATTGTGTTTGGTGTACTACAAATTTTGTCATCGTATTCACTGTATGTGTGTTGATAATGCCGGACGTAGTAATCATTGGTATTTAGCCACTCCATAGGATCACTGGGACCAGTTGAGTCCTTGTATTGCAATCCGGATGCCTGAGAAATTGTTGAACATGGTGTCTGCAACAAGAATCTCGTACCATACGGCGTCTTAGCCCGTGCCACATGTGTGTTGTCCCCTCCAGGAGCTTGCATTACGATCGAAGATCCAAAACCATAAAGTTGGGACTGTCCAGGCGAGCAAAAAAACAATAGAATATATTATTCATAGGGGATACCTGTCTCAGCCTTCTTCCTCGCGCGATAATCACGCATCCTTTTATTTCTTGCCTCCCTTTCTTCTGTGGTTTCATCAGCCTTTCTTCGTGCATAGTATTCTCTTTGTTTTCTGTTCCTCTCCTCCCTCTTACGTTCTTCGTCATCAGATCGCACTGGTTGTGGGGGCAGATTTCATAATTAAATAGCTCGATATTATCAATATTAAACGAAAACATGGAAACATAGAGTATGAACATTTGTTATTCTCATTAGTTATATTTGTAAGCGTACTCCGTCCCATTTTGTTTGGCGATCACAATTATTTGGAACCTTACAACAGGTAAGTCGTTAGAAATTCTGAATCACGACCAACAGATCCTATTTTGTTTGGCGATCAACAGTAATAATATGAACTGTCCCTGTAACCTGGAAAGCTAAGTGTTAAAAACAAATGCATCCCAGATCTACTATTACCTCGCCGTGGAGAGTACAGAGAGGTGAGAGGTTCGCGGAGAGCAGGTCGCCGGGTCGCCGCGGCGTGATAGCGGGCCCAGCTGCGCCGCCAACTGCCACGTCGAGTCCGGCCCAGAGTGTCGGCGTCGGGCGTGCGGCGTATGGGCGCGCGGAGCGTCAGCGGAGATCGGCGGATGAACGGGGACGTCGCGGCACAGATCGAAGTGGCGCGACAGCAGATCGAAGTTGCGCGACAGCAGGGCGATCGGGGACGTCGCGGCGCAGATCGAAGTGGCGCGACAGCAGGGCGACCGGGGACGTCACGGCGCAGATCGAAGTGGCAGCCACGTCGGGTCAGCACCAGAGCCGCAGAGGGAGGCTGGGGCTGGAGGAGAGAGGGGTGCGCGGAGGTGGTGTCGCGTGAGCGCGGCGGCGGCGGCCTCAGCGTCTTTGTGTGCGGGGCGGTTGCATGGGCGTTGGCGTGAGCTGTGGCGTGTGTGGCCGCGTAGCCGCGGAGGAAGGCTGGGGATGGAGTTGGGAGGGGTGTGCGGATGGTGGTGTCGGCGTCCACGGCGGCGCGTGGGCTTCGGCCAGCGTACGTGAGCGCGGCGGCGACCTCAGCGTCTTCGTGGGCGGGGCGGTTGCATGGGCGTTGGCGTGAGCTGTGGCGTGTGTGTTTGTGCGTGAGATGAACTGATCCAAATAAGTTTGGCCATATGATGTGTTTTAGTATACGAGAGAGTACATCTGGGACGTTGGTTTATTAGTTTGGGCTTTGTCCAGAGGTAATAGGCTAGGTGGAGTTAGCTTAGTTTGTGACTGTGTGGGATGTTTTGCAGGGTGTACTTAGCTTAGTTTGTAACGGGTGGATTTAAGGGGTAGAGATACTACTGTACTAACAAACCAGCATGATTGTATGGGTAGTGGTGAGAGCAGACGTTCTGTTACCAACAATTTCACCTATAAAACTTCTTAAACCAATAATCAACGCAATCTCTAATCAACGGCGTGCTATAGCACCATGACTTTGGGCTGATGTGGTCCGTAGCCATCAACATTCGATTCAAGGTTATAGTCATAGATCTGCTTTCCCTCCATTATAAGCAGGATGGCATATGGCAAGGTGACGGTGACGGAGCACTATTAACCACGGAGAATGGAGGGATAAGTTGGACGAATGGTTTGAGGTCAAAGTAGAATGAGAAGGTGCGATATCGTCCTCTTAATTTTTTGGAATCACGTCGTCACCAAAAATTGATTTTGGTGTTCACCTCGTCTCCGTGTGACTCTCATCTAAACACTATAAAAAATATGGATATTCCCTTCTATCCCTCCTTATACGTCCAACCAAACACACCGATGAGGAAGGTTCATCAATATTAAAGATCTCTAACGACTCCTAAAAAATATATCCCAATAAACAATTATCTTCTACTACTTATTAAGACGGTAAGGGTAGCCTGCCGTTCTGCCATTCTGCGATCTCAGCCGTCCATTCTATCCTGTAAATAATCTCAGCCGTCCACGTCCCACGGTGCACGTTCTGTCGCCCGCATCCCGCCCCGCATCCCGCGACCTTCTTCCTCTGCTGCCTCCTGCCCGCATCCTGCCGGCGGACGCACCCCGCCCCGCATCCCGCGACCTTCTTCCTCTGTTGCCTCCACGGGAGCCTTCTCACCTCCACGCGTCGTTGCGTCAGATCCGTCTGTCGCTAGAGAAAACCCTACCCAATGACCACATGCATTCTTACTGGGACGACGCCACTATTGGCGCAGAGGAGCAGATATGGCGCATCGCATGTACTCCGTCGCTGTCCTCCTCGAATCCGCCTCTAATTTCTCCAACGCCATAGGCAAGGAGATGCCTGCCCACCGCCCCGGCACCCCCCGCCCTCGCCGCGCACACCCCAAGCCCCGCGGATCACAGTCGCCTCTACCCTAGCGGGAGCCGCGCCCGCACCCACATTACCCGCACGATGGCAAGAGGCAGCGGCACAAGGCCACGGCGACTCCTCGAGCAGAGGAACCCGACCGAGCGCAGCAACGCAAATCTTCAATCTCAAATCCGTGCTGCGAGAAAAGGTATTTTTCAAGATCTTTGTGCTCAATAGTCAGTAGCTCACATCAATTTTGATTTTCGCCAGTGGCAAATTTTTTAATGAGAGCTTCCGCGTAGGGAGCTCCCACAAGTGGTATGGCTCGATAGAGGTTATTTGGATCTGTGATGCGATAGAAATTCATGGTTTAAAGATAGGGGTGACGAGCAGCCGCGGGTGGCTGAGCACTTGCTGTCTTGCATCAAGGCTGAAGGCAGCTGCAGGGATTACGTGGCTATAAAGATGGATGGCTCGAGTATTCTGCGACTTCTTTAGAGTAAAGTGCTTTCGGCAAGGAGAACTGCAGTGGGTTTGCTCATGGAACTGGTCTGCTTAAGAAGGTGCAGTTTCATTCATAGTTTTTTTCTTAAAAAATTATGACAAAGCATATGTATATGTGCTGCAATCTTAACTGCCGATCACCACCAACACTCTGATTTCGAACAGGAGAGAAATGGTTGAATTGCTCCTGCATGGAACGAGAGCAGAGTCGATCGTGGAGGCAATGGATGTGCTGCTGGAGTACCTCCGGAGCTTGCCCGCAGAAGAACAAGCCCCAATCGCCGTTCTACTGATGTGTTTGGATGCATTGGTATACAGCTTTAAACCCTGAATCTCTTCTTGTTGTACGCTTACATTTCCACTTCCACGAAATCGTATTTCGTTTGCTAGCCGCCTCAAACATCGCCTGGAATTTAATAGTCTGCAGAGAACTCTAACTGAAACACATTGCAGGTGGAGCCAAACAGAAACATCACGTACAAAGAAGAGGCGATCAAGACCATCGCACGTTCTCTGAGATGCTGCCTGTCAGAGGACACTGCCGTGCCCAGCACTCGGAGAACTCTGCTGCTGCTCCTCAGGCGACCTTCACGCAGAGGACTGGATGCTGGAACATGCCGGCTTCGTCGACCACTCACGGGCCACCACTACCACTCCTGATGCTGTTGTACACGTACAGTGCTACACACCCGGTCACCTTTTACACACAGGAAGGCACAACACAGTATCGACGAGTAGTTTCTGAAGTTCGCTTTGCGGTGCCCAGGACAATGAAGCAGCCGAAAACGATGTGTGGCTGAGACACGTGGCCGCGACGCTACTCGGCAGCCGTAGCGGGATCAGGAGACCGTTCCTGGAGGCGCTGTCCACGTGCCTGGGCTCCCCCGACGCCGGCCTGGTGGGGGCGTGCCTGACGATGGCCTGGTGGAGGTTATCAGTGAGAAAGTAGATATCTGGGTAAACCACCTCTTCAGCTATGATTTTGCACTCTGGTTTTATGCAAATGTTGCCTATCATATTATTGAATTGCAATTATTTTTTTGTACTGGTTAAATACTAATAGTGCCATGAGTTAACGTTAGTGTTTGTGATTTTTTATAGGCTCTTGGGTGTCTCTTGTATAGAATCTGCACAGAATATTAACTGTTGGTTATGATTATGGAAGGTCTTGTTTTCAGCTCATGAATATAGGTTTCGAATTGTACTTGTTTTTTTATTAGGATGGTTGAATATAAAAGTAACTGATTTTATTGTATGTACCTGATTAATCTAAAAGCATTGGAATAATTCTGCTCTTGGCTCGAGTATGTATCTGAAGTATACAGAGAAATGGAACGTGCTGGATGCGCTCCAGATAGAAAGGCTAGAGAAATATTTCATATAAAATTTTTTACTACCTTCGCAACACACGAGCACATACCTAGATGAGTCTGTCTGTTACTGCAAAAAGCTACATACAAATTATAATTGAGGACACATTTTCATTACTAATAGTTTTTTGTTTTCCTTCTTTTTTTACCTGAGGTTACAAAGGGTGCAGGGTATTCTCCACGTCAGTGTGTCCAATAATCCTAAACAAGGCAATATGTATTTGCTCTTTATTATCAATTCATGTGAAAATCTGAAAGAACGTGGAGCCTGAAACTATTGTCTGGTGGGCTGGTGGCTGATTTTCATTCAATTGGGCTGGTACACCTCTGTTTTGACTCCCATACACCAAGGTATTTAGACACCCAGGTCCTCCTTTGAATCCTTATTGTCATGGTCATCTTGTTTCGTGTCTAGATCTGACGAATTGTGTATTGTTTAATGCACAGAATCGAGGGCGCCTGCATCCGTGGGAGTAAGACTCTCCGGCTTTGAAGGAGGAGACAAAGGCCGAAGGGCAGACACATTGCCTTCTGTTCATGTTGCTTGATGTTGAAACACCAACCACTCACCAGTCATTTACTCTCTCACTTGCTCATTGGATCATGTGCACCACCATAGTTAGAAACCTTTATGTCACAGTTAGAGCAATGCATTGGGATTTTTTTTGCTATGCACAGAATACTTGTATTTGGATCTGGCATAATTACAATCATCCTGTCATCATCAGTTTCACTCCTCTGGCTGCTCCTTGTGTGTGTGTGTCCACTAATGCGTTCAGCATTGCAACTGCTGCTGCCAAATGCTGAGGTATGACCTTTATTTTTCAACAAAAAGTGTCTTTGTGACTACAAAACAAGTTAACGTTCAGCATTGCAGTAATGTAGCAAATTTTGTTCTGAATTTTTTTATCTTCAATGTCTGGTCCGTCCGTCCGTATAAAAAAAATGTATGCATTCTTCTATCTTCAGGCAGCAGTATACATAACTGGTTCAATTTGTGCAGCATTCGTTGCCAACATAGATGGTCACTCTGATAAAACTGTCACCTTCAATGGGAGGATGCTCAGGTCTGTCAACATCCTTCACATAAGTTCCTTGCACTTGTGTTGGGAAAGAAAGATTGACCACTAATATGATTCACAAGCCTATTTTGTCTATTTTAGTGGATTGTAATATTAAAACCCACGAATGAACATGAAAAATGCAATGCCAATTAATATTAATATCATATTACTAATTAATGTAATAGTTGGAAAAAGTTAGATTCGCAGGTCATAATAATAAATCAAATTGTATGCTGTCATTTCCTTGAATTATACTAGAATAAAATCAGAAGCTCACAATGAGATTTATTGGTCTAAAGTGAATCAGAAGTTAGTTCACATAAAAAACTATGACCATGCAGTTACATGTGTTGCATAGCTCCAGAAGGTGGTAGCACAAATCCCATAGGCCCAGTAACCCATCCATAAAAGTTTTTTGACTGATTGCTTGATTCCCTATTCTCACTTGTAGGTTTTGAGACCGAACCTATATGTACCACCAAAACAATATCCTAATTGCAAGTAAGTGCCAGTGCCAGTGCGCAGCAGTCTGTCCTTGCATAGTTTTGTTGTGGGTACCTAATGGCCTCGTCTCGCTCTTCTTGGTTCGGTTGTGTTATGCTACTAGGGAAGGTGACCTTCCTCTCATCATCGCGATTGACTAGCAACCAATGGCCCTGATAGGTGTTATGCAAGTGTAGGGCGACATCACTAATGCTCGGACAACGGATGTGGTGAGACGGACGCAAAAGAAGTATAGGTTTTTGTTGCTGCAGTTAGCTGGCTGTGACTAATTAGTATGGATTTGGTGTCATGTTATTAGGCATTTCGATGGATGCAAAGCAGACTTGGTTGTTTGCGATGGAGGCTTCGGATAGTAAGATATCATATGAGTGCAAGAGAACTACTCTCACCATTAACTATAACAAATTTTGTCACCAGTGAGGATTACATGATTACTGCTCTTTTGGGTGACTATAGTTACTGGCCACCCTGATATTTGATACAATTGATCTTTTTTTATCTCATGCTAAAGAAATTTGGTGGCTGGTGGATCTACTTAAGAATCAAAAGTCAGACAAGGTGGACATCACCATCCAACCGGAGGAGCAGGAAGCCATGAATGATGTTCTAGCAGCCAGGTGACGCCTGATGTCTTTGTTCAGTTGATATAGTTGTCTGATTTTTTCCTTCTTCCAAGTTAGAACGGTCTTTCTTGTACGTGTATTTCTACTTCACCCTCAACGACCGGGTGCTCCGCGCGTTCGGCAGCCATGACCGCGTCCACGTCATCAACTTTGACATCAAGCAGGGGCTACAGTGGCCGGGCCTCCTCCAGAAAAAGAGGAATTGAAGCAGTATCTGACTCGGTATATTCATAATAATATTACATATTTATATTGTACATAATGTTTCCTATCTCCTAAGCCTTGTTTATTCTATAATAGAACATTTTTGTAGAAAACTTGGTAGAAAAAGAGGAATTCCTGCATACATTTTCGAAGGAATGTGAATATATCAGGTACTCTTGTTTCTGAACGAGTACAGTCGAGTAGTATGCTGCCGCAGTATTATTTGTTGCTTCAGGAAGCATGATATGGTTACTTTCTCTTACTGCTACAGAACTGCAGTGACAAATGGTAGTGCCATTAAGCATGATGGCTCATATGAATCAGATCCTGCAGTTGAGGTAATATTTTTTCCTGTAATCCTATGCATTTGTGATTTGGATTTGTAACACTTATTTAACTTTGTTCTATGATTTTAACTAATCCAATTAAATCTGCTCATATGTACCCTATAAATTTATGACTATATTTTCTCAATAAATATAAAGCCCAATCACTTACTCCGTTAAAACACATGTATTTTCCATGTTCAGAATGTTTAATCTGGTATGTAGTATGAATAGGTTAGATCCATGAAAATTTACATTCAACCTGTTCTCTGTTCTAAATGTTTTCCCATTCAGTTCCCATTAATTTTGAGATTGATTTGTATATAATTCCCAGATTGTTCGAGTTGAACTCCAAGGTGCTGCTGCATTTCTTTTATTCTCGTCTGGTACCTCTTGTACTTCTTCTGGTTGAAGGTAACTGAAGGTTTTGAAATATGATAGTTTGTTTTACTCATGACTTCTATTTGCTTATATCATTGCACTCTAGGTTCCACGCCTATATATATTGGAGAACATGGATGGGAAATGCTTCTGGTAGTAAAAAAGGCAACACAAGAGGCTGGTTCAAAATTTGAACTGCTAGGTTTTGCATCTGTGCATAACTTCTATCATTATCCTGAGAGTATTCGCTTACGAATCAGCCAGGTTGGTCCTCGTACAGCTTTACTTTCTGTTTACATTGTTTATGGGGGGTGTACTGTATTTAGTCAATTTCTTAGAAGTTATTCCATGGCACTGTTAGGTTCTTTTTGTTTTTGCACCCATGGACAGTCTGTTTTTTTAGATGTTAAACTGACATTGATAGAGTTGCATAACCATGCATTTTGGAAATTAAAGCACGATTTCTATCTGGCTAGGTGTTTATATGATTTTGTTGTATTTTTCAGATACTTGTGTTGCCACCTTATCAGGGTGAAGGCCATGGTCTTGGTCTTCTTGAAGCAATCAATTATATTGCACAGTCTGAGAACATTTACGATGTTACAATAGAAAGCCCTTCTGATTACCTGCAGTATGTGAGATCATCCATTGACTGCCTCTGTTTGCTCATGTTTGATCCGATCAAACCTGCACTTGGTGCTATTGTCTCGTCTCTGAAGGAGACCAACCTGTCAAAAAGGGCCCAAAGTTTGAGAATGGTTCCACCGGTTGACCTGATGGAGACTGTCCGTTAGAAGCTGAAGATAAAGAAGAAACAGTTCCTCCGGTGCTGGGAAATTCTGGTCTTCCTAAGCCTCGACTCTCAGGATCATAAGAGCATGGACAACTTCAGGGCCTGCATATATGACCTCATGAAGGGGGAGATCCTTGGCAGTGCCTCTGGAACTAACAGGAAGCGTCTATTGCAGATGCCAACCAGTTTCAATAAGGAGGCATCTTTTGCTGTGTATTGGACACATGAGATTGGGGATGTGGATGAACAAACTGTTTAGCAGCAGCCAGAGGATCTCAGGACGCAGGAGCAACAGCTCAATGAGCTCGTGGACATCCAAATCGAGGAGATTGATGGGGTCGCCAAGAACGTCACTTCACGTGGCAAGGATAAGATGGCAGAGCTGGCGGTTCAATGAATCTGGGTGAGGTTCCTACTTCAAACGATGTTAAAATGTTGTCGTAGCTTATCTGGTGAGGTCTCTTTTACGAGTTGGCTTCTTGGTAGAAAGGGAATGTCACGGCATAGGCACTGAGTAGATTGTCACGACAGATTATTATATACTTCAATTCTGGAATATTTGATGGAAATGCTATTTTAGATTGCTTGGTAAGTGGGAACCGCCTCAAATCACAGAAGTAGAAGCAGCTTCCGATTCAGCCGGAACCATTTCTTCAAAAATGTTCTATTATAGAATAAACAAGGCTTAGGAGATAGAAAACATTATTTACAATATAAATATGTAATATTATTATAAATGTACCGACTCAAATAAAATGAACTGGTATTGAACAAACATTATAAAAGGTCGAACAACTATGTCAAAACATTTATTCGTGATTACCGCCAAGTACAATTTAATACAATTCAAGGAACAGAAAACAATCCAAGACACATGACCAGACTTTAGAAGTTGGCTCCAGCTTAAACCAACAATGGAACTCCACCCTCATCATATGCTCATCATCAGCAATTGTCGAATCAAACACACATCATTGAACCATGTTGCTACTTCTTACATATTTATATAGTATCATCAGCAATTGTCCTATTAAACACACGTCATTGAACCATGTTGCTACTTCTTACATATTTATATAGTGTTACAGTGATATTTTACCACACAGATTTTGCATATTATAGTGATGTTTTTTGTTCCATTATCTATGTTTTATAGTACACACCTACTCAGCTCATCCTTCCCCCGCTCGCTCACGATGAGCACTCTGTTCTTTGGGTCCTCGCACAAATGATTCAACACAGATATGACCTCACTGCTTGGCGTTCGGTCGATCGAATTCTCCGGCATCACGGTGCCGTCGTAGTCTAGGAGAATTAGCCGGTTCTCCGTCCTCCGATACGAAGGGGCAATGTGCTCCACGGAGAGCTAGAACAAATTGGGACGATGAACATGGTTATGCAGTAATTTGGTTCTACCTCATGTCCAAGGTTGCCAACATATACAGTAGTACAATCAGGATTGTTCTCTAGGCTCTCTTTACTTCCTGCATCTTGGCTTGCATCCGTTGCTGTAGAATATAATCAACGAAGCAGCAAAATAAGTAGCAAGGAAGATCCTTATTAGCTCAAATCATTAGCACTAATTATGTGGCATGTTCTTGATCTCATGCTAATAATTCAAATGTTCAATATAAACATGGTATGGTTGATAACCTTAAAAAGAAAACAGTTCTTTTTCTGGTCATAAAATCATTCAAAAACGCTAACCTGAATTGGTGGAGCTACCATTTGTTAGTACAACTGCATTATGATTGTCGGTTTCTGGCTTTTGTGTTTCTGATTGTGACACACAAATCGATGCCTCGGCTGTCCTATGCAACTGATCAGACTCCAGCGGTGCCAACAAAGTTGGTCATAACTTGAATTGGTGGAGCTACCATTTGTTAGCACAACTGTAGTAGGGCTCGATTACCACCTATCATGTATACAAAATTTACTATGTTGCTTGTATGCCCATGTTGCACTCATGCTGTATTTGTTTCCTGTATTAATCGTACCATGCAATTTAGTCCTTCGAAACATGATTGGCCTGATTCTCTCTACCATTTTGTTGCTTCAGCGAGGTAGCTGCTTGGGCACACAAGTTTTGGATCTTGGCATGGGCACCTTTGGGATGCACTAGGTCGTGGGATTGGGAGATTTTGCTTGATGTTTCTTTGGGACCTTAGAGTTTTTTAGTATCTTGGCAAAATGGTGACTTTTTACTCATTCTCTCCATTTTAGTGCTTGATAAAGCATGTAGTCAAAGAAAGAACTGAGCATTATAGAAACTATCTTTCCTGCCTTTTACCATGACCGTGTTTAGTCATTTGTTTTTGGATTCCTAGCAATTCATGAAATGTAGTTATATAGTATTATATGGAAAGAAATGTATGTGTAGAAACTCATTCTAGCTGTTCACATCACATTAGACCTATCAAGTATCCCCTCACCTCCACTCCCTTATGGCGACCTCTCCTAATTGGTATGTCGTCGCAACACACAAGTATTGTCCTATCATATATAGAAGTCTGCTTGGTATTGATGGTTACAATATAGATGTAAAATAGCTAGATTAAAATAATATAATTTATGTAAGGCTAGAATTACAAAACCTTTTATAATAACATTATAACACATATTTATATAAGTTATCGTGGTATTATATGTTCCCGTTGCAACGCACGGGTACTCACCTAGTTAAAACATATTTTAAAACACTTGCTCCTAAAGAACGGTGTGCTCCAATATCTTCCATTTAATTTTCTGCCAGCCGCAAACATAGCAACTGCGGTGTGAGTAGGGCTGGTAATGGATCACGATCCAAATGCCTCTTCACAAAAAATTAAGGCCCTTAAATAATATTAGTTCAAAAATGAATAAAAATATGGCCCGACCCTAATCCGATTCGATCCTTAAAATTTGCAGTGTAAAGTTTATAGCCCATTACCACCTCTAGGTGTGAGCAAGCGCGTGTGACGAGTCGGCCAGCGCGCGAGAGGCGTCGGGAAAGTGGTTTGGGAGGAGAGTGATGGCGAAAATTTCTGGATGCGACGAGACATTTTCCGCATGCGAGAGAATAGAAAGCGATGATAGGGATATGTTGAATGATTGTTGTTTACTTTTCCCTAAATTAAGGTTTAGAATTGGGATTATTGGTATCTATTGGAGATGCTCTTAGATAAGTGCGAAGGTCACTAAGTGAGTCTGAAGAATGGATAGCATGGTAAGGCTAATTTTAGGCCTAAAATAAAGATGTTGGTTTCCAGACATGCATCTTCTACAAAGTGCCCATTTGAGAGGCCTCCCTGACAGCTTCGACTTACGAAAGCCCTCCCAAACTTCACGTTAAAAATAACTTTATAATGGGAACGGGAGCCAATTTAGGGTCAAAAGCCGGAGCCAAAAAATATGGCTTCGAGCGGCTCCACGAGCTCGGCGCATGTAGCGCGCATAAATAGCGCAGCAGATGCGGCGCGAGCGAAGGCCGTGGAGCAGATGTAGTACAACGTGCGCAACCGACATACATGGAGGCAGCATACGGAGGCGGCGTGAGCTTTCCTTGCGCGTGGCAGTGTGTGCACAGACACCGTGCGGATGGATAGGCAGCCGACATACGACGTGGAGGCAGCGTACGGTACGCGCACAAGGTATTCGTGTAAATATCTAACCAAGGACACTGGACATTGAGTCATGTACCAAGTAAAATATATCAGAAAAGTTGTTTTGCCAAATGATTTGCAAAAAAAATAGTGGCTCCTGCCGAGGAGCGGCTCTTGCAGAGGAGTTAGAGCAAAAACCTTTCTTAGAGGAGCCGAAGCCCTGCCAAATAAGCCATCATACAGCCAACCTCCAATAATTTTATCTTCTACTAATTAATCTATTGGTTATATGACCATCATAATTTTCAACCTGACACTAATTTCATATTTGTCTCTATACTACTAAACTATTAGAATTGTCTACGCATTAGTGGAAGTGGACAGACACACTATTGTCCATCAATTCCACCTAAAAATTTCTTGTGTTGATAATCAATGTAGCATCTAATCCACAACATTGCTATAGCACCATCGCGTGACCTTCAAGTTGAGGCCCTTTTGGTAGGACTCTTTCTCTTCCAACTCTAGTTTTGGCTCTGACTTCTCCTAGAAATCATCTTCATTCTTATTTTCAGGGAGAGCTCTAGAAAAAGCATCCTATTTGGTTGAAAGTGTAGCTCCTCCTGTAGATCCTACTGCGTCTGGGCCCAACGAAGAGAAAAACATGAGGAGTCGGTAGAAGCATCTTTTTCTGGCTCCCGACTCCTGTTGATTTTTTTCGAAGAGGCCTTGGAGAAGCCATACCAAAGAGGGTCTAATGTTTTCCATCGCCACCAAACCTCCGCTTGACGGTCGGGAGGCTGCTTCTTCCTCTATGTATCAGCCACAATGAATGGAATCAGTGGTTGGGCAAAGTAGGATGAGGGAGGTTCATGGATGATAGGTTATGTTGTCCAATTTAAGTGTGCTAGTCTATTTAATTCAATTGATTTTTTGTGGTCCATAATAATGTCAAGAAATAAGATAATTTAGTCCCATGTTAAAAGCAGAAGAATTTTTTTACCAACTTAAAAATAGATTGTTACACATTTTGTGAAGTTGGAAAAAAACTGTCATGTCACACGCACACTCGCTCGCCTTGGCGAGGTCGTGGGCATGTTGTGTGGCGACATAGATGAACTGACAATATGATTGAATGTGATTTGCTGCAATGAGATGAATGTTTTGTCGTTACATAGTTTAATTGGGTAATAAGAAAGGAGTAAGTGCTAATGTAAGGAGTAACTGATAAATGAGACGTTACTTATAACTGTTGATGAATTGATGACCATCAACGCACCACAAGCCGTCCAGGTTCAGTGAAACGAGTTTCTCTTGTGTCTATATAAGAAACAAGCATCCTTTATATTCTCTTCACTCACAACTCACATTATCTCTACTTATGAGACATCTCTCTTCTCCCTATGTGTTTTGTTGCTTGCTTCATTTTTATCTTAATTGCCACAGTTCAACACATATAGACCTAGCAAGAGCAGGCCTCTGAAACCCTATCACACTAGATATCCTTGAGAGTACCTAGAGGGGGGTGAATAGGTGATCCTGTAAAAC
Source organism: Zea mays (assembly GCF_902167145.1). NCBI lineage: Eukaryota > Viridiplantae > Streptophyta > Magnoliopsida > Poales > Poaceae > Zea > Zea mays. The sequence goes on along the minus strand of NC_050096.1, from coordinate 271,599,612 downwards.
TTAAGACTTAACACCACAAACTTGATTAAGAGTTAGAACAATGAAATCAAGTGAGTAGAGAGGAGAGCTCTTGTGAAGCACAATAGACACAATAAGGACAAGCACAAGAGACACGAGGATTTATCCCGTGGTTCGGCCAAGTACAAAACTTGCCTACTCCACGTTGTGGCGTCCCAACGGACGAGACTTGCACTCAACTCCTCTCAAGTGATCCAATGATCAACTTGAGTACCACGGTGTTTTTCTTTACTTTACTCTTTTCTCGTTTGTGAGGAATCTCCACAACTTGGAGTCTCTCGCCCTTACAATAAGAATCAATATGAAGCACTAGAGTAAGGGAGGGAAGCAACACACTCAAAACCACAGCAAATACTCACACACAAGACCCAGACTTGAGCTCAAAACAATATCTCAAGGTTCTCACTAGAACGGAGCTCAAATCACTAAGAATGTCGAACAAGTGCGCAAGAATGAAGTATGAGTGATCAACAATGCTCAAGGAATGCTTCGTATCATCCTCCATACGCCAAGGGGTCCCTTTTATAGCCCCAAGGCAGCTAGGAGCCATTGAGAGCATTTCAAGAAGGCAAATCTTGCCTTCTGTCGCCTGGCGCACCGGACACTGTCCGGTGCGGATCTCTTTCCTTATTTGACGAAGCCGACCGTTGCAGATTCCTAGCCGTTGGCGCACCGGACACTGTCCGGTGCCCCTTCTGACCGTTGGCTCTGCCACGCGTCGCGCGCGGATTCCGCGGCCGACCGTTGGTCTGGCTGTCTGTTGGCTCACCGGACAGTCCGGTGATTTATAGTCGTACGTCGTTAATTGCTTCCCGAGAGCAGTCAGTTGACAGTCGCCGGCCTGGCGCACCGGACACTGTCCGGTGCACCACCGGACAGTCCGGTGCACCCAGACCGAGTTGTCTTTGGCTGAACCAAAGCCATCTCTTTTCCAACATGATTTCTCCTGTTTCCAGCACTTAGACACAATACATTAGTTTCCAAAACAATGTACTAAGTCATAGAAATATACCTTTACTCTTGATTTGCACTTTGTCCATCACTTTGCATAAGTTCACTTGTGTTGGCACTTAATCACCAAAATACTTAGAAATGGCCCAAGGGCACATTTCCCTTTCAATCTCCCCCTTTTTGGTGATTTATGCCAACACAATAAAAATCAACTAAAGGAAGTGCAACACCAAAACAAATGAGAACCCAAAATTGTTTTGATTCAAATTTGGCATATATGGATCATTCTTTGCCACCACTTGGTTTGTTTTTGCAAATCAACCTCAATTTCCTATCTGTAAGTCAAACACACTTGTTGAAACATAAAGAGAGATATTTCCAGAGAAATTGATCAAAGATTCAAAAACTCCCCCTTTTCCCATAATCAAGCCTTCTCCCCACAAGAGATCAATGTTGTGACAATAAGAGACAAACAAGAGTATTTTGACAAACAAAAACTCTAACTCTACTATTTTCAAAATTCTCAAGTGGTAGCTGATCCATTTCTTGCTTTGGCCTTATTTTCTCCCCCTTTGGCATCAAGCACCAAAACAGGATCAATTTTGGCCCTTTAACCCCATTGCCTCACCAAAATCTTCAACTAAGAGTGAAAAGGCAATAAGAGTACATAGATGAACTTGGAGTGAGTTACTCTCTCATCGGAGTGCAGTGGAAGTCTTGCATGGTCCAAGTCCACCTTTTCCCTTTCAAACCTCCTTTGAGACTAAATTAAGCAAACTCAAGCACACAGTTAGTCTCAAAGGGTCAAGTTGTAGCACAGCTCCCCCTAAATATGTGCATTACTTGCAAATGGACTTGTGAGGTCCGGGGAGTGCTTGTTGAAAGGGAAATGTGCCCTTGGGCCATTTCTAAGTATTTTGGTGATTGAGTGCCAACACAAGTGCTTAAATGTGAATTCATGTTTATGGATGAATAAAGTGAAAATCAAGAGCAAAGGTATGTTTCTAAGTCTTAGTACATTGGTTTTGTGTACTAATATACTTGTCTAAGTATTGGAAACAGGAAGAAAAAGAAAAGAAAAGAGTTGGTTGTGTACAGCCAAGAGGCTGTTTCGGTCTGGGGCACCGGACTATCCGGTGGTGCACCGGACAGTGTCCGGTGGTGCACCGGACAGTGTCCGGTGGTGCACCGGACAGTGTCCGGTGCGCCAGGCTGCCTCGACCGAAGTAGCCGCTCTCGGGAATTCGCTGACGGCGTACGGCTATAATTCACTGGACTGTCCGGTGTGCACCGGACTGTCCGGTGAGCCAACGGTCGGCCGGGCCAACGGTCGGCCGCGCGATCTGCGCGTGACACGTGGCCGAGCCAACGGCTAGAAGGGGGCACCGGACTGTCCGGTGTGCACCGGACATGTCCGGTGCGCCAACGGCTCTCTGGCGGGCAACGGTCGGCTGCAACATTTTAGGAAGGAGATCGGGCACCGGACAGTGTCCGGTGTGCACCGGACTGTCTGGTGCGCCCGATGACAGAAGGCAAGATCAGCCTTCCAGAATTGCTCTCAACGGCTCCTAGCTGCCTTGGGGCTATAAAAGGGACCCCTAGGCGCATGGAGGAGTACACCAAGCATTCCTACAACATTCCTAAGCACCAAGACATCGATCTCACGCATTCGTTTCATTGTGATAGCATCTAGAGCTCTTGTTGAGTTGCGAACTCTTTGAGTTGTGTTGCGAGCTCTTGTTGCGACTTGTGTGCGTGTTGTTGCTCTGATCTTTTGAAGTCTTGTGTGCGTTGCTCATTCCCCCTTTGCTCTGTGTTCTTTGTGAACTTCAATTGTAAGGGCGAGAGGCTCCAAGTTGTGGAGATTCCTCGCAAACGGGATTGAGAAAAAAAGCAAGCAAAACACCGTGGTATTCAAGTGGGTCTTTGGACCGCTTGAGAGGGGTTGATTGCAACCCTCGTCCGTTGGGACGCCACAACGTGGAGTAGGCAAGCGTTGGTCTTGGCCGAACCACGGGATAAACCACTGTGTCGTCTCTGTGATTGATCTCTTGTGGTATTGTGTTTTGTTGAGACTCCTTTCTAGCCACTTGGCATTTATTGTGCTAACACTTAACAAGTTTTTGTGGCTATAAGTTTAAGTTTTACAGGATCACCTATTCACCCCCCCCCCCTCTAGGTGTTCTCAATTGGTATCGGAGCCGTTCTCTTCAAGAAAGGGACTAACCGCCCGAAGAGATGGATCCTAAAGGGAAGGGAATCATGATCAACGACAAGGAAAAGGAGTCCTTCGTCAACGAGCCAAAAGATGACAAATCCAACGACTCTGGCTCGGGCCACAGACATAAAGATGGGAAGAAGAAGAAGACAAGACGTATCAAGGAGATCGTCTACTACGACAGCGACGAGTCTACTTCTTCCCACAAGGACGACGACTACGACAAACAAAAGACGGTTAACTCAAACTTTTCTTTTGATTATTCGTGCATTCCGCACAGCTCAAATGCTCATTTACTCCCCATTCCACTTGGCAAGCCTCCTCACTTTGATGGAGAGGACTACGGATTTTGGAGTCACAAAATGCGTACACACCTATTTTCTCTCCATCCAAGCATTTGGGAGATTGTGGAAAGTGGAATGAAATTTGATAGCTCGGATAGTCCTTCGTTTATTAATGAACAGATCCATAAAAATGCACAAGCTACTACTGTGTTGCTAGCCTCTTTGTGCAGGGACGAGTATCACAAGGTGAGCGGCTTGGACAATGCCAAGCAAATTTGGGACACCCTCAAGATCTCTCATGAGGGGAATGATGTCACCTTACTCACCAAGATGGAGTTGGTGGAGGGCGAGCTCGGACGATTCGCAATGATAAGGGGCGAGGAGCCGACGCAAACATACAACCGGCTCAAGATCCTTATCAACAAAATAAGGAGCTACGGAAGCACGCGATGGACGGACCACGACGTCGTCCGCCTAATGCTAAGGTCATTTACCGTTCTTGATCCTCATCTCGTGAACAATATTCGTGAGAATCCCGGGTACACGAAGATGACGCCCGAGGAGGTACTCGGAAAATTCGTAAGCGGGCGGATGATGATCAAGGAGGCAAGATACGTGGACGACGCCTTGAATGGACCGATCAACGAGCCTCAACCCCTTGCTCTCAAGGCAACAAGAAGCAAGGAGGCGCTACCTAGCAGGGTGGCACAAATTGAGGCGGCCGGACTTAATGATGAAGAGATGGCCCTCATCATCAAAAGATTCAAGACGGCGCTTAAAGGTCGCAAGGGACAGCCAAGCAAGACCAAAGCCAAGGGGAAGCGTTCGTGCTTCAAATGCGGTAAGCTTGGTCATTTTATTGCTAACTGTCCCGACAATGACAGTGATCAGGACCAAGGGAACAAGAGGGAGAAGAAGAAGAATTATAAGAAGGCAAAGGGCGAGGCTCATCTTGGCAAGGAGTGGGATTCGGACTGCTCCTCGTCTGACTCCGACAATGAGGGACTCGCCGCCACTGCATTCAACAAGTCATCCCTCTTCCCCAACGAGCGTCACACTTGCCTCATGGCAAGAGAGAAGAAGGTAATCACTCGTAATGATATCACTTATGATTCTTCTAGTGACGATGAGTCTAGTGATGATGAAATAGATTACTCTAGTTTGTTTAAGGGATTGGATAGAAATAAAATTGATAAAATCAATGAATTGATTGATGCCTTGAATGAAAAGGATAGGCTTTTAGAAAAGCAAGAGGATTTGTTATCTTCTTGTCATGAAAACATTGCTACTTTAAAGAGTGTTAATGATGACTTAAATGCTAAACTAGAAGTAGCTAGTAAATCAACATCTTGTGTAGAAATTGTTGAAACGTGCACTAGGTGTAAAGATCTTAATGTTGATGCTTGTAGTAAACATCTAGTTTCAATTTCTAAATTGAATGATGAAGTGGCTAGTCTTAATGCTCAACTTAAGGCTAGCAAAAGCGAATTTGATAAGCTAAAATTTGCAAGGGATGCCTACACGATTGGTAGACACCCCTCAATTAAGGATGGACTTGGCTTCAAAAGGGAAGCCAAGAACTTAACAAGCCATAAGGCTCCCATTCCCGCTAAGGAGAAAGGGAAGGCCCCTATGGCTACTAGTGCTAAAAAGAACCATGCCTTTTTGTATCATGATAGGAAAAATTCTAGAAATGCTTCTAGAAGTTATGATGCTTTTGATTCACAAGCTTATGATTCTTATGCTATGGCTGCTTCTAGTTCTCATGTTGTGCATGATAGAAAGGTTGGTAGAAGAAATGTTATTCACAATATGCCTAGGAGAAATGTTGTTAATGTTCCTAGGAAAGTCAATGAACCTTCTACAATATATCATGCTTTGAATGCTTCTTTTGCAATTTGTAGAAAGGATAGAAAGGTGATTGCTAGGAAGTTAGGGGCAAAATGCAAGGGTGATAAAACTTGCATTTGGATCCCTAAGGAAATTGTGACTAACCTTGTAGGACCCAACAAGAGTTGGGTACCTAAGTCCCAAGCCTAAATTTGCCTTGCAGGTTTATGCATCCGGGGGTTCAAGCTGGATTATTGATAGCGGATGCACAAACCATATGACGGGGGAGAAGAAGATGTTCACCTCCTATGTCAAGAATAAGGATTCCCAAGATTCAATTATATTCGGTGATGAGAATCAAGGCAAGGTAAAAGGGTTAGGTAAAATTGCAATTTCTAATGAGCACTCCATATCTAATGTGTTTTAGTAGAGTCTCTCGGATATAATTTGCTATCTGTTAGTCAATTATGCAACATGGGGTATAACTGTCTATTTACCAATGTAGATGTGTCTGTCTTTAGAAGAAGTGATGGTTCACTAGCTTTTAAGGGTGTATTAGACGGCAAACTTTATTTAGTTGATTTTGCAAAAGAAGAGGCCGGTCTAGATGCATGCTTAATAGCTAAGACTAGCATGGGCTGGCTGTGGCATCGCCGCTTAGCACATGTGGGGATGAAGAACCTTCACAAGCTTCTAAAGGGAGAACACGTGATAGGTTTGACTAATGTGCAATTCGAAAAAGATAGACCTTGTGCAGCTTGTCAAGCAGGGAAACAGGTGGGAAGCGCTCATCACACCAAAAATGTGATGACAACATCAAGACCCCTGGAGCTGCTACATATGGACCTCTTCGGACCCGTCGCCTATCTGAGCATAGGAGGAAGTAAGTATGGTCTAGTTATCGTTGATGACTTTTCCCGCTTCACTTGGGTGTTCTTTTTGCAGGATAAATCTGAAACCCAAGGGACCCTCAAGCGCTTCCTCAGGAGAGCTCAAAATGAGTTTGAGCTCAAGGTGAAGAAGATAAGGAGCGACAACGGGTCCGAGTTCAAGAACCTTCAAGTGGAGGAGTTCCTTGAGGAGGAAGGGATCAAGCACGAGTTCTCCGCTCCCGACACACCACAGCAAAATGGTGTGGTAGAGAGGAGGAACAGGACGCTAATCGATATGGCGAGAACGATGCTTGGAGAATTCAAGACCCCCGAGTGTTTCTGGTCGGAAGCCGTGAACACGGCTTGCCACGCCATCAACAGGGTCTACCTTCACCGCCTCCTCAAGAAGACGTCGTATGAGCTTCTAACCGGTAACAAACCCAATGTATCTTACTTTCGTGTATTTGGGAGCAAATGCTACATTCTAGTGAAGAAGGGTAGAAATTCTAAGTTTGCTCCCAAAGCTGTAGAAGGGTTTTTGTTAGGTTATGACTCAAATACAAAGGCGTATAGAGTCTTCAACAAATCATCGGGTTTGGTTGAAATCTCTAGCGACGTTGTATTTGATGAGACTAATGGCTCTCCAAGAGAGCAAGTTGTTGATTGTAATGATGTAGATGAAGAAGATGTTCCAACGGCTGCTATATGAACCATGGCGATTGGAGAAGTGCGGCCACAGGAACAAGATGAACGAGATCAACCTTCTTCCTCAACAACGGTGCATCCCCCAACTCAAGACGATGAACAGGTTCATCAACAGGAGGCATGTGATCAAGGGGGAGCACAAGATGATCATGTGATGGAGGAAGAAGCGCAACCGGCACCTCCAACCCAAGTTCGAGCGATGATTCAAAGGAATCATCCCGTCGATCAAATTCTGGGTGATATTAGCAAGGGAGTAACTACTCGATCTCGATTAGTTAATTTTTGTGAGCATTACTCCTTTGTCTCTTCTATTGAGCCTTTCAGGGTAGAAGAGGCCTTGCTAGATCCGGACTGGGTGTTAGCCATGCAGGAGGAACTCAACAACTTCAAGCGCAATGAAGTTTGGACACTGGTGCCTCGTCCCAAGCAAAATGTTGTGGCAACCAAGTGGGTGTTCCGCAACAAACAGGACGAGCACGGGGTGGTGACGAGGAACAAGGCTCGACTTGTGGCAAAAGGTTATGCCCAAGTCGCAGGTTTGGACTTTGAGGAGACGTTTGCTCCTGTGGCTAGGCTAGAGTCAATTCGCATCTTGCTAGCATATGCCGCTCACCACTCTTTCAGGTTGTACCAAATGGATGTGAAGAGCGCTTTCCTCAACGGGCTGATCAAGGAGGAGGTGTACGTGGAGCAACCCCCTGGCTTCGAGGATGAACGGTACCCTGACCACGTGTGTAAGCTCTCTAAGGCGCTCTATGGACTTAAGCAAGCCCCAAGAGCATGGTATGAATGCCTTAGAGACTTTTTACTTGCTAATGCTTTCAAGGTTGGGAAAGTCGATCCAACTCTGTTCACTAAGACATGTGATGGTGATTTGTTTGTGTGCCAAATTTATGTCGACGACATAATATTTGGTTCTACTAACCAAAAGTCTTGTGAAGAGTTTAGCAGGGTAATGACGCAGAAATTCGAGATGTCAATGATGGGCGAGTTGAACTACTTCCTTGGGTTCCAAGTGAAGCAACTCAAGGATGGCACCTTCATCTCCCAAACGAAGTACACGCAAGATCTGCTAAAGCGGTTTGGGATGAAGGACGCCAAGCTCGCAAAGACTCCGATGGGGACCGACGGACACACCGACCTCAACAAAGGAGGTAAGTCCGTTGATCAAAAAGCATACCGGTCAATGATAGGTTCTTTACTTTACTTATGTGCTAGTAGACCGGATATTATGCTTAGCGTATGCATGTGTGCTAGATTTCAATCCGATCCTAAGGAGTGTCACTTAGTGGCGGTGAAGCGAATTCTTAGATATTTGGTTGCTACGCCTTGCTTCGGGCTCTGGTATCCAAAGGGGTCTACCTTTGACCTGGTTGGATACTCAGATTCCGACTATGCTGGATGTAAGGTCGATAGGAAGAGTACATCGGGGACGTGCCAATTCTTAGGAAGATCCCTGGTGTCGTGGAACTCTAAGAAACAAACCTCCGTTGCCCTATCCACCGCTGAGGCCGAGTATGTTGCCGCAGGACAGTGTTGCGCGCAACTACTTTGGATGAGGCAAACCCTCCGGGACTTTGGCTACAATCTGAGCAAAGTCCCACTCCTATGTGACAATGAGAGTGCTATCCGCATGGCGGAAAATCCTGTTGAACACAGCCGCACAAAGCACATAGACATCCGGCATCACTTTTTGAGAGACCACCAGCAAAAGGGAGATATCAAAGTGTTTCATGTTAGCACCGAGAACCAGCTAGCCGATATCTTTACCAAGCCTCTAGATGAGAAGACCTTTTGCAGGCTGCGTAGTGAGCTAAATGTCTTAGATTCGCGGAACTTGGATTGAATTGTAGCATACATGTGTTTATGCCTTTGATCATGTTCATTCTGCATTTTGTTGCTTATTGTGGTGCTCAAGTTGTACAAACACTCCCTGGATCTCACAAGTCCGTTGCAAAGTGATGCACAGTTTGAGGGGGAGATGTGTTACAACTTGACCCTTTGAGACTAACCGTATGCTTGAGTTTGCTTGTTTTAGTCTCAAAGGAGAATTAAAAGGGAAAAGGTGGACTTGGACCATGAAAGACTTCCACTGCACTCCGATGAGAGGGTAACTTATTCCAAGTTCATCTCATGTACTCTTATTGCCTTTGTATTCTTATTGAAGATTTTGGTGAGGCAATGGGGTTCTTGGGCCAAGATTGATCCCGTTTTGGTGCTTGATGCCAAAGGGGGAGAAAATAAGGGCCAAAGCAATAAATGGATCAGCTACCACTTGAGAAATTTTGAAAACAGTAGAATAGAGCTTTTGGTTTGTCAAATCTCTTTTGTTGTCTCTTTTGTCAAAAGTTGGCCTCTTGTGGGGAGAAGTGTTGATTATGGGAAAAAGGGGGAGTTTTTGAAATCTTTCCTTTGAAATGACTCTCTTTATGCTTCAACATGTGTGTTTTACTTAGAGATAGAGATTTGAGTTTGATTTGCAAAAACAAACCAAGTGGTGGCAAAGGATGATCCATATATGCCAAATTGAATCAAAATAAATTTGAGTTTTTATTTGAAGTAATATTGCACTTGTTCTAGTTGCTTTATGTAGTGTTGGCATAAATCACCAAAAAGGGGGAGATTGAAAGGGAAATGTGCCCTTGGGCCATTTCTAAGTATTTTGGTGATTGAGTGCCAACACAAGTGCTTAAATGTGAATTCATGTTTATGGATGAATAAAGTGAAAATCAAGAGCAAAGGTATGTTTCTAAGTCTTAGTACATTGGTTTTGTGTACTAATATACTTGTCTAAGTATTGGAAACAGGAAGAAAAAGAAAAGAAAAGAGTTCGCTGTGTACAGCCAAGAGGCTGTTTCGGTCTGGGGCACCGGACTGTCCGGTGGTGCACCGGACAGTGTCCGGTGCGCCAGGTTGCCTCGGCCGAAGTAGCCGCTCTCGGGAATTCGCTGACGGCGTACGGCTATAATTCACCGGACTGTCCGGTGTGCACCGGACTGTCCGGTGAGCCAACGGTCGGTCGGGCCAACGGTCGGCCGCGCGATCTGCGCGTGACACGTGGCCGAGCCAACGGCTAGAAGGGGGCACCGGACTGTCCGGTGTGCACCGGACATGTCCGGTGCGCCAACGGCTCTCTGGCGGGCAACGGTCGGCTGCAACATTTTAGGAAGGAGATCGGGCACCGGACAGTGTCCGGTGTGCACCGGACTGTCCGGTGCGCCCGATGACAGAAGGCAAGATCAGCCTTCCAGAATTGCTCTCAACGGCTCCTAGCTGCCTTGGGGCTATAAAAGGGACCCCTAGGCGCATGGAGGAGTACACCAAGCATTCCTACAACATTCCTAAGCACCAAGACATCGATCTCACGCATTCGTTTCATTGTGATAGCATCTAGAGCTCTTGTTGAGTTGCGAACTCTTTGAGTTGTGTTGCGAGCTCTTGTTGCGACTTGTGTGCGTGTTGTTGCTCTGATCTTTTGAAGTCTTGTGTGCGTTGCTCATTCCCCCTTTGCTCTGTGTTCTTTGTGAACTTCAATTGTAAGGGCGAGAGGCTCCAAGTTGTGGAGATTCCTCGCAAACGGGATTGAGAAAAAAAGCAAGCAAAACACCGTGGTATTCAAGTGGGTCTTTGGACCGCTTGAGAGGGGTTGATTGCAACCCTCGTCCGTTGGGACGCCACAACGTGGAGTAGGCAAGCGTTGGTCTTGGCCGAACCACGGGATAAACCACTGTGTCGTCTCTGTGATTGATCTCTTGTGGTATTGTGTTTTGTTGAGACTCCTTTCTAGCCACTTGGCATTTATTGTGCTAACACTTAACAAGTTTTTGTGGCTATAAGTTTAAGTTTTACAGGATCACCTATTCACCCCCCCCCCTCTAGGTGTTCTCACTTGTACAACTTGAGCACCATAAATAAACAACAAAATGCATTAAGGAACATGATCAAGGCATAAGACACATGTATGCTATAAATCAATCCAGGTTCCGCGAATCTAAGACATTTAGCTCACTACGCAGCCTGCAAAAGGTCGACTCATCTAGAGGCTTGGTAAAGATATCGGCTAGCTGGTTCTCGGTGCTAACATAAAACACTTCGATATCTCCCTTTTGCTGGTGGTCTCTCAAAAAGTGATGTCGGATGTCAATGTGCTTTGTGCGGCTGTGTTCAACAGGATTATCCGTCATGCGGATAGCACTCTCATTATCACATAGGAGTGGGACTTTGCTCAGATTGTAGCCAAAGTCCCTGAGGGTTTGCCTCATCCAAAGTAGTTGCGCGCAACACTGTCCTGCGGCAACATACTCGGCCTCAGCGGTGGATAGGGCAACAGAAGTCTGTTTCTTAGAGCTCCACGACACCAGGGACCTTCCTAAGAATTGGCACGTCCCCGATGTACTCCTCCTATCGACCTTACATCCAGCATAATCGGAGTCTAAATATCCAATTAAGTCAAAGGTAGACCCGTTTGGATACCAGATCCCGAAGCAAGGCGTAGCGACTAAATATCTAAGAATTCGCTTCACGGCCACTAAGTGACACTCCCTTGGATTAGATTGAAATCTAGCACACATGCATACGCTTAGCATAATATCCGGTCTACTAGCACATAAATAAAGTAAGGACCCTATCATAGACCGGTATGCCTTTTGATCAACGGACTTACCTCCTTTGTTGAGGTCGGTGTGTCCGTCGGTTCCCATTGGAGTCTTTGCGGGCTTGGCGTCCTTCATCCCAAACCGCTTGATCAAGTCTTGCGTGTACTTCGTTTGGGAGATAAAGGTCCCATCCTTGAGTTGCTTCACTTGGAACCCAAGGAAATAGCTTAACTCGCCCATCATCGACATCTCAAACTTTTGAGTCATCACCCTGCTAAACTCTTCACAAGACTTTTGGTTAGTAGAACCAAATATTATGTCATTGACAAAAATTTGGCACACAAAAAGATCACCATCACAAGTCTTAGTAAAAAGAGTTAGATCGGCTTTCCCAACTTTGAAATCATTAGCAATTAAAAAGTCTCTAAGGCATTCATACCATGCTCTTGGGGCTTGCTTAAGTCCATAGAGCGCCTTAGAGAGCTTACACACGTGGTCGGGGTACCATTCATCCTCGAAGCCAGGGGGTTGCTCCACGTACACCTCCTCCTTGATTGACCCGTTAAGGAAAGCGCTCTTCACATCCATTTGGAACAACCTGAAAGAATGGTGAGTAGCATAGGCTAACAATATGCGAATTGACTCTAGCCTAGCCACAGGAGCAAACGTCTCCTCAAAGTCCAAACCTGCGACTTGGGCATAACCTTTTGCCACAAGTCGTGCCTTGTTCCTTGTCACCACTCCGTGCTCGTCTTGTTTGTTGCGGAACACCCACTTGGTTCCCACAACGTTTTGCTTGGGACGAGGCACCAGTGTCCAAACTTCATTTCTCTTGAAGTTGTTGAGCTCTTCCTGCATGGCCAACACCCAGTCCGGATCTAGCAAGGCCTCTTCTACCCTGAAAGGCTCAATAGAAGAGACAAAAGAGTAATGCTCACAAAAATTAACTAATCTAGAGCGAGTAGTTACTCCCTTGCTAATGTCACCCAAAATTTGGTCGACGGGATGATTCCTTTGAATCATAGCTCGAACTTGAGTTGGGGGGCCTGGGGTGCTTCTTCCTCTTCCACTTGAGCATCCTGTGCTTCCCCTTGATCACATGCCTCCTCTTGATGAACCTGTTCATCGTCTTGAGTTGGGGGATGCACCTTTGTTGAGGAAGAAGGTTGATCTTTCTCCTTTTGTTCCTGTGGTCGTACATCACCAATTGCCATGGTACATATTGCGGCCGTCGGAACATCTTCTTCATCTACATCATCAAGATCAACAACTTGCTCTCTTGGAGAGCCATTAGTCTCATCAAATACAACGTCACTAGAGACTTCAACCAAACCCGATGATTTGTTGAAGACCCTATACGCCTTTGTATTTGAATCATAACCTAATAAAAACCCTTCTACAGCTTTGGGAGCAAACTTAGAATTTCTACCTTTCTTCACTAGAATGTAGCATTTACTCCCAAATACACGAAAGTAAGATACATTGGGTTTGTTACCGGTTAGAAGCTCATATGAAGTCTTCTTGAGGAGGCGATGAAGGTAGACCCGGTTTATGGCGTGGCAAGCCGTGTTCACGGCTTCCGACCAAAATCACTCGGGGGTCTTGAACTCTCCAAGCATCGTCCTCGCCATGTCAATGAGAGTCCTGTTCTTTCTCTCTACTACACCATTTTGCTGTGGTGTATAGGGAGCGGAGAACTCGTGCTTGATCCCTTCCTCCTGAAGGTACTCCTCCACTTGAAGGTTCTTGAACTCGGACCCGTTGTCGCTCCTTATCTTCTTCACCTTGAGTTCAAACTCATTTTGAGCTCTCCTTAGGAAGCGCTTGAGGGTCCCTTGGGTTTTAGATTTATCCTGCAAAAAGAATACCCAAGTGAAGCGGGAAAAATCATCAAATATAACAAGACCATACTTACTTCCTCCTATGCTTAGATAGGCGACGGGTCCGAAGAGGTCCATATGAAGTAACTCCAGGGGTCTTGATGTTGTCATCACATTTTTGGCATGATGAGAGCTTCCCACCTGTTTACCTGCTTGACGAGTTGCACAAGGTCTATCTTTTTCGAAAGTTACATTAGTTAGACCTATTACGTGTTCACCCTTTAGAAGCTTGTGAAGGTTCTTCATCCCCACATGTGCTAAACGGCGATGTCACAGCCAGCCCATGCTAGTCTTAGCAATTAAACATGCATCTAGACCGGCCTCCTCTTTTGCAAAATCAACTAAATAAAGTTTGACGTCTAGTACACCCTTAAAAGCTAATGAACCATCACTTCTTCTAAAGACAGACACATCTACATTTGTGAATAAATAGTTATATCCCATATTACACAGTTGACTCACAAACAACAAGTTATATCCAAGCGACTCAACTAAGAATACATTAGAAATAGAGTGCTCGGATGAAATAGTAATTTTTCCTAACCTTTTCACCTTGCCTTGGTTCCCATCACCGAATATGATTGAATCTTGGGGATCCTTGTTCTTGACGTAGGAAGAGAACATCCTCTTTTCCCCCGTCATGTGGTTTGTGCATCCGTTGTCGATAATCCAGCTTGAGCCCCCGGATGCATAAACCTGCAAGGCAAATTTAGGCTTGGGTCTTAGGTACCCAACTCTTGTTGGGTCCTACAAGGTTAGTACAAATATCCTTAGGGACCCAAATGCAAGTTTTATCTCCCTTGCATTTTGCCTCTAATTTTCTAGCAACTATCTTCTTATCCTTTCTACAAATAGCAAAGGAAGCATTTAAAGAATGATAGATTGTAGAAGGTTCATTACTTGTTTTCCTAGGTACATGAGCATTTCTCCTAGGCACATGTTGAATGACATTTTTCTTAGCCAAACTTCTATCATACATCATAGAAGAACTTGAAGCAAACATTGCATTTGAATTATCAGCGTGTGAAACAACATCATTGTAACTTCTATCATGATGAACATTCCTAGAGTATTTCCTATCATGGTATAAGAAAGCATGGTTCTTTTGAGCACTACTAGCCATAGGGGCCTTCCCTTTCTCCTTGGCGGAGATGGAAGCCTTATGGCTTGTTAAGTTCTTGACTTCCCTCTTGAAGCCAAGACCATCCTTAATTGAGGGGTGTCTACCAACCGTGTAGGCATCCCTTGCAAATTTTAGTTTATCAAAATCACTCTTGCTAGTCTTAAGTTGGGCATTGAGACTAGCCACTTCATCATTCAATTTAGAAATTAAAAATAGGTGTTCACTACAAGCATCAATATTAAAATCTTTACACATATTGCAAACTACAACATGTTCTACACAAGATGTTGATTTATTAGCTATTTCTAACTTAGCACTCAAATCATCATTTATGCTTTTTAAGCTAGAAATAGAGTCATGGCATGTGGACAATTCACAAGAAAGCATTTCATTCCTTTTAATTTCTAAAGCAAGGGATTTTTGAGCCTCTACAACCTTATCATGTTCTTCATACAAAAGATCCTCTTGCTTTTCTAATAACCTGTTCTTATCATTCAATGCATCAATTAATTCATTTATCTTATCAACCTTAGTTCTATCTAGGCCCTTGAATAAGCATGAATAGTCTATCTCATCATCGCTAGATTCTTCATCACTTGAGGAAGCGTAAGTACTAGTATTACGAGTGCTTACCTTCTTTTCCCTTGCCATGAGGCAGGTGTGATGCTCATTGGGGAAGAGGGCCGACTTGTTGAAGGCGGTGGCGGCGAGTCCTTCGTTGTCGGAGTTGGACGACGAACAATCCGAGTCCCATTCCTTTCCAAGGTGTGCCTCGCCCTTAGCCTTCTTGTAAGCTTTCTTCTTTTCCCTCTTGTTCCCTTGTTCCTGGTCACTATCATTATCGGGACAGTTAGCGATAAAATGACCAATCTTACCACATTTGAAGCATGAGAGCTTCGCCTTTGTCTTGGTCTTGTTGGGATGCTCCTTGCGACCCCTTAGCGCCGTTTTGAAACGCTTGATGATGAGGGCCATTTCTTCATCATTAAGTCCGGCCGCCTCGACTTGAGCCACCTTGCTAGGTAGCGCCTCCTTGCTCCTCGTTGCCTTGAGAGCGGTAGTTTGAGGCTCTTGGATTGGGCCATTCAACGCATCATCAACGTATCTAGCCTCCTTGATCATCATCCGCCCACTTACAAACTTTCCAAGTATCTCCTCGGGCGACATCTTGGTGTACCTAGGATTCTCACGAATATTATTCACAAGATGTGGGTCAAGGACAGTAAAAGACCTTAGCATTAGACGGACGACGTCGTGGTCCGTCCATCGCGTGCTTCCATAGCTTCTTATTTTGTTGACGAGGGTCTTGAGCCGGTTGTACGTTTGGGTTGGCTCCTCGCCCCTGATCATCGCGAATCTTCCAAGTTCGCCCTCCACCAATTCCATCTTGGTGAGCATGGTGACGTCGTTCCCCTCATGTGAGATTTTGAGGGTGTCCCAAATCTGCTTGGCGTTATCCAAGCCACTCACCTTATGATATTCGTCCCTACACAATGAAGCTAGAAGAACAGTAGTAGCTTGTGCATTTTTATGAATTTGTTCATTGATGAACATGGGACTATCAGTACTATCAAATTTCATTCCACTTTCCACTATCTCCCATATGCTTGGATGGAGAGAGAACAAGTGACTACACATTTTGTGACTCCAAAATCCGTAGTCCTCTCCATCAAAGTGAGGAGGTTTGCCAAGTGGAATGGAGAGTAAATGAGCATTGGTACTTTGAGGAATACGAGAGTAATCGAAAGAAAAATTAGAGTTAACCATCTTCTTTTTCTCGTAGTCGTTGTCGTCGTTGTCCTTTTGGAAAGAAGAGGACTCGTCGCTGTCGTCGTAGTAGACGATCTCCTTGATGCGCCTCGTTTTCTTCTTCCTCCCGTCTTTTCTTTCGTGACTCGCGCCCGAGTCAGTAGGCTTGTCATCCTTTGGATCATTGACGAAGGACTCCTTCTCCTTATCATTGACCACCATCCCCTTGCCCTTAGGATCCATCTCTTCGGGCGATTAGTCCCTTTCTTGAAGAGAACGACTCCGATACCAATTGAGAGTACCTAGAGGGGGGTGAATAGGTGATCCTATAAAACTTAAGACTTAACACCACAAACTTGATTAAGAGTTAGAACAATGAAATCAAGTGAGTAGAGAGGAGAGCTCTTGTGAAGCACAATAGACACAATAAGGACAAGCACAAGAGACATGAGGATTTATCCCGTGGTTCGGCCAAGTACAAAACTTGCCTACTCCACGTTGTGGCGTCCCAACGGACGAGAGTTGCACTCAACTCCTCTCAAGTGATCCAATGATCAACTTGAATACCACGGTGTTTTTCTTTACTTTACTCTTTTCCTGTTTGCGAGGAATCTCCACAACTTGGAGTCTCTCGCCCTTACAATAAGAATCAATATGAAGCACTAGAGTAAGGGAGGGAAGCAACACACTCAAAACCACAGCAAATACTCACACACAAGACCCAGACTTGAGCTCAAAACAATATCTCAAGGTTCTCACTAGAACGGAGCTCAAATCACTGAGAATGTCGAACAAGTGCACAAGAATGAAGTATGAGTGATCAACAATGCTCAAGGAATGCTTCGTATCATCCTCCATGCGCCAAGGGGTCCCTTTTATAGCCCCAAGGCAGCTAGGAGCCGTTGAGAGCATTTCAAGAAGGCAAATCTTGCCTTCTTTCGCCTGGCGCACCGGACAGTCCGGTGCACCACCGGACACTGTCCAGTGCGGATCTCTTTCCTTATTTGACGAAGCCAACCGTTGCAGATTCCTAGTCGTTGGCGCACCGGACAGTCCGGTGCCCACCGGACAGTCCGGTGCCCCTTCTGACCGTTGGCTCTGCCACGCGTCGCGCGCGGATTCTGCGGCCGACCGTTGGTCCGGCTGTCTGTTGGCTCACCGGACAGTCCGGTGATTTATAGCCGTACGTCGTTAATTGCTTCCCGAGAGCAGACAGTTGACAGTCGCCGGCCTGGCGCACCCAGACCGAGCTGTCTTTGGCTGAACCAAAGCCATCTCTTTTCCAACATGATTTCTCCTGTTTCCAGCACTTAGACACAATACATTAGTTTCCAAAACAATGTACTAAGTCATAGAAACATACCTTTACTCTTGATTTGCACTTTGTCCATCACTTTGCATAAGTTCACTTGTGTTGGCACTTAATCACCAAAATACTTAGAAATGGCCCAAGGGCACATTTCCCTTTCAATCCTACTCGGGATAAGCAAGTCACTATTTTTTGGGAAGCGTTTTCGCGCAACTGTTCACTGTATCTGTACTTCCCGGAGGTCACAAATGACTACTTGATGGTCGTTCAAGGGTTTGTGTAGCTTCAACTCTTCACTGCAACAACTTGTATGACTACACCGATTAAGGTCAACCACATAGCATAACTACTCTAGTAAGCAACAACACATTTGGTGTCCCCAACACCGACCCTGCTATAGGGTACACCCTCATCTATTACTTATTTTTTGTTCTCTTGTCCACACCTACGAGTTCATATCTAATATGAACTCTAAATTAGTTGTGATTGCATATGTCATGTTACTCTATATCACTTTAAGGATTAGTTTGTGCCTACATTTTTTTTACTGAATTCAACAATACAAAAACCTTGTTGGTGTAGGATTTTTAATGTTATTGGTTTTGCATTCACACTTAAACCACAGTCTATTTGATGGTTCAAACTACAAAATATGGCACCCAATATGGTTCTATTGTTGACATCCATGAACGTATATCGCGTGGCAGCAGGCAAGGCCGAAGGAATAACTCCTAATTCTACTAAGGAGAAGCCATTCAATGTTGTTGACAACCTCTTTAGAGGTGCATCGATAAACGCTCTTGTTGAAAACATAGTGGATTTTTGCATGCACTTGTTAACTGGCAAAGAGACGTGTTTGTTTCAGGTTTTTGTAGCTTCTGGCCACCAAAAGCTGTTGCGAACTGTCAAACGCTCAGCTTTTCAGCCAGCTTCTATAAAATTCCTTTGAGTAAAAACCATTCAAAATCAACATAAACACATAATCGGTTGAGTCGTTGCAATAGTAGGAATCCGTCACTTTCTAGATCCTAAGCCTATGGACACCTTTATATTCCTCCGCACGTAATCCTAATGATACTCAAATTCTCTACACAGCCAGATTCTCCCCACAGCCATATTCTCAGAAAAGCTGATCAGAAATCAAACAGGCCATTGCAAAAGATTTTGAGCCCTTTTAATGCATGTTGCTTGATAAGTTTGTGGTTGAATGCATCATTTCTAAGCTAACATATTCTTGAAGGGGTTTTGCCACTTCTCTAAAGCATAACGAACAAGAACATAGTTTTGCTAGTCTCATTGGTTATTTTGATGTTGAGAAGAAGGCGAGAGCAAAAGACACATGCATGAAATATCTTGATGGAAATTCTAGTGCCGACTTGGTACATAAAAAGAATTCCACCCTAAAAAAAGACCAAAGGCGAATATGAGAAAGTCAACACCACCAAAAATGGTACTAAAAGATTTTGTAGATTTAATACCGGTTGATGGTACCAACTTGTACTAGAATAAACTATTTAGTAATATCGGTCGGACCACATCTATTATCAACCTCTACTAATCTTATTTTGGCACCGATTCTAATTCAACCGGCCAGATGTAAAAAAAAACAAAAACAAAGCCCCCTTCCTATACTAGTGGAGGCATCGAGGCACTCCAAGATATCCGACCAAGAGCGCGAGCTGTAGCTCGGTTGGTCTGCCTCCGTGTAGCGGAGCGGATGGTTTAGATTTTCCCACCTACTTGAAAAAATTCTTGGATTTTACGTATTACGTGTTCCCACACACTAGAGATTTAGGTCTCTCAATCTATTCCTGCCATTTCGTGTGTTTTATGGACGCGTACGTGTGTGTGCATGTGGTGTGTAGTGGTGTGTGTTCGTGACGTTGTTGTACCCGGATCAAAAAAGAGAACACACAAGTGTAGCGTGTAGTGGTGTGAGTTCATGACGTCCTTGTATCTTGATCAAAAAAGAGAACACGCGACACGCGTTCCCTTTTTGGATTCACTGTCTTAGGCTTAGTTCTGTGGCTACGACCAAGACAACGATCGTGGTTCGTGAGGACTAGATCCTCATGCATATTCACGTAGAACAACTGAATGACGAGGTACATTCACCGAATCATCTGCACTAGTCAACTAGAGCCCCAACGTTCACTGTTGCATATCAAAATGTTGATACCAATAATAGCTTGCACAACATAGTGCCGGTCAAAACCGGCACGAGGATTACATGGACAAAGTGACATTTTATTACGCTGAAGAGTATCGATCAACAACACAATACCGAGCACATTTAGCAGCGGTAATGGATCGTGATACATTTATTCACAAAATAGTAGGACATTAAATAAATTTTAGTTAAAAATAAATAAAACTCGATCCTAATCTGATCCAATTCTTAAATTTTACAGTATAAAATTTAGAGCCTATTGTCACCTCTAAGCACATCATAATCTAACACACTGCTAGTATCGCCGTTTTTGCAGGAGGCATTCTCTCTAACCCTCTTGACTTGCCGAAGAAACGTCCTTACCCAGAGCCGGACGCAGCACCGCAACCTGGGGCACCAATTTCTTCCGATCCACCTCATCTGCCGCCAACACACAAGCGAATCAAATCCCTGCACCGGCATGTGCGTGCGTGCGTGCGTGGAAACAAACAAAAAACAGTTACATAGATCAGATTCGGCGGCCATCTTACAGCGACGACGTCACCGCCGCCGCCGGCTACGGGATGATCCGTCTTCCATTTGCCCCACTCCAGCAGCAACGGCGTGCCGCTCTCCCGCCCCGCACGTCGTCGCCGCCGCTGTGCGTACGCGAGCAGCAGCGCCCGCCGGCTGTACCCGCCGGCCTGCCTCGGCGCCGACGCCTTGGCGCGCGGGGCCGTCGTCGCGGACGACGACGCGACACGGCGGGTGACGGGACGGTGCCGGCGCGGCAGCTCCTCGTAGGTGGACACGATCACCTTCGCGCGCGTCATCCAGCATGAACGGGCGCTGGCACTGATGCCAACCACGTCGTCTTTTTTTCTGATCGTTTTGATGTGGATGTGCGAGGGTGCGGATATATATAGGGGGAAATGGTATGCTTTGACTAGCGTGGATGCAAACATAGAATCTCTTGAGTGGTCTCTGGTCACTGAAGGACTCGCGTACCGTCGTGCTGAAATCACCGCCAGGTTTAATTAACCCTTGGTTTAGCTGTCGGAAAGGAGGCTATTGGTTGGCAACAGTATAAATCTCCTCGCATGCATACAATACAAAGGCCAGCTAAGATCGAATATAAACATATGCTAATTGAGGTAAACGACGTACCATCTATCATTCGACATGAGTGAGTAGAAACTAAAGCTGGCTCTGACCGGGATAAACAACTCCAGGGAGGCGTTCGACTTGCCACGTGCGGCCGCCTTGGTGCTAGCCGATGCTGTTAATAATGACAGGACCTTTTGGCTCAGCTTGAGCACGGTCAAAAAATAGGAGCTCAAATTATGGTTCGACATGAAATAATATGGATATAAAATAATATGGACAGTACGGTCTGAAGGCGGACCTGCGTCAGGTCTCAAATTTCGGTCCGTTGGCCTCCAACAAGCCCCGCACACATGTGCCGGGTTTAGGTCGACACGACCCAATATAGTCCATATTGTTTAATTTATGTAATTTAGTAAGTTGTAGACTTTATATTATTGTAGTACTTGGACTTTATGTGGTTAAATGAAACTAACATTGTTTAATACCTTTAATTTAGTAAGTTATGTACTTTATGTGATTGTAAATTTTGGATTTTACGTGGTTTAAATATATGGGCTAGGTTGGAGCCAGCACGACCCAATAAAGATACAATGTGCTTTAGGATGAGACTGAGCCACCGACTAAAAGTTTTTTTTGGACCTTCTTGGCCCGAGGTGGCCAAAAGTTTTTTTTGACCTTCTTGGTCTGAAACTCGATGAGATTGGATGAGGTCAGCCTGACACAACCCAACTGCCAGGCGTCATCAGAACTCACTCTGGATTAGAACAGGCGACACTCTCACATCGCGCCAACGTGCCTCATAGAAATTAGATTCTTAGTTTCTTAAAAATTAAGAAGCTAGCATTTTCTAATAAAAGATAAAATTGTTTTTTAAAAACTAGATTGCTTCTAAATAGAACCTTAATAAAAGATTTAAAAAATGCTAACAATCCCCACGTGCTGTTTTCAGATCCAAGGGCTTGGACTAGAAGTAGCCGCTGACGGCTGTTGTGCTATTGCAGCCCCGGAGACGGGACTGAGGTACTACATATTTTCTTGCCTGCCTCACCGGCATAGGTGTACATTTGGGCCGGTCCTGATGGGCCGATCCGAAGCACGAAAAAAAACACAGCCCAGGCACGACATGACCCAAAATAATTTAGGGCCGTCGGCCCGTTATATCGGGTCGGGTTTGGGCCGAGGTCATGGCCCATGGGCGGGCACGAGCACGACCCGTTTAAAGCAGGCACGAAATGACATATAGAGGCACGAAAAGGCCTATATATTTATTAAAACCACACTTTATTCTACACTTTCATATACTTGATAAAGAACACAAAGCTAGAGATAACGCTAGTTAAATGTTTTTTATAGCTTTGAATTAGAGTGTGTCATGTAATTTTACTTTTGTTATGAACATTAGACAATAAATTGAACTTACAGACTTTGTATCGAGCTGATTATACTCTTTTTCCTTCTAACAAAATGATTTATAAACAAGGTAGTCATTTCATAGCTGTGGTAACTTTAATATAAATATTAAGTTTGATTTTGTTCAAATTTATTTGTCTTGTCTTTTATTTGTTTTATTATTATTTTGAATTTAGGGCTCTAATGTGAATTTTGGGCCAAAAACTGAATTTCGGGCCAAAAATTGAATTTCGAGCCCTAATGTGAATTTCGGCCAAAAATTGAATTTCGGGCTTTTATAATTTCGGGCCGTCCGAAATAAGTCCGACACGTTTAAGCAATTATGGGTCGGGCCGTGGGCCGAGGACTAGGCCCATGGGCCAGCCTGAAATTCAAATAATACAGGCCTTTTTGGACTTGGGCCGGGTCGGGCGGCACGAATGTACACCTATAGTCACCGGTAACCGCCGCAGTGCGCGGCCGCCGCCGTTGACAGCGTGGAGGTTTAGTCTAGGCTGCAGCCCCGTTCCCATTAGGCCATTACAGGCTCCCGCTCCCGTCCCGCCCACACTGACCTCACATCCACCAAGCCGACGGCAGCCATTTCCTTCGTGTTCTTCCACTGACGCCGGCCCCCACGCGGGTCTGTCTCAACCCCTTCTTTACCGCACCACCCCTTCGTCGTCGCAGTCAACCCGCGTCCCGCCAGTGCTCCGCCACTTCCTTAAACCCACCCACAGAACTGCCAGCCGCTAGCCTCCACGTCTCTTCCACTGGGCCCTGCGTAATTGCGGCCCACCTAGCATAGACCCGAAAGAGTGTTCGCCGCTTGTGCAGTGTATTGTAGAATGAAATTTCACTTCCAACCACGATGCCAAGGCACACGCCATACCCTTCTCGCAAGCAGTCAAGCTCCTCCCCCAATCCTTCCCCGATGCTGCGGCGCAACAGCGTGTGCGAAACCGAGTCCGAATCCCGACGCGCTCCGGCTCCCATGGAGCTTAGATTTTAGGTGTGAGCTGCTCCCCCTGTATGGATCCAGATGTTCTCGTGGAGCCGTAAGCAGTCCTCCTCCGGCTCGTCCTCCGGCCGCCGCCGCGGCGGGGCGGACGCCTCCATGGACTCCAGCAGCCGCGGCGGCGGCGGGAGCGGGAGCCGCGGACGGAGCCCGCGGTTGGATCGCCGCAACGCAGTGAAGCGCATCGAGTACGAGGCGAGCGCGGGGGCGTCCGCGTCGTGGTCGTCCTCGTCCTCCGCGGAGCAGCAGCGCTCGCCGGGGCTCCGGCCCTCGCGCTCCCTGGACCTTGCCCCCGGCGCGGACCTCCGAATCAGCGGGAGCGTGGAGGGGGAGGTCGACGAGCTCTGCCGCAGCCTGGGGCTCTCGGGGCCCGAGGATTTCGCCGTCCCCGTCGCGGCCTGGGAGGCGCGCAAGTCGCGGTCTAACTCCGACCTCCTCCCGCGCTCCCGCCTCGACCCGTCCACACCCGCCGACGAAACCTCGCCGATTGCGCGGGCGGTCTCGGCGCCCGGTGCTCAGCCGACTCGCTCCTTCCCTGCCCCCATTCCCGAGGAGTCACTCCACTCTTCGCCTGCTTCCACCGCCACCGAGTCGGCGGAGGAGCCTACCGTTGCGGCGCCCGAGGAGTCACCCAACGCTGCCCCTGCCTCTGCTGTCGTGGCTCCCGTCGGGGGTTTGCCCCTGCCTTCGCCAAGGAGGGGAGGCGGGGAGGTAGGGATACGGGGTGCACGGCCGCCTTTACTCTCCCCGCCTCCGCCAATTGGTGCACTAGCTCCTCCGCCAGTTAGGAGGTCCTTCGTTGACAATGACATGACTGGGTCCGCTTGGGACATTGTGCAGTCGTTTGCTCCCAGGGATCAGGGAAGTGAACTGGGACTGGGAGGAAGTGTCGACAGTCGTTGCAATTCGGACAAAGAGGAAGAGAATGATGTTGAGGATGGGGACGCAGCGGTGGAGGGCGAGCTGAAGGAATTGAGGATAGGAGAGACTTTCGAGGGGTTCACTGGAACTTCTTCATTGTCGACGACGAATGATGATGACGCGTCCAGTACAACCACGGAGGCCATGTTCATCATTTCACCGAATGGCAAGTTCAAGCGGAACATTAAATCATGGATGCGTGGTGCTCTTCTGGGAAGCGGCTCATTTGGGATGGTGTACGAGGGGATCAGTGAGTAAGTCCCCGTGCTTATGAATATTACTGTGATATCATGTTGTTTGCATAATTACTTTGTTACTCATCAGTCACCTCAAAATATAAGCCTTTGGTCTAATACCATCTCCAACCATTCCCCCCACATTTATCCCATATCTGTACTTTCTATTATATTTTACTACATTACCTCAAAAGATACTCCCCCCCCACATACATGATATCTCCAACCATTAACTGTATTCATCTCCCCATATATACTATAGTTCAGTTATTTGATATTTTTTCATCACTTTTTGAAGTTTTAAAAAAGCATAGACTATTTGTACTACTATACACATCGTTTTCAGATTACAGTACTTAAAAAAGGGGTTAATATCACAAAGTAATGGAGTAATTAAAGTGTGGGGGGGAGATTTGAACTCACCCCATATACGGGGGAGCTGCCTCTCTCTCCCCGTATGGGGTGGGCTGTGGGGGGAACCTATGGAGGGGGGTTTTCACCCCAAAAATCACCCTACGTGGGGTGGGGAAGGTATACAGGGCACCGTTGGAGGTGGCCTAGTATATACATATTGTTGGGGTACGAAACTCAGGGTCCTCGGACCCACAACTAAAGGGCTTACCTCTGGGTTACTAAACCCCTATCCTAGTGGCCCTTCGCGGGGTAAACTGACGGGTCGAACGAGCTGGGGAACTAGCTGGGGGGGGGGAGCCGATCAAGACCCACTCGAGTGGGTCTGGCGAACTCAGGTTGGCCACACCTAGTGTTGGGAATTGGGCCGGGCTGGCCTGGGCCCATCGTGCTTCGGGCCAAATGGGCTTAGGCCAAGAAGGCCCAAAAACTTTTGGGTCGTGCTGTGCTAGCCAAAGAGTAGAAACAGTGGTCCAGCCCGGCCCCAAAGCACATCATGCCTTCGTTGGGCCGTGCCGGCTCAAGCTCGGTCCATATATTTGAACCACATAAGTCCAAATATTACAACCACATAAAGTCCATAGCTTATTAAATTAAAGATATTAAACAATGCGAGGATCATTTGACCACATAAAGTCCAAACATTACAACCACATAAAGTCCATAGCTTACTAAATTAAATAAATTAAACAATATGAGCTTCATTGGGCCGTGTCGACCCATGCGAGTGAGCCATGTCGGGGCCTGACAGGCCAGAATTTGAGGCCTGGCCTAGGCCCACCTTCGGGCTGTTCTAGCCCGGCCATATTATTTCGTGTTGGACCGTGCTTTGGGCTCCTGTTTTTGGTCCGTGCTCGTGCTAGCCCAAAAAACCCGACCTATATTCCCAACAGTAGCGATTGTTTGGGAATAGTCCCACATTGTGTGTTGTGGGTGGGCAAACATCACTTATATGGTTGAGGGTGCAACCCCCTAATGGGTAGCTTTTTGGGGGAGTGTTGGCCCAACAGACCTAAAGCCCGCTGCTATGCGTTTGAACGCGTGTGTCGCGACCCGACGACCTGGGTGGGCGCCTCATGTATGCGGGCGGCCCGACGGGCGCGCCATGTGTCGGCCAGTTCCAACAATTGGTTTCAGGGCCAGGTTGGCCCAGTTCATTCTCCGACAAATCTCAGCTCACAATGTGAGGGGGAAATTGTTAGGAATAGTCCCACATTGTGTGTTGTGGGTCGGCAAGCATGGGTTATATGGTTCAGGGTGCAACCCCCTAATGGGCTAGCTTTTTGCGGGAAGTGTTAGCCCAACAGACCTAAAGTCCGCTACTATGCGTTCGGGTGCGTGTGTTGCGGCCCGACGGCCTAGGTGGGTGCGCCGTGTGTGTGGGACCCGACGGTCACGCCATGTGTCGGCGGTCTGGTTCCAACAGCCACACCACCAGCTTTACGTACCCCTCATTAACCACGCCAACTGGCAGAGTGCGACACAGGTAGTGTTGGTCTTCCACCCACTCATGACCTACGAAACCTAGGCCTGGATCCCCCTACCCCTAGATGCTCTACGACCCTATATGAGATATGGAAGGGACCGCCAGGCATGCTACAAAGAAGAGGGTCGGTGTAGGGAGAGTTACAGACAAAATCCAGTAATGATGGCACTTGGACTTTCGTCGCCAGCACGGATCACGCCTTTCCTAGGAAATCTTGAAGATATGACTAGGACTGGGCAAAAAACCCGAAACCCGAACCCGGAATACCTGAAGCCGAACCTGAAATACCCGAAACCCGAATTTTGTTCGAGAATTTCGGGTAGCAACTTGCAAAACCCGAATTTATTTCGGGTATCACAATCGGGTACCCGAAATACCCGAACTTTCATGTGTCATGTACTCATGTCATGTTTAATTATTAATTTGTACATCTATAATTATGTGTAAGTGTGCATAACTTGTGATTGTAGATTGCTTGTGTTTTATATATCCATGTATATCATTATTCAAACTATATTTTATACTAATTTAATAGGTTGTATGTGTTTTCATGAAGCCAACACAACAGTTCGGGTAGTTCGGGAATACCCGAACCCGAAATTTCGGGTACCCTAATTTTCGGGTATTGTAAAACCCGTTGTAATTTCGGGTATCGATTCTCAAAACCCGAAATTTTAAATACCCGAATTACCCGACCCGAAATTTTTGGCTAACCCGAACGCCCACCCCTAGATATGACATAAGACCCACGCGGGAAAGGGCACCGACACGCGACCAGATTTATCGAGGACGGATCCATTTTTTACCTTATATTATGTTCCCTTACGGAAGAAGGCATTGTAAGAGGTCCCCTCCTTGATCTATAAAAGGAGGGGTCGGCCTCATGAGAACGGAACAAGATGAATAGAACACCACACAAAGAGACTTGATAACTCCTCCCTCTCTCGCTCGTCTGTATCCCCTACTACAAACAATCAGGTGCAGGTAGCGCAAGCCACCAAAGACCGGAGTAGGGACATTCAACCCGAACCAGTATAATCCTCTGGGCCTAAAACACACATACACAAATTTACTCGTCGGTGCTTATTCGAAACACCGACCCATATTTTATAAGTTGTTTTGTTCTTTATAGTATTAGGCGTAGTCCAAATAGCCCTTTGTAATAAGGGTCTGTTTGGATCATACATTAAGGTGCTCAACTGTTGTTGGGTGCTAAAGTTTAGCACTTCACTTTTAGCATCTTTTAGCACTCCTATTTGGATCTATGAGTACTAAAAGTGTAGTGCTAAACTTTAGCACCATGGATCCAAACAGGCCCTAAGCTTGAACATCTTTTTCGTTTGGTTCCTGAATCCTGAGTTTTCCTCTAGTAATGATTTAGGCAGTGAACAAGACGCTATGTTTTCACAATTAATTTAATATATTGAATTAAACTAACATCTCATAGCTCAACGAGGAAATAGGAATGTGGGTCACAAAGTTTCAATTGACACCTTCTGAACTTAGTAGCCAGGTTCCCAGATCGATGGGGTCGAGAAACGGGAACGTGATACGTGGTATGGGAAGAGGCATTAAAAGAAAACTTGAAAGGGTGGAATATACCTAAAGATTTAGTCTTGAATAGGAGTGTATAGAAAATAACTATCCCAACTTGCTTCGGACTACGTTGGAATTCATGGAGTCATGTGATATTTTCCTCTAGGTTGTCTCTAGTCGGGAGGGGGGGGGGTGCTAAGAGTAGGAGTGGTAATGGATCACGATCCAAATGTTTCTTCACGATTTGTTTGACCCCTTAATTAATTTTAGTTCGAAAATGAATAGAAATAGAGCTCGGTCCAAATACGATCTGATCCTTAAATTTTATAGTGTAGAATTTAGAGCCCATTACCACCCTAGCTAAGAGTTTCTACTACTTTCCCTCTCCCTTGTATAGTTTCTTCTCTCTTTTTGATGAAATGATACGCCGTACGCGGTTCTCCAACATGTTAGAGAACAAAGTAATCGGTAAATGGATGATTTTCTTTCATAAAAATACTTTACAAATTGAATGCATGAATGATACATCTCAGGTGACATTGAGAACATGTTTCACTTGAATACCTGATCATAGAATCGAAGTCAAACACCAGTTGAAATAGTGTAAAAGTGTGCTCTTTCTTTTGTTGCTTCATTAGAAATATCTTAAACTCATGCCAATGAATCTGCAGTGAGGGTGCATTTTTTGCTGTGAAGGAAGTATCTTTGCTTGACCAAGGAAGCAACGCACAACAATCTATTGTTGCACTTGAGCAGGTTATAGCTGCTGATTAATCTCATAATATCATCTGTTCGGTTAGGCTACATTTGTCACTAATCTCCAGCTCTAATTTTGAGTTTTGTCTTTTTCAGGAAATTGCACTCCTCAGTCAGTTTGAACATGAAAATATAGTCCAGTATTATGGAACTGACAAGGCACTCTCCTATTCTTTCAATACTGCCTGTTTATTCATTTAGACAAGAGATGATTGGATTTAACTGATTGTTATGACATTTGCACCCTCTTTTATATGCATGTCTTAGTGATATTGATAAACTCATGTGATCCATTTATGTTTCAATGCAGGAAGAATCCAAACTCTATATTTTTATTGAGCTTGTCACACAAGGGTCTCTTTCATCCCTCTATCAAAAGTATAAACTACGAGAATCACAAGTCTCTGCATACACAAGGCAGATTCTTAATGGATTGGTTTATCTCCATGAGAGAAATGTGGTCCACAGGTACAAAGATGCCCATCATCTAATATTTTTGGGGATAAATTAATGTTTTCAGTGCTGTAGTGGCAACAACTTGTTTTTTAAATCTTAAGTCCAACAAAGAGTAATGCCATGGAAGAAAAAATGTTTTTTTAGCCCATGTGTTATTCTGTTGCTAATTGCATATTTAGAGAAACAAACTTATTTTCTCATCTCTACTTCTAGAACTACATATTGCCCTGGTCCACCTTTTTATGAGTGTGCCATTCAGTCATATACCAGAGTCACAAAGTTTGGAGGTTATGTTGTTCCTCATTGTTGGATTACTGTGTTTGTATCTGTGTAAATGGGCTTTAGCCCAACCCATACTCTATTAATATATATGCACATGTCTACCCTAAATTAAGGTTAGGGTTTCCATTTCAGACTCTATCATGGTATCAAGCTTTCTCCTCTCCCTCCTCTCCCCTAGCAGCCAGGCAACCACCCCTCCCTCTGGCAACCTGTAGGTCGACCGGTGCCCACCTCCGCGCGACATGGACCACCGTGGGATGTACCCCCTACCGGTTTCCTTCCCCACCCGACGATTTCGATGAGGACGTTTCCTCGCTCCTCCCCACCTCTAGACCTCGATTCTCTCCTTGACGTCGCTCTCGTCGACATCCCTCCTCTTCCCCTACCCCTGGTCTCGACGACATCTTCCGACGACATCTTCCGCGCCATGCGCGACCCAGTCGCCTTTGCCTGTGCCACACGCGGCCTTGCCTCTTCGACCATCTTCGACTCGCTTCTCCGGTACCGCCCGTGTCTACCAGCGGTGTGTGCGGTCCGATCCACAAGTCCACTCTTCTGACGAGTCGCTCCGTGCCCTGGCCCGCTCCCATGATGAGCCACCAGTGCACCATCCGGTCGCCATCCACCGCAACCCCGCCATGTCCACCCAATGGTCACATGCGATCAGCCGATGTTCTCCAACCAATCGATCGTTTGGTGCTCATGACCACCGCCACTCCGCCTCCCTCGCTTGTCCTCTCATCCATCTATAGCGCGCTCGCTGATACACACTAGCTTCGTGCTATGGAGGAGTATGAGGCCTTGTTGGTTAACCACGCCTGAGATTTGGTGGTGTCACCCATGCACCAACGTGGTCACCGACAAGTGGATCTTCAATCACAAACTCAAGGCCGATGGTACCCTGGTTCAGTACAAGCTCTGTTGGGTCCTTCGAGGCTTCACTCAGCGTCTCGGAGCCCACCACCGTTTGGACCATTCTCTCCCTCACCCTCTCCCGGGACTAGGCGGTTCACCAGCTGGACGTCATGAATGCCTTCCTTCATGACACTTCGACCGAGACGATCTACTGCAGCCAACTCGCCGGTTTCGTCGACTCCACTCGTTTGGATATGGTGTGTAAGTTTAATTGCTATTTGTATGGCCTCAAGCAGGTGCCGCGGGCCTGGTATAGTCGCTTTGTCTTCTACTTAGTCTCCCTCTTTGTCGAGGCCAAGCCGGACACATCTCTGTTCTTCCTTCAACGCAACGACAACACTATTAGTCCTGCTCTACACCGACGACATCATGCTCATGGCGTCCAATGCCGCCCTTCTCCAGCACACGATCGCCTCCCTGCAGCGTGAGTTCATGATGAATGACTGTCACACCCGTTTCCAAGGACAGAGCCGGGTGCATAGCATATGTGTGCCAGGATCTATTTCCACACATATGTTGACATCACAAGTGTAATATATCAAAAGAACAATGCATAAAAGCGTAAATAACGACTTTATTAACATATTACACTTCAAACAGACATAATGTCTTAACCTTTATTCATCAAAGTACAGCGAACATGGACATCCATCCACAGGAAGATGACCGGAGGTATCACTAGACTAGCATCCATGGAGTTGAGCATCATATCTTCATCTGCAAACTTCTGATCAAAATTAAGCAAGGGTGAGCTCACTTATGGTCGGGGCTCAGCAAGTAGGGGAAAAACTAATGCAAGGTAACAAGGTGAGGCTAATGTTGAGCAGTAGGCATTTTAGTTGGTCAACATTTTATTAACAACACCTGTCTTACTAATAAGTGTGAATCCCAAGTATTCCCATTAAACAAAAGTATATGAGTATATCAAAAACACTTAAGTGAAACCACTTAAGCAAACCATTGGTAGATCATCGGATCTCGATTTATTTCCATCTTCAAGTTCAATTATCATGTGAGGAGTCCAGGCTGCTCATAACCGTGAGCACGGCTGATATATCAGTTTTACACTCTGCAGAGGTGGCACAACTTTACCCACAAGCCATGTATCCCCTCTAGCCTGGGTCGGCCAAAACCCGTAAACACTTCCGAGGTGAGTGGCTAGGGATCCACTATGAGGCTTTCACAAAATACACTTAATACGAAGCAACCCGCTAAGGTTTCTAAAGACGATGGTGGTGGCCCCCTGGGTGAGGTACCTTAGCCAAGAATACGTCCCCATGTTAACGTGGGCTGCCAACACCTACCGCTCCCCCTCTTGCCCATATTTCAGGTAAGGTTGCCAGGCACTAAGCATATAAAGCTAATTACCAAAGCCAGAGCCATGATAGCACTTGTGGTTGCACTGTTATCCCGGGTGGTCACTCCATGTTCCATTTAATATGCAATGATCTTGTTTAACCATCGGGTTAACAACAATAATGTAAACTTACCATTTTGGAACATTAATATCATAAGCGGGAGTGACTGCATAAAGTTAAGTTGTAGCGATAGCATAGCTACGAAGGTAAAGTATAATTCCCAGGTTTGATCAAGGAATAAGGTTGGAAAGGTTAGGTGTATCTGAATAGGTAATCCATCAAATTATGCATATATATCCAAAAGAATAAACTTTATTAAATGTATTGTTTGGGATCAAACAGAGTATGCAGAGGGAGAAGTCCACTTGCCTTGCTTATTGAAAACTTGAGGTTCTTCCACGGAATAGCACTTGATTCTCAACTATTAGATCAATCACTGAATATCACACAAACAAACAAGAAGAACAAACACCACTCAATAACATACAACATTCACCATACGTAAAGTTAAAAGAAAGCCTAACGAAAAGAGAGCGTTCGCTTTTCAAAAACATCGCAAGTAATAGCTATAATAAGAGGGTATTCTTTTCAAAAAATGTGTGATCTATACTTTATAAAACAAGACATGAGCTTGAAAATATCTTAATTAAAATATACAAATATTAGGTTCACCAAATTAATCTTTCATAAAACGTCATATGTGATATGTCTAAGATTAAGGGTTTATAGGGTGATAAAACACGTTATAACAATATTAAACCTTTTTAACTTTTTAGAGAAGATATATGTTATATATCTAAGATTAATGCGTTATGAAACATATTAAACATTGATTTATGAAACATTACAAAACATATTGTAAAATATTTATTGATGAAAAGATATTATATAGGCCTAATAGAGTTTTATGTGGAAGGATGATTAAACAAATAATTATATTTATTTTCATTAAGAAAATACATGGCCTAGATAGGTTTTTATGCAACAGATAATTAAACAATTAATTATATTCACTTTTTCTTAAGAAAACACTAGCCTCCATTTTTATTAAGAACGTTATATACAAAACAACATCTAAACTAACATTTTAATTATAAACTAACGTGAACATTAATTTTATTATTTTATTCTTTAGGGAAAACTAAGTAATATAAAAATAATATGGACTTAATTTGATGGATGGTTAATCATGCCTAGAAAACTAATTAAGTAATTATAATTTAGAAACAAATGATCTAATTCATTAATAAGGAAACTGCATTCGATATTATATAAACTATCATTTTAGTTTACAAAACCAAGAAGACTAGTTAATCCATTTTAACACTTATTTTAGGAAAAACCCTATATTACTTTTAAACATTGTGAGACATAATATATCATCATTTATAAGAACTTGAATATAAGGCTAAATCAATTTTATTGGAAATATAATTAGACATATATTTATCTTTTATTTTTATTAAGAAATATATGGTCTACATATTCTTTTAAATTTCTATTTAAGATGGCTATATCTAAACATCTATAATAAACATTGTTAAATTCTGAAAAACATGATATTTATTGTAAATGTCATTTAATATTTCTTTATAACAATCGTAATTCAAATTAAACTCTGAAAATATGTTAACTGTTGGATTAAAATGCTTATCACATAATTATGAAATTAACAAAGTCATTTCTATTATTTGGATTCCTAATATTCAGTTTATTAAAAATAACAAACGTCACAAAATCCGAACAATATAATGTGTAGACGGGAGGGTAGCGTGCAAAAATAAATCATGTCTTCTACCTTAGATCACGTCAAGGGTAGGCGCGACAACGATGGAGCAGACGTAGGGAGCTTAGGGACGATGCAACAACGGACGACGAGGCTTCAACATGGTGGCTCGGAGCGTTGGGAGAAATCGACGTGTCCAGCAACACGGTCGGAGCCGCGGTGCAAGCAGCAGCAATCAGAACAGGAGGCGAGCTTCTAGGCCACGACGTCGCAGCTAGCGCAGGTACGACACGGCTGTGTCATAGCAGTAGCAGCAGCATGGTGGCAAGAGGAGAGATGGCGAGCAGGGGGCAATGGAAGGAAGGGCTTCGGCCGCTTTTATAGGCGGGTAGAGGAGGGACAGCGAGGGGACGCCGGGAGGTGAAGCAAGGGCGTCGACCGTGGCATTCACTGGTGGTAGCCGAGTGGCTGCGGCAGTGGAGAGAGGAGTGTTGTACTGTTAATGGAGGAGGCGAAGAGGCGGGTGGCGCTGCATTGATTGGATTCCACAGAGAACTAACGAGGTAGCCATTAATGGCGTTCAAGAAACATCGCGCACTAGTACTCGCACAGGAACTGGAAACGCCACCGCGGGCTGGCTGCTGCGCACTGGAGCCTACGTCCGCGGGGGCCGCCGCGAGGGCTGGGGCGTGCTCTCCGCGTCACGGAATATGGGAGAGGGGAGCTAGAGCGGCTGCAGGCTCGGTCGAGCGGCACATGGGCGCATGCGTCATGCGAACAGCCAAACGCTGAGGGATTGAAGACCAATATGACACAAGGGCCCCACATGACATAGTAAAGAAGAGATGAGGGAGATAGGGAAAATACACGTATGGGAGCTAGGCTCGTGCGTTTTTTTCTTTCTTTCTTTATTTCGAAATTATTTTTTCTTTTTTATTTACAAATTTTTTAAATAGGTAATTCATTGAAAATTATAAATAAATATTTTTTCTAAAATATCTCAAAAAATTATAATAATATTTTTATAAATAGAATACATAATTTAAAGAATAGATAATTTTAGGGAAAAAATCTACTATTTAAATAGATTGGGCTCCAAAAAAATGAATAAATCAAAATGAAGTTTTCACAGATACCTACAAACGAAACCTATGCATATTCTAAAAACCATATTTTAACAACTCCTTTTTATTTTATAAAATGAGATTTCCTCACCAAATTAAATTCATGTATTAGATTTACAAATCGAGTGAAACAAAGTTTGTGCTTCGACATGAATGCATCAAACAATTGATAAAATTTTATTTACTCAAAAAAAATTGTTCAATTTATTTATATCACCATTTTATTTTTTTTGAAAACATAAATATTTTTCCTTTCTATTGGAAACCAATAAATTATTGGGTTGCTTTTGATTGATGGATTTAGGGTGTTACAAAATCTATCCCCCTAAAAAGAATCTCGTCCTCGAGATTAGGGATGGCTAGCAAGAAAACAAAGGCGATACATGGTTATTCATAGGTGGTTCACACCGGATTGTTCCAAACTTAAGAAACTCATTCCTTCCTTGCTCCGCAATTTATACTAATCAGGCGACCCTTATCATCGTAATTATAGACTGGCTGGTCTCCTAGATTATAGCTTTCCTCTTCTAGTATTTCAGGCGTTGTCTTGATGCTAACTGGGGACTGCTTCGCGGACTTCTTCTTAAGTCGGTCTAGACGCTTCTTAGGGCATTGACGAATGATATGTTCTTCATTCTTGCAGTAAAAACAAGCACCTCTTTGCTTTGAGTTCTTTGCGAGTCAACTTTGCTTGACCAACAGGTGATGAGGGATGATTGGGGGTCTGTATCTCATATAGCTGAGTCTGGCTTGACTCTTCTATTTGGGTATCCATGTGTT
The DNA here is from genome assembly GCF_902167145.1 of Zea mays. NCBI lineage: Eukaryota > Viridiplantae > Streptophyta > Magnoliopsida > Poales > Poaceae > Zea > Zea mays. The sequence continues at coordinate 271,564,428 of NC_050096.1, read as the reverse complement.
TCGGGGCTTTTGCTTGTGGTTGAAGTGGACTACTCATGTATCCAAAGATTTTCCTGTTCCTTTTGTTGTTCTTCACATTGTTGATAGAAGTTTCTGTACATTTTTGTTCATATTTCATGTCTGAAGACTGAGATAGCTTTATCTCAGGGGTGATCTGTAGTGAACTCTTCTCAGGACAATTACGGAAGTAATGACCTTCACGTCCACATAGATAGCAAGCTTTTCTTGCGGTTAATTCTTGACTTTTTCCATGTTTCCCTTTTTGTTTCTTGGACCTGATGCGACGACGGGGCTGTAAGTGTGTGTAAGTAATAGTCCATCCATCAATGTACACTCATGTGTTTCTTCTTAGGGTTGGGCATCCTTGTGATGTTTCCTTTTTGGAAAACCTGGCAATTCATCGTTTGATAGTGCATCTTCTACTAGTTGTTCTTGGGAAGACATCTGTCTGTTTATGCCAGAAAATAAAATCCGGTTCTTCTGTTTTGTGGTTTCACTTTCGTTTGTACTGATCTGGCGACAAGGAATTCCATAGTACTCACAACAACAACATGTTCCAAGGTCACTTGTCTGTTGGTTTGGTTGTTCATCCTTTTGGGTCTTGAATGTCTGTTCATCAACTGTTTTATTTATAATATTGTTTTGACTTGTCAACACACCACATTCTTTGCACTTAGTGACATCACTTGTAGTTGACATTCCAAGGTCTGACATCTGTATGGGTATGGAAGAATGGAAGGGACTAAAGGGTTGAGCAAAGATAGATTATAGAGAGCAGAGAAAACCCATCTATCTAAGGTTTTTCCTAGCTAATTGATGCCATTGTGGACAAAAGTCACACAATACACCAACAATCATTACAAAGAAGCAAATCAAACATAGTCACAAAGATAACTAACATGAACTCAAACATATCAGCACAACATAACTCGATGTTATTCATTCAATCAAAAGGCAATCTTGCCTAGGGAAAAACAATTTCTTATAGTTTTTTTCGAAAGGCGGGACAAGGTTAGGAATAAGGAAGGGATTATAAAATTAAGGAATCAGATAAAAAAATGACAAGGAGGTAGACAAGATCCAAACATTATTGTTAATGACCAAGAGTGAAATAAGATAACCACTAACTGGTGAAGCGAGGATAAATTATACAACCAAGGATATGAGAAAGTTTTTTTTAAGGATACAAAATATATAAAGGCGTTATCAAGGAGAGTAGAGAGACAAGGGTTCGATATATTGAGGTAAATATTGTCCAAAGATGACAATACAATGGCAAGAAAGAAAGAGTAGAAGAAATCAAGGGTTATATAAGAATATTTAGAAAACAACCACAATATAACGTTGTCTTTACCGATCTAGTCGAAAACTCAGTACTATAGAGCTATCCTATCAACCTAACCAAGAAGAGTGGCAATAGATCCAAGAGATCTATAACGAAAACTTCTTGCGGGGCGGGGATAAGACAGAGAATGGGGCATCTTCAATAGCTTCTAAAGGGTTCCTTCCGGTAGACTTCACTTCAAATTCCACAATCGTAACTTGATCATCTTGTAGTGCTTCTGAGTAGAGTCTTCTGATAGACCAAAATTAGACTAGAAGAGTTGAAAATAAAAGAGACGAGTTTTGATATAAAGTAAGTTTTTATGGAGGACAATATGTCAAGCTTTTGAAAGACTGATTTGGCTTTCCATTTCTAACTAATCTAGCGACCTACGGTCACATTGCTTTGATACCACTTCTGTCACACCCGTTTCCAAGGACAGAGCCGGGTGCATAGCATATGTGTGCCAGGATCTATTTCCACACATATGTTGACATCACAAGTGTAATATATCAAAAGAACAATGCATAAAAGCGTAAATAACGACTTTATTAACATATTACACTTCAAACAGACATAATGTCTTAACCTTTATTCATCAAAGTACAGCGAACATGGACATCCATCCACAGGAAGATGACCGGAGGTATCACTAGACTAGCATCCATGGAGTTGAGCATCATATCTTCATCTGCAAACTTCTGATCAAAATTAAGCAAGGGTGAGCTCACTTATGGTCGGGGCTCAGCAAGTAGGGGAAAAACTAATGCAAGGTAACAAGGTGAGGCTAATGTTGAGCAGTAGGCATTTTAGTTGGTCAACATTTTATTAACAACACCTGTCTTACTAATAAGTGTGAATCCCAAGTATTCCCATTAAACAAAAGTATATGAGTATATCAAAAACACTTAAGTGAAACCACTTAAGCAAACCATTGGTAGATCATCGGATCTCGATTTATTTCCATCTTCAAGTTCAATTATCATGTGAGGAGTCCAGGCTGCTCATAACCGTGAGCACGGCTGATATATCAGTTTTACACTCTGCAGAGGTGGCACAACTTTACCCACAAGCCATGTATCCCCTCTAGCCTGGGTCGGCCAAAACCCGTAAACACTTCCGAGGTGAGTGGCTAGGGATCCACTATGAGGCTTTCACAAAATACACTTAATACGAAGCAACCCGCTAAGGTTTCTAAAGACGATGGTGGTGGCCCCCTGGGTGAGGTACCTTAGCCAAGAATACGTCCCCATGTTAACGTGGGCTGCCAACACCTACCGCTCCCCCTCTTGCCCATATTTCAGGTAAGGTTGCCAGGCACTAAGCATATAAAACTAATTACCAAAGCCAGAGCCATGATAGCACTTGTGGTTGCACTGTTATCCCGGGTGGTCACTCCATGTTCCATTTAATATGCAATGATCTTGTTTAACCATCGGGTTAACAACAATAATGTAAACTTACCATTTTGGAACATTAATATCATAAGCGGGAGTGACTGCATAAAGTTAAGTTGTAGCGATAGCATAGCTACGAAGGTAAAGTATAATTCCCAGGTTTGATCAAGGAATAAGGTTGGAAAGGTTAGGTGTATCTGAATAGGTAATCCATCAAATTATGCATATATATCCAAAAGAATAAACTTTATTAAATGTATTGTTTGGGATCAAACAGAGTATGCAGAGGGAGAAGTCCACTTGCCTTGCTTATTGAAAACTTGAGGTTCTTCCACGGAATAGCACTTGATTCTCAACTATTAGATCAATCACTGAATATCACACAAACAAACAAGAAGAACAAACACCACTCAATAACATACAACATTCACCATACGTAAAGTTAAAAGAAAGCCTAACGAAAAGAGAGCGTTCGCTTTTCAAAAACATCGCAAGTAATAGCTATAATAAGAGGGTATTCTTTTCAAAAAATGTGTGATCTATACTTTATAAAACAAGACATGAGCTTGAAAATATCTTAATTAAAATATACAAATATTAGGTTCACCAAATTAATCTTTCATAAAACGTCATATGTGATATGTCTAAGATTAAGGGTTTATAGGGTGATAAAACACGTTATAACAATATTAAACCTTTTTAACTTTTTAGAGAAGATATATGTTATATATCTAAGATTAATGCGTTATGAAACATATTAAACATTGATTTATGAAACATTACAAAACATATTGTAAAATATTTATTGATGAAAAGATATTATATAGGCCTAATAGAGTTTTATGTGGAAGGATGATTAAACAAATAATTATATTTATTTTCATTAAGAAAATACATGGCCTAGATAGGTTTTTATGCAACAGATAATTAAACAATTAATTATATTCACTTTTTCTTAAGAAAACACTAGCCTCCATTTTTATTAAGAACGTTATATACAAAACAACATCTAAACTAACATTTTAATTATAAACTAACGTGAACATTAATTTTATTATTTTATTCTTTAGGGAAAACTAAGTAATATAAAAATAATATGGACTTAATTTGATGGATGGTTAATCATGCCTAGAAAACTAATTAAGTAATTATAATTTAGAAACAAATGATCTAATTCATTAATAAGGAAACTGCATTCGATATTATATAAACTATCATTTTAGTTTACAAAACCAAGAAGACTAGTTAATCCATTTTAACACTTATTTTAGGAAAAACCCTATATTACTTTTAAACATTGTGAGACATAATATATCATCATTTATAAGAACTTGAATATAAGGCTAAATCAATTTTATTGGAAATATAATTAGACATATATTTATCTTTTATTTTTATTAAGAAATATATGGTCTACATATTCTTTTAAATTTCTATTTAAGATGGCTATATCTAAACATCTATAATAAACATTGTTAAATTCTGAAAAACATGATATTTATTGTAAATGTCATTTAATATTTCTTTATAACAATCGTAATTCAAATTAAACTCTGAAAATATGTTAACTGTTGGATTAAAATGCTTATCACATAATTATGAAATTAACAAAGTCATTTCTATTATTTGGATTCCTAATATTCAGTTTATTAAAAATAACAAACGTCACAAAATCCGAACAATATAATGTGTAGACGGGAGGGTAGCGTGCAAAAATAAATCATGTCTTCTACCTTAGATCACGTCAAGGGTAGGCGCGACAACGATGGAGCAGACGTAGGGAGCTTAGGGACGATGCAACAACGGACGACGAGGCTTCAACATGGTGGCTCGGAGCGTTGGGAGAAATCGACGTGTCCAGCAACACGGTCGGAGCCGCGGTGCAAGCAGCAGCAATCAGAACAGGAGGCGAGCTTCTAGGCCACGACGTCGCAGCTAGCGCAGGTACGACACGGCTGTGTCATAGCAGTAGCAGCAGCATGGTGGCAAGAGGAGAGATGGCGAGCAGGGGGCAATGGAAGGAAGGGCTTCGGCCGCTTTTATAGGCGGGTAGAGGAGGGACAGCGAGGGGACGCCGGGAGGTGAAGCAAGGGCGTCGACCGTGGCATTCACTGGTGGTAGCCGAGTGGCTGCGGCAGTGGAGAGAGGAGTGTTGTACTGTTAATGGAGGAGGCGAAGAGGCGGGTGGCGCTGCATTGATTGGATTCCACAGAGAACTAACGAGGTAGCCATTAATGGCGTTCAAGAAACATCGCGCACTAGTACTCGCACAGGAACTGGAAACGCCACCGCGGGCTGGCTGCTGCGCACTGGAGCCTACGTCCGCGGGGGCCGCCGCGAGGGCTGGGGCGTGCTCTCCACGTCACGGAATATGGGAGAGGGGAGCTAGAGCGGCTGCAGGCTCGGTCGAGCGGCACATGGGCGCATGCGTCATGCGAACAGCCAAACGCTGAGGGATTGAAGACCAATATGACACAAGGGCCCCACATGACATAGTAAAGAAGAGATGAGGGAGATAGGGAAAATACACGTATGGGAGCTAGGCTCGTGCGTTTTTTTCTTTCTTTCTTTATTTCGAAATTATTTTTTCTTTTTTATTTACAAATTTTTTAAATAGGTAATTCATTGAAAATTATAAATAAATATTTTTTCTAAAATATCTCAAAAAATTATAATAATATTTTTATAAATAGAATACATAATTTAAAGAATAGATAATTTTAGGGAAAAAATCTACTATTTAAATAGATTGGGCTCCAAAAAAATGAATAAATCAAAATGAAGTTTTCACAGATACCTACAAACGAAACCTATGCATATTCTAAAAACCATATTTTAACAACTCCTTTTTATTTTATAAAATGAGATTTCCTCACCAAATTAAATTCATGTATTAGATTTACAAATCGAGTGAAACAAAGTTTGTGCTTCGACATGAATGCATCAAACAATTGATAAAATTTTATTTACTCAAAAAAATTGTTCAATTTATTTATATCACCATTTTATTTTTTTTGAAAACATAAATATTTTTCCTTTCTATTGGAAACCAATAAATTATTGGGTTGCTTTTGATTGATGGATTTAGGGTGTTACAATGACTTGGGCCTTCTCCACCACTTCCTTGCGGTTGTCGTGGAGCGTAAGCCCTAGGCCCTCTCCTTTCACTAGCGCATGTATGACGTCGACATTCTAGAGCAGGCTGGCTGTCAGGACCTAAGGAGGCCCACAGAGGGGCTGCGGTAGCAGCAGCCATGGGCCCTAAGGGGGATTAGATAAGGATAGTTAGAGATAAGATTAGTTGAGATTATTTAGGAGATTAGTTGAGATTATCTAGGAAGGTTATCAGTTAGTAGTTTGTTGAGAGTTTTTAGGAGATAAGGATCTCTAGCTAGATAGGGGCAGCCAACCGGCCTATTTATGTAATCAATGGATGAGAAATAAAGCAGGCAAGAATTAGAAGGGAGAAACCCTCATCTTGCTCGGCCGTGGGCATAGGCCCCCGGCCGACGTTCCTGCCATCAATACCCCTCTCCAATCCCTCACCGATCTAGCGACCATAACATCTGGTATCAGCTAGCTTGGGTTTCGATCTGATCCCATGGCTTCTGCTGCCAATTTCGTGACGTCATCCTGGCAATCGGCGTCCCCATCTCCATGGACAACGCCGCATGTCACCTTCGTCACGCCGTCCTGGCAACCGACGTCCCCATCTCCATGGGCTGCGCCGCATGCCACCTTCGTCACGCCATCCTGGCAACCGACGTCCCTATCTCCATGGGCAGCATCGCCTGCCAATTTTGTCACCACATCCTGGACGCCGGCGTGCCCATCCCCAGGGACAACGCCAAATTTCATTACATCATCTTCGTTGACGGCGTCTCCGTCCCCATGGGCGACGCCACTAGGGGCAGCCACGACTCAGCAATCACCAGCTCCATCGATGGGAGATTTGTGGACCAACATAAGGGCTGATCTCACAAAGATGCAAGGGCTGCTGCAAATCAAGGCAGCAGTGCAACATGAGCAACACCAGCTAGCGCTGTCCGCATGGCTTCGGACGCCGGCGGCTGTGGGCATACAAGCTGCTGCTCGTGGCTTCCTTGCATGACAGAAAGTGCGGGAGATGCGCCGGCAGATGCTCAAGGCAGCCTTGGTGACGGTTGACCTCGGCACACGTCGGCGCGACCTCACCTTGTCGGACGGCTATCAGCAGTGGCACCAGGCCGCTATCTCGAAGTGCGAGCATGATACGTGTCCCGCGGGCGACGAACTTCAACTCTACGGCAGCGGCGGTAGGGAAGACACTCACCTCGTCATCAACAAGGGCACACTATTTAGCGCCACCACATTCCGCTACCGGCCGCCACGAGGGCGCCTCCGCTGGTTATTGTTGCGACCTATTCCAGGTGCCCATCCATGTGCTCCCCTTTCGTGCAGATGGCGTCCATGGGATCCAGGTGGTTGCACACGTGCGTGTTCGCCTTATCTTATGGGGTAAAAAAATCAGATTCGGAATAATAAGATAAGCCGAGATGTAAAAGGCTTGTCTTTTAGGTGTTTGGTTTTGGGTCAAGTAGACTTGGTCTTTGAGCACCCGTTATGCGGCAGCTCGAGGGCGAGCTGCTTGTCTAGGAGGGGTGTAGTGTCAGGACTTAAGGATGCCCACAGAGGGGCTGCGGTAGCAGCAGCCATGGGCCCTAAGGGGGATTAGATAAGGATAGTTAGAGATAAGATTAGTTGAGATTATTTAGGAGATTAGTTGAGATTATCTAGGAAGGTTATCAGTTAGTAGTTTGTTGAGAGTTTTTAGGAGATAAGGATCTCTAGCTAGATAGGGGCAGCCAACCGGCCTATTTATGTAATCAATGGATGAGAAATAAAGCAGACAAGAATTAGAAGGGAGAAACCCTCATCTTGCTCGGTCGTGGGCATAGGCCCCCGACCGACGTTCCTGCCATCAATACCCCTCTCCAATCCCTCACCGATCTAGCGACCATAACACTGGCATGTCCGACTGCAAGCCTTGCTCCACGCCTGTTGACACTCATGCGAAGGTCTCCGATGACGACAGTGTCTAGGTCGATGACGTGAAGGCCTATCAGAGTCTTGTCGGGGCTCGACATTACCTCACCTTCACCCGTCCCGATATCGCCTACGCGGTCCAGCAGGTTTGCCTTCACATGCACACCTCGTGGGAGCCAAACCGGTGAAGCGGATTCATCGCTACCTCAGTGGCACCCTCGACTATGATCTTCTTTTTCGGCCCTCTCTACCTTCTGAGCTGGTTATCTACATCGACATTGGTTGGACCGGCTGTCCTGACATGCGCTGGTCCACCTCTGGCTGCACCATGTTCTTGGGAGCCAACCTCGTCTTCTGGTTCTTGAAGTGGTGGCCTTTCATCTCCCATTCTAGCACTAAGGCCGAGTATTGCGTTGTGACTAACGGCGTGGCCGAGGTGTTCTAGCTCCGTCAATTGCCCCGAGAGCTTCATATCCCTCTCGCACATGCACACTCGTCTACTCGACAACGTCAGCCGGATCTACCTCTCCACCAATCCTGTGCAGCACAAGCACACGAACCACGTGGAGATCGACCTCCACTTCGTTCGCGAGGCACGAGCGTGTCGCTGTTGGTGATATCTGTGTTCTACGCTGACCACTTTGCAATTCACCGACATCTTTACCAAGGGGCTCCCATGCACAATGTTCTCGGAGTTTCGGTCCAATCTCAACATCTGCACAGGCTAGAGTTGTGATTGTTGAGGGGTGTTGGATTACTGTGTTTGTATCTGTGTAAATGGGCTTTGGCCTAGGCATGCTCTATTAATATATATACACATGCCTACCCTAATTTAGGGTTAGAGTTTCCATTTCAGACTCTATCACTCATGTTTCGTAAATAAAAATTCAAAACCCTAAAGCCCCCCACCAGAAACCTCACCCCAAACTCTAGCTCCCCGCCGTCGGCCTCCCCCTCTTCTGGCGGCGGCGAAGGCGACAGCGGCGCTCAAGGCCCGCCCCGCGTCCCACCTTTCCTCCCCCTCTTATCTTCATCTCGTTCTTGGTGTCTTGTCGCTTCCGGTCTCTTCGGGCATCGTCAGTCCGGTCACCGCAGGCACGGTTTTTCATCGGCGAGTTGCGAGCGCGGCCGGCACTGCCGTTGCGGGCGTCCCTGGCGGCAGGCGTCATTGCTTCCCATCGGTGGTTGTCGTGGACACTGCTGGCCTGTCCCCCGCTGGCACTACTCTCCGTCGGTGGTTGACGCAGGGTATCCCGGCTGCCTCAGGGGCCGCTCCCCTTTGGCATCGTCGGCCTCTTCTGGCGCTATCTGTGCCGACAGATCTAGGGGTCATGCCTTCGGATCTTGTGCCTTGGCGTTGGACACGATGGTTTAGGTTGTTCCTTTTGCCCTTGGTCGGCGGTCGGTTGCCATTGTCGTCTTGCGGATGTCGGCTCTATGGCATTCATCGGATTGACAAGGTGACTCTATCTCCTCCTCGCAACGACGTCTTCATAGCAAGTGTTGTTCATACATACTTTGTGGCTTGTATCATCTTAGCATCGATTGGCGACTTTGCTTACTCAGACGATGCATCATCTTTTGATGGATCTTGTGGATTGATTTGTGTGCCAATTGGCGTGTTCGTGAATCAGTCGTCGTAGATATGCTCATCTATGGAGTGTTGTGTCTGTCGTAGAGTTTGTGGTCGTTGGGCTAAGACTAAGTGGTATGACGGCACTAGCTCAGTTTGTGGGTGGCGACTATATTTTGGATCTCCGATATGGTGGCACTATGTGTATCTGTTTCTTCGATTTCAGGGAGAAATCCCTAGGTCTGACCTTAGTTTGTTGTAGCCATTGTTTGAAATTCGAGGATCCGTTCTCTATGATGAAAACCTAGGGTCTGGCCTCAATTGGTTGGATCATTACAACGGCGGTGTGTGAGCGTATCATATTCTCTTTGGAGGCGTTGTTGTTGGAGAGCCCTCACGGGATCAAAATGTTGCTTTGTTAGTGGCTGATTTGAAGAGCCCTCGCGGGATCCAAATGTTGCTTTCTTAGTGTAATTGTATCACTCGATGTAATTGACTAAGATTAATAAAAATTCCTTTTCCAAAAAAAAAGCTGTGTATCCTGGTTGATTCTAAAACTTGATACTGATAGTTGTCGAATAGTAAAGGTAGTGCATTATCTTTCTTAATTGTGTTCATTACTTTTGTGGGGACATGGATATGTCTGCTTGATCCTTCTATTTGACTCATTACTTTCTGCTGCTGAAACAATTGCTTCATATGCAGAGATATCAAATGCGCCAATATATTGGTCCATGCAAATGGATCTGTAAAGCTTGCAGATTTTGGATTGGCAAAGGAGGTTAGCCTTCGTCTTTCTGCTCATTATTTCCATGTTCTCAGTGTCATTGTCTTATGGTTGTAGTTTTCTTGTTCAAATTTCAGATGTCAAAAATTAATATGCTAAGGTCATGCAAAGGAAGTGTTTACTGGATGGCACCTGAGGTAACTAAGTGGCGTTCTTGCAAAAGACAAGAAACCATTGGAAACTCTGCCATAGCCCCCTGAACATTCTTATTACTTTTTGTGTGATTAGCATTCTTTGTATTGAAAACTATCTATTTTGATATCATTTTTCACAAGATAATACTTGTGTATCTCTTGTGTGCAACATACTCAGTACTCACCTTCGCATTTTCAGGTTATTAATCCTAAAAAGATGTATGGGCCTTCAGCTGATATATGGAGCCTTGGCTGCACCGTGTTGGAAATGCTAACCCGGCAAATACCATTTCCTAATGTCGAGTGGGTATGTCATGTTTTGATTTTCAATATTACAGTGAATTAACATTGATTTACTCATACTTTTCAAATATCTGCATGTTTAGATGTTATTTACTGTGTTGGCCTTATCTAATGTCTAGAATGTTGAACAATTGGTCGAGAAGACTTTAGAAGTTATGTTGAAGAGAGAAAAAAAATTATTCCTGTATTTTGCAATAAATTAACATTAGAATGTTAAAAGTTTCCTCTCTTCTGTATTTATTTAAGCCTTTTTTTTGTGGAAAGTCTTCTCTCTTGTCTTTTATTGAAGGACATTGTTTGTTTTTCTTGCAAGCTCGTATCTTTTGTAATCCTACGAAGATGGACTTGCTTCTGTCTCAGTGAAGGCTTTTCCTTGATTTGATCACTTGTGCGAAAATATAACACCTTAACTAGTGCATGAGATCATTATATATGTAATATGCTTCTCCCTTGAAGCTGTAACCTAGTTTGCCCAGTATTGGTTTTCATGTCTCTATAACGTTGCTTTGTTACTTGTAGACAAATGCTTTCTTCATGATTGGAAGAGGGGAACAGCCTACTATTCCCAACTACCTGTCTAAGGAGGCACAAGATTTTATTGGCCAGTGCGTAAGAGTTGATCCTGAGAGCCGGCCTTCTGCGTCACAACTTCTGGAGCACCCATTTGTTAACAGACCACTGCGAGCTTCATTTGAATCTTCGTCTCCACCAGCCATCTGATTCTAGTATTGATATAATGGGGTGTTTCTCGTTGAGGCCAATGCTCAGGTCACGTACTCACGTGTTGGTAAGTTTCTCCCTTGTACAAGGGGAATGATCAAGGTTCCAGACACTAATTAATGGGCATGTATGCTTTGCAGATCTTCATGATCTACACTACTGGTTCCAGAATGGAATTACGTGGGCTTGTTTAGGATGTAGTTTAGTAGCTGTAGTCCGTAGGGTTGGTGGGCAGCATTGCTCTGTGGTTTTGTATTCTTTGGGGTGTTCTTCATTGGGCAAAGGGTTTTCTTCCTGGTTATTACGTAGATTTGTGTAAACTTGTAGGTAAAAGGGCTGCAATTGCCTCTGGGCTCTGGTGTAGGTTTAGCCGATGTTTGTGAATGTTTGACATCGCCATTCTTTACGTAAATGGTTTTGTTGCTCAAAAAAGCATCCGGAGCATTGAATCCCCCTGGTGTTACTTTTTTCTTCGTCGCATCGGAAACTGTTTTTTTCCTTCTAATTTATCATCCACGGGATTATTCTATTATCTAGTTCTGTCATCTGCTGCTGATGTCTTGTTACATGAGCTCATCATTACCATAACAACTCGCAATGGTTCAGCCGTTCAGGAATATGGACGCGCGCCATGTTTATGAATAGGCTCCTTGCACACTCGGCTTTGAACTGTACTCAGGTGTCCTGTCTCTCTGTCGACGCGGGATAATGGAGATGACGAGGAGGCCATGGCCAACTCGGTCTCCTGGCTGGCAATAGGCACTGCCGCCTGCCGGGCTCGGACAAGGCCCGGAGGGCGGCCCGACTGGCCGGTGGTTTAGTGCTCGGGCATGCTGGCATGCTGCGCGATGGCAGAGATGCGAGGCGCGGTGCGGTGGGCGCAGCGTGCACTCGTGCAGGGCAACAAGGGCCGCATGGGAAGCCAATGGTGGGGTAGGTGGGGTGCGCGGTTTGGGCGCGGCCGATTTTGGCTTTGCCGGCAAAGGAGGGAAACGGCCTGGACAGGGGTAATGTGTGTTTGGCGTGCAGGGCAGTGTGGTTTGTTCACGACACACACGCTGGACGCTGCCACTTGTCAGCAAAAACGCAGTTCAGACCACTCTCGATAACTAAATGTAAATGGTTCATAGTCAAATGGTAAAAGGCTTCTGGTTTTATAGTTAGACGGCCAAAATCAATCTCCAACTTCAGCTGAATAGCCAACAAAAAAAAACACTTCTCCCATCGTTGAAGTGTCACGACTACGACTCCGAGCATGAGTGTTGCCGCGCAAAATAGTCGAGTTACGGTGTGGTGCTAGTTGTTTGCGAATTTTATGCACACTTGTGACTTGTCTGTGTCGACCTAGCAGTTGGAGACTTGGAGTGGTGTCATAGGCATTGAGATAAGAGAAAACAACAAAGCCATGGCACTACCATTTGGCAGCAACAGAAAAATAAACTGGTGGTGGTGAGGTGGGCCGCGGTTTAGTGTGGCCCAGCCGCCCAGCGGACGAAGAGAGAATCGAAATAAGGGCAGACATGATCTGAGGTGCATCTCTAATTAGGGCCCCACGAAATTCTCGTGGTCCGTCGGCTTGGTTCTATTGTTTTTTTTCACGAGTTGAGCACTTTTAACATTCTAGCTCGATTCGTTAACCAGCTAGCTCACGAATTAAACGAGCTACCACATTTTAGAAAAAGGAACTATATGCATATTATTTACATAATAATTGATTAACTATATCTATACATTAAATTTGTCTATGCAAATATAACTGTGGGTTAAACTGTTGAACATGTATATTAATTGTGAATTGATGAGTGATGAATTATGTTAATTTGGTATTACATTGACGTGGTCTGTGAAACTATGAGTATAATTATTATTTTCTATTGTTAAATTAGTTTAAAATTAACTAGAAATTGATTATTATATATATATATATATATATATATATATATATATATATATATATATATATATATATATATATATATATATATATATATATATATATATATATATATATATATATATATATATAATCTCTGTCTCACGAGGTAAACGAGCCAACTCGAGCTAATAAACGAGTCGACTCTGTGGCTTGTTAGCTTAACGAGCCAAACCGAGTCAACTTGAACTATGACGAAATATCCAACCGTATCTCCAAGAATGCTTTTTGAAAAAAAAACGCTTCAAAAACTTATTTGGCTTTGTCCCCAATAAAACATGTGTTCGGTAATCGGTATTACCATATGTCACCAGCCTAAATTTATCCTATAGAAGCACCAGTCTAGATTTACGATCGTCTCATTTAACCTGTGAACGCCTTTGGCCATTCTAGTAAGGCAAGGCAGCCCAAGCCACTCCTTGCTAGTCCTGATCGCCTGGGTGGCGGGATGCTTCTCTTTTGTGATTTGAGCGTGGTAGCCAGCCGATGATTTAAATCTATATAGACAAACACACACCGCTCAATAATTTCGTAAGGAACTCGTCTTCTCCTTTCAAGGCGTCGTTGTGTAGCGCAAATGCGCAAAATCCCGTACGCGAGTGCCCCCCGGCCACACGAACCGGATGGCGCATCGGACGCCCACGGTTCGGGCGCGGTCCCTTTCGTCCTGCGTTTTTGTCCGGTTCAGCTCCTGAATGGCTGAATCCCACTCCCGCGAGTCACTCGTGTGCCGCTCGCTGACTGCCCACGTTACGGCCACGCTAGTCCGCGTCGGCGTCGCTGCACCTGCACACGGCAAATGCCGCTTGGCTCGACCCGGAGAATTTACGCGCCCCGCCCTCTGGCCCCTCGGTCTCGGCACCCGCAAACGGGAAAAATCCAATCATGTCCTCGTCGTTCGCCGCGAGAAAAACGCGCCAGTAAATGCGCGCAGGTGCAGCAGCGGCAGCGCCGCGCTCATTCCGGCGCAGCACGCGACACGCGGCTTCTGCCTCGCCTCCACGGCTGCAGCCCGCGCCGCCCACCCCAGGCGCGCGCGCACGCAAACGGCAACGCGTGCTCACGCATCCTCCTCCTCCCGCCGCTGAAGTGGAGTAGCCGAGTAGCAAACTACGGCACACGGCCATGAGCTTGCACGCCGCGCGCGGCGGGCCGCACGAGGATCTGAGCTGGAGCGCCATCGGGCGGCGGGCACCCCGTGACGTGGTGACATTCGGTGATCGAGAAGGAGGCGGCGGGATGAGGAGTGCGCAGCAGGGGCCGGGGGCGGTGCGGGTGGACGAGGCGTCGTCCGCGTCCACCTTCCGTGAGCTCGACGAGGCCTTCCTGCAGGTGAGGTCCGATCCCGAAGCTTTTCTGTTCGGTTGGGGCTCTTGGGGGAACAGGGAGCTAATGGAACAGTGAGTGAGTGTGCTTGCTTGGACCTCCGACCCCCTCGCGGTTTGGTGGAGTGGCTTCCGCCGTGCCTGCTGTTGAGGTGATGGACGCCGTCCTGTATTGGTGCCAGATTATCCAGTGGTTCTTGTCATGAAGGTTCATACGACCCGTTCCCTGTGGCGCTCTTGATTCATCGGGGTTCGCACGCCAGACATCATACCAGAATCCCTTGTCGATGAATTCGATTTTTCTTGCATTACCGAGTAGATAAGATGGCAACATGAACTAAAGAGTCGCCGATTAATTTCTTTGTCGTTACGGTTGCATATGGGTTCAGTTTGGCTGGTTCGTGGTGTCCGGACTCCGGACTTTGTTAGACTGTTGAGTAGAGTACTACTATGGTGCTGTTAAAACTGATGTTTTCCAGATCGATCAGTGGGTAGTAGACTTTCTTTTATAGCTATTTTGCCATTTTTAGTCGTGGTTAATGTCAAAAATGGCATGTGCTTGCTGGACCATTTCTCCGTGTCAACAGAATTAGTAGAATATCACATCGGTGATCCAATCTCTTCCTGACAAAGTTAAGATAAGGGCATGGCAAATGGTCCTTGCTGAGTATAGCTACTTCAATACTACAGGAGACATTGGCCAGTGTAATTTCATTCTCCAAGATGCCTTGGTTTCTCAAAAAAGTATCTGCATTCGTGCATTAAACTCATGTGAGTAAAGATGGCATATACATGCCATTAAATCTGTTAAGTTTTGTTAAAACACAATACAACCTAGTGAGGTATAGCCAATTCAATTGCTATGGTTTATAAATAAGATGCAGTGTATATACAATTATTCCGAGTTACAGCGAAAGAGCTTCTAGCTGAGTTGGCTAGGTGGTCTGAGTAGTACTTCTCAGATCCTGAGTTTAAGTTCCCGTGGGTGCGAATTTAAATCCACTCGTTTGTACCACGACAAAGCACATGAGGTTTTCTCGACCTGTGCGAGAATGTTTTTTTCTTAATACAATGCCCGAGAACTGTATTACTCATATTCTTAGGATGTATAGTGTTTGCTTTCTCCTTTTTGTTGACACTGTCCTTGATTTGGAATGATAAAACATTTTGTTAGTTTTTGTTTCAAAAGAAAACTTGTTAGTTATCCTGCTTCTGTAAACCAGAGACTACACATGCTATTCTAGAGTTTACGTAATCATGTACTTAATTTTTCATCTCTATTTATTTTCACGTTTGTTTCAGACACAAACAAAGATCTGGCTTGGAGAAGTTCTACATCTTAGGTTTGGTGAAGACGCTTTAGTTGCTGATCTTCTTGCTGACGGAGAATTACTGTAAGATCAGTTTCTTCATGAGGCCTCCCTGCATGAATAAAAGTAATTAGCATGTTGTGCTATGCATATGGATATGGCGTCGCTACCAAAATCTTGGATCCCACTGATCTGTATATTTTTTGCTCAGATAGTTTTGGCTCTTTGCAAGTGTCTACTTGCTTGAGCATTATGATGTCAATCAATCAGATAAAAGAATGCCTAGGATAAATGGTTTGTGAAAGAATAGAACTGTTTTATGATTAATTGTGTGCTTCTCTCTCTGATATTTACTGTATTCTGCTGACTTGTTATGTTTGTGCTATTAGGTTTCAAGTTTCCAAGGTATTATGGAAAATGTTACTAAAAAATAACAGAGAACAATTGAAACAATCAAAAGTGTATATTTATGAGAGACTATCCTTCGGTAGAAGTAGTGGAAAATACATGCCCTATTCAAAAGTTGACTCCTTTCTAAAGGTATGGATCTTTGCACATTTTCCTTCTAGACGATTCGGTTCTATTAATATATTTTTGAGCGAAATTCTTGATTTTAACTTCATGTGTTCAATATTTTTGTTAACTTGAAGTGCATTAATTTTGGTAAAAGTGAACAAATACAAATCTTTCAAAACATTTTTCCCATTTGAGGAGCTTGAATGAAGCTTTCTTTCCACGAATGCGTACGAAGCATATTCCTAGCATGAATTCCGTTGCAAGTAGCCAGTCTGATGAGTTTGATCCGTGTAAATTGTCTGTGGTGCATGAAATGCTCTGTCAATACTTGTGCATGAGGAAATCTAAAAAAACTACTATTGAATCTGCTAGTGATGGTGTTTTGTACTACTTCCTTGTGAGTTACATGTGCTCTACTGACTAACATTGCTGCAATGAAACTGAAGAAGCATTAGCTATAGCTACAAATCTGTCGACCTTTGCCTTTTTGCTCTGAACTTCCCTGTTTTTTCCATGCTTATCTACCTATTTTAGATCAACTGTATTCTGTACAAGCTCCTAGTAAAAAGTTGTACTCCCTCTAGTAAAAAAAATTACTTGACTCATTTGACTTTGCACGATCTTCGATGATATCTTTGGCCACTAATTTCTTCTGAAATATATCGCAAATTTATGTGCTTTTGTAATTATTCTTCAACTCACTTTTTATACATATAACTCACATGTTTTTCAAACTAAATTTTTGTGTTTTAAGCTTTGACTAGATATTGTCCTAAATGACATGCTCTGATGACGGAACTGGTAACATACATAAATTGGATTAAATTCGTTTCTGTGATAAGAATAGGTGCAGGATCTTGCTTAGTGTCCTAATCCTGCATAAAGCCAACTTTTAGGTGAAGAAAACACCCAACAAAAATATTCCAATGGTGCTAAGTTTGGACCTGGTGGAAATTTAACTGCTGCAAGATAATGGTCTCTCTTGTATACCCATGGCCTAGACCTAGAAGCATGGCAGACATAGATGTGTTGGTGCATTTATGTTTTCTTCCTACACTACATTGGTATATTTGGTTGATACTAAAAGTCTTGAAGCACGAAGCAGTCACATATACTTTACTGGCTTAGTTTACATTTCTTCTGAAACGGTTGCTTGAGAATTAGTAATCTCTGTTCTTTTCAGATATGTCAAATCCTTGGGTTAGCTGGAATTGATCTGTTTACCCCTTCTGATGTGGTCGAAAAAAGAAATGTTCGGAAAGTCTGTATATGCATACGATCGGTGTCTAAAAAGTCACTCATCTTGCACCTAAATGTAAGGCCTAGGTTCTAACCAAGCATTTTCAGTGACTTATCTACTGTAATATCTTTAATTTATGTGTTTCTGCTCTGTGATTGTAGGTGCCTGATTTTGATGTAGTCACCTACACAATATCCATGCCAAACTATGTTGTTGGAGGTATTCGTAGAAATCTGGAGCAGACACAGTACAGCTCATCCAGTTCAAGTGGATACAGTCCATGTGCCCGTTCTAAAGTACTACAGCAACAGGCAGGATTTTGGAAAGGGTTAATTGTATTTCCACACTTGTGCTTAATGTTAGTCACTTAATATATATTTTTCTCAGATAATATTTGGAGGGCAGAATGACCAGCACGAGGACACACATTATGACTCTGATGAAGCAGAAAGCAAACTCTCTCTTCTAGAACCTGAGGACTCAGTTAATGAAGATAATTTTGCGGCTGTGCTTTCACAATTTAACGATGCCCACAACAAAGGAAGTGAAGGCTATGGAGAAAGTGGATGTGGCAAGCATGGAGAAAAATCTCTAGCTGAATCAGTGGGATCACTTAACATTGGCATTATTGATTTTGAGTTCATGGATTCAACTCCTCTAATTCATGATAAAGAATCATGTTCTCTCCTAGAACCTGAGGACTCAGTTAATGAAGATAATTTTGCAGCTGTTCTTTCAAAATTTAATGATGCTCCCAACAAAGAAAGCAAAGGCTATGGAGAAAGTGGACGTGGCAAGCATGGAGAAAAATCTCTAGCTGAATCAGTGGGATCACTTAACATTGGCATTGTTGACTCTGAGTTCATGGATTCAAGTCCTCTAATTCATGATAAAGAATCATGTTCTCCTCTAGAACCTGAGGGCTCCGTTAATGAAGATAATTTTACAGCTGTGCTTTCACAGTTTAACGATGCCCCCAACAAAGAAAGTGAAGGCTATGGAGAAAGTGGATGTGGTAAGCATGGAGAAAAATCTCTAGTTGAATCAGTGGGATCACTTAACATTGGCATTGTTGATTCTGAGTTCATGGATTCAAGTCCTCTAATTCATGATAAAGAATCATGTTCTCCTCTAGAACCTGAGGACTCAGTTAATGAAGATAATTTTGCAGCTGTGCTTTCACAATTTAATGATGCCCCCAACAAAGAAAGCGAAGGCTATGGAGAAAGTGGACGTGGCAAGCATGGAGAAAAATCTCTAGCTGAATCAGTGGGATCACTTAACATTGGCATTATTGATTCTGAGTTCATGGATTCAAGTCCTCTAATTCATGATAAAGAATCATGTTTTCCTCTAGAACCTGAGGGCTCCGTTAATGAAGATAATTTTACAGCTGTGCTTTCACAATTTAACGATGCCCCCAACAAAGAAAGTGAAGGCTATGGAGAAAGTGGATGTGGTAAGCATGGAGAAAAATCTCTAGTTGAATCAGTGGGATCACTTAACATTGGCATTGTTGATTCTGAGTTCATGGATTCAAGTCCTCTAATTCATGATAAAGAATCATGTTCTCCTCTAGAACCTGAGGACTCCGTTAATGAAGATAATTTTACAGCTGTGCTTTCACAATTTAACGATGCCCCCAACAAAGAAAGTGAAGCCTATGGAGAAAGTGGATGTGGTAAGCATGGAGAAAACTCTCTAGATGAATCAGTGGGATCACTTAACATTGGCGTTATTGATTCTGAGTTCATGGATTCAAGTCCTCTAATTCATGATAAAGAATCATGTTCTCCTCTAGAACCTGAGGACTCCGTTAATGAAGATAATTTTGCAGCTGTGCTTTCACAATATAGCGATGGCCCCAACGAAGGAAATGAAGGATATGGAGAAAGTGGACATTACAAGCATGAAGAAAAGTCTCTAGATGAATCAGTGGGATCACTAACCATTGGCATTATTGATTCTGAGTTCATGGATTCAAGTCGTCCAATTCATGATAAAGAATCATGTTCTACTGGTTCTGCAGCTGACCAATGTTCAAGGACTATACCGGCTAAATATGAATTAAGTTCAGAAGAGTCAGATTCCACAGGCAGTCATTTGGTGTTTGACAGTGGCAAGAATTATCTGGAGTTGAACAATCATTCTGTCACAGATTTGGAAAGGATTTACAATGGACATGCCACGTCTGTAGATCAATATGTTCGGGGAAATGGGGAGACATTAGCTGACCATCCAAAAAAAGAGGAAGCTGGCCTCCAAAAGGACACTGGCACCATAGCTCAACATCGTGATACCCTTGCTTGTGATGGGGAGTCTGTGTGTTCGAGTTGTGAAGAGCCGAGACGTGGATTAAATGGCGAGCCATCAGACTTCAGCTCGGAGTCACACTCGAGACTGACCCCAACACATAACACAGGTGGCAAATTGTCGATGGTTTCTGAACATCCAGTGCATAATATGGAGTCAGATATGACTGGGATGGCAAGTGATAGCACTAACCCGGAGCTGAATCCTGAAGCCAGCACCAGGAACGAAATGGTGCCTCCTGAAATTCTCGAGTCCAGCTTGTGTCACTCTTATAACTATGCTTCCTGCACACAAAAAAGCCTTCTTAACGCTCCTCTGTCATGCAGGACGGCTCCCGATCCACTGATAACCCAGTGGAACCAGAAAACGTAGCTCAGGACAGCGCCACTCGAGGAAGGCCTGAAGGCGACGCCCCCAGATCAGGGAAAGGGGTTCTGAGGTCGGTCGCTGGAGGAATCACCCTTGTCGGCGCAGTGTTCTTCATGTTCCATCTCAGGTGCGGTACCATGCTTGTTAGCACTGCTTTCCAGATTTTCGCTGCGAAGTCACACTGATACATCCTCTGAGATAATATCCTTCAGTGCCGCGCTGCTGCAGAAGAAGCAAGGGGGGAAGCTTTGCGACGGTCATACCATCTCTTTCGGGAAAATCTGCTCGGAGCAACGCAAGGGCCAGGAACATGGGCAGAGAAAACGTCCCTGATGCGTATCCCGGGGGGCGGCTGAAGGCTTGACAAGACGATGGAGCACAGTCTGCTTCACAGAATCTGGATGAACTCTGTCGACCCACCAGTCAAGTTGAAGTCAGTACCCTGCCTTCTTTCATGTACAGAACGACATAATCATATGATTTAGGTGATCGATTACAGCAAATAGTGGGACAGATTTTGTACAAGTATAGTTGAGGCATGAATAAAGTCTAGTTTCCAACCTCCAACGTTTAAACCTAGACGGTGGTTGAAAACCAGAACGGCGTTGTGTTTAAGTCATCACTACCCTTTCATCAGTGGGATTATCCACAGACCACAGATATAATTTATAGAGACAGAATATTGTAGAAGTACTAGAAGCTGATATAGATTAAAGTAAACCAAGCAGGAAAATTTATACTGTTAGGCTCAAATAAACACGCACTTCCTTTTTTTTAAAAAAAGGTGTTCGAGTACTGCACAGTTTTCTTGACGAGATGTAGTTAGGGCATGTACAGTGGTGTTTAATGTGAGGGCTCTTAAGGTGTTTTAGGGGGTTATTTGCAAAAAAATCTTAGAGTCGTCTCTCCGTGAAGAGACGCCTCTGGCTCGTAAACCAATTAACAACAGACGCCTCACTTCCCACTGTACGAATTTGTCGTCTGTTCTATCGATCTGATGCTATACAAATACATTTAATTCTGTATTTATTAATAGACTACGTTTATAGACACTCCATTGTACAATAGAGTCTCTTAGTTGTCTCCTGTGCTTGGAGAACCGTTTTGGTGTCTCTCCACTGTACATGCCCTTAGGCTCGAATACACACGCATAAAATCACACTAGATCAAGCGGCGCCCGTTCAGGCGCCCTATCCAAGGACGGTGAAGATTTCAACAATTTTAAGAAAACATTTTCTGACTTACAACATTTGAGCAACTGCAAGATATCCAAGGATAATAGACTGTTGCGCTATATTTATCATCCACAACAGTGGCCATCAAACTCCATGCTCCAAGGATGTCTGATAGAAATCGGTATGACCTTCTTCCATATCCAAAGAGAGGGACACAATAACTGTATACAGAAATAGCAACTGTACATCGTTGCAGTTAATTGCATATATCATATACCATCTTTGCATCAAACACTAAAAACGTTAAATCAGCATCCCTGGTCTACTAGCAAATCCCCAACTAGGGTACAATAGACAACAACCCTGGTTAAAAGCACATTTTGGAGTGTAGTAGACAGTAGTGCTGAAAAAGGTCGAGCAGGAACACCCGAGAACTGAATTACATGTAGAGAGGAATAAATAGCAGTCCGTTAGCATTGAACATTCTGAATAAAAATAGTTAATAGCGGCTGTTGAAGCAAGTAAAGCGCCATGTGACAGGAGAATAGTAATAAAAGCTACCTGTCTAATGTAGACCATAGCAATAGAAGCAAGTAAAATGCATCTCATGTTTTGTATACTGTAAGGAAAATGGACCCCAGGCCTTTTGGCTAATTGAGTTTTGGTGTTTGATGATTAACACAACCTGTGGACTAATATGTTTGCCAGTGTTTATTACTATAGTTCACAGGATGCGAAGAGAATTGGACCAAGGCAAAGAGGATGCAACACCTCAAAAGAATACATAAAAAGATGCATAGGAGTCCAATACTCAAGAACAAAAGAAGCCCGAAGAAATCAGCAAAGAAATCCAAGATGAGGGCTGTCAGCCAGCGCCTGGTGGTGCACCGGACATTGATGTCCGGTGTGGCACCAGACAGTATGCGCAGAGAGGCCACAGACAGGCGCTCTCTGGCTATAGCACCGGTCTGTCCGGTGGGTCGGCACCGGACTGTCCGGTGTGCCACGGGCAGACGGCAACGGTCGGATCCAACGGTCGACTGCTACAGGCGCCAACGGTCGGCTGACGTGGCGTGCACCGGACACTGCACAGTAGATGTCCGGTGGTGCACCGGACTGTCCGGTGCACCCGACGACAGAAAGCTGCTGCTTTCTGTCCAACGGCTAGTTTAGGGTGTGGAGGCTATAAATACCACCCCAACCGGCCATTCTCAAGTGTGAGAGCCCAAGCAACATACCAAGACACATAGTGCATATTTCCAAGAGCTCAAACACCCAAGTGCTTAATAGAATCACTCGGTGATTAGCATAGGTGCTTTGCGAAGTGCTTAGGTTAGTTAGACCGCTTTAGCGCTTGCTCTAGGTGAACCCTAGTTAGTTGAGTGAGTTTTGTAAAACCACACAACCCCTCGGCTCTTGCGTAAGTCGTTGTAATTGTACTGTTGGGACTACGCTTCGTCGCCGAAGGTCTTGTAGGAAGAAGCGGATTTCGGCTGAAGCTGTTTGTATGGGTTGACCAAAGGTTCCTTTTCATGAAGCTTCGGTATTACAAACCGACTTAAAGATAGAATGACCTTTTAGTCCATAAGGACCTGAGTCAATGTTGTAAACTTTTATGAGGGGCATAATTGTAATTCTTCACAGGCTGTGTCCTGTGTCTATAAATAGTGAACAGTATTCCTTTACTGTTCACGCATTCGGGTAATTGCAGTCGCATCTTTCGGAAATCCACCTTTGCCAAGGCAGAGGTATTATTGTATTCAATGATTCAATATATTAAGTAAATTTAATATAATTCGTCTATGATTTGTTTACCCTTTTATGCCCTTTATTTTATGTTATCTTATTCAATCTATTGAAATTTTATTACGAAGACTTAAGCTTCGTAATTATATTTTCATCAACCTTCGTCCAAGACTCATTATCCTCAAGGGTATAATGTTTCATGGACGAAGGACGTTAACATTTAACATTTTATGTTGCCTTGTTCTTAATTCATAGCATTTGAGAACGAGTCCCCAACATTGGCGCCCACCTTCGGTGAACTCACTTCCACTTTTTGAGCTGATGGCTTCGTTCAACGATCAAGCTGGAGCTGCTTCGGACTCGAAGCTGGTGCTCCCGATTACAGGTGGTTCGTCCTCAGAGCCAGCCAACAAGAAACAGAAGAAGGAAGCACAGAGAAGGGTACATCATGTTGGGGTGCAAGGACCTTCATCAAGTCAAGATGGTCTCACATCCCTATTACCTTCTCCCAAGAGGATCTTCAACTCAAGGATTACCCACACAATGATGCCATGGTTATCTCTTGTGTTATCAAAGGATTTCTGGTCCACAATGTCTTGGTTGACACAGGCAGTGCAGCTGATATCATATTTGCTAAGGCCTTCAGACAAATGCAAGAGCCAGAAGATAAGATTCATGATGCTACACATCCTCTCTGTGGCTTCGGAGGAAGGCAGATTGTAGCACTGGGCAAGATCACCATGTCCGTAACCTTCGGGTTCATCAACAACACTAGAACTGAACAAGTTGTGTTTGACATTGTTGACATGGAATACCCTTACAATGCAATTATTGGTCGTGGCACCCTCAATGCCTTCGAAGCAATTCTTCATCCTGCTTATCTTTGCATGAAGATACCTTCGGATCAAGGACCCATCGCTATTCATGGAAGTCAGGAAGCTGCCAGAAGGGCCGAAGGAAACTGGACTGACTCAAAAGCAATCCATAACATAGATGGAGCTGAAGTTTGTGAACAATACAAATTCAGAAGGGAAAAAGCAGCTTCAGCAGATCAGCCGAAGCCCATGCTCTTATGTGAGGACATAGCAGAGCAGAAGGTGCTGTTGGGCTCTCAATTATCTGAAGAACAGGAGAAAACCTTGATAAGGTTTTTGTTCAACAACAAAGATGTTTTTGCATGGTCAGCCAATGATCTCTGCGGAGTTAATAGGGATGTTATTGAACATTCGCTCAATGTTGATCCATCCTTCAGACCCAGAAAGCAGAGGCTTCGGAAAATGTCTGATGATAAGGCCGAAGGTGCTCGTAATGAAGTCAAAAGACTCCTCAGTGCAGGAGTTATCAGAGAAGTAAAGTACCCAGAATGGCTAGCTAACACTGTTATGGTAAAAAAGGCCAATGGCAAGTGGCGAATGTGTATCGATTTTACAGATCTCAACAAGGCTTGTCCGAAGGACGAATTCCCATTGCCAAGGATAGACTCTTTAGTTGATGCAGCAGCTTCTTCAGAGCTCATGAGTCTGCTAGACTGTTACTCAGGCTACCACCAAATCTGAATGAAGAAGGAAGATGAGCCGAAGACTAGCTTCATAACCCCAAGTGGCACATATTGCTATCTTCGGATGCCTGAGGGGCTCAAAAATGCTGGAGGAAGTTTCAGCAGAATGACTGCGAAGGTTCTCCAGTCTCAGATAGGCAGAAATGTGCTAACTTATGTTGATGACATCATTGTAAAAAGCACGAAACAGGAAAATCATGTTGCTGATTTGCAGGAGACCTTCGCCAATTTCAGACAAGCTGGCTTAAAGTTGAATCCAGAAAAATGTGTCTTCGGTGTAAAGAAGGGGAAATTTCTTGGATGCTTGGTTTCAACAAAGGGAATTGAAGCTAATCCAAGTAAAATTGAAGCCATACTTCGAATGGAGCCACCAACCACAAAAAAGGGGGCCCAAAGATTAACAGGAAGGTTGGCATCTCTTAATAGATTTATATCTAGATCAGCAGAAAGGAATCTACCATTCTTCGAAGTGCTGAAATCAGCCGAAGTCTTTCAATGGGGACCAAGCCAACAAAAAGCCTTCGAGGAGTTGAAGCAATATCTGATAGATTTAACAACATTAACTCCACCAACGCCAGGGGCTCCTTTGTTATTATATGTGGCAGCTTCGCACTCAGCGGTAAGTGCAGCACTTGTCCAGGAGAAGCTTGATGGTCAAGTCAAGAAGCAGGTCCCAGTATATTTTGTATCTGAAGTTCTTAGTATATCAAAGAAAAACTATACAGAATTAGAGAAGGTGTTATATGCTGTTTTGATGGCGTCCAGGAAGCTTCGGCATTACTTTCAAGCGTACAATATTGTGGTTCCTTCTTCGCAGCCGTTGAAGGATATTATGAGAAATAGAGAAGCTACTGGGCGGATTGGAAAATGGGCTGCAGAGCTCAATGAATTTTGCATTGATTATGTGCATAGATCTTCGATCCAGTCCCAGGCATTAGCAGACTTCATTGCTGACTGGACGCCAGGGGCTCAGGATGAAGAAACAAATAAAGATGCCGAAGTATGGACAGTGTTTTGCGATGGGTCTTGGGGAACCTTCGGGGCAGGAGCAGCTGCTGTGTTGGTCTCGCCATCCAAAGTTAAAACTTGTTATGCGGCAAGACTCGATTTTAGTTGTACAAATAATATTACCGAGTACGAAGCCTTGCTTTTGGGTCTTCGCAAGCTAAGAGCAATGGGAATCAGAAGGGCCATTCTTAAAACTGATTCCCAGGTTGTTTCGGGTCATATTGACAAGAGTTGCAAGGCTAAAGATCCGAAGCTTGAAAAATATCTGGACATGGTTCGAAGAGTCGAAGCTTCCTTCGTAGGATTTTCTGTCAAAAATATCCCTCGAGGACAAAATGAG
Source organism: Zea mays (assembly GCF_902167145.1). NCBI lineage: Eukaryota > Viridiplantae > Streptophyta > Magnoliopsida > Poales > Poaceae > Zea > Zea mays. Next base: position 271,538,332 of record NC_050096.1, on the reverse strand, counting down.
CATGCCGATTTGCTAGCTAAGTCAGCAGCACAGGGGCTGCCCTTATCTTCGGATGTGTTCTTCGAAACAATAAAAGCACCTTCGGTGGAACTTCTTGAAAGAGCAGTCCTCAATATATCTCCTGTTTATAGTGAAGATTGGAGAACCGAGATTATCTCTTACCTTCAGGGTAAATTCCTTTCAGATGACGAAACTTATAACAGGAGGATAGAGGCAAGAGCTCGTCCATATGTCATGATAGAGGGGGAGTTGTACAAGCATGGAGTTTGTGCTCCGTTACTCAAGTGTTTATCTAGAACCGAAGGCATATAGTTGATGAAAGAAATACATGCAGGCCTGTGTGGATCTCACATTGGATCTAGGCCGTTACTTGGAAAAGTTTTCCGCCAAGGGTTTTATTGGCCGAAGGCAGCTTCGGATGTAGCGGAATTGGTTCAAAAGTGCGAAGGTTGTCAGAAATGTGCAAGAGATCAAAAACAACCTTCGTCCTTAACACAGCTCATACAACCCATCTGGCCATTGCAAAGGTGGGGCCTTGACTTGTTGGGTCCATTACCACCGGCCCAAGGGAACTTAAGATATGTTGTAGTGGCCGTGGAATATTTTTCCAAATGGATTGAGGCAAAGCCTTTAGCCACAATAACTTCGGCTACCATTCAAAAGTTTTTCTGGCAGAATATTGTTTGTCGTTTCGGGGTACCAAAGGCCATCACTATGGATAATGGAACACAATTTGACTCCGAAGCATTTAGGTATTTCTGTGATCAAATTGGTACGAAGATCCATTTTGCATCAGTCAGGCATCCGGAGTCAAATGGGCTCGTTGAAAGAGCCAACGACATTATAATGACAGGAATAATGAAGTTAATCTTCAATCAACCCAGGGGAAAGTGGCCAGATCAGTTAACCAAAGTGGTGTGGAGCCACAACACAACAACATCAAGGTCTACAGGCTTTACTCCATTCAAATTATTATTCGGTGACGAAGCAATAACTCCGGAGGAAGCTAAAACTGGATCAATAAGAGTAGTAGCTTCGACAGAATTAGGTTCTGAAGATGCTTATTCTGTGGAAAAAGATGCTTTAGAAGGGATTAGGCTTCAAGCTGTGGAGAATATCAATAAATATCAAGCCGAAACAATCAAATGGCGAGATAGAAAGGTTCGGCTAAAGAATATTGAGCTAGGACATTTGGTGCTTCGGAGAGTGGCCAATCCAGACACAGTGGGCAAGTTGCAGTTGAAATGGGAGGGACCTTTCTTAGTAGCATCTTCGTCAAGACCCGGTTCATACAGATTGAAGGATATGGACGGCAACGACATTCCTAGATCTTGGAATGCGGATGAGCTTCGGCGATATTATGTGTAACTTGATGTAACTTTTTATGTTTCTTCTTTTTCATGGCACCCTTTTCCTTTCTGAAGGGGGAGAAAGGTTTTTAATGGGGCCATCATATGTAATTTCCTTTTCTAGTTCTATAAGAGCAAAATCCCCCCAAGGAATGTAAATGTAAAAGCTGAGAACGCACCATCGAGTGCCGAAGTAAAAAGCGAAGAAGCTCCAAAGTCGTTCCTAAGGGAATGCAGAGCTTACAGCGAAAAGTCAACGCTGATTCCGCCAAAAGTAAAAGGCGAAGAAGCTCCAAAGTCGTTCCTAAGGGAATGCAGAGCTTACAGCGAAAAATCAACGCTGATTCCGCCGAAAGTAAAAGGCGAAGAAGCTCCAAAGACGTTCCGGAATGCAGAGCTGATGTATGATTGTTTCTAAGGAAATAATGGCTGAGAGTGTGGCTTCGGATATGTGTTTCGACATTCATTTGCACATCACATTACATCATAGCATTTGCATTCATAAACATTCATCCAGGCATATGTAGGATAATCATCATCATGGCATAAATGGTTGCTTCGGTAAAAAGAAAAAAAAGAGAAGAGCTTCTTCGCGTACAAAAAGGAGAGCCTCAGCAAAAGGGAAATGTTGTTTTCTATGCTTCGCTGAGTACGAAAAGAAGGGAAGGTGTTTTTTCGCCTTCGGCTCAAAAAAGATAATTTCGTTCACAACGAAGCACATCGCATACACTAATGGAAGGGTAAGAGCACGATACAAGGTATGAACAGAACTCATTAAAGACAAGTTTAGTTACATTTACAAAAGTTATCTCAAAAGTTTCCTGAGTCTGTCTACAGTCTACTCCTGCTTAATCTTCGGGGGATCTTAGCTTCGGCATCATTCTTTTCAATCATCGGCTTCGGCTTCGTCATTCTACATGAATTAAGTTGTTGTAAGTCAAAATTGAGCTTGAGGGAAGAGGTAAGCACAAGGTATGATTTCTTACTGGTTCAAAATGACTCCGAGCTTTGTCTCCAGCCTTCTCTCGCTCGCCTTTTGTCCATATCATTTTCACAAATCTATTGGAAATACTTCGGGCGAGATCAGGAATGTCATCTAGGATTGATGGTGATAAAGTGAAATTGGGCCTATTGACAATCTTTCCGTGATCACAGCCAGCTTTCAGGAAGGCTGCAGCAGTGCCCCGAGAAGCTACCCAGGCACAGAAGTCACCGTGCCCAGCTATAACTTCGTCGAGCTCGTCAATTTCACCCTCAATATGTTCGAAGGTCTTCGGTAAATCTTCAGCTGAGGGGGTGAATTTCTCACTGCTGGCTCCAACTGAGTAAAAAATTTTTCTTAGTCGTTGAATGCATCTGTTGCTAAATTCCAAACATTTTTCTTGAAGGCCCGTCAATAGTTTTTTCAAATCCGAATTTTGTTGAGCTTCGGCTTCAAGTTTTATATTAAGTTCTTGCTTTTCTTGTTCAAACTGCTCAGATTGGCGGAGAAGCTTCGTGTTTAGTTCTGTTATTTTTGCTTCGGCTTCCACCAATAAACCTTCGGTTGCCTGGAGCTCAAAGTTCTTTTTCTCGATAGCATCTGATTGCTCCTTTATTTTGCTTTCTAAATTTTCAATCATAACTTCGTGTTTCTTGTCTTCAAAATCTTGCTGCATTTTCAAGGCTTTGCTCAGCAGCATACTCTGCATGAAAACAACTCTTGTTAGACATGTTTTTATTGTTAAAAATAATAAAAATTAAAGGAAAAGTAGTTCACCTTGAAATTGGAATAAAATAAACTACCAACGATATGTTGTCGTCGGTAGCGGCTAATGTCCGTTTCTAGCTTCGGAAAGCCGATACTCTTTGACAGAGTACCGATAACTTTGGCTCCAGTTTGGTTTCGGATACAATCTAATTTCTCATCATCAATACCCCCGAAGAGGAGTGCTCCTGGCTTGTACCCGCAAGATTTGGCATACTCTTTAAGTTCTTCTATTTCGGGTTTTGACAATTTTTCTCCAACTAAATTTTGAAACATGAAGGCTTCGTTTTCTGAAGCTTCATCAGCAACTTCCTTTCCTTTCCCCGACGCTGCGGCCGCGGCCTCTTCGGCGGCGGTGGTAGCTTCTTCTGTGGCCATGTCTAGCAGTATTTTGTCAATGTGTTCGATTGTGCTCTCCAGGTTTAAATCTTCAGCTGAGGCAGCTTCGGCATCCGCGACCTCCGAAGGTGTGATTTCAATATCTGTCCTTTCCTCAGCCGCTGGTGTCTTCTGAGCTGAAGCTCTTGGCGGTGTCTTGTCAATTACTTCTGTCACACCGATGATTCTCTGTCTCTTTACTTTAGTCGTTTTCTTCATTTGTTTGGGCTCCTTTTCCTTCTGAAAAAACTTTGTCAGTTGAGGCCCCAATGGACTTAGCTTCGCAGGCAGGGATTCAGTCATTACCTTCAAAATTGCCTCCACATCAGTGGCAGAGGGTGATGCGGGGGTTTCTTCTTCGTCGGATATTTTTCGCTTCGGAGAAGACGCTTTCCTCTTCTTCGGAATTTTCTTCTTTGGTGTTTCTTTTTCATCTTCATTTAAGGCTTCGGATATCCTTTTCCTTTTTTGGCCTCCGGCACCTTTGTTCAGATTTTCATAGTCAGGATATTCGAAGCCCAGAGCGTCCAGCACTCGATTCAGTCTTCGCTTCGGACGGGTGCCGAAGGCCGCGGTCATTAACTGATCTTCTTTTTTGGAATAATTGCCGAGTATTTCATTGCACATTACTTCAATTGTATCCAGCCACTCTTGGCAAGGTGTTTTAAAGTATTTCTTAAACTTGAAATAATAAGGTAACCGTACAAGTTCACCTTCTTTCTTCTCCCCCTTTAGCTTCGGCATCTCCCATTCTTTTAAACTAGGAAAAACTTTGAAAGCCAAAAACTCCTGAACCAGGTCCCTTGTACTGATATGCTCTGCAATAATTCTGAATTCATTCAACGCTTGTTGTGTTGGACCTTCTGGTGTCATGTTGCAACGAGGTCGGGTTTCTCCGAAGATTAGTTCGAGTGGACTTTGCACAAGCTTCTCCTTGTCATCATCAACCTTGACATAGAACCACTCCGACTTCCAGCCTGCTGCCCATTTGCTCCGGTAGCTGATTACAGGAAACTTTGTGGTTTTCCGATAAGCAAAATTATAGCAACCAAAATTGTCATGCAATCCATCCTTTCTAGCCTTCGTCTGATAGTGCAGCTCGTGAACTCGACAAAAGCTGTCCGCAAACGTCTCCACCGCTTGGCTTCGGAGTGCCCAGATATAAACACTAAGCCTAACAATAGCGTTAGGAGTCAACTGATGAAAGTAGATACCAAACCTCTTCAGTACCTCTGCAATAATCCCATGTAAGGGGAATCTTAATCCAGCCTTAAGAAAGCTCTTGAAAATGACAATTTCATCCTTCTCCGGCTTTGGGGTAGTCTCTTCTCCCCCGAAGCGTAATAGCTTCTTCTGATTTTCATTGAAAAAGCCCGATTTTACCATCTTGGAGAGATCAGCCTTCGAAATAGTAGATTTTCCGAAGTCCAAGTGGCTGGGCTTGCTTGGCATGGCAATACGATAGTCGTCTTCGGGATCAGTTTCCTCAATATCTTCTTCTTCTGCTTCGGCCATTGCTTGTTCTGCTTGTTCTGCATCTTCACTGGGGATCTTTTCCGAAGTTACCAGTCCGGATCTTTGCATCGCTTCGGAGATGGGAACAGTCTCCGAACCATCAGCTTCGTCCCCCTCACGCTCAACCCTAGCGGTAGAACACACTCTGGCCATTTAATTTTGAATTTGTGGAAATTAAATACTTTTTTCTTCCGAAGTCTTTTCTACTGACGAAGCAGGCTTCAACTTGGAGCTTCGTTCGATTCCGAGAGTCGAGCTTCGGCGATGGTTAAAATTTTGGCAGCAAAACAGTGCAAATAGCAATGAATGCTGTGGTAACTTCACACCTACCCGTCTGTTTATATAGTACTGCAGGTAAGAAGGCGAAGCGCCAGGATTTTTACACCAGGCGGATACCCGCTTGCACTCGCTGCGTGGTGGACCGCAGAGACAAACAGTAACTCTGCAAGGTGGGACCGCTGCGCGCTGGGAAACTGAATCGTTTCTCGACAACGAGCTCAGGGAAGGTGTTTTTTGGACCTTCGGCTCCCCGAAGCTTAAGAGACTTTTTTCACGGATCAAGCTCGTTACGAAAAACGATCTAGCACCGCGAAAGGGGCTACTGTTGGGACTACGCTTCGTCGCCGAAGGTCTTGTAGGAAGAAGCGGATTTCGGCTGAAGCTGTTTGTATGGGTTGACCGAAGGTTCCTTTTCATGAAGCTTCGATATTACAAACCGACTTAAAGATAGAATGACCTTTTAGTCCATAAGGACCTGAGTCAATGTTGTAAACTTTTATGAGGGGCATAATTGTAATTCTTCACAGGCTGTGTCCTGTGTCTATAAATAGTGAACAGTATTCCTTTACTGTTCACGCATTCGGGTAATTGCAGTCGCATCTTTCGGAAATCCACCTTTGCCAAGGCAGAGGTATTATTGTATTCAATGATTCAATATATTAAGTAAATTTAATATAATTCGTCTATGATTTGTTTACCCTTTTATGCCCTTTATTTTATGTTATCTTATTCAATCTATTGAAATTTTATTACGAAGACTTAAGCTTCGTAATTATATTTTCATCAACCTTCGTCCAAGACTCATTATCCTCAAGGGTATAATGTTTCATGGACGAAGGACGTTAACATTTAACATTTTATGTTGCCTTGTTCTTAATTCATAGCATTTGAGAACGAGTCCCCAACATTGGCGCCCACCTTCGGTGAACTCACTTCCACTTTTTGAGCTGATGGCTTCGTTCAACGATCAAGCTGGAGCTGCTTCGGACTCGAAGCTGGTGCTCCCGATTACAGGTGGTTCGTCCTCAGAGCCAGCCAACAAGAAACAGAAGAAGGAAGCACAGAGAAGGGTACATCATGTTGGGGTGCAAGGACCTTCATCAAGTCAAGATGGTCTCACATCCCTATTACCTTCTCCCAAGAGGATCTTCAACTCAAGGATTACCCACACAATGATGCCATGGTTATCTCTTGTGTTATCAAAGGATTTCTGGTCCACAATGTCTTGGTTGACACAGGCAGTGCAGCTGATATCATATTTGCTAAGGCCTTCAGACAAATGCAAGAGCCAGAAGATAAGATTCATGATGCTACACATCCTCTCTGTGGCTTCGGAGGAAGGCAGATTGTAGCACTGGGCAAGATCACCATGTCCGTAACCTTCGGGTTCATCAACAACACTAGAACTGAACAAGTTGTGTTTGACATTGTTGACATGGAATACCCTTACAATGCAATTATTGGTCGTGGCACCCTCAATGCCTTCGAAGCAATTCTTCATCCTGCTTATCTTTGCATGAAGATACCTTCGGATCAAGGACCCATCGCTATTCATGGAAGTCAGGAAGCTGCCAGAAGGGCCGAAGGAAACTGGACTGACTCAAAAGCAATCCATAACATAGATGGAGCTGAAGTTTGTGAACAATACAAATTCAGAAGGGAAAAAGCAGCTTCAGCAGATCAGCCGAAGCCCATGCTCTTATGTGAGGACATAGCAGAGCAGAAGGTGCTGTTGGGCTCTCAATTATCTGAAGAACAGGAGAAAACCTTGATAAGGTTTTTGTTCAACAACAAAGATGTTTTTGCATGGTCAGCCAATGATCTCTGCGGAGTTAATAGGGATGTTATTGAACATTCGCTCAATGTTGATCCATCCTTCAGACCCAGAAAGCAGAGGCTTCGGAAAATGTCTGATGATAAGGCCGAAGGTGCTCGTAATGAAGTCAAAAGACTCCTCAGTGCAGGAGTTATCAGAGAAGTAAAGTACCCAGAATGGCTAGCTAACACTGTTATGGTAAAAAAGGCCAATGGCAAGTGGCGAATGTGTATCGATTTTACAGATCTCAACAAGGCTTGTCCGAAGGACGAATTCCCATTGCCAAGGATAGACTCTTTAGTTGATGCAGCAGCTTCTTCAGAGCTCATGAGTCTGCTAGACTGTTACTCAGGCTACCACCAAATCTGAATGAAGAAGGAAGATGAGCCGAAGACTAGCTTCATAACCCCAAGTGGCACATATTGCTATCTTCGGATGCCTGAGGGGCTCAAAAATGCTGGAGGAAGTTTCAGCAGAATGACTGCGAAGGTTCTCCAGTCTCAGATAGGCAGAAATGTGCTAACTTATGTTGATGACATCATTGTAAAAAGCACGAAACAGGAAAATCATGTTGCTGATTTGCAGGAGACCTTCGCCAATTTCAGACAAGCTGGCTTAAAGTTGAATCCAGAAAAATGTGTCTTCGGTGTAAAGAAGGGGAAATTTCTTGGATGCTTGGTTTCAACAAAGGGAATTGAAGCTAATCCAAGTAAAATTGAAGCCATACTTCGAATGGAGCCACCAACCACAAAAAAGGGGGCCCAAAGATTAACAGGAAGGTTGGCATCTCTTAATAGATTTATATCTAGATCAGCAGAAAGGAATCTACCATTCTTCGAAGTGCTGAAATCAGCCGAAGTCTTTCAATGGGGACCAAGCCAACAAAAAGCCTTCGAGGAGTTGAAGCAATATCTGATAGATTTAACAACATTAACTCCACCAACGCCAGGGGCTCCTTTGTTATTATATGTGGCAGCTTCGCACTCAGCGGTAAGTGCAGCACTTGTCCAGGAGAAGCTTGATGGTCAAGTCAAGAAGCAGGTCCCAGTATATTTTGTATCTGAAGTTCTTAGTATATCAAAGAAAAACTATACAGAATTAGAGAAGGTGTTATATGCTGTTTTGATGGCGTCCAGGAAGCTTCGGCATTACTTTCAAGCGTACAATATTGTGGTTCCTTCTTCGCAGCCGTTGAAGGATATTATGAGAAATAGAGAAGCTACTGGGCGGATTGGAAAATGGGCTGCAGAGCTCAATGAATTTTGCATTGATTATGTGCATAGATCTTCGATCCAGTCCCAGGCATTAGCAGACTTCATTGCTGACTGGACGCCAGGGGCTCAGGATGAAGAAACAAATAAAGATGCCGAAGTATGGACAGTGTTTTGCGATGGGTCTTGGGGAACCTTCGGGGCAGGAGCAGCTGCTGTGTTGGTCTCGCCATCCAAAGTTAAAACTTGTTATGCGGCAAGACTCGATTTTAGTTGTACAAATAATATTACCGAGTACGAAGCCTTGCTTTTGGGTCTTCGCAAGCTAAGAGCAATGGGAATCAGAAGGGCCATTCTTAAAACTGATTCCCAGGTTGTTTCGGGTCATATTGACAAGAGTTGCAAGGCTAAAGATCCGAAGCTTGAAAAATATCTGGACATGGTTCGAAGAGTCGAAGCTTCCTTCGTAGGATTTTCTGTCAAAAATATCCCTCGAGGACAAAATGAGCATGCCGATTTGCTAGCTAAGTCAGCAGCACAGGGGCTGCCCTTATCTTCGGATGTGTTCTTCGAAACAATAAAAGCACCTTCGGTGGAACTTCTTGAAAGAGCAGTCCTCAATATATCTCCTGTTTATAGTGAAGATTGGAGAACCGAGATTATCTCTTACCTTCAGGGTAAATTCCTTTCAGATGACGAAACTTATAACAGGAGGATAGAGGCAAGAGCTCGTCCATATGTCATGATAGAGGGGGAGTTGTACAAGCATGGAGTTTGTGCTCCGTTACTCAAGTGTTTATCTAGAACCGAAGGCATATAGTTGATGAAAGAAATACATGCAGGCCTGTGTGGATCTCACATTGGATCTAGGCCGTTACTTGGAAAAGTTTTCCGCCAAGGGTTTTATTGGCCGAAGGCAGCTTCGGATGTAGCGGAATTGGTTCAAAAGTGCGAAGGTTGTCAGAAATGTGCAAGAGATCAAAAACAACCTTCGTCCTTAACACAGCTCATACAACCCATCTGGCCATTGCAAAGGTGGGGCCTTGACTTGTTGGGTCCATTACCACCGGCCCAAGGGAACTTAAGATATGTTGTAGTGGCCGTGGAATATTTTTCCAAATGGATTGAGGCAAAGCCTTTAGCCACAATAACTTCGGCTACCATTCAAAAGTTTTTCTGGCAGAATATTGTTTGTCGTTTCGGGGTACCAAAGGCCATCACTATGGATAATGGAACACAATTTGACTCCGAAGCATTTAGGTATTTCTGTGATCAAATTGGTACGAAGATCCATTTTGCATCAGTCAGGCATCCGGAGTCAAATGGGCTCGTTGAAAGAGCCAACGACATTATAATGACAGGAATAATGAAGTTAATCTTCAATCAACCCAGGGGAAAGTGGCCAGATCAGTTAACCAAAGTGGTGTGGAGCCACAACACAACAACATCAAGGTCTACAGGCTTTACTCCATTCAAATTATTATTCGGTGACGAAGCAATAACTCCGGAGGAAGCTAAAACTGGATCAATAAGAGTAGTAGCTTCGACAGAATTAGGTTCTGAAGATGCTTATTCTGTGGAAAAAGATGCTTTAGAAGGGATTAGGCTTCAAGCTGTGGAGAATATCAATAAATATCAAGCCGAAACAATCAAATGGCGAGATAGAAAGGTTCGGCTAAAGAATATTGAGCTAGGACATTTGGTGCTTCGGAGAGTGGCCAATCCAGACACAGTGGGCAAGTTGCAGTTGAAATGGGAGGGACCTTTCTTAGTAGCATCTTCGTCAAGACCCGGTTCATACAGATTGAAGGATATGGACGGCAACGACATTCCTAGATCTTGGAATGCGGATGAGCTTCGGCGATATTATGTGTAACTTGATGTAACTTTTTATGTTTCTTCTTTTTCATGGCACCCTTTTCCTTTCTGAAGGGGGAGAAAGGTTTTTAATGGGGCCATCATATGTAATTTCCTTTTCTAGTTCTATAAGAGCAAAATCCCCCCAAGGAATGTAAATGTAAAAGCTGAGAACGCACCATCGAGTGCCGAAGTAAAAAGCGAAGAAGCTCCAAAGTCGTTCCTAAGGGAATGCAGAGCTTACAGCGAAAAGTCAACGCTGATTCCGCCAAAAGTAAAAGGCGAAGAAGCTCCAAAGTCGTTCCTAAGGGAATGCAGAGCTTACAGCGAAAAATCAACGCTGATTCCGCCGAAAGTAAAAGGCGAAGAAGCTCCAAAGACGTTCCGGAATGCAGAGCTGATGTATGATTGTTTCTAAGGAAATAATGGCTGAGAGTGTGGCTTCGGATATGTGTTTCGACATTCATTTGCACATCACATTACATCATAGCATTTGCATTCATAAACATTCATCCAGGCATATGTAGGATAATCATCATCATGGCATAAATGGTTGCTTCGGTAAAAAGAAAAAAAAGAGAAGAGCTTCTTCGCGTACAAAAAGGAGAGCCTCAGCAAAAGGGAAATGTTGTTTTCTATGCTTCGCTGAGTACGAAAAGAAGGGAAGGTGTTTTTTCGCCTTCGGCTCAAAAAAGATAATTTCGTTCACAACGAAGCACATCGCATACACTAATGGAAGGGTAAGAGCACGATACAAGGTATGAACAGAACTCATTAAAGACAAGTTTAGTTACATTTACAAAAGTTATCTCAAAAGTTTCCTGAGTCTGTCTACAGTCTACTCCTGCTTAATCTTCGGGGGATCTTAGCTTCGGCATCATTCTTTTCAATCATCGGCTTCGGCTTCGTCATTCTACATGAATTAAGTTGTTGTAAGTCAAAATTGAGCTTGAGGGAAGAGGTAAGCACAAGGTATGATTTCTTACTGGTTCAAAATGACTCCGAGCTTTGTCTCCAGCCTTCTCTCGCTCGCCTTTTGTCCATATCATTTTCACAAATCTATTGGAAATACTTCGGGCGAGATCAGGAATGTCATCTAGGATTGATGGTGATAAAGTGAAATTGGGCCTATTGACAATCTTTCCGTGATCACAGCCAGCTTTCAGGAAGGCTGCAGCAGTGCCCCGAGAAGCTACCCAGGCACAGAAGTCACCGTGCCCAGCTATAACTTCGTCGAGCTCGTCAATTTCACCCTCAATATGTTCGAAGGTCTTCGGTAAATCTTCAGCTGAGGGGGTGAATTTCTCACTGCTGGCTCCAACTGAGTAAAAAATTTTTCTTAGTCGTTGAATGCATCTGTTGCTAAATTCCAAACATTTTTCTTGAAGGCCCGTCAATAGTTTTTTCAAATCCGAATTTTGTTGAGCTTCGGCTTCAAGTTTTATATTAAGTTCTTGCTTTTCTTGTTCAAACTGCTCAGATTGGCGGAGAAGCTTCGTGTTTAGTTCTGTTATTTTTGCTTCGGCTTCCACCAATAAACCTTCGGTTGCCTGGAGCTCAAAGTTCTTTTTCTCGATAGCATCTGATTGCTCCTTTATTTTGCTTTCTAAATTTTCAATCATAACTTCGTGTTTCTTGTCTTCAAAATCTTGCTGCATTTTCAAGGCTTTGCTCAGCAGCATACTCTGCATGAAAACAACTCTTGTTAGACATGTTTTTATTGTTAAAAATAATAAAAATTAAAGGAAAAGTAGTTCACCTTGAAATTGGAATAAAATAAACTACCAACGATATGTTGTCGTCGGTAGCGGCTAATGTCCGTTTCTAGCTTCGGAAAGCCGATACTCTTTGACAGAGTACCGATAACTTTGGCTCCAGTTTGGTTTCGGATACAATCTAATTTCTCATCATCAATACCCCCGAAGAGGAGTGCTCCTGGCTTGTACCCGCAAGATTTGGCATACTCTTTAAGTTCTTCTATTTCGGGTTTTGACAATTTTTCTCCAACTAAATTTTGAAACATGAAGGCTTCGTTTTCTGAAGCTTCATCAGCAACTTCCTTTCCTTTCCCCGACGCTGCGGCCGCGGCCTCTTCGGCGGCGGTGGTAGCTTCTTCTGTGGCCATGTCTAGCAGTATTTTGTCAATGTGTTCGATTGTGCTCTCCAGGTTTAAATCTTCAGCTGAGGCAGCTTCGGCATCCGCGACCTCCGAAGGTGTGATTTCAATATCTGTCCTTTCCTCAGCCGCTGGTGTCTTCTGAGCTGAAGCTCTTGGCGGTGTCTTGTCAATTACTTCTGTCACACCGATGATTCTCTGTCTCTTTACTTTAGTCGTTTTCTTCATTTGTTTGGGCTCCTTTTCCTTCTGAAAAAACTTTGTCAGTTGAGGCCCCAATGGACTTAGCTTCGCAGGCAGGGATTCAGTCATTACCTTCAAAATTGCCTCCACATCAGTGGCAGAGGGTGATGCGGGGGTTTCTTCTTCGTCGGATATTTTTCGCTTCGGAGAAGACGCTTTCCTCTTCTTCGGAATTTTCTTCTTTGGTGTTTCTTTTTCATCTTCATTTAAGGCTTCGGATATCCTTTTCCTTTTTTGGCCTCCGGCACCTTTGTTCAGATTTTCATAGTCAGGATATTCGAAGCCCAGAGCGTCCAGCACTCGATTCAGTCTTCGCTTCGGACGGGTGCCGAAGGCCGCGGTCATTAACTGATCTTCTTTTTTGGAATAATTGCCGAGTATTTCATTGCACATTACTTCAATTGTATCCAGCCACTCTTGGCAAGGTGTTTTAAAGTATTTCTTAAACTTGAAATAATAAGGTAACCGTACAAGTTCACCTTCTTTCTTCTCCCCCTTTAGCTTCGGCATCTCCCATTCTTTTAAACTAGGAAAAACTTTGAAAGCCAAAAACTCCTGAACCAGGTCCCTTGTACTGATATGCTCTGCAATAATTCTGAATTCATTCAACGCTTGTTGTGTTGGACCTTCTGGTGTCATGTTGCAACGAGGTCGGGTTTCTCCGAAGATTAGTTCGAGTGGACTTTGCACAAGCTTCTCCTTGTCATCATCAACCTTGACATAGAACCACTCCGACTTCCAGCCTGCTGCCCATTTGCTCCGGTAGCTGATTACAGGAAACTTTGTGGTTTTCCGATAAGCAAAATTATAGCAACCAAAATTGTCATGCAATCCATCCTTTCTAGCCTTCGTCTGATAGTGCAGCTCGTGAACTCGACAAAAGCTGTCCGCAAACGTCTCCACCGCTTGGCTTCGGAGTGCCCAGATATAAACACTAAGCCTAACAATAGCGTTAGGAGTCAACTGATGAAAGTAGATACCAAACCTCTTCAGTACCTCTGCAATAATCCCATGTAAGGGGAATCTTAATCCAGCCTTAAGAAAGCTCTTGAAAATGACAATTTCATCCTTCTCCGGCTTTGGGGTAGTCTCTTCTCCCCCGAAGCGTAATAGCTTCTTCTGATTTTCATTGAAAAAGCCCGATTTTACCATCTTGGAGAGATCAGCCTTCGAAATAGTAGATTTTCCGAAGTCCAAGTGGCTGGGCTTGCTTGGCATGGCAATACGATAGTCGTCTTCGGGATCAGTTTCCTCAATATCTTCTTCTTCTGCTTCGGCCATTGCTTGTTCTGCTTGTTCTGCATCTTCACTGGGGATCTTTTCCGAAGTTACCAGTCCGGATCTTTGCATCGCTTCGGAGATGGGAACAGTCTCCGAACCATCAGCTTCGTCCCCCTCACGCTCAACCCTAGCGGTAGAACACACTCTGGCCATTTAATTTTGAATTTGTGGAAATTAAATACTTTTTTCTTCCGAAGTCTTTTCTACTGACGAAGCAGGCTTCAACTTGGAGCTTCGTTCGATTCCGAGAGTCGAGCTTCGGCGATGGTTAAAATTTTGGCAGCAAAACAGTGCAAATAGCAATGAATGCTGTGGTAACTTCACACCTACCCGTCTGTTTATATAGTACTGCAGGTAAGAAGGCGAAGCGCCAGGATTTTTACACCAGGCGGATACCCGCTTGCACTCGCTGCGTGGTGGACCGCAGAGACAAACAGTAACTCTGCAAGGTGGGACCGCTGCGCGCTGGGAAACTGAATCGTTTCTCGACAACGAGCTCAGGGAAGGTGTTTTTTGGACCTTCGGCTCCCCGAAGCTTAAGAGACTTTTTTCACGGATCAAGCTCGTTACGAAAAACGATCTAGCACCGCGAAAGGGGCTACTGTTGGGACTACGCTTCGTCGCCGAAGGTCTTGTAGGAAGAAGCGGATTTCGGCTGAAGCTGTTTGTATGGGTTGACCGAAGGTTCCTTTTCATGAAGCTTCGATATTACAAACCGACTTAAAGATAGAATGACCTTTTAGTCCATAAGGACCTGAGTCAATGTTGTAAACTTTTATGAGGGGCATAATTGTAATTCTTCACAGGCTGTGTCCTGTGTCTATAAATAGTGAACAGTATTCCTTTACTGTTCACGCATTCGGGTAATTGCAGTCGCATCTTTCGGAAATCCACCTTTGCCAAGGCAGAGGTATTATTGTATTCAATGATTCAATATATTAAGTAAATTTAATATAATTCGTCTATGATTTGTTTACCCTTTTATGCCCTTTATTTTATGTTATCTTATTCAATCTATTGAAATTTTATTACGAAGACTTAAGCTTCGTAATTATATTTTCATCAACCTTCGTCCAAGACTCATTATCCTCAAGGGTATAATGTTTCATGGACGAAGGACGTTAACATTTAACATTTTATGTTGCCTTGTTCTTAATTCATAGCATTTGAGAACGAGTCCCCAACATGTACCGAGTGGGGCGAGAGTCTTGCGAGACCGTGACAACCGCGTTTGTGTCACGGCCGCCACCGTGTACCGGAGGGAACGAGGCCCGTGGCGTTTCGGCCGGAAGCTCGATAGTGGAGACGGCGGGGAGCGTCCGAGAGGAGCCGGAAGCGGAGCACCACTTGCGCGTGGAGAAGGCCCGTGGCTCTCTACGGAGTTACTCGACCGTGGTGCTTGGCCCTCGCGTGGGCTTCCCTTTGCGTAGGGGCACCAACGAGGATTAGTCGGGACCTTGCGTGGTTCCGGATACCTCGGTAAAAATACCGGCGTCATCCACGAGAGTTTGCTTCTCTACTTGGCTCTTTACATTCCGCATTTATATTAAGCATTTAAGTTTCAATCTTGTAGTCATACTTATTTAATGTAGATTGAAACTTAACCTTTGCGGTAGAGATAGCAACACTTAGACAAAACCTAGTTTGCACATTCTAGTTTTGATTATTTGCATAGGTTTTGCTCTAGGGATTTAATTGTGGCCTAGTTTAGTAAAAGTTTTAGAAGTCCTAATTCACCCCCCTCTTAGGCGTCACCCGTTTCCTAGAAGTGGTATCAGAGCCGGTTTGGCTCATTTGAAACGCTTTAGCTTCACCGCTAAAAGAGCCGACACTTTTTAGAGGAAGGGATGGATACCCATAGGCCACCACACTTCGACGACACTAACTTCCCATATTATAGTGCTAGAATGGCTTGTTACTTAGAGGCCGTTGATCTAGGTGTTTGGAGAGTCACTCATGACGGGATGAAACCCCTCAAGAATCCCGAGAAACCCACCACGAGTGAGGAAAAAGAAATTCATTTAAATGCTAGAGCCAAAAATTGCTTGTATGAATCTCTTAGCATGGATATTTTTAATCAAGTATTTACCTTGAAAACTGCTAATGAGATTTGGCTAAAATTGCATGAGCTCCATGACGGCACATCCAATGTCCGTGAGCAAAAACATTGCCTAGTCTTAAATGAGTATAATTCTTTTGCTATGAAAGATGATGAGCTTGTTAGAGACATGTATTCTCGATTGAATCTAATTATCAATGAGCTCAATTCTATTGGCATTAATAAGCTAGGTGATGCGGACATTGTGAGGAAGATTATCTCCCTGCTACCACAACAAAGATATGGGAGCATCATCACCATCCTTCACAACATGGAGGACTTGAGCAACATGACCCCGACCATTGTGATTGGGAAAATCGCGGCCTTTGAGATGTCGCGTAAAATGAGTCGGGGAGAGGAGCCAACTTCCACAAGGCCATATGCTTTTGCATGTGATGAAAGGAAGGGCAAAAAGAAGGCTCCCACTCCAAGTTCCTCAAGTGAAGAAGAGGAAGAAGAAGAAAGTGATGATGATGAAGATAATCAACCATGCACATCATCCTCCGAGGACGAAGAAACAATCCGACGCGTCGGAAAGGTAATGAGGATGATCCGCAAGATTAATCTAATGGGTGTGCCCCTGCAGGTCGAGGATCTTCTCTTTAACATTGATAGGAAAAAGCAAAGGAAGAGAGAATGCTTCGCATGTGGGGAGAAGGGCCACTTCAGGGACAACTGTCCAAATATGGCCAAACCCAAAAAGGAGAGGAGCAAAGGCAAGGCGCTAACAAGTGTTAGAACTTGGGATGATTCTTCAAGTGAAGGTGAACCTCCAAGGACGCGCAGCCACCGGTCCTCGTCACGATCATCACGGTCATCACACAAATGCCTTATGGCAAGAGGTAACAAAAGCATTCCATCCTCTAGTGATGAAAATAGTAGTGATGATGAAGGTGAGGGAAAGCCCTCTCTAGATGAGCTTGCGGAAGCCGTAGAATTTTTCCAGGATGTTTGCACTAAGCAAAAAGCTCAACTTAAAACTTTGAAAAATAAGTTGGTTAGCTCTCAAAATGATTACAAAGGTTTGCTAGAAAAATTTGAAACTTTTGCAAACTTAAATAGTGATCTATCAACTAAAATTGAGCTATTAGAATCTAGTGCTCCATCCACTGCTACCGATGATAGCATTATTAAAAAGAATGAAAAACTTAAGGCTAAGTTAGCTAGCTCCCAAGAAGCTATTGAAAATTTGCTAGAGAAAATGGAAATTCTTAGCATACACAATAATGAGCTAACTACTAAGGTAGAAAACATTGGTAGCACCCCAGCAGCATCTTTAGTTGAAATACCTGAAATAATTAAGAAAGATGCTTCTACTTCCTGCTTTGATTTAATTGATGATTCTAACCCCTGCAACCAAGTCGTTGTTGAGAATATTGTTGTAGAGACATGTTCGGATGAGGTTGCAAAGGAAAATGAACAATTAAAGCAAGAAGTGGCTCGCCTTGGCAAGGCTTTGTATGACAAGAAAGGCAAAGCCAAACAAATCCGACCTCCATAGGATAACACCACTGCGGGAGTGAACAAGCCTGTAGAGGGAGAAACTGTGATTTATAGGCTATGCCACATGGAAGGCCACAAGTCTTTCCAATGCAAGGCGATGACCGGGGATAAACAAAGGCAAAAGCTCAAGCAAAAGCCATCAAGCAATATCTCCAACACCTACATCAAAAAGGTGAACAAAAAGGATGCTACACCATATTTGATCAAGAAGAAAAAGAATGGAAAGGTGATAGCAATCAAGGCCAACAAGCAAGCCAACAAAGGAAAAGGGGCCAAACGCATATGGGTGCCAAAGGAGATAATTTCAACCATGAAAAGCACCAAGAAGGTTTGGATCCCGAAAGGGAAGTGAGTGGACCAAAGGTCGTTCGGGAAATTTGGAGACTTGGCAAATTCGGGATGTATATCATGGGATACATCATATTGGATCAAGTTTATTGCCAAGTGGGTTAGTAAAAATTTTTTGGACCCAAATTTCCCACCCATGACTAAGGTAACCAGTTTTATTGTATTCTTCGTTTTTAGATATGCGTATCTATTTACCCTTTATCTAGTTTACCTTTCTTGCCTAGTATTACATTTGTTATGTACTTTTGTTTAAAATCATGCATACTAGGTAAATCATATGGTAGGATTGCTTGTTTTTAATTCATATACTTAAGCAAACCTACATGGCTTAAAATGTTTATTTAAGCACGACACATAGCTTTTATATCACACCATAGTAAATGATGCATCAATTGAAAATTTTGATTTCTACAAGTTGTATCATTTAACCTATATGTGCCAAAGTTAGGATTATAGATAATTTACCCCTCTTGATATCAAATCAAAGTGCATGTCTCCTACAAGTATTCAAAACTTGTATGCACACCTTTAGGGGGAGGTTACTCTATAATCTAACACTTTGAGACTAACACCTGTTCAAGTCTATTTCATGTGATAGTCTCATTGTAAGAAAAATAAGGTCCCCGGAGAAAGACAACAATCTTCCACTGCAAAATCTCCAAGAACTCTCATGTCTCTCAAGCTAACCATTGACTTTCAATTGGTATCTTTTGAGACTACTTTCAGTATCATTTACATGTCTTCTCCAAAATTTGATTAGACTATTTTTCATATCATATGCTTCCATGTTGCAAAAATGCATAAGTAGTTAACTCATATTCTGTTACCTATGCATAAGGGAAGTTAGTCTTTTCAAATCATGTCTTGCACCTCTAATTTTCACATGCTTCTTCCTAAGTAGAGGATCTCTGTCAGGGGGAGTATTTCTTCATCTCTAAAAAGGGGAGAAACCTCTTTCTAAAGAGAACACTCATTTAGGGGGAGTAATCATTTCAACTGGTATCATTCATATGGTTTAATTTAATATCCTTCTAGTGATATCATTTGATACAATTCTTGTTGAGGGCAAGCTTTTATTTACTTCCTACATGCTTTTAATGTCTTCCTTTTTGGTGGTTGATGCCAAAGGGGGAGAAGTTTAGGGACCAAAGCAATGAAAACTATATCAAACACCAAACACCACCAATTTAAAATTTTATATCTACAAATGGTTTTTCCAGTGGTTTTGGTTATTTGGTCCAAAAATAGGAAGTAAGTGAATTATGGAGTTAGAGGGAGGCTTAAGTCCATAATATCACATTATGGGGACAATCATGCATCTTAGCAAGTAGATTGCATATTTTAATTCAAATACTTGTATTATTTGCTTGCTTTGGTTGTGTTGTCATCAATCACCAAAAAGGGGGAGATTGTAAGGAAAATGGACCCCGGGCCTTTTGGCTAATTGAGTTTTGGTGTTTGATGATTAACACAACCTGTGGACTAATATGTTTGCCAGTGTTTATTACTATAGTTCACAGGATGCGAAGAGAATTGGACCAAGGCAAAGAGGATGCAACACCTCAAAAGAATACATAAAAAGATGCATAGGAGTCTAATACTCAAGAACAAAAGAAGCCCGAAGAAATCAGCAAAGAAATCCAAGATGAGGGCTGTCAGCCAACGCCTGGTGGTGCACCGGACATTGATGTCCGGTGTGCACCGGACTGTCCGGTGTGGCACCGGACAGTATGCGCAGAGATGCCACAGACAGGCGCTCTCTGGCTATAGCACCGGTCTGTCCGGTGGGTCGGCACCGGACTGTCCGGTGTGCCACGGGCAGACGGCAACGGTCGGATCCAACGGTCGACTGCTACAGGCGCCAACGGTCGGCTGACGTGGCGTGCACCGGACACTGCACAGTAGATGTCCGGTGGTGCACCGGACTGTCCGGTGCACCCGACGACAGAAAGCTGCTGCTTTCTGTCCAACGGCTAGTTTGGGGTGTGGAGGCTATAAATACCACCCCAACCGGCCATTCTGAAGTGTGAGAGCCCAAGCAACATACCAAGACACATAGTGCATATTTCCAAGAGCTCAAACACCCAAGTGCTTAATAGAATCACTCGGTGATTAGCATAGGTGCTTTGCGAAGTGCTTAGGTTAGTTAGACCGCTTTAGCGCTTGCTCTAGGTGAACCCTAGTTAGTTGAGTGAGTTTTGTAAAACCACACAACCCCTCGGCTCTTGCGTAAGTCGTTGTAATTGTACCGAGTGGGGCGAGAGTCTTGCGAGACCGTGACAACCGCGTTTGTGTCACGGCCGCCACCGTGTACTGGAGGGAATGAGGCCCGCGGCGTTTCGGCCGGAAGCTCGATAGTGGAGACGGCGGGGAGCGTCCGAGAGGAGCCGGAAGCGGAGTACCACTTGCGCGTGGAGAAGGCCCGTGGCTCTCTACGGAGTTACTCGACCGTGGTGCTTGGCCCTCGCGTGGGCTTCCCTTTGCGTAGGGGCACCAACAAGGATTAGTCGGGACCTTGCGTGGTTCCGGATACCTCGGTAAAAATACCGGCGTCATCCACGAGAGTTTGCTTCTCTACTTGGCTCTTTACATTCCGCATTTATATTAAGCATTTAAGTTTCAATCTTGTAGTCATACTTATTTAGTGTAGATTGAAACTTAACCTTTGCGGTAGAGATAGCAACACTTAGACAAAACCTAGTTTGCACATTCTAGTTTTGATTATTTGCATAGGTTTTGCTCTAGGGATTTAATTGTGGCCTAGTTTAGTAAAAGTTTTAGAAGTCCTAATTCACCCCCCCTCTTAGGCGTCACCCGTTTCCTACAGTATACAAAGTACAAATTGCACACAAATCTACAGGTTTTATTATATCAAAGAAAATTTCATGTTGCAATGATATCTGAGTTATTGTCATAGTGTTCAAGTGTTCATTCAAATAAGCCACCAATTCTTATTATCTGAGTGCAAGATCAACGTTGCCAAACACCACCATTAAACTCAAGATGAAAAATAAATCAACATGCAAAATTGTTACTCAACCCAGTATTTGTCAAAATTGTTAGCTGGATAATAGAATCTAAGAAGTGAACTGTCAAGAATTAATATATGCTGAAGAGGAAACATTTAGACAGATATGCAAATTTCACAAGATCCAAGGTAAGTTCATTTACAATCTTAAAATAGAACATGCAGTGTGCTTGTATATTCGTTGAAAGGTTTTCTCCTAAATTCCATGTCAGACCAAAGTTTCCAACACACGAGAAGGTGCTAATATTACAGCAACCTTTGGCACTTAAAAGCTTGCAAAACAGGAAGGGTTCAAAAAAATACTGAACAAAAAACTATTTCCAAAACAAGGATTTCAGGCAGAAATAAAGATATTGATTGTTCGTACACCATGACGAATTTTAGCACCTTCAGAAAGTAAGAAATTACCCTGCAGAAAAGAAATGAGCATGTGGAAAGCTCCTAAAATGAATAATACCAATATACCATGCTAATACATGCATACAAGCATAAAAGGGATAACAATTGGGTCTTCTGGTCCTATTAACCAACTCAAGGCTTGACTGCAGTTAATTCATGGAACTATGCCACCTCTAAAACCTATATTTCTAATATTGTTTAATTATAATATTCTACTGCTTTTCAGATCCTTTTCATTATGGGAATATGCCACTCCAATAAGCCTGAACTTCTTTCAGCACATCTGCGACAACGTGCTGTAAAGGGTGACTTCATCTACAAGTTTCCAAATTAGTGCTCAGTGTGCTTCAACTATGTGTAGTTAGCATGCCTAGGTGGAGTCTGGCAAGCGGTTTGTCTGCTCAGACTGCATTGCAATAGTAAACACAACGCTTCAGTTAGAGAAGTGTAGATCTAGAAACAGCTTGCAGCTTCATCATTGTGTTGAGACAACTTGTGATGCGACCACACAAGGCCAGTGCCTAATGGTAGGTCATAGAGTAATGAAGGTCAACAATTCCATCTCAATGTGCCAAAGTTTAAGGGTGAGTAGACAAAGAAACAACAATGATATACTATATAGTTCATGAGAAAATATCCTCGTAATTGAACTATGCACTGAAAATGTCAAGAAACAGTGGTGTATTCAAAGTTATTAGATTGTTAATAGAATTTTTACCATCTGGGGATTGACTAATTGCCTACACTATTTTCCTCACTGAAGAGTAGCGTAAAACCTTCAAACATGTTCAACAGAAGTTCGTACAACAAGAAGGTCATCACCAAAAAACATATCAAAGAAGACAAAGTGGCCAAGCGAAGAGTCTGACCTTCTGAAAGGGAAATAGGGTCAAACCTTTTTCCTAAATGATTTTGGTGGTTGAATTGCCTAACACAAATTATTGGACTAACTAGTTTGCTTTAGATTATGAGTTCTACAGGTGCCAAAGGTTCAACATAAACCAATAAAAAGTCCAAGAAAGGGTTCAAATAAAAAGAGCAAAAGACAACCGAAGGCTGCCATGGTTTGGCGCACCGAATTGTCCGGTGTGCCACCGGACAATGTCCGGTGCACCAGGGAGGTCCTCTCCGAACTGCTCAGCTTCGGGAATTTGGGGAGCCACTCCGCTATAGTTCACCGGACTGTCCGGTGTGCCAGCGGAGCAACGACTAACTGCACCAACGGTCGTCTGCAAAAGTCTACAGTGAACAGTGAATAGTGCAACTGCGTGCGCAGAAGTCAAAGCAGGTGCCAGAAGGCGCACCGGACAGTGAACAGTGACTGTCTGGTGCACCACCGCTGTCTAATGGTCGAACCCTAACGGTTGGGTGACGTGGCTGACGCACCGGACTGTCCGGTGCGCCATACGACAGTAGCCCCTCCCAACGGCCACTTTGGTGGTTGGGGCTATAAATACCCCCAACCACCACACTTCAAGCCATCCAAGTTTTCAGCCAACACATTCAATACAAGAGCTATAGCATTCAATTCAAGACACAATTAGAGTGAATCAAAATCTCTCCAAGTCCCAATTCCACTCAAAGCAATAGTGACTAGAAGAGAGAATTTTACCGTGTTCTTTTGAGCTCTTGCGCTTGGATCGCTTTTCTTCTTCCCCATTCTTGTTCCCGCAACATTTGTAATCAAAGCAAGATATACCAATTATGTGGTGGTCCTTGTGGGGACTAAGTGTCCCGTTTGATTGAAAAGAGAAGCTCACTCGGTCTAGGTGACCGTTTGAGAGAGGGAAAGGGTTGAAAGAGACCCGGTTTTTGTGACCACCTCAACGAGGAGTAGGTTTGCAAGAACCGAACCTCGGTAAAACAAATCACCGTGTCACACTCTTCATTTGCTTGTGATTTGTTTTCGCCCTCTCGTTCGAACTCGATTATATTTCTAACGCTAACCTCGGCTTGTAGTTGTGCTTAAAGTTTATAAATTTTAGATTCTGCCTATTCACCCCCCTATGCGAAGCCCGGTACTTCATTAGAGCCTAACCGCTCGAAGTGATGTCGGGAGATCACGCCAAGAAGAAGATGGTGACCGGCGAGAAGCCCGCTACAAGCCATGGGAAGGCTCCATCGGGAGAGTCCCGCAACAAGAAGAAGGAGGAATCACCTCCTCGCGTCAAGTCACACCGGAGTGGCGACAAGAAGAAGAAAATGAATAAAGTGGTCTACTACGAGACCGATTCTTCGTCGCCCTCCACCTCCAGCTCCGACGCACCGTCCGTCACTTCTAAGCGCCATGAGCGTAAGAAGTTTAGTAAGATCCCCCTACGCTATCCTTGTATTTCCAAACGTACTCCTTTACTTTCCGTCCCATTAGGCAAACCACCCGTTTTTATGGTGAAGATTATAATATGTGGAGTGACAAAATGAGGCACCATCTAACCTCACTCCATACTAGCATTTGGGATGTTGTTGAATTTGGAGTACAGGTACCATCGCCGGGGGATGAAGACTATGACTCGGACGAGGTTGCCCAAATCCGGCACTTCAACTCCCAAGCCACTACTATACTCCTCGCCTCTCTAAGTCGAGAAGAGTATAATAAGGTGCAAGGGTTGAAGAGCGCCAAGGAGATTTGGGACGTGCTCAAAACCGCGCACGAGGGAGATGAGGTGACCAAGATCACCAAGAGGGAGACGATCAAGGGAGAGCTCGGTCGTTTTATGCTCAACCAAGGAGAGGAGCCACAAGCAATGTACAACCGACTCAAAACCTTGGTGAACCAAGTGCACAACCTCGGGAGCACCAAATGGGATGACCATGAAATGGTCAAGGTTATTCTTAGATCACTCGTTTTTCTTAATCCTACTCAAGTTCAATTAATTCGTGGTGATCCTAGATATAAGCTAATGTCTCCCAAGGAGGTTATAGGAAAATTTGTGAGCTTTGAATTGATGATCAAAGGCTCCAAGAAAATCATCGAGCAAGGTGCCTCCTCCATACCCGAGGCACAACCCATCACATTCAAGGCAACGGAGGAAAAGAAAGAAAAGTCTACATCAAGTAGGCTTCCCATCGACGCCTCCAAGCTCGACAACGAGGAAATGGCGCTCATCATCAAGAGTTTCCGCCAAATTCTCAAGCAAAGGAGGGGGAAAGACTACAAGCCCCGCTCCAAGAAAGTTTGCTACAAGTGTGGTAAGCCCGGTCACTTTATAGCAAAATGTCCTATTTCTAGTGACAGTGACAGGGGCGACGACAAGAGGGGGAAGAAGAAGGAGAAGAAGAGATATTACAAGAGGAAGGGCGGCGATGCCCATGTTTGCCGGGAGTGGGACTCCGACGAGAGCTCCACCGACTCCTCCTCCGACGAGGACGCCGCAAACATCGCCATCAACAAGGGTCTTCTCTTCCCCAACGTTAGCCACAAGTGCCTCATGGAAAAAGACGGCAAGAAGAAGAAGGTAAAATCTAGATCCTCCACTAAGTATGCAACTTCTAGTGATGAGGATAACTCTAGTGATGATGAGGATAACTTGCTCACTCTTTTTGCCAATCTTAACATGCAACAAAAAGAAAAATTAAATGAATTGATTATTTCCATTCATGAGAAGGATGAACTCTTGGATAGCCAAGAGGACTTCCTTATTAAAGAAAACAAGAAGCATGTTAAGGTTAAAAATGCTTATGCTCAGGAAGTAGAAAAATGTGAAAAATTAACTAGTTAGCTTAGCATTTGCCATGACACTATCTCCAACCTTAGAATTGAGAATGCTAATTTGATTGCTAAGGTTGAGAAGTCAAATATTTGTGATGATTCAATTACCAATCTTAGAAATGATAATGCTAGTCTAATTGCTAAGATTGAAAAATTGAATGCCTCTCTTGCTAGCCTTAAAGTTGAGAATGAAAAACTTATTGCTAAGGCTAAAGATTTAAATGTTTGCAATGATGCTATTTCCAATCTTAGAAATGAGAATGCCATGTTACATGCTAAGATTGATGAATTAAATGTTTGCAAACCCTCTACATCTACCGTTGAGCATGTTACTATTTGCACTAGATGTAGAGACATTAATGTTGATGCTATTCATGATCACCTAGCTTTAATTAAACAACAAAATGATCACATAGCTCAACTTAGTGCTAAAATTAATGAGCATGACTTAGAAAATGAAAATTTTAAATTTGCTAGAAGCATGCTGTATAGTGGGAGACGCCCTGGTATTAAGGATGGCATTGGCTTCCAACAGGGAGACAATGTCAAGCTTAATGCCCCTAAAAGATTATCTAATTTTGTTAAGGGTAAGGCTCCCATGCCTCAGGATAACGAGGGCTATATTTTATATCCTGCTGGTTATCCTGAGGATAAGATTAGGAGAATTCATGCTAAGAAGACTCATTCTGTTTCTCACCATGCTTTTATTTATAAGAATGAGGCTTCTAGCTCTAGGCGTTCTACACATGTTAAAATGCCTAAAAAGAAATCTCCTATTGCATCAAATGATCAAAACATTTCATTTAAGACTTTTGATGCTTCATATGTGCTCACTAACAAATCAGACAAAGTAGTTGCCAAATATGTTGGGGGAAAACACAAGGGTCAAAGACTTGTGTTTGGGTACCCAAGGTGCTTGTTTCTAATGTCAAAGGACCCACCGTTTGGGTACCTAAGAACAAGGCCTAAATTTGTTTTGTAGGTTTATGCATTTGGGGGCTCAAGTTGGGTTATTGATAGCTGGTGCACAAACCACATGACTGGGGAGAAAAGGATGTTCTCCTCCTATGGGAAAAACCAAGATCCTCAAAGAGCTATCACATTCGGGGATGGAAATCAAGGTTTGGTCAAAGGATTGGGTAAAATTGCTATATCACCTGAACATTCTATTTCCAATGTTTTTCTTGTAGATTCTTTAGATTACAACTTGCTTTCAGTTTCTCAATTATGTAAAATGAGCTACAATTGTCTTTTACGGATACAGGTGTTACTGTCTTTAGAAGAAGTGATGATTCAGTAGCATTTAAGGGAGTGTTAGAGGGTCAGCTATACTTAGTTGATTTTAATAGAGCTAAACTCAACACTTGCTTAATTGCTAAGACTAACATGGCTTGGCTCTGGCATCGCCGACTAGCCCACGTTGGGATGAAGAATCTTCATAAGCTTCTAAAGGGAGAGCACATTTTGGGACTAACAAATCTTTATTTTGAGAAAGACAGGATTTGTAGCGCATGTCAAGCAGGGAAGCAAGTTGGCATTCATCATCCACACAAGAACATCATGACGATCGACAGGTCGCTTGAACTACTCCACATGGATCTATTCGGCCCGATCGCTTACATAAGCATCGGCGGGAGTAAGTATTGTCTTGTAATTGTGGATGATTATTCTCGCTTCACTTGGGTGTTCTTTTTGTAGGATAAATCTCAAACCCAAGAGACCTTAAAGGGATTCTTGAGACGAGCTCAAAATAAGTTCGGCTTAAGGATCAAAAAGATTAGAAGCGACAATGGAACGGAGTTCAAGAACTCTCAAATTGAAGGCTTTCTTGAGGACAAGGGCATCAAGCATGAGTTCTCTTCTCCCTACACACCACAACAAAATGGTGTAGTGGAGAGGAAGAATAGAACTCTATTGGACATGGCAAGGACCATGCTTGATGAGTACAAGACTTCGGATCAGTTTTGGGCCGAGGCGGTCAACACCGCTTGCTACGCCATCAACCGGTTATATCTACATCGAATCCTCAAGAAGACATCATATGAACTCCTCACCGGTAAAAAGCCCAATGTTTCATATTTTAGAGTCTTTGGTAGCAAATGCTTTATTCTTGTTAAAAGAGGTAGAAAATCTAAATTTGCTCCTAAGGCTGTAGAAGGCTTTTTACTTGGTTATGATTCAAACACAAGGTCATATAGAGTCTTTAACAAGTCCACTGGACTAGTTGAAGTTTCTTGTGACATTGTGTTTGATGAGACTAATGGCTCTCAAGTAGAGCAAGTTGATCTTGATGAGCTAGATGATGAAGAGGCTCCGTGCGTCGCGCTAAGGAACATGTCCATTGGGGATGTGTGTCCTAAGGAATCCGAAGAGCCTCCACAAGCACAAGATCAACCATCTTCCTCCATGCAAGCATCTCCACCAACTCAAGATGAGGATCAGGCTCAAGATGATGAAAATGAAGATCAAGAAGACGAGCCACCTCAAGAGGAGGACATTGATCAAGGGGGAGAGACTAATGAACAAGACAAGGAAGATGATGAGGGACCAAAGCCGCCACGCCCAAGAGTCCACCAGGCGATTCAAAGAGATCACCCCGTGAACACCATCCTCGGTGATATTCATAAGGGGGTAACCACTCGATCTCGAGTCGCTCATTTTTGTGAACATTACTCTTTTGTTTCCTCTATTGAGCCACACAGGGTAGAGGATGCACTTAAAGATTCGGATTGGGTGCTGGCGATGCAAGAGGAGCTCAACAACTTCATGAGGAATGAGGTATGGCATTTAGTTCCACGTCCTAACCAAAATGTTGTAGGAACCAAGTGGGTCTTCCGCAACAAGCAATATGAGCATGGTGTGGTGACAAGGAACAAAGCCCGACTTGTGGCCAAGGGTTATTCACAAGTCAAAGGTTTGGATTTCGGTGAAACCTATGCACCCATAGCTAGGCTTGAGTCAATTCGTATATTACTTGCCTATGCTACTTACCATGGCTTTAAGCTCTATCAAATGGACGTGAAAAGTGCCTTCCTCAATGGACCAATCAAGGAAGAGGTCTATGTTGAGCAACCTCCTGGCTTTGAAGACAGTGAGTACCGTAACCATGTTTACAAACTCTCTAAGGCGCTTTATGGGCTCAAGCAAGCCCCAAGAGCATGGTATGAATGCCTAAGAGATTTTCTTATCACTAATGGCTTCAAAGTCGGCAAGGCCGATCCTACTCTCTTCACTAAAACTATTGCAAAAGATTTATTTGTATGCCAAATTTATGTTGATGATATTATATTTGGGTCTACTAACAAATCTACATGTGAAGAGTTTAGTAGGATCATGGTTCAAAAATTTGAGATGTCTATGATGGGGGAGTTGAAGTATTTTCTAGGATTTCAAGTCAAGCAACTCCAAGAGGGCACCTTCATCAGCCAAACAAAGTACATTCAAGATATACTCACTAAGTTTGGAATGAAGAATGCCAAGCCCATCAAGACACCCATGGGAACCAATGGGCATCTCGACCTCGACACGGGAGGTAAATCCGTAGATCAAAAGGTATACCGGTCATGATAGGATCTCTACTCTATTTATGTGCATCTCGACCAGATATTATGCTTTCCGTATGCATGTGTGCAAGGTTCCAAGCCGATCCTAAGGAAGTTCACCTTAGGGTCGTGAAGAGAATCTTCAGATATTTAGTTCATACACCTAAGTTTGGCCTTTGGTACCCCAAGGGATCCTCTCTTGATTTATTAGGATATTCAGATGCTGATTGGGCAGGGTGTAAAATTGATAGGAAGAGCACATAAGGGACTTGTCAGTTTCTGGGGAGATCCCTAGTGTCTTGGGCTTCAAAGAAACAAAACTCAGTATCTTTTTCTACCACCGAAGCTGAGTACATTGCCGCAGGCCATTGTTACGCGCAATTGCTTTGGATGAGGCAAACCCTCAGGGACTATGGCTACAAATTTAGCAAAGTCCCTCTCCTATGTGATAATGAGAGTGCAATCCGCATGGCAGATAATCCCGTTGAGCACAGCCGCACTAAGCACATAGCCATTCGGTATCACTTTTGAGAGATCACCAACAACGGAGGGATATCGAGATAGCCTATATTAACACCAAAGATCAGTTGGCCGATATCTTTACCAAACCATTAGATGAGAAAACCTTTACCAAACTTAGGAATGAGCTAAATATTCTTGATTCTAGGAATTTTGCTTGATTCTTTGCACACATAGCTCATTTATATACCTTTGATCATATCTCTTTTATGTCTATGACTAATGTGTTTTCAAGTGTATTCTCATGCTTAGTCATAGAATTGAAAGGGAAATGGAGTGTTCAGCAAAGACAACGCTTCCACTCAACTCCATCGATATTATCTACTCTTTGCCGGTATTCCGCATAGTTCTCCACTTTGGTATAATCCTCACTCCTATTTATTTGTTTACCATTGGGGAGAAAGTAAAAGGGCTTATATTTCACTCACAAGTATCCGTTTTTGGCGATTCATGCCAAAGGGGGAGAAAGTATTAGCCCAAAGCAAAAGGACCGCACCACCACCGAATTTTAAAAATGAAGTTTTCAAATTGGTATCTTAATGTGTTTTCAAAAGGGGAGAAAATTCTAGTATCTTCAAAAATTTGTAAAACCCTCTTGAACACTAAGAGGAGAATTTCATTAAGGGGGAGTTTTGTTTAAGTCAAAGGAAAAGCATTTGAAACAGGGGGAGAAAATTTCAAATCTTGAAAATGCTTCTTTCAATCTTATTCATATACCTTTGACTATTTGCAAAAGTTTTTGAAAAGAATTTTACAAAGAATTTGCAAAAACAAAACTCGTGGTGCAAGCACGGTCCAAAATTTTAAATAAGAAGAAAACCATCCATGCATATCTAGTAGAAATAATTATTGGTTTCATTCCAAGCAACCTTTGAACTTACCTTATGCAAACTAGTTCAACTCTGCACTTTTATATTTGCTTTGGTTTGTGTTGGCATCAATCACCAAAAAGGGGGAGATTGAAAGGGAAATAGGGTCAAACCTTTTTCCTAAATGATTTTGGTGGTTGAATTGCCTAACACAAATTATTGGACTAACTAGTTTGCTCTAGATTATGAGTTCTACAGGTGCCAAAGGTTCAACATAAACCAATAAAAAGTCCAAGAAATGGTTCAAATAAAAAGAGCAAAAGACAACCGAAGGCTGCCCTGGTCTGGCGTACCGGACTGTCCGGTGTGCCACCGGATAGTGTCCGGTGCACCAGGGAGATCCTCTCCGAAATGCTCAGCTTCGGGAATTTGAAGAGCCACTCCGCTATAATTCACCGGACTGTCCGGTGTAACACCAGACTTTCCGGTGTGCCAGCGGAAAACGGCTAACTGCGCCAACGGTCGTCTGCAAAAGTCTACAGTGAACAGTGAACAGTGCAACTGCGCGCGCAGAAGTCAGAGCAGGCGCCAGAAGGCACACCGGACAGTGAATAGTGACTGTCCGGTGCACCACCGCTGTCCGGTGGCCCCACAAGTCAGAGCTCCAACAGTCAAACCCTAACGGTTGGGTGACGTGGCTGGCGCACCGGACAGTGTCCGGTGGCGTACCGGACTGTCCGGTGCGCCATACGACAGCAGCCCCTCCCAACGACCACTTTGGTGGTTGGGGCTATAAATACCCCCCAACCACCACACTTCAAGGCATCCAAGTTTTCAGCCAACACATTCAATACAAGAGCTATAGCATTCAATTCAAGACACCATTAGAGTGAATCAAAATCTCTCCAAGTCCCAATTCCACTCAAAGCAATAGTGACTAGAAAAGAGAATTTTGTCATGTTCTTTGAGCTCTTGCACTTGGATCGCTTTTCTTCTTCCCCATTCTTGTTCCCGCAAAATTTGTAATAAAAGCAAGAGACACCAATTGTGTGGTGGTCCTTGTGGGACTAAGTGTCCCGTTTGATTGAGAAGAGAAGCTCACTCGGTCTATGTCGGTGTTTTGGGTCCGACCGCACACCCGGGGTTGCCCCTCAAGGTGCTTTTAGGAGTAGGACGGTGTTATCAACTGTAGCTCAATGGTTCGTGCTAGTTGCACGAGAGACGGTAGACAATGATTTACATGTTCGGGCCGCTTTGAAGTGCGTAACACCCTACGTCCTGGCGAGAGTGCTGTATATGGTGAGTTACAAGGTAATTCTCTAATGCGTAGGAAGCTGGGGTGGATGGCTAAGTAGTGAGTTCGATTCCTCCTGAAGGGGTGCCCCCTAGGCCTTATATATTCGACCATGGGGCAATACATGCAGATGTGATAATCACGTGCACCTGAGAAATAGTAAACCGATTGAGTCTATCTTCCTATAGTTCCGCCGACCCATCTTCGCTCGGTTTGTTGTACGGGCCTCCAGCGCGGGAAGGTCGGGTCTCTGTTGTGATTACTCGCTCGAGATCATTGGGTCGTCTGGGCTTGCTCCGATCCAGCCTTATATCGATCTGCTTCACTGGTCGTTCCTCCCTAGGCCCACGAAGGGATGACCTTACGATTTATTAGGCCCTTGGGCCTTTCGTGAGGTCTTTTATCCTTCTAGTGGACCCGGGGGATATCTGTCCCCCACAAGCCCTCGATCTTTGGGTTGATTTTGAAATAATCGGCCCAGAGATCCTAAGTCCAGCTTGCGGTCTTTGTTTGTAACAAGAAGTACTTTCTGGGTAATCTGGTAAAAATGATTTCTTACTGTCTCCTGCTTTTGTCACTCGAAAATTGGTGTTCTGTCTCAGACTCTTGCTTCGGAGGTCAGCATTTCGTATTGTCGGGCTTCGAACTTCATTGGGCGCACCAAAGGTGCACCCAATGGGTGTAGCTCCCGAGCTTCGAGTGTATTTTTGAAAATAATCCACTCGAAGGTCTTCACTTTGAGTATTATCAGAAATCACCTTCATCTTCCACTTGTATTTTGTCGGAGGTTAACCTTGTATTGATCTTACCCTATGCTTTAGAGGTCAGCATTGTCTTGATCCGAGATAATGATTCATTGGGTGCGCCGAAGGTGCACCCAATGGGTGTAGCCCCCGAGCTTCGAGTGGATTTTTGAAAATAATTCACTCGAAGATCTTCATTTTATGCCTTTTCCAGTGATCTTCTTCCCTTTTTGCTGGATGCCTTGGAGGTCAGCACTATGTTATTGATATTATGCTTTAGAGGTCAGCGTATATTTTGTCTTTGAGGCCGAGTTCGTGATCTGCTCATATCTTGCTGGGCGGTGCAATTTATTTGATCTGTGACTGATTGGACGTTCGACAGGTGACCCTTGGCTAGTCTTTGTTATCACTTCTTGCTTCAATGCTTCTGTCGATTAGGCTTGTACCTTGTTGGCTATATTTGGCTTTCCTTTGATCCTTGTTGATATCTCACTTTTGTCTTGAAGTATTCATTGCACGTGCTGCACGGATGTGACAATTTTGAAAAATATACTGGTATTTCCTGGGCGTCCCCCCCAATGGGTGTAGGCAAGGGACAGCTTGGTACACTGAGTGTTTTAGCAAACTGTCTCTGAGTAGTAACTTGACGTGACCGCGGGTGTAATCATATCGCCCGCGCAGTTGACTGGAGTCTCAATGGGTGTTGTGTTGCGTGAAACGGCGTCAGCCGCCTGACGTGTCTTCAGACGGTTTGAATTGCATATTGAATTTTTGCGACTGTTCAGTAGCCGTGGTAGGAGGTGAGCGGTTGCCTCCATCTTCTATAAATAGTGTTCTTGCTTCCCCGGCATTTTCACATCTCTTACCGCTCTCTGTTGTTTGCTTTCTTCTTCTTCCTTCCTCTCCACCATGGGCAAGAGTAACAAACGCAAGCGCGAGCCGACTCCTCCATCGGAGGACTTCGACGACTCGGAATACTCGGAGGAGGAGTTCTCCTCCGAGTCCGAGGGGTCTCCGGCTCCCGTCTCTCCCCCGGCGTCGTCTGATGATTCAGACGACTCCCAGGGGATTGCCGCGGAGGTCTGGACCTACATCCGGGCTGTCGAGCGCGCCGGGCTCGAGGGCTCGGATGAGTCAGAGTACTCCTCGGATGAGGAGGACTCCTCGGACTCGTCCGAGAAGGGCAACAGCGGCGATGGTGGTGGTGACGATGACGACGGAGGCGACGGTGATGGCGGCGGCGACAGCGGCAGGGGTGGTGACGGCAGCAGCAAGGGCGGCAGCAAGGGCAGCAGCAAGGGCAGCGACAAGGCTAGTGGCTAAATGCCACTGGTTTTTAGATGTTAGTATAGATTAGAAGTAGTATAATGAAATAATGTAGTAGTAGTTAGTAGTATAGAGTGGTGAAGTGTAATGCAGTAGTAGTAGTAGGGAAGTATCAACTCATAACGAGTTGATTTGTAAGTTCTGTAACTTCCCTTTTATGAAGAATGATATAGTCTCTTCCTGTGTTAATTTCTTTGCTTCCTGCGATGATGGTGCCCTAGAAACAGTGGTCGAGTTATTATTGACGACATTAGCGATTCTGAAATAGCGTCCGAATGATGGCGGGGCCACATCGGTGTTTTAGAGGTAACAGCCGAGTGACTGATGGTAACGTCGGTGTTTTTTAGAGGTAACAGCCGAGTGACTGACGGCAACATCGGCGTTTTAGAAGTAACAACCGAGTGACTGACGGCAACGTCGGCGTTTTAGAAGTAACAGCCGAGTGACTGATGGTGACGTCGGCGTTTTAGAGGTAACAGTCGAGTGACTGACGGCGACGCCGGCGTTTTAGAAGTAACAGCCGAGTGACTGACGGCGACATCGGTGTTTTAGAAGTAACAGCCGAGTGAAGTCAGGTACTGTCAGCGTTTTTAGAAACCACGGCTGAGTCAATTTGGGCCGCGTCGGCCGTTTTGGAAATAACGGCCTTGTGATGACATGGCATGCCGGCTTTTTTAGAAATAGCAGCTGAGTGATGATGTGGCACGCCAGTGTTTTTAGAAATAACCGCTGGGTGATGACTGGGCACTTTTTGCAAACGACATCTGGCCCAGGAAAACCCTATATGTACTGCACTGTTCCGCGTCTCCACATTCCGTGCCCTAGTTCTTGCTTTCCTGCATCCAGATCCTCTCTGCCGATTTGCAATTCTGCTTCCGCTCTGCTCGCCGGCGAGGTTGAGATGGCGCCTAAGTGGAAAGCTTTGAGTTCGTCCGCTGCTGTCATTCCCCCCATCGATCCCAACAGTCAGTTGCCTTTCGCAGGTAACCATATGTCTGTTGTTTCTGAGTCTGACCTTCTCCATCTTGTGTCCATCGGAGTTCTTCCTCCAAAAGAACTCTGTTCCTGGCGGATGTGTTGTGGGGTCACTGTTCCAACAGAAGACACCCATGAATCTGTTGTTTATGTTCCATTCCTCCTCCACGGCCTTGCTCTTCCTATTTCTCCCTTTTTCCGCGGTCTCCTTGATTTCTATCACCTCAATTTGACTCATCTGAACCCCAATTCCATTATGCAAATCTCTATCTTTGTTCATTTATGTGAGGCTTTTCTTGGCGTTCTGCCGCATTTTGGCCTGTGGAAATATTTGTATCACTGTCGCCCTGGGATGGCCGAAGGTCAGCACCAACTGGTAGGGGCGCGAGCTTGGAGATGCGCCGTGGGAGGAAAACCGATTACCTTGACATCCCACTCAAAGACAACATCAAAGGATGGCGCTTAGAGTGGTTTATCGTGGAAAATCATGGGAATTCCCTCCCACCACGGTCAAGGAGACAACCGGATGTCCGCACTCCGAGCTGGACTGAATCCCCCACAGACCAAGAGGTGGCTGAGGCGAGGGCTCTGTTGGCTGAAGTTGGATTTGAAAGGGAAATGTGCCCTTGGGCCATTTCTAAGTATTTTGGTGATTGAGTGCCAACACAAGTGCTTAAGTGTAAATCTATGCCAATTGATGGACAAAGTGCAAATCAAGAGTAAAGGTATGTGTCTAAGACTTAGTACATTGTTTTGGAGACTAATGTATTGTGTCTAAGTGCTGGAAACAGGAAAAATCAATTTGGAGATGACTTGGCTCGTTCAGCCAAAGTCTGCTCAGTCTGGGTGCACCGGACTGTCCGGTGGTGCACCGGACTGTCCGGTGGTGCACCGGACAGTGTCCGGTGCGCCAGGCTGACTTTGGCAAACTTGCTGTTCTCGGGACTTCGACGGCGGTGTACGGCTATAAATCACCGGACTGTCCGGTGAGCCATTCACAAGCGAACTCGTCGCTCTCGGGAGATGATTAACGGCGTACGACTATAATTCACCTGACTGTCCGGTGGTGCACCGGACTGTCCGGTGAGCCAACGGTCGGCTGGGCCAATGGCCGGCCGCGCGATCTGCGTGGGACACGTGGCCGAGCCAACGGCTAGAAGGGGGCACCGGACTTCTAGTGTGCACCGGACAGTGTCCGGTGCGCCAACGGCTCTGAATCTGCAACGGTCGGCTTCGCCAAATAAGGAAAGAAATCCGCACCGGACAGTGTCCGGTGGTGCACCGGACTGTCCGGTGCGCCAGGCGATAGAAGGCAAGAATTGCCTTCCAGGAATGCTCTCAACGGCTCCTAGCTGCATTGGGGCTATAAAAGGGACCCCTAGGCGCATGGAGGAGAACACCAAGCATCCTTTGAGCATTGTTGATCACTCACACTTCATTCTTGCGCACTTGTTCGACATTCTTAGTGATTTGAGCTCCGTTCTAGTGAGAACCTCGTGATATTCTTTTGAGCTCAAGTCTGGGTCTTGTGTGTGCGTATTTGCTGTGATTTTGTGTCTCGTGTGCGTTGCTCATCCCTCCCTTACTCCGTGCTTCTTTGTGAACATCTTTGTAAGGGCGAGAGACTCCAAGTTGTGGAGATTCCTCGCAAGCGGGATATAGTAAAGCAAAGCAAAACACCATGGTATTCAAGTGGGTCTTTGGACCGCTTGAGAGGGGTTGATTGCAACCCTCGTCCGTTGGGACGCCACAACGTGGAGTAGGCAAGTGTTGGACTTGGCTGAACCACGGGATAAACCACTGTGCCATCTCTGTGTTGATCTCTTTGTGGTTATTGTGTTTTGCTAAGACTCCTCTCTAGCCACTTGGCATTATTGTGCTAACTCCTAATCAAGTTTTGTGGCATTAAGTTTTAAGTCTTACAGGATCACCTATTCACTCCCCCTCTAGGTGCTCTCAGGATTGTTGAAGGAGAGAGGTTTGACTGCAGAAGCTGTGGTTGCTGACTTTGTCTTCAAGAATATTCAGCCGCTGAAGGACAGGGCACACCCGGCCTATCTGTATCGAGGCCTGACTGACTCAACCCGGGTTACCAACAGAAAAATTCCTGCTGTGGATTTGGTGAGCCAGCTTGAAATGATACTCAGAGGCAAAGTATCAAATGTAGGCGCCCCTGTTGCGTATTCGGCCTGGAACCTGCCTCCTTCTAAGGCTTTGACTCATTTTGTGTCAAATCCTCCTGCTGGTGATGGCGGTTTGGGCCTTAGAGTGCGACCCTCTGTCGAAGAGGTTAGTGCTTTGGTTGCTTCGCTTGAAGAGATTCCTGACGATGAACGACAGGTTCATTTCGAGGTGCCTTTGGATCCTAGTGATGCAGAGATAGGTGCCATGCTGGATATGTTGATTGGGGATTCTTCTGATGCTGCTCCTGCTGAAACATTGGTGTTGGTGCCCATCCCTGAAGCTGACAAAGCCTTGGACGCTCAGAAGCCTGTCAATGTTCGTCCAAAACGTTCTCGCCGAGTTGATCAAGCCTCTTTTCCTGCTGAGGGGGAGAAAAAGAAGAAAAGACGCCTTTGTCGGGTGTCTAGCTTGGATTAAGGTGCCGGTCCTTCTGCTCCTGTTGCTGAGGAAGTGCCAGTGCCTGAATTCACTGAAGCTGATCCCAATGGGTGTGACGTCCGTCTTGCTGATGATGGTGGTGAAGAAGAAGACGAAATCCCCCTAATTCGGAAAAACAGCTGTCGTTACACTGCCAGTGGGGAAAGTAGCGGTGTTCCTTCTCCGGCCTTGTCTGCCCTCATTGGTCTGCAAGAATTATCTCTGGCGAACTTTGATCAGGCTCTCGAGGACATGATTCCAGAAGATCTGCTATCAGAACCGGCAGATGGTGGCGCGATGGATGTTCGTGTTGATGTGCTCGACGCCGGGTTGGGGTCCTCCCGGGCAGCGTCCCGCGCCTCATCGACCTTGGAGCGCGGTCTTGAGGGTCAGGAGGCTGGTTTGGATTCCCCTGCTCCCATGGAAGTGGCCGAGGGACCTTCAACCTTAGAGATGGCTACCGCAGGGAACTTGGCCCTCAATGACGGTGCTGGCCTTTACCCAGCCCTCGAGGGTGCTGCCGGAGATGATCCGACTCAAATGGATAGTGCCAGCTACTACCTAGGCCCCGAGGGTGCTACCGGAGATGATCCGGCTCGGATGGGTAGTGCAAGCTATGATCCAGCCCCCGAGGGTGTTCGAGCGGGTTCTCCCTCTTGCACTTCCATGGATGTTCACGTAGGGTCCTCTCCTCCACACTCTGGTTGCATGGTAACAGCCCAAGCCTTTGGTCAGGGGGTCGCTTTAGAGGCTAGCGTACCTGATGACAAGGTTTTGGGTTCTGCTGATGTCACTGAATTGGTCCCTCCTGAATCGTTGCAAGTTGCTCCAGGTGGTGATCCTTTGCCGAGCCATCAGCTGATCTCTCACGATTTGGGAGTCCCTTCCTTCTTTTCCAACTTCCAGGTATTTTGGTTTCTTCTGGTCTGACTTTTACCCAAGCAGGTAAATATTCTCATGCTCGTCTGCTTTTTAATGCCAGGCGCTGGTCGATGAGATGTCTAGTCGGCTAAGGTTGCAGGGTGCTTCCGTCCCGGAAGGAGCTTTGTCTCTGGCGCGTTGGAATCCGGTGCTGCTTCAGCGGCGTGTTTCTGACTTAGAGGCGGCAAATGCTGGTCAGTGCTCTTTTGCTTCCTTCTTGCTACCTTATCAAACTGCTTCTTATTTTAACACCTTTGCTTGACTGCTTCTCGCCAGATATGACTCGGCAATATTCTGCTCTTGAGGAAAAACGCTCTCAAGATCAAGCTGAACTGGTCCGGCGGTGTTCTGATCTTGAGGAAAAGTATTCCCAAAGTCAGACAGAGCTGGCCCAGGTCTCTGCTTCTCTGAATGACACCAACACGCTGAACTCTACTCTCCGCGCTCAGCTTGACTCTGAGAAGCTGACCTGTGAGTCCGGGTTTTGTTTTGCTGTGCTTTTATCGCTTGGTTGACGTTTGAAAAAGCTGATTCTTGCTTGCAGGAAGAAAAACATGCCCTTGTTACTTCTCGTGACAATCTTGACAGGCTATATCGTGACTCTAGCAACTCGTTGACCATCTTGGAGAGGAGTCATCGCTTCACCAGGGAGGAGTTAGACAATCTTCGTTATAAGCTGCAGGAATCCTTGGATGATGTGATTCGCCTCAGGGAGTTGATATCGGCCAAAGATGTTGTCATCAAGAATCTGCGTGCTTCCAAGAAATCTGTCGCCCAGGAGCTAGAGACCGCTCAGTTGGCTGTCAAGGTTGCTGAAGAGACTTCCGCTACTCTGAGGGCCCAGCGCGATAAAGCTATGGATAAAGCTATTCGCGCGGGGCGGATTCTGATAAGGAGACCTAGTGTGGTTGTCTGAAAGTTGCCTAGAGGGGGGTGAATAGGGCGAATCTGAAATTTACAAACTTAATCACAACTACAAGCCGGGTTAGCGTTAGAAATAAAAACGAGTCCGAGAGAGAGGGCGCAAAACAAATCGTGAGCAAATAAAGAGTGAGGCACGATGATTTGTTTTACCGAGGTTCGGTTCTTGCAAACCTACTCCCCGTTGAGGTGGTCACTAAGACCGGGTCTCTTTCAACCCTTTCCCTCTCTCAAACGGTCCCTCGGACCGAGTGAGCTTCTCTTCTTAAATCAACCGGGAACAAAACTTCCCCGCAAGGACCACCACACAATTGGTGTCTCTTGCCTCGGTTACAATTGAGTCTTGATCACAAGAACGAATGAGAAAGAAAGAAGCAATCCAAGCGCAAGAGCTCAAAAGAACACAACAAATCTCTCTCACTAATCACTAAAGCCTTGTGTGGAATTGGGAGAGGATTTGATCACTTTGGTGTGTCTTGTATTGAATGCCTAGCTCTTGTAAGTAGTTGGAAGGTGGAAAACTTGGATGTCTTGAATGTGGGGTGGTTGGGGGTATTGAAAGGGAAATGTGCCCTTGGGCCATTTCTAAGTATTTTGGTGATTTAGTGTCCAACACAAGTGCCCTAGTGTAAAAAGGTGGACAAAGTACAAATCAAGGATAAAGGTATGTTTCTCAGACTTATTACATTGTTTTATGGACTAATGTATTGTGTCTAAGTGCTGGAAACAGGAAAAATCCAATTGAATATGCCTTGGCTCGAGCAGCCAAGACTTTGCTCAGTCTGGAGCACCGGACTGTCCGGTGGAGCACCGGACAGTGTCCGGTGCGTCAGGCTGGCTCTGGTGAACAGGCTGCTCTCGGGACTTCGACGGCGGTGTACGGCTATAATTCACCGGACTGTCCGGTGGTGCACCAGACTGTCCGGTGGGCCGTTCACAGGCGAACTCGTCGCTCTCGGGAATTCATCGGCGACGTACGGCTATAATTCACCGGACTGTCCGGTGTGCACCGGACAGTCCGGTGAGCCAACGGTCGGCAGGGCCAACGGTCGGCCGCGCGATCTGCGCGGGACACGTGGCCGAGCCAACGGCTAGAAGGGGGCATCGGACTGTCCGGTGTGCACCGGACATGTCCGGTGCGCCAACGGCTCTCAGGCTGCCAACGGTCGACTGTGCCATTTTTGGAAGGAAATCGGGCACCGGACAGTGTCCGGTGTGCACCGGATTGTCCGGTGCGCCAGTCGATAGAAGGCAAGATCGGCCTTCCTAGAATGCTCTCAACGGCTCCTAGCTGCCTTGGGGCTATAAAAGGGACCCCTAGGCGCATGGAGGAGTACACCAAGCATTCCTACAACATTTCTAAGCACCAAGACCTTGATTCCGCGCATTCGTTTCATCGTGATAGCATATAGAGCTCAAGTGGAGTTGTGAACTCATTGAGTTGTGTTGCGAGCTCTTGTTGCGACTTGTGTGCGTGTTGATACTCTGATTCTTGTGTCTTGTGTGCGTTGCTAATCCCCCCTTGCTCTGTGCTTCTTTGTGAATTTCAAGTGTAAGGGCGAGAGACTCCAAGTTGTGGAGATTCCTCGCAAACGGGATTGAGAAAAGCAAGCAAAACATCGTGGTATTCAAGTGGGTCTTTGGACCGCTTGAGAGGGGTTGATTGCAACCCTCGTCCGTTGGGACGCCACGACGTGGAGTAGGCAAGTGTTGGTCTTGGCCGAACCACGGGATAACCACCGTGCCATCTCTGTGTTTGATCTCTTGTGGTTATTGTGTTTTGACTCCTCTCTAGCCACTTGGCAATTATTGTGCTAACGATTAACCAAGTTTTGTGGCTTAAGTTTCAAGTTTCACAGGATCACCTATTCACCCCCCCTCTAGGTGCTCTTAGGTATTTATAGCCCCAACCACCAAACTAGCCGTTTGGTGAAGGCTGCTGTCGCATGGCGCACCGGACAGTCCGGTGCGCCACCGGACAGTCCGGTGCGCCAGCCACGTCACCCAACCGTTAGGGTTCGACCGTTGGAGCTCTGACTGGTGGGGTCGCCTGGTTGTCCGGTGGTGCACCGGACAGGTACTGTAGACTGTCTGGTGTGCCACCCACGCGTGCTCTGGCGCGCATTTAATGTTGTAGCAGGTGACCGTTGGCGCGGACTAGCCGTTGCTCCGCTGTTACACCGGACAGTCCGGTGAATTATAGCGGAGCGGATTCCCGAAGCTGGCGAGTTCAGAGTCGCTTCTCCTTGGAGCACCAGACAGTTCGGTGAATTATAGCGCGGCGGCTCTGAGTTTTCCTGAAGGTAGCGAGTTCAGCGTCGAGTTCCCTGGTGCACCGGACACTGTCCGGTGGTGCACCGGACACTGTCCAGTGGCACACCGGACAGTCCGGTGCGCCAGACCAGGGTGCCTTCGGTTGTCCCCTTGCTCTTTTTGTTGAACCCTTTTCTTGGTCTTTTTATTGGCCTTTTGTGAACCTTTGGCACCTGTATA
Source organism: Zea mays (assembly GCF_902167145.1). Taxonomy (NCBI): domain Eukaryota; kingdom Viridiplantae; phylum Streptophyta; class Magnoliopsida; order Poales; family Poaceae; genus Zea; species Zea mays. The sequence goes on along the minus strand of NC_050096.1, from coordinate 271,497,311 downwards.
ACTTATAGACTAGAGCAAACTAGTTAGTCCAATTATTTGTGTTGGGCAATTCAACCACCAAAATCAGTTAGGAAATAGGTGTCAGCCTAATTCCCTTTCAATCTCCCCCTTTTTGGTGATTGATGCCAACACAAACCAAAGCAAATATAAAAGTGCAGAATTGAACTAGTTTGCATAATTGTAAGTGCAAAGGTTACCTAGAATTGAGCCAATAATTATTAACATAGGATATGCATGGATTGTTTCTTTTATTCTTAACATTTTGGACCACGCTTGCACCACATGTTTTGTTTTTGCAAATTCTTTTGTAAAATCTTTTCAAAGATATTTTGCAACTAGTCAAAGGTAAATGAATAAGATTTTTGAGAAGCATTTATAAGATTTGAAAATTTCTCCCCTTGTTTCAAATGCTTTTCCTTTGACCAAACAAAACTCCCCTTGAATGAAATCTCCTCTTAGTGTTCAAGAGGGTTTTAAGATATCAATTTTGAAAAATACTACTTTCTCCCCCTTTTGAACACAATAAGATACCAATTTGAAATTTACCATTTGAAAATCATTAGTTTTTAAAATTAGGTGGTGGTGCGGTCCTTTTGCTTTGGGCTAATACTTTCTCCCCCTTTGGCATGAATCGCCAAAAACGGATATTTTGAGTGAAATATAAGCCCTTTTAAACTACTTTCTCCCCCTTTGGCAAACAAATAATATTAGTGAAGATTATACCAAAGTTGGAGAGAGATGCGGAGCGACGGCGAAGGATGAGTAATAGAGTGGAGTGGAAGCCTTTGTCTTCGCCGAAGACTCCAATTCCCTTTCAATACACCTATGACTTGGTTTGAAAATCACTTGAAAACACATTAGTCATAGCATATATAAAAGAGATATGATCAAAGGTATATTTATGAGCTATGTGTGCAAAACATCAAAAGAAATTCCGAGAATCAAGAATATTGAGCTCATGCCTAAGTTTGGTAAAAGTTTGTTCATCTAGTGGCTTGGTAAAGATATCGGCTAATTGATCTTTAGTATTAATGTATGCAATCTCGATATCCCCCTTTTGTTGGTGATCCCTAAGAAAATGATACTGAATGGCTATGTGTTTAGTGCGGCTATGCTCAACGGGATTATCTGCCATGCGGATTGCACTCTCATTATCACATAGAAGAGGAACTTTGGTTAATTTGTAACCATAGTCTCGCAGGGTTTGCCTCATCCAAAGCAATTGCGCGCAACAGTGGCCTGCGACAATGTACTCGGCTTCGGCGGTTGAAAGAGCGACCGAATTTTGCTTCTTTGAAGCCCAAGACACCAAGGACCTTCCCAAGAACTGGCAAGTCCCCGATGTGCTCTTTCTATTGATTTTGCACCCTGCCCAATCGGCATCTGAATAACCAATCAAATCAAATGTGGACCCCCGAGGGTACCAAAGCCCAAACTTAGGAGTGTAAGCCAAATATCTCAAGATTCATTTTACGGCCGTAAGGTGAGATTCCTTAGGGTCGGTTTGGAATCTTGCACACATGCATACAGAAAGCATAATGTCCGGTCGAGATGCACATAAATAGAGTAATGATCCTATCATCGACCGGTATACCTTTTGATCGACGGATTTACCTCCCGTGTCGAGGTCGAGATGCCCATTGGTTCCCATGGGTGTCTTGATGGGCTTAGCATCCTTCATTCCAAACTTGGTTAGAATGTCTTGAGTATACTTCGTTTGGCTAATGAAGGTGCCCTCTTGGAGTTGCTTTACTTGAAATCCCAAGAAATACTTCAACTCCCCCATCATTGACATCTCGAATTTCTGTGTCATGATCCTACTAAATTCCTCACATGTAGATTCGTTAGTAGACCCAAATATAATATCATCAATGTAAATTTGGCATACGAACAAATCATTGTCAAGAGTTTTAGTAAATAAAGTAGGATCGGCCTTGCCGACTCTGAAGCCATTAGCAATAAGGAAATCTCTTAGGCATTCATACCATGCTCTTGGGGCTTGCTTGAGCCTATAAAGCGCCTTAGAGAGCCTATAGACATGGTTAGGATACTCACTATCTTCAAAGCCGGGAGGTTGCTCAACATAGACCTCTTCCTTGATTGGTCCATTGAGGAAGGCACTCTTCACGTCCATTTGGTAAAGCTTGAAGCCATGGTAAGTAGCATAGGCTAATAATATACGAATTCACTCAAGCCTAGCTACGGGTGCATAGGTTTCACCAAAATCCAAACCTTCGACTTGGGAGTATCCCTTGGCCACAAGTCGAGCTTTGTTCCTTGTCACCACACCATGCTCGTCTTGTTTGTTGCGGAAGACCCACTTGGTTCCTACAACATTTTGGTTAGGACATGGAACTAAATGCCATACCTCATTTCTAGTGAAGTTGTTGAGCTCCTCTTGCATCGCCATCACCCAATCCGAATCTTGGAGTGCTTCCTCTACCCTGTGTGGCTCAATAGAGGAAACAAAAGAGTAATGCTCACAAAAATGTGCAACACGAGATCTAGTGGTTACCCCCTTATGAATATCGCCGAGGATGGTGTCGACGGGGTGATCTCGTTGGATTGCTTGGTGGACTCTTGGGTGTGGCGGCCTTGGTTCTTCATCCTCCTTGTCTTGATCATTTGCATCCCCCCTTGATCATTGCCGTCATCTTGAGGTGGTTCATCATTTTGATTTTCTCCTTTATCAACTTGAGCCTCATCCTCATTTTGAGTTGGTGGAGATGCTTGCGTGGAGGAGGATGGTTGATCTTGTGCATTTGGAGGCTCTTCGGATTCCTTAGGACACACATCCCCAATGGACATGTTCCTTAGCCCGATGCATGGAGCCTCTTCTTCACCTATCTCATCAAGATCAACTTGCTCTACTTGAGAGCCGTTAGTTTCATCAAACACAACGTCACAAGAAACTTCAACTAGTCCTGAGGACTTGTTAAAGACTCTATATGCCCTTATGTTTGAATCACATCCTAGTAAAAAGCCTTCTACAGTCTTAGGAGCAAATTTAGATTTTCTACCTCTCTTAACAAGAATAAAGCATTTGCTACCAAAGACTCTAAAATATGAAATGTTGGGCTTTTTACCGGTTAGGAGTTCATATGATGTCTTCTTGAGGATTCGGTGTAGATATAACCGGTTGATGGCGTAGCAGGCGGTGTTGACCGCTTCGGCCCAAAACCGATCCGGCGTCTTGTACTCATCAAGCATGGTTCTTGCCATGTCCAGTAGAGTTCGATTCTTCCTCTCCACTACACCATTTTGTTGTGGGGTGTAGGGAGAAGAGAACTCATGCTTGATGCCCTCCTCCTCAAGGAAGCCTTCAATTTGAGTGTTCTTGAACTCCGTTCCGTTGTCGCTTCTTATTTTCTTGATCCTTAAGGCGAACTCATTTTGAGCCCGTCTCAAGAATCCCTTTAAGGTCTCTTGGGTTTGAGATTTTTCCTGCAAAAGAACACCCAAGTGAAGCGAGAATAATCATCCACAATAACTAGACAATACTTACTCCCGCCGATGCTTATGTAAGCTATCGGGCCGAATAGGTCCATGTGTAGGAGCTCCAGTGGCCTGTCAGTCGTCATGATATTCTTGTGCGGATGATGAACACCAACTTGCTTTCCTGCTTGGTAGGCGCTACAAATCCTGTCTTTCTCAAAATGAACATTTGTTAGTCCTAAAATGTGTTCTCCCTTTAGAAGCTTATGAAGATTCTTCATCCCAACATGGGCTAGTCGGCGGTGCCAGAGCCAACCCATGTTACTCTTAGCAATTAAGCAAGTGTCGAGTTCAGCTCTATCAAAATCTACCAAGTATAGCTGACCCTCTAACACTCCCTTAAATGATATTGAATCATCACTTCTTCTAAAGACAGTGACACCTACATCAGTAAATAGACAGTTGTAACCCATTTGACATAATTGGGAAACAGAAAGCAAGTTGTAATCTAAAGAATCTACAAGAAAACATTGGAAATGGAATGGTCAGGAGATATAGCTATTTTAGCCCAAAACTTTGACCAAACCTTGGTTTCCATCCCCGAATGTGATAGTGAGAGCACCTAGAGGGGGGTGAATAGGTGATCCTGTAAAACTTGAAACTTAAGCCACAAAAACTTGGTTGAGCGTTAGCACAATAATCGCCAAGAGGAGTCTCAACAAAACACAATAACCACAAGAGATCAATCACAGAGATGGCACGGTGGTTATCCCGTGGTTCGGCCAAGACCAACGCTTGCCTACTCCACGTTGTGGCGTCCCAACTGACGAGGGTTGCAATCAACCCCTCTCAAGCGGTCCAAAGACCTACTTGAATACCACGGTGTTTTGCTTGCTTTTCTTAATCCCGTTTGCGAGGAATCTCCACAACTTGGAGCCTCTCGCCCTTACACTTGAAGTTCACAAAGAAGCACGGAGTAAGGGAGGGATTAGCAACTCACACAAGACACTAAGATCACAGCAAATACACACACAAGACCCAGACTTAAGCTCAAAAGACTAGCACACTAGAACGGAGCTCAAATCACTAGAATGTCAAACAAGTGCGCAAGAATGAAGTGTGAGTGATCAAGAGTGCTCAAGGAATGCTTGGTGTGTTCCTCCATGCGCCTAGGGGTCCCTTTTATAGCCCCAAGGCAGCTAGGAGCCGTTGAGAGCAATCCTGGAAGGCAGATCTTGCCTTCTGTCGACTGGCGCACCGGACAGTCCGGTGCACCACCGGACACTGTCCGGTGCAGATATCCTTCCTTATTTGGCAAAGCCGACCGTTGGAGTCTGAGAGCCGTTGGCGCACCGGACACTGTCCGGTGCACACCGGGCAGTCCGGTGCACCAATGTGACCGTTGGCTTGGCCACGCGTCACGCGCGGAATCCTCGGCCGACCGTTGCCCCGGTTGACTGTTGACTCACCGGACAGTCCGGTGCACCACCGGACAGACCGGTGAATTTTAGCCGTACGCCGTTAATCATCTCCCGAGAGCGACGAGTTCGCCTGTGAACGGCTCACCGGATAGTCCGGTGCACCACCGGACAGACCGGTGAATTATAGTCGTACATCGCCGTCGAAGTCCCGAGAGCAGCCTTTTCGCTAGAGCCAGCCTGGCGCACCAGACACTGTCCGGTGCACCACCGGACAGTCCGGTGCACCGAGACTGAGCAGACTTTGGCTGAACAAAGCCATCTCATTTCCAACTCGATTTTTCCTGTTTCTAGCACTTAGACACAATACATTAGTCCATAAAACAATGTACTAAGTCTAGAAACATACCTTTTGACATGATTTGCACTTTGTCCACCACTTTGCATAGATTAACACAAAAACACTTGTGTTGGCACTCAATCACCAAAATACTTAGAAATGGCCCAAGGGCACATTTCCCTTTCAATCTCCCCCTTTTTGGTGATTTATGCCAACACAACATAAAGCAACTAGGACAAGTGCAATATCAATGCAAATGAACACTCAAAATTGTTTTGATTCAATTTTGACATATATGGATCACTCTTTGCCACCACTTGGTTTGTTTTTGCAAATCAAACTCAAATTACTATCTCTAAGTCAAATCCACATGTAGAGACATAAAGAGAGGTATTCCAACAGAAATTGATCAAGGATTTCAAAAACTCCCCCTTTTCCCATAATCAACACTTCTCCCCACAAGAGGCCAACTTTTGACAAAAGAGACAATAAAAGAGTTTTGACAAACCAAAAGCTCTAATCTAATATTTTCAAAAATTTCTCAAGTGGTAGCTGATCCATCTATTGCTTTGGCCTTTATTTTCTCCCCCTTTGGCATCAAGCACCAAAACGGGATCAATCTTGGCCCTTTAACCCCATTGCCTCACCAAGATCTTCAAATAAGAGTACAAAGGCAATAAGAGGACATGAGATGAACTTGGAATAAGTTACCCTCTCATCGGAGTGCAATGGAAGTCTTTTATGGTCCAAGTCCACCTTTTCCCTTTCAAACCTCCTTTGAGACTAAATCAAGCAAAGTCAAGCAAACAGTTAGTCTCAAAGGGTCAAGTTGTAGCACAACTCCCCCTAAATATGTGCATCACTTGCACAAGGACTTGTGAGGTCCGGGGAGTGATTGTACAACTTGAGCACCATAGTAAGCAACAAAATGCATAAGGAACATGATCAAAGGCATAAACACATGTATGCTATAAATCAATCCAAGTTCCACGAATCTAGGATATTTAGCTCACTACGCAGCCTGCAAAAGGTCTTTTCATCTAAAGGCTTAGTGAAGATATCGGCTAGCTGGTTCTCGGTGCTAACATGAAACACTTCGATATCTCCCTTTTGCTGGTGGTCTCTCAAAAAGTGATGCCGGATGTCAATGTGCTTTGTGCGGCTGTGCTCAACAGGATTTTCCGCTATTCGGATAGCACTCTCATTGTCACATAGGAGTGGGACTTTGCTCAGATTGTAGCCAAAGTCCCGGAGGGTTTGCCTCATCCAAAGTAGTTGTGCGCAACACTGTCCTGTGGCAATGTACTCGTCCTCAGCGGTGGATAGGGCAACGGAAGTTTGTTTCTTAGAGTTCCACGACACCAGGGACCTTCCTAAGAATTGGCACGTCCCTGATGTACTCTTCCTATCGACCTTACATCCAGCATAGTCGGAATCTGAATATCCAATCAAGTCAAAGTTAGACCCCTTTGGATACCAGATCCCGAAGCAGGGCGTAGCGACTAAATATCTAAGAATTCGCTTCACAGCCACTAAGTGACACTCCTTAGGATTGGATTGAAATCTAGCACACATGCATACGCTAAGCATAATATCCGGTCTACTAGCACACAAATAAAGTAAAGACCCTATCATAGACCGATATGCCTTTTGATCAACGGACTTACCTCCTTTGTTGAGGTCGGTGTGTCCGTCGATTCCCATCGGAGTCTTTGCGGGCTTGGCGTCCTTCATCCCAAACCGCTTTAGCAAGTCTTGCGTGTACTTCGTTTGGGAGATGAAAGTGCCGTCCTTGAGTTGCTTCACTTGGAACCCAAGGAAGTAGTTCAACTCGCCCATCATCGACATCTTGAATTTTTGCGTCATCACCCTGCTAAACTATTCACAGGACTTTTGGTTAGTAGAACCAAATATTATGTCATCGACATAAATTTGGCACACAAAAAGATCACCATCGCAAGTCTTAGTGAAAAGAGTTGGATCGGCTTTCCCAACCTTGAAAGCATTAGCAATTAAAAAGTCTCTAAGGCATTCATACCATGCTCTTGGGGCTTGCTGAAGTCCATAGAGCGCCTTAGAGAGCTTACACACGTGGTCGGGGTACCGTTCATCCTCGAAGCCAGGGGGTTGCTCCACGTACACCTCCTCCTTGATTGGCCCGTTGAGGAAAGCGCTCTTCACATCCATTTGGTACAACCTGAAAGAATGGTGAGCGGCATATGCTAGCAAAATACGAATTGATTCTAGCCTAGCCACAGGAGCGAACATCTCCTCAAAGTCCAAACCTACGACTTGGGCATAACCTTTTGCCACAAGTCGAGCCTTGTTCCTCGTCACCACCCCGTGCTCGTCCTGTTTGTTGCGGAATACCCACTTGGTTCCCACAACGTTTTGCTTGGGACGAGGCACCAGTGTCCAAACTTCATTACGCTTGAAGTTGTTTAGCTCCTCCTGCATGGCCAACACCCAGTCCGGATCTCGCAAGGCCTCTTCTACCCTGAAAGGCTCAATAGAAGAGACAAAAGAGTAATGCTCACAAAAATTTACTAATCTAGAACGAGTAGTTACTCCCTTGCTAATATCACCCAATATTTGGTCGACGGGATGATCCCTTTGAATCGTTGCTCGAACTTGGGTTGGAGGTGCCGGTTGTGCTTCTTCCTCTTTACTTTGAACATCCTGTGCTCCCCCTTGATCATGCGCCTCCACTTGAGGTACCTGTTCGTCATCTTGGGTTGGGGGATGCACCATTGTTGAGGAAGAAGGTTGATCTTGCTCCAATTGTTCCTGAGGCCGCACATCTCCAATCGCCATGGTGCGTATCGCGGCCGTTGGAACGTCTTCTTCATCTACATCATCAAGATCAACAACTTGCTCTCTTGGAGAGCCATTAGTCTCATCAAATACAACGTCGCTAGAGACTTCAACCAAACCCGATGATTTGTTGAAGACCCTATACGCCTTTGTATTTGAGTCATAACCTAATAAAAACCCTTCTACAGCTTTGGGAGCAAATTTAGAAGTTCTACATTTCTTCACAAGAATATAACACTTGCTCCCAAATACACGAAAATAAGACACATTGGGTTTGTTACCAGTTAGCAGCTCATATGAAGTCTTCTTGAGGAGGCGGTGAAGATAGACCCTGTTGATGGCGTGGCAAGCCGTGTTCACGGCTTCCGACCAAAAACGCTCGGGGGTCTTGAACTCTCCAAGCATAGTCCTCGCCATATCGATGAGCGTCCTGTTCTTCCTCTCTACCACACCATTTTGCTGAGGTGTGTAGGGAGCGGAGAACTCGTGCTTGATCCCTTCCTCCTCAAGGAACTCCTCCACTTGAAGATTCTTGAATTCAGACCCGTTGTCGCTCCTTATCTTCTTCACCTTGAGCTCAAACTCATTTTGAGCTCTCCTGAGGAAGCGCTTGAGGGTCCCCTGGGTTTCAGATTTATCCTGCAAAAAGAATACCGAAGTGAAGCGGGAAAAATCATCAACTATAACAAGACCATACTTACTTCCTCCTATACTTAGATAGGCGACGGGTCCGAAGAGGTCCATGTGAAGCATCTCTAAGGGTCTTGATGTGGTCATCACATTTTTGGTGTGATGAGAGCCTCCCACCTGTTTCCCTGCTTGACAAGCTGCACAAGGTCTATCTTTTCGAAATGTACATTAGTTAGACCTATCACGTGTTCTCCCTTTAGAAGCTTGTGGAGGTTCTTCATCCCCACATGTGCTAAGCGGTGATGCCACAACCAGCCCATGCAAGTCTTAGCCATTAAGCATGCATCTAGACCGGCCTCTTCTTTTGCAAAATCAACCAAATAAAGTTTGCCATCTAGTACACCCTTAAAAGCTAGTGAACCATCACACCTTCTAAAGACAGACACATCTACATTTGTGAATAGACAATTATATCCCATATTGCATAATTGACTAACAGATAACAAATTATATCCAAGCGACTCAACTAAAAACACATTAGAAATAGAGTGCTCGGATGAAATAGCAATTTTACCTAGCCCTTTTACCTTGCCTTGGTTCCCATCACCGAATATTATTGAATCTTGGGGATCCTTGTTCTTGACGTAGGAAGAGAACATCCTCTTTTCCCCCGTCATGTGGTTTGTGCATCCGCTGTCGATAATCCAGCTTGAACCCCCGGATGCATAAACCTGCAAGGCAAATTTAGGCTTGGGTCTTAGGTACCCAACTCTTGTTGGGTCCTACAAGGTTAGTCACAAATGTCTTAGGGACCCAAATGCAAGTTTTATCTCCCTTGCATCTTGCCCTTAACTTCCTAGCAATCACCTTCTTATTCTTTCTATAAATGGCAAAAGAAGCATTGCAAGCATGATATATTGTAGAAGGTTCACTAACTTTCCTAGGAACATTAACAACATTTCTCCTAGGCATATTATGAACAACATTTCTCTTACCAACATTTCTATCATGTACATAGGAAGAACTAGAAGCAAACATGGCATGAGAATCAAAAGCATCATTTGCATTACTACTCCTATAAGTATTTCTAGATTGTCTCCTATCATGGTACATAAAAGCATGGTTCTTTTGCACACTACTAGCCATAGGGGCCTTCCCTTTCTCCTTGGCGGAGATGGGAGCCTTATGGCTTGTTAAGTTCTTGACTTCCCTCTTGAAGCCAAGACCATCCTTAATTGAGGGGTGTCTACCAATTGTGTAGGCATCCCTTGCAAATTTTAGTTTGTCAAATTCACTCTTGCTAGTCTTAAGTTGGGCATTAAGACTAGCTACTTCATCATTTAATTTAGAAATGCACTCTAGGTGTTCACTACAAGTATCAACATTAAGATCTTTACACCTAGTGCAAACATGTTCTACACAAGAGTTAGATTTACTAGCTACTTCTAGTTTAGCATTTAAATCATCATTAACACCTTTTAAAGTAGCAATGGTTTCATGACAAGTAGATAGTTCATAAGAAAGCATTTCATTTCTTTTAACTTCTAAAGCATGAGCTTTTTGTGCCTCTACAAATTTATCATGTTCTTCATACAACAAATCCTCTTGCTTTTCTAAAAGTCTATCCTTTTCATTCAAGGCATCAATTAACTCATTAATTTTGCCAATTTTAATTCTATCCAAACCTTTAAATAAACTAGAATAGTCTATCTCATCGTCATCACTAGAATCATCACTTGAAGAAGCATAAGTGGTATCCCGAGTACATACCTTCTTCTCCTTCGCCATGAGGCATGTGTGATGCTCGTTGGGGAAGAGGGATGACTTGTTGAAGGCAGTGGCGGCAAGTCCTTCATTGTTGGAGTCGGAGGAGGAGCAATCCGAATCCCACTCCTTTCCGATATGTGCCTCGCCCTTGGCCTTCTTGTAATTCTTCTTCTTCTCCCTCTTGTTTCCTTTTTCCTGGTCACTATCATTATCGGGACAGTTAGCAATAAAATGACCAAGCTTACCACATTTGAAGCATGAGCGCTTCCCCTTTGACTTGGTCTTGCTTGGCTGTCCCTTGTGACTCTTAAGCGCCGTCTTGAAGCGCTTGATGATGAGGGCCATCTCTTCATCATTGAGCCCTGCCGCCTCAACTTGCGCCACCTTGCTAGGTAACGCCTCCTTGCTTCTCGTTGCCTTGAGAGCAACGGGTTGAGGCTCATTGATTGGACCATTCAGTGCGTCGTCCACGTACCTCGCCTCCTTGATCATCATTCGCCCGCTTACAAATTTTCCAAGGACTCCTTCGGGCGACATTTTGCTGTACCTGGGATTCTCACGAATATTATTCACCAAATGTGGATCAAGAACGGTAAAGGACCTTAGCATTAGTCGGACGACGTCGTGGTCCGTCCATTGCGTGCTTCCGTAGCTCCTTATTTTGTTGATAAGGGTCTTGAGCCGGTTGTATGTTTGGGTTGGCTCATCGCCCCTTATCATCACAAATCTTCCGAGCTCGCCTTCTACCAACTCCATCTTGGTGAGCAAGGTGACGTCATTCCCCTCATGAGAGATCTTGAGGGTGTCCCAGATTTGCTTGGCATTGTCCAAGCCGCTCACCTTATGGTACTCGTCCCTGCACAAGGAGGCTAACAACACAGTAGTAGCTTGTGCATTTCTATGAATCTGTTCATTAATAAAAATAGGACTATCCGAGCTATCAAATTTCATTCCATTCTCAACAATCTCCCATATGCTTGGATGGAGAGAGAACAGGTGACTACGCATTTTGTGGCTCCAAAATCCGTAGTCCTCTCCATCAAAGTGTGGAGACTTGCCAAGAGGAATGGAGAGCAAATGTGAATTTGAACTTTGAGGAATACGCGAATAATCGAAAGAAAAGTTTGAGTTAACCGTCTTTCGTTTGTCGTAGTCGTTGTCGTCGTTGTCCTTATGAGAAGAAGTGGACTCATCACTGTCGTCGTAGTAGACGATCTCCTTGATGCGTCTCGTCTTCTTCCTCCTTCCATCTTTGCGTCTGTGGCCCGAGCCCGAGTCGGTAGGCTTGTCATCCTTAGGCTCGTTGACGAAGGACTCCTTCTCTTTATCGTTGATCACGATTCCCTTCCCCTTAGGATCCATCTCTTCGGGCGATTAGTCCCTTTATGAAGAGAACGGCTCCGATACCAATTGAGAGCACCTAGAGGGGGGGGTAAATAGGTGATCCTGTACAACTTGAAACTTAAGCCACAAAAACTTGGTTGAGCGTTAGCACAATAATCGCCAAGAGGAGTCTCAACAAAACACAATAACCACAAGAGATCGATCACAGAGATGGCACGGTGGTTATCCCGTGGTTCGGCCAAGACCAACGCTTGCCTACTCCACGTTGTGGCGTCCCAACGGACGAGGGTTGCAATCAACCCCTCTCAAGCGGTCCAAAGACCTACTTGAATACCACGGTATTTTGCTTGCTTTTCTTAATCCCGTTTGCGAGGAATCTCCACAACTTGGAGCCTCTCGCCCTTACACTTGAAGTTCACAAAGAAGCACGGAGTAAGGGAGGGATTAGCAACTCACACAAGACACTAAGATCACAGCAAATACACACACACAAGACCCAGACTTAAGCTCAAAAGACTAGCACACTAGAACGGAGCTCAAATCACTAGAATGTCAAACAAGTGCACAAGAATGAAGTGTGAGTGATCAAGAGTGCTCAAGGAATGCTTGGTGTGTTCCTCCATGCGCCTAGGGGTCCCTTTTATAGCCCCAAGGCAGCTAGGAGCCGTTGAGAGCAATCCTGGAAGGCAGATCTTGCCTTCTGTCGACTAGCGCACCGGACAGTCCGGTGCACCACCGGACACTGTCCGGTGCAGATATCCTTCCTTATTTGGCAAAGCCGACCGTTGGAGTCTGAGAGCCGTTGGCGCACCGGACACTGTCCGATGCACACCGGACAGTCCGGTGCACCAATGTGACCGTTGGCTTGGCCACGCGTCACGCGCGGAATCCTCGGCCTACCGTTGCCCCGGTTGACTGTTGACTCACCGGACAGTCCGGTGCACCACCGGACAGACCGGTGAATTTTAGCCGTACGCCGTTAATCATCTCCCGAGAGCGACGAGTTCGCCTGTGAACGGCTCACCGGACAGTCCGGTGCACCACCAGACAGACCGGTGAATTATAGCCGTACACCGCCGTCGAAGTCCCGAGAGCAGCCTGTTCGCCAGAGCCATCCTGGCGCACCGGACACTGTCCGGTGCACCCAGACTGAGCAGACTTTGGCTGAACAAAGCTATCTCATTTCCAACTCGATTTTTCCTGTTTCCAGCACTTAGACACAATACATTAGTCCATAAAACAATGTACTAAGTCTAGAAACATACCTTTTGACATGATTTGCACTTTGTCCACCACTTTGCATAGATTAACACAAAAACACTTGAGTTGGCACTCAATCACCAAAACACTTAGAAATGGCCCAAGGGCACATTTCCCTTTCAGATAGCTCGTTGGGGATCTTGGTTTTTCTCACATGAGGAGAACATCTTCTTCTCCCCTGTCATGTGGTTTGTGCACTCGCTATCGATGATCCAACTTGAGCCCCCGAATGCATAAACCTACAAAACAATTTTAGTTCTTGATTTTAGGTACCCAAACGGTTTTGGGTCCTTTGGCATTAGAAACAAGAACTTTGGGTACCCAAACACAAGTCTTTGACCCCTTGTGTTTGCCCCCAACAAACTTGGCAACTACCTTGCCGGATTTGTTAGTTAAAACATAAGATGCATCAAAGGTTTTAAATGAAATGTCATGATCATTTGATGCATTAGGAGTTTTCTTCTTAGGCAACTTAGCACGGGTTGGTTGCCTAGAGCTAGATGTCTCACCCTTATACATAAGAGCATGATTAGGGCCAGAGTGAGATTTCCTAGAATGAATTCTCCTAATTTTGCTCTCGGGATAACCTGCAGGGTACAAAATGTAACCCTCGTTATCCTGAGGCATGGGAGCCTTGCCCTTAACAAAGTTTGACAATCTTTTAGGAGGGGCATTAAGTTTGACATTGTCCCCCTTTTGGAAGCCAATCCCATCCTTAATGCCAGGGCGTCTCCCACTATAGAGCATGCTTCTAGCAAATTTAAATTTTTCATTTTCTAAGTCATGCTCGGCAATTTTAGCATCTAATTTTGCTATATGATCATTTTGTTGTTTAATTAAGACCATATGATCATGAATAGCATTAACATCAACATCTCTACATCTAGTGCAAATAGTGACATGCTCAATTGTAGATGTAGAGGGTTTGCAAGATTTTAATTCTACAACCTTAGCATGTAATATATCATTTTCACTTCTAAGGTTAGAAATAGTAACATTGCAAACATCAAAATCTTTAGCCTTAGCAATCAAATTTTCATTTTCTACTCTAAGGCTAGCAAGAGAATCATTCAATTCTTCAATCTTAGCAAGCAAATCAACATTATCATTTCTAAGATTTGGAATTGAAACATTACGAACATGAGAATCAACCTTAGCATTTAAACTAGCATTTTCATTTCTAAGGTTGGCAATTAAATCATGGCATGTGCTTAGCTCACTAGTTAATTTCTCACATTTCTCAACTTCTAGAGCATAAGCATTTTTTAACCTTAACATGCTTCTTGTTTTCCTTAATTAGGAAGTCCTCTTGAGAATCCAAGAGGTCATCCTTCTCATGAATAGCACTAATTAATTCATTTAACTTTTCTTTTTGTTGCATGTTTAGGTTGGCAAAAAGAATGCGCAAGTTATCCTCCTCATTGCTAGCATCATCCTCATCACTAGAGGTTTCATATTTAGTGGAGGATCTTGATTTTACCTTCTTCTTTTTGTCGTCCTTTGCCATGAGGCACTTGTGGCCGACGTTGGGGAAGAGAAGTCCCTTGGTGATGGCGATGTTGGCGGTGTCCTCGTCGAAGTAGGAGTCGGTGGAGCTCTCGTCGGAGTCCCACTCCCGGCAAACATGGGCATCGCCGCCCTTCTTCTTGTAGTACTTCTTCTTCTCCCTTCTTCTTCCCTTCTTGTCGTCGCCCCTGTCACTGTCACTAGAAATAGGACATTTTGCTATAAAGTGACCGGGCTTACCACATTTGTAGCAAACTTTCTTGGAGCGGGGCTTGTAATCTTTCCCCCTCCTTTGCTTGAGGATTTGGCGGAAGCTCTTGATGATGAGCGCCATCTCCTCGTTGTCGAGCTTGGAGGCGTCGATGGGTGTTCGACTTGGAGTAGATTCCTCCTTCTTTTCTTCCGTCGCCTTGAATGCGACCGGTTGTGCTTTGGACGTGGAGGGGCCGTCAAGCTCGTTGATCTTCTTTGAGCCTTTGATCATCAATTCAAAGCTCACAAAATTCCCGATTACTTCCTCGGGAGTCATTAGTGTATATCTAGGATTACCACGAATTAATTGAACTTGAGTGGGGTTAAGGAAAACAAGTGATCTAAGAATAACCTTAACCACTTCGTGGTCATCCCATTTTTTGCTCCCGAGGTTGCGCACTTGGTTCACCAAGGTTTTGAGCCGGTTGTACATGTCTTGTGGCTCCTCCCCTTGGCGAAGATGGAAGCGACCGAGCTCCCCCTCGATCGTCTCCCTCTTGGTGATCTTGGTCACCTCATCTCCTTCGTGCGCGGTCTTTAGCACGTCCCAAATCTCCTTGGCGCTCTTCAACCCTTGCACCTTATTATACTCCTCTCGACTTAGAGAGGTGAGGAGTATAGTGGTGGCTTGGGAGTTGAAGTGCTCAATTTGGGCCACTTCGTCCTCATCATAATCTTCATCCCCTATGGATGGTACCTGTACACCAAACTCAACAACATCCCATATACTTTTGTGGAGTGAGGTTAGGTGATATCGCATCATATCACTCCACCTAGCATAATCTTCACCATCAAACGTTGGTGGTTTGCCTAATGGGACGGAAAGTAAAGGTGTATGTTTAAGAATGCGAGGGTAGCGTAGGGGATCTTACTAAACTTCTTGCGCTCATGGCGCTTAGAAGTGACGGACGGCTCGTCGGAGCCGGAGGTCGATGGTGATGAAGAGTCGGTCTCGTAGTAGACCACTTTCCTCATCCTCTTGTGCTTGTCGCCTCTCCGATGCGACTTGTGGGAAGAGGAATTCTTCTCCTTCCCCTTCCCTTTGTTGGAGGAGTCTTTCTTCTCCTTCCTCTTGTTGCGGGACGCTTCCGATGAAGTCTCCCCGTGGCTTGTAGTGGGCTTGTCGCCGGTCTCCATCTCCTTCTTGGCGTGATCTCCCGACATCACTTCAAGCGGTTAGGCTCTAATGAAGCACCAGGCTCTGATACCAATTGAAAGTCGCCTAGAGGAGGGGTGAATAGGGCGAATCTGAAATTTATAAACTTAATCACAACTACAAGCCGGGTTAGCGTTAGAAATAAAAACGAGTCCGAGAGAGAGGGCGCAAAACAAATCGTGAGCAAATAAAGAGTGAGGCACGATGATTTGTTTTACCGAGGTTCGGTTCTTGCAAACCTACTCCCCGTTGAGGTGGTCACTAAGACCAGGTCTCTTTCAACCCTTTCCCTCTCTCAAACGGTCCCTCGGACCGAGTGAGCTTCTCTTCTTAAATCAACCGAGAACAAAACTTCCCCGCAAGGACCACCACACAATTGGTGTCTCTTGCCTCGGTTACAATTGAGTCTTGATCACAAGAACGAATGAGAAAGAAAGAAGCAATCCAAGCGCAAGAGCTCAAAAGAACACAACAAATCTCTCTTACTAATCACTAAAGCCTTGTGTGGAATTGGGAGAGGATTTGATCACTTTGGTGTGTCTTGTATTGAATGCCTAGCTCTTGTAAGTAGTTGGAAGGTGGAAAACTTGGATGTCTTGAATGTGGGGTGGTTGGGGGTATTTATAGCCCCAACCACCAAACTAGCCGTTTGGTGAAGGCTGCTGTCACATGGCGCACCGAACAGTCCGGTGCGCCAGCCACGTCACCCGACCGTTAGGGTTCGACCGTTGGAGCTCTGACTGGTGGGGTCGCCTAGCTGTCCGGTGGTGCACCGGATAGATACTGTAGACTGTCCGGTGTGCCACCCGCGCGTGCTCTGCTCCTCTACGCGCGCTGGCGCGCATTTAATGCTGTAGCAGGTGACCGTTGGCGCGGACTAGCCATTGCTCTGCTCTTACACCGGACAGTTCGGTGTACACCGGACAGTCCGATGTACACCGGACATGTCCGGTGAATTATAGCGGAGCGGATTCCCGAAGCTGGCGAGTTCAGAGTCGCTTCTCCTTGGAGCACCGAACACTGTCCGGTGTACACCGGACAGTCCGGTGAATTATAGCGCGGCGGCTCTGAGTTTTCCCAAAGGTAGCGAGTTCAGCGTCGAGTTCCCTGGTGCACCGGACACTGTCCGGTGGCACACCGGACAGTCCGGTGCGCCAGACCAGGGTGCCTTCGGTTGTCCCCTTGCTCTTTTTGTTGAACCCTTTTCTTGGTCTTTTTATTGGCCTTTTGTGAACCTTTGGCACCTGTATAACTTATAGACTAGAGCAAACTAGTTAGTCCAATTATTTGTGTTGGGCAATTCAACCACCAAAATCAGTTAGGAAATAGGTGTAAGCCTAATTCCCTTTCATTGTCCCAGACGACATAGTGGCAGATGTGAACGTTGCTCCTGATTCCTCCAGCCGTCCTTCTTCGTCGGTTGCTCCTGAGAAGAATTTTGCAGAATAGAAAAACATTGTATGCTTTGAACGCGCGTTTAACGTGCTCGGATATTTTGTTAGAGGACACCTTCTTAGTATTGAATGCTACTATCATTCTCATATTGTTTAGAATTCAACAGTATCTATATTTGTAGAAGTAAAATGCAGCGTGATGGTTTCGAGATTTCTTCATGGGACATAGAGGCCACCCCTGGATGAGTAACCATATACGCACTGAGTGTGTCGCGCCGATTTGAGTTAGTATCAGCTTCCAACTGATTGCTCTGTTGGTGCGGTATAGTGGTCACCCCAAGTTAAGTAAGCGTGAGCATGTCGCACCGCCTTAAGTTGTCGCCGACTTAAGCCGATTGCTCCGTTAGCAGGGCATAGTGGTCACCCTGAGTTAAGTAAGCGCGAGCATGTTGCACCGACTTAAGCCGATTGCTCCGTTAGCAGGGCATAGTGGTCACCGTGAGTTAAGTAAGCGTGAGCATGTCGCACTGTCTTAAGTCGTCGCCGACTTAAGCCGATTGCTCCGTTAGCAGGGCATAGTGGTCACCCTGAGTTAAGTAAGCGCGAGCATGTTGCACCGCCTTAAGTCGTTGCCGACTTAAACCGATTGCTCCGTTAGCAGGGCATAGTGGTCACCCTGAGTTAAGTAAGTGCGAGCATGTTGCACCGTCTTAAGTCATCACCGACTTAAGCCGATTGCTCCGTTAGTAGGGTATAGTGGTCACCCCAAGTTAAGTAAGCGCGAGCATGTTGCACCGTCTTAATTCATCGCCGACTTAAGCCAATTGCTCCGTTAGTAGGGTATAGTGGTCACCCCGAGTTAAGTAAGAATGCAGGTCGATAATGAATAATTCGAGCGCTCTTGAAGTCTTTTTATTGATGATATATTTCCCAGTTTACAGAGTCCATTGTCGTCCCAATAGCTTTTGAAATACAGCTAGGGGTAAAACTTCCTGAGGTGTTCTATGTTCCATGAGTTCCCAATTTCCGTGTCGTCCATCTGAGTGAGGCGATATGATCCCGGCCGAGTGACTTCCGCTACTATGAATGGTCCTTCCCATAGCGGTGACAACTTGTGCCGTCCTTCCCCCGTTAGAATTCGACGGAGGACGAGATCTCCTACTGCGAAGGATCGATGTTGCATGGTCTTATCGTGATAGCGCCTCAGAGTTTGTTGGTACCGTGCTGATTGAATTACCGTGTTCAGCCGTTCTTCTTCGAGTACATCAACATCCTCCAGCCTAGTAGCCTCGGCTTCTGCTATGTTTTCAAAGACCAACCTTGGCGCCCCAAACTTGAGATCAGCAGGTAGTACTACCTCCGAACCGTAGACCATGAAGAAAGGAGTATTTCCATGCAGAGCTCGACTAGGTTGAGTTCTTAGGCTCCAAACGACGTAGGGCAGTTCCCTTATCCATTTTCCTGCGAACTTTTCATTTTTATCAAAGACTTTTTTTCCTGAGTGCCTCCAATATCATCCCGTTAGCTCTTTCAACCTGCCCGTTGGCTCTTGGGTGTGCCACCGAAGCATATTTGATCTGAATGCTCTTTTGCTCATAGAAATCGAAGAACTTTGAACTTGTGAAGTTGGATCCCAGGTCAGTTATGATACTATTCGATATTCCAAACCTGAATATTATGTCTTGTATGAATTCCACGGCCTTAGCTGAAGTTAAAGAAGCAATGGGTTTGAACTCTATCCATTTAGTGAATTTGTCGATTGCTACCAATATATGTGTGTATCCTCCTTGAGCTTTCTTGAAAGGTCCAATCATATCCAGTCCCCAGCATGCGAACGGCCAAGTTACTGGTATGGTCTGCAGTTGCTGCGCTGTTAGATGCTGTTGTTTCGACAAGTACTGGCAGGCTTCGCACCTCTGAACTAACTCAGCTGCATCACTCTTTGTTGTTGGCCAATAGAAACCCGACCTGAAGACCTTCCCTACCAAAGTTCTGGATGTTGCGTGTATTCCACACTGCCCGGCATGGACTTCATCCAGAAGTTGCCTTCCAGTGGATGAGAGGATGCATTTCATGAGGACTCCTGATGCGCCTCTTCTGTATAGCGTTTCTCCAACGAGTGTGTAGTGAGCTGACTGTCTAGCAATGCGCTCGGCTGCATTTTTGTCATCTGGTTCCTCTTCATTCTTTATATATCTGATGATCGGCTTCCTCCAGTCGTCAGAATCTGACTCTGGTTGGCTGAAGGTGTTACATTCTTCTGCCTGATCCAGTGAGATGCTTGGGTGTGGTATTTCTAGAACAAAGACTCCAGGTGGGACCTGAGTTCGACTGGATCCTAGCTTGGACAATACATCAGCTGACGTGTTTCGATCTCTCTCTACATGGTGAAATTCCAGACCTTCAAATTTGTCCTCTAGTTTCCGGATGGCAGTGCAGTATTTTCCCATGGAATCGTTCGAACAATCTCATTCTTTGTTTATCTGACTTATGACTACCATAGAATCCTCGTATACCATCAATCTCTTGATGCCCAGTGATATAGCAATGTTCAGTCCGTGAATCAGAGCTTCATATTCTGCTGCATTGTTAGAGGCTGGAAATAACAACTGTAGGGCATATCTGAGGTGCTCGCCTCCAGGTGCGGTGAAGAGGATCCCCGCGCCTGCTCCCTGCAGTTTTAACGAGCCATCAAAATACATTCGCCATACTTCTGCAGTCTCTGGATTATCTGGTACTTGTTGTTCGGTCCATTCTGATACAAAGTCAACCAGTGCTTGAGTTTTGATGGCAGTGCGAGGTCGAAATTCAATGTCATGAGATCCTAGCTCGCAGGCCCACTTGGCTATTCTACCAATGGCTTCTTGGTTGTGAAGGATATCCCCTATCGGAAAACCAGTGACTACTATGACTTTGTGGTCATCGAAGTAGTGACGTAGCTTGCGTGCAGTTAGAAGTACTGCATATAATAGCTTCTGAACTTGAGGGTATTTTTTCTTCGAGGGACCCAGAACTTCACTAATGAAATAAACAGGATGTTGCACTGGGTAGGCATGTCCTTCTTCTGCTCGCTCGACTACTAACGCGGTGCTCACCACGTGAGTCGTGCAAGAGATATACAACAGCAAATCTTCAGCTGGTTGAGTCGGCGTGGCTCGACGCGGCGGTTTCAGCACTGGTGGTGTTGTCAAGAATTTTTTCAGTGCCTCTAGAGCCTCCTGTGCCTCTGAAGTCCATTGAAATTTGTCCACTTTCTTGAGCAACTTATAGAATGGTAAGCCTTTTTCTCCCAGCCTTGATATGAATCTGCTCAAAGCTGTCATGCATCCGGTGAGTCTTTGCACTTTCTTCTGTGACCGTGGTGCTTCCATCCTCATAATAGCCTCGATCTTTTCTGGGTTGGCTTTGATTCCTCGGTGGCTGGAAATGAACCCGAGTAACTTTCCTGCTGGTACCCCGAAGACACATTTTTCAGGATTAAGCTTCCATCGATATCGTCGTAGACTGTTGAAAACCAGTTGTAGATCTTTGATGAAATTTTCCGAATTTTCTGTTTTGATTACCACATCATCCACATAAGCTTCCACACGCTTGCCCCAATGATCGGCTAAGCATGTTTGAATAGCTCTCTGATAAGTCGCTCCAGCGTTTTTGAGGCCAAACGGCATGGAGGTATAACAGAAAGCACCGAATGGAGTGATGAACGCTGTTTTTTCCTCGTCTTCTTTCGCCAGGCTAATCTGATGATACCCAGAGTAGCAATCCAAGAAGGACAACACAGAACATCCAGCAGTGGAATCTACCACCTGATCTATCCTAGGGAGCCCAAAGGGATCCTTCGGACAGTGTTTGTTGAGATCGGTATAGTCGACGCACATGAGCCAATCCACTTTATTCTTTTTGAGTACAAGAACAGGGTTGGCTAACCATTCAGCATGTAACACCTCTCTAATGAATCCAGCCGCGACCAAGCAAGCCAGCTCAGCGCGAATGGCCTCTCTCTTGTCGGGCGTGAAACGACGTAACTTTTGCTGAATAGGCCTCGCCTGGGGGTAGACCTTTAGTTTGTGCTCGGCCAGTTCTCTCGGGACTCCCGGCATATCCGCAGGTTGCCATGCGAATACATCTCGGTTATCTTGCAGGAACCGGACGAGCGCGTTTTCCTATTTGTCATCCAGGCCGGAGCTGATGATGGCAGTCTTGCGTTCATCAGCGAACCCGAGGTTAATCCTTTTAGTTTCTTCAGTCGCCCGCATAGAGGTCGCGGCCTGAGCCTCATTTACAGGTATGGCGAGGTCTTCCTCAGGCTTAGAGTTTGCCTGCATAGAAGAAGTCGCCGACGGTTTGGTGGTGAGGGCCGCCTGGATGGCCACCAGGAAACATTCTGCGGCGCCTTGGAAGTCAGCGCGCATAGTTATGATCCCCTGCGGCCCTGGCATCTTCAGTATCATGTAGGTGTAATGTGGAATGGCCATGAATTTCGCCAATCCAGGCCTCCCGATGATGGCGTTGTACCCGCAGTCGAAGTTCGCCACCTCGAACCTCAAGAACTCGGTTCTGTAGTTCTCCGGAGTTCCGAAGGTGACCGGCATGTAGATGTGGCCCAGCGGGTATTCTCCTTCGGTCGGCACGATGCCGAAGAAAGGAGTATCGGACTCGTGGAGCTCTTTGAGGTGAACTCCCAAGCCTTGAAGCGTCCGGGGGAAGGTGACGTTGATGCTGCTCCCCCCGTCCACTAGTACCTTCTTCACCCGGCTCTCTCGAATCACCGGATCGACGAGGAACGGGTATTTACCCGGGTGGTCGAAGTTGAGCCACTGATCCGCCCGAGTGAAAGTGATCGGGTGCTCCAACCATCGGTACGGAGCGGGAGGACCGGTGGTCGCTACCAGTATTTGGCGATCGTTGAGCTTTTGTTGTCTCTTGTTCTCCTGCGATCCATGTCCGCCGAAGATAACGTTGACCTCTCTGTCGATGCGCGGGAAGGCTCCATCTCCTCCCTCCTCCTGTTGCTGGGGTTGTCGCGGTTCTGGTCCTCCCCGCGGCGGAGGAGGAGGTAGAGGCTAGAAAGGTCGGTCGTGCCCAACGGAGTGCTTGAAGTCTCTGCAGTTCCGAAGGGTGTGGTGCATGTCCTTGTGGTACGGGCACTGGGTGTCGAGGATGTCGTCCAGCGTGCGTTTGCCTCCACGAGGTCCTCCTCGGGCACGAGAGGCGGGTGGTCCGGCGACGTGAACTTCTTCGCAAGGCCTTTTCTCCCAACGCTTGTCGGGCTGCTGGTTCGTGTCGCGTCGTGGCGCTGCCGGTGCTGGCTTCGCTCCTCCGATGAGGTCCTGAGCCCGTTCGTCGGCGGTGATGTAGAGGTTGGCTTCCCGGAATAGCTGCTCGGAGGTAGTTGGCGCCTTCTGTAATATGGCGCGGACGAAGGCCGCGTCATCGGAGCCTCTGTAGAAGTCCTCGATTACTGCTGCCTCCGCGACCTCGGGGATATGATTTCTCATGGTCTGGAACCTTTTGAGGTATGACCTGAGAGTTTCGTCCCCCCGGCGCTTGATGGATTTTAGGTCCCATGGTTGCGCCGGCTTGTCGGAGAGGGACTGGAAGTTGGCGATGAAGCGTCGACTGAAATCACTCCAGTCATCGATGCAGTGTCGTGGTAGGTGTCGCAGCCATTGCAGTGCGTCTTGCCCGAGGACGATGGGCAAGTACGCGGTCATCACATCCTCGGTTGCCCCTGCAGCTCGGGCAGCGATGGTGTAGACGGCCAGCCAGCCTCCCAGATATTGCTTAGGTTCATATTTGTCGACGTGGGATACCTTGAAGTTAGGGGGCCATTGGATGGCTCTAAGGAGTGGAGTAAGTGTCGACACTCCACACGTGTCCTCCTGTCGTCGGGGATGATGTCTGTCCCGGGGAGGGGAGTAGTTGTCGCGGTGCCTCGACCGTCCCTGGGTGGTGCCGCCAGTCGAAGCCGTTGCCGACTCAGTCCTGGTGGCCTGGCTCTGGGCTGGGATGTCGTGGTCCCTGTTGTATTCTTCCCGGCGACGGATCTCGCTCTCATGTCGTCGTTCGCGCGAAGCGTTGATGGAGCTCTGTGCATCCCGCCGACTGTTGATGGCGTGCCACAGATCGTTCGGCGGATGTGCAAGAGGTAGAAGATGGTTGGCTGCTTGAGTGAACAGTCGTCGGAAGCCTTCGGCGTCGGGAGTCCGAGGGAGCCCATCAGCTATCCGAGCCAGCACCCCTCCGACTTCACTCGGCGTGTTCATGGCTTGGGCGAAGTCAGGGTTTAGGTTGCGCCCGAAGAGCAGATTTTCACGGTGTTGCCTTGCCTCCTGCTCGGCTTGTTCTTGAGCCCGTCGGCGATCACGCCATCGGGAATTCCTTCGTTCCCTGAAGACGCGTTCCTCCGGCGTTTCTCCTATCTCCGAGACCTCATCTCGCGATACAGGCTGCGTCGGGTCCCACTCTCCGGCCTCGTGATGTCTCCGGATATTTCAGCGTCAGTTCCTTCGTCGGCGGGATTCCCGCTGAGGAGGTTCCTCTCCGGGTGCAGTCGGCTCATCGTCGGAGACGAGGGGCGACTCCACTCTCCCGATGAAGAGGACGTCGGGGTAGAATGGTGCAGCTGCCGTGACGATCTTCTTTCTGTCCTCCCTTGAGGACGAAGGCGCAGAAAGAACAGCTCGTCATTCCCCGGCCTCTTTTGCTTCTTTCTTCCTCGTGATCCGTGTTCGTTCTTTCGTCGAAGAAGTGGATAGCGGAGTTCTCCGGGTCAGCAGGTTCTCGACTCCTGGCTTGCTGAAGACGATCTCTTTTCGGAGCGCTGGAGGTTGCGCTTTTTCTTGCCTTGCTCCGATTTCCCTGGAGACTTTTGAGGAAAATCTTCTCTCTGTTGGATCCGCAATGTGATGCAGAGTTCCCTCCTCATCTGCTACAGACGAGAAGGTTCTGAAGCGGAATGTGGACCCAGGGCGGAAGACGATCTTGTGCAGGAAGGTGACGGCCATTGAACTAGCTTGGATCGACGACAGACCCCCTACCTGGCGCGCCAGCTGTCGGTGTTTTGGGTCCGACCGTACACCCGGGGTTGCCCCTCAAGGTGCTTTTAGGAGTAGGACGGTGTTATCAACTGTAGCTCAATGGTTTGTGCTAGTTGCACGAGAGACGATAGACAATGATTTACAGGTTCGGGCCGCTTTGAAGTGCGTAACACCCTACGTCCTGGCGAGAGTGTTGTATATGGTGAGTTACAAGGTAAGTCTCTAATGCGTAGGAAGCTGGGGTGGATGGCTAAGTAGTGAGTTCGATTCCTCCTGAAGGGGTGCCCCCTAGGCCTTATATATTCGATCGTGGGGCAATACATGCATATGTGATAATCACGTGCACCTGAGAAATAGTAAACCGATTGAGTCTATCTTCCTATAGTTCCGCCGACCCATCTTCGCTCGGTTCGTTGTACGGGCCTCCAGCGCGGGAAGGTCGGGTCTCCGTTGTGATTACTCGCTCGAGATCATTGGGCCATCTGGGCTTGCTTCGATCCAGCCTTATATCGATCTGCTTCACTGGTCGTTACTCCCCAGGCCCACGAAGGGATGACCTTACGATTTATTGGGCCCTTGGGCCTTTCGTGAGGTCTTTTATCCTTCCAGTGGACCCGGGGGATATCTGTCCCCCACAGTCTAGGTGACCGTTTGAGAGAGGGAAAGGGTTGAAAGAGACTCGATCTTTGTGACCACCTCAACGGGGAGTAGGTTTGCAAGAACCGAACCTCAATAAAACAAATCACCGTGTCACACTCTTCATTTGCTTGTGATTTGTTTTTGCCCTCTCGTTTGGACTCGATTATATTTCTAACGCTAACCCCGGCTTGTAGTTGTGCTTAAAGTTTATAAATTTCAGATTCCGCCTATTCACCCCCCCTCTAGGCGACTTTCACCTTCTCCACGCCATACAAATAAGTAGGCTCAAATGCTTTACTTATGCTCTAAAACCACTGCACTGTAACAAGCAACATAAGCTAGAGAAGTTAGAAAAAAATTAGTGCTATTCAGACAACTGAACACAAAGAACAACCCATATAGCAGAGGATCTTTCCAAGTGCATAACCAGAGAACATGCACAGAAGACAGAGCAATATTATACTTCAGTTGCAAATAAATTTACGTCTTTCAGCACAGCACACCACAAGGTTCCCCATGAGGTTGTTTAGCACAACCGACTTGCCAGCTTCCTGCACAGAAAAGGAGCAGAAAAGATTGAGTCAGATCGGAAAGCGATGAAGGTGAGAGGGATCGAGCTTGCACGGTGGACGGTGGGCACTTACGGCGTTGAGAAAGAGAAAGGTGGAGAGGAGGGCACTTACGACAGATTGCTACCCACTATCCTATGAATAACATAACAAAGGCCTAGATCTGGCTCCAATTTTATAGTATGGTATAGGCAAGGAGAGGAGGGCTGCTGGAAAGTATTGGTTCTAAGGGCCACGGATTCTGAAGAAACACCAGCACCCGCCCGCCTGGCCTTCTGTTGTCATGCCACCGCTCTTTCTTCTGTCGAGGGCCTCCAACAACTGTAGTACCTCATCCATGTCAGGGCGCTTATCCAGGTTCGGGTCCCAACACTTGCGAATGATGTTCGCCATTGGGCTTGGGCAACAACAAGGATGTCAGGTCACAGGTTCTACACACACAAACAGATGGAAACCATAAGGTTCTAGTGAAGGTTGGACATATGCATGTCAGGCACAGCATATTTTCATATTCCAAACCTTGATTACAGCAATACAGGGCGCTAAAAAAACACCAGAGCTCAAAAGATCGTTCAGAGAGATACACATGTAAGGAGTCCAAGGTGACTTACACCAAAAGATAGCCGCAAGTGAAGAAGTATAGTCGACCATGTGGATCAGTTCCTAGAATCTCTGCTCCTCTCATTGGATTTGCAATATTTTTAGATCCATCCTTCCGTATCAAACATTCAGGACAACACCAATCACCTTTAGGCAAAAGATCCTCCACCACCCCAACACATTTCGAATGAAATGCAGCTGGACAGCCATCACAACATAACAAGTTGCCATCCATGCCACAAAGATAACATTCATCGTTGTTTCCATCATCCACTTCAGCAGATCCTTCTGGAAATTAAGAAGAACCCACTGCCACCTTAGCAGAAGAGCCCCTGTCCCTCTTTTTTCTTCTTACACCAGTGCTTCTAAAGCCCTCGTCGTTTCCATCTGACTCTGACAACCTTGACCGTATAGCCCCGATCTCCAAAACATCATCAGAGAGTGAACGCAGCAGCTCGAGTTTTACACCTGCAGGCTGCCTATAGTACTCTGTACTCAGCAAACATAAATCTGTAAGCTTCATACCATACCTCAATTCTAAGCCCCTAGTTAGCAAGTATTCAACAAGATAGATTGGCCAAGTTGCTAGGTCTAACAGCTCCCAGTTAAGATTCCTACAAAAATATAGTGAATAGGGTAACTAAAAAATACATAGCGGGTAGGGTAACTAAAAACATGTTTTTCAATCACATAGAGGTCTAAAAGCTTAGTATACATCAAAGGACATGGTACCTAATGCAGTGTACCGCTGACGGGTCTCCTTCATTGGCTGAGTCCTCCAGATGACCCTTGAGAGCCCGCAGCAGCATGAAATACACCCAGCCGATCAATGGGTTGACATAGGTGCTTTGCAACGCAGCCACAAATGTCTCCAGTGAGAAGGGGCTGAGGAACAACTGCTTGCTAAACGACCTTAAGCAGGAGTAAACTTGAAAGACATCGAGAACAGGGAGGCCGCCTAAATCCAGACCCTGCGATGATGGTGCCAGCTCCGGCTTAGGTGGTGGCAGCAGCGGTTTCTTAGGGGCGGCCTCCTCCAAATCTCTGGACACCGAGCGGTACCGCCCACTCCCAATCGCGCGGGGCCATTTCCTCCCAGAC
Organism: Zea mays; assembly: GCF_902167145.1. Lineage (NCBI taxonomy): Eukaryota > Viridiplantae > Streptophyta > Magnoliopsida > Poales > Poaceae > Zea > Zea mays. The sequence continues at coordinate 271,470,046 of NC_050096.1, read as the reverse complement.
TGCTGCGGCGTCGAAGCCGCAGCAGCGGCAGCCTCCTCCTCCTTGGCCTCTGCGACAGCCGCGACGGCCACCGCGCGCCTCTATCTCGGCTGCGTGCTCAGCCGCCTTCGCCTGGAGAAACACAAGTACACAGATCAACAGCACAAATACAGGAAGACGATGGAGTGGCGTGTGGATTGAGAGGGCGGCGACTCCATGGGGGACCGCAATCAGCGGCGAGACGCGAGCGTGGCGGCGAGGTCGTGAGGAAAAGGCAGGGCACAGTGGGAGGGAGGCGGCGAGGTCGAGAGGATGAGAGGAAGTGGACAACAGGTAAGAGAGGGGACGCTCAGAGCTTGATTGAAGAAAAAATCGGGTCCGGTCTACGTGTCACACGCGGACAGGTGTTCGAGCAAGGACCACGAGCTAAATCACGAAAAGATAGAGGGCCTTTATGCAAAAATGCGACCGCGAAACGCGGGGAGCGCTCCAAACATCTTCAGGTTTTAATAACTCTGATGTGGATTTGGGTGAGGGAGTGAGACAGTGGCACATGAATCAGACGCTGATGTGCATTAGAAAGATTCAGGGGTAGGGCCAAGATGAGCACGCGTCACACGCACCAAAAGAGAAAAAAGGGCCAGACGAGCAACTGGAAAATTTAGGTAAAGCCAATGGACTTTCGGGACTTACAAAACCGTAGTGTCCAGATTTAGACTATCTATATCAGATTTTCTATAACATTTTCCATCTTATCCCCTATTTCATATTACAGTTTGTAAATAGTGTCATGTACGATTTATGTGTTCGTCCTGGTCACGACAAGCTAATGGAGGGTGTGTTTTCCACTATAAATGGATGATCAATTAATCATTTCTGTTTCAACATGTTGATCTCTTCTCTCCTTTTTGCAGCAGCAAGTTGACTACAGCTGGTAATGTGTAGAGCAACCAAGGTTGGGATCGCCAATATAATAAAGAAATTGTACTAGTTGTGTGATAAGACGAAAACTATACATTTCCTTGACTTCCAAGGAAATGTTGAAAGATTTAAAGCAAATCTTATAGCCAAAGTTTTTACTTAGAGAGAAGGATTCAATTATAATTAAACCTTTTTTGACGGTCTTGTCAAAAAATTATTTTAAAATAAATATGGCGCTTGTATCATACTATGATTTAGAATTACATCGGATAGATGTAAAGACTGCATTCTTTAATGGTGAATTAGTTGAGAATGGCTATAGCACAACCCAAAGGTTTTGTCACATAGGGCAAAGAAAACATAGGATGCCATCTAAAGAAATCCATTTATGGATTAGAGCAACCATCAAAGACAATGGTATCTTAAGTTTGGTATGACGATTAGAAATTTTGGGTTTAAGGAAAATATAGAGGACAATTATTTTTGTGCAAAGTTTAAGAATGAAAAATTCATAGTTTTCATTTTATACGTGGATGATATTCTATTGGCAAGCAGTGATAAGAATCTGCTGTCAGAAACTAAGATTTTCTGTCCTCGCTTTTTGATATGAAAGATCTCGAAGAGGCATCTTATGTCTTGTTAATTGAGATTCACCGAAATAGAAGGGAAGGGGGTTATGTTTATTGCAGATGGCATACATACAAATTGTTCTTAAGAAGTTTAGTATGTGTTCGTGTAACTACACACTTGCTCTAGTAATCAAGGGCGATAGGTTGGGGAGGAGTCATCAATGCCCTAGGAACTAATATAAGATCAATCAAATGAAATCGCTTCTATATGCTTCAGCTGTCGGAAGCATAATGTATGCTCAAATATGCACTAGTCCTGACTTGGCATTTATAACTAAGATGCTTGATAGATTTCAGAAGAACACTAGAAAGTTGTTGAGAAGGTCTTAAGAAACAAAATGACTTATGTTAACATATAGAAAGTCAAATATCCTTAAAATTATAAGCTACTCATATTCAGATTATGCGAGATGTGAAGAAGGTAGAAAGTCCATGTTAGGTTATCTATTCACACTCGCAAGAAGAGCTATATCGTGGAAAAGCTCAAATCAGACACTCACTATACATCATCCACGTTGCATGTTGAGTTTGTTGCATGTTACGAGATAGTGGGGCAGGATACATGGCTTAAGAAATTTATACCTAGTCTAAAAATGGTAGACAACATATCAAAACAACTAAAGTTATATTGTGATAATAATCTAGCAGTATGCTACTCCTATAACAAGTGTTGTTGTCAAGCACATTGACATCAAGCATTATGTTGTAAATGAGAGAGTCCAAGATCAAACAAAAGATTGTAAGCATATACATATAGAGCAAATGCTTGCAGATTCGCCCACCAAAGGGCTTCTACCCAACATGTTTAGAAAAATATGTAGCCAGGTTTAATGGAGCACCTGCGATCCTGGAATAAGGGATCATAAAATGTAACCATCTTCCTCGAGTATTAAGTTCTTTATTTTGAGATATAAAAGTGTGTATAGTGATCTAATGAGAAATGATAATTATAAGTTAAGAAGTTAAGTAATTAATAAAGTAAGTTTTAAATATAAGCAAAAAAGTATGAGATCAAGGGGAGAATGTTGGGTTGATCTCAGAGACTCGGTTGGTTTGGAGTCTATCCTAAAACCGACTAGGTCCTAAATTTGAGTTTCACGCGTCCTGATCAGTCGGAACAACTGGAATGGTTATGGGCCCCTTTCACGCTTGCGTTACAAAAACGGTCTTGGGGTCGTCACGTGGAACCATCATTCCACATTGAGCCCAATGCTATACATATAACCGATATGAAATTAGCGTGAGAAAGTGAAGGGAAGGTCGATGGTAGAACATGGAAAGAAGAACAGGAAGAGAAGAACATGAGAGAGATCGATAATGTGCATCAAATACCGAAGGTATAGCATGCATTGCGGTTAGGGTTCTTGGGAAGGTCTTTACTTCTTTAACGAGTTTGACAGGGTTCTTCTCTAGCCTTGTAAGGAAGCCTTACTAAGGGGGTGTTTGAATGCACTAGAGCTAATAGTTAGTTAGCTAAAAATATACTAGTAGAATTAGCTAGCTAACAAATAATTAACTAACTAGTAGCTAATTTACTAAAAATAGCTAATAGCTGAACTATTAGCTAGGGTGTTTGAATGTTTCTAGCTAATTTTAGATACTAACTATTATCTCTAGTGTATTCAAACACCCTAAATGGTTTAGTAGTTGTTGTTTAAAGTTATATTTATGGCTCCTTTGAAACCGCTCTTACTAATTTAAAAAATCTATATCAAACGAGACCTAACTTTTAATGGCTTTAGCTCCAGCTCCACGGCAGGTTTAGATAGCGAAGCCACGACAAACGACGATGCAAAAGGAGCCTTCCGCGTGACGAGAAGAAGCTAGAGCGCTTTGGAGCCACGATTTGATTTGCGGCTCCGTCCTTCTCGCTTCGGATCCGACGAACACGTCCCTAATGAAAACAGTGCTACTCCTTTTTTTTCCTTTCTGTACTTTGTGTGTTTCTGTATCTTTTATTCATGATTGTGTGTAACAGCCTCATGGAAAGCGAAGAACGCTCTCTCTCGTTTTTAAATGACAGTGCTACCACATGCCACTAAAAAAACTTCGTCATCCGTCGCCCGCGGGGAGATTACAATTACATACAGACCAGACAAAAAGGTATGCGCCCAACCGAAACCGAACACGAAAACTATAGCCCGCCTCGTCTCGCCCGTTCGGCCAAACACGCGCAGAAAAGCAAGCCCGTCACCGTCAGCGAAGGAAGAAAAAAGCGATCGCAGCAGCATCCGGCAAAGTCCAATTCCACCTTATCCGAAGGGCCAGAAAGAAAGGTTCGAAAGATCCACCCACCCACCCTGCCACCCACCAGACACTGTGTTTTACTGGAGTGCCAACCAGACCTGACTGCTACCTGCCGAATCGCGCGCGCCTGCCAAAAAGGCAATGGGCTCCCGTTCCGGAACAGCACCACCAGCGGTCAATTTCGACGCCTGGAGTCAACCGGCCGAGTCGTCCACCTACGCCTTCACAGTTCACACGCGCGGCGGCGGCGGCGGCGGTGGAGCGGGTGATGAGGGAAGTGGCGTGAACCACCGAATCTCGCGGTCGCGGAGCGGGCGTCGCGGGCGAACGAGCCCCGGTCTCTCTCTTCTCTGCGCGTGAGTGTTTTCTCGCTCCTTGGTTCTCGAAGCTCTCAGTTCTGTAACGATTCACTGGTAGTAAATAACACCGCAATCGGATCTCCTGCCGGCTTTTAACTAGCTCCCCTTGTTTCCCCCGGATTGATGCTACCTCTCTGTGCGCGCCTTTGCTTGCTTTGGCTGGGATTCTCGGTTCCGGTTAATTAATTCTTCAGGCGATTTCATGGAATCGACTTCTCCAATATCATTCCGGCATGTTTCTATGCCCGTGCCTTGTACTGTACTAGTAGACACCAGAATTCGGGTTCTAATTCTAATATGTTGGAAATTGGGAATTCAGGGTTGAGTCCAGAGATTTTGGGACCACCTCAGGCTACCTGGATGGTTGGTCGGGTTAGAATTGAGAACCTGAGGGGGGGGGGGGGGGGGGGGGGGGGGGGGGCTTCTCTTGTTCAGTACTCTCTCTTTTTAGATTACATGAATGCATTTTTTTGGGTCCTGTACTAGTATTTGTAGAAATAAAACTGTGCTTGTTCCACTGCTTCACTGCATTATAGAGTCTGTTTTGGCTAATTTCTTAGACAAATCTATGCTCTGGTCTGAGTTCAGGGCAAAACTTGCATTTCTGCACTACTTACTACTCATCTGTGGATGTTTATTTCCTTTCAGTTCAAACAAGTGCACGGCATTTGTGTTTGGCAACTTGCCATGTCTGTGTCTTCCTTCTTCGTTTATTGTGTGCTCTGTATTGTTTGTTGTGTGCTCTGTATTCATTCCACTATGAACTGATTTTGTTGGTTAACCAGGTCAGGCACGGACCGCTAACGTGATCAGTTTGTGCATGTTTTCTGGACAGGCAACCTTTCCAAGGAACTCCTCTGATGCTACAGTAATAATAGAAGAAAGATGGACCTGCTCAGCATCATTCTAGTTATAGCATCTCTGCTCCCATTCGCAGCATCTGATGGTCAAGGTTATTCACATGCCTATCATATGTGTTTTCCACTTCGTTTTAGTTCACTTTCTCTACCAATGCGTAGTTTTCAAGCTCTGGCAAATAACAAAGAAGTACCTTTTGTTTACTTAGGTGATGCCTTGTACGATATGAAGCTGAAACTAAATGCTACTGGCAGTCAGCTTTCTGACTGGAACCAAAATCAAGTCAACCCATGCACCTGGAATTCTGTTATTTGTGACAACAACAACCATGTTGTGCAAGTGTAAGTTGCAGCATTCTGTTTCTCAACATTCTTATTTTTACCTCGATTAGTTAACGGATTGATCACTTAGCTCGGAGCTAAATTTATTTAGTTTTACATTTCCTACATTCATTACGATAAGCTCTTAAGGTCTCTAACAGCTCCAAATATCAGTTGGGAGGCATTTGCTTTAGCATGTAATTATTGAGTTGGGAGGCATTCGCTTTAGCATGTAATTATTGAGTTTGATGCGCTTGCGGCTTAATCTGCATTATGTTGGTGTGCTAAACTCATCATTGAGTGATATGATAAGAACACCAGTCTTTCTGAGTTTACCTTCCTGATGCCCTCCTGCAGAACATTGGCTTCTATGGGGTTTACTGGAGTTCTGTCACCAAGAATCGGAGATCTGGAGTATTTAAATGTTCTGTAAGTGCACTCTTCAAGATTAATGATGCACCTAAATATTTTAGGTAGTGGCTGTGATGTAATTGCTACTGTGCTTATGATTCTTTGCAAACTGATTAGCATGTAGAAGTAACTAAGTATTAGTGTGTGTGTGTGTTTTTGCTTGCTAGATGAGGTAATGGCTTTGATATTATATCATGTCACCATGAATTCCTTATTTTGTTGATCGCTGTAATGTATGATACCGTAGGTCCTTGCCTGGTAACAACATCTCTGGTGGCATACCAGAAGAATTTGGCAACCTCTCTCGATTGACAAGCTTAGATTTGGAAGACAACCTGTTGGTTGGGCCAATACCAGCTTCACTTGGCAGGCTTTCAAAGCTCCAGCTTCTGTACGTACTAGAATCCTTATTCATTTGTTTTATGGATATTCAATGGCTTGACATTCCTGTTTTCTGTTTCTTAACAAGGATACTAAGTCAAAACAATCTCAATGGCTCTATTCCTGATACACTAGCAAGCATTTTAAGCTTGACAGACATGTAAGGTTTAGCACTCAAATGATTGAGTTTTGCACACAGACTTAAATTCTTGTCTTATACTTACTAACTTTTTTTTCAAATTATTGCAGTCGGCTGGCTTACAATAAACTCACTGGTCAAATACCTTCCCAGTTGTTTCAAGTTGCACGTTACAAGTACTGTGGAATAAGTTATCACTATAAAATTTATGTGAAATCCATGCGTGATGATTTTGAGGGCTAACAAAGGTTCATTTACTTCACAGTTTTTCAGGTAATAACTTGACATGTGGAGCAAACTTCCTCCATCCATGTGCCTCAAATATGTCTTACCAAGGTAACAAGCCATACATTTTTTTCTGTTCTTTATTGTACATTTGTCAAATAGCACAGTGAACAGACTCCATATTGGATGTTTGTCAAATAATTAGAGGCGTCTGATAATATTGTCACTTTTTGATAGGTTCTTCCCGTGGTTCGACAATAGGCATTGTGCTTGGGACAGTTGGAGGTCTTATGGGGCTTCTAATCATATGGGCTGTATTCATTATCTGCAATGGAAGGAGGAAAAGCCATCTACGTGAAATATTTGTGGATGTATCAGGTAGTGAATCTGCTGCATTTTATTTTATCACCTTTCTACAACTAAATATATAAATTAGCTAAAAAATGTAGCTATCTGCATAATTTCATCACGTATAAAACAAAGGAATGAAGTAATAAGTTAAAGAATATAACGTAGAGTGTTTAAACTAAGTTTTCTTTAAAGAAAAAAAACCTCAAGTAGAATTAGGTATAATGATTGATTAAACCCATTGTTTCCAGAACTGGCATATGTATGCCAGTGTACTTTGGAGTGACATATTCTGCTTACTGTACCAGTTTAACACTGGTGATGATACTGTGCCAATCTTACAAATTATGCATTTCAAAAGTTTTGCATTGAACTAACTGATCTGATAATTTATGCTCCCCTGCAGGTGAGGATGATCGTAGAATTGCATTTGGCCAGTTGAAAAGATTTGCATGGCGAGAATTGCAACTTGCAACTGATAATTTCAGTGAGAAAAATGTTCTTGGACAAGGGGGTTTTGGGAAAGTATATAAAGGAGCACTTCCAGATGGCACTAAGATTGCTGTAAAACGGTTAACTGATTACGAAAGTCCAGGTGGAGAGGCTGCTTTCTTGCGTGAGGTTGAGCTAATTAGTGTTGCAGTTCACCGGAATCTTTTAAGATTGATTGGTTTCTGTACAACACAAACAGAGCGCCTACTTGTTTATCCTTTCATGCAAAATCTTAGTGTGGCCTACCGTCTACGAGGTACTCTCTTTTTAAGTCTTAACTACCTAATCACTTGTTTCATTGAATTTAGTTCTGTACTGTTACTACTCTCTGAAGTTACTTAGACCATGAGTGGGCTTATAGATTATGCAACTCATGTCTTTACAACCTAGCATAGTGAGTTCCGTTGCCCCTTTAGGTAACTCTTTGCTGAAGTACATGTTTCATATGCTCTATGTAAGATGTAATTCTTTTTTTTTGAAAAAAAATATATGTAAGATGTAATTCTGGACGACTGGTTTGTAATACAGTGTTAAAAATGATATAAATTTACCAGATAGGTGAGATCTGGTCTACAGAGTAGGTACAGCAATTTATGTCACCTAGTAATGCTTGAGATTTGTCATCCAGTTAACCTACAGGGTGGGTTAGCACTTTGCAGATATTTGTTTTTTTGTTGTTGAGGATAGTAAAGTGTGTTTTTTCAGTAGGAATCTCTTCGGTATCAGAAGTGTTCCATTTTTGCTGATTGAATAGGTCATAATGTACTATTTCTAGTACATTACATCATAGCTACACCTCGTTACCATGTATGGATAGCTAGTTGCATTAATTTAAATTTCACTGTATATGCATCCAGTGAGTGGAAAACTATGCCACCTTTTACTTTTAACAAACATATCTTTCGCCAGTTCTATACAATTTCCCTTTCATACTGATGGTTTTGTTGCAATACGTCATCTAATACGTGCTCATCATGTCAAACGGTTCAGAATTTAAACCTGGGGAGCCAATATTAGACTGGTCCGCAAGGAAGCGAGTGGCTATAGGCACAGCTCGTGGACTGGAGTATTTGCACGAGCACTGCAATCCTAAGATTATACATCGTGACGTCAAGGCTGCCAATGTCTTGCTTGATGAAGGTTTTGAACCGGTGGTTGGGGATTTCGGCCTGGCCAAGCTGGTGGACGTGCAGAAGACGTCCGTGACTACCCAGGTCCGTGGAACCATGGGTCACATCGCCCCCGAATACCTGTCCACTGGGAAGTCCTCCGAGAGAACCGATGTTTTTGGCTATGGCATAATGCTTCTTGAGCTAGTCACTGGTCAGCGTGCCATCGACTTTTCACGTCTGGAGGAAGAAGATGACGTGTTGTTACTTGACCATGTAAGCAGGTTCCTTTTGCTTCTACAGTTTGATCTCTCGTAGCTGTTGCCTGAACCGGCCGGTCCTGTGTACGTTGGGGAGCTTCTAGTGTTTCGATGCAAGTATATACACATCGCATGAGATTTCTCTTGGCAATACACTGATGATCCTGCTGCAAATCTGCAGGTCAAGAAGCTGCAGAGGGAAGGGCATCTCGACGCCATCGTTGACCGCAACTTGAACAGCTGTTACAACGGGCAGGAGGTGGAGATGATGATCCAGATCGCGCTGCTCTGCACGCAGGCGTCGCCCGAGGACCGCCCGTCCATGTCCGAGGTGGTCCGGATGCTGGAGGGCGAGGGCCTCGCCGAGAGGTGGGAGGAGTGGCAGCAGGTGGAGGTGACGAGGAGGCAGGACTACGAGCGGATGCAGCAGCGCTTCGACTGGGGCGAGGACTCCATCTACAACCAGGACGCGATCGAACTGTCCGCCGGCAGGTGACGACGTCGGGTCGTCACACGGAGCTTGTCGTCGTCGACGTCGCAGTGCCGACATGTAACTGTATATGTAAGGCATTGTTGCGAAGCTTGTTAGCAAAATATAATCTGTGACACTCACTTAGTGTTGATACGTGCCTGTATTTTATTATTTGTGTGTATAAGGAAGGATGATTTAAACGGGTTCAGGTGTTTACCGGTTGTCCGGCTCCCATCCTGTAAAGCTCTATATAGGGGGGTGGGGACCGGTTGAAACCACATCACATGCAAGCTGCAAGAATTGGCTTGACAAATATTTAACGAACTCTATTGTCGACATAAAAAGTAAGTGATAAACGAACTCTATTGTGGGATGAAGTAACTACGTGACTAACTACATAGATAAAACTAAAAGCGAGATAAATTTATTAAACTAATTAGTTCTATATTTAATACACTTAATTAATATTCAAATATTTAACGTGACATAGACTAACTTTATGTTCAGGAACCGAACACCTCTTTTAGTTCGTCGCGTCGTTTACCAGCTACTGCTAGGGATTGTAACGAGCTCAATATAAAATTTGAGGATGGAATTAAACTAGAGTCGAACTCTATTTCTATTTATTTTAAATTTAAAATATTTAAGAGTCCTAATTTATTATAAAATATATTTAGATCATGATACATTACAATTTACCGCCGTGTGCGCAGCAGCACAGATCCACCGCCGTACGTTCTCACAGCAAAGAACAACGCTACCGTGCATTACACGAGGACATAGCCGTGAACCGCGGGCCGCGAAGTGCGCGACTGCCACGCTGGTGTCGGGTCCACGCCGACGCCCACCACCGCCCCACGGCCAACCAGGCCAGATCGCACCTGCCCGCGGCACGCCTGACGCCTCCGCTGCAATCATCAGCAGCGCGCCAAGCCCGCCACCCGCTAGGCCGGTGGCAAAAACAAGTTCCCGGTCACGTGTCCGACTGCCCACGGCACATATGACTGTGAGATGACCCGACGCCGACCAGATTGACCTGTTGCCCTGTTGAGTGTGAAGGAGGCGCACGCGCTTGAGCTGAAGAAACTGCCGCGCTGATCTAGCCCGCCGGGATGGGCGCCTCGGGGCCTGCGGCTCCGCCGGCAACGCATCGCCGCCGCTGCATCCAGCTGCTGCTGCTGCTCGCCCTGGCCGTCGCGCCGCTTGGCAGCCGTGGGCTTCGCGTCCGTGCCGCGGGGGCGGACACGGGAGGGCTGAGCCGGGACGCGTTCCCGAAGGGGTTCGTCTTCGGGACGGCGACGTCCGCGTACCAGGTCGAGGGCGCGGCGACGTCCGGCGGCCGCGGGCCCTGCATCTGGGATCCCTTCGTCCACACCCCCGGTAACACACGTCGCCGTCGCAGCTACTGTTACTACTTACTAGCAGTGAGGCAGATCCTTCTTTGACTGCTTAGCACAGTGATTCCCAACTCCCAAGTAACCATCTCCTGATATTTGCAACGCACACTAGTCGATGACTTCGCATGACTAGAAAGTTAGCTACCGAGGTGGCGAGGTCAGATATATATGGGCATTACCGTTTCGCTCAGGGAGCAGTGAGGATGCAAGAGGAGCTGAGACTTGAGCTCAGATCTCAAGTCGAGTGATGGGAAATGGAATCCGCTCGCTGACTTGTGCTTAGCTTATAAAATAATTCATGGATGGTGACGCGCCTAACGTGCGTTTGTAATGAACAGGAAAGATTGCTGAAGACGCCAACGCAGATGTTACAACAGATGAATATCATCGCTACAAGGTGCGTCGCAATCAAATAATACCCCACCTCTGTTTTAAATTTATTGGTTAATCTTTCAGTTGATTGATGGTTCAGACCATGATAGTTGGCCATGAGGATGCTTCCATTTATGTACTAGCAATCACTTTTATTCCCACATGAACAAATGTGGAAAAACAAAAGTGTATCCCAAGTGACCTCAAATCTGGGAACAAGCAATCTAACGGTATTGTTGGCCTCTGAGCAAAGCTAAAAGTTGATTCGGCATAAGCTAGGCTTGTAACTATATGCAGCTAGTAGTGCCCTTTGTTCAAGAAAGAAACTTTTATTTATGCTGGTGGACAGACATATATGCAGATTTTTTTTTTTCTGGATATCATGTGTGATCATGTTCTGAGGTAGCCAGATTAATCTCCCTACTCCCTACCAGTATGCCAGCAAGTCTATTTATGCCCAATTGTTTTTAGATTCATGCATGTAGCTAGTTTCTTTTGAGATTCATGCATGTAGCTAGTCTCTTTACATAGTTTAGTACTCCAACCAATCGGAAGTTGTCACTCTATATATAATGTATATGAGTACAATAATCAGCGTGAGCACAGGCCTATCAGCCTATGGCATATTGGCAACAACTCTTTACTAAAAAAAAGAGTAAAAAAAAACTGTCAAGATCCTTTTCTATGGTTGGACTAATTATTCATGCTTACCACCAACATTGCTTGCCTACCTGAAAGCACTACTACTACTACAGTCTACAGGAACCCTACCCATATGGCCTCAACAGTTTATCTGCTACATGAACCCATGACCCTCCAGTCCAAAGGAAGCACACGACAACCCTGCCTGCTCTGCTGCAATGATCTCCCAAAGCCCCAATGCAATGTGTTGGCGCCGATTCGGGAACCAATCACTGCGTTGAGAACCTACGGCGGTGCTCTCTGCACAGGCGCGGACGGTCCGCGGCAAAGGGTCGGACGGTCCGCGACCTGGCGCAGGGCTCGGATTCCTTCCCGTCGGCAATCATATCCTGGAGGCCGGACGGTCCACGCGTGCGCAGGGGCGGCGGAGTTCGCCGACGGCGCCTGAATCTCGCTCCCGGGAGGGACCCGTCGGGGAGGAGAGATCCTAGGCTTCGTCTAGGGTCGGCAGGCCACCCTAGACACCTCTAATCGACGTAGAGCCGAAGAGAAGCGAAGAATTTGGGGTAGGGAAAGGCTAATCTAGAGCTAAACTAGAACTACTCCTAATGCATAAGTAAAACGAGAAATAGACTTGATTTGATCGATTGTTGGGGGTTTAATCGGCCGTAGTCCTTCATCTATATAAAGGGGGAGGTCTGGATCCGCTACAAGTTGTTTCCCGAGCTAATCCCGCGGTTTTAGCTAACAAATCCCGCGAGAAACTCGGAACCCTAACTGACTCTGCGCACGTTGACCGTCCGCGCGGTCGTTTTATGTACTCAACATATGCCCCCTGCCTTTTGGTGGAGGTTGACGAACCAAAAGCATATAAATAAAGCCTAATGTAAGTCACCGGCTTTTCAATCCAATATGGTGATCATTCAATCAAGCCCCAATGCATAAAGGCCGTTTTGGATTGCATCTTTCTCGACCATGATCATTTGATCAATGGATCAAAAGGAATAGAATGGAGGTGCCCCCAGCCTGAATAGGCAAATGGACTATGCGTACACCATGGGTTCATCGTCGTACCATCCCATATTTGAACAGGACAATATATCAACGATGAGTAGGCGGGTGGAAAGCATCCTGGCATCACAGGATGAATAGGCGATGCTTGTTGTGTCGCCTTTCGGGCCATTTTGTTCGACTGTTTTGTTTTATCGGGTGGCCGGGGTTTCTTTGTTGGCCGATCACATAGAACGACCTTCTTGCTAGCATATTTGGAGAGCAACTGACCAAAAGTAGGGCCGGCTTTGACCAGCCGAACATGTGTGCTTTGCCCTTGCGTTTCTTTCCTTGCTTTATGTGGAGGCTGATGCCTCTGGCCATGGGCGGACTGTCCGGCTGAGTCAGCCAGACTGTCCGCATGAGCACCGGACTGTTCGCACCCAAGTGTCGGACAGTCTGCGATGCTTGAGTCAATGAGTTTTGCTCGGCTGCTTGGTTGAGCCTGTCCCCCGGTGCCTCCGAACTTGTTAGTCTTTCTGTCTGGAGCTTTCCGAGCAATCCCTTCTTGCAATATATTTGACATGCAAGGATCACCAATGACGGTGTTTTGTCTTGGCCTTTATCGGCCAGTTCGGGCCGAACCAAGACCTCTTTGCATGTGGGTTCTATGGTATTGATAGGAAATGGCTGTGTGTCCACTTACATCTCCTGAAAAGCCAACCGGCCCTCATTTATGGCCGATTGTATCTGTCGACGAAAAATATTACAATCATTGGTGGCATGGGGAAAAGAATTGTACCACTTACAATAAACACGTCTCTTTAACTCATCTATAGGATCGGAGGAATAGTATGAGTTAATTTAATGTTGCCATTTTTAGTAGTTCGTCAAATATCCTATCGCATTTGACAACATTAAAGGTAAATTTAATCTCTTCCTGCCGATTCTTTTGAACCGGCTGTAAGGAAGAACATGCAGAAGATTTGGCCTTTGTTGGCCAAACAAACTCAGCGGTATATACATCTGCGGATTCATCATCTGAATTATCACTCTCTACTAGATGTATAGTACGAGCGACTGATTTTGATGTCTCTTTAAATCGGCTTTCACAGGCTAAAGCCCGCTGATGTAGCTGAGCTATTGAAAAGAACTGGGTCCCATCTAATTTGTCTCTTAAGTAGGATAGCAACCCATTAAAAGCCAGCCCTGCTAGCTCTTTGTCTGCGACATGGATCCGAAAGCATCGGTTTCTAGTTCCCGGAACCTCCGGATATAATCATTAACCGATTCTTCGCGTCCCTGTCGGACTGAAGCTAAATCAGCTAGCCCTAATTCATATTTCCCGGAAAAGAAATGTTCATGAAATTTACTCTCTAAACCATTCCAGGAATTAATGGAATTAGGAGTCAGGGCGGCGTACCATGCAAAAGCAGTACCAGTAAGGGATAAAGAAAATAAACGAACACGAAATGCTTCCCCATCGGCCAATTCGCCTAGGTGTGCTAGGAATTGGCCTATATGTTCGTGTGTGCTTCTTCCATTTTCACCAGAAAACTTAGAAAACTCCGGTATCCTTGCCCCTTGTGGATATGAGACAATGTCAAACCGGTGATCATATGGCTTCTGATATGATTGCCCCACTCTAGTTACACTAACTCCGAGCCTATCTCGAAATAGTTCAGCCATCTCTTCCCTAATCTTTTCCATTGCGCCCGGTGGCAGACCACCGAACCCTAGGCTGTGGGGTTCATTCGGTCGGGCATTGTTATGTCGACCTTCTTGCCGTGACCGATCGATAATGTTGATCGGTCTGTGATCGTATGGCGTGCTGTGGTTTAAATATGTAGCGGGCGGAACGTACTGCTGTTGTGGTGTGTACGGGGAGATATCGGTGTGATCATTAGAACCTGCCATTTGAGGGCCTGATTTTTAGTAGATCTAGACACCTTTCCCCAGCGGAGTCGCCAAAAAGTGTGTTGCCGCCGATTCGGGCACCAATCACTGCGTTGAGAACCTGCGGCGGTGCTCTCTGCACAGGCGTGGACGGTCTGCGGCCAGGGGCCGGACAGTCCGCGACCTGGCGTTGGGCTCGGGTTCCCCGCCTGACGGCCCGGACGGTCCGCGCGTGCGCAGGGGCGGCGGAGTTCGCCGGCAACGCCTGAATCTCGCTCCCGGGAGGGACCCCGTCGGGGAGGAGAGATCCTAGGCTTCATCTAGGGTCGGCAGGCCACCCTAGACACCTCTAATCGATGTAGAGCCGAAGAGAAGCGAAAAATTTGGGGTAGAGAAAGGCTAATCTAGAACTAAACTAGAACTACTCCTAATGCATAAGTAAAACGAGAAATAGACTTGATTTGATCGATTGTTGGGGGTTCAATCGGCCGTAGCCCTTCATCTATATAAAGGGGGAGGTTTGGATCCGCTACAAGTTGTTTCCCGAGCTAATCCCGCGGTTTTAGCTAACAAATCCCGCGAGAAACTCGGAACCCTAACTGACTCTGCGCACGCGCGGACCGTCCGCGCCACCACCGCGGACCGTTCGGCCTCAGAGCCGGACCGTCTGCGCGGTCGTTTTCTGTACTCAACACAATGCTTCTTCAGAACATGACACCAGTCCGGACGCTTCCAGAAACATCCTGTATCTGGACCAGACCAGTGGACCACCAGCATGTACACATGAAAAAAAGAGCATAACACTAGTGTGTGACAACAGATACATGTCAGCTATTTCTTCAGAGCATACAAGTAGAATGCTGAAACGAACAAAACATCTCACGCTGAGAATTAATAATTCATTTAGAAATTAGTAACTATTTCTTTTAGTCTGAATTTGGCTTCTTTATCCCTTGTACAGGAAGATGTTGATCTCATGAAAAGCCTAAATTTTGATGCATACCGGTTTTCAATCTCCTGGTCCAGGATCTTCCCAGGTGCATAAAATCTGACTCTACTAACACCATATATACTAACTGTTGAGTTGTATGAGTCACCAGTTGCTTATTGGATCCATCGATTGTGTCTTGGTCTATCTAGATGGCGAAGGGAAAATTAATGAAGAAGGAGTACAGTATTACAACAATCTTATAGACTACATGATTAAGCAAGGTAATGATTCAGACATGAAAGTTCAGTCTTCGAAGATTTTGCAGAAACATTATGTCACTCTATGAATGTTCCCTTCAAAACTGAGCAGGCCTTACTCCTTACGCCAACCTTAACCACTATGATCTTCCGCTTGCGCTTCAGAAGAAGTACCAAGGCTGGTTAGGCCCAAAAATTGTGTAAGGGAGAAACAGACTTCTTGTCTTTGTTGCTTCATGTTGAAATATGTGAAGAGTCTTGTACTATATGAACTTGATACATTCTATACACACATAGTTGAGACTGAAGCAAACACACTAGTAGTGTGTTGTTACCAAGTATTGGTACCAGCCAGCCGGCCCAACTTGCACCCAAAAAAAACTCGTGGTGCCTCTCACAAAAAGTAGTGGCAGAGCGCCAGCTTAGGGTAACAGTGCAATCCTACCTGGGGTAGTAGTAGTGGTTGCTGGCCCAGGTTATGGTGTGGCCCTGTAAGATGTGGCTGGGTACGGGGATTTTTTGCCCAGTTCCACTGAGGTTTTTGTTATGAAGAAGCTTATTCAATATGAGGTCATAAGGTCAATATATATACACAGGTACAACATAGAGATCCTATCTATATACAATAGGGAAATAGAGTTACAATGGGAAAATAGAGTCCTATTTAACAGTTTCTTAGTGCAAAGCTGTGGGGGCGGTCTTGCCCCAACCAGTCAAGTTTCTTTATAGTTGAGACTCAAGGCTTCATTGTCCATTGAAAGTATGAACTTAATACTGGAAAAATTGGCACCTATCCTGTAGCAGTTATTAGGTGGGATAGTGGTTTGATTTTGCATCAATATCTAGGCCAATTCAATGATGACTCATGACTTAGTATTTTCACCCACATGGACAAGTATGAACTGTGAAGTGATATTGTTCTTTTTAGATAATACATTTCATTTGTTCTTATCATAATCTGTACTGAGGATAGGCCTTTTCTGGATATTATGTTCTGCAGGGACATATTTGCTGACTATGCTGATTTTTGTTTCAAGACTTTTGGCAATCGAGTCAAGAACTGGTTCACATTAAATGAGCCAAGGATAGTAGCATTCCTTGGTTATGATAAAGGGCTTAACCCCCCTAACCGGTGCACACAATGCACTGCCGGTGGGAACTCATCGACAGAACCTTACATTGTTGTTCATAACATTCTCCTATCTCATGCTACTGCAGTTGCAAGATACCGCAATAAATACCAGGTATTTTTCAATGAAATGGAAGAATAAACAAATAGGAACTATTGCAAATACTTGAGTATTAGTACCAGGATGCATGTCTGTGACTAAATGTACAAACTGGTGCACTGGCACTGAAAGTGCAATAGTAGTATAATTTGCATATATACAGCAAGTAACCTGAACCCGTAAGTGTTAATTATTGGGTGTTCTTAATGCTTACCTGCTGCAATGGCCCTTTTTTGAAAAACTACATCAGTTGATAGCAGCATGGCAACACATGAGATTAGCTGTTGACAAATGCATACATTTGGGGTTTCTCAAATTAGTTTTTTTCCCTACTTTCCCTGTAAACTGAAAACAAATTGCCCTTACTGTACTAAATTGCATCCTACCAAAAAAATCTATTTTTTTGCCCTCTTTTGCCTAACCAATATAGTGGCAAAAATGTAATATGTAAAGCATATTCTGCATTTTTTTATCATTAATATATTTACCCCCCCCTAACCCTCTCCCACGCAAACAAAAAAGGGGGGAAAAATCTTGAGCCTTTTGTGAGGAAATGATCCAGAACAGGTTAGTTTTATTTCTCTTCTCAATAGGCAACTCAGAAAGGCAAGGTCGGGATAGTTCTTGACTTCAACTGGTATGAACCTTTTACAAACTCAACTGAAGATCAAAAAGCAGCGCAAAGGGCCAGGGACTTCCATATTGGTTGGTAAGATCTTGACAGCAATATGTGATAAACTTCGATATCTTATTGAACTCAGTTACCAGTATTAACCGTGCCAAATGGTCATGATTCAGGTTTCTTGATCCATTAATAAATGGGCAATATCCAAAGATAATGCAAGACATTGTGAAAGACCGGCTACCAAGTTTCACACCTGAACAGGCCAAGCTAGTCAAGGGCTCATCAGACTATTTCGGGATCAATCAATATACTACATACTACATTGCAGATCAACAAACTCCTCCGCAGGGACCACCGAGCTACTCGTCCGACTGGGGCGTCCAATATTACTGTGAGTTACCGGCTTGTGATTCTGGTTCCATGTGGTCCTATCTGTGTGTGTCGCTGCAGTTTCTGAAGATCATCACTTCCTTCCATGTTGAACTTTGCAGTTCAAAGGAATGGCGTGCAAATTGGACAGATGGTATAGGCTTCTCCGGGTTACTGACTTTGAACCATACTTTATTCTATTGGTGCTAGAAGATTGATAAGTGCAAAAGTAGCATGAAGATTCTGATGATCAATGTACCTGTGCTTTGCAGGCGCACTCAATTTGGCTTTACATCGTCCCATCGGGCATGTATGGAGTCGTGAACTACCTAAAGGAAAAGTACCATAATCCAATCATCATCATATCGGAAAACGGTACCTGAAATAACCTGTTTCCTTCGTCTGAAATGCTTGCACTCCCTTCCATGGTGCTCCTTGAACCGCATCAACGAATCATGGCTCCATGAATATAATAAATATCAGGAATGGATCAGCCTGGAAACCTCACGCGCGAGGAGTACGTGCACGACGCCGTGAGGATCGACTTCTACAAGAACTACCTGACGGAGCTAAAGAGAGGGATCGACGGCGGCGCGAACGTGATCGGCTACTTCGCGTGGTCTCTCCTGGACAACTTCGAGTGGCTGTCGGGCTACACGTCCAAGTTCGGCATCGTCTACGTCGACTTCGCGACGCTGAAGCGGTACCCCAAGGACTCGGCGTACTGGTTCAGAGACATGCTTTCGGGGACGGGCTCCAAGGCTGCTACCCCGCAGACTGGTTCAGGCGGCCGGCCGGCTGGTTCGGCTTCAGCCACCTCGAACGGACCTGCCTTGCTGGTCTCCCTTTTGGTCTCCTTGGGTGTTCTGCTTCCATCCATCTTCATGGTTTCCTCGGTCTAATTAGAAATGTATTTTCATAGTACGGATTTGTAGTTGTGTGGATGACAACATGTTCCTTTTAAGAATCAGGACATGTTGCATCGATGCGGGACCTGTTGTAGGAATGAGACCATGATTCAGGGCTTATTGTTCAGAGCCAGTTTTGTTTTGTTTTGTTTGCGGATTTTCAGATACAGATTTGAACGTGTATTCATGGATAGCTTGCGTTTTTTGGTGTATCTGGGCACCTACCGGTTTAGTGGAGGTGTTCTCTTCTCTGCAACCCGCCGCCGGTGAGAAAGGAGGAAGAGGATCGCGCCACCCGGCGAAATCGACACAGGGCGACCCCATAATCCAAGCCTCCAAGTAAAAGTAGAGGCGCACGAGCCATGCGCTCGGATAATTTAATCGCTACGCGCATCCGCCCTGTCGGCTATGTCTACAAGAGTTTATTTATCATATCTCTCCTTTTATCTCCTATTTTAAATTTCGCACTATAAATAATACACTCCATAATACAATAGACTATCCATTCTATCTCTCATCTTACCTCCTATTTTAAATTTCACACTATAAACAATATAGAGTATCGGCTATGTCTACAAGAGTTTATCTATCATATCTCTCATTTCATCTCCTATTTTAAATTTCACACTATAAACAATACACTCCATAATACAGTAGCCTATCCATTCTATCTCTCATCTCACCTCCTATTTTAAATTTCACACTATAAACAATACACTCTATAGTACATAGAGTTTGAAATCATCTCCTACTTACCTGCACCTCTCTCACACCTCACATTCGGACTTGTTCGGTTAGCTCTCAACCCATATGAATTGATTGAGATTGTGTGGGTTTCAATTCCAAGCAAGTTAAACTTCTTTTTAATTTTTTTCAGTCACATCTAATCCAGATGTAATGGTAATAACCGAATAAGGTCTCAATAGATTATAAGGTGAAATGCCCCTCCAACAACTCTCCCCATACCTCACCATATACGACGGGAGAGAAGAAACTCTCCCATATATAGGGTAAGTTTCAATCTCTCTATTCTTTAATTAATCCATTTTTATATTAATCATATTTAATTACTGTAGCCTAAAAATAATGTGTATTATGGTAATATAAAAAGTTTATGATTTTTATAACTTTAAAAATCAATGAATAAAATATTAAATAACTGAATTGTAGTATATATGGAGAGCTAAATAGTGTAAATAGTTGGGGCAACGACTGCTATGCAAGCAGTGCTTCTGTGTAAGCGTGCAAGCAAAACATCTGATCCATTAGATTACGATCTAACCATAGATATAACCATGGTTTGTTAGGTGTTTTTTTATAAAGATTATTAAGCTGGTGGTGGAAAGGTTTAAGTGTTAAATGTGACTTACGGTTGTATCACGATCTAATTGATCAGACAGTTTGCTTGCACGCTGGTACAGAATGACTGCTTGTAAATAGTTGGAGCCATTTTAAAGATGGAGGAAGTATTTTTTAAGGTGATATAGTAATCTATGATAGAAATTGTAGATAAGGGAAGAAATATGGATAAATGGTTGAAGATGGTCTTATACGACCTGATCTGCCGGATACAGCCAACAACGTTGAAAACGGGTGATGCCGCGCCGGGGACTCTGGCTATAGGGAGTAGCGACGACCTTAGCTAGCAATAGCAGCCAGCAGGAACTGTAGATTGCTGCTGGGCAACAGACTGAGAGTTGCTTGCGCTGCGGCAGCGGAGAAGAGAGATGATTGCTGTTCGATGGGCGGCGCTGCTGGTCGCGCTGGTGGTGGCGTGCGGCAGCGCTGCTGCAGGTGCAGCGGCGGGGGAAGGACCTAACTGGCTGGGCGGGCTGAGCCGGGCGGCGTTCCCCAAGGACTTCGTGTTCGGGACCGCGACGTCGGCGTACCAGGTCGAGGGCGCCGCGTCCACCAACGGCCGAGGCCCCTCCACCTGGGACGCGTTCGTGCACACCCCAGGTAGTAATCCGTCCCTGCGCTAGCTTCGACACTTCGACTAGTGTAGTGTGCTGCCGCAAGAGCCTGGATGCTCAATCATGACATTCTCCGTTTTGTGCTGCCACCAACAGGAAACATTGTATACAATCAGACGGCAGATGTCGCAGTGGATCAATATCATCGCTACAGGGTACTGCTCCTTATTATATGACAATGCTAGAGTCCATCTATCTAGGTTTTATGCTGGTGAAAAACTTTTGAAGTAAAAGAAAGTCTGTTAGACTTGTACTTGGTCCTTTTGTCATGCAACATTTTCAGGAAGATGTCGACCTCATGAAAAGTTTGAATTTTGATGCCTACCGGTTTTCAATCTCATGGTCCAGGATCTTCCCAGGTACATAAACCTGAGTTAAGTTGTACACAATACTTAACATGGCAGTCTAGGAGCACAAGTTCTTTTAGGTTTAAGTACCAGTGCGGTGACACATGCAACTTTGGTTTCTGTAGATGGCGAGGGAAGAGTCAATCCAGAAGGTGTTGCCTATTACAACAATCTGATAAACTACCTGCTTCGGAAAGGTATGAGCTCAAGTGGGAGCAATTTCGACATCTGAGGCTTCGGTTGGAACCGACATTTGCTCATGTCTGAATGTCTCTTTGTAAACTGAACAGGCATTACACCGTACGCCAATCTTTACCATTCCGATCTCCCTCTTGCGCTTCAGAACAAGTATGGAGGGTGGTTAAATGCCAAGATGGCGTAAGTCAGTCTAAAATTAATTAATATTTATGGATGTTCGTGTGCTGAAATTCGTTTCGGAGTCTTACTCCTAATCCTTGCAAATAGATAAATTATGAATATGAAAGTTTTTATGTATTTATTTTTCCCAAAAGAAGACTGCACAATGTATAGTGCACCCGTGTAAAGCATTTTAAGAAGTGAATTGTTGCAGTGTCTATATATATGCTTTGGAAGGATGTTTTGTAGGAACGCCAATCTTTACCATATCTTATTTATATCTATCTCTATACGATGTTTTGTAGGAAACTGTTCACAGACTATGCCGACTTCTGTTTTAAGACTTTTGGCGACCGTGTAAAGCATTGGTTTACATTCAATGAGCCAAGGATAGTAGCACTACTTGGTTATGACGCTGGGTCGATTCCTCCTCAAAGGTGTACCAAATGCTCTGCTGGTGGGAATTCAGCAACGGAACCTTATATCGTTGCTCATAATTTTCTCTTGTCACATGCTGCTGCTGTGTCAAGATACCGTAACAAGTATCAGGTATGTTCTACTTAATATCTCATATAATTCCCCTGGACAAAAATATCATAGTATTATTGAAGTGCAATATCGGTATCAGTAATCTGGAATGCAGTACAAAATCTGGTCTTATTTTACTACATCAACTGTGCTGTCCAAAAATACATTTTAAGAAGTGAATTGTTGCAGCGTCTATATATATATATGCTTTGGAACGATGCTCAACATAATTTATAATGTTTCAATTCTATTCCCGACTCAATAAGCGCAACAGATTCCTTTCATAACTGATTGGTCATGTAAACCGCAAAAGATGCAATAGCCAGCCTGTCCAATTTGCTAGATATATGTACAACTTGACAATTAACATATTATTGTTTAAATTTCTGATGATTTTTTTTTTCAAAATGTAGGCTGCTCAGAAAGGAAAGGTTGGAATAGTTCTGGACTTCAATTGGTATGAAGCTCTCACAAACTCAACCGAAGACCAAGCAGCGGCTCAAAGAGCAAGGGATTTCCATGTTGGTTGGTAAGCTATGCAAGTTCCTTGATCAAAACCTGGGTTTTCATGCAAGGAAAATACAAGTTATAATATCATCAATAATTGTCTTTGATGCAGGTTTGCTGATCCATTAATAAATGGACATTATCCACAGATAATGCAAGATATTGTGAAAGAGAGGCTGCCCAAGTTTACTCCGGAGCAAGCTAAGTTGGTCAAGGGCTCAGCGGATTACATTGGGATCAATCAATACACCGCTAGCTACGTGAAGGGCCAGAAACTGCTCCAGCAGAAGCCTACTAGCTACTCAGCTGATTGGCAGGTTCAATATGTTTGTGAGTTCTTGCCTTAGACTCAAGCTTTACCTGAGTTTAGATACTTCTTGCCTGATCATTTGTCCCCTAAATTATGCAGTAGAACGGAACGGCAAACCGATCGGACCACAGGTATGTAGTTCTTCACTTCAGCATTTGCAGATATCATCCAATACATATTACCCATCAGTGGATCAGTGCTGGTGGATTGAGAAATGGCTTTGGCTTCACAATATCAGGCGAATTCAAAGTGGCTTTACATCGTCCCAGAAGGGATGTACGGTTGTGTGAACTATCTGAAGCACAAGTATGGAAATCCAACAGTTTTCATAACCGAGAACGGTACTCATGTCTCTCTACTACACATCTCACATAAAAAAAAACGCGTGGCATATCAGGGGATACATATGCCAATCTTGTTTCTATGCTACCAGGAATGGATCAGCCAGGAAACTTGACTCGTGGCCAGTACCTGCACGACACCACAAGGGTGCAATTCTACAAAGGCTACCTCGCTGAGCTGAGGAAAGCCATCGATGACGGCGCCGACGTGGCTGGCTACTTCGCTTGGTCTCTCCTCGACAACTTCGAGTGGCAGTCAGGTTACACGTCCAAGTTTGGAATCGTCTACGTCGACTTCAGCACGCCCAAGCTCGAACGACACCCCAAGGCGTCAGCCTACTGGTTCAGAGACATGCTCCAGAAACACTTATGAGCGTCTAACAACCAAGCCTGAAATAGGTACCATTAAATTTCTTCAGCGTTGCCTAAGCTAGTGGCCATATTATTGTAGCAAAAGTTGTAAGCTAGCACAGTGCAAGGGTATCAAAAATTATAAACGGGCAATGAATTTGTATGTTCCATGCTAATTGCATTTTACCATCGGTCTTGAAAATTATCTAGCGAGTTGTCATCTAGATCCTCGAAGTTCCAAAATACTATATATTTTTAGCTCACTAAAGTTGTAGCGGGTTTCATTCAAGTCCCAAACGGACGTTTACCCGACCCGCAATCCTCCATGCCCAACGGTTGTTTCTCTGACCCGTTATTCTCGATGGCATGGGTATGACAAATCGGATTGTGTCTGAAGAAAGAAACAAACTTTGAAAAATCATAGCTTTTTTTAAACGATGGTATCTCTATCCAACTGTTTTGGATGGGAGAGGCTAAATTTTAGCATCATCACGTCGGACGTTTGAATGACGTATTAAAATATAGTCTAATTACATAGATAGATAAAAGACTAAACGATGGGACATGTTTTTTAAGTATAATTAGTACATTATTCGAGTAAATATTTGTATTAGTTAGGATCATTTTTTTGTATTTTTGTTTAGTTAGTTGTGTGATTAATTTTATAATTAAACTAAATTTATTATTTATAATAGAAATTCAAACATTCGATATGATACGGGTTAAACTTTGCCACCAAATATACACGGAGTAAAAAATATACACGGAGTAGAAAAGAATAGCAGCTAAGGCTGTCTACAACTACAAAGTATATTGAAATAAAGAGTCAGATAGACTGTGGGACAGGAGATAGTAATGATTGCAAAACCGTCGAAAACCGGCGGTAAACCGCTCGGTTTACCGAAACCATCAGGGGCGATAACAGTTTACCAGCGGTTTTTTTAATTCAGTCCAAATTTAAAAATTTGAAAATTTTTATAAAACAATATATGATATAAAAAACTACATGTTTTACTGAGTAATTTAGTATAGAAGATATTTAAATTTAAATCAGTTTAGCCAACAAAAAATAGAATAAAGTATGGACCCGTTAACAAAAAAAAATCTAAACATCCCTATCGGGCCTCTCCTCCGAGACCTCCTCGAGCTCCCCTCCTTTCCCCTTCACTTACCTGAGAGCTGTCGCCGCCGCACACGCAAAAGTCGCCGCCTCCGCGCCTTTTACCAGCGGCTAAGCGCGGCAAACCGCCGGCCAGGAGCGGTTTACCAGCGGTTTACTGCCCGCTTCGCCGCTGCCCCCCAGCACCATCCCAGATCCCCTCGGCGACGGTTTCCATCGCAAAACCGGTGGTAAACCACCCACGGGAAGAGGTAAATCACGTTTTACCACCGGTAAACCGGTTATGGTACTAAGATTTAGCTCTATTTTAGATATTTAGTGCCTAGATTTGGATTTTTAATGTTTAGGTTTTCAGATTTCATTCATGTTTGTGTTAATAACTGTTATTGTTAGATTCCGTTCATGGATTTTTAATATTTATTGCTTAGCTCTGTTTTAGTTATAGTATATGTAACTCATAATATTATTTACTACTACTGTAAATATAATTTGGTATTGTTATTGTAGATGTGATGGCTTATATTTATGTATTAGTTATGGTTTAGTTATTGTTTCAAGTTATATGATATTTTTGCCACATCTGTATTCTGTAGAAGACTGAGAGCACCTAGAGGGGGTGAATAGGTGATCCTGTAAAAACTTGAAACTTAAATCCACAAACTTGATTAAGTGTTAGAGCAATAACGCCATGTGGCTTGAGAGGAGTTCTTGCTAAACACGATAACCACAAAGAAATCAACACAGAGAGACACAATGGTTTATCCTGTGGTTCGGCCAAGTCCAACACTTGCCTACTCCACGTTGTGGCGTCCCAACGGACGAGGGTTGCACTCAACCCCTTTCAAGCGGTCCAAAGAGCCACTTGAATACCACAGTGTTTCTCTTTGTTTCACTATATCCCACTTGCGAGGAATCTCCACAACTTGGAGCCTCTCGCCCTTACAATTTGATGATCACAAAGAAGCACGGAAGTAAGGGTGGGAAAAGCAACGCACACAAGACACAAAATCAGAGCACAAACACGCACACAAGTCACAACTTGAGCTCGCAACACAACTCGAAGAGTTCTCTACTCAAATGGAGCTCTAGTTGCTATCACAAAGAATCAAATGCGCGGAAATGGAGTCTTGGTGCTTAGAGTTGATCAAAGAATGTTTGGTATACTCCTCCATGCGCCTAGGGATCCCTTTTATAGCCCCAAGGCAGCTAAGAGCCGTTGGAAGCAATCTAGGAAGGCAAATCTTGCCTCCTGTCGGGTGGCGCACCGGACAGTCCGGTGCACCACCGGACAGGCACTGTTCACAGTCCGGTGCAGATTGCTTTCTTAATTTGGCGCAGCCGACCGTTGAAGATTTGGAGCCGTTGGCGCACCGGACACTGTCCGGTGCACACCGGACACTGTCTGGTGCACACCGGACAGTCCGGTGCCCCCATCCGACCGTTGGCTCGGCCACGCGTCACGCGCGGAATGCGCGCTCGACCGTTGGCTCACCGGACAGTCCGGTGTCTCACCGGAGAGTCCGGTGAATTTTAGCCGTACGCTGCTGACTTGGTTCCCGAGAGCGGCGACTTCGCCGCAGACAACTCACCGGACAGTCCGGTGCATCACCAGACAGTCCGGTGATTTATAGTCGTACGCCGCCGTCAAGACCCGAGAGCAGGCTGTTCATCTGGTCTGGTCCTGGCACACCGGACACTATCCGGTGCACCACCGGACACTGTCTGGTGCACCACCGGACAGTCCGGTGCACCCAGACCGAGCAGCCTTTGGCTGAACACAGCCAACTAATCTCCAAAGTGATTTCTCCTGTTTCTAGCACTTAGACACAACACATTAGTCTTCAAAACAATGGACTAAGACTAGAAACATACCTTTAATCTTGATTTGCACTTCTTGAGTCTTTGGCACAAATATAACTCAAAGCATTTGTGTGGAGCACTTAATCACCAAAATCTTATAGAAATGGCCCAAGGGCACATTTCCCTTTCAATCTCCCCCTTTTTGGTGATTTATGCCAATACAACAAAAGCAACTAGAAGAAGTGCAACATCAATGCAAATGAGAACAAGAATTTGTTTTTGATCAATTTTGGCATATTTGGATCATTCTTTGCCACCACTTGGTTTGTTTAAACTCAATTTCCTATCTCAAAGTCAAATTCACTTGTTGAGGCATAGAGAGAGGTATTCCAAGAGAAAGATTCAAAAACTCCCCCTTTTCCCATAATCAAACATTATCCCCACAAGAGACCAACTTTTGACAATAAGAGGCAATAAAAGTATTTTGACAAAACAAAAGCTCTAACTCTACTATTTTCAAAATTCTTGAAGTGATAGCTGATCCATTTCTTGCTTTGGCCTTAATTTCTCCCCCTTTGGCATCAAGCACCAAAACGGGATCATTTGTGGCCCTTAAACCCCATTGCCTCACCAAAATCTTCAATTAAGAGTAAAAAGGCAATAAGAGCACGGAGATGAACTTGGAGTGAGTTACCCTCTCATCGGAGTGCAGTGGAAGTCTTTCATGGTCCAAGTCCATCTTTCCCTTTCAATCTACCTTTGAGACTAAATCAAGCAAACTCAAGCACACGATTAGTCTTAAAGGGTCAAGTTGTAGCATGCCTCCCCCTAAATAAGTGTATCACTTGCAAATTGACTTGTGAGGTCCGGGGATCATGAGTACAACTTGAGCACCACAAATAAATAATATGCATAAAGGAA
Source organism: Zea mays (assembly GCF_902167145.1). Taxonomy (NCBI): domain Eukaryota; kingdom Viridiplantae; phylum Streptophyta; class Magnoliopsida; order Poales; family Poaceae; genus Zea; species Zea mays. Next base: position 271,442,725 of record NC_050096.1, on the reverse strand, counting down.
CATGATCAAAGGCATAAAACACATGTATGCTCTATATCAATCCAAGTTACGCGAATCTAAGACATTTAGCTCACTACGCAGCCTGCAAAAGGTCTTCTCATCTAAAGGCTTGGTAAAGATATCGACTAGCTGGTTCTCGGTGCTAACATAAAACACTTCGATATCTCCCTTTTGCTGGTGGTCTCTCAAAAAGTGATGCCGGATGTCTATGTGCTTTGTGCGGCTGTGTTCAACAGGATTGTCCGCTATGCGGATTGCACTCTCATTGTCACATAGGAGTGGGACTTTGCTCAGATTGTAGCCAAAGCCCCGAAGGGTTTGCCTCATCCAAAGTAGTTGCGCGCAACACTGTCCTGCGGCAACTGAGAGAACCTAGAGGGGGGTGAATAGGTGATTCTGTAGAACTTGAAACTTAAGCCACAAAAACTTGGTTAAGTGTTAGTACAATAATTGCCAAGTGGCTAGAGAGGAGTCTCAACAAAACACAATAACCACAAGAGATCAATCATAGAGATGGCACGGTGGTTATCCCGTGGTTCGGCCAAGACCAACGCTTGCCTACTCCACGTTGTGGCGTCCCAACGGACGAGGGTTGCAATCAACCCCTCTCAAGCGGTCCAAAGACCCACTTGAATACCACAGTGTTTTGCTTGCTTTTCTTAATCCCGTTCGCGAGGAATCTCCACAACTTGGAGCCTCTCGCCCTTACACTTGAAGTTCACAAAGAAGCACGGAGCAAGGGAGGGATTAGCAACTCACACAAGACACTAAGATCACAGCAAATACGCACACACAAGACCCAGACTTAAGCTCGAAAGACTAGCACACTAGAACGGAGCTCAAATCACTAGAATGTCGAACAAGTGCGCAAGAATGAAGTGTGAGTGATCAAGATTGCTCAAGGAATGCTTGGTATACTCCTCCATGCGCCTAGGGGTCCCTTTTATAGCCCAAGGCAGCTAGGAGCCGTTGAGAGCAATTCTGGAAGGCAGATCTTGCCTTCTGTCGAGTGGCGCACCGGACAGTCCGGTGCACCACCGGACAGTCCGGTGCACCACCGGACACTGTCCGGTGCAGATATCCTTCCTTATTTGGCGAAGCCGACCGTTGGAGTCTGAGAGCCGTTGGCGCACCGGACACTGTCCGGTGCACACCGAACAGTCCGGTGCACCAATGTGACCGTTGGCTCGGCCACGCGTCACGCGCGGAATCCTCGGCCGACCGTTGCCCCGGCTGACCGTTGACTCACCGGACAGTCCGGTACACCACCGGACAGACCAGTGAATTTTAGCCGTACGCCGTTAATCATCTCCCGAGAGCGACGAGTTCGCCTGTGAACGGCTCACCGGACAGTCTGGTGCACCACCGGACGGACCGGTGAATTTTAGCCGTACACCGCCGTCGAAGTCCCGAGAGCAGCCTGTTCGCCAGAGCCAGCCTGGCGCACCGGACACTGTCCGGTGCACCACCGGACAGTCCGGTGCACCCAGACTGAGCAGACTTTGGCTGAACAAAGCCATCTCATTTCCAATTCAATTTTTCCTGTTTCCAGCACTTAGATGCAATACATTAGTCCATAAAACAATGTACTGAGTCTAGAAACATACCTTTTGACTTGATTTGCACTTTGTTCACCATATTGCATAGATCAACACAAAAGCACTTGCGTTGGCACTCAATCACCAAAATACTTAGAAATGGCCCAAGGGCACATTTCCCTTTCAATCTCCCCCTTTTTGGTGATTTATGCCAACACAACATAAAGCAACTAGAACAAGTGCAATATCAATGCAAATGAAAACCAAAAGTTGTTTTGAATCAATTTTGGCATATATGGATCACTCTTTGCCACCACTTGGTTTGTTTTTGCAAATTAAACTCAAATTCCTATCTCTAAGTCAAATCCACTTGTAGAGACATAAAGAGAGGTATTCCAAAGGAAATTGATCAAGGATTTTAAAAACTCCCCCTTTTTCCCACAATCAACACTTCTCCCCACAAGAGGCCAACTTTTGACAAACGAGACAATAAAAGTGTTTTGACAAACCAAAAGCTCTAATCTACTATTTTCAAAATTTCTCAAGTGGTAGCTGATCCATCTATTGCTTTGGCCTTTATTTTCTCCCCCTTTGGCATCAAGCACCAAAATGGGATCAATCTTGGCCCTTTAACCCCATTGCCTCACCAAAATCTTCAAATAAGAATACAAAGGCAATGATATGAACTTGGAATAAGTTACCCTCTCATCGGAGTGCAGTGGAAGTCTTTTATGGTCCAAGTCCACCTTTTCCCTTTCAAACCTCCTTTGAGACTAAACAAGCAAACTCAAGCACACGGTTAGTCTCAAAGGGTCAAGTTGTAGCACAACTCCCCCTAAATATGTGCATCACTTGCAAAAGGACTTGTGAGGTCCGGGGAGTGATTATACAACTTGAGCACCACAGTAAGCAACAAAATGCATAAGGAACATGATCAAAGGCATAAATACATGTATGCTCTAAATCAATCCAAGTTCCGCGAATCTAGGACATTTAGCTCACTACGCAGCCTGCAAAAGGTCTTTTCATCTAAAGGCTTAGTGAAGATATTGGCTAGCTGGTTCTCGGTGCTAACATGAAACACTTCGATATCTCCCTTTTGTTGGTGGTCTCTCAAAAAGTGATGCCGGATGTCAATGTGCTTTGTGCGGCTGTGCTCAACAGGATTTTCCGCTATACGGATAGCACTCTCATTGTCACATAGGAGTGGGACTTTGCTCAGATTGTAGCCAAAGTCCCGGAGGGTTTGCCTCATCCAAAGTAGTTGCGCGCAACACTGTCCTGCGGCAACATACTCGGCCTCAGCGGTGGATAGGGCAACGGAAGTTTGTTTCTTAGAGTTCCACGACACCAGGGACCTTCCTAAGAATTGGCACGTCCCCGATGTACTCTTCCTATCGACCTTACATCCAGCATAGTCGGAATCTGAATATCCAATCAAGTCAAAGTTAGATCCCTTTGGATACCAGATCCCGAAGCAAGGCGTAGCGACTAAATATCTAAGAATTCGCTTCACAGCCACTAAGTGACACTCCTTAGGATCAGATTGAAATCTAGCACACATGCATACGCTAATCATAATATCTGGTCTACTAGCACACAAATAAAGTAAAGACCCTATCATAGACCGGTATGCCTTTTGATCAACGGACTTACCTCCTTTGTTGAGGTCGGTGTGTCCGTCGGTTCCCATCAGAGTCTTTGCGGGCTTGGCGTCCTTCATCCCAAACCGCTTTAGCAAGTCTTGCGTGTACTTCGTTTGGGAGATGAAAGTGCCGTCCTTGAGTTGCTTCACTTGGAACCCAAGGAAGTAGTTCAACTCGCCCATCATCGACATCTCGAATTTCTGCGTCATCACCCTGCTAAACTCTTCACAAGACTTTTGGTTAGTAGAACCAAATATTATGTCATCGACATAAATTTGGCACACAAAAAGATCACCATCGCAAGTCTTAGTGAAAAGTGTTGGATCGGCTTTCCCAACCTTGAAAGCATTAGCAATTAAAAAGTCTCTAAGGCATTCATACCATGCTCTTGGGGCTTGCTTAAGTCCATAGAGCGCCTTAGAGAGCTTACACACGTGGTCGGGGTACCGTTCATCCTCGAAGCCAGGGGGTTGCTCCACGTACACCTCCTCCTTGATCGGCCCGTTGAGGAAAGCGCTCTTCACATCCATTTGGTACAACCTGAAAGAATGGTGAGCGGCATATGCTAGAAATATACGAATTGATTCTAGCCTAGCCACAGGAGCAAAAGTCTCCTCAAAGTCCAAACCTGCGACTTGGGCATAACCTTTTGCCACAAGTCGAGCCTTGTTCCTCGTCACCACCCCGTGCTCGTCCTGTTTGTTGCGGAACACCCATTTGGTTCCCACAACATTTTGCTTGGGACGAGGCACCAGTGTCCAAACTTCATTGCGTTTGAAGTTGTTGAGTTCCTCCTGCATGGCCAATACCCAGTCCGGATCTAGCAAGGCCTCTTCTACCCTGAAAGGCTCAATAGAAGAGACAAAGGAGTAATGTTCACAAAAATTAACTAATCTTGAACGAGTAGTTACTCCCTTGCTAATATCACCCAAAATTTGGTCGACGGAATGATCCCTTTGAATCGTCGCTCGAACTTGGGTTGGAGGTGCTTGAGGTGCTTCTTCCTCTTCAACTTGAACATCCTGTGCTCCCCCTTGCTCATGCGCCTCCACTTGAGGTACCTGTTCGTCATCTTGGGTTGGGGGATGCACCATAGTTGAGGAAGAAGGTTGATCTTGCTCCTTTTGTTCCAGTGGCCTCACATCTCCAATCGCCATGGTGCGCATTGCGGCCGTTGGAACGTCTTCTTCATCTACATCATCAAGATCAACAACTTGCTCTCTTGGAGAGCCATTAGTCTCATCAAATACAACGTCGCTAGAGACTTCAACCAAACCCGATGATTTGTTGAAGACCCTATACGCCTTTGTATTTGAATCATAACCTAATAAAAACCCTTCTACAGCTTTGGGAGCAAATTTAGAGGTTCTACCTTTCTTCACAAGAATATAACACTTGCTCCCAAATACACGAAAATAAGACACATTGGGTTTGTTACCAGTTAGCAGCTTATATGAAGTCTTCTTGAGGAGGCGGTGAAGATACACCCTATTGATGGCGTGGCAAGCCGTGTTCACGGCTTCCGACCAAAAACGCTCGGGGGTCTTGAACTCTCCAAGCATAGTCCTCGCCATATCGATGAGCGTCCTGTTCTTCCTCTCTACCACACCATTTTGCTGAGGTGTGTAGGGAGCGGAGAACTCGTGCTTGATCCCCTCCTCCTCAAGGAACTCCTCCACTTGAAGATTCTTGAATTCGGACCCGTTGTCGCTCCTTACCTTCTTCACCTTGAGCTCAAACTCATTTTGAGCTCTCCTGAGGAAGCGCTTGAGGGTCCCTTGGGTTTCAGATTTATCCTGCAAAAAGAATACCCAAGTGAAGAGGGAAAAATCATCAACTATAACAAGACCATACTTACTTCCTCCTATACTTAGATAGGCGACGGGTCCGAAGAGGTCCATATGAAGCATCTCCAAGGGCCTTGATGTGGTCATCACATTTTTGGTGTGATGAGAGCCTCCCACCTGTTTCCCTGCTTGACAAGCTGCACAAGGTCTATCTTTTTCGAAATGTACATTAGTTAGACCTATCACGTGTTCTCCCTTTAGAAGCTTGTGGAGGTTCTTCATCCCCACATGTGCTAAGCGGTGATGCCACAGCCAACCCATGCAAGTCTTAGCAATTAAGCATGCATCTAGACCGGCTTCTTCTTTTGCAAAATCAACCACATAAAGTTTGTCGTTTAGTACACCCTTAAAAGCTAGTGAACCATCACATCTTCTAAAGACAGACACATCTACATTTGTGAAAAGGCAATTATATCCCATTTTGCATAATTGACTAACAGATAACAAATTATATCCAAGCGACTCAACTAAAAACACATTAGAAAGAGTGCTCAGATGAAATAGCAATTTTACCTAACCCTTTTACCTTGCCTTGGTTCCCATCACCGAATATTATTGAATATTGGGGATCCTTGTTCTTGACGTAGGAAGAGAACATCCTCTTTTCCCCCGTCATGTGGTTTGTGCATCCGCTGTCGATAATCCAGCTTGAACCCCCGGATGCATAAACCTGCAAGGCAAATTTAGGCTTGGGTCTTAGGTACCCAACTCTTGTTGGGTCCTACAAGGTTAGTCACAATTGTCTTAGGGACCCAAATGCAAGTTTTATCTCCCTTACATTTGGCCCCTAACTTCCTAGCAATCACTTTCTTATTCTTTCTATAAATGGCAAAAGAAGCATTGCAAGCATGATATATTGTAGAAGGTTCATTAACTTTCCTAGGAACATTAACAACATTTCTCCTAGGCATATTATGAACAACATTTCTCCTACCAACATTTCTATCATGCACATAGGAAGAACTAGAGGCAAACATGACATGAGAATCGAAAGCATCATATGCATTATAACTCCTATAAGCATTTCTAGATTGTCTCCTGTCATGGTACATAAAAGCATGGTTCTTTTGCACACTATTAGCCATAGGGGCCTTCCCTTTCTTCTTGGCAGAGATGGGAGCCTTATGGCTTGTTAAGTTCTTGGCTTCTCTCTTGAAGCCAAGACCATCCTTAATTGAGGGGTGTCTACCAATCGTGTAGGCATCCCTTGCAAATTTTAATTTGTTAAATTCACTCTTGCTAGTCTTAAGTTGAGCATTAAGACTAGCTACTTCATCATTTAGTTTAGAAATGCACTCTAGGTGTTTACTACAAGTATCAACATTAAGATCTTTACACCTAGTGCAAACATGTTCTACACAAGAGTTAGATTTGCTAGCTACTTCTAGTTTAGCATTCAAATCATCATTAACACCTTTTAAAGTAGCAATGGTTTCATGACAAGTAGATAGTTCATAAGAAAGCATTTCATTTCTTTTAACTTCTAAAGCATGACCTTTTTGTGCCTCTACAAATTTGTCATGTTCTTCATACAACAAATCCTCTTGCTTTTCTAAAAGTCTATCCTTTTCATTCAAGGCATCAATTAACTCATTAATTTTGCCAATTTTAATTCTATCCAAACCTTTAAATAAACTAGAATAGTCTATCTCATCGTCATCACTAGAATCATCACTTGAAGAAGCATAAGTGGTATCCCGAGTACATACCTTCTTCTCCTTCGCCATGAGGCATGTGTGATGCTCGTTGGGGAAGAGGGATGACTTGTTGAAGGCAGTGGCGGCGAGTCCTTCATTGTCGGAGTCGGAGGAGGAGCAATCCGAATCCCACTCCTTTCCGATATGTGCCTCGCCCTTGGCCTTCTTGTAATTCTTCTTCTTTTCCCTCTTGTTTTCTTTTTCCTGATCATTATCATTATCGGGACAGTTAGCAATAAAATGACCAAGCTTACCACATTTGAAGCATGAGCGCTTCCCCTTTGACTTGGTCTTGCTTGGTTGTCCCTTGCGACCTTTAAGCGCCGTCTTGAAGCGCTTGATGATGAGGGCCATCTCTTCATCATTTAGCCCTGTAGCCTCAACTTGCGCCACCTTGCTAGGTAACGCTTCCTTGCTTCTCGTTGCCTTGAGAGCAACGGGTTGAGGCTCATTGATTGGACCATTCAGTGCGTCGTCCACGTACCTCGCCTCCTTGATCATCATTTGCCCGCTGACAAATTTTCCAAGGACTTCTTCGGGCGACATTTTGGTGTACCTGGGATTCTCACGAATATTGTTCACCAAATGTGGATCAAGAACGGTAAAGGACCTTAGCATTAGTCGGACGACGTCGTGGTCCGTCCATCGCGTGCTTCCATAGCTCCTTATTTTGTTGATAAGGGTCTTGAGCCGGTTGTATGTTTGGGTTGGCTCCTCGCCCCTTATCATTGCGAATCGTCCAAGCTCGCCCTCCACCAACTCCATCTTGGTGAGCAAGGTGACGTCGTTCCCCTCATGAGAGATCTTGAGGGTGTCCCAGATCTGCTTGACATTGTCCAAGCCGCTCACTTTATAGTACTCGTCCCTGCACAAGGAGGCTAACAACACAGTAGTAGCTTGTGCATTTCTATGGATCTGTTCATTAATAAAAATGGGACTATCCGAGCTATCAAATTTCATTCCATTTTCGACAATCTCCCATATGCTTGGATGGAGAGAGAATAGGTGACTACGCATTTTGTGACTCCAAAATCCGTAGTCCTCCCCATCAAAGTGTGGAGGCTTGCCGAGAGGAATGGAGAGCAAATGTGAATTTGAACTTTGAGGAATACGCGAATAATCGAAAGAAGGGTTTGAGTTAACTGTCTTTCGTTTGTCGTAGTCGTTGTCGTCATTGTCCTTTTGGGAAGAAGTAGACTCATCGCTGTCGTCGTAATAGACGATCTCCTTGATGCGTCTTGTCTTCTTCTTCTTCCCATCTTTGCGTCTATGGCCCGAGCCCGAGTCGATAGGCTTGTCATCCTTCAGCTCGTTGACGAAGGACTCCTTCTCTTTATCGTTGATCACGATTCCCTTCCCCTTAGGATCCATCTCTTCGGGCGATTAGTCCCTTTGTGAAGAGAACGGCTCCGATACCAATTGAGAGCACCTAGAGGGGGGGTGAATAGGTGATCCTGTAGAACTTGAAACTTAAGCCACAAAAACTTGGTTAAGTGTTAGTACAATAATTGCCAAGTGGCTAGAGAGGAGTCTCAAAAAACACAATAACCACAAGAGATCAATCACAGAGATGGCAAAGTGGTTATCCCGTGGTTCGGCCAAGACCAACGCTTGCCTACTCCACGTTGTGGCGTCCCAACGGACGAGGGTTGCAATCAACCCCTCTCAAGCGGTCCAAAGACCCACTTGAATACCACAGTGTTTTGCTTGCTTTTCTTAATCCCGTTCGCGAGAAATCTCCACAACTTGGAGCCTCTCGCCCTTACACTTGAAGTTCACAAAGAAGCACGGAGCAAGGGAGGGATTAGCAACTCACACAAGACACTAAGATCACAGCAAATACGCACACACAAGACCCAGACTTAAGCTCGAAAGACTAGCACACTAGAACAGAGCTCAAATCACTAGAATGTCGAACAAGTGCGCAAGAATGAAGTGTGAGTGATCAAGATTGCTCAAGGAATGCTTGGTATACTCCTCCATGCGCCTAGGGGTCCCTTTTATAGCCCCAAGGCAGCTAGGAGCCGTTGAGAGCAATTCTGGAAGGCAGATCTTGCCTTCTGTCGACTGGCGCACCGGACAGTCCGGTTCACCACCGGACACTGTCCGGTGCAGATATCCTTCCTTATTTGGCGAAGCCGACCGTTGGAGTCTGAGAGTCGTTGGCGCACCGGACACTGTCCGGTGCACACCGGACAGTCCGGTGCACCAATGTGACCGTTGGCTCGGCCACGCGTCACGCGCGGAATCCTCGGCCGACCGTTGCCCCGGCTGACCGTTGACTCACCGGACAGTCCGGTGCACCACCGGACAGACCGGTGAATTTTAGCCGTACGCCGTTAATCATCTCCCGAGAGCGACGAGTTCGCTTGTGAACGACTCACCGGACAGTCTGGTGCACCACCGGACGGACCGGTGAATTTTAGTCGTACACCGCCGTCGAAGTCCCGAGAGCAGCCTGTTCGCCAGAGCCAGCCTGGCGCACCGGACACTGTCCGGTGCACCACCGGACAGTCCGGTGCACCCAGACTGAGCAGACTTTGGCTGAACAAAGTCATCTCATTTCCAATTCAATTTTTCCTGTTTCCAGCACTTAGATGCAATACATTAGTCCATAAAACAATGTACTAAGTCTAGAAACATACCTTTTGACTTGATTTGCACTTTGTTCACCATATTGCATAGATCAACACAAAAGCACTTGCGTTGGCACTCAATCACCAAAATACTTAGAAATGGCCCAAGGGCACATTTCCCTTTCAGCAACGTACTCGGCCTCAACGGTGGATAGGGCAACGGAAGTTTGTTTCTTAGAACTCCACGACACCAGGGACCTTCCTAGGAATTGGCAAGTCCCTGATGTACTCTTCCTATCGACCTTACATCCAGCATAATCGGAGTCTGAATATCCAATTAAGTCAAAGGTAGACCCCTTTGGATACCAGATTCTGAAGCAAGGCGTAGCAACTAAATATCTAAGAATTCGCTTAACAGCCACAAGGTGACACTCCCTTGGGTCGGATTGAAATCTAGCACACATGCATACGCTAAGCATAATATCCGGTCTACTAGCACATAAATAAAGTAAAGACCCTATCATAGACCGGTATGCCTTTTGATCAACGGACTTACCTCCTTTGTTGAGGTCGACATGTCCATCGGTTCCCATTGGCGTCTTTGCGGGCTTGGCGTCCTTCATCCCAAACCGCTTGAGCAAATCTTGTGTATACTTCGTTTGAGAGATGAAGGTGTCATCCTTGAGTTGCTTCACTTGGAACCCAAGGAAGTAGTTCAACTCGCCCATCATCGACATCTCGATTTTTTGAGTCATCACCTTGCTAAACTCTTCACAAGACTTTTGGTTAGTAGAACCAAATATTATGTCATCGACATAAATTTGGCACACAAATAGATCACCGTCATAAGTCTTAGTGAAAAGAGTTGGATCGGCTTTCCCAGCCTTGAAAGCATTAGCAATTAAAAAGTCTCTAAGGCATTCATACCATGCTCTTGGGGCTTGCTTAAGTCCATAGAGCGCCTTAGAGAGCTTACACACGTGGTCTGGGTACCGTTCATCCTCAAAGCCAGGGGGTTGCTCCACGTACACCTCCTCCTTGATTGGCCCGTCGAGGAAAGCGCGATTCACGTCCATTTGGAACAACCTGAAAGAATGGTGAGCGACATAGGCTAACAAAATACGAATCGACTCTAGCCTAGCCACAGGAGCGAAAGTCTCCTCAAAGTCCAAACCTGCGACTTGGGCATAACCTTTTGCCACAAGTCGAGCCTTGTTCCTTGTCACCACCCCGTGCTCGTCCTGTTTGTTGCGGAACACCCACTTGGTTCCCACAACGTTTTGCTTGGGATGTGGCACCAGTGTCCAAACTTCATTACACTTGAAGTTGTTGAGCTCTTCCTACATGGCCAACACCCAGTCCGGATCTAGCAAGGCCTCTTCTACCCTGAAAGGCTCAATAGAAGAGACAAAAGAGTAATGCTCACAGAAATCAGCTAATCTAGAGCGAGTGGTTACTACCTTGCTAATGTCACCCAAAATCTGGTCGACGGGATGATTCCTTTGAATCATCGCTCGAACTTGAGTTGTAGGGGCATGTGGTACTTCTTCCTCCTCATCTTCGACATCCTTTGCTCCCTGGGATCACACGCCTCTTCTTGAGGGACCTGTTCGTCATCTTGAGTTGGGGGTGCACCATCGTTGAGGAAGAAGGTTGATCTTGCTCCTTGTGTTCCTATGGTCGCACGTCTCCAATTGCCATGGTACGAATTGCGTCCGTTGGAACATCATCCTCATCTACATCATCAAGATCAACTTGCTCTCTTGGAGAGCCATTAGTCTCATCAAATACAACGTCGCTAGAGACTTCAACCAAACCCGATGATTTGTTGAAGACTCTATACGCCTTTGTATTTGAGTCATAACCTAACAAAAACCCTTCTACAACTTTGGGAGCAAATTTTGAATTTCTACCTTTCTTTACCAGAATGTAGCATTTACTCCCAAAAACTCGAAAATACGAAACGTTGGGTTTGTTACCGGTTAGTAGCTCGTATGATGTCTTCTTGAGGAGGTGATGAAGGTAGACCCGGTTTATGGCGTGGCAAGCCGTGTTCACAGCTTCCGACCAAAACCGCTCGGGCGTCTTGAATTCTCTAAGCTTCGTCCTCGCCATGTTATAAGTGTCCTGTTCTTCCTCTCTACAACACCATTTTGCTGTGGTGTGTAGGGAGCGGAGAACTCGTGCTTGATTCCTTCCTCCTCAAGAAACTCCTCCACTTGCAGGTTCTTGAACTCGGACCCATTGTCGCTTATCTTTTTCACCTTGAGCTCAAACTCGTTTTGAGCTCGCCTTAGAAAGCTAAAAGTGCATTCATCCCTTTTGTGAGTTTTGGTGATTTGGATAACAACACATTTAAAGGTCTAACAAGTTTGCTAAGTGTTGAACAGGAAATTCAGTATGATGAACATACTTGAATAGTGTATAATGATCAGTGAACAAGGTTCAACACAAGGTCAAATAACCAGTGAGACAATGCAAATGGATATAATATGGTCTCTATATTGGTTTGAATATATGGACAAGACCTGAGAAATCACTATGCATAAATATGATCATAATAGAGGTTGAAGTGATTAAGAGGATTGGTCAAGCCAAAGTGAATAAGATATGAGGAATCGTGAATTGGCTTGACCATATTACTATTAGTCCATATATGAATATATGAGAATCAAACTAGAGCTTGATTGATCTTAGCAGTTATATCTAGATAACATTCAAGCAAGGTTCACAATATTGAAGAAATGATTCTCTCAATGGATGCTCAATAGGATGTGACTCAAGAATGGCTTGATAGGGTGAAGATAGCAAGGAAAGGGCTTCGAGGAACTAAGCGAAGGTGAAGGCCAAGCGACGGCTTGTAGACCGAGGTACCATGGCTAAGGTGAAGAAGAGAGTACTTGCACTAAGTCGATGAACTAATTAGCTATGAAGAGTTACAACATGTTGATGCATCAGTAAGGTGACTTGAAGCCATGATTTGAACTCATATATGGTGAAATGGCACAAGTCACAGGCTCGATTTGTGGTTACTTCAAAAGGTGAGACAAAGATGTTTGTGACCCTTATGAAGCAACGCCATGGAGAAATCACACATGAGACACCAATTTCTCAAGGAGTTTACTTAACTATATTTTATTTAACTTGAGTATAGGAATCATCGTACTATCAAGGGGGGTCCAAAAAGAAGGTTGGTGTGGTACTAAAGCTCAAAATCCTTGATCTAAAACTTCCATTTTACCCTGGTTTCACTTCGGTTTTCTCAAAATCTGTGCAACAGTTAAAAAACCGGTTCAACCGGACCTAAAACCGGTTCAATCGGTTTCTGCACTGTTCCCCTCTGTCTCTGCCAGTCAGTCCTGTCAGAAAAAGTCATGTGCAGATTTTTGGAAAACGGTTCAACCAAATTTTGAATCCGGTTCAACCGAATTTGAAACCGGTTGAACCGAATTTGAGTCCGGTCTAGTCTCGGACTGAGTCCGCCAGTGAACCGAAAACCGACTGGTGGAATCCAGTTCAACCGAATTTCAGTCAGATTTCCCCAACGGCCACTAGCTTTTGGGGGCACCTTTATATACACCTCCCACACTCTTCCCCACATAAGAGCACGACTTGGACTCCATTTCTAACCTGAGAAACACCTCCCACTCTCTCTCACACACCTCTTGCCTCTCCCATTTCAAATCTTTGGAGAGAAATCTTTGAGTGAGATTGAAGAGCTGCGATTTTGGTGCTTCATCTCTAAATCCTTCTTGCTCTTCTTGATTCGAGCTTTGGTACTACATCGAGTTCTTTGTGGATTCATTACTCTTGGAGCTTCTAGCTCCTAGACGACTAGGTGTCTCTTGTGAGTCTCCAAATCTTGTGGAAGACCACAAGAAAGTTTGTATTACCCGCTCGCTTGAGCAAAGATTATTGTGTGGGCTTGACCTTTGTGGTCGGCAAAGGGAGGATTTGGGTTGAAAGAGACCCGACTCTTTGTGGGCGCCTCAACGAGGAAGTAGGGCACCTTGGTGGTGTGACCGAACCTCGGGATAAATCTTGTGTCTCTTGTGTTCTTGCTCATTGTGTTTGTTTGTGTTCTTCCTTCTCTCACCATTTCGTGAAAGATTGTTTATATCTTTTTGGTGTGTGGATTTTGAGAAGTGCCCTTCTCAGATCTACTACTTTGAACCCTGTGGATCATTTAGACATCTCATTTCCAAAGTTAACTGGGTGAATTTCAAGATCAATTCAGTTTTACCCAGTTTGCTTCTAGTTTTTGTTGAAAAAGTTTTAACTTGCCTATTCACCCCCCCTCTAGGCAACTTTCAAAAGCGCTTGAGGGTCTCTTGGGTTTCCAATTTATCCTGCAAAAAGAATACCCAAGTGAAGCGGGAAAAATCAACAACAACAACAAGACCATACTTACTTCCCCCGATGCTAAGGTAGGCGACGGGTTCGAAGAGGTCCATATGCAATAGCTCCAGAGGTCTTGATGTAGTCATCACATTCTTGATGTGATGAGCACTTCCCACTTGTTTTCCTGCTTGACAAGCTGCACAAGGTCTATCTTTTTCGAAAGTTACATTTGTTAGACCTAACACATGTTCTCCCTTTAGAAGCTTGTGAAGGTTCTTCATCCCCACATGTGCTAGACGGCGATGCCACAGCCAGCCCATGCTAGTCTTAGCGATTAAGTGAAAGTGCATTTATCCCTTTTGTGAGTTTTGGTGATTTGGATAACAACACATTTAAAGGTCTAACAAGTTTGCTAAGTGTTGAACAGGAAATTCAGTATGATGAACATACTTGAATAGTGTATAATGATCAGTGAACAAGGTTCAACACAAGGTCAAATAACCAGTGAGACAATGCGAATGGATATAATATGGTCTCTATATTGGTTTGAATATATGGACAAGTCCTGAGAAATCACTACATACATATGATCAGAATAGAGGATGAAGTGATTAAGAGGTTTGGTCAAACCAAAGTGAATAAGATATGAGGAATCGTGAATTGGCTTGACCATATTACTATCAGTCCATATATGCTTCTATGAGAATCAAACTAGAGCTTGATTGATCTTAACGGTTATATCTAGAAGACATTCAAGCAAGGTTCACAATATTAAAGAAATGATTCTCTCAATGGATGGTCAATATGATGTGACTCAAGAATGGCTTGATAGGGTGAAGATAGCAAGGAAAGGGCTTCGAGGAACTAAGCGAAGGTGAAGGCCAAGCGACGGCTTGTAGACCGAGGTACCATGGCTAAGGTGAAGAAGAGAGTACTTGCACTAAGTCGATGGACTAATCAGCTATGAAGAGTTACAACATGTTGATGCATCAGTACGGTGACTTGAAGCCATGATTTGAACTCACATATGGTGATATGGTACAAGTCACAGGGTTTGATTTGAGTTTGCTTCAAAAGGTGAGACAAAGATGTTTGTGATCCTTATGAAGCAATGCCATGGAGAAATCACACATGAGACACCAATTTCTCAAGGAGTTTACTTCATTATATTTTATTTAACTTGAGTATAGGAATCGTCGTACTATAAAGGGGGATCCAAAAAGAAGGATGGTGTTTGCCAAAGCTCAAACCTCTCTATTCAAAAGCTATTTTTGAAAAGCAAAAATCTCTTTAACATTCTTTGGTTGACCATGGTTAGGTTTGAGAAACCTAGAGTGTTCTTGTTGAAAAGCAGCTGAACTTCTTCAACTGCAGCTGAGCTTCTCAGCTGAACTTGACTTCAGCTGAGTTGAGCTTTTTCAGCTGCAGCTGAGCTGAACTTCAGCTGAGTTGAGCTTTTTCAGCTGCAGCTGAGCTTTTCAGTTGAGCTGAACTTCAGCTAAGTTGAGCTTTCTCAACTTCAGTTGAACTCAACTTCAGCTGTGAACCTCTTTGACCATACACCAGCTGAACTTGCCTCCGGGCAGTTGAGCTGGGGTTTTCTCTCCTAAACTCACTGGTCAAGACCGGTTGAACTGGTCCTGAGGGGTAGTTCAGCTCGTCTCTGACCCCTCTGACCTCTGACCAACAGTCTGCCAGTCACACTGGCAAACAGGTCGCCAGAAGTGTCAGGGGCGGTTCAACCGCCCCCCCTGGGCGGTTCAACCGGTGTTGGTCAACTTTGACCAGTCTGCGGTCAGTCTGCGCGTCAGTCTGCCAGTCAGACTGGCAGACAGGCTGCCAGGCCTGCCAGGGGCGGTTCAACCGCCCTAGGGGGCGGTTCAACCGGTCTCAGGCAGAAAAATCTGCCCAAACGGCTAGTTTTGAACTCCACCTATATATACTCCCTCCTACCTCTCACCCCACAGCAGTGAGCATGATTTGAACTCCATTTTTAACCCAAGAAACACCTCCCTCTCTCTCTCACACATCTCTTGCCTCTCCCATTTCAAATCTTTGGAGAGAAATCTTTGAGTGAGCTTGAGAGTTGCGGTTTTGTGCTTCATCTCTAAATCTCTCTTGCTCTTCTTCTTGATTCGAGCTTTGGTACTACATTGAGTTCTTTGTGGATTCATTACTCTTGGAGCTTCTAGCTCCTAGACGACTAGGTGTCTCTTGTGAGTCTCCAAATCTTGTGGAAGACCACAAGAAAGTTTGTATTACCCGCTCGTTTGAGCAAAGATTAGTGTGTGAGCTTGACCTTTGTGGTCGGCAAAGGGAGGATTAGGGTTGAAAGAGACCCGACTCTTTGTGGGCGCCTCAACGAGGAAGTAGGGCACCTTGGTGGTGTGACCGAACCTCGGGATAAATCTTGTGTCTCTTGTGTTCTTGTTCATTGTGCTTATTCATGTTCTTCGTTCTCTCACCATCCCGCGAAAAAATTGTTTATATCTTTTTGGTGTGTGGATTTTGAGAAGTGCCCTTCTCAGATCTACTACTTTGAACCCTGTGGATCATTTAGAACATCTCATTTCCAAAGTTAACTGGGTGAATTTCGAGATCAATTCAGTTTTACCCAGTTTGCTTCTAGTTTTTGTTGAAAAAGTTTTAACTTGCCTATTCACCCCCCTCTAGGCAACTTTCAATTGGTATCAGAGCCTAATCCTCGTTCTAACGCTTAACCGCGTGAGGAAAGATCATGTCGAGGGGACTAAGAAACAAAAGTGCTTCTAAGCTTGAAAAAGTTGAGGTTGCCTCGACTTCATCTTTTGGTGCAGATGTTGATCCTAGGGCAATAGACCTTGCCATGAGAATCGCCGAAAGGATGTTCCTCAAAATGAAGGAAGATGAGGCGAAGAACAAAATTGAAGAAGAAAATGATCGATGGAGACCAAACGACGAATCCACCTCTTCACAAGGTTCGTCTTTCAAATCCACTTCTCATATGTGCTTTATTGCTAATGAGAGTGACAGTGAAAGCGAAAGTGAGGATGAGGAGGAGCAAGAAAGTGATAGTGAAGATGAGGATGATCTTCAACAATTCTTCGCTCAGCTAAGCAAGAAACATCGGATGAGCTTGCTCAAACTCATGAAAAGAGTGGAAGAACAAAAAGAAATGCTTCATAAGCAAGAAGACTTCCTCATCAGAAAAATCGAAGACTTAGAGAAGTTGACCAAAGAGCATGAGAAGCTAAAGTGCTCTCATGATGATTTGGTCCAAAGGTATGAAGACATTTCAATTGAGCAAATTAAAGTTGTTAATCATTCATCATATATTGCTCAATTAGAAAATAAAAATGCTATGTTCAAGAACACGATAGAAAGGCTAAATATTGAAAATCTAGCTTTGCAAGAAAAACATGATATGCTTGTGTGCTCTCATAATAAATTTATGAATTCACATATCATGTTAGAAATGGCTCATGAGGTTGTGTTACCTAATTTGAAATCATACCAACCTCACATATGCACATGTACTCAAGTAGAAACTATATTATCATGTGCTAACAAATGTTGCTCTCAAGAAAGCCAATCTTCCATTGAGCTAGAAATTTCAGGAACTAGTGATATTTCTATCACACAAGAAAATAAAGAGCTCAAGGAAGAAGTTGGAAGGCAAAGAAGGAGCTTAACTCTTTTGAAGGGAAAGTGTCATGCTCAACCTTCTCAAGATAACCGTGATAATATGGTGAAAAAGCTTGAGAAGGGGACAACCGTAGCATGCACAAAACCCCTTCAAAAGAATACCAAGCTTTCCAAGAAAGTCATGAGCAAACATCAAGATAAGAAATCCAAAGCTCATGACAAGTGCCTCAACCACGTCTCCACATGCTCCACACAAGGTAACAAACAAGCCACTCTTCCAAATAAGAGAAGATGCACTAGAAAGTGTTATCAATGTCATGAGAATGGACATGAGATTAAGTCATGTCCCTACATAAAAGATAGTGGCTTAACTTTAGAAAGAAAGAGGCTCACTAACCATGTAGCAAACAAGAAGCAAGGCAAGAAGGAGTCTTGCAAAATTAAAAATCAGATTTGCTACACTTACCGAAGAAAGGGACACCTATGCAAGGATTGTCCCATGAGTAAGTATCCTAAGCCTACCATGTCAATTCATTCATATTCGCTTAGGAGACCCAAAAATGACATTTGTGCTAGAAAGGTAATTAGTTCACCTAAAACTAGCACAAAGGCCATTTGGGTGCCTAAGTACTTGCTAGCTAACCTTGGTGGACCCATCCAAAAATGGGTACCAAAATGTACTTAAAAAGTTTTGCAGGTACCCACAGATGATATGAAGCTTTGGGGTGCTTGAGCGGTTTAACTCAATTCTTATCTCAAGCTATCAATCTTACATTGTATATCCTTTAAGATTGACCCAAAGATGAATTGAGTTGTTATATCACTAACTTCATATTCATCTCTAGCAAGAACTTGTGTTGTAGGGAATAAGGATTAACCTTTGTGGGAATCAAGCAAAAGGCCTACAACCAAGTGATATCCAAAGGATGGTAACAATTAATTCTTAAGTGCACATTGCTTTTAATTGGTATATTCCTTTGTGTCTTTTGTAGCCACATAGGAAAAATGAAGCACTTGAGAATGAACTTAAAAGATTTTACCTTGCTTTGGAAAGGATCTAATTATATGGTAGATTGCAAGTTCATATTTTTATATTGTGACAATCTACATGCTTTAAATTGATTGTATGTATCTTGTGGCATATTTCAAATTAATTATCGTATTATTTCCATGACCTAGACATAAAGAGTATTATCTCATGTTCTTAAATGAATAGAGTGCTAAGTAAGAAATTCAAATTCTTAAAGCACTTACCAAAAGGGGAATTCTCTATATGACTAGAGTTGTGAGACTAATGTTTTTATCTAAGTGAATTATGTAGTTTCACAACATGAGAATGTGTTTCTAAAATAGAGTGTGTCATTCAATCTATGTGTACATTTTAAAATTTGAAATGAGGTTTATTGTGGAAAATTATTTTAAAATTTTCATTCCAAGCTCAACTGGTCTAACCAGCTGAACTTTCTAGCTCAGCTGGGGAGACCAGCTGAACTTCTAAGTTGAACTTCAGATTCGGCTGGTATTCACCAGGAAACCCCCTGGCTGAAACCGGTTGAACCGGTGTCCAGGACCGGTTGAACCGGTCTAGCACAGTTTGACCGGCCAGTCTGACCATTTTTTCAGACTGCGTCAGCCCTTTTTCAGACGCTTTTTCAGTCTGCAACAACACCTTTTTCAGGCGTCAGATCAACTTTTGCAGCACCTTTTCAGCAACTTTTGCAGCACCTTTTCAGTAACTTTTGCAGCACTTTTTCATTCAACTTTTGCAGCACTTTTTCAGTCATTTTTTTGTCGCGTCAGGTCACCTTTTCAGAACGCGTCAATTGCGTTTTCACTTTTTCTGCAGTACCTTTTCAGCTTTATTTTTGCAGACTTTTACTGTTTCATTTGGTATGTGACCAATAATAGTTCCTTTCAAGTGGCATTCTTTCAATTCGTAATAATCTATTTTATGAAGAAAAAAATGTCAATATGAAAGTTAAATTCTTTTTGGCTTAAATTTGTAAATTGGTGCATATTATTAATTCACTCATCCATGTGCATTAATTTAAAAGGAATTTAATTTATGCCTTTATGCCTCATAAATGATGATTTGTTTGCCATTCATATATAAATATCATCATTCATTAAATATTTCCTTGTACTACTAATACCTCTTTTCAAAGTGCTTTTCGACTAGTTTTAAAAGGAAAAGAGATAACAAGCTAAAGAAGGAAGTCTCCATGAATGAAGACAAGAAGAATACTTAGATCACACCATCTCATATAGCAAGACCTTTCAATTGGTATAACAAATGGTACATTCTATATGGTGGTAAGTATTCTTAGGCATAAGTTAATTCATTGCAAATTTGTCATGCCTTGACCATGATATGTAATATACTCCTCATGAGATTCTTAACTGAATTGAAAGTGCATGTGGTAAGTCATTCAAATACTTGATGCACATATCTAGTGGGAGAACATTATATATCGTGTGTCATAGAGAATAAGTTTCACTTGAGTAAGCTATAATAAGACAATCCAAAATGGTAAATTTGTATCTCATTCATATGGATTGTAATCTTTGTTTTCTAAATAGCTACTCTTGATGCAGTTTAAAATTCCCTTATCGTTAATTCTAAAAGTGCATAAGAATCTTTTTGTTGATATTCATCACATACATATGCACTAACATGGATATAATTTTTAAACTGTAAAAGGTACAATTAGTGATCCATACTCTCTAAATTTTGGAAACCCATATTTTGATATCTTAGAAATCTACTTCAATCGATATCCATATGCTTCACATTGAATTGGATCACTAAGTTGTAAATTCCATGCATAACTTGTCTTTATGATATGAATGCTTGTGCGACTAACCTTGATAAGCTAGGTGCACCCAAAGTCAAGGTAGGTTCATCATCAAGAAGGCAACACAATGATGTATTAATAAAAGGAGAAAAGGCTCATATTCTTAACTCTAGTTTTATCTATGTGATTAAATATTGACTTGAAACCATGTAAGATGGTTGTCAAGTATATGTTGGTGCCTACACAAAGAGAAAGGCCACAATAAGAAATGTGTGGGTACCCAAGGCTCTTACTACTAATCTCAAAGGACCCAATTCAAATTGGGTACCAAGATACGAAGCTTAAACTTGTTTTGCAGGATCACTCCTTCAATGGATCAAGTTGGGTGCTCGATAATGAATGTATAAATCATATTTAGAGATAGTAGCAAGGGTGGTAACAACTGAATCTCAAGTGCATATTATTTTTAAATCTTATCTCTTTTGTGACTTGTGTAGCCACTAAGGAAAAAGAAGCACTTGAGGATATACATCAATTGTTGATTATGAAATAAAGGTCTAATTGGAAGATGAATGAATATTATCATATGGTGCACAATCCAAAATTATGTGACGTATTCTCTATCTAGTTAATTTGGATTTGATTCTTATTTATTAGACACTCACCATAATATGGATTAAGTCAGCCCTTTAGACTTCATTGAACAACCATGCATATTATTCATGTCATTTAAAATATATTGTGCATGAGGGCTCAAGGGAAATTTAGTCCATATTATGAGGTTTCTCTATTTTAGCAACATGCTTGTCTTCCACATATAAAAGGGTTGCTAAATAAGAAACTAGTGCTTGTGCTACTAATTCCATCTCTTGTGTTGAGTTTATCCATAGAAAATCTATGTTAAGAGATGGTGCTTGTTTTAAATTGGATAAATCACAAGCTTAAAGGATATTATTCAACTAAAGTAAGAAGAAGTTGATCAGAGGCCAAGGCATGAAAACTTCTTCTCCTTCGGTTGTTTTAGTATTCTATCCTTAGTGGGATGTACCATAGTATAGGTTAAATTCCTTGCAATATAAAATGTTCAATAGTGCATATAACTTTGACATCAACTATATGTGTGCACTAATTTTAAAGGAATTTAGTCTATCCTTTTGGGTTTCAAGAATGATGGTTCATTTTCATCCACATATAAGGATCATCATTTGTAAAATCTTCCCATGTGTTTTTAATGCTCTCTTTTCTAAGTGTTTGAACAAGGTCCTTCCAAGTGCCTTCAAGATGGATTCAAAATCTACGGATATAAGAGTCTTGGTTATTTCAATCATTGAGTTTCAATGGGTCTCATATCATGTATGATTGAACCATGCCAAGATGAATGAAGTTCAAGATTGCCTTGGATGAAATCATAAAGAGAAAAGAAATCACAGTGATTCAAAAAGGGAGTTACATTTTTGTCAACCAAATAATGAAGATGTAGTGACATATTTATATGATATCCTTCATTATGAGGTTTGAGGTTCATATTAGCATGCTTTACCCTTCAGAATTTCAATTGATATACTTTCAGTTCTTAAACTTTCAATTGGTTTAATTTTCATCATCTATGTAAAGCATGTTATGTTAAACCAAGATATAGTGCAAACATCTCCTTTAACCTCGTATTGTTGATGTGCATAAGTGTACTTTGTGTACTCTTGCATGCACAAATTGAGGGAGAGTTTAGCCTATATCTTGTGAGACTAATGAATTCTTTCAAGTTCATGTTGTGTAGTCTCACACCTTGGAGAACATCAAATGAGGATGAATGGTTCCATAGAAATGAAGAATTTCTCTTAATTGTTTGAAGAGGATAAGTTTCTCTTTGAAATGTCAAGCCCATCAAAAGCTAAGATGGAAATTCATGATTATAATGGAGACCATGTGGCGTAGAACAAAGGTGTGTCACTCCATGAACTATTGTATTACAATTGTGTATCTAGGCTCTTACATGCTAGTGTGTGCATGTATATGCAATATCTTAAGTCACGCCATAAGGTTGCACTTGTGGTGATGATTAAAGAATCTCTAGATATTTGATTAATACCTCTTGTGGTGATGTCATAAGTTTGTCTTAAGTCATCTTAGTGAGGTATGAGTCAAACATGCTAACTTCTTAAGAATCTTGGCTTAAAATATTGCATATCATGTCTATTAGTATACCTTTTGATTATGAGTAATTCCTTAAATTGGTGCAATTTCATATTTTCATACTTTATTTGTACCAAGGTTCAAATTGTAGAACTTAATCCCCTGGCCTCACAAGTCCAAGTGCATAAGCTAAACAGGTATTCATCACTTGTATGCACACATTTAGGGGGAGAATAGTCTATAATTTGAATCTTTGAGACTAACTTCATTTCCAAGTCTATTATGTGTGTAGTCTCGAATTAGAAAGGAATCTTCGGGCAAAGACAATCGCTTCCACTGCAAATTTTGATGGGTATCAAAGATTCTTTGCTCCAATAAATGTATCTTCTATACATTTCATAAGAGAATGAGTTTCTCCTGTATATGCTACTCCAACGTCATCTAAAATTGGTAAATATGTATCACATCTTTTTTGATTACAAATATCTGAAGTAGCATAGCTTATAGATTCTCCTGTCTAGAACTTAATTGATTAAATAGTGCACATGTTTCTTATGTTGTATGATTATGTTCAATTGATACTCCTTTTATGCTAATGGTACTTTAAGTTGCAAATAAGTACTCTCAACAGATATCAATTGAATTCATATACATATGTGTGCACTAAAACTTGAGGATAACTTAGTGTAATATGCTATTAGTGATCTATTTATCTATCAAATTGTATCAATTGGTGTTTTTCAATTGATATTTTTCATACATGATCACTAGTTGCATAATCCATACTTGTGCAATTATCATGTTGCCTCTTGTTGTGATAAGAAAATGCTAGGTGACATTTAGACTCCAGGTATCAAGATTTATCTTTCAGTTAGTATGACATTCTTCATTTGATATCTTGGACCTATGTCACAATTATGCCAACAAGAGCTTGCAAATGAATTCTAAATCCAACACAAGTCTGGAAACCCCTTGAAAAGGTAAAACACAAAGTGAAAGGGAATTAGGCTTACACCTAGTTCCTAAATAATTTTGGTGGTTGAATTGCCCAACACAAATCTTTGGACTAACTAGTTTGCTCTAGTGTATAAGTTATACAGGTGTCAAAGGTTCACACTTAGCCAATAAAAAGACCAAGTGTTGGGTTCAACAAAAATGCAAAGGAGCATCCGAAGGCTCCTCTGGTCTGGCGCACCAGACTGTCCGGTGTGCCACCGGACAGTGTCCGGTGCACCACCGGACATGTCCGGTGCACCAGAGGACTCCGACTCGAACTCGCCACCTTCGGGAATTTCCAGAGGCACTCGCGCTATAATTCACCGGACTGTCCGGTGTGCACCGGACATGTCCGGTGCTCCATGGAAGGACGGCCTCAGGAACTCGCCAGCCTCGGGTTTTCACTCCAGCCGCTCCGCTATAATTCACCGGACTGTCCGGTGTACACCGGACTGTCCGGTGCATCTGCGGAGCAACGGCTACTTCAGGCGCCAACGACTACCTGCAGCGCATTTATTGCGCGCCAGCGCGCGCAGAGGTCAGGCACGCCCATGCTGGCGCACCGGACATCCTACAGTACATGTCCGGTGCGCCACCGGACATCAAGGCAGGCCCAGAAGACAGAACTCCAACGGTCAATTTCCAACGGCACTGGTGACGTGGCGGGGGCACCGGACTGTCCGGTGTGCACCGGACTGTCCGGTGCGCCATCAAACAGACGGCCTCCACCAACGGTCAAGTTGGTGGTTGGGGCTATAAATACCCCAACCACCCCAACATTCATTGTATCCAAGTTCTCCACTTCCCAACTACTACAAGAGCTCTAGCATTCAATTCTAGACACACCAAAGAGATCAAATCCTCTCCATATTCCACACAACGCTCTAGTGACTAGAGAGAGATTTGCTTGTGTTCTTTCGAGCTCTTGCGCTTGGATTGCTTTCTTCTTTCTTGATTCTTTCTTGTGATCAAACACTCACTTGTAATTGAGGCAAGAGGCACCAATTGTGTGGTGGCCCTTGCGGGAAGTTTGATTCCCAAGTGATTTGAGAAGAGAAGCTCATTCGGTCCGAGGGATCGTTTGAGAGAGGGAAGGGTTGAAAGAGACCCGGCCTTTGTGGCCTCCTCAACGGGGAGTAGGTTTGCAAGAACCGAACCTCGGTAAAACAAATCCGCGTGTCACACTCTTCATTTGCTTGCGATTTGTTTTGCTCCCTCTCTTGCAGACTCGTTTATATTTCTAACACTAACCCGGCTTGTAGCTGTGATTATTTTTGAGAATTTCAGTTTCGCCCTATTCACCCCCCTCTAGGCGACTTTCAATTGGTATCAGAGCCCGGTGCTTCATTAGAGCCTAATCGCTCGAAGTGATGTCGGGAGATCACGCCAAGAAGGAGATGGAGACCGGCGAAAAGCCCACTACAAGCCACGGGAGCACTTCATCGGAAGAGTCCCGCACCAAGAGGAAGGAGAAGAAGAAGGACTCCTCCAAACGGAAGGAGAAAAGATCTTCCTCTTCTCACCACAAAGAGAAGAAGGAAAAATCTTCTTCTCACAAGTCGCATCGGAAAGGCGACAAGCACAAGAGGATGAGGAAAGTGGTCTACTACGAGACCGACACTTCATCAACATCGACCTCCAACTCCGATGCGCTGTCCGTAACTTCTAAGCGCCAAGAGCGCAAGAAGTTTAGTAAGATTCCCTTACACTATCCCCGTACATCTAGACATACTCCATTGCTTTCCGTTCCATTAGGCAAACCGCCAACTTTTGATGGCGAAGATTATGCTAGGTGGAGTGATTTAATGAAATTTCATCTAACCTCACTCCACAAAAGTATATGGAATGTTGTTGAGTTTGGAGCACAGGTACCTTCTGTAGGGGATGAGGATTATGATACGGACGAAGTGGCCCAAATCGAGCACTTCAACTCTCAAGCCACAACCATACTCCTCGCCTCTTTAAGCAAGGAGGAATACAACAAAGTGCAAGGGTTGAAGAATGCAAAGGAAATTTGGGACCTACTCAAGACCGCGCACGAGGGTCATGAACTCACCAAAATCACCAAGCGGGAAACGATCGAGGGGGAGCTCGGTCGCTTCCGTCTTCGCCAAGGGGAGGAGCCACAAGATATGTACAACCGGCTCAAAACCTTGGTGAACCAAGTGCGCAACCTCGGGAGCAAAAAGTGGGACGACCATGAGGTGGTTAAGGTTATTCTAAGAGCTCTCATTTTTCTTAACCCCACTCAAGTTCAATTGATTCGTGGTAATCCTAGATACCCACTAATGACCCCCGAGGAAGTTATCGGGAATTTTGTGAGCTTTGAATGTATGATTAAAGGATCGAAGAAGATCAACGAGCTTGACGAACCCTCCACGTCCGAGGCACAGCCGGTGGCCTTCAAGGCAACGGAGGAGAAGAAGGAGGAGTCTACACCGAGTAGACAACCAATTGACGCCTCCAAGCTCGACAATGAGGAAATGGCTTTAATTATCAAAAGCTTTCGCCAAATCCTCAAGCATCGGAGGGGGAAGGACTACAAACCCCGCTCCAAGAAAGTGTGCTACAAGTGTGGTAAGCCCGGTCACTTTATTGCTAAATGTCCATTATCAAGTGATAGTGACAGGGGTGACGACAAGAAGGGGAGAAGAAAGGAAAAGAAGAGGTACTACAAGAAGAAGGGCGGCGATGCCCATGTTTGTCGGGAATGGGACTCCGACGAAAGCTCAAGCGACTCCTCCGACGACGAGGACGCCGCCAACATCGCCGTCACCAAGGGACTTCTCTTCCCCAACGTCGGCCACAAGTGCCTCATGGCAAAGGACGGCAAAAGGAAGAAGGTTAAATCTAACTCCTCCACTAAATATGAATCTTCTAGTGATGATAATGCTAGTGGTGAGGAAGATAATTTGCGTATCCTTTTTGCCAACCTTAACATGGAACAAAAAGAAAAACTGAATGAGCTAATTAGTGCCATCCATGAAAAGGATGACCTCTTGGACTCCCAAGAGGACTTCCTAATCAAGGAAAATAAAAAGCATGTTAAGGTTAAAAATGCTTATGCTCTAGAAGTAGAAAAATGTCAAAATCTATCTAGTAAGCTAAGCACTTGCCGTGAGATGATTGACAACCTTAAGAATGAAAATGCTAGTTTAAATGCTAAGGTTGATTCACATGTTTGTAATGTTTCAATTCCCAATCCTAGAGATAATAATGATGATTTGCTTGCTAGGATTAAAGAATTGAACATTTCTCTTGCTAGCCTTAGAGTAGAAAATGAAAATTTAATTGCTAAGGCTAAGGATTTTGATATTTGCAATGTTACTATCTCAAACCTTAGAAGTGAGAATGATATATTACATGCTAAGGTTGTTGAATTAAAATCATGCAAATCCTCTACATCTAATGTTGAGCATGTTTCTATTTGTACTAGATGTAGAGATGTTGATATCAATGCTATTCATGATCACATGTCTTTAATTAAACAACAAAATGATCATATAGCATTATTAGATGCTAAAATTGCCGAGCATAACTTGGAAAATGAAAAGTTTAAATTTGCTAGAAGTATGCTCTATAATGGGAGACGCCCGGGCATCAAGGATGGCATTGGCTTCCAAAGGGGAGACAATGTCAAACTTAATGCCCCTCCTAAAAATTTGTCTAACTTTGTTAAGGGCAAAGCTCCCATGCCTCAGGATAACGAGGGTTACATTTTGTACCCTGCCGGTTATCCCGAGAGCAAAATTAGGAGAATTCACTCTAGGAAGTCTCACTCTGGCCCTAATCATGCTTTTATGTATAAGGGTGAGACATCTAGCTCTAGGCAACCAACCCGTGCTAAGTTGCCTAAGAAGAAAACTCCTAATGCATCAAATGATCATGCTATTTCATTTAGAACTTTTGATGCTTCATATGTGCTTACTAACAAATCCGGCAAGGTAGTTGCCAAGTTTGTTGGGGGCAAACACAAGGGCTCTAAGACTTGTGTTTGGGTACCCAAAGTTCTTGTTTCTAATGCCAAAGGACCCAAAACCGTTTGGGTACCTAAAGTCAAGAACTAAAATTGTTTTGTAGGTTTATGCATCCGGGGGCTCAAGTTGGATACTCGACAGCGGGTGCACAAACCACATGACAGGGGAGAAAAAGATGTTCTCCTCTTATGAGGAAAACCAAGATTCCCAACGAGCTATCACATTCGGGGACGGAAATCAAGGTTTGGTCAAAGGACTGGGTAAAATTGCTATATCACCTGACCATTCCATTTCCAATGTTTTTCTTGTTGATTCATTAGATTACAATTTGCTTTCCGTATCCCAATTATGTCAAATGGGCTACAACTGTCTATTCACTGATGTAGGTGTCACTGTCTTTAGAAGAAGTGATGATTCAATAGCATTTAAGGGAGTGTTAGAGGGTCAGCTATACTTGGTAGATTTTGATAGAGCTGAACTCGACACTTGCTTAATTGCTAAGACTAACATGGGTTGGCTCTGGCACCGCCGACTAGCCCATGTTGGGATGAAGAATCTTCATAAGCTTCTAAAGGGAGAACACATTTTAGGATTAACAAATGTTCATTTTGAGAAAGACAGGATTTGTAGCGCATGTCAAGCCGGGAAGCAAGTTGGAACCCAACATCCACACAAGAACATCATGACGACCGACAGGCCGCTTGAGCTACTCCACATGGATCTATTCGGCCCGATTGCTTACATAAGCATCGGCGGGAGTAAGTATTGTCTTGTAATAGTGGATGATTATTCTCGCTTCACTTGGGTGTTCTTTTTGCAGGAAAAATCTCAAACCCAAGAGACCTTAAAGGGATTCTTGAGACGGGCTCAAAATGAGTTCGGCTTAAGGATCAAGAAAATTAGAAGCGACAACGGGACGGAGTTCAAGAACTCTCAAATTGAAGGCTTCCTTGAGGAGGAGGGCATCAAGCATGAGTTCTCTTCTCCCTACACTCCACAACAAAATGGAGTAGTGGAGAGGAAGAATCGAACTCTATTGGACATGGCAAGAACCATGCTTGATGAGTATAAGACTTCGGATCGGTTTTGGGCCGAGGCGGTCAACACCGCTTGCTACGCTATCAACCGGTTGTATCTACACCGAATCCTCAAGAAGACATCCTATGAACTCCTAACCGGTAAAAAGCCAAATATTTCATATTTTAGAGTTTTTGGTAGCAAATGCTTTATTCTTGTTAAGAGAGGTCGAAAATCTAAATTTGCTCCTAAAACTGTAGAAGGCTTTTTACTAGGATATGACTCAAACACAAGGGCATATAGAGTCTTTAACAAGTCCTCAGGACTTGTTGAAGTTTCTTGTGACGTTGTGTTTGACGAAACTAACGGCTCTCAAGTAGAGCAAGTTGATCTTGATGAGATAGGTGAAGAACAGGCTCCATGCATAGCGCTAAGGAACATGTCCATTGGGGATGTGTGTCCTAAGGAATCCGAAGAGCCTCCACATGCACAAGATCAACCATCCTCCTCCACGCTAGCATCTCCACCGACTCAAAATGAGGATGAAGCTCAAGTTGATGAAGTAAAAGATCAAGCAAATGAGCCACCTCAAGATGACGGCAATGATCAAGGGGGAGATGCAAATGATCAAGACAAGGAGGATGAAGAGCAAAGGCCGCCACACCCAAGAGTCCACCAAGCAATCCAACGAGATCACCCCGTCGACACCATCCTTGGCGACATTCATAAGGGGGTAACCACTCGATCTCGAGTTGCACATTTTTGTGAACATTACTCTTTTGTTTCCTCTATTGAGCCACACAGGGTAGAGGAAGCACTCCAAGATGCGGATTGGGTGATGGCAATGCAAGAGGAGCTCAACAACTTCACTAGAAACGAGGTATGGCATTTAGTTCCACGTCCTAATCAAAATGTTGTAGGAACCAAGTGGGTCTTCCGCAACAAGCAAGACGAGCATGGTGTGGTGACGAGGAACAAAGCACGACTTGTGGCCAAGGGATACTCCCAAGTCGAAGGTTTGGATTTCGGTGAAACCTATGCACCCGTAGCTAGGCTTGAGTCAATTCGCATATTATTAGCCTATGCTACTTACCATGGCTTCAAGCTTTATCAAATGGACGTGAAAAGTGCCTTCCTCAACGGACCAATCAAGGAAGAAGTCTATGTTGAGCAACCTCCCGGCTTTGAAGACAGTGAGTATCCTAACCATGTCTATAAGCTCTCTAAGGCGCTTTATGGGCTCAAGCAAGCCCCAAGAGCATGGTATAAATGCCTTAGAGATTTTCTTATTGCTAATGGCTTCAAAGTCGGAAAAGCCGATCCTACACTCTTTACTAAAACTCTTGAAAATGACTTGTTTGTATGCCAAATTTATGTTGATGATATTGTATTTGGGTCTACTAACGAGTCTACATGTGAAGAGTTTAGTAGGATTATGACACAGAAATTCGAGATGTCTATGATGGGGGAGTTAAAGTATTTCTTAGGATTCCAAGTAAAGCAACTCCAAGAGGGCACCTTCATTAGCCAAACGAAGTATACTCAAGACATTCTAAGCAAGTTTGGAATGAAGGATGCCAAGCCCATCAAGACTCCCATGGGAACAAATGGGCATCTCGACCTCGACACGGGAGGTAAGTCCGTGGATCAAAAGGTATACCGGTCGATGATTGGTTCATTGCTTTACTTATGTGCATCTCGACCGGACATTATGCTTTCCGTTTGCATGTGTGCAAGATTCCAAGCCGACCCTAAGGAATCACACCTTACGGCCGTAAAACGAATCTTGAGATATTTGGCTTATACACCTAAGTTTGGGCTTTGGTACCCTCGGGGATCCACATTTGATTTGATTGGTTATTCGGATGCCGATTGGGCAGGGTGTAAGATTAATAGAAAGAGCACATCGGGGACTTGCCAGTTCTTGGGAAGATCCTTGGTGTCTTGGGCTTCAAAGAAGCAAAATTCGGTCGCTCTTTCTACCGCCGAAGCCGAATATATTGCCGCAGGCCATTGTTGCGCGTAATTGCTTTGGATGAGGCAAACCTTGCGGGACTACGGTTACAAATTAACCAAAGTCCCTTTGCTATGTGATAATGAGAGTGCAATTAAAATGGCCGACAATCCCGTCGAGCATAGTCGCACTAAACACATAGCCATTCGGTACCATTTTCTTAGGGATCACCAACAAAAGGGGGATATCGAGATTTCATACATTAACACTAAAGATCAATTAGCCGATATCTTTACCAAGCCACTTGATGAACAAACTTTTACCAAACTTAGGCATGAGCTCAATATTCTTGATTCCCGCAACTTCTTTTGTTAGATTGCACACATAGCTCATTTATATACTTTTGATCATGTCTCTTTTATATGCTATGACTAATGTGTTTCCAAGTCTATTTCAAATCAAGTCATAGGTATATTGAAAGGGAATTGGAGCTTTCGGCAAAGACAAAGGCTTCCACTCCGCAACTCACCCTTCGCCGTCGCTCCAAGCCACTCTCCATCTTTGGGGGAGAGAACAAAAGGACTTCATCTTTGGTATAATCTTAACTCATTTGTTTATGACCAAAGAGGAAGACATTACTTCGAGGGCTCTAATAATTCCGTTTTTGGCGATTCATGCCAAAGGGGGAGAGAGTATGAGCCCAAAGCAAAAGGACCGCACCACCACCAATTTTAAAAACTTAGTGTTTCCAAGAGTATTTATCAATTGGTATCCTATTGTGTTCAAAAGGGGGAGAAAGTAGTATTTAAAAATTGATATATCAAAACCCTCTTGAACACTAAGAGGAGGATCTCCTTTAGGGGGAGTTTTGTTTAGTCAAAGGAAAAGCATTTGAAACAGGGGGAGAAAATTTCAAATCTTGAAAATGCTTTGCAAAATCCTATTCATTTACCTTTGACCATTTGCAAAAGAACTTTGAAAAGGATTTACAAAAGAGTTTGCAAAAACAAAACATGTGGTGCAAGCGTGGTCCAAAATGTTAAATAAGAAAGAAACAATCCATGCATATCTTGTAAGTAGTTACATTTGCTCAATTCCAAGCAACCTTTACACTTACATTATGCAAACTAGTTCAATTATGCACTTCTATATTTGCTTTGGTTTGTGTTGGCATCAATCACCAAAAAGGGGGAGATTGAAAGGGAATTAGGCTTACACCTAGTTCCTAAATAATTTTGGTGGTTGAATTGCCCAACACAAATCTTTGGACTAACTAGTTTGCTCTAGTGTATAAGTTATACAGGTGTCAAAGGTTCACACTTAGCCAATAAAAAGACCAAGTGTTGGGTTCAACAAAAATGCAAAGGAGCATCCGAAGACTCCTCTGGTCTGGCGCACCGGACTGTCCGGTGTGCCACCGGACAGTGTCCGGTGCACCAGAGGACTCCGACTCAAACTCGCCACCTTCGGGAATTTCCAGAGGCACTCGCGCTATAATTCACCGGACTGTCCGGTGTGCACCGGACATGTCCGGTGCTCCATGGAAGGACGGCCTCAGGAACTCGCCAGCCTCGGGTTTTCACTCCAGCCGCTCCGCTATAATTCACCGGACTGTCCGGTGTACACCGGACTGTCCGGTGCATCTGCGGAGCAACGGCTACTTCAGGCGCCAACGGCTACCTGCAGCGCATTTATTGCGCGCCAGCGCGCGCAGAGGTCAGGCACGCCCATGCTGGCGCACCGGACATCCTACAGTACATGTCCGGTGCGCCACCGGACATCAAGGCGGGCCCAGAAGACAGAACTCCAACGGTCAATTTCCAACGGCACTGGTGACGTGGCGGGGGCACCGGACTGTCCGGTGTGCACCGGACTGTCCGGTGCGCCATCAAACAGACGGCCTCCACCAACGGTCAAGTTGGTGGTTGGGGCTATAAATACCCCAACCACCCCACCATTCATTGTATCCAAGTTCTCCACTTCCCAACTACTACAAGAGCTCTAGCATTCAATTCTAGACACACCAAAGAGATCAAATCCTCTCCATATTCCACACAACGCTCTAGTGACTAGAGAGAGAGATTTGCTTGTGTTCTTTCGAGCTCTTGCGCTTGGATTGCTTTCTTCTTTCTTGATTCTTTCTTGTGATCAAACACTCACTTGTAATTGAGGCAAGAGGCACCAATTGTGTGGTGGCCCTTGCGGGAAGTTTGATTCCCAAGTGATTTGAGAAGAGAAGCTCATTCGGTCCGAGGGACCGTTTGAGAGAGGGAAGGGTTGAAAGAGACCCGGCCTTTGTGGCCTCCTCAACGGGGAGTAGGTTTGCAAGAACCGAACCTCGGTAAAACAAATCCGCGTGTCACACTCTTCATTTGCTTGCGATTTGTTTTGCTCCCTCTCTTGCGGACTCGTTTATATTTCTAACACTAACCCGGCTTGTAGCTGTGATTATTTTTGAGAATTTCAGTTTCGCCCTATTCACCCCCCCTCTAGGCGACTTTCACAAAGGTACATCACTTATGACACTTCTCCATTACCTTTGTGCCATCTAAGGACCCTTTTCATAATAGTGTGTTCTCATCTTGCTTAATCATAATTTCTATCCTTTATATTCTTTGTATCCTTTTTGGAGATTTATGACAAAGGGGGAGAAATTGTGCATTAAAGCTTACCTTTAGTCTTATGTAACTAAGTGTTAGAAGACTTTTAAAAAGGGGAGAAATAATTAACAAAAAGGGGAAGTCATAAGAAAAACATAAGATGAAGAAAGTTGATAAGTGCATTCCATGTCATGAGCATCACGTTTATTTTATGACACACTGCACCCTATGAATAGTATGATATAAGTTGTCTATACTTTGACCTAAATATGTGCTTTTGGCATTTGAGTACAAAAGTGTTATTTTCTGAAATGCACATATTTAGGGGGAGGAAACTATATCATAGGATTTAAAATCTTATTTATCAAATCTTATGTAAGCTTTAAATGTGTTGTCATCAATCACCAAAAAGGGGGAGATTGAAAGTGCATTCATCCCTTTTGTGAGTTTTGGTGATTTGGATAACAACACATTTAAAGGTCTAACAAGTTTGCTAAGTGTTGAACAGGAAATTCAGTATGATGAACATACTTGAATAGTGTATAATGATCAGTGAACAAGGTTCAACACAAGGTCAAATAACCAGTGAGACAATGTGAATGGATATAATATGGTCTCTATATTGGTTTGAATATATGGACAAGTCCTGAGAAATCACTACATACATATGATCAGAATAGAGGATGAAGTGATTAAGAGGTTTGGTCAAACCAAAGTGAATAAGATATGAGGAATCATGAATTGGCTTGACCATATTACTATCAGTCCATATATGCTTCTATGAGAATCAAACTAGAGCTTGATTGATCTTAACGGTTATATCTAGAAGACATTCAAGCAAGGTTCACAATATTAAAGAAATGATTCTCTCAATGGATGGTCAATATGATGTGACTCAAGAATGGCTTGATAGGGTGAAGATAGCAAGGAAAGGGCTTCGAGGAACTAAGCGAAGGTGAAGGCCAAGCGACGGCTTGTAGACCGAGGTACCATGGCTAAGGTGAAGAAGAGAGTACTTGCACTAAGTCGATGAACTAATCAGCTATGAAGAGTTACAACATGTTGATGCATCAGTATGGTGACTTGAAGCCATGATTTGAACTCACATATGGTGATATGGTACAAGTCACAGGGTTTGATTTGAGTTTGCTTCAAAAGGTGAGACAAAGATGTTTGTGATCCTTATGAAGCAATG
Source organism: Zea mays (assembly GCF_902167145.1). Classification (NCBI taxonomy): domain Eukaryota; kingdom Viridiplantae; phylum Streptophyta; class Magnoliopsida; order Poales; family Poaceae; genus Zea; species Zea mays. The sequence continues at coordinate 271,408,792 of NC_050096.1, read as the reverse complement.
CCATGGAGAAATCACACATGAGACACCAATTTCTCAAGGAGTTTACTTCATTATATTTTATTTAACTTGAGTATAGGAATCGTCGTACTATAAAGGGGGATCCAAAAAGAAGGATGGTGTTTGCCAAAGCTCAAACCTCTCTATTCAAAAGCTATTTTTGAAAAGCAAAAAATCTCTTTAACATTCTTTGGTTGACCATGGTTAGGTTTGAGAAACCTAGAGTGTTCTTGTTGAAAAGCAGCTGAACTTCTTCAACTGCAGCTGAGCTTCTCAGCTGAACTTGACTTCAGCTGAGTTGAGCTTTTTCAGCTGCAGCTGAGCTGAACTTCAGCTGAGTTGAGCTTTTTCAGCTGCAGCTGAGCTTTTCAGTTGAGCTGAACTTCAGCTAAGTTGAGCTTTCTCAACTTCAGCTGAACTCAACTTCAGCTGTGAACCTCTTTGACCATACACCAGCTGAACTTGCCTCCGGGCAGTTGAGCTGGGGTTTTCTCTCCTAAACTCACTGGTCAAGACCGGTTGAACTGGTCTTGAGGGACAGTTCAGCTGGTCTCTGACCCCTCTGACCTCTGACCAACAGTCTGCCAGTCAGACTGGCAAACAGGTCGCCAGAAGTGTCAGGGGCGGTTCAACCGCCCCCCCTGGGCGGTTCAACCGGTGTTGGTCAACTTTGACCAGTCTGCGTTCAGTCTGCGCGTCAGTCTGCCAGTCAGACTGGCAGACAGGCTGCCAGGCCTGCCAGGGGCGGTTCAACCGCCCTAGGGGGCGGTTCAACCGGTCTCAGGCAGAAAAATCTGCCCAAACGGCTAGTTTTGAACTCCACCTATATATACTCCCTCCTACCTCTCACCCCACAGCAGTGAGCACGATTTGAACTCCATTTCTAACCCAAGAAACACCTCCCTCTCTCTCACACATCTCTTGCCTCTCCCATTTCAAATCTTTGGAGAGAAATCTTTGAGTGAGCTTGAGAGTTGCGGTTTTGTGCTTCATCTCTAAATCTCTCTTGCTCTTCTTCTTGATTCGAGCTTTGGTACTACATTGAGTTCTTTGTGGATTCATTACTCTTGGAGCTTCTAGCTCCTAGACGACTAGGTGTCTCTTGTGAGTCTCCAAATCTTGTGGAAGACCACAAGAAAGTTTGTATTACCCGCTCGTTTGAGCAAAGATTAGTGTGTGAGCTTGACCTTTGTGGTCGGCAAAGGGAGGATTAGGGTTGAAAGAGACCCGGCTCTTTGTGGGCGCCTCAACGAGGAAGTAGGGCACCTTGGTGGTGTGACCGAACCTCGGGATAAATCTTGTGTCTCTTGTGTCCTTGTTCATTGTGCTTATTCATGTTCTTCGTTCTCTCACCATCCCGCGAAAAAATTGTTTATATCTTTTTGGTGTGTGAATTTTGAGAAGTGTCCTTCTCAGATCTACTACTTTGAACCCTGTGGATCATTTAGAACATCTCATTTCCAAAGTTAACTGGGTGAATTTCGAGATCAATTCAGTTTTACCCAGTTTGCTTCTAGTTTTTGTTGAAAAAGTTTTAACTTGCCTATTCACCCCCCTCTAGGCAACTTTCATTAAGCATGCATCTAGATCGGCCTCCTCCTTCGAAAAATCAACTAAATAGAGTTTGCCATCTAGTACACCCTTAAAAGCTAATGAACCATCACTTCTTCTAAAGACAGACACATCTACGTTTGTAAATAAGCAGTTGTAACCCATATTACATAATTGACTAACAGACAACAAGTTATAACCGAGCGATTCTACTAAAAACACATTAGAAATGGAATGCTCGGAAGAAATAGCTATTTTTCCTAGTCCTTTAACCTTACCTTGATTCCCGTCACCGAATATGATTGAGTCTTGGGAATCTTTGTTCTTAACGTAGGAGGTGAACATCTTCTTCTCCCCCGTCATGTGGTTTGTGCATCCGCTGTCGATAATCCAGCTTGAGCCCCCGAATGCATAAACCTGCAAGGCAAATTAGGCTTGGGTTTTAGGTACCCAACTCTTGTTGGGTCCTACAAGGTTAGTAACAATAGCCTTAGGGACCCAAATGCAAGTCTTGTCTCCCTTGCATTTGGCCCCCACCTTTTTAGCAATTACTCTCTCATTTTTACATGAAAGAACAAATTTAGCATTTCAAGCATGAAATACAGTGGTAGATCCATTATACACTTTCTTAGGAGCATGAGACACAATATTCTTCCTAGATCTACCATTGAAGTTTGAACTCGAAGCAATCATGGCATGTGAGTCAAAAGCATTATAACTTCTATTATAGTGAATATTTCTAGAAAATCTCCTATCATGATACATGAAAGCATGATTTTTATGAACACTATTAGCCATAGGGGTCTTCCCTTTCTCCTTGGTGGAGATGGGAGCCTTATGACTTGTTAAGTTCTTAGCTTCCCTTCAAAAGCCAAGCCCATCCTTAATAGAGGGGTGTCTACCACTAGTGTAGGCATCCCTTGCAAATTTTAGTTTATCAAAATCATCTTTGCTAGTCTTAAGTTGGGCATTAAGACTAGCTACTTCATCATTTAATTTAGAAATGGAAATTAAATGTTCATTGCAAGCATCAACATTAAAATCCTTACACCTATTGCAAATTACTACATGTTCCACATGAGAACTAGTCTTATTTGCTTCTACTAATTTAGCATTTAAATCATCATTAATGCTCTTTAAACTAGAAATAGTCTCATGACAAGCAAAAATTTCACATGAAAGCATTTCATTTCTTTTAACTTCTAAAGCAAGAGACTTTTGCACACTTACAAATTTATCATGTTCTTCATATAAAGATCCTCTTGCTTTTCTAAAAGTCTATCCTTTTCGTTTATGTTAGAATAGGAACCCATACCCTAATCAGGGGTTGGGAGTGATATTAAATAGAGAGAGTAATTGGGCCAAGGCCCATTACACAGGGGTATAACGGTCATTACATAGGGAATAACACAAACCCTAGACGGGTAGTCTAACACCCCCCCGCAGTCACAACTCTATCCTGTACAGATGTTGAGACTGGATCGGAAGTCTAAAAAGACACTCGACGGTAACCCCTTGGTGAAGATGTCGGCGAACTGAAGCGTGGTGGGGACGCTGAGAACGCGGACGTCACCGGCAGCGACACGCTCGCGGACGAAGTGCAGGTCGATCTCCACATGCTTCGTGCGCTGATGCTGCACGGGGTTGGTGGAGAGGTAGACCGCGCTGACGTTGTCGCAGTAGACGAGGGTGGCGCGCTGGAGGGGACTGTGAAGCTCGTGGAGGAGCTGGCGCAGCCAGGAGGCCTCGGCCACGCCGCTGGCCACGGCACGGTACTCGGCCTCAGCGCTGGAGCGAGAGACGACGGGCTGCCTCTTGGCGGCCCAAGAGACGAGGTTGGCGCCCAGGAAGACGGCGTAGCTGGAGGTGGACCGGCGCGTGTCGGGACAGCCAGCCCAGTCAGCGTCGGTGTAGACCACGAGCTCCGACGTCGGGGATGGGCGGAGTAGGAGGCCGTAGTCGAGGGAGCCGCGGAGGTAGCGTAGAATCCGCTTGAGCGCAGTGAGATGGGGCTCCCGCGGAGTGTGCATGTGCAGGCACACCTGCTGGACGGCGTAAGCGATGTCGGGCCTGGAGAACGTGAGGTACTGGAGCGCGCCGGTGAGGCTCCGGTAGGACGTCGCGTCGGCGACCGGAGGCCCGTCGTCCTCAGAGAGCTTCGCCTGAGTGTCGACAGGCGTGGTGCAGGGCTTGCAGTCAGACATGCCAGCCCGCTCCAGGATGTCGATGGCGTACTGGCGCTGGTGGAGGAAGAGACCCTGAGGCCGACGTTCGGCGGTGACGCCGAGGAAGTGGTGGAGGGGCCCCAGGTCCTTCATCGCGAACTCCCGCTGAAGGGCGACGATCGTGCGGTGAAGGAGGTCGGCGGTGGATGCCGTGAGCACAATGTCGTCGACGTAGAGCAGGAGGTAGACGGTGTCGTCGCCGCGCCGGTAGATGAACAGGGACGTGTCCGACTTGGCCTCGACGAAGCCGACGGAGGCCAGGTAGGAGGCGAAGCGGCTGTACCAAGCCCGTGGCGCCTGCTTGAGGCCGTACAGGGATCGGTTCAGCCGGCAAACCAGGTCCGGACGGTCAGCGTCGACGAAGCCGGTGGGCTGGCTGTAGTAGACAGTCTCCGTCAGAGTGCCATGGAGGAAGGCATTCTTGACATCGAGCTGATGGATCGCCCAGTCGTGGGAGAGGGCGAGGGAGAGGACGGCGCGAACAGTGGCGAACTTGACGACAGGGCTGAAGGTCTCGTCGTAGTCCACTCCGGGGCGCTGGGTGAAGCCCCGAAGGACCCAACGGGCCTTGTAGCGGTCGAGGGAGCCGTCCGAGGTCAGCTTGTGGCGAAATAGCCACTTGCCAGTGACCACGTTGGTGCCTGGTGGACGCGGCACCAGGTCCCAAGTGTGGTTGGCCAAGAGGGCCGCGTACTCCTCCTCCATAGCGCGACGCCAGTGTGGGTCGGCGAGGGCAGTGCGAACGGAGGAGGGTACCGGGGAAGCGTCGGGTGGAGTGCTGGTCGTAGCGGCTGCCAGGATGAGCCGGTCGACGGGGCGGAGAACGCCAGCAGCACGTCGAGTCACCATCGGGTGGACGTGCCCGGGGTCGCGATGGATGGCGACCGGGTGGTATACGGACGACTCGGAGTGAGCCACCGGAACGTCGGGAGCGGCTGGAGGGGCCGGCTCACGGCGGTGATAGACGACGGCGGGGTCGGCGAATCGGGCCGCGCTCGTCGATGGGCACGCGTCGGGGGGCGCCGAGGTAGTGGCGTGGCCGCGGCGATGGTAGACGAGGGCGGGGTTGGCGAATCGAGCCGGAGTCGACGAGGCCGCGCGCGGCGCAGGCGGGGTCGACGGGGCCGCGCGTGGCGCAGGCAGGATCGTCGGGGCCGCGCGTGGCGCAGGGGGGGTCGACGGGGCCGTGCGTGGCGCAGGCGGGGTCGACGGGGCCGCGCGTGGCGCAGGCGGGGTCGACGGGGCCGCGCGTGGCGCGGAAGAGGTCGTGGGGGCCGCACGAGGAGCAGGTAACGGCGCAAGACGGGGAGCCGAAGGTGGGGGAGGAATCGGATCGGACTCGAGGAGGGAGTCAAGATCGGTGGGTGGGGTGGAGCCAGCAAGGGGAAACACATCTTCGTCAAAGACGACATGACGAGAGATGATGATGCGGTGGGAGGTGAGGTCCAGACACCGGTACCCCTTGTGGTCAGGGGAGTAGCCAAGGAATAGACAGCGGGTGGAGCGAGGAGAAAGCTTATGTGGAGCGGTAGCGGAAGTGTTAGGGTAGCAGGCACAGCCGAACACGCGAAGGTGGTCATAGGAAGGGGTTGTGCCGTAAAGGGCGAAGTGGGGGGTAGGGTGGCGTACCGCCTTCGAGGGAAGACGGTTGAGGAGGTGGGTGGCAGTATGCAGGGCCTCTGCCCAGTAGCTGGCAGGGAGAGACGCCTGGAAGAGGAGACAGCGGAGCATATTAGTGGTGGTGCGGATCATGCGTTCGGCTCGGCCGTTCTGGGCAGAAGTGTAGGGGCACGAGAGACGCAAGTGGACGCCATGAGTGAGGAAGAAGGAGCGAGAGGCGTTGTTATTGAACTCGCGGCCATTGTCACACTGCAGAGCACGGACCGGGCGACGAAACTGAGTGGATACCCAGGTGAAGAAGTGTGTGAGGGTGGTGAATGTGTCCGACTTCAACCGAAGCGGGAAGGTCCAGAGAAAATGGGAAAAATCATCCAAAATCACCAGATAATATTTATAACCAGAAAGACTGAGTACAGGGGAGGTCCAAAGGTCACAATGAACCAGATCAAAAGCCTGCTCAGCCCGAGAAGAAGAAGTAGTAAATGGGAGACGAGTATGTCGGCCTAACTGACAAGCATGATAAAGACCCTCAAAATGTCCCCTACTACATGAAGGATCGAGACTACTGGTAATCTTGGTCATGACGTCGGGTCCAGGATGGCCGAGACGTCGATGCCATGTGGTGGAGGAGGTGGTGGAGACCAAGGCAGGAGGTGGAGACACGCCGGCGGTGGAGGGCTGGAGCGTGTAGAGAGGCCCCGAGCTGTCACAGCGGGCGAGAAGGGTCCTGGTGGCCAGATCCTTCACAGAAAAACCAGAGGGGTCAAACTCAATGGAACAGGAGTTGTCAGTAGTGAATCGACGAACAGAGAGAAGATTGTGGGTGATGTGGGGAGCTACGAGAACATCGTTGAGGTAAAACGGCCCAGGGAGAACCGAGGCACCTACTGAGGTGACTGGCAGAGTGGAACCGTTTCCAACGACGATCGAGGATGGGTGAGAGGGGAGGGGGGGATGAGAGCGAGAGAGCGTGCCTGCCGTGGGGGTGGTGTGGTACGAGGCACCGGAGTCGATCACCCAGTCGGAGGGGGGTGGGGTCATCGCCATGGTGCTGAAAGCAGCAGCGAGGGAGGTGCTGTCCCAACCACCAGCCGGCGGGGACCAAGGCGTCGAGGTGTGGGTCCCCGGGGGCAGGAGCGCGGGCGGAGCCTGGGGCACGACGGGAACACCATAAGGAGGTGCGCCGTAGTGAGGTGTAGTCAGGAGGGCGGGCGCCGGAGGACGGGGGGTACTCGGTGCCTGGCCCGGCCACATGGCGATGGTCCCGGTCCAGGGGTTGTAGAAGGACGGCCACGCGTGGCCGCCACCCCGGCCGGAGGGACCACCACGAGAGGACCCGCCGCTCCCACGGCCGCCCTTGCGGGAGCGACGACCCCCGTCGGTCGTGGAAGTCGGACGAGGGGCCGCCGGGACGGCAGGTGGGGGGCGGGTGGGAGCCCCGGTCGACGGAGGACGGGTGGCCTGGCCCCCTGAAGGCGGCTGACCACTGGTGGGAGCGCTGTAGAGGGCCGAGGCAGGAGTGGGTGCCTCATTCGCCATGGTGAGCTCCTCGAGGAGAAGCTCGTTCCGCACGGCGTGGAAGGTGGGGAAGGGCACGCTCCTCTTGATGAGAGCCTTCAGGTGGCCGTAGCGGGGGCTGAGGCCACGCAGGAGGTTCAGCACCAAGGTACGATCGGCAACTTGCTCACCGAGATCGCGGAGAGAGTCAGCGAGGCCCTTCATCTGGCGGCAGTATTCGCCCACGGAGAGGTCCCCCTGAGAGAACAGGTGGAACTGGGCGTCGAGGTGGAGTGCCCGAGCATCCCGATTCCCGAGGAACTGGTCCTCGAGAGCGAGCCATGCCTGGCGCGCAGTGTCCGCCTGGTCGCGGATGATGTCCTGTAGCTCCACGGTGATGGTGCCGTGGAGCCACGAGAGGACAACGCTGTCCATGAGGCACCAGGAGCGAGGCGACGGAGTGTCGTGGTCGACGAGGACGTGGTCGTCAAGGACGAACCGCCGCAGCGTGAGAAGGACCTGTCCTCGCCACCGGGGGTAGTGGGAGGACGCCGGATCCAACACCACAGACACGAGGGCCCGGATGTTGTGCAGGCCGGCGGCTTGAGCGTGGAGAGCAGCGATGAGGTCGGCGTCGACGTCAGAGGCGTGGGGGTCCTCTGGGGGCGCCGCATCGGCGAGTGTCGGACGGCCGAGGAGGCACTGCGTGGTGGCCATCTGGGTGGTCAGAGCGGCGCCCAGGGCACGCTCACGCTCCAGGGCGAGGGAGGCAGCGCGCTCGCACTCCCGCGAGGCCGTCACAGCGGCCTGGATCGTGGCGAGGGTGCCGACGAGCGGGGAGTCGGTGGAGGGCGCGACTCGGTGACTCCAGGTGGGTGAAGCGAAGGCGGGAAAGCCCGGTGGTGAGCTGCGACGCAGGGGCAGCGGGGAGGAGGCGTGGATCGGACCAAGGCCGGCGATGTAGGGGCCCCCCCATGGGTGAGCTCGCTGCTGGGAGCAGCAGGGGCGATGGGGGGTGTGTGCCAGGGCCGGTGATGTCCCCGACGTGGAATCCGGCCGTGGTGGCAGCAGGGGCGTCCATCGGGCGTTGTCGCAGCAGGGGGACGGGCGTCGGGCGCTGGTGGCGCGGCTCCTGGCGAGGTCGGCGGCGCAGTGCTGTGCAGTGCGCGCGGGGACGCACGGCAGCTGGCCGGGCGCGGCGCGGACCTGGGCGCGAGGCGGCCTGGGCGCGGACCGGGGCGCGAGGCGGCCTGGCGCTGGGCGGCGTCGGGGTCGGCGCTTGGGCTGCACGGCTCCCTGGCGCGAGTCCAGCCGGGGTCGCGTCCAGCGGCGGCCGTCCAGGGCGTGCCTGGACGAGGGGCAGAGAGCGGCGACTGCTGCTCCTGGCGGCGCGACGAGCCGCGAGATTGGGGGCAGGGCGGGCGGCTCGGCGGTGGGGAAGGGGAGGGAGGTAGAGGGCCGGCGGCTGGAGGAGGGGCCGGCGGCCGAGGGAGGGAGGAGGCCGGCGGCGCTGGCTGCGTGGAGGCCGGCGGCGGCGGCTACAGTGGAGGGAAAAACCTCCTGGCGGCTGTGGCTGCTCGGGGAGAGGAAAAAAGGCTAAACCTAGCTGATACCATGTTAGAATAGGAACCCATACCCTAATCAGGGGTTGGGAGTGATATTAAATAGAGAGAGTAACTGGGCCAAGGCCCATTACACAGGGGTATAACGGTCATTACACAGGGAATAACACAAACCCTAGACGGGTAGTCTAACAGTTTAGAGCATCAATCAATTCATTGATCTTTTCTACTTTTGCTCTATCTATTCCTTTAAACAAGCTAGTGTAATCAATTTCATCATCACTAGAGTCCTCATCACTAGAAGTAGAGTACTTAGGAGTTTCTCTAGTGATTACCTTCTTTTCTTTTGCCATTAGGCACGTGTGGCGCTCGTTGGGGAAGAGCGACGATTTGTTGAAGGCCGACGCGGCGAGTCCCTCATCGTCGGAGTCGGACGACGAACACTCCGAGTCCCACTCTTTGCCGAGATGTGCCTCGCCCTTTGCCTTCTTGTAGGCCTTCTTCTTTTCCTTCTTCCCGTCTTTCTCTTGCTCCTGGTCATTATTATTGTCGGGACAATTTGCTATAAAATGACCATACTTACCACACTTGAAGCAGGAGCGCTTTCCCTTCGTCTTGCTCTTGTTTGGGTGCTCCTTTCTTCCTTTAAGCGTCGTCTTAAAGCACTTGATGATGAGGGCCATTTCTTCCTTGTTAAGCCTGGTCGCCTCAACTTGCGCCACCTTGCTAGGTAGCGCCTCCCTGCTACTTGTTGCTTTGAGAGCAATGGTTTGAGGCTCATGGATTGGGCCATTTAGCGCCTCATCAATATATCTCGCCTCCTTGATCATCATTCGCTCGCTCACAAACTTCCCAAGTATTTCCTCGGGCGTCATCTTGGTATACCTAGGATTTTCACGAATAGAGTTTACAAGATGAGGATCAAAGACAGTGAAGGACCTTAGCATTAGCCGGATGACGTCGTGGTCCGTCCATCTCGTGCTTCCGTAGCTCCTTATTTTGTTGACCAGGGTCTTGAGCCTGTTGTATGTTTGGGTTGGCTCCTCCCCCTTGATCATTGCGAACCTTCCCAGTTCGCCCTCCACCAACTCCATCTTGGAGAGCATGGTGACATCATTTCCCTCATGCGAGATCCTGAGGGTGTCCTAGATCTGCTTGGCGTTATCCAAGCCGCTCACCTTATGGTACTCTTCCCTGCACAAGGATGCTAAAATAACAGTCGTAGCTTGTGCATTTTTGTGAATTTGTTCATTAATAAACATGGGATTATCCGTACTATCAAATTGCATTCCATTCTCTACTATCTCCCATATACTTGGATGAAGAGAGAACAAGTGACTACGCATTTTGTGACTCCAAAATCCGTAGTCCTCTCCATCAAAGTGTGGAGGTTTACCAAGAGGAATGGAAAGCAAATGTGCATTTGAACTATGCGGAATATGAGAGTAATCAAAAGAAAAGTTTGAGTTGACCGTTTTCTTTTTCTCGTAGTCATCATCGTCGTCCTTTTGGGAAGAAGAAGACTCGTCGCTGTCGTAGTAGACGATCTTCTTGATACGCCTCTTCTTCTTCTCGTCCTTCTTATGACTTGAGCACGAGTCAGTGGGCTTGTCATCTTTTGGCTCATTGAGGAAGGACTCCTTTTCTTTGTCGTTGATCACTAGGGGGGTGAATAGGTGATCCTGTAAAAACTTGAAACTTAAAGCCACAAACTTGATTAAGTGTTAGAGCAATAACGCCAAGTGGCTAGAGAGGAGTTCTTGCTAAACACGATAACCACAAAGAAATCAACACAGAGAGGCACAGTGGTTTATCCCGTGGTTCGACCAAGTCCAACACTTGCCTACTCCACGTTGTGGCGTCCCAACGGACGAGGGTTGCACTCAACCCCTTTCAAGCGGTCCAAAGACCCACTTGAATATCACGGTGTTTCTCTTTGTTTCACTATATCCCACTTGCGAGGAATCTCCACAACTTGGAGCCTCTCGCCCTTACAATTTGATGATCACAAAGAAGCACAAAAGTAAGGGTGGGAAAAGCAACGCACACAAGACACAAAATCAGAGCACAAACACGCACACAAGTCACACTTGAGCTCGCAACACAACTCGAAGAGTTCTCTACTCAAATAGAGCTCTAGTTGCTATCACAAAGAATCAAATGTGCGAAAATAGAGTCTTGGTGCTTAGAGTTGATCAAAGAATGTTTGGTATACTCCTCCATGCGCCTAGGGGTCCCTTTTATAGCCCCAAGACAGCTAGGAGCCGTTGGAAGCAATCCAGGAAGGCAAATCTTGTCTTCTGTCGGGTGGCGCACCGGACAGTCTGGTGCACCATCGGATAGGCACTGTTCACAGTCTGGTGCAGATTGCTTTCCTAATTTGGCGCAGCCGACCGTTGAAGATTTGGAGCCGTTGGCGCACCGGACACTGTCCGGTGCACACCGGACACTGTCCGGTGCACACCGGACAGTCCGGTGCTCACATCCGACCGTTGGCCCGGCCACGCGTCACGTGTGGATTGCGGGGCCGACCGTTGGCGCGCCCGACCGTTGGCTCACCGGACAGTCCGTTGAATTTTAGCCGTACGCTGTTGACTTGGTTCCCGAGAGCGGCGACTTCGCCGCAGACAACTCACCGCACAGTCCTGTGCATCACCGCACAGTCCGGTGATTTATAGTCGTACGCCACCGTCGAGACCCGAGAGCAGGCTGTTCATCTGGTCTAGTCCTGGCACACCGGACACTGTCCGGTGCACCACCGGACAGTCCGGTGCACCCAAACCGAGCAGCCTTTGGCCGAACACAACCAACTAATCTCCAAAGTGATTTCTTCTGTTTCTAGCACTTAGACACAACACATTAGTCTTCAAAACAATGGACTAAGACTAGAAACATACCTTTAATCTTGATTTGCACTTCTTGAGTCTTTGGCACAAATATAACTCAAAGCATTTGTGTGGAGCACTTAATTACCAAAATGTTATAGAAATGGCCCAACGGCACATTTCCCTTTCAAAGACATGTCGGATGAAGATAGAGATAGAGAAAGAGATAGAGTCTGGTTGCACGGAGAGAAGGTTGGCGCAGGTGAGAGAAGGTTGGCGCAGGTTTCAAATGCAAGTGTTGTAGAGAAACAAAGAGCGGAGGGAGTGGTACCCGATTGAAAGAGCATCTCGTGCATAGAGGGAAGAATGTCAAGAAATGTCCATCTGTTCCTCCAGACATAAAGGCATACTTCCAACTTGACATAGATAAGATAAAGGAAAAGAAGAGTTCTAGGTTTAGGCAGCAGCTGAGGGCAGATGAGGCAGCACGAACCCATTTTGGGACGATGAGTATGAGGATGAACTTAAAGAAGAGTTCTAAGTTCTTTTACACCCTTCCAACATGCCTGAGTACTATCACTATGACTCGAGCTGAACATGTGAGTATTGTGAAATAAGTCGACTTATGTGTCGTTGCCTCGTTGGAGAGGTGTAAAAGAACTTGTATTTGAGTATTGCGAAGTTCGCTAGTTGTTTATTGCATGAGAACTGGAGTTTGTGGTTGCATATGTATGTTGTATTTTATTTCGATGAACGCATGCCATGTGGATCAATTAATATTTACTGACAATGTGAATTGAGCAAACTACAAATAAATTCTGCCAAAATTTTCATTTTTTTCTAAAAAAAACAGTGAAAACCAGTTTGTTTCACGGTTAACCGGCGGTTTCTACCGGCTTTTCGCCGGTTTACATCGGTTTTTCGCTGATAAACCGGTTTGAATTTAAACTGATTTGATTTGTCTAAACCGGTTGGTTTTTACCGGTTTCTATCATTTTACCGCCGGTAAATCGTTACCGATGAGGGGTGGTTTTTATATCTTCAGCGGTTTTGTAAACCGTGGAGATAGACGGTAGGATAGGACTATAGCAGACTGCCGGAGATAAAATGAATGCAAAGACAGAGCCGAGGAAGGTACCGTGGCCAGCCGCGCCGATGCATGCGGCGCGCCGCGCCGCCCAGATTCCCTGAGAAAAAAGATAGCGACACGCCATCCACGAAACCCGACATGCGTCGTGAACCGCCCGCCATTCCCGCCCCTAAAACGCCAGCGTCATCAATCGAACAGCCGAGGACGGCAGTCGGAAGGAGACAAGCGTGGCCCACCGGGCGGGCGGCCACGCGAGGTAATCACCGGCACCGGTCCCGGTCGTGCTAGTGCGTAGTGCCGCCCCCCACGCCCGCCGTAGATAGGATGCCGTCGAGACTCGGGTGGGCGCGCGCACCGCCGGGGTCCCCACCACACAGAGATGCCCCTCGATTCACCGCACCGACACGCGACACTACTCATTGATGAGGCGACGTGACCAGCAACAAATAGGACACGCCGGCTAGTACTGCGCCAGCCCACTCCAGCGCTGAAGGCCTGCAGCGCCAGCGCAGCGCCTCTCTGCTACTGTGCTGGCTGACGCCGGTGGGGTGTGAGCGAACTGCGAGCTGCTGCCACCCCTGCTGCCGCGGTCGACCGCCGGCCCCGGACCGAGATGGACGCTCGGTGGGCGGTGCTGCTCGCGCTGCTGGTCGCCAGCGGCGGCGTCCGTGTCTGCGCCGCCGCTGGGGCCAAGGGCGCCAACTGGCTGGGCGGGCTGAGCCGCGCGTCGTTCCCCAAGGGGTTCGTGTTCGGGACGGCGACGTCGGCGTACCAGGTCGAGGGCGCCGCGTCCACCAACGGCCGGGGCCCCTCCATCTGGGATTCATTCGCGCACGTCCCAGGTACTGCTTCGCTTCGTCACTGTGTCCCTCCTACGCTGAACTCTGCTAGACTGCTTCGGCTGGCACGGGAGTGGAGGAGGAAATCTGATGCGTAAGCGTGGGTAGTTCTATGGAGGTGGAGCATGGATCCAAGTACTAGTTATCCACCCACGTCAGTTGTCGTATCAGTGCTGCAACAACAGCGCGTCTGAATTACCATAGCCAAACAGGCGTTAATCACGGGTTCGATCTCCGAATGTGAGACAATGTGTCTACTTGCTTAGATGGTTAGTAGCAGTTGACATTATTGTGGAGGTGGGAGTGGCCGAGTGGGGGGGGGGGGGGGGGGGGTGCAAGAGACGGATGTAGGCAAAAAGAAAAGGAAAAGGAAAGAAAAAGAATTATGAACCAAATACGGAATGTTGGCCACCAAATCCCGGTGTTGATTGTACGCCAAGCATTCATTGAGATCTAGCGCCTTGATTATCCTTAACTGGTCAACTAGTATTCAGCTTCAACTGCATTCATTAATATCTCTTTTTTTTGTTTTGTTGCAACGAGCAGGAAATATTGCAGGGAATCAAAATGGAGACGTTGCAGTGGATCAATACCATCGCTACAAGGTACTTAACTATGCGAAGCAAATAAACCGATCTGGGCTGAGACACAAGAGAGTTTGATGCCTTTATCGTTAACTCTTTTGTTCTGCTTCAGGAAGACGTCGATCTCATGAAAAGTTTGAACTTTGATGCCTACCGGTTCTCAATCTCATGGTCCAGGATCTTCCCGGGTAAAAATAAATTTGACTTAAGTCGTCGCGCACACCAAACATGAGTTTTTTTTTGGGTGTTTACTACCGCTGATACATCTTCGGTTGTGTAGATGGCGAAGGGAAAGTCAATCCAGAAGGTGTAGCGTATTACAATAATTTGATAAACTATCTGCTTCAGCAAGGTAATGCATTAGTTGGAATTGGATGATTCTACATCTTAGCCATTCATTGGAACCTATGTCAACATATCTGAACATCCCTCCTTGACAACTGAGCAGGCATGACTCCTTACATCAACCTTTACCACTATGATCTTCCTCTTGCGCTTGAGAAGAAATATGGAGGGTGGTTAAGCGCGAAGATGGCGTAAGTCAGTCTAAAGATATATCTGGTCATGTTATTAACGTGTTTCGACTTTCTGTGTTTTCCCGAAAGAAGGACACACAACATAGAATCTCTAGTTTCACATGATATAGAACTGGAAATACCAGATTATACTTATATATGTATACAATTTGTTTTGTAGGGACTTGTTTACAGACTATGCTGACTTCTGTTTTAAGACCTACGGCGATCGCGTAAAGCACTGGTTTACATTCAATGAGCCAAGGATAGTAGCGCTACTTGGCTATGACACAGGGTCAAATCCTCCTCAAAGGTGCACCAGATGCGCTGCTGGTGGGAATTCAGCAACCGAACCTTACATAGTTGCTCATAATTTTCTCTTGGCACATGCTACTGCAGTTGCAAGATACCGTACGAAATATCAGGTATTTCCATCTTGAGAACCTCAGAAGTTCCTCTGAAAAATAACATCACTCTAGCACTCCTAGGAGTGGTAAACTGATGTTATTTTATTCAATGAAGTGTGTGGTCCAAGATTTTATTTTTAAATGAAATGTGGGCAGGGTCTATATATGCTTGGAAGTTGGAACAATGGTCAGCATACTTTCACATTAATAACTCTACTGTTCATGAAATGCATTAGCTTGTTCTCCTAAACGATTGGACATGTGCCTGTCGAATTTCATTAGTTTCTTGGACTGAAAACTGCTGATGGAAGAGTGACATGATGTTTTAAAAACATAGGCTGCTCAGAAGGGTAAGGTCGGAATAGTCCTGGACTTCAACTGGTACGAGGCTCTTACAAACTCACCTGATGACCAAGCAGCAGCCCAAAGAGCCAGGGACTTCCACATTGGCTGGTAAGCTATATCAGTATCCTCTGTCAGAACCTATTCTAAGTTTTGGTAGATGAGAACTAAAACACAGCTAACTGTTACATCCGACGCAGGTTTGTTGATCCATTGATAAACGGACACTATCCACAGATAATGCAAGATCTCGTGAAGGAGAGGCTGCCCAGGTTCACTCCTGAGCAGGCTAAACTGGTGAAGGGCTCGGCAGACTACATCGGTATCAACGAGTACACATCCAGCTACATGAAGGGGCAGAAGCTGGTCCAGCTGGCGCCCAGTAGCTACTCTGCCGATTGGCAGGTTCAATATGTTTGTGAGTTTAATTTCTTGTGCTTTAAACTCGATATTTCGAATAAATATGTATTTGCCTTGGATATATATTTTTTTCACCAAACCTAAACATCCGTCCCATAAATTCTGTAGTTGCACGCAATGGCAAACCGATTGGACCACAGGTACGCTGCTCCTCCATCTACTCTCTCTCTCATCGTTGTTTGCACTGCATAGTGCATGGTATGCTAGGTAGCATCAGCTACGAATTCTAAAGTACTGCAACAAGAGAATACTTGCTAACCAAACGCATGGACACGTAGGCGAATTCTAAGTGGCTCTACATCGCCCCGACGGGGATGTACGGGTGCGTGAACTACCTCAAGGAGAAGTATGGGAATCCAACGATCTACATAACGGAGAACGGTACTCAACGGAATTCCGTGTTTCGCATGAACACGCCACGCCGCATACCAAGGGAATCGTATTTACATCGATCTTTTTTTTATTTCTTTTCTGTGTTACCAGGAATGGACCAGCCTGGAAACTTGACCCGAGACCAGTACCTGCGCGACGCCACGAGGGTGCGGTTCTACAGGAGCTACATCGGCCAGCTGAAGAAGGCCATAGACCAGGGAGCGAACGTGGCTGGCTACTTCGCCTGGTCTCTCCTCGACAACTTCGAGTGGCTGGCAGGGTACTCGTCCAAGTTCGGCATCGTCTACGTGGACTTCAACACGCTCGAACGCCACCCGAAGGCGTCGGCCTACTGGTTCAGGGACATGCTTCAGAAGCATTGAGATCTCCAGAGCCGAGCCTGAGCACGGAAGGTACCATTTTGTTCAGCTTCGCCTAGTGTTTGGGATGGCCCAATGGTTCAAATCCGGCTCAGTGCCTGGCTACCAAAATGGGAACAAAGGACAGCTACCCCGATCAATTGTGATGTTGTGTGTTTGTGGGTATGTTCTCTCTGGAGTTTGAGCTGTGGTTATTTTATCGTGTTGGTTGATCGTGTTTGAAATGCTTAATTCAGGACTGTGACATCTCGAGTTGTTTTAACTAAATCTTATAAGAACTACCCTGATCGAGCGCTGGGTAATTGGATAAAATGAAACCAAGAGCCCACAAGTAGAGTTTGAAATAAAAATTTCAAAAAATGTGATGAGTAACGTTATAGTAGAGTTTGAAATAAAAAATGTGATGAAGATAGTCTTAAGAACTTATTTGGATGCATGAAGATTGAAGAAAATTAAGAGGCATATAATTCCTTGCTAGTCCAAATTAAATAACAAGGTATTATATGCTATTCAATCCACTCCAATCATTATGCATCCAAATAAGCCCTTAGCGCAGGGACGAAGCCAGTATTGCAATAGCCGTTTCTAGAGTCTTGCATCATCTCATTGTTGGAACTTGCTCTCCCGAGCAAGATGATCCAACGGGGAAGTAAAAGTAATGCAAACAAGGTTTTTGCTCAGGAAGGCAATTGCTCTGTTAATCTAGCTTCTTAAGGGCACCGTGCGGGGGTATTTATAGGTGACTGAGTGCCCATCATCTTGGGTTAAGGACGCATGTGCCCTCAGGCGCCAGGTTATCCCCGGAATATTCCCATAAAGCAGGGTTACAGACTGTAATTACAGTGAAGCCTTTACAAATTAGGCCCGTAATGCGCAGCGGCCACGCAGGGCCTGTTACAATGGGCCGGATCACACGTGGGCCTCCGTGTTGGACGAGGCCGCGGGATGGGACGACCTCGTCATAGGCCTTCGTCCTGCGACGCATGGGACGAAGGGTGGAGTCTGCCAGTCGTCTTGTCTCCGTTGGTCAGCGAGACTAGCGAAGGCATCGAGCGAAGGGTGGCGTCTTCGCCTTCGCCCCAACATTTGCCCTCCGAGGGACCAGTTCGATTAAGTCATCTGGTGCCGAAGGCGTCGCTAGATGGTGGAGACGCTGCCCTCGCTCGAAGTGGTTCCGCGGGGGTTTTTGACATGACCGTTGATTGACGCCGCACTGTTGGATTGCGGGTTTCCCGAAGCGTCGCGCCCCTGTGTATAAAAGGGGGTGGGGGCGGCGCAGATTGAAATTTACCTTTCTGCGCGTCGCGAAAACCCTAACCTCCCTTTCAAACTGCTCGCTTGCTCGTCTGCCCTCCTTGCTCCTGTTCGTCGAAGATCTGGCCCGCGTGAAGCAGACCGCGCGCCGCCGTCGACGGTACGTAGCCATGCCGTCTTCCTCCTCGTCTGCTGCGACCACGCCGACAGCCGAGGCGTCGTCCGAAGATACCTCGGGCACTGTGGCGGCGGCGGAGTTACGACCGGGTGATACGGTGGAATTCGGTGTTTCGCGGATGTCGTCGGTCCGCGTGCAAGATATGCAACAGTTGGGGTATTTTGGCGGCGGGGTTGGGCGTGTCCCGGGGGCAGAGGAGGTTCCCGAGCCCGAGGGCGAATTGGTTGTTTTTGAGGCATTTTTCATCGCCGAACTTCGTCTGCCTGCGCATCGTTTTGTGTCGGAGGTGCTGCAGAAGTTCGAAGTCCAGGTTCATAAGCTGACACCGAACGCCGTGGTGGCGTTGGCGAAGTATGTCTGGGCAACGACGTCGTATGGCGGTCAGCCTTCGGTGGAAGTCTTCGCCAAGCAATACTGTCTGCACTGGCAGAAGAGAAAAATTGGATATAAGATTGCGTAATTCGGATCGTGCACTTTCACGCCGAAGTCCGGGAAGACTTCGATGGAAGTTATGGAGCTGGTCCCCTGTGCCCGAAATAAGTGGGGCAACTGGTGGGACTACTGGTTCTATGTTTTAGAGGCTGAAGTTGAAGACCACCTAGGGCTCCCCGCTGCCATTATGTGCTCTCATTATTATGTGGCGTACCCGCCATTTGAAGTGGCGGAGGATGATGAGAATGAAAGGGCCCTTCGGATCGCTGCCCGTACGAGTAGTGGGCGTGATCTAGTTGAGGAATTCATAGGGTATGGGGTGTGGCCCTTGGCGCATGGATGGGCGCTGGGCGAAGTATGCCCTCGCGAGATGCCCTCCCTGGGTGGGCGGAAAGTGTGAAGTCCGCTTTTTGCTTTGGATGTGCGAGGGCGGGATCCTGCCGCGGTTGTGCGTGAGGCGGAGGATGGGGCGGTGCGAATTGTTGGGCGCTACGTGCCGAAGACGGAGGCCCAGCGGAGCTAGGATATACGTGGATCCAACGACCGCCTGAATAGGGTCTTCGAGTTGAATCGTTTGCCGTATGACGGTTATCCTGGGGAAGACGTTGTCGACCACCGCGGGAAAAAACCAGCGGATGTGACTGAAGACGACCCCGCGCCGGAGGCCGCCCCAGCCACTAAGAAAATGAAGCTAGGTACTGCGGTGGGAGAACTGGGGGTCTCCGATAGTTTTGCTATGGAGTTGATGGGGACATGCGTGGCCCTCGGGGGAAGGATGTCTTCGCCCGAGCTCCGGGAGTCTTCGGCGCGGATGCTGGAGGTTACCGGGGGTCGATGGCCCAAGAACGTTCCTATCCCCCGCGCGGCTGGCGAAGACTTCTTTACGTCTCGCATGGCTCGTGACTTGAGAGTATTTCCTTACGGGCGGAATATTGCTGCTGTTGTGTCAGCAGTGATGACCAAGGACCGTCAAGATGCGGCGCAGAAGCGCCGGGCGGTCATCAGGATGGTCGATCCCGTGCGCGAGGCGAAGAGGGCGCGAGGAAGCGCGAAGGCTGCAGCCTCCGGTAGTGGCAAGCTGGTGCCGGCTGCGAAAATGGCTGCGCCCTGGGGCAGCGAAGCGTCGACAGGCGAGAAGGCTGCGGCCGCTGGCGGAACCAAGCCTCTCCTGGGCGGACCGTCGCCCGCGAAGCTGCCTCCGCCGGGGAAGCGTGTTGCTGACTTCGGCACAAATATCAGTGTCGAGGATTATCTGGGTGGTAAGTTTTTTTTGACCGGAGACGTGTTGCAGGGTCGGGCGAGGGACAGTTGGTTGTTGTCCCGCCTTCGGTGGCAGCCACGTCGCCATCGGCGGTGGTAAAGGCGAAGGGGGCCACGCATGACCCGTGGGCCGCCTTTTGCGCGAGCGACGAGATTTTGACGGCCGCTGCCGCTAGGGACGTGGTGGGCACCATGTCCCAGCGGTTGAGGGAAGTGTCTCAGCAGTTGTCGCAGCAGGTGACACAGCAGCTGAAGCAAGTAAGTTGCGCTGGACTTCGATGTTTGCTGTGTTTTGGTTCATGCTTTTGTCTCGTGAAGGTTTGACTTGTGTTTTTGCCAGGCGGCCGACTTCGCCGACCGTGTCGCGTGGGGCGTCCTGACTGCGGACATCGCCGCCGAAGTCGAGAATCTTCGGGCGCAGCACGCGGATGCTGTCCGGGATAGGTCGGCCGCGGAGAGCAAGAACCGCAGGCTGGCGGAGAAGGTGGCCGCCCTGGAGGCCAAGAAGACTGACCTCCGATGCCGGCTGGCGGAGGAGAGGAGGGAGGCTAACCAGGCCGTCGCTGAAGCGCAGGCTGCGCAAGCGGAGGCTAAGGTGGCGCTGGCGAAGGGTAGCCTCGCCAGCCAACGCGCCGAGGAGTGGGAGGCGAGGTTCAATGCCCTGCGCAGTCGCGTAGACAAAGCCGAGACCTCGGTGCGCTCAGAAGTCGTGCGGACGCACGCGCAGCTCGTGGAGGCATACCACGATCTGGGTGCGCGGACTGCAGATTTCGAAGTGCCCGACCGCGAGGCCAGCCTCCGCTTCCTTGAATGGTTGTAGGAGGAGCTGTTGGTGCTCCCGACGATTGTGCAGGGCTTCATGTCTTACGCCTCCCTCGTCACATGCGAGGGGGCCATGAACGCGTTGTCGCGCGAGGGGTGCAAACACTATGAGGTCTTCGACCAGTCAGATGACAACTTTGAGCGGGAAATTTTTAAGGTTGATGACCATGTGGTAAAGGATTCCACGGGGGCACTCTTCGATTGGATGTGGGGCCCTCATGGTCGAGAGGCGGTTAGGGAGCGGTCTGACCTGGCGAGGGAGCAGGTAAAGTTTGTCTTTTGTTTCGTGTCGTTGAATGTGGGTACGCGTGGGTTTGCTGAATCAGTGTGCTGTTGCTGTAGATGGTGCGTGCCGAGGATGTGGAAGACCTCAGACATCTGAATGGCGCGCAGCCCGAGGCGGAGGTCAACCCGGTGCTGCCCGAAGCCGAGGTCGACCCTGCACCGCCCTCGGAAACCGGTGAAGGATCCCTCGCTGCCCCTGCGTCTACTGTGTCTGGTGAAGGCTCGTCGCCAGCCTCTGCGCCGATGGCAGAGGATCCCCCGAAGGCGGCGGCGGAGCTGGCAACAGAGGATCCCATGGCGGCGGCTGGGTCTTCGCAGGTGGCTTAGTGGGTGTGGGGGAGTTAGTAAATTTTGTCTGTGTTACTAAACCTTGGTTGCTGCGCAGGTTCAGGATTTTGGGCCTGCGCACGCAACCGCTACTGCTAATTTTGTGGCGGCTTCGACCGTGGTTGCTGGAAATGAATCAGATGAGTCTGTGTCTAAGTTTTCTGAGTTTGATGATTCTGGGAGTTCGGTTGTGTGGACGGAAGAGTCTTCGGATGAGGACTTGGATTACTTTGCAGCCTTGGATGTGGCTACGGCGGAGGCTTCTCCGCGTGTTACGGATGCTGATGTTTTTCCTGGTCCGAGTGCTGGGCGTAGGCGGTGAAGGGCGGTGGCGAAGCGTAGAGTGAGTGAGGTGGATGGTGGTCGGCTTCGTGTGGGCAGGGCTGGCAAGCGGGAATTGTTGTCCTCGCCGGTTGGGGCGAGTGTAGGTGAGGGGGAGTTGCGAAGTCTTTTTGAGGGTGAGGAGCTGAGGATAATGCTGTTTAACTATAGAGAGATGGGTATCATCCCGAAGGTTGAACCAATGTAAGGTGTGATGCCCTCGCTGTACGTATGTAACTATAATTTGTATGATGAGGCTGTGTGCTTTCGCTGATCCGGCCGTGTCCATAGGGGCGTTGTGCACTTGGTCTAGCACGTTTATTATGTCGGTGCGGCTGCACCTGTAGTCGGTCTTTGCGCGGATAGTTTTTCGACGAAGACTTTTGCACGGATGTAATGTGCCTTCGATTTTGCGCACTCGTTGTGCTAGTCCGGCTGCACCTTTGGGCGACTTTTGCACGGATAGTCTTTTGAGGAAGACTTCGATTTTACGCACTTGTTGTGCTAGTCCGGCTGCACCCTTAGGCGACTTTTGCACGGATAGTCTTTTGAGGAAGACTTCGATTTTACGCACTTGTTGTGCTAGTCCGGCTGCACCCTTAGGCGACTTTTGCATGGATATTCTTTTGATGAAGACTTCGATTTTATGTACTTGTTGTGCTAGTCCGGCTGCACCCTTAGGCGACTTTTGCGCGGAGTGTCGCACGCGAGGGTAGCCAACGCTGCTCCTCGCGGTGACTTTTGTATTGGTCGAATGCCGAAGACCGTCAATGCGGTCTTTTTCGACGTAATTTTTGCAAGGGATTTTTCGCGTGTATATTTGTCGGGGACCATAATTAGGGGTACCCTCAAGGCTCCTAATTCTCAGCTGGTAACCCCCATCAGCATAAAGCTACAAAGGCCTGATGGGTGTGACTAAGTCAGGGATCAGTCCATTCGAGCGACTCGATCACGCCTCGCGCGAGCCTAGCCTCGGACAAGGGCAGCCGACCCCAGAGGATTTCCGTCTCGCCCGAGGCCCCCCTCCAATGGCGAACATATTTCCGGCTCGCCCGTGGCCCTGCCTTCGCTGAGAAGCAACCCTGACCAAATCGCCGCACCAACCGACCAAATCGCAAGAGCATTTAATGCAAAGGTGGCCTGACACCTCTATCCTGACGCGCGCCCCCCAGCCGGCAGAGCCGAAGTGACCGCCGTCACTTCGCCGCTCCACTGACCGGCCTGACAGAAGGACAGCGCCGCCTGCGCCACTCCGACTGCGGTGCCACCTGACAGAGTGAAACTGACAGGCAGTCAGGCCCTGCCGAAGGCATCATAGGAAACTCCGCTCCGCCCGACCTAGGGCTCGGACTCAGGCTAAGTCCCGGAAGACGGCGAACTCCGCTCCGCCCGACCCAGGGCTCGGACTCGGGCTAAGTCCCGGAAGACGGTGAACTCCGCTTCGCCCGACCCAAGGCTCGGACTTGGGCTAAGTCCCGGAAGGCGGCGAACTCCGCTCCGCCCGACCCAGGGCTCGGACTCGGGCTAAGTCCCGGAAGACGGCGAACTCCGCTTCGCCCGACCCCAGGGCTCAGACTCCGCCCTGGCCTCAGTCGACGACCTCCGCCTCGGACCCAGGGGCTCGGACTCGACCTCGTCCACGGAAGGCAGACTCGACCTCAGCTTCGGAGGAGCTTCCACATCGCCCAACCTAGGGCGCAGACCAGCCACGTCAACTGGAGGCGCCATCATCGCCCTACCCCGAGCTGACTCGGGCCGCAGGAAACAAGACCGGTGTCCCATCTGGCCCGCTCCGCCAGATAGGCAATGATGGCGCCCCGCATACTCTGTGACGACGGCGGCTCTCAGCCCCCTTACGGAAGTAGAAGGACGTCAGCAAGGACTCAACCGCTCCGACAGCTGTCCCTCCGTGTAACACCCTGAATTTGGGGGTATAAAATTTCTTTGCTCACATTCACAAATTCAGGTGTTACTTCTCTTTTCACATCCTTCCCCAATCTTCTCTTTCTCATTTCTATAGGAGAAGAGTGGTTATTTTATTTGTAATTATAGTCTATTAGCTCAAACTCCAAGGGAGTATGAATTGTTGCATCATGTTGAACCCTAGATTTCACTCTTGTTTGGTGCATAATCATTAGAAATGCTAATTTGAATTTGTGGCTTTTTGGATTTGAATCAAATAGAGTAAATAAAAAGAAAAGGGAAAACAAATGCCAGAATAAAAGAAAAAGAAGCCCACTCCCCTCGCCCCCTCGGCCTTTCGGCCCACCAAGCCCACCCCGCGCGCGCGCCTTTCCCCCCCCCTCTCCTCTCTCTGCCCTGGCGGGCCCGCTCGTCAGCGCGGCCGCTTTCCCCGCATCCACGCTCGCTCCCCCGCTCTCTCTGCCCGTGGGTCCCGGCTGTCAGCACCTTCCTCCCCGCGTAACCGCTGCCCCGGTCCGCGCGTGCCGCGGACTCCGCGCCCATGTCGCGCGTGGAGCTCGCAACTACCTCGCCCCGGCCACTTGAGCCCGAAGCCTAGCTCGCCCTCTCCCCCTCCCTCATTTGCGCACCTGCAGACCCCTCTCTCACCTCCCCCGCGCTGCGCTCACGCCAGAGCGCCGCCGCCATTAAACCGCCGCCGTCCCGAGCCCGTTTCCCCGTCGACGTCGGAGCCCCGCCGTGCCCTCTGCCACGGTGAGCTTCGCCTCGACGTCCGCAACCCGGGACACGCCCCAATTCCCCCTCCCCCTCTCTATTTTCCCCTGTCCGCGCTCACCAGCCGTCCTCCGTGCAGCCGCCGAGGTCCGCCACCGTCGACCCGGGCCGTCGTCGCGCCATTGCCGCCACCGAGGGGTCCCCGGAGTCCGCCTTGAGGTAAGGAACCTCTCCCGCCCCCTCCCGACCTTTGTATTGCCCCCTGTCGCGTTTAATTGCTCGCCGGAGCCCTTTAGCGCCGCCGCCGAGCCGCTTCGCCGTGGACCGCCCCCCCTCTGGTGCCCCTGCCCCGACCCAGTCCCCACCGGACGGTTCCCCGCGCCCTCCCCAACCTCCCCGGCCGCTCAGGTCGCCCCAGGGACCCGCAGAGCCCCCGCGCCCCTCGTCTCCGGCGAGTTCTCCGCCGCGGGGACGAGCGCCGCCGCCTCTGCTAGCCGTAGGAGAGGACCAGGCCGGCCACCCGATCCCCGCCGTCCATCCCAGATCGAGCGGCCCTGTTTCAATTAGCCCGAGCCCAATCCTGGCCGCCTACCGGAGATCCAACGGCCCAGGGCCGCTTCCCCCACACCCCGCGCCCGCTCTGCCCGCTGGCCCCGCTTGTCAGCCGCCCGCGCCCGTGCTGCCCGCCTGGCCCCGCCCTGTCAGCCGCCCGCGCCCGCGCTGCCCGCCTGGCCCCGCCTTTCAGCCGCTCAGGCCGCCGCGCGCTCGCGCGCCCGCCCGCGGATCTAATCTCGGGCGTTGATCCGAGATCCAACGGCTAATAGAGCCCGATACCCCTTCGCCCGCCCGTTTTCTTAAAGAGACCCCCGCCTTTCCGCAAATTAACCCGCCGTCCCTGGATTCTCGCAGTTAGGTCCTTAGACCTTTTATTTAATTCAAAATAGGTATTTAGGGCATATTTTTAATCCCTAAACTTGTAAAATTCATAACTTTGTCATATGAACTCCAAATTAGGTGCTTCAAATTGCAAAATGCTCATAGTATTTTTGTCTACCTATTTAACCAATGTTTCCCTACTGTTTTTTATGTCCCAATTAATAGTTGATCATTAGGATAAGATTAAGGTTATTGGAACCCTATTTGAGATAAATAGAAAATAGTAGGCTTTAATAAAAGTTGGAGCACCTAAGTTTATGGACTTAAACACCTAAGTTTAGGGACTTAAAATCATGTAATGATTTAACCCCACCACTGACTCAGACCTGATTAGTGGATAATGAATCACTTTGTATAGTCCTCTACCCTAGACCTAGGGAACACCAGAGTGCCAATCCTTTTCTATTATGAACTTGTGATCTCTCTGCTACATATGTTTGGTATATTGCTTTTGTTTGTTATTTCCCAAGTGCATAGTGTGAATGGTTACTTTACGTAGACAACGGGCAGTCTGTGTTTCCCGAGGAAGTTGCAGAGGAAGTCCCTGATCAGCAGTTTGGTGAAGGCAAGTGTCCTCTGACCCATTATGTCCTATTCACTTATAACTTACTGTCCCGCATTACTTACTTGAAACCTAAGGATTGACTAGCTTTACACTTTACTTTATCCTTGATGACCTTATGGGCTGTTATGGTTAGCATTCTGCTATTGCCTTAACTTAATCAATGAACATGATGTGACTATTTATGATACTGTTATCCTGATGATGTTGATGATCTTGTGATACCCTAGGGGACTCAGGCTGTTTCCTGAGTACCTCTCCGTAAGGACCTGTTCGTTGAGAGACCACCCGGGATAACAGTGCAACCATGAGGGTGGAATGGGGTGCCCTTGGCTAATTAATTAGAGGAACTAGAAGTGTAGTTGCTTCGCCGTCGTGCCGTCAATGGGGTCCAGGCACAGTGCTTGCTCTGCCGAGGCTGGGTGCCGAGGTTCTTTCGTTTTGCTTTTTAGTCACCCTCCTGCGGGGAGAGGTACTGTGTTTATCAAACTGGAGAAACCTAACGGGCAGCTATGACCTCTAGGGAATCTTTGTAAAGGCTTCGTAGTGAATCCCTGGCCATTCACCTTGGGAGTGAATAAGGGTCTTGCAAGCCCGGGCTAGAGAGGGAATCACGGCTCATGGGTAAAGTGTGCGACCTCTGTAGAGGGTAGTGAAACTGATATATCAGCCGTGCTCACGGTTAAGAGCAGCCTTGGGATCCTCTTTGATTAGAGATACAAATGGTTCGAGATACAATGGTTCTATTTATGATATTGGTTCGATGATAATAATGATGTTCCTCGATGAGGAAATGGTTCATGGGTTGGTTATTGATAAAACCTGGCCCCTACTAATAATAAATACCTGACCAGCTAAAAGCAACTGCTTGAGCCTAACCCCACATAAAGCTAGTCCACTTCAGCCAAACGGGACATTTGCTGAGTACGTTGATGTGTACTCACCCTTGCTTTACCACAAAACACCAGGTTGTCCGCATTGTAACCACTGCTCAGGAGAAGACGAAGTCGTGGAAGGAGACTTCCAGGAGTTCCAAGACTACGACGAATTCTAGGTGTGGGTTGGCGGCAACCCCCAGTCAGCTGCCTGTGAAGGCCTTATCTTTACTGCGTTTCGCTAGCACTTTGATTTAACTGTTAAGTTGAGGACTATGTGGATGTCTATGACTCTGTGATGTAACAAGTTAATACTCTTTTATGTTATTATTCGAGCAATGTGCGTTGATGTTCATTTATGTAACCGCTGTGTACGTGAGTTCTGATCCTGGCACGTACATAGTTCGCATTCGGTTTACCTTCCAAAACCGGGTGTGACATAAGTGGTATCAAAGTTGTGCTGACTGTATGACCGCTGACCTAGAGTAGCACTGGTCGTACTAAGGACTATTGACCTTCCCTCTCACCTTGACCTCTGATGTTACTTCAAAAGTCGGTCACCTCGACCAACCCTATGTTTTACTACATATATATACTATATTATACCTTGTGAAAACTTTTATCCTGTTCTGTCTATGGTTTATGCACTTGTCATCTTAGTTCTGTTCTTACTCTCGTGCTTACGGTGTCTTTTGTAGATGGCTTGTCTTAGACACACAGCACGTAAGTCGGTGATTCCTTTCCTGCCGTCTCGACTTGCGGAGCGTCCTCTGCGCCACACCGTGTCCGGTCAGTCGAGTCACCTGGAGAGGCTGCACCACCGCCTGCGTGAGGAGCAGGAACGCCGGCGCCAGCACAGAGAGCAGCAGGGCTCTTCCTCCCCGCCCCAGCAGGAGGTGGAGTCCGTGAGGCGCCGTTCCTCTGTTGCCCAGCTGGAGGCGCCCCCTGCCCCACCGCGGGACGCCCCGGCTGTTGGAGGAGCTACTAGAGGAGGTCCTGGAGGAGACCCCGACGACGACGACTCAGACCACAGCACGGAGTCCTCTGAGCCGCAGGAGGCGGAAGGATGGGTCGCCCGACCCATCACCCGTGACGCCGCTCGCGGTTGTCACTTCCACGACGCACTCGACACCTTGCTGCGCCAGGCTTTCGACCGGCACACCTGGTCGATCGAGTATCGTTGTGTAGTCTACCAGCACAGTCGCGGGAGGTACCCGGACCGCTGGAAGGCTACCTGCCTAGTTCGCCGTCTAGAGGATGATCTCCGGGGTGCGGAGGCCGTTTCAGAGCACTACTCCATCTCCGAGAGGGACACTGCAGAGGCGGCTATGCAGGATGCGGCACGGCGTGCACTCTCCCAGTACTGTTCCTTGTTCGGTGGGGTGGCCGACGGTCTTAACCTTAGGTACTACCCCCGCCGTCCTACTGGCAGCACCGAGAGTGTGGTTGTCTCACCTGTTGGTGAGGGTAACCCTAGGTTGAGCAGCACAGTCAACCTAGTCGCAGTGCTTAACACTGAGCTGGATCACTCTCTGGACGAGCTGAGCAGGGCTCGAACGGAGATTGCTGAGTTGCGTGCTGAGCTAGCAGAGCGCCGCCACCAGGAGGGTGGTTCCCCCGCTCCTGTTGGGACACAGCACCCTTACCGCTCGCCGCCACGTGGTCACCACACTTATGGTTCCCCTGCTTGTAAGACCAGGATAGATCCGAATCCTTAGATCGTTAGCGCCGGAGTTTGTAATAATTCTTAAGTCAGATGTCTCAGTCTTAGGTAGTCAGTTTAGTTTGCTTATCAGTTGCTTCCATTTAGTTTAGTTTGCTTATCAGTTGCTTGCATGCTTGTTATGATGAACTTGTGCTGGATTTGAATCTTTGTAATGACTGTAGCCAACATGTGGGTTTCCCCTGCAGTTTGGCTTAGCTAGTAATGTTAATGAAGTCAGTTGTTTAGTTGGGAAACCATTTACTTCTACTTTCCTTCTTATCTGAGAAGCTGTGTTGAATCATAATGAGGATTAGTGAAGCTCTTTATTCACTCAGTGTCATGAAGAATTCTGTATTCCCTTTTCTTATGCTGAAGGATTGTAAGATCAATGCTGATGTATGAATGTCTTCCACAGATGTCTGACAACAGGCGCCGATGCAACAGGCGTGCTCAGCGAGAGCAGCATGACCAGCAGGAGGAACATCAGAGGCAGCCTCCCCCACCACCCCCGATGTCAGTGGAGCAGATGTTCTTGATGCAGACTCAGGCAGTGCAGGCCATTGGGCAGACTCTGGCAGCCATGCAGCAGGCTCAACAGCAACCCCAACCCCAATTGCAAGTGCAGATGCCCCAGATGCCACGGGATAAGCGTGGTGAGTTCATGAGAGGGCACCCTCCTACCTTCGCCCATTCTGCTGACCCCATGGATGCAGAAGACTGGCTGCGCGCAGTGGAAAGGGAACTGCGCACCGCCCAATGTGACGACAGGGAGAAGGTTCTGTATGGTCCCCGCCAGCTAAGGGGAGCAGCCCAGTCCTGGTGGGAGTCCTACCTCGCCACACATGCTGACCCCGAAGCCATCACCTGGGAAGAGTTCAGCGAGAGTTTCCGTCGGTACCATGTTCCAGAGGGACTGATGATCGTGAAGAAAGAGGAGTTCTTGGCTCTGAGGCAGGGAACCCTGTCTGTTAGTGAATACAGAGACAAGTTTCTGCAACTATCTCGTTATGCACCTGAAGACATCAACACTGATGCTAAAAGGCAGTACAGGTTCATGAGGGGTTTGGTGGATCCCCTGCATTACCAGCTGATGAATCACACCTTCCCCACCTTCCAGCACCTGATCGATAGGGCAGTTATGACTGAGAAGAAGCGTAAGGATATGGAAGATCGGAAGCGCAAGATGAGTGGACCCCAGTCCGGAAGCATCAGCCGTCCACGTTTCTCAGGCAGTTCATCTCAGCAAGGCAGGCCTGGTCACCCACAGGGATATCAGAATCAGAATCAGCGTCCGCATCAGCAGCAGTTTCAGAGGCAGTATCCACAGCAGCAGCAGTATCGTCAGAACAGCCAGCAGGGAGGTAACCAGTATCAGAGGCAGAACAACCAGGCACCTCGCCTTCCTGCCCCTGCGACAAATCAGAGCAACCAAGCAGCCCCAGCACAAGGAGGAGGCAGAGGATGTTTCCACTGTGGAGAACAAGGCCACTGGGCGATGCAGTGCCCGAAGAAGATGGCGCAGCAGCAGACCAACCCCAATGCTCCAACAAGGCAAGGTGTATTGCAGCCGACAGCAGGTAATCGTGGCCAAGCGTACAACCGTGGGAAGGTGAACCACTTGGAGGCCGAAGCGATCCAGGATGCACCAGATGTGGCAGTAGGTATGTTCTCAGTCGAATCTCATCCCGCAAAAGTGCTATTTGATACTGGTGCAGCTCATTCATTTGTCACTGCAATATGGGTAGAAATGCATAACATCTCAGTAGAGGCAATGATGCCGCCCATGAGGATTAATTCGGTTGGTGGTAAAGTGCAAGCAGATAGAATATGCTCACATATAAGGGTGGAAATAAGGGGGATAGGGTTCCCCAGTGATCTAATAGTAATAGACACCCTTGGGGTAGATGTCATCCTAGGGATGAATTGGTTAATGAAATATGAAGCGAATGTTAGCTGTGACAAGAGGACTGTAACATTGAAGTCCCCGTCAGGAGAAGAGGTAGTGGCCGAGTTAAGGATGCCAAAATCGGCGGAGGGAGATTGTCACCGGATTTCAGTTGATAGTAAGGAGGCCAAACCGCTTGAGGCTATCAAGGTTGTGTCAGACTTTCCGGATGTGTTTCCCGAGGAGCTAACGGGCATGCCACCCGAGAGAAAGGTTGAGTTTGCCATAGAGCTTATCCCTGGTACCGCCCCCATTTCCAAAAGAGCCTATCGAGTGTCTGGACCAGAATTGGTGGAACTCAAGAAGCAGATAGATGAGATGTTAGAGAAGGGTTACATCAGACCAAGTACCTCGCCTTGGGCCGCTCCAGTATTGTTTGTAGAGAAGAAAGATGGTACCAAAAGGATGTGCATAGATTACAGAGCCCTGAATGAAGTCACTATTAAGAACAAGTACCCCCTGCCAAGGATAGAAGATTTGTTCGACCAGCTCAGAGGTGCCAGTGTATTCTCGAAGATAGATCTGAGATCAGGTTACCATCAACTCAGAATCCGACCCTCGGACATACCGAAGACAACATTCATCACCAAGTACGGGTTATATGAATTCACAGTTATGTCCTTTGGTTTGACAAATGCGCCAGCCTTCTTTATGTATCTGATGAACAGCGTGTTCATGGACTATCTAGACAAGTTTGTGGTAGTGTTCATCGATGATATTCTCATATACTCTCAAAGTGAGGAAGATCATGTAGAGCATTTGAAGATGGTATTACAAAGACTTCGAGAGCATCAGTTGTATGCCAAGCTGAGTAAATGCGAGTTCTGGATTCACGAAGTCCTGTTTCTGGGTCACATCATAAACCAAGATGGGTTGGCAGTGGATCCAAAGAAAGTAGCAGATATCCTGAACTGGAAAGCACCGAAGGATGTTCGTGGGATCAAGAGCTTCATCGGAATGGCCGGATACTATAGGCGTTTCATTGAAGGCTTCTCAAAGATTGCTAGACCAATGACAGCGTTGCTAGCGAAGAAAGTTGAGTTTAAGTGGACCCAAAAGTGTCAGGAAGCATTTGAAGAACTGAAAAATAGATTGACTACAGCTCCTGTGTTAGTCCTGCCTGATGTTCACAAGCCATTCTCAGTGTGTTGCGATGCTTCTTACACCGGATTGGGATGTGTGCTAATGCAAGAAGGAAGAGTTGTAGCATACTCATCTCGACAGCTGAAGATCCATGAGAAAAATTACCCCACACACGACCTGGAGTTGGCAGCAGTGGTTCATGCTTTAAAGACCTGGAGACATTACCTGTACGGGCAGAAGTGCGACATCTACACAGATCATAAAAGTCTGAAGTACATATTCACCCAGTCCGAGTTAAACATGAGGCAGCGAAGATGGTTGGAATTGATCAAAGACTATGAGTTGGAGATACATTACCATCCAGGCAAAGCCAATGTTGTTGCAGATGCTCTGAGCAGGAAGAGTCAAGTCAATATGTTGGCCACGTATCCGATGCCGTATGAGTTAGCCAAGGAGTTCGACAGACTGAGTCTCGGTTTCCTGAACAGTACACAAGGAGTAACAGTGGAGTTAGAGCCCACCCTAGAGCGGGAGATCAAAGAAGGACAGAAGGATGATGAAAACATCAACAATATCCGGCAGCTGATCTTAGAAGGAAGAGGCAAAGATTTTCGAGAGGGTGAAGAGGGAGTAATATGGTTCAAGGACCGATTGTGTGTTCCCGACATCAAACCTATTCGGGAGCTGATCCTAAAGGAAGCTCATGAGACAGCCTACTCCATACACCCTGGAAGTGAAAAGATGTATCAGGATTTAAAAAGGAGATTTTGGTGGTATGGCATGAAAAGAGAAATCGCAGAATATGTCGCCATCTGTGATAGCTGTCAAAGAACCAAAGCAGAGCATCAAAGACCCGCCGGACTGTTGCAGCCATTGCAGATCCCTCAGTGGAAGTGGGATGAGATCGGGATGGATTTCATAGTTGGCCTACCTCGTACCCGGGCCGGCTATGATTCCATCTGGGTGGTTGTGGACCGCTTAACAAAGGTGGCCCATTTTATACCTGTGAAGACAACGTACACCGGAGCAGTGTTAGCTGAGTTATACATGTCTCGGATAGTCTGCCTTCATGGTGTGCCGAAGAAGATAGTGTCAGATCGAGGAACACAATTTACCTCTCATTTCTGGCAGCAGCTACAAGAAGCTTTGGGCACACATTTGAACTTTAGCTCGGCTTATCACCCACAGACAGACGGTCAGACTGAAAGAACTAATCAGATCCTAGAAGATATGCTGAGAGCCTGTGCGTTACAAGACAAGTCAGGATGGGACAAAAGGTTACCTTATGCAGAATTTTCCTACAACAATAGCTACCAGGCCAGCTTGAAGATGTCACCGTTTCAGGCACTCTATGGGCGGAGTTGTAGGACTCCGCTGCACTGGGACCAGCCTGGAGAGAGACAGGTGTTTGGCCCCGACATCTTACTTGAAGCCGAAGAGAATATCAAAATGGTTCGGGAGAACCTGAAGATAGCACAATCAAGACAGCGAAGCTATGCGGACCGAAGGAGAAGAGAACTGAGTTTTGAAGTGGGAGACTACGTCTATCTGAAGGTGTCACCTATCAGGGGAGTCAGAAGGTTCGGAGTTAAAGGCAAGTTAGCACCCCGGTACGTTGGACCATATCAGATTCAAGCAAAGCGTGGAGAAGTGGCCTACCAGCTCAACCTACTAGAAAGTTTGTCGGCAGTGCACAATGTGTTCCATGTGTCCCAACTGAAGAAGTGTCTGCGAGTACCAGAAGAACAGTTGCCAGTGGAGGGTTTGGAAGTCCAGGAGGATCTGACATACATAGAGAAGCCAACGCAGATTCTGGAGTTTGCAGACAGAGTCACCCGGAGGAACACCATCAGAATGTGCAAAGTCAGATGGGGCCACCACTCCGAGGAAGAAGCAACCTGGGAACGAGAAGATGATCTGAAGGCTAAATACCCTGAACTCTTTGCTGACCAACCTTGAATCTCGGGGCGAGATTCTTTTAAGGGGGATAGGTTTGTAACACCCTGAATTTGGGGGTATAAAATTTCTTTGCTCATATTCACAAATTCAGGTGTTACTTCTCTTTTCACATCCTTCCCCAATCTTCTCTTTCTCATTTCTATAGGAGAAGAGTGGTTATTTTATTTGTAATTATAGTCTATTAGCTCAAACTCCAAGGGAGTATGAATTGTTGCATCATGTTGAACCCTAGATTTCACTCTTGTTTGGTGCATAATCATTAGAAATGCTAATTTGAATTTGTGGCTTTTTTGGATTTGAATCAAATAGAGTAAATAAAAAGAAAAGGGAAAACAAATGCCAGAATAAAAGAAAAAGGAAAAGAAGCCCACTCCCCTCGCCCCCTCGGCCTTTCGGCCCACCAGGCCCACCCCCCGCGCGCGCCTTTCCCCCCCTCTCCTCTCTCTGCCCTGGCGGGCCCGCTCGTCAGCGCGGCCGCTTTCCCCGCATCCGCGCTCGCTCCCCCGCTCTCTCTGCCCGTGGGTCCCGGCTGTCAGCACCTTCCTCCCCGCGTAACCACCGCCCCGGTCCGCGCGTGCCGCGGACTCCGCGCCCACGTCGCGCGTGGAGCTCGCAACTACCTCGCCCCCGGCCACTTGAGCCCGAAGCCTAGCTCGCCCTCTCCCCCTCCCTCATTTGCGCACCTGCAAGCCCCTCTCTCACCTCCCCCGCGCTGCGCTCACGCCAGAGCGCCGCCGCCATTAAAC
Organism: Zea mays; assembly: GCF_902167145.1. Taxonomy (NCBI): domain Eukaryota; kingdom Viridiplantae; phylum Streptophyta; class Magnoliopsida; order Poales; family Poaceae; genus Zea; species Zea mays. The sequence goes on along the minus strand of NC_050096.1, from coordinate 271,375,239 downwards.
CGCCGCCGTCCCGAGCCCGTTTCCCCGTCGACGTCGGAGCCCCGCCGTGCCCTCTGCCACGGTGAGCTTCGCCTCGACGTCCGCAACCCGGGACACGCCCCAATTCCCCCTCCCCCTCTCTATTTTCCCCTGTCCGCGCTCACCAGCCGTCCTCCGTGCAGCCGCCGAGGTCCGCCACCGTCAACCCGGGCCGTCGTCGCGCCATTGCCGCCACCGAGGGGTCCCCGGAGTCCGCCTTGAGGTAAGGAACCTCTCCCGCCCCCTCCCGACCTTTGTATTGCCCCCTGTCGCGTTTAATTGCTCGCCGGAGCCCTTTAGCGCCGCCGCCGAGCCGCTTCGCCGTGGACCGCCCCCCTCCGGTGCCCCTGCCCCGACCCAGTCCCCACCGGACGGTTCCCCGCGCCCTCCCCAACCTCCCCGGCCGCTCAGGTCGCCCCAGGGACCCGCAGAGCCCCCGCACCCCTCGTCTCCGGCGAGTTCTCCGCCGCGGGGACGAGCGCCGCCGCCTCTGCTAGCCGTAGGAGAGGACCAGGCCGGCCACCCGATCCCCGCCGTCCATCCCAGATCGAGCGGCCCTGTTTCAATTAGCCCGAGCCCAATCCTGGCCGCCTACCGGAGATCCAACAGCCCAGGGCCGCTTCCCCCACACCCCGCGCCCGCTCTGCCCGCTGGCCCCGCTTGTCAGCCGCCCGCGCCCGCGCTGCCTGCCTGGCCCCGCCCTGTCAGCCGCCCGCGCCCGCGCTGCCCGCCTGGCCCCGCCTGTCAGCCGCTCAGGCCGCCGCGCGCTCGCGCGCCCGTCCGCGGATCTAATCTCGGGCATTGATCCGAGATCCAACGGCTAATAGAGCCCGATACCCCTTCGCCCGCGCGTTTTCTTAAAGAGACCCCCGCCTTTCCGCAAATTAACCCGCCGTCCCTAGATTCTCGCAGTTAGGTCCTCGGACCTTTTATTTAATTCAAAATAGGTATTTAGGGCATATTTTTAATCCCTAAACTTGTAAAATTCATAACTTTGTCATATGAACTCCAAATTAGGTGCTTCAAATTGCAAAATGCTCATAGTATTTTTGTCTACCTATTTAACCAATGTTTCCCTACTGTTTTTATGTCCCAATTAATAGTTGATCATTAGGATAAGATTAAGGTTATTGGAACCCTATTTGAGATAAATAGAAAATAGTAGGCTTTAATAAAAGTTGGAGCACCTAAGTTTATGGACTTAAACACCTAAGTTTAGGGACTTAAAATCATGTAATGATTTAACCCCACCACTGACTCAGACCTGATTAGTGGATAATGAATCACTTTGTATAGTCCTCTACCCTAGACCTAGGGAACACCAGAGTGCCAATCCTTTTCTATTATGAACTTGTGATCTCTCTGCTGCATATGTTTGGTATATTGCTTTTGTTTGTTATTTCCCAAGTGCATAGTGTGAATGGTTACTTTACGTAGACAACGGGTAGTCTGTGTTTCCCGAGGAAGTTGCAGAGGAAGTCCCTGATCAGCAGTTTGGTGAAGGCAAGTGTCCTCTGACCCATTATGTCCTATTCACTTATAACTTACTGTCCCGCATTACTTACTTGAAACCTAAGGATTGACTAGCTTTACACTTTACTTTATCCTTGATGACCTTATGGGCTGTTATGGTTAGCATTCTGCTATTGCCTTAACTTAATCAATGAACATGATGTGACTATTTATGATACTGTTATCCTGATGATGTTGATGATCTTGTGATACCCTAGGGGACTCAGGCTGTTTCCTAAGTACCTCTCCGTAAGGACCTGTTCGTTGAGAGACCACCCGGGATAACAGTGCAACCATGAGGGTGGAATGGGGTGCCCTTGGCTAATTAATTAGAGGAACTAGAAGTGTAGTTGCTTCGCCGTCGTGCCGTCAATGGGGTCCAGGCACAGTGCTTGCTCTGCCGAGGCTGGGTGCCGAGGTTCTTTCGTTTTGCTTTTTAGTCACCCTCCTGCGGGGAGAGGTACTGTGTTTATCAAACTGGAGAAACCTAACGGACAGCTATGACCTCTAGGGAATCTTTGTAAAGGCTTCGTAGTGAATCCCTGGCCATTCACCTTGGGAGTGAATAAGGGTCTTGCAAGCCCGGGCTAGAGAGGGAATCACGGCTCATGGGTAAAGTGTGCGACCTCTGTAGAGGGTAGTGAAACTGATATATCAGCCGTGCTCACGGTTAAGAGCAGCCTTGGGATCCTCTTTGATTAGAGATACAAATGGTTCGAGATACAATGGTTCTATTTATGATATTGGTTCGATGATAATAATGATGTTCCTCGATGAGGAAATGGTTCATGGGTTGGTTATTGATAAAACCTGGCCCCTACTAATAATAAATACCTGACCAGCTAAAAGCAACTGCTTGAGCCTAACCCCACATAAAGCTAGTCCACTTCAGCCAAACGGGATATTTGCTGAGTACGTTGATGTGTACTCACCCTTGCTTTACCACAAAACACCAGGTTGTCCGCATTGTAACCACTGCTCAGGAGAAGACGAAGTCATGGAAGGAGACTTCCAGGAGTTCCAAGACTACGACGAATTCTAGGTGTGGGTTGGCGGCAACCCCCAGTCAGCTGCCTGTGAAGGCCTTATCTTTACTGCGTTTCGCTAGCACTTTGATTTAACTGTTAAGTTGAGGACTATGTGGATGTCTATGACTCTGTGATGTAACAAGTTAATACTCTTTTATGTTATTATTCGAGCAATGTGCGTTGATGTTCATTTATGTAACCGCTGTGTACGTGAGTTCTGATCCTGGCACGTACATAGTTCGCATTCGGTTTACCTTCCAAAACCGGGTGTGACACTCCGCCAGGCTCCATCGCTCCTCCGACGGCCACGACATCACACCAGCTGGGTGCCAAAATCTCTCCGGCTGCCACAACGGCATGTACTTAGGGCGCTAGCTCTCCTCCGCTAGACACGTAGCACTCTGCTGCACCCCCATTGTACACCTGGCTCCTCTCCTTACGCCTATAAAAGGAAGGACCAGGGCCCTCTTAGAGAAGGTTGGCCGCGCGGGGACGAGGACGAGACAGGCGCTCGCTTGGGGCCACTCGCTCCCTCTCCCGCGTGGACGCTTGTAACCCCTACTGCAAGCGCACCCGACCTGGGCGCGGGACGAACACGAAGGCCGCGGGATTCCCACCTCTCTCACGCCGGTCTCCGGCCGCCTCGCTCTCCCCCCTTCGCGCTCGCCCTCGCGCTCAACCCATCTGGGCTGGGGCACGCGGCGACATTCACTCGTCGGCCCAGGGACCCCCCGGTCTCGAAACGCCGACAGTTGGCGCGCCAGGTAGGGGCCTGCTGCGTGTTGACGAACAGCTTCCCGTCAAGCTCCAGATGGGTAGTCTCCAGCAACCTCTCCAACCCGGGACGGTGCTCCGTTTCGGGAGTCTTGAGTTCATGTCCCTCGACGGCAGCTACGACATGATACTCCTTCCACCGCCGCACGACAACGACAATGGCGGCCAACAGCCCGCCCGCCAGCGGCGGAATCGACGACGTCTTCCCCGCGTGGTGGAAGAGCAACCTTCGAGCTCATCCTGCCCTTTCCCCCGCCGACGGAGGGGAAGGCAGGGCGACCAAGGCCAAGCAGGAGGCAGCGCCTCGTCGGCTGTCGAGCGAGTCGACAGTACCGGCACCCCAACGAGGGGCGCACCGGGTATCGACTTCGCGCCTGAGACGAAGACGAGCGCCGTCTCCCCGCGACGCGCCAATCCCGAGCAAGCGAACGATGCCAGCGCGCTCGCGGAGAGCTTGCTGGACGTCACCCTCGTACCTGAGACGACGGTGCAGTCAGTCCCCGACGTGACTTCATCGCCGCTCGTCGACCAAGAGGTACCGACCGATTCCCATCCCACGTCATTTGGATTCGGCCTCAACCCGCCTAGCGACCTTGCTTTGGCGGGCGCTCGCGTAGAGGCGAGTCCAAACCCTCTGGGGTTTCGCATGCGGTCGCCTTGGGACCGGCTGACGGACGTCTCGACCTACGGGCCCTCTGGGTCCGAGGAAGACGACGAGCCCAGCATCTGTTGGGATTTCTCTGGACTTGGCAACCCCAGTGCCATGCGGGACTTCATGACCGCATGTGACTACTGCCTCTCCGACTGTTCCAACGGTAGCCGCAGCCTCGACGACGAGGACTGCGGCCCAAGCCGTGAATGTTTCCACGTCGATCTAGGGGGTCCCTCCGAAGGCAATCATCTCGGCATGCCGGAGGACGGTGACCTCCCTAGGCCGGCACCCCACGTCGACATCCCACGGGAGCTAGCTGTGGTCCCCGTTCAGGCGGGGGGGCATGACCCACAGCTCGAGCAAATCCGCGGGGTGCAGACCAGGCTCGACGAGGGAGCAGGAGCGCTTGGGCCGATCCGCCGGGACGTCGGGCAGGCATGGGCGGGCCAACCCCCGGCCGGAGAAATACGTCATCTGCCCCAGGGTTTCCAGCACCGCGTCACCGACGACGTCAAGGTCAGGCCGCCACCCACATCTAGTGGGGTCGGTCAGAACCTGGCTGCAGCAGCGATGCTTCTCCGCGCGATGCCGGAGCCATCAACCACCGAGGGCCGGCGAATCCAGGGGGAGCTCAAGAATCTCCTGGAAGGCGACGCGGTCCGACGGGCCGAGAGCTCTGCCTCCCGAAGGCAGGGATACCTCTCGGAACCTCATGCCGCGACTTCCCGATTCATGCGGGAAGCCTCGGTCTACACCGGGCGCACGCGCAACACCGCGCCTGCGGCCCCGGGCCGCCTCGGTAACGAGCACCATCACCGCGACCGTCGGGCCCACCTCGACGAGAGGGTGCGCCGAGGCTACCACCCCAGGCGTGGGGGACGCTACGACAGCGGGGAGGATCGGAGTCCCTCGCTCGAACCGCCCGGTCCGCAGGCCTTCAGCCGGGCCATCCGACGGGCACCGTTCCCGACCCGGTTCCGACCCCCGACTACAATCACAAAGTACTCGGGGGAGACGAGACCGGAACTGTGGCTCGCAGACTACCGTCTGGCCTGCCAACTGGGTGGAACAGACGATGACAACCTCATCATCTGCAACCTCCCACTGTTCCTCTCCGACACCGCTCGCGCCTGGTTGGAGCACCTACCTCTGGGGCAGATCTCCAACTGGGACAACCTAGTCCAAGCCTTCGCCGGCAATTTCCAGGGCACATACGTGCGCCCCGGGAATTCCTGGGACCTCCGGAGCTGCCGGCAGCAGCCGGGAGAGTCCCTCCGGGACTACATCCGGTGATTCTCGAAGCAGCGCACCGAGCTGCCCAACATCACCGACTCGGATGTCATCGGCGCGTTCCTTGCCGGCACCACCTGCCGCGACCTGGTGAGCAAGTTGGGTCGCAAGACCCCCACCAGGGCGAGCGAGCTGATGGACATCGCCACCAAGTTCGCCTCCGGCCAGGAGGCGGTCGAGGCTATCTTCCGAAAGGACAAGCAGCCCCAGGGCCGCCCATCGGAAGATGCTCCCGAGGCGTCAACTCAGCGCGGCGCCAAGAAGAAAGGCAAGAAGAAGTCACAAGCGAAACGCGACGCCGCCGACGCGGACCTTGTCGCCGCCGCCGAGTACAAGAACCCTCGGAAACCCCCCGGAGGTGCCAACCTCTTCAACAAGATGCTCAAGGAGCCGTGTCCCTATCACCAGGGGCCCGTCAAGCACACCCTTGAGGAGTGCGTCATGCTTCGGCGCCACTTCCACAGGGCCGGGCCACCCGCGGAGGGTGGTAGGGCCCGCGACGATGACAAGAAGGAAGATCACCAAGCAGGAGAGTTCCCCGAGGTCTGCGACTGCTTCATGATCTACGGTGGGCAAGCGGCGAATGCCTCGGCTCGGCACCGCAAGCAAGAGCGCCGGGAGGTCTGCGCGGTGAAGGTGGCGGCGCCAGTCTACCTAGACTGGTCCGACAAGCCCATCACCTTCGACCAAGCCGACCACCCCGACCACGTGCCGAGCCCGGGGAAATACCCGCTCGTCGTCGACCCCGTCATCGGAGACGTCAGGCTCACCAAGGTCCTCATGGACGGAGGCAGCGGCATCAACATCATCTACGCCGAGACCCTCAGGCTCCTGCGTGTTGATCTGTCCTCCGTCCGAGCAGGCGCTGCGCCCTTCCATGGGATCATTCCCGGGAAGCGCGTCCAGCCCCTCGGACAACTCGACCTTCCCGTCTGCTTCGGAATGCCCTCCAACTTCCGAAGGGAGACCCTGACGTTCGAGGTGGTCGGGTTCCGAGGAACCTACCACGCGGTACTGGGAAGGCCATGCTACGCGAAGTTCATGGCCGTCCCCAACTACACCTACCTGAAGCTCAAGATGTCGGGCCCCAACGGGGTCATCACCGTCGGCCCCACGTACAAGCACACGTTCGAATGCGACGTGGAGTGCGTGGAGTACGCCGAGGCCCTCGCCGAGTCCGAGGCCCTCATCGCCGACCTGGAAAACCTCTCTAAAGAGGTGCCAGACGTGAAACATCATGCCGGCAACTTCGAGCCAGTGGAGACGGTTAAGGCCGTCCCCCTCGACCCCAGCGGCGACGCCTCCAAGCAGATCCGGATCGGCTCCGGGCTCGATCCCAAATAGGAAGCAGTGCTCGTCGACTTCCTCCGCGTGAACGTCGACGTCTTCGCGTGGAGTCCCTCGGACATGTCCGGCATACCGAGGGATGTCGCCGAGCACTCGCTGGATATTCGGGCCGGAGCCCGACCCGTCAAGCAGCCTCTGCGCCGATTCGACGAGGAGAAGCGCAGAGCGATAGGCGAGGAGATCCACAAGCTAATGGCGACAGGGTTCATCAAAGAGGTATTCCATCCCGAATGGCTTGCCAACCCTGTGCTTGTGAGAAAGAAAGGGGGGAAATGGCGGATGTGTGTAGACTACACAGGTCTCAACAAAGCATGCCTAAAGGTTCCCTACCCTCTGCCTCGCATCGATCAGATCGTGGATTCCACCGCTGGGTGCGAAACCCTGTCTTTCCTCGATGCCTACTCAGGGTATCATCAAATCAGGATGAAAGAGTCCGACCAGCTCGTGACTTCTTTCATCACGCCCTTCGGCATGTACTGCTATGTCACCATGCCGTTCGGCTTGAGGAATGCGGTCGCGACGTACCAGCGGTGCATGAACCATGTGTTCGGCGAACACATCGGTCGCACGGTCGAGGCCTACGTCGATGACATCGTAGTCAAGACGAGGAAAGCTTCCGACCTCCTTTCCGACCTTGAAGTGACATTCTGATGCCTCAAGGCGAAAGGCGTCAAGCTCAATCCCGAGAAGTGTGCCTTCGGGGTGCCCCGAGGCATGCTCTTGGGGTTCATCGTCTCCGAGCGGGGCATCGAAGCCAACCCGGAGAAGATCACAGCCATCACCAGCATGGGGCCCATCAAGGACTTGAAAGGCGTATAGAGGGTCATGGGATGTCTCGCGGCTCTGAGCCGTTTCATCTCACGTCTCGGCGAAAGAGGTCTACCTCTGTACCGCCTCTTAAGGAAGGCCGAGTGCTTCACTTGGACCCCCGAGGCCGAGGAAGCTCTCGGGAACTTGAAGGCGCTCCTCACAAAGGCGCCTATCTTGGTGCCTCCAGCTGCCGGAGAAGCCCTCTTGGTCTACGTCGCCGCGACCACTCAGGTGGTTAGCGCCGCGATTGTGGTCGAGAGGCAAGAAGAGGGGCATGCGTTGCCCGTTCAGAGGCCAGTTTACTTTGTCAGCGAGGTACTGTCCGAAACTAAGGTCCGCTACCCACAAGTTCAGAGGCTGCTGTATGCAGTGATCCTGACACGGCGGAAGTTGTGACACTACTTCGAGTCTCATCCGGTAACTGTGGTGTCATCCTTCCCCCTGGGGGAGATCATCCAGTGCCGAGAGGCCTCGGGTAGGATTGCAAAGTGGGCGGTGGAAATCATGGGCGAGACAATCTCGTTCGCCCCTCGGAAGGCCATCAAGTCCCAGGTTTTGGCGGACTTCGTGGCCGAATGGGTCGACACCCAATTACCGATGGCTCCGATCCAACCGGAGCTCTGGACCATGTTTTTCGACGGGTCGTTGATGAAGACAGGGGCCGGCGCAGGCCTGGTCTTCATCTCGCCCCTCGGGAAACACCTACGCTATGCGCTACGCCTCCATTTCCCGGCGTCCAACAATGTGGCTGAGTACGAGGCTCTGGTCAACGGGTTGCGGATCGCCATCGAGCTAGGGGTCCGGCGCCTCGACGCCCGCGGTGACTCGCAGCTCGTCATCGACCAAGTCATGAAGAACTCCCACTGCCGCGACCCGAAGATGGAGGCCTACTGCGATGAGGTTCGGCGCTTGGAGGACAAGTTCTACGGGCTCGAGCTCAACCACATCGCTCGGCGCTACAACGAGACTGCGGATGAACTGGCTAAAATAGCCTCGGGGCGAACAACGGTTCCCCCGGACGTCTTCTCCCGGGATCTACACCAACCTTCCGTTAAGCTCGACGACACGCCCGAGCCTGAGCTGCCCTCGGCCCAGTTCGAGGAACCCTCGGCCCGGCCCGAGGCACCCTCAGCTCAGCCCGAGGCGACCTCGGTTCAGCCCGAGGCGACCTCGGTTCAGCCCGAGGTACCCTCGGCCCCTGAGGGTGAGGCACTGCGCGTCGAGGAGGAGCGAAGCGGGGCCACGCCTGATCGAAACTAGCAGACCCCGTACCTGCCGTATCTCCACCAAGGAGAGCTACCCCTCGACCGAGCCGAGGCTCGGCGGGTGGCGCGGCGCGCCAAGTCGTTCGTCTTGCTGGGCGATGAAAAGGAGCTCTACCACCGCAGCCCCTCAGGCATCCTCCAGCGATGCATCTCCGTCACCGAGGGTCAGGAACTCCTGCGAGAGATACACTCGGGGGCATGCGGCCATCACGCAGCGCCTCGAGCCCTTGTCGGGAATGCTTTCCGACAAGGCTTCTACTAGCCGACGGCGGTGGCCGACGCCACTAGAATTGTCCGCACCTGCGAAGGGTGTCAATTCTATGTGAAGCAGACCCACCTGCCCGCTCAGGCTCTGCAGACGATACCCATCACCTGGCCCTTTGCTGTGTGGGGTCTGGACCTCGTCGACGCCTTGCAGAAGGCGCCCGTGGGCTACACGCACCTGCTGGTCGCCATCGACAAATTCTCCAAGTGGATCGAGGTCCGACCTCTGAACAGCATCAGGTCCGAGCAGGCGGTGGCGTTCTTCACCAACATCATCCATCGCTTCGGGGTCCCGAACTCCATCATCACCGACAACAGCACCCAGTTCACCGGCAGAAAGTTCTTGGACTTCTGCGAGGATCACCACATCCGGGTGGACTGGGCCGCCGTGGCTCATCCCTTGTCAAATGGGCAAGTAGAGCGTGCTAACGGCATGATTCTACAAGGGCTCAAGCCTCGGATTTACAACGACCTCAACAAGTTCGGCAAGCGATGGATGAAGGAACTCCCCTCGGTGGTCTGGAGCCTGAGGACAACGCCGAGCCGAGCCACGGGTTTCACGCCGTTCTTCCTAGTCTACGGGGCCGAGGCTGTCTTGCCCACAGACCTGGAATACGGCTCCCCGAGGACGAGGGCCTACAGCGACCAAAGCAACCAAGCTAGCCGAGAAGACTCGCTGGACCAGTTGGAAGAGGCTCGGGACAAGGCCTTACTACACTCGGCGCGGTACCAGCAGTCCCTGCGACGCTACCACACCCGAGGGGTCCGGTCCCGAGACCTCCAGGTGGGCGACCTGGTGCTTCGGCTGCGACAAGACGCCCGAGGGAGGCACAAGCTCACGCCCCCCTGGGAGGGACCGTTCGTCATCGCCAAGGTTCTGAAGCCCGGAACGTACAAGCTGGCCAACAGTCAAGGCGAGGTCTACGACAACGCTTGGAACATCCAACAGCTACGTCGCTTCTACCCTTAAGATCTTTTCAAGTTGTTCATACACCTCGCACCCACGCAAAGTTTAGTCATCAAGGAAGGGTCGGCCTCGCCTCGGCAAAGCCCGACCCTCCCTCGGGGGCTAAAAGGGGGGGAACCCCCTGAAAGGGAAATGTGCCTTTGGGCCATTTCTAAGTATTTTGGTGATTGAATGCAAACACAAGTGCTTAAATGTGAAAATATGCCCAAGGATGAACAAAGTGCAAATCACAAGTTAAGGTATGTTTCTAAGCCTTAGTACATTGGTTCGTGTACTAATATTCTTGTCTAAGTGTTAGAAACAGGAAGAAGAAGAGGAGTGGAGGGCTGCTTCGGGCTGGGGCACCGGACTGTCCGGTGTGCACCGGACAGTGTCCGGTGCGCCAGACCAGCGCGGAGCAAACCAGCCGCTCTCGGGTTTTTCTCCGGCGACTTCGGCTAAAATTCACCGGACTGTCCGGTGTGCACCGGACTGTCCGGTGAGCCAACGGTCGGCCGGGCCAACGGTCGACCGCGCGATCGGCGCGCGACACGTGGCCGAGCCAACGGTCGGAATGGGGCACCGGACTGTCCAGTGTGCACCGGACATGTCCGGTGCGCTAACGGCGCCCGGATCTGCAACAGACAGCAACGGTCGGATGCGCTGTTTATGGAAATAAATCGGGCACCGGACAGTGTCCGGTGTGCACCGGACTGTCCGGTGCGCCCGACGACAGAAGGCAAGGATGGCCTTCCAGAATTGTTCTCAACGGCTCCTAGCTGCCTTGGGGCTATAAAAGGGACCCCTAGGCGCATGGAGAAGAACACAAAGCATTCCTTGAGCACTCTTGATCACTCACACATCAATCTCGCGCACTTGTTCGACATTCTAGTGATTTGAGCTCCGTTCTAGTGTGCTAGTCTTTTGAGCTCAAGTCTGGGTCTTGTGTGTGCGTATTCGCTGTGATCTTTGTGTCGTGTGTGAGTTGCTAATCCCTCCCTTGCTCTGTGATTCTCTGTGAACATCTTTTGTAAGGGCGAGAGGCTCCAAGTTGTGGAGATTCCTCGCAAACGGGATTGAGAAAAGAAAAGCAAGAACACCGTGGTATTCAAGTTGATCATTGGATCACTTGAGAGGAGTTGAGTGCAACTCTCGTCCGTTGGGACGCCACAACGTGGAGTAGGCAAGTTTTGTACTTGGCCGAACCACGGGATAACCACTGTGTCATCTCTGTGATTGGATTCTTGTGGTTATTGTGTTTTGACTCCTCTCTAGCCACTTGGCATAAACTGTGCTAACGCCTAATCAAGTTTTGTGGCTATAAGTTTAAGTTTTCACAGGATCACCTATTCACCCCCCCTCTAGGTGCTCTCACCCCCTCTGCGTTGAAATTTTCCTCGAAAAAAAGATCTCTTCTGCCAGAATATCTTTCGTGCTTTTTGACTACTTCGAAAAGTGGATCCTGAAGACGACAGAGTACACGTAAGCAGCCAAGGCTGACCGAGACGAGGGACTCCTACGCCTCCGGGATACGGATACCTCACTCATCACCTTCTGCAATAAGTAACTCACGATTCGGATAAGTGATTCCGCGGACCGAACAAGTCTTCACGTTCGGAAGTTCTTCTGCCGAAGCGATCCTTCGAGCCTTCTTGACTGAGTCGGTGATAGAGCCTCATGGACGGGTAAAAGTGCGCGTAAGCGGCAAGGCCGACCGAGCCGAGGGACTCCTACGCCTCCGGGATACGGATACCTCACTCATCACCTTCCGCGAGAAGCAACTCTCGATCGCACAAACATCCCTGTTGCCGACAAAAAAGTCCAGACACTCGAAACAAGAGGAAAAGAGACGCAGCTTTACAACACGGCGAGGGTGTGTTTTCTGGCCTCGGCGGCCGCAGGAGACACACGCTACAAGACAATCTGACCCTGCAGGCTCGGGTCTTGACGCTGGAAGGGGGCAGCAGCACCCTCGGCATCGACGACACCTTCGGTGAGGTCCGACCTAGCCTCGGACAGCGGCGCGGTCCAAGGATCTCCGCTCTAAAGGACGACGTCATCGCCACACCCAGGCAATCGCTGCCAGGGTCTTCTCCGGGAATCCGGCCCGAGCAGGCGGCTCGGCCGGTCACCCCGGGGCCTCGGCCAACCGTCTTCCAAGGGCGCCAGCCCGACCGGAGGCCTCGGCTGGTCAACTCCGGCGTCGGTCCCGCTAACGGACGACCCGGTTGGGCTCCGGCCAACCAGGTTTCCTTTTCGAGCCAACTCTGCCCCTGTTCATGCTGATATCGCTGGCCCTGGCCTCGGCTCATCGAAGAGCGGCCAAGGGGGTCCCTTTAACTAAGCTAGAGAAGACTTAGACAACAAGGCCGACTGAGCCGAGGGACTCCTATGCCTCCGGGATACGGATACCTCACTCGTCGCCTTGACACGGGGCGACTCACGCTTGGTGAAGCGGTTCAGACAACCAACAGGCGAGTCTTAGTGCTCGAAAATGAGGAAAAACACGGCTCCGTGCCAAAATTACATACATGTTCAGGCCTCGACAGCCACAATGAACAAAAACACTGGCATTCAAAGTGCCATTACAAATGGAACTCTGGTTCCCCCTCCACAGGTACGAACAACACCACTCGATGAGGGAGGGCCTGCGGAGCAACAGAGACCGCCGAACGGCGCGCCATCGCCCGCTCCAGCAGCAGCGACGACGACGACTTCTGCTCCGGGGGGCCGAACAACGGCAGCACTGACCTCAGGGCGGATGCTGCTACCAAGAGGCCCCCGCCCATGCCCAAACTCGTGAGGCAAGGACGGGCAGAAGGCCGTAGAGTTGGAGGTCGGTCCGTGGGCGGCCCTGGCTATCTCGTCGGCAGAAGAACCTCTTCCAGCTGCCGTGGCAGACGCCGGCGCGCGAGCGGCTCCGAAGCCACTCGCATCCGAGAGCCAGGCACGGTGCAGCTGCCGGCGCCACGGACGACGACCGCCCTTCCCTCCGATCACTGAGTGAAGGAGCGGGCCACCGCCCACGCAGGGGCCGACCCCAACTCGGCACACTCCCCTCCCCAGCCCTGGTGATGAAAATCCTTGAGGCTGAGGGAGGGGCAGAGGCCGCAGCCCGACTCGCTTTCCCCCACCATCAAGCTGGAGGTCACCATCTTGGGTGACCACCGGCGGAGGGGTGCAGCCGGGCTGCATGATGAAAATCCTTGAAGCCGAACGATGGCTGAAAGGTACCAACTCCCGCGGAGTTGCGTTCCTCCAACGATGAGGCGGAAAGACGGCGGGTATCCCCCATCCGGGGGCTTGGAAGGTGGAAAGACACGATGCATAAGGGAGCGCGAAGACATGGTCGCCTTCCAAGGGGGTCACCCTCCTTTTAAAGGCGACTATCCCTACTTGCGTCCCCAGCCGTCACGGGCTGAGTCTTCTCCAACACGCTCCAAGGCCCTCCCCTGCGGCGCGGGGGCTGGGTCCCACATGTCATGCAAGCTGGCTCAGAGCAGAAGAAGCCAAACCGCCGTGCGCGGTGCGCACAACCGCCCAGCGGTTACAAGTGACCCTCCACTTTTGCCCAGACCAACGGGCGAGAGGGGCGGGCAGCCATGCAGGCGGCATGCAACCACGCCAAGTGGGCGCGCTTCTCTGACTCCCAACACGCCCGGCATGGAGGCCCAGGCCCACGTGTCATGCAACCGGCGCGTCGAACGCTTCGTGCACGCAACCGCACCGCCACTTGCGCCACCACCGCGCCTCCTCGATTGCGGAACCAATACCGCGACTCGAGGCGACCCAGTGCACGACCCAGCAGTGCCAGCCTGGCGCGGCGGTCAGTGCGGCCAAAAATGGGCCGGCAGTAATGGCGGTGGTAGGCGGGCGGGAGCAGCGGTCACGTCGTCAGCCAAGCTCACGTCCCATCCGGGGGCAGCGAGAGAACCCTCTCTCACGGCGTAAAGACAACGCGCCCGTGTTCCGTTCCTCGAACGGCTCGCGCACGCGCAACGGCCGCCCCGCCAACCACTCGCCCCGTCGCATTAACTCCGCGGCGGGACAGGCGGCGCCTCTGGCAGGAGAAGCAGGCGACGCTTCGCCTTCGCCATAATAACCGCGCCAAAAAAGGTACGCTGCGTCGTTCGATTTTGTATCATTTTCCTTTTTTTCCTCTTTCTCTCTCTTGCAACAGGGACCGGGAAAGTGGGATACCCCAAAAAGGATCCTTCCCTGTGAAGGAACCAGGCTCCGAGCCACCCTACTGATCAGAGGTTCGAAGGCTGGCCCCCCGGAAGGGTTCGACAGCCGCCTCAGATCGCGTGGGCCCTACACCCACTACTGGTCAGAGGTTCGAAGGTCGGCCCCTCGGAAGGGTTCCACGGCCGCCTCAGGCTACTCGGGCTCCGCGCCCATTACTGATCAGGGGTTCGAAGGCTGGCCCCCGAAGGGTTCACAGCCGCCTCAGACGCCGAGCGAGGGATGACCATGGGTACGTTCGATACATAACCAAGGCTCGGGCTGCGCTCCCGAGGTACCCTAGGACATTTCCGAGACCAGCGGGAGCGATCTTGTAACGGAATCCCATCAGAGGGAGGCATCGAGCCCTCGGACCCCGTCGCCAGGGGACCGGGTCCGGCAAATCACCCGCAGGTACTTTTGGGCGTGCCTCTAGGCCCCTAGCCGACCCCTAACGAACGGGGCACGGACGTCCACTCGGTTTACCCGCTTGCAGCTCACCGGAGACACCATGTTCGGCGCCCATCGAGGGCAACATGGCGCTTTCCCCCCCTCCTCCTTGCGGAAAGGCGACGCAGGGGCATATGTAAAAAAGCCGAGTCTGTCCCTGATCGCACTCTCGCCCTGTGCAGAGGCTCGGGGGCTGCTCTCGCAAACCCGGCTCCGGCCGAACCGTTGACAGCGTCAACATACCAGCCCGAGAACTTGGGACCCGACCGTACACCCGGGCTACGGCCAGCTCGCATGAGGGAACAACCAGACCAGCCGAAGCATTACACAAGGCATTAAGACCTTGAAGGAGTAAAACCACTCCTCCAAGGCCTCGGGGGCTACACCCGGCGGGTGCGCTCGCGCGCACCCACCGGAACAAAATGCAACCGAGAAAGGCTGGTCCCCTTGCAAAAAAGTGCGACGAAAGCCTCCAAGCGAGTGCTAACACTCCCTTCGAGGCTCGGGGGCTACTGTCGGGGACCATAATTAGGGGTACCCTCAAGACTCCTAATTCTCAGGTGGTAACCCCCATCAGCATAAAGCTGCAAAGGCCTGATGGGTGCGACTAAGTCAGGGATCAGTCCATTCGAGCGACTCGATCACGCCTCGCCCGAGCCTAGCCTCGGACAAGGGCAGCCGACCCCGGAGGATTTCCGTCTCGCCCGAGGCCCTGCCTTCGCTGAGAAGCAACCCTGACCAAATCGCCGCACCAACCGACCAAATCGCAGGAGCATTTAATACAAAGGTGGCCTGACACCTTTATCCTGACGCGCGCGCCCCAGCCGGCAGAGCCGAAGTGACCGTCGTCACTTTGCCGCTCCACTGACCGGCCTGACAGAAGGACAGCGCCGCCTGCGCCACTCCGACTGCGGTGCCACCTGACAGAGTGAAACTGACAGGCAGTCAGGCCCTGCCGAAGGCATCATAGGAAACTCCGCTCCGCCCGACCCAGGGCTCGGACTCGGGCTAAGTCCCGGAAGACGGCGAACTCCGCTCCGCCCGACCCAGGGCTCGGACTCGGGCTAAGTCCCGGAAGACGGCGAACTCCGCTCCGCCCGACCCAGGGCTCGGACTCGGGCTAAGTCCCGGAAGACGGCGAACTCCGCTCCGCCCGACCCAGGGCTCGGACTCGGGCTAAGTCCCGAAAGACGGCGAACTCCGCTCCGCCCGACCTAGGGCTTGGACTCGGACTCAGCCCCAGAAGACGACGAACTCCGCTTCGCCCGACCCCAGGGCTCGGACTCCGCCCTGGCCTCAGTCGACGGCCTCCGCCTCGCCCGACCCAGGGGCTCGGACTCGACCTCGTCCACGGAAGACAGACTCAACCTCAGCTTCGGAGGAGCTTCCACATCGCCCAACCTAGGGCGCAGACCAGCCACGTCAACTGGAGGCGCCATCATCGCCCTACCCCGAGCTGACTCGGGCCGCAGGAAACAAGACCGGTGTCCCATCTGACTCGCTCCGCCAGATAGGCAATGATGGCGCCCCGCATACTCTGTGACGACGGCGGCTCTCAGCCCCCTTACGGAAGTAGGAGGACGTCAGCAAGGACTCAACCGCTCCGACAGCTATCCCTCCGCCAGGCTCCATCGCTCCTCCGACGGCCACGACATCACACCAGCTGGGTGCCAAAATCTCTCCGGCTGCCACAACGGCATGTACTTAGGGCACTAGCTCTCCTCCGCTAGACACGTAGCACTCTGCTACACCCCCATTGTACACCTGGCTCCTCTCCTTACGTCTATAAAAGGAAGGACCAGGGCCCTCTTAGAGAAGGTTGGCCGCGCGGGGACGAGGACGAGACAGGCGCTCGCTTGGGGCCGCTCGCTCCCTCTCCCGCGTGGACGCTTGTAACCCCCTACTGCAAGCGCACCCGACCTGGGCGCGGGACGAACACGAAGACCGCGGGATTCCCACCTCTCTCACGCCGGTCTCCGGCCGCCTCGCTCTCCCCCCTTCGCGCTCGCCCTCGCGCTCGACCCATCTGGGCTGGGGCACGCGGCGACATTCACTCGTCGGCCCAGGGACCCCCCGGTCTCGAAACGCCGACAACATTGATATCAACATCTCTACATCTAGTACAAATAGAAGTGTGCTCAACGGTAGATGTAGAGGGTTTGCAAGATTTCAATTCTACAACCTTAGCATGCAATATATCATTTTTAGTTCTAAGGTCGGAAATTGTAACATTGCAAACATCTAGTTCTTTAGCCTTAGCAAGTAATTTTTCATTTTCATCTCTAAGGCTAGCAAGAGATATATTCAATTCTTCGATCCTAGCAAGCAAATCATCATTATCATTTCTAGGATTGGGAATTAAAATATTACAAGCAATAGAATCAACCTTAGCTAACAAATTAGCATTCTCATTTCTAAGGTTGTCTATAGTCTCATGGCAAGTGCTTAGCTCACTAGATAATTTTTCGCATTTTTCAACTTCTAGAGAATAAGCATTTTTAACTTTAACATGCTTTTTGTTTTCCTTGATTAGGAAGTCCTCTTGGGAGTCCAAGAGGTCATCCTTCTCATGAATGGCACTTATTAATTCATTTAATTTCTCTTTTTGTTGCATGTTTAAGTTGGCAAAAAGGGTACGCAAATTATCTTCCTCATCACTAGCATTATCATCACTAGAGGACTCATATCTAGTGGAGGATTTGGATTTAACCTTCTTCTTTTTGCCGTCCTTTGCCATGAGGCAATTATGGCCGATGTTGGGGAAGAGAAGTCCCTTGGTGACAGCGATGTTGGCGGCGTCCTCGTCGTCGGAGGAGTCGCTAGAGCTTTCGTCGGAGTCCCACTCGCGACAAATATGGGCATCGCCGCCCTTCTTCTTGTAGTACCTCTTCTTCTCCTTTCTTCCCCCCTTCTTGTCATCGCCCCTGTCACTGTCACTAGAAATGGGACATTTTGCAATAAAGTGACCGGGCTTACCACACTTGTAGCAAACCTTCTTGGAGCGGGGCTTGTAATCTTTCCCCCTCCTTTTCTTGAGGATTTGGCGAAAGCTTTTGATGACGAGCGCCATGTCCTCGTTGTCGAGCTTGGAGGCGTCGATGGGTGTTCTACTCGGTGTAGACTCCTCCTTCTTCTCTTCCGTCGCTTTGAATGCGACCGGTTGAGCTTCGGACGTAGAAGGACCGTCAAGCTCGTTGATCTTCCGTGAGCCCTTGATCATAAATTCAAAGCTCACAAAATTCCCGATTACTTCCTCGGGAGTCATTAGTGTATATCTTGGGTTGCCACGAATTAATTGTACTTGAGTAGGGTTAAGAAAAATAAGTGATCTTAAAATAACCTTAACCACCTCGTGGTCATCCCACTTTTTGCTCCCGAGGTTGCGCACTTGATTCACCAAGGTTTTGAGCTGGTTGTACATGTCTTGTGGCTCCTCCCCTTGGCGAAGACGGAAGCGACCGAGCTCCCCCTCGATCGTTTCCCGCTTGGTGATCTTGGTGAGTTCATCACCCTCGTGCGCGGTTTTGAGCACGTCCCAAACTTCCTTGGCGCTCTTTAATCCTTGCACCTTGGTGTACTCCTCCCTACTTAGAGAGGCGAGGAGTATTGTTGTGGCTTGGGAGTTGAAGTGCTCGATTTGGGCCACCTCGTCCTCATCAAAATCCTCATCCCCTACGGATGGTACCTGTGCTCCAAACTCAACAACATTCCATATACTTTTGTGGAGTGAGGTTAGATGAAATTTCATTAAATCACTCCACCTAGCATATCTTCACCGTCAAAGGTTGGTGGTTTGCCTAATGGAACGGAAAGTAATGGAGTAAGTCTAGAAGTACGAGGATAGTGTAAGGGGATCTTACTAAACTTCTTGCGCTCATGTCGCTTAGAAGTTATGGAGGGCGCGTCGGAGCCGGAGGTGGAAGGTGATGAAGTGTCGGTCTCGTAGTAGACCACCTTCCTCATTTTCTTTTTCTTGTCGCCACTCCGATGCGACTTGTGGGAGGAGGCTTTCTTCTCCTTCCCTTTCTTTTTGTTGCGGGACTCTTCTGATGAGGCCTTCCCATGGCTTGTAGCGGGCTTGTCGCCGGTCTCCATCTCCTTCTTGGCATGTTCTCCCGACATCACTTCGAGCGGTTAGGCTCTAATGAAGCACCGGGCTCTGATACCAATTGAAAGTCGCCTAGAGGGGGGGTGAATAGGGCGAAACTGAAATTTATAAAGTTAATCACAACTACAAGTCGGGTTAGCGTTAAAAATATAATCAAGTCCATGAGAGAGGGTGCAAAACAAATCGCAAGCGAATAAGGAGTGTGACACGTGGATTTGTTTTACCGAGGTTTGGTTCTCGCAAACCTACTCCCTGTTGAGGTGGTCACAAAGACCGGGTCTCTTTCAACCCTTTCCCTCTCTCAAACGGTCCCTTGACCGAGTGAGCTTTCTCTTCTCAAATTAACCGGGAACAAAACTTCCCCGCAAGGACCACCACACAATTGGTGTCTCTTGCCTTGGTTACAAGTGAGTTTTGATCACAAGAAAAGAATGAGAAAGAAGAAAGCAATCCAAGCGCAAGAGCTCAAAAGAACACGACAAATCACTCTCACTAGTCACTAATGCTTTTGTGGAATTGGGAGAGGATTTGATCACTTGGGTGTGTCTTGTATTGAATGCCTAGCTCTTGTAAGTGGTTGAAAGTGTGAAAACTTGGATTCCTTGAATGTGGGGTGGTTGGGGGTATTTATAACCCCAACCACCCAACTAGCTGTTTGGTGGAGGCTGACTGTCGCATGGTGCACCGGACAGTCCGGTGCACACCGGACAGTCCGGTGCACACCGGACAGTGTCCGGTGCGTCAGCCACGTCACCAGGCCGTTGGGTTCCGACCGTTGGAGCTCTGACTACTGGGCCCGCCTGGCTGTCTGGTGGCACACCGGACATGCACTGTAGAGTGTCCGGTGCGCCACTTCGCGCGTGCCTGACTTCTGCGCGCTCTGGCACGCATTAAATGACTCTGCAGGTGATCGTTGGCGCGAAGTAGCCGTTGCTCCGCTGGCTCACCGGACAGTCCGGTGAATTATAGCGAAGCGAATTCCCGAAGCTGGCGAGTTCCTGAGGCGCTCTTCCTTGGAGCACCGGACACTGTCCGGTGTACACCGGACAGTCCGGTGAATTATAGCGAAGCGCCTCTGGATTTTCCCGAAGGTGAAGAGTTCAGCGTGAAGTCCCCTGGTGCACCGGACACTGTCCGGTGGTGCACCGGACACTGTCCGGTGGCACACCGGACAATCCGGTGCGCCAGACCAGGGCACACTTCGGTTATCCCTTGCTCTCTTTTTTGAACCCAATTCTTGGTCTTTTTATTGGCTAAGTGTGAACCTTTGGCACCTGTATGACTTATACACTAGAGCAAACTAGTTAGTCCAATTATGTTGTGTTGGGCAATTCAACCACCAAAATCAATTAGGAACTAGGTGTAAGCCTAATTCCCTTTCAACTTCAAAATAATGGCGCAATTTGCGCGAAGCCATAACGACTGCGTAGGCGATTTTTTCCAGCTCCGTCATATTGCATTTTGATGTCGTGAGTACTTCAGAGACGTAGTAAACTGGACATTGCCTGATCGTGCCCTCTCTGTTCTGCTCTTGAACCAGTGCTGCGCTGACCGCATGCGGCGAAGCTGCGATGTAGAGCAACAGGGGTAGCGAGGGGTCGGGGCTTGTAAGAATCGCCAACTCTGACAGGTATTGCTTTAATGAAGCGAAGACCGCCGCCTGCTCTGGTCCCCATGCGAAGTCTTTTGCGCCGCGGAGTGTTCTAAGGAAAGGGAGGCTTCGCTCTGCGGATTTGGAGATGAATCTGTTGAGGGCGGCCAATCTGCCTGTCAGTCGTTGGACATCTCTGGCCGACTGCGGGGGCGTCATGTTAATGATGGCCTGGATTTTGGTTGGATTGGCTTCAATCCCGCGGTGCGACACCAGGTAGCCCAATATTTTCCCCTAGCGAACGCCGAAGACGCACTTTTCGGGGTTTAGGCGAAGTCGTGCGTCCCGCATGTTCGCAAACGTTTTGGCGAGGTCAGCTAGATGGTCTTCCTTGCTTCTGCTGGCGACGATGATGTCGTCCACATACGTAAATATGTTTCTGCCTGACTTGGCTCTCGAGCACCGTTTTGGTGAGTTGAGAGAATGTGGACCCGACGTTCTTAAGTCCCTCCTGCATTCTGATGAAGCAATACTTGCCGAAGGGTGTTATGAAACTGGTGCTTGCCTTGTCTTCCTCCTTCATATATATCTGATGGTAGCCGGAAAAGCAATCAAGGAGTGACATGACTTCGCACCCGGCCGCACTATCGACGATTTTGTCGATCCGAGGCAGCGGGAAGTTGTCCTTGGGGCAGGCCTTGTTGAGACTGGTGAAATCAATGCACATCCGCCATTTGCCGCTCTTCTTCTGCATCATCACTACGTTGGCGAGCCATGTAGGGTAGGCGATTGGCTCGATAAATTTGGCCTCAAGCAGGCGATGTACCTCGGCCTTGGCGGCTTTTGTCTTCTCATCAGACATCTTGCGCAGCCGCTGTTTCTTCGGCCTCACCGAAGGGTCGATTCCCAAGCTGTGCTCGATGATGGAGCGACTGACTCCGACCAGGTCGAGGGCGGACCAGGCGAAGACGTCTTTATTTTTGGACAGACAGCAGAGGAGTCTCTCCTCGTCATGCGAAGTGAGGTCTTCGCTGATGGTGACTGTTTGTTTGGGTGTTGCCTGGTCGAGGGGAACAGTCTTGGTCCCGTCGTTGCTCTGCAGCTGTGCCTTGTCATGTTCTTTGGCGGTTGGGCTGGCAGACTCGGGGACCTCGCGCTGGGCCGTGAGGCAGTGTACGTTCCTTTGTCCGGGAACGAAGTCTCTTTCTATGTTACGCGCAGCCTACTGGTTGTTGTAGACTGTGATGGCGCCTTGCGGACCTGGGATCTTCATGCACAGGTATAGCCCGTGAATGGCTGCCTCAAACTTGTTGATGGAGCCCCGACCCATTATGGCGTTGTACGGGTACACCATGTCGACGATGTCGAATGTGACTTGCTCACTTCGTGCATTGGGTGCTACACCGAAGGAGAGGGGTAACTCTATTTTGCCGACAGGAAAGGTGCCCTTGCCGCCGAAGCCATACAGTGGGTTGTCCGAAGGCTTGAGCAGGCTGTGGCTTATGCCCATGCGGTCGAAGGCATGGAGGAAAATGATATCCGCCTGGCTGCCATTGTCGACTAAGACTATGTGCAGGTCCCAGCCCGCCACGCTGCAGTTGATAACCATGGCGTCGATGTGGGGTGCGCTGCGCAGATCGACGTCTCGGGCGTCGAAGGTCAATGGCACATGGGACCACTTCGTCTGCACGACTGGACCGGTGACGGCGACGTGGTTGATGTTGCGGTAATGGTCCCTCTTCTGTTGCTTCGTGTCGAAGTCGACGCTGGACCCCCCAGTAATCATGTGAATGACTCCGCGATACGGCTGATCGGCGAAGTCTTCTTGCTTTGGGGCTTGGGGGTGGTTGTGGTGGTGGATATTTTGCTGTTGCGGGTGTGGAGGTGGGGGTGGGGGAGGTACGATTTGTACCTCCTGGTGGTGTTGGTATGCGTGGTGCGGTGGATGCGGAGTGGGGCCGTGGTTGTATGGTTGAGGGGGTTGTTTATATGTGTGCACGACAACTCTAGGGTTGTCGGCTGGTTGCGCCCGTGCCATCCTGTCTCTGGTGGCCTTCGTCTCTGGGAAGTCTCTTGTGGGGTGCACGTAGTCTTCGCCGTGGAACAAGCAGTAAAATTTGCGCGGCTGCTGCGCACGTCCCCGGCCCCGACCGCGAGCTCCGTTTCCGCGGCCCTGGGGGGATACTCCTGGCGGCGAGGGGCCTCGCCAGTGGGGTGCTGGTTGGCGATGTTGTGTACCTGCTGCTGATTGCGGCCGTCCCGACCGGAGTCTGCCTGCGAAGGCCTTGTCCACGTACGGCTGGACTGCGGAGGGTCTTTAGGTTTCCTCTGAGACTCGACTTTGCGCTGGTGGAGCTCTTCGGATCTGGCGTATTTTTCGAATAGCTGGTACAGCTCATGGAGATTTCTGGGCGGATCTCTGATGTAGTGGCTGCAAAGGACGTCAGCCCGAAGGCCACTGATGGCGTAGTGAATGGCGATTTGGTCATCAACCGATGGCAGTTGTGACTTGAGAGTCAGAAACTTGCGGTAGTACTCCCGCAGAGTCTCTCTTTCCAGCTGCTTGCAGAGTGAAAGTTCATCCAAGGCGTCGGTGTCTGGGCGGTACCCTTGGAAATTGAGCAGGAATTTGTCCCGGAGACTTCTCCAGGAGTCGATGGACAGCGGGGGCAACCTGGTGTACCAGGTGAGGGCCGGGCCTTCGAGTGCGATGATGAATGACTTGGCCATTGTGGCGTCGTCCCCTCCGGATGATGCAACGACGACCTGATAGCTCATGATATACTGTGCTGGGTCGGTGCTGCCGTTGTACTTGGGATAGGTCCCTGCCCTGAAGTTGGCGGGCCATGGTGATACTTGCAGGTGGGGCGCCAGGGGACTCCGCTCGTCAAGGTAGTTGACACCTTAGAATGCTGCGTGCGGAATGGCGTGTCCGCGCTGAGGGATGAACAGGTCTTCGATTTGCGCATGCTGTTGGAGGGGTGGGCCGTGTTGCAGACCGAGTTGGCCTTCGCGCTGCATGAGTGTGATTTCTTGCTCAAGCTCCTGAGCCTTTTGCTCTTCGTCGCGTATCATCTGGCGCACCTTGGCTTGCGCAGACACACGTTGGCGTTTGGCCTCGGGGATCTCCTTTTGATTCTGGAGGTTGCGGTTCTTGATGCGCAAGGCACGCAGCTGTAGTTGTTCCTCTGCGGAAATGCCGATGACTTCGTCGTCCTCAGTGGCGTCCGCACCCTCTGGCGCAGCGAAGCCTGGGGGAGGTTGCGGTTGTCCTCCGGAGCTGCATGTGCGAAGACTGCCTTCGGGTGTGAGTTGTTCATTGCGCTGCCTCTTGCTGAGTGCGTCGTCTTTGCAGCCTTCTTGGTGGGTGGTGTCGACAAGGGCCTTGCCCTTTTTCTCAGCCAGCAGCGCTGCCTTCGCAGCTTCGTCAACGAATGGGGCTGCCTTCGAGCTAGCTCTCTTGGGTGCCATCGCGGGTGGTTTTCGTAGCACGAACGGTGGGCGCCAAATGTTGGAACTTGTTCTCCCGAGCAAGATGATCCAACGGGGGAGTAAAAGTAATGCAGACAAGGTTTTTGCTCAGGAAGGCAATTGCTCTGTTAATCTAGCCTCTCAAGGGCACTGTGCGGGGGTATTTATAGGTGCCTGAGTGCCCAGCATCTTGGGTTAAGGACGCATGTGCCCTCAGGCGCCCAGGTTATCCCCGGAATATTCCTATAAAGCAGGGTTACAGACTGTAATTACAGGGAAGCCTTTACAAATTAGGCCCGTAATACGCAGCGGCCACGCAGGGCCTGTTACAATGGGCCGGATCACACGTGGGCCTCCATGTTGGACGAGGCCGCGGGATGGGACGACCTCGTCATAGGCCTTCGTCATGCGACGCATGGGACGAAGGGTGGAGTCTGTCAGTCGTCTTGTCTCCGTTGGTGCAGCGAGACTGGTGAAGGCATCGAGCGAAGGGTGGCGTCTTCGCTTTCGCCCCCACACTCATATATACTCTTATAAAGCACTAGTTTTCATGGTTTTCATTGTCGTTCCTTTTGCTAAAAAAAGTCCTTAAACTTTTTCTAATATAACATGTGGTTTAAACATGTGTCGTGCACAAAGCGCCTAACGTAGGTATGTTCATCTCCGCCGCTTCTCGCTTACTATTGTCTCGTTATCTATGGGCCGTGAGAAACAATCTAAGCCCAACATAATAAAAGTAATGTTAAGTTTGTGATTCAAATTCTGAAGAAGACGGCTAAGTTGGCGAGCGAAGCGGAGGCCCATGGTTTTTCCCCTTCACTTTAGAGGAGTTTAGGGTTTGACCTTTATAAATACACTTGTAATCCGCAGGAAATAGTTATCTCATTTGTAAGTCTCCTACAATCTATAACCACTCGAAAATAGTAAGATTGTTGTTGGCCGGCGCCCATGGTTTTTACCCTTTGCCTTGGAGGAGTTTTGCACGTTAAATTTATATCTTCTCTTTGTTTGATCTACTTTATATCGTATTGATTCATAACAAGTAACATAAATTTGTGTTTTCTCTATGTTTGATCTACTTTGTATTGCATTGATTCATAACAAGTAACATGTAGCACAACGCTCTCACGTAGTACCACATCACTACGTGAAAGAGAATGCGAGCAAGCTATAAAAAGTTTAATTCATATCTTTCTCAGCCTTTTAACTAAAATAAAAATATATTATTTGTTCTTAATCAGTTCAATATCTATTTAATATATGATATATGAACCATAAGTTCACTTTGATACTAAGTTTATTTTTACGGTATTTTTGAGGATGGTCCGCCACACTAACCCGTCACAACATGCGAACATTGTTCCATCCGCCACACTAACCCGTCAGCTTGTTTCCAATACTCAGCAGCTTAATCAAACCAAGCTTCCGCAATTTCCGAATGCGAACATTGTACTAGTAATATACTAATATACAAGTCCAATTAAAATGTCGATGCATGGAATGTGACATGAAAGGAACACACGCCAGAGTAGAACTTCACTTGCAAAATTAGGGTATGCAGCAATACGGCAGCCTGCAGTAGGTGTACTCCTAAAAACATATCAGAGTCCAGACAATTGCAAAATTTGCCGGATGCACACTTGGTAATCCGCTAGTACTTAAGGGAACAATGAAAGAACCGAAAAGGAAACAACACTAACACTCAAAT
Organism: Zea mays; assembly: GCF_902167145.1. Lineage (NCBI taxonomy): Eukaryota > Viridiplantae > Streptophyta > Magnoliopsida > Poales > Poaceae > Zea > Zea mays. The sequence continues at coordinate 271,349,781 of NC_050096.1, read as the reverse complement.
TAGAGCCTATGAAGTGCTTCACAACATCTAACGTTTAACACCATTTCCATATGTTTGGTTAAGGAAATACTATAGCCAACACATGGCCTAACGTGTTTCTCCAAATACTAAGCAAAAGTTATAGCCTATCTCTTCAAGTTCTCTAATCCACCTCTAGGTATCTCCCCGAAATATACACGCCTAGCGAAAAAGGTACATCGAGAGGAGACATCCAGGTGTCGTCATGGTATGAGATGAGGTGCGACTTGCAGGAGCTTCCTTAACCATATTCTTTTCCACACGTATACCAGCACCTCTTTCAGGTTCACCGGAACAAAAATATATGGTGGTCAACCCACAGAACAGGTACACCATGGTTATCTGTTACTGGAGCTGCCTGTTTGGGTCCGTGTAACGTAGGAGAGGCGTGCAGAAGGGATCAAAGGGGCTTCCTCATCAACTGCTGCAGCTTCTGATGCCAGGCCTCCTGCTACAGTCCCATCACTGTTGTCCATGGAATTGTCAGGCCTGAACATACTAGAAGACTTCTTGTCCTGCATATAGAATTAGAAAGCAATCGTTTACCACTTGCATAAAACATGAATATCTCGATCTTTTATAAAAGAGGTACAGAAGCTGTATTATTTGACAAACAACAAAAGTTTAAAATGGGCAATCTACACCTACGGAAACCATTGTTGAAGAAACAAAAAATTGCATGCTATATGTGTATTGATACTCCTTTTGAGGGACCATGTATCTTAATATAAGATGGTCTCTAGCAGAGCGGGCTTAAAAATATTAAAATAAACTGACGAAGCTGGATATAAGAGAGGTAATGATGCATTGAACTTCCAGGAAACCTTCAGGTTCTATGCATTTTGTTTCAGAGGAGAGTTATGTTGAGTAATGCTGTAGCTAGTAATAATTGTATGAGCAGGTGTGCTCCAGATTGTGACTTAAAACTGATGTAGAACCTTTTATGTCCTGTTACAATGCATATGGACTGGGGCAATGTCTCTAGAACTCTAAAAGAAATAAAAGGAGAATAAGAAAAGAATCAACTCTAGTTCAAAACCTTTCATGCCCAGTGTTTAGATCAACATAACACTCCCCGGCTCAGGGCTGGGCCAAGGTGATAGAATTTTCATAAGAGCAGCCTTTTAACCACAATGAAAACAAAGTTTAGAGAACAGCTAAAAGGTAATGAAAGTGAAACAACACTCATCTCGCTTATTTCTTTGAAGATACATGTAATATCTCTGCGGGTAGGCACAGGAAACAAGGGGAGTACCAAACATTAAAAGAACAGCAACAAGGAACTTATACTGACCTTTGTAGCCCTATCAGAATTATTATCTGCTGGAAGCTGGTTTGCTCTGACATCTTTCATCTTCAGATAATTGTACAGGACAACACCAGAGAGCGCTACACGTAAAATTGATGCTAGTTAAGGAAACCAATAATAACGTGCACACATAACATAAAATATCAACATATTGTTCAAGATGCAAAATAACAACCACTCCCTCTGTCCCAAAATAAAATTTGTTTTAACATTTTAGTGGATTCATATAATACTTGATGTATGTGTTCTATATATGTGTCTATATTCATCATCGTCTAGTTGAATATAGACATAAAAATCTAGAGCAAAAACGAATACTATTTTAAGATGGAGGGAGTACATAATTACCAACTGCGTATCCAATTATGTTGAGACTTGTAATAACGGATTCAGGGAAGATAATAGTTGAGAGAGCAATAAGTATCCAGTCCTTCAGAACACCAGCAACTCGAATGGTGACAGCTCCAGTTCTTCCAATAACTAAGAATATGGATATGTTCAATGCGAATGCAGAAAGTGCATTCAGGAAAAATATTGAATAGTTGAATTGAATTTGAGTCACGTCCATTTCTGGCTTTTCCAGTAAATACCATGGAATAAACAGGAAGATGAAACTGCATAAAACAATATAATCAAGAAATGTCAAGCAGAAAGGTAATTAAAAGACACTTGGATTTTAAAATATCAAATAGTTAGCTCGATTTTAAAATGAACTGTGTTACAACCTTACACTAGAAGACCTGCACTGATAGAAATGCTACTGCCATAAAAGATAAAGAATGGAAAATTATTCAAGAATATATTTTAGTGCAGGCATTCAATAGTTTCGCGTTGAAACCCAATTGATTAGTATGGCATCACTTATTTAATCTATCACAAAACATATTTTAAATGCCACAATCAGTTCATTTTGTATCCAACTTAGACAGCCAAAAATCATTTGTGATCTACTCCCTTCATTCCAAATTATAAGATGCTTTAGCTTTTCTAGATACATAGCTTTCGCTATGCACTTAGATATACACTATGTCAGTATGTCTAGATATACAATAAAAGCAATGTATCTACAAAAGCCAAAATGTCTTGTAATTTGAAAGAGGGAGTATAATGCATGTGATGGGATTTTGAAAGATGAATATGATCTTGCGAAACCATGCTTTAATTGAGTCAATATGAGAGCGTGTAGCATACTAGTTCTAGTGCAGCAGTAGCACAACTATCATATCAGTTAACCATGTTTTGGTGAATGTGTCCCAGAGCATACAGAGATAGTATATCAAACTACCATCACAGAAGAAATTCAGCTAATAAGCCTTAGAATAAACTTGATTACCAATTTGTAACTTCTCAAATGAATGAAAGAAAAAACACCAAGAAGCACAATAAAACAGATAAAATAATCTGTGTACTTCATTTATAACTTATATTAAGTCTGAGGTTTGATCTCTTAATTACGGGTACATTTAAAATAAAACTGTCCTTTCAAAGCATCTCTAAGAAGATTCACATGGGGGTCAGTCTAGTAAAAACCTTAACACTAAAGTACTTTGGCATTGTGATTTGAAACGTCAAGCAAATGGGATTTTATGTTCATTGACAACTATTTTTTCAAGAAGAATAACAGCGAAAGCACCTCTTGATTTTTGCACATTCATTAATATTGACAACTTATTGAACTAAATCATGATGAAAGAGGCTGAAGGCTCCATAAGTAAATCAATATACATTCCAAACCACCTCTTTTCTCCTCCAAATTGAGGCATTTTGAAAATTGAGGCATGCGCCTAAGTGGAATCCAACATATGCTTCTAAGATCACTTTGAGGAAAACAATGAGTATACAAGTACAGTTACACTGTGCACTGTTAAAGGAGACCCAGTTATACTACAAAAGTGTTTACAATTACAAATATAGGTTACAAAAGTAGCTAGAAAGTCCTAGCAAACATCCATACTGCACATATAAAACTTCATAGTGAAGCCTTTGACAAGGAACAGGATCATCCAATATACTATTAAGGACAATCTGTCCACGATCATAATACGCTGAACAAAATACCAGCAATATTCATTCACTTCATGACGTAAGCGCAATGAACCCAAGTGTAACTGTATAGACTTCTTGGAATCTAGAATATTAATGATACCGTATCACAATGATTAAACCTAGCTAATTTCTTGAAATTATAATAACTATGCATTTTCAAGGCTATTTATCAGTGAAGAATTTTCAGGTTTTCTTGTAAAAATATTATGCAAAAATATCATAACATAGCAATGTCATTAAACGGTCCTTGTCGGGAAAATTATATCAATTAAGAGAGCCTTTAGAATGTCAGAATACAGTTTCTAGTACCTGCAAGGGGCTATGTAATACAAGCTTGTAATGGGATTCAGGGTTAAGCCCTTCTTTTGGAGAAGGACCTGAGTTAGGACCAGCCTGAGGGCTTCCGCAAAGATACCAGTGACTTGGTACAAGGTTCCAATCACATTAAAGTGGATCTCACCATAAGATGAAACTACAACACCAACACTGACCAATACCATGTTCAAGAAGAGGTCCCATCTTAATTTGTCAGTACCACAGAAAACAGCCATTATAAATGTTGCTACAGGCACTGCGTTTTAAAGAAACTCAAGTCAGTAATCTATTCTATAAGCTCATCGATGGATCTTTGTAAAGTAACATATAGGGAGTAGCATGTGGACGCACTCAAGGCCTTGAGCATCTGAATGAAGGCCACGGAAATATACAAGTACGCCGTGTTGCCAAACCTGAAATAGGGCCATCAAAATTGATCTGTAAATTATACGGGAAATATGTATTTTGCACATCTAAAACTCGAAAGGAGCACAGAGAACATGCACAGTACTGCAATGCCAGAAGCTAACGACGTTATACTCCTACAGGAATTCAATTTGCAGACCAAAGATTGAGGTACTGCAATGCACTGCAAGGTGTCATCTAGATCACATACAGAGGGAGAAATAAATCCTTTTGAGTAAATGAGGCATGTATTTTTGTCGTTGTTGTGAAATTTGTGCTTTACAAAATTCTGGAACAACAAACTGCTACATCAATGTTATTCTTTGCTGATGCTGCGCCTTTGATAAAGTATATCAATAAAAAAGCAACCAAATCAAGAAAAAGTCCATAATGGAGCATTCCTGCATCTAACTCAATAATGGAGCACTGCATCCATACAGCAAGCTATCATAAAAAAAGCCTGCTACTGAATTTCACTCACAATAACATTAACAATGTGTATATGTTATATTATTCTAGCCTTTGGTATACCACAATACCAGATACCAGATAAATGGTTCAAAAAGGCATGCCCATAAAAAACCTGAACCTCAATTAGGTCTGCAAGCAAACTCATCAGCAACAGTAAAAAAATAAATCAGCCAGTGGCACTGCAAGTATCATACTGTTTATGCATGTTTATAATCAATTTAGATAAGATGCTTTACCATTTCATGCATGCTTGAATAGGCATATTTGAATTTTGTTATAGCAAAGTTTTATACGCGTCCTTGCAACATATAAGAAATGAAAGATCAATACCACATTGTAAACATTTAGCTTACCACAGACTTGAAGCGAAAAAGGCACTAATTGGAATCACACATGTGGCATATCTGCATTAAGGGGGGAAACTGACTAAGAGTCAGACTTATACATGTACAAAGGGCAGAAGTGAATGTTCTTACATATGGAAAGTCATCTTGACGGGTGCAACAACCTGCATTACAAATTATAGAAAAACAAAATCCATCAGCTCCAGGAAAGTAAATCACATTACCAGAAAACCTAACAATCTAAACCAACAATGGAAATCATATTATTATCCATGTATGTTCTTTCACAATAGCAATCGTTACTTTTAATAATAATTTACAGTCACTTGGTTGAAACAGGAACATCGTATGGCTAAAGGAAAATGTTGCAGAGAAAAGTCCACCTTAAAAACTCGGACAAGGAAGAATGTCACGATTCCAGAAAATGCCATGTGAATCATCGTAAGCGTGATAGGGAAAGGGAATTTGAAGTACTTTGGAGAAAGGACCCACTGCAGTCAAAAAAAAATAGAGGATTAAGTTCACAGCCAAAGTCCAGATGAATTAAAAATAGACGCATATAACTCAAAATGCGTAAAGACTTCTGACTCAGTGTTTTCAGCACGACAAATCCTCTTGGGAATATACTTAGAGGCACAGTGTACCACAGATTACTGATAGTGACAGTGCGCTGGAGAGAAAAACCGGTTCACCTTACAGTGATAGCTACAGCTTTAAGGCCCGATACAAACCAAACGTTGCAATAGACCGTTCGCAACCTAATAATCCTAACAAATATGTCAAGTCAAAGTACAACCCGTGATATCAGAATCACACGAACCACACTGCACGCACAACACTAAGCCTGCATACGGATGCAAACGCTTCGCGAATCAGCTGGATTTGGAGCAAAATGGACATCGGTTTTCACTACCCACTAGACAACTGAGTGCTACCTTGCTTCACCACCACTCTACCGCATTGAAAAACATAGGGGGCGCATAAACCCGCATTGGAAGGAAGCAAGCAGAGCCCTACTTTGTTGAACAGGATGACGCCCGAAGAGAGGCAGATGTAGATCAGCAGGTAGAGGTAGGTCAGCACGAGCTGCCTGCTGATCATCTTCGCCACACCCCGCAACTCGCCGCTTGGGGACGATGGTTGGACGGCCAGTGGCTGGCCGCTGGTGGCTCCGGGGAGGTGGATGCGGAGGCGTCGGCTGGAAGGAATCGCAGATCGGAGATGGGTGGGGAGCGGCAGGGGCCAGGGGATGTCCGTGTCGGGCGAAAGGGCGAGGCCTAGTGTGTTGGGTTTCGAGATCTGCTGGGCCGTCGGATGGGGATCCGATTGATATGGCTGGATTGAACGCCCAGTCGCAAGGATCAGTGTGCTGTGTGCCTATAGTCTATAGAACAACAAGAAAATAATATGACGGACGAATAGTTAAAGACTATCACGCGTAATTGTAGCACCAGTGTGGTAACGTGGTAGCGTCTACGGTAATATAGAAATGCTCCCGTTATTTTTTTTCTTTTTCTATTGGTCCGTTTCATTGTTCCCATGTGAAGTTTATTCATATGATCAAATGCATTTATAATATTCTAATTTTGCTTAGTGACTTGCCTGGTATTGTTCATTGTTTAATAATTGATCCCTCTGTCTCAATTTATAATTCGTTAAGTTTGGCTGACTCGTCTTATTTTTTTTTTAAAGTACAAAATCATATTTAAAGTATATTATATGCTAAAAATATCACATTAAAATTTAATAACAATTATATTTTTTAAAATAAGACGAGTCAGTCAAATTTAGAATAGAATGTCAAACAAATTATAAATTGAAACGAATAGAATACTTAATACCGATACTTTTTTTTAATTCCTGTTTGCTACTACTCCAACGTCTCAAATTATATATCGTTTTAATTCTTCTATGTACTCCCACGGTTTTAAAAAAGAGTGCAATTTTGATTTAAACCTAAAAGTTAAGTTTAACTAAGTTTATATAAAATTATTCAAAAAAATGTCAAATTGGTTACCTATGAAAATATATTTATATTTCAGTATAATTTGATATTTATTCAGTATTATACATGTTAGTGTTTTTTTCTATGGATTCGATCAAAAATAAATTGACTTTTAAACAAGAATTGCATATGTTTGGGGTCACAGATTTAGAAGTCCCTTTTCTTTAAATGTGACCTCTTCTTTCAATTAAAAAACTAATCTAATGCTCATGCATTGCTACGATTTCTTGTTTAAATAAATCACAAAAATATGTGTTATATTTCTCAGGTGAGTACGAATATAGAGCCACGACTAAGGTTCAAACTCCCAATTCTACGATTTTACCTTATTGCTTTAAGCGACAAGAGAAAAGACGACCGTAGAACCGTAGAAAACTAGTGTTTTAGATAGTAGAGATAGAGAAGTTTTAACTGAAAGAGAAAAAAGAGTTATAAAATAATGATAGGAGACGAAGAATTAACCTCCTAGACCTCACCCCAAATATCATTGAGACAGAAGATCGTTTATATGGTCACGTAAAATATTATTTTACACTGTAGAATGAACTGTTTACATAATAAAATTTAAAACAGAAGCTAGAATGGATAAACGGTTAGAGGATTTAAAATAGAAGCTTGAATGGATAAACGGTTGGAGAGAGCCTGAGGGCGCCGAGGCTCATTCGCTCACAAGCAGGAAAGAAGCAAACGAGACTAGTTAGTAGTTACAACGAATCGAAGTCTTCTTTAACCCTGTGCCAATTGTTGGAACACGTTGAATTCTCTTTATATTTTCGTTTAAGGGGGTGTTTGGTTTGCCCCTGCTAAAATTTAGCCCCTATCACATCGAATGTTTGAACCTCCGTTCGGGGTATTAAATGTAGTCGGATTATAAAACTAATTTCTCAGCCGAAGATTAAAAAGTGAGACGAATCTAGTACAGTTGGTTGGGTTTATATTTCATACTCCTATTTGAAAGTCAAACGCTTGATGTGACCCGGGCTAAACTTTAGTCCACAGAACCAAACACCCCTAAGGGTCCCTTTGGCAGGGCTCTGGCTTCTTAAAAACGGCTTTGGCTCTGACTCACGAGATGAAGCCACTTCTTTAGATGAGCCAAAGCCATTCTGAAAAATCATTTGGCAAAACGGCTTATAGGTTGTTTTTCAGAAAGACCCTTGTATAGTTTACTTTTTATAGATCTCTCCTGTACGTGGCTAGGGATTGAGGGCAGGACCAAAAAAAATAATTTGGACTGGTGGGAGGGCTATTGTGCAAAAATGACGTGAGCTAAAGCCAGGTGAGCCACTTTTTTTGGCTCATGTCCTCTAGTTCATTTTGGAAAAGCACTTCACTGGTGAAGCCATTTGAAAAAGAGGTGTTTGGCACAACTTTTGCATGAGCCAGAGCCGAAGTTGAAAAATAAGCCCTACCAAAGGGGCCCTAAGTGATTGTTCATCTTCCATTCAAACACAGTGGTTATTGAATTGAACAAAAGCAACATCCGTTTATAACTAAAAAAGAGGTGCTCTCTATTACAATGGCATGCATATGCTTGAAAAAAAATGTCTGAATTGAATCATTGATACCATATCAAGTATGAGTTTACAAAATCAACCACAGCCACCACATGGGATGTTTGGCCAGGTTTGCCTAAATCCCGAAGAAGTAAAACACAGGGGATACTTATGGTGGCACGACAATTCTAAAGACTCTTAAAATTCTCCCTGATAACAAAAATGTTTGTTCAAGTTGTCGCCGTGATGCTCAGCCAAACATATTGGGAAGAGGCCTCACTGCCATGAATGCATCGACCATCTGCACAAAACAGAATCGTCAAAGCATTGCAGGAAATTCATACAAACTCACATGAGGCCGATTATAGTTTCATTCAGTCTGGGAAGTGACAACTACAAAACTATGTGCAAATACTACACAAGCAATGCCATGCATGTGCGCGCGCACCACACAAGACAAACAGATTGTTAATCTCGCTTGGAATCAAGGTGCCAGAAACCAATCGTGCAGGGTCATACATTTGGTATCGAAAAATGACATACGTAGCTCTCCTACGTCTTTCGATAAAAAAGAAACCAATATGCAAGACAGCAGATCTAACGAATCATGTACCTCTTCGGTCACTTGAGCTCTAGCTCTCTGGTGTCTAGCAACAATCTCAGATAGAACTGCAATAAGCCGTTGCTTCACTTCACCAGTCAACATCCTTCCCTCCTTGTACTCCTGGTGTTTGTGTTTGCAAATGTAAGCACAACTTAAGTGTTTTCACAATGATAAATTATGTATATACAACACAAATCTGTAGTAATACCTTTTTTATGTGCGCAAGCTCGTCATCATCTTCAAGGAAGAAGTTCAGGTATTTGATTGGGACATCCACCTTCATCGCAACAAAAAACCAGCCATTCACAAACTAGTTTTGTGTTACTTCAGAAGAGTATGGTAATTAACCAGAATACCAAGCGCATTATGGAAATGGATCTCTCTCTCTCTCTCTCTCTCTCAAACATGAAGAATATCAATATATTAAGGAAAAAGAAGTCTAAGAAGAAATATATCACAGCCTTCAGCATGTTAGCACTGAAGTATGACACAAAAATAGAAGGCCTTTAGAGCTATAGACTTCAACTCGAAGCTTCCAGTGATATATTTATTCATATTAAAAATCTAACTTTTGAGTTCAAAGCAAGAGGTCAGGTGCAAAATGCACGCACACTATTTGGAATACAACATCCTGATTCAAGTATAAACGGGAAAGGGCTTACATCAAGGTTAGCGCCAAGTTTTCTATGGAGCTCTATTGAGTCCTGGCCACCTGAGAAGGCATATTTATTCACCTGAAACATTGGAAACAAATTATAAGAGATATATGCAGGAGATCAACTAATTCTTGGTTCGGTCTAATAACCGCTTTCGTCATAACTTAAATGGGACAACTAAAATGGGTAGTCTGATATTTTTCCAGCTAAAAAAACAAACTTTATAGCAGGGCAGACCTTTGTCTTTATTTCTTTAGCACTATCTGTCACGTATATCGCCGAATTTGCGTCACTAGCTGACATTTTTGTGTTCTCCCCCTGTGAAAAAGAAAGAAAGAACACACAAAATAAATGCCCTTGAACTATGAACTATTTACATATAATAAAAAGGTAAAGAAACCACAAGCAAATTTAAACTTTAAATTAACTAGAAATAGTCAAGGTCAACAAACCTGAAGAGCAGGAAAAAATCTAGATTCAATCAGTGATGGTTTCTGATAACCAATTCTAGGAGCAACATCACGAGTCATCCTAAAATATGGATCCTGCAGAAGAAGAAAAATCTACTCTCAAAATTTGAAAGACACACAAAGATGTATCAAAATGTATTGGTATTGGTCAAACTTCAAAGAAAAAGGCAAACATATGCCACATTTTTGGCATCTTTAAATGAAAACACTAAGGGCCTGTTTAGTAACAATGTTTCTTAAAACCATGATTTTACAATACTACACTTTGCAGGTGCCATGACAATACCGTAGTTTTGACAACTCCAAAAATACCATGGTTTTGAGAAACATTGTTTGGATACAATATTGTAAACCATGGTATTAGGCAAAAGCTAGTCATGCCATGAAAATTTTGGGTTGAAGTGGGTGATTCACAGAATTGATAAAATCAGAAAAGGATTTGTGTGGAGAGGGAGAAAAGAGGTGAATGGAGGTAGCTGCCTTATGGCATGGGATTCAGTCACAAGACCTTTGAAGTATGGTGGGCTTGGGATCCCTAATTTACAACACATGTGTTGGGCCCTTCAAGCCAAATGGCTTTGGCTTCAAAAAACAGATCGGGATAGGCCTTGGCTTGGCTTGTCCATCCCCATTCAGCAACATGTTAAAGACCTTTTTGCTGCATCCCTGATTTCTCATGTGGGAAATGGCTCTAATACCTTGTTCTGGACAGATAAGTGGCTTAATGGATGCTCCATCAGAGATCTTGCTTCAGAAGTGGTGTCCAAGGTGGCTAAGCGAGCTCTTACCTCTATGACAGTGGTTCAGGCTCTTGAAAACAGGCAATGGATTGCACATATCAACCCCCCCCTTTCCTTGATTGGAATTCAGCAATTTCTTTTCTTATGGGATACTTTAGGAGATGTGCAGCTTTCTCAGGAGGAAGACCGCCATGTTTGGAGACATGAGACATCAGGGGTGTTCTCCTCTAAATCCTGCTACAAGGTCCTTTTATTAGGTTCTACTGTCTTTGAGCCTTGGAAGAGATTATGGAAGACCTGGGCTCCTCCTAAATGCAAGTTCTTTCTTTGGTTGGCAATAAGAAACAAATGTTGGACAGCTGACAGATTACAGTTGAGAGGACTGCCACACCCAGATGTTTGCCCAATGTGTGATCAAGCCCAAGAGACAATTCAGCACCTCCTTACTGCGTGCATTTTTGCCCGGCAATTTTGGCATACAATTCTTGCTGCTATTGGCTTGGGGCATCTCACTCCGACTGCTGATGAGGGAAACTTTTCAGAATGGTGGGGAAAGGTGAGCCTTAGAGTTATCAAGACCAGGAAAAAAGGGCTTAACTCTCTAATCATCCTGGGGGCTTGGTGCCTATGGCTTCAGAGAAACAGAGCAGTGTTTCATGGGGAGTCTCCTTCATTGCCCAGGATTTTTAGGTGTTTCTCAGATGAGTGTGTTTGCTGGGTTTTAGCAGGAGCTACGGAGATCGGTAGTATGGGCTTAGTTGCTGCCCTGGGCGAGGTCGGGTCTAGTTTCAGTACTTCTATGTAATTGCTTTCGGAATTTTGTGGGTCTTTGGGAGATTTGCTTTGCAACATCTCCTCTTTTGTAATGTTTCTCTTCCTCTTTAATATATAAGATGCGCAGTTCTCCTGCGCGTTCTCAAAAAAAAAAAAAGAATACCATGGTTTTGAAAACATAGTTTTCAGAAATGAAACCAAACACCTTATGGCATAAAATACTATGGTGTTACTAAAAACCATGATATTGCCTAGAAACTACAAAAATACTTTAATTCCAAATAGACCCTAAGATGCATTTTATTGGTAATTGCGGGAAGAATGATTTACTCTTAATTTGCATAATGGAGGGCACAATCAAATCTAGTGCTATAAATAACAAGGATAAACGTGCAAATTCAAATTGTCAAATTTACTCCTAATTTGCATATGTAGGGCTCAATTCAAATTTAGGATGGAAATAACTAGGAACTTAAAGGCACTAGTTGAAGGACAGGACTGGTGCAGTGGTGAGAGCTGTCTCACTGAGTCACCAGGTCGTGGATTCGAAACATCATCTCCACATTTGCAGGGAAAGGGCCCGCCTTGTTTATCCCTTTCCCCCGTCCATGTGGGAGCCTCCATCACTAAGTCTGCCTTTTTTAAAAAGGCCCTAGTTCAGAAATTTACACTAACAAAAATATTACAAGTATGCTAGCAAGTTTATATACAATCACTTATACTAGTAAAGACCATTTTACCAAAGATGTTTGTACCTGATCTATTGCACATGGGATAAGACACCGCAGTTGGTCCTTGCCAGCGAAGAGATGGGGAAATGAAGAAGGGAATGATGGGACTGCCTGCACTGGAGGAAAGCTAACCTTTCCTATGTGATCCTCAAGATTGAACCCAAATATTCCAATAGCCTATCGTTCAAGAGTAAAACATATCAGCCAACCATGATGCTTAAATGTAAGCTGTGTAGCGTTTAATTATTTTTCTTAATTGAACAGCTCTTACCTTATTCATAGTTACACATCTGGCAACTTGCATCATGTTTTCATAAAAAGCACTGTGAGACAAGGCCAGAGGGTTTATTAGTTTGCAAATAACAATCAAAACCAAGATTTACAGCATGGTATTGACTTCCTTAGGGATGGACCAAAAAATCAGTCAAAAATTAAAATATCAATCAAAATTAGGAAGAGTAATCTTACCCTCCAACAAAAGAAAAATCAGAGAAAATGAATGTTCTTTCAATGTCAAAACCACATGCTATAATATCTTTAGCATTTTCACGGGCAAGCCTTTTACTTTCCTGAATAGTCAAGTTTTTCCACAAGTACTTCTCATCGTCAGTCAGTTGTATAACTAGGGGCACCTTAAAAGCCTCCTGCAAGTATCTGAAGAAAGATTCTGATAGTTAATGAAACATCACTTACAAGACCAGAACTAAGAAAGCGACGTGCAAGTTATCAAACAAAACTTGAGTGTTGTGTAGATCTCCTCAAAATAAAATAAAACCCCATTTACTTCAAGGAACATGTTTATGTCAATATGTCCCAAGCATCTTTAACTGTGGACACTTGCAGCACATATCCTGCCTTATTCCATCGCCAACCATCAGTTGATTAGCCGTGTGAACTAACAGTCTACCTACCACAAAGAACACTTCAAATTGGAGAACTCAAATTTGCAGCACATATCCTTATCTCATCCCCGACCATCAGTTGAATAGCCATGCGAACTAACAGTCTACCGAAAGGAACACTTCAAATTAGATAACTCAATTTCGTTATATTTGCAAATCAACAATAGTTTCCATTAATCCTTTGTCAAAAAAGAATAGTTTCCATGTGTCATTAACATATCCAAAGTGGGTTCTTGTATGTAGTGAAAAAACACCACTTGCTACTCCCTCAGTCCCCCACTGACACAGCATTGTCCAATTATGCAACACATGCATAAATCAGAGCATAACTGAGGAGCAGTAGCGAACTGAGGAGTTACAAATGACACATAACTGCGGAGTTACAAATAAGAGCATAACTGTACATGGCTGCATGAAGAGTTACAAATCTAACTGAGGATGCAGGATATTCTGTTCAGATGTAGCACTAATGACAATCATTATAAGGCAAAATGGGATTGGGAGAAATCTTGTGTATTCTCAGTCAAATCAATATACAAACACTTACGCAGAAATGAAGTTGAGATGAATTTTAAACATAGCTTGAAAGCTAAGCTGCCTTTCAAGGTGAAGATTTTCATGTGGCTTACCCTTCACGAAGCCATCTTGACAGAAGATAATCTGCTAAGGAGACAATGGAAGAGCAATGGTGCTTGTGCTTTTTGAACAGAACAGAAGGGTGTGAATCAGCTTTATTTTTTGATGTACTACTGCTAAGTATGTTTGGATTCTGATTATTCGCGCATTAGGGAACGAGACCTAGCTCTTTTGATGGGAGTGGAATAGAATCCATTTACCTAATAGTAGACCAGTTTATGCTGTGGGCCTTGCTGCTGTATGTTGGACCATTTGGAAGATTAGGAAGTGTTTTGACAAGAAATAGATTAAGGGTCTGTTTGGTTCGTGGCTAACTATGCCACACTTTGCCTAAGGTTAGTCGTTCGAATTGAAGAACTAAACTTAGTCAGAAAAGTTAGGCAAAGTGTGGCAAGTGAGGCTGCGATCCAAACATGCCTTAAATCCCCTATTGAGGTTCTTTATGTGATGTCTATTATTACATATTGGGCAGTGCTACAGAAGGCGGAGCTTGAGAAGCAGGTTCTTCAGGGTGCGGAGACCATCAAGGCGATTGCTCTGCTCTTTCATCAAAAAGACATGAAATCTCAAGTGCAGAAGGAAAGGCGGATCGTGCCGTATGCTGGTCAAGTTTAGGAGCTTTCGGCGTGAAAAGGCTTATGCTCCGTTTGGATGTCGATATTGGAGAGGATGGAATTGAATTGAGTTGAATATCAAATCATGCATGGTATTGAAATGAGATGTAATTCCAATTCTATTGTTTGGATCTCACTTAATTGGAGTTTGGAATTGTGCGGTCTAATTCCATGCAATACCGAGGAGTGAGGTTTTGTATTGGGAGAGGGGGTTTCTAGTTATAGTCCAATTTCAGATAATTTAGCCTCTAATTCCAAATCTCAATTCCATGTGCAACCAAACAACAAAATTTAGGAAAGGTGATTCCAATTCACAATTATATGCTCCAATATCTACATCCAAACGGGGTGTTAGGTTTTTTTCAGCTAGTTCAGACTGCGCGCTGCTAAGGTCAAGGGCCATGTACAGGAGCCCTTTTTTGCATCTCCTGTTCTTGTTAGCAATTAGCATGGTATGTGTTTCGTAGGTGCTGGGTTTACCCACCTGATGGTTGTTCCCTGGGTGAGCAGTAGAAGGGTGGTTCGTTTAGTTTCGCGTTGCATGAAAGTTAGAATAAGGGCCTGTTTGTTTACCCTCAAGATTATATAATCCAGCTTAAATAAGTTGAGAGGTAAACAAAGAATCTAAATTATTATGTGAATTATGTAATCTAGATACCTAGATTATGATAATCCATAAGCAAGTCAATAGGTGCTTATATAATCTATAAGCTGGATTATAAATCTTGTAGGGAAACAAACAGGGCTTAGAGCATCTCCAAGAGCTCTCCATAAAACGACTCCTCAAAATCAGTTTTAAGGGACATCTAAATAATAAGTGGGGGTAAATTTTAATCCTTTCTCCAACAGATCCCTTAAATCAGCAGTTTGTTTCTGGGGAGCCCAAAAAACCCCTCATTTGTAGCTACAAATGAGGGAGTTTTAAGGGCTATGAAAAAATTGGGGGCGCTTTAGGGGAACTGTTGGAGACATGTTTTTGTGTTTTTCCCAAAAAAAAAAATAGATTTAGGGGAGACTTCTGGGGAGCTTTTGGAGATGCTCTTAAAAACCTTGTAATTAAACCTTGTAATTTCGTTACATGGTAAAGAAATTCGGTTTTACCGATGTGGAAAAAACTGAGGAGTCGTACCCAACTTTCATAACCGAGACATACTACTTACTTTGTGAACATGAAGGGGATGAGGTGGCCGAGGTGCAGGGCCTCCGACGAGGGCCCCCTCCCCGTGTAGAGGTAGAACTTCTGCCCGTTCTCATACAAATCCAGTATCTCGTTCAAATCACTATAACATAAGAAAAGCACACAAAAATTCGTCAGCACGTCCTCCTACGGGGATAAAAAAAACTAGGGCCTTTTTTTTTTGCGGGTGGCTCGGTACCGGTGGGCGAAGAAGAGGCCTCGGCGGAGGAAGCAGTGCGGTGGTCGGGCGGTGAGGCGTGCGATGCGGTCCACGAGCGCGTCGTCGATGCGCTGGCAGCCGAACTGGTCCACGAGCTTGTCGTAGTCGATGCCGCCCTTCCCCGCCGACACCTCCCACGGATTCACTACCTGCTCCTCCTCCTCCTCTTTCCTCGCGGCGTCCACGCCTTGCTCCGCCGCCGCCGCCGCCGCCGCCATGGCCGCGGACAGATCTATCTCTTGCTTCCCTCCGGCGGCGCGAGGGATTAGCGGCAGGGAGAGTTAAGCCTCGGGCTTGTGGTCTCTGACGTATGGGGCCCGCAAACAACAAGAGGCGATGGAGGCTTGTCGTCGTGGCTTCCGCGGGTCTTGGGTGTGCCCGGCAAATTGTTGTCGACCCAGAAACAAATTATTGTCGTCTTTGCTCCTTTGTGATGCACGGGTTCGGGCGTTCGGCCCAGGACCCGCTCCACGCGTACTCCTCACCGTAAAACGATGCAAGATCCAACGGCACATACCACCCCAAAGCCGTCTCGGCAACCCGCACCCTATACTAGGGCACCGAAACCCCCAACCATCGTTCCCAGGTTGCCAATCCGAGCGCAGCCAAACCCAAACCCTCCTCCCTCCCGGCTCTCGACGGGCGACGGCGATGGCCGCCGCGACAGAGAAGACGGCTGAGGACATCCGCCGCGAGCTCCAGGAGCTCCAGCGTCAGCACCGCGAGGTACATCTCTTTCTTTGTCCAGCGCTTCTCGAAGCCCCGAGTCTCCGGGCCGTCTGCCCTGACCTTTTCTCGTCCCCATCAACAGATCACCGAGCGCCTGCGCGACCCCCGTGGCCTTCGCCGCGGCGCCCCCGGCCCTGGTCCTGGACCCGGGGCCCCCCGCCCGCTCCGCGGCTTCGCGAGACCCGTACGCTTCTCCCCTGCACCTCCCTCACGCACCCATCGTTTTGCTTAATGTATTTGTGTACTCGTAACACTTCTTTTTGTCATCAATGTCTCTGATGTAGGCTGTGGGTCCGGAATCGGGGGATCAACCTCCGCAGAAGCGTCGGCTGCTATCAGCCGTAGTTAAGGTATCTTCTTTTTCTGCTTCAATTTCGCTTCTGTTTGCACAGTCTGTAATGGTCTGCTTGTCGAAACAATAAAATTATGTCTGGTTGCTTGACATAACAACTGGAGGTGGATGGGGCTGAAAATAACGAGGAAGGCACAAAGGATGCGGATGCGGAGGGGCATGGGACAGGTTCAGGTGCCACTGAAGGCAGTGCCGGGAGGGGTTTCAACAATGGCGGGTTCAGAAGGGATGGTGGCTTGCGGATGCAGAGGAGAGTGGTGAGTACTTATTAGAACAAAGTGTGGATGTCTTGTGGTTTTGCTATTCACGGTTATATGTCATCTTGTGGAGCTTACCTTGTTTCGTTTGGTTATAGGACTATAATTCGCTGCCAGAGCCAGCTCCAAGGGAGCTTCCCAGGAATGAGGACCCGAATTTGGTGAGAAGAAATAAGAGGATGCTGGGGCAGCTTCTTGTCGGTACATTAGAGGTAAAGCAATTCTTTGCATAATGATGAATCTGTACTCCTGCAAGAATACATATTGACCTAATGTGGCTGTTCTCTATTTCTGTCTCATTCCTTGGAAAAACTTGATTAGCTTTTACCTGTTCTGTTGGCCAGTGTTAACAAACCTGCCAGCTGGGTATCAACTTAACAAAATACTAAATCCATTTACAGGGTGTTTGGTTTGAGGAACCACTCGATTCTACATTCTAGATGAGGTGGTGGCGTGGTGCATCATGAGTTGATTCCTCAATTTTGGTGGAATGGCTCCATTCCTCGTAATAGTTTTAAATTATTGACTTGTGAGGAATGGGTGATTATGCACCATCCTATTCCATTGCACTAACCAAACAAAAAAAAGTGAGGAATGAGTAGATGATGGACTAACTCAGTCTTAAAACCAAACACCCCATTAGTGTCCTGTTCCCGCAATGTTATATTTATGCCTGTGAGTTTGGTTGCCAATGATACGTACTTATTCCAATCTAAGGAACTTTGCATTGACATGTTGCTACCTAGCATTATTTTATATAGCACAGCCCACCCAATGTCCAGGATTCTCTATCTTTGGATGTTGGGTGTGCCAGTGCCATTGCTTGCACACCTGTCTGGGTTTATACATCATAACATCAGTACATCACTGTGTGAAATTTTGTTTATCTTATTCTACTGCCTGCAATGCAGAAATTTCAACAAGAAGATAAAAAACTATCTAACTCCGAGGCTTTTCTGCGTAGATCAGAGACTCAGCGAAAGGTTTGCTTACTTTTTCCATCAAAGTTAATGGCTGGTATCCAGTAGGGGCTACTTCTATGATGTAATAAGTGCTTCTGTATTGTGATTTTCATATGTGCTTACTGCTTAATCTATGCCAGCACATTTGGTGTTCCTATGGGCACAGCTTCTACTTGTGAAATTTTGTGCAGAGTGCATCCGACATTTGTTTCTGAAGAAACAAAAATAATTTATAACACATAATATATAACAGTAATGTCAATTTTGATGCTAAAATTCATTCGTGCTAAAAAGGAACTTGTTAAATAATGGAACCTTGATATCTGCATGCTCTCATACTTGAGTATACTTAGGACAATACATCATGGAAAAAATATTTACTAATTGTGGCTGAGTGCACACAGTCAGATCTTTAATATTTCCGAGGAATTCTGTGTTCTCTTTAAGTTGTCACATTTCACATATGTAATTGGATGTTATGGAGTGGATCACTAAAATCCATTTAATACTGAAATAATCAATTGGTTTTAGGCTGAGCAAAAGGTCCGCGAAGAAAGTGAAAGGCTGCGACAGAAGGAACGTGAGCAAATTGCAGAGAAGCGTAAGCGTGATATGGTAAGTTTGTTGGTTTGTATTTATCTGTTAGAACCACACATTTCAATTGATATTTACTTTGGAATTATACAATCCTTGATGCTCTTTTTTAGACGCTTCGCGCTCGTGTAGCTGCTAAGGCGGAAGAAAAGAGGTTGGAGCTGTTGTACATTCAGTGGACTGAGCACCATAAAAGGCTGTCCAATTTCTTAAGGTAGCTTTGCTGCTTTGCATCATTCTTCATTTTGAGTTAGACCCAAAAATTGGAACCCCCATTTTCTTTACATAAGCTGTTTCCCATGTTTGTGCAGTAATTCTACTATCTTGTTTGAATGATCTGTTATTTTCTGTGTTCTGCAGGTTATTTTTATTTCTGGTCCAAAAGTGTCCATATTGACAATTAAATTGAGGGAAGATACATTCTAATTATGCAGACTTGATGTTTGATAACCATTAGTGTATCTATTTACATTGTATACTGATGAACAATATTTGTTCCATGTTTGACTCTATCTTATTACCCCCTTATGTTGGCAGGACAAAAGCTGAACCACCTATTTACTACATGCCAACTAAACCAATTATTGACGATCCAGCCATTGTTGAACAGAACAAGGAAAAGGTATATCCTAGTATCTTTTTTCTCGAAAAGCGCAGGAGAACTGCGCCCCAAATATATATTAGGAGGAAAGAAAAGGTCTAAGAAGACCCAAAATACAAGACACTCCTTACGGAGGCCAGAAGCAACCATACAGGAAGGGATCCATAACACAGTAAAAAACTACAAACCACTTAGCCGTAGCCCTTAAGCAGTAGGAGGGGCAGCCAAAAAGGAAAGACCTTTGGCACCAGCAATCTGCCATTTTTGCATTTCCTCAACTACCAACTCAAGGAGAAGAGTGAGATTGGGAGATATTCCATCCAAAACCACTCTATTCCGATGTTTCCAGATCATCCAGGCCCCAAGAGTGATGCGGGAGTTCAGACCTCTCTTAGTCATTCCAGTAACAACAGCAGATGTCCTTTCCCACCAATCCAAGAAGGAAGTAGCAGCCGGCTGTGGGGCTAAGGAGTGCAGGCCCAACTTCCTTAGAAGGTTATACCAGAAAACTCTTGTGAATACACAAGACGCTAACAGGTGATTGATAGATTTAGGTTCTTGATCACATAGGGGACATCTGGTAGGATGATTCAATCCTCTTTTTGCCAACCTGTCCGCAGTCCAACACCTATTGTGGGCCACTAGCCGTATGAAGAATCGACACTTTTGTGGAGCCCATGATCTCCAAACCCTTTTGTAATGCCCAAAGGAGCTTGCTTGACCCAATAAACAGGCCTTTGTAAGCTGAACTCGCAGAATATTTGCCATTAGGTGCCAAGGAAAAAATGTGCTTGTCTTGTGCATACTCATGTACTTGTTCCTGTTTCATGACTTTTCGTTTGTGGGTGAAATGGTGAATTAAACTTTGGAAAAACACTACAGGTATTCGAAGAATGGAAATCTATGCGCAGGGATGAGCTGACTCGGTTCCAAAAGCAAGTTGAGGAGCAATATCTCTCAAATGTGGAGAGGCAGCTGGAGAGGATCCAGAATGCCCGGAACGCTCGAAAGGCGAACGGGCATGCTAACATGCAAGAAATGGACAAGGAGCTGGACACACACAGGGCGGAGCATGGTCCGAAGACTCGGCGAGTTCCTGAGGAGGGCGGTAATGATGACGACGAAGACGCAGAGGACATGGCTGCGGAAGACGAGGTGATGGATGAAGTTCTGGGCATCAACGATGGGATCAACGAGGACCCATCCAAGCCGTCCGAAGAAGCTACTACTGAAGGTGGTGAGCCTGCACCCGAGGAAGCACAATAGGATTCTTTGTTCACACAAGCTAGGCACATAGCCGTACGTACCATTCCGTATGCTTAGTTGCCGTATTGTTGGGAACTGTTTGTGCGTGTATTTCTGTTAGACGTTCCCCGCTGGTTTAGGCTGTGTTTTATATTGCTGTTTTGTCTTTTTGAATGTTGAGACCATACAACTGTCGATCATTATCTCATAATTGTTGTAAAAATACTATAATTGATACCTTGATTTGGACGTCGGTGGCGTTAAACGTTTCGGGTTCTGTTCTTCACTACCCGTGCTGCAGCCTCTAGCGCACCTGCACGTTTTCTCTCGTGCCTTGCCCACTCCGGATGCCACAGAATGGTTATATTTTTAACATGCTCGCATGTTTTCCATTAGTCTCTTTTACCGTTCAACTCAAAAGCAGCTAAATAGAAAGGTGTAAACGTGAAAATAAATGGGTGGGGTGTAAACGTGGAAATAAATGGGTGGAGTCATGAAGATATAAATAAAGTCTCTGTCAAAATTCGAACTTAAAACTGATACCATTCGAACTCAAAACCTCTGACTTTGATACTATGTTTCAATGAATGCACTAATCAATTCAATCTAAAAATTTAAACTGATGAAAAAAGTTAGTTAATTCCTTTATACATTTCGACATATGCTATTAAAGTTGTTGCGGAGAAGGTTTCACCTATGTTGCTTCTCCAAATAGTGTAGTTGGGCGGCAACCTTTGCCGCAGAGCAGAGGTGAGTAGGTGACCGGAAGAGAAATATGATATGCCAGGATAAGAAAGGAAAGTAGTGTATGCGCCAAGTTAAAATAATTAACAAAGGCACTTGCGGAGATACGTTGTTTGCTGGACCTAGACTAGAAATAGTAATGGGTACTTAAAATCCGATGAGTTTTTATCCAATTAGGAAATAGGTTTGGTTCAATTTTCATATCTATAAGTTTATTAATAGAAATAAATCTATATCCGACGGGTTATGGATACGCATTTGTTCTTATAGTATCCAAACCCGTGAACTCGTGGGTTTTTTAAACCCAACCAAACATAGTGCATATTGTTATTTTATTTTATAAACGAATAACAAACTTGTTATCTCTATATTTACTTCCTAATTTTTATCAAATGGTGAATGTATAAGTAGTTGGTGAAAGTGTTGCTTGCTTGCTATTATAGTTTTTACTAGCATTATATATATGGTGGATGGATAACTTAGTGCAAGGTCACTTGATTATACAGCTTATTATTTGTATTTTATTCTCTCTACTAATAATTTTTATACCAAATCATAAACTCGTTGTTCATCACATAAATTTTAGACCATAATCTCATTAATCATTATAATACTTATTGATTATGGGAAGAACACGCATATTGGAGATGAAACCTGTGGACCCGCTAAACCGATGGGTACGAGTTTGGGTAAATTTTCAAACCTGTCATGGGTACCTGTTTTTTAATGGGTATAGATATTTTTTACGGGTATGAGTTTGAGATGGTAAAACCTAGAGCGTTTGTATCCGTTGTCATCTCTAACATGAACGATAGAGGACAAAGCGTCCAATACATCTGGTCTATCCGAACGTTAGAACTAGGGCTGCAAAATAAGCTCGAGGCTCGCGAGCCAGCTCGAGCTCGGAGCGGCTCGTTCCGGCTCGCGAGCTATGTCAAATTACTTAATATACAAAATGATGATGGATATTTGCTAATTTTATATATTATCAGTTTGTTGCTTAGCGTTTCATGATAGATATATGATAATTAATAATTTAGATTACTCATAATAATGAATGATATCTATATATTTCATATTATATACTAATAATTCACTATATAATGCAATTATATAATATCAGGGTGTGGCTCGCGAGCCGAGCTGAGCCTGTTTTCCCAGCTCGTGAAATGGCTGAGCCGAGCCAAGTCCGGTCAGCCACCGAGCTGCACCGAGCCGAGCCGAGCTCGGCTCAACTCGTTTCCAATCCTGGTCGGGACGCCGCCTCCGTTAGCCGATCGCGGGAGGCCATTTTGCCCGTCCGACTTAGTTTTGATCTGAATCAAAACACGCGCTTAGGACTCGTTTAGATCCATAATTTTTCATAAAAATTAGATTGAATTAAAGAAAAAATGGTTTATTTTTTCTTCCTTAATTCACTCTGCCGGAGAGGAAATCTCCGACCGGGTGGCGGAGTGCACCCGCCCTAAATCCTAAGATGAGGAGTGGCCTAAGCGTTTTGCTTGTTAGTTGGAAAATGGAAAGAACACAAGAACACACAAGGATTTAGAGTGGTTCGGGCCGCCAGAGCGTAACACCCTACTCCATTGTGTGATGTATCGCTTGAGAGTTTGAGTTGTCTTGAATCACTTGGGTCTAAGTGAGCCTGAGCTTGTAACGTTGTATGCCTCCCCTTTTATAGCTGAAGGGGGGCATGCACAAAGATACTGAGCCCCGACATATGGGCCCAGGGACATAACAGATATAGCACTTGTAGTTACAAATGTTCGCCGCTGGAGCAATCTTCTCGCGCCCTGACATCCGAGATCTGCGTATCCTCGGCGTGCAGGGGAAGCTTCTCGTATAAAGGATGGTGAGCACAGTGCGCCGCACGGCACGGACACACTATTTGACAACAGACTGGACAGGCGCGCCGTCTGCAGGGTGACCCTGACGCCGTCTGCTAGCGAAGTGGACAAGACGCATTAAATGTTGAGAGGGCACATCGTCTGTTAGTATGGTGGCAGGCGGTGCGTCCTCTCTGCAATAAATGCAGAGACCGCGCGGCTTTAGAGGCCTTACATCAGGCTCCGCTCGTCGGCTTATGTCACGGGCCACAAGCCACGCGGCAGCAGCGGGTCTCCGCCTGAGCGGGGAGCGCAGGGCAAGGCCTGGACACGTGCCAGCACCGGACCCCTAATCATGCCAGGGTTCCCCGTGTCCCGGGACCTTGCTGTGGTCCGGACCTTTCTCGGAGGGACCTGGGGCCCATCCGAGGGACCCGACATGCCTTCTTGGGAGTCCGGGTCTGTAATCGAGGACCCGAGTCGTGCGTACAGAGGTCCAGTGTTCCTCCGTGGAGGTCCGGAGCCAATGATGCACCCTGGGGTGTATCATCTTTCCTTGCCATGTGGTGCCCCTAGACCTGCCCATGTGGTGGGGTCGGGTGTCGTTCTCCGTGCGGCCAGGAGACGCCGTACGTGTACAGCGTATTTATACTGTAGTAGGGGGTACCCCTGATTCAGGGTACCGACACTGGCCTCCGGGCCCACCTCAGGGGAGGATACGAGCCTGCAGGTGGGGCCAGAGTCTGATTGGTGATTGGTCTGCTGCTCCTGCGCGCTTGTTGATGCAATTAATGCCGGCCCGCCTATGGTCACGCCGACTGCCATGCCTGTTCCCGCGGTTGACTGGCCCGTGACCTTCGTACTCAATGTCACTATAGGGCCATGCGCGGGGTGCCTCGAGTCGTTGCACTGGTTCTGAAAACTTATCTTTTCAGTCTTCCGTGATGGCCCCGAGGAGACGTGGTATTGGCGCGAGCGGCGGTGCGGTTTTTCCGCACTCAGTAACTGGCGCGCCGGTTGCATGACATGTGGGCCTGGGCCCCCATGTTGGACCACCGGTCGCAGCGAAGCTGAGGGGGCGCACAACCGCGGGTCGGTTGTACGCTTCCTGCGCGGCGGTTCGCCTTCCTGACCGCTGGTTGCGGCGAAAATGAAGGGGTGCATAACCGCGGGGCGGTTGCACACTCCTTGTGCGGCGGTTTGCCTTCTTCGCGCTTCGGGCCAGCCTGCATGACATGTGGGGCCTGGCCCTCGTGTCATAGGATGGGAATCCTGGCGCGCATCGGGGGTGACTTTGTCCGTGACGCTTCGGGGCGCGAGCGGGGAGATCTGCCTTTAAAAAGGGGTCCATTCCTCGGGCAGTTGCCATGCCTCGCTCCTCTTGCATTCGTCGCGCCCTTCCGCCTTCTGGGCCTCTGGATGGGGCGCGCTGGTGTTCACTAGAGGGATCCACGTCAGGGCCACCCCCTCCGGCGGTCTCACCGCCGGGGAGCTCGCGCTCTTCGTTTCCTGCGTGGTGGTGCTGCCGATCTTGTCTTCTTCTTGCTGCTGTTGGAGGAGCGCGACCTCGCGGGGTTGGCGCTCTTCTGCCACGCCCTGACCAAGTGGCAGGAGACAGCGTCGGAGGCGGCACCGAGGCCATCCAAGCCAAGGAGCCAGACACGCGGCAGCTATGTCCGTCCACCGCACGGGCGACGGTTGCGCCGTGCGCAGGTCCGCCACATCCACGGCGTCTCCCGCGCCGCCGGCCGCACTGTTCCGATGCCATCCGGGGGGTCGTACAAGGCGCCGTACGCCGTGGGGGTGGTGGTCGCGTTCTTGGATGGTCTTGTCCTCACTCCCATAGGAGGACGGGAGCGAGGACCTCTTCGCGTGCGCTGAGGCGGCCGCCGTCGCCAGTAAGCCACCGGTGCAGAGGTGGCCGCTGTCGTCGGTGCTGAGGTGGTCGTCGCCGTTGGTGAGGCTGCCCACTGTAGTGGTGGTTGCCTCCGCTGGCGAGACCATCAGTGCCACCTGTCGCCGAGCCTCCAACTCTTTGGCTTTAATGGCCTCGTTGTCGCCCCCCGTAGGAGGACGGGGGCGAGGACCTCTTCGCAATGGTGCACGCATTGAGGCGGTGAAAGTCGCCTAGAGGGGGGGTGAATAGGGCGAAACTGAAATTTTCAAAATTAATCACAACTACAAGTCGGGTTAGCGTTAGAAATATAATCGAGTCCGCGAGAGAGGGTGCAAAACAAATCGTAAGCGAATAAAGAGTGTGACACGCGGATTTGTTTTACCGAGGTTCGGTTCTCGCAAACCTACTCCCCGTTGAGGTGGTCACAAAGACCGAGTCTCTTTTAACCCTTTCCCTCTCTCAAACGGTCCCTCGGACCGAGTGAGCTTTTCTTCTCAATCACTTGGAACACAAAGTTCGCACAAGGATCACCACACGATTGGTGTCTCTTGCCTCAATTACAAGTGAGTTTGATCTCAAGAAAGAATGAGAAAGAAAAGAAGCAATCCAAGCGCTAGAGCTCAAAAAACACAACAAATCTCTCTCACTAGTCACTAAGGCTTTGTGCGGAATTGGGAGAGGATTTGATCACTTGAGTGTGTCTAGAATTAAATGCTAGAGCTCTTGTAAGTAGTTGGAAGGTGGAAAACTTGGATGACTTGAATGTGGGGTGGTTGGGGGTATTTATAACCCCAACCACCAAACTAGCCGTTTGGTGGAGGCTGCTGTCGCATGGCGCACCGGACAGTCCGGTGCGCCAGCCATGTCACCAGGCCGTTGGGTTCCGACCGTTGGAGCTCTGGCGTGTGGGCCCGCCTGGCTGTCCGGTGGCACACCGGACAGTCTACAGGCGCACTGGACAAGTCCTGTAGACTGTGTGGTGTGCCACCCGTGCGTGCCCTGCTCCTCTGCGTGTGCTGGCGCGCATTTAATGCGTTGCAGTCAACCGTTGGCGCGAAGTAGCCGTTGCTCCGCTGGCTCACCAGACATGTCCGGTGAATTATAGCGGAGCGGAGATCCGAAGCTGGCGAGTTCAGAGTCGCTCTCCCCTGGGGCACCGGACAGTCCGGTGAATTATAGCGGAGCGCCTCTGAGAATTCCCGAAGGTGCGAAGTTTAGCTTGGAGTCCCCTGGTGCACCGGACATTGTCCGGTGGCACACCGAACAGTCCGGTGCGCCAGACCAGGGCACACTTCGGTTATCCCTTGCTCTTTTTGTTGAACCCTTGTCTTGGTCTTTTTATTGGCTTAGTGTGAACCTTTGGCACCTGTAGAACTCATAGACTAGAGCAAACTAGTTAGTCCAATTATCTGTGTTGGGCAATTCAACCACCAAAATCAATTAGTAAATAGGTGTACGCCTAATTCCCTTTCAATCTCCCCCTTTTTGGTGATTGATGCCAACACAAACCAAAGCAAGTATAAAAGTGCATAATTGAACTAGTTTGCATAATGTAAGTGCAAAGGTTACTTAGAATTGAGCCAATTTAAATGCTTATAAGATACGCATGGATTGTTTCTTTAATTTTAACATTTTGGACCACGCTTGCACCACTTGTTTTGTTTTTGCAAATCCTTTTGTAAATTCTTTTCAAAGTCCTTTTGCAAATAGTCAAAGGTAAATGAATAAGATTTTGCGAAGCATTTTCAAGATTTGAAATTTTCTCCCTTTGTTTCAAATGCTTTTCCTTTGACTAAACAAAACTCCCCCTCAATGAAATCCTCCTCTTAGTGTTCAAGAGGGTTTTGATGTTAATTTTGAAGAGGGTATACCAATTTGAAATTACATCACAAATAAGATACCAATTTGAAAATCCTTCTTTAAAACCAATTGAAAGACTAAAATTTTTGAAATTGGTGGTGGTGCGGTCCTTTTGCTTTGGGCTCATGCTCTCTCCCCCTTTGGCATAAATCGCCAAAAAACGGAATCATTAGAGCCCTTTTTGAAACTACTTTCTCCCCTTTGGCAAATAAAACATGAGTGAAGATTATACCAAAGACGGAGAGTTGCTCGGAGCGACGGCAAAGGATGAGTTACGTAGTGGAAGCCTTTGTCTTCGCCGAAGACTCTAATTCCCTTTCAATATACCTATGACTTGGTTTGAAATAGACTTGAAAACACATTAGTCATAGCATATATAAAAGAGACATGATCAAAGGTATATGAATGAGCTATGTGTGCAAATCAACAAAAGAAGTTCCTAGAATCAAGAATATTTAGCTCATGCCTAAGTTTGTTAAAAGTTTGTCCATCAAGTGGCTTGGTAAAGATATCGGCTAATTGATCCTTAGTGTTAATATATGCAATCTCGATATCTCCCTTTTGTTGGTGATCCCTTAAGAAATGATACTGAATGGCTATGTGTTTAGTGCGGCTATGCTCAACGGGATTATCCGCCATGCGAATTGCACTCTCATTATCACATAGAAGAGGAACTTTGGTTAGTTTGTAACCGTAGTCCCTAAGGGTTTGCCTCATCCAAAGCAATTGCGCACAACAATGGCCTGCGGCAATATACTCGGCTTCGGCGGTAGAAAGAGCTACAGAATTTTGCTTCTTTGAAGCCCAAGACACCAAGGATCTTCCCAAGAACTGGCAAGTCCTCGATGTGATCTTTCTATTAATCTTACACCCCGCCCAATCGGCATCGGAATAACCAATCAAATCAAATGTGGATCCCCGAGGGTACCAAAGCCCAAACTTAGGAGTATAAACTAAATATCTCAAGATTCGTTTTACGGCCGTAAGGTGAGCTTCCTTAGGGTCGGCTTGGAATCTTGCACACATGCATACGGAAAGCATAATGTCCGGTCGAGATGCACATAAATAAAGTAAAGAACCTATCATCGACCAGTATACCTTTTGATCTACGGATTTACCTTCCGTGTCAAGGTCGAGATGCCCATTGGTTCCCATGGGTGTCTTGATGGGTTTGGCATCCTTCATCCCAAACTTGCTTAGGATATCTTGAGTTTACTTCGTTTGGCTTAGGAAGGTGCCCTCTTGGAGTTGCTTCACTTGAAATCCTAAGAAGTACTTCAACTCCCCCATCATAGACATCTCGAATTTTTGTGTCATGGTCCTACTAAACTCTTCACATGTAGATTCGTTAGTAGACCCAAATATAATATCATCAACATAAATTTGGCATACAAACAAATCATTTTCAAGTGTTTTGGTAAAGAGTGTAGGATCGGCCTTTCCGACTTTGAATCCATTAGTGATAAGGAAATCTCTAAGGCATTCATACCATGCTCTTGGGGCTTGCTTGAGCCCATAAAGCGCCTTAGAGAGTTTATAAACATGGTTAGGGTACTCACTATCTTCAAAGCCGGGAGGTTGCTCAACATAGACCTCTTCCTTGATTGGTCCATTGAGGAAGGCACTCTTCACGTCCATTTGATAAAGCTTGAAGCCATGGTAAGTAGCATAGGCCAATAATATACGAATTGACTCAAGCCTAGCTACGGGTGCATAGGTTTCACCGAAATCCAAACCTTCGACTTGTGAATATCCCTTGGCCACAAGTCGAGCTTTGTTCCTTGTCGCCACACCATGCTCGTCTTGCTTGTTGCGGAAGACCCACTTGGTTCCTACAACATTTTGATTAGGACGTGGAACTAAATGCCATACCTCGTTCCTAGTGAAGTTGTTGAGCTCCTCTTGCATCGCCACCACCCAATCCGAATCTTGTAGTGCTTCCTCTACCTTGTGTGGCTCAATAGAGGAAACAAAAGAGTAATGCTCACAAAAATGTGCAACACGAGATCTAGTGGTTACCCCCTTATGAATATCGCCGAGGATGGTGTCGACGGGGTGATCTCGTTGGATTGCTTGGTGGACTCTTGGGTGTGGTGGTCTTGATTCATTATCCTCCTTGTCTTGATCATTTGCATCTCCCCCTTGATCATTGCCGTCATCTTGAGGTGGCTCATCTCTTTGATCTTCTCCTTCATCAACTAGAGCTTCATCCTCATTTTGAGTTGGTGGAGATGCTTGCGTTGAGGAGGATGGTTGATCTTGTGCATTTGGAGGCTCTTCGGATTCCTTAGGACATACATCCCCAATGGACATGTTCCTAAGTGCGATGCACGGAGCCTCTTCATCACCTATCTTATCAAGATCAACTTGCTCTACTTGAGAGCCGTTAGTCTCATCAAACACAACGTCACAAGAAACTTCAACTAGTCCCGAGGACTTGTTAAAGACTCTATATGCCCTTGTGTTTGAGTCATATCCTAGTAAAAAGCCTTCTACAGTCTTAGGAGCAAATTTAGATTTTCTACCTCTTTTAACAAGAATAAAGCATTTGCTACCAAAGACTCTAAAATATGAAATGTTGGGCTTTTTACCGGTTAGGAGTTCATATGATGTCTTCTTGAGGATTCGATGTAGATACAACCGGTTGATGGCGTAGCAAGCCGTGTTGACCGCCTCGGCCCAAAATCGATCTGAAGTCTTGTACTCATCAAGCATGGTTCTTGCCATGTCCAATAGAGTTCTATTCTTCCTCTCCACTACACCATTTTGTTATGGCGTGTAGGGAGAAGAGAACTCATGCTTGATGCCCTCCTCCTCAAGGAAGCCTTCTATTTGTGAGTTCTTGAACTCCGTCCCGTTGTCGCTTCTAATTTTCTTGATCCTTAAGCCGAACTCGTTTTGAGCCCGTCTCAAGAATCCTTTTAAGGTCTCTTGGGTATGAGATTTTTCCTGCAAAAAGAACACCCAAGTGAAGTGAGAATAATCATCTACAATAACTAGACAGTACTTACTCCCGCCGATGCTTATATAAGCTATCGGGCCGAATAGATCCATGTGTAGGAGCTCCAGTGGCCTGTCAGTCGTCATAATGTTCTTGTGTGGATGATGGGTACCAACTTGCTTCCCTGCTTGGCATGCGCTACAAATCCTGTCTTTCTCAAAATGAACATTTGTTAATCCTAAAATGTGCTCTCCCTTTAGAAGCTTATGAAGATTCTTCATCCCAACATGGGCTAGTCGGCGGTGCCAGAGCCAACCCATGTTAGTCTTAGCAATTAAGCACGTGTCGAGTTCATCTCTATTAAAATCTACTAAGTATAGCTGACCTTCTAACACACCCTTAAATGCTATTGAATCATCACTTCTTCTAAAGACAGTGACACCTACATTAGTAAAAAGACAGTTGTAGCCCATTATGCATAATTGAGAAACGGAAAGCAAATTGTAATCTAATGAATCTACAAGAAAAACATTGGAAATAGAATGGTCAGGAGATATAGCAATTTTACCCAATCCTTTGACCAAACCTTGGTTACCATCCCCGAATGTGATAGCTCATTGGGGATCTTGGTTTTTCTCGTAGGAGGAGAACATCTTCTTCTCCTCAGTCATGTGGTTTGTGCACCCGCTATCGATGATCCAACTTGAGCCCCCGGATGCATAAACCTATAAGACAATTTTAGTTCTTGACTTTAGGTACCCAAATGGTTTTGGGTCCTTTGGCATTAGATACAAGAACTTTGGGTGCCCAAACAAAAGTCTTTGACCCCTTGTGCTTGCCCCCGACATACTTGGCAACTACCTTGCCGGATTTGTTAGTTAAAACATAGGATGCATCAAAAGTTTTAAATGAAATGTCATGATCATTTGATGCACTAGGAGTTTTCTTCTTAGGCAACTTAGCACGGGTTGGTTACCTAGAACTAGATGTCTCACTCTTATACATAAATGCATGGTTAGGGCCAGAGTGAGACTTCCTAGAATGAATTCTCCTAATTTTGCTCTCGGGATAACCGACAGGGTATAAAATGTAACCCTCGTTATCCTGAGGCATGGGAGCCTTGCCCTTAACAAAGTTGGACAATTTCTTAGGAGGGGCATTAAGTTTGACATTGCCTCCCTGTTGGAAACCAATGCCATCCTTAATGTCAGGGCGTCTCCCTCTATAAAGCATGCTTCTAGCAAATTTAAACTTTTCGTTTTCTAAGTCATGCTCGGCAATTTTAGCATCTAACTTTGCTATATGATCATTTTGTTGTTTAATTAAAGCCATGTGATCATGAATAGCATCAATGTTAACATCTCTACATCTAGTGCAAATAGTAGTGTGTTCAACGGTAGATGTGGAGGGTTTGCAAGAATTAAGTTCAACAATCTTGGCACGCAATATATCATTTTTATCCCTAAGATCGGAAATTGTAATATTGCAAACATCAAGTTCTTTAGCCTTAGCAAGCAAATTTTCATTTTCATTCCTAAGGCTAGTAAGAGTAATGTTTAATTCTTCAATCTTAGCAAGCAAATTATCATTATCATTTCTAAGATTGGGAATTGAAGCATCACAAACATTTGAATCAACCTTAGCTAACAAATTAGCATTCTCATTTCTAAGGTTGTCTATAGTCTCATGGCAAGTGCTTAGCTCACTAGATAGTTTTTCACCTTTTTCTACTTCTAGAGCGTAAGCATTTTTAACTTTAACATGCTTCTTGTTTTCTTTAATAAGGAAGTCCTCTTGGGAGTCCAAGAGATCATCCTTCTCATGGATAGCATTAATCAATTCATTTAATTTTTCTTTTTGTTGCATGTTTAAGTTGGCAAAAAGAGTACGCAAATTATCTTCCTCATCACTAGCATTATCATCGCTAGAGGACTCATATCTAGTGGAGGATTTGGATTTAACCTTCTTCTTTTTGCCGTCCTTTGCCATGAGGCACTTGTGGTCGACGTTGGGGAAGAGAAGACCTTTGTTGATGGCGATGTTGGCGGCGTCCTCGTCGGAGGAGGAGTCGGAGGAGCTCTCGTCCGAGTCCCACTTGCGGCATACATGGGCGTCGCCACTCTTCTTCTTGTAGTATTTCTTCTTCTCCTTTCTTCTCCCCTTCTTGTCGTCGCCCCTGTCACTGTTACTAGAAATAGGACATTTTGCTATAAAGTGATCGGGCTTACCACACTTGTAGCAAACCTTCTTGGAGCGGGGCTTGTAATCTTTCCCCCTCCTTTGCTTGAGGATTTGGCGGAAGCTCTTGATGACGAGCGCCATTTCCTTGTTGTCGAGCTTTGAGGCGTCGATTGGTTGTCTACTCGGTGTAGACTCCTCCTTCTTCTCCTCTGTTGCCTTAAATGCAACCGGTTGTGCTTCGGATGTGGAGGGATCATCTAGCTCATTGATTTTCTTTGAGCCCTTGATCATGTACTCAAAGCTCATAAAATTCCCGATTACTTCCTCGGGAGTCATTAGTGTATATCTAGGATTACCACGAATTAATTGAACTTGAGTAGGGTTAAGGAAAATAAGTGATCTAAGAATAACCTTAACCATCTCGTGGTCATCCCACTTTTTGCTCCCGAGGTTGCGCACTTGATTAACCAAGGTTTTGAGCCGGTTGTACATATCTTGTGGCTCCTCCCCTTGGCGAAGACGGAAGCGACCGAGCTCCCCCTCGATCGTCTCCCGCTTGGTGATCTTAGTTAGCTCATCTCCTTTGTGCGCGGTCTTGAGCATGTCCCAAACTTCCTTGGCGCTCTTTAATCCTTGCACCTTGTTATACTCCTCTCGACTTAGAGAGGCGAGGAGTATAGTTGTGGCTTGGGAGTTGAAGTGCTCGATTTGTACCACTTCGTCCTCATCGAAATCTTCATCCCCTACGGATGGTACCTGTACACCAAACTCAACGACATCCCATATACTTTTGTGGAGTGAGGTTAGATGAAATCGCATTAAATCACTCCACCTAGCATAATCTTCACCATCAAACGTTGGTGGTTTGCCTAATGGGACGGAAAGTAAAGGAGTATGTTTAGGAATGCGAGGATAGCGTAGGGGGATCTTACT
This sequence comes from Zea mays, assembly GCF_902167145.1. Lineage (NCBI taxonomy): Eukaryota > Viridiplantae > Streptophyta > Magnoliopsida > Poales > Poaceae > Zea > Zea mays. The sequence continues at coordinate 271,316,726 of NC_050096.1, read as the reverse complement.
AAACTTCTTGCGCTCATGGCGCTTAGAAGTGATGGATGGCGCGTCGGAGCCGGATGTGGAAGGTGATGAAGTATCGGTCTCGTAGTAGACCACCTTCCTCATCTTCTTTTTCTTGTCGCCACTCCGATGCGACTTGTGGGAAGAGGATTTCTTTTCCTTCCCTTTCTTTTTGTTGCGGGACTCTTCCGATGAAGCCTTCCCGTGACTTGTAGTGGGCTTATCGCCGGTCTCCATCTCCCTCTTGGCGTGTTCTCCCGACATCACTTCGAGCGGTTAAGCTCTAATGAAGCATCGGCTCTGATACCAATTGAAAGTCGCCTAGAGGGGGGGTGAATAGGGCGAAACTGAAATTTACAAAATTAATCACAACTACAAGTCGGGTTAGCGTTAGAAATATAATCGAGTCCGCGAGAGAGGGTGCAAAACAAATCGTAAGCGAATAAAGAGTGTGACACGCGGATTTGTTTTACCGAGGTTCGGTTCTCGCAAACCTACTCCCCGTTGAGGTGGTCACAAAGACCGGGTCTCTTTCAACCCTTTCCCTCTCTCAAACGGTCCCTCGGACCGAGTGAGCTTTTCTTCTCAATCACTTGGAACACAAAGTTCCCACAAGGATCACCACACGATTGGTGTCTCTTGCCTCAATTACAAGTGAGTTTGATCTCAAGAAAGAATGAGAAAGAAAAGAAGCAATCCAAGCGCTAGAGCTCAAAAGAACACAACAAATCTCTCTCACTAGTCACTAAGGCTTTGTGCGGAATTCGGAGAGGATTTGATCACTTGAGTGTGTCTAGAATTGAATGCTAGAGCTCTTGTAAGTAGTTGGAAGGTGGAAAACTTGGATGACTTGAATGTGGGGTGGTTGGGGGTATTTATAACCCCAACCACCAAACTAGCCGTTTGGTGGAGGCTGCTGTCGCATGGCGCACCGGACACTGTCCGGTGCGCCAGCCACGTCACCAGGCCGTTGGGTTCCGACCGTTGGAGCTCTGACGTGTGGGCCCGCCTGGCTGTCCGGTGGTGCACCGGACAAGTCCTGTAGACTGTCTGGTGTGCCACCCGCGCGTGCCCTGCTCCTCTGCGCGCGCTGGCGCGCATTTAATGTGTTGCAGTCGACCGTTGGCGCGAAGTAGTCGTTGCTCCGCTGGCTCACCGGACAGTCCGATGTGCACCGGACATGTCCGGTGAATTATAGCGGAGCGGAGATCCGAAGCTGGCGAGTTCAGAGTCGCTCTCCCCTGGGGCACCGGACAGTCCGGTGAATTATAGCGGAGCGCCTCTGAGAATTCCCGAAGGTGCGAAGTTTAGCTTGGAGTCCCCTGGTGCACCGGACATTGTCCGGTGGCACACCGGACACAGTCCGGTGGCACACCGGACAGTCCGGTGCGCCAGACCAGGGCACACTTCGGTTATCCCTTGCTCTTTTTGTTGAACCCTTATCTTGGTCTTTTTATTGGCTTAGTGTGAACCTTTGGCACCTGTAGAACTCATAGACTAGAGCAAACTAGTTAGTCCAATTATTTGTGTTGGGCAATTCAACCACCAAAATCAATTAGGAAATAGGTGTAAGCCTCATTCCCTTTCAGGCGGCCATCACCGTTGTTACGCTGTCTTGGGGTATTCCGCAAGGGCAGTGGCCGCAACCTTCTAGCGCGACCTTGCTAGCGCCGGGTAGTTTATACCTGCATAGTAGAGATGGAACTAGGACTCTGCTTGAAAGCAGATGTAATACTTTTGCTTTTTGTAAGGTATTTTTTAGTACTATTTAACAAGCAGTATTAGCACTTATCTGTGTACCGCCTGTTCTTGCTGTGTGTTGCGATGTTATGTTGTTGACCCCTCCCTGGTACCTGGCCCCCCGCCTGGGATGCAGGCTTGATGTGTCGAGGTTGGATACCAGCGTATCTGAAAAGGTTGTCAATAACTCTCGGGAGGCAACCTCGCCGGGATCTGGTTCTGTACACAGCTTCAACTAGGGAGCGTTAGTAGTACACCCATAGGGTACCCTGTCTGATATTAGCCATCCTTTGATACATGCTCGGGACTCGCAGGTTTCAGTCCGGGTGGCCAAGTTGCGTGTCCGGACCCCCTTAGGTCGCGGCTCTAGGTACTAGGACATTTATCGCAGAGTGGTGGAGTGTATAGGTCCACGGTACGGGACCAGGCTGAGCGGCTACACGGGCTCCGGACCACCCCAGGAGACAAATGCCCATTCTCTAGTTCCAGTCCCGAGGTTGTCGGACCTACAAGACTTATAGCTCCAAATACTAGGTACCCGTCATAGAGTGGTGGAGTGTGCAGGCTTTCGGGTACGGAACCAGGCTAAACGGCCACACAGGCTCCGGACCACCCCATGGAACGGGGTCCCGTTCTCTAGAGCCGGCTCCCAGGCTGTCGGACCTCCCAACTTTCATAAAGGAGGCCTTAAACTGCAAGCCTGGCTGCTCAATTCGGATGTCGTCATGTTAGGACAAATGGGAACCATGCGAGTGGGTTAGATAAAAAGTATTATCTGAAAAACTGCAAGGTAAGACCATGGAGCAGTAAGATGGAACTATCATAGGGGCACAACTGAGGGGGTAGTTTTTCTTTATAACTCATCATGCATGGGTGCAGACCAACAGGCCGGGTTTATGGGGTCGGACCCCACCGGGCTGGCGTACACGTATGTGTTACCTAGTTACAAAAGGGAAAAAAGGGAAACAAATTCGACCCCTCAGACTTGCTCTATGGGTAGAACTTACAGAGATGTTCCGGCACCGGGGGGAGGCACTCCTTCAGTCGTAGCTAGACGGTTGCCCTCGGGTCGGTGCATTCCCGTTATCTTGAAGGGTCCTTCCCAGCTGGGGGAGAGTTGTGAAACCCTTCTTGGTTTGGTACTTACCATAAGACTAGGTCCCGACCCTGGGTCCCCATCTGCGTTTGACGAGGGAGCCCTCGTCTTTGGCTGTGGCCATTCCTGCATGAACCTGTCGGAAGTCTGGATCCGTGGGGAATCTAGAAGGGTTTCCGGGGGAAGGCAGGCTCCAGCCTCGCATACCGAGGAGCACGGGGTCCCTCTAGGGGTCCGTCTAGTTGTCTCCACCGGAGTAGGAGCCTCTAGTGAAGACATCCTTCAGGTCCCCCTCGGGTGACTGATACCCGAGGTCCCGTTCAGCTGCGGCCACCTCGCCGTTGTCGACCTTTTCTTTGCCAGGTCGGCGACGAGGTGGGGAGCCGTCCTTGGAGGACTGCTCGCGCCGTTCGTTGACACATTTTGTGAGATCAATGATCTCGCGACACTCCGCGGCGCTGTGGCGACTGTTGGGGTGCACAGGGCATGGGCCGTTGTTACCCTTCTGCAGCCATGGGCGCTTGTTGCGATCGCCCCGGCCCCCGGTCGTGGCTGCAACAACCAGAGCGGTGGACCGCGGCTTCTGGTAGTCGTGGTCCTTCTTCTTTTTCTTCTTACCGTCCCGGGGGACGGCACCCGAGCCACTCGACTGGGCAACCCTGGTTTGTGGGGCCGAGTGCCATGCACGGCCCTCGGCGGCTCTGGCGCATTTGTCGGCCAGAGCGAAGAGTGTGGGGACAGTTTTCACGTCGTGTGTGGCCAACTTCTCCAACATTTTCTCATCGCGTACTCCCTGACGGAAGGCCGTGATGATGGAAGCATCGAAAATGCGAGGTATAGTACCTCGCACCTTGGTGAAGCGGGAGATGAACGTCCAAAGAGTCTCCCCGGGCTCCTGCCTCACCGCATGGAGGTGGGCCTCCACACCATGCTTTTGGTAAGCACTGGCGAAGTTTGCAACGAACCTTGCGTAGAGCTCTTCCCAGGAGTAGACTGACCCTGGAACGAGGTTCATGAGCCAAGTCCGGGCAGGTCCAGACAAGGCGACATGAAAATATGTTGCCATCACAGCGGTGTTTCCACCTGCTGCCGTGATGGCGGTGACGTACACCTGCAGGAACTCCGACGGGTTTGATGTTCCGTCGTATTTTTCTGGCAGGTGCGGCCGGAACTTAGGCGGTCATGACGTTGTGCGGAGATGATCCGCGAGAGCGGCGCAGCCCACGCCGGCCAAGGGGACACCCACTTGGGACCGGGTGCCCATTGGTGTCTGCGGTGCTGCCGCAGCGAAGTCTTGATCGAGGTTGCGGCCCTCGATGTTTTGGCAGCGCTCGCGCGCCCTCTCCAAAGAGACCTGGGCGTCCTCTCCCGCACGCCTGCGGTCGAGTTCTGCTCGAAGGTCGTTGGTCTGTACTCTCCTCACTGAGGGTGAGTGCACAGACGCCGACGCCTCATGTTGGCGTCGGGATGACCGAGGCCTCGATCTGGTCGAGGTAGAATGTGTCATGCCGAGCAATCGGTCGACGTCATCCCGCCATTGGTTCATGGCCCCTGGTGAGGCCGTGGAGCTTGGAGGGTGTCGCAACAACTCCTTGGCTGTTGACAATGCTCCCGGAGTCGTCCTCGACGGAGTCCGGGATGTCTATGCAGTTGTATGTTGTCGTGCGGCATGCACAGCAGCAGTGCCCGGCACAAGGCGGTTGGGAACCACTGGTGTGGAAGAAGCAGCTTCTTTCTCCACCACGAAATCCATCGAAGTCTTGGCGCGGTGCTCAACGATTTGCACCATCATGCTGAGCGAGAAAACAAGCAAAAACCTAATGCTTAGCCCCCTACCTGGAGCGCCAAATGTCGGAGAGGAAATCTCCGGCCGGGTGGCGGAGTGCACCCGCCCTAAATCCTAAGATGAGGAGGAGCCTAAGCGTTTTTCTTGTTAGTTGGAAAATGGGAAGAACACAAGAACACACAAGGATTTAGAGTGGTTTGGGCCGCCGGAGCGTAACGCCCTACTCCACTGTGTGATGTATCGCTTGAGAGTTTGAGTTGTCTTGAATCACTTGGGTCTAAGTGAGCCTGAGCTTGTAACGTCGTATGCCTCCCCTTTTATAGCTGAAGGGGGGCATGCACAGAGATACTGAGCCCCGACATATGGGCCCAGGGACATAACGGATATAGCACTTGTAGTTACAAATGTTCGCCACTGGAGCAATCTTCTCGCGCCCTGACATCCGAGATATGCGTATCCTCGGCGTGCAGGGGAAGCTTCTCGTATAAGGGATGGTGAGCACAGTGTGTCGCACGGCACGGGCGCACTGTTTGACAACAGACTGGACAGGCGCGCCGTCTGCAGGGTGACCCTGACGCCGTCTGCCAGCGAAGTGGACAAGACACATTAAATGTTGAGAGGGCACATCGTCTGTCAGTATGGTGGCAGGCGGCGCGTCCTCTCCGCAATAAATGCAGAGACCGCGCGGCTTTAGCGGCCTTACGTCAGGCTCCGCTCGTCGGCTTATGTCACGGGCCACAAGCCACGCGACAACAGCGGGTCTCCGCCCGAGCGGGGAGCGCAGGGCAAGGCCTGGACGCGTGCCAGCACCGGACCCCTACTCATGTCGGGGTTCCCCCTGTCCCGGGACCTTGCTGTGGTCCGGACCTTTCTCGGAGGGACCTGGGGCCCATCCGAGGGACCCGACATGCCTTCTTGGGAGTCTGGGTCTGTAATAGAGGATCCGGGTTGTGCGTACAGAGATCTGGTGTTCCTCCGTGGAGGTCCGGAGCCAATGATGCACCCTGGGGTGTATCATCTTTCCTTGCCACGTGGTGCCCCTAGACCTGCCCATGTGGTGGGGTCGGGTGCCGTTCTCCGTGCGGCCAGGAGACGCTGTACGTGTACAGCGTCTTTATATTGTAGTAGGGGGTACCCCTGATTCAGGGTACCGACACACTCCAATCCTCGTGTATCTAAATTAGCCTTTAAACCTTCTCCGAACACTAAGGGTGTGTTTGATGCGGGACAGCCATGACAAGGATGTCCCCTGACGTTCTCTCGTCCCTCCAATTTTGAGGGACAACTGGGGACAATACTGGGATAATTCTGTCCCGACACTTAACCCTAAACCAAACAATCTTATTTTAAGGATCGTCCTATCTCGTCTCGTCCTGTCATTGCAACCAAACGCATTAAAAGAGTGTGTTTGGTTTGAGGTCAAAGTAGAATGAGACAGGGACGACACTGTCCCCTCAATTTTTTAGAATTACACCGCCACCAAAAAATTACTCCAATGTTTACTCGCTTCCACTTAAGGGCTTGTTCGTTTTGTTCTCAATCCATGTGGATTGAGTGGGATTGGATGGGTTTCAATCCCAAATAAGTCAAAATATTTCATAATTTTTTCTAATCCCATCCAATCCACACGTGATAGGAATAACCGAACAAGCCCTAACTCTCATCAAACACATACAAATAGCCGCCTCGTTTTATCCATTCTTATACATCCAACCAAACACACTCTAACTCTCCTCTAATTTACATGTCCCGTTTTTCTCTACCTTTTGAGAGTATGCATTGTACATAAATGCTGAATGTGCCGTGCAGAGATGGAAGACCGCTTGACAACCAGCAAAGCCAAAGAAACATGACATCTTAGTAAAATAACATAATAACACTTGGAGGTGCACAGAAGCCGTGCTGAATAACTGAGAACATGTTAACATTTTATACAAGGGGGAAAAATGAGGCCAGCGGCACTACTATATATGTACTTTATTGTGCCTACTCAGTCCTGTTCAGGGAAAACACTCTCCAGGAATTTTACAAATCGTTTCGAATACAAATCAGGATCAACAGCTGATATTGAAAGGGGATCAAACTTGAGAGATTTGACTGCGTGCTCGACCCTTTTTGACATATTGTATTCCTGTAATATGTCTATGATACCAAGGTAAAGAACAACATCGTACTCCTCAATGGTATCTGGGTTTTCAAGTTCTGTGTTCGTGTCCTCGTGCACTTTCCGAGCTCGAGCTGGCATATTCACCCCTAACTGCACACGGAACCTGAAACCATGATACAGAATACACATGAATCAGCAGCGTAATTCATCTTGTTTAAGGCTAATAACTAATTAAAATTCACATGCGTAGACGTAAGAATGCATAATTCGTCTTCCTTAGGGCTAATACTAACCGAGTATATTTGACCACCATGTTTTTCATTTAAATCAGAGTAACTAGCCATTAAATTCTATGAATTAAGGGATGGTACGATTCCGGAGTAAACAGTTACCTAAGGAAAAGAGAACACCATAACTTTTTTTTCAGAAAAAGACACAGATAGAAGGGAGGAGGGGCATTAAACCCCAGGAGACTCCCCAGTTTAATATAGTATGTGTTCTAATACTGCATTGCAGCATCTTTTGTGAAGCTGGATCATCAAATGTTTTGGAAAAATTGAAGAGAAGTTACCGTCCGGTGCCTGGCAAAACAAGATCAACTTCTTCATAACCAGCTTCCGATGCTCTAACCATACTTCCTCTTATGTGGGAACCACCAACTGTAGCGCCTGGCTCATGAGCAACAAGCAAAAATCCCTTCCAGGAACTTTTTTCCTCATACTGCAACAGATCACTATCTGGCCAATGAGAAAAAAAACGAAGTCAGAAGCTAAAGGTAAGCAACCAGTTATTCAATGCCCAATTGCTGATAGAATAAAACTAACAACATAGAATGTAAAGGACATCAACCCAAGATTCCAGTTCCAGCTTAGGCAAATGCAAACCTGAAAGGATGATAGCATAAATAAAAGGGAAAAAGTTTCTAGAGCTTGGATGAACCACTTTTTCTTGTCAATTCTGCTATATTTTCACTCTTACATTACATTACCTATATTTTGATTGTGACCTTTTTTCTTGCCAATTTTGGATCAACTGCATAAGTTGGCTGTGATACCATTTTCAAATTATCGAGTAAGATTTTTAGCGGTGTGAATACTGAATAGCACTGATAATTAAGGTGGTCATAGCAGTAGTATTTTGTCATTCGTCATGATTTGTTCAGTCAAGAAAACTATAAATAAATGAAACCAGCTTAAGGTACATGGAGTGTTACAATGAATTATAGTATACCTGGAATTCCGCATCTTTCAAGACTGCTCTGATGTGATGAGGATGTCTTCAGGTGATGGGGAGCTCTAAAATGGATCCCCAAGAGCATGCTATAATCGATGATAGACTGGGACTCCAGGAACATACAGTCAAGTGATATCTGCCTGAAAATGGTCCACATAAACGTTTAGAAACCATCACTTATCAAACCATATGAGTATAAACATTTGATAGACGCCGATCTTAGAAAGGCACCAATCTTAGACTAAAGTTGATCTTGTCGCATCCTTTCCCACCAGTTTTCGGTTGGTCCTGGTCTAAGCCTTTGCTTGTTTTGGCTAGTTTTTCAGGTTTTGTGAGTGGGTGTGGGTTTAGTGTATCCTATCCAGCCTTGCTGGACTTATCTGTTTCTTTCTTCTTAATGTAATGACTCGTAGATCTCCTGCGTTGTTCGAAAAAAATAAAGTAGAAATCTATCATAAGTACCTTACTTTCTACAGTTTGTATTTATTATTACTTTTATTTTTCTTGTATTTTTACTGTGGGAGCACTTGTGATTAAATAAATAATGTCAGATGTTTTCTGTAAAAAAAAAGGTCAGACAGTGAACCTAGTAGAAGTACAAGTATATACTACCAAAAGACTATTAAGGCGTTAGAAAAACAAAGGGAGAAACAGATCATCAGCTTACCTGAAAAGTGCGTCCCGCCATGGTTTATCCACATGAAAAACATATGATAGGTCAAGGTCCTTCAGTGTTGTGTTCTCATTTATATTTTGCTTTTTGGTTGATCGGCCTTGTGTAGAACCCTTTAAGTCATACTTACGATGAATTCGCAGCTCAGTGCAAAACATATTTCCCATCACAACAAAGCGAACCTGTACAAAACCATAAAAAAACTATCGCATATGACATGCATTTACAGACTAAATAAGAGTAATGCAACAATGATGTGATTCTGCACCTTTCTTCCGCCTTTCAGAGTAATCCTGTGCACGCCAAAAAATTTTGTGATGAGCGTATTATCATAAGCTCTGACATGATTGTAATATTTTGGTAGCATCTTCAACAGTATCTGCAGCATGTATTACATCAAACCAATCTGCAGTAGGCATAACTTATCACTCAACAATGATATAAATTATTTTTTATCCTATGATTTCCCCCTATTAATGTTAACTAATATTAGGATCATAAATCTTATGTGCAACGATTTTTTCCTGGCTGTAAATATATAATTCATCCACATAATAAGAAAAGTAAAACACACACTCATAAAAAACCTGTGAGGCGATACCTTCAACTCAGTTTTTCTCAAGGTTTTTATGACAAAACGTTCATCCTGTGAAAGATAGAAAATACTGCCACTTTTCCCAGGTGAAGAAAGCTCTTTCAGACTGTCATCACCACATATGGACATCATGTAATCTGCAGCATCAATGTGGAACATTTCTCGAAGGTTCCTAAAATTTATGAATCAATTAGCTACGAGCCTGCGACAAAAAAATGAATAGAAGAATCTGAAAAAAAATCCAAGCTGGTGGGAATTCCTCTATAATCTGTATGATCTCTTATTAACTGTTGAGGTACAACCAATTAAGGGCTAGTTTGGGAACCCCATTTTCCCACGGGATTTTCATTTTCTCAAGGAAAATTAGTTCATTTTCCCTTGGGAAAATAGGAATCCCTTGAGAAAATGTAGTTCCCAAACTAGCCCTAAACAGTATTTAAATAGAAAACATAGTAAAACAGAGAAACATGACTTCCATAAAAAAATCAAGTTGAGGCTTTGAGTGATGCTGTTTGGCAGACTCATGCTAAATCAAACAACTGATTCAGAGGTGTGATCATAAGATTCTTGCTAGTTTCTAATTCATTCTGAAATACAATCTTCTGCAAGTAAAAACATAGACAATCTAATCATAAATTCCTTTTGTTGAACAAATCAACCACTCCACATTCATTTAGTTGACACTTGATATCTTCTATAGTAAATTAGATGGTTGAATCATAATAGATCAACATAGTTAATTAGAAATAGATGGACCATAGTTTCAATATTGAATCACATTCAACACTAACAGAACAATACACATTCGAGAAAAAACAAGTATGGAAATACTGGATTCTTAATACAATTAGCAATCAGGAAAGAGATATACCGGAAAACCATAGGACAATAATCCTTCCAAAAGAAATTGACAGAGCAGTGTGGAGGGGTATACTGTGAGCCTTCAGTAGGGAAGTACATTCTTATCCGTGCTCGAGGTCCAAAATCATTTGAACGGACTTCACGCAAAGGCACAGGGGTGATTTTACCTACTGTGTACCTGGATAGCAATATTAAAGGGTGGTTAGAAAGGACTGTGCATACCTCAATAGCAACAGGGAACTAGGTACCGATGTGTGGACATTCACTAGATTAATTTACCGAGGCATACCATGTTTGAATTTAGTATAAGTATTATGCAGTTCCCTAAATATATCATAGGGCATGTGCAACCCATGCCCCAAAGAGGAGCTAAGGATTGTTAGTCTCGCAAAACCATGGTGCATACCATTGCGGGCAGAAGAGCTAAGAATTGGTTTGGTCGTGAAAGAAAAGTTTTTGAAACAAAAGTAATCCAGGTTTAGCTCCAAGAGAATAAGGAAAGCAAAAAGGTGTACCACCTCTGTGTCATGCTGGCACATGATAAACGTGCTGGGAGTTGTGAGGAAACCTGTTATTTGATTTAGTATGGGAACCATCGCTCACTTTTTGAGAGGAGCTAAGGATTCACCAAATTTTCCTAAGTTTGAGTTTACTACCTACATGGTTTTTTAGATCTGGAACCGTGTACATGCCCTAAAAGCTCAGCGTACAATTAGTACAGGAAGTGTTGGAAATATGCCATGGCAACTCTTACTGTATGTAGATAATGCCACACGATATCCAACATCGCTACTACTAAAGAAAGAAAATCATAGTTTTAGCATATCCAAATTATTCTTGAAAAGATATTCTTTAAGTTGTCGTTCAAATATTGGAAGGTTTCAGAACTTATTATGCATCTGAAACAAAATGTTCCCTACCCACTGCTAATAATTCTTGCATAAGTAATACTTTGCTCATAAATAATGTGAGCTCTGTGTCTGAAAGCTACGCATATGCTTCTTCCAGATGTAGCATATCTGTGCTGAAAGTACAACTGTCCTAAATAGGTACACACAGTATAAATGTAACGACCCAGAAGAAGAAAACCACCACAAGAATTTATTATTGACAAAAATGAATTCAGATGACAAAAAATGGAAGACACTAATACAATTAAGCACTTACCTTATGCCAAGTTGCAAATTAAGCATCAGGTAATAGCTCCTGTGCCCTTTGTAAATGGTCTCCATGGGCCCTCCAGTTTGCATTTGCCATGTATGCTCTTGTGTTTTACCACTATCCAGCATTCCGGAATCATGGCATTTTGGATTTTCCGAGATAAGTACTCCCTGTACATATTCTCTTTCATAGACCAATACTTTATCAACTCCACTATCTTGGACACAATTATCAGTTGTCAAGGGTACAGTAGATGAATCTTGTGACAAATTGTTTCCAGAATTATCATCAAAAACTGGTGTGGTGCCATTTGAAATACGTCTGGGCCAATGGAAAATGCTGTGTAGTCTCCATGTGTTGCAAAGTTTTTGGAATAAAAACAATAAGCTACTATTGATATTTTCATTACCAGAGCTTGAAGAACTTGAAACATCGTGGTCTGTTACACACTCAGACACTTCAAGGTTACAAGGCATTTTACTTCCTGGTTGATAAAACATACCATGTCCATCCTTAAGTCCTCTGTCCCATGTACCAATGTAACATGCTCCTGATGCATATTTGCAAAAACCTTTTCCATGAGCCAGTCCATTAAGCCAATTACAGTCAAGAGTATCGCCATTTGTCCATTGCATCACTCCTCTGCCATTCATTTTACCAGATTTCCAAAGTCCAATGTAGATGTTGCCATCAACCCATGTATATTTACCAAATCCATCTGGCAAGCCCTCATTCCATAAACCTTCGTAAGTATCATCGTTGGCGTAAACCATTGTGCCCATTCCATGCTTTCTATTCATCCTCCAAGAACCTTTATATACAGATCCATCAACTCCTTTGAAACTGCCTGTTCCGTCAATGAAACCTCCACAAAGATCTCCATCATATGAAGCACCTGAAGGCCACTGAATTGCTCCTCTACCACTCATCTTGCTTGTATCCCACTCGCCATAATAAAGAGTTCCATCTGTCCACATATACTTTCCAAATCCATGAGGAACTAAACCAGCAAAGTTGCCAACATAGATGTCACCATTTGGAAGGGTATTCCCCCTAAACAGAAAGACAAGATAAGGCTACCAGCACTCACAATTTATATTAAAATGTCTATATAGTAGTGCTCCCAAGATTTCTGACAGCTACTTAAATAGCAAAAGATTTCTGTAAACAAAAATCTTGAAGTCTCGCAGTTAGCACATCAGTGGGTAGTTTTTTAAAAAAACACTGAAGAGCCTTCCAGTAGTAACTAGAACTAGAAAAAACAAACAGTGTGTTTCAAGGTAAAGATGAGATAAGCACACCTCTGGGTGTTCCCTGCGTTTGTCTCTCCACTGGCCATGCCAAGGTTTACCAGGATGGCTCAAAAACCACAAAATTCATTCAGCAAGATCTGAAACAAGATCGTAGGTTGTTATAGATGATGGACCGGAAAAAAACGCTCACCGAAAGGAAATACAGACTTGATCCCAACAAGATACACTCCTGATGAATTTCCACTGGAACTAACCCTCATGCTAGATTACTCCACTAAATCACTTCCATGAAAGTAATTTCAAATTTATTATAGTTGATATAATAAAATAAAAAAAACATGGTCTTGAACACAGAATTTCAGCACGTTGTAGGTCTCCCTTCAGTAGGAACTGTACAACTCATGAACTGAAAATACATCTCTATCTCTACATGGAGAAGATAATTTTGAAAAGGCACTTTAATGATTTAATCACATAGCTTGGAAACTGGTAGAAACTGCTCGAATTCTACCAATCCTAGGTTGCTTGGATACCAGCCCAACTGGCTGCCCCGGCGAGAGCATCTCTAAGCAAAACGAAGCAAGCAACCATGGACAAGTCTCGCAAGCACCATACCTCATAAGCAGCAGCAGGTGGACTTGGAGCTCATCGCCACCGGAGGAGATGGCGCGGAGCCAACCACGTATCACATCCAACGCCCGCGCCTCAGGAAGAGGATCGCAGCTCAAGCAAGAACAGTAGATAGAGAGAGAAGGGGAAAGAGAGCAGGAGATCGAAGGGGGCAGGCAGCGCGAAGGGGACTGGGGCCCGGTGGGGGAGGGAAGGGAAGGAGAAGGACGGGAACCACCACCACGTTGCCCCCTGCTAGTGGCCGAGCTGGCGCCGACCAATCCCAGCGCTTGCCACGACCCCACCGGGCCCCGATTTTTTTTTCCTCCTTCGTTTCCCTCGTTACCCCGCCCCGCCTGACGCCGAAATTCCCCGCCATTGGGGTAAATTCCCTGGGCCTTTCGGCGGCGCCGTCGATCATGGAAAGCGACGGGACGGAGGCGCGGGCAGCTCGATCCGACTGTCAGGTGGGGTAAGTGTTGGCAGCGCGGGCGCGCACTGTCGTCCGGGGTGACTGGTGAGCCGTGCGCAGACGAGAGAATTCCCGTCCCGTGCTTTTACTGTGTCCGGGTCCGGGGCTCCGTCTCCGTGCGGGCGGGCGGACACAGGCGCATGTGGGCGGTCGCGGCAGCGCGGGGCGGGGCGGCGGGTGGCTGGCGGTGGTGGGGCGGGCGGTGGTGAGCCGTGAATCCGTGATGTGAAGTGAAGCCCGTGAATGAGCCGACCCCGCGCTGACGAGAGGATTCCCATGCGCGCATGTGGGCGGGCGTGGGGCCGGTCACTTTCGGCGGCGCGCAGTTGTTCGCTCGCGTCGAAGGAGATTGGAGCTTTCTTTTTCTTTTTCTTGTTGGTTGTTGCTGACGCCTGACGGGTTGGCGTGACGTGACGTTGGCCTTGGCGTTGGCGGTTGCCGGTGAGCGTGCGAGCGAGTTCGGTCACGGCGGCGGCGGACGGGGACAGGGAATTTAATCGGGAAGTGATTCGCAGGTCCAGGACATGTGAGTAATTGAGTATTCGTAGGGAATAAAGTACATTTTCGGTCGTTTATCTTGCACAAATGTGTCCATAAAGTTTTAGACAACATGTTCGTTTAACTTTAATCTATATCAGCTTCTATTATTTTTACATTGTTTTGCCTCTATTGATTGTAGTTACAGTAGTCCGAACAATCGGCTTTAATTCGAAGTGAGTAGGTAAAAAGTATGTCTACTTGAGTGTTAATAGCCGTTTGGGTCTCACTTAACTCATAATGAGTCTCAATCTTCAAATCATCTTTCAGTGTTTGCAAAAACCATTTCCAGGTGCCAAGTGATTCAACTTCAACAATAGCTACAACTAAGGGGTAAATGCAGTCATTTGGGTCCATCGCCACTGCACACAACAGTTGGCCTCCAAAATTTGTCTTAATAAAACAACCATCTAAACAAATGATAGGTTTGCATCCACCTAGGAAACCCCTCTTGCATGCATCTAGGGGCATATAGCAAGAGCTAAAAAGGTCACCAGCCAGATTTACATAAAGGGAGCTCCCTGTATTACTTCTGCTTAACTCATGTCCATAGTCCCACAGTTGGTTGAGTTGGTTTGCTTCATCCCCGTGAATCATGTGCATTATTTTCCTTCTAGCTCTAGCCAAGGTGCTCCTAGAGATTTTCAGGTTAAGATTTTTCTACGCCACTTTATGGAAGCTTGTAATGCTCATCTTTTCACTGGCTCTAAAATTCTATGCATGCTTCGTTGCAATCCAAGTAGCACTGCACCTCCTAACAGGCCACTCTCTTTCTGGCATCTGTGTGTTTCCATAGTAGGTTTTCACAACAAAAGACTTAGCTTTTGTATCATATGAAGCATACAAGTTCCATGGACGATTTTCAGCACAGTGAGCTATGACCCTAATCATAACATTCCTAGCCATATTAATATCCACTCTATTTCTCACACTATATTCTATGATAGCTTCTCTGAGTCTTTCAACTGAACTAAACATAAGTCCAACATAAAAGGAATGGTTAGCCATATCTTCTTCCTGAAACGATGCGGGTCTCGTTCCCTTCGGTACACGGTGGCGGTCGTGACCCAAACACGGTTGTCACGGTCTCGCAAGACTCTCGCCCTACTCGATACAATTACAATGGCTCGCGCAACCGCTGAGGGTTGTGTGGTTTTTCTAAACTCACTCAACCAACTAGGATTCACCTAGAGCAAACGCATAAGTGGTATAACTAATCTAAGCACTTCGCAAAAGCACATATGCTAATCACCGAATGATTCTATTAAGCACTTGAGTGTTTGAACACTTGTAAATGTCTACAATATATCTTGGTATGTTGCTTGGACTCCTACACCTTCAAATGCCCGGTTGGGGGTATTTATAGCCTTCCCCACCAACTATAGTCGTTCGATAGAAAGATTTGCTCTTTCTATCGATGGGCGCACCGGACAGTCCGATGCACACCGAACATGCACTGTTCACTGTCCGGTGCCCTGACCACGTCAGCCGACCATTGTGATCTGTAATAGTCGACTGTTGGATCTGACCGTTACCCAGACTGTCTAATGCACACCAGACAGTCCGATGCTATAGCCCGAGAGCGCATGTTGTGGGCCTCTCTGCGTAGACTGTTCGGTGTGCACACCGGACATATACTGTTCACTGTCCGGTGCGCCATTAGTGCACTGGCTGACTGCCCACTTCATGGATTTCTTCGCTGATTCCTTGGGATTTTTTTTGTTTTTTAGTCTTGGACTTCTATGCTTCTTTTGTGTCTTCTTTTGAGGTGTTACATCCTCACTGTCTTAGTCCAATCATCTTCGCATCCTGTGAACAAAATACAAACACTAGCAAACGCATTAGTCCACATATTATGTTGATCATCAAACACCAAAATCCCTTTAGCCAAATGGCCCGGGGTCCATTTTCCTTACACCACCCTCATGGCTGCACTGTTTTCCCGGGTGGTCATCCAACGAACAAGTCCTTACGGAGAGGTACTTAAGAAACGGCTCGAGGCCCCTTTGATATCACGATGCCATAATCATATCTAGAAATAAACATCATATCATAAGTAATCTCATCATGTTTACTGATTAGAGTAGAGCGATAGCATAAAACTAATCATAAACAACCTAACCCAAATAGGTAACAAGGGCATGGTGAACAAAGACTAGTAAATCCTTAGGTATTAATCGTGTAAATGTGGGGAAATGAATTGTTGAGCGAGTAGGACATAAATAGATCATAGGACACTTGCCTTCACCAACCAGTTGCTGCTCAAGGTCTTCTCCTGCAACTTCCTCGGACTCCGCAAATGGACTGCTATCTATACGAGTGCAAACATACATTCATATATTTGAATCAAAGAGAAACAGTACACCATACAAGAAGACAGGTCATTTAAACATGCACGTGACATATAGCTTGCATTTACGATCACGTGAGAGAGAAAGGAATTGCAATGCCTAAAGCTATGGTCGAGGGGTATCACATGTATGCTACGCGAATATTAAATATAACATTTTATTTGACCTAACCATGTTAACAAGTATCTATCACATGCACGGATAAAAGTATTACCTAGTTTCGATTGGCTTGCTACTCGGATTATCATCGTTTACTTACATAAGTTAATTAGCGTGAGCGATTCCAGGCGAAGTATATTACTGACGCGTGACAACGCATGCGACGACATGCACAACACGCGTGAACGACACATGACAATTTTAACGCGCGATGCGCGGGCAATGGCAAGGTGAGCGGCACGAACGTGTGCAAGTGTGAGGGGGTATACGAGGTAGACGGGGGGGTAGATGGTCATCATCTACGGGAAGACGAACTTCGTCTAGGGGTAGACAGACGTCGTCGGAACCCCGACGATGTGTTGCGCGTACGCGAATGTGAGTGCATGCTGCGATATCGTGGTTTGGGGTTTTCGTGCACGTACAGGTCGGTGGACACATCGTGCAACCATGAACCAACGCTGCACGCTACGTTGGGGCATGAGCAACCGCGCCGAGGGCGCGCGAGGCTGCGTCGGGCTAGCCGCGAGCCGCTGGCCATGCGCAGGCCACGCCGGGCAAGCCACACAGGCCACGTGCCGTGGCGTGCCGGGCAGGCTGCGCCGGTGCCGAGCCGGGGCGAGCTGGGGCTGGCCAGGCCGCGTTGGGGCTGAGCCGTCAGGCTGGTCGTGCCAGGATTGGCCGCGCAGAACCGCTACGCCAGAGGGAAGGGGAGGAAAGGGGGGAACCCGAGCTTACAGTAGCGGCATCACGACGAGAAGCAACTCCGACGAGGATGGTCGTCGGCGCGGGCGAAGCGGCTAAGGGACGCGTCATGGTGGTTGGGCGGGGTGTGGGGGACAGGGAGGAGCGTGAACTGACATCCGAGGTAGAGAAAACAACAAGGGAGAGAGAGGGATGTGGGCGTGTGCAGCGCTAGTTTTTCTCGGCTCCTAGATCGACCCGAGCGGAGGGGTGGTTGGGGAAGAGGGTGCATCCGGCGGGTGGGCCAGGGCATGGGGGCGGCGACGTGGCTAGGGCGCAGCGAGCCAGTGCATCACACACTCGTGGGCCAGCGTGGGGGCACGAGGCAGGGTGGGTCGCGTCCAACGCGACGCGCATGGACGGCGCGGCCGCAGGAGTGGGGGCTGGGCCGCGTCGGCCACGAGGTTGGCGGGGCGGGCTAGGGGAGCCAAGCTAGGCTGAGGGGGTTTCTATTTCCTTTTCCTATCACTTGAGTTTAGCACCAAGCGCAGATTATTGATTAAATGAATGCTGAACTAAATCACTCATCAAACAAAATTAATACACATGAGCTTCGGCATGATGCATTAACCATGTTTCCTTTAGGGTTTCTTTTTTATATGACACCAAGATAACTCCTACTAATTTGAAAGAGAAGGGACAGAGTGATAATAAAAAAAGAAAAGAGGAGGTAACACCTGAAATTGGTGGATAATAGAGAAGAAAATTTATACCCCCAAATTCAGGGTGTTACAAGTGTGACGCCCGAGCTGACAAGCATGATAGAGGTGCTTAGATGAGCCTCGAGTATAGGCGATATCTGAGCGGCGGGAAAGCTAGGACATCACGTCAGGTTTAGGGTGCCCGAGGCGACGATGCCAGTGGAGGTGGTGGTAGTAGCAAGAGCGAGGGGAGGCTATAATGGTGGGGGAAGTGGATGACAAGTGAAGAGAGTATAGGGGGGCAGAACTACCATAGCGAGCGAGCACGACACAAGTGGGAAGGTGACATATGGTGAGCACCTAGGGATCAAACTCCATAGAACAATGGTTGTCACTAGTGAAGCGACGAACCGAGAGAAGGGGTGAGTCAGACTAGGAGCAACAAGGACGTCGTTGAGGTAGAAAGGTCCTGAAAGAATTGACGAGCCTACTGAGGTGACCGGGAGGGTGGAACTGTTGCCCACAATGATGGAGGGAGGATGTCAGGGGTGTGGTGGATGGGAATGGAATAACGATCTAGCGGTGGGAGTAGTGTGGAAGGAGGCTCCAAAGTCGACCACCCAATCGGTGGGAGTAGGGGTGGGCGTTCGGGTTACCCGAAAATTTCGGGTCGGGTAATTCGGGTATTTTAAATTTCGGATTTTGAGAATCGATACCCGAAATTACAACGAGTTTTACAATACCCGAAAATTCGGGTACCCGGAATTTCGGGTTCGGGTATTCCCGAACTACCCGAACTATTGTGTTGGCTTCATAAAAACACATACAACATATTAAATTAGTATAAAAATATAGTTTGAATAATGATATACATGGACATATAAAACATAAGCAATCTATAATCACAAGTTATGCACACTTACACATAATTATAGATGCACAAATTTGTCAGAGAGGAAATTCTCCGGTCGGGTGGCGGAACGCACCCGCCCTAAATCCTAAGATGAGGAGGGGGCCTAAGCGTTTTGCTTGTCTGCTAGATGATCGATGAACACAAGTGAACGCGAGGATTTAGAGTGGTTCGGGCCGCCCGAGCGTAAGACCCTACTCCACTGTGTATTGTATTGAGTGTGGGTATGAGTGTCTGAGTGAACTTGAGAGTCTGAGAGTCCGTCTTGTAACGTTGTGTGCCTTCCCTTTTATAGCTCAAGGGAGGCACATACAAGGATGCTGAGCCCCGACATGTGGGCCTAGGAACATAATGGAAGGAATATATTATAGGAGTAACTAACGCAAGTAACGCCTGAGGAATCTCCAGGCGCCCTGATGTCCGCAGTCCACACAGTATTGACACGTGGCGGCTGCTTCCTTGGTAACGTATGAGTAATGATGAGCGTAGTGCACGCGGCAGTATGGGCGTGCCGTCTGCCAATGGAATGGACACGCACACCACCTGTGGAACGGACTGGTCGCCACCTGCCAGCGGAATGGACAGGTCTCATTAAATACAGAGGCGGCACATCGCCTGCCAGCAGAATGGACAGGGCTCATTAAATGCGGAGGCGGCACATCGCCTGCCAGTGGAATGGACAGGGCTCAATAAATGCAAAGGTGGTACACAGCCTGCCAGTGGAATGGACAGGCGGCGCGCCTTATCCTCAATAAATGCATAGGCCACGCAGCCCTGTCGGGGACCATAATTAGGGGTACCCTCAAGGCTCCTAATTCTCAGCTGGTAACCCCCATCAGGACAAAGCTGCAAAGGCCTGATGGGTGCGATTAAGTCAGGGATCGGTCCATTCGAGGGACTCGATCACGCCTCGCCCGAGCCTAGCCTCGGGCAAGGGCAGCCGACCCCGGAGGATCTCCGTCTCGCCCGAGGCTCCCCTCCAGCGGCGAACATACTTACGGCTTGCCCAAGGCCCTGTCTTCGCCATGAAGCAACCCTGACCAAATCGCCGCACCGACCGACCAAAGCGCAGGAGCATTTAATGCAAAGGTGGCCTGACACCTTTATCCTGACACGCGCCATTCAGTCGACAGAACCAAAGTGACCGCAGTCACTTCGCCGCTCCACTGATCGACCTGACAGAAGGACAGCGCCGCCTGCGCCGCACCGGCTGCAGTGCCACTTGACAGAGTGAGGCTGACAGGCAGTCAGGCCCGACCTCAGGCGTCATAGGAAGCTCCGCTTCGCCTGACCCAGGGCTCGGACTCGGGCTAAGCCCCGGAAGATGGCGAACTCCGCTCCGCCCGACCCAGGGCTCGAACTCGGGCTAAGCCCCGGAAGATGGCGAACTCCGCTCCGCCTGACCCAGGGCTCGGACTCGGGCTAAGCCCCAGAAGACGACGAACTCTGCTCCGCCCGACCCAGGGCTCGGACTTGGGCTCAGCCCCGGAAGACGACGAACTCCGCTTCGCCCGACCCCAGGGCTCGGACTCCACCGTGGCCTCAGCCGGCGGTCTCCGCCTCGCCCGACCCGGGGGCTCAGACTCGACCTCGGCCACGGAAGACAGACTCGACCTCGGAGGAGCCTCCACATCGCCCAACCTAGGGCGCAGATCAGCCACGTCGACGGGAGGCGCCATCATTACCCTACCCCAAGCTGACTCAGGCTACGGGAAACAAGACCGGCGTCCCATCTGGCTCGCTCCGCCAGATAGGCAATGATGGCTCCCCGCACGCTCCCTGACGACGGCGGCTCTCCGCCCCCTTACGGAAGCAAGAGGACGTTAGCAAGGACTCGACAGCTCCGGCAGCTGTCCTTCCGCCAGGCTCCAGCGCTCCTCCGACGGCCACGACATCACACCAACCGGGCGCCAAAGCCTCTCCAGCCGCCACGATGGCGTGTACTTAGGATCCTCTCCCCCGCTAGACACGTAGCACTCTGCTACACCCCCCATTGTACACCTGGATCCTCTCCTTATGCCTATAAAAGGAAGGACCAGGGCCCTCTTAGAGAGGGTTGGCCGCGCGGGGACGAGGACGAGACAGGCGCTCGCTTGAAGCCGCTCGCTCCCTCTCCCGCGTGGACGCTTGTAACCCCCTACTGCAAGCGCACCCGACCTGGGCGCGGGACGAACACGAAGGCCGCGGGATTTCCACCTCTCTCACGCTGGTCTCCGGCCGCCTCACTTCCCCCCTTCGCGCTCGGCCTCGCGTCGACCCATCTGGGCTGGGGCACGCGGCGACATTCACTCGTCGGCCCAGGGACCCCCCGGTCTCGAAACGCCGACAGTTGGCGCGCCAGGTAGGGGCCTGCTACGTGTTGACGAACAGCTTCCCGTCTAGCTCCAGATGGGCAGTCTCCAGCGACCTCTCCGGCCCGGGACGGTGCTCCGTTTCGGGAGTCTTGAGTTCATGTCCCTCGACGACAGCTACGACATGATGCTCCTTCCACCGCCGTGCGACAGCGACAATGGCGGCCTACAGCCCGCCCGCCGGTGGCGGAATCGACGACGCCTTCCCCGCGTGGTGGAAGAACAACATTCGAGCTCGCCCCGTCCTCTCCCTCGCCAACAGAGGAGGAGGCGGGGCAATCAAGGCCAAGCAGGAGGCAGCGCCTCGTCGGCTGTCGAGCGAGTCGACGGCCCTAGCGCCCCAACGGGGGGCGCGTCGGGCATCGACCTCGCATTTGAGACGAAGACGAGCGCCGTCTCCCCACGACACGCCAATTCCGAGCAAACGGACGACGCCAGCACGCTCGCGAAAGGCTTGCTGGACGTCACCCTCGTACCTGAGACGACGGTGCAGTCAGTCCCCGACGTGATATCGTCACCGCCCGTCGACCAAGAGGTACCGACCGATTCACATCTCACGCCTTTTGGATTCAGCCTCAACCCTCCAAGCGGCCTCGCTTTGGCGGACGCTCTCGTAGAGGCGAGTCCAAACCCTCTGGGGTATCGTATGCGGTCACCCTAGGACCGGCTGACGGACGTCTCGACCTACGGGCCCTCTGGGTCTGAGGAAGACGACGCGCCCGACTTCTGTTGGGATTTCTCTGGACTTGGCAACCCCAGTGCCATGCGGGACTTTATGACCGCATGCGACTACTGCCTTTCCGACTGTTCCGACGGTAGCCGTAGCCTCGGCGACGAGGACTGCGGCCCAAGCCGCGAATGTTTCCACGTCGATCTAGGGGGTCCCTCTGAAGGCAACCATCTCGGTATGCCGGAGGACGGTGATCCCCCTAGGCCGGTGCCTCGCGTTGACATCCCACGGGAGCTAGCTGTGGTCCCCGTTCCGGCGGGGGGTCACGACCCACAGCTCGAGCAAATCCGCGGGGTGCCGGCCAGGCTCGACGAGGGAGCAGGAGCGCTTGAGCCGATCCGCCGGGACGTCGGGCAGGAATGGGCGGGCCAACCTCCGACCGGAGAAATGCGTCATCTACCCCAGGGCTTCCAGCACCGCATCGTCGATGATGTCAGGGTCAAGCCGCCACCCGCATCCAGTGGGGTCGGCCAGAACCTGGCTGCAGCAGCAATGCTTCTCCGCGCGATGTCGGAGCCATCAACCACCGAGGGGCGGCGAATCCAGGGAGAGCTCAAGAATCTCCTAGAAGGTGCAGCGGTCCGACGGGCCGAGAGCTCCGCCTCCCGAAGGCAGGGGTACCCCTCGGAATATCATGCCGCGACTTCCCGATTCATGCGGGAAGCCTCGGTCCACACCGGGCGCACGCGCAACACAGCGCCTACGGCCCCGGGACGCCTCGGCAACGAGCACCATCACCGCGACCGTCGGGCCCACCTCGACGAGAGGGTGCGTCGAGGCTACCACCCCAGGCGTGGAGGACGCTACGACAGCGGGGAGGATCGAAGTCCCTCGCCCGAACCACCCGGTCCGCAGGCCTTCAGCCGGGCCATACGACGGGCGCCGTTCCCGACCCGGTTCCGACCCCCGGCTACTATCACAAAGTACTCGGGGGAGACGAGACCGGAGCTGTGGCTCGCGGACTACCGGCTGGCCTGCCAACTGGGTGGAACGGACGATGACAACCTCATCATCTGCAACCTCCCCCTGTTCCTCTCCGACACCGCTCGCGCCTGGTTGGAGCACTTGCCTCCGGGGCAGATCTCCAACTGGGACGACCTGGTCCAGGCCTTCGCCGGCAATTTCCAGGGCACGTACGTGCGCCCTGGAAACTCCTGGGACCTCCGAAGCTGCCGGCAGCAGCCGGGAGAGTCTCTCCGGGACTACATCCGGCGATTCTCGAAGCAGCGCACCGAGCTGCCCAACATCACCGACTCGGATGTCATCGGCGCGTTCCTCGCCGGCACCACCTGCCGCGACCTGGTGAGCAAGCTGGGTCGCAAGACCCCCACCAGGGCGAGCGAGCTGATGGACATCGCCACCAAGTTCGCCTCTGGGCAGGAGGCGGTCGAAGCTATCTTCCGGAAGGACAAGCAGCCCCAGGGCCGCCCACCGGAAGATGCCCCCGAGGCGTCAACTCAGCACGGCACCAAGAAGAAGGGCAAGAAGAAGTCGCAAGCGAAACGCGACGCCGCCGACGCGGACCTTGTCGCCGCCGCCGAGTACAAGAACCCTCGGAAACCCCCAGGAGGAGCCAACCTCTTCGACAAGATGCTCAAGGAACCGTGCCCCTATCACCAGGGGCCCGTCAAGCACACCCTTGAGGAGTGCGTCATGCTTCAGCGTCACTTCCACAGGGCCGGGCCACCCGCGGAGGGTGGCAGGGCCCGCGACAACAACAAGAAGGAAGACCACCAGGCAGGAGAGTTCCCCGAGGTCCGCGACTGCTTCATGATCTACGGTGGGCAAGCGGCGAACGCCTCGGCTCGGCACCGCAAGCAAGAGCGTCGGGAGGTCTGTTCGGTGAAGGTGGCGGCGCCAGTCTACCTAGACTGGTCCGACAAGCCCATCACCTTCGACCGAGCCGACCACCCCGACCACGTGGCGAGCCCGGGGAAATACCCGCTCGTCGTCGACCCCGTCATCGGCGACGTCAGGCTCACCAAGGTCCTCATGGACGGAGGCAGCAGCCTCAACATCATCTACGCCGAGACCCTCGGGCTCCTGCGTGTCGATTTGTCCTCGGTCCGGGCAGGCGCTGCGCCTTTCCATGGGATCATCCCCGGGAAGCGCGTCCAGCCCCTCGGACAACTCGACCTTCCCGTCTGCTTCGAAACACCCTCCAACTTCCGAAGGGAGACCCTGACTTTCGAGGTGGTCGGGTTCCGAGGAACCTACCACGCGGTACTGGGAAGGCCATGCTACGCGAAGTTCATGGCCGTCCCCAACTACACCTACCTCAAGCTCAAGATGCCGGGCCCCAACGGGGTCATCACCGTCGGCCCCACGTACAAACACGCGTTCGAATGCGACGTGGAGTGCGTGGAGTACGCCGAGGCCCTCGCCGAGTCCGAGGCCCTCATCGCCGACCTGGAGAGCCTCTCTAAGGAGGTGCCAGACGTGAAGCGTCATGCCGGCAACTTCGAGCCAGCGGAGACGGTTAAGTCCGTCCCCCTCGACCCCAGCAGCGACGCCTCCAAGCAAGTCCGGATCGGCTCTGAGCTCGATCCCAAATAGGAAGCAGTGCTCGTCGACTTTCTCCACGCGAACGCCGACGTCTTCGCGTGGAGTCCCTCGGACATGCCCGGCATACCGAGGGATGTCGCCGAGCACTCGCTGGACATCCGAGCTGGAGCCCGACCCGTCAAGCAGCCTCTGCGCCGATTCGACGAGGAGAAGCGCAGAGCCATAGGCGAGGAGATCCACAAGCTAATGGCGGCGGGGTTCATCAAAGAGGTATTCCATCCTGAATGGCTTGCCAACCCTGTGCTTGTGAAAAAGAAAGGAGGGAAATGGCGGATGTGTGTAGACTACACTGGTCTAAACAAAGCATGTCCGAAGGTTCCCTACCCTCTGCCTCGCATCGATCAAATCGTGGATTCCACCACTGGGTGCGAAACCCTAGCTTTCCTCGATGCCTACTCAGGGTATCACCAAATCAGGATGAAAGAGTCCGATCAGCTCACGACTTCTTTCATCACACCCTTCGGCATGTACTGCTATGTCACCATGCCGTTCGGCTTGAGGAATGCGGGCGCGACGTACCAGCGGTGCATGAACCATGTGTTCGGCGAACACATTGGCCGGACGGTCGAGGTCTACGTCGATGACATCGTAGTCAAGACGAGGAAAGCCTCCGACCTCCTTTCTGACCTTGAAGAGACATTCCGATGTCTCAAGGCGAAAGGCGTGAAGCTCAATCCCGAAAAGTGTGTCTTCGAGGTACCTCGAGGCATGCTCTTGGGGTTCATCGTCTCTGAGCGGGGCATCGAAGCCAACCCGGAGAAGATCGCAGCCATCACCAGCATGGGGCCCATCAAGGACTTGAAGGGCGTACAGAGGGTCATGGGATGTCTCGCGGCTCTAAGCCGCTTCATCTCACGCCTCGGCGAAAGAGGTCTGCCTCTGTACCGCCTCTTAAGGAAGGCCGAGTGCTTCACTTGGACCCCTGAGGCCGAGGAAGCCCTCGGGAACCTGAAGGCGCTCCTCACGAATGCGCCTATCTTGGTGCCCCCAGCTGCCGGAGAAGCCCTCCTGATCTACGTCGCCGCAACCATTCAGGTGGTTAGCGCCGCGATTGCGGTCGAGAGGCAAGAAGAGGGGCATGCATTGCCCGTTCAGAGGCCAGTCTACTTCATCAGCGAGGTGCTGTCCAAAACCAAGACCCGCTACCCACAAGTTCAGAAGCTGCTATATGCGGTGATCCTGACGCGGCGAAAGCTGCGACACTACTTCGAGGCCCATCCGGTAACTGTGGTGTCATCCTTCCCCCTGGGGGAGATCATCCAGTGCCGAGAGGCCTCGGGTAGAATTGCAAAGTGGGCAGTGGAAATTATGGGTGAAACAATCTCATTCGCCCCTCGGAAGGCCATCAAGTCCCAGGTCTTGGCGGACTTCGTGGCTGAATGGGTCGACACCCAGCTCCCAACGGCTCCGATCCAACCGGAGCTCTGGACCATGTTCTTCGATGGGTCGCTGATGAAGACAGGAGCCGGCGCAGGCCTACTCTTCATCTCACCCCTCGGGAAGCACCTACGCTACGTGCTACACCTCCATTTCCCGGCGTCCAACAATATGGCTGAGTACGAGGCTCTGGTCAACGGGTTGCGGATCGCCGTCGAGCTAGGGGTCCGACGCCTCGACGCTCGTGGTGACCCGCAGCTCGTCATCGACCAAGTCATGAACAACTCCCACTGCCGCGACCCGAAGATGGAGGCCTACTACGATGAGGTTCGGCGCCTGGAGGACAAGTTCTACGGACTCGATTTCAACCACATCGCCCGGCGCTACAACGAGACTGCGGATGAGCTGGCTAAAATAGCCTCGGGGCGAACAACGGTTCCCCCGGACGTCTTCTCCCGAGACCTACATCAACCCTCCATCAAGATCGACGACTCGCCCGAGCCTGAGGCGCCCTCAGCCCAGCCCGAGGTACCCTCTGCTCAGTCCGAGGTACCCTCGGCTCGGCCCGAGGCACCCTCGGCTCCCGAGGGTGAGGCACTGCGCGTCGAGGAGGAGCAAAGCGGGGTCACGCCTAATCAAAACTGGCAGACCCCGTACCTGCAATATCTCCATCGAGGAGAGCTACCTCTCGACTGAGCCGAAGCTCGGCGGTTGGCGCGGCGCGCCAAATCGTTTGTCTTGCTGGGAGATGGGAAGGAGCTCTACCACCGCAGCCCCTCAGGCATCCTCCAGCGATGCATCTCCGTCGCCGAAGGTCAGGAACTCCTACGAGAGATACACTCGGGGGCTTGCGGCCATCACGCAGCGCCTCGAGCCCTTGTCGGAAACGCTTTCCGGCAAGGATTCTACTGGCCGACGGCGGTGGCCGATGCCACTAGAATTGTCCGCACCTGCGAAGGGTGTCAATTCTACGCAAGGCAGACCCACCTGCCTGCCCAGGCTCTGCAGACCATACCCATCACTTGGCCTTTTGTCGTGTGGGGTCTGGACCTCGTCGGCCCCTTGCAGAAGGCACCCGGGGGCTACACGCACCTGTTGGTCGCCATCGACAAATTCTCCAAGTGGATCGAGGTCCGACCCCTGAACAGCATCAGGTCCGAGCAGGCGGTGGCGTTCTTCACCAACATCATCCATCGTTTCGGGGTCCCGAATTCCATCATCACCGACAATGGCACCCAGTTCACCGGCATAAAGTTCCTGGACTTCTGCGAGGATCACCACATCCGGGTGGACTGGGCCGCCGTGGCTCACCCCATGACGAAAGGGCAAGTAGAGCGTGCTAACGGCATGATTCTAGAAGGACTCAAGCCTCGGATCTACAACAACCTCAACAAGTTCGGCAAGCGATGGATGAAGGAACTCCCCTCGGTGGTCTAGAGCCTGAGGACAACGCCGAGCCGAGCCACGGGCTTCACACCGTTCTTTCTAGTCTATGGGGCCGAGGCCATCTTGCCCACAGACTTAGAATATGGTTCCCCGAGGATGAGGGCCTATGCTGACCAAAGCAACCAAGTTAATCGAGAAGACTCGCTGGA
Source organism: Zea mays (assembly GCF_902167145.1). NCBI lineage: Eukaryota > Viridiplantae > Streptophyta > Magnoliopsida > Poales > Poaceae > Zea > Zea mays. Next base: position 271,289,186 of record NC_050096.1, on the reverse strand, counting down.
CCAGCTGGAAGAGGCTCGGGACAAGGCCTTGCTGCACTCGGCGCGGTACCAGCAGTCCCTGCGACGCTACCACGCCCGAGGGGTCCGGTCCCGAGACCTCCAGGTGGGCGACCTGGTGCTTCGGCTGCGACAAGACGCCCGAGGGCGGCACAAGCTCACGCCCCCCTGGGAGGGGCCGTTCGTCATCGCCAAAGTTCTGAAGCCTGGAACGTACAAGCTGGCCAACAGCCAAGGCGAGGTCTACAGCAACACTTGGAACATCCAACAGCTACATCGCTTCTACCCTTAAGATGCTTTCAAATTGTTCATATACCTCGCTCCCGCGCAAAGTTTAGTCATCAAGGAAGGGTCGGCTTGCCTCGGCAAAGCCCGACCCTCCCTCGGGGGCTAAAAGGGGGGAACCCCCTCTGCGTCGAATTTTTTCCTCGAAAAAGATCCTTTCTGCCAGAATGTCTTTCGTGCTTTTTGACTACTTCGAAAGTGGATCCCGAAAACGACGGAGTACACGTAAGCAGCCAAGGCTGACCGAGCTGAGGGACTCCTACGCCTCCGGGATACGGATACCTCACTCATCACCTTCTGCGATAAGTAACTCACGTTCGGATAAGTGATTCCGCGGACCGAACAAGTCTTCATGTTCGAAAGCTCCTCTGCCGAAGCGATTCTTCGAGCCTTCTCAACTGCGTCGGTGACAGAACCCTATGGATGGGTAAGAGTGCGCGTAAGCGGCAAGGCCGACCGAGCCGAGGGACTCCTACGCCTCCGGGATACGGATACCTCACTCATCACCTTCCGCGAGAAGCAACTCTTGCTCGCACAGACAATTCTGTTACTGACGAAAAGGTCCAGGTACTCGAAACAAGAGGAAAAGAGACGCAGCTTTACAACACGGCGAGGGCGTGTTTGGGCCTCGGCGGCCGCAGACAACACACGCTACAAGATAATCCGATCCTGCAGGCTCAGATCTTGACGGTTGAGGGAGCCGCAGCACCCTCGGCGTCAACAACACCTTCGGCGAGGTCCGACCTAGCCTCGGACGGCGACGCGGTCCGAGGATTTCCACTCTGAAGGACGACGTCATGATCACACCCGGGCCATCGCCGCCAGGGTCTTCTCTGAGAATCCGGCCCGAGCAGGCGCCTCAGCTGGTCACCCCGAGGTCTCGGCCAGCTGTCCCCCGAAGACATCAGCCCGGCCCGAGGCCTCGACAGATCAACTCCGGCGTCGATCCCGCTAACGGACGACCCGACTAGGCTCCGGCCGACCAGGTCTTCTTTTCGAGCCAACTCTGCCTCTGTTCGCGCTGACACCGCTACCCCTGGCCTCAGCTCATCGAAGAGCGGCCGAGGGGTTCCTTTAACTAAGCAAGAGAAGCCTCGAACGACAAGGCTGACCGAGCCGAGGGACTCCTACGCCTCCGGGATACGGATACCTCACTCGTCACCTTTACACGGGGCAACTCACGCTTGGTGAAGCGGTTCAGACAACCAACAGGCGAGTCTTAGTGCTCGAAAATGAGGAAAAACACGGCTCCGTGCCCAAAATTACATACATGTTCAGGCCCCGACAGCCACAATGAACAAAAGACCGGCATTCAAAGTGCCATTACAAACGGAACTCCGGTTCCACCTCCGCAGGTACGAACAACCCCACTCGATGGGGGGGGCCTGCGGAGCAACAGAAGACCGACGAACGGCACACCGTCACCCGCTCTGGGTGGCTGAACTACAGCAGCGATGGCCTCCGGGCGGACGCTGCTGCAACCTTGCCCTCGCCTACGCTGACGCTCGAGGAGCGAGGACAAGTACAAAGAGCCGGAAGCCCGAAGCGCGGATGGTGGCGGTGATCCCGTCGGCAACGGGGACTTCTCGAGCCGCCTCCACCTCGGCACCGACGACAGGGGCCGACAGCCCTCCGGCAGATCACCACTCAGATCCTCCCGAACGAGTGGGGCACCGACCTCCGCGTGGAGGCGCCGTACCGGTGCAAAGGCAGGACCGCCCCAGAACACGAACGCCGCCCTGGCAGCGCGCGACATCTTGGGCGGTCCTCCCGTGCGCACGGCGTGACAACCGCCTCCACGACGGGAGGGGGCACCGGGAGCCAAGCCGGCGAGTCCAACGCGCCGAGGCTGACGACGCCCGCAGTCGGCCAGCCCCGCGTTGTCGAAGTCCGCCCCTCTCACAGGGCCAGCGAGCACCCTCTCCCTCGAACGATGAGGGAGAGGCTGGCCCACGAAGCCGCGCGGGAGGTAGAGCTCTGGCTCAGCCCGGCCTCCACCCCAGCGAGGATGATGAACATCCTTGAAGCTGAGGGTGGGACCAAGATCGCAGCCCGGCTTGCCTCTCCCCATCCAGGGGCTGGAGGTCACCGTCTTGGGTGACCGCCGACGGAGGGGTGCGGCCGGGCTGCATGATGAAAATCCTTGAAGCCGAACGATGGCTGAAAGGTACCAACTCCCACGGAGTTGCGTTCCAACGACAAGGCGGAAGGACTACAGGCATCCCCCATCCGGGGGCTTGGAAGGTGGAAAGACACGATGCATAAGGGAGCGCGAAGACATGATCACCTTTCAAGGGGGTCACCCTCCTTTTAAAGGCGACTCTCCCTACTTGCGTCCCCAGCCGTCGTGGGCTGAGTCTTCTCCAACACGCTCCAAGGTCCTCCCCCCACGGCACGAGGGCTGGGTCCCACACGTCATGCAAGCCGGCCCAGAGCAGAAGAAGCCAAACCGCCGCGCGCGGTGCATGCAACCGCCCAGCGGTTACAAGCGGCCCTCCACTTTTGCCCAGACCAGCGGGCGAATGGGCGGGTAGCCATGCATGCAGCTTGCAACCGCGCCAAGTGGGCGCACCTCTCCAACTTCCAACACGCCCAGCATGGAGGCCCAGGCCCACGCGTCATGCAACTGGCACGCCGGATGCTTCGTGCAAACAACTGCGCCGCCGCCCGCGCCACTACCGCGCCTCCTCGACTGCGGAACCAATACCGCGACTCGAGGCGACCCAGCACACGACCCAGCAGCGCCAGCCTGGCGCGACGGTCAATGCGGCGAAAAATGGGCCAGCAATAATGGCGGTGGCAGGCGGGCAGGAGCAGCGGTCACGTCGTCAGCCAAGCTTACGTCCCGTCCGGGGGCAGCGAGAGAATCCTCTCTCACGGCGTGAAGACGACGCGCCCGTGTTCCGTTCCTCGAACGACCCGCGCACGCGCAACGGCCGCCCCGCGAACCACTCGCCCCGTCGCATTAACTCTGCGGTGGGACAGGCGGCGCCTCTGGCAGGTGAAGCGAGCGATGTTTCGCCTTCGCCATAACGACCGCGTCGAAAAAGGTACTCCACGTTGTTCAGATTCCACATCCTTTTCCTTTTCCTCTTTCTCTCTCTTACAACAGGGACCGGGAAAGGGGGATACCCCGAAAAGGATCCTTCCCCGTGAAGGAACCAGGCTCCGAGCCTCCCTACTGATCAGAGGTTCAAAGGCTGGCCCCTCGGAGGGGTTCAACAGCCGCCTCAGAGCACGTGGGCTCCACACCCACTACTGGTCAGAGGTTCGAAGGTCGGCCCCTCGGAAGGGTTCAACGGCTGCCTTAGGCCACTCGGGCTCCGCGCCCACTACTGATCAGGGGTTCGAAGGCTGGCCCCTGAAGGGTTCACAGTCGCCTCAGACACAGAGCGAGGGATGACCATGGGTACGTTCGATACATAACCAAGGCTCGGGCTGCTCCCGAGGTACCCTAGGACATTTCCGAGACCAGCGAGAACGATCTTGTAACGGAATCCCATTAGAGGGAGGCATCGAGCCCTCGAACCCCGTCGACAGGGGACCGGGTCCGGTAGATCACCCGCAGGTACTTTTGGGCGCGCCTCTGGGCCTCTAGCCGACCCCTAGCAAATGGGGCACGGACGTCCGCTCGGATTACCCGCCAGCAGCTCACCGGAGACACCATGTTCGGCGCCCACCGAGGGCAACATGGCGCTTTCCCCCCCTCCTCCTTGCGGAAAGGCCACGCAGGGGCGTATGTAAAAAAGTCGAGTCTGTCCCTGATCGTCCTCTCGCCCAGCGAAGAGGCTCGGGGGCTGCTCTCGCAAACCCGGCTCCGGCCAATCCGTTGACAGCGTCAACATACCAGCCCGAGAACTTGGAACCCGACCGTGCACCCGGGCTACGGCCAGCTCGCATGAGGGAACGACCAGACTAGCCGAAGCATTACGCGAGGCATTATGACCTCGGAGGAGTCAAACCACTCCTCCGAGGCCTCGGGGGCTACACCCGGCGGGTGCGCTCGCGCGCACCCACCGGAACAAAACGCAACTGAGAAAGGCTGGTCCCCTTGCAAAAAAGTGCGACAAAAGCCTCCAAGCGAGTGTTAACACTCCCTTCGAGGCTCAGGGGCTACTGTCGGGGACCATAATTAGGGGTACCCTCAAGGCTCCCAATTCTCAGCTGGTAACCCCCATCAGCACAAAGCTGCAAAGGCCTGATGGGTGCGATTAAGTCAGGGATCGGTCCATTCGAGGGACTCGATCACGCCTCGCCCGAGCCTGGCCTCGGGCAAGGGCAGCCGACCTCGGAGGATCTCCGTCTCGCCCGAGGCCCCCCTCCAGCGGCGAACATACTTCCGGCTTGCCCAAGGCCCTGTCTTCGCCATGAAGCAACCCTGACCAAATCGCCGCACCGACCGACCAAAGCGCAGGAGCATTTAATGCAAAGGTGGCCTGACACCTTTATCCTGACACGCGCCATTCAGTCGACAGAACCAAAGTGACCGCAGTCACTTCGCCGCTCCACTGATCGACCTGACAGAAGGACAGCGCCGCCTGCGCCGCACCGGCTGCAGTGCCACTTGACAGAGTGAGGCTGACAGGCAGTCAGGCCCGACCTCAGGCGTCATAGGAAGCTCCGCTTCGCCCGACCCAGGGCTCGGACTCGGGCTAAGCCCTGGAAGACGGCGAACTCCGCTCTGCCCGACCCAGGGTTCGGACTCGGGCTAAGCCCCGGAAGATGGCGAACTCCGCTCCGCCCGACCCAGGGCTTGGACTCGGGCTAAGCCCCAGAAGACGACGAACTCTGCTCCGCCCGACCCAGGGCTCGGACTTGGGCTCAGCCCCGGAAGACGACGAACTCCGCTTCGCCCGACCCCAGGGCTCGGACTCCACCGTGGCCTCAGCCGGCGGTCTCCGCCTCGCCCGACCCGGGGGCTCGGACTCGACCCCGGCCACGGAAGACAGACTCGACCTCAGAGGAGCCTCCACATCGCCCAACCTAGGGCGCAGATCAGCCACGTCGACGGGAGGCGCCATCATTACCCTACCCCAAGCTGACTCAGGCTACAGGAAACAAGACCGGCGTCCCATCTGGCTCGCTCCGCCAGATAGGCAATGATGGCTCCCCGCACGCTCCCTGACGACGACGGCACTCCGCCCCCTTACGGAAGCAAGAGGACGTCAGCAAGGACTCGACAGCTTCGGCAGCTGTCCTTCCGCCAGGCTCCAACGCTCCTCCGACGGCCACGACATCACACCAACCGAGCGCCAAAACCTCTCCAGCCGCCACGATGGCGTGTACTTAGGGCGCTAGCTCTCCCCCGCTAGACACGTAGCACTCTGCTACACCCCCCATTGTACACCTGGATCCTCTCCTTACGCCTATAAAAGGAAGGACCAGAGCCCTCTTAGAGAGGGTTGGCCGCGCGGGGACGAGGACGAGACAGGCGCTCGCTTGAAGCCGCTCGCTCCCTCTCCCACGTGGACGCTTGTAACCCCCTACTGCAAGCGCACCCGACCTGGGCGCGGGACGAACACGAAGGCCGCGGGATTTCCACCTCTCTCACGCCGGTCTCCGGCCGCCTCACTTCCCCCCTTCGCGCTCGGCCTCGCGTCGACCCATCTGGGCTGGGGCACGTGGCGACATTCACTCGTCGGCCCAGGGACCCCCCGGTCTCGAAACGCCGACAGTTGGTACTGTCGGGGACCATAATTAGGGGTACCCTCGAGGCTCCTAATTCTCAGCTGGTAACCCCCATCAGCACAAAGCTGCAAAGGCCTGATGGGTGCGATTAAGTCAGGGATCGGTCCATTCGAGGGACTCGATCACGCCTCGCCCGAGCCTAGCCTCGGGCAAGGGCAGCCGACCCCGGAGGATCTCCGTCTCGCCCGAGGCCCCCCTCCAGCGGCGAACATACTTCCAGCTTGACCAAGGCCCTGTCTTCGCCACGAAGCAACCCTGACCAAATCGCCGCACCGACCGACCAAAGCGCAGGAGCATTTAATGCAAAGGTGGCCTAACACCTTTATCCTGACATACGCCCTTCAGTCGACAGAACCGAAGTGACCGCAGTCACTTCGCCGCTCCACTGACCGACCTGACAGAAGGACAGCGCCGCCTGCGCCGCACCGGCTGCAGTGCCACTTGACAGAGTGAGGCTGACACGCAGTCAGGCCCGACCTCAGGCGTCATAGGAAGCTCCGCTTCGCCCGACCCAGGGCTCGGACTCGGGCTAAGCCCCGGAAGACGGCGAACTCCGCTCCGCCCGACCCAGGGCTCGGACTCGGGCTAAGCCCTGGAAGACGGCGAACTCCGCTCCGCCCGACCCAGGGCTCGGACTCGGGCTAAGCCCCGGAAGACGGCGAACTCCGCTCCGCCCGACCCAGGGCTCGGACTCGGGCTAAGCCCCAGAAGATGACGAACTCCGCTCTACCCGACCCAGGGCTCGGACTTGGGCTAAGCCTCGGAAGACGACGAACTCCGCTTCGCCCGACCCAGGGCACGGACTTGGGCTCAGCCCCGGAAGACGACGAACTCCGCTTCGCCCAACCCCAGGGCTCGGACTCCGCCCGGGCCTCAGCCGGCGGTCTCCGCCTCGCTCGACCCGGGGGCTCGGACTCGACCCCGGCCACGGAAGACAGACTCGACCTCGACCTCGGAGGAGCCTCCACATCGCCCAACCTAGGGTGCAGACCAGCCACGTCGACGGGAGGCGCCATCATTACCCTACCCCAAGCTGACTCAGGCTACGGGAAACAAGACCGGCGTCCCATCTGGCTCGCTCCGCCAGATAGGCAATGATGGCTCCCCACATGCTCCCTGACGACGACGGCTCTCCGCCCCCTTACGGAAGCAAGAGGACGTCAGCAAGGACTCGACAGCTCCGGCAGCTGTCCTTCCGCCAGGCTCCAGCGCTCCTCCGACGGCCACAACATCACACCAACCGGGCGCCAAAACCTCTCCAGCCGCCACGATGGCGTGTACTTAGGGCGCTAGCTCTCCCCCGCTAGACACGTAGCACTCTGCTACACCCCCCATTGTACACCTGGATTCTCTCCTTACGCCAATAAAAGGAAGGACCAGGGCCCTCTTAGAGAGGGTTGGCCGCGCGGGGACGAGGACGAGACAGGCGCTCGCTTGAAGCCGCTCGCTCCCTCTCCCGCGTGGACGCTTGTAACCCCCTACTGCAAGCACACCCGACCTGGGCGCGGGACGAACACGAAGGCCGCGGGATTTCCACCTCTCTCACGCCGGTCTCCGGCCGCCTCACTTCCCCCCTTCGCGCTCGGCCTCGCGTCGACCCATCTGGGCTGGGGCACGCGGCGACATTCACTCGTCGGCCTAGGGACCCCCCGGTCTCGAAACACCGACAGTTGGTACTGTCAGGGACCATAATTAGGGGTACCCTCGAGGCTCCTAATTCTCAGCTGGTAACCCCCATCTGCACAAAGCTGCAAAGGCCTGATGGGTGCGATTAAGTCAGGGATCGGTCCATTCGAGGGACTCGATCACGCCTCGCCCGAGCCTAGCCTCGGGCAAGGGCAGCCGACCCCGGAGGATCTCCGTCTCGCCCGAGGCCCCCCTCCAGCGGCGAACATACTTCCGGCTTGACCAAGGCCCTGTCTTCGCCACGAAGCAACCCTGACCAAATCGCCGCACCGACCGACCAAAGCGCAGGAGCATTTAATGCAAAGGTGGCCTGACACCTTTATCCTGACACGCACCCTTCAGTCGACAGAACCGAAGTGACCGCAGTCACTTCGCCGCTCCACTGACCGACCTGACAAAAGGACAGCGCCGCCTGTGCCGCACCGGCTGCAGTGCCACTTGACAGAGTGAGGCTGACACGCAGTCAGGCCCGACCTCAGGCGTCATAGGAAGCTCCGCTTCGCCCGACCCAGGGCTCGGACTCGGGCTAAGCCCCGGAAGACGGCGAACTCCGCTCCGCCCGACCCAGGGCTCGGACTCGGGCTAAGCCCTGGAAGACGGCGAACTCCGCTCCGCCCGACCTAGGGCTCGGACTCGGGCTAAGCCCTGGAAGACGGCGAACTCCGCTCCACCCGACCCAGGGCTCGGACTCGGGCTAAGCCTCGGAAGACGGCGAACTCCGCTCCGCCCGACCCAGGGCTCGGACTCGGGCTAAGCCCCAGAAGACGACGAACTCCGCTCTGCCCGACCCAGGGCTCGGACTTGGGCTAAGCCCCAGAAGACGACGAACTCCGCTCCGCCCGACCCAAGGCACGTACTTGGGCTCAGCCCCGGAAGACGACGAACTCCGCTTCGCCCGACCCCAGGGCTCGGACTCCGCCCTGGCCTCAGCCGGCGGTCTCCGCCTCGCTCGACCCGGGGGCTCGGACTCGACCCCGGCCACGGAAGACATACTCGACCTCGACCTCGGAGGAGCCTCCACATCGCCCAACCTAGGGTGCAGACCAGCCACGTCGACGGGAGGCGCCATCATTACCCTACCCCAAGCTGACTCAGGCTACGGGAAACAAGACCGGCGTCCCATCTGGCTCGCTCCGCCAGATAGGCAATGATGGCTCCCCACATGCTCCCTGACGACGGCGGCTCTCTGCCCCCTTACGGAAGCAAGAGGACGTCAGCAAGGACTCGACAGCTCCGGCAGCTGTCCTTCCGCCACGCTCCAGCGCTCCTCCGACGGCCACGACATCACACCAACCGGGCGCCAAAACCTCTCCAGCCGCCACGATGGCGTGTACTTAGGGCGCTAGCTCTCCCCCGCTAGACACGTAGCACTCTGCTACACCCCCCATTGTACACCTGGATTCTCTCCTTACGCCAATAAAAGGAAGGACCAGGGCCCTCTTAGAGAGGGTTGGCCGCGCGGGGACGAGGACGAGACAGGCGCTCGCTTGAAGCCGCTCGCTCCCTCTCCCGCGTGGACGCTTGTAACCCCCTACTGCAAGCACACCCGACCTGGGCGCGGGACGAACACGAAGGCTGCGGGATTTCCACCTCTCTCACGCCGGTCTCCGGCCGCCTCACTTCCCCCCTTCGCGCTCGGCCTCGCGTCGACCCATCTGGGCTGGGGCACGCGGCGACATTCACTCGTCGGCCCAGGGACCCCCCGGTCTCGAAATGCCGACAGTTGGCGCGCCAGGTAGGGGCCTGCTGCGTGTTGACGAACAGCTTCCCGTCAAGCTCCAGATGGGCAGTCTCCAGCGACCTCTCCGGCCCGGGACGGTGCTCCGTTTCGGGAGTCTTGAGTTCATGTCCCTCGACGGCAGCTACGACATGATGCTCCTTCCACCGTCGTGCGACAGCGACAATGGCGGCCGACACCCTGCCCGCCGGCGGCGGAATCGACGACGCCTTCCCCGCGTGGTGGAAGAACAACATTCGAGCTCGCCCCGTCCTCTCCCCTACCAACGGAGGAGGAGGCGGGGCAATCAAGGCCAAGCAGGAGGCAGCGCCTCGTCGGCTGTCGAGCAAGTCGACGGCCCCAGCGCCCCAACAGGGGGCGCGTCGGGCATCGACCTCGCGTTTGAGACGAAGACGAGCGTCGTCTCCCCGCGACACGCCAATTCCGAACAAATGGACGACGCCAGCACGCTCGCGAAAGGCTTGCTGGACGTCACCCTCGTACCTGAGACGACGGTGCAGTCAGTCCCCGACGTGATTTCGTCACCGCCCGTCGACCAAGAGGTACCGACCGATTCCCATCTCACGCCTTTCGGATTTAGCCTTAACCCGCCAAGCGACCTCGCTTTAGCGGACGCTCTCTTAGAGGCGAGTCCAAACCCTCTGGGGTATCGTATGCGGTCACCCTGGGACCGGCTGACGGACGTCTCGACCTACGGGCCCTCTGGGTCCGAGGAAGACGATGCCCCCGACTTCTGTTGGGATTTCTCTGGACTTGGCAACCCCAGTGCCATGCGGGACTTTATGACCGCATGCGACTACTGCCTTTCCGACTGTTCCGACGGTAGCCGTAGCCTCGGCGACGAGGACTGCGGCCCAAGCCGCGAATGTTTCCATGTTGATCTAGGGGGTCCCTCTGAAGGCAACCATCTCGGTATGCCGGAGGACGGTGATCTCCCTAGGCCGGTGCCTCACGTCGACATCCCATGGGAGCTAGCTGTGGTCCCCGTTCCGGCGGGGGGTCACGACCCACAGCTCGAGCGAATCCACGGGGTGCAAGCCAGGCTCGACGAGGGGGCAGGAGCACTTGAGCCGATCCGCCGGGACGTCGGGCAGGAATGGGCGGGCCAGCCTCCGGCCGGAGAAATACGTCATCTACCCCAGGGCTTCCAGCACCGCATCGCCGACGATGTCAGGGTCAGGCCGCCACCCGCATCCAGTGGGGTCGGCCAGAACCTGGCTGCAGCAGCAATGCTTCTCCGCGCGATGCCGGAGCCATCAACCACCGAGGGGCGGCGAATCCAGGGAGAGCTCAAGAATCTCCTGGAAGGCGCCACGGTCCGACGGGCCGAGAGCTCCGCCTCCCGAAGGCAGGGGTACCCCTTGGAATATCATGCCGCGACTTCCCGATTCATGCGGGAAGCCTCGGTCCACACCGGGCGCACGCGCAACACAGCGCCTGCGGCCCCGGGACGCCTCGGCAACGAGCACCATCACCGCGACCGTCGGGCCCACCTCGACGAGAGGGTGCGTCGAGGCTACCACCCCAGGCGTGGAGGACGCTACGACAGCGGGGAGGATCGAAGTCCCTCGCCCGAACCACCCGGTCCGCAGGCCTTCAGCCGGGCCATACGACGGGCGTCGTTCTTGACCCGGTTCCGACCCCCGGCTACTATCACAAAGTACTCGGGGGAGACGAGACCGGAGCTGTGGCTCACAGACTATCGGCTGGCCTGCCAACTGGGTGGAACGGACGATGACAACCTCATCATCCGCAACCTCCCCCTGTTCCTCTCCGACACCGCTCGCGCCTGGTTGGAGCACTTGCCTCCGGGGCAGATCTCCAACAGGGACGACCTGGTCCAGGCCTTCGCCGGCAATTTCCAGGGCACATACGTGCACCCTAGAAACTCCTGGGACCTCCGAAGCTGCCGGCAGCAGCCGGGAGAGTCTCTCCGGGACTACATCCGGCGATTCTCGAAGCAGAGTACCGAGCTGCCCAACATCACCGACTCGGATGTCATCGGCGCGTTCCTCGCCGGCACCACCTGCCGTGACCTAGTGAGCAAGCTGGGTCGCAAGACCCCCACCAGGGCGAGCGAGCTGATGGACATCGCCACCAAGTTCGCCTCTGGCCAGGAGGTGGTCGAAGCTATCTTCCGGAAGGACAAGCAGCCCCAGGGCCGCCCACTGGAAGATGCCCCCGAGGCGTCAACTCAGCGCGGCACCAAGAAGAAGGGCAAGAAGAAGTCGCAAGCGAAACGCGACGCCGCCGACGCGGACCTTGTCGCCGCCACCGAGTACAAGAACCCTCGGAAACCCTCAGGAGGTGCCAACCTCTTCGACAAGATGCTTAAGGAGCCGTGCCCCTATCACCAGGGGCCCGTCAAGCACACCCTTGAGGAGTGCGTCATGCTTTGGCGTCACTTCCACAGGGCCGGGCCACCCGCGGAGGGTGGCAGGGCCCGCGACAACGACAAGAAGGAAGACCACCAGGCAGGAGAGTTCCCCGAGGTCCGCGACTGCTTCATGATCTACGGTGGGCAAGCGGCGAACGCCTCGGCTCGGCACCGCAAGCAAGAGCGTCGGGAGGTCTGTTCGGTGAAGGTGGCGGCGCCAGTCTACCTAGACTGGTCCGACAAGCCCATCACCTTCGACCGAGCCAACCACCCCGACCACGTGCCGAGCCCGGGGAAATACCCGCTCGTCGTCGACCCCGTCATCGGCGACGTCAGGCTCACCAAGGTCCTCATGGACGGAGGCAGCAGCCTCAACATCATCTACGCCGAGACCCTCGGGCTCCTGCGTGTCGATCTGTCCTCGGTCCGGGCAGGCGCTGCGCCTTTCCATGGGATCATCCCCGGGAAGCGCGTCCAGCCCCTCGGACAACTCGACCTTCCCGTCTGCTTCGGAACACCCTCCAACTTCCGAAGGGAGACCCTGACTTTTGAGGTGGTCGGGTTCCGAGGAACCTACCACGCGGTACTGGGAAGGCCATGCTACGCGAAGTTCATGGCCGTCCCCAACTACACCTACCTCAAGCTCAAGATGTCGGGCCCCAACGGGGTCATCACCGTCGGCCCCACGTACGAACACACGTTCGAATGCGACGTGGAGTGCGTGGAGTACGCCGAGGCCCTCGCCGAGTCCAAGGCCCTCATCGCCGACCTGGAGAGCCTCTCTAAGGAGGTGCCAGACGTGAAGCGTCATGCCGGCAACTTCGAGCCAGCGGAGACGGTTAAGTCCGTCCCCCTCGACCCCAGCGGCGACGCCTCCAAGCAAGTCCGGATCGGCTCCGAGCTCGATCCCAAATAGGAAGCAGTGCTCGTCGACTTTCTCCGTGCGAACACCGATGTCTTTGTGTGGAGTCCCTCGGACATGCCCGGCATACCGAGGGATGTCGCCGAGCACTCGCTGGACATCCGAGCTGGAGCCCGACCCGATTCGACGAGGAGAAGCGCAGAGCCATAGGCGAGGAGATCCACAAGCTAATGGCGGCGGGGTTCATCAAAGAGGTATTCCATCCCGAATGGCTTGCCAACCCTGTGCTTGTGAAAAAGAAAGGAGGGAAATGGCGGATGTGTGTAGACTACACTGGTCTAAACAAAGCATGTCCGAAGGTTCCCTACCCTCTGCCTCGCATCGATCAAATCGTGGATTCCACTGCTGGGTGCGAAACCCTGTCTTTCCTTGATGCCTACTCAGGGTATCACCAAATCAGGATGAAAGAGTCCGACCAGCTCGCGACTTCTTTCATCACACCCTTCGACTTGTACTGCTATGTCACCATGCCGTTCGGCTTGAGGAATGCGGGCGCGACGTACCAGCGGTGCATGAACCATGTGTTCGGCGAACACATTGGCCGGACGGTCGAGGCCTACATCGATGACATCGTAGTCAAGACGAGGAAAGCCTCCGACCTCCTTTCCGACCTTGAAGTGACATTCCGATGTCTCAAGGCGAAAGGCGTGAAGCTCAAACCCGAAAAGTGTGTCTTCGGGGTACCCCGAGCCATGCTCTTGGGGTTCATCGTCTCTGAGCGGGCCATCGAAGCCAACCCGGAGAAGATCGCAGCCATCACCAGCATGGGGCCCATCAAGGACTTGAAGGGAGTACAGAGGGTCATGGGATGTCTCGCGGCTCTAAGCCGCTTCATCTCACGCCTCGGCGAAAGAGGTCTGCCTCTGTACCGCCTCTTAAGGAAGGCCGAGTGCTTCACTTGGACCCCTGAGGCCGAGGAAGCCCTCGGGAACCTGAAGGCGCTCCTCACGAATGCACCTATCTTGGTGCCCCCAGCTGCCGGAGAAGCCCTCCTGATCTACGTCGCCGCAACTACTCAGGTGGTTAGCGCCGCGATTGCGGTCGAGAGGCAAGAAGAGGGGCATGCATTGCCCGTTCAGAGGCCAGTCTACTTCATCAGTGAGGTGCTGTCCGAAATCAAGATTCGCTACCCACAAGTTCAGAAGCTGCTATATGCGGTGATCCTGACGCGGCGGAAGCTGCGACACTACTTCGAGGCCCATCCGGTAACTGTGGTGTCATCCTTCCCCCTGGGGGAGATCATCCAGTGTCGAGAGGCCTCGGGTAGAATTGCGAAGTGGGCAGTGGAAATTCTGGGCAAAACAATCTCGTTCGCCCCTCGGAAGGCCATCAAGTCCCAGGTCTTGGCGGACTTCGTGGCTGAATGGGTCGACACCCAGCTCCCAACGGCTCCGATCCAACCGGAGCTCTGGACCATGTTCTTCGATGGGTCGCTGATGAAGACAGGAGCCGGCGCAGGCCTACTCTTCATCTCACCCCTCGGGAAGCACCTACGCTACGTGCTACGCCTCCATTTCCCGGCGTCCAACAATGTGGCTGAGTACGAGGCTCTGGTCAACGGGTTGCGGATCGCCATCGAGCTAGGGGTCCGACGCCTCGACGCTCGCGGTGACTCGCAGCTCGTCATCGACCAAGTCATGAAGAACTCCCACTACCGCGACCCGAAGATGGAGGCCTACTGCGATGAGGTTCGGCGCCTGGAGGACAAGTTCTACGGGCTCGAGCTCAACCACATCGCCCGGCGCTACAACGAGACTGTGGATGAGCTGGCTAAAATAGCCTCGGGGCGAACAATGGTTCCCCCGGACGTCTTCTCCCAAGACCTGCATCAACCCTCCATCAAGATCGATGACTCGCCCGAGCCTGAGGCACCCTCAGCCCAGCCCGAGGTACCCTCGGCTCGGCCCAAGGCACCCTCGGCTCAGTCCGAGGTACCCTCGGCTCGGCCCGAGGCACCCTCTGCTCGGCCCGAGGCATCCTCGGTTCAGCCCGAGGTACCCTCGGCCCCCGAGGGTGAGGCACTGCGCGTCGAGGAGGAGCGAAGCGGGGTCACGCCTAATCGAAGCTGGCAGACCCCGTACCTGCAATATCTCCACCGAGGAGAGCTACCCCTCGATCGAGCCAAAGCTCGGCGGTTGGCGCGGTGCGCCAAGTCGTTCGTCTTGCTGGGAGATGGGAAGGAGCTCCACCACCGCACCCCGAGCCCTTGTTAGAGACACCCGGGGGCTACACTTACCCCTGAGAAGGGCCGCTTGTCATCGCCAAAGTTCTGAAGCCCGGAGCAAACGAACTGGCCAACAGTCAAGGCGAGGTCTGCACCAACACTTTGAACGTCTAACAGCTACGTCGCCTCTAACCTTAAGATGCTTTCAAGTTGTTCGCTTACCTCGCCCCACGCAAGTTTTAGTCATCAAGGAAGGGTCAGCCTTGCCTCGGCAGAGCCCGACCCTCCCTCGGGGGCTAAAAAGGGGGGAACCCCTCTGCGTCAAAATTTTCAATCGAAAAGGCTTTTGCGTCCCCCCGGCTATGTCGGAAGCAGGACCCCAAGGAGCGAACGCAGATGCATGTAAGTGGCAGGGCTGACTGAGTCGAGGGACTCCTACACCTCTGGGTTACGGACACCTCACTCGTCACCCACCACGAAAAGTGACTCCTACTTGGGGAAGCCACCCTGCTACTGACAGGCGGGGCCGGACACGCAAAACAAAAAGTAAAGGAGCACGACTTTATGCAACGGTAATAAAGTGTTCAGGCCTCGGCGGCCACAGAAAGACACACGTGCATCCAACAGAAACCGCTCCGACAGAGTTAGGCTTCGCCCGGGGAAGGAGCTGCGCCTTCGGCTTCGTCCCCGCCCTCGGCAAAGTCCATCCCGGCTTCGGACGACGGCGCAGGCGGGAGGATCTCTGCCTCGAAGGTGGTCGCCAGCACTGCGCTCGGACCCGCGGCGGCCGCATCGAGCCTCTGGACTTCTGCCAGGGCGGCTTCATCTTCGTCAGGAAGGCAATACCCCTCGCTGACCCGCTCCAGGTCCACGACGTAGTGGGAAGCGAGCACGGCGAAGGCCCGCCTGACGCCGTGGTGTAGCGCCTCGTGGAGTCTGCCGCGCACATGATCGCCCAAGGCCTGCATGCGACTTTGAAGGGAGCTTCCTGAGGGGACGTCGCCGAAGCCAAGGACCCGGCAGAAGTCCGAGACGGCCTCGGACATGGCCGCGTGGTCGGCCTCCCTCTGCTCGGCCGCCCCGACAAGCGCCTCGGCACTCGCCTTGGCGGACTCATCAAGGGCGGACTCGAGCTCTGCGAACAGCCAGAACGAAAGATCTCAAACACAAGTGGAGGAAACAAACTGAAATGAAAACCGAAAATGGCCAGGGCGTACCTCCGGCTCGGGCACGCTGCTCCGAGGCCGCGACCTGGGCTACGACTAGGTCGGCTGCAAGGGCTCCAACCCGGCTTTCGGCCTCGGCAGCCCGGCCCCGAGATTGGTCCCGCTCATTGACGATCTGGTCGAACTCCGACTGCTGCCGTCGCACTTCTGCGCGAGCCGCTGCCGCCTCGGCCCTCAGATCGGTGCAGAGCAACCGAAGGTCCGCCACCTCGGCGCCCTGCTGAGAAAGGCGCGCAGTAGCCCCGACGAGCGAGGTCCTCAGGGATCACAACGAGCCCCATACGTCGACCTCGTGGCGGATGAACGACGACTTGGCGGCGCTCAGATCCGTCAGATCCTGAGGGAAGGAAGCGGGGCGTCACAAAAGACGCCTTGGTCACAAAAAAAGGTATGCCTGAAACCGTTACCTGGAGGATTTTGGGGACGTCCCTGCAGAAAACCTCCAGCGACGACCGGAGCGACCCCACCGTTGCTTCGGCACACTGGCGGAGCTCGTCCCAGGACTGCTCCTCCCGCTCATCGTCGAGGACGAAGAAGGGATCCAAGGCCCCATGGGTCCGGAACCGGAGCAACTGGCGCCGACCCTCGGAGCTCCGCCGCACAGCGACAAGGCCGTCGCTCGGCGGGATGGATCGCGTCTCCACGCCCCCTCCTCCGAGGCACCGAGCGCCGACGCCTCGGCCATCTCAGCATCGGTAGCAACCGGTCGCTCCCCGACTGGGACGGCAGCGGCTTCAGTAGCAACAGGTGCCAGCACAGCCGGCACGTCCGGTGAGGCCGGGGCCACGTCCGCGTCAACCGCCTCCTCTAGCACGATGGCCGCCTCGGCAGAAGAGCTGGCCTCGGGAACTCGCTCCACGGCGACTGGTGCCGCCTGAGCCCCCTGCTGTGGAGCGCCTTGCGAGAAGGTCAGCTGAACGGCAAGGCCCGGAGCGACGCCGGCTGAGGAAGCCGACGCCGTCTTAAGGGCCTTTCGGGGAGCCAGATCGGTCAGGCCATGGCTTCGCTTGCTGAGGAGGAAAGAAAAATCACGGTCGGGACATACGAATGAAAAGCCAGGACGAAGACGTTCCAAGATACTTACCCGCTCCGGGCCATGATCAACCGTGCCTGAGGGGAGGTCTCTCGGATCTCGACCCCCGAAGGCGCCGCCGAGGTCCGCTTCGCCGGCAGCTTCGGCACCACCCTTACTTTGGGCGCTTTGGACGCCCGGGAGACGGACTGCCCAGGCACTGCCACGACGACCTGAGGGTCGCTCTCCTGTGTTGCCGGCGTGGGCGACGGCTCTAGGGGAACAGACGCCTCGGCCTGGCTCCCCGGGGTCACCTCAGCTCCCCCAGCCGAGGGGTCAAGTACCCTCTCGGTCTGCCCCCGCTCTTCGGGCCAGGACCTCGGCGTTCCGACTCCGGGGACTGACGGCATCAGCCCACTCGGGGGCTGGCTTGACGGCTCCTGGCCTAACCTCAAGCCAGGGCTGGAGCCGAGGCGGGCAGCCATGTCGTCTTCCTCGTCATCATCTTCATCATCGTCGTCGTCATCAGGCGTTTCCGGCGACGGCTCCCTCGGGAACTGTTGAGTTTGTGATCCAAATTCTGAAGAAGGCTGCCAAGTTGGTGAGCGAAGCGGAGGATCGTTTTAGGGTTTCACCTCTATAAATATCTTTGTAAGCCGCAGGAGATATCCATCTAAACTGTAAATCTCCTGCGATCTGTAACCACCTAAAAAATATTGAGAAGTTGCCGGCCGGCGCCCGTGGTTTTTTTCCCCTTCACTTTGGAGGGGTTTTCCACGTTAAATCTGTGTCTTCTCTGTGATTGATCCTATTTGTGTCGCATTCATTTATAACTAGTGGTATCAGAGCTTTGGTTGTTTGGTGATCGGTGTGCTAGGGTTTCCTGCCGGCGCACGGATGTCGACGACTATGAAGTACGATCTTCCGCTGCTGGATCTCGACACACGTTTCTCGCTGTGGCAGGTGAAGATGCGGGCAATTCTCTCGCAATCTGATCGCGACCTGGATGATGCCCTAGATGGATTTGGTAACAAGGATGCCAGGACGTGGACTGATGAGGAGAGGCGCAAGGATCGTAAGGCGCTCGCACATATTCACCTTCATCTGTCTAACAATATTCTGCAGGAGGTTCTGGCGGAGAAAACTGCCGCTGCTCTCTGGTTGAAGCTGGAGTCGATCTGTATGTCAAAGGATCTGACTAGCAAGATGCATGTCAAAATGAAGTTGTTCTCCCACAAGTTGCAGGAAGGAGGATCCGTTCTGACGCACATATCGGTGTTTAAGGAGATCGTGGCCGATCTGACGTCTATGGAGGTAAAGTTTGATGATGAAGACCTAGCTCTTCTTCTCCTGTGTTCCCTCCCTGCATCGTTTAGCAATTTTCGAGATACCATCCTATACAGTCGTGATACTCTAACCGTGGCTGAAGTGTATGAAGCTTTGACTGCGAAAGAAAAGATGAGACAGATGGTTAACTCAGAAGCTGCTGCTGGCTCGAGTGGAGAAGCTTTGTATGTCCGTGGCCGCACTGATCAGAAAAAGTCCAACTCAGGTGGCAAAGGAAAGGGGAAGAACCAGAGGGGTCGCTCCAAGTCAAGGGGGCCATCCGATGAATTATTTTGCAAATACTGCAAGAAGAAAAACCATGTAATTGAGAACTGTTACAAACTGCAGAACAAGGAGAAGAGGAACAAGGAGAAGGGTAAGACTGGAGGTACTGTCTCTGTTGCATCCAAAAATAATTCTGATAATGGTGATGTTCTTATTGCCTTTTCTGGTTGTGTTGCTGATGATGCCCAATGGATCCTCGATTCTGCTTGCTCGTATCATGTTTGCACTAAAAAATCTCTGTTTAGTACCTATGAAGTTGTGCAGAATGGAGGTACTCTTCGGATGGGTGATAATTCCCCTTGCACTATTGTTGGCATGGGCACCGTGCAGATCAAGATGTTCGATGGGATTGTACGCACATTGACTGAAGTACGGCATGTTCCATCCATGTCCAGGAACCTCATCTCTCTGAGTACTTTGGACACAAAGGGCTACAAGTATACCACCGGTGACGGTGTCATAAAGGTAACAAAAGGCTCTCTTGTGGTTATTAAAGGTGATTTGAAAGCTGAAAACTTATATGTGCTTTGAGGTAGTTCTGGCTCTGCTAATGCTGTTGTTGCATCTGATTCTGAGACTACTAAAATTTGGCATATGCGCCTTGGCCATATGAGTGCACCTGGTTTGGCAGAATTGAGCAAGAGAGGCCTTCTTGATGGTTGCCATGCTGATACTCTTGATTTCTGTGAGCACTGTGTTTTCGGTAAGCATAAAAGGGTAAAATTCAGTTCTGTTGTTCATAATACCGAAAATATTCTTGATTATGTTCATGCTGATTTGTGGGGGCCGTCACGTATACCTTCACATGGTGGTGCTCGTTACATGTTGACTATCATTGATGATAATTCACGCAGAGTTTGGCCTTATTTTCTTAAGCAAAAATCAGATGCCTTTGAGTCTTTCAAGGTTTGGAAGACTATGGTTGAGAAGCAGACTGAGAGGAAGCTGAAGGTTCTTAGAACTGACAATGGTATGGAGTTTTGTTCTGGTGATTTTAACTCTTTCTGCAGGAAGGAGGGCATTGTGAGGCACCACACTATACCATATACGCCTCAGCAGAACGGTGTGGCAGAGCGTATGAATAGAACAATAATCTCCAAGGCTCGGTGTATGCTGTCCAACTCAGGTTTGAGCCGAAAGTTTTGGGCTGAGGCCGCTTCCACTGCTTATCATTTGATCAATTGTTCACCATCCACTGCTATCGATAAGAAAACTCCAATTGAGGTTTGGTCTGGTTCCCCCTATGATTATTCTTAGTTGAGAGTGTTTAGTTGTACTGCATATGCACATGTTGATAATGGTAAACTTGAGCCTAGAGCAATTAAGTGTGTTTTCTTGGGTTATGGATCTGGTGTTAAAGCATATAAATTGTGGAATCCTGATACACAGAAGGCATTTTTTAGTAGAAACGTTGTGTTCAATGAATCTGCTATGTTTCCTTCGGCTGTATCTACCAGTGCTACTAACCAGAATTCTGAGTCTATCAGTGTGCAGGTGGAGCACGGGGGGGATGTTGATGATCATGCTCCACCATCGGCTGAACCTGCTGAAAATTCTGTTTCTGAAATTTCATCACCTGTTGTGGAGTCTCATCCCCAGTCTCTTGCTGAAGGCCGAACTAGGAGGCAGATAGTTCGGCCCCAAAGACTGATTCAAGAGTGCAATGTTGCTTTTGCTTTGGCTGTTGCTGAAGAAGTTGATAATGTTCAGGAACCATTGAATTATTCAGAAGATATATTGTGTACTGATAGTGAAAAGTGGATGGGTGCTATGCATGAAGAAATAGAGTCTCTTGATAAGAATGGCACTTGGGAACTAGCTCGGCTGCCTTCTGGTAAAAAGGCAATTAGGTGCAAATGGATCTTCAAAAGAAAAGAAGGTATGACTCCAAAAGAGCCTCCGCGCTTTAAAGCAAGGCTAGTTGCAAAAGGTTTTAGTTAGATTCCAGGAATTGATTACTCTGATGTCTATTCTCCTGTTGTCAAGCATAGTTCAATTCGTACCTTTCTTAGTCTTGTTGTTGTACATGACTATGAGCTTGAACAGTTAGATGTGAAAACTGCTTTCTTACATGGTGATTTGGAGGAGGACATTTATATGGACCAGCCAGAGGGGTTCATTGTTCCTGGAAAAGAATACTATGTGTGCAGGTTGAAGAAGTCCTTATGTGGTCTGAAACAATCTCCCAGACAATGGTATAAGAGGTTTGATTCATTTATGCTTTCTAAGGGCTTTCAGAGGTCTCAATATGATAGTTGTGTTTATCTAAAATTTGTTAATGGATCACCTACATATTTGCTGCTATATGTTGATGATATGTTGATTGCTGCCAAGAGCATGAAGGAAATCACTGCTTTAAAGGCACAACTTAGTAGCGAATTTGATATGAAGGATCTGGGTGCTGCAAAGAAAATCCTTGGCATAGAGATAGTCAGGGATAGGAAGTCTGGACTGCTGTACTTGAGCCAGAAGAATTATATTGAGAAGGTCCTACGTCGTTTCAACATGCAAAATACTAAACCTGTGAGTACTCTGTTGGCTCCTCATTTTAAACTGTCTGCTAAACAGTGTGCTGAAACTGATGCTGAACTTGAATATATGTCAAAAGTTCCATACTCTAGTGCTGTTGGGTCACTCATGTATGCTATGGTTTGTTCTCATCCTGATTTGTCTCATGCTATGAGCGTTGTTGCTAGATACATGTCTAATCCTGGTAAAGAGCATTGGAAAGCTGTTTAGTGGATTTTCAGATATCTACGTGGTTCTTCTAGTGCTTGTTTATGTTTTGGTAAATCTGGAGATGGTCTGATTGGCTATGTTGATTCAGATTATGGAGGTGATTTAGACAGGAGGAGATCTCTTTCAGGTTATGTCTTTACTATTGGAGATTGTGCTGTGAGTTGGAAAGCTCGTTTACAGGATATTGTTGCTTTGTCTACCACAGAAGCTGAGTATATGGCAATTGCAGAAGTTACTAAGGAAGCCTTATGGTTGAAAGGTATATATTCAGAGCTATGTGGAATTAAGTCTTGCATTACCATCTATTGTGATAGCCAGAGTGCCATTCATCTCACCAAAGATCAGATGATTACTGAGAAATCCAAACATATTGATATTCGTTATCACTTCATTCGTGATATCATTGAAAAAGGGTTGGTGAAGGTATGCAAGATCAGTACTGATAATAATCCAGCTGATATGATGACGAAGCATGTTTCTGTTGCTAGTTGGTATTATAAATTAGCCCTTAGTGGCTGTTGGCGCTGGCAAGATGATGATGCATTTGTTTAAGGTGGAGGTTGCTATTATGATGCTACAAGGAATTTGTCTTAAGGTGGAGTTTGTTGAGTTTGTGATCCAAATTCTGAAGAAGGCGGCCAAGTTGGCGAGCGAAGCGGAGGCCCGTCGCCGGGAGGCTTGGGCCGGAGCGCCCCCCGCTCTTCGGGCCGAGACCTCGGCGTCCCGACTTCGGGGACTGACGGCATCAGCCCACTCGGGGGCTGGCTTGACGGCTCCTGGCCTAACCTCAAGCCAGGGCTAGAGCCGAGGCGGGCAGCCATGTTGTCTTCCTCGTCATCATCTTCATCATCGTCGTCGTCATCAGGCGTTTCCGGCGACGGCTCCCTCGGGAGCTGTTGAGTTTGTGATCCAAATTCTGAAGAAGGCGGCCAAGTTGGCGAGCGAAGCGGAGGATCGTTTTAGGGTTTCACCTCTATAAATATCTTTGTAAGCCACAGGAGATATCCATCTAAATTGTAAATCTCCTGCGATCTGTAACCACCTGAAAAATAGTGAGAAGTTGCCGGCCGACGCCCGTGGTTTTTTTCCCCTTCACTTTGGAGGGGTTTTCCACGTTAAATCTGTGTCTTCTCTGTGATTGATCCTATTTGTGTCGCATTCATTTATAACAGGAGCCCCTCCCTCTCCTGCCGACGACGGAGCTTTTCCAAGGCGTCTCGAGCCCGCATCCGCTCGCGGGCCTGGGCCTTCTCCGCGTCCTTCTTTTTCTTCTTTTCCTCCGCGGCAACCCGCCGCGCTGCTCGGTCCACCGCATCCTGCGAGACCCGTGGCAGGGAAGGCTTGTGCCACCCTACCTCCTGGAGACGTATGGAAATCCCGACCGTAAGAACCAGGGGCAACCCGGCGCAAGAAGGAAGGAGCGGACACTCACCAGAGTCACGCACCCTTGGTCAGGGCGCATCAAGGGCTGGGAGAAGGCGCTGGTGTCCGGTTTCCCCAACGCGGCGGCCACCCGCTCGTGGAGAACGTCAAAGGGAAGGGGATCCGAGGACATCCGCGAGCCCTCCAAGTCAGCCTCCGGCGTCATCTCCCAAAGCGGCAACCGTCGCTCCGCCAAGGGAAGCACCCTCCGGCGGTGGATGGCGGCAATCACTCCCGCGGCGGTGAGTCCCCCTTTCCGCAACGCCTCCAATGCCTTGAGAAGGGGTTCGAGGTTCTTCTGTCTTTCGTGCGAGGTCCCGTGGCGCCAAGCATCGGCGGCGACGGTGACCACTCGCTGGGAAAACGGCGGGAGCAACTCGCCGTCATTTCGGAGGTAGAACCACCGACGCTGGCACCCTTTATTCGAGGACGCAAGGATGGCGGGAATGTACAGCAACGCCCGCGACTGCCTCAGCTGGAGGATGCAGCCGCCGGCCCGCACCGCCGCGCGGACCTTTCTCTCCCCCGTCGGCGAAGCAAAAAGCTCTGCGAAAAAGAGATGAGTCCACAAGTCCCACTGGGGGGCGATCCCCAAGTACCCCTCGCACACCGCTACGAAGATGGCGGCCTGCGAGATGGAGTTGGGGCTGAGGTTGTGCAACTCCACCCCATAGTGGTGCAGGATCGCCCGCATAAAGCGGCTCGCCGTCACACCGAATCCCCGCTCGTGGAAGGAGATGAAGCTCACGACGTACCCCAGCGGCGGAGACGGAGCGGCTCCGCTCACAGGGGGAATCCACTCCGGCCGCCTCTCATCAGAGAGAGGGCGAAGTAAACCCTCAGCCACAAGATCCTCCAGATCACCCGCCGTAACCGTGGAGAGAGGCCATGGATCGCGCGGCGGGATGATGGTCACCCGGTCGGCCATCACCGAGCAAAAGGGATGGCAACAAAAAGAACTGGGGAAGCAGTTTCCTTTTCTCTGGCTAAACCTCTCGGGTTGCGAAAATCTAAGGGGGAGGCGAGAAGCGGAGCAAAGAACCGTCACCAGACCCTCCTCCGAGTATATAAGGGCCAAGACGAGACCCGTTCAACGTTTCGTCCGGACCCGCCGCGGGATTCAAAAAACCTAAGGCAAAACGGCCGTTCCTCGAACGGCTCGCGCACGCACAACGGCCACCCCGCGTACCGCACGCCCCGTCGCATTAACTCCGCGGCGGGAAAGGCGGCGCCTCTGGCGGGGGAAGAGAGCGACGTTTCGCCTTCGCCATAATGACCGCGTCAAAAAAGGTACGCCACGTCGTTCAATTTCGTATCCTTTTCCTTTTCCCCTTTCTCTCTCTTACAACAGGGGCCGGTAAAGGGGGACACCCCGAAAAGGATCCTTCCCCGTGAAGGAACCAGGCTCCGAGCCTCCCTACTGATCAGAGGTTCAAAGGCTGGCCCCTCGGAGGGGTTCAACAGCCGCCTCAGAGCACGTGGGCTCCACACCCACTACTGGTCAGAGGTTCGAAGGCCGGCCCCTCGGAAGGGTTCAACGGCTGCCTCAGGCCACTCGGGCTCCACGCCCACTACTGATCAGGGGTTCGAAGGCTGGCCCCCGAAGGGTTCACAGTCGCCTCAGACACAGAGCGAGGGATGACCATGGGTACGTTCGATACATAACCAAGGCTCGGGCTGCACACTCGAGGTACCCTAGGACATTTCTGAGACCAGCGGGAACGATCTTGTAACGGAATCCCATCAAAGGGAGGCATCGAGCCCTCGGACTCCGTCGACAGGGGACCGGGTCCGGCAGATCACCCGCAGGTACTTTTGGGCGCGCCTCTGGGCCTCTAGCCGACCCCTAGCAAATGGGGCACGGACGTCCGCTCAGATTACCTGCCAGCAGCTCACCGGAGACACCATGTTCGGCGCCCACCGAGGGCAACATGGCGCTTTCCCCCCCTCCTCCTTGCGGAAAGGCCACGCAGGGGCGTAAGTAAAAAAGTCGAGTCTGTCCCTGATCGTCCTCTCGCCCTGCGCAGAGGCTCGGGGGCTGCTCTCGCAAACCCAGCTCCGGCCAATCCGTTGACAGCGTCAACATACCAGCCCGAGAACTTGGAACCCGACCGTGCACCCGGGCTACGGCCAGCTCGCATGAGGGAACGACCAGACCAGCCGAAGCATTACGCGAGGCATTAACACTCCCTTCGAGGCTCGGGGGCTACTGTCGGGGACCATAATTAGGGGTACCCTCAAGGCTCCTAATTCTCAGCTGGTAACCCCCATCAGCACAAAGCTGCAAAGGCCTGATGGGTGCGATTAAGTCAGGGATCGGTCCATTCGAGGGACTCGATCATGCCTCGCCCGAGCCTAGCCTCGGGCAAGGGCAGCCGACCCCGGAGGATCTCCGTCTCGCCCAAGGCCCCCCTCCAGCGGCGAACATACTTTCGGCTTGCCCAAGGCCCTGCCTTCGCCATGAAGCAACCCTGACCAAATCGCCGCACCGACCGACCAAAGCACAGGAGCATTTAATGCAAAGGTGGCCTGACACCTTTATCCTAACACGCGCCCTTCAGTCAACAGAACCGAAGTGACCGCAGTCACTTCGCCGCTTCACTGACCGACCTGACAGAAGGACAGCGCCGCCTGCGCCGCACCGGCTGCAGTGCCACTTGACAGAGTGAGGCTGACAGGCAGTCAGGCCCGACCTCAGGTGTCATAGGAAGCTCCGCTTCGCCCGACCCAGGGCTCGGACTCGGGCTAAGCCCTGGAAGACGGCGAACTCCGCTCCGCCCGACCTAGGGGTTGGACTCGGGCTAAGCCCCGGAAGACGGCGAACTCCGCTCCGCCTGACCCAGGGCTCGGACTCGGGCTAAGCCCTAGAAGACGACGAACTCCGCTCCACCCGACCCAGGGCTCGGACTTGGGCTAAGCCCCGGAAGACGACGAACTCCGCTCCGCCCGACCTAGGGCACGGACTTGGGCTCAGCCCCGGAAGACGACAAACTCCGCTTCGCCCGACCCCAGGGCTCGGACTCCGCCCTAGCGTCAGTCGGCGGTCTCCGTCTCGCCCGACCTGGGGGCTCGGACTCGACCCCGGCCACGGAAGACAGACTCGACCTCGACCTTGGAGGAGCCTCCACATCGCCCAACCTAGGGCGCAGACCAACCACGTCGACAGGAGGCGCCATCATTACCCTACCCCAAGCTGACTCAGGCTACGGGAAAAAAGACTGGCGTCCCATCTGGCTCGCTCCGCCAGATAGGCAATGATGGCTCCCCGCACGCTCCCTGACGACGGCAGCTCTCCGCCCCCTTACGGAAGCAAGAGGACGTCAGCAAGGACTCGACAGCTCCAGCAGCTGTCCTTCCGCCAGGCTCCAGCGCTCCTCCGACGGCCACGACATCACACCAACCGGGCGCCAAAACCTCTCCAGCCGCCACGATGGCGTGTACTTAGGGCGCTAGCTCTCCCCCGCTAGACACGTAGCACTCTACTACACCCCCCATTGTACACCTGGATCCTCTCCTTACGCCAATAAAAGGAAGGACCAAGGCCCTCTTAGAGAGGGTTGGCCGCGCGGGGATGAGGACGAGACAGGCGCTCGCTTGAAGCCGCTCGCTCCCTCTCCCGCGTGGACGCTTGTAACCCCCTACTGCAAGCGCACCCGACCTGGGCGCGGGACGAACACGAAGGCCGCAGGATTTCCACCTCTCTCACGCCGGTCTCCGGCCGCCTCACTTCCCCCCTTCGCGCTCGGCCTCGCGTCGACCCATCTGGGCTGGGGCACGCGGCGACATTCACTCGTCGGCCCAGGGACCCCCCGGTCTCGAAACGCCGAAACCAAGATCCGCTACCCACAAGTTCAGAAGCTGCTATATGCGGTGATCCTGACGCGGCGGAAGCTGCGACACTACTTCGAGGCCCATCCGGTAACTGTGGTGTCATCCTTCCCCCTGGGGGAGATCATCCAGTGCCGAGAGGCCTCGGGTAGAATTGCGAAGTGGGCAGTGGAAATTATGGGCGAAACAATCTCGTTCGCCCCTCGGAAGGCCATCAAGTCCCAGGTCTTGGCGGACTTCGTGGCTGAATGGGTCGACACCCAGCTCCCAATGGCTCTGATCCAACCGGAGCTCTGGACCATGTTCTTCGACGGGTCATTGATGAAGACAGGAGCCGACGCAGGCCTACTCTTCATCTCACCCCTCGGGAAGCACCTACGCTACGTGCTACGCCTCCATTTCTCGGCGTCCAACAATGTGGCTGAGTACGAGGCTCTGGTCAACGGGTTGCGGATCGCCGTCGAGCTAGGGGTCCGACGCCTCGACGC
Organism: Zea mays; assembly: GCF_902167145.1. Classification (NCBI taxonomy): domain Eukaryota; kingdom Viridiplantae; phylum Streptophyta; class Magnoliopsida; order Poales; family Poaceae; genus Zea; species Zea mays. Next base: position 271,262,003 of record NC_050096.1, on the reverse strand, counting down.
TCGCGGTGACTCGCAGCTCGTCATCGACCAAGTCATGAAGAACTCCCACTGCCGCAACCCCAAGATGGAGGCCTACTGCGATGAGGTTCGACGCCTGGAGGACAAGTTCTACGGGCTCGAGTTCAACCACATCGCTCGGCGCTACAACGAGACTGCGGATGAGCTGGCTAAAATAGCCTCGGGGCGAACAACGGTTCCCCCGGACGTCTTCTCCCGAGACCTGCATCAACCCTCCATCAAGATCGACGACTCGCCCGAGCCTGAGGCGCCCTCAGCCCAGCCCGAGGTACCCTCTGCTCAGTCCGAGGTACCCTCGGCTCGGCCCGAGGCACCCTCGGCTCCCGAGGGTGAGGCACTGCGCGTCGAGGAGGAGCGAAGCGGGGTCACACCTAATCAAAACTGGCAGACCCCGTACCTGCAATATCTCCACCGAGGAGAGCTACCTCTCGACCGAACCGAAGCTCGGCGGTTGGCGCGGTGCACCAAATCGTTCGTCTTGCTGGGAGATGGGAAGGAGCTCTACCACCGCAGCCCCTCAGGCATCCTCCAGCGATGCATCTCCGTCGCCGAAGGTCAGGAACTCCTACGAGAGATACACTCGGGGGCTTGCGGCCATCACGCAGCGCCTCGAGCCCTTGTCGGAAACGCTTTCCGGCAAGGATTCTACTGGCCGACGGAGGTGGCCGATGCCACTAGAATTGTCCGCACCTGCGAAGGGTGTCAATTCTACGCAAGGCAGACCCACCTGCCTGCCCAGGCTCTGCAGACCATACCCATCACTTGGCCTTTTGCCGTGTGGGGTCTGGACCTCGTCGGCCCCTTGCAGAAGGCACCCGGGGGCTACACGCACCTGTTGGTCGCCATCGACAAATTCTCCAAGTGGATCGAGGTCCGACCCCTGAACAGCATCAGGTCCGAGCAGGCGGTGGTGTTCTTCACCAACATCATCCATCGTTTTGGGGTCCCGAACTCCATCATCACCGACAATGGCACCCAGTTCACCGGCAGAAAGTTCCTGGACTTCTGCGAGGATCACCACATCCGGGTGGACTGGGCCGCTGTGGCTCACCCCATGACGAATGGGCAAGTAGAGCGTGCTAACGGCATGATTCTACAAGGACTCAAGCCTCGGATCTACAACAACCTCAACAAGTTCGGCAAGCGATGGATGAAGGAACTCCCCTCGGTGGTCTGGAGCCTGAGGACAACATCGAGCCGAGCCACGGGCTTCACGCCGTTCTTTCTAGTCTATGGGGTCGAGGCCATCTTGCCCACAGACTTAGAATACGGTTCCCCGAGGACGAGGGCCTATGCTGACCAAAGCAACCAAGTTAATCGAGAAGACTCGCTGGACCAGCTGGAAGAGGCTCGGGACAAGGCCTTGCTGCACTCGGCGCGGTACCAGCAGTCCCTGCGACGCTACCACGCCCGAGGGGTCCGGTCCCGAGACCTCCAGGTGGGCGACCTGGTGCTTCGGCTGCGACAAGACGCCCGAGGGCGGCACAAGCTCACGCCCCCCTGGGAGGGGTCGTTCGTCATCGCCAAAGTTCTGAAGCCCGGAACGTACAAGCTGGCCAACAGCCAAGGCGAGGTCTACAGCAACACTTAGAACATCCAACAACTACGTCGCTTCTACCCTTAAGATGCATTCAAATTGTTCATATACCTTGCTCCCGCGCAAAGTTTAGTCATCAAGGAAGGGTCGGCTTGCCTCGGCAAAGCCCGACCCTCCCTCGGGGGCTAAAAGGGGGGAACCCCCTCTGCGTCAAATTTTTTCCTCGAAAAAAGATCCTTTTTGCGAGAATGTCTTTTGTGCTTTTCGACTACTTCGAAAGTGGATCCCGAAAACGACGGAGTACACGTAAGCAGCCAAGGCTGACCGAGCCGAGGGACTCCTACGCCTCCGGGATATGGATACCTCACTCATCACCTTCTGTGATAAGTAACTCACGTTCGGATAAGTGATTCTGCGGACCGAACAAGTCTTCATGTTCGAAAGCTCCTCTACCGAAGCGATTCTTCGAGCCTTCTCAACTGCGTCGGTGACAGAACCCTATGGACGGGTAAGAGTGCGCGTAAGCGGCAAGGCCGACCTAGCCGAGGGACTCCTAAGCGTGACGAACTCTGCTCCGCCCGACCCAGGGCTCGGACTTGGGCTAAGCCCCGGAAGACGACGAACTCCGCTCCGCCCGACCCAGGGCACGGACTTGGGCTCAGCCCCGGAAGATGACGAACTCCGCTTCGCCCGACCCTAGGGCTCGGACTCCGCCCTGGCCTCAGCCGGCGGTCTCCGCCTCACCCGACCCGGGGGCTCGGACTCGACCCTGGCCACGGTAGACAGACTCGACCTCGACCTCGGAGGAGCCTCCACATCGCCCAACCTAGGGCGCAGACCAGCCACGTCCACGGGAGGCGCCATCATTACCCTACCCCAAGCTGACTCAGGCTACGGGAAACAAGACCGGCGTCCCATCTGGCTCGCTCCGCCAGATAGGCAATGATGGCTCCCCGCACGCTCCCTGACGACGGCGGCTCTCCGCCCCCTTACGGAAGCAAGAGGACATCAGCAAGGACTCGACAGCTCCAGCAGTTGTCCTTCCGCCAGGCTCTAGCGCTCCTCCGACGGCCACGACATCACACCAACCGGGCGCCAAAGCCTCTCCAGCCGCCATGATGGCGTGTACTTAGGGCGCTAGCTCTCCCTCGCTAGACACGTAGCACTCTGCTACACCCCCCATTGTACACCTGGATCCTCTCCTTACGCCTATAAAAGGAAGGACCAGGGCCCTCTTAGAGAGGGTTGGCCGCGCGGGGACGAGGACGAGACAGGCGCTCGCTTGAAGCCGCTCGCTCCCTCTCCCGCGTGGACGCTTGTAACCCCCTACTGCAAGCGCACCCGACCTGGGCGCGGGACGAACACGAAGGCCGCGGGATTTCCACCTCTCTCACGCCGGTCTCCGGCCGCCTCACTTCCCCCCTTCGCGCTCGGCCTCGCGTCGACCCATCTAGGCTGGGGCACACGACGACATTCACTCGTCGGCCCAGGGACCCCCCGGTCTCGAAACGCCGACAAGCCCAGAGGCCTTACGTCAGGCTCCGCCCGTTGGCTTACGTCACGTGCACCATGCCACGTGGCAGCATCGGGGCTTCGCCTGGGCGGGGAGCAGAAGCGTAAACGATAAGGTGAAAGTCGCCTAGAGGTGGGGTGAATAGGCAAATCTGAAATTTATAAACTTTAAGCACAACTACAAGTCGGGGTTAGTGTTAGAAATAAAGTCAAGTCCGAAAGAGAGGACAAAAACAAATCACAAGCAAATAAAGCGGATGACACGGTGATTTGTTTTACCGAGGTTTGGTTCTTGCAAACCTACTCCCCGTTGAGGTGGTCACAAAGATCGGGTCTCTTTCAACCCTTTCCCTCTCTCAAACGGTCACCTAGACCGAGTGAGCTTTTCTCCTTAATCAACGGGTCACTTAGACCCCTTACAAGTACCACCACAACTTGGTGTCTCTTGCTTGATTACAAGTTGCTTGAGAATAAGAATGGAGGAAGAAGAAAAGCGATCCAAGCGACAAGAACTCAAATGAACACAAATGTGTCTCTCTCACAAGCCACTAAGTCTTTGGAATGAGTTTGGGACTTGGAGAGGATTTGATCTTTTGTTTTGTGTCTTGGAGTGAAATATAGAGCTCTTGTATTGAATGCAATGGCTGAAAACTTGGATGCCTTGAAGTGTGGTGGTTGGGGGTATTTATAGCCCCAACCACCAAAATGGTCGTTGGGGAGGCTGTCTGTCGATGGGCGCTCCAGACAGTTCGGTGCGCCACCGAACACAGTCCGGTGCGCCAGCCACGTTGAAAGGGAAATGTGCCCTTGGGCCATTTCTAAGTATTTTGGTGATTGATTGCCAATACAAGTGCTTTTGTGTTAATATATGCAAAGTGGTGGACAAAGTGCAAATCAAGTCAAAAGGTATGTTTCTAGACTTAGTACATTGTTTTATGGACTAATGTATTGTGTCTAAGTGCTGGAAACAGGAAAAATTGAATTGGAAATGAGATGACTATGTTCAGCCAAAGTCAGCTCGGTCTGGGTGCACCGGACTGTCCGGTGGTGCACCGGACAGTGTCCGGTGCGCCAGGCTGGCTCTGGCGAACAGGCTGCTCTCGGGACTTTGACAGCGGCGTACGGCTAAAATTCACCGGACTGTCCGGTGGTGCACCGGACTGTCCGGTGAGCCAACGGTCTGCCGGGGCAACGGTCGGCCGAGGATTCCGCGCGTGACGCGTGGCCGAGCCAACGGTCACATTGGAGCACCAGACTGTCCGGTGTGCACCGGACAGTGTCCGGTGCGCCAACGGCTCTCTAACCCCAACGGTCGGCTTCGCCAAATAAGGAAGGATATCTGCACCGGACAGTGTCCGGTGGTGCACCGGACTGTCCGGTGCGCCAGGCGACAGAAGGCAAGATCAGCCTTCCTGGAATGCTCTCAACGGCTCCTAGCTGCCTTGGGGCTATAAAAGGGACCCCTAGGCGCATGGAGGAGGACATCAAGCATACTCAAAGCATTCCTAAGCACCAAGACCTCGATTCCACGCATTTGTTTCTTCGTGATAGCATTTAGAGCTCTTGTTGAGTTGTGAACTCGTCGGGTTGTGTTGCGAGCTCTTGTTGCGACTTGTGAGCGTGTTGACATTCTGATTTCGTGTCTTGTGTGCGTTGCTCATCCCTCCCTTACTCCGTGCTTCTTTGTGAACTTTAAGTGTAAGGGCGAGAGACTCCAAGTTGTGGAGATTCCTCGCGAACGGGATTAAGAAAAGCAAAGCAAAACACCATGGTATTCAAGTGGGTCTTTGGACCGCTTGAGAGGGGTTGATTGCAACCCTCGTCCGTTGGGACGCCACAACGTGGAGTAGGCAAGCGTTGGTCTTGGCCGAACCACGGGATAAACTACTGTGCCATCTCTGTGATTGATCTCTTGTGGTTATTGTGTTTTGTTGAGACTCCTCTCTAGCCACTTGGCGATCATTGTGCTAACACTTAACCAAGTTTTTGTGGCTTCAGTTTCAAGTTATTCAGGATCACCTATTCACCCCCCTCTAGGTGCTCTCAATTGGTATCGGAGCCCGTTCTCTTCACGAAGGGACTAATCGCCCGAAGAGATGGATCCTAAGGGGAAGGGAATCGTGATCAACGATAAGGAGAAGGAGTCCTTAGTCAACGAGCCGAAGGATGACAAGCCTGCCGACTCGGGCTCGGGCCACAGACGCAAAGATGGGAAGAAGAAGACGAGACGCATCAAGGAGATCGTCTACTACGACGACAGTGATGAGTCCACTTCTTCCCAAAAGGACAACGACGACAACGACTACGACAAACGAAAGACGGTTAACTCAAACTTTTCTTTCGATTATTCGCGTATCCCGCATAGCTCAAATGCTCATTTGCTTTCCATCCCTCTTGGCAAACCTCCACACTTTGATGGGGAGGACTACGGATTTTGGAGTCACAAAATGCGTAGTCACTTGTTCTCTCTCCATCCAAGCATATGGGAGATTGTTGAGAATGGAATGAAATTTGATAGCTCGGATAGTCCTATATTTATTAATGAACAGATTCATAAAAATGCACAAGCTACTACTGTGTTGTTAGCCTCTTTGTGCAGGGACGAGTACCATAAGGTGAGCGGCTTGGACAATGCCAAGCAGATCTGGGACACCCTCAAGATCTCTCATGAGGGGAACGACGTCACCTTACTCACCAAGATGGAATTGGTGGAGGGCGAGCTTGGAAGATTCGCGATGATAAGGGGCGAGGAGCCAACCCAAACATACAACCGGCTCAAGACTCTCATCAACAAAATAAGGAGCTACGGAAGCACGCGATGGACGGACCACGACGTCGTCCGCCTAATGCTAAGGTCCTTTACTGTACTTGATCCACATTTGGTGAACAATATTCGTGAAAATCCTAGGTACACCAAGATGTCGCCCGAAGAAGTCCTTGGGAAGTTTGTAAGCGGGCGAATGATGATCAAGGAGGCGAGATACGTGGATGACGCGTTGAATGGTCCAATCCATGAGCCTCAACCCATTGCTCTCAAGGCAACGAGGAGCAAGGAGGCGCTACCTAGCAAGGTGGCACAAGTTGAGGTGGCCGAACTAAATGATGAAGAGATGGCCCTCATCATCAAGCGCTTCAAGACGTCGCTAAAGGGTCGCAAGGGACAGCCAAGCAAGACCAAGACAAAGGGGAAGCGTTCATGCTTCAAATGTGGTAAGATTGGTCATTTTATTGCTAACTGTCCCGATAATGAAAGTGACCAGGAATAAGGGAGCAAGAGGGAGAAGAAGAAGGCATACAAGAAGGCTAAGGGCGAGGCACACCTTGGCAAGGAGTGGGACTCGGATTGTTCATCATCCGACTCTGAAAATGAAGGACTCACAACCACCGCCTTCAACAAGTCATCCCTCTTCCCCAACGAGCGTCACACATGCCTCATGGCGAAGGAGAAGAAGGTATGTACTCGAGACAGTACTACTTATGATTCTTCTAGTGATGATGAGTCTAGTGATGAAGAAATAGATTACTCTAGTTTGTTCAAGGGATTGGATAGAACTAAAATAGATAAGATCAATGAATTGATTGATGCCTTGAATGAAAAGGATAGACTTTTAGAGAAACAAGAGGACCTTTTATATGAAGAGCATGGTAAATTTGTTAGTGCACAAAATTCACTTGCTCTAGAAGTTAAAAGAAATGAAATGCTTTCTAGTGAATTGTCTACCTGTCATGATGCTATCTCTAGCTTAAAGAGAATTAACAATGATTTAAATGCTAAACTAGAAGTAGCAAATAAATCTAACTCTTGTGTAGAACATGTTGTAATTTGCACTAGGTGTAAAGATTTTAATGTTGATGCTTGTAGTGAACACCTAGATTGCATTTATAAATTAAATGATGAAGTAGCTAGTCTTAATGCCCAACTTAAGACTAGCAAAAGTGAATTTAATAAATTAAAATTTACAAGGGATGCCTACACGATTGGTAGACACCCTTCAATTAAGGATGGACTTGGCTTCAAGAGGGAAGCCAAGAACTTGACAAGCCATAAGGCACCCATCTCCGCCAAGGAGAAAGGGAAGGCCCCTATGGCTACTAGTGCTAAAAAGAACCATGCTTTTATATACCATGATAGGAGACAATTTAGAAATGCTTATAGGAGTTGTAATGCTTATGATGCTTTTGATTCTCATGCCATGTTTGCTTCTAGTTCTTCCTATATGCATGGTAGAAATATGTCTAGGAGAAATGTTATTCATCATGTGCCTAGAAAGAATATTGCTCATGCTCCTAGGAAAGTTAATGAATCTTCTACAATATATCATGCTTGCAATGCTTCATTTGCTATTTGTAGAAAGGATAGGAAGGTGATTGCTAGGAAGTTAGGGGCAAGATGCAAGGGAGATAAAACTTGCATTTGGGTCCCTAAGACAATTGTGACTAACCTTGTAGGACCCAACAAGAGTTGGGTACCTAAGACCCAAGCCTAAATTTGCCTTGCAGGTTTATGCATCCGAGGGTACAAGCTGGATTATCGACAGCGGATGCACAAACCACATGACGGGGGAAAAGAGGATGTTCTCTTCCTACGTCAAGAACAAGGATCCCTAGGATTCAATAATATTCGGTGATGGGAACCAAGGCAAGGTAAAAGGGTTAGGTAAAATTGCTATTTCATCCGAGCACTCTATTTCCAATGTGTTTTTAGTTGAGTCGCTTGGATATAATTTGTTATCTGTTAGTCAATTATGCAATATGGGATATAATTGTCTATTCACAAATGTAGATGTGTCTGTCTTTAGAAGGTGTGATGGTTCACTAGATTTTAAGGGTGTACTAGACGGCAAACTTTATTTAGTTGATTTTGCAAAAGAAGAGGCTGGTCTAGATGCATGCTTAATTGCTAAGACTTGCATGGGCTGGCTGTGGCATCGCCGCTTGGCACATATGGGGATGAAGAACCTTCACAAGCTTCTAAAGGGAGAACACGTGATAGGTCTAACTAACGTGCATTTCGAAAAAGATAGACCTTGTGCAGCTTGTCAAGCAGGCAAACAGGTGGGAGGCTCTCATCACACCAAAAATGTGATGACCACATCAAGACCCTTGGAGATGCTTCATATGGATCTCTTCGGACCCGTCGCCTATCTAAGTATAGGAGGAAGTAAGTATGGTCTTGTAATAGTTGATGATTTTTCCCGCTTCACTTGGGTATTCTTTTTGCAGGATAAATCTGAAACTCAAGGGACCCTCAAGCGCTTCCTCAGGAGAGCTCAAAATGAGTTTGAGCTCAAAGTGAAGAAGATAAGGAGCGACAATGGGTCCGAATTCAAGAACCTTCAAGTGGAGGAGTTCCTTGAGGAGAAAGGGATCAAGCATGAGTTCTCCGCTCCCTACACACCACAACAAAATGGTGTGGTAGAGAGGAAGAACAAGACGCTCATCGATATGGCGAGGACTATGCTTGGAGAGTTCAAGACCCCCGAGCGCTTTTGGTCAGAAGCCGTGAACACGGCTTGCCACGCCATCAACTAGGTCTACCTTCACCGCCTCCTCAAGAAGACTTCGTATGAGCTGCTAACTGGTAACAAACCCAATGTGTCTTATTTTCGTGTATTTGGGAGCAAGTGTTATATTCTTGTGAAGAAAGGTAGAACTTCTAAATTTGCTCCCAAAGCTGTAGAAGGGTTTTTATTAGGTTATGACTCAAATACAAAGGCATATAGGGTCTTCAACAAATCATCGGGTTTGGTTGAAGCCTCTAGCGACGTTGTATTTGATGAGACTAATGGCTCTCCAAGAGAGCAAGTTGTTGATCTTGATGATGTAGATGAAGAAGACGTTCCAACGGCCGCTATGCGCGCCATGGCGATTGGCGATGTGCGACCACAGGAACAATTGGAGCAAGATCAACCTTCTTCCTCAACGATGGTGCATCCCCCAACCCAAGATGACGAACAGGTACCTCAAGTGGAGGCATGTGATCAAGGGGGAGCACCGGATGTTCAAGTTGAAGAGGAAGAAGCACCTCAGGCACCTCCAACCCAAGTTCGAGCGACGATTCAAAGGAATCATCCTGTCAACCAAATTTTGGGTGATATTAGCAAGGGAGTAACTACTCATTCTAGATTAGTTAATTTTTGTGAGCATTACTATAACACCCCTGGTGTTACTATAACTAAAACTTGAGCATGGCATCATAAGCATTGGCATTGCATATGTTTGACACACCTAGAGTGCATTCACTAGCCAAAAATTTCAAACAAGTTGTATTGTTTTAATGTTTTGCAAATAGGACCCTGGATAGGAAGCTTTACCCTAAATAGGGATTAAAGGGGTAAAACTTAACCCAAGTTGAGAAAACCTAAAGGCTTTAGGGAAATAGTTGTAGAATATCCCCAAAAACAAAGTTGAATCACATTTATACCCCTGGGACATCAAGAATCTCAATTTAAACCCTGGAAAAAACCCTAAAACCAAACCCTAGGGACCTATGTGCAAAATTAGTCCACTTTTGGACTAAAGTGCAAAAACCAAGCCAAATAAGTTTCTTAAGTCCTTTGGTTCACAAATATGTGGACTTGAAAGCCAAACCCTAAGTTTTGGACTCATTTGCAAAAAGGACCCCAATTTTGATTCCTATGCTAAGTCTGAAATCAGGGTTATAGGCCCAACTTTGGGGCTGTGTAGCTTTAAAAATAGTGAGAATTCATATTAGGTCACCACATCAAAATTGTAACCTGATTATAGAGGAACAACTTTGCTTAAGGTGGTAAGCTCACTTGTTAAGAAAAAATCAGAGATAAGTAAGCCCAAAGTTGGACTGTCAGGCTGGTGGAATTCTGAAATTCAGAATTTCAGTGAAACAGAGCTAACTTTGGACTTGGATTTAAACATGATCCAGTGCAAATTTGGGTATGATTCCCATAACAAATTTGTAGATGGTATATTACTCGACAAATTTGCTGCAGAGTGTGGATCACGTTGCCATAGAAAATCTAGAGAAAAAGAGTTCTGAAGTTGCTCTGTCAGGCATGTAGCAAGAAACCGAAACCGAACTTCTGATGGTACAGTGACTCGGACAGATCAGAACGACAGCACGACCGTCCCTCACCACCGACGACCGATCTCCGTTGAGATTCACGCCGCCGCCGTTGCGATTCACGTCGCCGGTGACCAGATAAGGCCGCTCGGTAAAAGCCATGCGCTGGACGGCACTCCGGTGAACCTCCCCGGTACTTCCCCTCTGCTTTGCGGCTGGAGTGATAGGCTCACCGGTGAACCGCCGCCTCTCGGCCGTGCGCCGCGTGGCTCTCACTTTCCACCGCACCGCCACGACTTACCCTCGCTCCCCGTTGATCGCCGGAACAACTGCCACGCCGCGGGACACGAATTCACCGCGCCCGTCTTCTTCTCCATTTCCGGCCGCCGCGCGTCCTCCCGAGATTCACTGGCCACCGCCTTGTCCTCCTATAAATTGAGCCCGTGACCAGCTCCGTAGGGTCATCAGCTAACCGGCCACTGCCAATTAGCCACAATCGTTCGCCAGAGCTCGGGAATTTCGCGTTCGCCCCAAATCCGGTTTGCGCCACCGCAAGAACACCCTCACCGCGGCCAGCCTAACTCAGGTTAGTCCAAGGCTCTCTGTTGTTTGTTCTAGTATCCCTAGGCTCTCCTAAAGCTCTTAGAACCGCCCAATTGAACTAGACCGCCACCCATCGCCGGGAACACGGCTGTCTTGCCGTGGGATTCACGGTCGCCGTGGCCAGTGCCCCTCAGATGGTCTTAGATGAAATTGGGTTGGGGGAAAGGCTCGGGGTAGGTCCGATGTGATGTCCACCGCTCGGGAGCGCCGGTCTTGGCCCCCTCCGGCCGGTCTAGCTCGTCGGTGTTGCGCTCCCTGTGCTCACCGCCGTCGGGGAGCTAGCACGGTAAAGAAATAGAACCTCAGGGACTGTTCTGCAAACTGTCAGAGACTCAAGAAAACAGTAACATAGCCCACTTCGAGTTATCCAAAACGACGAGGACCTCTGTGCAAGGTTGTGAAAGGGAAATGTGCCCTTGGGCCATTTCTAAGTATTTTGGTGATTTAGTGTCTAACACAAGTGCTTAAATGTAAAATGGTGGACAAAGTACAAACCAAGGTCAAAGGTATGTTTCTCAGACTTAGTACATTGTTTTAGTGACTAATGTATTGTGTCTAAGTGTTGGAAACATGAAAAAGCCAATTGAAAATGCCTTGGCTCGAGCAGCCAAGTTTCAGCTCAGTTTGGAGCACCGGACTGTCCGGTGGTGCACCGGACAGTGTCCGGTGCGCCAGGCTGGCTTGAGCGAACTGGCCGCTCTCGGGAATCCACCGGCGACGTACGGCTATAATTCACCGGACTGTCCGGTGTGCACCAGACTATCCGGTGAGCCAACGGTCGGCCGCGCAATCTGCGCGGGACACGTGGCCGAGCCAACGGCTAGAAGAATGCACCAGACTGTCCGGTGTGCACCGGACATGTCCGGTGCGCCAACGGCTCTTTGGCTGTCAACGGTCGACTGCGCCAGTTATGGAAAGAAATCGGGCACCAGACATGTCCGGTGTGCACCGGACTGTCCGGTGCGCCAGTCGACAGAAGGCAAGATCAGCCTTCCTAGATTGCTCTCAATGGCTCCTAGCTGCCTTGGGGCTATAAAAGGGACCCCTAGGCGCATGGAGGAGCACACCAAGCATACTTACAACATTCCTAAGCACCAAGTCATCGATTCCGCGCATTTGTTTCTTTGTGATAGCATATAGAGCTCTTGTGGAGTTGTGAACTCATTGGGTTGTGTTGCGAGCTCTTGTTGCGACTTGTGTGCATGTTGTTGCTCTGATTTGTGAGTCTTGTGTGAGTTGCTCATTCCTCCCTTACTCCGTGATTCTTTGTGAACATCAAAAGTGTAAGGGCGAGAGGCTCCAAGTTGTGGAGATTCCTCGCGAACGGGATAAGAAAAGAAAAGCAAAACACCGTGGTATTCAAGTTGATCATTGGATCACTTGAGAGGAGTTGAGTGCAACTCTCGTCCGTTGGGACGCCACAATGTGGAGTAGGCAAGCGTTGGTCTTGGTCGAACCACGGGATAAACCACTGTGTCATCTCTGTGATTGTTCTCTTGTGGTTATTGTGTTTTGCTAAGACATCTCTTTAGCCACTTGGCAATTATTATGCTAACGATTAACTGTGTTTTGTGGCGTAAGTTTTCAAGTTTCACAGGATCACCTATTCACCCCCCTCTAGGTGCTCTCAATTGGTATCAGAGCCGTTCTCTTCACAAAGGGACTAACCGCCCGAAGAGATGGATCCTAAAGGGAAGGGTATCGTGATCAACGATAAAGAGAAGGAATCTTTCGTCAACGAGTCGAAGGATGACAAGCCTACCGACTCGGGCTCGGGCCATAGACGAAAAGATGGGAAAAAGAAGAAGACAAGGCGCATTAAGGAAATCGTCTACTACGACGACAGTGATGAGTCCACTTCTTCCCACAAGGACAACGACGACAACGACTACGACAAACGAAAGACGGTTAACTCGAACTTTTCTTTCGATTATTCGCGTATTCCTCAAAGTGCAAATGCTCATTTATTATCTATTCCACTTGGTAAACCTCCTCATTTTGATGGAGAGGACTATGGTTTTTGGAGTCACAAAATGCGTAGTCACTTGTTCTCTCTCCATCCTAGTATATGGGAGATTGTAGAGAGTGGAATGCACTTTGATAGTACGGATAGTCCCATGTTCATTAATGAGCAAATTCATAAGAATGCACAAGCTACTACTGTTCTTCTAGCTTCATTGTGCAGGGATGAATACCACAAAGTGAGCGGCTTGGATAACGCCAAGCAAATATGGGACACCCTCAAGATTTCTCATGAGGGGAACGACGTCACCTTGCTCACCAAGATGGAGTTGGTGGAGGGCGAGCTTGGACGATTCGCGATGATAAGGGGCGAGGAGCCAACCCAAACATACAACCGGCTCAAGACCCTTATCAACAAAATAAGGAGCTATGGAAGCACGCGATGGACGGACCACGACGTCGTCCGACTGATGCTAAGGTCCTTTACCGTTCTTGATCCTCATTTGGTGAATAATATTCGTGAGAATCCCAGGTACACCAAAATGTCGCCAGAAGAAGTCCTTGGAAAATTCGTTAGCAGGCGAATGATGATCAAGGAGGCGAGGTACGTGGACGACGCCTTGAATGGTCCTATCAACGAGCCGCAACCCCTTGCTCTCAAGGCAACAAGAAGCAAGGAGGCGCTACCTAGCAAGGTGGCACAAATTGAGGCGGCCAGACTTAATGATGAAGAAATGGCCCTTATCATCAAAAGATTCAAGACGGCACTAAAAGGTCGCAAGGGACAACCAAGCAAGACCAAGACAAAGGGGAAGCGCTCATGCTTCAAATGTGGTAAGATTGGTCATTTTATTGCTAACTGTCCCGACAATGATAGTGATTAGGATCAAGAGATCAAGAGGGAGAAAAAGAAGAACTATAAGAAGGCAAAGGGCGAGGCACATCTTGGCAAGGAGTGGGATTCGGATTGCTCTTCGTCCGACTCCGACAATGAAGGACTCGCTGCCACCGCCTTCAACAAGTCATCCCTCTTCCCCAACGAGCGTCACACATGCCTTATGGCAAGGGAGAAGAAGGTATGTACTCAAAACTCTACTTATGCTTCTTCAAGTGAGGACGAATCTAGTGATGAGGATGAAATAGATTATTCATGTTTATTTAAGGGACTAGATAGAACCAAGGTAGATAAAATTAATGAATTGATTGATGCCTTGAATGATAAGAATAGGCTTTTAGAAAAACAAGAGGACTTGTTGTATGAAGAACATGACAAATTTGTAGAAGCACAAAAATCTCATGCTCTAGAAGTTAAAAGAAATGAAATGCTTTCTTGTGAATTATCTTCTTGCCATGAGACAATTTCTAGCTTAAGGAGCATTAATGATGATTTGAATGCTAAGTTAGAAATAGCTAGTAAATCAACATCTTGTGTAGAAATTGTTGAAACTTGCAATAGGTGTAAAGATATTGATATTGATGCTTGTAGTGAACACATAGCCTCTATTGCAAAATTAAATGATGAAGTTGCTAGTCTTAATGCCCAACTTAAGACTAGCAAAAGTGAATTTGACAAATTAAAATTTGCAAGGGATGCCTACACAATTGGTAGACACCCCTCAATTAAGGATGGTCTTGGCTTCAAGAGAGAAGTCACGAACTTAACAAACCATAAGGCTTCCATCTCCACAAAGGAGAAAGGGAAGGCCCCTATGGTGAGTAATGCTAAAAAGAACCATGCCTTCATGTACCATGATAGAAAATTTTCTAGAAATGTTCATGATGATAGGAGTTGTAATGCTTATAATGCTTTTGACTCTCATGCCATATTTGCTTCTAGTTCTTCCTATATGCATGGTAGAAATGTGTTTAGAAGAAATGTTGTTCATCATATGCCTAGAAAGAATATTGTTCATGTTGCTAGGAAAGTTATGGATGGTCCTTCTACAATTTATCATGCTTTAAATGTGTTGGGTCTATGCTTCGTCGCCGAAGGTCTTCAAGGGAGAAGCAGCTTTCGGCTGAGGCTGTTTGCATGAGACGGCCGAAGGTTCCTTTCCATGGAGCTTCGACAGTGTAAACCGACTTAAAGATAGAATGACTTTTTAGTCCATGAAGGTCTGAGTCAATGTTGTAAGCTTTTATAAGGGGCATACTTGTAATTCCTCACAGGCTGCGTCCCGTGCCTATAAATAGGTGAACAGTACCCCCGTACTGTACACGCTGACTTGGCATTGGCTTTTGCGTCACACTTGTATTTTCATCTCCTTCCAAGCCGAAGGTACATTTGTAATTCGATATTGTCTCTATTTTTCTATGATGATATTAAAAAGCTAAAGTGATGATGTTATATGATTATTCATGCTATCTTTTATGTTTCGTATGCTTCGTCTTTCATTAATGTATACTGTGATGATGAAGGTTCGTCCTTCATGACCTTCGTCTGAAGATCGTTATATCCTAAGGGAAATAATGCTTCAAAGGACGAAGGACTTTATCATTTAACACTCTCTGTGTTGCCTTGTTCTTAACTCATAGCATTTGAGAACAAGTCCCCAACATTGGCGCCCACCTCCGGTGAACTCACTTCCACTTTTCGAGCTGATGGCTTCGTTCAATGACCGAGCTGGAGCTGCTTCGGACCCGAAGCTGGTGCTCCCGATCACAGGTGGTTCGACCTCAGAACCAGTTAACAAGAAACAAAAGAAGGAAGCACAGAGAAGGGTACAACATGTTGGGGTGCAAGGACCCTTCATCAAGTCAAGATGGTCTCACATTCCTATTACCTTCTCCCAAGAGGACCTTCAGCTCAAAGATTATCCACACAACGATGCCATGGTTATCTCTTGTGTTATCAAAGGATTTCTGGTTCACAATGTCTTGGTTGACACAGGTAGTGCAGCTGACATCATATTTGCTAAAGCCTTCAGGCAAATGCAAGAGCCAGAAGATAAGATTCATGATGCTACACATCCTCTTTGTGGCTTCGGAGGGAGACAGATTGTAGCATTGGGAAAGATCACCATGTCAGTGACCTTCGGATTCATCAATAACACTAGAACTGAGCAAATTGTGTTTGACATTGTTGACATGGAATATCCTTATAATGCAATCATTGGTCGTGGTACCCTCAATGCCTTCGAAGCAATCCTTCACCATGCTTATCTTTGTATGAAGATACCTTCGGATCAGGGACCCATCGCTATTCATGGAAGCCAGGAAGCTGCCAGAAGGGCCGAAGGAAACTGGACTGATTCAAAAGCAATCCATAACATAGATGGAGCTGAAGCTTGCGAACAATACAAATTCAGAAGGGAGAAAGCAGCTTCAGCAGATCAGCCGAAGCCCATGCTCTTATGTGAGGATGTAGCAGAACAGAAGGTGCTGTTGGGCTCTCAGTTATCCGAAGCACAAGAGAAAACCTTGCTAAGGTTCTTGTTCAACAACAAAGATGTTTTTGCATGGTCAGCCAATGATCTCTGCGGAGTTAATAGGGACGTTATTGAGCATTCGCTCAATGTCGATCCATCCTTCAGACCCAGAAAGCAAAGGCTTCGGAAAATGTCAGATGATAAGGCCGAAGGTGCTCGTAATGAAGTCAAAAGACTCCTCAGTGCAGGAGTTATCAGAGAAGTAAAGTATCCAGAGTGGCTAGCCAATACTGTTATGGTAAAAAAGGCCAATGGCAAGTGGCGAATGTGTATCGATTTTACAGATCTGAACAAGGCTTGTCCGAAGGATGAATTCCCATTGCCCAGGATAGATTCTTTAGTTGATGCAGCAGCTTCTTCAGAGCTCATGAGTTTGTTAGACTGCTATTCAGGCTATCATCAAATCTGGATGAAGAAGGAAGATGAGCCGAAAACTAGCTTCATAACTCCAAGTGGCACGTATTGCTATCTTCGGATGCCTGAGGGGCTCAAAAATGCTGGAGGAAGTTTTAGCAGAATGACTGCGAAGGTTCTCCAGTCTCAGATAGGCAGAAATGTGCTAACTTATGTTGATGACATCATTGTAAAAAGCACGAAACAGGAGAATCATATTGCTGATTTGCAGGAGACCTTCGCCAAATTCAGACAAGCTGGCTTAAAATTGAACCCAGAAAAATGTGTTTTTGGAGTAAAGAAGGGGAAATTTCTTGGATGTTTGGTTTCAACAAAGGGAATCGAAGCTAATCCAAGTAAAATCGAAGCTATACTTCGGATGGAGCCACCAACTACAAAAAAAGGGGCTCAAAGATTGACAGGAAGATTGGCATCTCTCAATAGATTCATATCCAGATCAGCAGAGAGAAATTTACCATTCTTCGAAGTGTTGAAGTCAACCGAAGTCTTTCAATGGGGACCAATCCAGCAGAAGGCCTTCGAAGAACTGAAGCAGTATTTAATAGATCTAACAACATTGACTCCACCAATGCCAGGGGCTCCTTTGCTATTATATGTGGCAGCTTCGCACTCAGCGGTAAGTGCAGCGCTTGTCCAGGAGAAGCTTGATGGCCAGGTTAAAAAGCAGGTTCCAGTGTATTTTGTATCTGAAGTTCTTAGTATATCAAAGAAAAATTACACAGAATTGGAGAAGGTGTTGTATGCTGTTTTGATGGCATCCAGGAAGCTTCGGCACTACTTTCAAGCATATAATATTGTTGTTCCTTCTTCACAGCCGTTGAAGGACATTATGAGAAATAGAGAAGCTACTGGAAGGATTGGAAAATGGGCTGCAGAACTCAACGAATTCTGTATTGAATATGTTCATAGATCTTCGATTCAGTCTCAGGCATTAGCAGATTTCATTGCTGACTGGACGCCAGGGGCTCAGGAGGAAGAAACAAATAAAGATGCCGAAGCATGGACAGTGTTTTGCGATGGATCTTGGGGAACCTTCGGAGCAGGAGCGACTGCTGTGTTGGTTTCACCTTCCAAGGTTAAAACTTGTTATGCGGCAAAGCTTGACTTTAGCTGCACAAATAACATTGCCGAGTACGAAGCCTTGCTTTTAGGTCTTCGGAAGTTAAAAGCAATGGGAATAAGAAGGGCCATACTTAAAACTGATTCCCAGATCGTTTCGGGTCATGTTGACAAGAGTTGTAAGGCTAAGGATCCGAAGCTTGAAAAATATCTGGATATGGTTCGAAGAGTTGAAGCTTCCTTCGAAGGGTTTTCTGTCAAAAATATCCCTAGAGGACAAAATGAACATGCTGATTTACTAGCTAAGTCAGCAGCACAGGGGCTGCCCTTACCTTCGGATGTATTCTTTGAAACAATAAAAGCTCCTTCGGTAGAACTTCTTGAAAGAGCAGTCCTCAACATATCTCCTGTTTATAGCGAGGATTGGAGAACTGAGATCATCTCTTACCTTCAGGGAAAATTCTTTTCAGATGACGAAGCTTATAACAGGAGGATAGAGGCAAGGGCCCGTCCATATGTCATGATAGAAGGAGAATTGTACAAGCATGGAGTTTGTGCTCCGCTACTCAAATGTTTATCCAGAACCGAAGGAATTGAGTTGATGAAAGAAATACATGCAGGCCTCTGCGGATCTCACATTGGATCCAGGCCATTGCTTGGAAAAATTTTCCGACAAGGATTTTATTGGCCGAAGGCAGCTTCGGATGCAGCGGAGTTAGTTCAAAAGTGTGAAGGTTGTCAGAAATGTGCACGAGATCAAAAACAACCTTCGTCCTTAACACAACTCATACAACCCATTTGGCCATTGCAAAGGTGGGGCCTTGACTTGTTAGGTCCGTTACCACCGGCCCAAGGGAACTTAAGATATGTTGTAGTGGCGGTGGAATATTTTTCTAAGTGGATTGAGGCAAAGCCTTTAGCTACAATAACTTCGGCCACCGTCCAAAAGTTTTTCTGGCAGAATATTGTTTGTCGTTTTGGGGTACCAAAGGCTATCACTGTGGATAATGGAACACAGTTTGACTCCGAAGCTTTTAGGGATTTCTGTGATCAAATTGGTACGAAGATCCATTTTGCATCAGTCAGACATCCGGAGTCAAATGGACTTGTTGAAAGAGCCAATGGTATTATAATGACAGGAATAATGAAGTCAATTTTCAATCAACCAAGGGGAAAGTGGCCAGATCAGTTAACCAAAGTGGTGTGGAGCCATAATACAACAACATCAAGGTCTACCGGCTTTACTCCATTCAAGTTATTATTTGGTGACGAAGCAATAACTCCAGAAGAAGCTAAAACTGGATCAATAAGGGTAATAGCTTCGGCAGCATCAGGTTCCGAAGCTGATTATTCTGTGGAAAAAGATGCTTTAGAAGGGATCAGGTTGCAGGCCGTGGAAAACATCAACAAATATCAAGCTGAAACAATTAAATGGCGAGATAGAAAGGTTCGACTAAAGAATATTGAGCCAGGACACTTGGTGCTTCGGAGAGTGGCCAACCCAGAAACAGTGGGCAAGTTACAATTGAAATGGGATGGACCTTTCTTAGTAGCATCTTCGTCAAGACCCGGTTCATACAGATTGAAGGATATGGACGGCAACGACATTCCTAGATCTTGGAATGCGGATGAGCTTCGGCGATATTATGTATAATTCGATGTAATTTTTCATATTTTTTATTTTTTATTTTTTCTTTCATGGCACCCTTTTCCTTTCCGAAGGGGGAGAAAGGTTTTTAATGGGGCCATCACGTGTAATTTTCTTTTTTAGTTCTATAAGGGCAAAATCCCCCAAAGAATGTAAATGTAAAAGCTGAGAGCGCACCATCGAGTGCCAAAAAGTAAAAAAGAAGCTCCAAAGTCGTTCCTAAGGGAATGCAGAGCTTACAGCGAAAAGTCAACGCTGATTCCGCCAAAAGTAAAGGCGAAGAAGCTCCAAAGTCGTTCCTAAGGGAATGCAGAGCTTACAGCGAAAAGTCAACGCTGATTCCGCCAAAAGTAAAGGCGAAGAAGCTCCAAAGTCGTTCCTAAGGGAATGCAGAGCTGAGGTGTGATTGTTCTTAAAATGGTTATGAATATGACTTCGGATACGTGTTTGGTCATGCATTTGCACATCACATTACATCATAACATTTGCATTCATAAACATTCATCTAGGCATAAGTAGGATAGTCATCTTCATGGCATAAATGGTTGTTTCAGCAAAAAGAGGAAAAAGAAGGGGAAGAAGGAGCTTCGTGCACAAAAAAGAGAGCTTCGGAAAAAAGGGGAAAATGTTGTTCTCCATGCTTCGCTGCGAACGAAAAGAAGGGAAGGTGTTTTTTCGCCGACGGCTCAAAAAGGAAAAATTTCGTCCACATCAAAGCATTTCCTATACAGCAATGGGAGGGTAAGGATATATAATAAGGTATGAACAGAATTCATTAAAGACCTTCGGCATTGTTTACATTTACAAAAGTTACGTTTACAAAAGCTCTCAAAAGTTTCTCAAGCATTGTTTACAGTCTACTATCTAATCCTCAAGGAGCTTCGGCTTCGGCGGCTTCGTCATCCTACATGAATAAGATCGTTGTAAGTCAAAATCGAGCTTACAAGAAAAGGTAAACACAAAGTATGGTTTCTTACTGGTTCAAGGTGGCTACGAGCTTCGTCTCCTGCCTTTTCTCGCCCACCTTTTGTCCATATCATTTTTATAAATCTATTCGAGATGCTTCGGGCAAGATCAGGAATGTCGTCCAGGATTGATGGCGACAAAGTAAAATTTGGCCTATTCACAACCCTTCCATGCTCGCAGCCAGCCTTCAGGAAAGCCGCAGCAGTGCCTCGAGAAGCCACCCAGGCACAGAAGTCACCATGCCCAGCTATGACTTCGTCGAGCTCGTCAATCTCCCCCTCAATATGTTCGAAGGTTTTTGGTAGATCTTCAGCTGAGGGGGTAAATTTTCCACTGCTGGCTCCAACTGAATAAAAAATCTTTTTTAACCGATGAATGCATCTGTTGCTGAATTCCAAGCAGTTTTCTTGAAGACTTGCCAGTAGTTTTCTCAAATCTGAATTCTTTTGAGCTTCGGCTTTAAGTTTTGCATTAAGATCTTGTTTTTCTTGTTTGAACTGCTCAGACTGGCGGAGAAGCTTCGTGTTCAGTTCTGTTATTTTTGCTTCAGCTTCCGCCAATAGTCCTTCGGTTGCCTGGAGCTCAAAGTTCTTTTTCTCGAAGGCATCTGATTGTTCCTTTATTTTGCTTTCCAAATTTTCAATTATGACTTCGTGCTTTTTGTCTTCAAAATCTTGTTGCATCTGCAAGGCTTTGCTCAGAAGCATACTCTGCACGAAGACAACCTTCGTCAGACATGTTTTCGTTCTTAAGAATAATAAAGGTTAAGGGAAAAGCAGTTCACCTTAAAGTTGGAATAAAATAAACTGCCAACGACATGTTGTCGTCGGTAGCGGCTGATGTCCGTTTCTAGCTTCGGAAATCCGATATTCTTGGACAGAGTACTGATAATTTTTGCTCCAGTTTGATCTCGGATACAGCCCAATTTTTCATCATCAACGCCTCCGAAGAGGAACGCTCCAGGCTTGTATCCGCAGGATTTGGCGTATTCTCTAAGCTCTTTTATTTCCGCTTTTGATAATTGTTCTCCGATTAAATTCTGGAACATGAAAGTTTCGTTCTCCGAAGCTTCATCAGCAATTTCTTTCCCTTTCGCCGACGCTACGATCGTGGCCTCTTCGGCGGTGGTGGTAACTTCTTCTGTAGTCATGTCTAGCAGTATTTGGTCAATATGTTCAAGCGTGCTCTCTAGGTTCAGATCTTCAACTGAGGCAGCTTCGGCGGCTGTGGCCTCCGAAGGTGCAATTTCGATATTTGTCTCTTCCGCAGCCGCTGGTAATTTTTGAGCTGAAGCTCTTGGCGGTGTCTTGTCGATAACTTCTGTCACACCGATCATCCTCTGTCTTTTTACTTTAGTTGTTTTCTTCATTCTTTCGGGCTCCTTTTCCTTCGGAAAAAATTTTGTCAGTCGAGGCCCTAGTGGACTTAGCTTCGCAGGCATGGATTCAGTCATTACCTGCAGAATGGCCTCTACATCAGTGGTAGAGGGTGATGCGGGGGATTTTTCTTCATCAGATATTTTTTGTTTCGGAGAAGATGCTTTCTTCTTCTTTGGAATCTTCTTCTTCGGTGTCTCTTCTTCATCTTTGTTTGAAGCTTCGGTCATTCTTTTCCTTTTCTGGCCTCCGGCATTTTTGTTTAAATTCTCATAGTCTGGGTATTCAAACTCCAGAGCGTCCAACACTCGATTTAGCCTTCGCTTCGGACGAGTGCCGAAGGCTGCGGTCATCAATTGATCTTCTTTTTTGGAATAATTGCCAAGTATTTCATTACACATTGCTTCAATCGTATCTAGCCACTCTTGGCAAGGTGCTTTAAAGTACTTTTTAAACTTGAAATAGTAAGGTAAACGTACGAGTTCACCTTCTTTCTTTTCCCCCTGTAGCTTCGGCATTTCCCATTCTTTCAAACTGGGAAAAACTTTGAATGCTAAGAACTCTTGTACCAGGTCCCTTGTGCTGATATGCTCTGCAATAATTCTGAATTCACTCATTGCTTGTTGTGTTGGACCTTCGGGTGTCATGTTGCAGCGAGGTCGGGTTTCTCCGAAGATTAATTCCAGCGGGCTTTGTACAAGCTTTT
Source organism: Zea mays (assembly GCF_902167145.1). Classification (NCBI taxonomy): domain Eukaryota; kingdom Viridiplantae; phylum Streptophyta; class Magnoliopsida; order Poales; family Poaceae; genus Zea; species Zea mays. The sequence goes on along the minus strand of NC_050096.1, from coordinate 271,239,735 downwards.
CCTTGTCGTCATCAACCTTGACATAGAACCACTCTGATTTCCAGCCTGCTGCCCACTTGCTTCGGTAGCTAATTACAGGGAACTTTGTAGTTTTCCGATAGGCAAAGTTATAGCAACCAAAATTATCGTGCAATCCATCTTTTCTAGCCTTTGTTTCATAATGCAGCTCGTGAACCCGGCAGAAGCTGTCCGCAAATGGTTCCACTGCTTGGCTTCGGAGTGCCCAGATATAAACAATAAGCCTAACGATAGCGTTAGGGGTCAGCTGATGAAAATAGATACCGAACCTCTTCAGCACCTCTCCAATGATCCCATGCAGGGGGAATCTTAATCCAGCCTTTAAAAAGCTCTTGAAAATAACAATTTCATCTTTCTCTGGTTTTGGGGTAGTCTCTTCTCCCCCGAAGCGCAAAAGCTTCTTCTGATTTTCAGTGAAAAAGCCCGATTTTACCATCTTGGACAGATCAGCCTTCGAAACAGTAGATTTTCCGAAGTCCAAGTGGCTCGGCTTGCTTGGCATGGCAATGCGGTAATCATCTTCGGAATCAGTTTCCTCAATATCTTTTTCCTCTGCCTCAGCGATTGCTTGTTCTGCTTGTTCTGCACCATAATGAGGGATCTTTTCCGAAGTCACTAGACCCGATCGTCGCATGGCTTCGGAGATAGGGAGAGTCTCCGAAGCTTCAGTTTCCTCCCCCTCGCGCTCCACCCTGGCGGTAGAGCGGACTCTGGCCATTCAATTATGAACTTGTGAAACTTTAATATTTTCTTCCTCCGAAGCAGATTTCAAACTGGATCTTCGTTCGATTCTAACAGACAAGCTTCGGTGATGGTTAAAAATTTTGGCAGGAAAACAGTGCAAATAGCAATGAATGCTGTGGTAACTTCACACCTACTCGTCTGTTTATATAGTGCTGCAGGTAAGAAGGCGAAGCGCCAGAGTTTTTACACCAGGCGCACACCCGCTTGCGCTCGCTGCGCGGTGGACCGCAAGGACAAACAGTAAACTCTGCAAGGTGGGACCGCTACGTGCTGGGAAATTAAATCGTTTCTCGGCAACGAGCTCAGGGAAGGTGTTTTTTAGACCTTCGGCTCCCCGAAGCTTAAGAGACTTTTTTCACGGATCAAGCTCGTTACAAAAAACGATCTAGCACCGCGAAAGGGGCTACTGTTGGGTCTATGCTTCGTCGCCGAAGGTCTTCAAGGGAGAAGCAGCTTTCGGCTGAGGCTGTTTGCATGAGACGGCCGAAGGTTCCTTTCCATGGAGCTTCGACAGTGTAAACCGACTTAAAGATAGAATGACTTTTTAGTCCATGAAGGTCTGAGTCAATGTTGTAAGCTTTTATAAGGGGCATACTTGTAATTCCTCACAGGCTGCGTCCCGTGCCTATAAATAGGTGAACAGTACCCCCGTACTGTACACGCTGACTTGGCATTGGCTTTTGCGTCACACTTGTATTTTCATCTCCTTCCAAGCCGAAGGTACATTTGTAATTCGATATTGTCTCTATTTTTCTATGATGATATTAAAAAGCTAAAGTGATGATGTTATATGATTATTCATGCTATCTTTTATGTTTCGTATGCTTCGTCTTTCATTAATGTATACTGTGATGATGAAGGTTCGTCCTTCATGACCTTCGTCTGAAGATCGTTATATCCTAAGGGAAATAATGCTTCAAAGGACGAAGGACTTTATCATTTAACACTCTCTGTGTTGCCTTGTTCTTAACTCATAGCATTTGAGAACAAGTCCCCAACAAAATGCTTCCTTTGCTATTTGTAGAAAGGATAGGAAGATAGTTGCTAGGAAATTAGGGGCAAAATGCAAGGGTGATAAAACTTGCATTTGGGTCCCTAAGACAATTGTGACTAACCTTGTAGGACCCAACAAGAGTTGGGTACCTAAGACCCAAGCCTAAATTTGCCTTGCAGGTTTATGCATCCGGAGGTTCAAGCTGGATTATCGACAGTGGATGCACAAACCATATGACGGGGGAGAAGAAGATGTTCACCTCCTACGTCAAGAATAAGGATTCCCAAGATTCAATAATTTTCGGTGATGGGAACTAAGGCAAGGTAAAAGGGTTAGGTAAAATTGCAATCTCAAATGAGCACTCTATTTCTAATGTGTTTTTAGTTGAGTCTCTGGGATATAATTTACTATCTGTTAGTCAATTATGCAATACAATTGTTTATTCACAAACATAGATGTGTCTGTCTTTAGGAGAAGTGATGGTTCACTAGCTTTTAAGGGTGTATTAGACGGCAAACTTTACTTAGTTGATTTTGCAAAAGAAGAGGCCGGTCTAGATGCATGCTTAATAGCTAAGACTAGCATGGGCCGGCTGTGGCATCGCCGCTTAGCACATGTAGGGATGAAGAACCTTCACAAGCTTCTAAAGGGAGAACACGTGATAGGTTTGACTAACGTGCAATTCGAAAAAGATAGACCTTGTGCAGCTTGTCAAGCAGGTAAACAAGTTGGAGGAGCACATCACAGCAAGAATGTGATGACCACATCAAGACCCTTGGAGCTGCTACATATGGACCTCTTCGGACCCGTCGCCTATCTAAGCATAGGAGGAAGTAAGTATGGTCTAGTTATTATTGATGACTTTTCCCGCTTCACTTGGGTGTTCTTTTTGCAGGATAAGTCTGAAACCCAAGGGACCCTCAAACGCTTCCTAAGGAGAGCTCAAAATGAGTTTGAGCTCAAGGTAAAGAAGATAAGGAGCGACAACGGGTCCGAGTTCAAGAACCTTCAAGTGGAGGAGTTTCTTGAGGAGGAAGGGATCAAGCACGAGTTCTCCGCTCCCTACACACCACAACAAAATGGTGTGGTAGAGAGGAAGAACAGGACGCTTATTGATATGGCGAGGACGATGCTTGGAGAGTTCAAGACCCCCGAGTGCTTTTGGTCGGAAGCCGTAAACACGGCTTGCCACGCCATCAACAGGGTCTACCTTCATCGCCTCCTCAAGAAGACGTCGTATGAGCTGCTAACCGGTAACAAACCCAATGTATCTTATTTTCGTGTATTTGGGAGCAAATGCTACATTCTAGTGAAGAAGGGTAGAAATTCTAAGTTTGCTCCCAAAGCTATAGAAGGGTTTTTGTTAGGTTATGATTCAAATACAAAGGCGTATAGGGTCTTCAACAAATCATCGGGTTTGGTTGAAGCCTCTAGCGACGTTGTATTTGATGAGACTAATGGCTCTCCAAGAGAGCAAGTTGTTGATCTTGATGATGTAGATGAAGAAGATGTTCCGACGGCCGCTATACGCACCATGGCGATTGGAGAGGTGCGACCACAGGAACAAAATAAGCGAGATCAACCTTCTTCCTCAACTATGGTGCATCCCCCAACTCAAGACGATGAACAGGTTCATCAACAGGAGGCGTGTGACCAAGGGGGAGCACAAGATGATCATGTGATGGAGGAAGAAGCACAACCAGCACCTCCAACCCAAGTTCGAGCGATGATTCAAAGGGATCATCCCGTCGATCAAATTCTGGGTGATATTAGCAAGGGAGTAACTACTCGATCTCGATTAGTTAATTTTTGTGAGCATTACTCTTTGTCTCTTCTATTGAGCCTTTCAGGGTAGAAGAGGCCTTGCTAGATCCGGACTGGGTGTTGGCCATGCAAGAGGAACTCAATAACTTCAAGAGGAATGAAGTTTGGACACTGGTGCCTTGTCCTAAGCAGAATGTTGTGGGAACCAAGTGGGTGTTCCGCAACAAACAAGACGAGCACGGAGTGGTGACAAGGAACAAGGCTCGACTTGTGGCAAAAGGTTATGCCCAAGTCGCAGGTTTGGACTTTGAGGAGACTTTTGCTCCTGTGGCTAGGCTAGAGTCCATTCGTATCTTGCTAGCATATACCGCTCACCATTCTTTAGGGTTGTACCAAATGGATGTGAAGAGCGCTTTCCTCAATGGGCCGATCAAGGAGGAGGTGTACGTGGAGCAACCCCCTGGCTTCGAGGATGAACGGTACCCCGACCACGTGTGTAAGCTCTCTAAGGCGCTCTATGGACTCAAGCAAGCCCCAAGAGCATGGTATGAATGCCTTAGAGATTTCTTAATTGCTAATGCTTTCAAGGTTGGGAAAGCCGATCCAACTCTTTTCACTAAGACTTGTAACGGTGATCTTTTTGTGTGCCAAATTTATGTCGACGACATAATATTTGGTTCTACTAATAAAAAGTCTTGTGAAGAGTTTAGCAGGGTGATGACGCAGAAATTCGAGATGTCGATGATGGGCGAGTTGAACTACTTCCTTGGGTTCCAAGTGAAGCAACTCAAGGATGGCACCTTCATCTCTCAAACGAAGTACACGCAAGACTTGCTGAAGCGGTTTGGGATGAAAGACGCCAAGCCCGCAAAGACTCCGATGGGGACCGACGGACACACAGACCTCAACAAAGGAGGTAAGTCCGTTGATCAAAAGGCATACCGGTCAATGATAGGGTCTTTACTTTATTTATGTGCTAGTAGACCGGATATTATGCTAAGCGTATGCATGTGTGCTAGATTTCAATCCGAACCTAAGGAGTGTCACTTAGTGGCAGTGAAGCGAATCCTTAGATATTTAGTTGCTACGCCTTGCTTCGGACTCTGGTATCCAAAGGGGTCTACCTTTGACCTAATTGGATATTCAGATTCCGACTATGCTGGATGTAAGGTCGATAGGAAGAGTACATCGGGGACATGCCAATTTATAGGAAGGTCCCTGGTGTCATGGAACTCTAAGAAACAAACTTCTGTTGCCCTATCCACCGCTGAGGCCGAGTATGTTGCCGCAGGACAGTGTTGCACGCAACTACTTTGGATGAGGCAAACCCTCAGGGACTTTGGCTACAATCTGAGCAAAGTCCCACTCCTATGTGATAATGAGAGTGTTATCCGCATGGCGGAAAATCCTGTTGAGCACAGCCGCACCAAGCACATAGACATCCGGCATCACTTTTTGAGAGACCACCAGCAAAAGGGTGATATCGAAGTGTTTCATGTTAGCTCCGAGAACCAGCTAGCCGATATCTTTACCAAGCCTCTAGATGAGAAGACCTTTTGCAGGTTGCGTAGTGAGCTAAATGTCTTAGATTCGCGGAATCTGGATTGATTTATAGCATACATGTGTTTATGCCTTTGATCATGTTTCTTATGCATTTTGTTGCTTGATAATGGTGCTCAAGTTGTATAAAGACTCCCTGGACCTCACAAGTCCGTTGCAAAGTGATGCACATGTTTAGGGGGAGCTGTGCTACAACTTGACCCTTTGAGACTAATCATGTGCTTGAGATTGCATGTTTTAGTCTCAAAGGAGGTTTGCAAGGGAAAAGGTGGACTTGGACCATGAAAGACTTCCACTGCACTCCGATGAGAGGGTAACTTATTCCAAGTTCATCTCATGTACTCTTATTGCCTTTGTATTCTTCTTGAAGTTTTTGGTGAGGCAATAGGGTTCTTGGGCCAAGATTGATCCCGTTTTGGTGCTTGATGCCAAAGGGGAGAAAATAAAGGCCAAAGCAATAGATGGATCAGCTACCACTAGCTACCACTTGAGAAATTTTGAAAATAGTAGATTAGAGCTTTTGGGTGTCAAAACTCTTTTATTGTCTCTTATGTCAAAAGTTGGCCTCTTGTGGGGAGAAGTGTTGATTATGGGAAAAAGGGGGAGTTTTTGAAATCCTTGATCAGATTTCTTTGGAAAACCTCTCTTTATGTCTCTACAAGTGGATTTGACTTAGAGATAGGAATTTGAGTTTGATTTGCAAAAACAAACCAAGTGGTGGCATAGAGTGATCCATATATGTCAAATTTGAATCAAAACAATTTTGAGTTCTTAGTTGAATTGATTTTGTACTTGTTCTACTTGCTTTATGTTGTGTTGGCATAAATCACCAAAAAGGGGGAGATTGAAAGGGAAATGTGCCCTTGGGCCATTTCTAAGTATTTTGGTGATTTAGTGTCTAACACAAGTGCTTAAATGTAAAATGGTGGACAAAGTACAAACCAAGGTCAAAGGTATGTTTCTCAGACTTAGTACATTGTTTTAGTGACTAATGTATTGTGTCTAAGTGTTGGAAACAGGAAAAAGCCAATTGAAAATGCCTTGGCTCGAGCAGCCAAGTTTCAGCTCAGTCTGGAGCACCGGACTGTCCGGTGGTGCACCGGACAGTGTCCGGTGCGCCAGGCTGGCTTGAGCGAACTGGCCGCTCTCGGGAATCCACCGGCGACGTACGGCTATAATTCACCGGACTGTCCGGTGTGCACCGGACTGTCCGGTGAGCCAACGGTCGGCCGCGCAATCTGCGCGGGACACGTGGCCGAGCCAACGGCTAGAAGAATGCACCGGACATGTCCGGTGCGCCAACGGCTCTCTGACTGTCAACGGTCGACTGCGCCAGTTATGGAAAGAAATCGGGCACCGGACTGTCCGGTGCGCCAGTCGACAGAAGGCAAGATCAGCCTTCCTAGATTGCTCTCAACGGCTCCTAGCTGCCTTGGGGCTATAAAAGGGACCCCTAGGCGCATGGAGGAGCACACCAAGCATACTTACAACATTCCTAAGCACCAAGTCATCGATTCCGTGCATTTGTTTCTTTGTGATAGCATATAGAGCTCTTGTGGAGTTGTGAACTCATTGGGTTGTGTTGCGAGCTCTTGTTGCGACTTGTGTGCGTGTTGTTGCTCTGATTTGTGAGTCTTGTGTGAGTTGCTCATCCCTCCCTTACTCCGTGATTCTTTGTGAACATCAAAAGTGTAAGGGCGAGAGGCTCCAAGTTGTGGAGATTCCTCGCGAACGGGATAAGAAAAGAAAAGCAAAACACCGTGGTATTCAAGTTGATCATTGGATCACTTGAGAGGAGTTGAGTGCAACTCTCGTCCGTTGGGACGCCACAACGTGGAGTAGGCAAGCGTTGGTCTTGGCCGAACCACGGGATAAACCACTGTGTCATCTCTGTGATTGTTCTCTTGTGGTTATTGTGTTTTGCTAAGACATCTCTTTAGCCACTTGGCAATTATTGTGCTAACGATTAACTGTGTTTTGTGGCTTAAGTTTTCAAGTTTCACAGGATCACCTATTCACCCCCCCCTCTAGGTGCTCTCAGGTTGCCGTGGGCGCGCGCGCGTGGACGTGCTTCTGCTGGTAGTGGGCCGACCTGGGCTGGATTCGGTCCAATACTATTCATCTGTTTTCCTTTTTCTTTTATTTCCAGAGCTAAAACAATTGTAGAAAATTACAGAAAAATCCTAAAATTATGAAACCAATTTTCCTAGGCTCTTTATTTTCCCTAGAATTTAATAAAAATAAGTTTGTGATTTTTAGTGGAAATAAGAAATTTTAGGGCATTTAAAGTGATTAAAAGTATTAGTTAGGGATTTTTAGAAAATAATTGGTAAATCCAAAAATGCCCAAACTTTTTATGGGAACTTAAAGAAATATTTAGAAGCCTTGGGTAGGATTTGAGTTGATTTGGACCATGTTTGATAACTAGAACCCAAAACCACCCCCCTGCCCTTTGAACTCCTTTACTGACTCCGGAAACCCTAAGTTCTCGGAGTTCCGTGAAGGAAAGTTGTATTCAAGACATAGATAATAAGTTTATATTATCTTTGCATCCTCATGAGCATCCCATGGCATCCATTCTTATACATATGTATGGTTATGATTAGAACGTGAAGAAGAAATAGAAGTCACCGAAGAAAGGACACCACCACCCTCGGATTCTCAAGCAGGCAACTGCTCCTACTTCGATATTTGCGGATCCGAGCCTGACTCACCTGTTAACGAAGGCAAGCCCCGGTGCATGCAACCCTTTCCTTGTGTTTTTAAATAATTTTCGCACACTTTAAGTCTAGTGAAATGTGCATTAGGTTCATAGGAGTTGCTTGGAACCCGTTGATGCATTGCTTTCCTTGATATCCATACCTTTATAGATACTTCTGTGAAGCATCAAAATATGATTTACAAAAATGCTTAGCCTTGCTTAGATCTTGTGGATAGAGGTTGTCCTTAGTCTAGCCCGGGAAAGGATGGCTTCTACCTGCAAGAATATTTTTTTCATTTGGAGCAATAGTGGGATCTTACTGCAAAGTTCCCTGTGATGCTCTTTCATCCTAAGGAACAGAAACAATTCTAAGGATGGAAATACTTAAATTGAGACTTGGGTTAGGAACAGGTGATGTTCTACCCAGGTTGATTAAGGATTGATGCGTATGTAGGCGTGCTGACCGAGGACCCTTTAACTGGTCACATGCCTCGTCATGGGTAAGCCTTGCCTCGGGCAGACTAAGGCCAGAATAAGATAACACGAAATGGGCGTGGAGCGGTGGCGAGAGTAGCGTGTACCCTCCGTGGCAAGAGGCTGGACGATGGTGTATCTGTGCTCTCGGTTTGCGTGAACCTGATCTGGTCTTAAGAACCCCGGTGGCGGGTTGACATATGCAAGGGTTAAGTGCTACATATGTCGTGTGATTGGAGATCCTCAACTGAGTATAATCGATTCGGATCGCCGTACCTTCGCGGTTATGAAGACTTGGTCACTTCCCTGCAACCTAAGTCAGGATGTGAACACTATGGATAAAAATGATGTTGTATTGATGAGATGTTGAAATTAGACTAGATGCAAATAGAGTCTATTAATACTTAATATGGCATTAAAAGATTGAAAGTAAGGACTCACTTTAGTAAGCTACTTCTGCAAAAGTATAAGTTGATTTTTGCTAAAGCCTCTCCTTGACTCCTATTTGTCCAGCATACCCTTGAGAGTCTTTTCCTTAGTCAGGTAAGACTTGCTGAGTAATTCCATACTCAGGGTTTATCCCTTCGTTGTTTTTAGGTGAGGAAGTAGCAGATTTCTGTTGCTTCTGTGCTAAGGTGGTTCCCCATGATGAAAAACAAGAGTGAAGATGCGGGAGGACGTGGTCCTCCATAAGGAAAACTTTTGTGAAAAACCTATCGGGAGGAGTTTTTACCTCCCTTGGTATGTGTAATAATACTACTCAGCACTCGTTTATATTTTCTGGTCTGTAATAACCAACTTGATCTTACTTTCTAAATAAATGTAAGTTATGTAAAAGCTTCCGCATTTCTTTATCTCCGATGTTCTGTAATGTCTGCAAGGCGGGTGAGACGTTCCTGGTAAGGTAAGAAAGAAGATACCGAACTTATCAAGTAGTTCAGGGGCACCTACAGGGTTGTCTGAGGTCCGTTGGACAAGGACAACTGTAGGTGGGCCTAATTACTTGGGAAGTTCCGTCACAATTACTCCTTTGTCTCTTCTATTGAGCCTTTCAGGGTGGAAGAGGCCTTGCTAGATCCGGACTGGGTGTTGGCCATGCAGGAGGAACTCAACAACTTCAAGCGCAATGAAGTTTGGACACTGGTGCCTCGCCCCAAGCAAAACATTGTGGGAACCAAGTGGGTGTTCCGCAACAAACAGGACGAGCACGGGGTGGTGACGAGGAACAAGGCTCGACTTGTGGCAAAAGGTTATGCCCAAGTTGCAGGTTTGGACTTTGAGGAGACTTTCGCTCCCGTGGCTAGGCTAGAATCAATTCGTATCTTGCTAGCATATGCCGCTCACCATTCTTTCAGGTTGTACCAAATGGATGTGAAGAGCGCTTTCCTCAACATGCCGATCAAGGAGGAGGTGTACGTAGAGCAACCCCCTGGCTTCGAGGATGAACGGTACCCCGACCACGTGTGTAAGCTCTCTAAGGCGCTCTATGGACTTAAGCAAGCCCCAAGAGCATGGTATGAATGCCTTAGAGACTTTTTAATTGCTAATGCTTTCAAGGTTGGGAAAGCCGATCCAACTCTTTTCACTAAGACTTGCGATGGTGATCTCTTTGCGTGCCAAATTTATGTCGATGACATAATATTTGGTTCTACTAATCAAAAGTCTTGTGAAGAGTTTAGCAGGGTGATGACGCAGAAATTCGAGATGTCGATGATGGGCGAGTTGAACTACTTCCTTGGGTTCCAAGTGAAGCAACTCAAGGATGGCACCTTCATCTCCCAAACGAAGTACACACAAGACTTGCTAAAGCGGTTTGGGATGAAGGACGCCAAGCCCACAAAGACGCCGATGGGAACCGACGAACACACCGACCTCAACAAAGGAGGTAAGTCCGTTGATCAAAAAGCATACCGGTCAATGATAGGGTATTTACTTTATTTATGTGCTAGTAGACCGGATATTATGCTCAGCGTATGCATGTGTGCTAGATTTCAATCCGATCCAAGGGAGTGTCACTTAGTGGCCGTGAAGCGAATTCTTAGATATTTAGTCGCTACGCCTTGCTTCGGGATCTGGTATCCAAAAAGGTCTAACTTTGACTTGATTGGATATTCAGATTCCGACTATGCTGGATGTAAGGTCGATAGGAAGAGTACATCGGGGACGTGCTAATTCTTAGGAAGGTCCCTGGTGTCGTGGAACTCTAAGAAACAAACTTCCGTTGCCCTATCCACCGCTGAGGCCGAGTATGTTGCCGCAGGACAGTGTTGCGCGCAACTACTTTGGATAAGGCAAACCCTCCGGGACTTTGGCTACAATCTGAGCAAAGTCCCACTCCTATGTGATAATGAGAGTGCTATCCGAATAGCGGAAAATCCTGTTGAGCACAGCCGCACAAAGCACATTGACATCCGGCATAACTTTTTGAGAGACCACCAGCAAAAGGGAGATATCGAAGTGTTTCATGTTAGCACCGAGAACCAGCTAGCCGATATCTTTACCAAGCCTTTAGATGAGAAGACCTTTTGCAGGCTGCGTAGTGAGCTAAATGTTCTAGATTCGCGGAACTTGGATTGATTTATAGCATACATGTGTTTATGCCTTTGATCATGTTCCTTATGCATCTTGTTGCTTACTTGTGGTGCTCAAGTTGTACAAACAACTCCCTGGACCTCACAAGTCCTTTTTGCAAGTGATGCACATATTTAGGGGGAGATGTGCTACAACTTGACCCTTTGAGACTAACCGTGTGCTTGAGTTTGCTTGTTTTAGTCTCAAAGGAGGTTTGAAAGGGAAAAGGTGGACTTGGACCATGAAAGACTTCCACTGCACTCCGATGAGAGGGTAACTTATTCCAAGTTCATCTCATGTACTCTTATTGCCTTTGTATTCTTACTTGAAGATTTTGGTGAGGCAATGGGGTTCTTGGGTCAAAATTGATCCCGTTTTGGTGCTTGATGCCAAAGGGGGAGAAAATAAAGGCCAAAGCAATAAATGGATAAGCTACCACTTGAGAGTTTTTGAAAATAGTAGAATAGAGCTTTTGTTTTGGCATACTCTTATTGGCTCTTTTTGTCAAAAGTTGGCTTCTTGTGGGGAAAAGTGTTGATTATGGGAAAAAGGGGGAGTTTTTGAAATCTTGAATCAATTTCTCTTGGAATGACTCTTTTTATGTCTTAACAAGTGTGTTTGACTTAGAGATAGAAATTTGAGGTTGATTTGCAAAAACAAACCAAGTGGTGGCAAAGAGTGATCCATATATGCCAAATATGAATCAAAACAATTTTGAGTTCTCATTTGCATTGATATTGCACTTGTTCTAGTTGCTTTATGTTGTGTTGGCATAAATCACCAAAAAGGGGGAGATTGAAAGGGAAATGTGCCCTTGGGCCATTTCTAAGTATTTTGGTGATTGATTGCCAATACAAGTGCTTTTGTGTTAATATATGCAAAGTGGTGGACAAAGTGCAAATCAAGTCAAAAGGTATGTTTCTAGACTTAGTACATTGTTTTATGGACTAATGTATTGTGTCTAAGTGCTGGAAACAGGAAAAATTGAATTGGAAATGAGATGGCTATGTTCAGCCAAAGTCAGCTCGGTCTGGGTGCACCGGACTGTCCGGTGGTGCACCAGACAGTGTCCGGTGCGCCAGGCTGGCTCTGGCGAACAGGCTGCTCTTGGGACTTCGACGGCGGCGTACGGCTAAAATTCACCGGACTGTCTGGTGGTGCACCGGACTGTCCGGTGAGCCAACGGTCTGCCGGGGCAACGGTCGGCCGAGGATTCCGCGCGTGACGCGTGGCCGAGCCAACGGTCACATTGGAGCACCGGACTGTCCGGTGTGCACCGGACAGTGTTCGGTGCGCCAACGGCTCTCTAACCCCAACGGTCGGCTTCGCCAAATAAGGAAGGATATCCGCAGCGGACAGTGTCCGGTGGTGCACCGGACTGTCCGGTGCGCCAGGCGACAGAAGGCAAGATCAGCCTTCCTGGAATGCTCTCAACGACTCCTAGCTGCCTTGGGGCTATAAAAGGGACCCCTAGGCGCATGGAGGAGGACATCAAGCATACTCAAAGCTTTCCTAAGCACCAAAACCTCGATTCCACGCATTTGTTTCTTCGTGATAGCATCTAGAGCTCTTGTTGAGTTGTGAACTCGTCAGGTTGTGTTGCGAGCTCTTGTTGCGACTTGTGTGCGTGTTGACATTCTGATTTCGTGTCTTGTGTGCGTTGCTCATCCCTCCCTTACTCCGTGCTTCTTTGTGAACTTTAAGTGTAAGGGCGAGAGACTCCAAGTTGTGGAGATTCCTCGCGAACGGGATTAAGAAAAGCAAAACAAAACACCATGGTATTCAAGTGGGTCTTTGGACCGCTTGAGAGGGGTTGATTGCAACCCTCGTCCGTTGGGACGCCACAACGTGGAGTAGGTGAGAGCACCTAGAGGGGGGGTGAATAGGTGATCCTGTAAAACTTCAAAAACTTAAGCCACAAAAACTTGTTAAGAGTTAGCACAGGTATGGCCAAGTGGCTAGAGAGGAGTCAAAACACAATAACCACAAGAAAGCAATCACAGAGTTGACACGGTGGTTATCCCGTGGTTCGGCCAAGTACAAAACTTGCCTACTCCACGTTGTGGCGTCCCAACGGACGAGAGTTGCACTCAACTCCTCTCAAGTGATCCAATGATCAACTTGAATACCACGGTGTTTTTCTTTCCTTTGATCTTTTCCCGTTTGCGAGGAATCTCCACAACTTGGAGTCTCTCGCCCTTACAATTGAGTTCACAAAGAAATACGGAGTAAGGTGGGAATGAGCAACGCACACAAGACTCGAAAATCAGAGCAACAACACGCACACAAGTCGCAACAAGAGCTCGCAACGCAACACAAAGAGTTCACAACTCCACAAGAGCTCTATATGCTATCACAATGAAACGAATGCGTGAGATTGATGTCTTGGTGCTTAGAAGAGTTGTAAGAATGCTTGGTGTTCTCCTCCATGCGCCAAGGGGTCCCTTTTATAGCCCCAAGGCAGCTAGGAGCCGTTGAGAACACATCAGGAAGGCTATCCTTGCCTTCTGTCGTCGGGCGCACCGGACAGTCCGGTGCACACCGGACAGTCCGGTGCACACCGGACACTGTCCGGTGCCCGATTTGTTTCCTTAAACAGCGCATCCGACCGTTGCTGTCAGAGTCAGATCTGCGCGCCGTTGGCGCACCGGACATGTCCGGTGCACACCGGACAGTCCGGTGCTTCCTTCCGACCGTTGGCTCGGCCACGTGTCGCGCGCCGATCGCGCGGCCGACCGTTGGCCCGGCCGACCGTTGGCTCACCGGACAGTCCGGTGCACACCGGACAGTCCGGTGAATTTTAGCCGAAGTCGCCGGAGAAAAACCCGAGAGCGGCCTCTTCGGCCGAGGCAGCCTGGGGCACCGGACACTGTCCGGTGCACCACCGGACAGTCCGGTGCCCCAGACCGAAGCAGCCCCTTGGCTGTACGCAGCCAAGTCTTCTCTTCTCTTCTTCTATCTGTTTCTAACACTTAGACAAGAATATTAGTGCTCAAAACCAATGTACTAAGGCTTAGAAACATACCTTTACTTGTGATTTGCACTTTGTTCATCCATGAGCATATTTTCACATTTAAGCCCTTGTGTTTGCACTCAATCACCAAAATACTTAGAAATGGCCCAAGGGCACATTTCCCTTTCAATCTCCCCCTTTTTGGTGATTTATGCCAACACAACATAAAGCAACTAGAACAAGTGCAAAATCACTTCAAATAAAAACTCAAATTGGTTTTGATTCAATTTTGGCATATATGGATCATCCTTTGCCACCACTTGGTTTGTTTTTGCAAATCAACTCAAATCTCTATCTCTACGTCAAACACACATGTTGAAGTATAAAGAGAGTCATTCCAAAAGAGATTGATCAAAGATTTAAAAAAACTCCCCCTATTTCCCATAATCAATACTTCTCCCCACAAGAAGCCAACTTTCGACAATAGTGACAATAAGAGACAATAAAAGCTTTTGACAAAACAAAAACTCTATTCTACTATTTTCAAAATTTCTCAAGTGGTAGCTGATCCATTTATCGCTTTGGCCTTTATTTTCTCCCCCTTTGGCATCAAGCACCAAAACGGGATCAATCTTGGCCTTTTAACCCCATTGCCTCACCAAAGTCTTCAATTAAGAGCAAATGGCAATAAGATTTCACGAGGTGAACTTGGAATTAGTTACCCTCTCATCGGAGTGCAGTGGAAGTCTTTCATGGTCCAAGTCCACCTTTTCCCTTTCAATCCTCCTTCGAGACTAAATTTTCAAACTCAAGCACATGGTTAGTCTCAAAGGGTCAAGTTGTAACACATCTCCCCCTAAACATGTGCATCACTTTGCAACGGACTTGTGAGGTCCAGGGAGTGTTTGTACAACTTGAGCACCATAATAAGCAACAAAATGCAAAAAGGAACATGATCAAAAGCATAATTACATGTATGCTACAATTCAATCCAAGTTCCGCGAATCTAAGACATTTAGCTCACTACGCAGCCTGCAAAAGGTCTTCTCATCTAGAGGCTTGGTAAAGATATCGGCTAGCTGGTTCTCGGTGCTAACATGAAACACTTCGATATCTCCCTTTTGCTGGTGGTCTCTCAAAAAGTGATGCCGGATGTCTATGTGCTTTGTGCGGCTGTGCTCAACAGGATTCTCCGCCATGCGGATAGCACTCTCATTGTCACATAGGAGTGGGACTTTGCTCAGATTGTAGCCAAAGTCCCGGAGGGTTTGCCTCATCCAAAGTAGTTGCGCGCAACACTGACCTGCGGCAACGTACTCGGCCTCAGCGGTGGATAGGGCAACAGATGTTTGTTTCTTAGAGTTCCATGACACCAGGGACCTTCCTAAGAATTGGCACGTCCCCGATGTACTCTTCCTATCGACCTTACATCCAGCATAGTCGGAGTCTGAGTATCCAACTAAGTCAAAGGTAGACCCCTTTGGATACCAGAGCCCGAAGCAAGGCGTAGCAACCAAATATCTAAGAATTCGCTTCACCGCCACTAAGTGACACTCCTTAGGATCGGATTGAAATCTAGCACACATGCATACGCTAAGCATAATATCCGGTCTACTAGCACATAAATAAAGCAAAGAACCTATCATTGACTGGTATGCTTTTTGATCAACGGACTTACCTCCTTTGTTGAGGTCGGTGTGTCCGTCGGTCCCCATCGGAGTCTTTGCGGGCTTGGCGTCCTTCATCCCAAACCGCTTTAGCAGATCTTGCGTGTACTTTGTTTGGGAGATGAAAGTGCCGTCCTTGAGTTGCTTCACTTGGAACCCAAGGAAGTAGTTCAACTCGCCCATCATCGACATCTCGAATTTCTGCGTCATCACCCTGCTAAACTCTTCACAAGACTTTTGGTTAGTAGAACCAAATATTATGTCATCGACATAAATTTGGCACACAAACAAATCACCATCGCATGTCTTTGTAAAAAGAGTTGGATCGGCCTTCCCAACCTTGAAAGCATTAGCAATTAAAAAGTCTCTAAGGCATTCATACCATGCTCTTGGGGCTTGCTTAAGTCCATAGAGCGCCTTAGAGAGCTTACACACATGGTCGGGGTACCGTTCATCCTCAAAGCCAGGGGGTTGCTCTACGTACACCTCCTCCTTGATTGGCCCATTGAGGAAAGCGCTCTTCACATCCATTTGGAACAACCTGAAAGAATGGTGAGCGGCATATGCTAGCAAGATTCGAATTGACTCTAGCCTAGCCACAGGAGCAAAAGTCTCCTCAAAATCCAAACCTGCGACTTGGGCATAACCTTTTGCCACAAGTCGAGCCTTGTTTCTCGTCACCACCCCGTGCTCGTCCTGTTTGTTGCGGAACACCCACTTGGTTCCCACAACATTTTGCTTCGGACGAGGCACCAGTGTCCAAACTTCATTGCGCTTGAAGTTGTTTAACTCCTCTTGCATGGCCAACACCCAGTCCGGATCTAGCAAGGCCTCTTCTACCCTGAAAGGCTCAATAGAAGAGACAAAGGAGTAATGCTCACAAAAATTAACTAATCGAGATCGAGTAGTTACTCCCTTGCTAATGTCACCCAGAATTTGGTCGACGGGATGATCCCTTTGAATCGTCGCTCGAACTTGGGTTGGAGGTGCCAGTTGCGCTTCTTCCTCCATCACATGATCATCTTGTGCTCCCCCTTGATCATCTGCCTCCTGTTGATGAACCTGTTCATCATCTTGAGTTGGGGGTTGCACCATTGTTGAGGAAGAAGGTTGATTTCGTTCATCTTGTTCCTGTGGCCGTACTTCTCCAATCGCCATGGTCCGTATAGCGGCCGTCGGAACATCTTCTTCATCTACATCATCACAATCAACCACTTGCTCTCTTGGAGAGCCATTAGTCTCATCAAATACAACGTCGCTAGAGACTTCAACCAAACCCGATGATTTGTTGAAGACTCTATACGCCTTTGTATTTGAGTCATAACCTAATAAAAACCCTTCTACAGCTTTGGGAGCAAACTTAGAATTTCTACCCTTCTTCACTAGAATGTAGCATTTACTCCCAAATACACGAAAGTACGATACATTGGGTTTGTTACCGGTTAGTAGCTCATACGACGTCTTCTTGAGGAGGCGATGAAGGTAGACCCTGTTGATGGCGTGGCAAGCAGTGTTAACGGCTTCCGTCCAAAAGCACTCGGGGGTCTTGAACTCTCCTAGCATCGTCCTCGCCATGTCGATGAGCGTCCTGTTCTTCCTCTCTACCACACCATTTTGCTGTGGTGTGTAGGGAGCGGAGAACTCGTGCTTGATCCCTTCCTCTTCAAGGAACTCTTCCACTTGAAGGTTCTTGAACTCGGACCCGTTGTCGCTCCTTATCTTTTTCACTTTGAGCTCAAACTCATTTTGAGCTCTCCTGAGGAAGCGCTTGAGGGTCCCTTGGGTTTCAGACTTATCCTGCAAAAAGAACACCCAAGTGAAGCGGGAAAAATCATCAACAATAACTAAACCATACTTACTTCCCCCTATGCTTAGATAGGCGACGGGTCCGAAGAGGTCCATATGCAGCAGCTCCAGGGGTCTTGAAGTGGTCATCACATTCTTGCTGTGATGTGCTCCTCCCACCTGTTTCCCTGCTTGACAAGCTGCACAAGGTCTATCTTTTTCGAATTGAACGTTAGTCAAACCTATCACGTGTTCTCCCTTTAGAAGCTTGTGAAGGTTCTTCATCCCCACATGTGCTAAGCGGCGATGCCACAGCCAGCCCATGCTAGTCTTAGCTATTAAGCATGCATCTAGACCGGCCTCTTCTTTTGCAAAATCAACTAAATAAAGTTTGCCGTCTAATACACCCTTAAAAGCTAGTGAACCATCACTTCTTCTAAAGACAGACACATCTACATTTGTAAATAGACAGTTATACCCCATATGACATAATTGACTAACAGATAGCAAATTATATCCAAGACTCTCTACTAAAAATACATTAGAGATAGAATGCTCATTAGAAATCGCAATTTTACCTAACCCTTTTACCTTGCCTTGATTCCCATCACCGAATATAATTGAATCTTGGGAATCCTTATTTTTGACGTAGGAGGTGAACATCTTCTTCTCCCCCGTCATATGGTTTGTGCATCCGCTGTCGATAATCCAGCTTGAACCTCCGGATGCATAAACCTGCAAGGCAAATTTAGGCTTGGGTTTTAGGTACCCAACTCATGTTGGGTCCTACAAGGTTAGCACAAATATCTTTAGGGACCCAAATGCAAGTTTTGTCTCCCTTGCATTTTGCCCCTATCTTCCTAGCAACTATTTTCCTATCCTTTCTACAAATAGCAAAGGAAGCATTTAAAGCGCAATAAATTGTAGAAGGTTCATTCACTACTTTCCTAGGAGCATGAATAACATTCCTTCTAGGCACATGATGAATAGCATTTCTTTTAGGAACAACATTTCTCCTAGTAACATTTCTATCATACACATAAGAGGTACTAGGAGCAAACATGGCATGAGAATCATAAACATATGAATCAAAAGCATCATGACTTACAATTCTAGTTTGTCTTCTATCATGATACAAAAATGCATGGTTCCTTTTAGCACTAGTAGCCATAGGTGCCTTCCCTTTCTCCTTGGCGGGAATGGGAGCCTTATGGCTTGTTAAGTTCTTAGCTTCTCTCTTGAAGCCAAGTCCATCCTTAATTGAGGGGTGTCTACCAACCGTGTAGGCATCCCTAGCAAATTTTAGCTTTTCAAAATCACTTTTGCTAGTCTTAAGTTGAGCATTAAGACTAGCCACTTCATCACTCAATTTTGAAATGGAAACTAAGTGTTCACTATAGGCATTAATATCAACATCCTTACACCTAGTGCAAATTTCAACATGTTCAACACAAGAGTTAGATTTATTTGCTTCTACTAGTTTAGCATTTAAATCATCGTTTATGCTCTTTAAGTTAGAAATAGAATCATGGCATGTTGACACTTCACAAGCAAGCATTTCATTCCTCTTAATTTCTAATGCAAGAGATTTTTGAGCCTCTACAAACTTATCATGTTCTTCATACAACAAATCCTCTTGCTTTTCTAAAAGTATATTCTTTTCATTCAAGGCATCAATTAATTCATTAATTTTCTCTATCTTAGATCTATCTAAGCCCTTGAACAAACATGAATAATCTACTTCATCCTCATCACTAGATTCGTCCTCACTTGAAGAAGCATAGGTAGAGTTGCGAGTACATACCTTCTTCTCCCTTGCCATAAGGCATGTGTGACGCTCGTTGGGGAAGAGGGTTGATTTGTTGAAGGCGGTGGCGGCGAGTCCTTCATTGTCGGAGTCGGACGAGGAGCAATCCGAGTCCCACTCCTTGCCTAGATGCGCCTCGCCCTTTGCCTTCTTATAATGCTTCTTCTTTTCCCTCTTGTTTCCCTTTTCCTGGTCACTATCATTTTCGGGACAGTTAGCAATAAAATGACCAAGCTTACCGCATTTGAAGCATGATCGCTTCCCCTTGGTCTTAGTCTTGCTCGGCTGTCCATTTCGACCCTTTAGCACCGTCTTGAAGCGCTTAATGATGAGAGCCATTTCTTCATCATTAAGCCCGGCCGCCTCAATTTGCGCCACCTTGCTTGGTAGTGCCTCCTTGCTCCTTGATGCCTTGAGAGCAATGGGTTGAGGCTCGTGGATTGGACCATTCAACGCGTCATCGACGTACCTTGCCTCCTTGATCATCATCCGCCCGCTTACAAATTTTCCAAGAATTTCTTCGGGCGACATTTTGGTGTACCTGGGATTCTCACGAATATTATTCACCAAATGAGGATCAAGAACAGTAAAGGACCTTAGCATTAGGCGGACGACGTCGTGGTCCGTCCATCGCGTGCTTCCATAGCTCCTTATCTTGTTGACAAGGGTCTTGAGCCGGTTGTATGTTTGAGTTGGCTCCTCGCCCCTTATCATCGCGAACCGTCCAAGCTCGCCCTCCACCAACTCCATTTTGGTGAGCAAGGTAGCGTCATTTCCCTCATGAGAGATCTTGAGGGTATCCCAGATTTGCTTTGCATTATCCAAGCCACTCACTTTATTATATTCATCCCTGCACAATGAGGCTAGAAGAACAGTAGTAGCTTGTGCATTCTTATGGATTTGCTCATTAATGAATATAGGACTATCCGAACTATTAAAGTGCATTCCACTATCTACAATCTCCCATATGCTAGGATGGAGAGAGAATAGGTGACTACGCATTTTGTGGCTCCAAAATCCGTAGTCCTCCCCATCAAAGTGTGGGGGCTTGCCGAGTGGAATGGAAAGCAAATGTGAATTTGAACTTTGCGGAATACGAGAGTAGTCAAAAGAAAAGTTAGAATTAACCGGTTTCCTTTGTTTGTTGTAGTCGTCGTCCTTTTGGGAAGAAGAGGACTCATCGCTGTCGTAGTAGACGATCTCCTTGATGCGTCTTGTCTTCTTCTTCTTCCCATCTCTTCGCTTGTGGCCCGAGCCCGAGTCATTGGACTTGTCATCCCTTGGCTCGTTGACGAAGGACTCCTTCTCCTTGTCGTTGATCACAATTCCCTTCCCCTTAGGATCCATCTCTTTGGGCGGTTAGTCCCTTTCTTGAAGAGAACGGCTCTGATACCAATTGAGAGCACCTAGAGGGGGGGTGAATAGGTGATCCTGTAAAACTTCAAAAACTTAAGCCACAAAAACTTGTTAAGAGTTAGCACAGGTATGGCCAAGTGGCTAGAGAGGAGTCAAAACACAATAACCACAAGAAAGCAATCACAGAGTTGACACGGTGGTTATCCCGTGGTTCGGCCAAGTACAAAACTTGCCTACTCCACGTTGTGGCGTCCCAACGGACGAGAGTTGCACTCAACTCCTCTCAAGTGATCCAATGATCAACTTGAATACCACGGTGTTTTTCTTTCCTTTGATCTTTTCCCGTTTGCGAGGAATCTCCACAACTTGGAGTCTCTCGCCCTTACAATTGAGTTCACAAAGAAATACGGAGTAAGGTGGGAATGAGCAACGCACACAAGACTCGAAAATCAGAGCAACAACACGCACACAAGTCGCAACAAGAGCTCGCAACGCAACACAAAGAGTTCACAACTCCACAAGAGCTCTATATGCTATCACAATGAAACGAATGCGTGAGATTGATGTCTTGGTGCTTAGAAGAGTTGTAAGAATGCTTGGTGTTCTCCTCCATGCGCCAAGGGGTCCCTTTTATAGCCCCAAGGCAGCTAGGAGCCGTTGAGAACACATCAGGAAGGCTATCCTTGCCTTCTGTCGTCGGGCGCACCGGACAGTCCGGTGCACACCGGACACTGTCCGGTGCCCGATTTGTTTCCTTAAACAGCGCATCCGACCGTTGCTGTCAGAGTCAGATCTGCGCGCCGTTGGCGCACCGGACATGTCCGGTGCACACCGGACAGTCCGGTGCTTCCTTCCGACCGTTGGCTCGGCCACGTGTCGCGCGCCGATCGCGCGGCCGACCGTTGGCCCGGCCGACCGTTGGCCCGGCCGACCGTTGGCTCACCGGACAGTCCGGTGCACACCGGACAGTCCGGTGAATTTTAGCCGAAGTCGCCGGAGAAAAACCCGAGAGCGGCCTCTTCGGCCGAGGCAGCCTGGCGCACCGGACACTGTCCGGTGCACCACCGGACAGTCCGGTGCCCCAGACCGAAGCAGCCCCTTGGCTGTACACAGCCAAGTCTTCTCTTCTCTTCTTCTATCTGTTTCTAACACTTAGACAAGAATATTAGTGCTCAAAACCAATGTACTAAGGCTTAGAAACATACCTTTACTTGTGATTTGCACTTTGTTCATCCATGAGCATATTTTCACATTTAAGCCCTTGTGTTTGCACTCAATCACCAAAATACTTAGAAATGGCCCAAGGGCACATTTCCCTTTCAGTAGGCAAGCGTTGGTCTTGGCCGAACCACGGGATAACCCACTGTGCCATCTCTGTGATTGATCTCTTGTGGTTATTGTGTTTTGTTGAGACTCCTCTCTAGCCACTTGGCGATCATTGTGCTAACACAACCAAGTTTTTGTGGCTTAAGTTTCAAGTTATTCAGGATCACCTATTCACCCCCCCCCCTCTAGGTGCTCTCACATGTCACCCAACCGTTAGGGTTCGACAGTTGGAGCTCTGACAGCTGGGACCACCAGACAGTCCAGTGGTACACCGGACATGTACTGTTCACTGTTCGGTGCGCCTTCTGGCGCCTGCTCTGACTCTGCGCGATCTGTCCTCGCACTGTAGCGCTTTTACAGGTTTCCGTTGGAGTCGACCGTTGCGCTGTAGCCGTTGCTCCGCTGGCACACCGGACAGTCCGGTGGCCCACCGGACAGTCCGGTGAATTATAGCGGAGTGGCATTTCCAGAAACCTGAAGGTAGCGAGTTGGAGTTGATCCACCCTGGTGCACCGAACACTATCCGGTGGCACACCGGACAGTCCGGTGCGCCAGACCAGGGCAGCCTTCAGTTTCTTTTGCTCCTTTCTTTTTGAACCCTTTCTTGGACTTTTTATTGGTTTGTGTTAAACCTTTGGCACCTGTAGAACTTATAATCTAGAGCAAACTAGTTAGTCCAATTTATTTGTGTTGAGCACTTCAACCACCAAAATCATTTAGGAAAAGGTTTGACCCTATTTCGCTTTTAATCTCCCCCTTTTTGGTGATTGATGGCAACACAAACCAAAGCAAATGTATAAGTGCATAATTGAACTAGTTTGCATAAGGTAAGTGCAAAGGTTGCTTGGATTTAAACCAATTTTTATTTTCATAAGATATGCATGGATTGCTTTCTTTCTTTTAACATTTTGGACCACGCTTGCACCACTTGTTTTATTTTTGCAAATTCCTTTGGAAATTCTTTTCAAAGTCTTTTTGCAAATAGTCAAAGGTATATGAATAATATTTTGAGAAGCATTTTCAAGATTTGAAATTTTCTCCCCCTGTTTCAAATGCTTTTCCTTTGACTTAAACAAAACTCCCCCTTAATGAAATTCTCCTCTTAGTGTTCAAGAGGGTTTTATCAATTGAAAAAATATTTTAGATACTAATTTTGAAATTGGCGTGGTGGTGCGGTCCTTTTGCTTTGGGCTAATACTCTCTCCCCCTTTGGCATAAATCGCCCAAAATGGAGTCTTTAGAGCCCTTATTAAATTCTCTCCCCTTTGGCAAACAATATATGAGTGAAGGATTATACCTAAGTGGAGAGTGATGCGGAGTGACGGTGAAGGGTAAATGATACCGGTAGAGTGGAGTGGAAGCCTTGTTTTCGCCGAAGACTCCATTTCCCTTTCAATCTATGACTTAGCATAAAATACACTTGAAAACCACATTAGTCATAGCACATGAAAGAGGTATGATCAAGGGTATATAAACGAGCTATGTGTGCAAGGTATCAATCAAAGTTCCTAGAATCAAGAATGTTTAGCTCATTCCTAAGTTTGGTAAAGGTTTTCTCATGTAGTGGTTTGGTAAAGATATCGGCTAATTGTTCTTTGGTGCTAACATAAGCAATCTCGATATCCCCCCTTTGTTGGTGATCCCTCAAAAAGTGATACTGAATGGCTATGTGCTTAGTGCGGCTGTGCTCAACGGGATTATCCGCCATGCGGATTGCACTCTCATTATCACATAGGAGAGGGACTTTGGTTAATCTGTAGCCATAGTCCCTAAGGGTTTGCCTCATCCAAAGCAATTGCGCGCAACAATGGTCTGCGGCAATATACTCGGCTTCGGCGGTAGAAAGAGCTACTGAAGTTTGCTTCTTTGAAGCCCAAGACACCAGGGATCTTCCCAAGAACTGACAAGTCCCTGATGTGCTCTTTCTATCAATTTTACACCCTACCCAATCAACATCTGAATCAGCTATTAAATCAAAAGTGGATCCCTTGGGGTACCGAAGTCCAAACTTAGGCGTATGAACTAAATATCTCAAGATTCTTTTCATGGCCCTAAGGTGAACTTCCTTAGGATCGACTTGAAATCTTGCACACATGCATACGGAAAGCATAATATCCGGTCGAGATGCACATAAATAGAGTAAAGATCCTATCATTAACCGGTATACCTTTTGATCTATGGATTTACCTCCTGTGTCGAGGTTGAGATGCCCATTGGTTCCCATGGGTGTCTTGATGGGCTTGGCATCCTTCATTCCAAACTTGGTGAGTATGTCTTGAATGTACTTAGTTTGGCTAATGAAGGTGCCCTCTTGGAGTTGTTTCACTTGGAATCCTAGGAAATACTTCAACTCCCCCATCATAGACATCTCGAATTTTTGAATCATTATCCTACTAAACTCTTCACAAGTAGATTTGTTAGTAGACCCAAATATGATATCATCAACATAAATTTGGCATACGAACAAATCATTTGCAATTGTTTTAGTAAAGAGTGTAGGATCAGCTTTACCGACTTTGAAGCCATTAGTGATAAGAAAATCTCTTAGGCATTCATACCATGCTCTTGGGGCTTGCTTGAGCCCATAAAGCACCTTAGAGAATTTGTAAACATGTTTAGGGTACTCACTATCTTCAAAGTCGGGAGGTTGCTCAACATAGACCTCCTCCTTGATTGGTCCACTGAGGAAGGCACTTTTCACGTCCATTTGATAAAGCTTGAAGCCGTGGTAAGTAGCATAGGCAAGTAATATACGAATTGACTCAAGCCTAACTACGGGTGCATAGGTTTCACCGAAATCCAAATCTTCGACTTGTGAATACCCCTTGGCTACAAGTCGAGCTTTGTTCCTTGTCACCACACCATGCTCATCTTGCTTGTTGCGGAAGACCCACTTGGTTCCTACAACATTTTGGTTAGGACGTGGAACTAAATGCCATACCTCATTCCTCGTGAGGTTGTTGAGTTCCTCTTGCATTGCCAACACCCAATCCGAATCTCTTAATGCGTCTTTTACCCTGTATGGCTCAATAGAAGACACAAAAGAGTAATGTTCACAAAAATGAGCGACACGAGATCGAGTGGCTGTGACACCCTAGGTGTCACTTTTGCGTTATGTCGGGAGATTAATCCTAATCTCGGATGCTCAGTAAAAATTTCTATTTCTCGATCGTGCCTATCTCTGTTTATCAGGCTTTCTCTTCGAAGTTCATCGAATTCAGAGTTAATCGATCGCGAGAAACAGCCAATTTTGGAGCGTGTTAAAACTTTTAATTCTCGGAACTAATGCAGACTCGAAGATCATTCTCGAATTATAAATCTCATCTGAAGTTCATTAAATCAAACTCTCGACGACTATTATCTGATCTGAGCCCGAATCTAATTCCTCGAACCTCGATCGATGTTCGACTATTTTAATCCGAGTCCGTACACTCAGACGGAATACTCAATATGTTGTCCTCTAATTAATTCTTACTCGACTCAGCCAAATATCTCATGTCCGAACCGAATTCAAAACCCCGTATCGACAGCAATTTTAAAATACCATGATTCGCCTTCTCCGACTAAAAATCCAAAGCCGATCAGAAGAGAAACATTTATTTCTAAAAGAGTGCGCGAGGAATTATTTCCGAGCGAAATCAAATCCAACTCTCGGCCGAATTAATCGCTCGATTGTCCATTCGCCGAAACTCTAATTCGCTCTGTTCTCTGTAGAAACGAATTCCGCGGGAGCATTTTTATTCGGAAAAATAATTTAGCGCAGCCCGATTCGTGTTTTGGGCCAGCCCAACCCAGCCCATTTGGAACCCTAACCCTAGCATGTGTCTATAAATACGGACCCCTTCCCTTGCACTTGGCTTTTATTCACCTACCCCCTAGCCGCCACCTTCTTCTTTTTTTTCCCTGTCTTCTTCCACACAGCGTGCAGCAGGGAGCTCAGCTCCACCTCCCTGCGTGCTCTCTGCCTCCCATGGCTGACGGCCTCCACAGCGCAGCAGCCATGGACGAGCTTCTTTTCTCCCCTGCTGTTCCCCTGCGTGCAGGGAGCACCAAGGCCAGCGCCCCCTTCTCCAATGGCGTCCTTGCTGCAGGATGCGCAGAAATTTCTCCATGGCGCCCCCTGCCTCTTCCTCCCGCAGCACGGCAGCAAGCAGCCATTCCCATGGCCGAGCTTACCTCCCTGCCGCGAGCTCTCTCTGGCTCCTTCCCCAAGTCCGTCTAGAGCTTGCCTCCTCCATGGCCGGCGCCCAGCAACAGTAGCAGCCGGGTCTTCGTCCTCCCTCTGCTGTCCGCGGCATGCAGCAAACAGGGAGCTCGAGTTTCTTCCATGGCTGCCAACCTCCTCTGCCCCCTTGCTGTCCCACCTCTTCTCCCTCAAGCCAGCGCCTTCCCCGACCACATCTCCATGACCGAGCAGCAGCTCTGCTCGCCCCCCTCCTTCTTTTTCCCCTTGTGCAGCAGCAAGAAGCCCCTGCTCGTGGCCTTGGCGTCCAACTTCGCTGCACAGCGGTGCCGATCCAAAACAGCGGCCCCGGATCCCCTCCGCACTGCGTGCTTCACCGGATCTGCGCAGCCCCAACATCGACGCTGTTCACCTCGGTGAGACGACGACGACCTTTGTTTGATTCCGTATTGGCAATGTTCTTCGGTGATTAATTATGTATGTGTGCTGCTTTGTTTTATTTTTGTGGAGGAGAGAACCCCGTGTTTTGCGTGGAGAAGGCAAGCCGCTCGACGCTCGTCGGATGTTTGGAGCAATGCACAAATCGGAATCACCGTCATTCTTGCAAACACCGTTTGGGTTTGTTTATGGTGAGCTGATGCATGTCGCTCTCGATCGACTCGATTAATTATTTTGAATGGATGTGTGTAAAATGTTTCGGTTATACGCATTGGTAGGATCTCATTTGCGATTGGAGAACAAAAGGTTATGTGATGTATGCGATTTGTAGTTGTCTAATTATTTTTTGGTCGATGTGGTGCATGTTTAAAAATTGTGTTGATATGGATTGAATTTTGCGTAGAGAAGAAAACGAAGAAGAAAGGAACTCGACTGTTTTTATATCTTGGTAGGAAAAATATGCGATGCGTTGTTTGAGGCGAAAAACTAAGTTACAAAATGCGACTTTTGTTTTGGGAAATGTATTGATATGTGGTTATGCGAAAAGTGTAATTGTTTTGTGCAATGTGATGGAATTCATGATTATATAGGGAGTATATTTATTGATGTGACGAGTAGTTAGAAAATGCTAGTTGCGTAGAGGATGAATTATTAAAACATGAGTATCGGAGTTCATATATTAGTGGTCGCGCCACATTGGTTGAAGTGTCTCGAGTACACGCCACAACATGGTTGTATGCGAGACAAGGTTGTGTGCCTGATGCGTTTAGTAAAAATCCATCGGTGTCACTAATGTTAAGTTGAGGTTGATTTGCGCGTGGAAAGTGACAGTGTGTTTAATACTTAGAACACTTGGTCGATAGTAGAAATTGTTTTGGCTTATGTAGAGAGGTGATGACATGCCGTAAGTAGTCATCACTTCCTCTATAATTATAAGTCGAGTCTTTACACGTTAGGCGTTCCTTAAATTGTGCTTCACAAATGAGTGTATGCTTGTGTTTATGACTTGAATAGATGTTTTCGAGTAAACTAATAAGTTCCTAAAGCAATTATGTGTAAGGTGTTTATAGTGACACTTTATCCCGAAAGGTGTTAAGTCTGTGCATAAATAAGAGATAAGTGTACTTGTGTAGTGTGGATTGATCTTGAGTACATATGTCGCAAGAAATGGATTAGTGCGCATATAGGAGATGAATGTGTGTGATGAAATGGTGACATGCCTTCGTATTCATCATGTCGTCTGTTTGGTGACTTAGCCGAGAGTCGTGAAGAAATGTCGCTTACCTATGTGTTAATATTGCCCCTCTGCAACTCTGTATAATTGCCATGTGAAGTATGATTGGATTAGTCTATGGTTGCGATGTGTGGTGAAGTGATGGCATGACTACATAGCCGTCATGTCACATATTATGTGACTATGTTTAAGTGTGTCTTGATCTAAGTTAGAGTAAGTCAAGTCTCTAAAATGCGGAAATTCTTGAATTGTATAGAAGCTGAATTTTAGTAATTGCTGTTTTGGGCTGCACGCGCTGTTTTTGTCGTGCGGTATGTTTTATGAACTAAATTGTGTTTTCTGTAGATATGTGCTATAGAAAAGTGGTAGATAAATTTATTATCTTGCTGGTGTTAAAATTTGACAGGCATAAGTCTGATCGTTTAGGAGTTATGATTTTTACAAATTCAGTAACTGAATCTGTCCAAATTCTGTACAGATTTCAGAAACTGCATTGTTTGCCTAATTTAATGTTACAATCTGTTCATGGTCATTATAAGAAAGTTGTAGATGCTTTTCTGATCTTGCTTGTGTTAAAATTTCATAAACACAGGCCTGACGGTTTAAGAGTTATGAATTTTACAGACGGGTTGTTGTGTTCTGTCCACCGTCAGAACAGATTTCGAAAACTGTAATATTTGATTTAGTTAAACCTGGAATCACTTCTTGGTGATTATAAAAGTTGTGTAGTACTTTTGCTAAGCTTTTCAAAAAGTCTTAGATCACTCTTTTTGGTGGTCTGAAGATTAAGTTACATGTGTTTGAAGTGTGAAGACTGAATCTGCCCAGTTTTGGACAGCACGGCCTTCATAATATATTTTACCCTTGATACATGCTAAACCAGCTAGAGATGTTTATAAAGGATATGTAGACAATTTTATTACCTTTCCAGAAAGTCTAGGATCACCTTGTTTGGATGCCTAAATCTTCAGTTGTGAATTTTTGAGGTTGCAAGTCAGAATCTGTCCAAATCTGGATTTGGACAGTGCTGCTGTAATTGCACTTTTTGACCTTGCTAACAGCTGAATCCTGTGGAGGTAAAAATACCAAAGTTGTAGTTCACTTTTTAAGCTTTCCAGAAAGTCTTAGTTGGCTATTTTTGGATTAATATTTGAAGAGTTATGATTAAAACTAGCAACTGTTGTATTGCTGTCCAAAAATTCTGCTAGTGCGCTTTTGATTGTTTAGTTCACCCTTGTCGCTAAAAATGTTTGGTTTGCTCTTAAGTAATGTAGACTTGCCATGGCTAAGCTAGAGATGACATGTGTGTATTGTTTTATATGTTTCTTCTTTAGTTGATTGTGATATAGAATTTCCATAGACATTGATGCCTATGTCATCGGTTAAACTTGTGTTGGATGCTTTTGTGTGATAAATAGAAGAACTAATGAAAAGCCGTAGCAAATTAAATAAACACTTGTACTTATGGGGTCGTATTTGTGTTGCGTAAATACACAAAATGTTTGTCGTCTTTTTGTGGTGTTAACGTTGTGCGCTCGATGATATGTAGTTAGATAACGCTAGTGTGTGTGGTTGCTTGTGATGTCTCGCTACTTAGTGTTTAATTCGCTAGCGTGTACTTAAAGTATCTTGTGCTATTTCATTATATTTATACATATGCATCTTGCACCTCATATAGGACCGAGAGATGATGATCGAGCCAGTGATGTGGTGCCAACCACAAGATGCAGTTGGTGGACGACCCAAGGAAGAATGGACTTAACCAGTGGATGCTCGCCAAGCGAGTGCCTCCCCCAGCAAACACTATCTAAGTGTTAAAATAAAGGCAAGCCCCGGTTTTATGCATAACCGTTATATATGCTATTTTACTGCACTTAATGTTTGTAGGCTTGTACCGTGCACTTAAGTGTAGGAGTTGTTTGAAACCCTAGTTGCATGAACTCAGGATTCCTTTTGTGATGGATACTAGTATGCTAGGTCGAGTAGCTGCTTTGCTAATTAGGGATCTCGGTAGAAGTCGAGTGATTTTTCTAGCACTCGCGTGAGGTCAGGAATTGGTTGTATCCACTTTGATAACAGAATGATGATGGTCTGTGGACACGGGTCCATGGGGACGCGTGGTCTACGAGATGAAAATGGAATAAGGATTAACGTGCGGATACCTGTGTCAAGCGTTTGAACGTACTAAACACATACCGAGAAATATGGTAAATCGGTAAGCCTAGTACCTGAGTGAACCTGCCCGCAGACATATCCCCTCACGCGACCTGAGACGAGGTCTCCCATTCCGGTTATGGTGGGTACAAGTGCGGTCACTGCACGACGGCCAGTCGGGGTCAGTGGGGCATTGTACGCCAAGGCGGTGAGCCCTGGTCTGTTGCCAGGGAATCGATGGGGACGGTTGATGTGTGTGGGGACGGAGTGCCCCTACATGTCGTGTGTTTAGGTTTGCCTTGCAAGGATAAAAACTCGATTCGAATCGTCTGCTTCTCGCAGCTAATGAGACTGCTTGATCCATTGTACTGCATTGAGTAATAAGTGGAAATGAGGTGACTGGCAAAAGATGTTGATTGATAAAATGTTTGATACCATGTATGCATAGCTCACATCTAGTTTAAAAAGGATCATACTAAAACCGGAAAAGCTAAAACTTGATTTTAGACTCAGCTAGTGCTTTTGGCAAACCAAACCCCTCAGCCAAACAGCTGCATGTCTAGAGGTAGAGGAGTAGACTCCTCACACCGGGTAAGTCTAGCTGAGTATTAGTATACTCAGCCTTGCTTGTGGCATAATTTTTGCAGGTACCCCTTAGGATGATTGGTTGATGGTGTGACTTGGCCTCCATCCCTGCCACCGGGATATATGGTCAAGAGGGTTATTGCTTCCGCAGGAGAGGACCAGGAGGAGTAGCGTGGCCAGGCTTCGCCATGTTACTCGGTTTTCTCCGTTAGTTATTTCCGCTGCATTAAAATTTATGGTTATTATTTCTGAAACTCCGATAATGTAATCACTAATGATACTTATTAAATTTGTGGTATTATGTTTTATTGTATTTCTCTGTGCCTCACCTTTGTGTGAGCTAGTGGTATTCGATCCTGGTAAGTGGCTTTATCGGACTAGATCCGAGGGACTGACGATTTATTCCTATTTAAGTGTGGTCTAGCCTCTAAGGCGGGACTTAGGCACTTAAGTTGGAATAATTCGGGCGATTCCGCCACAGTGGTTACCCCCTTATGAATATCGCCGAGGATGGAGTTCACGGGGTGATCTCGTTGTATCGCTTGATGGACTCTTGGGTGTGGCGGCCTTGGACCCTAATCATCTTCCTTGTATTGATCATTGGCATCTCCCCCTTGATCGTTGTCCTCCTCTTGAGGTGGCTCTTCTTGATCTTCATTTTCATCATCTTGAGCTTGATCCTCATCTTGGGTTGGTGGAGATGCTTGAATGGAAGATGATGGTTGATCTTGTGTTTGTGGAGGCTCTTCGGATTCCTTAGGACACACATCCCCGATGGACATGTTCCTTAGTGCGACGCATGGAGCTTCTTCATCATCTAGCTCATCAAGATCAACTTGCTCTACTTAAGAGTCGTTAGTCTCATCAAACACAATGTCACAAGAAACTTCAACTAGTCCACTAGACTTGTTAAAGACTCTATATGCCCTTGTGTTTAAATCATATCCTAGTAAAAAGCCTTCTACAGCCTTAGGAGCAAATTTAGATTTTCTACCTCTTTTAACAAGAATAAAACATTTGCTACCAAAGACTCTAAAATATGAAACATTTGCCTTTTTATCGGTTAGGAGTTCATATGATGTCTTCTTGAGGATTCGGTGAAGGTAGAGATGGTTGATGGCGTAGCAAGCGGTGTTGATTGCTTCCGCCCAAAACCGGTCTGAAGTCTTGTACTCATCAAGCATATGGTCCTCGCCATGTCAAGTAGAGTTATATTCTTCCTCTCCACTACACCATTTTGTTGTGGTGTGTAGGGAGAAGAGAACTCATGCTTGATGCCCTCGTCCTCAAGAAAGCCTTCAATTTGAGAGTTCTTGAACTCCATCCCGTTGTCGCTTCTAATCTTTTTGATCCTCAGGCCGAACTCATTTTGAGCCCGTCTCAAGAATCCCTTTAAGATCTCTTGGGTTTGAGATTTATCCTGCAAAAAGAACACCCAAGTGAAGCAAGAATAATCATCCACAATAACTAGACAGTACTTACTCCTGCCGATGCTTATGTAAGCTATCGGGTCGAATAGATCCATGTGGAGTAGCTCGAGTGGCCTGTCGGTCGTCATGATGTTCTTGTGTGGATGATGAACACCAACTTGCTTCCCTGCTTGACATGCGCTACAAACCCTGTCTTTCTCAAAATGTACATTTGTTAGTTCCAAAATGTGTTCTCCCTTTAGAAGCTTGTGAAGATTCTTCATCCCAACGTGGGCTAGTCGGCGATGCCAGAGCCAACCCATATTAGTCTTAGCAATTAAGCAAGTATCGAGTTCAGCTCTATTAAAATCAACTAAGTATAGCTGACCCTCTAATACTCCCTTAAATGCTACTGAATCATCACTTGTTCTAAAGACAGTAACACATATATCCGTAAAAAGACAGTTGTA
Source organism: Zea mays (assembly GCF_902167145.1). Taxonomy (NCBI): domain Eukaryota; kingdom Viridiplantae; phylum Streptophyta; class Magnoliopsida; order Poales; family Poaceae; genus Zea; species Zea mays. The sequence goes on along the minus strand of NC_050096.1, from coordinate 271,207,542 downwards.
ACCCATTTTGCATAATTGAGAAACAGAAAGCAAATTGTAATCTAAAGAATCTACAAGAAAAACATTGGAAATAGAATGGTCAGGAGATATAGCAATTTTACCAAGTCCTTTGACCAAACCTTGATTTCCATCCCCGAATGTGATAGCTCTTTGGGGATCATGGTTTTTCTCATAGGAGGAGAACATCCTTTTCTTCCATGTCATGTGGTTTGTGCACCCGCTATCAATGATCCAACTTGAGCCCCCGGATGCATAAACCTACAAAACAAGTTTAGGCCTTGTTCTTAGGTACCCAAACGGTCTTGTGTCCTTTGACATTAGAAACAAGCACCTTGGGTACCCAAACACAAGTCTTTGACCCTTTGTGTTTGCCCCCAACATATTTGGCAACTACTTTGCCTGATTTGTTAGTTAAAACGTATGATGCATCAAAAGTCTTAAATGAAACATTGGGTTCATTTGATGCAATAGGAGATTTATTTTTAGGCAATTTAACATGAGTGGATTGCCTAGAACTAGATGCCTCACTCTTATACATAAAAGCATGATGAGAGCCAGAGTGAGACTTCATAGAATGAATTCTCCTAATCTTATGTTTGGGATAACCAGCAGGATATAAAATATAGCCCTCGTTATCCTGAACCATGGGAGCTTTGCCCTTAACAAAGTTAGACAATTTCTTAGGGGCATTAAGCTTGACATTGTCTCCCTGTTAGAAGCCAATGCCATCCTTAATGCCATGGTGTCTCCCACTATAGAGCATACTTCTAGCAAATTTAAAATTTTCATTTTCTATCTCATGCTCATTAATTTTAGCACTAAGTTGAGCTATATGATCGTTTTGTTGTTTAATTAAAGCTAGGTGATCATGCATAGCATCAACATTAATGTATCTACATCTAGTACAAATAGTAACATGATCAACACTAGATGTAGAGGGTTTGCAAGCATTTAATTCATCAATCTTAGCATGTAAAATAGCATTCTCATTTCTAAGATTGGAAATAGAAACATTGCAAACATTTAAATCTTTAGCCTTAGATATTAATTTGTCATTCTCAATCCTAAGGCTAGAAAGTGATTCATTTAACTTGTCAATTTTAGCAATCAAATTAGTATTATCATTTTTAAGTTTGACAAGAGAATCATCACAAACATTTAATTTCTCAACCTTAGCAATCAATTTAACATTCTCATTTCTAAGGTTGGAGATAGTATCATGGCAAATGCTAAGCTCACTAGTCAAATTTTCACATTTTTCTATCTCCTGAGCATAAGCATTTTTAACCTTAACATGCTTCTTATTTTCTTTAATAAGGAAGTCCTTTTGGCTATCCAAGAGTTCATCCCTCTCATGAATAGCACCTATCAATTCATTTAATTTTTCCTTTTGTTACATGTTTAGGTTGGCAAAAAGAGCAAGCAGATTATCTTCATCATCACTAGAGTTATCCTCATCACTAGATGTTGCATATTTAGTGGAGGCTCTAGATTTTACCTTCTTTTTGTCGTCCTTTGCCATGAGACACTTGTGGCCGACGTTGGGGAAGAGAAGACCCTTGTTGACGGTGATGTTGGCGGCGTCCTCATCGGAGGAGGAGTCGGTGGAGTTCTCGTCGGAGTCCCACTCCCGACAAACATGGGCATCGCCGCCCTTCTTATAGTATCTCTTCTTCTCCTTCTTCCTTCCCCTCTTGTCGTCGCCCCTATCACTATCACTTGATAATGGACATTTAGCAATAAAGTGACTGGGCTTACCACACTTGTAGCAAACCTTCTTGGAACGGGGTTTGTAGTCTCTCCCTTCCTTTGCTTGAGGATTTGGCGAAAGTTTTTGATGATTAGCGCCATCTCCTCATTGTCGAGCTTGGAGGCGTCGATGGGGAGCCTACTTGATGTAGACTCTTCTTTGTTCTCCTCCGTTGCTTTGAAGGCAACGGGTTGCACCTCGGGTGTGCAGGTGGCGCCTCGCTCGATGATTTGTTTGGAGCCTTTGATCATCAATCCAAAGCTCACAAACTTTCCTATAACCTCCTCGGGAGACATTAGCTTGTATCTAGGATCACCATGAATTAATTGTACTTGTGTAGGATTAAGAAAAACAAGTGATCTTAGAATAACCTTGACCATTTCATGGTCATCCCATTTTGTGCTCCTGAGGTTGCGCACTTGATTCAGTAAGGTCTTGAGCCGGTTGTACACGACTTGTGTCTCCTCCCCTTGGTTGAGCATGAATCGACCGAGCTCCCCCTCGATCGTTTCCCACTTGGTGATCTTGGTCACCTCATCTCCTTCGTGTGCGTTCTTGAGCACGACCCAAATTTCTTTGACACTCTTCAACCCTTGCACCTTATTATACCCATCTCGACTTAGAGAGGCGAGGAGTATAGTAGTGGCTTGGGAGTTGAAGTGCCAGATTTGTTCGACCTCCTCCGAATCATAATCCTTGTCCCCTTCCTTTGGTACTTGTGCTCCATACTCAATAATATCCCATATGCTTTTGTGGAGTGAGGTTAGGTGGTGCCTCATTTTATCACTCCACATAGAATAATCTTCACCGTCAAAAACCGGTGGTTTGCCTAATGGAACGGAAAGTAATGGAGTACGTTTGGAAATGTGAGGATAGCGGAGGGGCATCTTACTATACTTCTTGCGCTCATGGCGCTTAGAGGTGGCGGATGCCAATTCGCAGCTGGAGGTGGAGGGTGACGAAGAGTCGGTCTCGTAGTAGACCACTTTCTTCATCTTCTTCTTCTTGTCACCTCTCCGTTGGGACTTGATGGAGGAAGAGGATTCCTCCTTGTGCTTGTGGGCGGACTCCCTCGAATGGGTTCTCCCTGAGCTTGCAGACATGTCACCGCCGGTCCTGATCTCCCTCTTGGCGGATGCTCCCGACATCACTTCGAGTGGTTAGACTCTAATGAAGTACTGGGCTCCGATACCAATTGAAAGTCACCTAGAGGGGGGGTAAATATGGAAATCTGAAATTTATAAACTTTAAGCACAACTACAAGCCAGGGTTAGCGTTAGAAATAAAGTCGAGTCCGAAGGAGAGGACGAAAACAAATCACAAGCAAATAAAGCGGATGACACGGTGATTTGTTTTATCGAGGTTCGGTTCTTGCAAACCTACTCTCCATTGAGGTGGTCACAAAGACCGTGTCTCTTTCAACCCTTTCCCTCTCTCAAATGGTCACCTAGATCGAGTGAACTTTTCTCCTTAATCAACGGGTCACTTAGACCCCTTACAAGGACCACCACAACTTGGTGTCTCTTGCTTGATTACAAGTTGCTTGAGAATAAGAATGGAGGAAGAAGAAAAGCGATCCAAGCGACAAGAACTCAAATGAACACAAATGTGTCTCTCTCACAAGCCACTAAGTCTTTGGAATGAGTTTGGGACTTGGAGAGGATTTGATCTTTTGTTTTGTGTCTTGGAGTGAAGTATAGAGCTCTTGTATTGAATGCAATGGCTGAAAACTTGGATGCCTTGAAGTGTGGTGGTTGGGGGGTATTTATAGCCCCAACCACCAAAATGGTCGTTGGGGAGGTTGTCTGTCGATGGGCGCCGGACAGTCCGGTGCGCCACCGAACACTGTTCGGTGCACCAGCCACGTCACCCAACCGTTAGGGTTCGACCGTTGGAGCTCTGACAGCTGGGACCACCGGACAGTCCGGTGGTGCACCGAATAGGTACTATTCACTGTCCGGTGCGCCTTCTGGCGCCTGCTCTGACTCTGCGCGATCTGTCCGCGCACTGTAGCGCTTTTACAGGTTTCCGTTGGAGTTGACCGTTGCATTGTAGCCATTGCTGAGAGCACCTAGAGGGGGGGTGAATAGGTGATCCTGTAAAATTCAACACTAAATAGCCACAAGTTTAGTTATACGAGGTCTTCTTGAGGAGGCGATGAAGGTAGACCCGGTTTATGGCGTGGCAAGCTATGTTCACAGCTTCCGACCAGAACCGCTCGGGCGTCTTGAATTCTCCAAGCATCGTCCTCGCCATGTCGATAAGCGTCCTATTCTTCCACTCTACCACACCATTTTGTTGTGGTGTGTAGGGAGCGGAGAACTCATGCTTGATGCCTTCTTTGTCAAGGTACTCCTCCACTTGCAGATTCTTGAACTCGGACCCATTGTTGCTTCTTATCTTTTTCACCTTGAGCTCAAACTCGTTTTGAGCCCTCCTTAGAAAGCGCTTTAGGGTCCCTTGGGTTTCTGATTTATCCTGCAAAAAGAATACCCAAGTGAAGCAGGAAAAATCATCAACAATTACTAAACCATACTTACTTCCCCCGATGCTAAGGTAGGCGACGGGTCCGAAGAGGTCCATGTGGAGAAGCTCCAGTGGTCTTGATGTAGTCATCACATTCTTGTTGTGATGAGTGCTTCCCACCTGTTTCCCTGCTTGACAAGCTGCACAAGGTCTATCTTTTTCGAAGCAGACATTGGTTAGTCCTAACACATGTTCTCCCTTTAGAAGTTTATGAAGGTTCTTCATCCCAACATGTGCTAGACGGCGATGCCATAGCCAGCCCATGCTAGTCTTAGCTATTAAGCATGCATCTAGATCGGCCTCCTCTTTCGAAAAATGAACTAAGTAGAGTTTGTCGTCTAATACACCCTTAAACGCTAATGAACCATCACTCCTTCTAAATACAGAAACATCAACATTTGTAAACAAACAATTGTAGTCCATGTGGCACAATTGACTTACAGACAGGAGATTATACCCTAATGACTCTACTAAGAATACATTTGAAATGGAGTGCTCGCTTGTGATGGCTATCTTTCCCAAACCTTTAACCTTGCCTTGGTTCCCATCTCCAAAAATAATCGTATCCTAGGAATCCTTGTTCTTGACATAGGAGGTGAACATCTTCTTCTCTCCCGTCATGTGGTTTGTGCATCCGTTGTCGATAATCCAGCTTGAGACCCCGGATGCATAAACCTGCAAGGCAATTTACACTTGGGTTTTAGGTACCCAACTCTTGTTGGGTCCTACAAGGTTAGTCACAATAGCCTTTGGAACCCAAATACAAGTCTTATCTCCCTTGCATTTGGATCCCAACTTCCTAGCAACTACTTTTTCCTTCCTACAAAAGATAGCAAAAGAGGTATTGCAATCATGGTAAATAGTAGAAGGTTCATTACATACTCTCCTAGGCACATGATGCACAACATTACTTTTCCTAGGCTTACCATGCACAAAAGTAGAGCTAGAGGCAAGCATAGCATGTGAATCAACATAACTCCTATTATAATGTGTGTTCCTAGAACATTTTCTATCATAAATAAAAGCATGATTTCTTTGAATGCTACTAGCCATAGGAGCCTTTCCTTTCTCCTTGTTGGGAATGGGAGCCCTTTGGCTTGTTAAGTTCTTGGCTTCCTTTCGAAAGCCAAGTCCATCCTTAATTGAGGGGTGTCTACCAACGGTGTAGGCATCCCTAGCAAATTTTAACTTATCAAAATCAATCTTGCAAGTCCTAAGTTGAGCATTAAGACTTGCCACCTCATCATTCAATTTGGTAATAGACGCAAGATGTTTATCACAAGCATCAATATCAAAATCCTTGCATCTATTGCAAATAACTACATGTTCTACACAAGATCTAGTAGTATTAGCTTTCTCTAGTTTAGCATTTAAATCATCATTTAAAATCTTTAAACTAGAGATTGATTCATGGCACATAGATAATTCAGAGGATAACATTTCATTTTTTTTAGTTTCTAAAACAAGAGACTTTTGTACACTAACAAATTTGTCATGTTCTTCATATAAAATGTCCTCTTGCTTCTCTAGCAACCTATCTTTTTCATTTAGAGCATCAATCAACTCATTAATTTTATCTACTTTTGCTCTATCTAAACCCTTAAATAAATCGGTATAATCTACTTCATCATCACTACAATCATCATCGCTTGAAGTAGTATACTTAGGGGTTTCTCGAACGCTTACCTTTTTCTCCTTTGCCATGAGGCAAGTGTGGCGTTCGTTGGGGAAGAGAGAGGACTTGTTGAAGGCTGAGGCAGCAAGTCCTTCGTCGTCGGAGTCGGAAGAAGAGCAGTCTGAATCCCATTCTTTGCCAAGGTGAGCCTCGCCCTTCGCCTTCTTGTATGCCTTCTTCTTCTCCCTCTTCCCATGCTTTTCTTGTTCCTGGTCATTGTTATTATCGCGGCATTATGCTATAAAATGACCAGTCTTACCGCATTTAAAACAGGAGCGCTTTCCCTTTGCTTTGCTCTTGTTGGGATCTCCTTGCGTCCTCTTAACGCGGTCTTGAAACGCTTGATGATTAGAGCCATCTCATCTTCGTTTAGCCTGGCCGCCTCAACTTGTGCCACCTTGCTTGGTAGCGCCTCCCTGCTACTTGTTGCTTTGAGAGCAACGGGTTGAGGCTCGTAGACGGGTAATGGACCATTAAGTGCGTCGTCTACATATCGAGCTTCTTTCACCATCATGCGCCTGCTCACAAACTTTCCGAGTATCTCCTCGGGCGTCATCTTTGTGTACCTGGGATTTTCACGGATGAGGTTCACAAGATGAGGGTCAATAACAGTAAAAGACCTGAGCATAAGTCGGACGACGTTGTGGTCCGTCCATCTTGTGCTTCCATAGCTTCTAATCTTGTTGACCAGGGTCTTGAGCCTATTGTACGTTTGTGTTGGCTCCTCTCCCTTGATCATCGCGAATCTTCCCAGCTCGCCCTCCACCAACTCCATTTTGGTGATCATGGTGGCGTCGTTTCCCTCATGTGATATTTTGAGGGTGTCCCAGATTTGCTTGGCATTGTCCAAGCCGCTCACCTTGTTGTACTCATCCCTGCACAAAGATGCTAGCAAAACAGTGATAGCTTGTGCATTTTTATGAATTTGCTCGTTAATAAATACAGGGTTATCTGTACTATCAAATTGCATTCCATTTTCAACAATCTCCCAAATACTAGGATGGTGAGAAAATAAGTGACTACGCATTTTGTGACTCCAAAAAGAGTAGTCCTCTCCATCAAAGTTTGGAGGTTTACCAAGAGGAATTGAAAGCAAATGAGCATTAGAATTGAAAGGAATACGAGAATAATCAAATGAAAATTTTGAATTAACCGGTTTCTTTTTCTCGTCGTCGTCTCTTGGTGAAGAGGAAGATTCGTCGCTGTCGTAGTAGACGATCTTCTTGATGCGCCTCTTCTTCTTCCCGTCCTTCTTCTTGTGACTCGAGCCAGAGTCAGTGGGCTTATCATCTCTTGGCTCGTTGAAGATGGACTCCTTCTCCTTATCGTTGACCACCATCCCCTTTCCCTTAGGATCCATCTCTTCGAGCGATTAGTCCCTTACGTGAAGAGAACAACTCTTATACCAATTGAGAGCACCTAGAGGGGGGTGAATAGGTGATCCTGTAAAATTCAACACTAAATAGCCACAAGTTTAGTTATAAAGATGTGAGTGCAATAGAACCAAGTGGCTATAGAGCGAGCTCTTGCGAATCACAATAATCACAGAGAAAGACAACAAGAGACACAGTGGTTTATCCCGTGGTTCGGCCAAGTATAAATACTTGCCTACTTCCACGTTGTGGCGTCCCAATGGACGAGGGTTGCACTCAACCCCTTTCAAGTGATCCTATGATCAACTTGAATACCACGATATTCTTCCTTATAGTTTTCTTCCCGTTTGCGAGGAATCTCCACAAGTTGGAGCCTCTCGCCCTTACAAGATTGATCATAAAGAAAGAACGGAGTAAGGTTTGGAAGAGCAACACACACTAGAATTAAATCCACACTGCAAACACGCACACAAGTGAGAAGATGAGCACACAAAACACATGCGGGGAGTTTACAACTCGAAAAGTGCTCCAATCTCAAGAACGATGAACGATTGCGTGAAAGTGAGGACTAGAAGTCTTGGAATGCTTAGAGTGTGCTTGGATAACTCCTCCATGCGCCTAGGGGTCCCTTTTATAGCCCCAAGGCAGCTAGGAGCCGTTGGAGGCCAACAAGGAAGGCCAAAGTTCCCTTCTGTCAGGTGGTGCACCGGACAGTCCGGTGCACCACCGGACAGTCACTGTAGCATGTCCGGTGCGGATCTCCTTCCTTATTTGGCATAGATGACTGTTGCAGCGCCGTGGCAGTTGGCGCACCGGACACTGTCCGGTGCACACCGGACAGTCCGGTGCCCCCTGCCGACCGTTGGCGCGGGCCATGCGTCGCCCGCGGATTGCGCGGCCGACCGTTGCGCTGGCGGCCATTAGCTCACCGGACAGTCCGGTGAATTATAGCCGTACGCCGCCAAACTTTCCCGAGAGTGGCCTATTCACCGGAGGTTGGCCTGGCGCATCGGACAGTCCGGTGTGCCAGACCGAGCTAGACTTTGGCTGTACTCAGCCAAGTTTTTTGCAATTCTTTCTTTTCCTGTTTCTAGCACTTAGACACAATATGTTAGTACTCAAAACAATGTACTAAGTCTAGAAACGTACCTTGTCATATGATTTGCACTTTTTGCTTGTTTGGCACATAACAACTCAAAGATTATGTGTTGGCACTTAATCACCAAAACATTATAGAAATGGCCCAAAGGCACATTTCCCTTTCAATCTCCCCCTTTTTGGTGATTTATGCCAACACAACAAAAAGCAATCAAAATAAGTGTAATATCAATGCAAATGAGGACCAAATTGTTTTTGACTCTAATTTGGCATATTTGGATCATTGTTTGCCATCACTTGGTTTGTTTTTGCAAATCAAACTCATTTTCTTATCTCTAAGTCAAACACACTTGTTTAGGCACAAAGAGAGATATTCAAATGGAAAAATTGATCAAGCGCCAAAAACTCCCCCTTTTTCCCATAATCATAAAATCTCCCCACAAGAGACCAAATTTTGCAATAAGAGTATTCTGACAAATCAAAAGTTCTAACTCTACTATTTTCAAAATTCTCAAGTGGTAGCTGATCCATTTGCTTTGGCCTTAATTTCTCCCCCTTTGGCATTAAGCACCAAAACGGGATCATTTTTGACCCTTTAACCCCATTGCCTCACCAGAGATGTCAATTAAGAGCAAAAGGGCAATAAGAGTATAAGAATGAACTTGGAGGTTAGTACACTAATACCGGAGTGCAGTGGAAGTCTTTGCATGGTCCAAGTTCACCTTTCCCTTTCAATTCACCTTTGAGACTACATTAAGTAAACTCAAACACAAATGTTAGTCTCAAGGGGTCAAGTTGTAGCACTTCTCCCCCTAAATATGTGCATCACTCGCACATGGACTTGTGAGGTCCGGGGATCCCTTGCACAACTTGAGCACCATAAATAAACAACAAATCTCATAAATGCATAAAGTAACTTGATCAAAGGCATAAAACACATGTATGTTATAAATCAATCCAAGTTACGCGAATCTAGGACATTTAGCTCACTTCGCAGCCTGCAAAAGGTTTTCTCATCTAAAGGCTTGGTAAAGATATCGGCTAGCTGGTTCTCGGTGCTAATATAGAACACTTTGATATCTCCCTTTTGTTGGTGGTATCTCAAAAAGTGATGCCGAGTGTCTATGTGCTTAGTGCGGCTGTGTTCAACAGGATTATCCGCAATGTGGATTGCACTCTCATTGTCACATAGGAGTGGGACTTTGCTTAGATTGTAGCCAAAGTCCCAGAGGGTTTGCCTCATCCAAAGTAGTTGTGCACAACACTGTCCTGCGGCAACATACTCGGCCTCAGCGGTGGATAGGGAAATAGAGGTTTGTTTCTTAGAACTCCAAGACACCAGGGACCTTCCTAGGAATTGGCACGTCCCTGTTGTACTCTTCCTATCAACCTTGCATCCAGTATAATCGGAGTCTGAGTATTCAATCAAGTCAAATGTAGACCCCTTTGGATACCAGATCCCAAAGCAAGGCGTAGCAACTAAATATCTAAGAATTTGCTTAACGGCCACAAGGTGACATTCCCTTGGATCAGATTGAAATCTAGCACACATGCATACGCTAAGCATAATATCCGGTCTACTAGCACATAAATAAAGCAATGACCCTATCATAGACCGATATGCCTTTTGATCAACGGACTTACCTCCTTTGTTGAGGTCGACATGTCCGTCGGTTCCCATTGGCGTCTTCGCGGGCTTGGTGTCCTTCATCCCAAACCTCTTGAGAAGATCTTGAGTGTACTTCGTTTGGGAGAGGAAGGTGTCGTCCTTGAGTTGTCTCACTTGGAACCCAAGAAAGTATGTCAACTCGCCCATCATCGACATCTCAAATTTCTGTGTCATCACCCTGCTAAACTCCTCACAAGACTTTTGATTAGTAGAACCAAATATTATGTCATCGACATAAATTTGGCACACAAAAAGGTCACCGTCACAAGTCTTAGTGAAAAGAGTGGGATCGGCTTTCCCAACCTTGAAAGCATTAGCAATTAAGAAATCTCTAAGGCATTCATACCATGCTCTTGGGGCTTGCTTAAGTCCATAGAGCGCCTTAGAGAGCTTAAAAACATGGTCGGGATACCTATCATCCTCAAAGCCAGGGGTTGTTCCACGTACACCTCCTCCTTGATTGGCCCGTTGAGGAAAGCGCTCTTCACATCCATTTGAAACAACCTAAAAGAATGGTGAGCGGCATAGGCTAATAGAATGCGAATAGACTCTAGCCTAGCCACAGGAGAAAAAGTCTCCTCGAAATCCAAACCTGCAACTTGGGCATAACCTTTTGCCACAAGTTGAGCCTTGTTTCTTGTCACCACCCCGTGCTCGTCTTGCTTATTGCGGAACACCCACTTGGTTCCCACAACGTTTTGCTTTGGACGTGGCACCAGGCTCCAAACTTCGTTTCTCTTGAAGTTGTTGAGCTCTTCCTGCATGGCCAACACCCAGTCCGAATCTTGCAAGGCCTCTTCTACCCTGAAAGGCTCAATAAAAGAGACAAACAAGTAATGCTCACAAAATTTAGCTAATCTTGAGCGAGTAGTTACTTCCTTGCTTATGTCACCCAGAATCTGGTCAACGGGGTGATTCCGTTGGATCGTCGCTTGGACTTGAGTTGGAGGGGGTCATGGTGCTTCTTCCTCCATAGCTGGTTCTTCTTGTTCTCCCCTTCTTGAGGAACCTGTTCATCATCTTGATTTGGGGGATGCACCATCGTTGAGGAAGAAGGTTGATCTTGCTCTTGTTGTTCCTGTGGTCGCACATCTCCAATCGCCATGGTACGTATTACGGCCGTTGGAACATCATCTTCATCTACATCATCAAGATCAAGTTGCTCTCTTGGAGAGCCATTAGTCTCATCAAGTACAACATCGCTAGAGACTTCAACCAAACCCGATGATTTGTTGAATACTCTATACGCCCTTGTATTTGAGTCATACCCTAGTAAAAACCCTTCTACTGCCTTGGGAGCAAATTTAGAATTTCTACCTTTCTTCACTAGAATGTAACATTTGCTCCCAAATACACGAAAGTACGAGACATTGGGTTTGTTACCGGTAAGAAGTCCATACGAGGTCTTCTTGAGGAGGCAATGAAGGTAGACCCGGTTTATGGCGTGGCAAGCTGTGTTCATAGCTTCCGACTAGAACCGCTCGGGCGTCTTGAATTCTCCAAGCATCGTCCTCGCCATGTCGATAAGTGTCCTATTCTTCCTCTCTACCACACCATTTTGTTGTGGTGTGTAGGGAGCGGAGAACTCGTGCTTGATGCCTTCTACGTCAAGGTACTCCTCCACTTGCAGATTCTTGAACTCGGACCCGTTGTCGCTTCTTATCTTTTTCACCTTGAGCTCAAACTTGTTTTGAGCCCTCCTTAGAAAGCACTTTAGGGTCCCTTGGGTTTCTGATTTATCCTGCAAAAAGAATACCCAAGTGAAGCGGGAAAAATCATCAACAATTACTAAACCATACTTACTTCCCCCGATGCTAAGGTAGGCGACGGGTCCGAAGAGGTCCATGTGGAGAAGCTCCAGTGGTCTTGATGTAGTCATCACATTCTTGTTGTGATGAGTGCTTCCCACCTGTTTCCCTGCTTGACAAGCTGCACAAGGTCTATCTTTTTCGAAGCATACATTGGTTAGTCCTAACACATGTTCTCCCTTTAGAAGTTTATGAAGGTTCTTAATCCCAACATGTGCTAGACGGCGATGCCATAGCCACCCCATGCTAGTCTTAGCTATTAAGCATGCATCTAGATCGGCCTCCTCTTTCGAAAAATCAACTAAGTAGAGTTTGTCGTCTAATACACCCTTAAACGCTAATGAACCATCACTCCTTCTAAAGACAGAAACATCAACATTTGTAAACAAACAATTGTAGCCCATGTGGCACAATTGACTTACAGACAGGAGATTATACCCTAATGACTCTACTAAGAATACATTTGAAATGGAGTGCTCGCTTGTGATGGCTATCTTTCCCAAACCTTTAACCTTGCCTTGGTTCTCATCTCCAAAAATAATCGTATCCTAGGAATCCTTGTTCTTGACGTAGGAGGTGAACATCTTCTTCTCTCCCGTCATGTGGTTTGTGCATCCGCTGTTGATAATCCAGCTTGAGCCCCCGGATGCATAAACCTGCAAGGCAATTTACACTTGGGTTTTAGGTGCCCAAGTTGATGCCCTCACGAAGAGTTCATCTGCCGCCGAGTTGTCAGCCCGAGGAACATGTTGCAGTTCCAGGGCCGTGAAGTCTTTTTCCAGCTTCCTTACATGGAGGAGGTAAGCTGCGAGCCTGGGCTCGTTGCAGCTACATTCCCCGCGGACTTGCTTAATGATCAGCTGGGAGTCCCCTTCACGAGGAGCTAGTGGATCCCCAGGGATAGGGCGGCCGATAAGTCGAAGATCAATGCTTCGTACTCTACCATATTGTTGGTGGCCTTGAACTCAAGGTGCACCATGTACTTCACTTGATCTCCGTTGGGGTCGATGAGGACCACCCCAGCTCCGCCGACTTGTTGACGGGCGGATCCGTCAAAGAAGAGTGTCCAGTGGGGCTCGGGTGAAGACCGGACCCCTAGGCTCCGCAGGTGTGGGGTCCGAATCGAGATCCGGACCCCCAGGAGCGCTCGGGGGAGGTGTCCACTCCACGATGAAGTCAGCCAGGACCTGGCTCTTCACGGCATGGCGAGACTGGAAGTCCAGCTAGAACTCAGCGAGCTCCGCGGCCCACTTGGTGATGTTGCCTATGGCGTTAGAGTTGTGGAGGATGGCTCTTAACGGAAAGGAGGTCACCACCACGACCCTGTATGCCTGGAAATAGTGGCACAACTTCCTGGACGCAACAAGCACAACATAGAGAAGTTTGTGCATCTCAAGGTACCTGGCCTTTGATTCATGGAGGACCTCGCTAACGTAGTAGACCGGTCTCTGAACGGTCCGGACCCCTGCCGAGCCCTCAGGTTCCTGGCCTTCTAGCGCCACCTGGTCTTCTTGTGCCATCCTTTCGACGACCAGCACCATGCTCACCGCTTCTACAGCCGTCGCGATGTATAAATACAATGGCTCACGAGGCTCTGGAGCTACCAGTATTGGTAGGGACACCAGGTGCTGCTTCAACTCTTGAAAGGCTTGTTCCACCTCTTCGGTCCAAGAGAATGGGCCGGACTTCCACAATAGCTTGAAGAAGGGCAGCGCCTTCTTAGCCAGCCTTGAAATGAAGCGGCTAAGGGCGGCTAATGACCCGTAAGCTTCTGGACGTCCTTGATACGGGCCGGATGCCTCATCGCCTCAATCGCTTTGATCTTCTCCGGGTTTGCTTCAATGCCTCGGTGCGAAACCAGGAACCCCAGCAACTTTCCTGCGGAGACACCGAAGACGTACTTGTCCGGGTTCAGCTTCGTGCATGTTGCCCACAGCTTGTCAAAGACCAGGGTTAAGTCTTCCACTAGGGTCAACCCTCTCTTAGTCTTGACTACGATGTCATCGACGTATACTTCCACCTTGTCCCTAATTAGGTCCCCGAAAGTCTTACTCATCGCCCCCACAAATGTCAGCAAGGCATTTTTCAGACCGTAAGGCATTACGACATAGCAGTAAAGCCCATCCACTGTTACAAAAGTGGTATGCTTCCTATCTTCCCTAGACATCTAGATTTGATGGAAACCAGAGTAAGCATCTAAGAAGGACAAGAGGTCGCACCCGGAGGTAGAATCCACGATTTGATCTATACGTGGAAGTGGATACGGGTCCTTGGGACAAGCCTTATTAAGGCTGTTGTAGTCGATGCACATCCGAAGCTTCCCGTTTGCCTTTGGAACAATGACTGGGTTGGCCAGCCACACTGGGTGATGAACCTCTTCGATGAAGCCGGCGTCCAGCAGCTTCCGGACCTCCTTTCGGATGAAGTCCTACCGCTCAACAGACTGTCTCCGAGGCTTCTGATTCACCGGTTTGGCATCAGGGTGGATCTTCAGATGGTGCTTGATCACCTCCCTGGGGATCCCAGGCATCTACGACGGCTCCCATGCGAACACGTCGGCATTTGCCTGGAGGAAGGCGACGAGCGCGAGTTCCTATTTTTTCTCCAGATCACCCGCAATGCGTGTGGTCTGGGGGGGAATCTGCGTAGAGCCGGATGGCCTTGACGGGGATGTTGTCCGCTTTGGATGGCCGCACCTTTAGCACCTTGGCAGGTGCCTTGGTACCGGGGGTCGAGGGGCTCCTTCCTCTATCATCCGGGCGAGCAGTTTCTGCCGCCAGGGCGTGCAGCTTCTCCACAGCTGCGAGTGCAGCGGCGCGGTTGCCCCGCACGGTGAGGACCCTGGCTGGAGACGACATCTTGAGGACCAAATACCCGTAATGGGCAATGGCCATGAACCGATATAGGGCTGGCCTGCCAATGATGGCATTGAACGGGAGGTTAACCTCCGCAACGTCGAACTGGACGTTCTCTATGCGGAAGTTTTCCTCTGTCCCGAATGTAACCGGGAGCATGATGCTCCCAAGGGGATACACCGGTTGAGCGCCCACTCTAGACAATGGACGAGAGGGTCCCAGTCGAGACCCTGGGATCTGCAGCTGCCTGAACATAGCGTGGTTGATGACGTTGAGCCCAGCCCCACCATCGATCAGAATATAATGCAACTTGATGTTGGCAATGACAGGGGCGGTGATGAGCGGTAGTATACCGGCCCCTGCCATGTTCTCGGGGTAGTCGGATGCCCCGAAGGATATAGTGGTGGTCTGCCACCGCTGGTGTGGGGCTGCCCTCAGGACCCCTGGGGTCGCCGACAGGACCTCGCGGCGCAGGGACTTCACGTTCATGCGGGAGGTGAGCTCCCAACTTCCGCCGTACATCACGTACAGCTTCTTGCGGTGGTCGTCATCATCACTGGAGTCGAAGTCTCTAGTGAGGATGTCCTTGAGGACCTTCTCGGGGGACTGGTACCCGAGGTCCCGTTCTCCCGCGGCCACATCACCATGGTCGACCCTCTCCTTGCCAGGCCGGCGACGAGGTGGGGAGCCATCCTTGGAAGTCTGCTCGCGTCGCTCGCTGATGCGCTTCGCGAGCTTGATGATCTCGCGGCACTCTGCGGCGTTGTGGCGACTGTTGGGGTGCACAGGGCATGAGCCACTGTTGCCTCCCTGAGGCCATGGGCGCTTGTTGCGCTCGTTCCGGCCCCCAGTCGCGGCTGCGACGACCGGAGCAGCAGGCTGCGGCCTCTCGTGGCCGCAATTCTTCTTCTTTTTCTTTTTGCCGTCCTGGGTGACGGCACCCGAGCCACCCGTCTGGGCAACTCCGGTCTGTGGTGTCGAGTGCCATGCACAGCCCTCGGCATCTCTGGCACACTTGTCAGCCAGAGCGAAGAGCGTGGTGACAGTTTCCACGTCGTGTGTGGCCAACTTCTCTAGCATATTTTTATCACACACTCCGTGGCGGAAAAGCGGTGATGATGGAAGCATCAGAAATACGAGGTATAGTCCCTCGTACCTTGGTGAAGAGGGAGATGAAAGCCCGGAGAGTTTCCCCGGGTTCCTGCCTCACTGCGTGGAGGTGAGCCTCCACGCCATGCCGCTGATAAGTGCTAGCGAAGTTCGATGTGAACCGCGCACAGAGCTCTTCCCAGTAGTAGATCGATCCTGGGGTGAGGTTCATGAGCCAGGTTCGGGCCAGCCCAGACAAGGCTACATGGAAGTATGTTGCCATTACAGCAGTGTCTCCACCTGCTGCCGTAATAGCGGTGACATACACCTGCAAGAATTCCGATGGATTTGACGTACCGTCGTATTTCTCCGGCAGGTGTGGCCGGAACTTGGATGGCCAAGTCGCCGCGCGGAGATGATCCGCCAGTGCAGCGCAGTCCACGCCGGCCAATGGGACACCGGCCTGGATCCGAGCGCCCGTTGGAGTTTGCGGTGCTACCGCAGCGAAGTCGTGGTCGAGGTTGCGACCCTCAATGTTCTATCGACGCTCACGCGCCCTCTCCAGAGAGACTCGGGCATCCTCTCCTGTACACCTACGGTTGAGTTCTGCCCGCAGGTCATCAGGCCTCTCCAGAGAGACTAGGGCGTCTTCTCCCGCACGCCTGCGGTTGAGCTCCGCCCGCAAGTCCTTAGTCAGTGCAGCCCTCACTGAGGGTGAGCGCACTGACGCCGACGCCTCATGTTGACGTCGGGATGACCGAGGCCTAGCCTGGCTGAGCCAGAATGCACCATGCCGAGCAGATGGTCGACATTGTCACGCCACTGCTTCATGGCCCCCGGCGAGGCCGTGGAGCTAGGAGGGTGGCGTAGCAACTCCCTAGCTGCAGACAAGGCCCCAGGCATAGCCCTTGATGCTCTGGATGTCTGCGCAGTAGTGTGCTGCCACGCAGAGCGCACAACAGTAGCACCAGACGCAGGGCGGCTGGAGGCCCGTGGCATGGAAGACGCAGCCTCTTCCTCCATCGGGAAGTCCTCGAGAATGAAGTCATGGTGCTCAACGATCTGGACCATGGTGTCGAGCAAACAGGCAAAAACCTAATGCCAAGAGCCCCTACCTGGCGCGCCAAATGTCGGAGAGAAAATTCTCCGGACGGGTGGCGGAACGCATCCGCCCTAAATCCTAAGATGAGGAGGGGGCCTAAGCGTTTTGCCTGTCTGCTTGATGATCGATGAACACGAGTGAATGCGAGGATTTAGAGTGATTCGGGTCGCTCGAGCGTAAGACCCTACTCCACTGTGTAATGTATTGAGTTTGGGTATGAGTGTCTGAGTGAACTTGAGAGTCTGAGAGTCCATCTTGTAACGTCGTGTGCCTTCCCTTTTATAGCTCAAGGGAGGCACATACAAGGATACTGAGCCCCGACATGTAGGCCTAGGAACATAACTGAAGGTCGCCTAGAGGGGAAGGTGAATAGGGCGAATCTGAAATTTATAAACTTAAGCACAACTACAAATCGGGTTAGCGTTAGAAATATAAACGAGTCCGAGAGAGAGGGCGCAAAACAAATCATGAGCAAATAAAGAGCGAGACACGATGATTTGTTTTACCGAGGTTCGATTCTTGCAAACCTACTCCCCGTTGAGGTGGTCACGAAGACCGGGTCTCTTTGAACCCTTTCCCTCTCTCAAACGGTCACTTAGACCGAGTGAGCTTCTCTTCTCAATCAAACGGGACACAAAGTCCCCGCAAGGACCACCACACAATTGGTGTCTCTTGCCTCGGTTACAATTAAGTTTGTCACAAGAAGAATGAGAAAGAAAAGAAGCAATCCAAGCGCAAGAGCTCAAATGAACACAACAAATCTCTCTCTCTAATCACTAAAGCTTTATGTGGAGTTGGGAGAGGATTTGATCTCTTTGGTGTGTCTTGTATTGAATGTTATAGCTCTTGTAAGGTGTAGAAGTGTAGAAGACTTGGATGCAATTGAATGTGGGGTGGTTGGGGTATTTATAGCCCCAACCACCAAAAAATGGTCGTTGGAAGTGTGCAGTCGCATGGCGCACCGGACAGTCCGGTACGCCAGCCACGTCAGCAGACTATTGGGGTTCGACCGTTGGAGCTCTGACTTGTGAGGCCTCTGGGCTGTCCGGTGGTGCAACGGACAGGTCCTGTAGACTGTCCGGTGCGCCAACTGCGCGTGCTCTGACTTCTGCGTGCACTGTAGCGCATTGAATGCGGTTGCAGTCGATCGTTGCGCGCGAAGTAGCCGTTGCTCCGCTGGCACACCGGACAGTCCGGTGAATTATAGCGGAGCGCCCTTTGAAATTCCCGAAGGTAGCGAGTTCAGCTTCAAGTGCCCTGGTGCACCGGACACTGTCCGGTGGCACACCGGATAGTCCGGTGCGCCAGACCAGGGTGACTTTTAGGATGTCTTTAGCTTTCTTGGTTTGAACCCTTTCTTGGTCTTTTTATTGGCCTATTGTGAACCTTTGCCACCTGTAAAACTTATAGACTAGAGTAAACTAGTTAGTCCAATTATTTGTGTTGGGCAATTCAACCACCAAAATCAATTAGGAAATAGGTGTAAGCCTAATTCCCTTTCAATCTCCCCCTTTTTGGTGATTGATGCCAACACAAACCAAAGCAAGTATAGAAGTGCGGAATTGAACTAGTTTGCATAATTGTAAGTGCAAAGGTTACTTAGAATTGAGCCAATAAATATTTTCATAAGATATACATGGATTGTTTCTTTATTCTTAATATTTTGGATCACGCTTGCACCACATGTTTTGTTTTTGCAAATTCTTTTGTAAATTCTTTTCAAAGTCCTTTTGCAAATAGTCAAAGGTAAATGAATAAGATTTTGAGAAGCATTTACAAGATTTGAAATTTTCTCCCCCTGTTTCAAATGCTTTTCCTTTGACTAAACAAAACTCCCCTTTGATGAAATCCTCATCTTAGTGTTTAAGAGGGTTTTAAGATACTGATTTTGAAAATACTACTTTCTCCTCCTTTTGAACATAATAAGATACCAATTTGAAAACATCATTTTTTGTAAAATTAGGTGGTGGTGTGGTCCTTTTGCTTTGGGCTAATACTTTCTCCCCCTTTGGCATGAATCGCCAAAAACGGATACTTGAGTGAAATATAAGCCCTTTCTTACTACTTTCTTCCCTTTGGCAAATAACATATGAGTGAAGATTATACTAAAGACGAAGAGTTGCTCGGAGTGACGGCGAAGGATGAGTAATTTCGATGGAGTGGAGTGGAAGCCTTTGTCTTCGCCGAAGACTCCAAATCCCTTTCAATACACCTATGACTTGGTTTGAAATTCACTTGAAAACACATTAGTCATAGTATATGAAAGAGATATGATCAAAGGTACATTAATGTGCTATGTATGCAAGACATCAAAAGAAATTCCTAGAATCAAGAATATTTAGCTCATGCCTAAGTTTGTTAAAAGTTTGTTCATCTAATGGCTTGGTAAAGATATCGGCTAATTGTTCCTTAGTGTTAATATAGGCAATCTCGATATCTCCCTTTTGTTGGTGATCCCTTAGAAAATGATACCGAATGGCTATGTGTTTAGTGCGGCTATGCTCAACGGGATTATCCGTCATGCGGATTGCACTCTCATTATCACATAGAAGAGGAACTTTGGTTAATTTGTAACCATGGTCCCTAAGGGTTTGCCTCATCCAAAGCAATTGCGCACAACACTGGCCTGCGGCAATATACTCGGCTTCGACGGTAGAAAGAGCTACGAAATTTTTCTTCTTTGAAGCCCAAGACACCAAGGATCTTCCCAAGAACTGGCAAGTCCCCGATGTGCTCTTTCTATTAATTTTACACCCCGCCCAATCGGCATCCGAATAACCAATCAAATCAAATGTGGATCCCCGAGGGTACCAACGTCCAAACTTAGGAGTATGAACTAAATATCTCAAGATTCGTTTTACGGCCGTAAGATGAGCTTCCTTAGGGTCAGCTTGGAATCTGGCACACATGCATACGGAAAGCATAATATCCGGTCGAGATGCACATAAATAGAGTAAAGAGCCTATCATCGACTGGTATACCTTTTGATCGACGGATTTACCTCCCGTGTCGAGGTCGAGATGCCCATTGGTTCCCATGGGTGTCTTGATGGGCTTGGCATCCTTCATCCCAAACTTGGTTAGAATGTCTTGAATGTACTTCGTTTGGCTAATGAAGGTACCCTCTTGGAGTTGCTTTACTTGAAATCCCAAGAAATACTTCAACTCCCCCATCATAGACATCTCGAATTTTTGTCTCATGATCCTACTAAATTCCTCACATGTAGATTCGTTAGTAGACCCAAAGATAATATCATCAACATAAATTTGGCATACAAACAAATCATTGTCAAGAGTTTTAGTGAATAGAGTAGGATCAGCTTTTCCGACTTTGAAGCCATTAGTGATAAGAAAATCTCTTAGGCATTCATACCATGCTCTTGGGGCTTGCTTGAGCCCATAAAGCGCCTTAGAGAGTTTATACACATGGTTAGGATACTCACTATCTTCAAAGCCGGGAGGTTGCTCAACATAGACCTCCTCCTTGATTGGTCCATTGAGGAAGACACTTTTCATGTCCATTTGATAAAGCTTAAAGCCATGGTAAGTAGCATAGGCAAGTAATATGCGAATTGACTCAAGCCTAGCTACGGGTGCATAGGTTTCACCGAAATCCAAATCTTCGACTTGTGAATACCCCTTGGCTACAAGTCGGGCTTTGTTCCTTGTCACCACACCATGCTCATCTTGCTTGTTGCGGAAGACCCACTTGGTTCCTACAACATTTTGATTAGGACGTGGAACTAAATGCCATACCTCCTTCCTAGTGAAATTGTTGAGCTCTTCTTGCATCGCCACTACCCAATCCGAATCTTGCAGTGCTTCCTCTACCCTATGTGGCTCAATAGAGGAAACAAAAGAGTAATGCTCACAAAAATGTGCAACACGAGATCTAGTGG
Source organism: Zea mays (assembly GCF_902167145.1). Taxonomy (NCBI): domain Eukaryota; kingdom Viridiplantae; phylum Streptophyta; class Magnoliopsida; order Poales; family Poaceae; genus Zea; species Zea mays. The sequence goes on along the minus strand of NC_050096.1, from coordinate 271,186,699 downwards.
TTACCCCCTTATGAATGTCGCCGAGGATGGTGTCGACGGGGTGATCTCGTTGGATTGCTTGGTGGACTCTTGGGCGTGGCGGTCTTGGAACTTGTTCATCTTCCTCATCTTGATCGTGGGCATCTCCCTCTTGATCATTGCTCTCCTCTTGAGGTGGCTCAACATCTTGATCTTCTCCTTCATCATTTTGAGCCTCATCCTCATCTTGAGTTGGTGGAGATGCTTGCGTGGAGGAAGATGATTGATCTTGTGCATTTGGTGGCTCTTCGGATTCCTTAGGACACACATCCCCAATGGACATGTTCCTTAACACGACGCACGGAGCCTCTTCATCACCTATCTCATCAAGATCAACTTGCTCTACTTGAGAGCCGTTAGTCTCATCAAACACAATGTCACAAGAAACTTCAACTTGTCCGGAGGATTTGTTAAAGACTCTATATGCCCTTGTGTTTGAATCATATCCTAGTAAAAAGCCTTCTACAGTCTTAGGAGCAAATTTGGATTTTCTACCTCTTTTAACAAGAATAAAGCATTTGCTACCAAAGACTCTAAAATATGAAACATTGGGCTTTTTACCGGTTAGGAGTTCGTATGATGTCTTCTTGAGGATTCGGTGTAGATACAACCGGATGATGGCATAACAGGCGGTGTTGACCGCCTCGGCCCAAAACCGATCCGAAGTCTTGTACTCGTCAAGCATGGTTCTTGCCATGTCCAACAGAGTTTGATTCTTCCTCTCCACTACACCATTTTGTTGGGGCGTGTAGGGAGAAGAGAACTCATGCTTGATGCCCTCCTCCTCAAGGAAGCCTTCGATTTGAGAGTTCTTGAACTTCGTCCCGTTGTCGCTTCTAATCTTTTTTATCCTTAAGGCGAACTCGTTTTGAGCCCGTCTCAAGAATCCCTTTAGGGTCTATTGGGTATGAGATTTTTCCTGCAAAAAGAACACCCAAGTGAAGCGAGAATAGTCATCCACAATAACTAGACAGTACTTACTCCCGCCGATACTTATGTAAGCTATCGAGCCGAATAGGTCCATGTGTAGGAGCTCGAGTGGCCTGTCAGTCGTCATGATGTTCTTGTGTGGATGATGAACACCAACTTGTTTCCCTGCTTGACATGCGCTACAAATCTTGTCTTTCTCAAAATGAACATTTGTTAGTCCAAAATGTGTTCTCCCTTTAGAATCTTGTGAAGATTCTTCATTCCAACATGTGCTAGTCGGCGATGCCAGAGCCAGCCCATGTTAGTATTAGCAATTAAGCAGGTGTCGAGTCCAGCTTTATCAAAATCTACTAAGTATAGCTGACCCTCTAACACTCCCTTAAATGCTATTGAATCATCACATCTTCTAAAGACAGTAACACCTATATCCGTAAAAAGACAATTGTAGCCCATTTTACATAATTGTGTAACTGAAAGCAAGTTGTAATCTAAAGAATCTACAAGAAAAACATTGGAAATGGAATGGTCAGGTGATATAGCTATTTTTACCCAATCCTTTGACCAAACCTTGATTTCCATCCCCGAATGTGATCGCTCTTTGGGGATCTTGGTTTTTCTCGTAGGAGGAGAACATCTTCTTCTCCCCTGTCATATGGTTTGTGCACCCGCTGTCGATGATCCAACTTGAGCCCCCGGATGCATAAACCTACAAAACAAGTTTAGTTCTTGATTTTAGGTACCCAAACGGTTTTGGGTCCTTTGACATTAGATACAAGAACTTTGGGTGCCCAAACACAAGTCTTGGAGCCCTTGTGTTTGTCCCCGACATATTTGGCAACTACCTTGTCGGATTTGTTAGTTAAAACATAGGATGCATCAAAAGTCTTAAATGAAACGTTATGATCATTTGATGCAATAGGAGTTTTCTTTCTAGGCAATTTAGCACGGGTTGATTGCCTAGAACTAGATGTCTCACCCTTATACATAAAAGCATGATTAGGGCCAGAGTGAGACTTCCTAGAATGAATTCTCCTAATTTTGCTCTCGGGATAACCGGCAGGGTACAAAATTTAACCCTCGTTATCCTGAGGCATGGGAGCCTTGCCATTAACAAAATTAGACAACCTTTTAGGAGGGGCATTAAGTTTGACATTGTCCCCCTTTTGGAAGCCAATGCCATCCTTGATGCCAGGACGTCTCCCACTATATAGCATGCTTCTAGCAAATTTAAATTTTTCATTTTCTAAGTCATGCTCGGCACTTTTAGCATTAAGTTGAGCTATGTGATCATTTTGTTGTTTAATTAAAGCCATATGATCATGAATAGCATCAATGTTAATATCTCTACATCTAGTGCAAATGGAAACATGCTCAACAGTAGATGTAGAGGGTTTGCAAGAACTGAGTTCAATAATCTTAGCACGTAAAATATCATTGTTATCTCTAAGATCGGAAATGGAAGCATTGCAAATATCTAATTCCTTAGCCTTGGCAATTAATTTTTCATTTTCAATCTTAAGGCTAGCAAGAGAGATATTCAATTCTTCAATCTTAGCAAGTAAACTAACATTATAATTTCTAAGATCGGGAATTGAAACATCACAAGCATTTGAGTCAACCTTGGCAACTAAACTAGCATTTTCATTTCTAAGGTTGACAATGATATCATGGTAAGTGCTTAGCTCACTAGATAGTTTTTCACATTTTTCTACTTCTAGAGCGTAAGCATTTTTAACCTTAACATGCTTTTTATTCTCCTTAATTAGGAAGTCCTCTTGGGTGTCCAAGAGATCATCCTTCTCATGAATAGCACTAATTAATTCATTCAATTTTTCTTTTTGTTGCATGTTTAGGTTGGCAAAAAGGGTACGCAAATTATCTTCCTCATCACTACAATTGTCCTCATCACTAGAGGTTGCATATTTAGTGGAAGACTTTGATTTTACCTTCTTCCTTTTGTCGTCCTTTGCCATGAGGCACTTGTGGCCGATGTTGGGGAAGAGAAGACCCTTGGTGACGGTGATGTTTGCGGCGTCCTCGTCGGAGGAGGAGTCGGTGGAGCTCTCGTCGAAGTCCCATTCCCGGCAAACATGGGCATCACCGCCCTTCTTCTTGTAGTACCCCTTCTTCTCCTTTCTTCTCTCCTTCTTGTCGTCGCCCCTGTCACTATCACTAGATAATGGACATTTAGCAATGAAATGACCGGGCTTACCACACTTGTAGCATACTTTCTTGGAGCGGGGTTTGTGATCCTTCCCCTCCTTTGTTTGAGGATTTGGCGGAAGCTCTCGATGATGAGCGTCATTTCCTCGTTGTCGAGCTTGGAGGCGTCGATGGGTGTTCTACTTGATGTAGATTCCTCCTTCTTCTCCTCCGTCGCCTTGAATGTGACCGGTTGTGCTTCGGACATGGAGGGGCCATCTAGCTCGACAATTTTCTTTGAGCCTTTGATCATCAATTCAAAGCTCACAAAATTCCCTATCACTTCCTCGGGAGTCATTAGTGTATATATAGGATTATCACGAATTAATTGAACTTGAGTAGGGTTAAGGAAAACAAGTGATCTAAGAATAACCTTAACCATTTCGTGGTCATCCCATTTTTTGCTCCCGAGGTTGCGCACTTGGTTCACCAAGGTTTTGAGCCGGTTGTACATGTCTTGTGGCTCCTCCCCTTAGTGAAGCCGGAAGCGACCGAGCTCCCCCTCGATCGTCTCCTGCTTGGTGATTTTGATCACCTCGTCTCCTTCGTGCGCGGTTTTTAGCACGTCCCAAATCTCCTTTGCGCTTTTCAACCCTTGCACCTTATTATACTCCTATCGACTTAGAGAGGCGAGGAGTATAGTTGTGGCTTGGGAGTAGAAGTGTTGGATTTGTTCGACCTCCTCGGAGTCGTAATCCTTGTCTCCCTTCTTTGGTACCTGCACTCCATACTCAACAATATCCCATATGCTTTTGTGGAGTGAGGTTAGGTGATGCCTCATTTTATCACTCCACATAGAATAATCCTCACCTTCAAACATAGGTGGTTTGCCTAATGGAACAGAGAGTAATGGAGTACATCTAGAAATGCGAGGATAGCAAGGGGCATCTTATTATACTTCTTGCGCTCATGGCGCTTTGAAGTAGTGGAGGCCGATTTCGAGTCGGAGGTGGAGGGTGACGAAGAGTCGGTCTCGTAGTAGACCAATTTCCTCATCTTCTTCTTCTTGTCACCCATCCGATGGGACTTGATGGAGGAAGAGGATTCCTCCTTGTGCTTGTGGGCGGACTCCCTTGAGTGTGTTCTTCCCGAGCTTGCGGACTTGTCGCCGGTCCCGAGATCCCTCTTGGCGGATGTTCCCGACATCACTTCGAGCAGTTAGGCTCTAATGAAGCACCAGGCTCTGATACCAATTAAAGGTCGCCTAGAGGGGGGGTGAATAGGGCGAATCTAAAATTTATAAACTTAAGCACAACTACAAACCGGGTTAGCGTTAGAAATATAAACGAGTCCGAGAGAGAGGGCGCAAAACAAATCGTGAGCAAATAAAGAGCGAGACACGATGATTTGTTTTACCGAGGTTCGGTTCTTGCAAACCTACTCCTCGTTGAGGTGGTCACGAAGACCGGGTCTCTTTCAACCCTTTCCCTCTCTCAAACGGTCACTTAGACCGAGTGAGCTTCTCTTTTCAATCAAACGGGACACAAAGTCCCCGCAAGGACCACCACACAATTGGTGTCTCTTGCCTAGGTTACAATTAAGTTTGTCACAAGAAGAATGAGAAAGAAAAGAAGCAATCCAAGCGCAAGAGCTCAAATGAACACAACAAATCTCTCTCTCTAATCACTAAAGCTTTGTGTGGAGTTGGGAGAGGATTTGATCTCTTTGGTGTGTCTTGTATTGAATGCTATAGTTCTTGTAAGGTGTAGAAGTGTAGAAGACTTGGATGCAATTGAATGTGGGGTGGTTGGGGTATTTATAGCCCCAACCACCAAAAAATGGTCGTTGGAAGTGTGCAGTCGCATGGCGCACCGGACAGTCCGGTGCGCCAGCCACGTCAGCAGACCGTTGGGGTTCGACCGTTGGAGCTCTGACTTGTGGGGCCTCTGGGTTGTCCGGTGGTGCACCGGATAGGTCCAGTAGACTGTCCGGTGCGCCAACTGCGCGTGCTCTGACTTCTGCACGCACTGTAGCGCATTGAATGCGATTACAGTCGACCGTTGCGCGCGAAGTAGCCGTTGCTCCGCTGGCACACCGGACACTGTCTGGTGACTCACCGGACAGTCCGGTGAATTATAGCGGAGCGCCCTTTGAAATTCCCGAAGGTAGCGAGTTCAGCTTCAAGTGCCCTGGCGCACCGGACACTGTCCGGTGGCACACCGGACAGTCCGGTGCGCCAGACCAGGGTGCCTTTTGGGATGTCTTTAGCTTTCTTGGTTTGAACCCTTTCTTGGTCTTTTTATTGGCCTATTGTGAACCTTTGCCACTTGTAAAACTTATAGACTAGAGTAAACTAGTTAGTCCAATTATTTGTGTTGGACAATTCAACCACCAAAATCAATTAGGAAATAGGTGTAAGCCTAATTCTCTTTCAATAACGGAAGGAATATATTATAGGAGTAACTAACGCAAGTAACGCCTGAGCAATCTCCAGGCGCCCTGATGTTCGTAGTCCACACAATATTGACACGTGGCGGCTGCTGTAACGTACGAGTAATGATGAGCGTAGTGCACGCGACAGTATGGGCGTACCGTCTGCCAATGGAATGGATAGGCACGCCGCCTGCGGAACGGACTGGTCGCCGCTTGCCAACGGAATGGACAGATCTCATTAAATGCGGAGGCGACACATCGCCTGCCAGCGGAATGGACAGGGCTCATTAAATGCGGAGGCGGCACATCGCCTGCCAGTGGAATGGACAGGGCTCAATAAATGCAGATGCGGTACACCGCCTGCCAGTGGAATGGACAGGCGGCGCGCCTTATCCTCAATAAATACAGAGGTCACGCAGCCCAGAGGCCTTACGTCAGGCTCCGCCCGTTGGCTTACGTCACGTGCACCATGCCACGTGGCAGCATCGGGGCTCCGCTTGGGCGAGGAGCAGAAGCGTAAACGATAAGGTCCGGACACGTGTCGGCTCCGGACCCCCGCCTGGTCTTGATTAAGGCCTGGGTATTCTCTATCCCAGAATCTCAGGACCCTGCTGTGAGCGGCCTGGACCCCACATAGAGGGGTACGGACCCCATCCTAGGTGTCTGGTTTGCGCCCGTGGGGGTCCTAGACCTTACCCGGAGGCCCGATCTGTATATACAGGGGTCCGACACTTTCCCATGGGGGTCCGAACTCACTATTGATACCTTGGAGTATATCATCTTCTCTGGCCACGTGGCGGTCCCGGAACCATCCACGTGGAGGGGTCGGGTGCTGTCGCTGGCCCAGAGTAGTCGCCCGAGGCTGGGGCAAGCCATGGTCTGGCCCCACGCACAACTCCTTTACCACGCGACTAAAGATAGCCGCGTGGATACTGTGCCTTCATACGGTAGTAAGGGGCACCCCTGTTTTAGGGTACTAACATGAGTACATGACATGACATGAGTACATGACACATGAAAGTTCGGGTATTTCGGGTACCGATTGTGATACCCCAAGTTGCTACCCGAAATCCCCGAACAAAATTTGGGTTTCGGATATTTTAGGTTCGGGTTCGGGTATTCCGAGTTCGGGTTTCGGGTTACGGGGTTTTTGCCCAGCCCTAGGTGGGAGAGGGAGAGGTTGGGGAAGCCGCAGGGTGCGCGGAAAGAGCCAGGGGAGGTGCTCTGACATGGCTACTAGGAGGGGAGGGGGGCAACGAGGGCTCAATTGCCAAGGAGGTGATCACTGCACGAGGGAAGACAAGGGGTTCAAGCACGTGACGCCAACCTAGGGATGGAGCTCGACGCAATCACGAAGGACAGGGCTCATGGAGCGATGGAAGGCCATGAAGGTGCCCCGGACAAGTTGGCGATCGTGGAGGAGGACGTGCACAACGACAACGTGGAACTGGGCGGAGCTGGAGGCACCAAGGGTAGTGGAATACCGTAGGAAGTGCTAGGAGCAACGACATTGGGTTGAAGAGTAGCAGGAAAGGGGGCAGGGCAGGGGTGGTGACACCGAACATGGCCGAGGTGGTGAGGATACTGAATGATGCGAAGGAGGGGGCGTCGAGTGGCGCGCTGGTGGACACTAGTGATGTAGAGGGCAGCTAGCCGGAGGGAAGAGTGGCTGCGCCAAAGCGGCACGGCCGGGGAGGAGGCCGGGCGAGGGCGTTGAGTCTGGCAGAGAGCTAGCGACGTCCACGAGTGCCAGAAGCGGCGCGTTGAAGGGTCGTGGCTGCCCCCGCCACAAGCCACAACAACGATAGATCCGGATGGGAAGGCACACCTAGGGCCGAGTTGAGCTGGCGCGGCGCGCAGGGGGCGGGCCGAACTAGACGTTGGAGGGGAAGGGGGCGGCCAGGCGTGGGCTCGCCCACAACGGCGCCGATAGCTGCTGAGCAGGGGAGAAGGGTCGGCGACCTGAGAGCAAGCGGCAAGGGAGGCAGTTAGGGAAGCGGCCGGCGACGGTGGCCGGGCAAATCTGGCGGCGCGGCCGGTGGCGGCTGCAGGGCTCCGGTGCGCGCAGCTAGGCGCAAGCAGCCCACCACTAGGGAGAAGACGACGACTGAGGGGTGGGAGGCAGAGAGGGAAGACAAGATTGGCTCTGATACCAAGTTGGAATGAGAAACCCTAACCCTGACTAGGGTAGAGACTGGTATATATATATTGATCGATATTAGACCTGACCTATTACGCAAGAATGTGGCGGTAATTACAAGAGGTTAACCCAGAACTCTAGGCAAGTACTCTAACATATTGAGTCGTTAGGTTTTACTAAATCAAACTTATATAATTTTGGTCAGACTTATAGAAATATTATATCATCATCATATACAATATGAAACAAAAAATATCAAATATATTCATATGAATATGAAATTGTATCTAATAAGTCTATTTTATCGTTGTATCTAATCATGCATTTTCTAAAAAAATGACGCAACAAAAGAGGTTTATTTAATATAGTAGAAGTAAAAAGTACTTACGAGGTATCATTTTATCCAATTGAAAAAAACAAAGATAAATTTAAAATGCATAAATTATATTAGATTACACTCTCTTCCTTTCAAACCGTATCATATGTTAACTCTAAATTGTATTCACTCCGTCTCAATTTATAATTTGTTTGATTTTTCTTATCAAGCTTACCTTAATTGTTTTATTTCTTTTTTGAAGAAATGAAAATTTAAAAAGCACATTTAAAGTATATTATATGTTAAAATTAATAATAATATTTTTTAATAAGAAAACCCGATCAAACTTAGGCTAAGAAACTTAAACGAAATATAAATTGGAACGGAAGAAGTAATATATCATAGTTTTTTTAAATACGTAGCTTTTACGTGTAAGACTGACTCGAGCAAGGGCATCTAAAGGGTCCTCTACTCTAAATATAGAGGATCAAACGGTCCTCTACATTCTCCAGCCGTGTTCTCTAAATAGTCCTATAAATTTAGAGGGCGCTGCTGGATTCTCTGTATATAGAGTTTTTCTAAACAATCCTATATCCATTTCAATAATTTAAATAACCGGTTTAACAAAACTAAAATATGTATAATACATTTGAGAGTATGACAAATACGTATGTACAAAAAAATGTCTCTAATGTAGGTATTTGAGTATGGAGGACGTGATTTAAAGGACGTTGTTGGAGAGGAATGAGATATAGAGGATGAAACCTTTTAAAGGAGACTGTAAAGAACGGATATAAAGGATGAATATAGAGGACGTTGCTGGAGACAACCTAAGACTTAAAACCTGGCTCTACCTGATTCTTCGTATATTTTGTGTTTTAACCGTATTTATCATTCAAAGATTTAGGATTTTATCAAACATTCTCTTAATTGTTTTTTATATTTGAAAGATCATGATCTATATATAGTCTTAGGGTTGTCATGCGACCTAGCAAATAAAGAGGATGACTCTGGTCAGGAACGGATATAAAGCATCGGGCCACCTCGTTCGTGGCTTAATCCATATTTTTTTATTTATATTTGTTATCTTTAGACTAAAATGTATTGGACTTTTTTTTGCTTGATCGGATGGGATTTTTTTTCATGTCGTGGTTGTGGTCGCATGAAGTCATGAAGATGCTTGCTGGCATGTTGCTGTTGGGTAGCCCATCTCTGCATGCCATTGCCCACTCTTACAGAACTGTAGTAACAACAGCAGCTGGTGTAGAGTAGCTGCAGTGAGCCAGTGAACGCAATGCTTAGACGACTTACAGAACAGCGCCGGACTGCCTTCACCCTGCCTATTCTTTCTCCCGTTCACCCCGCGTGCACGCTCTTTCCCTTCCTCGTGCCGACGACCGGGCGACCGCCGCGCCCCGGCCCGCGCCCCCTTGTCTCGGGCCACTCGCCGGCAACGAGCAGCCACCAGGTATGCCACCCCCTTCTCCCCCCTTCCTGCTGTACGAAACCGAGCACCCAAACCCTAACTTAAGCTTATTTGGCTATTTACATTCGGATCTGATCTAGTTACAGGAGCACACACGTATTATCCCTACTAAATCCGATTTTAGTGGAAAAAGCTGTCGGGTGTACATGTGTCCACCCATGTCCTTTACGAGTTCGGCCCTTGGCCGAGGTCCGTTTGGAATTGGAAATGGGAATCAGAGGGGCGAATGCCGAATGGGCATGTCTTGCGCAATTTCCATGCTCTGCTAGTAGGCGTGCTGCGTTCATGAGCTCATACTATCCAAATGCCATTCGCTACGCATTTGCTTCTATTTGAGATCGGGAAACGGTGTGTCAAAAACGATTTATCAATATGTTTCTTCTTCTACAGGAAATGTTGTGAGGACTGATGCAATAACTAAGCTTGCTGGATGGACGGATGTGATTGCATCGAGCCACTATGGCCTACCGATGATCTCCTTGTCAAGTATCAGTACATCTCAGACTTCTTCATAGCCCTCGCGTACTTCTCTATTCCGTTGGAGCTCATATATTTCGTGAAGAAGTCGTCCTTCTTCCCGTACAGATGGGTCTTGATCCAGTTTGGTGCGTTTATAGTTCTCTGTGGGGCAACCCATCTGATAAACCTGTGGACGTTCACCACACATACAAAGACCGTTGCGATGGTCATGACCATAGCAAAGGTTTCTACAGCAGTTGTGTCCTGTGCAACTGCTTTGATGCTTGTTCATATCATCCCCGACTTATTGAGCGTGAAAACTAGAGAGTTGTTCCTGAAGAATAAAGCTGAAGAGCTTGACAGAGAGATGGGACTGATAAGGACGCAGGAGGAGACCGGTAGACATGTTAGGATGCTTACACATGAAATCAGAAGTACTCTTGACAGGCATATGATTTTGAAGACTACTCTTGTTGAGCTAGGAAGGACCTTGGGTCTGGAGGAATGTGCATTGTGGATGCCATCTCGAAGTGGTTCAAGCCTTCAGCTTTCTCATACTTTGCACCACCAGATTACTGTTGGATCATCGGTGCCAATTAATCTTCCTGTCATCAATCAAGTGTTCAGTAGCAACCGGGCAATTATAATACCCCACACATCTCCTTTGGCGCGGATTCGACCTCTTACAGGGCGATATGTTCCACCAGAAGTGGCTGCAGTCCGTGTACCTCTTCTCCACCTTTCAAACTTCCAAATAAATGATTGGCCTGAGCTTTCGGCAAAAAGCTTTGCAATCATGGTTTTGATGCTTCCATCTGATAGTGCAAGAAAATGGCATGTACATGAATTGGAGCTGGTTGAGGTTGTTGCTGATCAGGTTCGTGCTGTATCTCTGTCTATGGTTACTATAACATGGTACCTTCATCCTGAAAATGATGTAAATTTACTTGTCTCTATTCAAACAATCTATACTTTGATTAAGTTTATTAAAAGATTATCAATAAATATGACATCAGATAGGTATATTTTGAAAATATATTCCATGACATATTTAACAATACTTATTTGATAGTGTAAATATTGCTATTTTTAAATAAATTTGGTCACTGTTTTACTTGGCGCTATGCTAGAATTACATTCTTTTCTGGATGGAGGGAGTATATGCTTGTAGGAGAGGAAAAACATGTTTACATCTTTCAAATTCATATGATACTGCTCAGTTATCATGATCAGTCAATTAAGGCATCCGTTAATTGAACAGGAAAGTATATTCACAGGTGCAATGTAATGATGACAAGAATACCTTTAAATCAATACATAATCTCTTTTTTTGAAAGCATAGGATTCTGAACCCAACTACCGAGCCACAAAAGACACATGCTCTTGCTGTTGCGCAATATCTACACCTTTCTGAAGGTTAAAAGTTTAAATTGGTAGTGCTAGCAGGTCTATTGTTTATCTCCTTTTTTTGTTTCTTCATCAGGTAGCAGTTGCACTATCTCATGCGGCTATTCTTGAAGAGTCCATGCGAGCACGTGATTTACTAATGGAGCAGAATGTTGCCCTGGATTTAGCTCGAAGAGAGGCTGAGATGGCTATCCGTGCTCGCAATGATTTTCTAGCTGTTATGAATCACGAAATGAGAACACCCATGAATGCAATAATAGCCCTTTCCTCCTTGCTTTTGGAAACTGAGCTTACTCCTGAGCAGCGTCTAATGGTGGAAACAGTACTGAAAAGCAGCAATCTGTTAGCAACACTCATCAATGATGTGCTAGATCTTTCCAAACTCGAGGATGGAAGCCTTGAACTGGAGATTAAAGCATTCAATCTTCATGCTGTTTTCAAAGAAGTATGCACCATCAGTTTTCTAATACTCTTTCCGTTCCAGGTTCTAGGTTACTTTAGCTTTGCTCTAAGTCAAACTCTAACTTTGGCCAAGTTTTTAGAAAAATATGTCAACTTCTACAAATTAAAATAAATGCACTAACAAGACATGTTATGGAGAATTCATGTGATGTTATTGTTGGTGTATTTTTCTATAAGTTTGTTCAAAGTTAGAGAAATTGGACTTAGGTAAAGAAAGCGACTTGTAATTAGTAACAGAGGGAGTATCAAACATCTAGATACACGGTGCAACAACTAAAATTCCTATTTGGTATTACAGGTGATGGGTTTCATTAAACCAATTGCATCTATCAAGAGGCTATCTGTATCGGTTATGTTGGCACCAGATTTGCCGTTATGTGCCATTGGTGATGAAAAGAGACTCATGCAAACTATTCTGAACATCTCTGGCAACGCTGTAAAGTTTACCAAGGAGGGACACATCACACTTGTAGCTTCCATTGTGAAGGCTGACTCTTTGAGAGAGTTCAGAACCCCAGAATTTCATCCAACTGCAAGTGATGACCATTTCTATTTGAAAGTTCAGGTAATATTCTAGAAAGGCTTGTTTGAATAATCTTGGACTTGTCAATGAGCTCATGGTCTTTCCATACTATCAATAAAACAAATAGAATTTTTTGCAAATGGTTGTATGCATTGTCCCTCTTTAATAACAATAATAACTTAAAAAATGACCTGTATGTGTTGTGCAGAGCACCAAATTTCAAAAATGAAACTGGAGCCATCCATTTGGTTGTCTCAAGTAGCAGTTTAGTGAACCCTAATTGCAGCTTGTCAAACAATCTCAACTATTTCATTGTACAACATTTATAATCTGTTGTCTTGTCTTCTTATTTGCGACTGAATTTCTCATGCACTCTGGTTCTGGATTCACTGTGTTCCTCACATTGAAGTATTTCATGCTTATTCAGTAGTAGATGATATTTTTTTCATGAAAATCCTCTTGATTAATATCTGCGTTTCCTTGTATGATTTGTTACATATTTCCTTTAATTATGCGTCTTGGTCATTAATTGCATATGCATCATAACTTGGATAGACCCTTAAGTTGTTTGATAGTCCATTTGTTTATAAACTATGTGGTCGTCAGCTCTGTATAGGTCCATGTACAATTTTCCAATTCTTTGTACCAAGTTTACAAAAGCAGACGGTACCTGTTCAGATGTACCTGACTGATGTGTGTGTGTGTGGGGGGGGGAGGGGGTCTGAATCCTTTTCTTTGTTATAATCTCAAGGAGTCAAGGTGGTGTGGAATTTCTACCAGTGTTGGGCATGATGATTTTTGGAATCCGATTTCTTTACGCCACTGTGACCTTAGTTCAGTAGTCATTTGTTGCGTTTTATCTGAGTTGCCTGGATTGAATTAGTCGCAGGACTGACATAGGACTAGGACCTAAGGCCGCATTAGCAAAAACTCAGATGGTCTAGGATCATAAGTGTTATACCAAATCTTCCATGAGCTCCAGATCAGCCCTGATCCTTGTATAATGCTAACACAAAGCTTTCGTGTGTTGAAAAACATTCCTAGGTCAACCATATTAAGTTATCACAACGTTTACTCAATATATCACAAGGCGCAGATGCTTATATTTGCAGATTATGAACATGCCATGGACAAACGAAGCAGAGTTTTACTTCTATGCTTAGCAAGTCTTATCTATTGTGTTGCTTTACATTCTCTGTTACTTCACACTTCTGCAGGTAAAAGATACAGGCTGTGGAATTGGTCCACAGGATCTACCTCATGTATTTACAAAGTTTGCTCATCCTCAAAGCGGAGGAAACCGAGGGTTTAATGGTAGTGGTCTTGGCCTTGCCATATGCAAGAGGTAGTTCGATCTTACATCTCCTTTCTGTAGTTCCTTCTGAATCTGGTGTTAAGGTGCTGTTTTTGGTGACTCGAAGTCTTCCTATGCAGCACAATTATTTATTTATTTTGTTTAATGCATTGCCAGTATATAGGGATACCTCGGTCATCAATTCTCATTAGAACTCATCGGCATCTCTGCAAATTTCTGGTGCAGGTTTGTTAGTCTCATGGGAGGGCACATCTGGATTGACAGCGAAGGAACCGGAAGAGGTTGCACCGCAACATTCGTCGTCAAGCTCGGCGTGTGTGACAACACAAACACCTACCAGCAGCAGCTGATCCCTCTAGTATGGCCAAGCAGCGCAGACTCCGATTTGCGTGCTCCGAAACCTCTTCCGGACGGGAGAGGATCTACTCCCTTGAAATCTCGGTACCAAAGGAGCGTATGAGCCTAGTGTAAATGATTGACGGCATAGTGCCAAGTAGGGGACCGATTAGTGCCACCGTCTAATTTTGTTTGTAACCCTGTCATAGCAGGCATATGATGTACAAATACTGTAAAGCAAATGGAGACTGCGGCCGTGTATCTGGGTGGCAACGCTGACTTGCTGCATTGAGTGGTATATACATATGCTACCAGCGGATTGAATTGCTTATTCTGGGGTGTGCCGAGCGCGCCCGTGTGCGACCACCGTAGCTCGTTGCTTGTTCTATTGTGACTTGAATTCCATATTCATCGTGTAATATGAAATCCAGTGCAAATACACGGTAACAAGCTGTTTTCGGTGCTCTCGCTCCATCAGTTGGTTAAGATCATCGCCAGTTGCATGAGTCTTAAATGCTAACTGTCGTGTATGCAAATACGTGTGTTAGCTAATTTTATCACGATTCACTCTAATACAATTAGGGATGACAATAGGAAATTGCCCTAACTCTCCGTCCCTATTCCCATGATGAAAAAAAAAATTGGGGATCCCACGAATGATTGTGGGTGATATTTTTTTCTCATCCCCGTTTCTTGTAGGGATAAATTTTTGACGGATATCTTCGTCTCCGTTTAAATTATAATTAGAACGTACCTGTTTTATTATTAATACAAAACATTGTTATTTATACATATTATTAAATATAAGAAATCATTATATATACATCAAAATAAACATATTTGAGTGATCTCTTGATAAGATAATTATTTATTATTAATAATAATTATTATACGAAAACAACGTCACATGCAAGTTTAATGAGTCCCTACGGAAAACGGGGATGAGGAATCCCCGTTCCCGTTTACCCGTTGTGGAAGAATTTTCTCCCATTTATATCCATGTGGGGGAAGACACTTCCTCATTTCAATCCCTTAACGGATGAATTACCCACGGAGAATCGGGGATTGGAAACCATTGCCATCTCTAAATATAAAATACGTGGACTGAGATATGTATAAACACTTTTCATCACCTAAGTTGATGGATTGCTTGGTCCATCACTTAGATCAAAAGGTCTAATCGGACCAGCCCATCATGAAATCAATCCACATAAAAAATTAAGCGGGCCAAAATATTAACTGCACCGACTGATCAGGAGTTAAAATGGACCCACGCGCGTTTAACAAGGTTGATCCACTAGTCGTTTGTAGCGCACAACAACAAATATTTAGACATCAAAGGTTTACTTCAGTCATTCAAGATTTACGTCAGCCATTCAATATTTACTTCAATCATTTAAGGTTTACTTCAACGTACAACATGAATAAATATTCGGGCATTCAAGGTTTACTTTAGCCATTTAAGGTGAACTTCAACAGACAATATGAATAAATATTCAACTATTCAAGGTTTACTTTAGCCATTCATCGCTTTAAAATTTTACAAGAAAGAAACATTCAATAATTCAAGATTAACTTTAGCCATTCAGGAATAAACATTCAACAATTCAAGATTATGAGTCGAGAACGGGATACAATTGCCACGTCAAATGAGTGAAGGCGCATCAGTGAGGAATTGTAGACCTTGGGGTGGCTTGGATCGGCGCGGTGTTGGGTTGGACAAGATCAAAGCAGAGTTTGGCTAATTGTAGGTGGCGACTAATCGGGTACGCAGGGAAATAATCCTTAACTCAATACTTACAAAGGCTCATTCAAATCAAAGTACAAGTACCCAACATACCAAATGATGTTGTCATCATAGTAGCAACCATCTTCGTATGGAACAATGTGCATCGCACTTCGCTAGAGAACCACCAAGCAAGGTTTTCAAGTCGATAAGTCGAATCAAGTCGACAAGGTACCGACTTGGTGACTAGTCGATAAGTCAGTCGACTAGTCGTCGACTTGCCAATATAGTGGTTGTTTTGCCTATATAATGGCTTCATATAGACAATATAGCATTTATATATGAATAAAGAGGATGTTTTACCTCATTTGAAGCATGAAATTGAACGAAACTGAAATATACAACAAGTCTTACCTCATTTGAAGCCTCAAACTGAACCAAATCAGCCACATACGTGATAAGTCATAAACTCATAAGTCATAACAGCCATATAGTTCAAATTGGAAAACAAATAGCAAGAAAATATAGTTCAAACTTGAAAGGAAATAAGCCCAATTAGATAGCTAAGCTGCTGTTGCAGCTAGATAGATACTAGATACCCTAAATATCTCCCAAATCAAGATCACCCAAATCAAGTCACTAGGTTCCAGCAGATTGATTCACCGGCGTGCAGACTGCAGACTGCAGAGGGTCGACTAGCTAGAATAGATGTGGCCGGCTGCGTGAGAGGAGGGGCGGCCGACGACGTGAGGACTGAGGGGTGGGCGACTACAGATGAGGCGTGCGGCTGCAGATGAGGGTTAGGTTAGGGTTTAAGTTATGTAATGGGCTGCTTGGACTGAATTGGGGACAAGTCGACCGACTAGCTAGAACAAGTCGACGACTAGTCGACTGATAAATTCCAATCGTTGACAAGTCGCCCGACTTGCCCGAAAAGTCGAGCCGGTCCCCCAAGTCGAGCTCCCATGACCGACTGGACGACTAGTCGCCGACTTGAAAACAGGGCCACCAAGCGTAGTCTCATAACTCTAGGAATTCATGCAAAGATTCTACAAGTCAGATACATACGACAAAAAGGACTCAAAGATGAAGCTACCTTCAAAACTCAAGCCAAAAGTGACAACAATTGTAACCAATACAAAATAAACAACTTTGAGTGAAGTCCTCTATCTACGTATCACCAAGTAAACCAAATAGACAATGAAAATGCAACTACTGCAGAAAGCAACCACCAAGAGAGAAAAATCAATAGAGGTGAAAGAGCATTCAATAGAGGAGAGCCAAACCATAGAGGATACATAGAAGGAAGAACTAGTGGAAGAAAACCTTTAAACCCTAAAGACATGTTTTGCGTTGCGCATGAAAATGAGCTAGGCATATTGGAAGTCGCCTAGAGGGGATGAATAGGCAAACCTAAAATTTTAACTCAAACAACCAAAACTTGATCCAAGATTTATAATTCTAAGTGATAGAACAAGAAGGATCAATTCATGGGTTAAAATCCATGTTCAACTTGCTATTGTTGCTAGCAAATATAAGTGCGGAATTGACTTTAGCAGCAATGTAGAATGTAGATGAAGATTGGAGAGGAAGGACAAAACAAACCATAAGCGAAAGCGTAAGGAAACAAAGCAATTTGTTTATTGGAGTTTAGTTTCACAAAGGAACCTACGTCTCCGTTGAGAAGTTGAAAGCGAATTAGGCTTACACCTAGTCCCTAATTAATTTTGGTGGTTGAATTGCCCAACACAAATCTTTGGACTAACTAGTTTGCTCTAGTGTATAAGTTATACAGGTGCAAAAGGTTCACACTTAGCCAATAAAAAGACCAAGTATTGGGTTCAAACAAAGGAGCAAGGGTCAACCGAAGGCACCTCTGGTCTGGCGCACCGGACTGTCCGGTGTGCCACCGGACATGTCCGGTGCACCAGAGGACTCAAACTTCGAACTCGTCACCTTCGGGAATTTCCAGAGGCGACTCCGCTATAATTCATCGGACTGTCCGGTGTACACCGGACATGTCCGGTGCTCCAAGGAAGAGCGGCCTCCGGAACTCGCCAGCCTCGGGAATTTATTGAAGCTGCTCCACTATAATTCACCGGACTGTCCGGTGTACACCGGACTGTCCGGTGTAACAGCGGGGCAACGGCTATTTCGGCGCCAACGGCTACCTGCGACGCATTAAATGCGCGCGCTGCGCGCGCAGAGGTCAGGCACGCCCATACTGGTGCACCGGACACTCTACAGTACATGTTCGGTGCGCCACCGGACATCCAGGCGGGCCCAGAAGACAGAGCTCCAACGGTCGAACCCAACGGCTTTTGGTGACGTGGCTGTCGCACCGGACATGTCCGGTGTGCACCGGACTGTCCGGTGTGCCATCGAACAGACAGCCTCACCAAACAGCTAGTTTGGTGGTTGGGGCTATAAATAACCCCAACCACCCACCATTCATAGCATCCAAGTTTTCCGGCTTCCAACCACTATACAAGAGCTAGCATTCATTGCAAAGCACACTAAAAGAGATCAAATCCTCTCCCAACTCCACACAAAGCCTTAGTGACTAGAGAGAGTGATTTGTAGTGTTCATTTGAGCTCTTGCACTTGGATCGCTTCTTTTTCTTTGGCATTCTTTCTTGTGATCAAACACTCACTTGTAATTGAGGCAAGAGACACCAATCGTGTGGTGGTCCTTGCGGGAAGTTTGATTCCCAAGTGATTTGAGAAAGAGAAGCTCACTCGGTCCGAGGGACCGTTTGAGAGAGGGAAGAGTTGAAAGAGACCCGGCCTTTGTGGCCTCCTCAACGGGGAGTAGGTTTGAGAGAACCGAACCTCGGTAAAACAAATCCGCGTGTCTCACTTCATTATTCGCTTGCGATTTGTTTTGCACCCTCTCTCGCGGACTCTATTATATTTCTAACACTAACCCAGCTTGTTGTTGTGTTTATTTTTGAGAATTTCAGTTTCGCCCTATTCACCCCCCCTCTAGGCGACTTTCAATTGGTATCAAAGCCCGGTGCTTCATTAGAGCCTAACCGCTCGAAGTGATGTCGGGAGATCACACCAAGAGGGAGATGGAGACCGGCGACAAGCCCACTACAAGCCAAGGGAGCACTTCATCGGAAGAGTCCCGCACCAAGAGGAAGGAGAAGAAGAAGGACTCCTCCAAACGGAAGGAGAAAAGATCTTCCTCTTCTCACCACAAAGAGAAGAAGGAAAAATCTTCTTCTCACAAGTCGCATCGGAAAGGCGACAAGCACAAGAGGATGAGGAAAGTGGTCTACTACGAGACCGACACTTCATCAACATCGACCTCCGACTCCGATGCGCCGTCCGTAACTTCTAAGCGCCAAGAGCAAAAGAAGTTTAGTAAGATCCCCCTACACTATCCTCGTACATCTAGATCTACTCCATTACTTTCCGTTCCATTAGGCAAACCGCCAACCTTTGATGGCGAAGACTATGCTAGGTGGAGTGATTTAATGAAATTTCATCTAACCTCACTCCACAAAAGTATATGGAATGTTTTTGAGTTTGGAGCACAGGTACCATCCATAGGGGATGAAGACTATGATACGGACGAAGTGGCCCAAATCGAGCACTTCAACTCTCAAGCTACAACCATACTCCTCGCCTCCCTAAGTAAGGAGGAATACAACAAGGTGCAAGGGTTGAAGAATGCAAAGGAGATTTGGGACCTTCTCAATACCGCGCACGAGGGTGATGAACTCACCAAGATCACCAAGTGGGAAACGATCGAGGGGGAGCTCGGTCGCTTCCGTCTTCGCCAAGGGGAGGAGCCACAAGATATGTACAACCGGCTCAAAACCTTGGTGAACCAAGTGCGCAACCTCGGGAGCAAGAAGTGGGACGACCACGAGGTAGTTAAGGTTATTTTAAGATTGCTTATTTTCCTTAACCCTACTCAAGTACAATTAATTCGTGGTAATCCAAGGTATACACTAATGACTCCCGAGGAAGTAATCGGGAATTTTGTGAGCTTTGAATGTATGATCAAGGGCTCAAAGAAGATCAACGAGCTCGACGATCCCTCCACGTCCGAAGCACAACCGGTGGCTTTTAAGGCGATGGAGGAGAAGAAGGAGGAGTCTACACCAAGTAGACAACCAATTGACGCCTCCAAGCTCGACAATGAGGAGATGGCTTTAATCATCAAAAGCTTTCGCCAAATCCTCAAGCAACGGAAGGGGATGGATTACAAACCCCGTTCCAAGAAAGTTTGCTACAAGTGTGGTAAGCCCGGTCACTTTATTGCTAAATGTCCATTATCAAGTGACAGTGACAGGGATAATGACAAGAAGGGCAAGAGGAGAGAAAAGAAGAGGTACCACAAGAAGAGGGGAGGCGATGCCCACGTGTGCCGCGAGTGGGACTCCGGCGAGAGCTCCACCGAGTCCTCCTCCGACGAGGACGCCGCCAACATCGCCGTCACCAAGGGACTCCTCTTCCCCAACGTCGGCCACAAGTGCCTCATGGCAAAGGACGGCAAAAGGAAGAAGGTTAAATCTAAATCCTCCACTAAATATGAATCCTCTAGTGATGATAATGCTAGTGATGAGGAGAATAATTTGCGTACCCTTTTTGTCGATCTTAACATGCAACAAAAGGAAAAATTAAATGAATTGATTAGTGCTATTCATGAGAAGGATGATCTCTTGGACTCACAAGAGGACTTCCTTATTAAGGAAAACAAAAAGCATGTTAAGGTTAAAAATGCTTATGCTCTAGAGGTAGAAAAATGTGAAAAATTGTCTAGTGAGCTAAGCACTTGTCATGAGACCATTAACAACCTTAGGAATGAAAATACTAAATTAATTGCAAAGGTTGATTCTCATGTTTGTATTAATTCAACTTCCAATCCTAAAAATGGTAATGTTGATTTACTTGCTAGGATTGATGAGTTGAATGTTTCTATTGCTAGCCTTAGAAATGAGAATGAGAAATTAATTGCTAAGGCTAAAGAATTAGATGTTTGCAATGTTACAATTTCCGACCATAGAACTAAGAATGATATGTTGCATGCTAAGGTTGTAGAATTAAAATCTTGCAAACCCTCTACATCTACCATTGAGCACACTTCTATTTGTACTAGATGTAGAGATGTTGATGTCAATGCTATTCATGATCACATGGCTTTAATTAAACAACAAAATGATCATATAGCAATATTAGATGCTAAAATTGCCGAGCATAACTTAGAAAATGAAAAGTTTAAATTTGCTAGAAGTATGCTCTACAATGGGAGACGCCCTGGCATCAAGGATGGCATTGGCTTCCAAAGGGGAGACAATGTCAAACTTAATGCCCCTCCTAAGAACTTGTCTAACTTTGTTAAGGGCAAGGCTCCCATGCCTCAGGATAACGAGGGTTACATTTTGTACCCTGCCGGCTATCCTGAGAGCAAAATTAGGAGAACTCATTCTAGGAAGTCTCACTCTAGCCCTAACTATGCTTTTATGTATAAGGGTGAGACATCTAGCTCTAGGCAACCAACCCGTGCCAAGTTGCCTAGAAAGAAAACTCCTATTGCATCAAATGATCATAGCATTTCATTTAAGACTTTTGATGCATCTTATGTTTTGACTAACAAATCCGGCAAGGTAGTTGCCAAGTTTGTTGGGGGCAAACACAAGGGCTCCAAGACTTGTGTTTGGGTACCCAAAGTTCTTGTTTCTAATGCCAAAGGACCCAAAACCGTTTGGGTACATAAAGTCGAGAACTAAAATTGTTTTGTAGGTTTATGCATCCGGGGGCTCAAGTTGGATACTCGACAGCGGGTGCACAAACCACATGACAGGGGAGAAGAAGATGTTCTCCTCATATGAGAAAAACCAAGATCACCAATGAGCTATCACATTCGGGGATGGAAATCAAGGTTTGGTCAAAGGATTGGGTAAAATTGCTATATCATCTGACCATACTATTTCCAATGTTTTTCTTGTAGATTCTTTAGATTACAATTTGCTTTCCGTATCCCAGTTATGTCAAATGGGCTACAACTGTCTATTTACTGATGTAGGTGTTACTGTCTTTAGAAGAAGTGATGATTCAATAGCATTTAAGGGAGTGTTAGAGGGTCAGCTATACTTGGTAGATTTTGATAGAGCTGAACTCGACACTTGCTTAATTGCTAAGACTAACTTGGGTTGGCTCTGGCACCGCCGACTAGCCCATGTTGGAATGAAGAATCTTCATAAGCTTCTAAAGGGAGAGCACATTTTAGGACTAACAAATGTTCATTTTGAGAAAGACAGGATTTGTAGCGCATGCCAAGCCGGGAAGCAAGTTGGCACTCATCATCCACACAAGAACATCATGACAAATGACAGGCCACTGGAGCTCCTTCACATGGACCTATTCGGCCCGATCGCTTACATAAGCATTGGCGGGAGTAAGTACTGTCTAGTTATTGTGGATGATTATTCTCGCTTCACTTGGGTGTTCTTTTTGCAGGAAAAATCTCATACCCAAGAGACCTTAAAGGGATTCTTAAGACGGGCTCAAAATGAGTTCAACTTAAGGATCAAGAAAATAAGAAGCGACAACGGGACGAAGTTCAAGAACTCTCAAATTGAAGGCTTCCTTGAGGAGGAAGGCATCAAGCATGAGTTCTCTTCTCCCTACACCCCACAACAAAATGGTGTAGTAGAGAGGAAGAATCGAACTCTATTGGACATGGCAAGAACCATGCTTGATGAGTACAAGACACCGGATCGGTTTTGGGCCAAGGCGATCAACACCGCCTGCTACGCCATCAACCGGTTATATCTTCACCGAATCCTCAAGAAGACATCCTATGAACTCCTAACCGGTAAAAAGCCCAATATTTCATATTTTAGAGTTTTTGGTAGCAAATGCTTTATTCTTGTTAAAAGAGGTAGAAAATCTAAATTTGCTCCTAAAACTGTAGAAGGCTTTTTACTAGGATATGACTCAAACACAAGGGCATATAGAGTCTTTAACAAGTCCTCAGGACTTGTTGAAGTTTCTTGTGACGTTGTGTTTGATGAAACTAACGGCTCTCAAGTAGAGCAAGTTGATCTTGATGAGATAGGTGAAGAACAGGCTCTGTGCATAGCGCTAAGGAACATGTCCATTGGGGATGTGTGTCCTAAGGAATCCGAAGAGCCTCCACATGCACAAGATCAACCATCCTCCTCCACGCAAGCATCTCCACCAACCCAAAATGAGGACGAGGCTCAAGTTGATGAAGGAGAAGATCAAAGAGATGAGCCATCTCAAGATGACGACAACGATCAAGGGGGAGATGCAAAGGATGAAGACAAGGAGGATGAACAACCAAGGTCGCCACACCCAAGAGTCCACCAAGCAATCCAACGAGATCACCCCGTCGACACCATCCTCGGCGACATTCATAAGGGGGTAACCACTCGATCTCGTGTTGCCCATTTTTGTGAGCATTACTCTTTTGTTTCCTCTATTGAGCCACACAGGGTAGAGGAAGCACTACAAGATTCGGATTGGGTGATGGCGATGCAAGAGGAGCTCAACAACTTCACGAGGAACGAGGTATGACATTTGGTTCCACGTCCTAATCAAAATGTTGTAGGAACCAAGTGGGTCTTCCGCAACAAACAAGACGAGCATGGTGTGGTGACAAGGAACAAAGCTCGACTCGTGGCCAAGGGGTATTCACAAGTCGAAGGTTTGGATTTTGGTGAAACCTATGCACCTGTAGCTAGGCTTGAGTCAATTTGCATATTATTGGCCTATGCTACTTACCATGGCTTCAAGCTTTACCAAATGGACGTGAAGAGTGCCTTACTCAACGGACCGATCAAGGAGGAGGTCTATGTTGAGCAACCTCCCGGCTTTGAAGATAGTGAGTACCCTAACCATGTTTATAGGCTCTCTAAGGCGCTTTATGGGCTCAAGCAAGCCCCAAGAGCATGGTATGAATGCCTTAGAGATTTCCTTATTGCTAATGGCTTCAAAGTCGGCAAGGCCGATCCTACTTTATTCACTAAAACTCTTGACAATGATTTGTTTGTATGCCAAATTTATGTTGATGATATCATATTTGGGTCTACTAACGAATCTACATGTGAAGAATTTAGTAGGATCATGACAAAGAAATTCGAGATGTCGATGATGGGGGAGTTGAAGTATTTTCTAGGATTCCAATTCAAGCAACTCCAAGAGGGCACCTTCATTAGCCAAACGAAGTATACTCAAGATATTCTAAGCAAGTTTGGAATGAAGGATGCCAAGCCCATCAAGACACCCATGGGAACCAATGGGCATCTCGACCTCGACACGGGAGGTAAGTCCGTGGATCAAAAGGTATACCGGTCGATGATTGGTTCATTGCTTTATTTATGTGCATCTCGACCGGACATTATGCTTTCCGTTTGCATGTGTGCAAGATTCCAAGCCGACCCTAAGGAATCACACCTTACGGCCGTAAAACAAATATTGAGATATTTGGCTTATACTCCTAAGTTTGGGCTTTGGTACCCTCGGGGATCCACATTTGATTTGATTGGTTATTCGGATGCCGATTGGGCGGGGTGTAAGATTAATAGGAAGAGCACATCGGGGACTTGCCAGTTCTTGGGAAGATCCTTGGTGTCTTGGGCTTCAAAGAAGCAAAATTCGGTCGCTCTTTCTACCGCCGAAGCCGAGTATATTGCCGCAGGCCATTGTTGCGCGCAATTGCTTTGGATGAGGCAAACCCTGCGGGACTACGGTTACAAACTAACCAAAGTTCCTCTTCTATGTGACAATGAGAGTGCAATCCGCATGGCGGATAATCCCGTTGAGCATAGCCGCACTAAACACATAGCCATTCGGTATCATTTTCTTAGGGATCACCAACAAAAAGGGGATATCGAGATTTCATACATTAACACTAAAGATCAATTAGCCGATATCTTCACCAAGCCTCTTGATGAACAATCTTTTACCAGACTTAGGCATGAGCTCAATATTCTTGATTCTAGGAATTTCTTTTGCTAATTTGCACACATAGCACACAAGTATACCTTTGATCATGTCTCTTTTATATATGCTATGACTAATGTGTTTTCAAGTGTATTTCAAACCAAGTCATAGGTATATTGAAAGGGAATTGGAGTCTTCGGCGAAGACAAAGGCTTCCACTCCACTCTACTACTCACTCTTCGTCGTCACTCCGAGCATCTCTCCAACTTTGGTATAATCTTCACTCATTTATTTTATGACCAAAGGAGGAGAAAGTATTTCTTGGGCTCTAATGATTCCGTTTTTGGCGATTCATGCCAAAGGGGGAGAAAATATGAGCCCAAAGCAAAAGGACCGCACCACCACCTAATTTTAAAAATTTCGAGATTTTCAATTGGTCAATTTCAAATTGGTATCTTATTATGTTCTAAAGGGGGAGGAAGTAGTATTTCAAAAATGATATATCAAAACCCTCTTGAACACTAAGAGGAGAATCTCATTTAGGGGGAGTTTTGTTTAGTCAAAGGAAAAGCATTTAAAACAAAGGAAGAAAATTTCAATCTTGAAAATGCTTCGCAAAAATCTTACTCATTTACCTTTGACTATCTTGCAAAAAGTCCTTGAAAAGAATTTACAAAAGAATTTACAAAACAAAACTTGTGGTGCAAATGTGGTCCAATATGTTAAAAATAAAAGAAACAATCCATGCATATCTTGTAAGTATTTATATTGGCTCAATTCCAAGCAACCTTTGCACTTACATTATGCAAACTAGTTCAATTATGCACTTTTATATTTGCTTTGGTTTGTGTTGGCATCAATCACCAAAAAGGGGGAGATTGAAAGGGAATTAGGCTTACACCTAGTCCCTAATTAATTTTGGTGGTTGAATTGCCCAACACAAATCTTTGGACTAACTAGTTTGCTCTAGTGTATAAGTTATACAGGTGCAAAAGGTTCACACTTAGCCAATAAAAAGACCAAGTATTGGGTTCAAACAAAGGAGCAAGGGTCAACCGAAGGCACCTCTGGTCTGGCGCACCGGACTGTCCGGTGTGCCACCAGACATGTCCGGTGCACCAGAGGACTCAAACTTCGAACTCGTCACCTTCGGGAATTTCCAGAGGCGACTCCGCTATAATTCACCGGACTGTCCGATGTACACCGGACATGTCCGGTGCTCCAAGGAAGAGCGGCCTCCGGAACTCGCCAGCCTCGGGAATTTATTGAAGCTGCTCTACTATAATTCACCGGACTGTCCGGTGTACACCTGTCGGGGACCATAATTAGGGGTACCCTCAAGACGCCTAATTCTCAGCTGGTAACCCCCATCAGCATAAAGCTGCAGAGGCCTGATGGGTGCGATTAAGTCAGGGATCAGTCCATACGAGTGACTCGATCACGCTTCGCCCGAGCCTAGCCTCGGCCAAGGGCAGCCGACCTCGAGGGACTTCCGTCTCGCCCGAGGCCCCCCTTTTAACGGCGTACGCATCTCCGGCTCGCCCGAGGCCTTGACTTCGCTAAGAAGCAACCCTGACTAAATCGCCGCACCGACTGACCGAGTTGCAGGAGCATTTAACGCAAAGGTGGCCTGACACCTTTATCCTGACGCGCGCCCCCCGGCAGTGCCGAAGTGACCGCCGTCACTCCGCCGCACCACTGACCGGTCTGACAGAAGGACAGCGCCGCCTGCGCCACTCTGACTGCAGTGCCACTCGACAGAGTGAGTCTGACAGGCAGTCAGGCCTTGCCAAAGGCGCCATGGGAAGCTCCGCTCCGCCCGACCCAGGGCTCGGACTCGGGCTCAGCCCCGGAAGACGGCGAACTCCGCTCCGCCCGACCCCAGGGCTCGGACTCGGGCTAAGACCCGGAAGACGGCGAACTCCGCTCCGCCCGACCCCAGGGCTCGGACTCGGGCTAAGACCCGGAAGACGGCGAACTCCGCTCCGCCCGACCCCAGGGCTCGGACTCGGGCTAAGACCCGGAAGACGGCGAACTCCGCTCCGCCCGACCCCAGGGCTCGGACTCGGGCTAAGACCCGGAAGACGACGAACTCCGCTCCGCCCGACCCCAGAGCTCGGACTCGGGCTGAGGCCCGGAAGACGACGAACTCCGCTTCGCCTGACCCCAGGGCTCGGACTCCGCCCTGGCCTCTGCCGAACGACCTCCGCCTCGCCCGACCCAGGGGCTCGGGCTCGGCCTCGGCCACGGAAGACAGACTCGACCTCGGCTTCGGAGGAGCCCCCACGTCGCCCGACCTAGGGCACGGGCCCGCCACGTCAACGGGAAGCGCCATCATCATCCTACCCCGAGCCGACTCGGGTCACGGAGAACAAGACCGGTGTCCCCTCTGGCTAGCTCCGCCAGATGGGCAATGATGGCGCCCCACAAGCTCTGTGACGACGGCGGCTCTCAGCTCTCTTACGGAAGCAGGGGGACGTCAGCAAGGACTCGACCGCTCCGACAGCTGTCCCTCCGCCAGGCTCCGTTGCTCCTCCGACAGCCACGACATCACGCCAGCAGGGTGCCAAGATCTCTCCGGCTGCCACATTGGCATGTACTTAGGGCGCTAGCTCTCCCTCCGCTAGACACGTAGCACTCTGCTACACCCCCATTGTACACCTGGATCCTCTCCTTACGCCTATAAAAGGAAGGACCAGGGCCTTCTTAGAGAAGGTTGGCCGCGTGGGGACGAGGACGGGACAGGCGCTCTCTTGGGGCCGCTCGCTTCCCTCACCCGCGTGGACGCTTGTAACCCCCCTACTGCAAGCGCACCCGACCTGGGCGCGGGACGAACACGAAGGCCGCGGGATCTCCACCTCTCTCACGCCCGTCTCCAGACACCTCGCCTCTCCCCCCTTCGCGCTCGCCCACGCGCTCGACCCATCTGGGCTGGGGCACGCGGCACACTCACTCGTCGGCTCGGGGACCCCCCGGTCTCGAAACGCCGACAGTTGGCGCGCCAGGTAGGGGCCTGCTGCGTGCTGACGAACAGCTTCCCGTCAAGCTCCAGATGGGCAGTCTCCAGCAACCTCTCCGGCCCGGGACGGCGCTCCGTTTCGGGAGTCTTGAGTTCATGTCCTTCGACGGCAGCTACGACATGATACTCCTTCCACCGCCGCGCGACAACGACAATGGCGGCCGACATCCCGCCCGCCGGCGGCGGAACCGACGACATCTTCCCCGCGCGATGGAAGAACAACATTCGAGCTCGCCCCGTCCTCTCCCCCACCAACGGAGGAGGAGGCGGGGCAACCAAGGCCAAGCGGGAGGCCGCGCTTCGTCGGCTGTCAAGCGAATCGACGTCCCCAGCGCCCCGACGGAGGGCACGCCGGGCGTCGACCTCGCGTTCGAGACGAAGGCAAGCACCGTCCCCCCGCGACACGCTGATCCCGAGCAAGAAGACGACGCCAGCACGCTCGCGGAAAGCCTGCAGGACGTCGCCCTCGTACCTGAGATGACAGTGCAACCAGTCCCCGATGTGACTACGTCGCTCCGCGTCGACCAAAAGGTACTAACTAACTCCCATCTTACGTCATTTCGACTCGGCCTCGACCCGCCAAGCGACCTCGCTTTGGCGGGCGCTCTCATTGAGGCGAGTGCAACCCCACTGGGGTTTCGTATGCGGTCGCCTCGGGGCCGATTGACGGACGTCTCGACCTATGGGCCCTCTGGGTCCGAGGAAGATGACGATCCCAGCATCTGTTGGGGTTTCTCTGGACTTGGCAACCCTAGTGCCATGCGGGACTTCATGACCGCATGTGACTACTGCCTCTCCGAGTATTCCGACGGAAGCCGCAGCCTTGACGACGAGGACTGCGGCCCAAGCCGCGAATGTTTCCACGTCGAGCTAGGGGATCCCTCCGAAGGCAACCATCTTGGCATGCCGGAGGACGGTGATTTTCCTAGGCCGGTGCCTCGCGCCGACACCCCGCGGGAGCTAGCTGTGGTCCCCGTTCCGGCGGGGGGTCACGACCCACAGCTCGAGCAAGTCCGCGGGGCGCAGGCCAGGCTCGACGAGGGAACAGGGGCGCTTGAGACGATCCGCCGGGACGTCGGGCAGGTATGGGCGGGCCAACCCCCGGCCGGAGAAATACGTCACCTGCCCCAAGGTCTCCAGCACCGCGTCGCCAATGATGTCAGGCTCAGGCCGCCGCCCGCATCCAGCGGGGTTGGTCAGAACCTGGCAGCCGCAGCGATGCTCCTCCGCACGATGCCGGAGCCATCAACCACCGAGGGTCGGCGAATCCAGGGAGAGCTCAAGAATCTCCTGGAAGGCGCTGCGGCCCGACGGGCCGAGAGCACTGCCTCCCGGAGGCAAGGATACCCCTCGGAACCTCACGCCGCGACTTCCCGATTTATGCGGGAAGCCTCGGTCTACACCGGACGCACGCGCAACACCGCGCCTGCGGCCCCGGGCCACCTCGGCAACGAGCACCATCGACGCGACCGTCGGGCCCACCTCAATGAAAGGGTGCGCCGAGGCTACCACCCCAGGCGTGGGGGGCGCTACGACAGCGGGGAGGATCGGAGTCCCTCGCCCGAACCACCCGGTCCGCAAGCCTTCAGTCGGGCCATCCGACGGGCGCCGTTCCCGACCCGGTTCCGACCCCCGACTACTATCACGAAGTATTCGGGGGAAACGAGACCGGAACTGTGGCTCGCGGACTACCGCCTGGCCTGCCAACTGGGTGGAACGGACGACGACAACCTCATCATCCGTAACCTCCCCCTGTTCCTCTCCGACACTGCTCGCGCCTGGTTGGAGCGCCTGCCTCCGGGGCAGATCTCCAACTGGGACCTGGGACCTTCGGAGCTGCCGGCAACAGCCAGGAGAGTCGCTCCGGGACTACATCCGGCGATTCTCGAAGCAGCGCACCGAGCTGCCCAACATCACCGACTCGGATGTCATCGGCGCGTTCCTTGCCGGCACCACCTGCCGCGACCTGGTGAGTAAGTTGGGTCGCAAGACCCCCACTAGGGCGAGCGAGCTGATGGACATCGCCACCAAGTTCGCCTCTGGTCAGGAGGCGGTTGAGGCTATCTTCCGAAAGGACAAGCAACCCCAGGGCCGCCCATCGGAAGAGGCTCCCGAGGTGTCTACTCCGCGCGGCGCCAAGAAGAAGGGCAAGAAGAAGTCGCAATCGAAACGCGACGCCGCTGACGCGGACCTTGTCGCCGCCGCCGAGTACAAGAACCCTCGGAAGCCCCCCGGAGGTGCTAACCTCTTCGACAAGATGCTCAAGGAGCCGTGCCCTTACCATCAGGGGCCCGTCAAGCACACCCTCGAGGAGTGCGTCATGCTTCGGCGCCACTTCCACAGGGCCGGGCCACCCGCGGAGGGTGGCAGGGCCCACGACGACGACAAGAAAGAAGATCACCAAGCAGGAGAATACCCCGAGGTCCGCGACTGCTTCATGATCTACGGTGGGCATGCGGCGAATGCCTCGGCTCGGCATCGCAAGCAAGAGCGCTGGGAGGTCTGCTCGATGAAGGTGGCGGCGCCAGTCTACCTAGACTGGTCCGACAAGCCCATCACCTTCGACCAGGCCGACCACCCTGACCATGTGCCGAGCCCGGGGAAATACCCGCTCGTCGTCGACCCCATCGTCGGCGACGTCAGGCTCACCAAGGTCCTGATGGATGTGGGCAGCTGCCTCAACATCATCTACGCCGAGACCCTCAAGCTCCTGCGCGTCGATCTGTCCTCCGTCCGTGCAGGCACTGCGCCCTTCCACGGGATCATCCCTGGGAAGCGCGTCCAGCCCCTCGGACGACTCGACCTCCCCGTCTGCTTCGGAACGCCCTCCAACTTCCGAAGGGAGACCTTGACGTTCGAGGTAGTCGGGTTCCGAGGAACCTACCACGCGGTACTGGGAAGGCCATGCTACGCGAAGTTCATGGCCGTCCCCAACTACACCTACCTAAAGCTCAAGATGTCGGGCCCCAACGGGGTCATCACCGTCGGCCCCATGTACAAACACGCGTTCGAATGCGACGTGGAGTGCGTGGAGTACGCCGAGGCCCTCGCCGAGTCCGAGGCCCTCATCGCCGACCTGGAGAACCTCTCCAAAGAGGTGTCGGACGTGAAGCGTCATGCCGGCAACTTCGAGCCAGCGGAGACGGTTAAGGCCGTCCCTCTCGACCCCAGTGGCGACACCTCCAAGCAGATCCGGATCGGTTCCGGGCTCGACCCCAAATAGGAAGCAGTGCTCGTCGACTTTCTCCGTGCAAACGCTGACGTCTTTGCGTGGAGTCCCTCGGACATGCCCGGCATACCGAGGGAGGTCGCCGAGCACTCGCTGGATATTCGGGCCGGAGCCCGACCCGTCAGGCAGCCTCTGGCCGATTCGACGAGGAGAAGCGCAGAGTGATAGGCGAGGAGATCCACAAGCTAATGGCAGTAGGGTTCATCAAAGAGGTATTCCATCCCGAATGGCTTGCCAACCCTGTGCTTGTGAGGAAGAAAGGGGGGAAATGGCGGATGTGTGTAGACTACACTGGTCTCAACAAAGCATGTCCGAAGGTTCCCTACCCTCTGCCTCGCATCGATCAAATCGTGGATTCCACTGCTGGGTGCGAAACCCTGTCCTTCCTCGATGCCTACTCAGGGTATCACCAAATCCGGATGAAAGAGTCCGACCAGCTCGCGACTTCTTTCATCACGCCGTTCGGCATGTACTGCTATGTCACCATGCCGTTCGGTTTGAGGAATGCGGGCGCGACGTACCAGCGGTGCATGAACCATGTGTTCGGCGAACACATCGGTCGCACAGTCGAGGCCTACGTCGATGACATCGTAGTCAAGACAAGAAAGGCTTCCGACCTCCTCTCCGACCTTGAAGTGACATTCCGATGTCTCAAGGCGAAAGGAGTCAAGCTCAATCCTGAGAAGTGTGTCTTCGGGGTGCCCCGGGGCATGCTCCTGGGGTTCATCGTCTCCGAGCGAG
Organism: Zea mays; assembly: GCF_902167145.1. Classification (NCBI taxonomy): domain Eukaryota; kingdom Viridiplantae; phylum Streptophyta; class Magnoliopsida; order Poales; family Poaceae; genus Zea; species Zea mays. The sequence goes on along the minus strand of NC_050096.1, from coordinate 271,155,092 downwards.
GCATCGAAGCCAACCCGGAGAAGATCGCGGCTATCACCAGCATGGGACCCATCAAGGACTTAAAAGGCGTACAAAGGGTCATGGGATGTCTCGCGGCCCTGAGCCACTTCATCTCACGCCTCGGCGAAAGAGGTCTGCCTCTATACCGCCTCTTAAGGAAGACCGAGTGTTTCGCTTGGACCCCTGAGGCCGAGGAAGCCCTCGGGAACCTGAAGGCGCTCCTTACAAAGGCGCCTGTCTTGGTGCCCCCTGCTGATGGAGAAGCCCTCTTGGTCTACGTCGCCGCTACCACTCAGGTGGTTAGCACCGCGATTGTGGTCGAGAGGCAAGAGGAAGGGCATGCGTTGCCCGTTCAGAGGCCAGTCTACTTCGTCAGCGAGGTACTGTCCGAGACCAAGATCCGCTACCCACAAGTTCAGAAGCTGCTGTATGCTGTGATCCTGACGAGGCGGAAGTTACGACACTACTTCGAGTCTCATCCGGTAACTGTGGCGTCATCCTTCCCCCTAGGGGAGATCATCCAGTGCCGAGAGGCCTCGGGCAGGATCGCAAAGTGGGCGGTGGAGATCATGGGCGAAACAATCTCGTTCGCCCCTCGGAAGGCCATCAAGTCCCAGGTGTTGGCGGACTTCGTAGCCGAATGGGTCGACACCCAGCTACCGACGGCTCCGATCCAACCGGAGCTCTGGACCATGTTTTTCGACGGGTCGCTGATGAAGACGGGAGCCGGCGCGGGCCTGCTCTTCATCTCGCCCCTCGGGAAGCACCTGCGCTACGTGCTACGCCTCCATTTCTCGGCGTCCAACAATGTGGCTGAGTACGAGGCTCTGGTCAACGGGCTGCGGATCGCCATCGAGCTAGGGGTCAGACGCCTCGACGCCCGCGGTGACTCGCAGCTCGTCATCGACCAAGTCATGAAGAACTCCCACTGCCGCGACCCGAAGATGGAGGCCTACTGCGATGAGGTTCGGCGCCTGGAAGACAAGTTCTACGGGCTCGAGCTCAACCACATCGCTCGGCGCTACAACGAGACTGCGGACGAGCTGGCTAAAATAGCCTCGGGGCGAACAACGGTTCCCCCGGACGTCTTCTCCCGGGATCTGCATCGACCCTCCGTCAAGACGACGACGCTCCAGAGCCCGAGGCACCCTCGGCACAGCCCAAGGCGCCCTCGGCACAGCCCGAGGCACCCTCGGCTCAACCCGAGGCACCCTCGGCTCAGCCCGAGGCGTCCGCGGTTCAGCCCGAGGTACCCTCGGCCCCCGAGGGTGAGGCACTGGACATCGAGGAGGGGCAGAGCGGGGCCACGCCTGATCGAGATTGGCAGGCCCCGTACCTGCGATATCTCCGCCAGGGAGAGCTACCCCTCGACCAAGCCGAGGCTCGGCGGGTAGCTCGACGCGCCAAGTCGTTCGTCTTGCTGGGCGATGAGGAGGAGCTCTACCACCGGAGCCCCTCGGGCGTCCTCCAGCTATGCATCTCCATCGCCGAAGGTCAGGAACTCCTGCAAGAAATACACTCGGGGGCTTGCGGCCATCATGCAGCGCCCTCGAGCCCTTGTCAGGAATGCTTTCCGGCAAGGCTTCTACTGGCCAACGGCGGTGGCTGACGCCACTAGAATTGTCCGCACCTGCGAAGGGTGCCAATTCTATGCGAAGCAGACCCACCTGCCCGCTCAGGCTCTGCAGACGATACCCATCACCTGGCCCTTTGCTGTATGGGGTCTGGACCTCGTCGGTCCCTTGCAGAAGGCGCCCGGGGGCTACACGCACCTGCTGGTCGCCATCGACAAATTCTCCAAGTGGATCGAGGTCCGACCCCTGAACAGCATCAGGTCCGAGCAGGCGGTGGCGTTCTTCACCAACATCATCCATCGCTTCGGGGTCTCAAACTCCATCATCACCGACAACGGTACCCAGTTCACCGGCAAAAAATTCCTGGATTTTTGCGAGGATCACCACATCCGGGTGGACTGGGCTGCCGTGGCTCATCCCATGTCGAATGGGCAAGTAGAGCGTGCCAACGGCATGATTCTACAAGGGCTCAAGCCTCGGATTTACAACGGCCTCAACAAGTTCGGCAAGCGATGGATGAAGGAGCTCCCCTCGGTGGTCTGGAGCCTGAGGACAACGCCAAGCCGGGCCACGGGTTTCACGCCGTTCTTCCTGGTCTACGGGGCAGAGGCCATCTTGCCCACTGACCTGGAATACGGCTCCCCGAGGACGAGGGCCTACAACGATCAAAGCAACCAAGCTAGCCGAGAAGAATCGCTGGACCAGCTGGAGGAGGCTCGGGACAAGGCCTTACTACACTCGGCGCTGTACCAGCAGTCCCTGCGACGCTACCACGCCCGAGGGGTCCGGCCCCGAGACCTCCAGGTGGGCGACCTGGTGCTTCGGCTGCGGCAAGATGCCCGAGGGAGGCACAAGCTCACGCCCCCCTGGGAGGGGCCATTCGTCATCGCCAAAGTTCTGAAGCCCGGAACATACAAGCTGGCCAACAATCAAGGCGAGATCTACAGCAACGCTTGGAACATCAAACAACTATGTCGCTTCTACCCTTAAGATGTTTTCAAGTTGTTCATATACCTCGCACCCACGCAAAGTTTAGTCATCAAGGAAGGGTCGGCCTCACCTCGGCAAAGCCCGACCCTCCCTCAGGGGCTAAAAGGGGGGAGACCCCCTCTGCGTCGAATTTTTCCTCGAAAAAAGATCTCTTGTTAGCAGAATTTCTTTCGTGCTTTTTTACTACTTCGAAAAGCGGATCCTGGAAACGACGGAGTACACGTAAGCAGCCAAGGCTGACCGAGCCGAGGGACTCCTACGCCTCCGGGATATGGATACCTCACTCATCACCTTCTGCGATAAGTAACTCGTGTTCGGATAAAGCGACTCCGTGGACCGAACAAGTCTTCACGTTCGGAAGCTCTTCTGCCAAAGTGGTCCTTCAAGCTTTCTCGACTAAGTCGGAGACAGGGCCTCATGGACGGGCGAAAGTACGCGTAAGCGGCAAGGCCGACCGAGCCGAGGGACTCCCACGCCTCTAGGATACGGATACCTCACTCATCACCTTCCGCGAGAAGCAACTCTCGCCCACACAAACATCCCTGTTACCGACGGAAAGTCCAGATGCTCGGAACAAGAGGAAAAGAGACGCAGCTTTACAAGCGCAGCGAGGGTGTGTTTTCTGGCCTCAGCGGCCGCAGAAGGCACACGCTACAAGACAATCTGATCCTGCAGGCTCGGGTCTTCACGCTGGAAGGGGGCTGCAGCACCCTCGGCATCGACGACGCCTTCAGCGAGGTCCGACCCAGCCTCGGACGGCGACGCGGTCCAGGGACTTCTCCGGGAATCCGGCCCGAGCAGGCGGCTCGACCGGTTACCCCTGGGGCCTCGGCCAACCATCTTCCAAGGGCGCCAGCCCGACCCGAGGCCTCGGCTGATCGACTCCGGCGCCGGCCCCGCTGACGGGCAACCCGGCTAGGCTCCGGCCAACCAGGTTCCCATTTTCGAGCCAACTCCGCCTCTGTTTATACTGATATCGCTACCCCTGGCCTCGGCTCATCGAAGAGCGGCCAAGGGGTCCCTTTAACTAAGCTAGAGGAGCCTCAGACAACAAGGCCGATCGAGCCGAGGGACTCCTACGCCTCCGGGATACGGATACCTCACTCGTCACCTTGACACGGGGCGACTCATGCTTGGTGAAGCGGTTCAGATAATCGACAAGCGAGACTTAGTGCTCGAAAATAAAGAAAAAACACGGCTCCGTGCCGAAATTACATACATGTTCAGGCCTCGACAGCCACAATGAACAAAAACACTGGCATTCGAAGTGCCATTACAAACGGAACTCCGGTTCCCCCTCCGCAGGTACGAACAACCCCACTCCATGGGGGAAGGCCTGCGGAGCGATAGAAGACTGACGAGCGGCTCGCCGCCGCCCGTTCTGATTACGACGACAACCACCCCCGCCCCGGGCGGCGAAGCGGCTTCGGCAGCAGCTTCGGGGCAGGTGTTACGACAGGAGGGCTCTCACCCGCATAGGACGAGAACCAGCCATTCAGGCCGGGAGACGGAGACCCAGGGCTACTGGCGCCCTAGCTGAGTGACGGCGGCCTACCTATCCCGGCATGGCTGGAGGAAGTCCCCGTGAGACTGAAGGATGCCATTCTCCCCCAGGCGTCGGGGGAAGAAAAGGGCAGCCGACCCATGCGGGGGCAGCCCCCCGACTCGCCTCATCCTCCATCTTGGCCTGGATGACGAAAATCCTTGAGGCCGAGGGAGGGGTAGAGGCCGCAGCCTGGCTCGCTTCCCCCACCATCAAGCCGGAGGTCACCATCTTGGGTGACCGCCGGTGGAGGGGTGCGGCCGGGCTGCATGATGAAAATCCTTGAAGCCGAACGATGGCTGAAAGGTACCAACTCCCACGGAGTTGCGTTCCTCCAACGAGGAGGCGGAAAGACGGCGGATACCCCCCATCCGGGGGCTTGGAAGATGGAAAGACACGACGCATAAGGGAGGAAGAAGACATGGTTGCCTTCCGAAAGGGGTCGCCCTCCTTTTTAAAGGCGACTCTCCCTACGTGCGCCCCCAAACGCCACGGGCCGAGTCATCTCCAACACGCTCCAAGGCCCTTCCCTGCGGCGCGGGGGCTGGGTCTCGCATGTCATGCAAACCGGCTCAGAGCAGAAGAAGCCAAACCGCCGCGCGTGGTGCACGCAACCGCCCAGCGGTTACAAGCGACCCCCCACTTTTGCCCAGACCAACGGGCGGAAGGGGCGGGCAGCCATGCAGGCGGCGTGCAACCGCGCCAGGTGGACGCGCTTCTCCGACTTCGGACACGCTAGCTTGGAGGCCCAGGCCCACGCGTCACGCAACCAGCGCGCCAGTTGCTGCATGCAAGCAACCGCACCGCCACTTGTACCACCGTCGCACCTCTTCGGTTGCGGAGCCTATGCCGCGACTCGAGGCGACCCAGCGCACGACCCAGCAGCGCCAGCCTGGCGCAACGGTCAATGCGGTCGAAAGTGGGCCGGCAGTAATGACGGTGGCAGGCGGGCGGGAGCAGCGGTCACGTCGTCAGCCAGGCTCACGTCCCATCCAGGGACAGCAAGAGAGCCTCCTCCCACGGCGTGAAGACGGTGCGCCCGTGACCCGTTCCTCGAACGGCTCGCGCACGCGAAACGGCCGCCCCGCCAACCACTCGCCCCGTCGCATTAACTCCGCGGCGGGACAGGCGGCGCCTCTGGCAGGAGAAGCGGACGACGCTTCGCCTTCGCCGTAATAACCGCGCCAAAAAAGGTACGCCACATCGTTCGATTTCGTATCCTTTTCCTTTTTCCTCTTTCTCTATCTCTTGCAACAGGGACCGGGAAAGGGGGATACCCCGAAAAGGATCCTTCTCTGCGAAGGAACCGGGCTCTGAGCCCCCCTACTGATCAGAGGTTCGAAGGCTGGCCCTCCGAAGGGTTCAACAGTCGCCTCAGATCGCGTGGGCCCGACACCCACTACTGGTCAGGGGTTCGAAGGCCAGCCCCCCGAAGGGCTCCATGGCCGCCTCAGGCTACTCGGGCTCCGCGCCCATTACTGATCAGGGGTTCGAAGGCTGGCCCCCGAAGGGTTCACAGTCGCCTCAGACGCCGAGCGAGGGATGACCGGGGGTACGTTCGATACATAACCGAGGCTCGGGCTGCGCTCCCGAGGTACCCTAGGACATTTCTGAGACCAGCGGGAACGATCTTGTAACGGAATCCCATCGGAGGGAGGCATCGAGCCCTCGGACCCCGTCGCCAGGGGACCGGGTCCGGCAGATCACCCACAGGTACTTTTGGGCGTGCCTCTGGGCCCCTAGCCGACCCCCAACGAACGGGGCACAGACGTCCACTCGGATCACCCGCTTGCAGCTCACCGGAGACACCATGTTCGGTGCCCATCGAGGGTAACATGGCGCTCTCCCCCCTCCTCCTTGCGGAAAGGCGACGCAGGGGCGTATGTAAAAAAGCCGAGTCTGTCCCTGATCGTCCTCTCGCCCTGTGCGGAGGCTCGGGGGCTGCTCTCGCAAACCCGGCTCCGGCCAGACCGTTGACAGCGTCAACATACCAGCCCGAGAGCTTGGGCCCCGACCGTGCACCCGGGCTACGGCCAGTTCGCATGAGGGAACAACCAGACCAGCCGAAGCATTACGCAAGGCATTAAGACCTCGAAGGAGTGAAACCACTCCTCCGAGGCCTCGGGGGCTACACCCGGCGGGTGCGCTCGCGCGCACCCACCGGAACAAAATGCAACCGAGAAAGGCTGGTCCCCTTGCAAAAAAGTGCGACAAAAGCCTCCAAGCGAGTGCTAACACTCCCTTCGAGGCTCGGGGGCTACTGTCGGGGACCATAATTAGGGGTACCCTCAAGACGCCTAATTCTCAGCTGGTAACCCCCATCAGCATAAAGCTGCAGAGGCCTGATGGGTGCGATTAAGTCAGGGATCAGTCCATACGAGTGACTCGATCACGCTTCGCCCGAGCCTAGCCTCGGCCAAGGGCAGCCGACCTCGAGGGACTTCCGTCTCGCCCGAGGCCCCCCTTTTAACGGCGGACGCATCTCCGGCTCGCCCGAGGCCTTGGCTTCGCTAAGAAGCAACCCTGACTAAATCGCCGCACCGACTGACCGAGTTGCAGGAGCATTTAACGCAAAGGTGGCCTGACACCTTTATCCTGACGCGCGCCCCCCGGCAGTGCCGAAGTGACCGCCGTCACTCCGCCGCACCACTGACCGGTCTGACAGAAGGACAGCGCTGCCTGCGCCACTCCGATTGCAGTGCCACTCGATAGAGTGAGTCTGACAGGCAGTCAGGCCTTGCCAAAGGCGCCATAGGAAGCTCCGCTCCGCCCGACCCAGGGCTCGGACTCGGGCTCAGCCCCGGAAGACGGCGAACTCCGCTCCGCCCGACCCCAGGGCTCGGACTCGGGCTAAGACCCGGAAGACGGTGAACTCCGCTCCGCCCGACCCCAGGGCTCGGACTCGGGCTAAGACCCGGAAGACGGCGAACTCCGCTCCGCCCGACCCCAGGGCTCGGACTCGGGCTAAGACCCGGAAGACGGCGAACTCCGCTTCGCCCGACCCCAGGGCTCGGACTCGGGCTAAGACCCAGAAGACGACGAACTCCGCTCCGCCTGACCCCAGAGCTCAGACTCGGGCTGAGGCCCGGAAGACGACGAACTCCGCTTCGCCCGACCCCAGGGCTCGGACTCCGCCCTGGCCTCTGCCGAACGACCTCCGCCTCGCCCGACCCAGGGGCTCGGGCTCGGCCTCGGCCACGGAAGACAGACTCGACCTCGGCTTCGGAGGAGCCCCCACGTCGCCCGACCTAAGGCACGGGCCCGCCACGTCAACGGGAAGCGCCATCATCATCCTTCCCCGAGCCGACTCGGGTCACGGAGAACAAGACCGGTGTCCCCTCTGGCTAGCTCTGCCAGATGGGCAATGATGGCGCCCCACAAGCTCTGTGACGACGGCGGCTCTCAGCTCTCTTACGGAAGCAGGGGGACGTCAGCAAGGACTCGACCGCTCCGACAGCTGTCCCTCCGCCAGGCTCCGTTGCTCCTCCGACAGCCACGACATCACGCCAGCAGGATGCCAAGATCTCTCTGGCTGCCACATTGGCATGTACTTAGGGCGCTAGCTCTCCCTCCGCTAGACACGTAGCACTCTGCTACACCCCCATTGTACACCTGGATCCTCTCCTTACGCCTATAAAAGGAAGGACCAGGGCCTTCTTAGAGAAGGTTGGCCGCGCGGGGACGAGGACGGGACATGCGCTCTCTTGGGGCCGCTCGCTTCCCTCACCCGCGTGGACGCTTGTAACCCCCCTACTGCAAGCGCACCCGACCTGGGCTCGGGACGAACACGAAGGCCGCGGGATCTCCACCTCTCTCACGCCCGTCTCCGGACACCTCGCCTCTCCCCCCTTCGCGCTCGCCCACGCGCTCGACCCATCTGGGCTAGGGCACGCGGCACACTCACTCGTCGGCTCGGGGACCCCCCGGTCTCGAAACGCCGACAACACCGGACTGTCCGGTGTAACAGCGGGGCAACGGCTATTTCGGCGCCAACGGCTACCTGCGACGCATTAAATGCGCGCGCTGCGCGCGCAGAGGTCAGGCACACCCATACTGGTGCACCGGACACTCTACAGTACATGTCCGATGCGCCACCGGACATCCAGGCGGGCCCAGAAGATAGAGCTCCAACGGTCGAACCCAACGGCTTTTGGTGACGTGGCTGTCGCACCGGACATGTCCGGTGTGCACCGGACTGTCCGGTGTGCCATCGAACAGACAGCCTCACCAAACGGCTAGTTTGGTGGTTGGGGCTATAAATAACCCCAACCACCCACCATTCATAGCATCCAAGTTTTCCAGCTTCCAACCACTATACAAGAGCTAGCATTCATTGCAAAGCACACTAAAAGAGATCAAATCCTCTCCCAACTCCACACAAAGCCTTAGTGACTAGAGAGAGTGATTTGTAGTGTTCATTTGAGCTCTTGCACTTGGATCGCTTCTTTTTCTTTAGCATTCTTTCTTGTGATCAAACACTCACTTGTAATTGAGGCAAGAGACACCAATCGTGTGGTGGTCCTTGCGGGAAGTTTGATTCCCAAGTGATTTGAGAAAGAGAAGCTCACTCGGTCCGAGAGACCGTTTGAGAGAGGGAAGGGTTGAAAGAGACCCGACCTTTGTGGCCTCCTCAACGGGGAGTAGGTTTGAGAGAACCGAACCTCGGTAAAACAAATCCGCGTGTCTCACTTCATTATTCGCTTGCGATTTGTTTTGCACCCTCTCTCGCGGACTCTATTATATTTCTAACACTAACCCAGCTTGTAGTTGTGTTTATTTTTGAGAATTTCAGTTTCGCCCTATTCACCCCCCCTCTAGGCGACTTTCAGAAGTCCATAAAGGACATGGTCTCTTTCCACCCTTTCCTCACTCAAGTGATCACCAAGATCAAACTTGAGCTCAATTTCTCTTTGCTTAATGGTGAGACAGTCTCTACAAGGCTCTCCATAACTTAGAGACTCTTGTCTGCTTTATAATCTTGGTGGGAGCTTGAAAGGGAAATGTGCCCTTGGGCCATTTCTAAGTATTTTGGTGATTGAGTGTCAACACAAGTGCTTAAATGTGAATCAATACCCATGGATGAACAAAGTGCAAATCTAGAGCAAAGGTATGTTTCTAAGTTTTAGTACAGTGGTTTTGTGTACTAATATACTTGTCTAAGTATTAGAAACAGGAAGAAGAAGAAGAAGAGAAGAAAGTTGGCTGTGTACAGCCAACAGGCTGTTTCGGTCTGGGGCACCGGACTGTCCGGTGGTGCACCGGACAGTGTCCGGTGCGCCAGGCTATCTCGGCCGAAGAGGCCGCTCTCGGGAATTTGCTGACGGCGTACGGCTAAAATTCACCGGACTGTCCGGTGTGCACCGGACTGTCCGGTGAGCCAACGGTCGGCCAGGACCAACGGTCGGCCGCGCGATCAGCGCAGGACACGTGGCCGAGCCAACGGTCGGAAGGGGGCACCGGACTGTCCGGTGTGCACCGGACATGTCCGGTGCGCCAACGGCTCCCGCATCTGCAACGGTCGGCTTCGCCATTTAAGGAAAGGAATCGGGCACCGGACACTGTCCGGTGTGCACCGGACTGTCCGGTGCGCCCGACGACAGAAGGCAAAGATGGCCTTCCAGATTTGTTCTCAACGGCTCCTAGCTGCCTTGGGGCTATAAAAGGGACCCCTAGGCGCATGGAGGAGAACACCAAGCAACTCTTGAGCATTCTTGATCATCCACACTCAGTCTTTGCGCATCCATTTGTGATTCTAAGTGATTCGAGCTCTGTTCTTGTGAGAAACTGTGAGATAGTCTTTGAGCTCGAATCTTGGCCGTGTGTGTGCGCGTTTCGCTGTGGATTTGTGTGTGTTGCTTCCCTCCCTCACTCCGTGCTTCTTTGTGAATCTTAAGTGTAAGGGCGAGAGACTCCAATTTGTGGAGATTCCTCGCAAGTGGGATAAAGATAAGCAAGGCAAAATACTGTGGTATTCAAGTGGGTCTTTGGACCGCTTGAGAGGGGTTGATTGCAACCCTCGTCCGTTGGGACGCCACAACGTGGAGTAGGCAAGTTTTGTACTTGGCCGAACCACGGGATAAATCACCGTGTCTCCTCTGTGTTGAATTCTCTGTGATTGTCGTATTGTGCAAGATCTTCTCTTTAGCCACTTGGCAATTATTGTGCTAACCTCTAACAAGTTTTTGTGGCTATAAGTTAAGTTTTTACAGGATCACCTATTCACCCCCCCCCCCTCTAGGTGCTCTCAATTGGTATCGGAGCCGTTCTCTTCACAAAGGGACTTACCGCCCGAAGAGATGGATCCTAAGGGGAAGGGAATCGTGATCAACGACAAAGAGAAGGAATCCTTCGTCAATGAGCCGAAGGACGACAAGCCTACCGACTCCGGCTCGGGGCATAGACGGAAGGAAGGGAAGAAGAAGAAGACAAGGCGCATAAAGGAGATCATCTACTACGACGATAGTGATGAGTCTACTTCTTCCCAAAAGGATGATGACAACGACTACAAAAAGACGGTCAATTCGAACTTTTCATTTGATTATTCTCGTATTCAACATAGTTCGAATTCGCATTTGCTTTCCATTCCTCTTGGCAAACCTCCACACTTCGATGGGGAGGACTACGGATTTTGGAGTCACAAAATGCGTAGTCACTTATTCTCTCTCCATCCAAGCATATGGGAGATTGTGGAGAATGGAATGAAATTTGATAGCTCGGATAGCCCTATGCTTATAAATGAACAAATTCATAGAAATGCACAAGCTACTACTGTTCTCTTAGCGTCTTTGTGCAGGGAAGAGTACAATAAGGTGAGTGGCTTGGACAATGCCAAGCAGATATGGGACACCCTCAAGATCTCTCACGAGGGGAACGACATCACCATGCTCACCAAGATGGAGTTGGTGGAGGGCGAGCTTGGACGATTCGCCATGATAAGGGGAGAGGAGCCAACTCAAACTTACAACCAGCTCAAGACTCTTATCAACAAAATAAGGAGCTACGGAAGCACACGTTGGACGGATCACGACGTCGTCCGCCTAATGCTCAGGTCCTTTACCGTTCTTGATCCTCATCTCGTGAACAATATTCGTGAGAATCCCAGGTACACGATGATGACGCCCGAGGAAGTACTTGGAAAATTCGTGAGCGGGCGGATGATGATCAAGGAGGCAAGATACGTCGACGACGCATTGAACGGTCCACTCCATGAGCCTCAACCCATTGCTCTAAAGGCAACGAGGAGCAAGGAGTCGCTTCCTAGCAAGGTGGCGCAAGTTGAGGCGGCCGGGCTCAATGATGAAGAGATGGCTCTCATCATCAAGAGATTCAAGACGGCGCTAAAAGGTCGAAAGGGACAGCCAAGCAAGGCCAAGACCAAAGGAAAGCGATCATGCTTCAAATGCGGTAAGCTTGGTCATTTTATTGCTAACTGTCCCGAAAATGATAGTGACCAGGAGCAAGGGAAAAATGGGAAGAGAGAGAACAAGAAGGCTTACAAGAAGGCCAAAGGCGAAGCACACCTTGGAAAGGAGTGGGATTCGGATTGCTCTTCGTCCGACTCCGACGACGAAGGACTCGCCGCCACTGCCTTCAACAAATCGGCTCTCTTCCCCAATGAGCATCACACTTGCCTCATGGCAAGGGAAAAGAAGGTAATCACTCGTAATGCTAATACTTATGAGTCTTCTAGTGATGATGAATCTAGTGAGGATGAAATTGATTACTCTAGTTTATTCAAGGGATTGGATAGAACTAAGATAGCTAAGATTAATGAGTTGATCGATGCCCTAAATGAAAAGGATAGAACCTTAGAGAAACAAGAAGACCTCTTATATGAAGAACATGATAAATTTGTTAGTGCACAAAATTCACTTGCTCTAGAAGTTAAAAGAAATGGAATACTTTCTTGTGAACTTTCTACTTGTAATGAAACCATTTCTTCTTTAAAAGGTGAAATTAACGATTTAATTGCTAAACTAGAAGTAGCAAGTAACTCGTATGTTGAAAATATTACAATTTGCACTAGGTGTAAGGATTTTGATGTTAATGCCTGTAGTGAACACTTAGTTTCAATTTCAAAACTAAATGATGAAGTGGCTAGTCTTAATGCTCAACTTAAGACTAGCAAGAGTGAAGTTGATAAAATAAAATTTGCAAGGGATGCCTACACAGTGGGTAGACACCCCTCAATTAAGGATGGTCTTGGCTTCAAGAGAGAAGCCAAGAACTTAACAAGCCATAAGACTCCTATCTCCACCAAGGAGAAAGGGAAGGCTCCTATGGCTAATAGTGTTAAGAAGAATCATGCTTTCATGTACTATGATAGGAGATACTCTAGAAATGCTTTTAGAAGTAATGATGTTTTTGATTCACATGCTTATGACTCTTATGCTATGACTGCTTCTAGTTCTCATGTTATGCATGGTAGAAATGTGTTTAGAAGAAATGTTGTTCACCAAATGCCTAGGAGAAATGTAGTTCATAATGCTCCTAGGAAAGTAGTGAATGAACCTTCCGAAATTTATTGTGCTCTAAATGCTTCCTTTGCTATTTGTAGAAAGGATAAGAAAATTGTTGCTAGAAAGTTAGGGGAAAGATGCAAGGGAGATAAAACTTGCATTTGGGTTCCTAAAAATATTTGTGCTAACCTTGTAGGACCCAACATGAGTTGGGTACCTAAGTCCCAAGCCTAAATTTGCCTTGCAGGTTTATGCATCCGGGGGTTCAAGCTGGATTATTGATAGCGGATGCACAAACCATATGACGGGGGAGAAGAAGATGTTCACCTCCTACGTCAAGAATAAGGATTCCCAAGATTCAATTATATTCGGTGATGGGAATCAAGGCAAGGTAAAAGGGTTAGGTAAAATTGCGATTTCTAATGAGCATTCTATCTCTAATGTATTTTTAGTAGAGAGTCTTGGATATAATTTGCTATCTGTTAGTCAATTATGTCATATGGGGTATAACTGTCTATTTACAAATGTAGATGTGTCTGTCTTTAGAAGAAGTGATGGTTCACTAGCTTTTAAGGGTGTATTAGACGACAAACTTTATTTAGTTGATTTTGCAAAAGAAGAGGCCGGTCTAGATGCATGCTTAATAGCTAAGACTAGCATGGGCTGGCTGTGGCATCGCCGCTTAGCACATGTGGGGATGAAGAACCTTCACAAGCTTCTAAAGGGAGAACACGTGATAGGTTTGACTAACGTGCATTTCGAAAAAGATAGACCTTGTGCAGCTTGTCAAGCAGGTAAACAAGTGGGAGGAGCGCATCACAGCAAGAACGTGATGACCACTTCAAGACCCCTGGAGCTGCTGCATATGGACCTCTTTGGACCTGTCGCCTATCTGAGCATAGGAGGGAGTAAGTATGGTTTAGTTATTGTTGATGATTTTTCCCGCTTCACTTGGGTGTTCTTTTTGCAGGATAAGTCTGAAACCCAAGTGACCCTCAAGCGCTTCCTCAGGAGAGCTCAAAATGAGTTTGAGCTCAAGGTAAAGAAGATAAGGAGCGACAACGGGTCCGAATTCAAGAACCTTCAAGTGGAGGAATTCCTTGAAGAGGAAGGGATCAAGCACGAGTTCTCCGCTCCCTACACACCACAGCAAAATGGTGTGGTAGAGAGGAAGAACAGGACGCTAATCGATATGGCGAGGACAATGCTTGGAGAATTCAAGACCCCCGAGTGTTTCTGGTCGGAAGCCGTGAACACGGCTTGCCACGCCATCAACAGGGTCTACCTCCATCGCCTCCTCAAGAAGACTTCGTATGAGCTTCTAACCGGTAACAAACCCAATGTATCTTACTTTCGTGTATTTGGGAGCAAGTGCTACATTCTAGTGAAGAAAGGTAGAAATTCTAAGTTTGCTCCCAAAGCTGTAGAAGGGTTTTTGTTAGGTTATGACTCAAATACAAAGGCGTATAGAGTCTTCAACAAATCATCGGGTTTGGTTGAAGTCTCTAGCGACGTTGTATTTGATGAGACTAATGGCTCTCCAAGAGAGCAAGTTGTTGATTGTGATGATGTAGATGAAGAAGATGTTCCGACGGCCGCTATACGGACCATGGCGATTGGAGAAGTACGGCCACAGGAACAAGATGAACGAGATCAACCTTCTTCCTCAACTATGGTGCATCCCCCAACCGAAGATGACGAACAGGTACCTCAAGTGGAGGCGCTTGATCAAGGGGGAGCACAAGATGATCAAGTGATGGAGGAAGAAGCGCAACCGGCACCTCCAACCCAAGTTCGAGCGATGATTCAAAGGGATCATCCCGTCGATCAAATTCTGGGTGACATTAGCAAGGGAGTAACTACTCGATCTCGATTAGTTAATTTTTGTGAGCATTACTCCTTTGTCTCTTCTATTGAGCCTTTCAGGGTAGAGGAGGCCTTGCTAGATCCGGATTGGGTATTGGCCATGCAGGAGGAGCTCAACAACTTCAAGCGCAATGAAGTTTGGACACTGGTGCCTCGTCCGAAGCAAAATGTTGTGGGAACCAAGTGGGTGTTCCGCAACAAACAGGACGAGCACGGGGTGGTGACGAGGAACAAGGCTCGACTTGTGGCAAAAGGTTATGCCCAAGTCGCAGGTTTGGACTTTGAGGAGACTTTCGCTCCTGTAGCTAGGCTAGAGTCCATTCGTATCTTGCTAGCATATGCCGCTCACCATTCTTTCAGGTTGTACCAAATGGATGTGAAGAGCGCTTTCCTCAACGGGCCAATCAAGGAGGAAGTGTACGTGGAGCAACCCCCTGGCTTCGAGGATGAACGGTACCCCGACCACGTGTGTAAGCTCTCTAAGGCGCTCTATGGACTTAAGCAAGCCCCAAGAGCATGGTATGAATGCCTTAGAGACTTTTTAATTGCTAATGCTTTCAAGGTTGGGAAAGCCGATCCAACTCTTTTTACAAAGACATGTGATGGTGATTTGTTTGTGTGCCAAATTTATGTCGATGACATAATATTTGGTTCTACTAACCAAAAGTCTTGTGAAGAGTTTAGCAGGGTGATGACACAGAAATTCGAGATGTCGATGATGGGCGAGTTGAACTACTTCCTTGGGTTCCAAGTGAAGCAACTCAAGGACGGCACCTTCATCTCCCAAACGAAGTACACGCAAGATCTGCTAAAGCGGTTTGGGATGAAGGACGCCAAGCCCGCAAAGACTCCGATGGGGACCGACGGACACACCGACCTCAACAAAGGAGGTAAGTCTGTTGATCAAAAAGCATACCGGTCAATGATAGGTTCTTTGCTTTACTTATGTGCTAGTAGACCGGATATTATGCTTAGCGTATGCATGTGTGCTAGATTTCAATCCGAACCTAAGGAGTGTCACTTAGTGGCGGTGAAGCGAATTCTTAGATATTTGGTTGCTACGCCTTGCTTCGGGCTCTGGTATCCAAAGGGGTCTACCTTTGACTTAGTTGGATACTCAGACTCCGACTATGCTGGATGTAAGGTCGATAGGAAGAGTACATCGGGGACGTGCCAATTCTTAGGAAGGTCCCTGGTGTCATGGAACTCTAAGAAACAAACATCCGTTGCCCTATCCACCGCTGAGGCCGAGTACGTTGCCGCATGTCAGTGTTGCGCGCAACTACTTTGGATGAGGCAAACCCTCCGGGACTTTGGCTACAATCTGAGCAAAGTCCCACTCCTATGTGACAATGAGAGTGCTATCCGCATGGCGGAGAATCCTGTTGAGCACAGCCGCACAAAGCACATAGACATCCGGCATCACTTTTTGAGAGACCACCAGCAAAAGGGAGATATCGAAGTGTTTCATGTTAGCACCGAGAACCAGCTAGCCGATATCTTCACTAAGCCTCTAGATGAGAAGACCTTTTGCAGGTTGCGTAGTGAGCTAAATGTCATAGATTCGCGGAACCTGGATTGAATTGTAGCATACATGTACTTATGCTTTTGATCATGTTCCTTTTTGCATTTTGTTGCTTATTATGGTGCTCAAGTTGTACAAACACTCCCTGGACCTCACAAGTCCGTTGCAAAGTGATGCACATGTTTAGGGGGAGATGTGTTACAACTTGACCCTTTGAGACTAACCATGTGCTTGAGTTTGATAATTTAGTCTCGAAGGAGGATTGAAAGGGAAAAGGTGGACTTGGACCATGAAAGACTTCCACTGCACTCCGATGAGAGGGTAACTAATTCCAAGTTCATCTCATGAAATCTTATTGCCATTTGCTCTTAATTGAAGACTTTGGTGAGGCAATGGGGTTAAAAGGCCAAGATTGATCCCGTTTTGGTGCTTCATGCCAAAGGGGGAGAAAATAAAGGCCAAAGTGATAAATGGATCAGCTACCACTTGAGAGATTTTGAAAATAGTAGAATAGAGTTTTTGTTGTGTCAAAAGGCTTTTATTATCTCGTATTGTCTCTATTGTCAAAAGTTGGCTTCTTGTGGGGAGAAGTGTTGATTATGGGAAATAGGGGGAGTTTTTGAAATCTTTGATCAATCTCTTTTGGAATGACTCTCTTTATGCCTCAACATGTGTGTTTGACATAGAAATAGAGATTTGAGTTTGATTTGCAAAAACAAACCAAGTGGTGGCAAAGGATGATCCATATATGCCAAAATTGAATCAAAACCAATTTGAGTTTTTATTTGAAGTGATTTTGCACTTGTTCTAGTTGCTTTATGTTGTGTTGGCATAAATCACCAAAAAGGGGGAGATTGAAAGGGAAATGTGCCCTTGGGCCATTTCTAAGTATTTTGGTGATTGAGTGTCAACACAAGTGCTTAAATGTGAATCAATACCCATGGATGAACAAAGTGCAAATCTAGAGCAAAGGTATGTTTCTAAGTTTTAGTACAGTGGTTTTGTGTACTAATATACTTGTCTAAGTATTAGAAACAGGAAGAAGAAGAAGAGAAGAAAGTTGGCTGTGTACAGCCAACAGGCTGTTTCGGTCTGGGGCACCGGACTGTCCGGTGGTGCACCGGACAGTGTCCGGTGGTGCACCGGACAGTGTCTGGTGCGCCAGGCTATCTCGGCCGAAGAGGCCGCTCTCGGGAATTTGCTGACGGCGTACGGCTAAAATTCACCGGACTGTCCGGTGTGCACCGGACTGTCCGGTGAGCCAACGGTCGGCCAGGACCAACGGTCGGCCGCGCGATCAGCGCAGGACACGTGGCCGAGCCAACGGTCGGAAGGGGGCACCGGACTGTCCGGTGCGCCAACGGCTCCCGCATCTGCAACGGTCGGCTTCGCCATTTAAGGAAAGGAATCGGGCACCGGACACTGTCCGGTGTGCACCGGACTGTCCGGTGCGCCCGACGACAGAAGGCAAAGATGGCCTTCCAGATTTGTTCTCAACGGCTCCTAGCTGCCTTGGGGCTATAAAAGGGACCCCTAGGCGCATGGAGGAGAACACCAAGCAACTCTTGAGCATTCTTGATCATCCACACTCAGTCTTTGCGCATCCATTTGTGATTCTAAGTGATTCGAGCTCTGTTCTTGTGAGAAACTGTGAGATAGTCTTTGAGCTCGAATCTTGGCCGTGTGTGTGCGCGTTTCGCTGTGGATTTGTGTGTGTTGCTTCCCTCCCTCACTCCGTGCTTCTTTGTGAATCTTAAGTGTAAGGGCGAGAGACTCCAATTTGTGGAGATTCCTCGCAAGTGGGATAAAGATAAGCAAGGCAAAATACTGTGGTATTCAAGTGGGTCTTTGGACCGCTTGAGAGGGGTTGATTGCAACCCTCGTCCGTTGGGACGCCACAACGTGGAGTAGGCAAGTTTTGTACTTGGCCGAACCACGGGATAAATCACCGTGTCTCCTCTGTGTTGAATTCTCTGTGATTGTCGTATTGTGCAAGATCTTCTCTTTAGCCACTTGGCAATTATTGTGCTAACCTCTAACAAGTTTTTGTGGCTATAAGTTAAGTTTTTACAGGATCACCTATTCACCCCCCCCTCTAGGTGCTCTCAGAGCTTAACTCCAAATCACAATGATCACATCACACTCCACACTTCATCTCAACACAAGTGATCAACCAATTTTCTCTCAAAGGATGTCTCTCACTAAGCACACTACTCAATTTGAGGCACTTGAATCATTTGGATGTATTGTTCTAGCTTGTATGTTTTATTTATTTGTTCATGGATTGCATATCAACATGTTGGTGTCGTATTTATAGGCTCCTAATGCTCATATAGATGTTTGAAGTCCACTACTAAAGTTGCACAGATTCTAGTCACCAGACACGTCCGACGTGCACCGGATATGTGAAAGAGAAATGTGCCCTTGACCTATTTCTAAGTGTTTTGATGATTAAGTGTTCAACACATCACTTTGGTCTAGCATGCCTACTATAAATATGAGCACAGACATAAAGAAAGGCAAATTGAGAAGTATAGAAGCACATTGCAAATCCTATTGAAATGGAAGAACAAAGGTATGGACTCAACACTTAGTCAATTGTTTTAGTTGCTAACAATGCTCATCTAAGTGTTAGGAATCTCTCCAAGTCAAGACAAATTAGAGTAAGGTTGCGCCAGCCTGGGCGCACCGAACTGTCTCTGATGCTCCTAAACCCCCTTAGCTTGGCTTCATTTAAACTTTAGTCTCTGGATTAAAGGAACCAAACATGCCCTTAGTCTATCTATTTTTATTATATTTTAGTTTCTAAATTGACAAATACAGAAAACTAAAATAGAAGCAATTTAGGGACTAAAGGGACTAAAATAGAGGGACTAAAAATTAGTTTCTAAAAACCAAACATACCTTAATCTAGATAAGTCTAAGATTGAGCGGTTATGCACACCTATAAAACCAATGTTAGATCTCGGGCTTAGAAATGTTTGTGGGACGCACCCGGACGTGACTGAATGCCCAATTTATGCACACCTACACATTGTCTTTAACTGTATTTATTATTCAGAATCTCAGGATTGTATTATGCAGTCTACTTGTCTTTTGTATTTTGAATACCGAACTGAAGTCTCAGTTCTTTGGGCATGTACAACCCCATTTAATTTGGGGTCTCTTGAGAGGTCTCTAAGGAGCTAAGTGGAAAAAATACAAGAGACGAGAACTAGTATCTTCACAATTCTCTATACATGTTGTCTCTTAACTATACTTATGATACTTAATCTCAGAGTTGTATCATACAATACTTAATCTCAGAGTTGTATCATACAAGGAGGTTCAGAGTTAGCAATGACTAATATGTAAGCAATCATTAGATGTAAATGTGCCAGCAACTCTCTTGGTTCGTTAGATCTAGATATAGTCGTATGTGTAATCATGGCTTGTTAGAGCAAGATGCTGGCGTGAGGATTTAAACACTAAATATGAGATATATATCTATATGTAACGTACCAAGATACCTTGCATATTACTCGCATATGAGTCGTTGCCTCGCAGTTTATATCCCTACTGTTTCGGACTTTCGGGTTTTGGCCGACACCCGACAATCTTAACATCAAACTCGTCGTCCACGCCTCCTCGGCAAGGTTGCGTACGGCGTGGCCCTAAGGTTCATCTCGCCGCCTCCCTCAACCTCTTGATTCCGCCTCCCTCAACCTCTTGATTCCGCCTCCCTGAAGGCATACCAGCGGGATCAAGCTATTTTGCTGGCCAACCGAACGGTCAAGCCGACGATGACGCTCGGATCGGCGGCACACAAGATCCCGCTGGAGGTTGCGCACACCCTCGTCGAGATCGCCGAGGTCGCGCGCTACGCCTACCACCACCGCCCCGGCCGCCCTGCAACCCACGAGGGGGACCCGACTGCGCCGCCCGCAGGGGCTGATAGCAGCGGGGGCACCAACGAGGATGCCGCGCGGCTGCTGGAGGAGAACGCCATGCTCCGCGCCCGACTCGCAGATGACCTCGCGCTCCTGCGTGAGCTCCACGGCGCGCCCTGCGTCTCCAAGGAGTGCCCTCCTGATGTAAGCATACTTCCTACCTCTGACATATGTTGGCATGACTATCAATTTTTTTTCCCGTAACGCCCCGTTTGGATCTTTGGGGTTGAATTTCATTATAATAGTAGTAATTTAGACAAAGATCAATTAATATAATATGGTTTTATACGAAATATTTGTATATTATTATTAGCAATATATGAGAGATATTTATGTGCTACATTTTTACTATAGAGGTCTCTTATATCTGATCTTTGGAAAGTGGTGAAATGTCAAATTCTAAGCTAAATAGACTACTTTATTAAGTAAATTCCAATTCTTCCAAATTCAATAGATACAAACGGCCCTAATGGAAATCGACAATATTTTATACAATTATTGTGGTTACAACGGCATGTATGTTGACAATTCGATCCGCTAGGACTAAATCGTGTCCCAAAGGATGTGAGCCTTATTCTTGTCTATAAATTAATTCGTAGTGTATCAATGTGATATTGAACTTCTGTCCCAAAGGATGTGAGCCTTATTCTTGTCTGTAAATTAATTCGTAGTGTATCTATGTGATATTGAACCTCTGAGTCTGAGGGTTACAACCATCAATTCATCATGATACATTAACCTTACGGTGTGACACTTTCTAATATATCAACTGGAGTATTGCAGATAAGAATAAACAAAACATAATTAGAATTGATTTTGTGTATTCTCATGCCTTTTCCACTTTATAATTACATGTTTCTTGTATATTGGTTTGATTTTTTGTTGCTCATCGATATTATTTTACGATGTAGCTATACAACCGATTGATGGCGGCGGTCAACAATGTTAGCTTCCTTGCTCATCTCGAGAAATTACAGGATGAGTCAGCACGTCAACTTAATGAACTAACTTCTGGCGACATGACAGGTTCATTCCTCGTTAAGTATTGTGAAGTTTGTTTCTAGACTACATTTTATGGTCACTGTTGGTTCTTCTAATACATTTTGCGAAGTGCTATTCCATTTTCTGCTTCAATGGAACTAGAGGTGGAAGCTGCAGACATTCCGGACAAAGCGGGTAACGGGAAGAAAGGATTGTGGGTCTTGGTCCCTTGTGATACAGCTGGAGCTAATTTGGAGGAAATTAGTGGGATTGATGATGAAAATTATGTCATAGTAAATGAAGACGATATAGTCGATGGTATTGCCGCCTTTGTTGCTAGGTGCATTCTTGAAGATCCAAAATCCAAGGTACTTACCTCTTTAAGACTTTTTTAGATGCTATCAATGGTTGATGAGCATTCTCATTAGCATCTCTAATTTTCTATGATGTCTAACTATTTCTCATTATGTTCCCTCCAGTCGTTATCGCCAATGCAGCTCCAAAAGGGTTCGTCTATCCTCCATGCAACCATGCTGCACTCAAACATTGCACCGTTAAATAGCTAGCTGTCTGGGTTTCTGGGGTTCATCATTTCTGAATAGTTACATAAATTCTCAACTCCGCTACTATATATCTTACTATGCATTGATGATGATTGTAGCCTTTTGTTTTATTTATCTAGTTTTCTGATTACTTGATGATATGTGAGATATAGTGTATTGTACAAGATGTTAATCCTTATGGTACCTGAGAGTGTACACCTATGGTGTATGATGGACAACGTTGCTAAGTTTTGCCACTGTTTAAAGATCCATTGCTGCTTTGACGAGGTTGCATATGTGATGATTGATTAAGTTGATTTTAAGATTGCTATTTGATGAAGTTGTACTGTGTAGGACATGTTGGGTACTTTTTTCTTTCAATTTCTCATTAAATTAACCCCACTGGGGGTGTAACATGAATATTAGACAGTATACATGAGGTTGAACTTTGTATTTTTTTACTCGCCAACATCAGTTTCTTATTCATGGCTGAGCTTGAGCTGTGTTCATGTGCAATCTGATATTTTGTTGGATTTAACTTGTAAGCAGCTGTTGCAAAGGCATTAGATAGCATGAAAGCTCGATGGAGATGGTCAACCTTTTGGGAGGCTGGACAGATTATATATATCTTGGCTACTTGGGGCATCACATTAGCAGGGTAAAACTCTCATCATTCATGTTTGCAGTTGCACTTCAAAAGTTTATCCCGCTCTACCTCTCTTTTTGTTTTTGTTGTATCATTGCTCAAAACTTATATTTCTCTTTGCCTCAACTGCCTTCTAATGTACTGTAGCTATGTGCTTAAGTGACTTGGAAAAAATACTCCCTTTACATTTACAAACGTAAATAATGTGCGCAAAGCATGTTTTGGTGGTTCTTTTCACTGATACCTTTTGAACTGGATGCAGGTTGTACAAGAGCCGCCATGTCCTGAAGGTGGCAGCAAAGGGTGCTGCTGTGTCTGCCAGATTTGTTATGAAGGCCATTTGAGTGTAAGAGGCACTCATGTGGGATCAGCAATTTGCAAAATGTAAATACAAAACTCGTCCCGTCAGTTGTGCATATGGTTGTGGCATGTTTATCATGATGAAGTTATGATCATCCAGACATGAAAAACTGTTTCATTTATTTTCGTTGTATGGACGGTGGTGTGATTGCAGAAAAAAAAAAGATACATATGTGATTACTTGTAGGATCGATACTCGGGCCATGTTTGTTTCCCTCCTAAATTATACGGAGTATAAGCTAGACTATGGAGCTAGACTATGGTGCAAAGGTAGTCCTAAATTATACGGAGTATAAGCTAGACTATGGAGCTAGACTATGGTGCAAAGGTAGGAGGGTAAAATATCAATTCGAAACATAAATAAGCTAGTATTAGTTCTAGCAGGGAAACAACACACCCTCAGAAGATGAGTTACGATCAAACTTGCATGTTTGGCATTCTGCTGTTGTTGGCTGCAGTTCCCCTTAGGGTTTGTTCGGTTAGGGGTAGATTGAGGGGGATTAAATCCCCTTCTATACAAATTTAAATAGAAAGAGATTTAATCCCCTCCAATCTCCCTCAAACCCCTTCAAACCGAACAAGCCCTTAGTGGTTACTGTGGCAGCAGCTGATGTAGCCGCAGGACTGGCTCCAGCGAATGGGGCCTCGACGTATGCTAGAGTTGGGGCATTAGTTTGGACTTTAATTTACATGGAAAACTCAACATATATGTATTTTTTTGTTTTAGTATTAGAGAGGTGTGTTCCCTCGTGCTTGTCAGATTTCTTATACTGATTCTGTTTTTTTTATTTGTTGCCGTTTAGTTTAAAAATAAACCAGCGTGTGGCAAATATTTAAGAACGGAGGTAGTACTAGTCTGGTTTCTACTGTTTAGTGAAAGGGAATTAGGCTTACACCTAGTTCCTAAATAATTTTGGTGGTTGAATTGCCCAACACAAATATTGGACTGACTAGTTTGCTCTAGTGTATAAGTTATACAGGTGCAAAAGGTTCACATCTAGCCAATAAAAAGACCAAGTGTTGGATTCAATAAAGGAGCAAAGGGGCAACCGAGGGCACCCCTGGTCTGGCGCCACCGGACAGTAAACAGTACCTGTCCGGTGCACCAGGGGACTCAGACTCCAACTCTTCACTCTCGGGAATTCTCGGAAGCCGGCGCGCTATAATTCACCGGACTGTCCGGTGTGCACCGGACATGTCCGGTGCTCCAAGGAAGCTCGGCCTCCTGAACTCGCCAGCCTCGGGTTCGCGCGGCAGCCGCTCCGCTAAAATTCACCGGACTGTCCGGTGTGCACCGGACTGTCCGGTGTGCCAGCGGAGCAACGGCTCTCTGCGGCGCCAACGGCTCCCTGCGCAGCATTAAATGCGCGCGCAGCACGCGCAGATGTCAGGGCTGCCCATACTGGTGCACCGGACATTAAACAGTGCATGTCCGGTGTGCACCGGACACCCAGGCGGGCCCACAAGTCAGAAGCTCCAACGGCTAGAATCCAACGGCAGTGATGACGTGGCAGGGGCACCGGACTGTCCGGTGTGCACCGGACTGTCCGGTGCGCCATCGAACAGAAGCCTCCAGCCAACGGTCAAGTTTGGTGGTTGAGGCTATAAATACCCCAACCACCCCACATTCATGGCCATCCAAGTTTTCCACTTCTCAACCACTTACAAGAGCTAGGCATTCAATTCTAGACACACCCAAAGAGATCAAATCCTCTCCAATTCCACACAAACCCTAAGTGACTAGTGAGAGTGATTTGCCGTGTTCATTTGAGCTCTTGCGCTTGGATCGCATTCTTTCTTTCTCTTTTGCTCTTGTGATCAACACTCAATTGTAACCGAGGCAAGAGGCACCGATTGTGTGGTGGCCCTTGCGGGGAAGTTTTGTTCCCGGTTGATTGAGAAGAAGGGAAGCTCACTCGGTCCGAGGGACCGTTTGAGAGAGGGAAGGGTTGAAAGAGACCCGGCCTTTGTGGCCTCCTCAACGGGGAGTAGGTTTGCAAGAACCGAACCTCGGTAAAACAAATCCGCGTGTCACTCTCCTTATTTGCTTGCGATTTGTTTTGCCCCCTCTCTCGCGGACTCGTTTATATTTCTAACGCTAACCCGGCTTGTAGTTGTGTTTATATTTGTAAATTTCAGTTTCGCCCTATTCACCCCCCCTCTAGGCGACTATCAATTGGTATCAGAGCCCGGTGCTTCATTAGAGCCTAACCGCTCGAAGTGATGTCGGGAGATCACGCCAAGAAGGAGATGGAGACCGGCGAAAAGCCCACTACAAGCTACAGGAGCACTTCATCGGAAGAGTCCCGCACCAAAAGGAGGGAGAAGAAGAAGAGCTCCTCCAACAAAGGGAAGGAGAAGAAATCTTCTTCTCACCACAAAGAGAAGAAGGAAAAATCTTCTTCCCACAAGCCGCATCGGAAAGGCGACAAGCACAAGAGGATGAGGAAGGTGGTCTACTACGAGACCGACACTTCATCAACTTCTACCTCCGACTCCGATGCGCCCTCCGTCACTTCTAAGCGCCAAGAGCGAAAGAAGTATAGTAAGATCCCCCTACGCTACCCTCGCATTTCCAAACATACACCTTTACTTTCCGTCCCATTAGGCAAACCACCAACTTTTGATGGTGAAGATTACGCTAGGTGGAGCGATTTAATGCGATTTCATCTAACCTCGCTCCACAAAAGCATATGGGATGTTGTTGAGTTTGGCGCGCAGGTACCATCCGTAGGGGATGAGGACTATGATGAGGATGAGGTGGCCCAAATCGAGCACTTCAACTCTCAAGCAACAACCATACTCCTCGCCTCTCTAAGTAAAGAGGAGTATAACAAAGTACAAGGGTTGAAGAACGCCAAGGAGATTTGGGATGTACTCAAAACCGCGCACGAGGGAGATGAGCTCACCAAGATCACCAAGCGGGAAACGATCGAGGGGGAGCTCGGTCGGTTCCGGCTCAACAAAGGGGAGGAGCCACAACATATGTACAACCGGCTCAAGACTTTGGTGAACCAAGTGCGCAACCTCGGGAGCAAGAAGTGGGATGACCACGAAGTGGTAAATGTTATTTTAAGATCTCTCATTTTTCTTAATCCCACTCAAGTTCAATTGATTCGTGGTAATCCTAGATATACTAAAATGACCCCCGAGGAAGTTATCGGGCATTTTGTAAGTTTTGAGTGCATGATAGAAGGCTCGAGGAAAATCAACGAGCTTGGTGAGCCATCCGAAGCTCAACCCGTTGCATTCAAGGCGACGGAAGAAAAGAAGGAGGAGTCTACACCAAGCCGACAACCAATAGACGCCTCCAAGCTTGACAATGAGGAGATGGCGCTCGTCATCAAGAGCTTCCGCCAAATCCTCAAACAAAGGAGAGGGAAAGACTACAAGTCCCGCTCCAAGAAGGTTTGCTACAAGTGTGGTAAGCCCGGTCATTTTATTGCTAAATGCCCTATATCTAGTGACAGTGACCGAGGTGACGACAAGAAGGGGAGACGAAAAGAAAAGAAGAGGTATTACAAGAAGAAGGGCGGCGATGCCCATATTTGTCGCGAGTGGGACTCCGACGAGAGCTCAAGCGACTCCTCCGACGACGAGGACGCCGCCAACATCGCCGTCACCAAGGGACTCCTCTTCCCCAACGTCGGCCACAAGTGCCTCATGGCAAAGGACGGCAAAAAGAAGGTTAAATCTAAATCCTCCACTAAATATGAATCCTCTAGTGATGACAATGCTAGTGATGAGGAAGATAATTTGCGTTCCCTTTTTGCCAACCTTAACATAGCTCAAAAAGAAAAATTAAATGAATTGGTTAGTGCTATTCATGAAAAGGATGACCTCTTGGATTCCCAAGAGGATTATCTAATTAAAGAAAACAAGAAGCATGTTAAGGTTAAAAAGGCTTATGCTCTAGAAGTAGAAAAATGTGAAAAATTATCTAGTGAGCTAAGCACTTGCCGTGAAATAATAGACAACCTTAGGAATGAAAATGCTATTTTAAATGCTAAGGTTGATTCTCATGTTTGTGATGTTTCAACTTCCACTCCTAGAGATAATGATGATGATTTGCTTACTAGGATTGAAGAATTGAACATTTCTCTTGCCAGCCTTAGAGTAGAAAATGAAAAGTTGATTACTAAGGCTAAAGAACTAGATGTTTGCAATGCTACTATTTCCGACCTTAGAACTAAGAATGAAATGTTGCATGCTAAGGTTGTAGAACTTAAATCTTGCAAACCCTCTACATCTAATATTGAGCATGTTTCTATTTGCACTAGATGTAGAGATATTGATGTTAATGCTATTCTTGATCATATGGCTTTAATTAAACAACAAAATGATCATATAGCAAAATTAGATGCTAAAATTGCCGAGCATAACTTAGAAAATGAAAAATTTAAATTTGCTAGAAGTATGCTCTATAATGGGAGACGCCCTGGCATCAAGGATGGCATTGGCTTCCAAAGGGGAGACAATGCCAAACTTAATGCCCCTCCTAAAAATTTGTCTAACTTTGTTAAGGGCAAAGCTCCCATGCCTCAGGATAACGAGGGTTACATTTTGTACCCTGCCGGTTATCCCGAGAGCAAAATTAGGAAAATTCATTCTAGGAAGTCTCACTCTGGCCCCAATCATGCTTTTATGTATAAGGGTGAGACATCTAGCTCTAGGCAACCAACCCGTGCCAAGTTGCCTAGAAAGAAAATTTCTAATGCATCAAATGAACATAGCATTTCATTTAAAACTTTTGATGCATCTTATGTGCTTACTAGCAAATCCGGCAAGGTAGTTGCCAAATTTGTTGGGGGCAAACACAAGAGCTTCAAGACTTGTGTTTGGGTACCCAAAGTTCTTGTTTCTAATGCCAAAGGACCCAAAACCGTTTGGGTACCTAAAGTCAAGAACTAAAATTGTTTTGTAGGTTTATGCATCCGGGGGCTCAAGTTGGATACTCGACAGCGGGTGCACAAACCACATGACCGGGGAGAAAAAGATGTTCTCCTCATATGAGAACAACCAAGATCCCCAACGAGCTATCACATTCGGGGATGGAAATCAAGGGTTGGTCAAAGGTTTGGGTAAAATTGCTATTTCACCTGACCATTCCATTTCCAATGTTTTTCTTGTTGATTCATTAGATTACAACTTGCTTTCTGTTTCCCAATTATGTCAAATGGGCTACAACTGTCTTTTTACTGATATAGGTGTCACTGTCTTTAGAAGAAGTGATGATTCAATAGCATTTAAGGGTGTGTTAGAGGGTCAGCTATACTTAGTGGATTTTAATAGAGCTGAACTCGACACATGCTTAATTGCTAAGACTAACATGGGTTGGCTCTGGCATCGCCGACTAGCCCATGTTGGGATGAAGAATCTTCACAAGCTTCTAAAGGGAGAGCACATTTTAGGATTAACAAATGTTCATTTTGAGAAAGACAGGATTTGTAGCGCATGCCAGGCGGGGAAGCAAGTTGGAGTCCATCACCCACACAAGAACATCATGACGACCGACAGGCCGCTTGAGCTACTCCACATGGATCTATTCGGCCCGATTGCTTACATAAGCATCGGCGGGAGTAAGTATTGTCTTGTTATTGTGGATGATTATTCTCGCTTCACTTGGGTATTCTTTTTACAGGAAAAATCTCAAACCCAAGAGACCTTAAAAGGATTCTTGAGACGGGCTCAAAATGAGTTCGGCTTGAAGATCAAGAAGATTAGAAGCGATAACGGGACGGAGTTCAAGAACTCTCAAATTGAAGGCTTTCTTGAGGAGGAGGGCATCAAGCATGAGTTCTCTTCTCCCTACACTCCACAACAAAATGGTGTAGTGGAGAGGAAGAATCGAACTCTATTGGACATGGCAAGAACCATGCTTGATGAGTACAAGACACCGGACCGGTTTTGGGCCGAAGCGGTCAACACCGCCTGCTACGCCATCAACCGGCTATATCTGCACCGAATCCTCAAGAAGACATCATATGAACTCCTAACCGGTAAAAAGCCCAACATTTCATATTTTAGAGTTTTTGGTAGCAAATGCTTCATTCTTATTAAAAGAGGTAGAAAATCTAAATTTGCTCCTAAAACTGTAGAAGGCTTTTTACTTGGTTATGACTCAAACACAAGGGCATATAGGGTCTTTAACAAGTCCACTGGACTAGTTGAGGTCTCATGTGACGTTGTGTTTGATGAAACTAACGGCTCTCAAGTAGAGCAAGTTGATCTTGATGAAGTAGGTGAAGAACAGGCTCCATGCATAGCGCTTAGGAACATGTCCATTGGGGATGTGTGTCCTAGGGAATCCGAGGAGCCTCCAAATGCACAAGATCAACCATCATCCTCCATGCAAGCATCTCCACCAACTCAAAATGAGGATGAGGCTCAAGTTGATGAAGGGCAAAATCAAGAAGATGAGCCACCTCAAGATAATGGCAATGATCAAGGGGGAGATGCAAATGATCAAGAAAAGGAGGATGAGGAAGAACCAAGACCGCCACACCCAAGAGTCCACCAAGCAATACAACGAGATCACCCCGTCGACACCATCCTCGGCGACATTCATAAGGGGGTAACTACACGATCTCGGGTTGCTCATTTTTGTGAACATTACTCTTTTGTTTCCTCTATTGAGCCACACAGGGTAGAGGAAGCTCTCCAAGATTCGGATTGGGTGGTGGCGATGCAAGAGGAGCTCAACAATTTCACGAGGAATGAGGTCTGGCATTTAGTTCCACGTCCTAACCAAAATGTTGTAGGAACCAAATGGGTCTTCCGCAACAAGCAAGATGAGCATGGTGTGGTGACAAGGAACAAAGCTCGACTCGTAGCCAAAGGGTATTCACAAGTCGAAGGTTTGGATTTCGGTGAAACCTATGCACCCGTAGCTAGGCTTGAGTCAATTCGCATATTATTAGCCTATGCTACTTACCATGGCTTCAAGCTTTATCAAATGGACGTGAAGAGTGCCTTCCTCAATGGACCAATCAAGGAAGAGGTCTATGTTGAGCAACCTCCAGGCTTTGAAGACAGTGAGTATCCTAACCATGTTTATAGGCTCTCTAAGGCGCTTTATGGGCTCAAGCAAGCCCCAAGAGCATGGTATGAATGCCTAAGAGATTTCCTTATTACTAATGGCTTCAAAGTCGGCAAGGCCGATCCTACACTCTTTACTAAAACTCTTGAAAATGACTTGTTTGTATGCCAAATTTATGTTGATGATATTATATTTGGGTCTACTAACGAGTCTACATGTGAAGAGTTTAGTAGGATCATGACACAGAAATTCGAGATGTCGATGATGGGGGAATTGAAGTATTTTCTAGGATTCCAAGTCAAGCAACTCCAAGAGGGCACCTTCATTAGCCAAACGAAGTACACTCAAGACATTCTTACTAAGTTTGGGATGAAGGATGCCAAACCCATCAAGACACCCATGGGAACTAATGGGCATCTCGACCTCGACACGGGAGGTAAGTCCGTGGATCAAAAGGTATACCGGTCGATGATTGGTTCATTGCTTTATTTATGTGCATCTCGACCAGACATTATGCTTTCCGTTTGCATGTGTGCAAGATTCCAATCCGACCCTAAGGAATCTCACCTTACGGCCGTAAAACGAATCTTGAGATATTTGGCTTATACCCCTAAGTTTGGGCTTTGGTACCCTCGGGGATCCACATTTGATTTGATTGGTTATTCGGATGCCGATTGGGCGGGGTGCAAAATCAATAGGAAGAGCACATCGGGGACTTGCCAGTTCTTGGGAAGATCCTTGGTGTCTTGGGCTTCAAAGAAGCAAAATTCGGTCGCTCTTTCCACCGCCGAAGCCGAGTACATTGCCGCAGGTCATTGTTGCGCGCAATTGCTTTGGATGAGGCAAACCCTGCGGGACTACGGTTACAAATTAACCAAAGTCCCTTTGCTATGTGATAATGAGAGTGCAATTAAAATGGCCGACAATCCCGTCGAGCATAGCCGCACTAAGCACATAGCCATTCGGTATCATTTTCTTAGGGATCACCAACAAAAGGGGGATATCGAGATTTCTTACATTAATACTAAAGATCAATTAGCCGATATCTTTACCAAGCCACTTGATGAACAATCTTTTACCAGACTTAGGCATGAGCTCAATATTCTTGATTCTAGAAATTTCTTTTGCTAAGCTTGCACACATAGCTCTTTTGAATACCTTTGATCATATCTCTTTTATATGCTATGACTAATGTGTTTTCAAGTTTATTTCAAACCAAGTCATAGGTATATTGAAAGGGAATTGGAGTCTTCGGCGAAGACAAAAGGCTTCCACTCCGTAACTCATACTTCGCCAACACTCCGAGCAACTCTCTCTTCTTTGGGGGAGAAATGAGCATCAAAGAAAAGAACTTCATCCCTGGGGAAGAGAGTAAAAGCTCAAAAGCTTCGCTTTTTGGTATAATCTTAACTCATTTATTTTATGACCAAAGGGGAAGATAGCACTTAGAGGGCTCTAATGATTCCGTTTTTGGCGATTCATGCCAAAAAGGGGGAGAAATGAGCCCAAAGCAAAAGGACCGCACCACCACCAATTTCACCACCACCAATTTCAAAAACTTAGTGTTTTCAAAGAAGTATTTATCAACTGGTATCCTATTGTGTTCAAAAGGGGGAGAAAGTAGTATTTCAAAAATGGTATATCAAAACCCTCTTGAACTCTAAGAGGTGGATCTCTTTTAGGGGGAGTTTTGTTTAGTCAAAGGAAAAGCATTTGAAATAGGGGGAGACAATTTCAAATCTTGAAAATGCTTTGCAAACTCTTATTCATGTACCTTTGACTATTTGCTAAAGATCTTTGAAATGGATTTACAAAAAGAATTTGCAAAAACAAAAACATGTGGTGCAAACGTGGTCCAAAATGTTATATAAGAAAGAAACATTCCTTGCATATCTTGTAAGTAGTTATATTGGGTCAATTCCAAGTAACCTTTGCACTTACATTATGTAAACTAGTTCAATTATGCACTTCTATATTTGCTTTGGTTTGTGTTGGCATCAATCACCAAAAAGGGGGAGATTGAAAGGGAATTAGGCTTACACCTAGTTCCTAAATAATTTTGGTGGTTGAATTGCCCAACACAAATATTGGACTGACTAGTTTGCTCTAGTGTATAAGTTATACAGGTGCAAAAGGTTCACATCTAGCCAATAAAAAGACCAAGTGTTGGATTCAATAAAGGAGCAAAGGGGCAACCGAGGGCACCCCTGGTCTGGCGCCACCGGACAGTAAACAGTACCTGTCCGGTGCACCAGGGGACTCAGACTCCAACTCTTCACTCTCGGGAATTCTCGGAAGCCGGCGCGCTATAATTCACCGGACTGTCCGGTGTGCACCGGACATGTCCGGTGCTCCAAGGAAGCTCGGCCTCCTGAACTCGCCAGCCTCGGGTTCGCGCGGCAGCCGCTCCGCTAAAATTCACCGGACTGTCCGGTGTGCACCGGACTGTCTGGTGTGCCAGCGGAGCAACGGCTCTCTGCGGCGCCAACGGCTCCCTGCGCAGCATTAAATGCGCGCGCAGCACGCGCAGATGTCAGGGCTGCCCATACTGGTGCACCGGACATTAAACAGTGCATGTCCGGTGTGCACCGGACACCCAGGCGGGCCCACAAGTCAGAAGCTCCAACGGCTAGAATCCAACGGCAGTGATGACGTGGCAGGGGCACCGGACTGTCCGGTGTGCACCGGACTGTCCGGTGCGCCATCGAACAGAAGCCTCCAGCCAACGGTCAAGTTTGGTGGTTGGGGCTATAAATACCCCAACCACCCCACATTCATGGCCATCCAAGTTTTCCACTTCTCAACCACTTACAAGAGCTAGGCATTCAATTCTAGACACACCCAAAGAGATCAAATCCTCTCCAATTCCACACAAACCCTAAGTGACTAGTGAGAGTGATTTGCCGTGTTCATTTGAGCTCTTGCGCTTGGATCGCATTCTTTCTTTCTCTTTTGCTCTTGTGATCAACACTCAATTGTAACCGAGGCAAGAGGCACCGATTGTGTGGTGGCCCTTGCGGGGAAGTTTTGTTCCCGGTTGATTGAGAAGAAGGGAAGCTCACTCGGTCCGAGGGACCGTTTGAGAGAGGGAAGGGTTGAAAGAGACCCGGCCTTTGTGGCCTCCTCAACGGGGAGTAGGTTTGCAAGAACCGAACCTCGGTAAAACAAATCCGCGTGTCACTCTCCTTATTTGCTTGCGATTTGTTTTGCCCCCTCTCTCGCGGACTCGTTTATATTTCTAACGCTAACCCGGCTTGTAGTTGTGTTTATATTTGTAAATTTCAGTTTCGCCCTATTCACCCCCCCTCTAGGCGACTATCATTTAGCTTTACTACTAAAGCTGTTCTTTAAACAATTTTACGAGCAGCTTTTTAGGTGACTTTTTAAACAGCTTCACAAGCAACTTTCTAGTTGTTTTAAAAAAATGTTTGGCAAAACAACTTCACTAAGAGTAAGGGAGCATCAAAATTGTTTGGCAAAATAGCTTCACTGAAAAGTTTTTTTTTTGAAAAAAACATCCTGTACTAGTCGTCTGGCATTGAAGGTCGCTGCAGACTGCACAGTGAAGTAGGTTGTGCCGAGTGCCGACTGTCAGTCTCCTTGGACTCTTGGCCAGGTCGAATAGTTATGAACACCTTATGTAAACGTGTTAATATTTGTTTTGTCCCAAGAGATTAAACCCGGCCATTTCCATTATTTTTTTATAGAAAAGTTCTCAAGGGCCAGTTTGGTTCCATGTGACTGTAGCCCCTCTTTTTTAGTCCCTTAGTGTCAAACACAGAGACTAAATAAATGACACTATAAAAATGTCCTGTAATTTAAAAACGAGTATATTTTATATGGTTTAAGGCACAAAAAAATATTCTACTCCAACAGTAAAGCCCTAATTCTTAATTATAGGACAAACCACTAGAGTATATTATATTTGAGGCACTTGAGAAGGTGACCTATATGATTTTGACAATTTTACAAAAATGAGGCACTGTTGGAGTAGTTTTTCCTGTGTAGAGTTCTATATTTCAATTTGAGACACTAGTTTGAAGCATTGTTAGAGATGCTCTTAGAGGGTGATTAAAACTAAATAAAGGACTAAATCTTTTTAGTCTTTAGTCCTTTAGAGGGTGACTAAAAGGAACTAAAGAGTCCCTCCCTTTTAGTCCCTTACTACCAAACAC
The DNA here is from genome assembly GCF_902167145.1 of Zea mays. Classification (NCBI taxonomy): domain Eukaryota; kingdom Viridiplantae; phylum Streptophyta; class Magnoliopsida; order Poales; family Poaceae; genus Zea; species Zea mays. Next base: position 271,121,463 of record NC_050096.1, on the reverse strand, counting down.
AAGAACTAAATAAGGGACTAAATCTTTTTAGTCTCTAATTCTATAGGGACTAAAAGGGACTAAAGCTCATTTTAGACGGCCCTCGCCTCACATTAGAGCATCTCCAAGAGCTCTCCATAAAACGACTCCTCAAAATCAGTTTTAAGGGATATCTAAATAATAAGTGGGAGTAAATTTTAATCCTTTCTCCAACAGGTCCCTTAAAGCAGCAGTTTGTTTCTGGGGAGCCCAAAAAAACCCTCATTTGTAGCTACAAATGAGGGAGTTTTAAGGGCTATGAAAAAGTTGGGGGCGCTTTAGGGGAACTGTTGGAGACATGTTTTTGTGTTTTTCCCAAAAAAATAGATTTAGGGGAGACTTCTGGGGAGCTTTTGGAGATGCTCTTAGTTGCTTGCAAGAAGGGGGGTATTTTTGTCTTTGTTCATCTGTTTTAATGGTGTTTGATCTCCTTTAGTTTCTTAAACCAAACAGCATGAGGACTAAAGTTTAGTTAATGACTAATTCAACCAAATAGGCCCTAACAATTTTAACATGTTTCACTGAGGATTTCTTTACAGGGTGACAATTTCTTAGTTTCAAGCTAGAGCAGGCCAATGCCAGCGATACTGCAAGGCCCTAGAATGCATAATTGGGCCAAGCTGGTTAGGCAGCCGTAGACTAGCTCAACACAAGAAGTGGGGCCTGCCCACTCCTAGCTAGGCCCACTAACTTAAGCCTAATCTATTTTGGCTCTTCAGTTTCCAAATCGTGTGCCTTCCGTTCGCAAACCCTTCTCGCTGCCTTCTGCATCCACGACGACGCCTGCGGCGGCGCTGGCAAAATCCCACTGCGATGGCCACCAAATCCCACGAGAACAAGAAGCCTACTGCCTCCAAGCCGTCTGTCAACCCCAAGTCCCCTTCCTCCGACAAGAAATCCAAGCCGCCGAAGCCCACCGAGGAGCAGCGGGAGCAGGTGCCGGCGGTCAAGAAGCCGAAGAAGCAGAAGGTGAGGGACGAGATCGATGAGATCTTCAGCGCCGCAAAGGCGGGAAAGAAGCGGAAGCCGCCGCAGCGGGAGGAGGCTGAGACCCATGGGGACGGGAGGAAGAAGCCCAAGGAGAGGGCCGGGGGGAGCAGCAGCAAGAAGAAGAACAACAAGGCGTCGGGGAGTAAGGGCAAGGGTCGGGTAGCTGCTGCTGACGACGACGAGGAGGAGGAGTTCGAGGAGAAGCGGCCGCGTCGGCGCACTGCGGACGGACTCGCCATATACTCGGCCGATGAGCTCGGGTTCGGCAAGGCCGACGCCGGTGGCACCCCGATGTGCCCGTTCGACTGCGAATGCTGCTTCTGAGCTCTGAGTTTGTCGGCTGCCGCCTTCCCTGCCGGAGGTGATTTGCACGAGGCTAATTCCAGTGTAGTTGTACTTGATGAATTCGGTGGCGTGTCCGCTTACATCTGTGCTCTGATGAAATGGAAATTTTGATCCTGAAATTCAGAGTCAATGCTTACTGACTGGAGCATTAAGAATTTATTATGTTGACACATCTAGAGCTTGTTGTTTGTTGATCAGCCGTAGCTTAATACCTAGCGTTTCAGTGCAACACAATTTGCCAAGTATGTCATGTATCACTGAGCGTGTTTTTGTGGGCATTGCATCTGACAAGCTCGTCCTTTTCCCCAGTGCGGTAAATGCGGTTTTTCTTATCTGGCTGAAGAATATGTTCCAATGGGAGGATCAACTCAGAAATGCGGTTTTTCTTATCGTGCGATACTGTCTGTGCCTGCTGCTTGATTGCTTTGAGAAACAGAAAATGTATATCAGTGCCCAGGGGAATGGGATGCCAGATGCCCAGATTACACAAGACAAATCTTGAAGGCTTCTTGTTGGCTCTGTCGATACATGTTTTATGGTGATTTTGCTTACATTCTTTCTGGGGCATGCCTCCCACTGATAAAAATTTAGTATGTGTTTTCTCGTGCCGTGAAACAAAAAAGAAAGAAATTAGGCAGAAGTAAGCCATGCTTATAAACTTCGCTTATTGTGTGGTGGAATGGTAGTATCCAAGTATCACTAGCACTATGCAGATCGACTGAGTCAGCATGGAGAAGATAGCAGGCGTATACGCCCCAAACTTGCATGTAGGGTTCTTGCTTCTTGGAGGCTTGGACTGAATTCCGAATTTTTTGTATTTTGACCATTTTTCGGAAAAAAGAACATGTTTGGACCCTAAAAAATTTTAATAGCATTTTTGGACCCTTTGCTCGGCGCCATAGCCTATGGCGCCGAGGTAACACAGCTCGGCGCCATAGGTTATGGCGCCGAGGTACGTCATGCGTCGGCACAACCCGGACGCCGTGGCGTCGACGTGGCACCGAGCTCGGCGCCACAGATCTTGGCGCCGAGCTCGGTTGTGTTATTAACATATTTGTTGCAGACATGAGCACAAAGCCCATCTAGCCCACTTGGTAGAGCACAAGGCTTCTTATCATGTGGTCGTGGGTTCAAGCCCCATAGTTTGCATTTTTATTTGTTTTTTTGTTTATAATTCACAATTAATTTCTTTAAACTTTCTTAATGGTCTCGGATAGACAAATGATGGTTCATAGGTGACGGTAGTAAAATTTGCTGATTTGTACTGAAGGTTGATAAAAATATAAAAAATTATTGACAGTGAAAGTATTTTCTGTATTTCTGTGATTTCTATAGAAACCAATATAATGGTGGAAATGCCCGCTGGGGATATCGTTTTAGTTTTAGTTTTTGACAAGTGGATGTGTAATTAATATGTGATCACGCGATCTGTTGTTTCGTGCTTCTTCGCTTTGGTACTATCATTTTTAATTTTGGATTTTAAATTTTGAAACGGGTTCCCATTATTGTCCTTGTGTGTTTGATTTATGTGATTTAAGTATTTTTCATAATATGCGTGCACACGCCTTTATGCAGTTCAGGTAGCGTTTCAATGATACACATGGCCCCTTTTTAAAGGACATCGCGCGACATAGTAATTGGTTAGTGAGGCAAATGCATGCTAGTTACACTACAGAAAATATTGATCGCCATCAGCTCGGAAGGACCCCACGCCGCCACGTACCGGTGGTTTTTTACCTTTAATTTGTTATTGGTGATCAACGATGTACGTACGGTTACCATGACCTAAGTAGCAGTTACCTCACTTACCAATTATATTTTTATCCTCGATTAATTTTTATCAACCTTCAGTACAAATCAGCAAATTTTACTACCGTCACCTATGAACCATCATTTGTCTATACGAGACCATTAAGAAAGTTTAAAGAAATTAATTGTGAATTATAAACAAAAAAACAAATAAAAATGCAAACTATGGGGCTTGAACCCACGACCACATGGTAAGAAGTCTTGTGCTCTACCAAGTGGGTTAGATGGGCTTTGTGCTCATGTTTGCAACAAATATGTTAATAACACAACCGAGCTCGGCGCCACAGATCTGTGGCGCCGAGCTCGGTGCCACGTCGACGCCACGGCGTCCGGGTTGTGCCGACACATCACGTACCTCGGCGCCATAACCTATGGCGCCGAGCTGTGTTACCTCGGCGCCATAGGCTATGGCGCCGAGCAAAGGGTCCAAAAATGCTATTAAAATTTTTTAGGGTCCAAACGTGTTCTTTTTTCCGAAAAATGGTCAAAATACAAAAAATGGGACTGAATTTTGCAGCATAATCGGTCGTTGTTCAGCCCGTGCGTTCCCGTGGAACAGCAAATTTTGAAACGGACTGGATGCGGCCGCTGTCCACCGTCACTGTGATGAGTGCCAACGGCCCAACGCGGCCCTTGCGCTTCCCTCCCGACCAACCGCCTCGACCTTGCGCAAGACGTGGCACGTCGAACGCCACAAGGACTCAGTCCACACTCCACAGGGAAGGAGGGAGCAGGAGAGGTAGGTAGCCAAGAAGATCGGTTCCAGCGGCAGGCGCGAGCGAGGCGTGACCGATGGCGGCCGCGTCGCTGCTGAGCCGGGCGCGGTGGCTCCTGGTGGAGCACCCGGCCGTGGCCTCGTTCCGCTGGCAGCCAGGCCGCACGGTCGGCGCGACGCCGTCCTTCGCGGCCGCCGTCATCTGCGGCTACCTCGCCGCGGTGCTCGTCCTCCGCCGCCTCGTCCTGCCCCGCCTCCCGGCGCTGCCTCCGCCGGCGCTCCGCGCGCTCTCCGCCGCCCACAACGCGGTCCTGCTGGCGCTCTCCGCCGCCATGGCCGGCGGGTGCGCGCTGTCGACGGCCGCGACGGCGCCGGCGCCGCGGTGGGCGTGGGCCTTCTGCTTCCCGCCGCGGGGCGCCACGGAGGCGTCGGGGCCCGTCTTCTTCTGGGCGCACGTGTTCTACCTCTCCAAGGTGTACGAGCTCGGCGACACGCTGCTCATCCTGCTCGCCCGCCGCCCGCTCACGCTGCTCCACGTGTACCACCACGCGCTCGTCGTGGCCATGTGCTACCTCTGGCTCGCCACCCGGCAGTCGCTGATGCCCGTCGCGCTCGTCACCAACGCCGGCGTGCACGTCGTGATGTACTCCTACTACCTCTCCTGCAGCGTCGGCCTGCGCTGGCCCGGGCGGTGGAAGCGCGCCGTCACGGAGCTGCAGATCGCGCAGTTCCTCTTCAGCTTCGCGGCCTCCGTGGTGATGCTGTGGCTCCACTTCGCCGCTGGCGGCTGCGAGGGGATGGCCGGCTGGGTGTTCAACGCCGTCTTCAACGCGTCGCTGCTCGCGCTCTTCCTCAACTTCCACGGCGCCGCCTACAAAGGCGCCGCCAAGGCCAACAAGGGTAAAGCGGAATGACGCGGCCGACAAGCTTTAATTTGCCGGCAACCAAAATCCTCGTGAGATTTAATTGGGACCAATTGTTTAATGTTGCTTCTTCGCCAAATTATTACTGATACGAAGTCTGTCTGAAATAATTGTTCGAAAAAGAATGGCATCGATCGCCCTTGAATTATGGGTGAATTTTCCATTTTCTCATCTGTCCAAAAATAGTTACGAATCATACCCTACGAAGAGAGAGAGAGAGAGAGAGAGAGAGAGAGAGAGAGAGAGGTATTCATCGGATGAAAGAAAGCCTTTGGATCAAATTCTGCCTACCATTTGACGCCGTTGCCGATAATGGTGTCACTCCAGTTTACGAATGGAACCCGTTACTCTTCTCTCTGTAGGTGTGTGGCGCCAATTTTGCATCATCGTTCGCATCATCACGACCTAGAATGTACCGCGAATATACAAAGCACAACGCAATGGAAAAGGCAGCCTCAAAATACTACTACGCGGACGAGAAAAGAGTCAATTGATGATACACTGAGGCGTGCAGTGCAGCCGAGAAAAGTCCACCATTTCGGCACTTCTGGGACCTTCTCTCTTATCATGGAGGCCACGTGGCGAGATTCTAGGAGAAGTTGGAGCCCCTTCTATTAAAAAAACCAAGAGAAACACTATTTTACAGCTTACCCCAAAAAAGAACCCATGAACAAGTTTTTCCAAGGAAGAAAACCGTGTCCATCTCTTTTCATATGCACCACTGCTCTGCGATCCACGAAACCCGTAACAAAAAGGCAGGAGGTACAGCACGAATTACATACATGGAAAATAGAAGCATGAGACGCGGGAGATCGAAGCTCTAGACTGACTAATTTCTCTCTCTTCACGCTTACGCAATTTGCGCCTCGGATCATGCGCGGTTCTTCTTATTCTTTTTTTTCCTAGAGAGAAATAAATTAGCTAGCCATCCACCAAAAACCGAGATGATTGTCTTTTTTCACAGAACGTACGTAGCGCTGCAAGACTCCACCGATCCACCCTCCAAGAGGGGGGAGAAGAAACGAAAGAGGGGGAGGGAGAAGAAAGCTTCAATTTTTGCCACCTCTGCTGCTACGATCGTCGAGCTAGAAGCTGCTGGGCGCCCGGCCGGAGAAGGCCATGGCGAAGAGGAGGATGACGAGGTAGAAGAGGATGACGACGAGCTTCATCTGGAACATGGCGAAGAAGAGCTTCACCATGAACACCAGCAGCAGCGCGTCGAATATGATCGTTATGGCCACCTCCAGGGGCTCCATTGCCGCCGCCGCCGCCGACCAGACCACCAGCAATCAAAGCTCTCCTCTCTATGGGACGAACCAAGAAAACAGAAAACAAGAGAGTAGGAATCGGTAAAGCTGGACGGGATCGGTGGGCTGAGTCTGAGTGAGGGTGGGGGAGAGAGGGCGAGGGGAGAAACCTGCGGAGCAGACGACGCACCTGGAGTGGAGACTGGTGAAGGCGACGCGTTTTCCGCTTCAGTGACGCTGCTTGCCTAGCCTTGCTTTGGTCCTTTGGCTTGGGGTCGGTCGTCTCGTCGCTTGATTGCGCGAGGGTTGTGGCCAGACGGCGACCGGGTGGCGAAGGCTCGGAACAAAGGAGAGCGGGCCCGCCGACGTGAACCACCGAGCCAACAGGGTGTCAAGCCGCACCGGCCGGCACCCGCGCGTACAGTACACAGCGCGGCGGACGATGGATCACCTGCCACCGCCACCGACTAGGCTAGCCTGCACGGTTCGCTCCGTGCTTCAGTAGTACGACAACGCAACAACGCAACAGCACACGGATTGCCGTTCGCTCATGATGACTAGGATTGAGGGGTGTTTAGTTTCCGAGGGAGGTCCATCCCATGTGGCATGTGAGTTCGAGACCGATTAGGGCTTGTTCGTTTACATCGGTTTGCACCCGGAATCGTTCCGGCTAATCAAAATTTATATAAATTAGAGAAGTAATCCGGCTCGGAATCATTCCGACCCACCAATCCGACACAAACGAACAAACCCTTAATCTGCAAGAGAAAAAAGACGAGTGGACATTAGAATATAGTAGAGTTAGGTTTGCCGTCCACCTCGGTGTGGCTAAGGTGCATCACAAAGTCACGATTGCACACAGGTTAGGACCTGCAAACTGACTGAAATTTTGGTTTCTGCTTAGAAGCTAGTCACTTTTTTTAGCTTCTAAGTGGCTAAGCTTTAGTCATTTTTTTGTTTTAGCTCCCGGGATCCAAACAGACCCTTAGCAATTACAATGCGAAGATTTTGAGAAATTAGTGCTTTGGATGGCTTAAGGCTATAGTAGGACACAATGGAATTCAGAGTGCTTGGTTGGGTTTCTACTGCTCCAATACAGTTTTCAAGTATATAAGAAGAACTCTGAGTGTATCAGAACCATCGAGACTAAGTAATCTGCAAGAGTAACGATTGGTCTCCTTTTAACAGTAGAGACTACATATGTAAAGATCAGTTTGCAGCTAACAATTCGCGTTTCAAGAAATTAGTGTTTTGGAGGGCTGTAATGGTTGGGACACAAGTGCCTTCAGTGTTTCAGTGCTTGGTGGTGTCTAAGACAGCTTTCAGGTCTGGAGGACTAAAATAACGAGCACAAAGAAACAATACAATTATACAAGTGGAGCATGTTGCGCCAACAAATCATAGGGCGGGAATGTGTGACAAAATAGTAGCCCAGGGAATGGATTTGGCGTGTAATCAGACTATTTCTTTTATTAATATAATGACATGCAGCTCTCTCAAGGAAAAAAAAAGAAAGCAAGAAACAATCATGGAGGTTTAAACCGGAATTCCTTTAGCATGTTATGATTCAATTTAACCATCAATATAGCTGTTAGAGCAACTCCAAGAGACTATGTATATGGTTTTGTAAAAGTAAATTTAGCTAATATTAAAAGAAAATTGTATCCAATAGACTTTGTAAACGACTCTTCAAATTTAGTGGCTCTCTGTTTCTCCATCTTCGCTCTCCATTTTTGGATAGCATGCTTCACTCTCTATTCAGTCCGTAGGTTTACCGAGTCTGTTGGATTAACCTACACTTTGTCTTTAAAATCTATTTTAGAGAATAGCTAAATCAGTAAATTTGGCTAGTCTTTTTAGCTAATCTCTTGGAGTTGCTCTTACACGTACAGTAATTACCACACTACAGACTCATTGGCTAACCATAAAATTTTACTGCAGAATCCAGAATATGTAAAAAAAAAAAATTTCCGCTCCCCTTGCATGTCTTCTTATCAACAAGCATACATGTAGGCTAACAAGAGATCTTTTCTATATTTACCAAGCCTTTTAACTGAAAAAAAAGACAAGTACTTTCAGACTGGACTCGTTAAATTAAGTTAAACAAGAATGTATGAATTATCTTTGTTGACTTTTCATTTCTTTTCCTTTTCTTCTCTCTTTGTTTAGTTGTTAGTTTTTGACTTTTTGTTCCTTCTTTTTCCCTTTATTAGTTTCTTAGTTTGCCTTTTGTTTTCCTTCAGACTTTTTCTACCTTTATTTACCCATTCTTTTTCTTAAAATAATAATGGCAGGCAGCTGTACTCCGTTTCAAGAAAAAAAAATAGTTCTTGCATAGGAAAATTCATCTCATCAGTCACTGATTTATGATCAAACAACAGAATATAGATCCAGCGCAATGATATGCAACTGATTTCCGTGGTAAATGATGCAGCAAATTGGGGAGATCTTCCAAAACTTCATTATACAAATTCTTGAAACACTATTTGTAGTGTATTTACATCAAGTGGAGCATCACCACAGAGGTTCCGGGTAAAGATACAGTTGACAGATTCAATTTTTTGGAAAGGGGAGCTGTAGTTTGTCTACTGTCCTTCTAAAGCTGGTTCAAATCATGCGAGCTATCTTGCGCTGACAAAAGTTCCTGGAACTGAGTGAAGTAGTGTCATGGCAATAGTGTTAAAAATAAGTACTCGATTGCAATAATGTTAGAGCATTATTCCCCACCATGAAACCATTCATGACCAATCCAACAGAATTTGCTGATTGCTACTGTTTAAAAGAGGATATCCTTGAATATATGTGCAAGTCACTAGAGAACCGGGATTTATTTGGTGACGAAAGGATTCACGAGGGAGGAAACCTCTTACAATTCAAAATTTAAGAGCAAACAGTTTTCTTCCAATGGATCTCTTACGATTCTCTGGTCACTAAACCAGCCCTGAGAAAGTTAATTATTCACCAACTCTATTCTGCTACTTTACCTTCCTGAAAGTTTAGAAGACACAGGAATCCTCATTTGCTCAGAAATTAGAACTGTCCCCACTGCTCACCAACCACCACAACAAACTCAAGCAAGCAGTAAGTTCCCACATCATCAAATCCAAGATCTCATAATTTTCCAATGACAAAAAATGCTTCCCTTTCTAAAAAAAAGCATGATATTGTCCCCTTAACCAGCTACACCCACTATCTTTACAAAGGGTAGCAGTCCCTTGCATCAGTACACTCATCTCAGCAGCATCTTTCCGATTACCACAGGATGCATACGGGGGCGGAAGGCCCGTATGGACAGATATGGCCCATGCCATCCTACGGGTGTCAATAAGCTCTAAATTTTACACTACAAGATTTAATAATCGGATTAGATTAGAATTAGACCATATTTCTATTCATTTTTGAACTAAAATTTATTTAAGGTTCTATCATTTTGTGAGGAAGCATTTAAATCACAATTCATTACCACGCCTAGCCATACCCCATACTTAGACCCAGCCTATTAACAGAGACTAGATTAACACTTTGGCCTTGCATAGGCGCAGTCGCCCGCTTCTCACCCTGGTGTCGCCGGCAGCCTGGCCGCCGTTCACCCGATTCGCGCTTCCACGAGACCGCCGTTCACCCTTTCCGCTCCCTAGCCGCCGTTCACCCGATTCGCGCTTCCACGAGACCGCCGTTCACCCTTTCCGCTCGCTAGCCGCCGTTCACCCGAATGGTCAGTCCTGTTCCTGAAATACACTGTATAATTTATCAATTTAGTGCAAAGCTTAGTAGTTGCTGACTGAGGCAGATAACCGGATACTATCATCTCGGGATCTAACATACGTACTACTATTTTTTCAGGCCAACTAGTGAATTCCCTCATCCTTTTTCTCAGCCTGCTGGATATAGAGGAAGTCTGCATTGTTTTACTTGCATGCTTTATGAAAAAAGAGAGAATTATTCCCGAGCCAACCCACTCAAGCCAAAAGCAGGCCCAAAGGGTATAGGCCGACTCCCAGGCCTCCCGCTCCCCTGTCTAGCGCCGCCGCGGAGACGCTCTCCTGCAACGCCTGAGCGAGAGCGACAGCCGCCGCCGCCGCCTGACGCCCCTACCTCGACGGTCGACGCATCACGGCCGTGCGTTTCCCCAAGCTGCCGAGCATCGTCCAACTCTGCTGCTCCAGCACCCTGGCGCCAGCGGCCAGCCAGACCGTGCGGCCACTTCCCCGCGTTCGCTTACAGTAGAAATTTGATTCCTCGCTCCCAGGCCCGCAGGATGGCACCGGCTTTTATGGAGCTAGCACTCGAGCAGGTACGGCTGTTAATCGTGCTCGCTTTGCAGCTGTAGCGTGTATAATTCTACCTTCGGCTGGTTGTTTTTTGTAGGCTAAGTTTGCGCTGGATAACCTCGAGGTCCCTGTTGGGTAGGTTCTCGCTCATTCGCGATAGTCGGTCACTGATTCATATTTTGCTAATCGCATGGTTGCATCCTTGTTAATTAATTCCCTCGCGCATGTTAGGTGTGTGATTGTGGAGGACGGGAAAGTGATTTCCTCTGGGAGCAACAAGACGAATGCCACCCGGAATGTGAGCTATACTTTCTTTCTCCTTTTAACTGGATAAGTGTTAAGATGTTTCTTTCATGTGTTCGTTTGGCCAACTCATATCATTATGTTATGACTTTCCATGTTGCAAGGCTACCAGACATGCTGAGATGGAAGCTATTGATGTCCTGCTTCGGGAGTGGCAGAGCATGGGTCTTGATCAGCCACAGGTCGCGGAGAAATTTGCAGGATGCGACCTTTATGTCACGTGTGAGCCCTGCATAATGTGCGCGACGGCATTGTCGATAATTGGTCTGGAATTTTTATTGTCTACACTCTCCTGTTAAACTGTTTATCTTCATAGGAATTTCTAATCTTGACTTGCTGTGCTTTCATTGGCTAGGGATAAGAGAAGTATACTTTGGTTGTGCCAACGACAAATTTGGTGGATGTGGATCAATCATGTCATTGCACAATGGTGCTGCTTCGTCGTCAGATGAATTATCAGGGTAAGTGGAAGACAATACGGAACATCTTGTCAAAATGATTGCTTATTCGTGCTGTCACTTTTAGTATGTTGCAGGACGCTATCATGATTTCTGCAAAGTTGGACCTGCTTGATCTCTCTGTTTTTGATGCTTTTGGTACATAGTTTTAGGCACTGACAAATTGTACCTGCAAACATTACCTTGCATGTTTGTTTGTTTGTTAGGAGCCAAGCCTCTACACCAAAAGGTTTCAAATGCACTGGAGGGATCATGGCTGAAGAAGCAGTTGCTCTTTTTAGGTGTTTCTACGAACAAGGAAACCCAAATGGTTTGTACTTTTGCATGCACGTATTATTATGCAATGATTTGTAGAATTTTGCATCTGCATTTCTCATGCAGGTCTCAAGTTATGATAATATTACCTTGTGTTGCTTATTTTGATTCTGTATGATTTTATGGCACACAGTAAGTACAATTTCATTAAGCCTCTTATGACTACACAGCAGGGTTGAAAATTTTGGCAAAATTTCACGAGTTTCGGTAATTTAAAATCCGTTATTTTATACTAATACATGGGTTAAATAACTCAAGATTCATATTTTTTATTGCTACTCGATAAATGTGTAGTCATAAACATTGATAATATTTTGTTTGGATCTAAAACTCTAAATCATACTTCATGTGTATTTTTCTAAAAAACAGCAAAAAATTGGTTAAATTTCTCGAATTTTGGGGTGGCTGAAAAACTATCGAGAACCATATATTGGTGTTATCGGAAGAAAAACTAGCGTATGTATACAAATTCTTACACCAAAAGGCATGGTTAGGGTAACAATCATTTTGCATATTCAGTTAAGTCATTTTGCATACTGGTTTCGTACAGCAGCAAGGACATTTTTTATGTCATTTAAGCTTATGTTAAAGTTTTTCTTTGTTTAAGCTTCTGATAAAGTTATTGTTCTATGTACATGTTTCAGCCCCAAGGCCTCACAGACCAGTACGAATGCCTCAACAATAATTGGTTTGTTTTCCTGGACTACAATCATAACGCAAAAACTTCAGGAGTGCAGACATACAAACTTACTGTAAAACTTGTTTAGGATTCTTTGTATGCTTTAGTGTGACGCATGTATGCTATTTGATAGTGTCTTTTTAGTCTGGGAGCGCAGCCACATTTCTTGATCGGACCATGCAAGTTGGTCGATTTAAAAGGATCTGTGACAGAAGAGTTTGCCAGTGTCCGCAAAATCAGCATTATGCAATTGGAGTAGATTGTTTTCATCATTTGCAATCTTGAAAGAAATATTCTGTAATGATGTAGATACACTGCAACGTCATTGACTCGTGATATGGTATGCTTTTCTTTGTACAAAATACTATTTAGAGGTACTTCCATGCTTAGCTCTTTGAAAAATACAAATTTGACAGAATAATTGTTTAAATTGCTTGCACCTTCAAGCATTTTAAAATTGATACAGTTCCTTTACAAAGCATTGAAACACCAGTTGACCACTTTTACTGGTTCTGGAAAATTTCTTGCATCATGTATGTTATTCAATAAAAAGAAGATAATCAGGACAACAATGCCTATATTTCATAGATGCATGTGCATTGCTACGGTTTCTGTACATTAAATTGGTAAACTTTGTTCTAATAAAGCACAAAAAAATATGTATGTTATGTTGGTTAGATGAATGTAAATCTGGAGCTAACAACTATGACAATGTGCGAAGTTGAAACCAAATATGACAATGGAGTCATGTGCAGGAGTAAACCGTGTAATATCATCATAAACAATTACTACCTCCGTTCATAAATATATGAAATATATGATACTGTTGATTTTTTGAAAAATTTGATCACTCGTCTCATTCAAAATATTTTTTAAAAAGTCAACGGTGTCATATATTTATGAACAGAGGGAGTAGAAAATATAGCCCTTACAAGGATAATGCATCAAGATAGAAACAAGAGATTTAGGAAGTAAGACAAAACTAAAATCAACTTGACAAGGGAAAAAATATGAAAATAGCTTTTCAAGGATCAGAGTTTCTGGATCACCTCTCACCTGAACTTCCAAGTGCTTGTACTTTTGTGAGGCAACGTAGTTCATTTTGAAATCTCTGGATCTCATTTTGCAGTACCACTTGAAACCTGACTGAAGCTGCTAGATCTGACTGCAATTGTTCAATGCCTAGTTCCTTGGACACAAGCTTCTCCTTTAGAACCCTACTTATCATAGCTTCCTCTCTTAGCTTAATTTCAATGGCATCCTGTACAAAAGAAAAATACAAGAGATGTGGATTGATTTAGCTTCCTATTCTAGCTTTCGGCTTGAATTACCAAAGCTAGTATATTATTCCAGCAACTTCTATGCTACGAAAATGTATTTTCATATTCAACAAAACAGATACTACACTAGAATTATTTTACAATGAGTTGCAAGAAAATGTTTGTCATGTTATCTAAATGGAACTCATAACTATTAACAACACCTAAACATAAGAAACCAAAAGATAGGCCACATAATCTGGATAACTTCTCTTGTCCTGAAAGGTTACCTTCAGTTCTCTTCTCTGTTCAATCTCTTCTTCGTTTTGCTTCTCAGTCAACAAAGATTTGATCATACACAGACTCTGTTTTGCATTGTCAATTCCTGCTAGCTCATCATGATTTGGTACCTTCATGGCTACTAGTGCATCAACGTCTCAACATCACTGTTGTACTAGATGGCTAGTAATAGTCAGACTATAGTTTATGACACAATAGTTTAGTAGCGGAGTATCACAGAGTTTGCAACTACGACATGTCCATAACCTGATCACTGAACATGTTAGAAGGAATTTTAAGGTGATATTGTAATATGTATATTTTTATTTACTTGTTGTTTAATATGAATAATTTTAGATGTATATTGGGTGTTTATATTGGTAACATTTATATATATAAGTAACTAGAAGAACCCCTAATTTAAATCTTGCTCTGGACTCCTAAAATGTCATGACCCTGCCGGCGATGGCCGGGGCGGCCGTGTCTGCCCCATGTGGACTTCGCTCTCTTTAAATTATGCGCGATTGTGGGCTGCACAGCTAGGCTGGCTGGGCCAATTGGTCCAGATCAGTAACACAAAGACGACGATATGAACAAAGCAAGCACATGACATGATTCCATGGTATTGTTGCAATTTCTGGCGAATACATTTACAGACAAATCGTGCTAGTACGTGCCACAGCGTGCGGTCATTTCTAAATATCACCCTCAGCAAGGAAATGCTAGACACAACACAAGAGAGTTATGCACTCTACAAGCAGCGCCGCCGTAGATCCTCACTGGATTTTCTCCATCCCGTAGGTATCTTCAGCTCCACTGGCTACATTTCTTCTTCTCTCTGCTATCATCTCGGTGTATGCCTGAGAGAAGGCACCACAGGGTCAGTTGTTAAGAACAGGGTGAGGCGGTTGCCGGTTAGGCCAAAGGTATTTGACATGGAAGAAATGCTTCATTGGCAGGTATGCTGCAGTTAGAGGTTGGAGCTGGTAACACAGACGATGCTCCTGACCACTAATAGCCATCTCAAGATATGGAACTAGAAGCTTTGGGAGCCAGCTCAGCATTCCAAGTTTTGGCATGGATGATGAGTAGTGGCTACCCTATAATTTGTATATGGCAAACTAAGGTAAATCTGCATTTATTAAGTCCATTTGCAGTTTGAAAACACCATATGCCAAATACAATACTGGGTCTTTTTTAATAAAGCTATGTCAGAGGACATGGTGTAATGAGTTGCTTAAGTGATACTACCTCCGTTCATAAATCTATGACACCGTTGACATTTTTCAAAAAACTTTAATCAATCATCTAAAAAGCGAAAATGTAGAACAGAAATTAAATTATTAGATAAAATGATGTGCAAACCTTAGGGTACGAGTAGAGAAATATGTACCACCATGCGGATATTACAAAAGAAACCCCAGCAGTAATTACAACAGATTGGATAAGCACCCAACTACAGGCAACGGCACCAGTTCCCGTAAGCAATATTGTCCAAGGCTGACACCTGAAAAAGGGGAAAATATAGTTGTCTTGATTATAACACTTTGAGCATAGAAGCTAAGCTTATAGAAGAAACGTTATCTTCACATATGGCCAAACTCGTGATGTTTGGTAAAAAATGGCAACATGAGAAGAGGTGTGGAAAAATCTAATAGCTCCTTTTTAGACTGTAGGGCACCATTCTCACAGCTATGGCCATTAGTTCATGATGACCTTTGGAAGCTGAATGATGTTATTGTGTACAAGAAAGACAGGCAATAAAAATTATCATCAATTACATCATCATGCAAACAAAAAAAAACTGAAAGGGCTAAATCATGGAGCTGACACTAGAACATAATTTGGTGAGCTATTCATTTAAATAAATATATAAGTTCAAAAGAGATTTATCTATTGTGTTAGTACACACGACATTCAAAAATGGTTGGCAGAGCCAATGTTGATAATAATAGTAAAGTAATTTAGAATCTTTTTTTTCTTTTAAACGAACAAGCAGGAGGAACAATTTGGAATCTAGCTACATCTGACAATAAACACAGCTACGATAACAAATTTGGGCAATCTCTACGATATGCGTTGGAAACAACCCATGCTACACCATCATAATCTTCGCCAATTTTGATCAATGCAGCGTCCAGCAAGAAACAACTACGGCTACGGAGGAGCAAAGGGAACGGACCAGGCAGGCTTGGTGTCCCAGACAGAGTCGTACTCGAGGGACAGGTAGTTGAGGTACCCGTCCATGTCGTCCACCACCCCGTCCTCATCAAAGAACGCCGCCGCGCCGTTCTTGCCACTCTCCCCCTTGCCCCCACCGCCGCCGCCACCTACCCGCGCCACGCCGCCGCGCCTCTGGCTCCTGCCGCAGAGCTGCAGCCTTGTTTGTGCACCGGTGGCAGCACATGATGAGAGGAAAGGGGAAGGCGCGAAGGCCGCGGTCGCGTCCGCGCGGGCGCCGCATGGGCAGCGCGGCGGCGTGGATGGGTAGAGCAGGCAGAGCGCGCCCATTTCTTGGCTTGTGCTAGCAGTACGGCGTCGGCCTCCTCTTCCTAAGCTGCTCCCGTCCGGCGGCTGACGATGCTGCGGTTATGGCCAGTGTTTGCTTTGATTTCCTGGCAAATTTTTGTGCCGTACATCATCTTTGCAATTAAAAGTTTTTTGGCAGTTCGAGGTTCCGGCCCAATAGAAAGTAAATAAAGCCCTGGTATTGGAGATGGCCTGTTTGGAGCCCACATGGTCATGACGGTCTAGTATGCAAAATCAGCACCAACGCCGTTTGTTAAAAAAAAAGAAAAAATCGGCTTCTGGAGACCTTGAGCATCTTCATCAGAACTATTATTTTTCCTTCCTATAATTAGTTATAGGAGGTCTGCCTAGGATATAAGAAACTTTTGCTCCAACTGATTATCAAAGTCTCGTCTTAAGAGTATTGAGTATCTACAAGAGAGCCGTATAATTGAGTCCTAAAATTTAAAATAGGACCCAATAAGTTGGATGGTTCAACTAAATTTTATGATCCAACAATGAGTCATATAATCATTGATGATTGTGTTGATCTTCGTTCTATGCATCGTTTGGTTCCCATCTGATACTGCATACTGCATTTTGCAGAAAGAAGTCTCCCATTTATTTAGGCCCCCATTAGAATACAGGAATTTTAGGTAATTTCTACATAAATTAGTTTATTTTCGCAGGAAAAATATAAGAAACAGAAAGAAAAAAACTGCATTGCAAAGGGGGGCCTAGAGGAAGTTGGTGGTGGGGTTTTATATCTCGTAAAAGATTTAGGATAATATTTAGGTATATAAGATCGAATAAGAAATCTGTTATAGCTGTGATATTTTATTTCGTATTTAAGAGATAAGGGAGAGTACAAGAGATATGATGAAGATGCTCTAAATTAATCTTCTATAAATTTACCTAAATTTCTAAGGAAAGGTATTATCAATGTTACGCACGATACCAAGCTAGTATTATTCGTGAGATATGTATTCCTAGTACTACTTATTTAGTGTTATAGATGTTGGTCTTTTTTCCCGTTAAAGTTATTTAAATTTGTAAGTATTTGACTTAAAATAGTTGTGCAAGCTGAAAGTGTAGAAACGTCTATCATTGTGGTCTACTTGGACGGCGGAGTGACTTTTGTTCCAAGTTCTAATGATAGAACGACTGTTTTTTTTATGTTAGACAGTTAGAATGAAGCTTTTTTTTTGTTTTTCCAGAGTGAAACATAACGAAGCGACTTTATCTTGTATTTGATTCAAGAGCGAACATAGCGTCTTACGTGAGGGCTTGTTCGGTTACACCAATCCAGAAGGGGATTGACCCTTCTGGATTGTAATCCCCTTCTGGATTGGTGTAACCGAACATGTCCTGAGGGCTTGTTCGGTTCTACCTCAATCCATATGGATTGAGGGGGTTTCAATCCCTAGTAAGTCAAAATTCTCTCCAATCCGTATCAATCCCCTCCAATCCATATGGATTGTAAATAACCGAACAAGCTCTGAATGGGACGAGGGAGTAGCCGGTAGCGTGTCATTATGCCCTGTCGATTTTAGTGAGCCACTGAGCCGCTAGAATAGATGGAACATCTATAAAGAATATCCTTATTTTTGGAAGCTGCCAGATGCAGCAGCTACGAGAAATATTTTTAAAAAAAATTTAAGCGGCCCGGTTATACACAGAATCGAACTGCTCTAGAACCTGTTTGACGATGGCAAAATAAATACATGGTGGACCTGGACATGCATGTGCACGCTCAAGCTCAACATCTCCCACACCGATTTTGACGATGGCAGCAGCAGCCATCAGAAACGCGCGCGCACATACTCCAGACGTCCAGGGTCCAGGACGCGACGCCCACACACTGATTTTACTGGTACACGACAGACAGACGGACAGAGGCTCCGAGCAGAAGGCTATCGGGATGCAATCGGGCGGACAAGAACCGTGACTGACAGTTGTATCCCTCTATACGATCCGGCTAGGCACGCTATCAGAGCCGATAAGGCCAGGTCGTCGTATCCCTCGTCTGAGCTGAGCGTGGCGCGCGTGCGCCCTCGCTGTCGCGCCGACGCGACGATGACTTGGTGGCGACGGCGACCGCGACGTGATCCGCGAGGGTGAGGCCGACCGTGTGGATAGCGACGACAGCGCGAGGGTGACGGACGGAGAATAGACAAACATGCATGCGTGGCGACCGTTGCCAGCCAGGAGATCGATGGCGTAGTTTATTGAAGTAGAACGCACGCAACGACGCACCTCATTCCATCTGCAGCCGTCCGCGTCATCGCCCACCCGCCGCGCGTGTCGCGCACCGCATAGACGTATGAATCGATGAAGCTAGCACGCACGCACGCACCGATTCGTGCTCCACAGTCACACAGAATCATTGGTTAAAACCGCTGCTCGGGTCTCTGCAGCTAAACACGGTTTGTTATTCTTATCATCATGTAAAATACGTACAACACATTGCATGACTCGTCATGCTCATGCACGCACTTGGGCTGCAGCTGGTGGTGCCTGCTTTACATGCACGCGCGCACCGACGGGCGACCGGTGGTGCTGATCAGAAATGTACACGCCTTTCAGCCTGTGAGGCAGGCAGGCAGAGAGAGAGAGAGAGAGAGAGAGAGAGAGAGAGAGATATTCACACACGCACGCACGCACCCGCTGATTCTGATTGGGGGTGGGGAGCTAGGGACGATGAGGTTATATATTAGGCGTGGATGGACGTGGGCTGGATGATGATGGAGTCCAGGTCGGACGTCGTCGACCTCACCACGCTCACGGCCGGCACCGGCAGCTTGTCGGAGGAGCGTTCAGCGGCCTCGCCCCAGATCTCCGGGATGGCCCGCCGGAGCGCGCCGATGCTCTCCACCGCGTAGTCCGCTTCCTTGCTCCTCGCCCTCTTGCCAACCTGGTGTGCGGGAAACAGCAGAGAGATTGACGAATGGATCAACGCATGCACTGCTAGCTGTATGATGGTTGTTAGTTAATAACTGTGTGTATGTATGTATGATGGTCGACGAGTACTGCTGTATCGGTCGTTACATCGACGTGCGTGGTCGCCCCCAAGGGCAGACATGCAACGTGCGTGCTGACGTGACGGCCGCAACCACGCACGACGCACCACTGGTATGGTATGGTTTGGTATGCCACGGGTACAGTGCATATGGAAACGTACGCGCCAGCTAGCTCCCCCCGGACGATATTTGTGGCCGAGCGACAGGAGCACGTGGATTGGGCCGTCCATTTCGGGAGAAAAAATTGGGTCCAATTGCCACGCACGCTAGGCACAGTCAGTAGAGCGCCAATCATCTATATTGATGATTAATGATGATGGACGGCCACTATAAGCGCGTAGGAGCAAATAAGAGCAGTCCGAATTATGGAGGACAGCCCAATCTCCGTGGCGTCGGTATCGACGGCACGGCGCCGAGTGGGGGAGGGGGAATCCATCACCGTCACCGTCGGGTGGTGCCGTGGTGCACTGGTGCTGGTGGGTAGCAAAGTCTAGTACGCACTCCATAACTATCGCGCGGTGTGGTGTGTCATGTGTGCCACCACCTGACGATCCACCAACTACCACACGTACGCCAAAAAGGTGTTGGAGAAGAGAACGGTGAGGATGGTTGTGTTACGTACCAGGGCGGTGCGGAGGCCGAGCGCTTTCCCCGCGGCGATGTTCCTCTCGCTGTCGTCCAGGAACAGCTGACAGACCAAACAATGTCAGTAATATACGACGGATATAATAATAATAATAATAATAATAATAATAATAATAATAATAATAATAATAATAATAATAACAACAACAACAACAACAACAATAATAGTAATATTAATAATAATAGTAGTAGTAATAATAATAATAATAATAATAATAATAATAATAATAATAATAATAATAATAATAATAATAATAATAATAATAATAATAATAATAATAATAATAATAATAATAATAATAAGAAGAAGTGAGCGAGCAGTGACTGGCCGGGCCAGCTATCACGTACCGTCCGGCGTGGGTTGGAGCCAGCGGCGCGCAGCCCGGCGACGATTGCGTCCACCGCCGGTTTGAGCACCACGGCCGGGCGCCGGTCGCCACCGTCGTCGCCGAACAGGTGCGGGTTCATGGTCTCGAAGCACACGACGGCGTCGAAGGCGGCCTCGTCCACGCCCAGCCGCTCCAGCGCCCGCTCCATGTGCGCGCGGTCCGAGTTGGTGAACAGCTGCGCGGGCATCACAATTTCACATGGTTAGCTAGCTGTAGCTGCTGGTAGGGTCGTGTCCCAAGTGAAGTGAAGTGCCTCGCTTCCATCTGTTCTGTTCTGAATATACGCACCACTTTGCGCTGCGGGATGCTCTGCAGCAGCCGCGCCAGCTGCGGGTCGCGCGCGATCCTGTCGTACGGTAGCCTGCCGTGCACGTAGCTGCAGGTGGAAGTGCAAGAGAAGCGGATTAACAAACCCCCGACAGTTTCCGACGAAATGCACTGCACTTGACTCCGCCGCAGTTTTTTTTTTTTTTTTGCGTGCTGACCTGTGGTACTCGTCCGGGTGCACGTCGTAGCCGAGCGCCTGCGGGAATCGAAAACAAGAACACGGCACGTCGTTCGTTGTACCCAGTCGTCAGAATCCGGAACACACACGGTCGGAGAAGCTTATTAGTTAGTATTTGTCGGAAACGTCGTCACGTACGATGAGCCCGGCGAGGGAGCTGCCGTGCGCGCGGAAGAGCTCGGCGCGCGTGGCGGCGGCCTCGTCGGCCGACACGCCGAGCTTGGCCTGGAGGAACTCGTCGATGTTGCGCCTCAGGGCCGCGCCGATGCCGGTGTCGCCCGGGTACAGGGTGTCGTCGAGGTCTGCGCCGGCGCGCGGGCCACGGCAGCGAGTTACATATTGTAAAACCATCGACAGCGGCAACTAAACTGCATGCGAGCTGGCGGCGGTCGACGCTCACCTAGGAGGACGCAGTCGAAGGGGGACGTCGCGGCCATGGCAGCCTGGCAGGCGAGGACGAAGCGTGGAACAGGGGAGGTTGCCGAGACGGCAGTGGGAGTGAAACTGGAACCGAACCGCGTCGATGTGAGCAGAACGAGAGAGAGAGAGATCGGAGGGAGAAGGGGGCCGAGGCGTGGCTTTTAAATAGAGCGTCGGGCGAGGCGCGGGTGCCGCCGGCCGCGTGGACCACGGGGCAAGCAAGCGCGCGCGGCAAACCTATCCAGCAACGTGCGTGCGTGAAGCACGCTACAACCCGGAGTAGGAGCAGTTTTTAGCGCGGCCTCGTGTTCCTTGCGCCGCGAGCTCTGCTCAACGTACGCGTCCACGCTTGCTTGCGCGAGTCCCGCCTTTTTTGCCATCGGCTTCGCTGGAGCCTGGAGCTGCCTGCCAAGCCAGCCACGACGCTGCCGCGGTCGGCGGTGGCCGGTGGCTGATTGGTGTTGGTGCCTTATATTCCTTGCCAGCCAAACGGCTCTGTGGCTTTGTGCGTGGAGTGATTTTGAGTGGAGCTGGGATGACCCGACAGATCGTTTTTAATTTGGTCCACGGAGGAATGGCCAAATATCTAGGATTACATTCGAGATACGTGGCGGTAAAAAATAAGGATGTTCAATTTCAAGAGGCTAAATCAGCATAAATGCGAAGAGTTCAGAAGATTAGTGGCTCGGAATTCTGAGCGAGTTCGATTCTTGTGGGGGTCTATTCGTAACATGTCCGATCGTTCTGCCTGGATTGTCAACTGTGGAACCTAATCTAGTTCGAGCATTGCTAGTTCGAACCTTTGCATCGACCTTCTACCCCTTCCAGGAATCGGCAAAGTTCTAAATTAGACCTATATACATAATATACTTGCGAAACTATTGATAATATGTTATAAAAATAAAGGCCAAAATATACTTCAAAAGTAATTTCCTTTTCAAGTCGCGGTTCACTTCGGGGAAAATAAACTCAACTTTTTACAAATTAAGATAAATGACCTGTCAAAACATATTACATGAAAAAAAAAACTAATAAAACTGATATGATTTTATATACACTGGCGCACTTTCTATAAATTTCATTTAGAATGAACATAATTTAGAACAAAGTGAATTCATCTACTCTTGCATTCACTTGAAAAGCCATGACTAGCCAATTTTCTGGAACCTGCCGTTTTACACTTATACACTTCCCTTTCCTCTTCTTCAGACAGTTAATCTATAAAGTTAAATATCACTAGGCAAATGCGTTACTATCCCCATACATACGAAGAATAAGTACACATCGAGAAAAGGCACACGACACAAGATAACCAAGCTGCTTTTTCTCTTCTTTTTTTGAACACAAAATTTCCCATGCTGATGGTATAAGAAATACGACATTAAAATCAACTACCAAAATTGTTTTAATTTACAATTCTTTCAACCCAACTAAAATTACTAAGCGAGCAAGATATACTGCTTTACAACTTAATCGACGATGTGGAGAGAGCCCAGTCTCGTACACATCCGTGCAGTTCTGCAACTGCAGCCGATATTACACACCGGATGCAAGCAGTGCCCCTTGTACAAAACCTAAGGGCACATGAACGCGAAAGCAAACCCCAGGAACCCTGGCTCTGGCTCAAAAGCGCATAAATAGAACACGAAAGGTCAAGCTGTGAAGACTCATATGCTTTACACAGTTGAGGCTATTTTAGGTTAGCTATGACGACAACACGGACTGTAGAGCGAGCTGTTGCTGTGGTTGTAGAGAAGACCATGTCGAGGCTAATACTGAAGGAGGCAATGTTGCCTGAAGTTGCCTTAGTAGATTAACCATCCTGCTGGCAGTCTGTTCTGTTGCTAGATCTTTGCCCGCACATAATATCTGCATTCCATACAAAAGGCAGATCAAGTTAAGTAAATAATGCTCCTGTCACTTGGATAGCTCAGTTTCCTCCAAATGATGGTCTTTTAAACGGTTCAAGAGTTGCAGTTTATCCATATTCCATAGACCTTGGGAAACAGAAGGGGGATAATATAAAGAAAACAAGATTGAGGAAAATAAGAAAAGGCTAAAGGTACCTCTGCAAAAACAGACACAATCTTTGGAAGATACTGATTATTATGACCCAAAAGCTCCCTCTCAGACCTGTTGAACGTTGATTACACGAAAAAATAATAGCTGTTAAAGAAACGTGAAATAAAACAGAAGTCTAGATGATAGGGAGTATTGGTTAATCTCAGGAAAAGCAACTCTGCAGAAACAAATTGTGGGAATTACTTACTGCTCAAGCATCACACACAGCTGTTCATGGACAAGCTTGGCCTCAATTAAATCATTTTTTATCGGAAGGCAACTTAACCAGGCAGGAATTACCTGTTCAATGAGCCAAGTGATATATGGTCACAAAACTTTGTACATCTCATAAATTAATGATATAGCAACAAGACTATTAGCAGTTAATATGAATTGCCGATCAGTTCAACTGTTGCCTTCAGAAATGGAATTATATTATATACTACAAGGCTGAATGAAGCAGGCTAGATGCCATGATATAAGCTAGAAGAACCATATGCCTAAGTATGGTTGAGTACCTGAGATACATCAATGATATCACGATGAAATCGGCATATTTTTCCAAGAGCAGAAACAGCATTGTCATAGGCCATTGCATTATCCAAATCCAGGGCATTAGGATGTTTGATTACATTGTATAATCTGGATAGGGCCTCTGTAGAAATAAACAAGATTGTTAACAGCATCGAATAACAAATGCATACATAAATCGAATACAACATAGATACAAACCATACCCCCAGTGTGAGGCCTAAATGCAGAACCACCACATTCGGCACAAATGCCAATTCCATACACTGCAGCCTGAAAGCAGCAAGTTGGAAATGAAAATGCACTCTTAAGAGATGAAGGGTTGCTGTTACACATAATTCTGCTGCACTAGGATGTAGAACAAATAAGAAATACAAACCTGCCTGACATCTGGATTTTCACTCATGCAGGCTTCTAATAGAGAAGGAAGGTATGTATCATAATACCTGACAATCAGATATCACAAAAAAACATGTAAAATGATCACAGCTCACAACAATCTTTCACCTTCACCAAGCAAAGTGTCATGTATGGATCGTACAACTGTTACCTAACTGCTGCTTCACGGCAATGCTCAGCAACATCATCAAAAATGCATATGGCAATCCTTCTTTCTTCTGGTGATTTATTCTTACCCTAAATTGGTGGAAAGTTAAAAATGTACATATGGTGTTTAGTTTACCAATATTCAATAGTGCATTTATGTTTCATGTTCAGAGGTAATAAATCTAGAGTGACATCAAATTGTGATGTATTGTTCAGTGCTCACAAGTCACAACCCTAACAAGCAAAGAAAATGCACCAAATCCAATGGTTCATCATCTCACTTACCAACATAGGTGTCAAATACATGGAGAGTTCATCGAAGAACGGAATAAAAGAAGTCTTGAAGGTTTTAACGAGAGTGCCTAGACAATCACCAATCTGCAGTCACAAAAATACATGTTTTCAAACCAATAAGGTTAGGTAATAAGCACTATACAATTGTTCCCCACACAAAAAGTAGGTTCAAAGCACAATACAATAACACATCCACCTTTCTAGTAAATTTCTGAGGAAGCTAATTTTGCACAAGCATTTGTATCAATCGGCAACATGAGTAGATCTGGTATGCCTTAAAAAGAGTTAGAAACTCTGAGTATTTAGGTAGCTTACTTGGTCAAAGATTTCATCTTCCTGTTCGTTTTCTTCTCTGAGTAGCTCCTCTTCTTCAGAATCAAAGTCCTCAGCCCTTGCCCTTTCTGTTCGTTCTATCCTCCTGTTAGTGCTTGCAACTATAACTTCTTTGACACCTTCCACTGCAGATCTTACTTGATTTTGATCAAGAAGTGTTCCTGATAGCTGATCGAGAAAAATGGATAAAAGATTATTCAAGTGACAGCACAAAATACCGAATGTATTACAAAGGTAAAAAGAAAATAATGCCTACAAGAAACATTGACAAATGTCTTCTGCTACAGATATAAGAAACTACTGAGACTTTATTTCTGAAAAAGGGTTACAGGGCAGTTACATTAAAGGGTAGGACTTTTGCCAAAATAGCCAAGAGCATCGTAGAACCATGTAAATATGAGATTTATGACAAACCAAACAAACTAATGACTGGAGTAACCCAAAAAATAAAATCCCTGAAAAGCCACTATAATTAAAATTCATTTTTTTAATAATCTCATTATCGTACTGTTTAAACCACACAAATATGTCCAGGCCCACATGGTATCAGTGCATGTATTCAAAAGACACATAATCGTAGAGATATTCTAAAATTTTCATTTTTTTTAATTTCTTCCCAATATCCTCACATTTTAATTTTAACCCTTTTGGTCACGCTAACGTCGTAAAATAACACTGTTGCGCCGCATGCGCTAGTGCGGCAAGAATGTGCCACATTGGATAGCAAATTCCACATGGAAAACCTTGTGATGCCACTCCCAATGGCGCGGAAATACTATTTTCACGCCAGCGGGATTTGCGTGACAAGGCTCAACTCAACTTTAGAAAAAATATATATTGTTCATATGACATTGGATGAAGATGATTTTCATATGAGAATTGGAGAGATCAATGAGATCTACAGCTTTATAGTTTTGAGTTTTTTTATTTGGGGTCGCTAAGATGCTCAAAAAATAACATAATCTTTCAGCAGCATAATAATCACGTAAAAACACTTGTCGCCTTAGAAAAATAATATATTTCTTGTATGATGTCCAATAAAGATACTTTTTATACAAAAGTTACAGCTCGCAATGAGATCTAAAACTTTATAGTTTTTGAGTTTTTACATTTAAGATCATTAAGATGCTAAAAAGATAATGTAGAGTTTCATCAACATATTAGTCGTGTATCTAGACTAATCGCCTAACAAAACATGATTCTTGTTTGATGTCCAATGAAGATTGTTTTAAAATTAAAGTTGTAGCTATCGATGAGAACGACAACTTTTTAGTTTTGAGGTTTTTCATTGAGATCGGTTAAAATGCTCAAGGAAATAATATACATTCTAAGAAATATATTAATCACGTACCAAGGCTAGTTTTTTTTAAAAAGAATCATTATTTTTACTGATGCGATATTAGATAAATATACTTTTTATATAAAATATGTAACTCCCAATAAGATCTGCAACTTACATTCAAAAAGTATTTTTATCTGACATTGACATATAAAAAAGATAATACTCTTTTAAAAAATAAGCCCAGATACACAACTAATATGCTCTTTTAAAATTCTATTGTTTTTTGAGCATCTTAACTGTCAGTGTCAAATAAAAAACTCAAAACTGAAAACAAAATCTAAATCTCATAGATAACTGCGACTTTAATATAAAACTATTATTATTTAACAACACATGATTTTGGTACATTGTTAATATGTTGATGAAACTTTAATTACTTTTCAGAATTTCAGTATCTTAACGGTCTCAAATATAAACTCAAAAGTATGAATTTGTATATCTATTTGAGAGCTATAACTTTCATATAAAAAGTATTTCATTTGACATCATACAAAAAGATATTATTTTTCTAAGACGACTGATGCGTGTATATGCTGCTGAAAGTTTATATATTTTTTTAGCATCTTAGCAATCTCAAATGAGAAAACTTAAAACTAGAGTTGCAGATCATATCAAGCTCTACCATTTTCATATAAAAATAGTTATCATCCGAAATTGTATGGAAACATTTTCTAAGGTGGAGCCTTGTCAGTTGTCAAGGCACTCCTGCTGGCACGACAAAGCTGTACTATTGTGCCATCGAGAGTGGTGTGATAATGTTTTCCACTTGTAAATCCCCGTCCAACGTGGCACATCTTGGCGCCCCGACACATGTGGCGCGACAACATTATTTTGTAGCATCAAGGACATTGGCACACGTGTGTTGATTAATGGAGAACCAGGGGAAATGGTCTTGCATCGGCGAGGGTTAAGGTAAGGGTATCCTTTATCTCCTATGCCTTTTATTTTGGTAATGGAAGTGCTGAATGCCCTAGTGGTTAAGGCCACAAGACGAAATCTGCTGCAGCGGTTGGCTGTTCCACAGGCTAAACATCAGGTTTCTCTTTATGCGGATGAGGAGATTATGTTCCTCAGGCCCAATCGGGTTGATCTCACTACTGGATGTTTTTGGTCATGCATTGGGCCTCAGAACCAATTTTGTTAAGAGCTCTGTCTTTCCTATCAACTGTACTGAGGCTGATTTGGATGTCATTCGGGCCGTGGCTTGTGGAGTGAGTGTTTTTCCCTGTAACTAGCTCAGAATTCCTCACTATTAGGAAATCATCTAAAGCCAACCTGCTGCCATTAGCCGGTAAGGTGGCTGATTGTCTCCCCAAGTGGAAGGCTTCTCTCAACTGCGCAGGGAGTCTGGCGTTGGTCAAGACTGTTTTTTCAGCAATTCACATTCATCTAATGAGTAATGACTGCTCTAGACCTGCCAAAATGGGTAATCAAAGCTATTGATAAACATCGGAGGGGTTTTCTGTGGTCCAGTCAAGAAAAGGCTAATGGAGGAAACTGTCTAGTCTCATGGGAGAACGTTCAGCGACCCCAGCAATATGGTGGTCTAGGGATTCTTAATCTTGAAACCATGAGATGGGCTTTGCGCATTCGTTGGTTATGGCTTCAAAAAAAATGATTCGGATCGCCCTTGGGAGGACCTTCCTGTCCATGTTCCAAGAAATGCTCAAGCCCTTTTTGCTGCAGCCATTCAAATCAAGATAGGTGATGGAGAGGACCTATTTTGGACAGATCGGTGGTTGCATGGGAATTCTGTGGATGAATTAGCTCCGAACCTTGTTTTGGCGGTATCCAAGAAAACAAGAAAGCGGTGCACAGTATCTCAAGCCTTGACCAATCGAAGATGGGTAACAGACATCAGTGAGTCTCTCACTGTCCAAGTGCTGGTCGAATATTTGAGAGTTTGGGAGTTAGTTGTTGAGGTAACACTGCAACCAGGTATTCCTAATCAGTTCCTTTGGAGGTCCACTCAATCCGGGCTGTATTCCTATCAATCTGCTTATCAGGCATTTTTCTTGGGGGCATTAAGTTTGGACCTTGGAAGAGTTGGGGCCCCCTCCGGTGCAAATTCTTCATCTGGTTGGCTTTGAAGAATAAATGTTGGACGGAGGATTGCTTGGCTAAGCGAGGGCTCACACAGCCCAATGTTTGTCCCCTTTGTGACCAGGAACAGGAGACTATACAGCATCTCCTTGTCTCCTGTGTTTTCTCTCGTGAAGTTTGGACCATAATTCTTAATGGCCTCAGGATGTTAGCTATTATTCTGCAACCTGATGGTAAGAGTTTTTCAGGCTGGTGGTCCGGGGCAGTCAATCGAGTTCCTAAGGAGGTGAAGAAGGGTCTTAACTCCTTGATCATTTTGGTGGCCGGGGAGATCTAGAAGCACAGGAACGATTGTGTTTGAGAGGATTAGGCCTAGTATTTCTGTAGTCTACCGTAAGGTTGTGCAGGAAGGCAACCTATGGTGTCTAGCTGGTAATTCTGCACTTAGCTTCCTGTGCGCAAGGTTGGTAGGGCTGGGCTCTTGAGCAAGCCCCCCCCCCCCCCCCGGTGTTGGGTCGTTATCCCTCTTGTGTGTGTGGCGCGCCTGTGTCTATAAGTGTGCGGGTTTTGGCCCTTGGTCCCCCACTTGTATTTTTTCTTCCTCCTTTCTTGATGAAATGACACACAGCTCTCTTGCGTCGTTTTTTGTGGGGCTATTTTAACATAAAAATAATAAGGATTAAAAAATTAAAAAAAAACACAATAATAGTCTAGTGAAGGCGACAAGATTGTAAATAATAGAAGCATGTAAATTTAACATCCATGTCAACAAAAGAATGTGAAGACATGAAAACTCTAGTTGAGATAAGCAGCAGTTCTCATGAAAACGAGATCTTTTCATCAATGCAAATAACAAATATCATACAAGTACAGTATTACAAACCTGTATAGATTCATTCAATGATTCCAGTATGCTTGCACAAATTTGTGGCTCAGGTTCCTGCTTAGAATTCCAATTGCGTGCTTAACTCAAATCTTGTTATCAAACACAGCAAAATTCAAGAACTGACAAGGTTTTATAAGCATGACACCCTTACTTTATGCATGGCCTCAACAAGGGCTGGAACTATGTAATCAGACAGTTGCTTAAGATAGGATTTATCACGACCTTGAGCTTGGCCCTTTTCTATAGCCAATTTTGCTGAACGTAGAAGCTCAGGCATTGCTGCAAAGAGCACATAATGTATAGCACAAGACAACACGGTAAAAAAAAGTGAAGACATCAAAATTTTCAGTCACATACCTGAAATAGCTGCCTTCCTAACTTCCTCATGAAAATAGAACTTAATGAGAGGTACAAGCGTAGTCGTGACCTGTACAGATCCAGGTATAGCTGTAGCTCTTTCATGAAACTAGAACCCAACAAGAAAGGAGAAGGGGTTGAAATAGTGATATGACCTGATCAATCCATGGGAAAAATCCTTCCTTGAGCTCATCAGCGTAGCAACACAGCATGTTACATGCTGTAGCTTTCTCCTCTAGTAGACTAGTTCGGATGCCGATCCTCTTATCACCTAGTGTAATAGTCTCGACACTGCAGTAGTGCTGCCAGTGAGTACAATTGCTAGTAGATAGAACAAGAGCCTGAGACTGGGAGCATCTCCAAGAGTTCCCTTATCCAACCTCTTAGCGTTAAAAACTCAAATTTACCCCCTCCATTCCAAATAATAAGACGTTTTGGCTTTTCAAGATTCATTGTTTTAACTATGTATCTAGACAGTGTACATCCAAGTGCATAGCAGAAGATGTGTCTAGAAAAGCCAAAGCGTCTTATAAATTAGAATAAAAGGAGTATACAGCAAAAATCACCCTCCAACGGTCATCCTTATCCAACATTTTCTATTGAGTGGTATCCTAAATCATCCTCCAATTAGAGTGTGTTTGGTTGGGGAGCCAACTGGGATGGAGCGGCTCCATTCCAGTTTCTAAGAATTGAGCCATTTCATTCAGTGTTTGGCAAGCAGAACGAAACCGCTCCATTTTTTGTTTGGTTGAAGAGTAGAATAGAGCGGAGCCGCTCCGTTCATTGTTTGGTTGGAGAGCCATATGACTGTGGAGTGGAGGAGAGGGAGGAGAGCGCTGAGCGCTCGCATCCAATCGTTTTGGTGGAGCGAGAACATCCCAAATATTTACCATATATAGACACCAGGAGCCGCTCCGCTCTCCTCCGATGAAACCAAACATCAAAAAATAAGAATGGAGCCGTTCCATTCCCCTCCGCTCCTCAACCAAACACACGATTAATGTTTGCTTAATTTGCTGGTGAGATGGATGTGAGGACACAAGAATGTAAATTCAATACAGGATATGAAACAACCATTGATATCAACATGACATGGGCAAATTCTTATGATGTGCCTATAACCAGACACATTAGATTCGACATTTCCATCATATTGGGGATCACTAAAAGATGAAAGTTATCCAGGAAACAAAACATAACGAAAATGCTATACTATAAAAAATATGGAAGAAAAAACTAAACATACCCCTCGTCATCAGATTCACCATTTTCATCTTCTGGTCCAGCAGAAGTGACACTCACATCTGGTTTGAGCTGAGCAGACTGGAGCAGAGGGGGCATAACAACACTCATGTATGGTAAGAAATCCTGACCAAGGCATTTACACAGTCTTGCCCATGCCTACAGAGGCGAACATATAGATCAAATGAGAAAAAAAGATTTAAATTGACAAAAAAAAGTTGAGAACAAGGTTTCAAGTTCTAACATACTTGCAGCATGTAGCTTGTTATAGGGTCATCAGCCTCCATCTGAGATCCTTGCAGTGTCATAAGGACCTCCATCACCTAACACCAAAATGAATTATCAATAGCATTAACAGATACAGAACAGATAGCATATAACATCCTACAACCCAATTTGATTTCGTTTATTGAGTACAAAGGCCACAAAAAATAATGTTTTAACACTTTTATAGACGGAAAGAGTTATGGACTCGACTGTATACTGTAATATAAGGGGAACTAGCAAACCATTACCTGCTTAGCATCATCCTTAAACTTTTGTTTCCCAACTGCCATACCAACTAAACTGATGCATTCCATGGATTTGGCACGCAACATTCTGTTGGATTTATCAGTTGCATTCATGAGAATAGCCTTGAGGTATGGCATTACTGCATCATAATATTTTTGGAAGTGTTCCTGAATAAATAAGATTGAAAATTTATGTTAGATTACTATGTTAACAAGAAGGATTGAACTGTATTTCCTGATCTACCTGAGAAGAATCTGCTGCTGATGCTAAAGCAGTTAAAGCAGCTTCTTGCACCATTTGGTTCCCAGTCTACATCATAAGCATACAAGTTTAAAATAACAGAATAAACATTATGCTTATGTCTAATGTCTATACTGTTAAAGTTAAGGTTTAAAGACTAGATGTGAGATCCACCTGGAGTAACAATAGAAGTTTCCCAACTATTACATCCAAGTATGGTGTCAAAATATCAGGTCTGCAGTTTTCACTGAAGTTCAGAATAGCTGATGCAGCATGTGCCTGAACATGTAGGAAATAAAATATGAGAGAATGCCTTATTGGTCAGCTGGTGTGTTTGATGAAGAGCAGATATAGCAAGCCCTCGACTTTATGTAAACCAATAATATATATCACTAGATTTATCATAGATTAATAACTTGAATAGCTTGTAAGAATAGTCGAATGATGAACATAAAGCCAGAAAACCATCAAAATATATCTCTCTGAACTCAAATGGTACCATAGCTAGTGAAAACTAATTGAACTTGACTCCAACTCCATAATGTAATCAATCCAGCACCTTTTGATCTCTTGTGTGTTCTCCAGGCAAGTTTGGTTCAGGCTGTTTCACACGGTCAGCTTACCTATGCTTGCTCCTGGTCTGGAAGAGACTTCTTTTTTTGGCTGGTTGGAAAGAATTACATACGGCCAAGGTGGATGATGATGTGAGACAAGGCTTCAACTCTTTGGTTATTCTCAGACCTTGGTCGATCTGGAAAGACCAAAACATTGTGTTTTTTATGGCTCTGACCCTGCTCTTGAGAAATCTGTCTTGCTTGCTAGACAGGAACTACAGCTTTAGTCCTAGCAGGAGCCCGAGGGCTTTCCCACCTGGTGGCGATTGCCCCTGATGAAGTTTAAATGTTGGGCAAGGTCAGGTATTTGTAAGTTTTGGCGCGTATCAAAACTGATTTCTACGTAGCCAGCTAGTTAGTTTACTAGTTGCTTGGCTGGTGATGTGTGTCGTAAGGACTCTTTCTCTTTTTCTTCTTAATATAATGATGCAGCTCTGTGTGTACGAGAGAAAAATATATATTTTAATTTGTACCACATGCATGATTATTCAAAGAGAAATAATAACAAATACAAATACAAGTCAAAGGCCCTGTTTATTTCCTTCTAGGATTATATAATCAAGCTTATGGATTATATAAGCACCTAATGACCTGCTTTCTGCTTATGGATTATCATAATCTAGGTATCTAGATTATATAATCCACCTAATAATCTGTGTTATTTGTTTGCCTCTTAACTTATTTAAGCTGGATTATATAATCTAGAGGGTAAACAAACAGGGCCAAAGTTCTGAAAATAGATGGTGTGTGCAGGCATAGATAGACGAAACACGAAAGGTACCTCAAACAGCACAAGGGTGGTATCATATGTGAGGAGCATCTACACAGCTCAATTCTAAAATGTGTTGGTTACATGTTTTCTGTGCTTCATTTGCAGCCAGTCAGTCACTAGTTATGGGTTTTGGTGGAAAGGTTTACATGTAAACTATAATTGGTAAGAGTGTCAGGCACATGACTCTTCCAAAATTCATTAGCCTTCCATGTGTTTATAGTTGTTCAGTTATTGGACTGGATATACCTCAGACGTGAGTTATTTAATAAATTTAAGAAGCACAGAAAATGTCTCTCCTTTGAATACCTTGTGATCAATCTGGTAGATGTAATCACACAAACATCTCCAAATTTGAACAAACTATGCATGACATGCGCAAGACCAAACATTCAGCACAATATGCATAGATATTAGCAACAAAGAAAAACGCTTAAGGCATAAAAAATTAATTGATGAACAAAATGGCCAAAAGATACCAACTGCTGGGAGCCTGGGATGGTGACTATGCATACATATTTAGCAACAAAGTGCAACAGAAAAATAATTGATGAATAAAATGGCCAAAAGATACCAACTGCTCAAATGCTGACTCAATAAACAAAAAGCTGAATCTTGTTTCTGTGTATTAGACCTAAAACGGTATCCTATTGAATAATCTAAAAAAGTTCATAGTATAGCCAGCCTCAACACATCCAAATAGCACACATAAACTAGTAAAAAGCTACAATAGTCTCATTAATACGCTAACTACAACAGTGATACATTAACCACTTTCTAATGCACATTACTGTATCCAAAACAGTCATTAGATCCACTTAGTGTACTAAAAATAACTTTTTTAAGGAGCTCTGCCTTTCAATTAAGATAGGGAAGAGTTTATGTACATGCTTAAATTAAAAAAATAACTTCCGGAAAGAGTTCCGAGCAGCACAAAGGTGCAAAAAAACAAAAAACTCTTATGATTCTACACTTCCCAAATTAAGGCCCTTCTTTGTTGCTCAATGTCCTCTTTCGCTCTAGAGGCAACTTGTGCACTAAAAATAACTTAGGCAACTACACTTCTGTGGATAATGGCATCAATCACACTAGGCCAGTGTTGTTTATATAAACTGAACAAAGTAACAAAGCATTAACCATATGCATTAAATCCATGGATTACAAGATCTTCACTGCTTTCAGAAATCATTTTTTTAAGATAATGGTACACAGCTGGCTTTCAGAAAGCATAAGAATAAAAAAGATATTATAGGGCCAATTGAGAAAATTAAATAAAAAAGATACAACAATCACTTGCCTGTACACGTGGGTTCTGGACATCATCCATTGCTGAAGCTAATGAAGGTAGCACAACATGGTGCAACTGATTTTGCAACTCTGGCCCCAGGTCCGTTGAAAGCTGCCCTATTGCATTAATTGCTGCCCACCTCACCCGTGGGTGAGGGTCCTGGAAAGAATTCAGCACCATCCCAACAACCTGCTCCAGATTCTTAATCATCATCTTAGCAGAGCCCTCTGCAATCTGAGCTATGGTCACTAGTGCCGCGTGGCGTCTCTTCCAATCTTCAGAGGAGAAAAACGATGGGAGCAACTCAGCTGCCACGGACAGAATCGTATTACCACCAACAGCAATTGACAGCCGGTCCAGACACTCCTGTGCAAAAACATAGCTTCCCGTCTCTCCGGCGTCTTCCTCCTCTGACACTGCGGCATGCCATGCCGGTTCATCCTGGACATCGAGCAGCATACTCATGAGCACCGCAAATAGCCGACCAACGTACCGAGGCAGCTTCCGCATCATTCCGGGTGCACGCTCCCGTGCCTCGGCAAGGGTGACGACAAACTCAACGGCAAGGTGGCGGGTGCCATCCTCTAGTCCTGGGGCCTCGGCAATCTGCAGCATGGACGCGACCACGTCAGGCAGCTGGCGGCGCAGGAACCGCGGCTCTGCGCCAGCGAGCTCGATCATCATCTCCAGAGCCTCCTGGGCTGAGCCCTCGTTCCCGCAGTTGAGTGACTCGGCGAGAGCGCGCATCATGGCCGGGAGGAGGTCCTGAAATTGGTCGCGGGCCGCGGCAGAAGGAAGGGACTGGATGAGGCTGATGGCCGCATTGAGCCCCGCGACGCGCACATCGGCGGAAGAAGGGTGGGAGAGAGCGGCGTGGAGGAGCCCGTGGAGGTTGGGGAAGCTGGCCGCGAGGTGGGAGGCCAGCCGGGCCAGGATGTTGAGCGCCGACTCCTGCAATCCCGGCGGGGAGGACGTGGAATCTATGGACTTGTACAGGAAACTGAGTAGGTCGGGCCACGCGTTGGCGGGCAGGAGGAAGGACGCGAGCTCGGCGACGGCGTCAGAGAGCTTCCTAGAGACAGACCTGGGGAGCGCAGGCGCGGAAGCGGCCGAGAGCAGCAGCGCGCGGAGCGAGGACTGCGTGGCGGGCGACAGCGCAGGGTAGACGAAGGACTGGGATGACGGCGCGATGAGGCGACGCAGCAGCACGGCGGCGATGGGCGCGGAGGGGTGCGCCGGGGAGAGCAGCAGGTGCGCGAGGCTCAGCGCGAGCGCGTCCGGATGGGACCTGCGGAAGGCGTGGAACTGCTGCTCTGCCCGCGACCGCGCCTCGTTGGCCGGGGAGGTGAGGTCCGCCAGCAGCGCCGTCAGCGCCGCCGGGTCGGCGCCCAGCACCACCGCCGCGCCCGCGTCCGACTGCGGATCCATGGGGGAACGGATCGGCGCAGCGCGAGGGGAGCGGGAAGGCGGGGGGATTCGGGTGTCCGCGCGGGATTTTTTGGGTTTCGTGGGGTGGGTTTTGCGGGGGGAAGCCGTGGGGCGGGGAATTTTGGGAGCGGCGCGGTGAGGCGAGGCGAAGGCGGACGGGGGAGGGAGGGAGAGACGGACGGTGGGGGCCTGGACGATGGAGTCGAGACGGCCGGGCCGCGGACACTGGAGGGTGGTGCAATGCTGGGAGACGGGGCCCACGGGCTAGGAAGTGGGGAGTTGGATTAGTACTGGTCCATGAGGGATGGGTCCCGGATGGTCATCAAAATCAGAACAGCGCACGCCACAGCTCACCTGCTAATTATGCCATCATATTATGATTAGTGACTTCTTTCTTTATCTCTGGTTACTTTCAGACTTCGATTCTTGCGACAAACTTTCTGCGATTCAACAGAGTTCTTGACGGCAGTATGATCATCAGATTTTTATCTTTGAAAATAATGAAAATCTTGGTGTTCCTCGATGGTGATAAATTCCTACCAAAGTATGGCTTTTGTGATATAAGC
Organism: Zea mays; assembly: GCF_902167145.1. Lineage (NCBI taxonomy): Eukaryota > Viridiplantae > Streptophyta > Magnoliopsida > Poales > Poaceae > Zea > Zea mays. The sequence goes on along the minus strand of NC_050096.1, from coordinate 271,085,312 downwards.
TTTATACATAAGCTGTATGTTGAGTTTTCTATAATTTTTTAGCCTTTGTTGAGAGACTATCATACTCATGAGATCAATATCACATGCTGGATTGGTCTTAAACCATTTCTTATATTGATTTTTGTTGCTTGATGGTCATCACAACCATTCGGATAACTAGTTTGCTTTATCGTTGATTCACAGATTCATAAGTTCAACAATTTAGTTTCTAAGTGAGAAGAATGAATATGAGTTAGAGAAATAAAATGTCCAAGATCAATGATTTAGATTAGTTGGAAAGCTACTAGATATATTTGTCTAAGTTATAGGATCTCTGTAAAAGTTCAAGTCAAAGCAACTCGGAAAAAGATAATTCAAAGATCAACGACAACTCAAGTTCTGAAATTGCCAAACACGGAGCGTCCGAGGCTCTAGTGCGGACTGTCCGAGATAATGCAGATTATCCCGGATAGGGGTTCTTTTTGAAAATATCACTTGGCTTCGGACCGTCCGACCCCTTCCAGCGCACTGTCCATGACACTGCAATGACTTCGAACGTGAACTATAAAACGCAGACCATCCAGCTATAAAATACAGACCATCCGGTTATAAAACACGAATCGTCCGGCTATATTTTGCGGGACTGTCCATCTGTGTTGATTTGCTTCAGCCCGAAGGTGACAAGTTGAGCAAAAAAAAATTAGAACTGGATTGTCTGAGACCAAGGGCAAATCGTCCGTGTGTCATCACCAAGGGAAGGCAACCATTGATATAGTAGTTGGATTGTCAGACATAACCGTTGAGGTGTCAGATCTAGGGCTGGGCATTTTAAACCCGTGAATCGAACCCGAACCCGAATAGACCGAATTGGTCGGTTTTTTGGGTTTCGGTTTTCAGGTTCGGTCCACAGATCGTACATATTCGGTTATCGGGTTAGGGTTCGGTTTTTATATCACGTAACCCGAATAGACAAAAAAACTGAACACAACAGTCACCAGTCAGCCCAATAGCCACTTGGCCCACTTAGCCCAATATCACGTGCCCTGGTCGTTCGGTCCTCCCTGTCTCCCTGACCGCACTACCGTTGTACGCCTGTACCGCAGCCCGCAGGCAGTCGAGAGCCCGAGACCCGCCCACCAGCCAACCCTAGATCCTCTCCAATACTCGGCCGCCGCCTGCCGTAGCTTGTCGTCGACTGCTCCCGACGTCCGCTCTAGGCTCCACTGCTCCTGGCGTTCTGCTCCTGCGTGGGCGCGGCTGCGCTCCAGCTCCAACTCCGGCGTCCGGCGTCCGACGTACTGCTACTGCTCCAGCTTCCCCCGCCCAGGTCCAGCTCCAACTCCGGCGTCCGCTCTAGCTTCGGTGTCCCGCTCCAGTTCTAGGCTTCCATATTATTTCTAAGATAATTTGTTATGAACTTTGTATGGACATATGTGCAGTATTGTATCAGTTTGTCTGTCATCCATAAACTCATGATTTGCACCTGATTGTGTTATTCAGGTTCTATAGGAACTGAATAGTCCGAACCAAATTTTTCGGTCTATTTGGGTTCGGTTCCTGCAATTATGGGTTCGGGTTCGGGTTCGGTTCCTATTTTGTAGAACCCGATTTTTGTAGAACCCAAATAGCCCGAACCGAATTACCCATATTACCCGAATGCCCAGTCCTAGTCAAATCTGATTGTTGGAGGGTTGCGCATCGTCCGGGCTCGTGCCACGGACCGTCCGCCAATGCACAGTTTGGTAGATGCGCCATACACAGGTATATGGGTGGTTGAGGGCTATAAAAGCCACCCCAACCAGCCCATTCATAAGATTCATTGATCCATATCATACATAAGAGTTTGATATTCAATCCTATCTACTAGAGCAACACTTCTACACATCAAAGTCTTGCAAGTGCACAAAAGAGAAAACCAATCAAAAAGCTACTCATGTGCGTTGAGCGATATGCCTTGTGAGAATTATTGAGAGTGTGTGCTACCTCTTGTGATCATTTGAGCGTGGAGTTTTGACTCGCATTCATTGTAAAGCTAGCAAGAGCCCTTGTCTTTGTGGTTGGCTTGCAGAAACTTCGCTCTTTTATTGACAACGAAGAAGAAACACTCATCGACCTTGACCATTGGAGAGAGGGAAGGGATTGAAAAAGACTTGTCCTTTGTGGACTCCTCAACGAGGATTAGATTCTTGGTGAACCGAACCTCATTAAAACAAATCACCATGTGTCACTTGTGTTTATTGCTTGTGATTTGTTTTGTCTTCTCCCTCCCTAAGTTCTCTTGCGTTATTTTTTATTGATATCACTTTGTGTTGCTTCAATTTAAATTCTCATTTCAAGAAGCAACTCTTTGCAAGAAAGAACTTGTGTTATTTCTCTTCTTAATTAAATATTCTTGTGTTACTCATCATATATATTAGTTATGTTGCTTTGAGTTTATTCCACGTCTTTGAAAGCAACACTTTTACAACAATAGGACTTAGTTCTATACTCTGATTATTACTTATCTTGTTCTAACCGCTATTCGAGGATCAAGTGTTGTTTGAGGTTGTAAATTTTAGGTTTCGTCTATTAACCCTCTCTAGGCGAGTATCACATGCAATGCTTCTATACTAGAAGTACAGAAACATGTTTTTCACTTCCACTAAACAAATGATCTATGTTTAAAAAATTATATCTCTTTAAATATGTTTTTAGTATAAGAGACGTGAGCTACTAAAAGGTATGAAAACGAAAAAGAAAAAATATCTATACACACGAAGGTCTAAAGTGTCGAAGATATTTGAGCACATAAAGACTCATGCATAGAAAAAATAAAGATAGACATGCCTTGAAATAATAAGTTTCGAGAAAAAGTCCTATCTACAAAGGGATTGTTTTTCATATACCATGTTCCACACACATGTACGTCTTGTGAGAGATGGATATCCCCCGTGTCATCATAATACAGACTCGCTTCATGGGCCGCCTAAAAGGCCCCCATTAGGCCGCTCGGGGGACGCATCGTGGGCCTCGACATGAGGTATTTGAAGCTGGTTCTGACGGCCATGTGCCAGAGCAAAAAGGTCGATTGAATGCCATTGTGTATGCAGACGTGTGTGAGTTCTGCAGGAAGGGCCAACACGTTATCAAAGGCTTCGGTGCAATCGTAGCTGGTAGTGGGATAGACTCACATGAACACTCTGATCTGTACAAGGATATCTCCTCAGTCGGTTATATAAGGCCGAGGGAGAACTCCTACGAAAAAGGTTAGACCCCACTAGATCATAGAGGGACCTGCATCTTCTACCCTTAGCAATCACTTATAATCCTCGAACTCAGAGCAATACAACCACCAGAAACCCATATTACGTATAGTATTACGCTTCACGGCAGACCGAACCTATATAATTCGTTGTGTTCCGTACGAACCATCGATCTGTGATCGACATCGCCGTCACTTCAAAAGCATTGTGTGGTACGTCCCGTAGTACGTCGTCAGTGCCAAACACCACACATCTTGATATAGGAGTATATCACTTGTCTCCCTAGATCCAAGCTTTAGTTTCACGATACATACAAGGTTGGTATGCTACATCTTTTATCAAACCTAAAGCTCCACATGAGCCATTAGAAGTACGAGAAGGCAAAATTCAAAATGTGCTTTGGCGAGGAATCAATACACCATACGAGTAATAAGAGTACCATATAAGGAACACTAATGGTGTGTTTGATTTATGGAGTCAACATTTTTTTATAATGGAAACAAAAAATATTCTAGACTTTTGTAGTTTCCTACATACAACATTACAGTTTGAAAATTAACAAAACATGCATCATTAAAAACAAACATTGTTGAAAAGAACTTGTCCTCGAATCAAGCGTCTTTTAATTTGGCATTAGACCTCCAACCATGTTTTGCAAAGATCTCCATTGCCACCGTCTCTAAGGATTGACATACCACAAGAATCTCTTGGTGAGCTTCTTGTTTCTGTAATAATCTCCAGAGTCTGAGCCAATACGTCCCCCTGAAAAAAAACCTACAAAATTGATGGTATTGGTTTAAAATTAAAGGCCACATCATTGCGGCGCAACCAATAGACCAAAACATTGGTGTCCCTCCAATTAGGAGTTTTTTTCCGATGAGCTATTCCCTTGTCAGTAGCCCAATTCTCAATTATATGATTAATATTGATGGGGATCTCTGTATTTAAAGCAAAGTAAATAATACTCCAAATATTCAAGATAACAATCAAAGAAATATGTTGAATAGTCTCATTCTGATTAAAAAACAACATTTCATACTACCTGTCCACCCACATTTAGCTAAATTGACTTCAGCGAGAGTAACTCCTCTCTCTAAATACCACGAGAAAAATTTAATTTTGAGAGGGTGTTTTAGTTTCTAAAGCAACATATTATGGGTTAAAGTGTGAGTATTCATTAAAAGGCGGTACATTGACTGGACAGAGAAAACTCCATTTCGGTGTGGTCCCTATAAGAATTTGTCCTTCGAATGACCCAAAGGCATAGATGCGAGTAAAGTTGATAAATTATGTCACTCAACCCACTTCACCCCTACAATAGCTATGCGAAAAGAAAGGTTGGATAAATTTCCATTCATAACATCTTTGACTAATACATTTATTTTTCGCACGATGTTAAAAAGGTTTGGATAAATGACCTTAAGCGGTGATCCATATGTCATCCCAGAACTTAGTCGCATGACCGTCACCTACTCGAAACCTCCCCCACCTCAAGAATTCTTCCTTAATATTCGTGATACCAACCCAGAAATGGGAGTCTCCTGGTTTTCTCACGGATTGGGTAAGTGAAAGGGAAATAGGGTCAAACCTTTTCCTAAATGATTTTAGTGGTTGAATTGCCCAACACAAATAATTGGACTAACAAGTTTGCTCTAGAATATAAGTTCTACAGGTGCCAAAGGTTCGACACAAACCAATAAAAAGATCTGAGTTAGGGTTCAAAAGAAAGGAGCAAAAAGAAACCGAAGAGAACCCTGGTCTAGCACACCAGACTGTCCGGTGTGCCACCAGACAGTGTTCGGTGCACCAGGGTGAATCAACCTCAAACTCTTCAACTTCGGGTTTCTCCAGGCACACTCCGCTATAATTCACCGGACTGTCCGGTGTGGCACCGGACTGTCCGGTGCACCAAGCGGAGCAACGGCTATCAGCGCAACGGTTGACTGTACAGTGCCCTGACAGAGCTACAGTTCGCGGCATAAGTCAGAGCAGGCACCAGAGGCGCACCTGACAGTGAACAGTGCCTGTCCGGTGCGGCACCGGACTGTCCTATGCACCAAGATGTCAGAGCTCCAACGGTCGAAACCGTCAGAACCCTAACGGTTGGGTGATGTCGCTGGCGCACCGGACAGTGTCCGGTGGCGCACCGGACTGTCTGGTGTGCCCATCGACAGCAGCCCAACCCCAACGGTTGGTTTGGTGGTTGGGGCTATAAATACCCCCAACCACCACCATTCAAGGCATCCAAGTTTCCAGCAATTTGCATTCAATACAAGAGCTCTAGACTTCACTCCAAGACACAAACAAGAGATCAAATCCTCTTCAAAGTCCAAAACCACTCCAAACACTTAGTGACTTGTGTGAGAGAGATTTTCGTGTTCATTTGAGTTCTTGTCGCTTGGATCGCTTTTTCTTCTTCCCCATTCTTGTTCTCAAGCAACTTGTAATCAAAGCAAGAGACACCAATTGTGTGGTAGTCCTTGTGGGGTCTAAGTGACCCATTTGATTGAGGAGAAAAGCTCACTCGGTCTAGGTGACCGTTTGAGAGAGGGAAAGGGTTGAAAGTGACCCGGTCTTTGTGACCACCTCAACGGGGAGTAGGTTTACAAGAACCGAACCTCGGTAAAACAAATCACTATGTCATCCGCTCTATTTCTATGGTTGATTTGTTTTCGCCCACTCTTTCGGACTCGATTATATTTCTAACGCTAACACGGCTTGTAGTTGTGCCTAAAGTTTATAAATTTCAGATTTGCCTATTCACCCCCCTCTAGGCGACTTTCAATTGGTATCAGAGCCCAGTACTTCATTAGAGTCTAACCACTCGAAGTGATGTCGGGAGGATCCACCAAGAGGGAGATGGAAACGGACACAAGCCGCGGGAAAGCTCCATCGAAGGAGTCCGGCGCCAAGGGAAGGGAGGAGTCACCTTCCCGCGTCAAGTCGCATCGGAGTGGCGATAAGAAGAAGAAGATGAAGAAAGTGGTCTACTACGAGACCGACTTTTTGTCGCCATCCACCTCCGGCTCTAGCGCACCGTCCGTCACTTCTAAGCGCCATGAGCGCAAGAAGTTTAGTAAGATCCCCTTACGCTACCCTCGCATTTCTAAACGTACTCCATTACTTTCCGTCTCATTAGGCAAACCACCGATTTTTACGGTGAAGATTATTGTATGTGGAGTGATAAAATGAGGCATCACCTAACCTCATTCCACTCTAGCATTTGGGACATTATTGAGTTTGGAGCGCAGGTACCATTCGTAGGGGATGAAGGATATGATTCGGACGAAGTTGCCCAAATCCGGCACTTCAACTCCCAAGCCACTACTATACTCCTCGCCTCTCTAAGTCGAGACGAGTATAATAAGGTGCAAGGGTTGAAAAGTGCCAAAGAGATTTGGGACGTGCTCAAAACTGCGCACGAAGGAGATGAGGTGACAAAGATCACCAAGCGGGAGACAATCGAGGGGGAGCTCGGTCGGTTCGTCCTCAACCAAGGAGAGGAGCCATAAGCCATGTACAACCAGCTCAAGACCTTGGTGAATCAAGTGCACAACCTCGGGAGCATAAAATGGGATGACCATGAGATGGTCAAGGTTATTCTAAGATCACTCGTTTTTCTTAATCCTACGCAAGTTCAATTAATTCGTGGTGATTCTAGATACAAGCTAATGTCTCCCGAGGAGGTTATAGGAAAGTTTGTGAGCTTTGAATTGATGATCAAAGGCTCCAAACAAATCATCGAGCGAGGCGCCACCTCCACACCTGAGATGCCACCCGTCGCATTCAAAGTGACGGAGGAGAAGAAAGAAGAGTCTACGTCAAGTAGGCTTCCCATCGACGCCTCCAATCTCGACAACAAGGAAATGGCGCTCATCATCAAGAGCTTTCGCCAAATCCTCAAACAAAGGAGGGGAAAGACTACAAGCCTCGCTCCAAGAAAGTTTGCTACAAGCGTGGTAAGCCCGGTCATTTTATTGCTAAATGTCCATTATCAAGTGATAGTGACAGAGGCGACGACAAGAAGGGAAGGAGGAAAGAAAAGAAGAAATACTACAAGAAAAAGGGCGGCGATGCCCACGTGTGTCGGGAATGGGACTCCGATGAGAGCTCCACCGAGTCCTCCTCCGACGAGGACGCTGCCAACATCGCCATCACCAAAGGCCTCCTCTTCCCCAACGTCGTCCACAAGTGCCTCATGGCAAAGGACGGCAAAAAGAATAAGGTAAAATCTAGAGCCTACACTAAATATAAAACATCTAGTGATGAGGGTAGCTCTAGTGAAGATGAGGATAATTTGCTTGTCCTTTTTGCCAACCTTAACATGCAACAAAAATAAAAATTAAATGAATTGATCGGAGCTATTCATGAGAAGGATGAACTCTTGGATAGCCAAGAGGAATTCCTTATTAAGGAAAATAAAAAGCATGTTAAAGTTAAAAATGCTTATGCTCAGGAAGTGGAGAAAAATGAAAACTTATCTAGGGAGCTTAGCATTTGCCATGACACTATCTCTAACCTTAGAACTGAGAATGCCAAATTACTTGCTAATGTTGAAAATGTTTGTGATGATTCAATTGCCAATCTTAAGAATGATAATGCTAGTTTAATTGCTAAGATTGACAAATTTAATGAATCAATTTCTAGCCTTAGGATTGAAAATGATAAATTAATTGCTAAGGCTAAGAATTTAAATGTTTGCAATGATATTGTTTCCAATCTTAGAAATGAGAATGCTATTTTACATGCTAAGATTTTTGAATTAAATGTTTGCAAACCCTCTACATCCACTCTTGATCATGTTTATATTTGCATGAGATGTAGAGATATTAATGTTGATGCTATTCATGATCACCTAGCTTTAATTAAACAACAAAATGATCACATAGCACAACTAACTAGTAAAATCAATGAGCATGAGATAGAAAATGAAAAATTTAAATTTGCTAGAAGTATGCTCTATAATGGGAGACACCTTGGCATTAAGGATAGCATTGGCTTCCAACAGGGAAACAATGTCAAGCTTAATGCCCCTAAAAGATTGTCCAACTTTGTAAAGGGCAAGGCTCCCATGGCTCAGGATAACGAGGGTTACATTTTATATCCTGCTGGTTATCCTAAGCACAAAATTAGGAGAATTCATTCTAGGAAGTCTCATTCTGGTTCTTATCATGCTTTTATGTATAAGAATGAGACATCTAGTTCTAGGCACTCTACACATGCTAAAATGCCTAAAAGGAAACCTCCTACTGCATCAAACGAACATTATGTTTCATTTAAGACTTTTGATGCATCTTATGTTTTAACTAACAAATCAGACAAAGTAGTTGCCAAATATGTTGGGGGCAAACACAAGGGCTCCAAGACTTGTGTTTGGGTACCCAAGGTGCTTGTTTCTAATGTCAAAGGACCCAAGACCGTTTGGGTACCTAAGAACAAGGCCTAAACTTGTTTTGTAGGTTTATGCATCCGAGGGCTCAAGTTGGATCATTGATAGCGAGTGCACAAACCACATGACTTGGGAGAAAATGGTGTTCTCCTACGAGAAAAACGAAGATCCCCAAAGAGTTATCACATTCGAGGATGGAAATCAAGGTTTGGTCAGAGGACTTGGTAAAATTGCTATATCACCTAACCATTCTATTTCCAATGTTTTTTCTTGTAGATTCCTTAGATTACAATTTGCTTTCTGTTTCTCAATTATGCAATATGGGCTACAACTGTCTATTTACTGATGTAGGTGTTACTGTCTTTAGAAGAAGTGATGATTCAGTAGCATTTAAGGGAGTGTTGAAGGGTCAGCTATACTTAGTTGATTTCAATAGAGCTGAACTCGACACTTGCTTAATTGCTAAGACTAATATGGGTTGGATCTAGCATCACCGACTAGCCCATGTTGGGATGAAGAATCTTCACAAGCTTCTAAAGGGAGATCACATTTTAGGACTAACAAATGTTCATTTTGAGAAAGACAGGGTTTGTAGTGCATGCCAAGCAGGAAAGCAAGTTGGTGCCCATCATCCACATAAGAACAACATGACGATCGACAGGCCGCTTGAACTACTCCACATGGATTTATTTGGCCCGATTGCTTACATAAGCATCAGCGGGAGTAAGTATTGTCTTGTAATTGTGGATGATTATTCTCGCTTCACTTGGGTGTTCTTTTTGCAGGAAAAATCACAAACCCAAGAAACCTTAAAGGGATTCTTAAGACAGGCTCAAAATGAGTTCGGATTGAGAATAAAAAAGATTAGAAGCGACAATGGGACGGAGTTCAAGAACTCACAAATAGAAGGCTTTCTTGAGGAAGAGGGCATCAAGCATGAGTTCTCTTCTCCCTACACACCTCAACAAAATGGTGTAGTAGAGACGAAGAATAGAACTCTACTTGACATGGTGAGGACCATGCTTGATGAGTACAAGACTTCGGATCGGTTTTGGGCGGAAGCAATCAACATCGCTTGCTACGCCATCAACCGACTCTACCTTCACTGAATCCTCAAGAAGACATCATATGAACTCCTAACTGGTAAAAAACCTAATGTTTCATTTTTAGAGTCTTTGGTAGCAAATGTTTTGTTCTTGTTAAAAGAGGTAGAAAAACTAAATTTGCTCCTAAGGTTGTAGAAGGCTTTTTACTTGGTTATGACTCAAACACAAGGGCATATAGAGTCTTCTACAAATCCACTGGGTTAGTTGAAGTTTCTTGTGACATTGTGTTTGATGAGACTAATGGCTCTCAAGTAGAGCAAGTTGATCTTTATGAGCTAGATGATGAAGAGGCTCCATGCGTCGCGCTAAGGAACATGTCCATTGGGGATGTGTGTCCTAAGGAATCCGAAGAGCCTCCATAGGCACAAGATCAACCATCATCTTCCAATCAAGCATCTCCACCAACCCAAGATGAGGACCAGGCTCAGGACAATGAAGAAGATGATTGTCGGTACCCTAGAACAGGGGTACCCCTTACTATAGTATGAAGGCACGGTGCCCGCACGTCTATCTCTAGACACGCGATAAGCAGCACCCGCCCCCACCACGTGGACGGCTCCGGGGCCGCCACGTGGCCGGAGAAGGTAATACACTCCAAGGTATCAGCGATGGATTTGGACCCCCATGGGACAGTACCGGACCCCTGCATATACGGACCGAACCTCCAGGCAGAGTCCAGGACCTCCGCGGAGGGTAACACCGTACCCCCGGGATGGGTCCCGGACCTCTCAGTGTGTGGTCCAGGCCGCTCTCAGCAGGGTCCCGGGATTTTGGGAAAAAGAATACCCAGGCCTTGCTTAAGGCCAGGCGGGGGTCCACTGCCATCACGTGTCCGGACCATACCCAGTACACCTTCGCTCCCTGCTCAGGCGAAGACCCAATGCTGCCACGTGGCTCACTGCCCGTGACGTGAGCCGGCGGGCGGAGCCTGACGTAAGGCCTCTGGGCCGCGCGGCGCTGCATTTATTGCAGATAGGACGCACCGCCTGTCTATTCCACTGGCGAGCGATGTGCCGCCTCGACATTTAAAGAGCCCTGTCACTCAGCTGGCAGGCGCTGTGCTACCTCAGTATTAAATGCGCCCTGTCCATTCCTCTGACGGACGGCGACCAAACCATCTTGTAGGCGGCGTGCCTGTCCATTCCTTGGTCGGTAGTGTGCCCGTGCTGCGACATGGACGGTACTCATCATGACTCGCGCGTTTCCGAGGAAGCAGCACGAGATATCAATACTGTATACGCTACGGACATTATGACACTCGGAGATCTTCTTTGCAGCACTGGCATTAGATACTTCTATATGAGTTCCCTCCGTTTTGCCCATGGGCCCACATGTCGGGGCCCAGCACCCTTGTACGTGCCCCCCTTCAAGCTATAAAAGGGAGGGAACACGACAGACCGAACTTAGACTTAGACTCTGAACTCTCAAGCTTCCACAACAATCCAACACACAGTGGAGTAGGGTATTACGCTCCGGCGTCCCGAACCACTCTAAACTCTCGCGTGTTCATGTTCTTGGTGATCGTTTAGCAGGACTGGCAAAACGCTTAAGCCCCTTCCTCATCTTAGGATTAAGGGCGGGTGCACTCCGCCACCCGGCCGGAGAATTCCCTCTCCGACATTTGGCACGCCAGGTAGGGGGCTAGGCATTATGTTTTTGCTTGTTTCCTCGCTCAGCATGATGGTGCAAATCATGGAGCACCGCGCCGAGACATCAACGGACTTCCTGGTGGAAGAAGAAGTTGTTTCTTCCACACCATAGGTTCCTAACTGCCTAGTGCCGGGCACTGCTGCTGTGCACGCTGCACGACAGCATACAGCTGCGCAGACATCCCAGACTCCGTCGAGGGCGGCTCCGAGAGCATTATCGGCAGCCAGGGAGTTGCTCCGCCACCCTCCAAGTTCCACAACCTCACCAGGGGCCATGAAGCAGTGGCGGGACGACGTCGACCGACTGCTCAGCATGGCGCATTCTACCTCGACCAGGTCGAGGCCACGATTATCCCGGCACCAACATGAGGCGTCGGTGTTTGTGCGCTCACCCTTAGTAAGGGGCGCATAGACCAACGACCTTCGGGCCGAGCTCAATCGCAGGCGTGCGGGAGAGGATGCCCGGATCTATTTAGATAGGGCGCGCAAGCGCCGACAAAACATTGAGGGTCGCAACCTCGGTCAAGACTTCGCTGCGGTAGCACCGCAGGCCCCAATGGGCACCCGGTCCCAAGCGGGTGTCCCCTTGGCCGGCGTGGGCTGTGCCGCCCTCGCGGATCTTCTCCGCGCGACATCATGGCCACCCAAGTTCCGACCGTACCTGCTGGAAAAGTACAATGGAACATCAAACCCGTCGGAGTTCCTGTAGGTGTACGTCACCGCTATCACAGCAGCAAGTGAAAACACCGCTGTGATGGCGACATAATTTCATGTTGTCTTGTCTGGACCTGCCCGGACTTGGCTCGTGAATCTCACACAAAAGTCAATCTACTCCTGGGAAGAGCTCTGCGCGTGATTCGTTGCGAACTTTGCCAACGCTTACCAGCAGCACGGTGTGGAGGCCCACCTCCACGCAGTAAGGCATGAGCCCGAGGAGACTCTTCGAACGTTCATATCCTGCTTCACCAATGTACGGGGCACCATACCTCGTATATCAGATGCCTCTATCATCACGACCTTCCGCTAGGGAGTACGTGATGAAAAGATGTTGGAGAAGTTAGCCACGCACGACGTGGAGACTGTCTCCACTCTCTTCACTCTGGCAGATAAGTGCGCCAGAGCAGCCGTGGGCTGTGCATGGCACTCGACGCCGCAAACCGGAGTCGACCAGATGGGAGGCATTGGTGCAGTCTCCCAGAACGGCAAAAAGAAGAAGAATCACGACTATGAGAAGCCGCAGTTTGCCGCTCCGACTGTCGCAACCACGGCTAGAGGACGGGGCGAGCGCAATAAGCACCCCCGGCCACAGGGAGGCAACAGCGGCTCATGCCCAGTGCATCCCAACGCTCTCCACAGCGCCTCGGAATGCCACGAAATCATCAAGCTCGCGAAGCGCGTCAGTGAGCGGCACGAGCAATCGTCCAAGGATGGCTCCCCGCCCCGTCGCCAGCCTGGAAAGGAGAGGGTCGACAATGACGAGGTGGCTGCGGGAGAACGAGAACTCGGGTATCAACCTGAAGCGTCCCGATCCTCTGGGACTCAAATGTGATACAATTACTAGTCCCAGGAGGCTAGTAAACACATTTATACATCAGATGATTTCAGATCTGCTTAAACGAGACAAACCTATAAAGGTGGCGAACAACTTTAAGAGTTGGTCCACAACTCGGGACATATCATCAGAGTGGGGCTGAAGCAGCCCGATATACGCAGCGAAGCAAATCAGCGGTCCAACAGCCACAGGCAAGGTTGGGAACAGTCGTAACTCTTACCCGATCTCCTTTTCTGAAAAACAACAAATAAGCAAGGGTGAGTACAAACGTACTCAGCAGCCCACCTTCACCCGCGGAATGGGGAAATCAGATATAATGCATGGAATATGTGGAGCTTAGGATATTTTGCAGAAACAACAATATTTTATGCAGGGTTGTTTTGTAAAACATTTTGTATTTTTCAAAGCGCATCATCTCCCAAAGGAGCAGTAAGTTTTTCAATATAGAATAAAATCCCCTGGACTAAACCATCCAGGTATCTCAGCAGTTTCCCACTGGTTTTCATTTTCAAAAACAGCTACTGGATTTCCCGTCCACCATAGCTCACGGCTCAACCGCCGGACCTTTTATAAACCACTTTTCTCAAACGCACCTCTTTTTTTAAAACAAAACACTAATTGCCATACCACACCAGACTCGTCCATTCCTGTGGACACAGACTATTCGAATAGGTTTGAACTCTGTGCAGAGGGGTACACTTTACCCACTAGTCCAGCTCTGCGTTCTCATGATCAATGAGATCCGAATCTGAATCTCTTTCTTTCCCCGCACGTCCTAACCTTAACAGTTATACTGGAAGGAGTCAGGCCACCACCATGTCCAAACCGGACAAAACATTCCCCCTCCTTATCCTCCCGTTGCTCCCCAGCCTTCATAACCCTAGGGTTGGACCGTACGAGTTCAGATTGAGTGACTGCCCACACAGTCTCGAGTGGTTGTACTTATCATGAGTACAGGTAGCGAAAGATGACAAACCGGTCCTTATATGAGGGGACAATCCTTCTGCTCACGCCTCAACTAGCTAAGCCTTCACCTTGGGCCCTCCCCTAAACCAGGGAGTCCCTGATCATCCCTACTCAAAGGTGATAAGGGTGAAAACCCTTCATCATACACATTTTGAAAAGCATTTTCTTTTGAAAAACTCACACCTTTTCTCAAATCATTTGTAACAAATATATTAAGGATTGATTGTGGCAAGCGGCTTGGGTGGCCATAATAACTTGTCTCAAAATCATATCATGCATAAAATAACAGGCTGAGGGTTGTGGTTGAAAAATCATAGGTAATTTATGCATCAAAGGGATCCAGTGAGCTTGTTGTGCTTATTCGGTGAAGGGGGAAGGAGAGCTCGCGGAACTGGCTTCTAGCTCCACTGCCTGGCGTAAACTTGCAGGTCTGGCCTCCACGAGACGACACGAATGCTCCGATAACTATGCACCATGAATAAGCAAACATACAAACAAGCAAGTATACCAACATATATTTAGTATGGTGGTCAGAATAGTGATATATGGATGGGTATAGTCTTGAGTAGAATCTGTGGCATGTGGTGTTGTGACATTACTGGTGGTGGAGCGGAGGTGCTTACCAGGAGGGTGGACTGGAGGCGAAGCGACACTATGCATGTAGCCGACAGAGCGGAGTAACTGAGTGGGTGGGGTGTTTGCCTTGGCTGAGGGTGTTGAGTGTGTGTGGAGAGGGAGAGGGTAGCTGGGTGTATTTATAGCTGAGTGTATGTGGTGTAGCACAGTGAAGTTCACTGTTGGTGAGAATAGTGACGAATGAATCGTCTGACTTAGTATGAACAGGAGAGTTATAGGCAGAATATAGGACAAGAGTATTTTGGGAGTTTTTCTGGAATATGGACCAGGCTTAAGGGATGACATGGTTGGATAGGGAATAGTTTGATAAGAATTTAGAAACGAGAATTATTGGAATTTGAGTTTGTAAGCCTGGCTTAAAGGAATCTCAAAGTTAAGCATGCTCAACTTGGAGAAACCTAGGATGGGTGACCAGATGGGAGGTTCCCTACTGGAAGGAAAATCACAGTCACCAGAGTTCGTATGACTGGAATATGGGTCTAGCTGGTCTTAGATGGACTGGACAGCATGACGGATGAGTAGTTGAAATTTGGGGTGATCGGATGATCGATGAATAGTAACGATGAATAGTGACGTCGAAAAGGTTGCCACTGATATCAACGATGAATAGTAACGGTGAATAGTAACTATAAATAGTAATGGTGAATAGTGATGGTGAATAGTCATATGAACGGACGATGAACGATGGATAGTGACGATGAACGAACGATTAACGATGAATAGGAACTATGAACGAACAGACGAACGATCGAATGATCGGACGAACGAACAATCGAAATTTCGGCAGCATAATGGCAAGACAAAGATTATCTGGAAGAAAGATGAATAGGGACTATGAACGAACGATGAACGATGAATAGGAACTATGAACGAATGATGAACGATCGAATGATCGAACGAACGAACGATCGGAATTTCGGCAGCATAACGGCAGGGAAAAGATTATTTGGACGAATGAATGGACGAACGATCGAATGATCGGACGAACGGACGATCGGAATTTCGGCAGCATAACGGCAGGACAAAGATTATCTGAAAGAACGATGAATAGGGACTATGAACGAACGATGAACGATGAATAGGAACTATGAACGAACGGATGAACGATCGAATGATCGAACGACCGAACGATCAGAATTTCGGTAACATAACGACAGGAAAAAAGATTATTTGGACGAACGAACGGAGGAACGAACCATGAACGAACGGACGAACGATCGAACGATCGGACGAACGAACGAACAAACTAAGAACAGGGGGACGAACGATCGAAGAACGACCGAACGATCCTTGTGCTAGTGTGTGCTTGTGTGGAACATGGGGTGGGTGTGTGGGGGGGGGGGAAGAGAGTTGCCATGAAATGGCTTGGGGTGGGATGAGAGGAGGCCCTTGCCCCTCTATTTATAGCCATGGTGGGGGGATTAGGGGGAGGGATGAGAGGATTAGCGGGAGGATAAGAGGATTAGTGGGAGATTAGCATGGATTTGTCTTGTATAAGTGAGATTTGCTTGTAGAGCTCACCGTATGACACTAGAGGCATACGTATACGTATGAGCATGAGGAAAGTTATGAAGAAAATATTTATAGGGACTTGAAAAATGATTCTGAAGGTATTTCTCAAGAGGAAAATACTTGGAGATATATTGGTGGAATATTTGGACAGTATTTCTGGAAAGAACTTGAAGGGGATTACTCGGGAAATATCTGGGCGGTATTTCTGGAAGAATTTGAGGGGGATCACTGGAGAAATATCTGGGCAGTATTTCTGAAAAGAAATTGAGGGTGATCACTGGGAAATATTTGTAGGATATTTTGAGGAGGATTTTAGAGAGAATATAGACCACTATATTCTATTTGTTTATATCAACTCGCAAACAAATATTTTGAAATGAAATTTGAAATTCATTTTGAATTTAGAGCAAGTTTGAGAAAATTTCAAGATTTGAATTTTTGGGATGCTACAAATCTACCCCACTTAAAATGAATCTCGTCCTCGAGATTCGGCTTAGAAGGGTTATGGGTATAGCTTTACTTCAGCTACATATCTTCACTTTGCAGACTCTTCGAGGAGATGGAACTTCAACAAAATCTGGCCTTTGAGGAGCATCTGGTTGCCGATTGCAAACGTTGATTCTGGCTACTCAAAAATCATCTTGAGGCTTCTAGGTTTCGCTTGGCGGCTAGCTTACTGAAGAAGCAACGATGCCAACACTGATAGTCGCCTAGAGGGGGGGTGAATAGGGCGAAACTGAAATTTACAAATATAAACACAACTACAAGCCGGGTTAGCGTTAGAAATATAAACGAGTCCACGAGAGAGGGTGCAAAACAAATCGCAAGCAAATAAAGAGTGTGACACGCGGATTTGTTTTACCGAGGTTTGGTTCTTGCAAACCTACTCCCCGTTAGGAGGCCACAAAGGCCGGGTCTCTTTCAACCCTTCCCTCTCTCAAACGATCCCTCGGACCGAGTGAGCTTTCTCTTCTTCAATCACTTGGAACACAAAGTTCCCACAAGGACCACCACAAGTTTGGTGTCTCTTGCCTCAATTACAAGTGAGTTTGATTGCAATGAAAGAATCAAGAAAGAAGAAAGCAATCCAAGCGCAAGAGCTCGAAAGAACACAAGCAAATCACTCTCTCTAGTCACTATGGTGTTGAGTGGAATTTGGAGAGGATTTGATCTCTTTGATGTGTCTAGAATTGAATACTAGAGCTCTTGTAGTAGTTGGGAAGTGGAAAACTTGGATGCAGTGAATGGTGGGGTGGTTGGGGTATTTATAGCCCCAACCACCAAAAGTGGCCGTTGGGAGGCTGTCTGTTCGATGGCGCACCGGACAGTCCGGTGCACACCGCACATGTCCGGTGCCCCCGCCACGTCATCACTGCCGTTGGATTCTGACCGTTGGAGCTTCTGACTTGTGGGCCCGCCTGGATGTCCGGTGCACACCGGACATGTACTGTTTGCTGTCCGGTGTGCCAGTATGGGCGCGCCTGACTTCTGCGTGCGCTGCGTGCGCATTTAATGCGACGCAGGTAGCCGTTGGCGCGGAGATAGCCGTTGCTCCGGAGTTGCACCGGACAGTCCGGTGCACACCGGATATGTCCGGTGAATTATAGCGGACTAGCCGTTGGAGTTTCCCGAAGCTGGCGAGTTCCTGAGGCCGACCTCCCTTGGAGCACCGGACACTGTCCGGTGTACACCGGACAGTCCGGTGAATTATAGCGCGAGTGCCTCTGGAAATTCCCGAAGGTGGCGAGTTCGAGTTGGCGTCCTCTGGTGCACCGGACACTGTCCGGTGTACACCGGACAGTCCGGTGCCTCCAGACCAGAGGTGCCTTCGGTTGCCTCTTTTGCTCCTTTGTTGAATCCAAAACTTGATCTTTTTATTGGCTGAGTGTGAACCTTTAACACCTGTATACTCTATACACTTGGGCAAACTAGTTAGTCCAATTATTTGTGTTGGGCAATTCAACCACCAAAATTAATTAGGGACTAGGTGTAAGCCTAATTCCCTTTCAATCTCCCCCTTTTTGGTGATTGATGCCAACACAAACCAAAGCAAATATAGAAGTGCATAATTGAACTAGTTTGCATAATGTAAGTGTAAAGGTTGCTTGGAATTGAGCCAATATTAATACTTACAAGATATGCATGGATTGTTTCTTACTTATAACATTTTGGACCACGCTTGCGCCACATGTTTTGTTTTTGCAAACTCTTTTGTAAATCCTTTTCAAAGTTCTTTTGCAAATAGTCAAAGGTAAATGAGTAAGATTTTGCAAAGCATTCTCAAGATTTGAAATTTTCTCCCCCCTGTTTCAAATGCTTTTCTTTTGACTAAACAAAACTCCCCCTAAATGAAATCCACCTCTTAGTGTTCAAGAGGGTTTTGATATAACATTTTGAAATACTACTTTCTCCCCCTTTTTGAACACAATAAGATATCAATTGAAAATATTCTTGGAAAAACACAAAGTTTTTGAAACTTGTGGTGGTGCGGTCCTTTTGCTTTGGGCTCTTACTTTCTCCCCCTTTGGCATGAATCGCCAAAAACGGAATCATTAGAGCCCTCGAAATGCTTTCTTCCCCTTTGGTCATAAATAAATGAGTTAAGATTATACCAAAGACGAAGTCCTTTTGCTTGGTGCTCATGCTTTCTTCCCCAAGAATGGAGAGTTGCTTGGAGTGACGGCGAAGGATGAGTTACGGAGTGGAAGCCTTTGTCTCCGCCGAAGACTCCAATTCCCTTTCAATATACCTATGGCTTGGTTTGAAATAGACTTGTGAAAGCATCTAGGCCCCTGGTTGGTTTTAGTGATTAATGACAACGTAATATTATATGTGACTAATGTGTGTTTTGCAGAGACAAATGGTAAGTTAGGTCGCATGACAGGTAGAAGTACTACAACGGTGAAAACAATCCCGGAGATAAGAACTCGTAGCGACGGCTAAAACGACGGAACAAAAGGTGAAGGTCTACGGAGTCCGAGTGTCAAGGAGATGTGGACACTCGCGATTTAGTTAGGTCTTTTATTCTCTTTTAGCCGTACTATAAAGAGGGGTTGTCAATGAGTAGTTTGACCAAGAGAGTTCTAGTGTAGTGTTGGTGCACAATCACACTCATATACAGTGCTAGGTGTCACTCTAGAACTCACACAAAACTTAGAGCGAAAACCGATTTGAAAATCAGCTGAAAAACAAGAGTTAGTGTTTCTGGCTTTGGGGCACCGGACTGTCTGGTGAGCACCGGACTGTCCGGTGCACCCTCTGCCAGGTGGGGCCAGGCTGGTCCACGGCAGAGTGTTTCCCCTCCGCAGAAACCCGAGAGCGCAGCTTCCAGAGTTGAATTTTAGTGGCACACCGGACACCGCACCGGACTGTCCGGTGTGCACCGGACAGTGGACTGTTCACTGTCCGGTGCGCCATGAGTCCAACGGCTCTCTGTCAGAACTAGCCGTTGGAAACGACCGTTGGCGCACCGGTGGCGCACCGTTGGCGCACCGGTGGCGCACCGGACTGTCCGGTGCGCCATCGCGCAGTGAATTGCCTGTAACGGCTAGTTGGTGGGTGAGGGCTATTTATACCCCCTCCACCCACCATATTCAATGTCTTGCACTCCACATTTATTCTAGCACATTGGTAGAGCATTGCAAGCACCAAAAGCCTAGTGAGGAGATTAGAGAATCATAATCCGCGCTTGTTCCTCATTAGCGCTAGTGAGAGCCACCTAGAGCACACACCACTTGCATTAGGCTTCTCTTGGTCAAGCGAAAGTCTACGGCTTGTTACTCTTGGTGATCGGCATCACCTAGACGGCTTGGTGGCGTTGGGAGCTCGGTGATCACCGTGAAGATCTTGTTGGTGACCCGACTCAAGTTTGTAAGCGGTCTCGAGGGATCCACCGCGCCGGAGTGGCAAAGCATCATCTCGTAGTGAGCACTTGGTTCTTGCGAGGACCAAGGGGGAGCGATACCCTTGCGCGGGTGCTCCAACGAGGACTAGTGGAGAGTGCCGACTCTTCGATACCTCGGGAAAAATTGGAGGAGTCTTCTAAACTTTGTTTTACATTCCGCACTTAATTCAAGCACTTTACATTGCATATTTGTTTAGCAAGTATTTGAAGTATTATCTTAGCTTTGTTGCATCTCTAGTATTATATTCTTAGTGCTAGTTGTTGGGGTGAAGTTGGGCTCTTGCTTAGCTCTTGCTTAGGTTTTAATTAGTGTTGATTTTTAGAAAAGCCCAATTCACCCCCCCTCTTGGGCATCGTGATCCTTTCAATTGGTATCAGAACCTTGTTGCTCATAGATTAGCTTAACCGCTAGAGTTACGATGTCCGGTGGGGATGGACCTCCTCCCGTTTTTGATGGTGACGATTTTCCTTATTGGAAAATTCGTATGGAAGCATACTTAGAGGCTATAGACATTGGTGTCTATAAAGCCGCCACACAAGGGTTTCCCCAACCTAGAGATCCCACAAATCTTGTAGGTGATGAGTTCAATTATGAGAAATGGAATGCGAAGGCCAAAAACACCCTTTTTAGAGGCCTTTGCAAAGATGTGTTCAATAGAGTACGAAATCATAAAAATGCTCATGATTTGTGGATGGACATTTGTGCTCTACACGAAGGAACTAGAAGTGAACGTGAGGAAAGATATCACATAGCCATGCGAAAGTTAAATTCTTTTGAAATGCTTACTAATGAAAATGCAAACGCTATGTACTCACGACTTAATATTCTTGTAGAGGAAGTCAATGGATTGGGGCTTACTCAAATCTCACAACCGGATGTTGTGAGGAAGATTCTCAGTGTCCTCCCAATAGACAAATATGGACACATTGTCACTGTGCTACCTCAAATGGATCTTTCAGTTACCACACCTACACAAATTTTGGGAAAGATCAATGCCCATGAAATGTACATGCACATCAACGACAAAGAAGAATCATCTTCCAAAAGAAAGGATTTGGCTCTCAAAGCAAATCATGAAAGAAAAGGAAAAGCAAAAATACAAGTTGAGGAAGAGTCCTCAAGTGATGATGACCTTGATGCAAACATTGCCTTGATGGTAAGGAAGACCACCAAGATGTTGAAGAAGCTAAATAGAGAAGGCATCAAATTTGATTCAAGAAAGAAGAAGTTCTTTTCCAACAAAAGAAAGCCCATTTCTGAGATGGACTGCTACAACTGTGGTGAGCTTGGTCATCTTGCTCATCAATGCAACAAGCCCAAGAAGAACAAGTTCAAGGGCAAGAAGGAAGATGACAGCGATGATGAAAAGAAGGAAAAGAAATTCTTCAAGAGGAAGGATGGAAAGCAAAAGAGGTTTCACAAGAAGAAGAATGGAAAGGCATATATTGTTGGCGACTGGCTCACCGACATCGAATCATCAAGTGGGTCTTCTTCAAGTGAAGAAGAGAATGATGAAAAAGTTGCGGCCATCGCCGGGGACTTCTCTTCACCACCACCATCGCCATCATCCACTTCTCACCTATGCCTCATGGCTAGGGGTGAACGAAAGGTGAACTACAAGACCGGTGGGAGCCATTGGGTTATTGACAGTGGATGCACACAACATATGACAGGCAACCCACGGATGTTCACCTCACTAGATGAGAATGTTGATGGTCAAGATAAAATCACATTTGGAGACAACTCAAAAGGAAAAGTGCAAGGACTTGGCAAGGTGGCAATCTCAAATGACTTATCAATATCAAATGTTCTCTTAGTTGCACCCTTGAGCTTCAATTTATTATCAGTGGGACAACTCTGTGATCTTGGACTTCAATGCTTATTCACTCCATCAGAGGTTATTGTAACAAAAATGGATGATGAATCAATGGTATTCAAGGGATTTAGATACAACAACCTCTACTTAGTGGATTTCACTTCAGAAGATGCAGACTTAAGAACTTGCCTCTTCACCAAAGCTTCTCTTGGATGGCTTTGGCATAGGAGGCTTGCACATGTTGGGATGAGCACACTCAAGAAGGTATTAAAGAAAGATATGGTTAGAGGATTAAAGGATGTGGGGTTTGAAAAAGACAAGCCATGCAGTGCATGTCAAGCTGGAAAGCAAGTTGCTAATACACATCCTACTAAAGCTTTCATGTCAACATCAAGGCCACTGGAACTACTTCATATGGATTTATTTGGACCTACAAATTATGTCAGTGCCGGTGGCAACCTCTACTGTCTAGTGATTGTTGATGACTTCTCAAGATACACTTGGGTGTTCTTTCTCCATGACAAATCTGAAGTTGCATCTATATTCAAGAAGTTTGCCAAGAAAGCACAAAATGAATTTGATTGCAAGATTAAGAAGATTAGAAGTGACAATGGCAAAGAATTTGACAACACCAACATTCATGAGTACTGTGATGAAATTGGGATCAAGCATGAAGTATCTGCCACATATACACCTCAACAAAATGGAGTTGTTGAAAGGAAAAATAGGACCTTGATCACCCTTGCAAGAACTATGATTGATGAGTATAACACACCGGAGAGGTTTTGGGCCGAAGCTGTCAACACTGCTTGTTATGCATCAAACAGGCTATTTCCTCACCGGCTACTTGCGAAGACTCCTTATGAACTGCTAAATGGGAAAAAGCCAGACGTCTCTTTCTTCCGGGTATTTGGGTGCAAATGCTACATCTACAAAAAACGCCATCACCTAGGAAAGTTTCAAAGACGTTGTGATATTGGTTTTATTTTGGGTTATTCATTAAAGTCCAAAGCATATCGAGTATTCAACCATGCCACTGGCGTGGTAGAACAAACATATGATGTGGAATTTGATGAGACTAATGGCTCCCAAGGAGCACTTGAAAATCTTGATGATGTAGGTGATGAGCCACTTAGGGAAGCAATGAAGAACATGCCTATTGGAGCTATCAAACCAAAAGAAGATGAAGAAGAGGTGCAAATCATTGACAGGCCTTCTTGATCAAATGTACCACAAGATGATGAAAAAGATGAGAGGCATGCAAATGAAGATACATTTGTCTCTCATGAACAAGCAAGGGTACAAGCCGAAGATGTTGATGCTCCAGGATCTTCTTCCCAAGTGGTTGACAGGAGAAACTCATCACTACTTCAAGCTCATCCTCAAAACCAAATCATCGGGAGTCCTTCACAAGGGGTTATTACTCGATCACATAGACATGCTAATTTTATTGAACATCACTCTTTTGTTTCTTGTGTTGAGCCTACTTGTATAGATGAGGCGCTACAGGATCCGGACTGGGTGAATGCCATGCATGAAGAACTTAACAACTTCACCCGTAACGAAGTTTGGACCCTGGAGAAGCCCCCACAAGATGCAAGAATCATTGGAACCAAGTGGGTGTTCAGAAACAAACAAGATGATCAAGGTGTGATTGTAAGAAACAAGGCAAGACTTGTCGCAAAGGGATTCTCTCAAGTTGAAGGCTTAGATTTTGGAGAGACCTTTGCACCGGTTGCTCGACTGGAAGCCATCCGTATCCTACTTGCATATGCATCATGCTATGATATAAAACTTTATCAAATGGATGTAAAAAGTGCATTTTTAAATGGCTTCATAAATGAACTTGTATATGTTGAGCAACCACCTGGATTTGAAGACCCTAGATATCCTAACCATGCTTACAGGTTGTCCAATGCGCTTTATGGGCTAAAGCAAGCTCCAAGGGCTTGGTATGAGCGTCTTCGCGACTTCTTCATCGAAAAGGGCTTCAAGATCGGGACCGTCGACACAACTCTCTTCACAAAGAAACATAACGGTGATATTTTCATTTGTCAAGTATATGTTGATGATATAATCTTTGGCTCGACAAATGACTATCATTGCAAGGAATTTGGTGAGCTGATGTCGAAGGAGTTCGAGATGTCAATGATTGGTGAGCTAACATACTTCCTCGGCTTTCAAGTCAAGCAAATGAAAGATGGTAACTTTCTCTCACAAGAGAAGTATACCAAAGACTTGTTGAAAAGGTTCAACATGGAGAAGTGCAAACCAATCAAGACTCCCATGCCTACAAATGGACATCTCGACTTAGATGAGGGAGGTAACCCGGTTAATCAAACTCTCTACCGTTCTATGATTGGTAGTTTATTGTACCTTACCGCATCTAGGCCCGATATTATGTTCAGTGTCTGCATGTGTGCTAGATTTCAATCTAATCCTAAGAAAGCTCATCTTCGCGCTGTTAAGAGAATTCTTAGGTATCTCAGGCACACCACAAGCGTTGGTCTGTGGTATCCCAAAGGAGCTACTTTTGATTTAATTGGCTATTCCGATTCGGATTATGCCGGTTGCAAAATTGATAGGAAAAGTACTTCTGGGGGATGCCATCTGCTTGGTAGATCACTAGTTTCATGGACATCCAAAAAGCAAAATAGTGTTGCCTTGTCAACTGCCGAAGAGGAATACATTGCCGCAGGTGCTTGTTGCACACAGATTTTATATATGAAACAAACTCTTCTAGACTATGGCGTAGTTCTAGAAAAGGTACCTTTGTTGTGTGATAATGAGAGTGCTGTTAAAATTGCTAATAATCCTGTACAACACTCTCGCACCAAGCACATTGATATCCGTCATCACTTCCTTAGAGATCATGTTGCTAAAGGAGATATCATTTTAGAAGGAGTGAGGTCGGAAGATCAATTAGCGGATATTTTCACTAAGCCACTTGATAAGACCCGCTTTTGCATGTTGAGGAATGAACTAAATATTCTTGATCTCAGAAATTTTATGTGAAATGTCAAATGGTGTTGTCAAGCTTGCATTGCATATTTAAATTCCTTGTATTGCATCTAGGACTTGTCTAACCTAGTTGAGATAACCGCCAACAAAGCGAGTGAAAAAGCTTAACTCGGGTCAAACCTGACAAGTCTTAGTTTTAAGCTTTTAGCACTTAAATTCTTACTTTTTATGCAATTATTGGTTCTTGAAAAATGCATGAGGTACTGCACTTAGGGGGAGTATTCAAAACTCAAATCACTCATGAAAACCCCTAGTGCAAACCAAAATGCAAATTTCACCATTTGCCTATTTTCTCTAAAAATTATCTAGCCTATGGCAAAATATTTTGAAAAGTATATGAGGGTGCCAATACCTGTCCCAACAAGTGTTATTTTGAGTGATTATAAGTTGGGATTTGGTTTGGTTGGGAGTTAGATAGAAAAATTCAAATTTTTTCAAACTCTCCTCTGTCTGGGCTCACCGGACAGTCCGGTGTGCACCGGACACTGCACTGTGCAATGTCCGGTGCACCGGCAGCCGCGCGCTAAAATCCAATTTTCCTGTGCGCTGTCCGGTGGTTCACCGGACAGCTACTGTGCGCTGTCCGGTGTGCACCGGACAGGCACTGTAGACTGTCCGGTGCGCCCATATCGTGTTTTAAAAAAAGGCCTCCAGCCCGCATCCGAGCCAGAGGCTCACTCTTTTCCTCCCACCGCCAGCTGCTCTCTGTTCCTGGCGATTCACTCTTCCCCCCGCCGGCGATCTCCAGCCACCGGCGGCCACCGTCCCCGACTGGGCTCCGGCGACCTTGTCTCCCTCCTCTTCCCTCCTCGGTGAGCAGAACACCCCCCTCAGTTCTCCTCTCCCTCTCAGTTTCCTGCTGAGTTGAGTATGCACCTTTTCCACCCCTTGCAAATTCTTCAAATTCCTGTGAAATCAAATGAATCCAGTTGGTACAATGTGTTCCTTTGTCCCTATTGTGTATCCCTGCAGGATCCTAGCTCCTTCGGGAGGGTTTTCACTCCTCAAATGGCCGTTTCACCGAAACCCTAATTCCCCGCACGCCACATGCTCGGTGAAATGCCCAAACCAGCCAAAAATGCTCCAATTGAACCCAAATTTTTCAGGCACCTTCACAACACTTCCAGTAACCTACTTGCCAAATTTCACGCCAATCCGAGATCCCAGGCTTAAATTTCACCAAATTTCCCGTTTTGAGCGATCGTTTCCGAGCCGAGTGCCCAAATCCCTTTTTCTTCGCCTAAATTCAAACCAAGCACACACTTCACTCATATGCACCTATATAAACCTATTCGTGAAGTATCGGCTCAATTCCATATCGTTTCGTGCCTCAATTCGAATTCCAAACATCCTATGACACATTTTATCCGTCAAACGTCGTTTTCACGTCTTTTGACTTCTTGAACGTCCCGTCTCGTGCCATATCTCTCTGTGTATGTATTTATTCACATTTCATATGCTTATGACTATGTGACTAATACGTGCTCACCTCTTCTGTCATTTCAGTGACCTTGTTTGACCGTGTGCCGTCTCCCGTCCTGCCTGGATCGTCACCTCTCGTGTGCGCTTTCCAGGTAGACATCTCATTCTTTGCTAAATCTATCGGTGATTTTTGCTCTGTGCTTAGTCTCTCTATCTCATTTGCAGACATTAGTTCAGGATGCCGCGCATGAAGAATGCGTCGGCGCCAGGGGGTGGCGATGATGAGGACCCTCGTCGCCCCTTCAGGCAGGTCAAGGGGAAGACTGTTTACTTGGAGCAGCAGGAAGGCCGCAAGAAGCGGCGTACGGACAGAGAAGCCCGTGCAGCGGCAGCCGCTGCAGCAGCCGCTGCGCAGGCTGCACTTGGAGATCAGCCGCAGATTCCATCCGATCAGATTGCCTTCCGTGCTCGTCGTCTCACCTCCCGGTCTCGCTCCTCCTCTCACACCTCCGCTTCCACTCCGCCACCCACTCTGCCTGCTCCCGTCACTCCTATTGCTCCATCCACCTCCACAGCCATACCCACTACCTCCTCTACGCCAGCTTCCACTGCTTCCCCTGCTCCCGCTTCAGCTCCCCCTGTCCCTCCACCTCGATTCCGGGAGCGTGATGAGACTGAGGTCCGTCCTCTGGTTTCGGATCCTCGTCTGTTTGATCTTCAGCGTGCTACTGTGGCCCGGGTACGTAGGTTCAGATACGTACCCGTGGAGTCTTGGCTGCCAGCTCAGAGAGACCCTGCAGCAGGTGATCTTTTCAGCACACGGATTCAGGAGTCATTTTTCAGAGATCAGATGTCTGCTCAGATAGCTCTGCGAGTGCACCGCCTTTTGGATCTTCCAGCTTTTCTGCTTGCAGCCGGTGCTGAGTCCGAGGCGCATCTCACCTATCTGCCTGGCCTTCTGACCCTACTGACTATCAGCGGCAGATATGTTGAGGAGTGGGTCCGAGTCTTCTACGCCTCTGTTTGGATTGACCCGGATCATCACTGGATGAGGTTCCGCTTTGAGCGAGAGGATGTCACGATCACTGCCAGTCAGATCCGTCAGCTATTTGGATTCCCAGAGTCGACGACTCGCCTTCACAGCCTCTGCTACGGCTCTTCTGACCCTCCTCGTCGCCCTCACGGCGGTGTGGCTCCAGGGACAGCTCACGTCGCGGCTCTGTTCCGCCCGCCTTTCACAGATGGGTCGCGACGTTCACCAGCAGACTTTACTACAGCAGCGAAGTACTTATATGAGCTCATCAGACGGACACTTCTGCCAAGGATGGGATACAGGGAGGCTACCACTCATATTCAGCTTTGGCTCCTTGGTGCCCTGGTCTCTCACTCTGAGTTTGACGTTGTGGACTTCCTGATTTGTGAGATCGAGGACACCGTTCTGGATGGGATTCGTGCTCGTCGGCAGCTGCCTTATGCTCACTACTTGTGCCACATCTTTGCGCAGCTGATTCAGCCTCCTCGATTTCAGAGCACCCTTGAGGCCTCTCGCCTTGTATTTGGATCTTATCGTCCTACTCCTGAGATTCCAGTGCCAGCTTCTGCTTCTGTGTTTGAGTCTCAGGTCGAGGATGCAGCTCTTCGACAGTTTGACACTCAGGGTACAACAGCTGATGATGATGATGATGATGATGATTTTGGGGTTCCTCCTCCGCCTCCGCCTCCTATGCCTCCACGCTCACATGATCATGAGGCTGGGAGTTCTCGTGCTGCCCCTGCTCCTCCTCCGGCTATGGACCCTGCTCTTGCGACGATTCTAGCCAACCTGGCAGCCGAGCAGGCACGGTTATCCGAGACGATGCTCTTGATGTTTCAGAGCATGCAGGACAGGCAGGATGCTCTTCAGCAGCAGTTACTTCAGGATCGGGCTGAGAGTAGGGCATTCATGGCTCTTATGCTTCAGCATTCTGGTATCTCAGCACCTCTGGTTCAGTCTGCTCCACCTCCTCCGCTTCACGCTCCAGTGGTGCCATCGATCTTGTCAGGACCTCCTGTTGGTACCTCTCCGCTCCGGCCGGTCACTTTGGTGTTCACCTCTCCGGTTCTCAGCTCTGTCTGTCCGCAGCCGCCACTGCCACCAGCATCTGCTGTTACCACTACCGCTGTGGCAGTATCTGTGACCGCCTCTGTTCCGGTAGCTCCTGCTGCGCGGCCGCAGTCCGAGTTAGTACCAGCTCCAGCTTCTACCGCAGATCCTGGATCCGAGACTGACTCTGACCCTCCGTCGGCGTTTGCTCTGCTACCTCGACCTCGACCGGATGCGCCCCCGCCGCCTCCTCCTGCTTCAGGTGTTTAGGTTCAGGTCCCTTTTGGTGTTTGACGCCAAAGGGGGAGAGATATGAGTTGTGAGAGCTAGGGGGAGTTAGAGAGTTAGTAGAGAGTCAGAGTCATTTTGATGTAATATATGTGCTTGCTACTCTCTGTACTAGCTTGATGTTTTTGGCTCACAAACTCGTCATATACTCTCGTTGCGTATGATTGACTGTGTGTATTATGTTT
The DNA here is from genome assembly GCF_902167145.1 of Zea mays. Classification (NCBI taxonomy): domain Eukaryota; kingdom Viridiplantae; phylum Streptophyta; class Magnoliopsida; order Poales; family Poaceae; genus Zea; species Zea mays. The sequence goes on along the minus strand of NC_050096.1, from coordinate 271,056,561 downwards.
TCACCTTATATTTTATCACCAGTCTTCTAGCTCTTGTTTCATTAATTTAACTTCACTTTTATATGAACAAGAATCTTATGATGTGTATGCGCTCACTCCTATTATTATGGTACACATTCTTTCTGTCAAAGATTACTGAGTATAACTAACCATTCTTTCTATTGACAGAATCTTCAAAACAAACTACTCTCACAAAACTTGTAGGGTTGTCATCAATCACCAAAAAGGGGGAGATTGAAAGCATCTAGGCCCCTGGTTGGTTTTAGTGATTAATGACAACGTAATATTATATGTGACTAACGTGTGTTTTGCAGAGACAAATGGTAAGTTAGGTCGCATGACAGGTAGAAGTACTACAACGGTGAAAACAATCCCGGAGATAAGAACTCGTAGCGACGGCTGAAACGACAGAACAAAAGGTGAAGGTCTACGGAGTCCGAGTGTCAAGGAGATGTGGACACTCGCGATTTAGTTAGGTCTTTTATTCTCTTTTAGCCGTACTATAAAGAGGGGTTGTCAATGAGTAGTTTGACCAAGAGAGTTCTAGTGTAGTGTTGGTGCACAATCACACTCATATACAGTGCTAGGTGTCACTCTAGAACTCACACACAACTTAGAGCGAAAACCGATTTGAAAATCAGCTGAAAAACAAGAGTTAGTGTTTCTGGCTTTGGGGCATCGGACTGTCCGGTGAGCACCGGACTGTCCGGTGCACCCTCTGCCAGGTAGGGCCAGGCTGGTCCACGGCAGAGTGTTTCCCCTCCGCAGAAACCCGAGAGCGCAGCTTCCAGAGTTGAATTTTAGTGGCACACCGGACACCGCACCGGACTGTTCGGTGTGCACCGGACAGTGGACTGTTCACTGTCCGGTGCGCCATGAGTCCAACGGCTCTCTGTCAGAACTAGCCATTGGAAACGACCGTTGGCGCACCGGTGGCGCACCGTTGGCGCACCGGTGGCGCACCGGACTGTCCGGTGCGCCATCGCGCAGTGAATTGCCTGTAACGGCTAGTTGGTGGGTGAGGGCTATTTATACCCCCTCCACCCACAATATTCAATGTCTTGCACTCCACATTTATTCCAGCACATTGGTAGAGCATTGCAAGCACCAAAAGCCTAGTGAGGAGATTAGAGAATCATAATCCGCGCTTGTTCCTCATTAGCGCTAGTGAGAGCCACCTAGAGCACACAGCACTTGCATTAGGCTTCTCTTGGTCAAGCGAAAGTCTACGGCTTGTTACTCTTGGTGATCGGCATCACCTAGACGGCTTGGTGGCGTTGGGAGCTCGGTGATCACCGTGAAGATCTTGTTGGTGACCCGACTCAAGTTTGTAAGCGGTCTCGAGGGATCCACCGCGCCGGAGTGGCAAAGGATCATCTCGTAGTGAGCACTTGGTTCTTGCGAAGACCAAGGGGGAGCGATACCCTTGCGCGGGTGCTCCAACGAGGACTAGTGGAGAGTGCCGACTCTTCGATACCTCGGGAAAAATTGGAGGAGTCTTCTAAACTTTGTTTTACATTCCGCACTTAATTCAAGCACTTTACATTGCGTATTTGTTTAGCAAGTATTTGAAGTATTATCTTAGCTTTGTTGCATCTCTAGTATTATATTCTTAGTGCTAGTTGTTGGGGTGAAGTTGGGCTCTTGCTTAGCTCTTGCTTAGGTTTTAATTAGTGTTGATTTTTAGAAAAGCCCAATTCACCCCCCCTCTTGGGCATCGTGATCCTTTCAACTTGAAAACACATTAGTCATAACATATGAAAGAGATATGATCAAAGGTATTCAAATGAGCTATGTGTGCAATCTAGCAAAAGAAATTGCGAGAATCAAGAATATTGAGCTCATGTCTAAGTTTGTTAAAAGTTTGTTCATCAAGAGGCTTTGTAAAGATATCGGCTAATTGATCTTTAGTATTAATGTATGAAATCTCGATATCTCCCTTTTGTTGGTGATCCCTTAAGAAGTGATACCGAATGGCTATGTGTTTAGTGCGGCTATGCTCGACGGGATTGTCGGCCATTTTGATTGCACTCTCATTATCACATAGCAAAGGGACTTTGGTTAATTTGTAACCGTAGTCCCGCAGGGTTTGCCTCATCCAAAGCAATTGCGCGCAACAATGCCCTGCGGCAATATACTCGGCTTCGGCGGTGGAAAGAGCGACCGAATTTTGCTTCTTTGAAGCCCAAGACACCAAGGATCTTCCCAAGAACTGGCAAGTCCCCGATGTGCTCTTCCTATTGATTTTGCACCCCGCCCAATCGGCATCCGAATAACCAATCAAGTCAAATGTGGATCCCCGAGGGTACCAAAGCCCAAACTTAGGAGTATAAGCCAAATATCTCAAGATTCGTTTCACGGCCGTAAGGTGAGCTTCCTTAGGGTCGGCTTGGAATCTTGCACACATGCATACGGAAAGCATAATATCCGGTCGAGATGCACATAAATATAGTAAAGAACCTATCATCGACCGGTATACCTTTTGATCCACGGACTTACCTCCCGTGTCGAGGTCGAGATGCCCATTAGTTCCCATGGGTGTCTTGATGGGCTTGGCATCCTTCATCCCAAACTTGTTTAGAATGTCTTGAGTATACTTTGTTTGGCTAATGAAGGTGCCCTCTTGGAGTTGCTTCACTTGAAATCCTAAGAAATACTTCAACTCTCCCATCATAGACATCTCGAACTTTTGTGTCATGATCCTACTAAACTCTTCACATGTAGACTCGTTAGTAGACCCAAATATAATATCATCAACATAAATTTGGCATACAAACAAGTCATTTTCAAGAGTTTTAGTAAAGAGTGTAGGATCGGCTTTTCCGACTTTGAATCCATTCGCAATAAGAAAATCTCTAAGGCATTCATACCATGCTCTTGGGGCTTGCTTGAGCCCATAAAGCACCTTAGAGAGCTTATAGACATGGTTAGGGTACTCACTGTCTTCAAAGCCGGGAGGTTGCTCAACATAGACTTCTTCCTTGATTGGTCCATTGAGGAAGGCACTTTTCACGTCCATTTGATAAAGCTTAAAGCCATGGTAAGTAGCATAGGCTAATAATATATGAATTGACTCAAGCCTAGCTACGGGTGCATAGGTTTCACCAAAATCCAAACCTTCGACTTGTGAATATCCTTTGGCCACGAGTCGAGCTTTGTTCCTAGTCACCACACCATGCTCATCTTGCTTGTTGCGGAAGACCCATTTGGTTCCTACAACATTTTGATTAGGACGTGGAACTAAATGCCATACCTTATTCCTAGTGAAGTTGTTGAGCTCCTCTTGCATCGCCACCACCCAATCCGAATCTTGTAGTGCTTCCTCTACCTTGTGTGGCTCAATAGAGGAAACAAACGAGTAATGTTCACAAAAATGTGCAACACGAGATCTAGTGGTTACCCCCTTATGAATGTCGTCGAGGATGGTGTCGACGGGGTGATCTCGTTGGATTGCTTGGTGGACTCTTGGGTGTGGCGGCCTTTGCTCTTCATCCTCCTTGTCTTGATCATTTGCATCTCCCCCTTGATTTATGCCGTCATCTTGAGGTGGCTCATTTGATTGATTTTCTTCTTCATCAACTTGAGCCTCTTCCTCATTTTGAGTTGGTGGAGATGCTTGCATGGAGGAGGACGGTTGATCTTGTGCTTTTGGAGGCTCTTCGGATTCCTTAGGACACACATCCCCAATGGACATGTTCCTTAGAGCGATGCACGGAGCCTGTTCTTCACCTATCTCATCAAGATCAACTTGCTCTACTTGAGAGCCGTTAGTCTCATCAAACACAACGTCACAAGAAACTTCAACTTGTCCAGTGGACTTGTTAAAGACTCTATATGCCCTTGTGTTTGAGTCATATCCTAGCAAAAAGCCTTCTACAGTCTTAGGAGCAAATTTAGATTTTCTACCTCTTTTAACAAGAATAAAGCATTTGCTACCAAAGACTCTAAAATATGAAATGTTGGGCTTTTTACCGGTGAGGAGTTCATAAGATGTCTTCTTGAGGATTCGGTGTAGATATAACCGGTTGATGGCGTAGCAAGCGGTGTTGACCGCCTCGGCCCAAAACCGATCCGAAGTCTTGTATTCATCAAGCATGGTCCTTGCCATGTCCAATAGAGTTCTATTCTTCCTCTCCACTACACCATTTTGTTGTGGCGTGTAGGGAGAAGAGAACTCATGCTTGATGCCCTCCTCCTCAAGAAAGCCTTCAATTTGAGAATTCTTGAACTCCGTCCCGTTGTCGCTTCTAATTTTCTTGATCCTTAAGCCGAACTCATTTTGAGCCCGTCTCAAGAATCCCTTTAAGGTCTCTTGGGTTTGAGATTTTTCCTGTAAAAAGAATACCCAAGTGAAGCGAGAATAATCATCCACAATAACTAGACAGTACTTACTCCCGCCGATGCTTATGTAAGCGATCGGGCCAAATAAATCCATGTGCAGGAGCTCCATTGGCCTGTCAGTCGTCATAATGTTCTTGTGTGGATGATGGGCTCCAACTTGCTTTCCTGCCTGGCATGCGCTACAAATCCTGTCTTTCTCAAAATGAACATTGGTTAGTCCTAAAATGTGCTCTCCCTTTAGAAGCTTATGAAGATTCTTCATCCCAACATGGGCTAGTCGGCGGTGCCAGAGCCAACCCAAGTTAGTCTTAGCAATTAAGCATGTGTCGAGTTCAGCTCTATCAAAATCTACTAAGTATAGCTGACCCTCTAACACACCCTTAAATGCTATTGAATCATCACTTCTTCTAAAGACAGTGACACCTACATCAGTGAAAAGACAGTTGTAGCCCATTTGACATAATTGTGAGACGGAAAGCAAATTGTAATCTAAAGAATCTACAAGAAAAACATTGGAAATAGAATGGTCAGGAGATATAGCTATTTTACCAAGACCTTTGACCAAACCTTGATTTCCATCCCCGAATGTGATAGCTCGTTGGGGATCCTGGTTTTTCTCATAGGAGGAGAACATCCTTTTCTCCCCTGTCATGTGGTTTGTGCACCCGCTGTCGATGATCCAACTTGAGCCCCCGGATGCATAAACCTACAAAACAATTTTAGTTCTTGACTTTAGGTACCCAAATGGTTTTGGGTCCTTTGGCATTAGACACACGAACTTTGGGTACCCAAACACAAGTCTTTGACCCCTTGTGCTTGCCCCCAACATATTTGGCAACTACTTTGCCGGATTTGTTAGTCAACACATAAGATGCATCAAAGGTCTTAAATGAAATGCTATGTTCATTTGATGCATTGGGAATTTTCCTCTTAGGCAACTTAGCACGGGTTGGTTGCCTAGAGCTAGATGTCTCACCCTTATACATAAAAGCATGGTTTGGGCCAGAGTGAGACTTCCTAGAGTGAATTCTCCTAATTTTGTCCTCGGGATAACCGGCAGGGTACAAAATGTAACCCTCGTTATCCTGAGGCATGGGAGCCTTGCCCTTTACAAAATTAGACAATCTTTTAGGAGGGGCACTAAGTTTGACATTGTCTCCCCTTTGGAAGCCAATGCCGTCCTTGATGCCAGGGCGTCTCCCATTATAGAGCATACTTCTAGCAAATTTAATTTTTTCATTCTCTAAGTTATGCTCGGCAATTTTAGCATCTAATTTAGCTATATGATCATTTTGTTGTTTAATTAAAGTCATGTGACCATGAATAGCATCAACATCAATATCTCTACATCTAGTACAAATAGTGACATGCTCAATAGTAGATGTAGATGGTTTGCAAGAATTAAGTTCAACAATCTTAGCACACAAGATATCATTATTATCTTTAAGATTGGAAATTGTAACATTGCAAACATCTAGTTCTTTAGCCTTAGCAATTAAATTTTCATTTTCTACTCTAAGGCTAGCAAGAGAAATGTTCAATTCTTCAATCCTAGCAAGCAAATCATCATTATTATCTCTAGGATTGGGAATTGAAATATTACAAACATGCGAATCAACCTTAGCTTTTAAACTAGCATTTTTATTTCTAAGGTTGTCAATCATCTCACGGCAAGTGCTTAGCTCACTAGATAGTTTTTGACATTTTTCTACTTCTAGAGCATAAGCATTTTTAACCTTAACATGTTTCTTGTTTTCTTTAATTAGAAAATCCTCTTGGGAATCCAAAAGGTCATCTTTTTCATGAATAGCACTAATCAATTCATTTAATTTTTCTTTTTGCTCCATGTTAAGATTGGCAAAGAGAATACGCAAATTATCCTCCTCATCACTAGCATTATCATCACTAGAAGACTCATATTTAGTGGAGGAGTTAGATTTAACCTTCTTCCGTTTGCCGTCCTTTGCCATGAGGCACTTGTGGCCGACGTTGGGGAAGAGGAGTCCCTTGGTGACGGCGATGTTGGCGGCGTCCTCGTCGTCGGAGGAGTCGCTTGAGCTTTCGTCGGAGTCCCACTCCCGACAAACATGGGCATCACCGCCTTTCCTTTTGTAGTACCTCTTCTTCTCCTTTCTTCTCCCCTTCTTGTCGTCGCCCCTGTCACTACCACTTGATAATGGACATTTAGCTATAAAGTGACCGGGCTTACCACACTTGTAGCAAACCTTTTGGAGCGGGACTTGTAGTCTTTCCCTCTCCTTTGCTTGAGGATTTGGCGGAAGCTCTTGATGACGAGCGCCATTTCCTCATTGTCGAGCTTGGAGGCGTCTATTGGTTGTCGACTTGGTGTAGACTCCTCCTTCTTTTCTTCCGTCGCCTTGAATGCGACGGGTTGAGCTTCGGATGTGGAGGGATCATCAAGCTCGTTGATCTTCCTCGAGCCTTCGATCATGCACTCAAAACTAACAAAATTCCCGATAACTTCCTCGGGGGTCATTTTAGTATACCTAGGATTACCACGAATTAATTGAACTTGAGTGGGGTTAAGGAAAATGAGAGATCTTAGAATAACCTTAACCACTTCGTGGTCATCCCACTTTTTGCTCCCGAGGTTGCGCACTTGGTTCACCAAAGTCTTGAGCCGGTTGTACATGTGTTGTGGCTCCTCCCCTTTGCGAAGCCGGAACCGACCGAGCTCCCCCTCGATCGTCTCCCGCTTGGTGATCTTTGTGAGCTCATCTCCTTCGTGAGCGGTTTTGAGCACATCCCAAACTTCCTTGGCGCTCTTCAACCCTTGCACTTTGTTATACTCCTCTCTACTTAGAGAGGCGAGGAGTATTGTTGTCGCTTGAGAGTTGAAGTGCTCGATTTGGGCCACCTCATCCTCATCATAGTCTTCATCCCCTACGGATGGTACCTGTGCACCAAACTCAACAACATCCCATATACTTTTGTGGAGTGAGGTTAGATGAAATCGCATTAAATCACTCCACCTAGCATAATCTTCACCATCAAAAGTTGGTGGTTTGCCTAATGGGACGGAAAGTAGAGGTGCATGTTTAGAAATGCGAGGGTAGTGTAGGGGGATCTTACTAAGCTTCTTACGCCCTTGGCGTTTAGAAGTTATGGAGGGCGCATCGGAGCCCGAGGTCGATGTTGATGAAGTGTCGGTCTCGTAGTAGACCACTTTCCTCATCCTCTTTGGCTTGTCCTCATTCCGATGCGGCTTGTGGGAAGAAGATTTTTCCTTCTTCTCTTTGTGGTGAGAAGAAGATTTCTTCTCCTTCCCTTTGTTGAAGGAGCTCTTCTTCTTCTCCCTCCTCTTGGTGCGGGACTCTTCCGATGAAGTGCTCCTGTGGCTTGTAGTGGGCTTTTCGCCGGTCTCCATCTCCTTCTTGGCGTGATCTCCCGACATCACTTCGAGCGGTTAGGCTCTAATGAAGCACCGGGCTCTGATACCAATTGATAGTCGCCTAGAGGGGGGGTGAATAGGGCGAAACTGAAATTTACAAATATAAACACAACTACAAGCCGGGTTAGCGTCAGAAATATAAACGAGTCCGCGAGAGAGGGTGCAAAACAAATCGCAAGCAAATAAAGAGTGTGACACGCAGATTTGTTTTACCGAGGTTCGGTTCTTGCAAACCTACTCCCCGTTGAGGAGGCCACAAAGGCCGGGTCTCTTTCAACCCTTCCCTCTCTCAAACGATCCCTCGGACCGAGTGAGCTTTCTCTTCTTCAATCACTTGGAACACAAAGTTCCCACAAGGACCACCACAAGTTTGGTGTCTCTTGCCTCAATTACAAGTGAGTTTGATCGCAATGAAAGAATCAAGAAAGAAGAAAGCAATCCAAGCGCAAGAGCTCGAAAGAACACAAGCAAATCACTCTCTCTAGTCACTATGGCGTTGAGTGGAATTTGGAGAGGATTTGATCTCTTTGATGTGTCTAGAATTGAATACTAGAGCACTTGTAGTAGTTGGGAAGTGGAAAACTTGAATGCAGTGAATGGTGGGGTGGTTGGGGTATTTATAGCCCCAACCACCAAAAGTGGCCGTTGGGAGGCTGTCTGTTCGATGGCGCACCGGACAGTCCGGTGCACACCGCACATGTCCGGTGCCCCCGCCACGTCATCACTGCCGTTGGATTCTGACCGTTGGAGCTTCTGACTTGTGGGCCCGCCTGGATGTCCGGTGCACACCGGACATGTACTGTTTGCTGTCCGGTGTGCCAGTATGGGCGCGCCTGACTTTTGCGCGCGCTGCGCGCGCATTTAATGCGACGCAGGTAGCCGTTGGCGCGGAGATAGCCGTTGCTCCGGAGTTGCACCGGACAGTCCGGTGCACACCGGATATGTCCGGTGAATTATAGCGGACTAGCCGTTGGAGTTTCCCGAAGCTGGCGAGTTCCTGAGGCCGACCTCCCTTGGAGCACCGGACACTGTCCGGTGTACACCGGACAGTCCGGTGAATTATAGCGCGAGTGCCTCTGGAAATTCCCGAAGGTGGCGAGTTCGAGTTGGCGTCCTCTGGTGCACCGGACACTGTCCGGTGGTGCACCGGACACTGTCCGGTGTACACCGGACAGTCCGGTGCCTCCAGACCAGAGGTGCCTTCGGTTGCCTCTTTTGCTCCTTTGTTGAATCCAAAACTTGATCTTTTTATTGGCTGAGTGTGAACCTTTAACACCTGTATACTCTATACACTTGGGCAAACTAGTTAGTCCAATTATTTGTGTTGGGCAATTCAACCACCAAAATTAATTAGGGACTAGGTGTAAGCCTAATTCCCTTTCAAACACGCAAACCTTTCTCTTGCGAACTCCCACATGGATTCCTTCCTTGATTAGTCTTCTGGTGCTTCATCAACAAAACTTGGGTGACCACTTCTCATCCAGAAACTTATACGCTTGGTTGATCTGGTCCTCCACAAGCTTGCTACATGCCTTCTTCTTTTTCTCCATAGCAGGAACCTTACTGGAACACTACCCCACTTAAAAAGAATGAGGGTAGAACTCTTGAATCTCGGGGATTTGAACTCCTTGAAGTACCTCATAACAAGGGTGTTACGGGGCCTTCTTCTATTGTTGCTGCTTGAGCAGGCTGCGGAGAAATGACTGGCACAGGGTTGATTCTGGGAGAACCTTCTTCTTATCTTCTCTTCACTATCTTCTTTTCTCTTCTCACTTTTCACTTTTCACTGCCTCTTCCTTTCTCTTTGCTCTTCCCACTGGAGGATTCTATCAAAGAGTATTACTATCACACATTGGAGGAAACCAAAGATTATGAACCATGTACAACAGTCTTCAACCCAAGAATCACCAAACATTGTGATCTTAGGGGCGAGGGAGTGGAAAAATGGAGTTGCTTGCGATTTGGGAGAGGGGATTTTTATCAGGTGTGTGCTTTGCTTTGAGTGAGATGGGGGTTGAGGGAGCTGGTGGGGGAATTTATAGGCGAGTGGGGGTGCTCGGGGGGGTGTGGAGTGGTAGTGATGGAGAAGGTGACACGAGGCAACATGTGTGACAAGGGGAAGGGGAGGATGGTGTTGCCGGCGATGATGGCGGCGATGGGTGCGCTGCAAAGGGGGGTGGGGCGATGGTAGTGCGCATGGAGGCAGGCACGCGTGCGGGGGGCACGGGTGAGTGGTGGGGTCAATGACCCTGATGTTTGTGGTCTCTGGTTCCAAGAATCTTTGCCTCTCTGTATGGTAATAACTTCTTCTGTCCTCTTTTCCTGTTTACTTTGACTCAGGGGCAGTGCTTTGATTCTCACGGTCGGTCCTTTTGACTGAGCGACTAGATAGGTTCCTCTGTAGCTTATTCCATGCTTCAAGGGTAAGCTTCCCGGTATCTTCTTGGGTAAGGCACTTTTCTCTTGAGATGGGTTAAGATGAGAATGGAAGCATAAGGTGAGGATTAGATCTAATTTGTGATCTATGTTTTTAGAGAAAACCTTTCTTAAAAAAAGAAAACACACAAGCTCAGCAATGATAAGCACAAACAAATCGAATGTTTTGAATAAGGGAAGGATAGAGTTTTTCCAAAGCACGGACTACTCAGATTCGGGGGCTAAGCATAACTACTATTGCTTGGCTCCTGAATTGAGAACTATGCTAAATGCGACTTATGAGCACTAACGTTAAAGCATCTCATATACACTCAAAAGGGGAGAAAACATCAAGCGAAATTCATTTTGAAATGCCCTAGGGGGCCACACAATTAGAGTTTTGCAAAACACGAGTCTACACGATTACCTCTCATACATGCAGGGCTCTAGCCAAAGTGAAGAAAAACTTCACTACCCAATGCATACAGAGGACTGGGCATAACCAACTTCAGACCAGGCAGCTTCTCTTCTGGCAGGGCTGGCTCACAACTTCAATCTGAGACATCACATGGATGGGTTAAGAGGGAGCTGGTGTTGATGACTTCTTCTGGCATTGATTGAGATGGCAAGACAGGGTCGAACTCTTTTTCAAGTGGGACTAGCTCTTGTAGCTCCTCAGAGGGCGGTGGTGTTGGCGGGGTGCTTGCAGCTTCTTCCTTGACTTCAAGGGATGGTGCTGGAATCTTCTTCATGGTGAGGGGCTCAAACAACTCCGGCGGGGGATCTTGGGAGGACTCGGGGTGCTCTTGCTTATTCATAGCCTGAGGGAAGACTGGAATTCTTTCCAAGACTATGGCTCCTTCCGGGAGTTCCCAAGCCTTCTTCTCTCCTCTGATAGAGACTGGGTGACCTTCAAGAATCTGGGGATCTTCAGCTCCCATGGGTTGAACTGGGTTGGATGAAGCGTGCTCTTGGATTCGCAGGGCTCTACATTGGTTATGGGTTACCAAGTAGGCCTCCATCAACTTCTAGACATGCTCATCCTTGGCTTGCTTCATGGCTTCAACAGCAATGACTTCACGACTTTCCAAGGCAGCTACACGGGCTTGAGCTATGGTGAGATCCACATGGAGCTTACGGTTGCGCTTCTCTGCATCTTTTTCTTGGGCAATCATCTGACGGTGGTGCCGAGCCAAGAAATAATACTGTGCATCAAGGGTGAGCAGGTATGCAGTGAGGTACACGACTGTGGGGTCGTCCTCAAGCAGCTGCTTCCCTTCCAATGCACGCATCCTGGCCATCCAAACTGGACGGTCTCTCTGAAAGGGCGGAAAGAATCTGAGCGGGGTGTCGGCCATATCTTCTTCATAGATCTGACATAGGGTCCTCAATGCCTTGCGGGCGACGACTTGGTAGGTGTCTTTGAATCTATGCCCAGCAGCAGTGACACTCCATTCCACATGGTGCGGACTGGATCCAATGTATACAGTCATGACACACTTCTTTGTGCCATGCTCGACGAATTCACGACCATCATACTCTGGCTGGCTCCTGATTCCGAGGCGAACTGTGCATGCTCTCAGCAACTTGGGGAAACCATCTTCATTCTGGCAAAAGCTGGTTTGGCAGCGAACCTCCATCTGACTTCTAAGAGAAGGAAAGGGGAAAGCATTTTTGAAATGAAGGGATGAGAGCAAGATTTTTTTTAAGAAAATAGTTTTGACTCAAAAACTTTTGGATCGGGCTAAGGGTTACGTCCTGCGACCAACCTAACAGCTCCGATACCACCTGAAGCGTCTCGATCCTGTGAGACTCAAATGTGATACAATTACTAGTCCCAGGAGGCTAGTAAACACATTTGTACATCAGATGATTCCAGATCTTCTTAAACGAGACAAACCTATAAAGGTGGCGAACAACTTTAAGAGTTGGTCCACAACTCGGGACATATCATCAGAGTGGGGCTGAAGCAGCCCGATATACGCAGCGAAGCAAATCAGCGGTCCAACAGCCACAAGCAAGGTTGGGAACAGTCGTAACTCTTACCCAATCTCCTTTTCTAAAAAACAACAAATAAGCAAGGGTGAGTACAAACGTACTCAGCAGCCCACCTTCACCCGCGGAATGGGGAAATAAGATATAATGCATGGAATATGTGGAGCTCAGGATATTTTGCAGAAACAACAATATTTTATGCAGGGTTGTTTTGTAAAACATTTTGTATTTTTCAAAGCGCATCCTCTCCCAAAGGAGCAGGAAGTTTTTCAATATAGAATAAAATCCCCTGGACTAAACCATCCAGGTATCTCAGCAGTTTCCCACTGATTTTCATTTTCAAAAACAGCTACTGGACTTCCCGTCCACCATAGCTCACGGCTCAACCGCCGGACCTTTTATAAACCACTTTTCTCAAACACACCTCTTTTTTTAAAACAAAACACTAATTGCCATACCACACCAGACTCGTCCATTCCTGTGGACACAGATTATTCGAATAGGTTTGAACTCTGCGCAGAGGGGTACACTTTACCCACTAGTCCGGCTCTGCGATATCATGATCAATGAGATCCGAATCTGAATCTCTTTTTTCCCCGCACGTCCTAACCTTAACAGTTATACCGGAAGGAGTCAGGCCACCACCATGTCCAAACCGGACAAAACATTCCCCCTCCTTATCCTCCCATTGCTCCCCAGCCTTCATAACCCTGGGGTTGGACCGTACGAGTTCAGATTGAGTGACTGCCCACACAATCTCGAGTGGTTGTACTTATCATGAGTACAGGTAGCGAAAGATGACAAACCGTTCCTTATATGAGGGGACAATCCTTCTGCTCATGCCTCAACCAGCTGAGCCTTCACCTTAGGCCCTCCCCTAAACCAGGGAGTCCCTGATCATCCCTACTCAAAGGTGATAAGGGTGAAAACCCTTCATCATACACATTTTGAAAAGCATTTTCTTTTGAAAAACTCACACCTTTTCTCAAATCATTTGTAACAAATATATTAAGGATTGATTGCGGCAAGCGGCTTGGGTGGCCTTAATAACTTGTCTCAAAATCATATCATGCATAAAATAACAGGCTGAGGGTTGTGGTTGAAAAATCATAGGTAATTTATGCATCAAAGGGATCCAGTGAGCTTGTTGTGCTTATTCGGCGAAGGGGAAGGAGAAACCTAGGATGGGTGACCAGATGGGAGGTTCCCTACTAGAAGGAAAATCATAGTCACCGGAGTTCGTATGACTGGAATATGGATCTAGCTGGTCTTAGGTGGACTGGACAGCATGACGGATGAGTAGTTGAAATTTGGGGTGATCGGATGATCGATGAATAGTAACGATAAATAGTGACGACGAAAAGGTTGCCACTGATATTATCAATGAATAGTAACGGTGAATAGTAACGATAAATAGTAATGGTGAATAGTGATGGTGAATAGTCATACGAACGGACGATGAACGATGAATAGTGACGATGAACGAACGATGAATAGGAACTATTAACGAACGGACGAACGATCGAATGATCGGACGAACGAACAATCGAAATTTCGGCAGCATAACGGCAGGACAAAGATTATCTGGAAGAAAGATGAATAGGGACTATGAACGAACGATGAACGACGAATAGGAACTATGAACGAATGATGAACGATCGAATGATCGAACGAACGAACGATCGGAATTTCGGCAGCATAACGGCAGGGAAAAGATTATTTGGACGAATGAATGGACGAACGATCGAATGATCGGACGAACGAACGATCGGAATTTCGGTAGCATAACGACAGGACAAAGATTATCTGGAAGAATGATGAATAGGGACTATGAACAAACGATGAATAGGAACTATGAACGAACGGACGAACGATCGAATGATCGAACGAACGAACGATCAGAATTTCGGCAGCATAACGACAGGAAAAAGATTATTTGGACGAACGAACGGACGAACGATCGAACGATCGGACGAACGGACGAACAAACCATGAACGATCGGACGAACGATCGAACGATCGGACGAATGAACGAACAAACTAAGAACAGGGGGACGAACGATCGAAGAACGACCGAACGATCCTTGTGCTAGTGTGTGCTTGTGTGGAACATGGAGTGGGTGTGTGTGTGGGGGGGGAAAGAGAGTTGCCATGAAATGGCTTGGGGTGGGATGAGAGGAGGCCCTTGCCCCTCTATTTATAGCCATGGTGGGGGGATTAGGGGGAGGGATGAGAGGATTAGTGGGAGGATGAGAGGATTAGTGGGAGATTAGCATGGATTTGTCTTGTATAAGTGGCATACGTATACATATGAGCATGAGGAAAGTTATGAAGAAAATATTTATAGGGACTTGAAAAATGATTCTGAAGGTATTTCTCAAGAGGAAAATACTTGGAGATATATTGGTGGAATATTTGGACAGTATTTCTGGAAAGAACTTGAAGGGGATTACTCGGGAAATATTTGGGCGGTATTTCTGGAAGAATTTGAGGGGGATCACTGGAGAAATATCTGGGCAGTATTTCTGAAAAGAAATTGAGGGTGATCACTGGGGAAATATTTGTAGGATATTTTGAGGAGGATTTTGGAGAGAATATATACCACTATATTCTATTTGTTGATATCAACTCGCAAACAAATATTTTGAAATGAAATTTGAAATTCATTTTGAATTTAGAGCAAGTTTGAGAAAATTTCAAGATTTGAATTTTTGGGATGCTACACAACCACCCGAGGGGGACCTCAAGGACGTCTTCACTGGAGATTCCGACTCCGGCGATGACAGCGACCGCCGCAAGAAGCTATACGTCATGTACAGTGGGAGCTGGGAACTCACCTCCCGCAGGAACGTTAAGTCCCTGCGCCGTGAGGTCCTGTCGGCAACTCCAGGGGTCCTGAAGGCTGCCCCACATCAACGATGGAGGAGCACCACCATCTCATTCGGGGCATCCGACTGCTCCAACAACATGGCAGGGGCCGGCATACTGCCACTCATCACCGCCCCTGTCATCGCCAACATGCGGCTGCACCATGTGTTGATTGACGGCGGGGCAGGCCTCAATGTCATCAGTCATGCTGCATTTAGGCAGCTGCAAATCCCAGGGTCCCGTCTGGGACCCTCACGCCCATTCTCCGGAGTGGGCCCATAGCCGGTGTATCCCCTTGGGAGCATCACACTCCCGGTTACATTCGAGACAGAGGAGAACTTCCGCACAGAGAACGTTGTGTTCGACGTTGCGGAAGTCAACCTCCCCTTTAACGCCATCATTGGCAGGCCGGCCCTATATCGGTTCATGGCCATTGCCCATTACGGGTATTTGGTCCTCAAGATGCCATCCTTGATTGGGGTCCTCACCGTTCAGGGTGACCATGCCGCCGCACTTGCGGCCGTGGAGAAGCTGCACGCCCTGGCGGCAGAGGCTGCTTGCCCAGACGACGGAGGGAGGAATCCCTCAACCTCCAGTACCAAGGCGCCCCCAAGGCGCCAAAGGTACAACCATCCGGAGCGGATGGTGTCCCCGTCAAAGCCATCCGGCTCGCTACGGATTCCACCTAGACCACTCGCATTGCGGGTGATCTGGACGAGAAATAGGAATTCGCGCTCGTCGCCTTCCTTCAGGCAAATGCCGACGTGTTCGCATGGGAGCCGTCGCATATGCCTGGGATCCCTAGGGAGGTGATCGAGCACCGCCTGAAGATCAACCCCGACGCTAGGCCGGTGAGTCAGAAGCCTCTCAGACAATCTGTTGAGCGACAGGACTTCATACGAAAGGAGGTCCGGAAGCTGCTAGACTCTGGCTTCATCGAAGAGGTTCATCATCCAATATGGCTGGCCAACCCAGTCATCGTCCCCAAGGCAAATGGGAAGCTTCAGATGTGCATCGACTACACCAGCCTGAATACGGCCTGTCCCAAGGACCCGTACCCACTGCCACATATAGACCAAATCGTGGATTCTACCTTCGGGTGCGACCTATTGTCATTCTTAGACGCTTACTCTGGTTTCCATCAAATCCAGATGTCTAGGGAAGATAGGAAGCATACCACTTTTGTAACAGTGGATGGGCTTTAATGCTATGTTGTTATGTCGCACGGTCTGAAAAACGCACTACCTACATTTGTACGGGCGATGAGTAAGACTTTCGGGGACCTGATTAGGGACAAAGTAGAAGTCTACGTCGATGACATTGTAGTTAAGACTAAGAGAAGGTTGACCCTAGTGGAGGACTTAACCCTGGTCTTCGACAAAGTTGCGGGCAACCCGCACAAAGCTGAACCCGGACAAATGCGTTTTTGGCATTTCCACTGGGAAGTTGCTGGGATTCCTGGTTTATGACCGGGGCATTGAAGCGAACCCAGAGAAAATCAGAGCGATCGAAGCAATGAGGCCCCCGACCCGAGTCAAGGACGCTCAGAAGCTTACGGGATCATTAGCCGCCCTTAGCCGCTTCATTTCGAGGCTGGCTGAGAGAGCGCTGCCCTTCTTCAAGCTGCTGCGGAACTCCGAGCCCTTCTCTTGGACCAAAGAGGCGGAGCAAGCCTTCCAGGAGTTGAAGCAACACTTGGTGTCCCTGCCAATATTGGTAGCTCTAGAACCAGAGGAGCCACTGTATTTATACATCGCGGCGGCCGCGGAAGCGGTGAGCATGGTGCTGGTCGTCGAGAGACCGGCACCAGAAAGCCAGGAACCTGAGGACTCGGGACCAGCCATAGGAGTTCGAACCATCCAAAGGCCGGTCTACTACGCCAGCGAGGTCCTTCATGAGGCGAAAACCAGGTACCTTGAAACACACAAACTCCTCTATGTTGTGCTTGTCGTGTCCAGGAAGCTACGCCATTATTTCCAAGCGCACAGGATTGTGGTGGTGACCTCCTTCCCATTAAAGGCCATCCTACACAACTCTAACGCCACAGGAAACATTGCCAAATGGGCCACGGAGCTCGCTGAGTTCTAGCTGGACTTCCGACCTCGCCACGCCATCAAGAGTCAGGTCCTGGATGACTTCATCGTAGAGTGGACGCCCCCCAAACATCCCTGGGGGTCCGGGTCCTGGTTCGGACCCCACACCTGCGGAACCTAGGGATCCGGTCTTCACCGAGCCCCACTAGATGCTTTACTTCGACGGATCTGCCCGCCAACAAGTTGGTGGGGCCGGGGTGATCCTCATCGATCCAAGCAGTACATGGTGCACCTTGAGTTCAAGGCCACCAACAACATGGCAGAGTACGAGGCGCTGATCTTCGGCTTGTCGGCAGCCCTATCCCTAGGGATCCGCCAGCTCCTGGTGAAGGGAGACTCTCAGCTGATCATCAAGCAAGTCCGCGGAGAGTGTAGCTGCAACGAGCCCAGGCTCGCAGCCTACCTTCTTCACGTAAGGAAACTGGAGAAAGACTTCACGGACCTGGAACTGCAACATGTTCCTCGGGCCAACAACTCAGCGACAGATGACCTATCCGTGAAGGCATCAACTTAAGAACCCGTGCCCGAGGGCGTCTTCGAAAGACAGCTGCTGAGACCCACCGCCCAGCCTGTCGAACTGGGCGAAGGGGGCGAGACTAGCACCTCGAAGCTAGCGGTCCTGGTGGCGTCCCAGAACCCACCAAAGACTGTGTGTGCTACAGGAGGCCTGCCAGCCCCTTAGCGCCGCAGCCAATATCTCAGAGTGGTCCCGATGCATGGATCTCCGAGATCCGGGACTACCTGAAGGAGAATATCCTTCCTGAAGACCATGTGTCCGCAGAACGCATAGTGCGGTTGGCTAAGCGCTACACAGTGGTGGAAGGGGATCTCTACCACCGCGGCGCCAACGACATTCACATGCGATGCATTACCCAGGAGGAGGGCCGTGAGTTGCTCACGGAGATCCATGGAGGAGAGTGCGGAAGTCATTCATCATCCCACACACTGGTCGGTAAGGCCTTCCGACATGGCTTCTACTGGCCAACCGCTCTCCAGGATGCAACTGAGATGGTAAAGTCCTGCAAGGCGTGTCAATTCCACGCAAAACAGATACACACACCAGCTCAGACCCTGTAGATGATTCCACCCTCTTGGCCATTCGCTGTATGGGGGTGGATATCCTAGGACCATTTCCCAGGGCCATTGGTGGGTACCGGTACCTCTTCGTCGCCATCGACAAGTTCACCAAGTGGCCAGAGGCCACCCCTGTGGTCAATATCACCCAGGGTGCTGCTGTTGCCTTCCTCAAGTCCATCGTATGTAGATTTGGGGTCCCAAACCGTATCATTACAGACAACGGAACCCAGTTTACAAGTCGGATCTTCCAGGAATATTGCGAGGGCATCGACACCCAGCTCTGCTTCGCATCCGTGGCCCACCCCAGGAGCAATGGCCAAGCAGAAAGGGCAAATGCAGAGATCCTCAAGGGACTCAAGACGCGCACCTACGACTACTTGAAGAAGCATGGTGCGAATTGGGTCAGTGAACTCCCATCCGTGCTATGGGGGAACCAGACAACACCCAACCGAGCCACCGGGGAGACCCCGTTCTTCCTGGTCTATGGGGCCGAAGCCTGTCTTCCCCCAAAAATCATCATGGGCTCCCCTCGAGTCCAGGATTTCGAGGAATCTATGCAGGGACAGCTATGGCGTGAAGACATGGACTTCATCGACGAGCGTAGATGGCAAACAGCCATCCGAAATGCACGGTACAACCAAGCGTTCAGGCATTACCACCAACGGTTCGTGCATAGTAGGGAGCTCAGGGTCGGGTACCTAGTCCTAAGGCGAGTACTGAACCGAGAAGGGCTCCACAAACTCCCCCCAGCTGGGAAGGACCCTTCAAGGTAACTGAAGTATGCCGACCCGGGTGTGTCCGCCTCGCCACAACTGAAGGAGAGCCTCTGCCCAATCCCTGGAACATAGAGCACCTCCGCAAGTTCTTCCCATAAAAGCAAGATTGGGGAATGCAGTTTTCTTCCTTTGTAACTAGGTAGCACATATATGTACACCAGCCCGGTAAGGTCCACCCTTATAAACCCGGTATGTTGGTTTACGCTCATGAACAACAAATTATGAAGAGAAGATGACCCGCCCCTGATTTGCTTTATGGTGGTTTTATTCTGCTTAATCTTGCAACCATTATTTTTAATCTGACCCACCCAAACGGATTCCCTCCATTGCTGGTATATTGACATCCGGATTGAATAAGCCAGGCTGTGTAGCCTAGGGGCCAGTCGAAGAGAACGGATAATCGTCCAGAGCCGTGCGACCGCTTAGCTTGGTCCAGTACCCTAAGCCCACACGATATGTCGCTCTGTGGAGGGTGTCCTAGTACCCGAAACTATAGCCCTGTAGGTCCGGAAGTCCGAGGTCCAGCTCTAAAGAAAGGACACATGTCTCATGGGGAGGTCCGGAGCTGCGTGGCTGCTTAGCCTGGTCCCATACCGTAAGCCTACGCACTCCACCACCATGCAACGAGTACCATAGTAATTAGAAGCCGTGGCCCAGGGGGTCCAGACACACGGGTCGGCTCCCCAGCCTAAATCCTACAGTTCCTGTTGCGTAAGTCAAAGGGTGAAGGATACCAGTGAATGGGTCCGATGAGTGCACTACTGAAACTCCCTAGTTAAGGCTGTGTGCAGGTCCAGGTCCCAGTCGAAATAACCTCTTGGGGGCCAGGTCACCGACTATTCCTTACGTATACTGGCATCCAGCCTCGACAAGTCGAGACCACATCCCAGAGGGGCCAAGTATCAGAGAAGAAGTTGACAACAGCACACATAGCAAAGGGAAAGTAGCATGCAGATAAGTTGTAATGATTGGTTGACAAGTAGTACTTAAAAGTATCTTACAAAACCAGAATATGATAAGCCGCTTCCCAGCAGAACTCTTGCTTTCTCTATGCAGATCCGGCTACTCATCATCAGCAGGATCCCGCTGGAAGCGCTTGGCCACCATGTCTACGACATCTTGTACACTCCCCCGGGCGACGTCTTCGGTATCGACCACCGGACCGGTGATCACCGGCCCCAAGGAGATGGCCGGGTCGTGGCTCCGGAAGCACGTCAGGATGTACTCTATTACCGCCCGACAGAGTCTGCTGCCCTCAGCCTCCAGGCGGGCGCCAAGGATCTGATCCAGGCGTTGGAGGCGGTCAGCAGCGGAATCTAGCACAGGGAGCGCGTCGGAGATGGACACCGACTGCTTCGACACTGGGATGGGGCTCACCCCCAGCGGCACCAGAGCGGAGCTCGCCTCGTCGACCCATGCAGCGATACACCGGACCTCGATGCGATGCTCCACCCAGAGATCTTCTAGCGCCTTCTTCATCGCCTCCACCACCTGGGAACCCAGAGCCGCCTACGCCGTCTGGGCTACCTGCGCTGCCTGCATCGCCAAGAACTGGAGGACTCGCTCCTCCAGTGTACGCTCTTTCTCCTCCAGTTTCTTCTCCTCCGCCTCGAGCTCGTGCTCGGCCAGCAACTTTTCCCACCTTTCCCACATCTCCTCCCTCCAGGCGAGGTCCTTCTCCTGCCGGACGAGATCCGTCGCCCGCTCCTCTAGGGAGGCATCCTTCGCCTTAAGGTTTTCCTCGGCGAGAGAAATGTTGCTAGCCCTGTCATCAAGCTTCTGCCGTAGCTTTTGCAGAGCCGCCTCAGTCGCTGTCTGCTCATCCCGCTGCTTCTCTAGCATCGCATTATAAGCTTTCAGCTTCTCATGGAATTTTGTGATGATCGCCTCCCTCTGGTCCAAGTGCTCTTTCTTCTTGACCAGCCCTTTCTCCTCCTGGGTCACCTCCCGCTCCCGCTTGAGCACCCTCTCCAGGTCCTCCTTGAGGTCCTCATGCTCCTGCTCAAGCTCGTACCGCTCCAAAGCAAATTGGCAGGACGCAACCTTGGTACGCTCCTCCAACTGGGTGCGCCAATCACCAAGGCGTTGGTGCTCAGTCTCGAGCACCTCCCACTCCCGCAGGATCGTCGCCTCGGTCTCCCGGAGAGCCTGATGAGCGCGGGACAGCACCCGAGGGAGGGGAAGCGGCGCCGTTTCTGGCCTCGCGCCGGTCTGGAGCCGCCGCCCAAGGATAACCTCTGTCTCCTTCGGAATTGGCGGCGGGATGGAGTCGGGCGCGCCCCCCGCGTCTTCCACCGTTGCCGATGGTATATTCGACGACGTCGCCACCGCCGTTGGGTCTGCAGTAGCCGTTGACGATGCTGCTGCTACTGGACCCCCGGCTGGAGCCTGGGGGCCCGACGACGCCGCCTCGGCAGTGGCAGCTGGAACCTGGGGGCCCGACGGCGCTGCCGCAACAGTGGCAGTCAGAACCTGGGGGCCTGATGGCGCCGCATCGGCAGTGGCAGGCGGAACCTGGGGGCCCGATGGCGCCACCCCGGCAGTGACAGGCGGAGATAGGTCGCCGACATCAAGGCCAACAGACACCTGCTGCTGGGAGCCGGACTCACCAGTAGGAGCGACTTTGGAGGCAGAGGGAGAAGAGGCCCTGGTAAACAAAGGAAGGGTTAATACCCATCAACATGGTAATGGGGAGAATGAAAAGGGATACACTTACTTGGGGCCCCAGACCTTCCAGCGACCCTAGAAGCGAGACGTCTGCTGCCCCTGCTGCTATTGCTACTGCCCCTGCGGCGGTGGCGAGCCAGATGATGGTGGCAGCGGCTGGACTGATGGTGGTAGTGGTGGAGGACTGACGCGCCTCTGCTGTGACGGAACCTCCCAAGTCATTAGGCCCACCTACAGTTGTCCTTGTCCAACAGACCTCAAACAACCCTGTAGGTGCCCCTGAATCACTTGACAAGTTCGGTATCTGCTTTTCTTACCTTTCCCAAGAGTGTTTCACCCGTCACGCAGACATTACAAGCATCAAAGTTACGAGAATGCGGAAGCAATTACATTAACTTACCTTTATTTAAAAGTAAGATAGAGTTGAATATTTATAGACCAGAATATAACCTATGAGTGCAGAGTAATATTATTACACGCCAAGGGAGGCAAAAATCCCTCCCGATAAGTTTTAAACAAAAGTTCTATGGAGGATCCATTCCTCGCGCAGCTTTACTCCTGGTTTTCTTATTTTGATACCATCTTAGAACAGAAGCAACAAAAGTTGGTTGCTTCCTCACCTAAAAACAACATGGGACAAAGCCCTGAGTACGAAGTGTACTTTCGCAAGACTTACCCAACAAAGTAAAAGACTCTCAAGGATATGCTGGATTTGGGAATCAAGGAGAGGCTTTAGCAAGAATCAACTTAGATACTTTTGCATAAATAGCTTACTAAAGTGAGTCCTTACTTTCAATATTTTAACGCCAGATTAAATATTAATAGACTCTATTTGCACCTAGTCTAATTTCACCATCTCAGCAATACAACATCATTTTTACTCATAATGTTCACATCCTGACTTAGGTTGTAGGGCGGTGACCAAGTCTTCATAACCACGAAGGTACGGCGATCCGAATCGATTATACTCAGCTGAGGATCTCCGATCACACGACATATATAGCACTTAACCCTTGCATATGTCAACCCGCCACCGGGGTTCTTAAGA
The DNA here is from genome assembly GCF_902167145.1 of Zea mays. Taxonomy (NCBI): domain Eukaryota; kingdom Viridiplantae; phylum Streptophyta; class Magnoliopsida; order Poales; family Poaceae; genus Zea; species Zea mays. Next base: position 271,033,869 of record NC_050096.1, on the reverse strand, counting down.
CCAGATCAGGTTCACGCGAACCGAGAGCACAGATACACCACCGTCCAGCCTCTTGCCACAGAGGGTACACGCTACTCTCGCCACCGCTCCACGCCCATTCCGTGTTATCTTATTCTGGCCTTAGTCTGCCCGAGGCAAGGCTTACCCATGACGAGGCATGTGACCAGTTAAAGGGTCCTCGATCATCAAGCCTACATACGCATCCAATCCTTAATCAACCTGGGTAGAACATCACCTGTTCCTAGCCCAAGTCCCGATTTAAGTACTTCCATCCTTAGGATTGTTTGTGTTCCTTAGGATGAAAAGAGCATCACAGGGAACTTTGCAGTAAGATCCCACCATGCTCCCAATGAAAATATATTCTTGCAGGTAGAAGTCATCCTTCCTCAGGATAACCCCTGAGCTAGGCAGTATTGCAAAAGACAACCTCTATCCACAAGATCTAAGCAGGGCTAAGCATTTTTGTAAATCATATTTTGATACTTCACCAGAAGTATCAATAAAGGTATGGATATCAAGGAAGGCAATGCATCAAAGGGTTTCCCAAGCAACTCCTATAAACCTAATGCACATTTCACTAGACTTAAAGTGTGCAAAAATTATTTAAAAACACAAGGAAGGGGTTGCATGCACCGGGGCTTGCCTTAGTTTATAGGTGAATCAGGCTCGGATCCGCAGATGTCAAAGTAAAGACAATTTCCTGCCTGATGTTCCGCAGGTGGTGGCGGCGAAGTCTTCTCTTCTTCCACTTCAACTTCTTCCTCGTTTTCTAAATATAATCATATATATATATATATACATATATAGTTTAGGTATTAAGAGCCCTGGGCTTCCAATAACTAGAGGAAGCCCTAGTCCATGCCTCTCGGTCCAGCCATACCGCTGATCATTTCCCCCACCAAACCTTTATGGTCCATTTAAAAACCAATTAACCAAGCCCACACGTTCTTTACCCTAACATTTTCACCGCTGCAATCGCACACAGCCGCCGCCGTTTCTTCGTCTCCCATCTCCATCTTCCTCGCAGCTGCGCAACTGCATCTGGGGTGATGCGGCGTGGGGCTCGTTGCACCCCTCGACGTCGAGCTCTACTTCGCATCTAGGGCGTTGCAGAGATGGACGTGTTCTACTCGACCTCCTCTTCCTCGTTGTCGTCGTACGGTGGCGGCTGGGGCTACGATTCGCTGAAGAACTTCCGCCAAATCTGTCGTGATGTCCAGACCCACCTCAAGCTCGTACGCCCCCGCCACCCTCCTACCATCATCCCAGTCCTACTCCGTTCTCTCTCTACATCCCCGATTTATTATTTTGGCTTCATTTTTGGGATATATTTGGCCTCGTTTTGGGGGACTGAGGGTCGGATGTGGCAATGGATTCGGGCGCCCTCGTAGTTCTAGGGTACTACTGTAATCTCACGAATTTCCCTATGGTTGTTGCTTAATTTCGTCATTAAACTTTCTGTCCCTCTCTCGATCTCACACACTGACCCTGTGTTGCCTTGTTCGTTCGTGCGTGTGTGCAGAGAAAGAGGTACGGGATGTTGATGGCGGCTACCCTCCTGGAAGACCCCTCATCATTCTTGCCGTGGAATATGACCCAAGGTAACAACGCACGAACGTACCTAGCTGTTGTTTGCCTGCGTTGTGCACCACTGATTATTAATTAAATAAAACATTGTGAGTTTGATCATACATGAGCGGTTAAGCTATAGTAAAAAATTCTTAGGCAACGATGGTTGCAGTCATTGACTGCTTAGAAGAAAACCAGCAAACTTTCTTGCTGTTAAAACGCGTGGCACAAGAAAGAGAAGATAATTTTGTTTGCGTTTTCTTTAACTCACAAGAAGGAGAAGATAATTTTGCTTGTATGGGTACTTCTATGATCAGGTAAAAAAACATATCCACATTTTTAATATAGATTTACCATTGCTTCATTTATATTCCAAAAGCGGTCATAATTTCTCTGTCGTCAAATTCTTAGACCCGGATTTACCTAATCCGGGAATACGCTGCAAAGGGTGAACTGACTGCATAATGAACTAACAAGGTGTAAACATTTCTCGGATCGGAGAGACTGTAAGTTGATGCTCTATACATGTTATCCGCAGATCATTTTTCAGCTAAGTAATGGAGATCTCCTTTTATTTTTAGTATATTGCATCATTGTCTAGAGCTTTGATATATCTTCATGGGAAGCATGTTATCCGTAGGAACCAAATATGTCATTTTATCCATTGCCATATGCTATCTTTTTTAGCTCCTGAATGTTCTACGGAGAGAGCTAGGTGAAGTTGAAAAGAACAAAGACACTTTCTTGGCAGACTTCACAAAGGTGATGCATCGAGGAGCTTACTAATTAATTTATGGCCTCCTTTATGCTTCATGAGTGCTGGATTGCTTTCTCGGGAAATCTAGAGAGGGAGTGTCGCACAGCCGGCTCCATTGCCAGGGGTTGTGCTCACACCATCAGTTTTGGAGTCCGGAGGAGGTAGGACACTCACTATTCTCGTTTTCCCCAAAATAGAACATCTCTTTCAACATTGTTACTGTCCAGTTGAGTACATACTGTCAAAATCCATCAGAAATATCTAACTGACTCTTGTTATCGGTAGCTCTCCTACTCGATTTGTTAAATATCTAACTGAGTGTTGATATATGCAGGGAGGAAAAGCAGGGTAGCCAGAATCTCTGTTGGCGTCACGTGTTTCATTGTGTTCATGATGATCCTTTCAGTAATAGACCTTTTTAGGTAGTAAAGGAAACATTTATGCTCTGGTTTCTGCAAGAGGTTTGCACATAAATAGTATTTTTTGCAATCTAGGCTCCAACCTTTGATTGATAAACACTCTCACCATAAGTAACGAAGGAATAAGAATAAATGATGGTTGATACAAGAATCTGAAAATGAATAAATGATGTGACAGGTTGTAGGAGAGCAGCATGATCTAAGTGAATGCATAACTCTACTCTTATATTATATCATTCCTCTCAATCCATGTCTTTTAGCTGGTGAATCATTTTAGGTTTCTGTTTGATTTGCTTATGCTTGTTTTGACGTGTCTTTATGCTTTATACAGGCTTACACAGACCTGTTTTGACAAGAGCCGAACAGCGATGCTTCCATTTCGGACCACGACCTAGCTAAAGGCTAATGGCTCCAAATGTCTGAAGTACCGAAGACAGGGCTAGCTCCTCGTTTTTTGTCATGTCAAAAAATACTGTATGATTGGAACAATATTGGCAAAATATCGTTGTACTTTATATTTTGATATACTGTAAACAAAACAATTGCCCTCTGAGACCATCATGATTTATGCATTTTCAAACTAAATTTTACGATACTTCTTGTTGTGTTTTATGCTTCCATTAAAAAACAGTCTTACCGCGTTTTACGCCAAATTTATGACACTTTTTGATGTGATTTACAACAATCTCTTGCGAAGTGAGATTGTGCGCGTGTTTTACACTAAATTTTGTACTCATTTACGCTGTTTTAGCTCATGTTTTACGCTGCAATCATTCGAGCCAGAACCCGCGCACGATCGGCTGCACACGATTTTCACACCGTAATTTTGGGCCCCGTTTGGTGTTACAAAACAAATATAGGATTTACGCTAAATTTCGTACTCATTTACACAGTTTTAGATCACGTTTTACGCTGGAATCCGCCCGAGCCAAAACCCGTGCACGATCGGCTGCACGCGATTTTCAACCCGTAATTTTGGGCCCCATTTGCTGTTACAAAATAGATATAGGATTTACGCTAAATTTCATACTCATTTACGCTGTTTTAGCTCACGTTTTACGCTGGAATCGGCCCAAGCCAGGACCCGCGCACGATCGGTTGCACGCGATTTTCACGCTGTAATTTTAGGCCCCGTTTGCTGTTACAAAACAGATATAGGATTTACGCTAAATTTCGTACTCATTTACGCTGTTTTAGCTCACGGTTTACGCTGGAATCGGCCCGAGCCAGAACCAGAACCACATACTGCATGATTTATGCTGTCAAGTACATGTCGTTATGCAGTCGTAAACGCTGTCCACAGTGTCATATTCGTTCCACGTGATCCGGGCGTCAAAAGATTCCTTTATGCATGGTTTACGCATCTTTATCCATATATATATATATATGCATTCGTATATTGCCTTACGCGTATCGTCCTGAATTCTTGGCGGTCGACTGCATGGCTGACGCAAGCACGCGGGTGCTGGGTCGACCACGTCCTGGCTGGGGCTTCCATTAGTAGGGGAAGCCCAGGGCTTCCATTACCTCTTCCATATATATATATATATATATATATATAAGAATGAATGTCCATGGAATGCTTGTGAATGTGCAAAGATAGTAAAGATTTATTTCTAAAGTCTTGAATACAACTTTCCTTCACGGTTTTCCGGGAAACTAGGTTTTCCGGAGTCAGTAAAGGAATTCAAAGGGCAGGGGGTAGGGTTTTGGGTTCTAAGTATCAAACAAGTTTCAAATCAAACTAAATTCTACCCAAGGCTTCTAAATAATGTTTAGAGTTCAAATAAAAAGTTTGGGCAATTTTGGAATTATTATCTATTTTCTAAAAATCCAGAACCAAGGTTTAAGCTATTTTAAATGATCCATAATTCCCTATTTGACCTAAAAATCCTAAAACTATTTTTATAAAATACTATAGAAAATTAGGAATCTAGGAAAATTGGTTTGACATTTTTATCATTTTTCTACAATTTTCTACAGATTTCTAAAGTTGAATAGAAAAAGAAAAAGGGAAAGTTTCAACAACATTGGGCTTAAACTGGCCCAGTACAGTGCAGGCCCGAAGGAAACTGCCCACGCGCGCGCACCTGTAGACTTTACGAAAACGCCCCCGAGGTTTTAACTAATTTGCAAAACGTTCTACAGAATTTTCTAAGAGTCACTGACATCTTACACCGAGGTCCCTGAAACTTCGTTTCTTCTCCAAATAAGTCCCCGACCACGACGCGTTCGCCGTTCATCACCGACGCCGCACGGACTGGCCCTGGCCGGCGGCGAATGCTCAGTCGAGCGACAGGGGGAGCATAACCTACCCAAGGCGACCTAGGAACGAGCTTCACTTTGGCTTGAACACTTTGAGAATGGTCTGCCCACGTGCATGGCGGAAACCATGATGTTGGTCCCGTGTTCCCAATCACTTACGCCCGAATTGGTCAAACGGATGCTACGGTGAGCTTTACGTGCCTACAGAGCTGCTAGAACAACACTCGAGAGAGGCAGAGCCTTACCAGAGTGGTCCGGCCAAGGAGCGCGGAGTCTTGTGCTCACCGGTGACAGAGAAAAGGGGAAAATGATGTCGCGCCGGCTCTGGGTGAAATTGGGGGATGGGATTGGGGCTATACGGTCGTAAGAGACTGTAGTTTCACCGTGCACAATCAATTTGGGAGGAGGTGGAGAAGGCAGTGCGAATTTTGGGTTCTTCTCAAGCTTGCGGTTGAGGCGGTGTGTGCCTCGCCGTGGTTCATGACGCTATTTAAAGCCACGGCGGACCGACAAGCGATCAGCGGCCGCGGATAACCTTGCTAGCGCATGTATACCACGTAGAGGAGAAGTACAGTGAGGTAGATCGAGGCACGGGTGACACCACGACAAAAGTTAATCGAGTCACGGTGGTCGCCGGTGACCAACTCCGGCCACACGTGGCTCGGCCCGCGGAACGATGCCACGTATCGAGCTACTCCCAGGCGATCAAATCCTCACTGATCCATCCAAGTTCATCCAAATCAATAGTGCCGTGGATCTTTTGGTGTTCTTCAGATATTTGTCAGGGTTCGATCTTCAGCGTTCTTCTGAATCGATCACCTTCTACCCTCTTTATCTTTGGATTTTTGTTAAGAACAGAGCAACTTCCCTTAATAAAATTTGTTCACTAAACATCAATCTACAAACTTACTATAGGATTCTTGGGTCAAAACCGAACGAATTTAAAGTTATGGCATGCTCAAATTGGTCCCATATCACTATGACCATTTCTGTCTTCAGGTTCAGTTTCAGTTACTTGATACAAGTCTGACAGAGCAACTTTGGGCAACAATTTCTTTGATTTTTGTATAACAACTAGAGTGACTGTCTGCATCAAAGTTGTAAACCTTTAAACCCTATTCATCTTTGTTATAGCACCCCTAGCCAAATTCTTACTGGATCATGCTTAAATTCGAGCCCTAACTCCATGCCATCCCACTGTTAATCTGAATTTCAGATTTCAAGCAGTATGACAGTCCAACTTCAGGCTCATTTATCTCAGAATTCTTCATGGTACCAAGGCATGAGTTTTATAGCAAAGTTATTCTCCTTCCATAGATCTACAATATTGATGTGGTTACCTAGGGCAGAATCCCTTTTGTTTAGAAATTACAAGGTCACAAAGATGAGCACATTACACTGAAATTCAGACTTAGTCAAAAGAGTTCAAATGTGGCTCTTTTGCAAGTAAGTCCAAAACTCAGGGTTTAGTTTGCAAATTCACATATTTGTGAACCAAAGGACTTAAGATACCTTATTATCATGGTTTTTGCACTTTAGTCCAAGAGTGGACTAATTTTGCACTTTACCCCCTAGGGTTTAAGTTTAGGGTTTTCCAGGGTCCTTATTAGGGTTTTGGTATCTCAAGGGTGTGAATGCCACTTAGATCCATCCTTAGTAATATTTTATGATAATTTTACTTAAGTTTTAGGGTTTTCTCTATTTGGGTCTTGTTTTACCCTTCAGATCCCTGTTCAGGGTTAAGTACCCTACACTAGGGTTCTATTTGCAAAATGCCATAACAATACAACTTGTTTGAAATTTTTGCCTAGTGAATGCACTCTAGGTGTGTCAAACATATGCAATGCCAATGCTTATGATGTTATGCTCAAGTTTTAGTAACAGTGACACCAGGGGTGTTACATCCTTCCCCCCATAAAAGAATCTCGTCCCGAGATTAAAAGTCCTAGGGTAGGTAATGGAAAAGGAAACACGACATGTCTTTATTTCCTTATTCTTGGTACAAAGCAGGGGTGGTTTGGGGATTTTCTTCATTACAACAACTATATACACTTTACAAATTACATGAGGCCAAAAAGCCTGGGAAATTCTTGTCTAAAAAGTCTTGAGTTTCCCATGTAGCCTTATCTTCGGAATGTTGGTTCCATAGTATCTTGTAAAATTTGAGAGTTTTCCTTCGGGTAGTTCTGTTCTTTTGATCCAAGACTCGAATAGGGTGCTCAGAATATGTCAATTCTAGGTCTAGGGCAACATCCGTTACATCAATGGTTTGATCGGGAACCCGAAGACACTTCTTCAATTGTGACACGTGGAACACATTATGCACTGCAGACAAGGTTTTAGGTAGTTGAAGTCGATACACCACTGGCCCATATCTTTCAAGAAGGAGAAAAGGGCCAATATATCGTGGTGCAAGCTTCCCTTTAACCCCGAAACGCGATACACCCTTCATCGGTGAAACTTTCAGCTAGAAATAATCTCCCACGAGAAAGTACAAGGGTTGTCGTCACTTGTCTGCATAACTCTTCTGACGAGCTTGAGCTTTCTTCAAATGATGAATGATTCTCTGAACCTTTTCTTCGGTCTCTTTCACCATATCAGGCCTAAAGAAAAATCTTTCACCAGGTTCAGACCAATTTAACGGAGTACGGCATCGTTGTCCATATAAAGCTTCAAAGGGTGCCATCTTAATACTTTCTTGATAGCTATTATTATATGAGAACTCCGCTAATGGTAAACAATCATCCCATTTTTGGGGAAATTCCAAAGCACAAGCCCGTAACATATCTTCAAGTATTTGATTTACCCTCTCAGTCTGTCCACTGGTTTGAGGATGATAGACCGAACTATGGAGCAACTTAGTATCCAAGGATTGGTGAAGTGCTTCCCAAAACTTGGCTACAAATTGAGGTCCATGATCCGACACTATAGTCTTCGGAAGACCGTGCAAACTGAGAATACGACAATGTATAATTCTGCATACGTGACCATTGTATATTTTACCCCGACCGGAAGGAAGTGGGCGATCTTTGTAAGTCGATCAACGATAACCCAGATAGAATCATACCCTTTAGCGATCCTGGGCAATCCCACAATAAAGTCCATATTAATATCCTCCCATTTCCATGTTGGAATAGGTAACGATTGCAATGGCCCAGCAGCTTTCATGTGTATGGCCTTGACACGTCTACAAGTGTGACATCTAGCCACATAGCGTGCAATTTCAATTTTTATCTTCGTCCACCAATAGAGACGGTGTCAGCCAGAAGAACACATAAGGTTCCATGTGTGCAATTTGCTTCTTCTGATGGCACTATACTATCTGAGTCTGTTGGGCGAGCGACAATTAAGCAATTTTACCCAAATAGAATCAGATGCACCATCTTGGGTAAAACACTCAGAAAGAGGTTTACCAACAAGTGGTTACAGTAAGTTCCTAGCACACGAGACAAGTGTGAATATCGAATAACATCACAGTCAACCCGTGTTAGCCAGGGAATCCAAGTCCACAAAAGGTGATATAGATTCAAGAAAATCACCAGCGGAGGGATCTGTAGATACGGACTTTGCAACCAGTCCATTTTATCCAGCACTAGTCATGGATCGGCATGATCACACACGCAGGAAAAGCACGAGTGAGGCGGTCGAGGCGCGACTAGAGCGATAATTAGGTGGTTACTGGTCGACTTAATTTGATTTTGGTAAGTACTTTCCTTAGGGTGGGTTGAACCAAAGTGAGTTTAGACAACTCGATAAAACGATCTCTAAACTCAACCTTTGATCACAATGCAGTTACAAGTTAGTAAAACCAACTTGTTGAACTACTTTTGACATTAAGCAAATCCTCTCAGTACCATTGGTAAGCCAAGGGTTGAGAGTTCACTCTTTATTAATAAGAGATTATGTATGTGGGTAAAAATCTATTTGGTCAAGTTGTTCATCTATTTCCTCATGCGAGAGGAATTATCCAGTAGGTTAGGGAATACATGGGTTAAATAAGAGAGCGAATGTACAAACCCCTGCATTTCAGCAGCAGGGGAAGCAGATCTCTATTTTGAGAGCTAATCAGTTGTTTTCCAACACTAAAAAGCTCCAAGGCTTCACCTTTACACAAAGGATGTAAAGGGAACTTGTATGAGTAGTCACTACCAAGATCAAAAGAAATAAGACCACACATGAAAGTGGTATGCCCTTTTGATCCAACGGAAATGACAGATGTTGCTTGATCTCTTCACAACAACATAGAAATTGTTTCAAGGAAAGGTCGATGGAAGATAACATATCAGTGTAATTCCATAATGGATCATGACTAGAGACCTCGATACCGGCATGCGCCAAGCAGCAAAATCCTGTGTGCACATTCACAGGAGGCTCTCAGTTTCACGGCGGTACCATAAGTTCTTAACCATGACACCATTACAAAACTGGCACCAATAATGAATCTCACGTGATAAGAACAATCTGCGCAAAGATAACATATCGATATAGTCTAATAATGGATTATGACTATTAACGGTGATACCAGCGGGTGCCAAGTAGCGCAACCATGTGTGTGTATCCACAGGAGGCCCTTGGTTTCATCGCGGTGCCATCGGTTTTAGTCATAACACCATTGCCAGACGTAACCAATAAGAAATCTCGCGTGACACTAATGGATTGGACAAGGGTGACAAAGAGATACTCCACAAGGAAAGATGGTTATAAGTAGAGAGCCAAATAGATCATGGCCCGATGAAATGAACAAGGCATGGCCATAACCTAACTTGATGAAAGAAGTATGATGGGAGATTGTTAATTCAGCTCCAAGCATATTTCTATGCCCATCAAAGAGATCACAAGGTCAAGGATTAGTATCTGATTAGATATGTAGGGATAACAAGGTTAAGTTGGTATGCCTTAGATAGGTATGGGGAATTCAAAGGCATCAAATAAAGAAGATGATCAGGCATAACTTTCTTCATGTCTTGAAGCAGGTTGATGGCGGGGTATGTCAATGGGTCTAGTAGATTTGCGCGCGGTCTTTCAGGTACGTGGCAGCATTTCTCTAAGGGGGAATTTTTTTTATTAGCATAGTTCTTAGCATGATGCATGTGTAAGTACAGAATCAACCTTAGTTGATTCACACCTTCTATATGTTGCACTCTTACTATCTGGTCTTTAAGATAAACTCTTCAGAAATACTTAGGTAAGAAGGGAAGAGATTTTCTAGATAAGTCTTTAGAAAATACTTTTGAAGATGCCTCATAATATCTGCAGAGAAGGGCTTCGCTCCGATACCAGCTGTGATGGAACCTCCCAAGTCATTAGGCCCACCTACAGTTGTCCTTGTCCAACAAACCTCAGACAACCCTATAGGTGCCCCTGAATCACTTGACAAGTTCGGTATCTGCTTTTCTTACCTTTCCCAAGAGCGTTTCACCCATCACGCAGACATTACAAGCATCGGAGTTACGAGAATGCGGAAGCAATTACATTAACTTACCTTTATTTAAAAGTAAGATAGAGTTGAATATTTACAGACCAGAATATAACCTATGAGTGCAGAGTAATATTATTACACACCAAGGGAGGCAAAAATCCCTCCCGATAAGTTTTAAACAAAAGTTCTATGGAGGATTCATTCCTCACGCAACTTTACTCCTGGTTTTCTTCTTTTGATACCACCTTAGAACAGAAGCAACAAAAGTTGGTTGCTTCCTCACCTAAAAACAACATAGGACAAAGCCCTGAGTACGAAGTGTACTTTCGCAAGACTTACCCGACAAAGTAAAAGACTCTCAAGGATATGCTGGATTTGGGAATCAAGGAGAGGCTTTAGCAAGAATCAACTTAGATACTTTTGCATAAATAGCTTACTAAAGTGAGTCCTTACTTTCAATATTTTAACGCCAGATTAAATATTAATAGACTCTGTTTGCACCTAGTCTAATTTCACCATCTCATCAGTACAACATCATTTTTACTCATAATGTTCACATCCTGACTTAGGTTGTAGGGCAGTGACCAAGTCTTCATAACCGCGAAGGTACGACGATCCGAATCGATTATACTCAGCTGAGGATCTCCGATCACACGACATATGTAGCACTTAACCCTTGCATATGTCAACCCGCCACCGGGGTTCTTAAGACCAGATCAGGTTCACGCGAACCGAGAGCACAGATACACCACCGTCCAGCCTCTTGCCACAGAGGGTACACGCTACTCTCGCCACCGCTCCACGCCCATTCCGTGTTATCTTATTCTGGCCTTAGTCTGCCCGAGGCAAGGCTTACCCATGACGAGGCATGTGACCAGTTAAAGGGTCCTCGATCATCAAGCCTACATACGCATCCAATCCTTAATCAACCTAGGTAGAACATCACCTGTTCCTAGCCCAAGTCCCGATTTAAATACTTCCATCCTTAGGATTGTTTGTGTTCCTTAGGATGAAAAGAGCATCATAGGGAACTTTGCAGTAAGATCCCACCATGCTCCCAATGAAAATATATTCTTGCAGGTAGAAGTCATCCTTCCTCAGGATAACCCCTGAGCTAGGCAGTATTGCAAAAGACAACCTCTATCCACAAGATCTAAGCAGGGCTAAGCATTTTTGTAAATCATATTTTGATACTGTCGGCGTTTCGAGACCGGGGGGTCCCTAAGCCGACGAGTGAATGTCGCCGCGTGCCCCAGCCCAGATGGGTCGACGCGAGGCCGAGCGCGAAGGGGGGAAGCGAGGTGGCCGGAGACAGGCGTGAGAGAGGTGGGAATCCCGCGGCCTTCGTGTTCGTCCCGCGCCCAGGTCGGGTGCGCTTGCAGTAGGGGATTACAAGCGTCCACGCGGGAGAGGGAGCGAGCGGCTTCAAGCGAGCGCCTGTCTCGTCCTCGTCCCCGCGCGGCCGACCCTCCCTAAGAGGGCCCTGGTCCTTCCTTTTATAGGCGTAAGGAGAGGATCCAGGTGTACAATGGGGGGTGTAGCAGAGTGCTACGTGTCTAGCGGAGGAGAGCTAGCGCCCTAAGTACATGCCGTTGTGGCAGCCGGAGAGATTTTGGCAGCCAGCTGGTGTGATGTCGTGGCCGTCGGAGGAGTGCCGAAGCCTGGCGGAGGGATAGCTGTCGGAGCTGTTGAGTCCTTGCTGACGTCCTCTTGCTTCCGTAAGGGGGCTGAGAGCCGCCGTCGTCACAGAGTATGCGGGGCGCCATCATTGCCTATCTGGCGGAGCGAGCCAGATGGGACGCCGGTCTTGTTCCCGTGGCCCGAGTCAGCTCGGGGTAGGGTGATGATGGCGCCTCCTGTTGACGTGGCTGGTCTGCGCCCTAGGTTGGGTGATGTGTAAGCTCCTCCGAAGCCAAGGTCGAGTTTGTCTTCCGTGGCCGAGGTCGAGTCCGAGCCCCTGGGTCGGGCGAGGCGGAGACCGACGGCTGAGGCCGGGGCGGAGTCCGTCGTCTTCTGGGGCTGAGCCCAAGTCCGAGCCCTGGGTCGGGCGGAGCGGAGTTCGCCGTCTTCCGGGGCTTAGCCCGAGTCCGAGCCCTGGGTCGGGCGGAGCGGAGTTCGCCGTCTTCCGGGGCTTAGCCCGAGTCCGAGCCCTGGGTCGGGCGGAGCGGAGTTCGCCGTCTTCCGGGGCTTAGCCCGAGTCCGAGCCCTGGGTCGGGCGGAGCGGAGTTCGCCGTCTTCCGGGGCTTAGCCCGAGTCAGAGCCCTGGGTCGGGCGGAGTGGAGCTTCCTATGGTGCCTGCGGCTGGGCCTGACTTCCTGTCAGCCTCACTCTGTCAAGTGGCACCGCAGTCGGAGCGGCGCATGCGGCACTGTCTTTCTGTCAGACCGGTCAGTGGAGCAGCAAAGTGACGGCGGTCACTTCGGCTCTATCGACTGAGGGGCACGTGTCAGGATAAAGGTGTCAGGCCACCTTTGCATTAAATGCTCCTGCGATTTGGTCGGTCGGTGCGGCGATTTGGTCAGGGTTGCTTCTTGGCGAAGACAGGGCCTCGGGCGAGCCGGAAATATGTTCGCCGCTGGAGGGGGGCCTCGGGCGAGACGGAGGTCCTTCGGGGTCGGCTGCCCTTGTCCGAGGCTAGGCTCGGGCGAGGCGTGATCGAGTCCCTCGAATGGACTGATCCCTGACTTAATCGCACCCATCAAGCCTTTGCAGCTTTATGCTGATGGGGGTTACCAGCTGAGAATTAGGAGTCTTGAGGGTACCCCTAATTATGGTCCCCGACAGTAGCCCCCGAGCCTCGAAGGGAGTGTTAGCACTCGCTTGGAGGCTTTCGTCGCACTTTTTTGCAAGGGGGACCAGCCTTTCTCGGTTGCGTTTTGTTCCGGTGGGTGCGCGCGAGCGCACCCGCCGGGTGTAGCCCCCGAGGCCTCGGAGGAGTGGTTTGACTCCTCCGAGGTCTTAATGCCTCGCGTAATGCTTCGGCTGGTCTGGTCGTTCCCTCATGCGAACTGGCCGTAGCCCGGGTGTACGGTCGGGTCCCAAGTTCTCGGGCTGGTATGTTGACGCTGTCAACGGTGTGGCCGGAGCCGGGTTTGCGAGAGCAGCCCCCGAGCCTCTGCACAGGGCGAGAGGGCGATCAGGGTCAGACTCGACTTTTTTACATACGCCCCTGCGTCGCCTTTCCGCAAGGAGGAGGGGGGAGCGCCATGTTGCCCTCGGTGGGCGCCGAACATGGTGTCCCCGGTGAGCTGCAGACGGGTAATTCGAGTGGACGTCCGTGCCCCGTTCGTTAGGGGTCGGCTAGAGGCCCAGAGGCGCGCCCAAAAGTACCTGCGGGTGATCTGCCGGACCCGGTCCCCTGGCGACGGGGTCCGAGGGCTCGATGCCTCCCTCTGATGGGATTCCGTTACAAGATCGTTCTCGCTGGTCTCGGAAATGTCCTAGGGTACCTCGGGAGCGCAGCCCGAGCCTTGGTTATGTATCGAATGTACCCATGGTCATCCCTCGCTCTGTGTCTGAGGCGGCTGTGAACCCTTCGGGGGCCAGCCTTCGAACCCCTAATCAGTAGTGGGCGCGGAGCCCGAGTAGCCTGAGGCGGCCGTTGAACCCTTCCGAGGGGCCAGCCTTTGAACCTCTGACCAGTAGTGGGTGTGGAGCCCACGCGCTCTGAGGCGGCTGTTGAACCCTTCCGAGGGGCTAGCCTTCGATCCTCTGATCAGTAGGGAGGCTCGGAGCCAGGTTCCTTCACGGGGAAGGATCCTTTTCGGGGTATCCCCCTTTCCCGGTCCCTGTTGCAAGAGAGAGAAAGAGGAAAAAGGAAAAGGATACAAAATCGAACGACGCGGCGTACCTTTTCTGACGCGGTCATTATGGCGAAGGCGAAGCGTCGCCCGCTTCTCCTGCCAGGGGCGCCACCTGTCCCGCCGCGGAGTTAATGCGATGGGGCAAGTGGTTCGCGAGGCGGCTGTTGCGCGTGCGCGAGCCGTTCGAGGAACGGAACACGGGCCTGTTGTCTTCACGCCGTGAGAGAGGGTTCTCTCGTCGCCCCTGGATGGGTCGTAGGCTTGCCTGACGACGTTGTCCTTTAGAGCAGAGACCCTTGGACCGCGTAGCCGTCTGAGGCTAGGTCGGGCCTCGCCGAAGGTGTTGCCGACGCCGAGGGTGCTGCTGCTCCCTCTAGCCGTCAAGATCCGAGCCTGCAGGATCAGATTATCTTGTAGCGTGTGTTTTCTGCGGCCGCTGAGGCCTAAACACACCCTCGCCGTGTTGTAAAGCTGCGTCTCTTTTCCTCTTGTTTCGAGTATCTGGACTTTTTTGTCGGTAACAAAATTGTTTTGTGCGAGCGAGAGTTGCTTCTCACGGGAGGTGATGAGTGAGGTATCCGTATCCCGGAGGCGTAGGAGTCCCTCGGCTCGGTCGGCCTTGCCGCTTACGCGCACTCTTACCCATCCATGGGGTTCTGTCACCGACGCAGTTGAGAAGGCTCGAAGAATCGCTCCGGCAGAAGAGCTTCCGAACATGAAGACTTGTTCGGTCCGCGGAATCACTTATCCGAACGCGAGTTACTTATCGCAGAAGGTGATGAGTGAGGTATCCGTATCCCGGAGGCGTAGGAGTCCCTCGGCTCAGTCAGCCTTGGCTGCTTACGTGTACTCTGTCGTTTTCAGGATCCGCTTTCGAAGTAGTCAAAAAGCACGAAAGACGTTCTGGCAGAAAGGATCTTTTTTCGAGGAAAAAATTCGACGCAGAGGGGGTTCCCCCCTTTTAGCCCCCGAGGGAGGGTCGGGCTTTGCCGAGGCGAGGCCGACCCTTCCTTGATGACTAAACTTTGCGTGGGAGCGAGGTATATGAACAACTTGAAAACATCTTAAGGGTAGAAGCCACGTAGCTGTTGGATGTTCCAAGCGTTGCTGTAGACCTCGCCTTGACTGTTGGCCAGCTTGTACGTTCCGGGCTTCAGAACTTTGGCGATGACGAACGGCCCCTCCTAGGGGGGTGTGAGCTTGTGCCGCCCTCGGGCGTCTTGTCGCAGCCGAAGCACCAGGTCACCCACCTGGAGGTCTCGGGACCGGACCCCTCGGGCGTGGTAGCGTCGCAGGGACTGCTGGTATCGCGCCGAGTGTAGTAAGGCCTTGTCCCGAGCCTCCTTCAGCTGGTCCAACGAGTCCTCTCGACTAGCTTGGTTGCTTTGGTTGGTGTATGCCCTCGTCCTCGGGGAACCGTATTCTAAGTCTGTGGGCAAGATGGCTTCGGCCCCATAGACCAGAAAGAACGGCGTGAAGCCCGTGGCTCGGCTCGGCGTTGTCCTCAGGCTCCAGACCACCGAGGGGAGTTCCTTCATCCATCGCTTGCCGAACTTGTTGAGGTCGTTGTAGATCCGAGGCTTGAGTCCTTGCAGAATCATGCCGTTGGCACGCTCTACTTGCCCATTTGACATGGGATGAGCCACGGCGGCCCAGTCCACTCGGATGTGGTGATCCTCGCAGAAGTCCAGGAACTTCCTGCCGGTGAACTGGGTGCCGTTGTCGGTGATGATGGAGTTCGGGACCCCGAAGCGATGGATGATGTTGGTGAAGAACGCCACCGCCTGCTCGGACCTGATGCTGTTTAGGGGTCGGACCTCGATCCACTTGGAGAATTTGTCGATGGCGACCAACAGGTGCGTGTAGCCCCCGGGTGCCTTTTGCAAGGGGCCGACGAGGTCCAGACCCCACACAGCAAAAGGCCAGGTGATGGGTATCCTCTGCAGAGCCTGAGCGGGCAGGTGGGTCTGCCTTGCGTAGAACTGACACCCTTCGCAGGTGCGGACAATTCTAGTGGCGTCGGCCACTGCCGTCGGCCAGTAGAAACCTTGTCGTAAAGCATTCCCGACAAGGGCTCGAGGCGCTGCGTGATGGCCGCAAGCCCCCGAGTGTATTTCTCGCAGGAGTTCCTGACCTTCGGCGATGGAGATGCATCGCTGGAGGATGCCCGAGGGGCTGCGGTGGTAGAGCTCCTTCTCATCTCCCAGCAAGACGAACGACTTGGCACGCCGCGCCACCCGCCGAGCTTCGGCTCGGTCGGAGGGTAGCTCTCCTTGGTGGAGATATTGCAGGTACGGGGTCTGCCAGTTTTGATCAGGCGCGACCCCACTTCGCTCCCCCCTGACGTGCAGCGTCTCGCCCTCGGGGGCCGAGGGTACCTCGGGCCGAACCGAGGGTGCCTCGAGCCGAGCTGAGGGTGTCTCAGACTGTGCCGAGGGTACTTCGGGCAGGTCCGAGGGTGCCTCGGGCCGAGCCAAGGGCGCCTCGGACCGTGCCGAGGTTACCTCGGGCTGGGCCGAGGGTGCCTCAGGCTCGGGCGTGCCGTCGATCTTGACGGAGGGCTGATGCAGATCTCGGGAGAAGACGTCCGGGGGAACCGTTGTTCGCCCCGAGGCTATTTTAGCCAGCTCGTCCGTAGTCTCGTTGTAGCGCCGAGCGATGTGGTTGAGCTCGAGCCCGTAGAACTTGTCTTCCAGGCACCGAACCTCATCGCAGTAGGCCTCCATCTTCGGGTCGCGGCAGTGGGAGTTCTTCATGACTTGGTCGATGACGAGCTGCGAGTCACCGCGAGCGTCGAGGCGTCGGACCCCTAGCTCGATGGTGATCCGCAATCCGTTGACCAGAGCCTCGTACTCAGCCACATTGTTGGATGCCGGGAAATGGAGACGTAGCACGTAGCGTAGGTGCTTCCCGATGGGCGAGACGAAGAGTAGGCCTGCGCTGGCTCCTGTCTTCATCAGCGACCCGTCGAAGAACAGGGTCCAGAGCTCCGGTTGGATCGGAGCTGTTGGGAGCTGGGTGTCGACCCATTTGGCCACGAAGTCCGCTAGGACCTGGGACTTGATGGCCTTCCGAGGGGCGAACGAGATTGTTTCGCCCATGATTTCCACTGCCCACTTTGCGATCCTACCCGAGGCCTCCCGGCACTGGATGATCTCCCCCAGGGGGAAGGATGACACCACAGTTACCGGATGGGACTCGAAGTAGTGTCGCAACTTCCGCCGTGTCAAGATCACTGCGTACAGCAGCTTCTGAACTTGTGCGTAGCGGATCTTGGTTTCAGACAGTACCTCGCTGACGAAGTAGACAGGCCTCTGAACAGGCAATGCATGCCCCTCTTCTTGCCTCTCGACCACAATCGCGGCGCTAACCACCTGAGTGGTCGCGGCGACGTAGACCAAGAGGGCTTCTCCGGCAGCTGGGGGCACCAAGATAGGCGCCTTCGTGAGGAGCGCCTTCAGGTTCCCGAGGGCTTCCTCAGCCTCAGGGGTCCAAGCGAAGCACTCGGCCTTCCTTAAGAGGCGGTATAGAGGTAGACCTCTTTCGCCGAGGCGTGAGATGAAGCGGCTCAGAGCCGCGAGACATCCCATGACCCTCTGTACGCCTTTCAAGTCCTTGATGGGCCCCATGCTGGTGATGGCTGCGATCTTCTCCGGGTTGGCTTCGATGCCCTGCTCGGAGACGATGAACCCCAAGAGCATGCCTCGGGGCACTCCGAAGACACACTTCTCGGGATTGAGCTTGACGCCTTTCGCCTTGAGACATCGGAATGTCACTTCAAGGTCGGAAAGGAGGTCGAAGGCTTTCCTTGTCTTGACTACAATGTCATCGCCGTAGGCCTCGACCGTGCGGCCAATGTGTTCGCCGAACACATGGTTCATGTACCGCTGGTACGTCGCGCCCGCGTTCCTCAAGCCGAACGGCATGGTGACATAGCAGTACATGCCGAAGGGTGTGATGAAAGAAGTCGCAAGCTGGTTGAACTCTCTCATCCTGATTTGGTGATACCCTGAGTAGGCATCGAGGAAAGACAGGGTTTCACACCCAGCAGTGGAATCCACGATTTGATCGATGCGAGGCAGAGGGTAGGGAACCTTCGGACATGCTTTGTTGAGACCAGTGTAGTCTACACACATCCGCCATTTCCCCCTTTCTTTCTCACAAGCACAGGGTTGGCAAGCCATTCGGGATGGAATACCTCCTTGATGAACCCTGCCGCCATTAGCTTGTGGATCTCCTCGCCTATGGCTCTGCGCTTCTCCTCGTCGAATCGGCGCAGAGGCTGCTTGACGGGTCGGGCTCCAGCTCGGATGTCCAGCGAGTGCTCGGCGACATCCCTCGGTATGCCGGGCATGTCCGAGGGACTCCACGCGAAGACGTCGGCGTTCGCACGGAGAAAGTCGACGAGCACTGCTTCCTATTTGGGATCGAGCTCGGAGCCGATCCGGACTTGCTTGGAGGCATCACTGCTGGGGTCGAGGGGGACGGACTTAACCGTCTCCGCTGGCTCGAAGTTGCCGGCATGACGCTTCACGTCTGGCACCTCCTTAGAGAGGCTCTCCAGGTCGGCAATGAGGGCCTCGGACTCGGCGAGGGCCTCGGCGTACTCCACGCACTCCACGTCGCATTCGAACGCGTGTTTGTACGTGGGGCCAACGGTGATGACCCCGTTGGGACCCGACATCTTGAGCTTCAGGTAGGTGTAGTTGGGGACGGCCATGAACTTCGCGTAGCATGGCCTCCCCAGTACCGCGTGGTAGGTTCCTCGGAACCCGACCACCTCAAACGTCAGGGTCTCCCTTCGGAAGTTGGAGGGTGTTCCGAAGCAGACGGGAAGGTCGAGCTATCCGAGGGGCTGGACGCGCTTCCCGGGAATGATCCCATGGAAGGGCGCAGCGCCTGCCCGGACGGAGGACAGATCGACACGCAGGAGCCCGAGGGTCTCGGCGTAGATGATGTTGAGGCTGCTGCCTCCGTCCATGAGGACCTTGGTGAGCCTGACGTCGCCGATGACGGGGTCGACGACGAGCGGGTATTTCCCCAGGCTCGGCACATGGTCGGGATGGTCGGCTTGGTCGAAGGTGATGGGCTTGTCAGACCAGTCTAGGTAGACTGGTGCCGCCACCTTCACCGAACAGACCTCCCGACGCTCTTGCTTGCGGTGCCGAGCCGAGGCATTCGCCGCTTGCCCACCGTAGATCATGAAGCAGTTGCGGACCTCGGGGAACTCTCCTGCCTGGTGATCTTCCTTCTTGTCGTCGTCGTGGGCCCTGCCACCCTCCGCGGGTGGCCCGGCCCTGTGGAAGTGGCGCCGAAGCACGACGCACTCCTCAAGGGTGTGCTTGACGGGCCCCTGGTGGTAGGGGCACGGCTCCTTGAGCATCTTGTCGAAGAGGTTGGCACCTCCGGGGGGTTTCCGAGGGTTCCTGTACTCGGCGGCGGCGACAAGGTCTGCGTCGGCGGCGTTGCGTTTCGCTTGCGACTTCTTCTTGCCCTTCTTCTTGGCGCCGCGCTGAGTGGACGCCTCGGGGGCATCTTCCGAAGGGCGGCCCTGGGGCTGCTTATCCTTCCGGAAGATAGCCTCGACCGCCTCCTGGCCGGAGGCGAACTTGGTGGCGATGTCCATCAGCTCGCTCGCCCTGGTGGGGGTCTTGCGACCCAGCTTGCTCACCAGGTCGCGGCAAGTGGTGCCGGCGAGGAACGCGCCGATGACATCCGAGTCGGTGATGTTGGGCAGCGGTGCGCCGCTTCGAGAATCGCCGGATGTAGTCTCGGAGAGACTCTCCCGGCTGCTGTCGGCAGCTTCGAAGGTCCCAGGAATTCCCAGGTCGCACGTACGTGCCCTGGAAATTTCTGGCAAAAGCTTGGACCAGGTCGTCCCAGTTGGAGATCTGCCCCGGAGGCAGGTGCTCCAACCAGGCGCGAGCGGTGTCAGAGAGGAACAGGGGGAGGTTGCGGATGATGAGGTTGTCATCGTCCGTTCCACCCAGTTGGCAGGCCAGACGGTAGTCCGCGAGCCACAGTTCCGGTCTCGTCTCCCCCGAGTACTTCGTGGTAGTAGTCGGGGGTCGGAACCGGGTCGGGAAAGGCGCCCGTCGTATGGCCCGGCTGAAGGCCTGCGGACCGGGTGGTTCGGGCGAGGGACTCCGATCCTCCCCGCTGTCGTAGCGTCCCTCACGCCTGGGGTGGTAGCCTCGGCGCACCCTCTCGTCGAGGTGGGCTCGGCGGTCGTGGTGATGGTGCTCGTTGCCGAGGCGACCCGGGGCCGCAGGCGCGGTGTTGCGCGTGCGCCCGGTGTAGACCGAGGCTTCCCGCATGAATCAGGAAGTCGCGACATGATGCTCTGAGGGGTACCCCTGCCTTCGGGAGGCGGAGCTCTCGGCCCGCCGGACCGCGGCGCCTTCCAGGAGATTCTTGAGCTCTCCCTGGATTCGCCGCCCCTCGGTGGTTGATGGCTCCGACATCGCGCGGAGGAGCATTGCTGCTGCAGCCAGGTTCTGGCTGACCCCACTAGATGCGGGTGGCGGCCTGACCCTGACATCGTCGGCGATGTGGTGCTGGAAGCCCTGGGGTAGATGACGTATTTCTCCGACCGGAGGTTGGCCCGCCCATGCCTGCCCGACGTCCCGGCGGATTGGCTCAAGTGCTCCTGCTCCCTCGTCGAGCCTGGCCTGCACCCCGCGGATTTGCTCGAGCTGTGGGTTATGGCCCCCCGCCTGAACGGGGACCACAGCTAGCTCCCGTGGGATATCAACGCGAGGCACCGGCCTAGGGAGATCACCGTCCTCCGGCATGCCGAGATGGTTGCCTTCGGAGAGGCCCCCTAGATCGACGTGGAAACATTCGTGGCTTGGGCCGCAGTCCTCGTCGCCGAGGCTATGGCTTCCGTCGGAACAGTCGGAAAGGCAGTAGTCACATGCGGTCATGAAGTCCCGCATGGCACTGGGGTTGCCAAGTCCAGAGAAATCCCAACAGATGCTGGGCTCGTCGTCTTCCTCGGACCCAGAGGGCCCGTAGGTCGAGACGTCTGTCAGCCGGTCCCAGGGTGACCGCATACGAAACCCTAGAGGGTTTGGACTCGCCTCTACGAGAGCACCCGCCAAAGCGAAGCCGCTAGGCGGGTCGAGGCTGAATCCGAAAGACGTGGGATGGGAATCGGTCGGTACCTCTTGGTCGACGGGCGGCGATGAAGTCACGTCGGGGACTGACTGCACCGTCGTCTCAGGTACAAGGGTGACGTCCAACAAGCCTTTCGCGAGCGCGCTGGCGTCGTCCGTTTGCCAGGAATCGGCACGTTGCGGGGAGACGGCGCTCGTCTTCGTCTCGAGCGCGGGGTCGATGCCGGGTGCGCCCACCGTTGGGGTGCTGGCGCCGTCGACTCGCTCGACAGCCGACGAGGCGCTGCCTCCTGCTTGGCCTTGGTTGCCCCGCCTCCTCCTCTGTCGGCGGGGGAGAGGACAGGGTGAGCTCGAATGTTGTTCTTCCACCACGCGGGGAAGACGTCGTCAATTCCGCCGCCGGCGGGCGGGCTGTCGGCCGCCATTGTCGCTGTCGCACAGCGGTGGAAGGAGTATCATGTCGTAGCTGCCGTCGAGGGACATGAACTCAAGGCTCCCAAAACGGAGCATCGTCCCGGGTTGGAGAGGTTGCTGGAGACTGCCCATCTGGAGCTTGACGGGAAGCTGTTCGTCAACACGCAGCAGGCCCCTACCTGGCGCGCCAACTGTCGGCGTTTCGAGACCGGGGGGTCCCTAAGCCGACGAGTGAATGTCGCCGCGTGCCCCAGCCCAGATGGGTCGACGCGAGGCCGAGCGCGAAGGGGGGAAGCGAGGTGGCCGGAGACAGGCGTGAGAGAGGTGGGAATCCCGTGGCCTTCGTGTTCGTCCCGCGCCCAGGTCGGGTGCGCTTGCAGTAGGGGATTACAAGCGTCCACACGGGAGAGGGAGCGAGCGGCTTCAAGCGAGCGCCTGTCTCGTCCTCGTCCCCGCGCGGCCGACCCTCCCTAAGAGGGCCCTGGTCCTTCCTTTTATAGGCGTAAGGAGAGGATCCAGGTGTACAATGGGGGGTGTAGCAGAGTGCTACGTGTCTAGCGGAGGAGAGCTAGCGCCCTAAGTACATGTCGTTGTGGCAGCCGGAGAGATTTTGGCACCCAGCTGGTGTGATGTCGTGGCCGTCGGAGGAGTGCCGGAGCCTGGCGGAGGGACAGCTGTCGAAGCTGTTGAGTCCTTGTTGACGTCCTCTTGCTTCCGTAAGGGGGCTGAGAGCCGCCGTCGTCACAGAGTATGCGGGGCGCCATCATTGCCTATCTGGCGGAGCAAGCCAGATGGGACGCCGGTCTTGTTCCCGTGGCCCGAGTCAGCTCGGGGTAGGGTGATGATGGCGCCTCCTGTTGACGTGGCTGGTCTGCGCCCTAGGTTGGGGTGATGTGTAAGCTCCTCCGAAGCCGAGGTCGAGTTTGTCTTCCGTGGCCGAGGTCGAGTCCGAGCCCCTGGGTCGGGCGAGGCGGAGACCGACGGCTGAGGCCGGGGCGGAGTCCGTCGTCTTCTGGGGCTGAGCCCAAGTCCGAGCCCTGGGTCGGGCGGAGCGGAGTTCGCCATCTTCCGGGGCTTAGCCCGAGTCCGAGCCCTGGGTCGGGCGGAGCGGAGTTCGCCGTCTTCCGGGGCTTAGCCCGAGTCCGAGCCCTGGGTCGGGCGGAGCGGAGTTCGCCATCTTCCGGGGCTTAGCCCGAGTCCGAGCCCTGGGTCGGGCGAAGCGGAGCTTCCTATGGTGCCTGCGGCTGGGCCTGACTGCCTGTCAGCCTCACTCTGTCAAGTGGCACCACAGTCAGAGCGGCACAGGCGGCGCTGTCTTTCTGTCAGACCGGTCAGTGGAGCGGCGAAGTGACGGCGGTCACTTCGGCTTTGTCGGCTGAGGGGCACGTGTCAGGATAAAGGTGTCAGGCCACCTTTGCATTAAATGCTCCTGCGATTTGGTCGGTCGGTGCGGCGATTTGGTCAGGGTTGCTTCTTGGCAAAGACAGGGCCTCGGGCGAGCCGGAAATATGTTCGCCGCTGGAGGGGGGCCTCGGGCGAGACGGAGGTCCTTCGGGGTCGGCTGCCCTTGTCCGAGGCTAGGCTCGGGCGAGGCGTGATCGAGTCCCTTGAATGGACTGATCCCTGACTTAATCGCACCCATCAGGCCTTTGCAGCTTTATGCTGATGGGGGTTACCAGCTGAGAATTAGGAGTCTTGAGGGTACCCCTAATTATGGTCCCCGACAGATACTTCACCAGAAGTATCAATAAAGGTATGGATATCAAGGAAGGCAATGCATCAAAGGGTTTCCCAAGCAACTCCTATAAACCTAATGCACATTTCACTAGACTTAAAGTGTGCAAAAATTATTTAAAAACACAAGGAAGGGGTTGCATGCACCGGGGCTTGCCTTAGTTTATAGGTGAATCAGGCTCGGATCCGCAAATGTCAAAGTAAAGACAATTTCCTGCCTGATGTTCCGCAGGTGGTGGTGGCAAAGTCTTCTCTTCTTCCACTTCAACTTCTTCCTCGTTTTCTAAATATAATCACACACACCACACACACACACACACACACACACACACACACACACACACACACACACACACACACACACACACACATATATATATATATATATATATATATATATATATATATATATATATATATATATAAGAATGAATGCCCATGGAATGCTTGTGAATGTGCAAAGATAGTAAAGGTTTATTTCTAAAGTCTTGAATACAACTTTCCTTGACGGTTTTCCGGGAAACTAGGTTTTCCGGAGTCAGTAAAGGAATTCAAAGGGTAGGGGGTAGAGTTTTGGGTTCTAAGTATCAAACAAGGTTCAAATCAAACCAAATTCTACCCAAGGCTTCTAAATAATGTTTAGAGTTCAAATACAAAGTTTGGGAAATTTTGGAATTATTATCTATTTTCTAAAAATCCAGAACCAAGGTTTTAAGCTATTTTAAATGATCCAAAATTCCCTATTTGACCTAAAAATCCTAAAACTATTTTTATAAAATACTATAGAAAATTAGGAATCTAGGAAAATTGGTTTGACATTTTTATCATTTTTCTACAATTTTTTACAGATTTCTAAAGTTGAATAGAAAAAGAAAAAGGGAAAGTTTGAACAGCATTGGGCTTAAACCGGCCCAGTACAGTCCAGGCCCGAAGGAAACTGCCCACACGCACACACCTGTAGACTTTACGAAAACGCCCCCGAGGTCTTAACTAATTTGCAAAAACGTTCTACAGAATTTTCTAAGAGTCACTAACATCTTACACCGAGGTCCTTGAAACTTCATTTCTTCTCCAAATAAGTCCCCGACCACGGCGCGTTCGCCGTTCATCACCGACGCCGCACGGACTGGCCTTGGCCGGCGGCGAATGCTCAGTCGAGCGACAGGGGGAGCATAACCTACCCAAGGCGACCTAGGAACGAGCTTCACTTTGGCTTGAACACTTTGAGAATGGTCTGCCCACGTGCACGACGGAAACTGTGATGTTGATCCCGTGTTCCCAATCACTTATGCCCGAATTGGTCAAATAGATGCTACAGTGAGCTTTACGTGCCTACAGAGCTGCTAGAACAACACTCGAGAGAGGCAGAGCCTTACCAGAGTGGTCCGGCCAAGGAGCACGGAGTCTTGTGCTCACCGGTGACAGAGAAAAGGGGAAAATGACGTCGCGCCGGCTCTGGGTGAAATTGGGGGATGGGATTGGGGCTATACGACCGTAAGAGACTGTAGTTTCACCGTGCACAATCAATTTGGGAGGAGGTGGAGAAGGCAGTGCGAATTTTGGGTTCTTCTCAAGCTTGCGGTTGAGGCGGTGAGTGCCTCGCCGTGGTTCATGACGCTATTTAAAGCCACAGCGGACCGACAAGCGATCAGCGGCCGCGGATAACCTTGCTAGCGCATGTATACCACGTAGAGGTGAAGTACAGTGAGGTAGATCGAGGCACGGGTGACACCACGACAAAAGTTAATCGAGTCACGGCGGTCGCCGGTGACCAACTCCGGCCACACGTGGCTCGGCCCGCGGAACGATGCCACGTATCGAGCTACTCCCAGGCGATCAAATCCTCACCGATTCATCCAAGTTCCTCCAAATCAACAGTGCCGTGGATCTTTTGGTGTTCTTCAGATATTTGTCAGGGTTCGATCTTCAGCGTTCTTCTGAACCGATCACCTTCTACCCTCTTTATCTTTGGATTTTTGTTAAGAACATAGCAACTTCCCTTAAAATTTGTTCACTAAACATCAGTCTACAAACTTACTATAGGATTCTTGGGTCAAAACCGAACGAATTTAAAGTTATGGCGTGCTCAAATTGGTCCCATATCACTGTGACCATTTCTGTCTTCAGGTTCAGTTTTAGTTACTTGATACAAGTCTGGCAGAGCAACTTTGGGCAACAATTTCTTTGATTTTTGTATAACAACTAGAGTGACTGTCTGCATCAAAGTTGTAAACCATTAAACCATATTCATCTTTGTTATAGCACCCCTAGCCAAATTCTTACTGGATCATGCTTAAATTCGAGCCCTAACTCCATGCCATCCCACTGTTAATCTGAATTTCAGATTTCAAGCAGTCTGACAGTCCAACTTTAGGCTCATTTATCTCAGAATTCTTCATGGTACCAAGGCATGAGTTCTATAGCAAAGTTATTCTCCTTCCATAGATCTACAATATTGATGTGGTTACCTAGGGCAGAATCCCTTTTGTTTAGAAGTTACAAGGTCACAAAGATGAGCACATTACACTGAAATTCAGACTTAGTCAAAAGAGTTCAAATGTGGCTCTTTTGCAAGTAAGTCCAAAACTCAGGGTTTAGCTTGCAAATTCACATATTTGTGAACCAAAGGACTTAAGATACCTTATTATCATGGTTTTTGCACTTTAGTCCAAGAGTGGACTAATTTTGCACTTTACCCCCTAGGGTTTAAGTTTAGGGTTTTCCAGGGTCCTTATTAGGGTTTTTGGTATCTCAAGGGTGTGAATGCCACTTAGATCCATCCTTAGTAATATTTTATGATCATTTTACTTAAGTTTTAGGGTTTTCTCTATTTGGGTCTTGTTTTACCCTTCAGATCCCTGTTCAGGGTTAAGTACCCTACACCAGGGTTCTATTTGCAAAATGCCATAACAATACAACTTGTTTGAAATTTTTGCCTAGTGAATGCACTCTAGGTGTGTCAAACATATGCAATGCCAATGCTTATGATGTTATGCTCAAGTTTTAGTAACAGTGACACCAGGGGTGTTACATCTGCGAGCCCTGAGTCGGGGAGCCGACCTCCTCGACCCCGCCATCTGTCCTCTGGCGCTTCTAGAGGAGGTCCGAATCAAGGGGCAGATCTATGACAAAAGACCCATCGGCGCGACGTAGTCGGTGCCGCCTCTCTCCCTCCGACCTCCCGGAACCACCCGGGGCAGAGGGACTGAGGGCCGCGGGGGGAGCTCTAGAGCCGGCATCGGCGGGCCGGGAACCTCCGGCCGTGTAAGTGCAATCAACCCTAATTGAGGGTTTTGGTGATTAAATAACAAAACAAACATAGATTCTAACAAGTTTGCTCCTAGCATGTACACAGTAATTCTACAGACAGGAGAAGCACAAATCTTATGAGCATAAAAATGTAAAGCACATCAGATTTAAATTCTACATCATATGGCGTGCTCCGAGTGCTTGGAAACAACGACAGTGTTCATTTTATAATTCTTGAGTTATAGGAATTGTCGTTCAATTAAGAGGGATCCGCAATGGTTAAGTAATTTTTGCAATGAGCTAAGTTCAAAACCCTTCAAAATCATCTTAGAGAACACTTTTCCAGATCATGAATGCCTTTGAGAAAAACCATTTTTACTTCCCACAAGAGTTACACCTTTGTTCACTTCAAAATGTTCAAAACTTGCTTTTCAGCCTTTGAAACTGGTTCAACCGGTTTCGGGACTGTTCCTCTGCCATCCCTGCTCTGACCTGTCTGACAGTCAGAGCTGTCAGAAAAATTCGTGGCAGATATTTTTGGGAAACCGGTTCAACCGGAATTTTTCCCGGCTCAACCGGTTTTGGATCCGGTCGAGTCTCCGGCTGAGTAGGTCAGTGAACCAGGATCTTCCTGGTGGAAACCGGTTCAACCGGTTTTCGGCTCTTTTCTCCCAACGGTTGCCAGCTTTTGGGGGATCCTTTAAATACCCCCCACACTCTCTCTCTTCATTACTTCTGCTCTCTCCACGAGTTCTCAGCTGACCAAACCCCAACCAAAGGCATTCAATTCACATCTCACACCCGAAATCGCATCCTCTTCAATCGATTGAAGGATCCTTGGTGTGAGGTGAAGTCGATCTAACGCGCTGTCAATTTCATCTTGATTCTCCCATTCTCTTTGTTCTTGAGCTCATTGCAAACTTGACCTTGTGCGGATTTATTACTCTTGGAGCCTTGTGTTCCTTGACGATTAGAAGTTGCTTGGGAGTCTCCAAATTTGTGGACGACCCCAAGAAGTTTGTATTACCCGCTCTTTGAGCAAATTTGAGAAGAGATTGCCTTGACCTTTGTGGTCGGCTTGTGGAGGATTAGGGTTGGAAAAGACCCGGCCCTTGTGCTCCTCAACGAGGAGTAGGACACCTTTGTGGTGGTTGCCGAACCTCGGGATAAATCGCGTGTTCGTGTGCTTTCTTGTTAAGTGCCTTAAATTGTTGGTTGGTTCATATTCATCTATTTGAGTGGATTTGCTGTAGGGCAAGTTGTTAGCAAAATCTTTCACTACTTCGTAATATTTGCTTAACTGATTGTTTAATCTAAGTTGAGCAGGTTCAAACTTGTTCAGTTGTAAACAAAATCAACTGAACCGGTTTGCACCAGTGCAACTTTAATTTGACCTATCTCGAAGTTTTTAGTGAAAATTTTCAGGTGTAGCCTATTCACCCCCCTCTAGGCTACTTTCAATTGGTATCAAAGCTTCGTACCTCGTTTTACGCTTAACCGCGTGAGGACACGATCATGTCTACTCAACGGGACCATGTGGATCCTCTCCTCGAGGAAATCCCCGTCACATGTTTCGGTGAGAAAGTGGACCCCAAGGTCCTCGACATGAAGATTGCCGAGAAGATGTTCCTCAAAATGAAAGAGGAAGATGCTAAGAAAAAGGCCGAAGAAGAAGAATCAAGAAGAAAGGCCGAAGAAGATAAAGATAAGGGAAAATTTGAATACAATGACGACCTAGTGGAACTTTTGGTGTCGAAGGTGATGAGCAAGGTAAGTCTCAACACCGAAGGATCATCTACCAAAAGTAAAGGTAACGAATTCAGTAAAGTTCAATTTGATTATTCTAGAAATTTTATTCCCAACTTCTGTTCCGCCCCACCTGGAAAGTTACCAACTCTTAGTGAGTTGAACTATGACGAGTGGGCCGATAAGATGAAGTCGCATTTAATCGGTGTACATCCTAGTCTTTGGGATATTGTCAATGTAGGTATGTATAAGCCCGCCCAAGGAGAAGAGATGACTTCGGAAATGATGCAAGAGGTTCACCGCAATGCTCAAGCAGTGAGTATAATTAAAGGAAGTCTTTGTCCGAAAGAATACCGGAAAGTTCAAGGAAGAGAAGATGCCCGTGACATTTGGAATATTCTTAAAATGTCACATTAAGGAGATCCCGAAGCTAAGAGACATAGAATTGAAGCTTTGGAGAGTGAGCTTGCTAGATATGATTGGACTAAGGGTGAGTCGCTTCAATCACTCTTTGATCGGTTGATGGTGTTAGTAAACAAAATAAGAGTGCTTGGAAGTGAAGATTGGAGTGACTCCAAGGTCACAAGACTATTCATGAGAGCATACAAAGAAAAGGACAAGAGTCTAGCAAGGATGATAAGGGATCGTGATGACTATGAGGAAATGACACCTCATCAATTATTTGCAAAGATTCAACAACATGAATCCGAAGAAGCCCTAATTAAGGCAAGAGACTCTCATGCCTTGATCTCAAATGAACAAGACAGCCCCAAGAAGAACAAAGACCACAAGGCAAAGAAAGTGGTCGAGACATCAAGTGATGAAGATAGCTCAAGTGATGAAGACATAGCTATGTTCATCAAAACATTCAATAAATTTGTAAGAAAAAATGACAAGTTTCAAAGGAAAGGAAAGAAGAGGGCATGCTATGAATGTGGCCAAACCGGTCATTTCATAGTGGATTGTCCTAACAAAAAGGAACAAGAAGCTAAGAAGGAACACAAGAAGGACAAGTTCAAAAAGGGAGGCAAGAACAAGGGATATTTCAAGAAGAAGAAATATGGTCAAGCCCATATTGGTGAAGAATGGAACTCCGATGAAGAGAGTTCTAGCTCCGAAGAAGAGTAAGTGGTGGCAAACGTCGCCATCCAATCTACTTCAAGCTCGCAACTCTTCACCAACCTACAAGACGACTCCTACACTCCAACTTGCCTCATGGCAAAAGGAGATAAGGTAACTTTATTTAGTAATGATTTTCCAAATGATGATGATGATGAACAAATTGCTATGAAGAATAAAATGATTAAAGAATTTGGCTTGAATGGATATAATGTTATCACCAAGTTAATGGAGAAGCTAGATAAAAGAAAAGCAACTCTTGATGCTCAAGAAGATTTGCTTATCCTTGAAAAGGAAAGAAACCTAGAGCTTCAAGAATTGCTACTCAATAAAGATGAAATGCTAGATGACTTGACTAAGGAAGTATCCTTAATCAAGATAACTATAGAGGATAAAGAAAGTGAAGTAACAAATATGAAAACCTCTATAGCTAATCTTGCAAATGAAAAGGATGCACTCGAATCAAGCATGTTAAGCTTGAATGTTCAAAATCAAGAACTTCAAGTGCAACTTGAAAATTGCAAGAACATCAATGCCTGTCGTCTTTATTGATTGAATCTAAGTCTAGCTCCTCAAATAATACCTTTTGCAAACATTGTGCCAAATACAATGCTTCTTGTTGTTTAACTAACCATGCAAGGAAGAAAAGCCCATAGGTGAAGGTCAAAGAAATATTGAAGAAATGCTCAAGTACAAGTCCCTAAAGCCCAACAATGGAAGAAGGGGGATTGGGTTCAACTCATCCAAGGAAAACCCTAGCATAGTGCATAAGGGGTGGAGATCCCCCAAGTTCATAGAGGGAACCACCCTATATGATGCCTTGGGGAGGATTCACTCCTCAAATGACAAGTCAACTCAAGTAAAGGTAAACTTGAGTTCCACAAAGAGTAAGATGAAGGAAGTGGGATCCACAAGTGGAGAAAAATTTAATGCTCCCATTTCTCACTCTTATCTTTGTGATTATATGTTGACTTGGGATTTAGGGAAATTGGTTGTTAAATATGTGGGTGCCTACACTAAGAGAAAAGTCATGAAAAGAAGTGTGTGGGTACCCAAGGCTATAACTAACACTGTAGGACCCAATTCAATTTGGGTACCTAAAAGCATAGCCTAAATCTGTTTTGCAGGTCTACTCCTCTGGTGGGTCAAGTTGGGTGCTTGACAGTGGATGTGCAAATCACATGACCGGGGAGGAAGACATGTTTCATTCCTTGCAACTAACTCAAGAAGCACAAGAAATTGTGTTTGGAGATAGTGGCAAGAGTAAGGTGATTGGTATTGGTAAAATTCCTATCTCTGACCAACAATCACTTTCAAATGTTTTATTGGTAGATTCTTTAAGCTACAATTTGATGTCTGTTTCACAACTTTGTGGAATGGGTTATAATTGCTTATTTTCTGATGTGGATGTGAAGATCCTTAGAAGGGAGATTTCCTCAATTGCCTTTACGGGTCGCTTGAAGGGCAAACTTTATCTTGTTGATTTCACAACAAGTAAAGTGACGCCTGAGACTTGTTTAGTGGCAAAGTCCGACAAGGGTTGGCTATGGCATCGCCGGCTAGCTCATGTCGGTATGAGGAATTTGGCCAAACTTCAAAAGGATAGTCACATCATTGGACTAACAAATGTTGTATTTGAGAAAGATAGGGTTTGTGGCGCATGTCAAGCAGGGAAGCAACATGGAGTCCCACATCAATCAAAGAATGTGGTCACAACAAAGAGGCCATTGGAGCTTCTTCACATGGACCTCTTTGGACCTGTGGCTTACATCAGCATTGGTGGTAGTATGGTTTAGTCATTGTTGATGATTTTTCTCGCTTCACCTGGGTTTTCTTTTTGAGTGACAAAGGTGAAACCCAAGAGACCTTGAAGAAATTCATGAGAAGAGCTCAAAATGAGTTTGAGCTCAAAATCAAGAAAGTGAGAAGTGATAATGGGACAAAATTCAAGAACACAGGTGTCGAAGAATTCTTAGGGGAAGAAGGAATCAAACATGAGTTTTTGGTTCCCTACACTCCACAACAAAATGGTGTTGTGGAAAGGAAGAACCGAACTCTAATTGAAGCAGCTAGAACCATGTGGGATGAGTACAAGACCCCTGACAACTTTTGGACAGAGGCGGTCAACACCGCCTGTCATGCAATCAACCGCCTCTATCTTCACAAGATCTACAAGAAGACTGCCTACGAGCTTCTCACTGGTAACAAACCTAAAGTTGATTATTTTAGAGTATTTGGTTGTAAGTGCTTTATTCTTAACAAGAAAGTCAAGAGCTCAAAGTTTGCTCCTAGAGTGGACGAGGGTTTCTTGCTTGGTTATGCATCAAATGCGCATGAATATCGTGTTTTCAACAATACCACCGGTCTTGTTGAAATAGCGATAGACGTGACATTTGATGAGTCTAATGGCTCGCAAGGGCATGTTTCTAATGACACTGCAGGAAATGAAGAACCACCTTGTGAGGCCATAAAGAAGCTTGCAATAGGTGAAGTGAGACCTCAAGAAAAGGATGATGAGGAAGGGACTTTGTGGATGACCAATGAGGTTTTTGATGTGGGTGCAAAGGTGGTGGGTAACAAATCCTCCACCCAAGCAAACCCATCAACCTCAAGTCATCCAAGTCTTGAAGAAAATCATCAACCCCAAAGGATGCCAACTGTGGTAGAAGATGAACACGAAAGTGTTAATGGCGAAGTGCCTCTTGATCAAGTGGATGATGAGGAGGACCAAATTGAAAGACAACCATCAGTGCCTCATCCTCGAGTCCATCATACCATTCAAAGAGATCATCCGGTGGACAACATCCTGGGTAGCATCAGGAGAGGGGTAACAACTCGATCTCGTTTAGCAAATTTTTGTGAATTGTACTCGTTTGTTTCCTCTCTTGAGCCACTTAAGGTTGAAGAAGTGTTGGGTGATCCGGATTGGATAATTGCCATGCAAGAGGAATTGAACAACTTCACCCGGAATGAAGTCTGGTCCTTGGTTCAAAGACCCAAGCAAAATGTGATTGGGACAAAATGGGTCTTTAGGAACAAACAAGATGAACATGGAGTTGTTACAAGAAATAAAGCACGGTTGGTTGCCCAAGGCTACACTCAAGTGGAAGGACTTGATTTTGGTGAAACATATGCGCCGGTAGCAAGGTTAGAGTCAATTAGAATATTAATTGCCTATGCTACTAACCATGATTTCAAGTTATATCAAATGGATGTCAAGAGCGCATTTCTAAATGGACCACTACAAGAGAGGGTCTATGTGGAGCAACCACCGGGCTTTGAAGATCCAAGGAAGCCAAACCACGTCTATCTACTTCACAAGGCGCTCTACGGGCTTAAACAAGCCCCTAGAGCTTGGTATGATTGTCTTAAAGATTTTTTAATTAAGAATGAATTTACAATAGGAAAAGCTAACTCTACATTATTTACTCGCAAAGTTGACAATGAATTATTTGTGTGCCAAATATATGTCGACAACATTATATTTGGTAGTACTAATGAAAAATTTTGTGAAGAGTTTAGCAAAGTAATGACAAACAGGTTTGAGATGTCTATGATGGGCGAGCTCAAATACTTCCTGGGATTTCAAGTCAAACAACTAAATGATGGTACCTTTCTATGCCAAACCAAATATACACAAGATATGCTTAAGAAGTTTGGCATGGAAAAGGCAAAGCACGCCAAGACTCCAATGTCATCAAATGGACATCTCGACCTAAATGAAAAAGGTAAACCTGTAGATCAAAAGTTATATAGATCAATGATAGGGTCACTGCTTTACTTATGTGCATCTAGACCTGACATCATGTTAAGTGTTTGCATGTGTGCACGCTTTCAAGCTAATCCTAAAGATTGCCATCTTGTTGCCGTTAAGAGAATCCTAAGATACTTAGTCCACACCCAAAACCTAGGATTATGGTATCCTAAAGGCTCTCTTTTTGATTTACTTGGCTACTCTGACTCAGATTATGCCGGTTGCAAAGTAGATTGAAAAAGCACTACTGGGACTTGCCAATTCCTTGGGCGGTCCTTAGTGTCATGGAGTTCCAAAGGGGGTAACCAAATGAATATCCTGGGAGAGAGCAAGGTTTTGCTCTCATTCATGAAGCCCAACAGTTCAGAGAGCATCAACATTTTTGATATGATCTGGCAGGAGATTATCCATGCTTCCTGCTTTCCTCTTAAGGGATGTCTACATGCACCTTTCATCATGAAGATGATTGAAGTGGTGACGCAGTTCCGCTATGAGAAATGTACTAGACATCTATCTTATACCCCCTTCTGGATTGATCCAAACAATCCAGCAGGGCGTTTGAGGAAAGCCCCTTCCAGCTCTCGTGCACATACTTCTGCTGGTCCTGCTGCTGCTGCTGCCGGTGCCTCGCGTCCCTCCCCTGGTCGCGGATCTCCCACGCCACGTGGTCGTGGTCGTGGTCGAGGTCGTGGTCGAGGGATGGGTGCCCGCCTGGCCCATGGGATTGCAGCATTCTTTTCTATGTGCCGGAATATTTCTGCAGATGTGCATGAGCTGGCAAGGCGTCAGAGGGAGACTGACGACAATCTTCGTCGTCAAGCTTCCTCTATGGGTATGCCTTTTGCCCCTCGCTCGCCTGACGTGCCTCTCCATCCGCCTCCTCCAGAAATCAATGAGTGGCACCAGCAGGCCTATAGGGTGCCTTTTATGTTAGCTGACGATGAAGAAGAAGAAGAATACTTTGATGATCGTGAGCAGTTTGCCCCGCCTCCCTATCAGGGGGATCCGGGTCAATCCTCTTCTCATCCTCCGCCCCATGATCCTTCAGGAAGTGTTCCTCCCCTAGATCAGTCTGGGGAAGAACACTTTGCATCTCACCTGGCGCATCATATCTTCGCTCCGCATCATCCTCCTTAGTGGTGATCCATGGCTTGGTGGCTCTCTTCTTTTTTGGTTCTTGTTGCCAAAAAGGGGGAGAAGGATTCTTATCTTAGCAGCACCTTTAATTTATGTAATGAACACCTATTTTGTAATAATTATTATTCGTCTGACTCGTGATGCAGTTGGTGATGGCTTAGAGGCCACAAACTTTTTAATGATGTGATGTGATGACATTATTGTAGTAGCTAGTAGTAACATTTCATATCTTATGCTATGCAATGATGGGCTTGTCTGTGTAATACTACTCTTTTTATCATCACATCCTATATAATTGTGTTGCATCCCTCAGTTTTTGTGTATTGTGTTGGTTGTTCACTCTCTCTAAATATGTTGCAAATATTAATATCACAAAACTCATGCACATATTTAGGGGGAGCTGCACATACACAAATACTTTTATCTCGCAAGTGTTCTTAATTTTCAATTTTTATCTCTACTCTAGTTTGTTTTGGCATCAATCACCAAAAAGGGGGAGATTGTAAGTGCAATCAACCCTAATTGAGGGTTTTGGTGATTAAATGACAAAACAAACAGAGATTCTAACAAGTTTGCTCCTAGCATGTACACAGTAATTCTACAGACAAGAGAAGCACAGATCTTATGAGCATAAAAATGTAAAGCACATCGGATTTAAATTCTACATCATATGGCGTGCTCCGAGTGCTTGGAAACAACGACAGTGTTCATTTTATAATTCTTGAGTTATAGGAATCACCGTTCAATTAAGAGGGATCCGCAATGGTTAAGTAAGTTTTGCAATGAGCTAAGTTCAAAACCCTTCAAAATCATCTTAGAGAACACTCTTCCAAATCATGAATGCCTTTGAGAAAAACCATTTTTTACTTCCCACAAGAGTTCCACCTTTGTTCACTTCAAAATGTTCAAAACTTGCTTTTCAGCCTTTGAAACCGGTTCAACCAGACCTGAAACCGGTTCAACCGGTTTCGGGACTGTTCCTCTGCCATCCCTGCTCTGACCTGTCTGACAGTCAGAGCTGTCAGAAAAATTCGTGGCAGATATTTTTGGGAAACCAGTTCAATCGGAATTTTTCCCGGCTCAACCGGTTTTGGATCCGGTCGAGTCTCCGGCTGAGTAGGTCAGTGAACCGGGATCTTCCTGGTGGAAACCGATTCAACCGGTCTACAAACCGGTTCAACCGGTTTTCAGCTCTTTTCTCCCAATGGCTGTCAGCTTTTGGGGGATCCTTTAAATACCCCCACACACTCTCTCTTCATTACTTCTGCTCTCTCCACGAGTTCTCAGCTGACCAAACCCCAACCAAAGGCATTCAATTCACATCTCACACCCGAAATCGCATCCTCTTCAATCGATTGAAGGATCCTTGGTGTGAGGTGAAGTCGATCTAACGCGCTGTCAATTTCATCTCGATTCTCCTGTTCTTTTTGTTCTTGAGCTCATTGCAAACTTGACCTTGTGCGGATTTTTACTCTTGGAGCCTTGTGTTCCTTGACGATTAGAAGTTGCTTGGGAGTCTCCAAATTTGTGGACGACCCCAAGAAGTTTGTATTACCCGCTCTTTGAGCAAATTTGAGAAGAGATTGCCTTGACCTTTGTGGTCGGCTTGTGGAGGATTAGGGTTGGAAAAGACCCGGCCCTTTGTGCGCTCCTCAACGAGGAGTAGGACACCTTTGTGGTGGTTGCCGAACCTCTGGATAAATCGCGTGTTCGTGTGCTTTCTTGTCAAGTGCCTTAAATTGTTGGTTGATTCATATTCATCTATTTGAGTGGATTTGCTGTACGGCAAGTTGTTAGCAAAATCTTTCACTACTTCGTAATATTTGCTTAACTGATTGTTTAATTTAAGTTGAGCAGGTTCAAACTTGTTCAGTTGTAAACAAAATCAACTGAACCGGTTTGCACCAGTGCAACTTTAATTTGACCTATCTCGAAGTTTTTAGTGAAAATTTTCAGGTGTAGCCTATTCATCCCCCTCTAGGCTACTTTCAGGCCGGTACACCGGGGATCTGAATCCCGCGATGGGGGTCCCAGCTGCCGGTCTGGCGAACCGCTATGCCCCTCTCGTTGAGGGTCGGCAGCCAATCCAAGATCGCTGCCCTCAACCCTTGGTCATCGCAGAGCGGAGGAATGCCCTCGGGAGGGATCAAGGTCTCAGCGACGAAGGACTCACCAGTAATCCCCTTCCCCAGGAGCTCCAATTCCTCCTAGGACAGGTCAGTGCCTGGCCCGTGATGGACCCGGCCGAGGTCGTTCGGGCCAGTGAACCAGCAGCTCAGGCGTGCCCTCGCCTGCAGCGGCGCGATCCGGCGCTTCAAGAAGTCGCCGACCACGTGCATCGATGTCAAGCCGCCGGTCGCTAGGGACTTGATCCTGTCCAGGATGGCCTCGAGCTCCGACGTCAATGGCGGCTTGGCCCTCCATTGCTTCTTGTCGAGCCTCGGCCCGTCACTCGGTAGTACGAGGCGGTCGCTGACCTCGGTATTGGCGATCACCCATTCGGCGCGCCAGTTTTCCCACCTTGCGCCGCTGAGGGAGGAGATATAGGCGCCGACCAAATCCACCCTCGCCTGGAAGTAGTACGCATCGAGGTGATCCTTGGCCTTCCCGAACTTCACCAGCACGAAAAAGTGGCGGAAGAGAGAGGTGCACGGTGCCACCCCCACGAACATTTCGCATAGATGGGCGAAGATGGCCGCCTGAAGGATGGAGTGGGGTGTGAGGTGCTGGAGCTGGAGACCGAGATCCTCCAGCACCAACATGAAGAAGGGTGAGATCGGCAATGCCAACCCGCACGAAAGATAGGAGACAAAGAGCACAAACTCCCCGGCGACAAGATCACCGAGGGGAGAAGTGTCGGCTCGAATCCTCCAGGCGTGCGCCGGCGCACTCCATCCGAGCAGGCGGCGCACCGTGCCGAGCCTCCTCTCAGTCTGGTAACGCTCGGGATGAACCAGCGATGCCATGGTGACTGCGGCGGTGAAAAGCGAAAAAATGTGAAATGCAGCAGAGGCGCAGAGGACTCGGAGATGAAAGGGCGCAATGGTTGGAGAAAGTGCGAAAGCATAACTGCTGACCGCAGGATGAACCCCCTTTTCAAAGAAGGCTCTCCCGCTCGTGCCCTAGGAAATCCCATCCGACACACACCTAGTGATCACAGCGACCTAGTCCCCGACATGGGGGCCTAGGTCCACATGTCACACACCTGGAGACCTGGCCTCCGAGCGTAGAGAAGGCGAACCGCCATCCCAGGAGCGAACCGTCACACACGACTGCGCGTCACCTAGAGGCTACTAAGGGAAATTTTTAACTTAGGCAGCGGCAACGAGACGCCCCGCGCATGGCCCGACAAAACCGCCGGGCGTGGGGGCCACGTGCCCACCAGCTACGGGGATAGACGTGGCAGGCGGTATGACCGAAGGCGGGTTGGCGGTGACTACGTCAGCAAGTGCCTAAAAATGGCACGCTAATCAGGTTTTGGCCCCACCTGCAGGCTTGTAACCTCCCCTGAGGTGGGTTCGGGGGCCACTGTCGGTACCCTGGAATAGGGGTACCCCTTACTATAGTATGAAGGTGCGGTGCCCGCGCGTCTATCTCTAGACACGCGATAAGCAGCACCCGCCCCCACCACGTGGACGGCTCCAGGGCCGCCACGTGGCCGGAGAAGGTAATACACTCCAAGGTATCAGCGATGGATTCGGACCCCCATGGGACAGTACCGGACCCCTACATATACGGACTGGACCTCCGGGCCGAGTCCAGGACCTCCACGGAGGGTAACGCTATACCCCCGGGACGGGTCCCGGACCTCTCAGTGTGGGGTCCAGGCTGCTCTCAGCAGGGTCCCGTGATTCAGGGACAAAGAATACCTAGGCCTTGCTTAAGGCCAGGCGGGGGTCCGGTGCCATCACGTGTCCGGACCATACCCAGTACACTTCGGCTCCCTGCTCAGGTGGAGACCCGATGCTGCCATGTGGCTCACTGCCCGTGACGTGAGCCGGCGGGCGGAGCCTGACATAAGGCCTCTGGGCCGCGCGGCGCTGCATTTATTGCAGATAGGACGCACCGCCTGTCTATTCCACTGGCAAGCGATGTGCCGCCTCGGCATTTAAAGAGCCCTGCCACTCAGCTGGCAGGCGCTGTGCTACCTCAGTATTAAATGCGCCTTGTCCACTCCTCTGACGGACGACGACCAAACCATCTTGCAGGCGGTGTGCCTGTCCATTCCTTGGCCGGTAGTGCGCCCGTGCTGCGACATGGACGGTACTCATCATGACTCGCGCGTTTCCGAGGAAGCATCACGAGATATCAATACTGTATACGCTACAAACATTATGACACTCGAAGATCTTCTGGGCAGCACTGGCATTAGATACTTCTATATGAGTTCCCTTCGTTTTGCCCCTGCGCCCACATGTCGGGGCCCAGCACCCTTGTACGTGCCCCCCTTCAAGCTATAAAAGGGAGGGCACACGACAGACCGAACTTAGAATTAGACTCTGAACTCTCAAGCTTCCACAGCAATCCAACACACAGTGAGTAGGGTATTACGCTCCGACGACCCGAACCACTCTAAACTCTCGCATGTTCATGTGCTCGGTGATCGTTTAGCAGGACTGGCAGAACGCTTAAGCCCCTTCCTCATCTTAGGATTAAGGGCGGGTGCACTCCGCCACCCGGCCGGAGAATTCCCTCTCCGACAATGATCAAGAAGATGAGCCACCTCAAGAGGAGGACAATGATCAAGGGGGAGATGAAGATGATCAAGACAAGGAAGATGATCAGGGTCAAAGACCGCCTCACCCAAGAGTCCACCAAGGGATACAAAGAGATCACCCCGTGAACTCCATCCTTGGCGATATTCATAAGGGGGTAACCACTCGATCTCATGTCGCTCATTTTTGTGAACATTACTCTTTTGTGTCTTCTATTGAGCCATACTGAAAGTCGCCTAGAGGGGGGGGTGAATAGGCAAATCTGAAATTTATATAGTTTAAGCACAACTACAAGCCGGGGTTAGCGTTAGAAATATAATTGAGTCCGAAAGAGGGGGCGAAAACAAATCACAAGCGAATAAGAGCGAATGACACAGTGATTTGTTTTACCGAGGTTCGGTTCTTGCAAACCTACTCCCCGTTGAGGTGGTCACAAAGACCGGGTCTCTTTCAACCCTTT
This sequence comes from Zea mays, assembly GCF_902167145.1. Lineage (NCBI taxonomy): Eukaryota > Viridiplantae > Streptophyta > Magnoliopsida > Poales > Poaceae > Zea > Zea mays. The sequence goes on along the minus strand of NC_050096.1, from coordinate 270,994,191 downwards.
CCCTCTCTCAAACAGTCACTTAGACCGAGTGAGTTTCCTTCCTTGATTTCCCGGGTCACTTAGACCCCGCAAGGACCACCACACAATTGGCGTCTCTTACTTTGCTTACAAGGCTTTGAGAGTAAGAATGAGAGAAAGAAGAAAGCCAACCAAGTAACAAGAACAACAAAAGAACACAAGCCGATCTTCTCACAAGTCCTAAAAACTAAAGTTGAATTGTGGACTATGATTTGATCGGAGGCTTTGATTTGTGTCCTGGAGTGTTGTGTATTGCTCTTGTATTGAATGAGGAGTAGTGAATGATTGGATGCTTGAAGAGTGGTGGTTGGGGGGGTATTTATAGCCCCAACCACCAAAATGGCTGTTGGGGAACTCTGCTGTCGAAGGGCGCACCAGACAGTCCGGTGTGCCAGCAACGTCACCCAACCGTTGGATTCCGACTGTTGGAGCTTCTGACATCTGGGCCACCGGACAGTCCCGTGGTGCACCGGACAGATCTTGTTCACTGTCCGGTGCACCTTCTGGTGCCTGCTCTGACTTCTGCGTGCGCAGTTGCACTGTTCACTGTTTATTGTAGCTATTGCAGACGACCATTGGTGCTTGTAGCCGTTGCTCCGCTTGGTACACCGGACAGTCTGGTGCCACGCCGGACAGTCCGGTGAATTATAGCGGAGTGGCTCCCAGAATTCCCGAAGGTGGCAAGTTCGGAGTTGATCTCCCTGGTGCACCGGACACTGTCCGGTGCGCCAGACCAGGGCAGCCTTCAGTTGTCTTTTGCTCTTTTTATTTGAACCCTTTCTTGGACTTTTTATTGGTTTGTGTTAAACCTTTGGCACCTATAGAACTTATATTCTAGAGCAAACTAGTTAGTCCATTTTGTTTGTGTTGGGCAATTCAACCACCAAAATCATTTAGGAAAAGGTGTGAGCCTATTTCCCTTTCAATCTCCCCCTTTTTGGTGATTGATGCCAACACAAACCAAAGCAAATATATAAGTGCATAATTGAACTAGTTTGCATAATGCAAGTGCAAAGGTTACTTGGAATTAAACCAATATACATTTCATAAAATATGCATGGATGCTTTCTTCTAATTTTAACATTTTGGACCACGCTTGCACCACTTGTTTTTGTTTTTGCAAACTCTTTTGGAAATTCTTTTCAAAGTCTTTTTGCAAATAGTCAAAGGTAAATGAATAAGTTTTTCAGAAGCATTTTTAAGATTTGAAATTTTCTCCCCCGGTTTCAAATGCTTTTTCTTTGACTAAACAAAACTCCCCCTCAATGAAATTCTCCTCTTAGTGTTCAAGAGGGTTTTAGATATTAATTTTGAAAAGGTTATACCAATTTGAAATTATATCAAAAGTAAGATACCAATTGAAAATTTTCTTTTAATACAAATTGAAAGACTACATTTTTGAAATTGGTGGTGGTGCGGTCCTTTTGCTTTGGGCTAATACTTTCTCCCCCTTTGGCATGAATCGCCAAAAACGGATACTTGTGAGTGAAATATAAGCCCTTTTACTTTCTCTACCCTTTGGCAAATAATAAATGAGTGAAGGATTATACCAAAGTGGAGAGCGATGTGGAGTGACGGCGAAGGATAAATAATACGACAGAGTGGAGTGGAAGCCTTGTCTTCGCCGAAGACTCCATTTCCCTTTCAATCTATGACTTAGCATGAAATACACTTGAAAACCACATTAGTCATATCATATGAAAGAGATATGATCAAAGATATATAAATGAGCTATGTGTGCAAAATATCAATCAAAATTCCTAGAATCAAGAATATTTAGCTCATGCCTAAGTTTTGTAAAGGTTTTCTCATCTAGTGGCTTGGTAAAGATATCGGCTAATTGTTCTTTGGTGTTAATATAAGCAATCTCGATACCCCCCCCGTTGTTGGTGATCCCTTAAAAAGTGATACCGAATGGCTATGTGTTTAGTGCGGCTGTGCTCAACGGGATTATCCGCCATGCGGATTGCACTCTCATTATCACATAGGAGAGGAACTTTGGTTAATTTGTAACCATAGTCCCTAAGGGTTTGCCTCATCCAAAGCAATTGCGCGCAACAATGGCTTGCAGAAATGTACTCGGCTTCGGCGGTAGAAAGAGCTATAAAATTTTGTTTCTTAGAAGCCCATGACACCAGGGATCTTCCCAAGAACTGACAAGTCCCCGATGTGCTCTTTCTATCGATTTTACACCCTGCCCAATCAGCATCTGAATATCCAATCAAATCAAAAGTGGATCCCTTGGGGGTACCAAAGGCCAAACTTAGGAGTACAAACTAAATATCTCAAGATTCGTTTTACGGCTCTAAGGTGAACTTCCTTAGGATCGGCTTGGAATCTTGCACTCATGCATACGGAAAGCATAATATCCGGTCGAGATGCACATAAATAAAGTAAAGATCCTATCATCGACCGGTATACCTTTTGATCTACGGATTTACCTCCTGTGTCGAGGTCGAGATGCCCATTAGTTCCCATGGGTGTCTTTATGGGCTTGGCATCCTTCATCCCAAACTTGGTGAGTATGTCTTGAATGTACTTTGTTTGGCTGATGAAGGTGCCCTCCTGGAGTTGCTTGACTTGGAATCCTAAGAAATACTTCAACTCCCCCATCATAGACATCTCGAATTTTTGAATCATGATCCTACTAAACTCTTCACAAATAGATTTGTTAGTAGACCCAAATATGATATCATCAACATAAATTTGGCATACAAACAAATCATTTGCAATAGTTTTAGTAAAGAGAGTAGGATCGGCTTTTCCGACCTTGAAGCCATTAGCAATAAGAAAATCTCTTAGGCATTCATACCATTCTCTTGGGGCTTGCTTGACCCATAAAGCGCCTTAGAGAGTTTATAGATGTGATTAGGGTACTCACTATCTTCAAAGCCGGGAGGTTGCTCAACATAGACCTCCACTTTGATAGGTCCACTGAGGAAGGCACTCTTCACGTCCATTTGATAAAGCTTGAAGCCATGGTAAGTAGCATAGGCAAGTAATATACGAATTGACCCAAGCCTAGCAACGGGTGCATATGTTTCACCGAAATCCAAACCTTCGACTTGTGAATAACCCTTGGCCACAAGTCGGTCTTTGTTCCTTGTCACCACACCATGCTCATCTTGTTTGTTGCGGAAGACCCACTTGGTTCCTACAACATTTTGGTTAGGGCGTGGAACAAGATGCCATACCTCATTCCTCGTGAAGTTGTTGAGTTCCTCTTGCATTGCCAACACCCAATCCGAATCCCTTAATGCGGCTTCCACCCAATAGAAGACACAAAGGAGTAATGTTCACAAAAATTAGCAACACGAGATCGAGTGGTTACCCCCTTATGAATATCGCCGAGGATGGAGTTCACGAGGTGATCTCGTTGTATCGCTTGATGGACTCTTGGGTGTGGCGGTCTTGGACCCTCTTCATCTTCCTTGTCTTGATCATTGGCATCTCTCCCTTGATCATTGTCTTCCTCTTGAGGTGGCTCATCTTCTTGATCTTCATTTTCATCCTCTTGAGCTTGATTCTCATCTTGGGTTGGTGGAGATGCTTGATTTGAAGATGATGGTTGATCTTGTGCTTGTGGAGGCTCTTCGGATTCCTTAGGACACACATCCCTAATGGACATGTTCCTTAGTGCGACGCAGGGAGCCTCTTCATCATCTAGCTCATCAAGATCAACTTGCTCTACTTGAGAGCCGTTAGTCTCATCAAACACAATGTCACAAGAAACTTCAACTAGTCCAGTGGACTTGTTAAAGACTCTATGTGCCCTTGTGTTTGAATCATATCCTAGTAAAAAGCCTTCTACAGCCTTGGGAGCAAATTTAGATTTTCTACATCTTTTAACAAGAATAAAACATTTGCTACCAAAGACTCTAAAATATGAAACATTGGGCTTTTTACTGGTTAGGAGTTCATACGATGTCTTCTTGAGGATTCGGTGAAGGTAGAGACGGTTGATGGCGTAGCAAGCGGTGTTGATTGCTTCCGCCCAAAACTGGTCCGAAGTCTTGTACTCATCAAGCATGGTCCTAGCCATTTCAAGTAGAGTTAGAAATATAATTGAGTCCGAAAGAGGGGGCGAAAACAAATCACAAGCGAATAAGAGCGAATGACACGATGATTTATTTTACCGAGGTTCGGTTCTTGCAAACCTACTCCCCGTTGAGGTGGTCACAAAGACCGGGTCTCTTTCAACCCTTTCCCTCTCTCAAACAGTCACTTAGACCGAGTGAGTTTCCTTCCTTGATTTCCCGGGTCACTTAGACCCCGCAAGGACCACCACACAATTGGTGTCTCTTGCTTTGCTTACAAGGCTTTGAGAGTAAGAATGAGAGAAAGAAGAAAGCCAACCAAGCAACAAGAACATAGCCATTTTGTATCACTTTTTGAGGGATCACCAACAAAGGGAGGATATCAAGATTGCTTATGTTAGCACCAAAGAACAATTAGCCGATATCTTTACCAAGCCACTAGATGAGAAAACCTTTACCAAACTTAGGAATGAGCTAAACATTCTTGATTCTCGGAATTTTGATTGATACTTTGCACACATAGCTCATTTATATACTTTTGATCATATATCTTTCATGTGCTATGACTAATGTGTTTTCAAGTAAATTCTTATGCTAAGTCATAGATTGAAAGGGAAATGGAGTTTTCGGCGAAGACAAGGCTTCCACTCCACTCTATCGGTATTATTTAACCTTCGCCGTCACTCCGCACCGCTCTCCATTCTGGTATAATCTTCACTCTTATTTAATTGTACCATTGGGGAGAAAGTAAAAGGGCTCTAAAGACTCCATTTTTGGCGATTAATGCCAAAGGGGGAGAGAGTGTTAGCCCAAAGCAAAAGGACCGCACCACTGCGTCAATTTCAAAAAATTTCGAGATAAAGGTTTTAATGTTTTCAATTGGTATCTTTCAAACTAGTATTCCTCTAAGAAATTCTTTATCAATTGGTATCTATAATTTAAGGAGGAATTTTTCAAAAATTGGCATCTAAAATATTTGATCTTCCTTCTATTAGAAAACCCCTCTTGAACACTAAGAGGAGAATGTCATTAAGGGGGGGTTTTGTTTAGTCAAAGGAAAAAGCATTTGAAATAGGGGAAAAATTTCAAATCTTGAAAATGCTTCTCGAAAACTTATTCATATACCTTTGACTATTTGCAAAAAGACTTTGAAAAGAATTTCCAAAAAGATTTGCAAAAACAAAACAAGTGGTGCAAAAGTGGTCCAAAATATTAAAAGAAAGAAAACAATCCATGCATATCTTATGAAAGTATAAATTGGTTTAATTCCAAGCAACCCTTGCACTTACCTTATGCAAACTAGTTCAATTATGTACTTATATACTTGCTTTGGTTTGTGTTATCATCAATCACCAAAAAGGGGGAGATTGAAAGGGAAATAGGGTCAAACCTTTTCCTAAATGATTTTGGTGGTTGAATTGCCCAACACAAATAATTGGACTAACAAGTTTGCTCTAGAATATAAGTTCTACAGGTGCCAAAGGTTTAACACAAACCAATAAAAATATCCGAGTTAGGGTTCAAAAGAAAGGAGCAAAAAGAAATCGAAGAGAACCCTTGTCTGGCGCACCAGACTGCCCGGTGTGCCACCGGATAGTGTCCGGTGCACCAGGGTGAATCGACCTCAAACTCTTCACCTTCGGGTTTCTCCAGGCGCACTCCGCTATAATTCACCGGACTGTCCGGTGCACCAAGCGGAGCAACGGCTATCAGCGCAACGGTCGACTGTACAGTGCCCTGACAGAGCTACAGTTCGCGGCAGAAGTCAGAGCAGGCACTAGAGGCGCACCGAACAGTGAACAGTGCCTGTCCGGTGCGGCACCGGACTGTCCAGTGCACCAAGATGTCAGAGCTCCAACGGTCGAAACCGTCAGAACCCTAACGGTTGGGTGACGTGGCTGGCGCACCGGACAGTGTTCGGTGGCGCACCGGACTGTCCGGTGCGCCCATCGACAGCAGCTCAACCCCAACGGTTGGTTTGGTGGTTGGGGCTATAAATACCCCCAACCACCACCATTCAAGGCATCCAAGTTTCCAGCAATTTGCATTCAATACAAGAGCTCTAGACTTCACTCCAAGACACAAACAAGGCATCAAATCCTCTCCGAAGTTCAAAACCACTCCAAACACTTAGTGACTTGTGAGAGAGAGATTTTCGTGTTCATTTGAGTTATTGTCGCTTGGATCGCTTTTTCTTCTTCCCCATTCTTGTTCTCAAGCAACTTGTAATCAAAGCAAGTGATACCAATTGTGTGATGGTCCTTGTGGGGTCTAAGTGACCCATTTGATTGAGGAGAAAAGCTCACTCGGTCTAGGTGACCGTTTGAGAGAGGGAAAGGGTTGAAAGAGACCCGGTCTTTGTGACCACATCAACGGGGAGTAGGTTTGCAAGAACCGAACCTCGGTAAAACAAATCACCGTGTCATCCGCTCTATTTCTTTGGTTGATTTGTTTTCGCCCACTTTTTTAGACTCGATTATATTTCTAACGCTAACCCGGCTTGTAGTTGTGCCTAAAGTTTATAAATTTCAGACTTGCCTATTCACCCCCCTCTAGGCGACTTTCAGTAAGTGATTTGGATCCTAAATATTTATTTTTTAGAAGTTGTTGCCATGTATCGCCTTGATTCAATAACTTAAAGAGCCACTTGTTGAGTAAACAAATGTTCTTAGTGGCTAGATTAGCTACCCCAAGCCACCAACCTCCTTAGGTTGACAAATAATATTCCATTTTGCAAGTCTGTATTTCTTTTTAAATTGGCCATTTTGCCAATAGAACCGAGAGCAGATGGCATCTAGTTTTTTAACACCCCGATAGGCACCTCAAAAAAGGACATCATGAAAATAGGGAGGTTGCTTAAGACTGAATTAATGAGCACTAGACGACGGCCAGAAGAAAGTAATTTACCTTTCCACGTAGCTAATCGTTTTTCGAATCTATCAATAACACACTGCCACTCACTATTTCGTAACCTGCGATGAGTCATAGGAATTCCAAGGTATTTGAGAGGAAAAGAACCAACCCCACAACCAAAAAGGCAATAATAATCCATTTCATGATCCTTAGCTAACCCATAGCAAAAAAAGCTCACTTTGTGAAAGTTGATATTCAAACCTGACATCTGCTCAAAAGCGGTCAGGAGAAGTTTCACATTTCGCGCTTGATCCAAGCTATGATCCAGAAAAACAACAGTATCATCCGCATAGTGGAAGATAGAAAGTCCACCATCCACTAGATGAGGAACCACACCCGTGAATTGGTTATTTTCCTTTGCTCTTAAAAATAGAATTGCCATCATGTCTGCAACTATATTAAAGAGTATCAGAGAAAGAGGATCACCTTGACGGAGACCCTTGTGAGTAGAAAAGAAAGGGCCAATTTCATCATTAACTTTAACCCCCACATGTCCTCCAGAGACAATTGACTGAACCTAGTCACACCATTTTTGCGAGAAACCTTTTATTCGCATAGCTCGTTGGAGGAGGGACCATTTTACCTCATTGTAAGCTTTTCAAAATCCAACTTTAGAATCACTCCATTCATTTTTTCCTATGAATTTCATGAATAGTCTCGTGAAGCACAATTATACCTTCAAGAATATTGCGACCAGGCATAAAAACACTTTGCGAGGGGTTAATAATCTTGTCTGCAACCACTCCAATTCCGTTCGTCGGGACTTTAGTAACTATCTTAAAACTAACATTAAGCAAGAAAATGGGCCGATAATCTTGAATTTTTAAGGCATTACATTTCATAGGTAAAAGAGTAACAATCCCAAAATTAAGACTATAGACAGGGAGAGTGCCATTGTGAAATTCCATGAACAAGGCTAATAATTCATCTTTTATTATTTCCCAAAACACCTGGTAAAATTCAATCGGAAAACCATATGGTCCAGGAGCTTTATTATGTTCCATGTGAAAAATGGCCTCATGGACCTCATCAATAATGAAGGGTGCCGTCAAAATCACATTTTCGATATCTGAAACTGAGGATATCGTGAGTAATCGATTCCTCCAACGATATTGAGTTTTGTTTCGGCTTCCCAAACATGCCTTTATAGTAATTAGTGATATGGCTTCATAAGGTGATGCATCATGAGCTCATCCCATAAATTTTGGTGGAATCAACACATTCTTCATGTATATACTAATTACTAGCTCAGTGCCCGTGCGTTGCAACGGGATCATATAATAGCTCGATAACTTATATATACAAATGTGTGTTATACTGTTATGAGATGAAGGACGACATCCACGAGCCGTCCGGGATGACGTTGAAGAGAAACTCGGGCCTGTGACACACGAGCACTCACCTAGTAGTGTAGTATACAAGATTTAACAAGACAATTTAAAGGCAAAAATTCAAGAATGATCTTTCATATACTACTATAAATTCATGACTAAAAGCTCATTGTAATTGACTTGCTTGAAGAACAAAATAATACTACTGTGAATATGTGATACAACTTAATCACAGTAGTAAAATTACATCTGATGTTGTATTTGGTAAAAAAATATTTTTTCAGAGTTCAGAGCCAACAACTAAACTCAAGTGTTACAAGGTACAACGAACCTTACTATTCAGATTACTAATATAAAAACTCAAGATAGGTGTAATCCTCAAACAATTATAAGCAATGTGTATAGGAATTTTAGACATAATGGTGCCTACCACATGCTTTAGTATTCAGATTATTAACACAAACTCATGACATAATGACCAAAAAATATTAACACACAAACATGGACATAATGTTGTTTAGGAATTTCAGACATATATAGAGGTCAAATAAAGGAATTTCAGACAATGAACAATTATCATCATCAATAGGCCAGAGTTCAAATTCTTAATATATGAACTTGACATATAATAGTGCCTCTAGCAGTGTCGCCATAGTTTAAAAGCAGTAATATGGCATAGAGAGGAGAGGAGAGGAGAGAAGAGAAGAGAGGAAATAAACAATATCTATTGCTTTCCATATAAACTCACAAAGTTATATATATTCCAATCCGATGGATAGATGAGGGGAGGAGAGCTACAAAAACCAATCCTATTCTGTTTCTCCTTTTAGGCCTAACCCTATGCAGCAGCATATTCATCCAAGAAACCAACAACATGTAACATATCCCTTATTATCCTACCCATTACAAACTTGTCATTAAAATTAAATTCAGTACTGACTAATATTATCTCGATCAATCTTCAAGGACATCGAGCTCAATTTTGCTATGCCACAGAGAATGGTGCATGTGGACTATTCTTCCTTATATGCATCAGGTGGTCTAAAGTTGGCTTTAACCTTTAGCCCACTTTACATTAGAGATTTGGACATCAAAAGAAAGCTAAAACATTCTAAAGCTTTTAGATCTCTAAGTTTAGAAGAGGGAGGCAAACATGCCCTAGAATATTGGAGATCGCAGCTACTGCTATCACCAAGTAACACACTAAGATATCGAAGACCGCAACTGCTGCTATCACCGTTTAAAGTATAGGATTCAGTGGTGGTGCTTTTGCTTCTACCTTAACAACTAAGATCTCAATCCATCTTAATTTGTCCAACTGAACTCTAAATGAAAAAAAAGAATCGCATTTTAGGAATGATTGACGAGTTAGCACAATGCAGGTTCAGAACCTTTGGTTATTTCCAATATAAAGACTTGCATGTATGGCTATAACAATTTATACTTTTAAAAATGGATACTTATTGAGACCTGATAACCACATTTAGCTAGCTTAGCAGGAGGGAGCATGCTAACTCATAATGCCTTGTAATTACTGAATATTGATGAACCAGCGGAGCCATACCTCATTGACATCCTCAAGTAGCTCTGACAAACAAATTAGGGGACATGACAAACAAATTAGGGGACACTACCTCTGCGTATCTGCACAAGGGCCCAAGAGAGGTGGGGCCCGGCCATAGGAACGAAGCTCTCAGCTCCCACACCGTGCACCAGTGAATGCGAGCAGCTGGTCTGGCCTTCCAGTAATCCGATCTGCATGCAATGTGATCCAGGATTCACGTGGATAAGGATGAAATCAAGAGAGCGCTAGCTAGGATCACACGCCAATAGCACAAGGAAGGAAGGAATGAGCGAGCGAACCTTGAGGAAAACATCGTCGATGGGCTTCTTTGTGTGGCTCTCCGTCGTTGGTCGCAACCCCCGCCACCGCCCTCACTCGTCGCACATCGCGCTGTGGTCACGGTCAGGGCTGCCCTTCCGTCCGGTCGATCGGTCGAGCATGGGGCGATCAAGCAGGACTCGAGGAGGAGGTAGCGGATTTATGGCGACGCATCGAGGTAGCGGGGCCGAGTGTGGGTTGTTGGCTTGTTGCGCCCGTGGGCGTGGCAGGCGGGGGGTGGGGGCGGGCGGAGGGATCATGAGCTAGAGGGGGAGATCGTGGAGGGAGTGGGCAGTTTGGATGGAGATCGTGGGGATTCCTTTGCGCGGGCGTCTGGGAGTGAGCGGGTGCTCCTGAGATGGCTGAGATCGACGATGATCAGGAGAGCACGAGACGGAGACGACGCTAGCAGGAAGAGCTAGAGGGCGAGGGCTCGCTGGGCAGAGAAAGCAAGGGAGACTGACCCTAAAGCCAAGCGACCTATGTCGTCGTCACGGCTTACACATTTTTATGACCATACCGGCCAGCCAACATAGCTTTTACCGGCTTATAAGCCTTCCTTCTTCAGAGAAAGCAATCGTGGTCAAATGCTCCTGCCAGTGTCAAATTGAGGCAACTTTTTGCGCGAGCAGACATGGGTCCGGTGTGTGCAAAACTAAGGGTGGCTGTCACGTGGGCGCCCGTAGTCTGCAATGTAGGCCCAACGTCCGGAGTGTGTGATGGCTTGCACGATAGGAATGGGAATGGGGGATTTTGTCACATGGGACCGGAGTGCCCCAAGTCAGGAGTTGCTCGACGTCCTGCGTCACAGAATGTGATGGTTTGCCGAACAGCAGCGGCGGAGGAGCCATTATGGCTTAGTGTGGCATCAGCCATACCTTACTTTTAATAACTCTCATATCTTCTACTATAACAACAAAATAAGACGTGGTGTGGTGGATATTGTGTCTCTAATCTAGCAGTATGTCTTGAGTTCAATTCACAATTCTTACAGATTTCAATTTTTACTGCCGGACAGGGATGATGGCAAAACAAGAAATGAAAAAAGGCAGAACGGCAGGCTACCCTTACCGCCTTAATAAGTATATATACTAATTATTACCTTATGATGAATGGTGTGGGGATGGATCAACTCATTCTACTCCACAAACCAAACAAAAAAGATGAGGGGGTGAAAAGAAGATAGACCACCTCATTCCTCAAACCAAACACCATATAAGTTCTTTTTGACAAATATTGTGAAAGATGAGCAAAGCTTGGGAGCAGCCATTACAGCCTCATAGAGCCAATGACTACATATATGACTATCACACTTCTAAGCTCGATTGAGATCAGTCACGATGAAGTGGGGTGACGTTATTGGATTCATGAGGACAGGGACCTAGCGCCGATCGGGTAGGAGCATGATGACCTTATAAAGGATGAACTCCTATATGAACTCGACGAAGGCCTCATGGCATAGAGGTTCATGTGGTGGGCTAGTGCTAACGGGTTGGCCTCCACGACGTCTCGAGCATAGCGAGGGACACGCAGATGGATGTTGGTTGCTTCTCTCCCTACATGGATTGCTTGGGTTCCGGTATATGCTACCAGCCTACCAAAGGTAATCTCGTTACATGGCTGCATATTCTCCACACATCAAAGCTGAAGATGAGACCCATCAGAAAACACGTGAGTCTATGTGTAAAATTCCCTTACCTAGAACGCCAATTGTTGATGTTTTTTTACCCCAACAATGGTTATTAGTTGACATCACGTAGGGAATTGGAAGGGTGACATAACATACACATATTTATGTTGGTTTAGGTACATGTTACCCTACATCAATTTTAGAGGTAAAAACGGGATAGATACGGATGAATAGCAGGTCATCTTGTTTTCTACCCTAATGTATTTCGGTCAGATTCGGGATCGGATACGGATAATTAGAAACAGAGCGGATACAAATACAAGGACCGTATATTGTAGATAAGTGACAGATACTGAAAGAGAAATATGTCTTTGGACCATTTCTAGTTTTTTGGTGATTAAATGCTTAATAGACCACTTTAAGCTAACACTCTTGATGTGAGCATGAGCATAAGTTTAAAAAAAGCAAATTGAAGATGAGAAATCCAAAAGAGGGCAGACATGGACCTAAAATATGCAACTTTGTGGAAAATGGTATAAATGTGAGGTTTGCACTTTTAAATATGTTGCATAGGTCTTTTACAATGTTTCTAGTACTTGTGTTTAGGCTCTAACACCTATTATAGAGAAAAACACTTTTTGCGCTTGAGTTTAGGCAATAGGCATATTGCAAATCCTTGTGAAAAGGAATAAAAGAGGTATGATCCCAACACTTAGTAAATTGTTTTAATTGCTAACTATGTTTGTCTAAGTGATATGGAACCTATCAACAAGAGCCAAAAGAAGCTGTAGAAGTTTGGCTCAAGGGCAAATCTGGGAACCACTGGAGTGTCCGGTGATGCGTACTGTCAAAGATGTTGTCCTCGGGAATTTTAATTATAAAATTCACCGTACAATGAACGGTGCACTGTTCCATGCACCGGACAAGGGCTCCAATGGCTCTCTCCGCGGCGGGCGCTAGCCGCCAACGGTTAGCTGACGCGGCGACTGTCCGGTGCCATGCTAGAATAGGAAACCACCCAATCAGATCTTTGGGCAACCGTTGGCAGCCAGGAATCCAGTGGCACACCGGCCTGTCCGGTGAGCCCGCAGACAAGGAAAATTTTCACCTTCCTTGTGGACAAGGCAATGGCTCCTTGGCCCCTTGGGTCTATATAAGACACTGAAAGTTGCCTAGAGGGGGGTGAATAGGCAAGTGGAAACTTTTTCAACAAAAACTAGAAACGAACTGGGTAAAACCGGTTCAGCCGGTTTGCACGAGCTCAACTAAAGAATGAGATATAAACTGGATTGATCTCGAAATTCACCCAGTTAACTTTAGAAATGAGATGTTCTAGTTGATCCACAGGGTTCAAAGTAGTAGATCTGAGGAGAGCACTTCTCAAAATCCACACACCAAAAAGATATAAACAAATCTTCCACGGAATGGTGAGAGAACGAAGAACACGAACAAACACAATGAGCAAGAACACAAGAGACACAAGATTTATCCCGAGGTTCGGTCACACCACCAAGGTGCCCTACTTCCTCGTTGAGGCGCCCACCAAGAGCCGGGTCTCTTTCAACCCTAATCCTCTCTTTCCTGACCACAAAGGTCAAGGCCACACACTAATTTTTGCTCAAACGAGCAGGTAATACAAACTTTCTTGTGGTCTTCTACAATATTTAGAGATTCACAAGAGACACCTAGTCGTCTAGGAGCTAGAAGCTCCAAGAGTAATGAATCCACAAAGAACTTGATGTAGTACCAAAGATCAAATCAAGAAGAACAAGAAGGATTTGGAGATGAAGCACAAAAAACGCAGCTCTTCAATCTCATTCAAAGATTTCTCTCCAAATATTTGAAATGGGAGAGGCAAGAAGTGTGTGAGAGAGAGTGAGAGGTGTTTCTTAGGTTAGGAATGAAGTTTAAGTCGTGCTCTTGTATGGGGAGAGAGGTAGGAGTGAGTATATATAGGTGGGGCTCCAAACTCGATGAATACTTGTTTAGCTTATGCACTTGGACTTGTGAGGCCAGAGGATTAGGTTCTAAAATTTGAACCTTGGTACAAATAAAGTATGAAAATGTGAAATTGTACCAATTGAAGGAATTACTCATAATCAAAAGGTATACTAATAGACATGATATGCAATATTTTAAGCCAAGATTCTTGAGAAGTTAGCATGTTTGACTCGTACCTCACTAAGATGACTTAAGACTAACTTATGACATCACCACAATAAGTATTAATCAAATATTTTGAGATTCTATAATCGTCACCACAAGTGCAACCTTATGGTGAGACTTAAGATATTGCATATACATGCACACACTAGCATGTAAGATCCTAGATACAAAAATGTAACACAATAGTTCATGGAGTGACACACCTTTCTTCTACGCCACATGGTCTCCATTATAATCATAAATTTCTATCTTAGCTTTTGATAGGCTTGACATTTCAAAGAGAAACGTATCCTCTTCAAACGATCAAGAGAAACTCATTTTCATTTCTATGGAACCATTCATCCTCATTTAATGTTCTCCAATGTGTGAGACTACACAACATGAACTTGAAAGAAATCATTAATCTCACAAGATATAGGCTAAACTCTCTCTCAATTTGTGCATGCAAGAGTACACAAAGTACACTTATGCACATCAACAATACGAGGTTGAAGAAGATGTTTGCACTATATCTTGGTTGAACATAACATGCTTTACATAGATGATGAAAATTAAACCAATTGAAAGTTTAAGAACTAAAAGTATATCAATTGAAATCTTGAAGGGTAAAACATGCTAATATGAACCTCAAACAGTCAAACCTCATAATGAAGGATATTATATGATTATGTCGCTACTTCATTATTTGGTTTACAGGATAGTTCAACTTCCTTCTTGATTCACTGTGATTTCTTTTCTCTTTATGATTTCATCCAACCAAGTGATCTTGAACTTCATTCATCTTTGCTTGGTTCGATCATACTTGATATGAGACCCATTGAAACTCAATGATTGAAAGAACCAAGACTCTTATATTTGTAGATTTTGAATCCATCTTCAAACAACTTGGAAAGACCTTGTTGAAACACTTAGAAAAGAGAGCATTAAAAACACAAGAGATGGTTTCACAAATGATTATCCTTATATGTGGATGACAAATGAATCATCATTCTCGAAACCCATAAGGATAGATTAAATTCCTTTAAATTAGTGCACACATATAGTTGATGTCAAAGGTATATGCACTATTAAACATTTTATATTGCAAGAAATGTAACCTATACTATGGTACATCCCACTAAGGATAGAATACTTAAACAACTGAAGGAGAGAAAGATTTCATACCTTGGCCTCTTATCAACTTCATCTTACTTTAGTTGAATAGTATCCTTTAAGCTTGTGATTTATCCAATTTAATAATAAGCACCATCTCTCAACATAGATTTTCTATGGATAAACTCAACACAAGATATGGCATTAGTAGCACAAGCACTAGTTTCTTATTTAGCAACCCTTTATATGTGGAAGGAAAGCGAGTTGCTAAAATAGAGAAACCTAATAATATGGACTAATAATATGCACAATATATTTTGAATGACATGGATAATATGCATGGTTATTCAATGAAGTCTAAAGGGCCGACTTAATCCATATTATGGTGAGTGTCTAATATAGAAGAATCAAATCCAAATTAACTAGAGAGAGAGTACATCACATAGTTTTGGATTGTTGACCATATGATAATATTCATTTATCTTACAATTGGACCTTTATTTCATAATCAACAACTTATTTATATCCTCAAGTGCTTCTTATTCCTTAGTGGCTACACAAGTGAGAGCACCTAGAGGGGGGGGTGAATAGGTGATCCTGTAAAAACTTAAAACTTATAGCCACAAAGCTTGGTTAAGTGTTAGAATGATAAACCAAGTGGCTATAAAGCGAGCTCTTGCAAATCACAATAATCACACACAGAAGCAATCACAAGAGACACACGAGTTATCCCGTGGTTCGGCCAAGTATAACACTTGCCTACTCCACGTTGTGGCGTCCCAATGGACGAGGGTCGCACTCAACCCCTCTCAAGTGATCCAATGATCAACTTGAATACCACGGTTGTTTTCTTTCTTATACTCTTTCCCGTTTGTGAGGAATCTCCACAACTTGGAGTCTCTCGCCCTTACAACAAAGATCAAAGTGAAAGCACTAGAGTAAGGGAGGGAAGCAACACACACAAATCCGCAGCAATACACACACACACAGCCAAGACTTGAGCTCGAATGAATCGCAACAAGTTCACCACGAGAACGGAGCTCAAATCACTAAGAAAGTCAATCATGTGTGCAGAGACGGAGTGTGGAAGATTTAGAATGCTCAAAGTATGCTTGGGTGACTCCTCCATGCGCCTAGGGTTCCTTTATAGCCCCAAGACAGCTAGGAGCCGTTGGAGGCATTCTTGGAAGGCAATTCTTGCCTTCTGTTGGGTGGCGCATCGGACAGTCCGGTGTGCCACCGGACAGTCCTTGTAGCTGTCCGGTGCGCGATCTCCTTCCTTTTCTGGCGCATCTGACCGTTGCAGTTTTGCGACAGTTGGCACACCAGACACAGTCCGGTGCACACCGGACAGTCCGGTGCCCCCTGCCGACCGTTGGCGCGCCCACGCGTCGCGCGCGGATTGCGCGGCCGACCGTTGGCGCAGTCGATCGTTGGCTCACCGGACAGTCCGGTGAATTTTAGCCGTACGCCGTTGAATGTTTTCCGAGAGCGACGACTTCGCCGCGGATGACTCACCGGACAGTCCGGTGATTTATAGCCGTACGCCGCCATCGAGTCCCGAGAGCGGACTGTTCACCGAGACTGGTCCTGGCGCACCGGACACTGTCCGGTGCACCACCAGACAGTCCGGTGCATCCAGACCGAGCAACATTTGGCTGTACACAGCCAACTCTTTTCCAAAACATTTTCTCCTATTTCTAGCACTTAGACACAATACATTAGTCTTCAAATCAATGTACTAAGTCTAGAAACATACCTTGTACCTTGATTTGCACTTCTTGAGTCTTTGGCACAAATTAACACTTAAAGCATTTGTGTTGGGCACTTAATCACTAAAATACTTTAGAAATGGCCAAAGGGCACATTTCCCTTTCAATCTCCCCCCTTTTTGGTGATTTATGCCAACACATCAAAAAGCCACTAGAAGAAGTGCAACATCAATGCAATTGAGAACAAGAATTGTTTTTTATTCAAATTTGGCATATTTGGATCATTCTTTGCCACCACTTGGTTTGTTTTTGCAAATCAAATTCAATTTCCTATCTCTAAGTCAAACACACTTGTTGAGGTATAAAGAGAGGTATTCCAAGAGAAATTGATTAAAGACCCAAAAACTCCCCCTTTTCCCATAATCAAACATTCTCCCCACAAGAGACCAACTTTTGACAATAAGAGACAATAAGAGTATTTTGACAAATCAAAAGTTCTAACTCTACTATTTTTCAAAATTCTCAAGTGGTAGCTGATCCATTTGCTTGCTTTGGCCTTAATTTCTCCCCCTTTGGCATCAAGCACCAAAACGGGATCATTTTTGGCCCTTTAACCTCATTACGAACCAAAATTGTCAATTAAGAGCAAAAAGGCACTAAGAGCATAGAGATGAACTTGGAGTTAATTATCCTCTCATTGGAGTGCAGTGGAAGTCTTTCATGGTCCAAGTCCACCTTTCCCTTTCAATCCACTTTTGAGACTCAAACAAGTAAACTCAAACACAAGGTTAGTCTCAAAGTGTCAAGTTGTAGAATGCCTCCCCCTAAATAAGTGCATCACTTGCAAATGGACTTGTGAGGTCCGGGGATCATGTGTACAACTTGAGCACCACAAATGAACAAAATAGATTGAAATGCATAAATTACATGATCAAAGGCATAAAACACATGTATGCTATAGATCAATCCAAGTTACGCGAATCTAAGACATTTAGCTCACTATGCAACCTACAAAAGGTCAACCCATCTAAAGGTTTGGTAAAGATATCGGCTAGCTGGTTCTCGGTGCTAACATAAAACACTTCGATATCTCCCTTTTGTTGGTGGTCTCTCAAAAAGTGATGCCGGATGTCTATGTGCTTAGTGCGGCTGTGTTCAACAGGATTATCTGCTATGCGTATTGCACTCTCATTATCACATAGGAGTGGGACTTTGCTCAAATTGTAGCCAAAGTCCCGGAGGGTTTGCCTCATCCAAAGTAGTTGCGCGCAACACTATCCTGCGGCAACATAATCGGCCTCAGTGGTGGATAGGGCAACGGAAGTTTGTTTCTTTGAACTCCAAGACACCAGGGACCTTCCTAGGAATTGGCACGTCCCTAATGTACTCTTCCTATCAATCTTGCATCCAGCACAATCGGAGTCTAAGTATCCAATCAAGTCAAAGGTTGACCCCTTTGGATACCAGATCCCGAAGCAAGGCGTAGCAACTAAATATCTAAGAATTCGCTTAACGGCCACTAGGTGGCACTCCCTTGGATCGGATTGAAATCTAGCACACATGCATATGCTAAGCATGATATCCGGTCTATTAGCACATAAGTAAAGCAAGGAACCTATCATAGACCGGTATGCCTTTTGATCAACGGACTTACCTCCTTTGTTGAGGTCGACATGTCCATCGGTTCCCATTTGAGTCTTTGCGGGCTTGGCGTCCTTCATCCCGAACCGCTTGAGCAAGTCTTGCGTGTACTTCATTTGAGAGATGAAGGTGTCGTCCTTGAGTTGCTTCACTTGGAACCCAAGGAAGTAGTTTAACTCGCCCATCATCGACATCTCAAATTTCTGAGTCATCATCCTGCTAAACTCTTCACAAGACTTTTGGTAAGTAGAGCCAAATATTATGTCATCGACATAAATTTGGCACACAAATAAGTCACCATCACAAGTCTTAGTGAACAGAGTTGGATCGGCTTTCCCAACCTTGAAAGCATTAGCAATTAGAAAATCTCTAAGGCATTCATACCATGCTCTTGGGGCTTGCTTAAGTCCATAGAGCGCCTTAGAGAGCTTACACACGTGGTCGGGGTACCTGTCATCCTCAAACCCAGGGGGTTGTTCCACATACACCTCCTCCTTGATTGGCCCGTTGAGGAAAGCGCTCTTCACGTCCATTTGAAACAACCTAAAAGAATGGTGAGCGGCATAGGCTAACAGAATGCGAATAGACTCTAGCCTAGCCACAGGAGCAAAAGTCTCCTCAAAGTCCAAACCTGCGACTTGGGCATAACCTTTTGCCACAAGTCGAGCCTTGTTTCTTGTCACCACTCCGTGCTCGTCTTGCTTGTTGCGGAACACCCACTTGGTTCCCACAACGTTTTGCTTTCGACGTGGCACCAGGGTCCAAACTTCATTTCGCTTGAAGTTATTGAGCTCTTCCTGCATGGCCAACACCCAGTCCGGATCTAGCAAGGCCTCTTCTACCCTGAAAGGGTCAATAGAAGAGACAAACGAGTAATGCTCACAAAAATTAGCTAATCTAGAGTGAGTAGTTACTCCCTTGCTTATATCACCCAAAATCTGGTCGACGGGATGATTCCTTTGAATCGTCGTTCGGACTAGAGTGGGAGGGGCCTGTGGTGCTTCTTCCTCCATAACTTGATCATCTTGTGCTCCCCCTTGATCACACTCCTCTTCTTGATGAATCTGTTCATCATTTTGAGTTGGGGGTGCACCATTGTTGAGGAAGAAGGTTGATCTTGCTCTTTTTGTTCCTATGGTCGCACATCTCCAATCGCCATGGTGCGTATTGTGGCCGTTGGAACATCATCTTCATCTACATCATCAAGATCAACTTGCTCTCTTGGAGAGCCATTAGTCTCATCAAATACAACGTCGCTAGAGACTTCAACCAAACCCGATGATTTATTGAAGACTCTATACGCCTTTGTATTTGAGTCATAACCTAACAAAAACCCTTCTACAGCTTTGGGAGCAAATTTGGAATTCCTACCTTTCTTCACTAGAATGTAACATTACTCCCAAATACACGAAAATATGAAATGTTGGGTTTGTTACTGGTTAGAAGTTCGTACGACGTCTTCTTGAGGAGGCGATGAAGGTAGACCCGGTTTATGGCGTGGCAGGCTGTGTTCACAGCTTCCGACCAAAACCGCTCGGGTGTCTTGAATTCTCCTAGCATCGTCCTCGCCATGTCTATAAGCGTCGTGTTCTTCCTCTCTACCACACCATTTTGATGTGGTGTGTAGGGAGCGGAGAACTCGTGCTTGATTCCTTCCTCCTCAAGAAACTCTTCCACTTGAAGGTTCTTGAACTCGGACCCGTTATCGCTTCTTATCTTTTTCACCTTGAGCTCAAATTCGTTTTGAGCTCTCCTTAGGAAGCGCTTTAGGGTCCCTTGGGTTTCTGATTTATCCTGCAAAAAGAATACCCAAGTGGAGCGGGAAAAATCATCAACAATAACAAGACCATACTTACTTCCCCCGATGCTGAGGTAGGCGACGGGTCCGAAGAGGTCCATGTGAAGTAGCTCCAGAGGTCTTGATGTGGTCATCACATTCTTGCTGTGATGAGTACTTCCCACCTGTTTACCTGCTTGACAAGCTGCACAAGGTCTATCTTTTTCGAAAGTTACATTGGTTAGACCTAACACATGTTCTCCCTTTAGAAGTTTATGAAGGTTCTTCATCCCAACATGTGCTAGACGGCGATGCCACATCCAACCCATGCTAGTCTTAGCGATTAAGCATGCATCTAGAACGGCCTCCTCCTTCGAAAAATCCACTAAATAGAGTTTGTCGTCTAGTACACCCTTAAAAGCTAATGAACCATCACTCCTTCTAAAGACAGACACATCTACATTGGTAAATAAGCAATTGTAACCCATATTACATAGTTGACTAACGGACAACAAGTTATACCCGAGCGATTCAACTAAGAACACATTAGATATGGAATGCACGGATGAAATAGCTATCTTTCCTAGTCCTTTAACCTTGCCTTGATTCCTATCTCCAAAGATGATCGAATCTTAGGAATCTTTGTTCTTGATGTAGGAGGTGAACATCTTCTTCTCCCCCATCATGTGGTTTGTGCATCCGCTGTCGATAATCCAACTTAAGCCCCCGGATGCATAAACCTGCAAGGCAAATTAGGCTTGGGTTTTAGGTACCCAACTCTTGTTGGGTCCTACAAGGTTAGTAACAATAGCCTTAGGGACCCAAATGCAAGTCTTGTCTCCCTTGCATTTGGCCCCCATCTTTTTAGCAACTACTTTTTCATTTTTACATGAAAGAACAAATGTAGTGTTGCAAGCATGAAAAACAGTGGTAGGTTTATTATAGACTTTCCGAGGAGCATGAGACACAAAATTTCTCCTAGACCTACCATTAACATTGGAACTCGAAGCAATCATGGCATGTGAGTCAAAAACATTATAACTCCTATTATAATGAAAATTTCTAGAATATTTTCTATTATGGTACATGAAAGCATGATTCTTTTGACTACTACTAGCCATTGGGGGCTTCCCTTTCTCTTTGTTGGAAATGGGAGCCCTTTGACTTGTTAAGTTCTTGGCTTCCCTTCGAAAGCCAAGCCCATCCTTAATTGAGGGATGTCTACCAATGGTGTAGGCATCCCTAGCAAATTTTAATTTGTCAAAGTCATCTTTGCAAGTCTTAAGTTGGTCATTAAGACTTGCCACTTCATCATTTAATTTTGCAATAGAAGTAAGGTGCTCAACACATGCATCAATATTGAAATCCATACACCTATTACAAATCACAACGTGCTCTACACAAGGACTAGATTTATTAACTAGTTCTAGCTTAGCATTTAAATCATCATTCAAAGTCTTCAAGCTAGAAATAGATTCATTGCAAATAGATAACTCAGAAGATAGTAATTCATTCCTTTTAATCTCTAAGGCAAGAGACTTTTGAACACTAACAAATTTGTCATGTTCCTCATACAAAATGTCCTCTTGCCTCTCTAGCAGTCTATCTTTTTCATTCAATGCATCAATCAACTCATTAATCTTTTCTACTTTAGCTCTATCTAAACCTTTGAACAAGCTAGTGTAATCTACTTCATCATCACTAGAGTCCTCATCACTAGAAGTAGAGTACTTAGAAGTTTCTCGAGCGTTTACCTTCTTCTCCTTTGCCATTAGGCAAGTATGGCGCTCGTTGGGGAAGAGCGACGATTTGTTGAAGGCCGAGGCGGCGAGTCCTTCGTCGTCGGAGTCGGACGAAGAACAATCCGAGTCCCACTCTTTGCCAAGGTGCGCCTCGCCCTTCGCCTTCTTGTAGGCCTTCTTTTTCTACCTCTTCCCATGTCTTTCTTCTCCCTGGTCATTTTCATTATCGGGACATTGAGCAATAAAATGACCTGTCTTACCGCACTTGAAGCAGGAACGCTTTCCCTTTGCCTTGTTCTTGTTTGAGTACTCCTTGCGTCCCTTCAATGCGGTCTTGAAGTGCTTGATAATGAGGGCCATTTCATCCTCGTTTAGCCCGACCGCCTCAACTTGCGCCACCTTGCTAGGTAGCGCCTCCCTGCTACTTGTTGCTTTGAGAGCAACGGTTTGAGGCTCGTAGATGGGCATTGGGCCATTCAATGCCTCATCAACGTATCTTGCTTCCTTGATCATCATACGCCCGCTTACAAACTTTCTGAGTATTTCCTCGGGCGTCATCTTGGTGTACCTAGGATTCTCACGGATTGAGTTCACAAGATGAGGATCAAGTACAGTGAAGGACCTGAGCATAAGTCGGACGACGTCGTGGTCCGTCCATCTCGTGCTTCCATAGCTCCTGATCTTGTTGACCAGGGTCTTGAGCCTGTTGTACGTTTGGGTTGGCTCCTCCCCCCTGATCATTGCGAACCTTCCTAGTTTGCCTTCCACCAACTCCATCTTGGTGATCATGGTGGTGTCATTCCCCACATGAGAAATCTTGAGGGTGTCCCAAATTTGCTTGGCGTTATCCAAGCCGCTCACCTTGTGGTACTCGTCCCTGCACAAGGATGCTAGCAAAACAGTGGTAGCTTGTGCATTTTTATGGATTTGCTCATTAATGAAAACGGGGTTGTCAGTACTATCAAAAAGCATTCCATTTTCAATGATCTCCCAAATACTTGGATGGAGAGAGAATAGGTGACTACGCATTTTGTGACTCCAAAATGAGTAGTCTTCTCCATCAAAGTGCGGAGGTTTCCCAAGTGGAATTGAAAGTAAATGAGCATTGGAGTTAAACAGAATACGAGAATAATCAAAAGAAAAGTTTGAGTTAACCGATTTCTTTTTCTCGTCGTCGTCGTCTCTTTGGGAAGAAGACTCGTCGCTGTCGTAGTAGACTATCTTCTTGATGCGCCTCTTCTTCTTCCCGTCCTTCTTCTTATGACTTGAGCCAGAGTCAGTGGGCTTGTCGTCCCTTGGCTCATTGAGGAAGGACTCCTTCTCCTTGTCGTTGACCACCATCCCCTTTCCCTTAGGATCCATCCCTTCGGGCGATGAGTCTCTTTCGTGAAGAGAACGGCTCTGATACCAATTGAGAGCACCTAGAGGGGGAGGGGGTAAATAGGTGATCCTGTAAAAACTTAAAACTTATAGCCACAAAGCTTGGTTAAGTGTTAGAATGATAAACCAAGTGGCTATAAAGCGAGCTCTTGCAAATCACAATAATCACACAGAGAAGCAATCACAAGAGACACATGAGTTATCCCGTGGTTCGGCCAAGTATAACACTTGCCTACTCCATGTTGTGGCGTCCCAATGGACGAGGGTCGCACTCAACCCCTCTCAAGTGATCCAATGATCAACTTGAATACCACGGTTGTTTTCTTTCTTATACTCTTTCCCGTTTGTGAGGAATCTCCACAACTTGGAGTCTCTCGCCCTTACAACAAAGATCAAACTGAAAGCACTAGAGTAAGGGAGGGAAGCAACACACACAAATCTGCAGCAATACGCACACACACAGCCAAGACTTGAGCTTGAATGAATCGCAACAAGTTCACCACTAGAACGGAGCTCAAATCACTAAGAAAGTCAATCAAGTGTGCGGAGACGGAGTGTGGAAGATTTAGAATGCTCAAAGTATGCTTGGGTGACTCCTCCATGCGCCTAGGGGTCCCTTTTATAGCCCCAAGGCAGCTAGGAGTCGTTGGAGGCATTCTTGGAAGGCAATTCTTGCCTTCTGTCAGGTGGCGCACCGGACAGTCTGGTGTGCCACCGGACAGTCCCTGTAGCTGTCCGGTGCGCAATCTCCTTCCTTTTCTGGCGCATCCGACCGTTGCAGTTTTGCGGCAGTTGGCACAACGGACACTGTCCGGTGCCCCCTGCCGACCGTTGGCGCGCCCACGCGTCGCGCGCGGATTGCGCGGCCGACCGTTGGCGCAGTCGACCGTTGGCTCACCGGACAGTCCGGTGCACCACCGGACAGTCCGGTGCACCACCGGATAGTCCGGTGAATTTTTGTCGTACGCCGTTGAATGTTTCCCGAGAGCGATGACTTCGTCGCGGACGACTCACCAGACAGTCCGGTGATTTATAGCCGTACGCCGCCGTCGAGTCCCGAGAGCGGACTGTTCACCGAGACTGGTCCTGGCGCACCGGACACTGTCCGGTGCACCACCGGACAGTCCGGTGCACCCAGACCGAGCTGCATTTGGCTGTACACAGCCAACTCTTTTCCAAAACATTTTCTCCTATTTCTAGCACTTAGACACAATACATTAGTCTTCAAATCAATGTACTAAGTCTAGAAACATACCTTGTACCTTGATTTGCACTTCTTGAGTCTTTGGCACAAATTAACACTTAAAGCATTTGTGTTGGGCACTTAATCACCAAAATACTTTAGAAATGGCCCAAGGGCACATTTCCCTTTCAACAAGTCATAAAGGAGGTAAGATTTGAAAATAATATGCACTTGAGATTCAATTGTTACCACCCTTGCTACTAACTCTAAATATGATTTATACATCCATTATCGAGCACCCAACTTGATCCATTAAAGGAGTGATCCTGCAAAACAAGTTTAAGCTTCATATTTTGGTACCCAATTTGAATTGGGTCCTTTGAGATTAGCAGTAAGAGCCTTGAGTACCCACACAATCCTTATTGTGGCCTTTCTCTTTGTGTAGGCACCCACATATACTTGACAACCATCTTACATGGTTTCAAGTCAATATTTAATCACACAGGTAAAAGCTAGAGTTAAGAATAGGAGCCTTTTCTCCTTTTGTTTTATGATTTTCTTACGAATTTCTCTTCAAGCAACCTATCTTGATCCTGTTATGAGCTTGGATGGGTTGCTGCCAAGTGCCCTTCTTCCATGGTTGTTTCTTAGAGGCTTATACTTGGCGTTACCTTTTCTTGATACATCATTGTTTGAAGGTCGTCTTCTTGACGATGTACCTAGCTTGACCTTGGGTGCACCTAGCTTATCAAGGTTAGTCACACAAGCATTCATATCATATCTTAACAAATGAGGACAAGTTATGTATGAAATTTACAACTTAGTGATCCAATTTAGTGTGAAGCATATGGATACTGATTGAAGTTAATTTCTAAGATATCAATATATATGTTTCCAAAATTTAGAGAGTATGGATCACTAATTGCACCTTTCACAGTTTAAAAATCATATCCATGTTAGTGCATATGTATGTGATGAATATCAACAAATAGGATTCTTATGCACTTTTAGATTTAACGATAAGAGAATTTCAAACTGCATCAAGAGTAACTATTTAGAAAACGAAGATTGCAATCCATAAGAATGAGATACAATTCTACCATTATGAATTGAGTTAGTATAGCTTACTAAAGAGAAACTTATTATCTAAGACACAAGATATATAATGTGCTCCCACTAGATATGTGCATCAAGTATTTTAATGACTTGCCAAATGCACTTTCAATTCAATTAATAGCCACATGAGGAGTACATTAAATAAATTGGTCAAGGCATGACAAATTTACAATGAATAAACTTATGCATAAGAATACTTACCACCACATAGAATGTACCATTTGTTATATCAATTGAAAGGTCTTACTATATGAGATGGTGTCATCTAATTATTCTTCTTTTCTTCATTTGTGGAGACTTCCTTCTTTAGCTTGTTATCTATTTTCTTTTTAAAACTAGTCGAAAAGCACTTTGAAAAGAGTTATCAGTAGTACAAGGAAGTATTCAACGAATGATGATATTTATATATGAATGACAAATAAATCATCATTTGTGAGGCATAAAGACATAAATTAAATTCCAATTTAACAATATGCACATGGAGGAGTGAATTAACAATATGCACCAATTTACAAATTTAAGCCAAAAGGAACTTAACCTTCATATTGATATTTCTTTTCATAGAATATATTATTACCAATTGAAAGAATGCCACTTGAAAGGAACTACCTTGATCAACAACCAATTGAAGCAATTAGCTCCATACCTTTACCTTGATCATACAAGATTTGAATCACACAAGTCTAATACAACACATGATAGTTTTCAAATTTTTTTCTCGATTGTGCATGGCAGTTGCATATCATTATATTAAGGAGATAAAGGCCCAAAATGGACCAAAGTATAAAAGCCCTAGGGGCAAAAAGACACACACTAATGATCACCTGTTACACAAAGAAAATGAGGACCAAACACACCACCATAGCCTCGCGAGATGGCAATAAGGCCCTTGACACCAACCCTGCACCAAGTTTCAGCCTCATCCTTTATGTTCTGAACAACAACAGGAACACTAGGACAGGCTTCATCAAAGATGCATACATTCTTGACTTTCTAGATACACCAAGCTACTAGAATAACTAAAGAGTTTATGCCCTTCCTTTGATTTTTTTACACCTTGCTCTCCACCTCTCGCCACCAATCATGCAGCAAGTGGTCCTCTAGTCCACGACTCAAATGTGAGAGATGAGTCAGGTTACACATTTCAAACCAGATCATCCTTGAGAAGACACACATATTTAGCAGATGATTGATATCCTCCTCCTCGTGATCGCAGAACACACAGTTTCTAAATGATCCAATCCTCTACTGGCTAGTCTATCTGCAGTCCAACACCTTTCTAAAGGAACCAACTACATGAAGATTTGGCATATTGGAGGGATCCAACTGTGCCAAATTTGGCTAGTCGGGTAAAAAATTATCGCTCACATGAGAAGGCTTGGTAGGTCGATCTAGAGGAATATGACCCCGAAGCGGTCGGACTCCAAGAGTGATGATCTGCCACTCCTGGTTGAATTTGGACGCCATGCAGCACATCCCAAAGCCAAGGAAAACCGCTTAAGACCTAGATCGACAACTGTCCTCGGATGTCACCAATCCAAAGTGAATGTTGTAGAACCTCCTAAATCGTTCTCTTTTTAACCAAACATTTAAAGTTGCTCCAACTAGTGTAGGAGCAAGAATGGAGAGGGACTGTCCGTGCAACCACATATCTATCTAGAAAAAGCATTAGTGCCATCTCCAATAGTTGTCACCACCAAGGTAGCAGAGAGAGTTGCTACATTTGGATGAACATTAATATGCAATTCTCTTCATGGTCCCTTCGTCCTTGTCTTGTTGTACCATAACCAACGCATGTTAAAGGTCTGGCACTCGAGTGGATCCTGCGCCCGACCCCGAACTGACCCGCCATAGATGACTAGTCGCATTAACCATGCCTGACACCGAGCCATAGCATGGGTACGGTCTGCTTCCCACTCATGACCTATGAACCCCTCGGGTCGCATAGCGCTCATGACCTACGAGCTCTCGGACTACGATGCATTAATGGCTCGCACACCTCTTGGCTTGCGGTGCACTTATGGCCTACCAGACTAGGCCTGAGTGCACAAACCTCCAACAGGGCACTACACGATGGGCCGCGCTGCAGAAGCCAGGGGTCGACATAACCAGAATGATAATGCTTGGGACCATCACCGCCCCATGTCATCCGCCATAATAAATACGAGACAACCAAGCAGTCACAGGACCCACGAGTACGTGTGGCCTCACTCGAGGTAAAACGCTGGTCTTACCCTTGCCTTATGGCTACTTACTAGGGAAGCCACCGCTGGCCAACCCCTATCTCGGCTTATAAAAGGGAGAGGCCGACCTCCGGACCGAGGGATGGAAAGGGGGAGAGAGCCCTTGAACACAACCAGACGCCTTCAGACAGAGATAAACCCACAAGGACAAACAGGAGGAGGAGCGCCGACGAGGATCGGGAGGTCGGAGCCCCGCCAATCCAAAACTTAGCTAGGACTCCACCTTGCAACTTCTAAGCTCCACTTCCACTCCGATAAGAGATCAGGTAGCCTCTCCTCCCTCTCGTCCATGACCATCTGATCAATGGATTAAAGGTATAGAATGGAGGTGTCCCCTAGCCTGAATAGGAAAAGGGACTATGCATGTACCACAGGTTCATCAGTGTACCATTCCACATTTGAACATGACAATACATCGACAATGAGTAGGCGGGTGGAAAGTATCCTAGGATCACTAGATGAATATGCGATGCCTGCTGTGTCAGTTTTCGATCTGTTTTATTCGGACATTTAGTTTTAGCGGGTGATCAGGGTTTCTTTGTAGGTCAATCGAGTAGAACGACCTTCTTGCTAGCATATTTGGAGAGTAATTGATCAAAAGTAGGACCGGCTTTGACCAGACGACCATGTGCATTATATGTGCTTCGCATGTGCGTTCCCTTTTTCGCTTTGTGTGGAGGCCGACGCCTCTGGCCATGGACGGACTGTCCGACTGAGTCAGTAGGATCGTCTGCATGAGCACCAGACTGTCCGCGTGTAGGTGCTGGACCGTCCGCGATGCTCAAGTCAGGGAGCTTTGTTCGGCTGCTCGACTGAGCTTGTCCCCTGGCGCCTCCGAACTTGTTAGTCATCCTGTCCGGAGCCTTCTGAGCAATCCCTCCGTGTGATATATTCGATGTGCGAGGATCACCAATGACGTTGTTTTTGCCTTTGCCTTTATCGGCCACTTCTGGCCGAACCATGACCTTTTTGCTTGTTGGTTCTATTGTCGAAAGGGAAATAGGGTCAAACCTTTTCCTAAATGATTTTGGTGGTTGAATTGCCCAACACAAATAATTGGACTAACTAGTTTGCTCTAGATCATACATTCTACAGGTGCTAAAGGTTCAACACAAACCAATCAAAAGAACAAGTTAGGCTTCAAAAGAAAGGAGCAAAAAGGAAACTGAAGTGTGCCCTGGTCTGGCGCACCGGACTGTCCGGTGTGCCACCGGACAGTGTCCGGTGCACCAGGGTGAATCAGCTCAAACTCTTCAGCTTCGGGTTTCCCAGGCGCAGCTCCGCTATAATTCACCAGACTGTACGGTGTGCCACTGGACTGTCCGGTGCACCAGCAGAGCAACAGCTACCTGCGCACAACGGTCGGCTCTGCAAAGTGAACAGTGCAATTCAGATGTCATAGCAGAAGGTCAGAGGGGCACCGGATTGTCCGGTGTGACACCGGACTGTCCGGTGCCACATGAGGACAAAGTCTCCAATGGTCGACCAGCTTCGAGGCCTAACGACGAGGTGACGTGGCGGTGCACCGGACACTGTCTGGTACGCCCATCGCCAGCAGCCTTCTCCAACGGCTACAATTTGGTTGGTGGCTATAAATACCACCCCAACCGGCCACTTCAAGGTGTGGGAGCCCAAGCAACATTCCAAGTCATCTAGTTGACATACTCAAGCCCTCCCAACCACATATATTCATTGATCCATCCTATATGCAAGATTTAGGCCACTACAACCAACACAAGTGCCACAAAAAGAGAGCTAGCAAAAGAAAGCCTCTCGTGTGAGTCTAGCAAGAGTGCCTTGTGAGAATTATTGAGAGTTAGTGAGCACTACATCTTGTGATCATTTGTGCGTGGAGTTTTGACTCTTATTGAACTTCCTCCAAAGTTTTGGAGGTTTGTAAAAGCTAGCAAGAGACACCAAAGAGTGTGGTGGTCCTTGCGGGGTCTTAAGTGATCCTTGAGAAGAAGAAGAGCTCGTCGGTCTTTGGTGATCGGTGGAGAGAGGGAAAGGGTTGAAAAAGACCCGTCCTTAGTGGACTCCTCAACGGGGACTAGGCCTTGGAGGGCCGAACCTCGGTAAAACAAATCACCTGTGTCTCGTGTGCTTATTGCTTGTGATTTGTTTGTTCTTTCCCTTTCTAAGTTTTTCTTGCACTATTCTTTGCTAATACTATTTGGTGTTGCTTTAAGTTAAATTCTCATTTAGTGAAGCAACACTTTGCAAGAAAGAACTTGTGTTATTGCTCTTCTTATCTAAGCCTTCTTGATTTACTCTCATAGACTTATTAGTAGTATTGATTTATCAATTCCGCATTATTTGAAAGCAATACTCCTTACAAGCGAAGGACTTAGTTTTTATACTCCGATAATAGTAAATCTTGTTCTAACCACTAATCAAGGGATCTAGTTGGGGTGTAAAGTTTTAATTTTCAGGTTTCACCTATCCACCCCCCTCTAGGCGACTTTCAATTGGTATCGGAGCTAGGCACTTCATATTGAGTCTAACAACTCGAAGTGATGGCTCGTAGAATATCCCAAGAGAACAAGAAGACAACTCCGAAGGAGAACAAGGAGGTAACTCTTTAGATATTACTTTCCAATTGTTCTAATTATGATTCATGGTCTACTAGAATGATAAATGCTTTTAGAACCGTAGATCCACAATTAGAACAAATCTTAGACAAGAGTATTATTCCTCCTAGTTATGATAGGAAAAATGCTTCCGAGGAAGATTAAAGATGTATACGCTTAAACTATCTAGCTTATGACATCTTAAGTAATTCTCTTAGCAAAGAAGATTATCATGCCTTCATAATGAATTATAATGAATCAATTCGTGA
Organism: Zea mays; assembly: GCF_902167145.1. NCBI lineage: Eukaryota > Viridiplantae > Streptophyta > Magnoliopsida > Poales > Poaceae > Zea > Zea mays. The sequence goes on along the minus strand of NC_050096.1, from coordinate 270,963,489 downwards.
TGCGCATGATATTTGGACTAGAATTAAAACTAAATTTAATGAGTCCAAACATGACAGTTCATTTTGTGCTTCTACTTCCTTTGGTATTTTTGAAACTAACCCTTTAAAGGAAGAAGAAGAAAATGAACGATAGAGACCAAATGATGAATCCACCTCTCCAAAAGGTTTGTCTTCCCATTTTGATTCCCACATATGTTGTATGGCTAATGAAAATGATAGCGGAAGCACAAATGAGGATGAGGAGGAAGAAAGAAGCTTCATGCAACTCTACGCTCGCCTAAGCCAAGAAGATAAGGCGGTCATGCTCAAACTTCTAGAAAGAGCGAGAGAGCAAAGCGAAGCTCGTCAAATGCTAAAAATGTTCTCTCCATGAAAATGCTATACTTTGACGAGTTGACTAAAGAACATGAGGAGCTAAAGTGCTCTCATGTTGATTTGGTCCAAAGGTATGAAACTATTTCTATTGAGCAAGATAACGCTTTACATTGTATCGCTCAATTAGTAAATAGGAATGCCTTGCTTAAGGACCAAGTAGAAAAGCTAAAAGTTGAAAATCTAGCTTTTCAAGAAAAATATGATATGCTTCTCTATTCTCATGAAAATCTTATGGATGATCATATCATGTTAAACACTCCTCATGAGGTTGTATTAGAAAACTTAAAATCTCAACAACCTCACTCATGCACATGTATTCAAATTGGAACTATATTATCATGTGCTAATGCTTGTTGTTCGTCGACAAGCAAATCTTCCTTTGAGCTAGAATTTGCAGGAACAAAAGATGATACATATCAAAAGCTCAAAGTAGAAAAATGAGAGGCTAAAGATGAGATTGACACAACTAAAAGGGAAGTGCATTGCTCAACCTTCTCAAGATAACCGTGATCACATGGTGAAGAAGCTTGAGACGGGAACAACCGTGGCATGCATTAATCCCTTGAAGAAAATGTCAAGGACTTGAGGATTGCCAAGAGGAGGGAGCAAAAGAAGAAAATCAATTCCTCTTCCAGAAGCCTCAACCATGCCTCCATTAAAGGTAACATCCAAGGTAATAATCAAGTCACACTTCATACAAAGATAAATATGAAGTGTAGTGAATGCTTTGAAAAGGGACACTTGATTAGATCATGTCCCTATATTAAAAATGGCTTGATTATTAACAAGGATGATAAACTTTGTTTTAAATGTTCAAAGAAGGGACACTTTATTAAATCTTGTCCCCATTTGAAACAAAAAGGCATAATGTTAGAAAAGAAAATATTCACTAACCATGTAGCAAGAAAGAAACAAGAAAAAAAAGAAATCTTCAATACTTGAGGATCGCCTATGCTACATATGCCGAAAGAAGGGACATCAATGCAAGGATTGTCCCATTGGTAATTATCCCACTCCTGGCTTGTCAATTAATTCTCATGTAACTAGACAACCCAAAATTGCAACTTGTGCTAGAAAGGTAATGAGTTTACCTAGTGCTAGCACAAAGGACGTTTGGGTTCCTAGATCCTTGTTGACTAACCTTGATGGACCCATCAAGAAATGGGTACCAAAATATGCTTGACAAGCTTTGCAGGAGAAAGAGATGATATGAAGCTTTGGGGTGCTTGAGAGAGTCAAGTCAATTCTTGTTAACTCAAGCTATCAATCTTCAAAGATCTATATCCATGATTGACCCAAGGTTATTTTTCAAATTGCTATATCTTAAACTCATATCATCTCGAGGGAAGATATTGATATTGTAGGAAACAAAGAATTAATCCTATGCCGAAGAGTCAAAGCCTACAACATGCAGGAAAGCCAAAGGATGGTAACAATTATGTTTTTAAGTGCAAGCATTTTAAATTATCAGTTCTTATGTGTCTTGTGTAGTCACATAGAAAAAAAGCACTTCAAATGTTTCTAAAGTTTGTCACCATTCTTTGTCACCATAGCAATCTACATGCTTTAAATTGTTGTAAGTACCCCATGGCATGTTTTACACTAATTATCTTATTATTGCCATGAGTCTAGATATAGAGAGATTTTTAAGTTCCTAAAAGAATAAGGTATCATGTAAGGAATTCAAATCCTTGGGACACTTATAAAAGGAAAATTCTCTCTATAACTAGAATAGTGAGACTAATGCTTTTATCTAGGTAACCCATGTAGTCTCACTAGTAGAGAATAAGTTTCTCTTTGGTAGTGTGCAATATAACATAAAAAGAAAAACCAATCCAATAACTTATGTTGTTGTGCTTCTTACTTATATTGGATATGATTCTTCTTCATTTATCGCTCTCCATGTTATGAATTAGATTTATTCCCATAATCTTAAAGAACTAACTATGCTTGTTTTATAAGTTAAAATTAAGCATATATCATGGAATAATCTAGTTCATATTATAAAGTTTCCATGCTTCAGTAATCCACTTTTAAATTTTTTTTGTCAAAATGATTACAAAAAGGGAAACTTGTGCTTGTGTTACTAACCATGTATCTCTTGAGCTTACTTATGGAAATCTACAAAAAAATGAAAGTGCATGTCTAAAGTCACAAGCCTCTAGGGTTACTCTTCACCCTAAGCAAGAAAGGTAAAAACAAAGGTATGGGAACTCTTTTTCCCATCAATGGATATTTACTCTTAATTATCTTATTTTACCTATGTAAAGAATAGATTCTTTATTGGACTTAATTTTTGCTAGGTGTGCATTCATTCTCGTTCTCATAAAATGCACTTGTCCATTAAAATCTATTTCATGTCTTTGCTATATATGTTCTCATATTGACTTGCTTCTAAGTGATGATTAATAAATTCAATATGAAGAAGTAAATTTCCTATGATTAATCAAAATGTTTAAAAAATGCATATTCCTTTTAAAGATGTGCACTAATGCTAAGAAGTTTACTTCATGTCTATGTGACTTATGGATGATGAATTGTCTTTATTTTCTATCTAAAGAAATCATCGTTCATCATATACTCCCTTATGCTATTAACATCTTTCTTGAGTATTTTCAATAAGTTTGGAAGGAAAAAGAAATAACTACAAAAGGGAGGACACTCACATGAAAGAGATAGACATCAAGAGCAACAACACATACTTGGTTAATGAGATCTTCATAACAATCAATGGTGTGATTGTAAGCACTCTAAACCTCTTTCATTGTGAGAATACTAGGCATAAATTGTTTATTGCAAATTTTATAAGCCTTAATCAAGATGAATGATGTTTCTCCCTATTCGTCTCTAAAATTGAACGCATCTATTCTTTTCAATTCTTTGATGCATATCTCTAGGGGGAGCCTATTTCTATATCTTGATCATATCGAGACTATCACTTTATCCTAGTAATTTCATATAGTCTCTTGCATAAGAATAAGTTTCTCATGATGTATGCTACTACATTCCAATCCATCTTGGTAAAGTAATGTCACCTTTATCAAGGATTGTAGCTTTCATTGTTAAAATAGCATATTTACTGGATTCTCCTATTTTAATGCATATGTTGTTCTTTTGATCACATCTGTTATTTGTTTGATCATTGAATAACTTCAATTAACCTTATGATTCTTAGTGTCACATATTCTATCAATCGATATCTCTCTTGATGTGCACTAAGTTAAAACAGAGAATTCATGATATATTTATGCAATTTGTGATCCACTTGATATATAATGACAATAACTTAAAAAGGATCACTAGTTGTAGAACTCTCTCTTGTGCAAAATATTTCCATATATTGTCTTGAGTATAGGTCTTAAGCGTCTAAGACTAAGGACAAAGCACAATGAAGAGAGTGTCTTTATGTAAAGGTACAAAAGGGTAAAACAACTTCCTTTCATTTCAACTTGTACCTAAATCTTCCTTTTTCCATACTTTCTGTGCATATCTTGTATAAAAGGAAGAGAAAGCATGTTCATGCATTAGCCCTGCTTCCTACCTAGTTTAACTTCTCAAACATTCATTCTTGCATCTTTGTTAAAACTGGGTGAAGTAATTTTATTGTCAAAGAGCTTAAAGCTTAACCTTGTAACGAGGATAAGCTGCCTTTGTTCCTAAGGTGGATGGTCCTTAAGCCTCTTTGAAATCCTTAAAGGTAAATGTTTGAGATGTTTATAACATGCTTTCATAAGTGCATAAACTGTCATGAGCATCACACTTATACTATGACACAATGCACTTCACATTCTCTATGATATAGACATGGTCTCATTAACCTAATTATGTGCACTTGGCATTTAAGACCAAAAATTTGTATTCCTCTCAAAGCACATATTTAGGGGGAGCAATCTATATTATATAGAATTGTTTAAGCTTATTTGACATATCCTTTTAATCATGTCTCTTTCCTTTGGTACATTTGCATATTTCCTATCTCTATTGTGCCAAGGCTAAGACTAATATGTTTCATGAGCATCTCGTGTATTAAGTCTTACATTGAAAGGGAAATGGAGTATTCGGCAAAGACATCGCTTCCACTCCACATCTTCGGTATTATCCTTCCTTGCCGGTATTCCGCCAGCCCTCCAATTTGGTATAATCTTCACTCATATATTGTTTGCCACAGGGGGAGAGAAAGTAAAAAGGGCTTATATTTCACTCACAAGTATCCGTTTTTGGCGATTCATGCCAAAGGGGGAGAAAGTATTAGCCCAAAGCAAAAGGACCGCACTACCACCAATTTCAAAAATTTAGCCAATTTCAAAAATTTAGTCTTTCAATTTGTATTTAAAGAAGTTCTTCAAAAGAGTTTCAAATTGGTTTCTTATTAATAGAATTTTCAAATTGGTATAACCCCTTTCAAAATTAATATCTAAAACCCTCTTGAACACTAAGAGGAGGATTTTATCAAGGGGGAGTTTTGTTTAGTCAAAGGAAAAGCATTTGAAACAGGGGGAGAAAATTTCAAATCTTGAAAATGCTTCTCAAAATCTTATTCATATACCTTTGACTATTTTGCAAAAGACTTTGAAAAGAATTTCCAAAAGAGTTTGCAAAAACAAAACAAGTGGTGCAAGCGTGGTCCAAAACATTAAATATGAAGAAAGCATTCATGCATATCTTATGAAATGTAGATTGGTTTAATTCCAAGCAACCTTTGCACTTACCTTATGCAAACTAGTTCAATTATGCACTTATATATTTGCTTTGGTTTGTGTTGGCATCAATCACCAAAAAGGGGAGATTGAAAGGGAAATAGGGTCAAACCTTTTCCTAAATGATTTTGGTAGTTGAATTGCCCAACACAAATAATTGGACTAACTAGATTGCTCTAGATCATACATTCTACAGGTGCTAAAGGTTCAACACAAACCAATCAAAAGAACAAGTTAGGCTTCAAAAGAAAGGAGCAAAAAGGAAACCGAAGTGTGCCCTAGTCTGGCGCATTGGACTGTCCGGTGCACCACCGGACAGTGTCCGGTGCACCAGGGTGAATTAGCTCAAACTCTTCAGCTTTGGGTTTCCTAGGCGCAGCTCCGCTATAATTCACCGGACTGTCCGGTGCACCAGCGGAGCAACGAATACCTGCGCGTAACGATCGGCTCTGCAAAGTGAACAGTGCAATTCAGATGTCAGAGCAGAAGGTCAGAGGGGCACCGGACTATCCGGTGCCACATGAGGACAAAGTCTCCAACGGTCGACCAGCTCCGAGGCCTAACGACGAGGTGACGTGGCGGCGCACCGGACACTGTCCGGTGGCGCACCGGACTGTCCAGTGTGCCCATCGCCAGCAGCCTTCTCCAACGGCTACAATTTGGTTGGTGGCTATAAATACCACCCCAACCGGCCACTTCAAGGTGTGGGAGCCCAAGCAACATTCCAAGTCATCTAGTCGACATACTCAAGCCCTCCCAACCACATATATTCATTGATCCATCCTATACGCAAGATTTAGGCCACTACAACCAACACAAGTGCCACAAAAAGAGAGCTAGCAAAAGAAAGCCTCTCGTGTGAGTCTAGCAAGAGTGCCTTGTGAGAATTATTGAGAGTTAGTGAGCACTACATCTTGTGATCATTTGTGCGTGGAGTTTTGACTCCCATTGAACTTCCTCCAAAGTTTTGGAGGTTTGTAAAAGCTAGCAAGAGACACCAAAGAGTGTGGTGGTCCTTGCGGGGTCTTAAGTGATCCTTGAGAAGAAGAAGAGCTCGCCGGTCTTTGGTGATCGGTGGAGAGAGGGAAAGGGTTGAAAAAGACCCGTCCTTAGTGGACTCCTCAACGGAGACTAGGCCTTCGAGGGCCGAACCTCGATAAAACAAATCACCCATGTCTCGTGTGCTTATTGCTTGTGATTTGTTTGTTCTTTCCCTTTCTAAGTTTTTTCTTGCACTATTCTTTGCTAATACTATTTGGTGTTGCTTTAAGTTAAATTCTCATTTAGTGAAGCAACACTTTGCAAGAAAGAACTTGTGTTTTTGCTCTTCTTATCTAAGCCTTCTTAATTTACTCTCATAGACTTATTAGTAGTATTGATTTATCAATTCCGCATTATTTGAAAGCAATACTCCTTACAAGCGAAGGACTTAGTTTTTATACTCTGATAATAGTAAATCTTGTTCTAACCACTAATCAAGGGATCTAGTTGGGGTGTAAAGTTTTAATTTCAGGTTTTGCCTATCCACCCCCCTCTAGGCGACTTTCAATTGTGTTGACATGAAATAGTTGTGTGTCCACTTGCATCTCCAGAAAGATCAACCGACACTCATTCATGGCCAATTGTATTTATCGATGAAAACATTACAATCATTGTTGGCATGGGGAAAAAATATACCATTTGCAATAAGCATGTCTCTTTAATTCATCCATAGGAGGAATAGTATGTGTTAATTTAGGTTACCACTTTTTACTAGCTCGTCAAATATTTTATCACATTTGGCAACATTAAAAGTAAATTTAACTTATTACCGATTATTTTGAACTGACCGCAAAGAACATGCAGAAGGTTTGGCCTTCGTCGACCAAACAAGCTCCGCGATATATACATATGCAAATTCATCGTTTGAACTATCACAGTCCACTAGATGCACATTATGGCTAGCTGGTTTCGATGTCTCTTTACTTCGGCTTTCACAGGTTAAAGCCCGTTGATGTAGCTGAGCTATCGAAAAGAACTAGGTACCATCCAATTTCTCTCTTAAATAGGATCACAACCCATTAAAAGTTAGCCATGCTAGCTCTTTGTCCGCGACATGGGTCTGAAAGCATCGGTTTATAGTGTCCCAGAACCTCCAGATATAATCATTATCTGATTCTTCGTGTCCCTGTCGAACTGGGGCTAAACTAGCCAGAGCTAATTCATATTTCCCGGGGGAAAAATTCTCATGAAATTTACTTTCTAAATCATTTTAAGAATTAATGTAATTAAGAGACAGGGCGACGTACCACACAAAAGTGATACCAATAAGGAATAAAGAAAGTAAACGAACACGAAAGGCTTCCGCATCGGCCAATTCGCCTAGGCGTGCTAGGAACTGGCCTACATGTTCGTGCGTGCTTCTATCACTTTCACCAAAAAATTGGAAAACTCTGATATCCTTGTCCCTTATGGGTATGGGACAATGTCAAAACCGATGATCATATGACTTTTTATATGATTGCCCTACTCTGGCCAAACTAATATGAGCCTATCTCAAAATAGTTCAACCATCTCTTCCCTAATTTTCTCCATTGCGTCCGGTGGCAGACCGTTGGACCCTTGGCTTCGGGCTCATTCGGTCGGGCATTATTATGCCAACCTTCCTATCGTGGCCGATCGAGAACGTTGATCGACCTATGATCATATGGTGCGCTATGGTTTAAATATGTATGTGAAGGAACATACTGCTGCTGTGGTGTGTAATAAATTGGTGTATGGTGTGCAACAATAGGTTCTACGTAAGGTATCCGGACTGTATGACCCAGGCGGTCAGACGGTTCGACACGAATCCAAACTTTCTGATGGTAAATCTGGATTGTCCGCTTGTGTTCGCTACTATAGGGGTGCCACGTGGTGGTCCCAGTGCTTCCTCGGACTATCCAGCAGGAAAAGTCGGACGACTGTGTAAGGCCCGGACTGTCCGGGCAAAGGTTCGAATGATTAAACCGTGCCCACGGGCACCGATCTACTAAGTAGGGACGACGACGGTGGTATTTGCCCTAGATATGAGTTCATCAGTATATACCATATAATGACTGGGGCCGCAAATCCCTATTTGTTGCCGATGTATTAGACATAGAAATCCTGTTACTAGTTTCAAATGATAGAAAACTATGAGCAACAAATTTCTCCAACGAACGCGTTAATTTTCTAAATGATTCTTCTAACCCTCCAATCTGTTGTTTTATTTGATCTTGTTGCTAATCTACATAATGTTTAATAGATTAAATGTCGTCGGGTTTACTTACATTGGAGATCTAAAGCGAAGGTAGAAGAGATGCGACCTCGGTATCTCCATATTTGACAACCTCATGGTGACAATCCACAGTGAATTGTGACAAGCAATCCTCCTTCGCTTGATGCATGAAGTCTTTGTATCACTGTTGGTCATCAACCGGTAGGCTTTCAACAACCAACCTAAGGATATTGTCTAGAGAGATATCTGTGTGATTCTTAGAACGGACCATTTGAGAGTTTGATATTTAGTAGATCTAGACGCATGGTCTCCAACAGAGTCGCCAAAAAGTCTGTTGGCACCGATCTGGGCGCCAATCACTGGGACATGAACCAACTGACGGTAGTGGTGGAGGACGGAGAAAAATTTAGGTATAGCTTTACGCCGTATAATATTTAACACACAAATAATTAAATTGTAGAATAAAAATGCACTATATATAAGTAGAATATTGTTTAAAACAAGAATAAATTGCTAAGAATCATATGCACATTAAATAATACATAATACAAAATTTTACCGATAATTTTGCTATATAAGTCACAGAGACCTAGACAATTGCATCTGCATATCCTTGTTCTGAAATGCCTTCTTAATACTTAAGAGGCGAGTTGTAGATTATATGATTTGTGATCATTATCACCTTTCTTGATTAGGCATGGCTTGGGCTATACTTAGCCACAATAGGCCCTCCGTCCATGCCTGGCGGTGCTCTCTGCAGAGACGCGAACGGTCTGCGACCTAGGCACAGGAGCAACTTCTTCTCTGCGTATGTCCGGACGATCCACACATAAGGCTCGGACGGTCCGCGATGATGTAGAGGGTCGTATTCTTCGTAACAGACCTAGATATCGCTTCCTGGAAGGGACCCGGTCGAGAGAAGAAATAGTAGGGTGTGTCTTGGGGGTCGACAGACCACCCAAGACGCCTTTAGTCGATGTAGAGTCATATAGAGGTGAAGATTCGAGGTAGTGAAAGGCTAAATTAGGTCTAATCCTAATGTATAAGGTAAAAATGACGAGTAGAATTGATTTGATCGATTATGGGGGTTCAATTGACAGTACCTCTTCATCTATATAAGGGGGTCTCGACCCGTTACAAGTCGGTTATTGAGCAAATTCTGTGAAGATCACTAACAAATCCCTCGAGAAACGAGGAACTGTAACTGATTCTGCACCACCGTGGACAGTTACGCCGCCATTACGGACAGTGCGGACCGTCCAGGCCCTAGGGAGGAACAGTCGGCTAAGCCATTTTTTGGTGCTCAACCCAGGGCAAGCAAAATAATGGTTGGTTCCTGGTGAAGTTAAATTTGAGCTGCCACAGTTTTTGCCTAGTCAAATATTGTATCACCGCTTTTGCGTGAGAACCAAACAAAAATCTCACGGACACAGCCCAAGTCACGCAGCGAAAGGCATGGAATGGAACCAGAGGCCCAGGAGCCAGCCGTTGGTCGTACGTCAGACAGCAGACTGCCGAACCGGCTGGCGCCTGGCTCACGTGCTCGTGCATCGCAGTCCGGAAAAAGGACCCAGCTCTCCGATGCTTCGGTGGCTTTATTACCGCACACAAGCGCACGAGCACCGCCGCCCAAGGCACCACCAACCTTAATGCTACCTTGTCGTGCCTAGCTGGGCCAGTTCGGAGCTCGATTTCGGTAGGAGGAAGCAACAGTGCCCAGCTCCCGGTTCCATACACACCTCACATCACATGGCCTGGCCAGAGCGACGCCGCACCACCACTGCTCCTGGACGCAGCGATGATCTCGGCGACAGTGCTTCGCTGCTCCTGTCCTGGCCACCGGGCGCGGTGGCATGTACACGGGCACACCTAAGCAAAATCGAAAATGCAATGCAGCAGCGGACGCGAAAACGATCGCCGGATCCCCGGTCCCGTCCCGTGTGATGGGGGGTCCCCGGCAAGTTGGGGTGGGGCCGGGCGAACCACCGTACGGCCGGAGTTCGATACGTGCATGTGCATGCTATTGTCCACACCACACGCGCAGGGGTTGGGGTTGCAGACGTGGGTTCCAATTTCTGCTAGGATGCGGATGCGGTCATGCGGATGCGGATGCAGATGCAGTGAGGGCAAAAGGCGAAGCAGCTGGGAACTCTGGGTAGGGATGCGGCCATGCGGCATGCGGGGCAGGCAAGCAACCGAGGAGTCGCTCGCGCGCCCCGCGTCCTCGGTCCGGCAGCCCGCAGTCCCCATGACGCCCGGTGTCTGATCGGGGCGAGACGCCAGCGAGTCCTCGCTTCAATTGCTCCCGTATGCCACCTGCTTCACGAAATAAGTTGCGGTTGTGGCCCGTCCAAGGACGGGATCTGCACTGGCTGTTGTGCTGCCGATAAACAGCACAAGATTCCTTTTAGCTTGGGTAGATTATCATCCAGTTTTATCTCTTGTAAGTAAATTGCCCACTACATTTAACACATTTTTTTTTATTAAGAGGAACTAAACTTTACTCCTTAGAAATCATATTTGAAAGACATATTTTAGTCATCACATTAATATTTTAGGGACTAAACGTGGCTAGGTGAAAACCAAACACCCTCTAAGTTGTTAGGGTGGTTATAAACTAACATAAATTAAGATAGAATTAAAGCAAATATACACTAGTATAGATCAACAAGCCGTTCGGCTGTAGTTACAGCTCCAACTACAGTGCAGGTTACGGCTCCAACTACAGTGCAGGAACCTAACACCGGTTACAGTTGCAGCTGCTGCAACTACAATTGGAGCGCTCTCGCCAAACGTCGTTACAATTACGTAAAACTGGACGTGCTAGTTATATGTCATGGCACCCCATTTGCGACGGCCTAGATCTTCAAGGCATCGAGTATTTATACCATAAGTTAAAACACTGACATCAGGATGAACTGAAAGTTCATCCAATGCAGTTTCTAAGGTCATGTGATTTTCTGCTGACTCAGGCTTATCAACGTCTGAGCTGGCGGCAGAAGGTCTCATCAATGCTGCGCTTCCGAATACTTGTAACACTTAAGTCCCCACTAGATCCAGTATTGTTGATAAACGCACGCATTGGTATTGACTTCTGATAATCGCATGCTGGAAATATATAGTTGAACTTATCCTCATATTTCAGGATATATTTGTATTTATTCAAATCAAGTTCTTTTTTCTGCAATGGAAGCAATGGATAGCCTCAATTTTTGGTTCAGTTATATAAATGGAGAAGGATAGTGAATGGACGTGCTAGTCATATGTCGTGGCAGCCCACGACCGATGGCCCATCTGCTATTCCTAGATGCACGATGTGCTATATTTGTAGATGAGTTCAGAAAGTTGATCACGTGTGCAAAAAAATGCTAAGAGGAATCGTGCCCCCACCACGTGCTATTCCAAAACACTGGATGTGCTATTACATAAACCTGGACGTGCTAGTTATATGTCGTGGCAGCCCACGACTGACGGCCCATCTGGTATTCCTAGATGCATGATGTGCTATATTTGTAGATGAGTTCAGAAATTTGATCACATGTGCAAAAAAATGCTAAGAGGAATCGTGCCCCCACCGCGTGCTATTCCATTATACAGGATGTGCTATTACTTAAAACTGGACGTGCTAGTTATATGTCATGGCACCCCATTTGCGACGGCCTAGATCTTCAAGGCATCGAGTATCTATACCATAAGTTAAAACACTGACATCAGGATGAACTGAAAGTTCATCCAATGCAGTTTCTAAGGTCTTGTGATTTTCTGCTGACTCAGGCTTATCAACGTCTGAGCTCTTCTGCCGAAGAAGAGCCGGCAGAAGGTCTCATCAATGCTGCGCTTCCGAATACTTGTAACACTTAAGTCCCCACTAGATCCAGTATTGTTGATAAACGCACGCATTGGTATTGACTTCTGATAATGGCATGCTGGAAATATATAGTTGAACTTATCCTCATATTTCAGGATATATTTGTATTTATTCAAATCAAGTTCTTTTTTCTGCAATGGAAGCAATGGATAGCCTCAATTTTTGGTTCAGTTATATAAATGGAGAAGGATAGTGAATGTTCAGGTGGGGTACATACAAGGCCTCTCGTCATGGCATCCTTATCCTGAAGGCCCTTCGATTCCAAGCTCTGCAATGGAAAGCAAGCCTCACTTAGTGGTTCAGTTCTATAAATAGAGAAAGAAAGTGAAATGTTCAAGTGGTGATTTTACCATCCCTTGATTTTACCACAAGAGGGACAGAGATATATGTCCAGGCACCATAAAAATATGTCCAGGCACCAAAAATAATTACCAAAGATATATTCATGGAAAGGAAGATGACGTCTAGGCAAAATTTCATGGCTCCATCACAATCTCATTCCAAGTTAAGCACCTAGGCAGGTAAAATGCTAGTTTTCAAGCAGGTATCAACCATGGAACATCTGCACCACATCAGTTCATAACTTCTGACCACCACTACTAAAGACTGACCAGTTCAAACATTTTGCTAACACCACCCAGGCTACACTCTAAACAAAACCACATGATCTTCAAGGATTTTTCCCTTCTCCCGAGGCTGATTTGGGCCTGCACAGAAAAGCAATAGACTTATTTAGCACTATAGCTTATCAAACAATTTTTACTTGCTAGGAAGTGTAGAATGCTTACTAAGTTTCTGATTTCCGGTTGATGATACCCGGAGGTAGTTTATCAGCTGATGCATTCAACTTGTGATGGAGTAAGTACCAGAAAATCTTACTCCTAATATCTTTAGTAGCCTCAAGTTGATCACCCTCAACTTGATCATCGGCAAGTTTATGACCCTCAAGTAGATGAGTATCTGGATTATAGTGCCTCATGAAAAACATCACAAAGAACCCGCAGTCCATACTGTTTCTGTCCTGATGAGCGATACGTATTTTAGGTATCAATGGCAAACCCCACTTTGAAAAATCGATGAAATCGATGTGTTCTTCCTTGGAGATTCTCAAAAGAACAGCATTCAGCCTTTGCCTCACTTTAGCTGCGATGCTTTGGTGATATTTCATCTTATCATTGACTGCCGTGGGTGAGGAGTCCAATATATCAATTTGTCCATATTTTTTGTTAACAACATAAAGCGTCCAGTGGTTCTCTTGGCAGATGGGCACAAATATCTAAGAAAAAAATAACCATGTTCAAATATCTATTTAAGAATTCAAGTTAATCTCGATCACAGTTCAGTACATGCAAGGGAAGTTTTAAAAAATACTTACTTGCATTGCTTTACAAATTTGCTGAGCATTGTATTGTCCCTTCATGTAATCAGCAACTACCTCAAGCTTGTATTCCTTCGACAGCAGCAATTCCTGTAAGCAACAAAAAAGATCAACGAGGATAAAAACGCAGTATAAGTGTACACAATTTTCACTTACAGCAACTTTAGGTTCCAGGAAGATCCTGGAAAACACAGTTTTTTCATCAGCTCCTAGTTGACCTTCATCATACATGAGACACTGTACATAAAACGTCGCCACCGTGTCTTCACAAAGAGTTTTATCCACAAAGCTTTTTGCAATATCGCTTCCCGTTAAGTTCCATGTATCAGTGTCTCTACGAGCAGTGTCACTCTTAGGACTCATGAACTGAACACTGTTGTTGGAAATGGAAATAAATCATTATCAGTGCAAGTTTGAACTACTGAACTAAATGCAAAGAAAAGAATGTACCTCTTATAATCTTTATTGTCAACTATCTTTCTCAAGAGTTGCTGTCGCAGTTCTTTATTACCCAAATTCTGGGTCCAATTATCTGCTATCTTGAAATCGCAGGGTTTGTAGCCTTTTGTCATTTTACTCCTTACAGAAACTTTCAAAGAGTCCTTGATATTGGTTTTCTTTTTCTTTGTCTTTGATTTCTTCTTCTTGTCCTTGCCCCCATTGTTGTTCCCCTCTCCTCATTATCACCTGTCCCCTCCTCCTCCTCCTCCTCCTCCTCCTCAGACTTGTCCTCATAATCATCGTCTGAACTCTCATCTTTTCTATCTCCTTTCTTGTCGTCAACTTTATCTCTCACCTTTTCTTTCTTTTGCTCTTTCGTTATTGCATGGCTCTCTGTAAATTTGTCCCTGCACTTGTTGTCTTCATTGTTAAGGAGCAACATCGCAGTCTCTATGCGGCACATGATGACTTCGTCCTGCATTTTTATCAACAATGAGCATAATCAATAGCAATCTAATCTACAAGAGAAATATGATAAGAGCTGCCAAGTCACCAAATCTTCTAACTTGCTACAGAAAAGGCAGGACTGACCTCACTAATGTTATGGTAGTTTTGATCCTCATATCGCTTTATGTACAGAAGCATATGAAAACCACAATCATGACTGCAAAAATAAGAACGTGAGCACGAATTGAGGTACCGGATAAGTTATGACATTAGGAAATAGCTAGAAATTACCTGTTATTTTGATTCTGAACTACTGGTGGTGTAATAAATCGGTGCGTAGCATTTTCCAGGCCTATGAAAGGATAAAGATTTTTTTGCAGTTGAGCCATCTGTAAGTGCAAAGGATCAGTTGAGGCAGCATAGCGTTTAACAAAACAGTACCATTCACTTTTTTTGCAAGGCATTTGATGTTGAAAATATCTAACCAGATTTTCATGACGTTTTTCGCACAGCCGCAATTCATAAAAGGAATCAAGAACAGTTATAACTTCTCTCCCAGGTTCCACCACAACTAAGGACCAGTGTTGATCAATAATGAAAGGCACAAAAATCTGCAAAAAAATAAAAATAAAAATAAAAGAAACAACCAAAATATTGATGGTTATGTCATGCGCCTAAATGGTATAACGGGCCAAGTGGGTCAACTAGCCCACATCATAAGATGCATATACAATTTCTAAAAAGCTACTGCCATATCTACAATTCCTAAACAGGTATCATGCATGTAAAATCCCAGGTTGTAGCAGGTAGTAAAAGGTTTAGGTGTATAGCAGGTAAAATCCCAGGTTCAACTTAAAACACATATTTTACCAGCCTGGAACCTAGATTTTACTAGCATAGTTGTTACCAGCCTGCAACCTAGATTTTACTAGCATATATTTTACCAGCCTGGAACACATATCTTACCATCTTTTACCATCCTGGATCTATATTTTACCATCCTGTAACTTTGATTTTAGCAGGTAAAATCCAAGGCTACAGGCAGGTAAAAGGTGTAGGTAAAACTTGAGCGTTCAAGGAATTCTAAGCTAACACCTATTATATGAAAGAGCCAGATTTAAGAATACAAATAGAATTAAATAGAATTGGAAAAGGTACAAACCGTGTGCTTTTTCTCTTTGTCATAGTCTTTAAGTTCTCTTTCGAGATAATCTTTTCTCTTACCGAGTATTTGCTCCTAGGAAAAAAAGCATGGTGAAATTGCTAAACAACATAAATTCATTGAAAGTAGTAGTAAAATTGCTAATTGGCACTTACTACAGCAAGAAGTGAAAGCATAATCCTGTCATCCCATGATTTATTCCATATGCGAATCAGAGTTTCAATGATCGAAGTATGCAAGCGACCATATGGTTTGAAGGTCTTAACAAATACAGCCTCTGAAATCGTCACATCTTCAATATCAACTACAAGATTCTTCTCCATCTGTTGTATTCTTTCTTTGTCTTTAATTTGGGCCCTGTTTTTGATCTCATCATAAAATATAAAGAAGGAACGATTCGCAACAATCTTCTTCAATTTTTCCATGAGCTTGATTTCACTAGACCCAACTTCGTCTTCTATTACTTTCAAGAGAATGCCCCGCTGATTCTCATCAACCTCATAGCCCTTGAGCAAATCTTCCACATGAATTTGAATCCCTAAGTTTTGTCCTTCACCCTGAAAGGCCAAGGGAATAAAAAATCAATGGTAAAATTCTAGGTTTCAGTTCACTTGATAGCATTGACCTTAATGTATTTATAAACGCTAAAGTAGGGATCTGTCCTAACCTTTTGCCTTTTGGAAGCTGGTTTCTTTTCTTTGGGGGGTTGAGGCTTGGCGTTGCGCTGCACCTTGAGGTTGGCAATCTGAAAGGCACCAATTTAAAGACAATATCTTTTTAATACAGTAGAAAATGACTGTAGCAATTTAATATGCAGTTATTAATTTTAGGGGTGTGCAGCCTGTCTTTCTACCTGCAGTTTGGAAAATGTTTGTTCCACCTAGGGTGCAGTTCTTTTTGTGGTTGGTTTCTAAGAACAAAATCCTTACTAGAGATAACTTAGCAAAAAGACAGGAGGTAAATGATAAAACTTGTGTTTTCTGTACTGAATTAGAAACAGTTAATCATATTTTGTTTGAATGTGTTGTGATGAAACACTTCTGGTCCTTGTTATCTAGCTGCCTGAAGGTTGATATAGGGCCGAATTATGAATCGGTGGCTGGGAAATGGCTGTGCAATAAACGCTTTGGAGTTGTTAATATGTTTGCAGCAGCTGCCATGTGGTCTTCATGGAAGTTAAGAAATTTTTTTGTGTTTCAGTTTGGATCCTGGGTGGGGATCTCAATGATGTGGAACAGGTTTATCCCGATGGTGACCCAATGGATTGTACTCTGCCCGGATCAAAGAAAGGAGGAGTACAGGGAGATTTTGAGGAGTTTGCAAGTGGAGGCATCAAAGTGTGGAAGGATAGCACTGTAAGCTGTTTCTTCCAGGATGATGGTGGCTACGTTCTCACCAGGTGCTCTGAGCTAGTATAGATGATCTTGGCTGGAATATGGCCATGTAATAAGTTTACTTTGTGCCTCAAGACTTGTTTCCTTCTCTGGCTGTTTGAGCCCTCTGGTTGTAAACCGTTAAAACGGTCTTTTTGCAATGCAAAGTGGGACCCAATGCAAAGTGGGACTGGGGCGATAGCCCTTGAACTCTAAAAAAATGACTGTAGTAGAAGCATGCCACACTTACCTCTTCTTTGAATTTTATTGTATCCTTAACAGCCTTTAACAACTCTAAAATTCTGTTGTCATCATAATGTTTGATGAGTGGACCAGCAGATGCTTCTTCCAGCTTAGGTTCCGGGACAACAATTCTGAACGAACATATCTGTCAAGCAGTGCAATCGGTCAAAGCAAAACTTTTATCATGTTCGTAAAAGAAATTGTTTTAAAGATTCTCACTTACCAACAGCAGTAGTAAGCATCCCGGGATTTTTGATGTCGGTTTCTGTTTCCATGAACTGATTTTATTTTTCAGATCCTGACAAACAAATTTGCACCAATCATACTTTTGCGTGTTCTCGATGTAAGAGCACAACGCCACGTGCCCCTTAGTGGGCACATTGCTCGTTGTTGTTAGGAGCAGCTTGGATAGCAGAATGGTGAAGAAAGCAAAGGCTTGCTTTTCCTTGTCAGCTTCAGCTTCCATGTAATTCAACAACGATTGTAAAGTGATTCTTTTGGTAGATACTGGTTTCCCTCTACATCTGGTCGTGGACTCTGTCACATGTCCTCCAGCTTTCAGAATTTTCCAAAATTTCAGGAACTCTGTATGGGTGAAATTCTTCTGGTCTATTGATATTTCTCCAGTAGGAAGACCAAAAATACTGTGCACTACCTCTGTTGTGACCTTTAATTGATGCTCATCGGAAAGTACAATCGTAAAGGACTCATCAGAAGAGCTGACGTCACACTTGTTCAGTATGACTATGATTGTCTCAAGGGAAAAGATCTTCGTAGCCTTCATCTCAAGAAAGGCACCAAAGCCACAATCTATCACGTATTGCCTTGCTTCTGGAGATAGAAGCTTAGCAGCATTCACAACGGGTGTAGGTTCACAGTGCGAACCTAAGCCGGTCTTGCCAGGTTTAGTGTTCTTTTCAAAGTTCTGCAAAAAATTCAGTTGGAAGGTGCTGAAAGATAAAACTTGGTAAAATCAAGAGATGGTAAAATCTCTGCGCAAAACTTGGTAAAATCATAGGATGGTAAAATCTGTGTTCCTCGCGTGGTAAAATCAAGAGATGGTAAAATATCTGCGCAAAACTTGGTAAAATCATAGGATGGTAAAATCTGTGTTCCTCGCGTGGTAAAAGCAAGAGATGGTAAAATATCTGAGATCTTACTGAAGCTTCCAAACTGGATTCATCTGCCGTAGATTCATCCCCAGAACGAGGATCGTGTGTGCGCTTGGGGACCATCGTTCTCGGAGGCAGGGGAGACCGCCGTAGAAGAGATCGAACGACCCTACAATTTTGCAGGGGAGACTGTCAGAGTGAAAGTTTGAAACTTGAGAGATTGAACATAACCTGTCAATGGGTCTAAAACCGAACCAACACCCGATCCAAACCATTGACAGGTTATCATTTAAATAAACCCACCCCAACCCACAGGCTAACCCACACCAGACCAGAGGCCAAACTGCAGTTTCAAACCAGTTTCAACCCATTAGTAGCTAATGGTTTCCACTTCCTGTGAGAACGAGCATACCTTGTTAAGCCAGCTGAATAATAAAATAGGATTGTTGAACCTTGTATGAATATGGTTACTTCCCCACTACCATCGTATTCAGACACACCTTTGTCACTGCTATCGTTGCTCATTAGCCAAGATTAAAGAATGAGTCGAGAGAACAAAAAAGTGAGTATAGTTAAGAGTGATTATATGATTTGGTCAAACATTTGCTTAACTGAAGCCATGGCAGCTAGGTAATGCCCAATAATTGGCCAGCGGGTTATGTAATAGCACATCCTGTATCTTAGCACTAGAGTATACGGCTAGCACGTCCGGGTTTACAAAAGAGCACATCTGTATCTATGAATAGCACGCGGTGGGAGCACGATTTCCCTATCATCTGAGTTGTACAGCTAGCACGCCAGGTTTACGAAATAGCACATCGTGCATCTAGGACGTCGCAAATGCCATGACATACAACTAGCACGTCCAGTTTTATGTAATAGCACATCCTGTATCTTAGAATAGCACGCGCTTGAGGCATGATTCCGCTTAGCATTTTCTTGCACATGTGATCAACTTTCTGAACTCATCTACAAATATAGCACATCGTGCATCCCGGCGGCCGGCACTCCGGCTATCAGGGCATCACTGCATCAGGCACCGGCAGACGGCAGTCCGGCAAACATCAGGCTAGGTGAGCACCACTGAAGACTGAACACTGATGAATTCTTATTAATTTGTGACTTGATGAGCTTGATTTTGAGTAATGTGCAGTGCGCAAATGCAATTTTGGTTAGCAATTTCTTATTAATTTGTGAATTCTAGAGCCTAGAGGCTAGAGCAAATGCATAGACTGTTTCTAAAACAGTGAGTAGTGAGCTGACTCTCCATTTCTCCAATTGTTGTGATGAATTCATGAATAATGAATATTGTCAAAGGGGATTGCTTGTTAATTTGTTAATTATAATCTGTAGAGCAATGCAGTGAACCTCCAAACATCATGATTCCATATGGGTTATTGTGGATAGATTGACCAAGACAGCTCATTTCCTCCATGTGCATACAACTTACCCTACCAAGAGATATGTTGAACTGTATGTGGACCGAATAGTGTGCTTACATGGGATACCTCGGACGATCGTCTCAGATCGAGGAGCCCAATTCGTGGCACGTTTTTGGGAACAGCTACAAGAAGCACTTGGCACCAAGTTAGTCAGAAGCTCAGCATACCATCCTCAAACTTATGGCCAAACAGAAAGGGTGAATCAGATTCTCGAGGACATGTTGAGAGCCTGTGTGATACATTATGACAAGAATTGGGACAAGTGTCTTTCACTAGCAGAGTTTTCTTACAATAACAGCTATCAGTCCAGCTTGAAAATGGCACCTTTCGAGCCCTGTATGGAAGGAGGTGTCGAACACCCCTTAATTGGTCACAAGCTGGAGAAAGAGAAATTTTTGGGCCTGACCTAGTGCTTGAAGCTGAAGAAAAGGTCAGAGTCATTAAGAAGAACTTAGAAGCTGCTCAAGCCAGGCAAAAGAGCTATCATGACAAAAGAAGAAAGCCCTTACAGTTTGAAGTGGGAGGTCATGTGTATCTTAAGGTCTCACCCACTAAAGGTGTACAAAGATTTGGGATTAAAGGCAAGTTAGCCCCTCGCTATATTGGACCTTATGAGATCATAGAAGCATATGGACCTGTAGCTTACAAGCTAAAGCTACCACCTCACATGTCTGCAATACATGATGTGTTCCATGTATCTCAGCTGAAAAAGTGTGTTCGAGTACCGACAGAAGTTCTAGCTAAACCTGAGATAGAGATAGAACCTGACCTATCATACAAAGAGCACCCTATCAAAGTCTTGGATTGCAAAGAAAGGTCCACTCGCAAAAAGGCAATCAAGATGTATAAGGTTCATTGGAGCAACCACACCGAGGAAGAAGCCACATGGGAAACAGAGGATTATCTAAACAAGAACTACCCCGAGTTTCTACCTAAAGGTGTTGGTACGTAACCATACCCTCCATCGATCCTTGCCTTCTGTTTCAAATTACCATGGTACCCCTCCCTGTTTAGATGAAGGATGGATCATCTGACTAGGTGACGTAGGGCTTCCTTCTGAAGTTGCAAAGAGGATAACATTCGAAGAGCCAGTTATCGACCCAGCTCAGTGGCTAAATCCACCTTAAAGGCATAAATAGAAAAAGAAAAAGGAGGATTAGAAGAGGTAATTAGTGTTACTCATATTAACTTCAGCAAAACCCCTTTTTAGTCTTCACAAAATTCTTAGGGAACACTAGTACCAATCTTTAAAAATTGTTGTAGTGGATCTTGTCTTCTTGTGTTGTAAAATAATGAAAGAAGCCAGAGTAAGATATTGCCAGGATTTTTTGCAAATTGCTACACATTAGTTGTCACAGCTCACTACTCCAAAGCAGTGGTATCAACAGTGGAAGTACAAAGGTCAGCGAAGGAGAAACCAAGTTGCAAGTCAACCACATTCAACTCAAGCTTTAGGAACTTTTAGAGTTTAGGTCAAATTCTTTTTTTTTAGGAAACAGGAGGGGTAAAACCCCTACTGATTAGGAATATATTAAGAGAAAAGGGAAACGAAGATCAAAACAATCACACAAAAGCGTCTAGCCATTGCTCAATAGATGGGAAATACTTTTTCTTTGCTCGATGGATAACCAGGCAAACTCCTTAAAGATGGCTTTGCAGTGTTGGGTTTGTGGTTGAAGTCCTCTGAAGATGAAGTCATTACTTGCAGTCCATATACTCCAACTGTGGGGGATAGATATCCCCTGGGTCCACTAAAGAAGTAAAAGGCCTCACGAAAAGCCCAAGGGCCCAAATAATTCGTAAGGTCATTCTTTCGTGGGCCTAGGGAAAGACAACCAATAAAGAAGACGTGGGACTGATTAGTGCAAACACAGGCGGCCCACAACGTCAAACGAATGAATCACAAACAGAGACCCGACTTTCCCGCGCTGAAGCCCCCATGCAACGGAGCCATGCGAGGATAAGTCGGCGGAGGTTACGTAAGGATAAACTCAAGAGGTTTACTATCTTTCAGCTACTTGTTGTTATCGTATCACATGTAATGCTCCACGGCCGAGTATATAAGGCCTAGGGGGCACCCCTTCAGATCGGACCCTATTCTACTTAGCCACCCACAAACATTCTCTGTGCCTTCTATCCAGAGAATCCTCTTGTAACCACGCTCATATACTCACCAGGACGTAGGGTGTTACGCACTTCTAAGCGGCCCGAACCTGCAAACCTTGTCCATTGTCCCTCGTGCGATCGGCACGAACCATTTTGCTACAGTCGTCGACACCGTCCTACTCCTAAAAGCACCTAGAGGGGCAACCCCGGGTGTGCGGTCGGACCCAAAACACCGACAGCTGGCGCGCCAGGTAGGGGGTGTGTCGACGATCCAAGCTAGCTCAATGGCCGTCACCTTCCATAGCAAGATTACCATGCGCCCCGGATCCACATTCTGCTTCGGAACAATCTCATCCGTGGCGGACGAAGAAGGAATTCTACACCGCCTCGCGGATCTACCGGAACAGAAGTCTCCTCCAACAAACTCCGAGGATGCTGGAAAAGCACTACCTCCGGCTCTTCGGAACAAGATCGCCTCCGGGGAGGCTGGAGCTAGAAGCTCGCTGACCCGGAAGACTCCGCTGTCTACTTCCCCAACGAAAGAATGGACACAAGTCATAAGGAAGAAGGAGATCAGAGGGAGGCCAATCATTCTTCCCGTTCCTCCGACCTCAAAGGAGAACGGAAAGAAATCCGCCGCGGCAACAATGCCGTTCTACCCCGACATCCTCTTCATTGGGAGGGCAGAATCGCTCGCCGTCTCCGACGATGAACCGACTGCACCCGGAGAAGAACCGCCTCAGCGAGAGTCCCGCCGACGAAGGAACCGACGCAGGAACATCCGACGACATCACGCAGCTGGAGAACGGGATCCGGAGCAGCCTGTCTCGCGAGACGAGGTCTCAGAGATGGGAGAAACTCCGGAAGAACGCGTCTTCAGGGAACGAAGGAACTCCCGACGACGAGATCGCCGTCGGACTCAGGAGCAAGCCGAGCAAGATGCAAGGCAACGACGCGAGAATCCGCTCTTCGGGCGCAACCTGAACCCCGACTTCGCCCGAGCTATGAATACGCCGAGCGAAGTCGGAGGCGTTCTGGCCCGGATAGCCGACGGACTTCCTCGGACCCCCAACGCCGAGGGATACCGGCGCCTGTTCACTCAGGCAGCCAATCACCTTCTACCGCTCGCCCATCCGCCGAACGATCTGCGACACGCCATCAACAGTCGCCGAGACGCGCGAAGCTCTATCAATGCTTCGCGCGAACGGCGGCACGAGAACGAAATTCGCCGTCGGGAGGAGTATGACCGAGATCATGGCTTCCCGACTCAAAGCCAGGCCACCCGAACTGAGTCAGCAACGGCTTCAACCGGTGGAACCTCCCGGGAACGGCCGAGGAACCACCACCGCCACTCCCCTCCCCGGGACAGGCGCCATCCTCGACGACAGGAGGACACGTGCGGAGTATCTGCTCTTACTCCGCGCCTTAGGGCCATCCAATGGCCTCCAAACTTCAAGGTATCCAACGTCGACAAATATGAACCTAAGCAGGACCCAGGGGGCTGGTTAGCCGTCTACACCACCGCCGCTCGGGCTGCCGGGGCATCTGAGGACGTCATGACTGCGTATCTGCCCATCGTCCTCGGGCAAGACGCACTGCAGTGGCTACGGCATCTACCCCGACACTGCATCGACGACTGGGGAGACTTCAGCCGACGTTTCACCGCCAACTTCCAGTCTCTCTCCGACAAGCCGGCGCAACCATGGGACCTCAAATCCATCAAGCGCCGGGGAGATGAGACTCTCCGGTCATACCTTAAAAGGTTCCAGACCATGAGAAACCGCATCCCCGAGGTCACGGAGGCGGCCGTGATCGAGGACTTCTACAGAGGATCTAATGACTCGGCTTTCGTCCGAACCATACTACAAAAGGCGCCAACCACCTCCGAGGAACTGTTCCGAGAAGCCGACCTCTACATCACCGCTGACGAGCGGGCCCAGGACCTCATCGGAGGAACAAAACCCGTACCAGCGGCACCACGACGCGACGCGAACCAGCCGTCCGACAAGCGCTGGGAGAAGAGGCCTCGCGAAGAGGTACACGCCGCCGGACCACCCGCCTCTCGCGCCCGAGGAGGACCTCGTGGAGGCGAACGCACGCTGGACGACATCCTCGACGCCCAGTGCCCGTACCACAAGGATATGCGCCACACTCTCCGCAACTGCCGGGACTTCAAGCACTCCGTCGGGCATGGCCGACCCTTCCAACCTCTACCACCTCCTCCTCCGAGGGGAGGACCAGACGAACCACGACAACCCCATCAGCCGGAGGAAGGGGGAGGCGGAGCTTTCCCGCGCGTTGACAGGGAGGTCAACGTCATCTTCGGTGGACATGGGTCGCAGGAGAACAAGAGACAACAAAAGCTCAACGACCGCCAGATACTGGTGGCGACCACCGGCCCTCCCGCCCCGTACCGGTGGTCGGAGCACCCAATCACGTTCACTCGGGAGGATCAATGGCTCAACTTCGACCACCCAGGCAAATACCCGCTCCTCGTCGATCCGGTGATCCGAGAGAGCCGGGTGAAGAAGGTGCTAGTGGACGGGGGGAGCAGCATCAACGTCACCTTCCCCCGCACACTTCAAGGCTTGGGGGTTCACCTCAAAGAGCTCCACGAGTCAGACACTCCTTTCTTCGGCATCGTGCCGACGGAAGGGGAGTATCCGCTGGGCCACATCTACATGCCGGTCACCTTCGGGACTCCGGATAATTACAGAACCGAGTTCCTGAGGTTCGAGGTGGCGAACTTCGACTGCGGGTACAACGCCATCGTCGGGAGGCCAGGGCTGGCCAAGTTCATGGCCATTCCACACTACACGTACATGATACTGAAGATGCCAGGACCACGAGGAATCATAACTGTACGCGCCGACTTCCAAGGCGCCGCAGAGTGTTTCCGAGTGGCCATCCAGGCAGCCCTCACCACCAAGCCATCAGCGATTTCTTCTACACCGGCGAACTCTAAGCCTGACGAAGACCTCGCCGTGCCGGCAAACGAAGCTCAGGCCGCGACCTCTATGCGGCCGACTGAAGACACCAAGCGGATCAACCTGGGTTTCGCTGATGAGCGCAAGACGGCCATCATCAGCTCCAGTTTAAGTGACAAATAGGAAAGCGCGCTCGTCCAGTTCCTGCAAGATAACCGAGACGTATTCGCATGGCAACCTGCGGATATGCCGGGAGTCCCAAGAGAACTGGCCGAGCACAAATTGAAGGTCTATCCCCAGGCGAGGCCAATCCGGCAAAAGCTGCGTCGTTTCACGCCCGACAAGAGAGAGGCCATTCGTGCCGAGTTAGCTCGCTTGGTCACGGCCGGATTTATTAGAGAAGTATTACACCCCGAGTGGTTAGCCAACCCTGTTCTTGTACTCAAAAAGAATAAAGTGGATTGGCGCATGTGCGTCGACTATACCGATCTCAACAAACACTGTCCGAAGGATCCCTTCGGGCTCCCGAGGATAGATCAGGTGGTGGATTCCACCGCTGGATGTTCGATGCTGTATTTCTTAGATTGCTATTCCGGGTATCATCAGATTAGTTTGGCAAAAGAAGACGAGGAAAAAACGGCATTTATCACCCCATTCGGTGCTTTCTGTTATACCTCCATGCCGTTTGGCCTCAAAAACGCTGGAGCGACTTATCAGAGAGCTATTCAAACATGCTTAGCCGATCACTGGGGCAAGCGTGTGGAAGCTTACGTGGACGATGTGGTGATCAAAACGGAGAATCCAGAAAACTTCATCGAAGACTTACAGCTGGTTTTCAACAGTTTGAGAAGATATAGATGGAAGCTCAATCCTGAAAAATGTGTCTTCGGGGTACCAGCAGGGAAGTTACTCGGATTTATTGTCAGCCACCGGGGAATTGAAGCTAATCCAGATAAGATCGAAGCTATCATGAAGATGGAAGCTCCTCGGTCACAGAAGAAGGTTCAGCGACTCACCGGATGTATGGCAGCCCTGAGCAGATTCATATCCAGACTGGGAGAAAAAGGTCTGCCATTTTATAAACTGCTGAAAAAGGTGGATAAGTTTCAATGGACTTCAGAGACACAAGAAGCTCTAGACGCACTGAAGAAATTCCTAACAACACCGCCAGTATTGAAACCGCCCCGGCGAGCTAT
Organism: Zea mays; assembly: GCF_902167145.1. NCBI lineage: Eukaryota > Viridiplantae > Streptophyta > Magnoliopsida > Poales > Poaceae > Zea > Zea mays. Next base: position 270,937,484 of record NC_050096.1, on the reverse strand, counting down.
GCCGACTCAGCCGGCTGAAGATCTGCTGTTATATATCTCTTGCACGACTCACGTGGTAAGCACCGCGTTGGTAGTCGAGCGAGTGGAAGAAGGGCATGCCTACCCGGTCCAACACCCCGTCTATTTCATCAGTGAGGTTCTAGGCCCATCGAAGAAAAAGTATCCTCAAGTTCAGAAGCTATTATATGCAGTACTTCTAACTGCCCGCAAGTTGCGTCACTACTTTGACGACCACAAAGTCATAGTAGTTACTGGTTTTCCAATAGGGGACATTCTTCACAACAAGGAAGCCATTGGCCGAATAGCCAAGTGGGCTTGCGAGTTGAGGTCCCACGATATCGAGTTCCGACCTCGCACTGCCATCAAAACTCAAGCACTGGTCGACTTCGTATCAGAATGGACAGAACAGCAAGTGCCGGATAATCCAGAAACCGCAGAAGTATGGCGAATGTATTTTGATGGCTCGCTGAAGCTGCAGGGAGCAGGAGCAGGAATTCTCTTCACTGCACCGGGAGGCGAACACCTCAAGTACGCTCTCCAATTGCTATTCCCGGCCTCTAACAACGCAGCCGAGTATGAAGCTTTGATACACGGATTAAACATCGCCATATCACTGGGTGTCAAGAGACTGATGGTATATGGGGATTCTCTGGTAGTCGTCAGTCAGATAAACAAGGAATGGGATTGTTCAAATGATTCAATGGGGAGATACTGCGCCGCCGTCCGAAAGCTAGAAGATAAATTCGAAGGTCTGGAGTTTCATCATATAGAAAGAGATCGGAACACGGCGGCTGATATACTGTCAAAGCTCGGATCTGGTCGAACTCAAGTCCCGCCCGGGGTCTTCGTGCAAGAAATCCTTCAGCCGAGCATCTCGATGGATCAAAGGGAAGAGTGCAACATCATAGACCAACCCGAGCCAGACTCTGATGACTGGAGGCAACCGATTATTAAGTATATAAAGAATGAAGAAGAGCCAGATGACAAGAACTCAGCAGAGCGCATTGCCAGACAATCAGCTCACTACACACTCATTGGGGAGGTATTATATCGGAGGGGCGCGTCAGGCGTCCTCATGAAGTGCGTTCTCCCGTCCACCGGGAAGCGACTTCTGGAGGAAGTCCATGCAGGGCAGTGCGGAATACATGCAGCATCCAGAACATTAGTTGGGAAGGTTTTCAGGTCGGGATTCTATTGGCCGACAGCAAAGAATGATGCAGCCGAGCTAGTTCAGAGATGCGAAGCTTGCCAGTACCTGTCAAAACAACAGCACCTGCCAGCACAGCAACTACAAACCATACCAGTAACTTGGCCTTTTGCATGCTGGGGATTGGATATGATTGGACCTTTCAAGAAAGCTCAAGGAGGATACACCCATGTATTGGTGGCAATTGACAAGTTCACTAAATGGATAGAGTTTCAGCCCATTGCCTCTTTAACCTCTGCTAAAGCCGTGGAATTCATACAAAGCATAATATTCAGATTTGGGATACCAAACAGTATCATCACTGACTTGGGATCCAACTTTACCAGCTCAGAATTCTTTGACTTCTGCGAGCAGAAAAGCATTCAGATCAAGTATGCATCTGTAGCCCATCCGAGAGCCAATGGGCAGGTTGAGCGAGCCAACGGAATGATATTGGAGGCACTCAGAAAGAGGGTCTTTGATAAAAATGAAAAATTCGCAGGAAAATGGATAAGAGAATTGCCTTATGTTGTTTGGAGCTTGAGAACTCAACCTAGCCGGGCCCTGCATGGAAACACTCCTTTTTTCATGGTCTATGGATCAGAAGCAGTGCTACCCGCTGATCTCAAGTTTGGGGCGCCAAGATTGATTTTCGAAAGCATAGCGGAAGCTGAGGCCACCAGGCTGGAAGATATTGATATACTTGAGGAAGAACGACTGAATGCAGTAATACAGTCAGCGCGATACCAGCAGACTCTAAGGCGCTATCACGATAAGGCTGTGCGGCAAAGGTTCTTTTCAGTAGGGGACCTCGTCCTCCGCCGAATTCTAACGGGGGAGGGACGACACAAGCTATCACCCTTATGGGAAGGACCCTTCATAGTGGCAGAGGTCACTCGACCCGGATCGTATCGCCTCACCCAGATGGATGGTACAGAAGTCGGGAACTCTTGGAACATAGAACACCTCAGAAAGTTTTACCCCTAGCTGTACTTCAAAACAGCCGGGGCGGCCATGTACTCTGTAAAGTGGAAATATGTCATCAATAAAGAGAAATTTCAAAGATACTTGATTCATTTATGATTGACCTGCATTCTTACTTAACTCGGGGTGGCCACTATACCCTACAAACGGAGCAATCGGCTTAAGTCGGCAACGACTTAAGGCGGTGCAACATGCTCACGCTTACTTACCTCGGGGTGACCACTATGCCCTACAAACGGAGCAATCGGCTTAAGTCAGCAACGACTTAAGGCGGTGCAACATGCTCACGCTTACTTAACTCGGGGTGACCACTATGCCCTACAAACGGAGCAATCGGCTTAAATCAGCAACGACTTAAGGCGGTGCAACATGCTCACGCTTACTTAACTCGGGGTGACCACTATGCCCTACAAACGGAGCAATCGGCTTAAGTCGGCAACGACTTAAGGCGGTGCAACATGCTCACGCTTACTTGACTCGGGGTGACCACTATGCCCTACAAACGGAGCAATCGGCTTAAGTCGGCAACGACTTAAGGCGGTGCAACATGCTCACGCTTATTTAATTCAGGGGTGACCACTATGCCCTACTAACGGAAGTTACCGGCTAAAAGTAATTGATGGTTTAAACCAGTATAGCATACTCACGCTTATGCAGTTCAAGGGATGATCTCCATATCCCACAAACAGACTTCATAATTATCATGTAGCATACCACAAATTTGCAAACTAATTCTGATACGATAAGAAAGAAATCATAACATTCGAGTGATACGCTGATGTCCTCTAAATAAATACTCGCTCATGCTAACTGCGCGCTCAGAGCACGCGAACTGTTTCTTTATCTTCCAATGTCTCTTTCAGGAACGACTGACGAAGAAGGGCGATTCGAGGAATCAGGGGCAGCAACCACATCGGCTCTTATATCCTCGGGGACAACCACGCCAGGTCTTCTCATCAAAATTCGTCCCGCCCGAATGGCCTTGTCCAGGGCCTTATCGCGCTGAGTTTTGAAAGTGACAGCAGCCTCTTCAGCAACTTTAACAGCCTGCTGAGCAGTTTCCAACTCCCGGGCAATGGTTTTCTTGGAAGCTCGGAGTTCCTTGATGGAGGCATCCTTTGCTGATAGCGACTGTGTAAGGCGGGCCACTTCGTCCGAAGATTCTTGCAGTTGACGGCGCTGATTGTCAAGTTCCTCCATCGTAAAGCGGTGGCTCCTCTCCAAGATGGTCAGCGAATTACTGGAATCCCGGTACAGTCTGTCCAAGTTGTCGCGAGAAGCAGCAAGGCTACGTTTCTCTTCCTACAAGCAAAAATCAAGCTCATTCAGAATCCAAGATCGTGATAAGGCGAAGCACAGGTTCGTAAGCTACCTTCTCAGAGTTAAGCTGAACATGAAGAGAAGAGCTCAGAGCGTTAGCGTCATCCAAAGCCGCAGAGACCTGACTCAACTCGATCTGACTTTGAGAATACTTCTCCTCGAAGTCAGCACATCGTTGAGTCATCTCGGCTTGATCTTGAGAATGTTTTTCTTCAAGAACTATGATCTGCCGAGTCATCCCTATCAAGAAGTATTCAAACAAAACGAGATCAGAAGGTAAAACAACCTACGGACAAGAGCAAAGAAGAAGAAGAAAGGACACTGACCAGCATTGATGGCCTCCAACTCAGACACACGACGGCGAAGCAACACTGGATTCCAACACTCGAGAGATGATGCCACTTCTGGGGTAGAAGCACCCTGTGATTTCAGTTGACTGACCAATCCATTCACCAAAGCCTGACGAGAAGAACAGATGAGTATAATGACAGCAATTCATGCAACATAGAGATCAAATTAAAGCACGGCACAGCACCTGGAGGTTGGAAAAGAACGAAGAGATCCCCAGGTCAGGAGAAATCAGCTGGTAATCAGGTATCAGACCACCACCCGAAGCAGCTCGTAGTAGGCCAGCAGGAACAAGCTCAGTACATTCAGCAGAGTTCAACTTCAGACCAGTGGGGATGCTGCCCTCCAAAGCGACCCCCTGATCCGAAGTCCGAGCCACCGTCATGCCGCCAGAATGTGGAGGTGAACCCACATGAACATCCATAGAAGTGCAGGAGGGAGACCCCACTCGGACACCCTCGGGGGCTGGGTCAAGGTTGGCACTACCCACTTGAGCCGGGTCACCCCCGGCAACACCCTCGGGGGCTGGGTAGTGGCCTACACTCCTCACCTGAGTTGAGTCCTCCCCGGCGACACCCTCGGGGGCTGGGCACATGTCAGCACTGTTCAAAGGATCCAAGCTCTCCGCCGTGACCACCTCTAAGGTCGACGGGCCTTCAGCTGTTTCCACAGGATCAGGACGATCCAAGTCATTATCCCGGCCCTCAAGATCGTGCTCTAAGGTCGACGAGGCACGGGACGACCTCAACCCTGCATCTGGCACGGCTGCGCAAATTTCTGTTGCATCAACGTCTGCAGGTTCCAACAGCAAGTTCTCAGGGACCATATCCTCTAGAGCTTGATCAAAATTGGTCATGGACAGTTCTTGCAGACCAATAAGAGCAGACAAGGCAGGAGAAGGAACCCCACTACTACCACCGCTAGCGACGAGCTGCCGACTGTTCTTCCGAGTTAATGGAGTTTCATTCTCTTCCTCCTCATCTTCCACAGCAGCAGCGCAGACAGCATCCTCATTAGGGTCAGCAACAGGCGGAGCACACCCATTGGGATCAACGTCAGCTAGACCAGTTGCAGTCATTTCTTCAGCAGTAGGAGCTAAGGTGCTGGCGTCCTCATCAAAGCTAGACACTCGCCGGAGGCGTCTTCTTTTCCTTTTCTGATCATCAGCAGAAGGCTCGGGCTGACTGGTTCGGCTAGGACGCCTCGGGCGAATATTGGCAGGTTTCGAGACATCCAAGGTCGCAACAACCTCTGGAGGCGGCACCACTGCCAGTGTACCATCAGGAACAGTATCAGACGAATCCTCAGCTAGCAGATCGAGCATGTCATTTATGTCTGCGTCACTAGGGTTCAGGGGCACTTCAAAATAAATCTGTCGTTCATCATCAGGTATCTCCCCGAGCGAAGCAACTAAGGAACGGACATCTTCAGCAGAAGGTCGAACTCTAAGACCCAAATTGCTATCTGTCACGGGCGGATTGGACACAAAAAGAGTGAAATCTTTGGGAGAAGGCAGATTCCAAGCCGAGTATGCCACTGGAGCTCCAACGTTTGAAACCTTACCCCTGAGGATCATCTCGAGTCGGCTCACCAAATCAACAGAAGGAATTCTCCTATTAGTAACTCGAGTTGGGTCGGCCAGCCCTCGGTAAAGATATGCTGGATAGGCCCTGTCCTTCAGCGGCTGAATGTTTTTGAAAACAAAATCTGTGACCACAGCTTCGGCAGTCAGACCTCTCTCTTTCAGTAATCCAACCTCAGTAAGCAACACGCCCGCCTCGGCTACTTCTTGGTCCGTGGGAGATTCAGTCCAACTCGGAGTGCGAACGTCTACCTGTCTCCCTGAACGAGGAGGAAGAGAGTTTCCATAATTGTCCACTATAAACCACTCCAGACGCCAGCCTTTAATGCTATCCTTGAGGGGTATCTCGAGATACTCGGTCTTCCGCCCCCGGCGCATCTCTAAACTGGCACCTCCGACCAATTGATGTTGCCCCCCGGCCATCCCAGGACGGCAGTGATACAAATATTTCCACAAGCCAAAATGCGGCAGCACGCCAAGAAAAGCTTCGCAAAGGTGAACGAAAATAGAGATTTGGAGAATGGAGTTAGGGTTCAGGTGAGTCAGGTTGATATGATAAAAATCAAGGATGCCACGGAAAAAAGGAGATATGGGAAGGCCGAGGCCGCGAAGAAGGAAAGGGGTATAGACCACTGATTCGTGGGTATCTTCGGTTGGGACAGTAGTCCCATGGCAAGAACGCCAAGAACAGAGTTCCCGTGGAGGGAGAACCCCGACGGAAACAAGGCGGAGAAGCTCAACTTCAGAAATCACAGACATATGGTTACCTGCGAAGGGTAACTGACTGTTGGGATCGATGGCGGGGATCACTGCAGCAGACGAGTTCGCGGTTTTCCTCTTGGGCGCCATTCTTGCTTCTCGCTAGCGAAACAGAGTGGGAGGCGAGTGGCAGAGAAGATTCAGATGCGGAAATGCAAGAACTAGGGCACGGAAAGCAAAGGCGGCTGAAAGCGCGACACTTAAGGGATATTCTTGAGCCAGATACCTTTTGAAAAAGTGCCCGGTCATCACCCAGCGGTCATCTCCGAAATCTCAGCACGCCACGTGGATATCTAACAGTTATTTCCAAGAAAGCCGATGTGCCACCTCATCACTCGGCCATTTTCCTCAAAGAAACTTGAAGAAGCTGGCTATCACTCGGCGTTGCCTCTAAAACGCCGACCATGGGTTCAATCGCTCGGCATTACTTCTAAAATGCCGACGCCGACTTGCTATCACTCGGCGTTGCCTCTAAAACGCCGACCACGTGTTCAATCGCTCGGCATTACTTCTAAAATGCCGACGCCGACTTTCAACCACTCGGCGCTGTCTCTAAAACGCCGACCATGTGTTCAATCGCTCGGCATTGCTTCTAAAATGCCGACGCCGACCTTCAATCACTCGGCGCTGCCTCTAAAACGCCGACCACGTGTTCACACGCCCAGCATTACTTCTAAAATGCTGATGCCGGTATTCTATCACTCGGCGTTATTTCTAAAATGCTGGTCTTGTGTTCGATTGTTCAGTGTTACTTCTAAAACGCTGATGTCAATCTTCACAACTGCTCGGCGTTATTTCTACTACATCAAAAGAATCGATTCAACATTTAGCAAAACCAGTGAAGAGTCATCAAAAAGAGGAAATAAACGACAACTTTCATTGAAGGGAAGTCAACAAGTTACAAACCAACTCTTTATGAGTTGATACTTCCCTAATTCTACTCTACACTACTACTACTACTAAACTACATTATACTACTACTACTACTAAATTACACTAATTACTACTACATTATATACTAAACTATACTAAAATCTAAAAAGACCAGTGGCACCTAGCCACTGGCCCTGCCCCTGCCGCCGCCGCCGCCCCGGGTGCTGCCCCTGCTGCTGCCCCTGGTGCTGTCTCCGCTGCCGCCGCTGCCGCCCTTGGTGCCGCCTCTGCCGTCGCCGTCGCCCCCGCCACTGCTGCCGCCGTCGTCGTCATCGTCATCGTCGTCGTCGTCGTCGTCTTCACCCTCCTCGCCGCCGTCCGAGTCCTCCTCATCCGAGGAGTACTCCGACTCATCCGAGCCTTCGAGCCCGGCGCGCTCGACGGCCCGGATGTATGTCCAGACCTCCGCGGCTATCCCCTGGGAGTCGTCCGAGTCATCGGACGACGCCGGGGGAGAGACGGGAGCCGGAGACCCCTCGGGCTCGGAGGAGAACTCCTCCTCCGAGTACTCCGAGTCGCCAAACTCCTCTGATGGAGGAGTCGGCTCACGCTTACGCTTGTTGTTCTTGCCCATGGTTGAGAGCTTTGGGAGAGAAGAAGGAGAAGAGGCAGTAAGAAGCAACGAAGAGATGCGAAGAAACCAGAGAAGCAAAAGGGTTATTTATAGAAGGGAAAGGCAACCGCTCACTTCTAACCGCGGTCACTGAACAGTCGCAAGGCATTCAATAAGCACTTCCACCCACCCGAAGACACGTCAGGCGGCGGACGCCGTTTCATGCAACACTACACCCATTGGGACTCCAGTCAACAGCGCAAAGGATATGATTACACTAGCCGTCCCATCGCATTACTACTCAGAGGCAACCAGGCTAAAACACTCAGCGTACCAAGCCATCTCTTGCCCACACCCATTGGGGGGGGGGACGCCCAGGAATTATCAGTATATTTTTCAAACGGTCACATCCGTGCAGGGCGTGCAGTGAATACCTCAAGACAAAAATGAGATATCAACAAGAGTTAGAGGGAAGCCAAATATAGCCAGTGGAGTGCAAAATATGGTCGACAGAAATGACTTGAAGACTAGACAGAGAACGTCCATCAAATGTCCAATCAGTCACAGAGCAAATAAATTACACTACCTAGCGAGATATGGATGGATTGCGAACTCGGCTGCAAAAGACAGAAAACATGCTGACCTCTGAAGCATAAAAACTGATGACATAGCGCGGATGACATCATGCCAATTTTTTACAAGCAGAAAGGATAATTCTCAGCAAAAGGACACAGAAGGAAGACCTTCGAGTGGATTATCCTCAAAAATCCACTTGAAGGTCGGGGGCTACACCCATTGGGTGCACCTTCGGTGCACCCCATGGATTATCATTCTAAATCAATATAGTGCCGACCTCTAAGGCGTAGAACAAGATTGGAAAGGTCAATCCTCAACTGAGATACAGGAACGCGAATGGAGATAATCTTTGGAGAAGACCTTTGAGTAGATTATCTTGTAAAATCTACTCAAAGGTCGGGAGCTACACCCATTGGGTGCACCTCCGGTGCACCCAATGAAGTCTAGAGTCTTACAATCCAAAATGCCGACCTCTAAGGCACAAGCACAAAACCAAACTTTGGTCGAACGAGTGATCAGAGCCAGAGAAGACAGCAGGAAGTCATTTTCCGGACCTTGGATCTTTGAGTTGATTACCTCTAAATTAACTCAAAGATCGGGGGCTTGTGGGGGATAGATATCCCCTGGGTCCACTAAAGAAGTAAAAGGCCTCACGAAAAGCCCAAGGGCCCAAATAATTCGTAAGGTCATTCTTTCGTGGGCCTAGGGAAAGACAACCAATAAAGAAGACGTGGGACTGATTAGTGCAAACACAGGCGGCCCACAACGTCAAACGAATGAATCACAAACAGAGACCCGACTTTCCCGCGCTGAAGCCCCCATGCAACGGAGCCATGCGAGGATAAGTCGGCGGAGGTTACGTAAGGATAAACTCAAGAGGTTTACTATCTTTCAGCTACTTGTTGTTATCGTATCACATGTAATGCTCCACGGCCGAGTATATAAGGCCTAGGGGGCACCCCTTCAGATCGGACCCTATTCTACTTAGCCACCCACAAACATTCTCTGTGCCTTCTATCCAGAGAATCCTCTTGTAACCACGCTCATATACTCACCAGGACGTAGGGTGTTACGCACTTCTAAGCGGCCCGAACCTGCAAACCTTGTCCATTGTCCCTCGTGCGATCGGCACGAACCATTTTGCTACAGTCGTCGACACCGTCCTACTCCTAAAAGCACCTAGAGGGGCAACCCCGGGTGTGCGGTCGGACCCAAAACACCGACACCAACACATGAGGACGGTTATTTCCGTGTACAATGGAACTCCCAATTGCCTTTTGAAGCTCTCAAGAACAGCCAAGGAGTCATCTTGCTGCTGTGCAAAGTCACACTTGATGAAAATGTGGTCTACTGTTTCTTCTACACACTGGGTACATAGGATACAGTCATAGGAGGGGAGATCCATGTTTTTTCTCCTAAGAACATTTCTAGTACTCAGTCTCTCTTTTAAGAGCAGCCAAAAGAAAACTTTGTGCTTGTGCTGGCAAGAGGATTTCCATAGCCACTTGAAAACTGGATGTATTTCAGTATGCCCAATTAGATACTTATAAGCCCGAGCTGATGTGTAAATGTGAGAACCCCAAATGTATGTCCACCAATCCATTTCATGCGTTAGTGTTATTCCTTCTAACTCAAGCTGCAAAGCTTGTAGCTGGGCAAAAGCTTCCACCGATAAAGGAAGATGGAAGAGAAGATACAAATCTGTCATTTGCTTTACTTTGTGTAGGGTTATGCGTCTATCTTTAGCAAAAGAGTGAAGTTCTGGGTATGCTTGACAAGTGACTCGTCCTCCCAAAGATCCTCCCAAAATAAACATGATTTACCATTTCCAATGATAAGCTACAGTGTTACTACAGTGTTTTGCGCAGTCAGTTTGCTCCCGCGTTGGGGTTGGCCTTACAGACGGAAAACATTGTTTGGATTGACTGAACGGCTGAACAGTATTCCACGTTGGTTTGCTAGCTGGTTGCCTCAAGCGTGGACTGCTTCAGCTGGTTGGCTTTAGCACATTCTGTTTCAATCATGCATCAGCAAGCACACACGGAGCATCTCACAAAAAGCCACCGCATTTGAAACGCCACACCAAGTCAGATCAAAAGTTTTAAATCAGAACGTCACCTTTTTTTCAGCAAGCATCAAAATTGCAAGAAGTTCATTAACCAAACATTAAAATGCACAAAATCTAACATAAAAAGCAGCATAAAATTTTCAGATATAAGAAGCACATGATCTTAGAAAATCTCAGCACTTCTCCCCATCTGAGAGCACTTGTACCATCTCATAACAGGTCACAGTTTCCACGTGTCTACCATGTGGTTCAGATATAGGCAATGCAGTAGTCTAGAACAAAAGAACACAGGTACTAGTGCTCCATAATGCTGATAAGAGCATAGTGCCATAGTGCATAAATAGTGCTTTAAAGAAACTATATTCTTCACATGTCTCTAGACATGCTGATAAGAGGATAGCTCATACACATGAAAGATATATTCTTGCAAGATCTTCAATTGCTTTTAGACACTACCTGCAAGGAGTTAAAGTTGAGTATGAAACATTTTTACAAATTGCAAAGAAATAAACACTTGTGAGAGATCTCAATACATGCAAATAAAACAAAATTATGCATGCAATGGAATTAAAAGGTGTTCAATCGCCCTTACTTGTAGTCGATAGCTTGTTCGCTTCCTTTTTTAGCCATAACCCCCGAAGCCTTGGTTCATAGCCTAGGAATATTTCTCTGTTAATTGCATCTTTAAACACTTCTGAAGCATAGATCTTTACATCATCTGATAAGTCAGCCAAGTCATTCAATGCATCTAAGCATCTAGATATGGAAAATTTCTGTGCTCTTTCGTGTTCGAGTTCCATGCTTGCCACTTCAATCAATGACATGATACCACTACCCACTGCAGCACCACTATATAGACCCGAACTTGTGCCATCATTATCAGTGTCACTCCATAAGTCACTCCATAATTTATCGAACACATCCCCAAAGTCTTCGATACAAGTGCCACTGGATGTATGCTGGGATGAAAGACAGAACTTCTCATCAGCAATCTAGTATACAAAAGTCACATGAGAATAGCGGCCCAAAGCATCACAGGCTTATACCGAAACTAAACGGGATACAAAAGGCACATATGTTCCTTCATAAAGTTTTCAAACATTATGTTTCCTTTAGGTCAACCTTTTGGCAGCAAGAAATGAAAGAGAAAGTTTTCAAATTGCTTTACGCCCAAAGGTCTCATGGGCAACTTCAGGTATTGCAGGGTCTGTGCAGATTCAGTGCACCGATCTCTGCTCCTCAGGAGACAGGTTTGTTTGTTTAAAATTTAGAACATATTTATTAGGGGAGACCAGCATCTGCACAGTTCTATTTCGATGATTATAACAATTATGTTCAGGTTAGTGGTTGGTCAGTCCATAACTTTGCGACGGTGTGCCTATCTTAGGTGTTAAGACAGAATTTCCTTGCTGCTTTCTATTTGTTTGCTTAGAAATAAAGGTTTGCTTGCTGGAACACAAATCTCAATTATTATAACGCAGACCCAATAGTTCACATGTTTGTTAGAACTAGAGTTGTCATATAAACATATTCTAAGTGAATACAACAATACATTATATATCAGATATACTGTGGTGAAATACACTCTGTAAGTTATATATAGCTTTTCTTAATACTTGTGACTTAGATGCCAAATTCTGATAGCCTCAAGTAACCTACTTGGTGTTCAACAATGATCGACACAAACTGGTATTTGCGTGCAGACACAATGAAGTGACAATTATCTTTCATTTCTGGGTTATACTTATTATTGGCGTGTTTTCTAGTAGCAGTTCAAGGGCAGAATCTGTACCAAAATCTGAACGGTACGGGCTATATAAAGAATTAAGAAGTTGCCTTGACATCACTGAACCTGGAGACTACTCATCACCAGAGGAAATGGTATTCTGCTCTGATGACATATTCTTAAGGTTTAGTCGGATTATTCCTATCCAGCTATCCTTATAGTTGTATAATGTTTAGGTACAAAGACTAACATCAGCTTCCACTGCACTGAGGAGGATGTTAGACAATCCAGCACTCCAGGACTGTAACGGTCAAGAGAATAATGGATTTGGAGACATGATGGATGAAGATGTTATGAACAATGTCAACATACCATCGGGGCTCGTGCAGAAAATGATTCCTTATAGTGAAGAAGCTTTGTCCTAATCTTGGAAGCAGTCAACACAACATATCCATCTTTACCAGCAAATTTCTTATTCATCATCCCTGCAAGACTTTCATAGAACTTCACTCTTTTCTTGATTACCAACGGTTGAGTCTTAAGAAGTTCTCTAATTTCAGCCAACAGAGTCCATTCTTCCTCATCCGTCCACATATGCGGTGACGAACGGGATGAGCCTGCTCCATTCTTCAAAGAAAAAAGACAGAGTCAAAGAAAAAAAACGGCAGGAACCACTGACTTTTGAAACTCAAAAACGAGTCAAAGAAAAAACAGTAAAGTTGAGAAGAAGGAACAAACCTTCCTTTTCGGCATGGGGGCAACTGAAGAACTGGATGAGCTGCCGCTCAGATTCGTTGGAGGCGCCTACATTTACCAATGTGAAATCATCAAGGCTAATATCAAGCTAAACCCCTTTCACAAAAAAAATTCAAGCTAAACCCTAGCAGCCGCTCAGATTCGTGGATGAGCAGCAGAACCACAGCGCGGCGAGATTGAATCATACGTTCCGTTTCGCAAGCCTGGCGCTCCGTCTGCGCCGAGCACCCATTTGAGATGCGAAGCACTTGGTTATGTATTGGGGGTAGATAGGGGAGAAGCAATTGCGATGGGACGTCGGTCATCGACAACCGCGCCTGAGAGGAGAGGAGAGGAGAGATGCAATTGCGTGCTGCGCTTGTTGAGCCATTACTGCGCGGACAAAGAGGAAAAGCAATGGCAGGGCGATGGGGCGGCGGCGAGGATTGGTGCCGTGGTCGCCATTACGGCTGCCTGCCAATTTTTGCGTGTGGCAGAGAAGCTGGAGAGAAGCCTCGGAAAGAGAGAGAGGAGAACAGGGGGTGTTTGTATCTGTCCGCTAATTTTTAGCCCCATCACATCAAAGGTTTCGACACTAGTTTAAAGTATTAAATATAGTTTAATTAAAAAACCAATTACGCAGATGGGACTAAACGACGAGACGAAATTTTCAAGCCTAATTAATCGATGATTAGATAATGTGTTGCTACAGTAACTAGTCATTAATTATGGATTAATTAGATTTAATGAATTTGTCTCATCGTTTAGTACTCATCTATGTAAATAGTTTTTAAATTTAACTATATTTAATACTTATATCTAGCGTTCAAACCTTTGATGTGACACGAGCTAAAATTTAGCCACTGGATCCAAACATCCCCTTACTCGACCTGCTCGACGCGTCAGGTGAATAAAGTTCAAGACGAAGATTAACTGTACCTGGTAGCAGTATGTTGCTCCTGCTTCTTGTTGTGACGGGTGGGTGAGAGCCTCTATCAGCAAACCTTTCACCAAAAAAGCATAGCCTAGTTTTGCTTCAAGCAATTCAACTAAATTAACATTCGGAAGATAAGTCCGCACAGAAGCACTAGACATGGCTTTCATAATCAGGTCCTCCTCAATTTCGATCTCAATCTGAAACCATTTGAGAACAGAAAAGGCGGCTTTTAATCCCCCTCCAACATAATATGCCTCAATTATAGCCTCAACACAATCAAATATGGTTTTGGGTTAACTCATTAGCTACTTTGTTACACTTTTTTCTTAGACTTCCGACTCAGAGATTATCAATAAGATAGACTCATTTTTTTATAATATCAGAGTATATTACACGCGACCCGATGACCATATATATTTTGTAAGAAGTTTTAGGTCTTTATTAAATTTATTCGTTATTCTTTGTCAACATGTGTGTTTAGTATGTGTTTTTACCAATATTCACATAAATATATGTTTTATAATTGGTGACGGATGGAGTATTTCGTCGTTTTATGCATACATACGTAAGCCAGAGCCATAAGTCCGCGCAGCAACATTTAAGTCCATACATAATTCATAATCACGCGTCCATAATAAAACTAAAGTGCATACAAGTTCTTACAATGATATAATATAAGTTGAATCAATCAAGTTTTAAGAAGGCGATATATTCCACGTGCTCCAGGAATATATCGCCTTCTTAAAACTTGATTGATTCAACTTATATTATATCATTGTAAGAACTTGTATGCACTTTAGTTTTATTATGGACGCGTGATTATGAATTATGTATGGACTTAAATGTTGCTGCGCGGACTTATGGCTCTGGCTTACGTATGTATGCATAAAACGACGAAATACTCCATCCGTCACCAATTATAAAACATATATTTATGTGAATATTGGTAAAAACACATACTAAACACACATGTTGTTATGGTGGGCGTCCAGTACAGGCGCCGCAACAAGGCTGGTAGTCCTAATTAGGGGGCTGAACCGGCTTAGGCTAAGTGGGCTGTTAGCAAGGCCCTTTTAGCAGTAGAATAAAGAGGCTAAAGGCCTTTTAGGTTAATCTGTAATAGGAGGTTATTTATACCTTAATTGCAATAAAATGAGAACAGGCTGTGATCAACATATTGTTGATCAGCCGCCGCCCTGCCCTAATTTCTCCTCCCCTGCTGTCTTCTCCCAGGCCGTGAGAACCACGGCCTCCTCTCATCGCCAACCGCTCAAGGAGCGGCCACCTACCACACACAGCTACAACCTAAGGAGAAGAGGGCATACCAATCTGGTATCAGAGATGCCGGGCAACGACGACAACACTGCCAGCGAAGTCGCATCTGCTGCGGCGCCAAACACCACCAGCGCAGCCCTGGAGCAGAAGATGGACACCATGATGAAGGCCCTTGCAGATCTCGCCACCAAGGTGTCCAATCTGGCGCTGCATGTGACAGAAATCGATGGGCGCACAACTCCCATAGTGTCCGCCGCCGGCAACCATCCAGGGTTTCCTTACGGTCTCCCAGGTTATGGCGGCATTCCAGAGACACAGGCACCATCGACCTCCACCAGGCCACCACCAGCTACAGCTCCACCATCATCCAACACATTACCAATCCACCAAATCCCCATGCCCCACTCGCCGTCACCTCTTCCATCCTTTCCACCATACATACCACAGCAGCCATTACAGCATATCCCAACCCATCCCACCCCGCAGTCTTTCGACGCAGGAGCTCCGCGACACTACAAGATGGAGTTTCCAACATTTGATGGGAAGGAGGATCCCCTCGAATGGCTGAACCACTGCGAGCAGTATTTCAGAGGCCAACGCACGATTGAGGAGGACAAAGTGTGGCTCGCCTCCTATCACCTCAAGGGAGCAGCACATACCTGGTATTTCATGGTGGAACGGGACTGTGCAACGGTGACATGGCCTCAATTCAAAGAGCTCTGCAATGAGCGCTTTGGTCCGCCACTACGCACCAACCCATTAGGCGAACTGGCCCGTCTTCGTTTCCGGACAACCGTGGATGATTACCAAGAGCGCTTCTCGTCACTGTTGTGCCACACCTCTCCGTTGGCACCTGACCAGCAAGTGCAGCTCTTCACGGCGGGATTGCCAGAGCGGATTAAAATCGATGTCGAGCTGATGAACCCACAGAATCTGCAGCAGGCTTCTCGACTAGCAAGGGCATATGAACGTCGCTCTCAGGTCATTGATAGTGCTCAACAGCCCCAGCAGACTGGCAGGGCCCCCAGACCATCTGGTCGGCCACCGGTGCTCACACACATGACCGACAATGCTGCCAAGAATACACCCCAGCAGCCACCAACACAATCACCAGTCCCGTTCAAGCGCCTCACCCCCGCCGAGATGGCGGAACGACGTAAACAAGGGCTATGTTACAATTGTGACGAGCCCTATGTACGAGGCCACCGCTGTCCCAGGCTATTCTATCTGGAGGTCACAGACTTTGCTGATGATGAGATCAAGGGTGACACAGATGATGACCAGGAAGAGCAGGACCCAGTGGTTTCCCTACATGCAATAACTGGGATTAGAAGGGAGGACACCATGCAGCTGCGGGTAGTCCTCAACGGTCAGGAGCTGCTGGCCCTACTTGACACGGGTTCAACACATAACTTCATCAACTGCAAGGCAGCACAACAGTGTGGGGTTACTTTGGAACCCACACCAGGTCGCCATGTCAAGGTGGCAAATGGAGACCCAGTTTTCTGCCAGGGAGTAACTCGTCGCGCAGCCATTGACATCAACAAGGAGAAGTTCACCATTGAGGCATATGCAATTCCCTTGGATACATTTGAGATCATTCTAGGGACAGCATTCCTGAGAACATTGGGACCAGTATTATGGGATCTCCAGGACCTTTGCATGGCCTTCTGGCATGAAGGTCGGCGCATACTGTGGAAGGGTTTGGGGTCCGTCCGAACAGACACCACTACACCAACCACATGTAGCATCAGCACTGAACCCAAGCACATGATGGATCACTTGCTGCAGTCCTTTGAGGATGTCTTTGAGGAACCTCAGTCAGTACCGCCAGCCAGACATTGTGACCACAGGATCCACCTGAAACCAGGCACTGCACCAGTAGCTGTTCGTCCATATCGTTACCCCCAATTGCAAAAGGATGAATTAGAAGCTCAATGTGCGGATATGCTTCGCCGTGGTATCATCCGACACAGTACATCCGCATTCTCAGCCCCGGTCCTCCTAGTGAAGAAGCCAGACAATACATGGCGTTTTTGCATTGATTACAGAGCCCTCAATGAACACACTATCAAGGATAAATATCCTATACCAGTGGTTGACGAGTTGCTAGATGAACTCCATGGAGCTCGATTCTACACTAAGTTGGACCTCCGTTCAGGGTACCATCAGGTCCGTATGCACAAGGATGACATTGAGAAGACAGCCTTTCGTACACATCATGGTCATTTTGAATTTTTGGTCATGCCGTTTGGTCTTACCAATGCACCAGCAACGTTCCAGAGCTTGATGAATTCTGTACTGCAGCCCCTGTTGCGACGCTGCGTGTTGGTTTTCTTCGATGACATATTGATATACAGTCCGTCCTGGTCAGCCCACCTTCAACATGTCAGAGCAGTGATGACTTTACTTCGCACCAACAGTTTATTTGTCAAGAAATCTAAATGCAGCTTTGGAGCCACTTCTATTGTATACCTGGGACATGTCATCTCAGAATCAGGGGTCTCTATGGACAGTGACAAAGTCGAAGCAATCACCGCCTGGCCAACACCTAAATCAGCTCGTGGGCTGCGAGGATTTCTGGGAATTGCGGGCTATTACCGCAAATTTATTAAGGACTTTGGCACAATTGCAGCTCCCCTAACCAAACTCCTCAAAAAAGACAGTTTTGCATGGTCAGCAGAAGCAGCCACAACCTTTACAGCACTCAAGGAGGCACTGTCTACAGCACCGGTTTTGCACCTTCCGGAGTTCACCAAATCATTCATCGTGGATTGTGACGCATCCGGTTCAGGGTTTGGGGCAGTGCTACATCAAGACAACGGCCCAATTGCCTTCTTCAGTAGACCGTTCGCCACACGACACTTGAAGCTCGCTGCTTATGAACGCGAGCTCATCGGTCTGGTGCAGGCAGTACGTCATTGGAGGCCGTACTTATGGGGCCGTCGTTTTCTGGTTCGAACAGACCATTTTGCCCTCAAGTTCATGTTGGACCAGCGCCTCTCAACTGTTCCGCAACACCACTGGATTAGTAAACTGTTCGGGTTTGATTTTTCCGTTGAATATCGACCCGGACGTTTTAACACAGTGGCGGATGCTCTCTCCCGCAGGGACGCTGAAGCAATGGAGTCCCTAGCCATATATGTACCATCGTTCCAGCTATATGATGAAATACGCAGTGATGGCAGCAGCAGACCGGAATGGAAACAACTACATGAACAGATCCTCAATGGCACCCAATCGGCGCCATGGCACATCCAAGAGGGCCTAATACTACATGGGTCCAGGGTATTTGTACCACCTACATCACCCACAATAATTCATATTCTACAGCTAGCACATGGCGCGGGACATGGGGGGTTCCAAAAGACATTACACAGGCTTCGCGCAGACTTCTACATTCCAAATGACAGAACTCTGGTTCGTGACTTTGTCAAATCATGTACAGTCTGCCAGAAAAACAAAACTGAGGCCTTACACCCAGCAGGGTTGCTGCAACCCTTAGAAGTTCCCTCACAAGTTTGGGCAGACATAGCGATGGACTTTGTGGAAGGCCTCCCAAAGGTGCACGGCAAATCAGTCATATTAACTGTGGTGGATCGGTTCTCCAAATATGCCCATTTCATTGCCCTGGGACATCCTTATACTGCAGCCTCAGTGGCACGAGCCTTCTTTGACAACATAGTCCGTCTTCATGGATTTCCACTTTCCATTGTCAGCGATCGTGACCCAGTCTTTACAGGCAGCTTCTGGCGCGATCTTTTCAAGGTGGCTGGGGTCAAACTCCGCATGAGCACGGCTTTCCACCCCCAGACAGATGGACAGTCCGAGGTCGTCAATAAAACTATAGCCATGTACCTGCGATGCCTAACAGGAGATAGGCCGCGGGCGTGGGTCGATTGGTTGCCATGGGCGGAATATTGCTACAACACTGCCTTTCACTCAGCTCTCCGCACTACACCATTCCAAGTGGTCTATGGAAGGTCACCACCACCCTTACTGTCGTATACACAAGGAACAGCAGCCACAGATGCAGTCGATGATCTATTAAAAGACAGAGACATTTTTCTCTCGGATGTTCGAGAAAGATTACTGCAAGCACAGGCATATGCAAAACGGCACTATGATGAACACCATCGTGAGCTGGAATTCCAGGTGGGTGACTGGGTATGGCTGCGACTTCTACACAGCCAAGCACGAGCACTAGTTGGCAACAAGAAGAGCAAACTGGGTCCAAGATATGCAGGTCCGTTTCAGGTGCTGGAAAAGGTGGGGACGGTGGCTTATCGGCTGCAACTTCCAGATGACGCTCGCATCCATAATGTTTTCCATGTTGGCTTGCTCAAACCCTTCAAAGGTGATACGCCAAGTGCTCCTCCAGCCCTCCCAGAGATGCACCAGGGGAGGGTCCTGCCAACACCTGAGCGCGTGCTGCGCGCACGACTACGCCGCCAAGAATGGCACCTTCTTGTGCAGTGGTCCGGGTCTTCAGCATCAGAGGCAACTTGGGAACCATTGGCTCGGTTCAGAGAAAGCTACCCCAAATTTCAGCTCGAGGACGAGCTGTTTCTCGAGGAGCCGAGAGATGTTATGGTGGGCGTCCAGTACAGGCGCCGCAACAAGGCTGGTAGTCCTAATTAGGGGGCTGAACCGGCTTAGGCTAAGTGGGTTGTTAGCAAGGCCCTTTTAGCAGTAGAATAAAGAGGCTAAAGGCCTTTTAGGTTAATCTGTAATAGGAGGTTATTTATACCTTAATTGCAATAAAATGAGAACAGGCTGTGATCAACATATTGTTGATCAGCCGCCGCCCTGCCCTAATTTCTCCTCCCCTGCTGTCTTCTCCCAGGCCGTGAGAACCACGGCCTCCTCTCATCGCCAACCGCTCAAGGAGCGGCCACCTACCACACACAGCTACAACCTAAGGAGAAGAGGGCATACCACATGTTGACAAAGAATAACGAATAAATTTAATAAAGACCTAAAACTTCTTACAAAATATATATGGTCATCGGGTCGCGTGTAATATACTCTGATATTATAAAAAAATGAGTCTATCTTATTGATAATCTCCGAGTCGGAAGTCTAAGAAAAAAGTGTAACAAAGTAGCTAATGAGTTAACCCAAAACCATATTTGATTGTGTTGAGGCTATAATTGAGGCATATTATGTTGGAGGGGGATTAAAAGCCGCCTTTTCTGTTCTCAAATGGTTTCAGATTGAGATCGAAATTGAGGAGGACCTGATTATGAAAGCCATGTCTAGTGCTTCTGTGCGGACTTATCTTCCGAATGTTAATTTAGTTGAATTGCTTGAAGCAAAACTAGGCTATGCTTTTTCGGTGAAAGGTTTGCTGATAGAGGCTCTCACCCACCCGTCACAACAAGAAGCAGGAGCAACATACTGCTACCAGGTACAGTTAATCTTCGTCTTGAACTTTATTCACCTGACGCGTCGAGCAGGTCGAGTAAGGGGATGTTTGGATCCAGTGGCTAAATTTTAGCTCGTGTCACATCAAAGGTTTGAACGCTAGATATAAGTATTAAATATAGTTAAATTTAAAAACTATTTACATAGATGAGTACTAAACGATGAGACAAATTCATTAAATCTAATTAATCCATAATTAATGACTAGTTACTGTAGCAACACATTATCTAATCATCGATTAATTAGGCTTGAAAATTTCGTCTCGTCGTTTAGTCCCATCTGCGTAATTGGTTTTTTAATTAAACTATATTTAATACTTTAAACTAGTGTCGAAACCTTTGATGTGATGGGGCTAAAAATTAGCAGACAGATACAAACACCCCCTGTTCTCCTCTCTCTCTTTCCGAGGCTTCTCTCCAGCTTCTCTGCCACACGCAAAAATTGGCAGGCAGCCGTAATGGCGACCACGGCACCAATCCTCGCCGCCGCCCCATCGCCCTGCCATTGCTTTTCCTCTTTGTCCGCGCAGTAATGGCTCAACAAGCGCAGCACGCAATTGCATCTCTCCTCTCCTCTCCTCTCAGGCGCGGTTGTCGATGACCGACGTCCCATCGCAATTGCTTCTCCCCTATCTACCCCCAATACATAACCAAGTGCTTCGCATCTCAAATGGGTGCTCGGCGCAGACGGAGCGCCAGGCTTGCGAAACGGAACGTATGATTCAATCTCGCCGCGCTGTGGTTCTGCTGCTCATCCACGAATCTGAGCGGCTGCTAGGGTTTAGCTTGAATTTTTTTTGTGAAAGGGGTTTAGCTTGATATTAGCCTTGATGATTTCACATTGGTAAATGTAGGCGCCTCCAACGAATCTGAGCGGCAGCTCATCCAGTTCTTCAGTTGCCCCCATGCCGAAAAGGAAGGTTTGTTCCTTCTTCTCAACTTTACTGTTTTTTCTTTGACTCGTTTTTGAGTTTCAAAAGTCAGTGGTTCCTGCCGTTTTTTTTCTTTGACTCTGTCTTTTTTCTTTGAAGAATGGAGCAGGCTCATCCCGTTCGTCACCGCATATGTGGACGGATGAGGAAGAATGGACTCTGTTGGCTGAAATTAGAGAACTTCTTAAGACTCAACCGTTGGTAATCAAGAAAAGAGTGAAGTTCTATGAAAGTCTTGCAGGGATGATGAATAAGAAATTTGCTGGTAAAGATGGATATGTTGTGTTGACTGCTTCCAAGATTAGGACAAAGCTTCTTCACTATAAGGAATCATTTTCTACACGAGCCCCGATGGTATGTTGACATTGTTCATAACATCTTCATCCATCATGTCTCCAAATCCATTATTCTCTTGACCGTTACAGTCCTGGAGTGCTGGATTGTCTAACATCCTCCTCAGTGCAGTGGAAGCTGATGTTAGTCTTTGTACCTAAACATTATACAACTATAAGGATAGCTGGATAGGAATAATCCGACTAAACCTTAAGAATATGTCATCAGAGCAGAATACCATTTCCTCTGGTGATGAGTAGTCTCCAGGTTCAGTGATGTCAAGGCAACTTCTTAATTCTTTATATAGCCCGTACCGTTCAGATTTTGGTACAGATTCTGCCCTTGAACTGCTACTAGAAAACACGCCAATAATAAGTATAACCCAGAAATGAAAGATAATTGTCACTTCATTGTGTCTGCACGCAAATACCAGTTTGTGTCGATCATTGTTGAACACCAAGTAGGTTACTTGAGGCTATCAGAATTTGGCATCTAAGTCACAAGTATTAAGAAAAGCTATATATAACTTACAGAGTGTATTTCACCACAGTATATCTGATATATAATGTATTGTTGTATTCACTTAGAATATGTTTATATGACAACTCTAGTTCTAACAAACATGTGAACTATTGGGTCTGCGTTATAATAATTGAGATTTGTGTTCCAGCAAGCAAACCTTTATTTCTAAGCAAACAAATAGAAAGCAGCAAGGAAATTCTGTCTTAACACCTAAGATAGGCACACCGTCGCAAAGTTATGGACTGACCAACCACTAACCTGAACATAATTGTTATAATCATCGAAATAGAACTGTGCAGATGCTGGTCTCCCCTAATAAATATGTTCTAAATTTTAAACAAACAAACCTGTCTCCTGAGGAGCAGAGATCGGTGCACTGAATCTGCACAGACCCTGCAATACCTGAAGTTGCCCATGAGACCTTTGGGCGTAAAGCAATTTGAAAACTTTCTCTTTCATTTCTTGCTGCCAAAAGGTTGACCTAAAGGAAACATAATGTTTGAAAACTTTATGAAGGAACATATGTGCCTTTTGTATCCCGTTTAGTTTCGGTATAAGCCTGTGATGCTTTGGGCCGCTATTCTCATGTGACTTTTGTATACTAGATTGCTGATGAGAAGTTCTGTCTTTCATCCCAGCATACATCCAGTGGCACTTGTATCGAAGACTTTGGGGATGTGTTCGATAAATTATGGAGTGACTTATGGAGTGACACTGATAATGATGGCACAAGTTCGGGTCTATATAGTGGTGCTGCAGTGGGTAGTGGTATCATGTCATTGATTGAAGTGGCAAGCATGGAACTCGAACACGAAAGAGCACAGAAATTTTCCATATCTAGATGCTTAGATGCATTGAATGTGTCGGGGACCATAATTAGGGGTACCCTCAAGACGCCTAATTCTCAGCTGGTAACCCCCATCAGCATAAAGCTGCAAAGGCCTGATGGGCACGATTAAGTCAGGGATCAGTCCACACGAGTGACTCGATCACGCTTCACCCGAGCCTAGCCTCGGCCGAAGGCAGCCGACCTCGAGAGACTTCCGTCTCGCCCGAGGCCCCCTTTTTATGGCGGACACATCACCGGCTCGCCCAAGGCCTTGGCTTCGCTCAGAAGCAACCTTGACTAAATCACCACACCGACTGACCAAATTGCAGGGGCATTTAACGCACAGGAGGCCTGACACCTCTATCCTGACACGCGCCCCCGGCAGAGCCGAGGTGACCGCCGTCCACCGCTCCACTGGCCAGTCTGACAGAAGGACAGCGCCGCCTGCGCCACTCCGACTGCAGCGCCACTCGACAGAGTAAGCCTGACAGGCAGTCAGGCCTCGCCAAAGGCGCCACGGCGAACTCCGCTCCGCCCGACCCCAGGGCTCGGACTCGGGCTAAGACCCGGAAGACGGCGAACTCCGCTCCGCCCGGCCCCAGGGCTCGGACTCGGGCTAAGACCCGGAAGACGGCGAACTCCGCTCCGCCCGACCCCAGGGCTCGGACTCGGGCTAAGACCCGGAAGACGGCGAACTCCGCTCCGCCCGACCCCAGGGCTCAGACTCGGGCTAAGACCCGGAAGACGACGAACTCCGCTCCGCCCGACCCCAGGGCTCGGACTCGGGCTAAGACCCGGAAGACGACGAAACTCCGCCTCGCCCGACCCCAGGGCTCGGACTCCGCCCTGGCCTCGGCCGAACGACTTCCGCCTCGCCCGACCCCTTGGCTCGGGCTCGGCCACGGCAACAGAAGGCAGACTCAACCTCGGCTTCGGAGGAAACCCCACGTCGCCCTGCCTAGGGCACAGACCGCCACGTCAACAGGAGGCGCCATCATCATCCCACCCCGAATCGACTCGGGTCACGGAGAACAAGACCGGCGTCTCATCCGGCCAGCTCCGCCAGAGAGGCAATGATGGCGCTCCACAAGCTCTATGACGACGGCGGCCCCTAGCTCTCTTACGGAAGCAGGACAACGTCAGCAGGGACTCGACCGCTCCAACAGCTGTCCCTCCATCAGGCTCCGCCGCACCTCCAACAGCCACGACATCACGCCAGCAGGGTGCCCAGATCTCTCCGGCTGCCACATTAGCATGTACCTAGGGCGCTAGCTCTCCCTCCGCTAGACACGTAGCACTCTGCTACATCCCCATTGTACACCTGGATCCTCTCCTTACGACTATAAAAGGAAGGACCAGGGCCTTCTCAGAGAAGGTTGGCCGCGCGGGACCGAGGACGGGACAGGCGCTCTCTTGGGGCCGCTCGCTTCCCTCACCCGCGTGGACGCTTGTAACCCCCCTACTGCAAGCGCACCCGACCTGGGCGCGGGACGAACACGAAGGCCGCGGGACTTCCACCTCTCTCACGCTCGGCTCCGGCCGCCTCGCCTCTCCCCCCTTCGCGCTCGCCCACGCGCTCGACCCATCTGGGCTGGGGCACGCAGCACACTCACTCGTCGGCTTAGGGACCCCCCTGTCTCGAAACGCCGACAGTTGGCGCGCCAGGTAGGGGCCTGCTGCGTGCTGACAAACAGCTCCCCGTCAAGCTCCAGATGGGCAGTCCCCAGCAACCTCTCCGGCCCGGGACGGTGCTTCGTTTCGGGACTCTCGAGTTCATGTCCTTCGACGGCAGCTACGACAT
Organism: Zea mays; assembly: GCF_902167145.1. Taxonomy (NCBI): domain Eukaryota; kingdom Viridiplantae; phylum Streptophyta; class Magnoliopsida; order Poales; family Poaceae; genus Zea; species Zea mays. The sequence continues at coordinate 270,912,659 of NC_050096.1, read as the reverse complement.
GACACTTCTTCCACCGCCGCGCGACTACGACAATGGCGGCCGACAACCCGCCCGCCGGCGGCGGAATCGACGACGTCTTCCCCGCGTGGTGAAAGAGCAATATTCGGGCTCGCTCCGTTCTCTCCCCGGCCAACGGAGGAGGAGGCGGAGCCGTCAAGGCCAGACGGGAGGCCGCGTTTCGTCGGCCGTCGAGCGAATCGACGCCCCCGACGCCCCGACGGAAGGCACGCCGGACGTCGACCTCGCGTTCGAGACGGAGGCGAGCGCCGTCCCCCGCGGCACGCTGACCCCGAGCAAGAAGACGACGCCGGCGCGCTCGCGGAAAGCCTGCAGGACGTCGCCCTCGAACCAGAGATGACGGCGCAACCAGTCCCCGATGTGACTACGTCGCTCCTCGTCGACCAAAAGGTAACGACTAACTCCCATCTTGCGTCATTTCGACTCGGCCTCAACCCGCCAAACGACCTCGTTTTGGCGGGCGCTCTCGTTGAGGCGAGTGCAACCCCACTGAGGTTCTGTATGCGGTCACCTTGGGACCGACTGACGGACGTCTCGACCTACGGGCCCTCTGGGTCCGAGGAAGATGACGATCCCAGCATCGGTTGGGATTTCTCCGGACTTGGCAACCCCAGTGCCGTGCGGGACTTCATGACCGCATGTGACTACTGTCTGTCCGACTATTCCGATGGAAGCCGCAGCCTTGGCGACGAGAGCTGCGGCCCAGGCCTCGAATGTTTCCACATCGAGCTAGGGGATCCCACCGAAGGCAACCATCTTGGCATGCCGGAGGATGGTGATCTCCCTAGGCCGGTGCCTCGCGCCGACATCCCACGGGAGCTAGCTGTGGTCCCCGCTCCAGCGGGGGGTTACGACCCACAACCCGAGCAAGTCCGCGAGGCGCAGGCCAGGCTCAACGAGGGAACAGGAGCGCTTGAGCCGATCCGTCGGGACGTCGGACAGGCATTGATGGGCCAACCCCTGGCCGGAGAAATACGTCATCTGCCCCAAGGTCTCCATCACCGCGTCGCCAACGATGCCAGGATCAGGCCGCCGCCCGCATCCAGTGGGGTCGGTCAGAACCTGGCAACCGCAGCGATGCTCATCCGCGCGATGCCGGAGCCGTCAACCACCGAGGGTCGGCGAATCCAGGGAGAACTCAAGAATCTCCTGGAAGGCGCTGCGGCCCGGCGGGCCGAGAGCACTGCATCCCGGAGGCAAGGATATCCCTCGGAACCTCATGCCGCGACTTCCCGATTCATGCGGGAAGCCTCGGTCTACACCGGGCGCACGCGCAACACCGCGCCTGCGGCCCCGGGCCACCTTGGCAACGAGCACCACCGACGCGACCGTCGGGCTCACCTCGACGAAAGGGTGCGCCGAGGCTACCACCCCAGGCGTGGGGGGCGCTACGACAGCGGGGAGGATCGGAGTCCCTCGCCCGAACCACCCGGTCCGCAGGCCTTCAGTCGGGCCATCCGACGGGCGCCATTCCCGACCCGGTTCCGACCCCCGACTACTATCACAAAGTACTCGGGGGAAACGAGACCGGAACTGTGGCTCGCAGACTACCGCCTTGCCTGCCAACTGGGTGGAACGGACGACGACAACCTCATCATCCGCAACCTCCCCCTGTTCCTCTCCGACACTGCTCGCGCCTGGTTGGAGCACCTGCCTCCGGGGCAGATTTCCAACTGGGACGACTTGGTCCAAGCCTTCGCAGGCAATTTCCAGGGCACATATGTGCGCCCCGGGAACTCCTGGGACCTTCGAAGCTGCCGACAACAGCCGGGGGAGTCGCTCCGGGACTACATCCGGCGATTCTCGAAGCAGCGCACCGAGCTGCCCAACATCACCGACTCGGATGTCATCGGCGCGTTCCTCGCCGGCACCACTTGCCGCGACCTGGTGAGCAAGCTGGGTCGCAAAACCCCCACCAGGGCGAGCGAGCTGATGGACATCGCCACCAAGTTCGCCTCCGGCCAGGAGGCGGTCGAGGCTATCTTTCGAAAGGACAAGCAGCCCCAGGGCCGCCCATCGGAAGAAGCTCCCGAGGCGTCTGCTCCGCGCGGTGCCAAGAAGAAAGGCAAGAAGAAGTCGCAATCGAAGCGCGACGCCGCAGACGCGGACCTTGTCGCCGCCGCCGAGTATAAGAACCCTCGGAAGCCCCCCGGAGGTGCAAACCTCTTCGACAAGATGCTCAAGGAGTCGTGCCCCTACCATCAGGGGCCCGTCAAGCACACCCTCGAGGAGTGCGTTATGCTTCGGCGTCATTTCCACAGGGCCGGGCCACCCGCCGAGGGTGGCAGGGCCCACGACGACGACAAGAACGAAGATCACCCAGCAGGGGGGTTCCTCGAGGTCCGTGACTGCTTCATGATCTATGGGGGGCATGCGGCGAATACCTCGGCTCGGCACCGCAAGCAAGAGCGCCGGGAGGTCTGCTCGGTGAAGGTGGCGGCGCCAGTCTACCTAGACTGGTCCGACAAGCCCATCACTTTCGACCGGGCCGACCACCCCGACCATGTGCCGAGCCCGGGGAAATACCCGCTCGTCGTCGACCCTGTTGTCGGCAATGTCAGGCTCACCAAGGTCCTGATGGACGGGGGCAGCTGCCTCAATATCATCTACGCCGAGACCCTCAAGCTTCTGCGCGTCGATCCGTCCTCCGTCCGGGCAGGCGCTGCGCCCTTCCACGGGATCATCCCTGGGAAGCGCGTCCAGCCCCTCGGGCGACTCGACCTCCCAGTCTGCTTCGGGACACCCTCCAACTTCCGAAGGGAGACCCTGACGTTCGAAGTGGTCGGGTTCCGAGGAACCTACCACGCCGTGCTAGGGAGGCCATGCTACGCGAAGTTCATGGCCGTCCCCAACTACACCTACCTGAAGCTCAAGATGCCGGGCCCCAACAGGGTCATCACTGTCGGCCCCACGTACAAACACGCGTTCGAATGCGACGTGAAGTGCGTGGAGTACGCCGAGGCCCTCGCCGAGTCCGAGTCCCTCATCGCCGACCTGGAGAACCTCTCCAAGGAGGTCCCAGACGTGAAGCGCCATGCCGGCAACTTCGAGCCAGCGGAGACAGTCAAGGCCGTCCCCCTCGACCCCAATGGCGACACCACCAAGCAGATCCGGATCGGTTCCGGGCTCGAACCCAAATAGGAAGCAGTGCTCGTCGACTTTCTCCGCGCAAACGCCGACGTCTTTGCGTGGAGTCCCTCGGACATGCCCGGCATACCGAGGGATGTCGCCGAGCACTCGCTGGATATTCGGGCCGGAGCCCGACCCGTCAGGCAGCCTCTGCGCCGATTCGACGAGGAGAAGCGCAGAGCGATTGGCGAAGAGATCCACAAGCTAATGGCGGCAGGGTTCATCAAAGAGGTATTCCATCCCGAATGGCTTGCCAACCCTGTGCTTGTGAGGAAGAAAGGGGGGAAATGGCGGATGTGCGTAGACTACACTGGTCTCAACAAAGCATGTCCGAAGGTTCCCTACCCTCTGCCTCGCATCGACCAAATCGTGGATTCCACTGCTGGGTGCGAAACCCTGTCCTTCCTCGATGCCTACTCGGGGTATCACCAGATCCGGATGAAAGAGTCCGACCAGCTCGCGACTTCTTTCATCACGCCGTTCGGCATGTACTGCTATGTCACCATGCCGTTCGGCTTGAGGAATGCAGGCGCGACGTACCAGCGGTGCATGAACCATGTGTTCGGCGAACACATCGGTCGCACAGTCGAGGCCTACGTCGATGACATCGTGGTCAAGACACGGAAGGCTCCCAACCTCCTCTCCGACCTTGAAGTGACATTCCGGTGTCTCAAGGCGAAAGGAGTCAAGCTTAATCCTGAGAAGTGTGTCTTCGGGGTACCCCGAGGCATGCTCCTAGGGTTCATCGTCTCTGAACGAGGCATCGAAGCCAACCCGGAGAAGATTGCGGCCATCACCAGCATGGGACCCATCAAGGACTTAAAAGGGGTACAGAGGGTCATGGGATGCCTCGCGACCCTGAGCCGTTTCATCTCACGCCTCGGCGAAAGAGGTCTGCCTCTGTACCGCCTCTTAAGGAAGGCCGAATGTTTCGTTTGGACCCCTGAGGCCGAGGAAGCCCTCGGTAACCTGAAGGCGCTCCTTACGAAGGCGCCAGTCTTGGTGCCGCCAGCGGACGGGGAAACCCTCTTGGTCTACGTCGCCGCGACCACTCAGGTGGTTAGCGCCGCGATTGTGGTCGAAAGGCAGGAGGAAGGGCATACATTGCCCGTTCAGAGGCCGGTCTACTTCATCAGCGAAGTGCTGTCCGAGACTAAGATCCGCTACCCACAAGTTCAAAAGCTGCTGTATGCTGTGATCCTGACGAGGCGGAAGCTACGACACTACTTCGAGTCCCATCCGGTAACTGTGGTGTCATCCTTCCCCCTGGGGGAGATCATCCAGTGCCGAGAGGCCTCGGGCAGGATCGCAAAGTGGGCAGTGGAGATCATGGGCGAAACGATCTCGTTCGCCCCTCGGAAGGCCATCAAGTCCCAAGTGTTGGCGGATTTCGTGGCTGAATGGGTCGACACCCAACTACCAACGACTCCGATCCAACCGGAGCTCTGGACCATGTTTTTCGACGGGTCGCTGATGAAGACGGGGGCCGGCGCGGGCCTGCTCTTCATCTCGCCCCTCGGAAAGCACTTGCGCTACGTGCTGCGCCTCCACTTCCCGGCGTCCAACAATGTGGCCGAGTACGAAGCTCTGGTCAACGGATTGCGGATCGCCATCGAGCTAGGGGTCAGACGCCTCGACGCCCGCGGTGATTCGCAGCTCGTCATCGACCAAGTCATGAAGAACTCCCACTACCGCGACCCGAAGATGGAGGCCTACTGCGACGAGGTTCGGCGCCTGGAAGACAAGTTCTTCGGGCTCGAGCTCAACCACATCGCTCGACGCTACAACGAAACCGCAGACGAGCTGGCTAAGATAGCCTCGGGGCGAACGACAGTCCCCCCGGACGTCTTCTCCCGGGATCTGCATCAACCCTCCGTCAAGCCCGACGACGCGCCCCAGCCCGAGGTACCCTCGGCTCAGCCCGAGGTACCCTCGGTTCAGCCCGAGGCACCCTCGGCCCAGCCCGAGGTACCCTCGGTTCAGCCCGAGGTACCCTCGGCTCAGCCCGAGGTACCCTCGGTTCAGCCCGAGGCACCCTCGGCCCAGCCCGAGGTACCCTCGGCCCCCGAGGGCGGGGCATTGAACGTCGAGGAAGGGCAGAGCGGGGCCACGCCAGACCAGGATTGGCAGGCCCCGTACCTGCAATATCTCCGTCAAGGAGAGCTACCCCTCGACCAAGTCGAGGCTCGGCGGGTAGCGCGACGCGCCAAGTCATTCATCTTGCTGGGCGACGAAGAGGAGCTCTACCACCGCAGCCCCTCGGGCATCCTCCAGCGATGCATCTCCATCGCCGAAGGTCGGGAACTGCTGCAAGAAGTACACTCGGGGGCTTGCGGCCACCACGCAGCACCCCGAGCCCTCGTTGGAAATGCTTTCCGGCAAGGCTTCTACTGGCCAACGGCGGTGGCTGACGCCACTGGAATTGTCCGCACCTGCGAAGGGTGCCAATTCTATGCGAAGCGGACACACCTGCCCGCTCAGGCTCTGCAGACAATACCCATCACCTGGCCCTTCGCTGTATGGGGTCTGGACCTCGTCGGTCCCTTGCAGAAGGCGCCCGGGGGCTACACGCACCTGCTGGTCGCCATCGACAAATTCTCCGAGTGGATCGAGGTCCGACCCCTGAACAGCATCAGGTCCGAGCAGGCGGTGGCATTCTTCACCAACATCATCCATCGCTTCGGGGTCCCGAACTCCATCATCACCGACAACGGCACCCAGTTCACCGGCAAAAAATTCTTGGATTTTTGCGAAGATCACCATATCCGGGTGGACTGGGCCGCCGTGGCTCATCCCATGTCGAATGGGCAGGTAGAGCGTGCCAACGGCATGATTCTACAAGGGCTCAAGCCTCGGATCTACAACGACCTCAACAAGTTCGGCAGGCGATGGATGAAGGAACTCCCCTCGGTGGTCTGGAGCCTAAGGACGACGCCGAGTCGTGCCACGGGCTTCACGCCGTTTTTCCTGGTCTACGGGGCTGAAGCTGTCTTGCCCACTGACCTGGAATACGGCTCCCCGAGGGCGAGGGCCTACAACGAACAAAGCAAACAAGCTAGCCGAGAGGAATCGCTGGACCAGTTGGAGGAAGCTCGGGACAGGGCCTTACTACACTCGGCGCGGTACCAACAGTCCCTGCGACGCTACCACGCCCGAGGGGTCCGGTCCCGAGAACTCCAGGTGGGCGACCTGGTGCTTCGGCTGCGACAAGACGCCCGAGGGAGGCACAAGCTCACGCCCCCCTGGGAAGGGCCATTCGTCATCGCCAAAGTTCTGAAGCCCGGAACATACAAGCTGGCCAGCAATCAAGGCGAGATCTACGGCAACGCTTGGAACATCAAACAGCTACGTCGCTTCTACCCTTAAGATGTTTTCAAGTTGTTCATATACCTCGCACCTACGCAAAGTTTAGTTGTCAAGGAAGGGTCGGCCTAGCCTCGGCAAAACCCGACCCTCCCTCGGGGGCTAAAAGGGGGGAGACCCCCTCTGCGTCGAATTTTTCCTCGAAAAAGGATCTCTTTTTAGCAGGATTTCTTTCGTGCTTCTTGACTACTTCGGAAAGCGGATCCTGGAAACGACGAGGTACACGTAAGCAGCCAAGGCTGACCGAGCCGAGGGACTCCTACGCCTCCGGGATACGGATACCTCACTCGTCCCCTTCTGCGATAAGTAACTTGCGCTCGGATAAAGCGACTCCGTGGACCGAACGAGTCATCACGTTCGGAAGCTCTCCTCCCGAAGCAGTCCTTCAAGCTTTCTCGACTAAGTCGGGGACAGGGCCTCATGGACGGGTGAAAGTACGCGTAAGCGGCAAGGCCGACCGAGCCGAGGGATTCCCACGCCTCTGGGATACGGATACCTCACTCGTCCCTTCCGCGAAAAGCGACTCTCGCTCACACAAACATCCCTGTTACCGACAGAGTCCAGATGCTCGAAACAGGAGGAAAAAAGGCGCAGCTTCGCAAGTGCAGCGAGGGTGTTTTCTTCTGGCCTCGGCGGCCGCAGGAAGCACACGCTACAAGATGATCGGATCCTGCAGGCTCGGGTCTTCACGCCGAAGGGAGCTGTAGCACCCTCGGCATCGACGACGTCTTCAGCAAAGCCCGACCCAGCCTCGGGCGGCGCCGCGGTCCAGGGACTCCTCCGGGAATCCGGCCCGAGCAGGCGGCTCAACCGGTTACCCCTGGGGCCTCGGTCAACCGGCTTCCAAGGGCGCCAGCCCGATCCGAGGCCTCGACTGACCGACTTTGGCGTCGGCCCCGCTGACAGACGACACGGCTAGGCTCCGGCCAACCAGGTTCCCCATTCTCGAGCCAACTCCGTCTCTGTTCATACTGATATCGCAACCCCCGGCCTCGGTCCACCGAAGGGCGGCCGAGGGGTCTCTTCAACTAAGCTAGAGGAACCCCAGACAACAAGGCCGAACGGGCCGAGGGATTCCTACGCCTCCGGGATACGGATACCTCACCCGTCACCTTGACACGGGGCAACTCATGCTTGGTAAAGCGGTTCAGATAATCAAACAGGCGAGACTTAGTGCTCGAAAATGAGGAAAAAACACGGCTCCGTGCCAAAATTACATACACGTTCAGGCCTCGACAGCCACAATGAACGAACTCACTGGCATTCGAAGTGCCATTGCAAACGGGACTCCGGTTCCGCCCCCGAGGGTACAAGCGACCTCGGGCCTGCGGGGCAACGACCTCTGCAGCGGCAGCCATGGCCCCAGGTGAACGCAGTCACCGGAAGGCTTTTGTTCGCGGTCCCACTCAAGGGATGCGAACAAGCCATCAAAGCCAAAGAGCGGGCCGCCCCCAAGCGCTCCGGAAGATCTTCGCTGCCGTCCTCGCCCCGAATGCGAGGGGGAAGACGGAATGTTGCATCCTAGCTGGACAGCAACAGTTCGCCTTCCCCGGCATGACTGGAGGACGACTCCGTCGCAGCGCGGGAGGACGATTGCCACCACCAGAAGCCGGAAGAGGAGGTGGTTCGCCGACCCGCACGCGAGGTAGAGCCCCGGCTCGCCTCGGCCCCCGCCCCAGCGAGGATGACGAACGCACCCGACGCTGAGGGCGGGACCACAGCCTGGTCTGTCTCTCCCCATCCAGGAGCTGGAGGTCACCGCCTTGGGTGGCCACCGGCGGAAGGGAGCAGCCAGGCTGCCTGATGAAAATCCTTGAAGCCGAACGATGGCTGAGAGGTGCCAACTCCAATGGAGTTGCGTTCCTCCAACGAGGAGGCGGAAAGGCGGCGGATACCCCCCATCCGGGGGCTTGGAAGACGGGAAGACCCGACGCTTAAGGGGGGAAGAAGACATGGTTGCCTTACGAAAGGAGCCTCCCTCCTTTTAAAGGCAACTCCCCCTACGTGCGCCCCCAGGCGCCGCGGGCCGAGTCTTCTCCAACACGCTCCAAGGCCCTCCCCTGCGACTCGGGGGCTGGGTCCCGCATGTCATGCAAGCCGGCTCAGGGCAGAAGAAGCCAAACCGCCGCGCATGGTGCGCACGACCATCCAGCGGTTACAGGCGACCCCCCATTTTCGCCCAGACCAACGGGCAGAAGGGGCGGGCAGCCATGCAGGCGGCATGCAACCGCGCCAGATGGACGCGCTTCTCCGACTCCTGACACGCCAGCCTGGAACCCAGGCCCACGCGTCGAGCAACCGGCGCGCCAGTCGCTGCATGCAAGCAAACCGCACCGCCACTTGTGCCACCATCGCGCCTCTTCGGTTGCGAAGCCTATGCCACGACTCGAGGCGACCCAACAGCGCCAGACTGGCGCGTCGGTCAAAGCGACCGAAAGTGGGCCGGCAGTAATAGCGGTGGCAGGCGGGCGGGCGCAGCGGTCACGTCGTCAGCCAGGCTCACGTCCCATCCTGAGACAGCAAGAGAGCCTCCTCTCACGGCGTGAAGACGGTGCACCCGTGACCCGTTCCTCGAACGGATCGCACGCGCGCAACGGCCGCCCCGCCAACCACTCGCCCCGTCGCATTAACTCCGCGGCGGGACACGCGGCGCTTCTGGCAGGAGGAGCGCGCGACGCTTCACCTTCGCCGTAATAACCGCGTCAGAAAAGGTACGCCACGTCGTCCGATTTCGTATCCTTTTCCATTTTCCTCTTTCTCTATCTCTTGCAACAGGGACCGGGAAAGGGGGATACCCCGAAAGGGATCCTTCTCCGCGAAGGAACCGGGCTCCGAGCCCCCCATTACTGATCAGGGGTTCGAAGGCTGGCCCCCCGAGGGTTCAACAGTCGCCTCAGATCGCGTGGGCCCGACACCCACTACTGGTCAGGGGTTCGAAGGCCAGCCCCCCGAAGGGCTCCATGGCCGCCTCAGGCTACTCGGGCTCCGCGCCCATTACTGATCAGGGGTTCGAAGGCTGGCCCCCGAAGGGTTCACAGTCGCCTCAGACACCGAGCGAGGGATGACCAGGGGTACGTTCGATACATAACCGAGGCTCGGGCTGCGCTCCCGAGGTACCCTAGGACATTTCCGAGACCAGCGGGAACGATCTTGTAACGGAATCCCATTGGAGGGAGGCATCGAGCCCTCGGACCCCGTCGCCAGGGGACCGGGTCCGGCAAATCACCCGCAGGTACTTTTGGGCGTGCCTCTGGGCCCCTAGCCGACCCCCAACGAACGGGGCACGGACGTCCACTCGGATTACCCGCTTGCAGCTCACCGGAGACACCATGTTCGGTGCCCATCGAGGGTAACATGGCGCACTCCCCCCCTCCTCCTTGCGGAAAGGCGACGTAGGGGCGTATGTAAAAAGCCGAGTCTGTCCCTGATCGTCCTCTCGCCCTGTGCAGAGGCTCGGGGGCTGCTCTCGCAAAAACCGGCTCCGGCCAAATCATTGACAGCGTCAACATACCAGCCCGAGAGCTTGGGCCCCGACCGTGCACCCGGGCTACGGCCAGTTCGCATGAGGGAACGACCAGACCAGCCGAAGTATTAAGACCTCGAAGGAGTGTAACCACTCCTCCGAGGCCTCGGGGGCTACACCCGGCGGGTGCGCTCGCGCGCACCCACCGGAACGAAATGTAACCGAGAAAGGCTGGTCCCCTTGCAAAAAAGTGCGACAAAAGCCTCCAAGCGAGTGCTAACACTCCCTTCGAGGCTCGGGGGCTACTGTCGGGGACCATAATTAGGGGTACCCTCAAGACGCCTAATTCTCAGCTGGTAACCCCCATCAGCATAAAGCTGCAAAGGCCTGATGGGCACGATTAAGTCAGGGATCAGTCCACACGAGTGACTCGATCACGCTTCACCCGAGCCTAGCCTCGGCCGAAGGCAGCCGACCTCGAGAGACTTCCGTCTCGCCCGAGGCCCCCTTTTTATGGCGGACACATCACCGGCTCGCCCAAGGCCTTGGCTTCGCTCAGAAGCAACCTTGACTAAATCACCACACCGACTGACCAAATTGCAGGGGCATTTAACGCACAGGAGGCCTGACACCTCTATCCTGACACGCGCCCCCGGCAGAGCCGAGGTGACCGCCGTCACTCCACCGCTCCACTGGCCAGTCTGACAGAAGGACAGCGCCGCCTGCGCCACTCCGACTGCAGCGCCACTCGACAGAGTAAGCCTGACAGGCAGTCAGGCCTCGCCAAAGGCGCCACGGCGAACTCCGCTCCGCCCGACCCCAGGGCTCGGACTCGGGCTAAGACCCGGAAGACGGCGAACTCCGCTCCGCCCGACCCCAGGGCTCGGACTCGGGCTAAGACCCGGAAGACGGCGAACTCCGCTCCACCCGACCCCAGGGCTCGGACTCGGGCTAAGACCCGGAAGACGACGAACTCCGCTCCGCCCGACCCCAGGGCTCGGACTCGGGCTAAGACCCGGAAGACGACGAAACTCCGCCTCGCCCGACCCCAGGGCTCGGACTCCGCCCTGGCCTCGGCCGAACGACTTCCGCCTCGCCCGACCCCTTGGCTCAGGCTCGGCCACGGCAACAGAAGGCAGACTCAACCTCGGCTTCGGAGGAAACCCCACGTCGCCCTGCCTAGGGCACAGACCGCCACGTCAACAGGAGGCGCCATCATCATCCCACCCCGAATCGACTCGGGTCACGGAGAACAAGACCGGCGTCTCATCCGGCCAGCTCCGCCAGAGAGGCAATGATGGCGCTCCACAAGCTCTATGACGACGGCGACCCCTAGCTCTCTTACGGAAGCAGGACAACGTCAGCAGGGACTCGACCGCTCCAACAGCTGTCCCTCCATCAGGCTCCGCCGCACCTCCAACAGCCACGACATCACGCCAGCAGGGTGCCCAGATCTCTCCGGCTGCCACATTAGCATGTACCTAGGGCGCTAGCTCTCCCTCCGCTAGACACGTAGCACTCTGCTACATCCCCATTGTACACCTGGATCCTCTCCTTACGACTATAAAAGGAAGGACCAGGGCCTTCTCAGAGAAGGTTGGCCGCGCGGGACCGAGGACGGGACAGGTGCTCTCTTGGGGCCGCTCGCTTCCCTCACCCGCGTGGACGCTTGTAACCCCCCTACTGCAAGCGCACCCGACCTGGGCGCGGGACGAACACGAAGGCCGCGGGACTTCCACCTCTCTCACGCTCGGCTCCGGCCGCCTCGCCTCTCCCCCCTTCGCGCTCGCCCACGCGCTCGACCCATCTGGGCTGGGGCACGCAGCACACTCACTCGTCGGCTTAGGGACCCCCCTGTCTCGAAACGCCGACAGAATGACTTGGCTGACTTATCAGATGATGTAAAGATCTATGCTTCAGAAGTGTTTAAAGATGCAATTAACAGAGAAATATTCCTAGGCTATGAACCAAGGCTTCGGGGGTTATGGCTGAAAAAGGAAGCGAACAAGCTATCGACTACAAGTAAGGGCGATTGAACACCTTTTAATTCCATTGCATGCATAATTTTGTTTTATTTGCATGTATTGAGATCTCTCACAAGTGTTTATTTCTTTGCAATTTGTAAAAATGTTTCATACTCAACTTTAACTCCTTGCAGGTAGTGTCTAAAAGCAATTGAAGATCTTGCAAGAATATATCTTTCATGTGTATGAGCTATCCTCTTATCAGCATGTCTAGAGACATGTGAAGAATATAGTTTCTTTAAAGCACTATTTATGCACTATGGCACTATGCTCTTATCAGCATTATGGAGCACTAGTACCTGTGTTCTTTTGTTCTAGACTACTGCATTGCCTATATCTGAACCACATGGTAGACACGTGGAAACTGTGACCTGTTATGAGATGGTACAAGTGCTCTCAGATGGGGAGAAGTGCTGAGATTTTCTAAGATCATGTGCTTCTTATATCTGAAAATTTTATGCTGCTTTTTATGTTAGATTTTGTGCATTTTAATGTTTGGTTAATGAACTTCTTGCAATTTTGATGCTTGCTGAAAAAAAGGTGACGTTCTGATTTAAAACTTTTGATCTGACTTGGTGTGGCGTTTCAAATGCGATGGCTTTTTGTGAGATGCTCCGTGTGTGCTTGCTGATGCATGATTGAAACAGAATGTGCTAAAGCCAACCAGCTGAAGCAGTCCACGCTTGAGGCAACCAGCTAGCAAACCAACATGGAATACTGTTCAGCCGTTCAGTCAATCCAAACAATGTTTTCCGTCTGTAAGGCCAACCCCAACGCGGGAGCAAACTGACTGCGCAAAACACTGTAGTAACACTGTAGCTTATCATTGGAAATGGTAAATCATGTTTATTTTGGGAGGATCTTTGGGAGGACGAGTCACTTGTCAAGCATACCCAGAACTTCACTCTTTTGCTAAAGATAGACGCATAACCCTACACAAAGTAAAGCAAATGACAGATTTGTATCTTCTCTTCCATCTTCCTTTATCGGTGGAAGCTTTTGCCCAGCTACAAGCTTTGCAGCTTGAGTTAGAAGGAATAACACTAACGCATGAAATGGATTGGTGGACATACATTTGGGGTTCTCACATTTACACATCAGCTCGGGCTTATAAGTATCTAATTGGGCATACTGAAATACATCCAGTTTTCAAGTGGCTATGGAAATCCTCTTGCCAGCACAAGCACAAAGTTTTCTTTTGGCTGCTCTTAAAAGAGAGACTGAGTACTAGAAATGTTCTTAGGAGAAAAAACATGGATCTCCCCTCCTATGACTGTATCCTATGTACCCAGTGTGTAGAAGAAACAGTAGACCACATTTTCATCAAGTGTGACTTTGCACAGCAGCAAGATGACTCCTTGGCTGTTCTTGAGAGCTTCAAAAGGCAATTGGGAGTTCCATTGTACACGGAAATAACCGTCCTCATGTGTTGGAGTATATGGACTGCAAGTAATGACTTCATCTTCAGAGGACTTCAACCACAAACCCAACACTGCAAAGCCATCTTTAAGGAGTTTGCCTGGTTATCCATCGAGCAAAGAAAAAGTATTTCCCATCTATTGAGCAATGGCTAGACGCTTTTGTGTGATTGTTTTGATCTTCGTTTCCCTTTTCTCTTAATATATTCCTAATCAGTAGGGGTTTTACCCCTCCTGTTTCCTCAAAAAAAAAGAATTTGACCTAAACTCTAAAAGTTCCTAAAGCTTGAGTTGAATGTGGTTGACTTGCAACTTGGTTTCTCCTTCGCTGACCTTTGTACTTCCACTGTTGATACCACTGCTTTGGAGTAGTGAGCTGTGACAGCTAATGTGTAGCAATTTGCAAAAAATCCTGGCAATATCTTACTCTGGCTTCTTTCATTATTTTACAACACAAGAAGACAAGATCCACTACAACAATTTTTAAAGATTGGTACTAGTGTTCCCTAAGAATTTTGTGAAGACTAAAAAGGGGTTTTGCTGAAGTTAATATGAGTAACACTAATTACCTCTTCTAATCCTCCTTTTTCTTTTTCTATTTATGCCTTTAAAGTGGATTTAGCCACTGAGCTGGGTCGATAACTGGCTCTTCGAATGTTATCCTCTTTGCAACTTCAGAAGGAAGCCCTACGTCACCTAGTCAGATGATCCATCCTTCATCTAAACAGGGAGGGGTACCATGGTAATTTGAAACAGAAGGCAAGGATCGATGGAGTGTGTAAGGCTTCCTCATTTGTTGAAGGGCTTATGTCAAACGTCGTGCCTAGAGGTGTAAACGGATAGGATATCAGTTTTTTGGTCTTTTTTTTCTTTGATTGTGAATTAATAGAATATAGAATTTACTATACAAATTTATATTATTATTTTTAGTATTGAGCTTGTTGTAAAGATTCATGAAAGATAAATCTCAAATCTATCATATATCTTCTCAAATAATAAATATAAATTTCGGATACAAATCGAATACGGATACAGATATTTTTTTTACTTTTTTTTGTTGTACGGAGCAAATAATGTATGAAATCTCCTCTGAGCACGCAAGAGCTCACGCTCTAGTGACTAGTCGCCGCCCTGCACCTGCACCGCTAAACCTAACCATTCCCAGCATCACCAATCTAGGTCGCTTTGCCATGCTGCACTCTTGCTTCCCAATGCCTTATCGCACCACCAACTTGCCAAGAGCATATGGAACAAAGTTCCAACAGATTTAGGCGATTTTTACAAAAAAAAATGATTTTCATTGAAGCGCACTGAGATGCGAAGCGTTCGGTTTTCTGTGTCTGGTATCTAGAAGTCGACTATGACGGCTAAAATCTAGCGAAAAACCGAAACAAATAGCCCCTTTGTGATGATGATGATGAATGACACATGATCAGTCTAGATGAAGTGCACTATAGGTGGCCATATCAAGATGTATGTTAATTGTATCTGTGATTTTGTAACCTTTCCTAAGTGCCCACTAACCTAATTCCAGCCTTACACTAACATTTGTGAGCTTGCAATATAGGCACACCCTGAAGGGCTAAGAATGCTGAGTACTTAAACATGCCAAATAGAAAATTACAAGCAGATGGAAGTGATCTTTGGCAATGGTCTTGCAACTGGCAAGTTTGCAATGGGTACCACATCTTACTTTGCTGAGAGCTCACTACAAACAGATGCCATGAAGGTTGATGATGTTTCAAGGCTGTTTGGGGAGGCTCCGAAGAGCTAGGAGGCAGCTGCAGGTGCTACTAGTGGGTCTGCGGCAGGCAACAAGAGGAAAAGGTGCATACTTAGTGAGGAGAAAGAACATCGTTGTCATGACTGGTGTCTTCTGTTCTCTAGTTGGGAGGCTTGCCATGCTCAAGTGTCTGTACAGCCTTGCAACCAAAGGCAAGCTCTAATGGGCCATCATGAGATGAAACAAAGTAACCAAACAATAGCCTATTGCACCTCTTTAGCATGCCGCCATGGGCCTGAATGACTGGATACGCTCAGGCTGGGCCGAGCAGGCAACCAATCACGCTCTAAATAATGTATCATTGATTTGCCTACATCAAGGAAATCAAAGAAGAAATCAGCAAACTGGTGGCGACAATGAGCGGAATAGTTCAGGAATTTGAACGGGACAACTGGGCAACTGCATTGTTCACCACTGAGACTATGGCACAGATTATTTCTGATTCTTTTGATCTCCGTTTATAACTTTGGACTAGCATAATCGAGAATAGAAAAGATCCTCACAGTAAGATGATTATAATTGAATCGATTATAAGTGGTTCCAAATAGGGTCTATATAAGCGGCCTACAAATTCTTTCCATCGAAAGTTCAAATATAGAGGATATATCCAATGTACTACTGAAGGCATACGCAAATACTAGAAGTAACCATTCATCATATGATGTAAACTACCCAAGGATCATGCTTACTAAGATG
The DNA here is from genome assembly GCF_902167145.1 of Zea mays. Taxonomy (NCBI): domain Eukaryota; kingdom Viridiplantae; phylum Streptophyta; class Magnoliopsida; order Poales; family Poaceae; genus Zea; species Zea mays. The sequence goes on along the minus strand of NC_050096.1, from coordinate 270,896,765 downwards.
TGTGTTGTAAACTCTCCTTCCTCCTAATGAAAAATGTGCTTAGACATGGTCACGAAAAAAAGAGATGCAATATGATCAACCTTCTATGGTCCAATTAGCTGTTGTTTACTAAAATGTGAAATTCAGCTGCAAAGATGGGATGCTCGACTAAAACAAAAACCTTTCCAAAACCCACAGGCCACAACTCATTGAGTGGATCTAGATCTCAAGAAGCTCGTCTTTCTCATGGGAAGATTACAGTTTCTACTTCTATTTTTACTAAAAACAGGTAAGAAGAGAAAAGGATCACCTCACGAATGCAAGCATACTTGGTAAAAGAAATCATCCTTTGACCCTGCTACTAGATCTACCAGTGTCCACCTCACTCATTGTCAATTCCAAGCTTGCCACGCTAGATGACTGCTTCTCCTGAACAGATTTATTAACGTCTTTCACGCTTTGATGTCAGACGATCATGTCACAACTCGCAAGAGCCACCATATGTGCAAGTTGAGACTAGAACCTTGTTGCAGACTCCACACATGGTGTATCCTATAGAGGAACCACCTGATTTGCAGTACCACTGTCCACATTAATTTGCTTCATTCAACAACCAACAAAGCATTCTGTTTGCAGCAATCACCGGAGGTGTCAGGTGAGACAGTGGTGTTTCTTTGAGTAATAGGTAGATAAGCCAACACTTCCACTCCCACAAACAGAGGTACAGTCATGATAAGAACCATCCTGTTAATTGTGAATTTAAATGGAAGAGAAATAGTGATTGATAAAAGAAATATTCAGACTTCTCCACAAACAGAGCGTTGTCCGTGCAGGCATCCGAGTCTATTTGCACAACCTTTTTCAGTTGACATAGGCTCTCTGTCCAGTCAATTTTAAGGGCACAACCTTCAGTTGACATAGGCTCTGTCCAGTCAATGCTAAGGATGAACTTCTGGATTACTAGACATATGATTTGCATGTAGAGTAGCGTCAGAAACTGCCCTTGTGATCAAAAGCTAATTTGAGATGACGGATATGCTACGAAAATTATTTCTATCACCTTTCAGTGAATCCTGTGGAACAAGGATGGCTAAGGACCTCTGTTCTTCATATGCTTCATGTGCCCTATTCTCAGAGAAGTCGGTTTTGCTGTGACGAGTGGCATCCAACGTTTCTCTCTGTTATGAGTGCACAGACAACGCTCTCTCAGCTTCATTACATGCTGATTTTAGTGGAGTAACAGCAAGGAACAGTGCAAAACCAATAGATCCACATGATATCAGGACTACGACGATATATGGAAGTAGAATAGGGTTTTCAGTGTTCCCTTTCAGGTCATTTGTCCAAGTGCTATCACCAAAAAGAACTTCCGCCACAAAAATGATATTTGTAAACAGTGTTAGAAGAAATGCTAGGAAGCACAATATTTCAACACATCGAGATATCCGGTATCTTCCCATCAATGATCTCGACGAGGAAATGCGGAAAACAGGTATAACAGACGAAGGAAGGAGCATAGCTTGGATAATTGGGCAGACCATGAGTAACTGATATAACCCTTCAAAACCCACAACCTTCGCATGGTATATAGTAGTAATCATGGCAAAAACCTTAGGTAACAGATGGTGCACAAAAAGAGGCAGCTTTATGCCGAAGAGATCCTCTGAAATTACATCACTACCAATAATACATGTCATTGACACGATGTGGCCTGAAAAGAGAAGGACCACTAATAATACAATTGGCGCCACAGGACTTGTGAACACCTGCAAAATACAAGAATCCAGACGAAATTCAGGAAGGAGCTTCCTCCTTCAATGCACACTCCAAGCTCAAAGGGATACTATTTTTATTGAATATGCGCTGGCCAGTTCATGCGGAGGCTAAGTTTTCAAGAAAGTTGAAGAGAAAAAGAGCATCCCAGCAGCTTACTTATAACTCAGTCTTTATGTCCCTATTCAGGGAATGAGCCTAAGAGAGTGTCCCCAGTGGCTTCCCTAGAACACATCATTTCTCCCAACCTTAGCCCTTGTTTAGAACAACGTGTATTGGGTTTGAGTAATATGGTGATCCATCATGATCACTTTTTGTTTGGTCTGTAGAATAGAATGAGTTGATGCATCACCAACTCAATTCTCACAAGCTAATGTATACACATGAAGAATGGGTTTGTTCCACCCAAAAATTCATGGAATAAACTCATGATACACGACCTGATCTAGCATGAGGCACTTCCACAAAGCAAACACACACTATAGGATTTCTAATATCTATAACTTGAACCCCAAATATACTAGAACTATATTTTTCCTAAAACTCTGCTACTCCAATTAGGTCCTTTTGACCATAGTAAAATATTGAAACTCGTGCACCATTTGGTCAACCCAAAAAATAGGTAATGTACTTATAATACAATAACTTCACAAAGTTGAAAATCCAAACATGCAAGTATAGTAGCATGCCACAACACCAAACCTATGGTCATGTCTTATAATTTGAGAATTCGAATGCTGCTCTTTACATTAATAGGAAGGTGAACGGAGAACAAATAGCCAATTAAACAAAAGACTTGACGGATAAGAAGAGAACAATGACATGAACCTGATTCATTAGCTGTCTAGCATCTTGGAAGTTAATGGCCATTGTGTTTTTGGACTCATCAACTGCTGAACTCATCAGAATATAATTCACAAGAAAGATACCAGAAAATGCAAATAGTACAGAAAAAAGGTGATCATGAAACAGAGTACCAAGGGTATGACCCTGAAATCTTCTCTGAACCTGCACAAGTGATAATATATCTGAATGAACACTGATACATGAAGCCAAAGCAGACCAAACTAGCAAAGAATGAATCAAGAACAACTCAGTGCATTCAGCACCCCTATGGTGAATTGGTGATCAAAACTTGACCTGCGGGGGGTAAGACAGCCCCGGGTATTGTATTAAGAAAAATACCTTCTCACACAGGTCAAGAAAACCCCCGAACCCCTACCCCACCCATACACAGCGGCATCGAAGCCCATGTGAGAACGACCACGACCGGGCTGAGTCTTAGACCTGTGCTTTGGCGTGGGACAGACGAGGGGATTTTTTTAACCACAGCCTGAAATTCGCTCCCACGGGGAGTCGAACCCAGGACCTGAGGAGTGCTATTCAGACCACCTAACCAACTCAGCTAGAGGCCCTTTCGCGAATTGGTGATCAAGAACAACCAATACACTCAGTACCCTAACATAAACCATTTTTTTGTACATAATCCTAACACAAAACATCACTTTCGCCATGAAAGATGCATTCAGGTTTGATAAGACAAACTTTTAATGGAAGACATGCTTGACAAAGCTAATTGCATAAACATGGGAATGGAATTGTCAGAAATTTACCTGAACAACTGATGAATGAGTATAAAAGTTGTGTACTATTATATTTGTGCCAAGTAGTACCATCAGTGAGTAAGCACTTTCACCACTCAACTTGGGGAACATTACGTTGGTATTGACAGGGGTTTTGGGATGGCTCACTAATAAACCAAGCACAAAACAAACTAGTGTAAAGCCAGATGCGTAGGCATTAAACATTCCAGCCTTCCTCTTGTCCTACAATCAGCACAAATATAGGAACTAGAATAAATTATAAAATGTTTTAGAGCAAGTCAGCTTTTATATACAGTTCTTTGGAGAGACTTATAAATTTACCAGAAGGGAGAGTGTATATGGTAGCAGATTAACTACAACACTTGTAAAACATACGACTGTGATGGGATTGTTGCTTTCAAATACAAGGTTGAACCCAACTACGATGCCTGCAATCTGAAAAGTATCATATGTTAAGTGTTTTTCTCTTGAAAATGTTAAGTGCTGGTTAGGTGACTGTCACCAAACCAGCCCTAAGTGTTTCAAATGTACCGAGCTGCTTACATGCTCTGTTAATTAGGAATGGTGCAAGCAAATGTATCATGAGCACATAAAAGTCCAAGATCAACCATCATCAGAAAATGGATTTTCTGAAGTATTTGTAGACATACCATGGTAAATTCAGAAGTTAGCAAGGACAGTCCTGCTTGAAGACCAAGAACAACACATATTTTCTGATCATACTCCTGGTGGCAAATCTATTTGTTCATGTACAAATATAACAAGAAAGAAGTCAAGATCTGCACAAGACACTGTTGAAAATAGATGAAGAAAATGTAAAATAAAAGGGATACTTCTATTGTTGTCACATGTGGATATCTGATGTTTTCATTTGAACGATGATGGCATTTTTTCAACAGAAGTACGACAGCATAGCTACAACGCTTAGGAGTTAGGATGCCATGACTCCATGAGCTTTTTTTCCCCAGACATCTCTCATAAACGCAAAACAAATTAACACCAATATTACGGGTACAGAAATTTATGGTGGGCCCACCCTATCCTAATGAATCACCATTCTTATCAACTGAGATCTCCACACCGTAGTTCTGGTGAAAATTCTACAGTTTACAATGGCAAGAGAGGACTGAGTAAATTTTTACCTCCGCAAGATTCTTTTTGGTGACAATGCCGATACAGCTCGAGAGGTACTGACACAGAATAGCTGATAGATTAAAAAGCAGCACGAGCAGGACAAGATCATAGCCAAACCGAGACCCAGCTTCCACTGCCACCAACCATTTTCCGAAGTCAAGATACCCCATTGAAACCAGGAGTGTTGGCCCAAGGGTTCGGAAAGAACTATGCGGGGCATCACCAGCAGCTGGGGACTCCATGCATCGCACACCATCCATTGTGTGATGAATTGATGATATGCAAAAGCTCAGTATGGAATGGATCGACTCTAGTGAAAGCCAACTGTTTACAAAACCCAGGCCCTTTGTGCTCTCTCGTTATGATCCAAGCAGTCTACTTTGAATTTCCAAAGCCCAGTGGCCTCCAAATCCTGCACTGCAACGAGCCAATTACAACAATATGAAGACGCTCCTGATTTAAGCTCTATCCATCACACGCCACAATACTTTGCCGAGAATGAACTTTACATTATTTCCCGCAAATGGTTACGGAGAGTTACGGATGAAAGAGGAGTATGCACAGGACACAGTAAAGTTTTCTCTTAGATGGAAAGGATGAGCAGCACAATAGTGACAGTTACCTTATTGGCAACAAGTTATGGAAGGCTTTGTTTAAATCTCTTGATTGTTGGAACTTTGGAGTGGTAGGACGCACGAAGCAGGTTCAGGAAGTCACTAATTGATGATGGCAGGTCGGTTGGCTCACGGCTCACGACTCACGAGGCGGCGAGATGGCTTAGGGATGGAGCCCGGCGATCGAAAGGCGGTTGGTGGCTTACCGCGTTTGTGCTTGCCGAGGACAAGCGGCGGAGAAGAGGACCTCGTATCCCGAGTTCCCACCACCTAGGTTTCGGGCTAGTAGTAGGCGCCGAGCGATTTGCTCGGGAGTCGGGAGACGGGAGCGCTGGCACTCATGGCTGCGGGTGCGCCGTGGCACGAGGGACGCGCGCAATGGTCCACGAGACGCGTGGCGAGGCGAAGCTGGGTGGCAAGCATGCAGGAGGGACAGCAGGGACGCGCCGCTGCCGACGCCGATCGTCGCGTCACGGCGCCGTGAGCCATCCCCATCCTCCTCAGAAGTCAGAACCTCATCCAAGAACGAGCCGCAGTCCCCCACGCACGGGAACAACGGTTGTGCAATCAGATGCAAACTTACAAGCTAACAATATTCAGAGAGTGTTTGATTTATAAAGACTAATTTTTAACCTCTCTATTTTATATCATGTTAGTAGCTAAATTGATAAATACGGAAATTAAAATATAATTATAAAAAATAAAATAAAATAAAGAAACTAAAAATTAGTCCATATAAACCAAATACACTTTTAAACTCTTTAGTCACTGGCTTACACAGATTGATACAAAATGTCATTAAAAACAACTCTGGCAGCCCCAGCACTATAATTTTAAACAATATATGAAAAATCATTCGTCCACTGACTCTCAAATGTGCGGCACTAATAAAGCTCCCCAATCCATTCCGGCGCACACACCTGTGCTTCTTCGCGCGAGAGGACGCTGTTCTTGCTATGCAGAAAGCAGGATTTGGATGCAAGTAGAAAAAGAAACGCCATTTTATCCAGTTTGTTAAACTTTGAGTGGCAGCAGAGTTTCCTCGAGTAGCAGCGGTTTCCTAGCGTGAAAAATGTTGAATAATTAGATAAATTTTAGATTAATTCCGAATATAAATCATGACCAAATCAGAAGAACTGAAGTAAAAAGTCAAATTAGATGATGCGTACTGATTAGACATACTAATAGATGGCGCTCGCCGGAATCAGCAGGGTCGACGACGTCGAAGCAGCGAAATCAGTAGGGTCGACGAGGTCAGAAAATCACGATCAGTCGCGTGAAGACGCTTCCCAAAAACCTTATTCGCCCTCTCCCAGTGCAGGATCTAGAAGGCGAAGGGTTCTGGAGACCTGCTCTTCTGATCGCAGATGCACGTCTGCGGTCGGGATGAAGAGAACTGGAAGGCGGCTCAGTTGTGAAAAGAGGCGAAAGCGAAAATGTGATGATTTGGATGCTGGCCAGACTCCTTTTATAGGGCCGAGTCCGCGACCAGATAGCTATCTTCGATCTTATCCGTCCGCGAAAATCCCGCATTCAGTTTAGATTTTATAGCGATCGGTTAGGATTCTAAACTTAACAGCCAAGTAACGAAAAATTCAAACGGCAAAAGAAAGTCGCGCCCCCACAAGGCAAGAGGGCGGATTTCGGCGGACCATTCACGCGCATGTCGTGCGCCCGCGCCCTTCGCTCCGCCCCGCCAGACTCCTTTTATAGGACCGAGTCCGCGACCAGATAGCTATCTTCGATCTTATCCGCCCGCGAAAATCTCGCGTTTAGTTTAGATTTTATAGCGATCGGTTAGGATTCTAAACTTAACAGCCAAGTAACCAAAAATTCAAACGGCAAAAGGAAGTCGCGCCCCCGCAAGGCAAGGGGGCGTATTTCGACGGACCATTCACGCGCATGTCAATGTGGTCACTGGACTCCATCCTGGTTAGAGATGACAATGTGACATGATCCGTGATTCTCCACGAATATTGGTAAGTAGTGACGGGATGAGGAAGCATTCCTCCGTTCCCGTTTACCGTGTGGATCCGTTAATCTTGTACGTGATAATATTTTCGTAAACTAGTTAATAATAAAAATAAATAATTAAGGTAAGTAAAAATTTGAAAGGTTAAACAAACGACAAGTATAAACTAAATTGACATACCTGAGGTGGAGCATGTAATCCACACTGAGGCGTCAACGACTAAAATTGAGGGAAAACGAATGGTTGATGTTGTGACTGCTCTCGAAATTGAGACTGTTGCAATACAATATATTAGCTATAGGACAAATATACGAACGTGTTAGGAATAAATAAGACACTCACATTCATTGCTTGTTACACTTGTACGTTGTAAGCAGTCATGTACTTTGATTGTTGTTGGACGAATGTCATTTGCTACTGCCACAACTCTTTCTTGCATCACATCAATCATTGTTCTCCTCTTCTATATTTGGGTTGGGTACTACCTCACCATGATGTTTCTACATCTTATATATGGGCATAAATCCAATCTGACAGAGATTTAAGCTAACTCTTTCCTTATTGAGGAATATCCAGTTTTCGTGCCGCCTATAAGGGTATCTGACAGTGCTAGTTAATGACAAGGAGAAAGCATGGTCTACAAATTCTTTAGTCTTGGCTACCCACTCATCAGAATGATGCTCATTTTTACTCCAACCATTGTACATCCATACACGATCTCCAGCCATGTTGCAGGCTGTTAAAGCGGACCATATCGTAAAAACATCATTCAACTTTCTCAAGGATATCGGTCCTACATCTATAGGCAATGATAGATCCTAACATAGGTTACGCTACTACAAAATACTATTGAAAGTCGCCTAGAGGGGGGTGAATAGGGCGAATATGAAATTTACAAACTTTAAGCACAACTACAAGCCGGGGTTAGCGTTAGAAATATAAACGAGTCCGAAAGAGAGGGTGAAAACAAATCACAAGCAAATAAGGTGGATGACACGGTGATTTGTTTTACCGAGGTTCGGTTCTTGCAAACCTACTCCCCGTTGAGGTGGTCACAAAGACCTGGTCTCTTTCAACCCTTTTCCTCTCTCAAACGGTCACCTAGACCGAGTGAGCCTTTATCTTCAATCAAATGGGACACTAAGTCCACTACAAGGACCACCACAACTTGGTGTTTCTTGTTTTGATTACAAGTGAAGTGAGCCCAAGAAAGAATGAAGAAGAAAAGCGATCCAAGCGCAAGAGCTCAAAAGAACACAAAAGTCTCTCTCTCTAGTCACTATTTGATTGGAATTGTCTTTGGACTTGGGAGAGGATTTGATCTCTTGTTTGTGTCTTGTATTGAATGCTATAGCTCTTGTATGAGGTGTGAAGGCTGAAAACTTGGATGCAATGAATGGTGGGTGGTTGGGGGTATTTATAGCCCCAACCACTAAATGAACCGTTGGTGGAGGCTGTTGTCGTATGGCGCACCGGACAGTCCAGAGCGCCAGCCACGTCACCCGACCGTTAGGGTTCGACCGTTGGAGCTTGTGTCTTCTGGGCCACCGGACAGTCCGGTGGTGCACCGGACAGTTGAAAGGGAAATGTGCCCTTGGGCCATTTCTAAGGATTTTGGTGATTAAGTGTCCAACACAAATGCCTTAAGTATTAATAAGTGCCAAATGGTGGATGAAGTGAAAATCAACACAAAGGTATGATTCTAGACTTAGTACATTGGTTTTTGTGTACTAACATATTTGTCTAAGTACTAGAATAAGAGAAAACGCAAAAGGAAAAAGACTTGGCTGGAACAGCCAAGACTCTGCGCAGTCTGGGTGCACCAGACAGTGTCTGGTGGTGCACCGGACAGTGTCCGGTGCGCCAGGCTGGAGTCTGGTCAACTGGCCGCTCTCAGGAATTCGTCGGCGGCGTACGGCTAAAATTCACCGGACTGTCCGGTGGTGCACCGGACTGTCCGGTGAGCCAACAGTCGGTCGCGCCAACGGCCGGCCGCTCAATCCACGCGTGACGCGTGGCCTAATCAACGGTCTGATGGGGGCACCGGACTGTCCGGTGTGCACCGGACAGTGTCCGGTGCGCCAACGGCTCCAAATCTTCAACGGTCAGCTGTGCCAATTTAGGAAAGCAATCTGCACCGGACTGTCCGGTGTGCACCGGACTGTGTCCGGTGCGCCAACGGCTCCAAATCTTCAACGGTCAGCTGTGCCAATTTAGGAAAGCAATCTGCACCGGACACTAAACAGTGCATGTCCGGTGGCACACCGGACTGTCTGGTGCGCCACCCGACAGAAGGCAAGAATTGCCTTCCTGGATTGCTCTCAACGGCTCTTAGCTGCCTTGGGGCTATAAAAGGGACCCCTAGGCGCATGGAGGAGGACACCAAGCATACTCTGAACATTCTAAGACTCCCGCACTCCATCTTCGCACACTCGATTGACATTCTTAGTGATTTGAGCTCCGTTCTAGTGGTGAACTTGTTGTGTTTCATTTGAGCTCAAGTCTTGGCTTGTGTGTGTGCGTATTGCTGGGATTTGTGTGTGTTGCTTTTCCCTCCCTTACATCCGTGCTTCTTTGTGATCATCATTTGTAAGGGCAAGAGGCTCCAAGTTGTGGAGATTCCTCACAAACGGGATATAGTGAAAGAAAGAAAAACACCATGGTATTCAAGTGGATCTTTGGATCACTTGAAAGGGGTTGAGTGCAACCCTCGTCCATTGGGACGCCACAACGTGGAGTAGGCAAGTGTTGTACTTGCCGAACCACAGGATAAACCATCGTGTCTCTTGTGCTTGTTCTCACTGTGACTATTGTGTTTCACAAGAGCTCGGTCCTTAGCCACTTGATTTTATTGTGCTAACACTTAATCAAGTTTTGTGGCTTTAAGTCTTAAGTTTTTTACAGGGTCACCTATTCACCCCCCCTCTAGGTGCTTTCAATTGGTATCGGAGCCGTTCTCTTCACGAAAGGGACTAATCGCCCGAAGGGATGGATCATAAGGGAAAGGGGGTGGTGATCAACGACAAGGAGGAGTCCTTCATCAATGAGCCAAAAGACGACAAGCCCACTGACTCGGGCTCAAGTCACAAGAAGAAGGATGGGAAGAAGAAGAGGCGTATCAAGAAGATAGTCTACTACGACAGCGACGAGTCCTATTCTTCCCAAAGAGACGACGACGACGAGAAAAAGAAAACGGTCAACTCAAACTTTTCTTTTGATTATGCTCGTATCCCGCAAAATTCCAATGCTCATTTGCTTTCCGTTCCTCTTGGTAAACCTCCACACTTTGATGGAGAGGACTACGGATTTTGGAGTCACAAAATGCGTAGCCACTTGTTCTCTCTTCATCCAAGTATATGGGAGATAGTAGAAAATGGAATGCAATTTGATAGTACGGATAATCCCATGTATATCAATGAACAAATTCACAAAAATGCACAAGCTACCATTGTTCTTTTAGCATCCTTATGCAGGGAAGAGTATCATAAGGTGGGCAGCTTGGATAATGCCAAGCAAATTTGGGAGACCCTCAAGATCTCACATGAGGGGAACGACGCCACCATGATCACCAAGATGGAGTTGGTGGAAGGCGAACTAGGAAGGTTCGCAATGATCAGGGGGAGGAGCCAACCCAAACATACAACAGGCTCAAGACCCTGGTCAACAAAATAAGGAGCTATGGAAGCACAAGATGGACGGACCATGACGTAGTCCGGCTTATGCTAAGGTCCTTCATTGTCCTTGATCCTCATCTTGTTAACTCTATCCGTGAAAATCCTAGGTACACCAAGATGACGCCCGAGGAAATACTCGGAAAGTTTGTAAGCAGGCGAATGATGATCAAGGAGGCAAGATATGTTGATGAGGCGTTGAATGGCCCAATGCCGATCCACGAGCCTCAAACCGTTGCTCTCAAAGAAACAAGTAGCAGGGAGGCGCTACCTAGCAAGGTGGCACAAGTTGAGGCGGTCGGGTTAAATGAGGATGAAATGGCCCTCATCATCAAGCGTTTCAAGACGGCGCTCAAAGGTCGCAAGGAGCATCCCAACAAGAGCAAGACGAAGGGAAAGCACTCCTGCTTCAAGTGTGGTAAGATTGGTCACTTTATTGCTAACTGTCCCGATAATGATAGTGACCAGGAACAAGGAAAGAATGGGAAGTGAGAGAACAAGAAGGTTTACAAGAAGGCTAAGGGCGAGGCACACCTTGGAAAAGAGTGGGACTCGGATTGTTCTTCGTCTGACTCCAACGACGAAGGACTCGCCGCCACGACCTTCAACAAATCGTCTCTCTTCCCCAACGAGCATCACACCTGCCTCATGGCAAAGGAGAAGAAGGTAAGCACTCGAAATACTATTGCATATGTGTCGGGGACCATAATTAAAGGTACCCCCAAGACTCCTAATCTCAGCTGGTAACCCCCATCAGCACAAAGCTGAAAAGGCCTGATGGGTGCGATTAAGTCAAGGCTCGGTCCACTCAAGGGACACGATCTCGCCTCGCCCGAGCCCAGCCTCGGGCAAGGGCAGCCGACCCCGGAGGATTCACGTCTCGCCCGAGGGCCCCCTCAAGCAACGGACACACCTTCGGCTCGCCCGAGGCCTAGTCTTCGCCGAGAAGCAACCTTGGCCAGATCACCACACCGACCGACTGTATCGCAGGAGCATTTAATGCAAGGATCGCCTGACACCTTATCCTGACACACGCTCTTCAGTTGACAGAGCCGAAGTGACCGCAGTCACTTCGCCGCTCCACTGACCGACCTGACAAGAAGACAGCGTCGCCTGCGTCGCTCCGACTGTTGTGCCACTCGACCGAGTGAGGCTGATAGCAGCCAAGTCTAGCCTCGGGCGCCATAGGAAGCTCCGCCTCGCCCGACCCTAGGGCTCGGCCCCCGTCTCAGCCTCGAACGACGAACTCCGCTTCGCCCGACCCCAGGGCTCGGACTCAGCCTCGGATCCGAAAGACGACGAACTCCGCCTCGCCCGACCCCAGGGCTCGGACTCAGCCTCGGCTCCGGAAGACGACGAACTCCGCCTCGCCCGACCCCAGGGCTCGGACTCAGCCCTGGCCTCAGACGACGGTCTTCGCCTCGCCCGACCCGGGTCTCAGACTCAACCTCGACCTCGGAAGACAGACTCGACCTCGACCTCGGAGGAGCCTGCGCCTCGCCCGACCCAGGGCTCGGACCGACCACGTCACAGGGGGGACATCATTACCCTACCCCTAGCTAGCTCAGGCTACGGGGAACAAGACCGGTGTCCCATCTGGCTCGCCCCGGTAAACAAATAATGATGGCGCCCCGCGTGCTCCATGACGACGGCGGCTCTCAGCCCTTTACGGAAGCAAGGAGACGTCAGCAAGGACTCGACAGCCCCGACAGCTGTCCTTCCGCAAGGCTCCAGCGCTCCTCCGACGGCCACGACATCACATGAACAGGGTGCCAAGACCTCTCCGACTGCCACGACGACATGTACTTAGGGCGCTAGCTCCTCTCTGCTAGACACGTTAGCACACTGCTACACCCCCCATTGTACACCTGGACCCTCTCCTTACGCCTATAAAAGGAAGGTCCAGGGCTCTCTTACGAGGAGGTTGGCCGCACGGGAGGACGGGATGATGCGTAAAGTCCCTCGCTCTCTCCCACGCGGACGCTTGTAACCCCCTACTTCAAGCGCACCCGACCTGGGCGTAGGACAACACGAAGGCCGCGGGTTTCCCCTTTTGCCTGTCTCCCCTTTTTTCCCCTTCGTGCTCCGTCTCGCGCCGACCCATCTGGGCTGGGACACGCGGCGACAATTTACTCGTCGGTCCAGGGACCCCCCCCCCCGGGGTCGAAACGTCGACAGCTGGCGCGCCAGGTAGGGGACTGCTGCGTGTTGACGAACAGCTTCCCATCAAGCTCCAGATGGGTAGTCTCCAACAACCTTTCCAACCCAGGACGATGCTCTATTTCGGGAGTCTTGAGTTCATGTCCCTCGACGGCAGCTACGACATGATACTCCTTCCTCCGCCGCGCGACAGCGACAATGGCGGCCGTCAACCCGCCCGCCGGCGGCGGAATCAACGACGTCTTCCCCACGTGGCGGAAGAACAACATCCGAGTTTGTCCCGTCACCTCCCCCGCCGACGGAGGAGGAGGCGGGGCAACCTTGGCCAAGCAGGAGGCGGCGCCTCGTCGGCTATCAAGCGAGTCGACGGCGCCGGCGCCCCGACGGGGGACACATCGGGCGTCAACCTCGCGTATGAGACAAAGACGAGCGTCGTTTCCCCGCAACACGCCAACTCCAAGCGGACGAACGACGCCAGCACGCTCGCGAAGGACTTGCTAGGCATCACCCTCGTACCTGAGACGACGGTGCAGTCCGCCCCTGACGTGACTTCGTCACCGCCTGTCGACCAAGAGGTATCGACCGATTCCCATCTCGTGCCTTTTGGATTCAGCCTCGACCCACCAAGCGACCCCTCTTCGGTGGAAGCCTTCATAGAGGCATGTACCAACCCTCCGGGGTATCATATGCGGTCACCCTAGGACCGGCTGACGGCCGTCTCGACCTACGGACCCTCGGGTTCCGAGGAAGATGATGAGCCCGACTTTGGTTGGGATTTCTCCGGGCTCGGTAACCCCAGTGCCATGTGGGACTTCATGACCGCATGCGACTACTGCCTCTCCGATTGTTCTGACGGCAGCCGCAGCTTCGGCGACAAAGACTGTGGCCCAAGTCGTGAATGTTTCCACGTCGATCTAGGGGGTCCTGACGAAGGCAACCATCTTGGTATACCGGAAAACGGTAACCCCCCTAGGCCTGCGCCTCGCGTTGACATCCTTCGGGAGCTAGCTGTGGTCCCAGTCCCTGCGGGGGGTCAGGACGCACAGCTCGAGCAAATCCACGAGATGCAGGCCAGGCTCGATGAGGGAGCAGGAACACTTGAGCCGCTCCGCCGGAACATTGGGCAGGAATGGGCAGACCAAGCTCCGGCCGGAGAAGCGCGTCATCTACCCCAGGGCATCCAGCTCCGCATTGCCGATGACGTCAAGGCAAGGCCGCCACCGGCTTCCAGTGGGGTCGGCCAGAACCTGGCTGCAGCAGCAATACTACTCTGCGCGATGCCGGAACCATCAACCACCGAAGGGCGGCGTATCCGGGGAGAGCTCAAGAATCTCCTGGAGGATGCCGCGATCCGATGGGCCGAAAGCTCTGCCTCCCGAAGGCAGGGGTACCCCTCGGAGCATCACGCCGCGACTTCCCGATTCATGCGGGAAGCCTCGGTCCACACCGGGCGCACGCGCAACACAGCGCCTGCGGCCCCGGGTCGCCTCGGCAACGAGCACCACCACCGCAACTGTCGAGCCCACCTCGACGAGAAGGTGCACCGAGGCTACCACCCCAGGCGTGGGGGACGCTACGATAGCGGGGAAGATCGGAGTCCCTCGCCCGAACCGCCCGGTCCGCAGGCTTTCAGCCGAGCCATACGACGGGCGCCGTTCCCGACCCGGTTCCGAACCCCGACTACTATCACAAAGTACTCAGGGGAGACGAGGCCGAAACTGTGGCTCGCGGACTACCGGCTGGCCTGTCAACTGGGTGGAACGGACGATGACAACTTCATCATCTGCAACCTCCCCCTGTTCCTTTCTGACACCGCTCGAGCCTGGCTGGAGCACCTGCCTCCGGGGCAGATCTCCAACTGGGATGACCTGGTCCAAGCCTTCGCCGGCAACTTCCAGGGCACGTACGTGCGCCCTGGGAACTCCTGGGATCTCCAAAGCTGCCGCCAGCAGCCAGGAGAGTCTCTCCGGGACTACATCCGGCGATTCTCGAAGCAGCGCACCGAGCTGCCCAACGTCACTGATTCGGATGTCATCGGCGTGTTCCTCGCCGGCACCACCTGCCGCGACCTGGTGAGCAAGCTAGGTCGCAAGACCCCCACCAGGGCGAGCGAGCTGATGGACATCGCCACCAAGTTCGCCTCTAGCCAGGAGGTGGTTGAGGCCATCTTCCGGAAGGACAAGCAGCCCCAGGGCCTCCAGCCATAAGATGTCCCCGAGGCGTCCTCTCAGCGTGGCACCAAGAAGAAAGGCAAGAAGAAGTCGCAAGTGAAACGCGACGCCGCCGACGCGGACCTTGTCGTCGCCGCTGAGTACAAGAACCCTCGGAAACCTCTCGGAGGTGCCAATCTCTTCGACAAGATGCTCAAGGAGTCGTGCCCCTATCATCAGGGGCCCGTCAAGCACACCCTTGAGGAGTGCGCCATGCTTCGGCGCCACTTTCACAAGGTCGGGCCACCTGCGGAAGGTGGCAGGGCCCACAACAACAACAAGAAGGAGGATCACAAGGCAGAGGAGTTCCCCGAGGTCCACGACTGCTTCATGATCTACGGTGGGCAAGTGGCGAACGCCTCAGCTCGGCACCGCAAGCAAGAGCGTCGGGAGGTCTGCTCGGTAAAGGTGGCGGCGCCAGTCTACCTAGACTGGTCCGACAAGCCCATCACCTTCGACCAGGGCGACCACCCCGACCGCGTGCCGAGCCCGGGGAAATATCCGCTCGTTGTCGACCCCGTCATCGGCAACGTCAGGCTCACCAAGGTCCTCATGGATGGAGGCAGCAGCCTCAACATCATCTACGCCGAAACCCTCGGGCTCCTGCGGATCGATTTGTCCTCGGTCCGGGCAGGCGCGACGCCTTTTCACGGGATCATTCCCGGGAAACGTGTCCAGCCCCTTGGACAACTCGATCTGCCCGTCTGCTTCGGGACTCCCTCCAACTTCTGAAGGGAAACCCTCACGTTCGAGGTGGTCGGATTCCGAGGAACCTACCACGCAGTGCTGGGGAGGCCACGCTACGCCAAGTTCATGGCCGTCCCCAACTACACCTACCTTAAGCTCAAGATGTCGGGCCCCAACGGGGTCATCACCGTCGGCCCCACGTACCGACACGCGTACGAATGCGACGTGGAGTGCGTGGAGTACGCCGAGGCCCTCGCCGAATCCGAGGCCCTCATCGTTGACCTGGAGAGCCTCTCCAAGGAGGCGCCAGACGTGAAGCGCCATGCCGGCAACTTCGAGCCAGCAGAGACGGTTAAGTCCGTCCCTCTCGACCCCAGCAACGACGCCTTCAAGCAGGTCCGGATCGGCTCCGAGCTCGACCCCAAATAGGAAGCAGTGCTCGTCGACTTTCTCCACGCAAACGCCGAAGTTTTCGCGTGGAGTCCCTCGGACATGCCTGGCATACCGAGGGATGTCGTCAAGCACTCACTGGACATCCGAGCTGGAGCCCGACCCGTGAAGCAGCCTCTGTGCCGATTCGACGAAGAAAAGCGCAGAGCCATAGGCGAGGAGATCCACAAGCTGATGGCTGCAGGGTTCATCAAAGAGGTATTCCATCCCGAATGGCTTGCCAACCCTGTGCTTGTGAAAAAGAAAGGAGGGAAATGGCAGATGTGTGTAGACTACACTGGTCTAAACAAAGCATGTCCGAAGGTTCCCTACCCTCTGCCTCGCATCGATCAAATCGTGGATTCCACTGCTGGGTGCGAAACCCTGTCTTTCCTCGATGCCTACTCAGGGTATCACCAAATCAGGATGAAAGAGTCCGGCCAGCTCGCGACTTCTTTCATCACACCTTTTGGCATGTACTGCTACGTTACTATGCCATTTGGTTTGAGGAATGCGGGTGCGACGTACCAAAGGTGCATGAACCACGTGTTCGGCGAACACATTGGTCGAACGGTCGAGGCTTATGTCGATGACATCGTAGTCAAGACGAGGAAAGCCTCCGACCTCCTTTCCGACCTTGAAACGACATTCTGGTGTCTCAAGGCGAAAGGCGTAAAACTCAATCCCGAGAAGTGCGTCTTCAGAGTCCCCCGAGGCATGCTCTTGGGATTCATCGTCTCCGAGCGGGGCATCGAGGCCAACCCGGAGAAAGTCGCGGCCATCACCAACATGGGGCCCATCAAAGACTTGAAAGGCGTACAGAGGGTCATGGGATGCCTCGCGGCTCTGAGCCGCTTCATCTCGCGCCTCGGCGAAAGAGGCCTACCTCTGTACCGTCTCTTGAGAAAGGCCGAGTGCTTCACTTGGACCCCTGAGGCCGAGGAAGCCCTCGGGAACTTGAAGGCGCTCCTCACGAACGCGCCCATCTTGGTGCCCCTCGCTGCCGGAGAAGCCCTCTTGATCTACGTCGCCGCTACCACTCAGGTGGTCAGCGCCGCGATCGTGGTTGAGAGACGAGAAGAAGGGAATGCATTGCCCGTCCAGAGGCCGGTCTACTTCATCAGTGAGGTACTGTCCGAGACCAAGATCCGCTACCCGCAAATTCAGAAGCTGCTGTACGCGGTGATTCTGACGCGGCGGAAGTTGCGACACTACTTCGAGTCTCATCCGGTGACTGTGGTGTCATCCTTCCCCCTGGGGGAGATCATCCAGTGTCGAGAGGCCTTGGGTAGGATTGCAAAGTGTGCGGTGGAAATCATGGACGAGACAATCTCGTTCGCCCCTCGGAAGGCCATCAAGTCCCAAGTCTTGGCGGACTTTGTGGCTGAATGGGTCGACACCCAACTCCCAACGGCTCCGATCCAACCGGAACTCTGGACCATGTTTTTTGATGGGTCGCTGATGAAAACAGGGGCAGGCGCGGGCCTGCTCTTCATCTCGCCCCTCGGGAAGCACCTCCGCTACGTGCTGCGCCTCCATTTCCCGGTGTCCAACAACGTGGCTGAGTATGAGGCTCTGGTCAACGGGTTGCGCATCGCCATCGAGCTGGGGTCCGACGCCTCGACGCTCGCGGTGACTCGCAGCTCGTCATCGACCAAGTCATGAAGAACTCCCACTGCTGCGACCCGAAGATGGAAGCCTACTGCGATGAGGTTCGACGCCTGGAGGACAAGTTCTACGGGCTCGAACTCAACCACATCGCCCGACGATATAACGAGACTGCGGACGAGCTGGCTAAGATAGCCTCGGGGCGAACAACGGTTCCCCCGGACGTCTTCTCCCGAGACCTACATCAACCCTCAGTCAAGACCGACGACACGCCCGAGCCCGAGAGGGCCTCGGCCCAGCCCGAGGCACCCTCGGCTCAGCCCTAGGCACCCTCGACCCCCGAAGGTGAGGCACTGCACGTCGAGGAAGAGCGGAATGGGGTCCCGCCTAATCGAGACTGGCAGACCCCATACCTGCAATATCTCCACCGAGGAGAGCTGCCCCTCGACCGAGCCGAAGCTCGGCGACTGGCGCGGCGCGCCAAGTCGTTCGTTTTGCTGGGGGACGAGAAGGAGCTCTACCACCGCAGCCCCTCAGACATCCTCCAGCAATGCATATCCATCACCGAAGGTCAGGAGTTATTACAAGAAATACACTCGGGGGCTTGCGGTCATCACGCAGCGCCTCGAGCCCTCGTTGGAAACGCTTTCCGACAAGGTTTCTACTGGCCGACCGCGGTGGCCGACGCCACTAGAATTGTCCGCACCTGCCAAGGGTGTCAATTCTACGCAAGGCAGACCCACTTGCACGCTCAGGCTCTACAGACGATACCCATCACCTGGTCGTTTGCTGTATGGGGTCTGGACCTCGTCGGTCCCTTGCAGAAGGCACCCGGGGGCTACACGCACCTGCTGGTCGCCATCGACAAATTCTCCAAGTGGATCGAGGTCCGACCCCTGAACAGCATTAGGTCCGAACAGGCGGTGGCATTCTTCACCAACATCATCCATCGCTTTGGGGTCCCGAACTCCATCATCACCGACAACGGCACCCAGTTCACCGGCAGAAAGTTCCTGGACTTCTGCGAGGATCACCACATCCGGGTGGACTGGGCCGCCGTGGCTCACCCCATGACGAATGGGCAGGTAGAACGTGCCAACGACATGATTCTGCAAGGACTCAAGCCGAGGATCTACAACGACCTCAACAAGTTCGGCAGGCGATGGATGAAGGAACTCCCCTCGGTGGTCTGGAGTCTAAGGACAACACCGAGCCAAGCCACAGGCTTCACACCGTTCTTTCTAGTCTATGGGGCCGAGGCCATTTTGCCCACGGACTTAGAATACGGTTCCCCGAGGACGAGGGCGTACGACGACCGAAGCAACCAGACCAACCGAGAAGATTCACTGGACCAACTAGAAGAGGCTCGGGACATGGCCTTACTACACTCGGCGCGGTATCAGCAGTCCCTGCGACGCTACCACGCCCGAGGGGTTCGGTCCCGAGACCTCCAGGTGGGCGACTTGGTGCTTCGGCTGCGACAAGACGCCCGAGGGCGGCACAAGCTCACGCCTCCCTGGGAAG
The DNA here is from genome assembly GCF_902167145.1 of Zea mays. Lineage (NCBI taxonomy): Eukaryota > Viridiplantae > Streptophyta > Magnoliopsida > Poales > Poaceae > Zea > Zea mays. Next base: position 270,877,400 of record NC_050096.1, on the reverse strand, counting down.
GGCCGTTCGTCATCGCCAAGGTTCTGAAGCCCAGGACATACAAGCTGGCCAACAGTCAAGGCGAGGTCTACAGCAACGCTTGGAACATCCGACAGCTACGTCGCTTCTACCCTTAAGATGTTTTCAAGTTGTTCGTACATCTCGTCCACGTACAAAGTCTAACCATCAAGGAAGGGTCAGCCTTGCCTCGGTAAAGCCCGACCCTCCCTCGGGGGCTAGAAGGGGGGAACCCCCTCTACGTCAAAATTTTCCTCGGAAAAAGTCTTTCTGCCAGAACGTCTTTCGTGCTTTTTGACTACTTCGAAAGTGGGATCCTGAAAATGACGGAGTACACGTAAGCAGCCAAGGCCGACCGAGCCGAGGGACTCCTACGCCTCCGGGATACGGATACCTCACTCATCACCTTCTGCGATAAGTAACTCACGCTCGGATAAGCGATTCCGCTGACCAAACAAGTCTTAATGCTCGGAAACATTTCTGCCGAAACGATTTTTCGGGCCTTCTTGACTACATCGTTAGTAGAATCCTACGGACGAGTAAGAGTACATGTAAGCGGCAAGGCCGATCGAGCCGAGGGACTCCTACGCCTCCGGGATACAGATACCTCACTCATCACCTTCCGTGAAAAGTAACTCTCGCTCAGACAAACAATTCTGTTACCGACAAATAAGTCTTGATATTCGAAACAAGAGGAAAAGAAACACAACTTTACAACACAATGACAGTATGTTTGGGCCTCGGCTGCCGCAGAAAACATACGCACGCTACAAGATGAACCGAACCTGCAGGCTCGGACCCTGACGGAGGGGAAGCAGCAGCACCTTCGGCGTCAACTACACCTTCGGCGAAGTCCGACCGAGCCTCGGACGGCGACGCGGTCGGAGGATCTCCACTCCGAAGGACGATGTCAGCACCACGCCCGGGGCATCGCCGCCAGGGCCTCCTCCAGGAACCCGGCCCGAGCAGACGGCTCGGCCGGCCACCCCGAAGCCTCAGCCAGCTGTCCCCCGAGGACATCAGCCCGGCTCATGGCCTCGGCAACTCGACTCCGGCGCTGGTCCCGCCAGTGGATGGCCCGGCCAGGCTCCGACCGACGAAGTCTTCTTTTCGAGCCAACTCTGCCTCTGTCCACACTGACACCGCTGCCTCCGGCTCCGGCTCATCGAAGAGCGGCCGAGGGTTCCTTTAACTAAGCAAGAGAAGCCTCGGGCGGCAAGGCCGACCGAGCCGAGGGACTCCTACGCCTCCGGGATACGGATACCTCACTCGTCACCTTCGCACGAGGCGACTCACACTTGGTGAAGCGGTTCAGTTAGCTGACAAGCGAGTCCTAGTGCTCGGAATGAGGAAAAAACACGGCTTCGTGCCAAAAATACATACATGTTCAGGCCCCGACAGCCACAATGAACAAACACCGGCATTCAAGGTGCCATTACAAACGGAACTCCGGTTCCGCCCCCGCGGGTATGAACAACCTCCACACCGGAGAGCCTGAGGGGCGACAAGCTCCGGGCGACTCGCCAGCGACCTCTGCAGCAGCAGCCATGGTCCCAGGACGGACGCAGCCACCAGAAGGCTCTCGTTCGCATCCCCACTCAAGGGACGCGAACCAGACATTAAAGCCAAAGAGTTGGAGGTCGGTCCGTAGGCGGCGCTGACGGCCTCGACGGTGGAGAAGCTTTCTCCAGCTGCCACCACGTCAGCACCGACGGCGGTGTCTGCCTGTCCACCAACGCCGCACCAGCAAGCGCAGGCCGCTCCAAAGTGCACCGACAGGTCCTCACTCCCGTCCTCGCCACGAAAGCGAGGACAGAGGACGGAATGTTGCAATCCTAGCTGGGCAGCAACAGTTCACCTTCCCCGACATGGCTGGAGGACGCCTCCTCCGCAGAGCTGGAGGGTGGTTTCCACCACCAGAAGCTGGAAGAAGAGGTGGCCGTCCGACCCGCGCAGGAGGTAGAGCCCCGGCTCGCCTCGCTCTCCGCCCCAACAAGGATGATGAAGATCCTTGAAGCTGAGGGCAGGGCAGAGGCCGCAACCCGGCTTGCTTCTCCCCACCCTGGAGCTGGTGGTCACCGTCTTGGGTGACCACCGACGAGGGGATGCAGCCGGGCTGCCTGATGAAAATCCTTGAAGCCGAACGATGGCTGAAAGGTACCAACTTCCGCGAAGTTGCGTTCCTCCAACGACAGCAAGACGAAGGCGACGCGAGTGTTCCCCATCCGGGGGCTCGGAAGGTGGAAGGACGCGATGCATAAGGGGAGTGCGAAGACATGGTTGCCTTCCAAGGGGGTCACCCTCCTTTTAAAGGCAACTCTCCCCACTTGCGTCCTCAGCCGTCGCGGACTGAGTCTTCTCCAACACGCTCCAAGGTCTTCCCCCTACGACACGAGGGCTGGGTCCCACGCGTCATGCAAACTGGCCCAGGACAGAAGGAGCCAAAACTGCCGCGCGCGGTGCGCGCAACTGCCCAGCGGTTACGAGCATTCCTCCACTTTCGCCCAGGCCAGCGGGTGAAAGGGCAGACCGCCATGCAGGCGGCATGCAACCGCACCAAGGGGGCGCACCCTTTCGACTTCGACGCGTTCAACATGAGGGCCCAGGCCCACACGTCATGTAACCAGCGCGCCGGTTACTACGTACAAGAAACTGCACCGCCACTCGTGCCACTACCGCGCCTCCTCGACTGCGGAACCGGTGCCGCGACTCGAGGCAACCCTGCGCATGACCCCACAGTGCCAAACAAGCACATCGGTCACGGGTCAGTCAGCCGCGGGAGAAGGCGCGGCGATCGATACGGCCAGAAATGGGCCGGCAGTAATGGCGATGGCAGGCGGGCGGAAGCAACAGTCACGTCGTCAGCAAGCTCACGCCCCCTCCTGAGACAGCGAGAGGACCCTCTCCCACGGTGTGAAGACGACGTGTCCATGTTCCGTTCCTCGAACGGCTCGCGCACGCACAACAGCCGCCCCGTGAACCACTCGTCCCGTCGCATTAACTCTGCGGCTGGACATACGGCACCTTTGGCAGGCAAAGCAGGCGACGCTTCACCTCCGCCATAATGACCGCGTCAAAAAAGGTGCGCCACGTCATTCGATTTCGTATCCTTTTCCACTTCCTCTTTCTCTCTCTTGCCACAGGGACCGGGAAAGGGGATACTCCGAAAGGGATCCTTCTCTATGAAGGAAGCAGGCCCCGAGCCCTTCTACTGATCAAAGGTTCGAAGGCTGGCCCCTCGGAAGGGTTCGGCAGCCGCCTCAGAGAGCTCAGGCTCCGCGCCTACTACTGATCAGAGGTTCGAAGGCTGGCCCCTCGGAAGGGTTCGACAGCCGCCTCAGAGCACTCGGGCTCCGCGCCCACTACTGGTCAGAGGTTCGAAGGCTGGCCCCTCGGAGGGGTTCGACAGCCGCCTCAAGCCACTCAGGCTCCGCGCCCACTACTGATCAGGGGTTCGTAGGCTGGCCCCCGAAGGGTTCGACAGCCGCCTCAGAGCACGCAGAGCGAGGGATGACTCTGGGTACGTTCGATACACAACCAAAGCTCGGGCTAGCTCCCGAGGTACCCTAGGACATTTCCGAGACCAGCGGGAGCGATTTTGTAACGGAATCCCATCAGAGGGAGGCATCGAGCCCTCGGACCCTATCAAACGGGACCGGGTCCGGCAAATCACCTGCAGGTACTTTTGGAGCGCGCCTCCGGGCCACTAGCCGACCCCTAACAAATGGGGCACGGGTGTCCACTCGGATTACCCGTTAGCAACTCACTGGAGACACCATGTTCGGCGCCCTCCAAGGGCAACATGGCGCTTTCCCCCTCCTCCTTGCGGAAAGGCGACACAAGGGCGTATGTAAAAAGCCAAGTCTGTCCTTGACCGTCCTCTTGCTCTGTGCGGAGGCTCGGGGGATGCTCTCGCGAACCCGGCTCCGGTCAAACCGTTGACAGCGTCAACATACCAGCCCGAGAACTTGGGACTCGACTGTTGCACCCGGGCTACGGCCAGTTCGCATGAGGGAACAACCAGACCGGCCGAAGCATCACGAAACGCACTAAGACCTCGAAGGAGTCAAACCACTCCCCCGAGGCCTCGGGGGCTACACCCGGCGGGTGCGCTCGCGCGCACCCACCGGAACGAAACGCAACCGAGAAAGGTCGGTCCCCTTGCAAAAAAGTGCGACAAAAGCCTCCAAGCGAGTATCAACACTCCCTTCGAGGCTCGGGGGCTACTGTCGGGGACCATAATTAGGGGTACCCCCAAGACTCCTAATCTCAGCTGGTAACCCCCATCAGCACAAAGCTGAAAAGGCCTGATGGGTGCGATTAAGTCAAGGCTCGGTCCACTCAAGGGACACGATCTCGCCTCGCCCGAGCCCAGCCTCGGGCAAGGGCAACCGACCCCGGAGGATTCACGTCTCGCCCGAGGGCCCCCTCAAGCAACGGACGCACCTTCGGCTCGCCCGAGGCCCAGTCTTCGCCGAGAAGCAACCTTGGCCAGATCGCCACACCGATCGACCGTATCGCAGGAGCATTTAATGCAAGGATCGCCTGACACCTTATCCTGACGCACGCTCTTCAATCGACAGAGCCGAAGTGACCGCAGTCACTTCGCCGCTCCACTGACCGACCTGACAAGAAGACAGCGCCACCTGCGTCGCTCCGACTGCTGTGCCACTCGACCGAGTGAGGCTGACAGCAGCCAAGTCTAGCCTCGGGCGCCATAGGAAGCTCCGCCTCGCCCGACCCTAGGGCTCGGCCCCCGTCTCGGCCTCGGACGACGAACTCCGCTTCGCCCGACCCCAGGGCTCGGACTCAGCCTCGGCTCCGGAAGACGACGAACTCCGCCTCGCCCGACCCCAGGGCTCGGACTCAGCCTCGGCTCCAGAAGACGACGAACTCCGCCTCGCCCGACCCCAGGGCTCGGACTCAGCCTCGGCTCCGGAAGACGACAAACTCTGCCTCGCCCGACCCCAGGGCTCGGACTCAGCCCTCGCCTCAGACGACGGTCTCCGCCTCGCCCGACCCGGGGCTCAGACTCGACCTCGACCTCGGAAGACAGACTCGACCTCGACCTCGGAGGAGCCTCTGCCTCGCCCGACCCAGGGCTCGGACCGACCACGTCACAGGGGGGGGACATCATTACCCTACCTCTAGCTAGCTCAGGCTATGGGGAACAAGATCGGCGTCCCATCTGGCTCGCCCCGGTAAACAAATAATGATGGCACCCCGCGTGCTCCATGATGACGGCGGCTCTCAGCCCTTTACGGAAACAAGGAGACGTCAGCAAGGACTCGACAGCCCCGACAGCTGTCCTTCCGCAAGGCTCCAGCGCTCCTTCGACGGCCACGACATCACATGAACAGGGTGCCAAGACCTCTCCGGCTGCCACGACGGCATGTACTTAGGGCGCTAGCTCCTCTCTGCTAGACACGTTAGCACACTGCTACACCCCCTCATTGTACACCTGGACCCTCTCCTTATGCCTATAAAAGGAAGGTCCAGGGCTCTCTTACGAGGAGGTTGGCCGCACGGGAGGACGGGACGACGCGTAAAGTCCATCGCTCTCTCCCACGCGGACGCTTGTAACCCCCTACTGCAAGCGCACCCGACCTGGGCGCAGGACAACACGAAGGTCGCGGGTTTCCCCTTTTGCCTGTCTCCCCCTTTTTCCCGCCCCTTCGTGCTCCGTCTCGCGCCGACCCATCTGGGCTGGGACACGCGGCGACAATTTACTCGTCGGTCCAGGGACCCCCCGGGGTCGAAACGCCGACAATATGCTTCTTCAAGTGATGATGAATCTAGTGATGATGAAGTAGACTATGCAAGTTTATTCAAAGGCTTAGATAGAACTAAAATTGATAAGATCAATGAATTAATTTATGTGTTGAATGAGAAGAATAGATTGCTAGAAAAGCAAGAGGATCTTTTATATGAAGAGCATGATAAATTTGTAAGTGTGCAAAAGTCTCTTGCTTTAGAAGTTAAAAGAAATGAAATGCTTTCATGTGAATTATCTACTTGTCATGAGTCTATCTCTAGTCTAAAAAGTGTTAATGATGATTTAAATACTAAGTTAGAAATAGCTAATAAATCAAACTCTTGTGTAGAACATGTTGTGATTTGCAATAGGTGTAAGGACTTTAATGTTGATGCTTGTAGTGACCACTTAATTTCCATTTCTAAATTAAATGAAGTGGCTAGTCTTAATGCTCAACTTAAGACTAGCAAAAATGACTTTGATAAACTAAAATTTGCAAGGGATGCCTACACTATTGGTAGACACCCCTCAATTAAGGATGGGCTTGGCTTTAAGAGGGAAGCCAAGAACTTAACAAACCAAAGAGCTCCCATTTTCAACAAGGAAAAGGGAAAGGCTCCTATGGCTAATAGTAGTCAAAAGAATCACGCATTTATTTATGATAGAAAATCTTCTAGAAATGCTTATCATAATAGGAGTTGTAATGCTTATGATTCACATGCCATGATTGCTTCAAGTTCTTTCTTTGTGCATGGTAGAGATATGCCTAGGAGAAATGTTGCTAATTTGCCTAGGAAAATGCATAATGAAAATGCTACTGTTATTCATGCCTGCAACACTGATTTTGTACTCACATGCAAAAATAAGAAAGTGGTTGCTAGGAAATTAGGGGCAAAATGCAAGGGAGACAAAACTTGCATTTGGGTCCCTAAGGCTATTGTTACTAACCTTGTAGGACCCAACAAGAGTTGGGTACCTAAAACCCAAGCCTAATTTGCCTTGCAGGTTTATGCATCCATGGGCTCAAGCTGGATTATCGACAGCGGATGCACAAACCACATGACGGGGGAGAAGAAGATGTTCAGCTCCTACGTCAAGAACAAAGACTCCCAAGATTCAATCATATTCGGTGACGGGAATCAAGGCAAGGTTAAAGGACTAGGAAAGATAGCTATTTCATCCGAGCATTCCATATCTAATGTGTTTTTGGTAGAATCGCTTGGGTATAACTTGTTGTCCGTTAGTCAATTATGTAATATGGGTTACAATTGCTTATTTACAAATGTAGATGTGTCTGTCTTTAGAAGGAGTGACAGTTCATTAGCTTTTAAGGGTGTACTAGACGACAAACTCTATTTAGTTGATTTTTCGAAGGAGGAGGCCGATCTAGATGCATGCTTAATCGCTAAGACTAGCATGGGCTGGCAGTGGCATCACCGTCTAGCACATGTGGGGATGAAGAACCTTCACAAACTTATAAAGGGAGAACATGTGTTAGGTCTAACAAATGTAACTTTCGAAAAAGATAGACCTTGTGTAGCTTGTCAAGCAGGTAAACAAGTGGGAAGTGCTCATCACAACAAGAATGTGATGACCACATCAAGACCTCTGGAGCTACTTCATATGGATCTCTTCGGACCCGTCGCCTACCTCAGCATCGGGGGAAGTAAGTATGGTATTGTTATAGTTGATGATTTTTCCCGCTTCACTTGGGTATTCTTTTTGCAGGATAAATCAGAAACCCAAGGGACCCTCAAGCGCTTTCTAAGATGGGCTCAAAACGAGTTTGAGCTCAAGGTGAAAAAGATAAGAAGCGACAACGGGTCCGAGTTCAAGAACCTTCAAGTGGAGGAGTACCTTGAGGAGGAAGGAATCAAGCACGAGTTCTCCGCTCCCTACACACCACAACAAAATGGTGCGGTAGAGAGGAAGAACAGGACGCTCATCGACATGGCGAGGACGATGCTTGGAGAATTCAAGACGCCCGAGCGGTTTTGGTCGGAAGCCGTGAACACGGCTTGCCACGCCATAAATCGAGTCTACCTTCATCGCCTCCTTAAGAAGACGTCGTACGAACTCCTAACCGGTAACAAACCCAACGTTTCATATTTTCGTGTATTTGGGAGTAAATGCTACATTCTAGTGAAGAAAGGTAGGAATTCCAAATTTGCTCCCAAAGCTGTAGAAGGGTTTTTGTTAGGTTATGACTCAAATACAAAGGCGTATAGAGTCTTCAACAAATCATCGGGTTTGGTTGAAGTCTCTAGCGACGTTGTATTTGATGAGACTAATGGCTCTCCAAGAGAGCAAGTTAATCTTGATGATGTAGATGAAGAAGATGTTCCAACGTCCGCAATACGCACCATGGTGATTGGAGATGTGCGACCACAGGAACAAAAGGAGCAGGATCAACCTTCTTCCTCAACAATGGTGCATCCCCCAACCCAAGACGATGAACAAGTTCATCAAGAAGAGGCGTGTGATCAAGGGGGAGCACAAGATGATCATGTTATGGAGGAAAAAGCACCACAGGCCCCTCCAACTCAAGTCCGAGCGACGATTCAAAGGAATCATCCCGTCGACCAGATATTGGGTGATATAAGCAAGGGAGTAACTACTCGCTCTAGATTAGCTAATTTTTGTGAGCATTACTCTTTTGTCTCTTCTATTGAGCCTTTCAGGGTAGAAGAGGCCTTGCTAGATCCGGACTGGGTGTTGGCCATGCAGGAAGAGCTCAATAACTTCAAGCGAAATGAAGTTTGGACCCTGGTGCCTCATCCAAAGCAAAACGTTGTGGGAACCAAGTGGGTGTTCCGCAACAAACAGGAAGAGCACGGAGTGGTGACAAGGAACAAGGCTAGACTTGTGGCAAAAGGTTATGCCCAAGTCGCAGGTTTGGACTTTGAGGAGACTTTTGCTCCTGTGGCTAGGCTAGAGTCTATTCGCATATTGTTGGCCTATGCCGCTCACCATTCTTTCAGGTTGTTCCAAATGGATGTGAAGAGCGCTTTCCTCAACGGGCCAATCAAGGAGGAGGTGTACATAAAGCAACCCCCTGGCTTTGAGGATGAATGGTACCCCGACCACGTGTGTAAGCTCTCTAAGGCTCTCTATGGACTTAAGCAAGCCCCAAGAGCATGGTATGAATGCCTTAGAGACTTTCTAATTGCTAATGCCTTCAAGGTTGGGAAAGCCGATCCAACTTTATTCACTAAGACATGTGATGGTGACTTATTTGTGTGCCAAATTTATGTCGATGACATAATATTTGGTTCTACTAACCAAAAGTCTTGTGAAGAGTTTAGCAGGGTGATGACTCAAAAATTCGAGATGTCGATGATGGGCGAGTTGAACTACTTCCTTGGGTTCCAAGTGAAGCAACTCAAGGACGGCACCTTCATCTCCCAAATGAAGTACACACAAGATTTGATCGAGCGGTTTGGGATGAAGGACACCAAGCCCGCAAAGACTCCAATGGGAACCGACGGACATGTCGGCCTCAACAAAGGAGGTAAGTCCGTTGATCAAAAGGCATACCGATCTATGATAGGTTCTTTGCTTTATTTATGTGCTAGTAGACCGGATATTATGCTAAGCGTATGCATGTGTGCTAGATTTCAATCCGACCCAAGGGAGTGTCACCTTGTGGCCGTTAAGCGAATTCTCAGATATTTAGTTGCTACGCCTTGCTTCGGGATCTAGTATCCAAAGGGGTCTACCTTTGACTTAATTGGATATTCAGACTCCGATTATGCTGGATGCAAGGTTGATAGGAAGAGTACATCAGGGACATGCCAATTCTTAGGATGGTCCCTGGTGTCTTGGAGTTATAAGAAACAAACTTTCGTTGCCCTATCCACCGCTGAGGCCGAGTATGTTGTTGCAGGATAGTGTTGCGCGCAACTACTTTGGATGAGGCAAACCCTCCAGGACTTTGGCTACAATCTGAGCAAAGTCCCACTCCTATGTGACAATGAGAGTGCAATCCGCATGGCGGATAATCCTGTTGAACACAGCCGCACGAAGCACATAGACATCCGGCATCACTTTTTGAGAGACCACCAGCAAAAGGGAGATATTGAAGTGTTTTATGTTAGCACCGAGAATCAGCTAGCCGATATCTTTACCAAGCCTTTAGATGAGAAGACCTTTTGCAGGCTGCGTAGTGAGCTAAATGTCTTAGACTCGAGTAACTTGGATTGATTCATAGCATACATGTGTTTTATGCCTTGATCATGTTCCTTATGCATTTTGTTGCTTATTTATGGTGCTCAAGTTGTACACATGATCCCCGGACCTCACAAGTCCATTTGCAAGTGATGCACTTATTCAGGGGGAGGCATGTTACAACTTGACACTTTGAGACTAACCTTGTGTCTGAGTTTACTTGTTCTAGTCTCAAAAGTGGATTGAAAGGGAAAGGTGGACTTGGACCATGAAAAACTTCCACTGCACTCTGATGAGAGGGTAACTAACTCCAAGTTCATCTCCATGCTCTTATTGTCTTTTTGCTCTTAATTGACAATTTTGGTGAGGCAATGAGGTTAATGGGCCAAAAATGATCCCGTTTTGGTGCTTAATGCCAAAGGGGGAGAAATTAAGGCCAAAGCAAGAAATGGATCAGCTACCACTTGAGAATTTTGAAAATAATAGAGTTAGAGTCTTTGTTTTGTCAAAATTCTCTTATTGTCTCTTTTTGTCAAAAGTTGGTCTCTTGTGGGAGAATGGTTGATTATGGGAAAAGGGGGAGTTTTTGAATCTTTGATCAATTTCTCTTCGAATATCTCTCTTTATGTCTCAACAAGTGTGTTTGACTTAGAGATACGAAATTGAGTTTGATTTGCAAAAACAAACCAAGTGGTGGCAAAGAATGATCCAAATATGTCAAATTTGAATCAAAACAATTCTTGTTCTTATTTGCATTAATGTTGCACTTCTATGAGTTGCTTTGTGTTGTGTTGGCATAAATCACCAAAAAGGGGGAGATTGAAAGGGAAATGTGCCCTTGGGCCATTTCTAAGGATTTTGGTGATTAAGTGTCCAACACAAATGCCTTAAGTATTAATAAGTGCCAAATGGTGGATGAAGTGAAAATCAACACAAAGGTATGATTCTAGACTTAGTACATTGTTTTTTGTGTACTAACATATTTGTCTAAGTACTAGAATCAGAGAAAACGCAAAAGGAAAAAGACGTGGCTGGAACAGCCAAGACTCTGCGCAGTCTAGGTGCACCGGACTGTCCGGTGGTGCACCGGACAGTGTCCGGTGCGCCAGGCTGGAGTCTAGTCAACTGGCCGCTCTCGGGAATTCGTCGGCGGCGTACGGCTAAAATTCACCGGACTGTCCGGTGGTGCACCTGTCGGGGACCATAATTAGGGGTACCCTCAAGGCTCCTAAATCTCAGCTGGTAACCCCCATCAGCACAAAGTTGCAAAGGCCTGATGGGTGCGACTAAGTCAAGGACCGGTCCATTCGAGGGACTCGATCACGCCTCACCCGAGCCCAGCCTCGGGCAAGGGCAGCCGACCCCGGAGGATCTACGTCTCGCCCGAGGCCCCCCTCCAGCAACGGACACACCTTCGGCTCGCCCGAGGCCCAGTCTTCGCTAAGAAGCAACCTAGGCCAAATCGCCACGCCAACCAACCAAATCGCAGGAGCATTTAATGCAAAGGTGGCCTAACACCTTTATCCTGACACGCACCCTCCGGTCGACAAAGCCGAAGTGACCGCAGTCACTTCGCCGCTCCACTGACCGGTCTGACAAGAGGACAGCGCCGCCTACGCCGCTCCGACTGCTGTGCCACTCGACAGAGTGAGGCTGACAACAGCCAAGTCCGGCCATAGGCGCCATGGGAAACTCCGCTCCGCCCGACCCAGGGCTCGGACTCGGGCTCAGCCCCGGAAGACGACGAACTCCGCTTCACCCGACCCCAGGGCTCGGACTCAGCCCCGGCCACAGCCGACGGTCTCCGCCTCGCCCGACCCAGGGGCTCGGACTCGACCTCGGCCTCGGAAGACAGACTCGACCTCGACCTCGGAGGAGCCTCCACATCGCCCAACCCAGGGCACGGACCGACCGCGTCAACAGGAGGCGCCATCATTACCCTACCCCAAGCTGACTCATGCTACGGGGAACAAGACCGGCGTCCCATCTGGCTCGCTCCGCCAGACAAGTAATGATGGCGCCCCGCACGCTCTATGACGACGGTGACTCTCAGCCCCCTTACGGAAGCAAGAGGACGTCAACAAGGACTCGACAGCCCCGACAGCTGTCCTTCCGCCAGGCTCCAGCGCTCCTCCGGCGGCCACGACACCACACGAACCGGGTGCCAAAACCTCTCCGGCTGCCACGATGGCATGTACTTAGGGCGCTAGCTCTCCTCCGCTAGACACGTTAGCACACTGCTACCCCCCCATTGTACACCTGGATCCTCTCCTTGCGCCTATAAAAGGAAGGACCAGGGCCCTCTTACAGAGGGTTGGCCGCGCGGGGAAAGGACGGGACAGGCGCTCGCGTGAGGCCGCTCGCTCCCTCCCGCGTGGAACGCTTGTAACCCCCTACTGCAAGCGCACCCGACCTGGGCGCGGGACAAACACGAAGGTCGCGGGATTTCCACCTCTCACGCCCGTCTCCTCTCCGGCTGCCTTTCCCCCTTCGTGCTCCGTCTCACGCCGACCCATCTGGGCTAGGGCACGCGGCGACAGTTTACTCGTCGGTCCAGGGATCCCCCGGTCTCGAAACGCCGACAGTTGGCGCGCCAGGTAGGGGCCTGCTGCGTGTTGACGAACAGCTTCCCGTCAAGCTCCAAATGGGCAGTCTCCAGCAACCTTTCCAGCTCGGGACGGTGCTCCGTTTCGGGAGTCTTGAGTTCATGTTCCTCGACGGCAGCTACGACATGATACTCCTTCCCCCACCGTGCGACAGCGACAATGGCGGCCGACAGCCCGCCCGCCGGCGGCGGAACCGACGACGTCTTCCCCGCGTGGTGGAAGAACAACATTCGAGCTCACCCCGTCCCCTCCCCCGCCGACGGAGGAGGAGACGGGGCAACCAAGGCCAAGCAGGAGGCGGCACCTCGTCGGCTGTCGAGCGAGTCGACGGCGTCGGTGCCCCAACGGGGGGCACGTCGGGCATCGACCTCGCGTCTGAGTCGAAGACGAGCGCCGTCTCCCCACAACACGCCAATCCCAACCGAACGGACGACGCCAGCACGCTCGCGAAAGGCATGCTGGGCGTCACCCTCGTACCTGAGATGACGATGCAGTCAGTCCCTGACGTGACTTCGTCACCGCCCATCGACCAAGAGCCTCGGCGACGAGGACTACGGCCCAAGTCGTGAATGTTTCCACGTCGATCTAGGGGTCCCTCCGAAGGCAACCATCTTGGCATGCCGGAGAACGGTGATCTCCCTAGGCTTGTGCCTCGCGTTGACATCCTATGGGAGCTAGCTGTGGTCCCCGTTCCGGCGGGGGGTCATGACCCACAACTCGAGCAAATCCGCGGGGTGCAGGCCAGGCTCGACGAGGGAGCAGGAACACTTGAGCCGATCCGCCGGGACGTCGGGCAGGAATGGGCGGGCCAACCTCCGGCCGGAGAAGTGCGTCATCTACCCCAGGGTATCCAGCACTGCATCGCCGACGATGTCAGGGTAAGGCCGCCACCCACTTCTAGTGGAGTCGGCCAGAACCTGGCTGCCGCGGCAATGCTTCTCCGCACGATGCCGGAGCCATCAACCACCGAGGGGCGGCGAATTCAGGGAGAGCTCAAGAATCTCCGACGGGCCGAAAGCTCCACCTCCCGAAGGCAGGGGTACCCCTCGGAACATCGCGTCGCGACTTCCCGATTCATGCGGGAAGCCTCGGTCCACACCGGGCGCACGCACAACACAGCGCCTGCGGCCCCGGGTCGCCTCGGCAACAAGCACCATCACCACAACCATCGGGCCCACCTCGACGAGAGGGTGCGCTGAGGCTACCACCCTAGGCGTGGGGGACGCTACGACAGCGGGGAAGATCGGAGTCCCTCGCCCGAACCACACGGTCCGCAGGCTTTCAGCCGCGCCATACGACGGGCGCCGTTCCCGACCCGGTTCCGAACCCCGACTACTATCACGAAGTACTCGAGGGAGACGAGACCGGAACTGTGGCTCACGGACTACCGGCTGGTCTGCCAACTGGGTGGAACGGACGATGACAACCTCATCATCCGCAACCTCCCCCTGTTCCTCTCCGACACCGCTCGCGCCTGGTTGGAGCACCTACCTCCGGGGCAGATCTCCAACTGGGATGACCTGGTCCAAGCCTACGCCGGCAATTTCCAGGGCACGTACGTGCGCCCTGGAAACTCCTGGGACCTCCGAAGCTGCCGACAGCAGCCGCGAGAGTCTCTCTGGGACTACATCCGGCGATTCTCGAAGCAGCGCACCGAGCTGCCCAACATCACCGATTCAGATGTCATCGGCGCGTTCCTCACCGGCACCACCTGCCGTGACTTGGTGAGCAAGCTGGGTCGCAAGACCCCCACCAAGGCGAGCGAGCTGATGGACATCGCCACCAAGTTCGCCTCTGGCCAGGAGGCGATTGAGGCTATCTTTCGGAAGGACAAGCAGCCCCAGGGCCGCCCACCGGAGGATGCCCCCGAGGCGTCAACTCAGTGCGGCGCCAAGAAGAAGGGCAAGAAGAAGTCGCAAGCAAAACGCGACGCCGCCGACGCGGACCTTGTCGCCGCCGCCGAGTACAAGAACCCTCGGAAACCCCCCAGAGGTGCCAACCTCTTCGACAAGATGCTCAAGGAGCCGTGCCCCTATCATCAGGGGCCTGTTAAGCACACCCTTGAGGAGTGCGCTATGCTTCGGCGCCACTTCCACAGGGCCGGGCCACCCCCGGAGGGTGGCAGGGCTCGCGACGACGACAAGAAGGAAGATCACCAGGCAGGAGAGTTCCCCGAGGTCCGCGACTGCTTCATGATCTACGGTGGGTAAGCGGCGAACGCCTCGGCTCGGCACCACAAGCAAGAGCGTCGGGAGGTCTGTTCGGTAAAGGTGGCGGCGCCAGTCTACCTAGACTGGTCCGACAAGCCCATCACCTTCGACCAAGCCGACCACCCCGACCGTGTGCCGAGCCTGGGGAAATACCCGCTCGTCATCGACCCCGTCATCGGCGACGTCAGGCTCACCAAGGTCCTCATGGACGGAGGCAGCAGCCTCAACATCATCTACGCCGAGACCCTCGGGCTCCTGCGTGTTGATCTGTCCTCGGTCCGAGCAGGCGCTGCGCCTTTCCACGGGATCATCCCCGGGAAACGCGTCCAGCCCCTCGGGCAACTCGATCTTCCCGTCTGCTTTGGGACGCCCTCCAACTTCCGAAGGGAGACCCTCACGTTCGAGGTGGTTGGGTTCCGAGGAACCTACCACGCAGTACTGGGGAGGCCATGCTACGCGAAGTTCATGGCCGTCCCCAACTACACCTACCTCAAGCTCAAGATGTCGGGCCCCAACGGGGTCATCACCGTCGGCCCCACGTACCGACACGCGTTCGAATGCGACGTGGAGTATGTGGAGTACGCTGAGGCCCTCGCCGAATCCGAGGCCCTCATCGCCGACCTGGAGAGCCTCTCTAAGGAGGTGCCAGACGTGAAGCGCCACGCCGGCAACTTCGAGCCAGCGGAGACGGTTAAGTCCGTCCCCCTCGACCCCAGCAGCGACGCCTCCAAGCAGATCCGGATCGGCTCCGAGCTCGATCCCAAATAGGAAGAAGTGCTCGTCGACTTTCTCCGCGCGAACGCCGACGTTTTCGCGTGGAGTCCCTCGGACATGCCCGGCATACCGAGGGATGTCGCCGAGCACTCGCTGGATATCCGAGCTGGAGCCCGACCCGTGAAGCAGCCTCTGCGCCGATTCGACAAAGAAAAGCGCAGAGCCATAGGCGAGGAGATCCACAAGCTAATGGCGGCAGGGTTCATCAAAGAGGTATTCCATCCCGAATGGCTTGCCAACCCTGTGCTTGTGAGAAAGAAAGGAGGGAAATGGCGGATGTGTGTAGACTACACTGGTCTAAACAAAGCATGCCCGAAGGTTCCCTACCCTCTGCCTCGCATCGACCAAATCGTGGATTCCACTGCTGGGTGCGAAACCCTGTCTTTCCTCGATGCCTACTCAGGGTATCACCAAATCATGATGAAAGAGTCCGACCAGCTCGCGACTTCTTTCATCACACCATTCGGCATGTACTGCTATGTCACCATGCCGTTCGGCTTGAGGAATGCGGGTGCGACGTACCAACGGTGCATGAACCATGTGTTCGGCGAACACATTGGCCGGACAGTCGAGGCCTACGTCGATGACATCATAGTCAAGACGAGGAAAGCCTCTGACCTCCTTTCCGACCTTGAAGTGACATTCCGATGTCTCAAGGCGAAAGGCGTGAAGCTTAATCCTGAGAAGTGTGTCTTCGGAGTTCCCCGAGGCATGCTCTTGGGGTTCATCGTCTTCGAGCGGGGCATCGAGGCCAACCCGGAGAAGATCGCGGCCATCACTAGCATGGGGCCCATCAAGGACTTGAAAGGCGTACAGAGAGTCATGGGATGCCTTGCGGCTCTGAGCCGCTTCATCTCGCGCCTCGGCGAAAGAGGCCTGCCTCTGTACCGCCTCTTAAGGAAGGCCGAGTGCTTCACTTGGACCCCTGAGGCCGAGGAAGCCCTCGGGAACCTGAAGGCGCTCCTTACGAACGCGCCCATCTTGGTGCCTCCCGCTGCCGGAGAAGCCCTCTTGATCTACGTCGCCGCGACCACTCAGGTGGATAGCGCCGCGATTGTGGTTGAGAGACGAGAAGAGGGACATGCATTGCCCGTCCAGAGGCCAGTCTACTTCATCAGCGAGGTACTGTCCGAGACCAAGATCCGCTACCCACAAATCCAGAAGCTGCTGTACGCGGTGATCCTGACGCGGCGGAAGTTGCGACACTACTTCGAGTCTCATCCGGTAACTGTGGTGTCATCCTTCCCCCTGGGGGAGATCATCTAGTGCCGAGAGGCCTCGGGTAGAATTGCAAAGTGGGCGGTGGAAATCATGGGCGAAGCGATCTCGTTCGCCCTTCAGAAGGCCATCAAGTCCCAGGTCTTGGCGGACTTCGTGGCTGAATGGGTCGACACCGAGCTCCCAACAGTTCCGATCCAACCGGAACTCTGGACCATGTTCTTCGATGGGTCGCTGATGAAGACAGGAGCAGGCAGAGGCCTGCTCTTCATCTCGCCCCTCGGGAAGCACCTACGCTACGTGCTACGCCTCCACTTCCCGGCGTCCAACAATGTGGCTGAGTACAAGGCTCTGGTCAACGGGTTGCGCATCGCCATCGAGCTGGGGGTCCGACGCCTCGATGCTCGCGGTGACTCGCAGCTCGTCATCGACCAAGTCATGAAGAACTCCCGCTGCCGCGACCCGAAGACGGAAGCCTACTGCGATGAGGTTCGGCGCCTGGAAGACAAGTTCTACGGGCTCGAGCTCAACTACATCGCCCGACGCTACAATGAGACTGCGGACAAGCTGGCTAAAATAGCCTCGGGGCGAACGATGGTCCCCCCCCAGACGTCTTCTCCCGAGACCTGCATCAACCCTCCGTCAAGACCGACGACACGCCCGAGCCCGAGAAGGCCTCGGTCGAGCCAGAGGCGCCCTCGGCTCAGTTCGAGGCACCCTCGGCCCAACCCGAGGCACCCTCGGCTCAGCCCGAGGCACCCTCAGCCCAGCCCGAGGCACCCTCGGTTCGACCCGAGGTACCCTCGGCCCCCGAGGGTGAGGCACTACGCATCGAGGAGGAGCGAAGCGGGGTCACGCTTAATCGAAACTGGCAGACCCCGTACCTGCAATATCTCCACCGAGGAGAGCTACCCCTCGACCGAGCCGAAGCTCGGCGGTTGGCGCGGCGCGCCAAGTCGTTCGTCTTACTGGGAGATGGGAATGAGCTCTACCACCGCAGCCCCTCAGGCATCCTCCAGCGATGCATTTCCATCGCCGAAGGCCAGGAGCTCCTACAAGAGATACACTCGGGGACTGCGGCCATCACGCAGCACCTCGAGCCCTTGTTGGAAACGCCTTCCGACAAGGTTTCTACTGGCCGACGGCGGTGGCCGACGCCACTAGAATTGTCCGCACCTGCGAAGGGTGTCAGCTCTACGCAAGGCAGACCCACCTGCCCGCTCAGGCCCTACAGACGATACCCATCACCTGGCCTTTTGCTGTGTGGGGTCTGGACCTCGTCGGCCCCTTGTAGAAGGCACTCGAGGGCTATACGCACCTGTTGGTCGCCATCGACAAATTCTCCAAGTGGATCGAGGTCCGACCCCTAAACAGCATCAGGTCCGAACAGGCGGTGGTGTTCTTCACCAACATCATCCATCGCTTTGGGGTCCCGAACTCCATCATCACCGACAACGACACCCAGTTCACCGGCAGAAAGTTCCTGGACTTCTGCGAGGATCACCACATCCGGGTGGACTGGGCCGCCGTGGCTCACCCCATGACGAATGGGCAAGTAGAGCGTGCCAACGACATGATTCTACAAGGACTCAAGCCTCGGATCTACAACGACCTCAACAAGTTCGGCAAGCCATGGATGAAGGAACTCCCCTCGGTGGTCTGGAGTCTGAGGACAACGCCGAGCCGAGCCACAGGCTTCACGCCGTTCTTTCTAGTCTATGGGGACGAGGCCATCTTGCCCACAGACTTAGAATACGGTTCCCCGAGGACGAGGGCCTACGCCGACCAAAGCAACCAAGCTAATCGAGAAGACTCGCTGGACCAGCTGGAAGAGGCTCGGGACATGGCCTTACTACACTCGGCGTGGTACCAGCAGTCCCTGCGACGCTACCACGCCCGAAGGGTCCGGTCCCGAGACCTCTAGGTGGGCGACCTGGTGCTTCGGCTGCGACAAGACGCCCGAGGGCGGCACAAGCTCACGCCTCCCTGGGAAGGGCCGTTCGTCATCGCCAAAGTTCTGAAGCCCGGAACGTACAAGCTGGCCAACAGTCAAGGCGAGGTCTACAGCAACGCTTGGAACATCCAACAGCTACGTCGCTTCTACCCTTAAGATGCTTTCAAGTTGTTCGTATACCTCGTTCCCACGCAAAGTTTAGTCATCAAGGAAGGGTCAGCCTTGCCTCGGCAAAGCCCGACCCTCCCTCGGGGGCTAAAAGGGGGGAACCCCCTCTGCGTCGAAATTTTCCTCGAAAAAAAAGATCCTTTCTGCCAGAATGTCTTTCGTGCTTTTCGACTACTTCGAAAGTGGATCCTGAAAACGATGGAGTACACGTAAGCAGCCAAGGCTGACCGAGCCGAGGGACTCCTACGCCTCCGGGATACGGATACCTCACTCATCACCTTCTGCGATAAGTAACTCGCTTTCGGATAAGTGATTCCGCGGACCGAACAAGTCTTCACGCTCGAAAGCTCCTTTGCCGAAGCGATTCTTCGGGCCTTCTCGACTGCGTCGGTGACAGAACCCTATGGACGGGCAAGAGTGCGCGTAAGCGGCAAGGCCGACCGAGCCGAGGGATTCCTACGCCTCCGGGATACGGATACCTCACTCACCGCCTTCCGTGAAAAGCAACTCTCGCTCGCACAGGCAATTCTGTTACCGACGAAAAAGTCCAGACACTCGAAACAAGAGGAAAAGAAGCGCAACTTTACAACACGACGATGGTGTGTTTGCGCCTCGGCGGCCGCAGAAAACACACACTACAAGATAATCCGATCCTGCAGGTTCGGATCTCGACAGTTGAAGGGAGCAGCAGCACCCTCGGCGTCAACTACACCTTCGGCGAGGTCCGACCTAGCCTCGGACGGCGACGCAGTCGGAGAATCTCCACCCCTCCGACTTCCAACGCACCCAGCATGGAGGCCCAGGCCCACGCGTCATGCAACCGGCGCGCCGGTTGCTACGTGCAAGCAACTGCACCGCCACCCGCACCACTACCACGCCTCCTCGACTACGGAACCAGTACCACGACTCAAGGCAACCCTGCGTACGACCCAGCAGTGCCAGCCAGGCGCGACGGTCAATACAGCCAAAAATGGGCCGGCAGTAATGGCAGTGGCAGGTGGGCAGGAGCAGTGGTCACGTCGTCAGCCAAACTCACGTCCCATCCAAGGACAGCGAGAGAAACCTCTCTCACGGCGTGAAGAAGGCGCGCCCGTGTTCCGTTCCTCGAACGGCTCGCGCACGCGCAACGGCCGCCCCGCGAACCGCTCGCCCCGTCGCATTAACTCCGCGGCAGGACAGGCGGCGCCTCTGCTAGGAGAAGTAAGCGACGCTTCGCCCTTCACCATAATGACCGCGTCAAAAAAGGTACGCCACGTCATTCAATTTCGTATCCTTTTCCTTTTCCTCTTTCTCTCTCTTACAACAGGGACCGGGAAAGGGGGATACCCCGAAAAGGATCCTTCTCCGTGAAGGAAACAGGCCCCGAGCCTCCCTACTGATCAGAGGTTCGAAGGCTGGCCCCTCGGAGGGGTTCAACAGCCACCTCAGAGCACGTGGGCTCCACACCCACTACTGGTCAGAGGTTCGAAGGCCGGCCCCTCGGAAGGGTTCAACGGCCGCCTCAGGCCACTCGGGCTCCGCGCCCACTACTGATCAGGGGTTCGTAGGCTGGCCCTCGAAGGGTTCACAGCCGCCTCAGACATAGAGCGAGGGATGACCCTGGGTACGTTCGATACATAACCAAGGCTCGGGCTACGCTCCCGAGGTACCCTAGGACATTTCCGAGACCAGCGGGAACGATCTTGTAACGGAATCCCATCAGAGGGAGGCATCGAGCCCTCGGACCCCGTCGACAGGGGACTGGGTCCGGCAGATCACCTGCAGGTACTTTTGAGCGCGCCTCCGGGCCTCTAGCCGACCCCTAACAAATGGGGCACGGGCGTCCACTCGGATTACCCGCCAGCAGCTCACCGGAGACACCATGTTCGGCGCCCTCCGAGGGCAACATGGCGCTTCCCCCCTCCTCCTTGCGGAAAGGCGACGCAGGGGCGTATGTAAAAAAGTCGAGTCTGTCCTTGACCATCCTCTCGCCCTGTGCAGAGGCTCGGGGGCTGCTCTCGCAAACCCGGCTCCGGCCAAACCGTTGACAGCGTCAACATACCAGCCCGAGAACTTGGGACCCGACCGTGCACCCGGGCTCGCGCGCACCCACCGGAACAAAACGCAACCGAGAAAGGCTGGTCCCCTTGCAAAAAAAGTGCGACAAAAGCCTCCAAGCGAGTATTAACACTCCCTTCGAGGCTCGGGGGCTACTGTCGGGGACCATAATTAGGGGTACCCTCAAGGCTCCTAAATCTCAGCTGGTAACCCCCATCAGCACAAAGCTGCAAAGGCCTGATGGGTGCGACTAAGTCAAGGACCGGTCCATTCGAGGGACTCGATCACGCCTCGCCCGAGCCCAGCCTCGGGCAAGGGCAGCCGACCCCGGAGGATCTACGTCTCGCTTGAGGCCCCCCTCCAGCAACGGACACACCTTCGGCTCGCCCGAGGCCCAGTCTTCGCCAGGAAGCAACCTAGGCCAAATCGCCACGCCAACCGACCAAATCGCAGGAGCATTTAATGCGAAGGTGGCCTGACACCTTTATCCTGACACGCGCCCTCCGGTCGACAGAGCCGATCCGACTGCTGTGCCACTCGACAGAGTGAGGCTGACAGCAGCCAAGTCCGGCCCTAGGCGCCATGGGAAACTCCGCTCCGCCCGACCCAGGGCTCGGACTCGGGCTCAGCCCCGGAAGACGACGAACTCCGCTTCGCCCGACCCCAGGGCTCGGACTCGAGCTCAGCCCCGGAAGACGACGAACTCCGCTTCGCCCGACCCCAGGGCTCGGACTCGGGCTCAGCCCCGGAAGACGACGAACTCCGCTTCGCCCGACCCCAGGGCTCGGACTCAGCCCCGGCCATAGCCGACGGTCTCCGCCTTGCCCGACCCAGGGGATCGGACTCGACCTCGGCCTCGGAAGACAGACTCGACCTCGACCTCGGAGGAGCCTCCACATCGCCCAACCTAGGGCACGGACCGACCGCGTCAACAGGAGGTGCCATCATTACCCTACCCCAAGCTGACTCAGGCTACGGGGAACAAGACCGGCGTCCCATCTGGCTCGCTCCGCCAGACAAGTAATGATGGCGCCCCGCATGCTCTATGACGACGGCGGCTCTCAGCCCCCTTACGGAAGCAAGAGGACGTCAGCAAGGACTCGACAGCCCCGACAGCTGTCCTTCCGCCAGGCTCCAGCGCTCCTCCGACGGCCACGACACCACACGAACCGGGTGCCAAAACCTCTCCGGCTGCCACGATGGCATGTACTTAGGGCGCTAGCTCTCCTCCGCTAGACACGTTAGCACACTGCTACACCCCCCATTGTACACCTGGATCCTCTCCTTGCGCCTATAAAACGAAGGACCAGGGCCCTCTTACAGAGGGTTGGCCGCGCGGGGAAAGGACGGGACAGGCGCTCGCGTGAGGCCGCTCGCTCCCTCCCGCGTGGAACACTTGTAACCCCCTACTGCAAGCGCACCCGACCTGGGCACGGGACAAACACGAAGGCCGCGGGATTTCCACCTCTCACGCCCGTCTCCTCTCCGGCTACCTTCCCCCCTTCGCGCTCCGTCTCACGCCGACCCATCTGGGCTGGAGCACGCGGCGACAGTTTACTCGTCGGTCCAGGGACCCCCCCGGTCTCGAAACGCCGACAGCACCGGACTGTCCGGTGAGCCAACGGTCGGCCGCGCCAACGGTCGGCCGCTCAATCCGCGCGTGACGCGTGGCTGAGTCAACGGTCTGATGGGGGCACCGGACTGTCCGGTGTGCACCGAATAGTGTCTGGTGCGCCAACGGCTCCAAATCTTCAACGGTCGGCTGCGCCAATTTAGGAAAGTAATCTGCACCGGACACTAAACAGTGCCTGTCCGGTGGCACCCCGGACTGTCCGGTGGCACCCCGGACTGTCCGGTGCGCCACCCGACAGAAGGCAAGAATTGCCTTCCTGGATTGCTCTCAACGGCTCTTAGCTGCCTTGGGGCTATAAAAGGGACCCCTAGGCGCATGGAGGAGGACACCAAGCATACTCTAAACATTCTAAGACTCCCGCACTCCATCTTCGCACACTCGATTGACATTCTTAGTGATTTGAGCTCCGTTCTAGTGGTGAACTTGTTGTGTTTCATTTGAGCTCAAGTCTTGGCTTGTGTGTGTGCGTATTGCTGGGATTTGTGTGTGTTGCTTTTCCCTTCCTTACATCCGTGCTTCTTTGTGATCATTATTTATAAGGGCGAGAGGCTCCAAGTTGTGGAGATTCCTCGCAAATGGGATATAGTGAAAGAAAGAAAAACATCGTGGTATTCAAGTGGATCTTTAGATCACTTGAAAGGGGTTGAGTGCAACCCTCGTCCATTGGGACGCCACAACATGGAGTAGGCAAGTGTTGTACTAGGCCGAACCACGGGATAAACCATCGTATTTCTTGTGCTTGTTCTCACTGTGACTATTGTGTTTCACAAGAGCTCGGTCCTTAGCCACTTGATTTTATTGTGCTAACACTTAATCAAGTTTTGTGGCTTTAAGTCTTAAGTTTTTACAGGGTCACCTATTCACCCCCCTCTAGGTGCTTTCAACAGTCACTGTTCACTGTCCGGTGCGCCTTCTGGCTCTGCTCTGACTTCTGCGCGCACTGTAGCGCATTAACTGCTCTCTGCAGACGACCGTTGGCGCGAAGTAGTCGTTGCTCCGCTGGCACACCGGACAGTCCGGTGCGCCAGACCAGGGCACACTTCGGTTGTCTTTTGCTCAATTTATTTGAACCCTTTCTTGGTCTTTTTATTGGTTTGTTGTGAACCTTTGGCACCTGTAGAACTCATAATCTAGAGCAAACTAGTTAGTCCAATTATTTGTGTTGGGCAATTCAACCATCAAAATCAATTAGGAAAAGATGTAAGCCTATTTCCCTTTCAATCTCCCCCTTTTTGGTGTAAACTAAAGTAAATATAAAAGTGCAGAATTGAATTGGTTTGTATAATGTAAGTGCAAAGGTTGCTTGGAATGAAACCAATAATTATTTCTACTATATAAGCATGGATGGCTTTCTTCTAATTTTAAAATTTTGGACCACTCTTGCACCACTTGTTTTGTTTTGCAAAGTTTTGGAAATTCTTTTCAAAGTCTTTTTGCAAATAGTCAAAGGTATATGAATAGGATTTTTAGAAGCATTTTCAAGATTTGAAATTTTCTCCGCCTGTTTCAAATGCTTTTCCTTTGACTAAACAAAACCCCCCTTAATGAAATCCTCCTCTTAGTGTTCAAGAGGGTTTTAGATATTAATTTTGAAGAGGGTATACCAATTTGAAATTATATCAAAAATAAGATACCAATTGAAAAATCATCTTTTATTAATCCAAATTTGAAAGACTATATTTTTGAAATTGGTGGTGGTGCGGTCCTTTTGCTTTGGGCTAATACTTTCTCCCCCTTTGGCATGAATCACCAAAAACGGATACTTGTGAGTGAAATATAAGCCCTCTTTAACTACTTTCTCTCCCTTTGGCAAATAATATATGAGTGAAGATTATACCAAGTTGGAGAGTGTTGTGGAGCGACGGCGAAGGATGAATGATTTGATGAAGTGGAGTGGAAGCCTTTTGTTTTCGCCGAAGACTCCATTTCCCCTTTCAATCTATGACTTAGC
The DNA here is from genome assembly GCF_902167145.1 of Zea mays. Lineage (NCBI taxonomy): Eukaryota > Viridiplantae > Streptophyta > Magnoliopsida > Poales > Poaceae > Zea > Zea mays. The sequence goes on along the minus strand of NC_050096.1, from coordinate 270,852,930 downwards.
ATAATATGCACTTGAAACCACATTAGTCATAGCACATAAAAGAGATGATCAAAGGTATATATATGAGCTATGTGTGCAAAACATCAATCAAAATTCCTAGAATCAAGAATATTTAGTTCATGCCTAAGTTTGGTAAATATTTGCTCATCTAATGGCTTGGTAAAGATATCGGATAATTGTTCTTTGGTGTTAATATATGCAATCTCGATATCCCCCTTTTGTTGGTGATCCCTTAAAAATGATATCGAATGACTATGTGTTTAGTGCGGCTATGCTCAACGGGATTATCCGCCATGCGGATTGCACTCTCATTATCACATAGAAGAGGAACTTTGATTAATTTGTAACCATAGTCCCTGAGGGTTTGCCTCATCCAAAGCAATTGCGTGCAACAATGGCCTGCGGCAATATACTCGGCTTCGGCGGTAGAAAGAGCGACAGAGTTTTGCTTCTTTGAAGCCCAAGACACCAGAGATCTTCCCAAGAACTGGCAAGTCCCCGATGTGCTCTTTCTATTAATTTTACACCCTGCCCAATCAGCATAGGAATACCCAATTAAATCAAATGTGGATCCCCTGGGGTACCAAAGGCCAAACTTAGGAGTATAAACTAAATATCTCAAGATTCGTTTTACGGCCCTAAGGTGAACTTCCTTAGGATCGGCTTGGAATCTTGCACACATGCATACGGAAAGCATAATATCCGGTCGTGAGGCACATAAATAGAGTAAAGAACCTATCATCGACCGGTATACCTTTTGATCTACGGATTTACCTCCTGTGTCGAGGTCGAGATGCCCATTGGTTCCCATGGGTGTCTTGATGGGCTTGGCATCCTTCATCCCAAATTTTGTAAGAATGTCTTGAATGTACTTCGTTTGGCTAATGAAGGTGCCCTCTTGGAGTTGCTTGACTTGAAATCCTAAGAAATACTTCAACTCCCCCATCATAGACATCTCGAATTTTTGAGTCATGATCCTACTAAACTCTTCACATGCAGATTCGTTAGTAGACCCAAATATGATATCATCAACATAAATTTGGCATACAAACAAATCATTTGCAATTGTTTTAGTAAAGAGAGTAGGATCGGCTTTGCCGACTTTGAAGTCATTAGTGATAACGAAAAGAGAGATATCCTATTGAATCAAGCATCTATAACCAATTCTAGGATACCTTAGTAAGTCAAAATGCAATATATGGTGAACATTAGAGTTTTATTAGAGAAAGAAGGCGCTGATGTTTCAGTGGTTACCTAAAAATCCAGTAATGTCCAGCAAGCACCAATCAGCAACACAAATCAAGTTCAAACGTCTATTCAAAGTAATAGAGAAAACATTAATATTTAGCAACCATGCAACAGCTAGCAACGATTAGAAGGCAGGAAATTCAAAAATACCAGCTATGATGTACTCTAATGTTATGAATAGCGCTTTAATGTTTGGAGTTTAAACTACAAGCATAGGTTTCATGATTTAAGCTTGCTTGGCTTAGTGCAGTTCTCCAAAGCTAACTTTAAAAAAAATCATGTTGTTCACAACAATAAAATCATGATAATAGTAAAGTACTTTGAAATATGAATGCAACAGTAACCATTATTATAACACTATCTACATAACTTTAGAGTAATAATCAGTCAAATGGCACCAACTTTAAAATGTAACTGTGTTTGTCCCAAAAGAAAGAGAAGTTGTACTCTAGCGATGACGGTGTTTCTACCATCAAACATCACATTGATAAACATTGATAGGGATTTTTCTTTTCATTTGCTCGAATGTAAATGGAACACAAGAAAGGTTCATCATAAATATTACTAATAGCTTTGTTCCTGGTAGTTTTTGTTCTTCTGAACAAATTGGCATCATCAACCAAGTTTGTGCCCCCTCCCATAATTGTTCAAATACATTAATTGTATAGTACAGGTCTCTGGTACAAGCATTACAGGTTAGGTGTTTCACTTTCACACTATGAATAGTGAATCTTTCTGTTGTCTCATAAAATTATTACAGAGAACACGCAGAATCAAATCAAGTCATTCTATCAAATGGTTAAGTTTAATATTTTTAACTTTCTTTGTTTCCCAAAGTTATTGGAAGCAGCTAAGAAGCAAGAATTTTGGTAAACACGTATGCAGTGTAATTTTTAGGGAAAAGGGGTTAATCTACTCATTGCATTATGCTATTTGATATCATGAGTACTGGATTGTCAATCAAGTTACCAGTTAAAATATGCTCATAGCACTGAGTACAATATGGTAGATGATAGGAAATTAGAACCAGAATTCACATCCTTTAAAAATAGCATAGTACATAAACATCTATGATGATGAAGCAGCCAGTACTAAAACGTATTGTTTGGGCTGTTGCTGATATTTAAAAATCTTTGGACTCACTAACTTTTTAATTATGTTGACAAACACATCTTAATTCCATTGCAGGTAAAGCGATGTGCAGAAATGTCACGCGAACTAAAAAATTTTAGTGATCAGATCAACAGGACAGGTTTAAGATCTTCTGTTCGACCTGCACTTGAACCGGATATTGATCTCGAGGAGTTAGAGGTGCATCACTCATCTTTCTTGTAACAGAAAGTTTTTTATGGCTTCTCTTTCAAAGGTTGCTTTTATGTGCAGAAATGTCACACAAACAAATATCCTACTTAGTGAGAATGAAAACTTTCTTTTGTTTATTCTCTAGGCAAGATTGGGTGAACATGAGCATGAACTGCCTGAGATGAATACAACAGAACAGACCTGTAGCACTAAAAGTATGCAAATTGGGGGTAGGAACAAAATAGACCTAGCAACGTGTCTGAATCCTTGTGTCTGAATCCTTGCATTTGCATCCTACCAGCAGCTGTCGCGAGTGCTCCTGGATACCACTTCTGGATACCACTTGCTCCGCTCGACTCAGGCTCGGCCGAGACAGCTGTCGCACCGATGGAGGGAGGGAGTAGGCGAGGTCCTCCGGCTCCTGATGCAGGAAGGACGAAGGGGGAAGGGAGCTTGCGGACCTCGGCAAAGTGCAGGAAGGGAGCGAGAGGGGAACTGACTCGGACGCGGCACCATATATCTCCATAATCCAGCGCATTGAAGTCAAAGAAGTGGAGGTCGTGGAGCTGACCGAGGGGAACTGGCACAGACGCGGCAGCCTGCGAGAGTGGAGCTGAGGTCGTGGAGCTAACCGAGGGGCGGACGCGGCAGCCTACGAGAGTGGAGCTGAGGTCGTGCCGTCGTGGAGCTGATCGAGCGGCGGCCGAGGGGAACGGACGGTTGGGCGCTCCATCGTGCGGACGGAGGAAGAACCTGCTGCTGTGCGAGCGACTATGGGCCGCCCAAACCTAACTGGAGTATGGGCCGCACCAAAAAAGCAGCCCAAAACGCCTGCACTGCTGTATTGTCTTGCAAAAACTTAGTACCATATTGGCTAGTAAAGGAGACATGGAGCGGCTTATAAGCTTTGGCGCAGTGGCTGAACTGATCAGTTTCAAATGGTGGCTGAAGTGGTGGTCAGTTTCAACTCGCGCAGGCATAATAATTTTTGCTGGACACCTGCGTGAGCCATGACAGAACAGGTCAAAGGCAGAACAAGTCAATGACAGACTACTATTGCTTACTTAATAAGTAGTAGAGATAAATGAGCTGACGAACTTTTATTCTTAACAAGAAAGAAACACACATTGACAACATTCTCCAGACGTGACTCCTCTCTCAACCCTACAGATCATGGATCCAATCAACATCTCCATTCCCTACCCTGAGACTGACAAAACCAACGAATAAACGACACATTACACACAGCGTAACAGAACATCTACAAACCATCCGCTCAGGCAGTGAGGAGGCTCATATGGAGATGCTGTTGGGAATGCCCATGGCAGTGAGCCCCTCGCCCTTCTCGCCGGTGACATCCGACGTGTTGGGGTACAGCAGCATGTACGGCATCTCCACCGGCCCCTTCCGGTTCTTCAACGTCGGGCTGTCGTTCATCGTCCTGATCCGCTTCTCGATCTCCACCAGCCGGCTTCCGAACCTTCTGAACGCGTCCAGCGCCCTGGCGTCCGACGTCCAGCGCTCAGGCTCGTCGCGCTGGCCGAGGTACACCTCGTCGGAGGAGTGCTTGGAGAGGATCTCGATGAGCGAGATGCCCAGGATGGTCTGGAACTGGCTGGTGATGGTGCGGATGAACACCGCGTCCGCCTCCTTCTGCCCCGCCTCCAGCTTCTTGTAGTCGTCGCTGCCCGGCTCCGGCATCGGCCGCCGGCTCACGGTCGGCCGGTTCGGCAGGTACCCGGCGTACGGGTACTGCCCGAAGTTGACGGCCGCGTGCAGCGCGGACGCTACCCAGATGACGGTCGTGCACGCCCTGGCCAGCCGCTGGACGGCGTCCATCCTGGGCCACCAGTCTCGGTCCTTGAGGTCGCCGTGCGCCTCCTCGCGCACCTCCTTCCACCACGCCTGCAGCTCCACGTCGCGCTGGAGCTCGCCGTCGTTGGGGTAGTAGACGTCCAGGTACTCCTTGACCCACCGCTCGATCGCCCACCAGATGACCAGCCCGTCCACGGCGTAAGGGTAGTCCTTGATCAGCAACCGGACACCGTAGGGGCTCGACTGGTCCGGCACAGCCACACCTCTGAAACGCACAACCAGAGGAGCAAATAAACCCGTCAGAACCATCTCGTCACTGCTATAGGCGTTTACTGCTCAATGTAGTTAGTACTATACATGTACGTACCTCTTGACGAGGTCTGCTGGGAGAGCCTGCTCGTTGAAATTCCAGCTCTTGTACACGTCGGAGGACATCCCCAGCGCGTACTTTGCAGGGAACACGGTGCGCTCGAAGATGCCGTCGGCGTTGATGAGCGTCTGGCGTGCCAGGGCGTTGATGTTCAGCGTGTCACGGTAGTGTGGGCTCAGCAGCTTGTGCACTGGATGCACCACGCTCAGCTGCCGGTTCGTTGCGATGACGAACGGCTCGATCACCGCGTGCGTGTTCAGCCTGCAAACACACACAAGATTAGTGTTTTTAGTTGTCTCTGAACATGAAAAAGAACATTTTTGCATTTTGGTATCAAGGAGAAAAACAAATTAAGGAAGAGCTCTCTGTACCAGTGGCTGATCAGCTGATGCCAGGCGGAGTCGTTCACGCAGGCATAAGCCTTGGCAAGTTGCCAGACGTGGCCCTCAGCGCCGGAGTGAGCTGGGGTGTACACCTTGCTGACCGCGCCGTGCTGCTGGCCATCAGGGTGGGGCAGGCTCAGCTCGACGGCCAGGGGCTTCAGCGTGCCATCGTCCTTCAGGAACAGTAGGGTCCTGCTGGCGTAGATGAAGTTCCCCTCCAACTCGTTGATCTTGTTGAGGTACGGCATGAAATGGTCATGGTGGTCTAGGATGAAGAGCCTGTTCTTCTTCAGTGCCTGCACAGGGTTCGTTTTGGCAATCAGTCGATGGTTTTAATCAATTATCTGTATTGAATCTTTCGGTTGTTATAGTATGCGCGTTCAGTCCAAGCATACATTCTGCACTGACAGGCCTTCCATGTTATGCTGGATGTGAGCTTCGGTGATCTTGCTCGTATGGTCTCCGTATTGACTTGGGTCCAGGGTACTTTTAGCTGGGAACTCCTGAGACCATGAAAAAAAAAGAATTTTTTAAGGCCCTTTTACTTAGTTGCGGGGCAGGTATATTGAATTGGCCAGTCCATATGATGGAAGATAGATGCTAACCGTCAGACGTTTGATGAGCACTGGGTTCACGCCTGCAAGCGTCTCCCTCGCAAACTCTTCGTCGGTCCTCCAGCCAAACTTAAACTCTGGAGCCTTTTTCAACACATCTGGTGAGTACCAAGATTTAGCCTCAGTCATGGCAAACCTAAAACCTTTTTAGGACTATTAACATGTAGAAAAAAGGCATTCCATGAAGTCCAGTTACCTGATCTGATGATATTTGGAAGGGGCATCTTCAGGGGGTGGTCATGGCTACCATTGGGCAGAATGCTTCTGAGGAACTCGCTGGGGATTCTCTTCCTGACCTCTGCTACCAGTGGGTTGTTGGGCGCCTCTGGACCCGGCTCGTAGAGCCCAAGGATGTCTTCGAACGAATCGAACTCCTTGGGCGTATCGTCGACGAACGTCCCCAGCGTCGGAAGGACAGCCTCGATGATCGCCTTCAGTGAGTACCCGAGGAAGTCCGACATCTTGAGATGCCCAAACCGCTCGTCGCGCGGGACGTAGATGTTCAGGTTCAGCAGAAACAGCCTGCTCTCCGAGTTGGGGTCTGCGTAAAAAGGTTAGCCAACAAGGGTTTCAGGACAAATTTCTGGCATCTTGTTGTATGGACCAGAATGTAGCTTGCTTCCTTGAACCTACCTGTCTCTGTTGGACGCCGGCCGGTCCTGCAGCGACGGGGATACGGGTGTTCTTGGCTGCCCCCGAGGACAGGCCGGGCATGGTCTTCACCCTTGTCTGGCTCACCGAGGTCGTTGTAGTAGTCGTAACGGTAGACGCGGTCGTGCTCCTTGTATGGTCCAGGATTATCGTCGCCGCGGAGAATCTTGAGCTCGTCCTGCCGGTAAGGCACCAATGCCGCAGGCATTTTGCTTGGCAGATAAGTCTGCAGCACAGGAATTTTGATTAGCTCTGTGTTGACTTGTGTTCTAGTGTTTTCTATTGCGTGGATCTGATCTATTGCCGATATACCCAAGAAGAAATTCTACAACCATAAAAATCACGGTGAGTAAAGTGATTTTTTCGGTCAGTAAATAATCAAGCCATATCAACCGTCAATGCACGACTGGGTGTTGACACCTTTTTCGGGCGCCAAACACTCAACAAGAACCGGCGGCGGTGCTCTCTGCACAGGCGCGGACGGTCCGCGACCAGGGACCGGACGGTCCGCGACCTGGAGCAGGGGCAAAGGTTCCCTGCCTGACGGCCAGACGGTCCGCACCTACAGGCCGGACGGTCCGCGCGTGCGCAGGGGCCGGCGAAAGTCGCCGGCGACGCCTGGATCTCGCTCCCGGGAGGGACCCCGTCGGGGAGGAGAGATCCTAGGTGTTGTCTAGGCTCGGCAGGCCGACCTAGACTCCTCTAATCGACGTAGAGTCGAAGAGAGGCGGAGAATTTGGGGATTGAGAGGCTAAACTAGAACTAGACTAGAACTATTCCTAATGCGTAAGGTAAAAACGAGAAATAGACTTGATTTGTTCGATTGTTGGGGGGTTCAATCGGCCGTAGCCCTTCATCTATATAAAGGGGGAGGTCTGGATCCGTTTCCAACTGTTTCCCGAGTTAATCCCGCGGTTTTAGGTAATAAATCTCGCGAGAAACTAGGAACCCTAACTGACTCTGCGCGCGCGCGGACCGTCCGCGCCACCACCGCGGACTGTCCGGACCGCGGACCGTCCGGCCTCAGCGCCGGACTGTCCGCGCTGCTCAATTTGACTTCCAACATATGCCCCCCTGCCTTTTGGTGAAGGTTGACGAACCAAAAGCATATGAACTAAGCCTGATGTAAGTCACCGGCTTTTCAATATGGAGCTCATTCAATAAAGCACCAATGTATAAAGGCCGTTTCAGATTGTATCTTTCTCGGCCATGACCGTTTGATCAATGGATCAATAGGAATAGAATGGAGGTGCCCCCCAGCCTGGATAGAGAAAGGGACTACGTCAAGGGCGTTAACCCCTCGAGCAGCTGGACCGCGGCTACGTAACTCGTACCCGCTGTCCGTCTTCTCCGGCGAGGTAATCCTCAGCCGTAGGCTTTAGAGAGAGTGTAGGGAGATGGGAGATAAAGCTGATGTATTTCTTATTCCTTTCACTGCCTCATGGTTCCATATAAATAGGCCACTGGCCCGACCAACTAGGTAACTTCTAATTTAGGAAATGACTTATTTGGAAACACTAATTTAGGAAATGACTTATTTGGAAACCAACTCCCCTCTAATTAAGGCCTATCAATTTGGCCACTAATCTAGCCACTTTCCTTGGATGGACCTTCCTTGGTAGTGCTGCTGCTGGCGCCTTCCTTAAACGCCCTAGCCTCAGCCCTCCTGGCGTCGCGGGCCCGCGTGTAGGTGCGGCCCCACATGACATCTCTCCCCCCCTCGAGGTCCAGCTCGTCCTCGAGCTGAAAATCTGGGTATGTAGCGCGAAACTTGTCGAGGTCCTCCCAGGTCGCCGAAGTGTCTGGTTCGCCCCTCCACTGGACCAGCACCTGTTGAACACCCCGTGCCAGGCGAGCGCGTTCCACCCGAGCCGGCTCTGGAACAATCGCCCCATGATGGATGTCGGGTAGGGGCGGTGGGGCGGATGGAGGTGCCCCTACAAACTTCTTCAGGGTGCCCACGTGGAAGACGTCATGAATGCGGGCCTGTGGTGGTAGCTCCAGGCGAACGGCGACATTGTTGATGAGCTCGATGACGCGGTAGGGTCCGAGGAAGCGGGGCTTTAGTTTGCCCGATGTCTGTTGTGGCAGTGAGGACGGAGCTCGCTGGCGAAGTCGAAGGAGTGCCCAGTCGCCGACTGCATATGTCACTGGCCGGTGTTGCTTGTCGTAGTGACGTTTCTGCACCGCTTGGGCCTGCTCGAGGCGATAGCGCACATCGGCCAGGAATGCCTCGCGTTCCTCCATGTTGCGTGCGACCGCATCCACCCTCGTTTCACCAGGCTCATAAGAGCGGATGGAGGGCGGGTCACGACCATACACCACCCGGAATGGCGTCTCCCGGAGCGAGGACTGGTATGCCGTGTTGTACACGTATTCGGCCCACGGCAGCCAGCGAAGCCATTGTCGAGGACGGTCGCCTGTGAAACAGCGGAGGTACATAATGATGACGCGGTTGGCCGCTTCCGTCTGGCCGTCGGACTGTGGGTGGAAGGCGGACGACATGTGCAGCTTAGTGCCCATGAGCCGCATGAGCTCACGCCAGAACGTCGAGGTGAACACCGGGTCGCGGTCGGACACCATGGATTGCGGCACACCATGGAGGCGTACAATGTCGGCGAAGAAGGCCTGCGCCACCGACTCGGCGGTGTATGGGTGGCCGAGGGCGATGAAGTGGCAATACTTGCTGAAGCGGTCGACGACGGAGAGGATCACCGACTTCCCGTTGACACGGGGAAGTGCTTCAATGAAGTCGAGGCCGATGTCTGCCCAAACGACGGTGGGAATCGGTAGTGGCATGAGGAGACCTGCCGGGTGAAGATGCTCCGACTTGTACCGCTGACAAGTGGGACATGCCCGGACGAAGTCCTGCACCAGACTCCGCATGTTGGGAAAATGGAAGTCACGACGGAGGCGGTGTAGTGTGCGCTGGACGCCCTCATGTCCATCGTTATGGACAGCCGCCACAATCTCCTGCAGAAGTGGCGAGGCCGGTGGGATGTATAGGCGCCTGTCATAGAGAACCATGTCGTCGACCACCGCCCATGGATCAGTGCGTGTGCCCGCCCTGACTTCGTCGTGGATGGCAGCCAGAGCGGGCTCAGTAGCCTGGGCGTGTCGGAGGCGGCTGATGAAGTCGAAGCGGGGAGCTGAGATTGCCTGGAGAGTCCCCGTGCCGTCCTCTTCGGTGTCGCGGCGTGAGAGCGCGTCGGCCACCGTGTTCGTTGCTCCTGACTTGTACTCGACGGAGAAGTCGAACCCGAGGAGCTTACCCACCCAATGATGTTGTGGAATGGTCGCCAGGCGCTGATCGAGGAGGTACTTGAGGCTGTAGTGGTCTGTCTTGACGACGAAGCGTCGCCCCCATAGGTACGGCCTCCAATGCCGTACGGCAAGCACGAGCCCGATGAGTTCGCGCTCATAGGCCGCTAGGGAGCGATGGCGGGGCGCCACCGGTCGACTGAAGAAGGCGAGCGGATGAGCCTCCTGTATGAGCACCGCCCCGAAGCCATAGGTGGACGCGTCGCACTCCACGATGAAGGGCTTGGTGAAGTCCGGTAATGTCAACACCGGTGCTGTCGTCACTGCCCTTTTGAGGGCACGAAAAGCGGCGCTTGCCTCGTCGGACCACACGAACCCCTCTTTCTTCAGGAGTGCTGTGAGGGGTGCTGCAATGGCGCCGTAGTTGTGGACGAACTTGCGATAGTAGCCTGCCAGACCGAGGAAGCCCCGCACGGCGCGCGCCGAACGAGGTTGGCGCCAGTCGTGGATGGCCTGGACCTTCGCGGGATCCATAGCGACACCAGCCGCTGAAATGACGTGGCCGAGGTAGGCGACGGAGTCAACACCAAAGGAGCACTTGGACCTCTTGACAAAGAGTCGGTGCTGGCGCAGGGTGGTGAGGACGACGCGGAGGTGCCGGAGGTGGTCCGCCCATGAGGTGCTGTATATCAAGATGTCGTCAAAGAAGACAAGCACAAACCGGCGGAGGTAGGTGCGCAGGACGTCATTCATCAAAGCCTGGAATGTGGCTGGGGCGTTGCACAGCCCGAACGGCATCACCAGGAACTCGTAGAGGCCGTCGTGGGTGCGGAACGCCGTTTTATGGACGTCCTCCTGCCGCATCCGCACTTGGTGATACCCCGACCGCAGGTCCAGCTTGGTGAAGAGGCGTGCACCATGGAGCTCGTCGAGGAGCTCGTCGACGACCGGAATCGGAAACGCGTCTTTGACAGTGAGCGCGTTCAACGCGCGGTAGTCGACGCAGAAGCGCCACGACCCGTCCAGCTTCTTGACAAGGATGACCGGGGAAGAGAACGTCGAGTCACTGCGGCGGACGATGCCCTGGTCGATCATGGCGGCGCACTGCCGCTCAAGTTCGTCCTTGTGCGCCGCCGGGTACCTGTACGGTCGCACCGCCACCGGGGAGGAGCCTGGCTTGAGGACGATGTGGTGCTCGTGGCCGCGTGCTGGAGGTAGTCCGCTCGGCTCGGTGAAGACATCGGCGAAGGCGTGTAGCAGCCCGTCGATGAGGGTGTCGTCGGTTGTGGCGGCTAGGAGAGTCGGCGTGGATGGAGGTGCTACACCGCGCCAGCAGACGTCCCGACCCTCCCACTGGAATGCCATGGTTCGGGCGGTGAAGTCCCATACAATGGGCCCGAGCGTGGCCATCCAGTGCGTGCCGAGGACGACGTCGTATCCCGCTAAGGGCATTACGAAGAGGTCGACGCCGAATACCATGCCGCCCACGTCGATCGGAGCGTTGCGAAGAACGCCCGGGCAGGCCACACGCTCCCCATTGGCCACCGTTGCCGTGAGTCGAGGCCGCGGCTCGATGGTCAGCCCGGAGCGTCGCGCAGCCGTTTCCCCGATGAAGCTGTGTGTGGAGCCTGTGTCGATGAGCGCGACGAAAGTAGCGGCGCCGACGATCACCTGCAGTTGTACCGTATTGCCGACGAGTACCCCTGCGACGGCGTGAAGGGAGAACACCGGTGTCTCCGTGTCGGGGTCCTCCCCTGTGGCGGACTCGTCGGCGGTGTCCAACTCGACGCCGTTGATGTAGAAGATCCGCGTACAGACGCGGTTGTGCCCCCGTGTGTAGCGCTCGTTGCAGTTGAAGCAGAGGCCTTGCCGACGGCGCTCCTCTTGCTCCTGCATGGATAGGCGTTTGCGCCCATCTGCCATGACCGCGGGCGTGGCTGCCTTCTCAGCCGGCGGGGCAGGCAGAGCTAGTCGCGGTGCAGGGGTTGGCAGCAGACCACGGGTGGCGCCCTTGGGAGGCGGCGATGTATATTGTTCCCGAAGCTCCAGCTGGCGCGCCAGGCTCATGGCAGCCGCCAAGGACTGCGGGTTGTGTACCTGGACGTCAAGGCTGAGCGGGGGACGGAGACCCCCCGTGAACAGTTGGACCCGTTGTGCCTCGTCGAGGGGTCCTGCACGTGGAAGGAGCGCCTGGAAGCGGTCCTGATAGTCCGCGACAGACCCCGTGCGGCGGCAATCAGCCAGCTCGAAGAGAGGCGCAGCGCGGAGAGGAGGACCGTAGCGCAGATTGAGCAACTCCTTGAACCTGCGCCAAGATGGAGTACCCTCGTCCGTCTGGACCTGGATATACCACATCTGCGCCCCGTGCTCCAAGTTGTAGGATGCCATCCAGACCTTCTCCTCCTCCATGATGCGCTGCTGATGGAAGTAGGATTCGCAGCGGTTGATGAAGATGAGAGGATCGGTTTTACCATCGTACCGGGGAAAGTCCAGCTTTTGGAACCTCGGTGGCCGGTCCCCATGGTGCTCGCCGTAGCCGATCTTGTGGCCGGAGGCGGACGTGCGGTCGGCTGTGAGGCTGGCGATGGCTTGGGCGTTGGCCGCGACGGACGCCTGCAGGGACTTGAGAGCCTCGGCAAAGGCCTTGAAGTCGTTGGAATCGCCCATGGCTGGAACGCAAGACGCCACAGAGGACGTCGGTGATGTTGGTGCTGCGGCTGGCGTAGTGGTGGACTGGGAAGAGGATCGCCGGGATCGTGATACCAGGTTGTCAAGGGCGTTAACCCCTCGAGCAGCTGGACCGCGGCTACGTAACTCGTACCCGCTGTCCGTCTTCTCCGGCGAGGTAATCCTCAGCCGTAGGCTTTAGAGAGAGTGTAGGGAGATGGGAGATAAAGCTGATGTATTTCTTATTCCTTTCACTGCCTCATGGTTCCATATAAATAGGCCACTGGCCCGACCAACTAGGTAACTTCTAATTTAGGAAATGACTTATTTGGAAACACTAATTTAGGAAATGACTTATTTGGAAACCAACTCCCCTCTAATTAAGGCCTATCAATTTGGCCACTAATCTAGCCACTTTCCTTGGATGGACCTTCCTTGGTAGTGCTGCTGCTGGCGCCTTCCTTAAACGCCCTAGCCTCAGCCCTCCTGGCGTCGCGGGCCCGCGTGTAGGTGCGGCCCCACATGACAGACTATACATATACCATGGATTCATCATCGTACCATTCCATGTTTGAACAGGATAATATACCGAGGATGAGTAAACGGGTGGAAAGTACCTTGGTCTCATAGGATGAATAGGCGATGCTTGTTGTGTCGCCTTTCGAGCCGTTTTGTTTACCCGTTTTGTTTTAGCAGGTGACCGATGTTTCTTCGTTGACCGATCACGTAGAACGGTCTTCTTGCTAGTATTCTTGGGGAGTAACTGATCAAAGGTAGAGTCAGTTTTGATCAACCGACCATATGTGCTTTGTCGTTACGTCTCTTTCCCTTTTAAGGCTTTGTGTGGAGGCTGGCGCCTTTGGCCATAAGCGGATTGTCCGGCAGAGTTAGCCGAACCGTCTGTCTGAGCACCGGACTGTCCGCACGTAGGTGTCACACTGTTTGTGATGCTCAGGCCAGGCTGTCGTGCTTGGCTCATTAATTGTGCCTGCCCCCCGGTGCCTCCGGACTTTTTAGCCTTATCGTCCGGAGCCTTTCGAGCAATCTCCTTTTGCGATATATTTGACGTGCGAGGATCGTCAATGATGATGTCTTTGCTTTTGCTTTTATCGGCCATTTCGGGTCGAACTAAGATCTTTTTGCATGCGATATCTATTGTATTAACAGGAAATGGTTGTGTGTCCACTTGCATTTCCTGAAAAGCCAATCGGCCCTCATTTATGGCCGATTGTACCTGTCGACGAAAAACATTACAGTCATTGGTGGCATGAGAAAAAGAATTATGCCACTTACAATAAGCACGTCTCTTTAATTCATCTATAGGAGGGATAGTATGAGTTAATTTAATGTTGCCATTTTTAAGTAGCTCATCAAATATCTTATCGCATTTGGCAACATTAAAGGTAAATTTAATCTCTTCTTGCCGATTCTTTTGAACCGGCTGTAAGGAAGAACATGCTGAAGATTTGGCCTTTGTTGGCCAAATAAACTCAGCGGTATATACATATGCGGATTCATCATCTGAACTATCACGCTCTATTAGATGTATAGTACGGGCGGCCGATTTTGATGTCTCTTTAAATCGGCTTTCACAGGCTAAAGCCCGCTGATGTAGCTGGGCTATCGAAAAGAACTGGGTCCCATCTAATTTGTCTCTTAAGTAGGATAGCAACCCATTAAAAGCTAACCCTGCTAGCTCTTTGTCTGCGACATGGATCCGAAAGCATCGGTTTCTAGTGTCCCGGAACCTCCGGATATAATCATTAACCGATTCTTCGCGTCCTTGTCGAACTGAAGCTAAGTCAGCTAACCCTAATTCATATTCCCCGGTAAATAAATGTTCATGAAATTTACTTTCTAACTCATTCCAGGAATTAATGGAATTAGGAGGCAGGGCGGCGTACCATGCAAAAGCGGTACCAGTAAGGGATAAAGAAAATAACCGAACACGAAATGCTTCTCCATCGGCCAATTCGCCTAGGTGTGCTAGGAACTGGCCTATGTGTTCGTGTGTGCTTCTCCCATTCTCACCAGAAAACTTAGAAAATTCTGGTATCCTTGCCCCTTGTGGATATGGGACAGTGTCAAACCGGTGATTATACGGCTTTTGGTATGATTGCCCTACTCTGGCTACACTAACTCCGAACTTATCTCGAAATAGTTCAGTCATCTCTTCCCTAATTTTCTCCATTGCACCCGGTGGCAGACCACCGGATCCTGGGCTGTGGGGATCATTTGGTCGGGCATTAGTATACCGACCTTCTTGCCGTGACCGATCGATAGTGTTGATCGGTCTGTGATTGTATGGTGCGTTATGGTTTAAATATGTAGAGGGCGAAACATACTGCTGCTGTGGTGTGTAATAATTTGGTGCATGGTGTGCAACAACAGGTTCTGCGTATGCGTATCCAGCTTGTCCGGTGGTAAATCCGAACTGACCGGTTGCGTTTGCCATTATCGGGACGCCATGTGGTAGTCCTGGTGCGGGCCCAGACTGTCCGGCAGGGAAAGCCGGACGGTCCGCGTAAGGGCCGGACGGTCCAGGCAGAAGCTCGGACGGTCCGACCGCGTCCAAGGTCACCGGTCTACCAAGCAGGGACGACGGTGGTCCTAGGGCGGCCCCAGATTGTCCGGCAGAGCAAGCCGGACGGTCTGCATATGGGCCGGACGGTCCGGGCAGAAGCTCGGACGGTCCGACCGTGTTCATGGGTGCCGATCTACCAAGCAGGGATGGCGGTGGTGGTACTTGTCCTGTATATGAGTTCATCGGCATACCATATAATGGCTGGGGCTGCAAATCCCCATTTGTTGCCGATGTATTAGACATAGATATCCTGTTACTAGTCTCATATGATGGAAAACTAGGAGCAAGAGACTTCTCCAACGTACGCGTTAATTTTCTAATTGACTTTTCTAACCCTACAATCTGTTGTTTCATTTGATCCTGCTGCTGATCTACATACTGTTTAATAAATTGGATGTCGTCGGGTTTACTTACGTTGGGGACTTGAAGCGAAGATAGAAGAGATGCGACGTCAGTCTCTCCATGTTTGACAACTTTTTGGTGGCGATCCACCGTGTATTGTGATAAGAATTTCTCCCTCGCTTGACGCATGTAGTCCTCGTATTGCTGTTGCTCATCGGTCGTCAGACTTTCAACAGCCGGCTTCAGGATATTGTCCGGGGAGATATCGGTGTGATCTTTAGAACCGGCCATTTGAGGGCCTGATTTTTAGTAGATCTAAACACCTTCCCCAGCGGAGTCGCCAAAAGTATGTTGACACCTTTTTCGGGCGCCAAACACTCAACAAGAACCGGCGGCGGTGCTCTCTGCACAGGCGCGGACGGTCCGCGACCAGGGACCGGACGGTCCGCGACCTGGAGCAGGGGCAAAGGTTCCCTGCCTGACGGCCGGACGGTCCGCACCTACAGGCCGGACGGTCCGCGCGTGCGCAGGGGCCGGCGAAAGTCGCCGGCGACGCCTGGATCTCGCTCCCGGGAGGGACCCCGTCGGGGAGGAGAGATCCTAGGTGTTGTCTAGGCTCGGCAGACCGACCTAGACTCCTCTAATCGACGTAGAGTCGAAGAGAGGCGGAGAATTTGGGGATTGAGAGGCTAAACTAGAACTAGACTAGAACTATTCCTAATGCGTAAGGTAAAAACGAGAAATAGACTTGATTTGTTCGATTGTTGGGGGGTTCAATCGGCCGTAGCCCTTCATCTATATAAAGGGGAGGTCTGGATCCGTTTCCAACTGTTTCCCGAGTTAATCCCGCGGTTTTAGGTAACAAATCTCGCGAGAAACTAGGAACCCTAACTGACTCTGCGCGCGCGCGGACCGTCCGCGCCACCACCGCGGACTGTCCGGACCGCGGACCGTCCGGCCTCAGCGCCGGACTGTCCGCGCTGCTCAATTTGACTTCCAACACTGGGTTAATCTATCTATGCGTCCTTGTTATGGATTGCGGTGCAACATGAGCCACATGGCTCTTCTGCATGTTAAAAAAACATTCTTTTCTCGATAATAATGATATGTAGCTCTCCTACGTGTCCGATAAAGAAAATATGATGCAACATGAGATAATTTGGACTTCAGGATGCTCGGTCTGTGATAGTATGATACTGTGATGTACCAGACTTAACCTTTGTATTGATTTCTCCTTTTCTTTGGACTACCAAGAGAGAACTATACAAGACTTGTTACATTTCTTCTGACTCCTATCAACCAGTTCTGGATCGATCAGCAAATGATGGTGAAGGCCCTATACACAAATCACGCAAGAATTTACTGTAGCCAGACGAACACTTTGATTGCTGCCGGCTATCCGTAACATGAGTGATGCGTCTGTGGGTGCGTGTGTTCGATCGATAGTGCAGTACGGACAATAATAGTATATAGCAATAATGGTTGTCGATGCTGTACGGCCGCCTGTGGACTTGACCCGAAGACCAGGCTGGCCAGTTTGGGAGCTAAGGCTCAAACGGTGAATTTTTATAACATGAAGTCTGCACACTACCCAAAAAATGCAGCACAAAGTTGAATTTTTATAACATGAAGTCTGCACGCTACCTAAAAAATGCAGCACAAAGTTGATAGTACATCCGTTTTTTAATATATGATACAGTTGAATTTTAAAAAACTTTGAACACTTATTTTATTCAAAATATTTATTTAAAAATCTAAATTCATGCTTAAATTACCTTAAATAATAAAAAAAATTATAACAAAGTAAATAATAATATATATTTTTTATTGAATAAGCTGAGTGGTTAAAGTTTTTTTTAAAAAAAAATCAATGACGTCATATATTTAACAATGGAGTTAGTATTTGAGATTCTCTCTTACAGTACATTACCCAATATAGAAAAATCAAACGTATGGTTGAATAGCAGATAAAGTTTATCTCATTCCCAGAATTCATAGGTAACCAAATGTCCACTAAACTGGATCTATACCCAATCTAGGTTTTTACATTAATAAAAAGGAGCTAACAGTAGAGCACGTATTCTTATCACGTAAGGATCTAGATATATCTAACATGATACACACATACTCTTTTCGTCCACATGAAATTAGTCGTTTTAGATTTATGCTAAGTCAATCAGTGTCAACTTTAACTGATTATATCAGATATTTTATAAGATTTTACAACATAAAAAAGTTACTAGATTTATCGTAAGTTGAACTACAATAATATATAATTCTTTTAGTTCAAAATAATTTAATTTTATATATGTATTGTTGGTTAAAGTTTAAATAGTTTGATCTAGAACGAACCTAAAACGGTTAGGAGAGTTTTTAAAAAAAAATGATGAATAGTTGACTAGCACCCGATCCGTGCTCTGTAGCCACATTTCGTAGCAAATAAGCTCTGGATGTGTTTATCACACGCAAGTGTGTCACATTGCTCAAGATTTCGTATCCTGAGTAAGAATACTCACGTCGCCAGCGAACCCAAAAAAGAAACCGAAGGGGAAGAATACTCACGTCGTTGGCGAAGAAGACGCGTTCCTGGGAGTAGAGATTGTGCGGGTAGATCCACGAGTTGGCGACGAAGACGACGGTGCCCCTGCCGGGGACGCCCTCGAGGGTGAGCGACTTGAGGAAGAACTCGGCGTGCTGCAGGTTCCTGACCAGGACGGCGCCCGGGACGCCCTGCGACCCGTCCCACTCGAAGCTCACCCGGTACACGGTCTCCCCGTCCGTCGTCGACTTGAGCGACACCACCGCCTCCTCCAGGTGCGCCGCCTTCCCGACCTTGCCGCGGCTCCCGTTGCCTGAAGACTCGTTCAATCAATCAGTCAATCAATCGTTTGCAGTGAAAATTACAGTAAAGTTTTCACGGACGCCATCTCAATCGCATTGAATGCCCCCAAACAACTGTTCCATTCCATGTCCGGGGCTACAAGGTTCCCAGTTCCCAGTTCAGACTTGAAAACGCAAGCCCTACCACACAAAACGCCAAAAAGCGCCTGGGTCGCTGAGACACGGACCCAGGCGCTACGGGTCCCACGTACCAGAGACCAACACACTGCAGGCGGTTATTACGCGCCCGAGGATCCTGTCCCATGCCTGTCTGCTTGCGTCAAGATGGACGGGTGGCCAGAAAAACAAAGTCGCAGTTTTTTTTTTATCAGACGGGCACGGATTCTACAGGTTTTTCATCAGCATCCATTGGAATTGTTTGATAAAATGTTTCTTCGTATCCTTCGTATAGAGAAAAGTAAGGAAAGGGGAAAAACCGAAATGGACGGCGAAACGCACGTCCGACGCATGGCGTAGGTTCCGCCCACGCTCCAGCGAGCGCGGCCGCCGGCGTTCACGGCCCACGGCCACCGGGAGCGGGGGCGTTCGGTCGACTTCCAATCTTCCATAGGGGGGTAGGGGGAGGGGGGCGTGATGCAGGGTCGCGCTTACTGGGGTCGGCCGCGGTGGCGCTGACGAGCTGGAAGGCGACGCCGTCGTCCCAGCCGAGGATCCTGTGTACGCCGTCGAGGAGCGAGGCGTTGAAGTCGCCGACGTCCAGCACCTCCTTCTTGACCAGCCTCACCGTGCCGCGGATCTTTCCCTCGTTCCACGCCTCCTTGTTCTTCCCCGTCAGCCGGTCCGCGACCCCGTGCCAGAACATGGTGGCCGGCCGCTCTTCGCTTCTCGCTTCTCGCTTCTCAGGGAGTGTCCGGTGGGTGTGGGTGTGGATGCCTTGCCCTGCTGCTCGCTCCCTCGCCTCGCCTGCCAATGTGATGTGGCGGCGAGCAAAGGCCTTCCTTCACGCACGGTTGGTGTATGTATGTATGGAACTGCCGCTGCCCTGTGCCGCGAGCCCGCGATAAATAGGCGGGCGGCCGCGGCTGCTTCGCCTCGCGTTCTCTTGCCAGCCCAGCGATGGAGGCGACAGCGACGTGTATACGAAAAGGTGGAAAAAAAAGTGAATGGATTAAAAAAACGATGAGTCGATGATGACTGAGAGACTAAAAAATGCAGGGATTTGGATTAGATGGTGTGGTATACGTCGGCATCACAGGCTTGGGTGTCGTGCGTCTCGTGTTAAATTGTTAATGGTGATGCGGTAAATAAGATAAGATTACACCATTTACAGGAGACCATGGATAGCACGGGCACACGCGCGGTTTCTAACGGGGCTCCGGCGCCGCGCCAGGTCCACGCCGAGCCAGCAACGCGCAGGTGCGATGCGAGACGAGAGCGAGCACGGACGAGACGAGAGCCCGAGCTGACTGTCTCTGTCTGTCCAAAGTTGGCGACTGGCGACGGCGAACCCGCGGAAACCGGCGATGACTTGGAAACCCCCGGGCTGCTTCGCCGGTCAACCGGGCGGCCGTGTCTCGTGTGGTGCCATGTCTGGCTGGCGTCATCAGCAGCTGCTAGCGCACGCCAGGTCCCTCTCCCTTCAGGCTTCAGCGGTGAAATGTTACGGAGCTGTCGTCGCCGAACATCGGCGGTCGCGTGCCGTCCTGATGAATGTTGTTTCATCACAGTGTTCCTGTCCTGTCCTGGAAGCAGAACAGGGACTTGGGCATTTACTGCTCTTTAATTGCACCTGACTTCTGCGTTAGTAGTAATTGAGCATGTGCGTGTTAGTGTCATCTGTCATCCCAGGCATGTGCGTGTTAGCGACCACGGGATAGGATAAAACACCGTGTAACTCGACAAGAAGGCCCCACTCCACTGGGGCTGCTACGGTTTTAACGGTTCGCCAACACCGATTGACACGGCCGTTTAACGGTTGATTGATGAAGAAAGGATTTGAACCAATCGGGTTAGCTAGACTCGTCACTTCCTAAATACTTCCTCCGTTTCTTTTTATTTGTCGTTGGATAGTGTAACACTATCTAGCGACAAATAAAAAGAAACGGAGGGAGTAATCGCGTGAAACAGTCGAATAACACTAAACTGCCATCCAGCCGTCGTAGGATCATATCAGGGTCTGGTTTTCTAAATCCCAATAAAATAAATACACTACGTACTACTGAATGATTGAATCGGATGTCGTCAAAATGCAAGAATTTTCAGAGGGGGAGAGTTTTCTTCGCTACTCACACACTATATTTTTTTTTCCCTTCCTGGCGGCTTGTGACGCTATACGTCTATATAAAATACGCGCTCTTGCCCATTCAACTACTACTACTCCCCCCCTATCCAACTTGACGTCTTGACCATATCATATGCGCAAGTGGATCACAATTTTCGATGATTGGCAACCTGATCCGAATTTAAGATGCCCTGCACTGTAGTACGTATACTAGGAATGTCAGGCGGACTAGAAAGATTAACTACGAATGTATTTGGCAGTTGGCTAGATTATTATAGAAACACTCTTAGATCTATCATAATCTATATTCTCTCAGAAAACATACCTCGTAGGCTCGACTATATGAAAAAATTAGAAAAGAATTTTGTTCTAGCTTCTTTGCTGCTGTACGGTACTGCCGTTTGGTTCATATATTATAACATAAATAGTAATGATAATGATTCACGCTTAAGTATCAACAGTAATAAGCTTGAATAGATCAGCATCACTTTATAGTGTGTATCTAATTACAGTTAATTTAAACAAATATAGTTTAACATTATCAGTTACTTATCCCCTAAATATACGAACCAAACATCACACAAGTCCAAAAGCAGAACGTTGAGAGAAGGGCAGCGGCCATATTGCTCGCGCTGGAACTGTTCTTTTGACTTTTGACTAGTACAGTTTGACACGGCTGCAGGTTTATACAAGCTAAATTGTAGCTTCGCTTAGCTCCTAATCCGTTCAAAGTACAGTACGCTAAAATAAAAAGGAGTCGAAGGCGGCAGGAGACATGGTAAACGGGCCTGATTATACTATTATATCCATAGAGCTTATGGTACGTGAACGCGTCACCGCACGTGAAACATTTGCAAATAAAGCGTCCACATCGTAACGAGCATCGAAACGTACGTCCACGGTACGTTTTTGGAAATTGTCCTTCTCTTCTAGTTTAGTTATCTTCTTGTACTTTTCAAACTGAATTATAAATTATCCTAGTTTTTTTAGAGCCCAAATATCTCAATTTTGATTAGAGTTATAAAAAATATTTATAGAGATTTATGACATCAAATAGGTATACTATAAAGACATAACTAATAAAAGGATCTAATGGTACAAAAGTTATTGTTTTTTTTTTCATTTTATAGATTTAATCAAGCTTAAGATACTATGATTATCTTATTTTGAGTGCCTAGGGTTAGGATTCTTTGCCTGGCAGACTGAACCAAATAGGCCATAAAACTAAAACTAATCGACATCACCAAGTGCACCCCGCCCGCCAGCAGCTAGAGAGGAGGAAGGACGGACAGCTCATCTACTGTCTTTGTACGATTTGGATGCGCCTTAGATGGAATTTGCAACCATAGGAAACATGCCCATAGGAAAGGCTAGGCGCCAAAGGTCGACGGATTAGGGCATGTACAGTGGGTATCTTAAGTTGTGTCTTAGAGTGTGTCTAGGGGGGTGAATGTAAAAAATCTCAAGACATGTATCTTGACGAAGACACAGTGTCTTAGCTCTATATTCGAGACAGGAGACTATCTGATTGGTCACTTTAATTTATTGAATGCTCTGATTGGTACAATGAATATGGTAAGACACATGTTTTAGACATGACCACTGTATTATGTTGTGTTTTAGTTGTGTCTTATACTTGGAGTACCGTGCAGCTGTATCTAGGTTGTACATGCCCTTAGTCAATTGCTAAAGCGCTGCTTTGGGCCGATCAGAATGGGAAAGGCCAACCACTGAAAATGGGGAAAAGGGAATTTAGTGCTGTACCAACGTAGTATATATAGTTATATACTAGGCACGGCTTCACCAAACACGTGTGGAACAAAATGAGCAAAGGAGAGCATATCATTCTAATCATGTCGTCTGTTCCATTCTAATTTAGCATTATTGTCAGTACTATTATTTATTCGCCCGGTGCAGCAGCGGCACCGTGTCAGCTTCACCTGCCGCCCCAGCCTGGTTCGTATCGCAGCTGCAGCATGGTGCCGTTTCTGAGAACGTCTAGGTGAAGATTTGCACTTCTTTTTTATTCGGTGGTAGCAGTCGCCATTAGGTGAAGATTTGCACGATTCCATCTAGCAACTTCTTCTTTTTTTTTCTCTCTCTCTCTCTCTCTCCAGAAGATTGCATCTACCGGTTCTTTTATAAGGCGTCTGCTAGTACCACCTTGAGGTCAGCAGTTTCCACTGCCCTGAGTTCTCTGATTATTTTGGGGGCGAGTCCACTGCTTTGGAAAACCAGTTATCGTTCCTTGGTGGTTTCCGCTGTGTCCAGTGGCAAACTTTGATGCCACCCTTTTTCGCAATGATTGTCGTATTCCACAACTCTTTGGCAGTGAACAAAAGCATATAAGAATCCACTATGTTTTCGGCAAGGACACTTATCAAGACACCTCTAAATAATGTTGTCATAATCTTACACAACATATGCATGCATGGTCTGTTGAGCATAATCTTAATAGATGACCACTGGACCGTTGATATTTAAATCGATTAAATTTTATTTTTGGTTAGCTATGTGGGACTAATGTCCCTACAACATATAGTATTCTACATAGGCTTTGAAATTGAATAGCTCCAAATTATTGTAATAAAACACCTCGTGAAATGTTGTGATCGAGGAGCACTGCGAAACGACTAGAATAGTAACTGCAAGAATCTTGAAGCTGGCAGGCCAATGATTGCAACAAGCACTTCACTTATTACGTGGTAGTAATTCGATTCACCAGCCCACACGTTTACGCAAAATACATGGTCCGTCTCGTGCCGGCCGCTCTCTTCCCGTTTACACGATTGCTTATATTAGCTTATTCATGTACCAGCTCGTACGTAGCACTCCTGGGGTGGTAGTGGTACCAGTCGCTCAGATGGAGATGCTGTTGGGGATGCCCTTGGCAGTGAGCCCTGCGGCGGCGCCACTGTGGTCAGAGGTGTTGGGATAGAGCAGCATGTAGGGGAACTCGGCGGGGCCGTTCCTGTTCCTCAGCTGCGGGTCGCGGTTCTCGCCCACCACCTTGCCCTCGATCTTGACCAGCGCGTCGCTGAACCTCTTGAACGCCGCCAGCGCCCGGGCGTCGGAGGTCCACTCGGGGGTGTCGCGCTGGCCGAGGTACACCTCGTCGGAGGAGTGCTTGGAGAGGATCTCGATGAGCGAGATGCCGATGATGGTCTGGATCTGGCTCGTGATGGTGTGGATGAAGCCGCGCTCCGGGTCGCGCTCCAGCTCCTCGTACTCCTTGCTGCCGGGCTCCGGCATCCGGCGCCGGCTCACCGTGGGCCTGTTCGGGAGGTACCCCGCGTACGGGTACTGGCCGAAGTTGACGGCGGCGTGGAGCGCCGACGCGATCCAGATGATGGTGGTGCAGGCGCTGGCGAGCTCCGACACGGCCTGCATCTTGGGCCACCAGGGCGCGTCCTTGTGGTCGCCGTGCCCGACCTCGCGCACCTCCTTCCACCACGCCTGCAGCTCCTCGTCGCCCCGCAGCGCGCCGTCGTCGGGGTAGTAGATGGCCAGGTACTCGCCCACCCACTGCTCGATGGCGTGCCAGATGGCCAGCCCGTCGCTCGCGTACGGGTAGTCCTCGATCAGCAGCCGCACCTTGTACGGGCTGGACGGGTCCGCCACCGCCACGCCCCTCTTGACGAGGTCGGCGGGGAGGCCCTGCTCGGTGAAGTTCCAGCTCTTGTACACCACGGAGGACATGCCCAGCGCGTACTTGCCCGGGAAGACGGTCATCTCGAAGATGCCGCCGCCGTTGATGAGCGTCTGCCGCGCCAGCGCGTTGATGGTCATGGTGTCGCGGAAGTGCGAGCTCAGGAGCTTGTGCACCGGGTGCGTCACGCTCAGCTGCCGGTTCGTCGCGATCACGAACGGCTCCATCACCGCGTGGGTGTTCAGCCTGCACGCACGCAGAGAATAGATCATGACCATCAACGCATGCATTTGGCGATGTCATAGACATGACACGATGCGATGCCATTGTCATATAGGACATATATAGGAGTAGTTGTAGTTCTTCGTACGTACCAGTGGCTGACGAGTTGGTGCCAGCCAGAGTCGTTGACGGCGACATAGGCCTTGGCGAGCTGCCACACCCAGGCCTCGACGCCGCTGGACGCCGGCGTGTAGACCTTGCTCTTGGCCACGGTGAGGTCCCCGTCGATGTACGGCTCGCTGAGCTCGATGGCGAGGGGCGCGAGCCTGCCGTCGCCGCGCAGGAAGAAGAGCGTCCTGGTGGCGTAGATGAAGTTGCCCTCCAGGTTGTTGACGTCGATGAGGAACGGCATGAAGCGGTCGTGGTGGTCCAGGATGTAGAGCCTGTTGCCGTCCAGCGCCTGCTGCACCGTGAGGCCCTCGAGGTTCTTCTCGATGTGCTCCGCCGTGATCGTGCTGGTGTGGTCGCCGTACTTGCTGGGGTCCAGCGTGCTCTTGGGCGGGAACTCCTGTAAATCGAGCGCGTCAGGCACATTCCGTCTCGGGTCGGGTCTCGCATTTTGCACAAAGTGAGTGACTCACCGTGAGGCGCGTGATCACCATCGGGTTGACGCCGGCGAGCACCTCCCGCGCGAACTCCTCGTCGGTCCTCCACGCGTTCTTGTCCTCTGTTCCGCGAAACGTACGCAGTCACAGTTAACCATAGGAGCACATATATATATGCAGACCAGACAACAGCCGGCCCCTGACATCGATCGGTATACGTGACGTGCCTTGGATGATCTGTGGGATGGGGAGCTTGAGCAGGTAGTCCCCGCCGGCGGGGAGGAGGTCCTTGACGAGCTGGAGCGGGAAGAGCTTGCGCATGTCCTCGAGCGCCTGGATCTTGGGCAGCTTGATCCCGCCCTCGTACAGGTTGATGATGTCCTGGAAGGAGTCGAACTCGCCCGGGGTGGTGTCCACGTACGTGCGCACCGCCGGGATGATGCCCTGCGTGATGGCCTTGATGGAGTAGCCCAGGAAGTCGGACATCTTGAGGTGGCCGAAGCGCTCGTCCCGCGGCACGTAGATCTGCTCCACCAGCGACAGTCGGCTCTCCGAGTTGGGGTCTGCGATGCGGTCACAGGTCAGCGTCAACAACCTCTCTGCCCTGCAGCAAATGTTGCGTCCGAGAAGATAGAAGAGCCGCGCACGGCGCACGCACCGGTTTTGGTGGGCTTGCGGCCCGTGCGGCAGCGGCGCGGGTACGGGTGGTCGGCGGAGCCGCCGAGGATGGGGCGCGGGTTGCCGCCGTCGGGCTCGCCGAGGTCGTTGTAGACGTCGTAGCGGTACACGCGGTCGTGCTCCTGGTAGGGGCCCTGCTGGTCGTCGCCGCGGAGGTTGCGGAGCTCGTCGTCGCGGTACGGCTTCAGCGCCGCCGGCATCTGGCTTGGCAGGTACGTCTGCGCCGCCGTTCGGAATCGGGGCGGCACCAAAAGACAGAAAGATCAGCGTGGCATGTTGGCCGACTGACTGACGGACGGTAAAACGCAGATAGAAAACAACCCAGGTTGATTGACAAGACTCTACTCTCTTACACCTGTAGATAAGGGACACGTGTTAGCAGCTGATTTGCTTGACTGACTTTCATGGCCATCACACGACTTTATTTTTGACTTTTCGTCATCTCGTTAGAGTTATTGATTCTCCCGGGGCGATACGTTAGATGATAGCCGGGTGAAGAAGGGTTGTTTCCTTTTGCTGCTACTCACGTGGTGAACTCACATGCCTCGCCCTCAGGCTGTGCGCAGCGGTTACCGCTGCCTCTCCCCCCTCCCCTTGTATGCGGCGCGTAGGGAGCACCCTACGGCCGCAGCGGTGCCCTCTACAGGCTCCCTACGTGTCGGTCCCCTTCTCTCTCCCTTCAGATCTAGCGTGTCACTGTTCATCACCCTAAACACTGTGCTGTGGGTCCACGAGTAATTGTTAGTAGATAAAAAATTGATAATTGGTATAGAAAATAATATTTTATAGTGGTAGTGAGATATAGGGGGAGTATTTAGGGGGAACCGCTGCGGGAGATGAAAAAATAGGGAGGAAAATAGAGGAAAAAATGATATAGAGGGAAAAATTTAGGGTTAACGGTTGCGGATAGCCTCAGCGCTCAGCGTCAGAAACATTATTCACGTACAAGATCATTCTACCACTAGATTCTTCAGCTATACTACCAGTTACACACTAGTCCCACTTGCATGGATTTTCTTAACCACTCCCATCCCATGTCGTCCTTTTTCCTACCTACTGCACTCCAACTGACGACATGGCGGCTAGCTACATGCCTACATGATACCAAGAAACAAAATAACAAACAAACATAATGATCTATCGAGAAAGGACTCACATCGTTGGAGAAGAAGACGCGGTTGTAGCGGTACTTGCCCGCGGGGTAGACCCAGGAGTTGGCGACGAAGGTGACGGCGCCGCGGCCGGGCACGTCGTCGAGGGTGATTGTCTTGAGGAAGAACTCGGCGGCGTGGTTGTTCTTGACGACGACGGCCCCCGGCACTCCCAGCTTCTCCACCTCCCAGTCGAACGTGACGCCGAACTTGGACTCGCCGGTCGTCAGCGACGGCAGGCTCGTCAGCCACTGCTCCAGGTTCGCCTCCGCCCCGACCCGCCCGCGGTTGCCGTTGTCTGCACAGCGAAAGTTAAAGCAGGCACGCGCGCGCGCGGTGGCCCATGTGAGTCCGTCGATGTGTTTCGTACGCGTCGGGCATGCACGCAGGCACGTCGCCCCGAGACTAGGGTAGGGGTATACTAGCAGCAGTAAGTTACTGATAAAGAATCCAATATATAATCCAGTTCAAAGTAGAAAGGTCTCGTCCCTGATCTCTTGGTACTACTGTGTTCGTTCCTCTCTTTTTTTACTTTGTCACGAGCTAGCCAGCATCTGGTGCTGTGTTCTGCGCCCAGGCTACAACTAGCTTTGCTGTCTTTTTCTCGGTGTTTGCTCTCTCTCTCTCTCTGTCTCTCTCTCTATTCTTTCTTTCTTTCCATGTCCCGTCAAAGATGACGGAGGCAAGGTAGCCGAAGCAGCAGCAGCATGGCCGCCCAAATAGTAAACTATCGCTTGTTTCGCATGCAGGGAAAATGCTTGCAAAGGTAAAAAGTGGGGGCCGAGAGAGCTATAGCTCTAGAGCCTAGAGAGATCGAGATCGATCGACATGGGGAAGCGCAGATCGGAGAGGTGCCGGCGGCGCGGCGCGGTACTCACTGGCGTCGACGAGGGTGGAGCTGATGAGCTGGCAGGTGACCCCCTTGCCGAGGAACTCGCTGATGCTGTCAACGACGGTGGCGCCGAAGTCGTTGAGGTCCAGCACGTTCTTGCGCATGAGCACCACCGTGCCCTTGAGCCGCGCATGCTTGTTCGCCCCCGTCAGCCCGTCGATGATCCCGCTCAGCATCTTTACTAGCTAGCTGCTCTTGCTTTTGCAGTGCAGTGGCGTTGGTGTCTGTGTGAGGCTGTGGCTGTGGGAGCGAGGCCGAGCCGGGGCATTTATAGCGCGGGAGAGCTGCGCGCTGCAACGGGGGCGCGAGCACCGTGCACCGATCGACTACGGCTGCGTGACGTGCCCCTGCGCGTCTGTCGCAGAGCAAGGATTTATTAATTGGCTGCCCGTATGGGGCCAGCGGCCCCGATGGTGACGTGCCGGTGCTGGCGCCGACTCGTGTTCCGCGTGCCATACTAGTACAAATTACGGACGGCTACGACCGGTGTGTTCGCGAGAACGGATCGCGCCCGGACGCGGCAGTCCGTGTGTGTGCGCGGCTGTGCGCACGGCGCGCGGGACACGAGATCTGGGAAGGGTGCTGCCGCTCTACCACGTGGCGGAAACGAGCCGGTCGGCTCGGTAATGTGTTGAGCTTGCCTCGTCTCGGCTCGGTCCTTTGACGAGCGTGAAAACTCGACTAGTAGAGAGTCTAACCACAAGCACCAGCTTACGTTACAAATTATAACATAAAATATCAAAAATAATCAAATTACATCTCTTAAATTAATAAATAATTATAGTACTAATATAACATAGAAATAAATTAATTTTGTATATAAATATCAAATAACATATACTAATTGTATATTTGGTACTAACATTATATGCTAATCAGAATTTTATGTAGTAAATTGTTGTCGGTTCGTGAGCCGAGCCGAGCTAGCTCACACTTATCACGAGCCACAAAAATAGGACTTGGACTCGTTTTGAGCGTCGAGCCGACCCAAGTTACCGTGAGCCCAAGCCAACTCATCGAGCTTGAGCTTTTTTCCAGACCTACTCCCACGCGCCGGTTGAGGAGGCACGTCGGACGCGCGACTCTGTTTGGTTTGGGTGACTACATTTAATTGATTAAATTTTAGTCATTTTTAGTCACTAAAGAATCAACACAGTGTGACTAAAATCCTCCAACTAAATTATAGTCCTCTAATTACCAAAAGAGTGACTAAAATGAATAAGGGTTAGTTTGACAACTCTATTTTTTTCTAAGGGATTCCTATTTTTCAAGAAAAATAAATTAATTTCTTTTGTGAAAATACAATCCCTTGAAAAAAATGAGGGTGTCAAACTAACCATAAAGTGACATTTTTACTTCATATGCCCTCCCTAACCAACGCGCATGAAGTAGGCTCCTCCCCAAAGCAACGTGCACGCATGCAGCATTGTGAATGCGCACGAACAGTAGCTCTGCGTGTGGGTAAACAGTAGTCGAAGATAGCATTAATTAGGGATAATGTAATCAATTTGCACAATAATTAAAGCTCTTTGCTTAGTTTTAGTCATTAAGACTAAAGAAATCAAACAAACCCTTACTCGACTCTTAGCTTCATCCCCTTGTGGACATGTTTATAAGAGGCTCCAACGAGAACTAGGGTAAAACTTGTGTGTTTCCCTATATCTTCATAAAAGTTACTATAGTCATTGGTAGGGTTTGTATCTATACAGGGTTACCTGAGCGGGAGCTTAGCCTTGCGTGAGGCTCTAAGAAGGATTAGTAAGAAGCTTGCGCGTTTCTTGATACTCCAGTAAAAATACTGACACATCAACGAGAGTTTGTATCTCTACCATATTTAAAATTCCACATTTATATTGTTACTTGTGGTTGTGTGATTTATCTTCTTAGCTTAGTCATAGACTAGTTGATAGGTTTGGGGTAGCAAAACTCCTTTTACGGTAGAGATAGCAACACTTAGTCAAAACCTTAGTTGCACATATGAACGATTGGTTATCCATATAGGTTTTGATTAATGAAAAAGTGCGAAAAATAGATTGCATAATTCACCTTCCTTTTACCCCATCCTTTTGAACATATTGGTAATTCACCTTCCTTACTAAGTTGAAGTCCTGCCACCATCGGGGCCAGGACTAGACCATAGCATCCTATGTTTGAGAAACTAATCCTCCCTTATAAATTGAATTGGGATCTCGAACCATCACATATATGTTGTAGGTGATGGTTCAACAACCATCATCTCACAAAAGGGTAAGTTTAGTCTTCCTCTTAGGTATTAAGGAAGATGCTCCTTTGAAGATGAGGTTAACTATGTTTGTGGCCCTCTAGAAGTCTCCATTATTCTATTTTTCCTAATATTTTTTATCAACTCTGTTTGGTTTTGTCTTGCTTCCGAGCTAAGATGATGCCAAAGTTCTTGAGTTGCATGCATTTAGTGGTAGAGCACTTATGATTTATGATGTAGGTGGTATGGGTGTTGCTCAAAGAGTTGCTAATTGAATGATTTGTTCTTGCCACCCTTCTTTGATGCGAGTGCTTATCATAGTGTTATCTTTCCCTCACTTCTTATCCGATAAGCTGCCCTTGTTGTCTCTATGAATGTTATCTTTATTGTTATATCTACGGTTTCAATTGTCAAACTTATCTCGTACTGTGTCTTCGACATTCATTCAGTTGTTGATCATGTGTTAGAACTCATGAATTGTTTTTGGTTTGTTTTTATGAAATTCTGATACTAGAACTTTTCCCCATGATCATCGTCGAAGTAGTTAGGCCTGTAGCATCAAATTTCGATCAAGAGCTTGTACTAGTTGCATATGCTTTCACCAATCTTCTACTTCCATTTTGAAGATTGTACCGGTTGTCCGAACGAGGCCATGCACTTTGGAAGTTGTCCATTAATTCCTTGGAGAGTGCTAGCCTGTTATCGATGTAGCCTCTTGGGAGCTATTCAAGCCAAGTCACTAGAGTAGCTTTGAGTACATTTGAAAGCATGATGCTTTGATATCTTTGTTTCCTCCCTTGAGATTGATGGTAACCAAGTAGTGTCGAATCAACTAATTTGGATCCTTCTTGCCTTCGCACATGTCAATATTGATGGACTTGAATTTCATTAGGCATCTGACTATCTGAGAGAATTTATCCTTGTGGAGATGCAAGAAAGTCGTCCAGTGGCTGCTCTTTGGTGTTTTACTCGTTCGTCCAATAATACTCTACGTAGTTGGGATTCTAGTGCATTGATATTGATTGCTCGTAGAGATCATGGCTACATAGGACATCAAGTAGATTGTCGTGATGTTGATTGAATTGAGTGTGGCCTATGTGTCTTCTATATTATTGGTCGTCCTTCCCTAGCCTTCTGACATCGATATTGTGGTGGTGGTGGAGATTCGGTGCATATAGGTAGATGTTACTTGTGATGTTGTTTGTCATACTCGAAGCATTACTGATGTAGCTTCTAAAACGACCTTGTAGCGTTCGAGCTCGAATGCAAAATTTTCTTCATGCCATAAGAGCAATTACAACCCAGAAACTACTAAGTGATTTCCATAGGTGCCACCTCACTAAGAAATCACTTACGCCCCGTTTGGTTCATTGGAATTGAATTCCATTCTAATAACAGTAATTTAGACATATATCAATTAAGTTAATTCGGTTTGATGAAAAATATATTTGTATACTATTATTAGCAAGATGTCGGAGATATTTATGTGCTATATTTTTACTATAGAGGAGTGAGACGAAGAGGGTCATGTAATTTACAGAGTAGAAACAAATTCTACTAATACATAAAAATCATTTCCAATCCTCCACCACATGAATTCGAGATAAGCTTATTGTCGGCGTTTCGAGACAGGGGGGTCCCTAAGCCGACGAGTGAGTGTGCTGCGTGCCCCAGCCCAGATGGGTCGAGCGCGTGGGCGAGCGCGAAGGGGGGAGAGGCGAGGTGGCCAGAGTCGAGCGTGAGAGAGGTGGAAGTCCCGCGGCCTTCGTGTTCGTCCCGCGCCCAGGTCAGGTGCGCTTGCAGTAGGGGGGTTACAAGCGTCCACGCGGGTGAGGGAAGCGAGCGGCCCCAAGAGAGCGCCTGTCCCGTCCTCGGTCCCGCGCGGCCAACCTTCTCTAAGAAGGCCCTGGTCCTTCCTTTTATAGTCGTAAGGAGAGGATCCAGGTGTACAACGGGGGGTAGCAGAGTGCTACGTGTCTAGCGGAGAGAGAGAGAGCTAACGCCCTGGGTACATGCCAATGTGGCAGCCGGAGAGGTCTTGGCACCTTGCTGGCGTGATGTCGTGGCTGTCGGAGGAGCGACGGAGCCTGACGGAGGGACAGCTGTTGGAGCGGTCGAGTCCTTGCTGACGTCGCTCTGCTGCCGTAAGAGAGCTAAGAGCCGCCGTCGTCACAGAGCTCGGGGGGCGCCATCATTGCCCATCCGGCGGAGCTGGCCAGATGGGACGCCGGTCTTGTCCTTCGTGTCCCAAGTCGGCTCGGGGTAGGTTGGTGATGGCGCTTCCTGTTGACGTGGCGGACCTGTGCCCTAGGCAGGGCGACGTGGGGGCTCCTCCGAAGTCGAGGTCGAGTCTGCCTTCCGTTGCCGAGGCCGAGCCCGAGCCCCCGGGTCGGGCGAGGCGGAGATCGTTTGGCCGAGGCTAGGGCGGAGTCCGAGCCCTGGGGTCGGGCGAGGCGGAGATCGTTTGGCCGAGGCCAGGGCGGAGTCTGAGCCCTGGGGTCGGGCGAGGCGGAGATTCGCCGTCTTCCGGGTCTTAGCCCGAGTCCGAGCCCTGGGGTCGGGCGGAGCAGAGTTCGCCGTCTTCCGGGTCTTAGCCCGAGTCCGAGCCCTGGGGTCGGGCGGAGCGGAGTTCGCCGTCTTCCGGGTCTTAGCCCGAGTCCGAGCCCTGGGGTCGGGCGGAGCGGAGTTCGCCGTCTTCCGGGTCTTAGCCCGAGTCCGAGCCCTGGGGTCGGGCGGAGCGGAGTTCGCCGTCTTCCGGGTCTTAGCCCGAGTCCGAGCCCTGGGGTCGGGCGGAGCGGAGTTCGCCGTCTTCCGGGTCTTAGCCCGAGTCCGAGCCCTAGGGTCGGGCGGAGCGGAGTTTGCCGTCTTCTGGGTCTTAGCCCGAGTCCGAGCCCTGGGGTCGGGCGGAGCGGAGTTCGCCATGGCGCCTTTGGCAGGGCCCGACTGCCTGTCAGACTCACTCTGTCGAGTGGCACTGCAGTCGGAGTGGCGCAGGCGGCGCTGTCCTTCTGTCAGATTGGTCAGTGGAGCGGTGGAGTGACGGCGGTCACTTCGGCTCTGCCGGGGGGGGGCGCGTCAGGATAAAGGTGTCAGGCCACCTTTGCGTTAAATGCTCCTGCAACTTGGTCAGTCGGTGTGGCGATTTAGTCAGGGTTGCTTCTGAGCGAAGCCAAGGTCTCGGGCGAGCCGGTGATGTGTCCGTCGTAAAAAGGGGGGCCTCGGGCGAGACGGAAGTCTCTCGAGGTCGGCTGCCCTTGGCCGAGGCTAGGCTCGGGTGAAGCGTGATCGAGTCACTCGTGTGGACCGATCCCTGACTTAATCATACCCATCAGGCCTTTGCAGCTTTATGCTGATGGGGGTTACCAGCTGAGAATTAGGCGTCTTGAGGGTACCCCTAATTATGGTCCCCGACAGTAGCCCCCGAGCCTCGAAGGGAGTGTTAGCACTCGCTTGGAGGCTTTCGTCGCACTTTTTTGCAAGGGGACCAGCCTTTCTCGGTTGCATTTCGTTCCGGTGGGTGCGCGCGAGCGCACCCGCCGGGTGTAGCCCCCGAGGCCTCGGAGGAGTGGTTACACTCCTTCGAGGTCTTAATACCTTGCGTAATGCTTCGGCTGGTCTGGTCGTTCCCTCATGCGAACTGGCCGTAGCCCGGGTGCACGGTCGGGGCCCAAGCTCTCGGGCTGGTATGTTGACGCTGTCAACGGTTCGGCCGGAGCCGGTTTTTGCGAGAGCAGCCCCCGAGCCTCTGCACAGGGCGAGAGGACGATCAGGGACAGACTCGGCTTTTTACATACGCCCCTACGTCGCCTTTCCGCAAGGAGGGGGGGAGTGCGCCATGTTACCCTCGATGGGCACCGAACATGGTGTCTCCGGTGAGCTGCAAGTGGGTAATCCGAGTGGACGTCCGTGCCCCGTTCGTTGGGGGTCGGCTAGGGGCCCAGAGGCACGCCCAAAAGTACCTGCGGGTGATTTGCCGGACCCGGTCCCCTGGCGACGGGGTCCGAGGGCTCGATGCCTCCCTCCGATGGGATTCCGTTACAAGATCGTTCCCGCTAGTCTCGGAAATGTCCTAGGGTACCTCGGGAGCGCAGCCCGAGCCTCAGTTATGTATCGAACGTACCCCTGGTCATCCCTCGCTCGGTGTCTGAGGCGACTGTGAACCCTTCGGGGGCCAGCCTTCGAACCCCTGATCAGTAATGGGCGCGGAGCCCGAGTAGCCTGAGGCGGCCATGGAACCCTTCGGGGGGCTGGCCTTCGAACCCCTGACCAGTAGTGGGTGTCGGGCCCACGCGATCTGAGGCGACTGTTGAACCCTTCGGAGGGCCAGTCTTCGAACCCCTGATCAGTAGGGGGGGCTCGGAGCCCGGTTCCTTCACGGAGAAGGGTCCTTTTCGGGGTATCCCCCTTTCCCGGTCCCTGTTGCAAGAGATAGAGAAAGAGGAAAAAGGAAAAGGATACGAAATTGAACGACGTGGCGTACCTCTTTTTGACGCGGTTATTACGGCGAAGGCGAAGCGTCGCGCGCTTCTCCCGCCAGAGGCGCCGCGTGTCCCGCCGCGGAGTTAATGCGACGGGGCGTGTAGTTGGCGGGGCGGCCGTTGCGCGTGCGCGATCCGTTCGAGGAACGGGTCACGGGTGCACCGTCTTCACGCCGTGAGAGGAGGCTCTCTTGTTGTCCCAGGATGAGACGTGAGCCTGGCTGACGACGTGACTGCTGCGCCCGCCCGCCTGCCACCGCCATTACTGTCGGCCCACTTTCGGTCGCTTTGACTGACGCGCCAGGCTGGCGCCGCTGGGTCGCCTCGAGTCGCGGCATAGGCTCCGCAACCGGAGAGGCGCGACAGTGGCACGAGTGGCGGTGCGGTTGCTTGCATGCAGCAACTGGCGCGCCGATTGCTTGACGCGTGGGTCTGGGCTTCCAAGCTGGCGTGTCAGAAGTCGGAGAAGCGCATCCACCTGGCGCGGTTGCATGCCGCCTGCATGGCTGCCCGCCCCTTCCGCCCGTTGGTCTGGGCAAAAGTGGGGGTCGCTTGTAACCGCTGGGCGGTCGTGCGCACCACGCGCGGCGGTTTGGCTTCTTCTGCCCTGAGCCGGTTTGCATGACATGCGGGACCCAGCCCCCGAGTCGCAGGGGAGGGCCTTGGAGCGTGTTGTAGAAGACTTAGCCCGCGGCGTCTGGGGGCGCACGTAGGGAGAGTTGCCTTTAAAAGGAGGGAGACTCCTTTCAGAAGGCAACCATGTCTTCTTCCTCCCTTATGCGTCGTGTCTTTCCATCTTCCAAGGCCCCGGATGGGGGGTATCCGCCGCCTTTCCGCCTCCTTGTTGGAGGAACGCAACTCCATGGGAGTTGGTACCTCTCAGCCATCGTTCGGCTTCAAGGATTTTCATCATGCAGCCCGGCTGCTCCCCTCCACCGGCGGTCACCCGAGATGATGACCTCCGGCTTGATGGTGGGGGAAAGCGAGCCGGGCTGCGGCCTCTGCCCCTCCCTCGGCCTCAAGGATTTTCGTCATCCAGGCCAAGATGGAAGATGAGGCGAGTCGGGGGCTGCCCCTGCGTGGGTCGGCTGCCTTTTTCTTCCCCCCGCGCCTGGGGGAGGATGGCGCCCTCGAGTCCCACGGAGACTTCCTCCAGCCATGCCGGGATAGGTAGGGCGCTAGTGGCCCTGGGTCTCCGTCTCCTTGCCTGAATGGCTGGTTCTCGTCCTCAGCGGGGGAGAGCCCTCCTGTCGTGACACCTGCCCCGAAGCTGCTGCCCAAGCCGCTTCGCTGCCGAGGGCGGGGGTGGTTGTCGTCGTGGTTGGAACGGGCGGCAGCGAGCCGCTCATCGTTCTTCTGTTACTCCGCAGGCCTTCCCCCTCGGAGTGGGGTTGTTCGTTCCTGCGGAGGGGAACCGGAGTTCCGTTTGTAATGGCATCTCGAATGCCAGTGTTTTTTGTTCATTGTGGCTGTCGGGGCCTGAACATGTATGTAATTTCGGCACGGAGCCGTGTTTTTTCCTCATTTTCGAGCACTAAATCTCGCCTGTTGATTATCTGAATCGCTTTGCCAAGCATGAGTCGCCCCGTGTCAAGGTGACGAGTGAGGTATCCGTATCCCGGAGGCGTAGGAATCCCTCGGCCCGTTCGGCCTTGTTGTCTGGGGCTCCTCTAGCTTAGTTAAAGGGACCCCTCGGCCGCCCTTCGATGAGCCGAGGCCAGGGGTAGCGATATCAGTATGAACAGAGGCGGAGTTGGCTCGAGAATGGGAACCTGATTGGCCGGAGCCTAGCCGTGTCGTCCGTCAGCAGAGCCGACGCCAAAGTCGATCAGCCGAGGCCTCGGGTCGGGCTGGCGCCCTTGGAAGCCGGCTGGCCGAGGCCCCAGGGGTAACCGGCCGAGCCGCCTGCTCGGGTCGGATTCCCGGGGGAGTCCCTGGACCGCGTCGCCGTCCGAGGCTGGGTTGGACTTTGCTGAAGACGCCGTCGATGCCGAGGGTGCTACGGCTTCCTTCAGCGTGAAGACCCGAGCCTGCAGGATCAGATCGTCTTGTAGCGTGTGCCTTCTGCGGCCGCCGAGGCCAGAAAACACACCCTCGCCGTGCTTGCGAAGCTGCGTCTTTTTTCCTCTTGTTTCGAGCATCTGGACTCTCTGTCGGTAATAGGGATGTTTGTGCGAGCGAGAGTTGCTTCTCGCGGAAGGGACGAGTGAGGTATCCGTATCCTAGAGGCATGGGAGTCCCTCAGCTCGGTCAGCCTGGATCCGCTTTCCGAAGTAGTCAAGAGGCACGAAAGAAATCCTGCTAAAAAGAGATCCTTTTTCGAGGAAAAATTCGACGTAGAGGGGGTCTCCCCCCTTTTAGCCCCCGAGGGAGGGTCGGGCTTTGCCGAGGCTAGGCCGACCCTTCCTTGACGACTAAACTTTGCGCAGGTGCGAGGTATATGGACAACTTGTAAACATCTTAAGGGTAGAAGCGACGTAGCTGTTTGATGTTCCGAGCGTTGCCGTAGATCTCGCCTTGATTGTTGGCCAGCTTGTACGTTCCGGGCTTCAGAACTTTGGCGATGACGAATGGCCCTTCCCAGGGGGGCGTGAGCTTGTGCCTCCCTCGGGCGTCTTGCCGCAGCCGAAGCACCAGATCGCCCACCTGGAGGTCTCGGGACCGGATCCCTCGGGCGTGGTAGCGTCACAGGGACTGCTGGTACCGCGCCGAGTGTAGTAAGGCCCTGTCCCGAGCCTCCTCCAGCTGGTCCAGCGATTCTTCTCGGCTAGCTTGGTTGCTTTGATCGGTGTAGGCCCTCGTCCTCGGGGAGCCGTATTCCAGGTCAGTGGGCAAGATAGCTTCAGCCCCGTAGACCAGGAAAAACGGCGTGTAACCCGTGGCACGACTCGGCGTCGTCCTTAGGCTCCAGACCACCGAGGGGAGTTCCTTCATCCACCGCTTGCCGAACTTGTTGAGGTCGTTGTAGATCCGAGGCTTGAGCCCTTGTAGAATCATGCCGTTGGCACGCTCTACTTGCCCATTCGACATGGGATGAGCCACGGCGGCCCAGTCCACCCGGATATGGTGATCTTCGCAAAAATCCGAGAATTTTTTGCCGGTGAACTGGGTACCGTTGTCGGTGATGATGGAGTTCAGGACCCCGAAGTGATGGATGATGTTGGTGAAGAATGCCACCGCCTGCTCGGACCTGATGCTGTTCAGAGGTCGGACCTCGGTCCACTTGGAGAATTTGTCGATGGCGACCAGCAGGTGCGTGTAGCCCCCGGGCGCCTTCTGCAAGGGACCGACGAGGTCCAGACCCCATACAGCGAAGGGCCAGGTGATGGGTATTGTCTGCAGAGCCTGAGCGGGCAGGTGGGTCTGCTTCGCATAGAATTGGCACCCTTCGCAGGTGCGGACAATTCTAGTGGCGTCAGCCACCGCTGTTGGCCAGTAGAAGCCTTGTCGGAAAGCATTCCCGACAAGGGCTCGGGGTGCTGCGTGATGGCCGCAAGCCCCCGAGTGTATTTCTTGCAGCAGTTCCCGACCTTCGGCGATGGGGATGCATCGCTGGAGGATGCCCGAGGGGCTGCGATGGTAGAGCTCCTCTTCATCGCCCAGTAAGACGAACGACTTGGCGCGTCGTGCTACCCGCCGAGCCTCGACTTGGTCGGGGGGTAGCTCTCCTCGGTGAAGATACTGCAGGTACGGGGCCTGCCAATCCCGATCTGGCGTGGCCCCGCTCTGCTCTTCCTCGACGTCCAGTGCCTCGCCCTCGGGGGCCGAGGGTACCTCGGGCTGTGCCGAGGGTGCCTCGGGCTGAGCCGAGGGTACCTCGGGCTCGGGCGCGTCGTCGATCTTGACAGAGGGTTGATGCAGATCCCGGGAGAAGACGTCCGGGGGGACCGTCGTTCGCCCCGAGGCTATTTTAGCCAGCTCGTCTGCGGTTTCGTTGTAGCGCCGAGCGATGTGGTTGAGCTCGAGCCCGAAGAACTTGTCTTCCAGGCGCCGAACCTCGTCGCAGTAGGCCTCCATCTTTGGGTCGCGGCAGTGGGAGTTCTTCATGACTTGGTCGATGACGAGCTGCGAATCACTGCGGGCGTCGAGGCGTCTGACCCCTAGCTCGATGGCGATCCGCAACCCGTTGACCAGAGCTTCGTACTCGGCCACATTGTTGGACGCCGGGAAATGGAGGCGCAGCACGTAGCGCATGTGCTTCCCGATGGGCGAGATGAAGAGCAGGCCCGCGCCGGCTCCTGTCTTCATCAGCGACCCGTCGAAAAACATGGTCCAGAGCTCCGGTTGGATCGGAGCCGTCGGCAACTGGGTGTCGACCCATTCGGCCACGAAGTCCGCCAACACCTGGGACTTGATGGCCTTCCGAGGGGCGAACGAGATCGTTTCGCCCATGATTTCCACCGCCCACTTTGCGATCCTGCCCGAGGCTTCTCGGCACTAGATGATCTCCCCCAGGGGGAGGGATGACACCACAGTTACCGGGTGAGACTCGAAGTAGTGTCGCAGCTTCCGCCTTGTCAGGATCACAGCATACAACAGCTTTTGAACTTGTGGGTAGCGGATCTTGGTCTCGGACAGCACTTCACTGACGAAGTAGACCGGCCTCTGAACGGGCAATGCATGCCCTTCCTCTTGCCTCTCGACCACGATCGCGGCGCTAACCACCTGAGTGGTCGCGGCGACGTAGACCAAGAGGGCTTCTCCATCCGCCGGGGGCACCAAGACAGGCGCCTTTGTAAGGAGCGCCTTCAGGTTGCCGAGGGCTTCCTCGGCCTCAGGGGTCCAAGCGAAACACTCGGCCTTCCTTAAGAGGCGGTACAGAGGCAGACCTCTTTCGCCGAGGCGCGAGATGAAGCGGCTCAGGGCCGCGAGGCATCCCATGACCCTCTGTACACCTTTTAAGTCCTTGATGGGTCCCATGCTGGTGATGGCCGCGATCTTCTCCGGGTTGGCTTCGATGCCTCGCTCGGAGACGATGAACCCTAGGAGCATGCCTCGGGGCACCCCGAAGACACACTTCTCAGGATTGAGCTTGACTCCTTTCGCTTTGAGACATCGGAATGTCACTTCAAGGTCGGAGAGGAGGTCGGAAGCCTTCCTTGTCTTGACTACGATGTCATCGATGTAGGCCTCGACTGTGCGACCGATGTGTTCGCCGAACACATGGTTCATGCACCGCTGGTACGTCGCGCCCGCATTCCTCAAACCGAACGGCATGGTGACGTAGCAGTACATGCCGAACGGCGTGATGAAGGAAGTCGCAAGCTGGTCGGACTCCTTCATCCGGATCTGGTGATACCCTGAGTAGGCATCGAGGAAGGACAGGGTTTCGCACCCAGCGGTGGAATCCACGATTTGATCGATGCGAGGCAGAGGGTAGGGAACCTTCGGACATGCTTTGTTGAGACCAGTGTAGTCTACACACATCCGCCATTTCCCCCCTTTCTTCCTCACAAGCACAGGGTTGGCAAGCCATTCGGGATGGAATACCTCTTTGATGAACCCTGCTGCCATTAGCTTGTGGATCTCTTCGCCAATCACTCTGCGCTTCTCCTCGTCGAATCGGCGCAGAGGCTGCCTGACGGGTCGGGCTCCGGCTCGAATATCCAGCGAGTGCTCGGCGACATCCCTCGGTATGCCGGGCATGTCCGAGGGACTCCACGCAAAGACGTCGGCGTTTGCGCGGAGAAAGTCGACGAGCACTGCTTCCTATTTGGGGTCGAGCCCGGAACCGATCCGGATCTGCTTGGTGGTGTCGCCACTGGGGTCAAGAGGGACGGCCTTAACCGTCTCCGCTGGCTCGAAGTTGCCGGCATGGCGCTTCACGTCTGGCACCTCCTTGGAGAGGTTCTCCAGGTCGGCGATGAGGGCCTCGGACTCGGCGAGGGCCTCGGTGTACTCCACGCACTCCACGTCGCATTCGAACGCGTGTTTGTACGTGGGGCCGACGGTGATGACCCCGTTGGGGCCCGGCATCTTGAGCTTCAGGTAGGTGTAGTTGGGGACGGCCATGAACTTCGCGTAGCATGGCCTCCCTAGTACGGCGTGGTAGGTTCCTCGGAACCCGACCACCTCGAACGTCAGGGTCTCCCTTCGGAAGTTGGAGGGCGTCCCGAAGCAGACGGGGAGGTCGAGTCGCCCGAGGGGCTGGACGCGCTTCCTAGGGATGATCCCGTGGAAGGGCGCAGCGCCTGCTCGGACGGAGGATAGATCGACGCGCAGGAGCTTGAGGGTCTCGGCGTAGATGATGTTGAGGCAGCTTCCCCCATCCATCAGGACCTTGGTGAGCCTGACATTGCCGACAACGGGGTCGACGACGAGCGGGTATTTCCCCGGGCTCGGCACATGGTCGGGGTGGTCGGCCTGGTCGAAGGTGATGGGCTTGTCGGACCAGTCTAGGTAGACTGGCACCGCCACCTTCACCGAGCAGACCTCCCGACGCTCTTGCTTGCGATGCCGAGCCGAGGCATTCGCCGCATGCCCTCCATAGATCATGAAGCAGTCGCGGACCTCGGGGAACTCTCCTGCTTGGTGATCTTCGTTCTTGTCGTCGTCGCGGGCCCTGCCACCCTCGGCGGGTGGCCCGGCCCTGTGGAAGTGACGCCGGAGCATAACGCACTCCTCGAGGGTGTGCTTGACGGGCCCCTGATGGTAAGGGCACGACTCCTTGAGCATCTTGTCGAAGAGGTTTGCACCTCCGGGGGGCTTCCGAGGGTTCTTGTACTCGGCGGCGGCGACAAGGTCCGCGTCAGCAGCGTCGCGTTTCGATTGCGACTTCTTCTTGCCTTTCTTCTTGGCGCCGCGCGGAGCAGACGCCTCGGGAGCCTCTTCCGATGGGCGGCCCTGGGGCTGCTTGTCCTTTCGGAAGATAGCCTCGACCGCCTCCTGGCCAGAGGCGAACTTGGTGGCGATGTCCATCAGCTCGCTCGCCCTGGTGGGGGTCTTGCGACCCAGCTTGCTCACCAGGTCGCGGCAAGTGGTGCCGGCGAGGAACGCGCTGATGACATCCGAGTCGGTGATGTTGGGTAGCTCGGTGCGCTGCTTCGAGAATCGCCGGATGTAGTCCCGGAGCGACTCCCCCGGCTGTTGCCGGCAGCTTCGAAGGTCCCAGGAATTCCCGGGGCGCACGTATGTGCCCTGGAAATTGCCAGCGAAGGCCTGGACCAAGTCGTCCCAGTTGGAGATCTGCCCCGGAGGCAGGTGCTCCAACCAGGCGCGGGCAGTGTCAGAGAGGAACAAGGGGAGGTTACAGATGATGAGGTTGTCGTCGTTCGTCCCACCCAGTTGGCAGGCAAGGCGGTAGTCCGCGAGCCACAGTTCCGGTCTCGTTTCCCCCGAGT
This sequence comes from Zea mays, assembly GCF_902167145.1. Taxonomy (NCBI): domain Eukaryota; kingdom Viridiplantae; phylum Streptophyta; class Magnoliopsida; order Poales; family Poaceae; genus Zea; species Zea mays. The sequence continues at coordinate 270,811,335 of NC_050096.1, read as the reverse complement.
ACTTTGTGATAGTAGTCGGGGGTCGGAACCGGGTCGGGAATGGCGCCCGTCGGATGGCCCGACTGAAGGCCTGCGGACCGGGTGGTTCGGGCGAGGGACTCCGATCCTCCCCGCTGTCGTAGCGCCCCCCACGCCTGGGGTGGTAGCCTCGGCGCACCCTTTCGTCGAGGTGAGCCCGACGGTCGCGTCGATGGTGCTCGTTGCCGAGGTGGCCCGGGGCCGCAGGCGCGGTGTTGCGCGTGCGCCCGGTGTAGACCGAGGCTTCCCGCATGAATCGGGAAGTCGCGGCGTGAGGTTCCGAGGGGTATCCTTGCCTTCGGGAGGCAGTGCTCTCGGCCCGTCGGGCCGCAGCGCCTTCCAGGAGATTCTTGAGCTCTCCCTGGATTCGCCGACCCTCGGTGGTTGATGGCTCCGGCATCGCGCGGAGGAGCATCGCTGCGGCTGCCAGGTTCTGACCAACCCCGCTGGATGCGGGCGGCGGCCTAACCCTGACATCGTTGGCGACGCGGTGCTGGAGACCTTGGGGCAGGTGACGTATTTCTCCGGCCAAGGGTTGGCCCGCCCATGCCTGTCCGACGTCCCGACAGATCGGCTCAAGCGCTCCTGTTCCCTCGTTAAGCCTGACCTGCGCCTCGCGGACTTGCTCGAGTTGTGGGTCGTAACCCCCCGCCGGAGCGGGGACCACAGCTAGCTCCCGTGGGGTGTCGGCGCGAGGCACCGGCCTAGGAAGATCACCGTCCTCCGGCATGCCGAGATGGTTGCCTTCGGAGGGATCCCCTAGCTCGATGTGGAAACATTCGCGGCTTGGGCCGCAGCTCTCGTCGCCAAGGCTGCGGCTTCCGTCGGAACAGTCGGAGAGGCAGTAGTCACATGCGGTCATGAAGTCCCGCACGGCACTGGGGTTGCCAAGTCCGGAGAAATCCCAACAGATGCTGGGATCGTCATCTTCCTCGGACCCAGAGGGCCCGTAGGTCGAGACGTCCGTCAGCCGGTCCCAAGGCGACCGCATACGAAACCCCAGTGGGGTTGCACTCGCCTCAATGAGAGCGCCCGCCAAAACGAGATCGTTTGGCGGGTTGAGGCCGAGTCGAAATGACGCAAGATGGGAGTTAGTTGGTACCTTTTGGTCGACGAGGAGCGACGTAGTCACATCGGGGACTGGTTGCACCGTCATCTCAGGTACGAGGGCGACGTCCTGCAGGCTTTCCGCGAGCGCGCTGGCGTCGTCTTCTGGTTCGGGGTCGGCGTGTCGCGGGGGGACGGCGCTTGCCTCCGTCTTGAACGCGAGGTCGACGTCCGGCGTGCCTTCCGTCGGGGCGTCGTGGGCGTCGATTCGCTCGACGGCCAACGAAGCGCGGCCTCCCGCCTGGCCTTGACGGCCCCGCCTCCTCCTCCGTTGGCGGGGGAGAGAACGGAGCGAGCTCGAATGTTGCTCTTCCACCACGCGGGGAAGATGTCGTCGATTCCGCCGCCGGCGGGCGGGCTGTCGGCCGCCATTGTCGTCGTCGCGTGGCGGTGGAAGAAGTATCATGTCGTAGCTGCCGTCGAAGAACATGAACTCAAGAGTCCCGAAGCGAAGCACCGCCCCGGGCCGGAGAGGTTGCTGGAGACTGCCCATCTGGAGCTTGACGGGAGCTGTTCGTCAGCACGCAGCAGGCCCCTACCTGGCGCGCCAACTGTCGGCGTTTCGAGACAGGGGGGTCCCTAAGCCGACGAGTGAGTGTGCTGCGTGCCCCAGCCCAGATGGGTCGAGCGCGTGGGCGAGCGTGAAGGGGGGAGAGGCGAGGTGGCCGGAGTCGAGCGTGAGAGAGGTGGAAGTCCCGCGGCCTTCGTGTTCGTCCCGCGCCCAGGTCAGGTGCGCTTGCAGTAGGGGGGTTACAAGCGTCCACGCGGGTGAGGGAAGCGAGCGGCCCCAAGAGAGCGCCTGTCCCGTCCTCGGTCCCACGCGGCCAACCTTCTCTAAGAAGGCCCTGGTCCTTCCTTTTATAGTCGTAAGGAGAGGATCCAGGTGTACAACGGGGGGTAGCAGAGTGCTACGTGTCTAGCGGAGAGAGAGAGAGCTAACGCCCTGGGTACATGCCAATGTGGCAGCCGGAGAGGTCTTGGCACCTTGCTGGCGTGATGTCGTGGCTGTCGGAGGAGCGACGGAGCCTGGCGGAGGGACAGCTGTTGGAGCGGTCGAGTCCTTGCTGACGTCGCTCTGCTGCCGTAAGAGAGCTAAGAGCCGCCGTCGTCACAGAGCTCGGGGGGCGCCATCATTGCCCATCCGGCGGAGCTGGCCAGATGGGACGCCGGTCTTGTCCTTCGTGTCCCAAGTCGGCTCGGGGTAGGTTGGTGATGGCGCTTCCTGTTGACGTGGCGGACCTGTGCCCTAGGCAGGGCGACGTGGGGGCTCCTCCGAAGTCGAGGTCGAGTCTGCCTTCCGTTGCCGAGGCCGAGGCCGAGCCCCCGGGTCGGGCGAGGCGGAGATCGTTTGGCCGAGGCTAGGGCGGAGTCCGAGCCCTGGGGTCGGGCGAGGCGGAGATCGTTAGGCCGAGGCCAGGGCGGAGTCCGAGCCCTGGGGTCGGGCGAGGCGGAGATTCGCCGTCTTCCGGGTCTTAGCCCGAGTCCGAGCCCTGGGGTCGGGCGGAGCGGAGTTCGCCGTCTTCCGGGTCTTAGCCCGAGTCCGAGCCCTGGGGTCGGGCGGAGCGGAGTTCGCCGTCTTCCGGGTCTTAGCCCGAGTCCGAGCCCTGGGGTCGGGCGGAGCGGAGTTCGCCGTCTTCCGGGTCTTAGCCCGAGTCCGAGCCCTGGGGTCGGGCGGAGCGGAGTTCGCCGTCTTCCGGGTCTTAGCCCGAGTCCGAGCCCTGGGGTCGGGCGGAGCGGAGTTCGCCGTCTTCTGGGTCTTAGCCCGAGTCCGAGCCTTGGGGTCGGGCGGAGCGGAGTTCGCCATGGCGCCTTTGGCAGGGCCCGACTGCCTGTCAGACTCACTCTGTCGAGTGGCACTGCAGTCGGAGTGGCGCAGACGGCGCTGTCCTTCTGTCAGACTGGTCAGTGGAGCGGTGGAGTGACGGCGGTCACTTCGGCTCTGCCGGGGGGGGGGGGGGGGGCGCGTCAGGATAAAGGTGTCAGGCCACCTTTGCGTTAAATGCTCCTGCAACTTGGTCAGTCGGTGTGACGATTTAGTCAGGGTTGCTTCTGAGCGAAGCCAAGGTCTCGGGCGAGCCGGTGATGTGTCCGCCGTAAAAAGGGGGGCCTCGGGCGAGACGGAAGTCTCTCGAGGTCGGCTGCCCTTGGCCGAGGCTAGGCTCGGGTGAAGCGTGATCGAGTCACTCGTGTGGACCGATCCCTGACTTAATCATACCCATCAGGCCTTTGCAGCTTTATGCTGATGGGGGTTACCAGCTGAGAATTAGGCGTCTTGAGGGTACCCCTAATTATGGTCCCCGACACTTATATCTGAACTTTGGAAAATGGTGGAATATAAAATTCCGAGCTAAATAGGTTACTTTATTGAGTGAATACCAATTTCTCTAAAATGAAGGGATCCAAACGACCCGTTGTAGAAACTATAAGGTCCAACGCTAATATTTTGTTTTGGTGTCGTAATAAATGTGAATGTAACGGTGCGACCAATGAGATGCGTGTGAGCTCCACAGATAGAAACCGGATGCTCACCCCCAACACCAAAACAATGGTTTCTTGGGTCTTTGTTGCACGTGTAGACCTGATTTCTCATAGAGGAAACCATTTCCTCTCCTTTTTCATTAATTTTCTTGCTATGTCACCAGATTGCTCATGTGGTAGCTAAATTAATGATATAGAAACTAGATGACGTGAAGGGTTGGGACTGCTCTAATGCATTATCCACATATAATGACGCTGACCTCTGAAGTGTTGAATTCTATAAAATCATATATTTTGAGACGGATGAAGTGAGTGAAACAAAATAAAGGAAGACATTATTAATCGACTCTAAATTCCTGAAATAGACTCGTGTGAAAATAAAGGAAAGGTTTTGTTGCCGCGTGAAAGGGAAAGGTTAAAAGGCTAATCGTCAAACCCCCCACGTGCCTTCTTCATGTTGTCCTTTTCTCCCCGCTTCACAAGGCACGATTAGTTTCCGAACTGTTTCAATATTTTATTGATCATTATTAATCACACTGTCTTTTTTTCGGACCGGAGGAATACTGTTCCAAATCCGAAGAGTAAGTCACGTTTGCAGCCAGTGTTACTGTGTAGGTCCTGTGTGATCTGATAAACTAATAATGTTGTCTTCAGTGGATTATATAAAATAAGGTACATAAAACTGTAGATGACTATATGACACTGTTTACATAGTAAAGTTTAAAACCGATCTACCGAAGATAACCTAATACTTGTTAATTTAAACTAGTTGTACAATCTGATGTGTATTGCAGCCTAGCAGGGTCCGAAAGAAAAAAAAACGAAATCTGCTGAAAGCATGGCTACTGTTTTCTGTAATCTAGAAGGGCATATATGTGGTTGTGCCAGGCGCTAGCCTTGATTATTGTCGACGACTTCTTCCCACATGCTTAAAAAAATAAATGTCATCATCTCCGTTTTATTTTATTTTATCGCGTTTTAGTATAAAAATAAATTAGTAAACAAATATTCGAAAACCGAGGCGTCAGCGTATGGTACAATCGAGGCCATCGCAAGGTATTCTCTGCCCCTGCGCGATCGTTCTGACCGGTGACACGGGCAGGTTTCCTACTTTCCTGTGGTACGGTTGCCCGTCATGGCGGCGTCTGTGATTAGTTTATGAGCAATTAAACGCACGTCGTTCCAGGCGAGGGCGTGACTGAGTCATTGGAATCCACTGGATGGATGGATACATTCAAGAAGACAGCTGCAACAACGCACGAGTAGTATTTTCATAATCACAACAGAGATGCGATGTGTCAGCTTCAGTCAGACAGACAGATAGATAGATACGCAAGACGGCGGTGTGGTAGATATATACACGCTGTTAGTTCCAGTCCAAAACAAAACAAAATAGATTGATAGATAGATAAATACACAAACAGAGAGACACAGTGTATATATCAATCACGTATCCCTATATCCCCTTTCGTTTGTCGATACGTCGCATGCTTCTGTAGAGACTTTATTATAATATACTCCCTCCGTCCACGAACGTTGGACGTTTTGGCCCAGCTAACAATTCCACCAGCGTTTGACGCTAACGGAGCCGAGGCGTCTACTACCCAAGACTGCTTCCCTCGGCCAGTCCGTTCCAATTCCCCACACGAAGCCAATTCTGGATAAAAGCTCCTCGCGTTCGCCTCTTCCCTACGCCGCCGCCTCCCTCACTTCTCCACAAAATCGCCACCTCTTCCCAGTCCCAGGACCAGGAGACGGACGGCGAGCAGCGACGTTCGGTCCTCCAGCTCGGACGACGAGCAGCGACGCTCGGCGCTTTCGCATGGACGACGAACAGGGGAGCAGCAACGCTCGGTCCTCCAGCTCGGAGTCCGATCCGAGTTGGGCGTTTCGGTCTCCGGCGGCTGTCGCAGCAAGGAAAGCTCGGGGAGGTCGTCGTCGTGCTGCCCGCAAGGCTCCCCGCAACCCCATCCGCCACCACATCCTCTACTACCCATACATCAGAAAGGGGCAACGCCGAGGTGCGAAGCTTTGGGATCCCGACGAGGTGGATCTGTCTGATAATACTGTGGTTGAAGAAGAGAAGGCAGATGGGGGTCAGGTTGGGGTCAAAGAAGAGGGTGGTCGTGCGGCAGCAAGTGAAGATGTGGTTCAACCGGCGTCCAAGCAAGGGGAGAAGAAAGCAGATGCGGAGGAACAAGGGGATCCAGCCGCGTCCAGCGAAGAAAGTGATGAAGCGACATCAAAGGAGAACAAGTAATCATGTTGTGGATGTTGATAGTAGACAGTTAATCTATCGAACATGTCGTTAATTTCTGGTACTCGGTCGTTCATGTTAGTAGGATATGTTTCATGTGATTGTGTTGTTAATCTGCAGCTCATGGGTATTTCCTCAATTGTTTTCACTTCATCAGTCAAGCAACAAAATATTATGATGACTCGGGTGCAAATGATTGGATACATAAGGACATAAATTTGGCCAAAATTTGCTTGATACATACAGATACAAATTTGGCTAAAATTTCATGTCTTCATGCTTGTTGCTGGTTGGTCACGATCTGCAGCACCCTTTCATATAGATCAAATGGACAGTCTAGGGATTTTGGTAGAATGTTCAAAGACTCTAATCTTTCCTTGTTCATATGTGGAACATTGTACCGATTTCCTCCATCAATCTTCATCACCTCAACCATGCACGATTGAAGTGACAAGAATACCCTATTTTGAATCTTAGGGTTGTAATCATTGTACTCCTTGTCCACATTCTTTATCAGCTCATCAATATTCCTACATGATTTCCTGTGAGTTAGAGACTGTAGAGAAGAAAAGAATCCCAAATCCAAAATGTTCATATCTGGAGAGTTTGAAGGTTGGTAAAAAAATCTGGATGTCAAGACCCGTTTGAGCTACAGCAGCTTGAAATTCTAAATCATTTGGTGGAACATGAGTCCTTGCATTATCCTGCTGTATCCAGATTGTCCTCTCACGATCAAACATAGGCCACCTTGCAACAATTGACGGTAGCAGCTTCGAAATAAAATAGGACCTCATTGTTGTTCGGTCTACATTAATAGACTGTGACAAGGGTACCTTTTGGTCTATGTTTGCTTGTTCTTTGAGCAGGTTCCTGCATGTACACACACAAGGTTAGGTTAACATGACTTAGATTAGCAACAATTAATGGCATAAACCTGAAAATGGTAAATATACCTCTCTAACGAAGGGCCATATTCCTATTTTCCCATCAAATGTACAATTACCTTCATTGTCAAAGCGTGGACGTGCAACTGCTGCAAGAAACATGACCTTATCTATAGAATTCTTATTCTGCACGGTTCGGTAGGGGTCCTGTTCTTCTGGCAGCATATAAAAATTTCTAGATTTCTTTGTCATGTTGAACCACTTCTCGTCCACGTGAATAATATTGTCCATACAACTGAATTTTGGTTCGTTTTGCAAAGTGCCCTCGTGTACCATAGATATGCACCATCGCAGTCGATCCATCTTGTTTTCTTCTTTTAGTAGTGGTTTCAAACTATTAGAGTGCCTACGCAGGTGACCTTCCTTGAACCTTTTATGAAACGTGCTTTTTTTCATCCCAAGTTTTTCACACGCAGACCGAATTGTACTCCTCTCATTAAGAGGGATACTAGCAATGGGTGTTAGATCAGCTTCTAGTCTTTTTAGGCCACAATTTAGTGGTATAAATGACCCAACATTAACTGGTAAGCCAGCTTGTATACATGTATCTGCCCTGTCCCATATGCGTTGCACAGTCCTCATGCTACAACCGAATTTTGTAGCAACAGTCCGAGTGGAATACTTCTTCTTTTTCCCTTGGTTGCTATCAGCTAGTAAATGTTTATATATATCATCCCGAACTTGCTTGCTTAAATTTTTTCCTCTACTTCCTCTGCCTGCATTTGTACGGACTTTTTTTTGTCATACTGATTTTTAGATGCTGTTAAATTCTAAATTTGATGACTCAAATACTAATTGAAGTACCTCTTCTTCTATTGGGAGGACCACCTATATGGACTTGCTGGTTTTCAAATGGGTTCAAGGGCTCATTGAGATCAGGTAAGTGTTGTCCATCGTTTTCTACATGAAAAATGGAATGAAAAAAATATCAATTGTATTTTTGCAACTGATATTTATGCTAAAACCAGTTGTACCTTGTGTTGGCTCATTGAGATCAGGTAAGTGTTGTCCATCATTTTCTACAACAAATAAATGCATTGATCAAAAAAGATAATGTTCTAAAATGATCATGCTGTTTTCAAATGGTGCAAACAATGGAATGAGCTGAGCTAATGTTCGTTGCTGGTTTATGATGAACTTACCAGGGATAGAAGAGCTAATATCTTGGGTGTCGCTTTGTGCAGCTTGATTTAGATCAGGTACGGATGCAGAATGATTTAGATCAGGTAGCAAAGGCATGGTGTCTCTTTACGCTTGGGTGGTGTTGGCGGCTTGTGGCAGGTTGCAGCAGCTTTATGTACAGGTTGTTGGGCGCCATGTCAAAGTTTTCTGATTTTGGCAAAAGCAACTGGCGCCATGTGAAACTTTTCTGAAAACTTTTCATTTTTTATGGCTAACAGAGGTGCAAGTCGCTTGGCGCCAAGGAGGGATGTGGACATTTTTTGGCGCCAGAAAATGCTTCTGCAGGGGTGCAAGTCGCTTGGATACTGCTGCTGTAGATTGTAATTAGCTTTAATTGTAATTACTCCAACCTTGTAATCAAACAAAAAAACAAGGGTACATGCGTCTTTTGGTAGAGGTGCTAATCTGTCTTAGAATCTTTAGAACGCCCAACGTTCGTGGACGGAGGGAGTAAGTAGCACGCGATGCACGACTCCGACTCCACAAGGAGCCGGCCCTTCTCTTTATTATTATTGGTCCCGGTCGCCCTCTCTCCATCCATATATCGTCACGTATGCACATGCACATCAATACATGTTTGATGTTTCACGGTGATGATGGCGGTCTGGCAGATACTCAGTATCTCTCTCACGTGCATGATACATGTAGGCCTGAGCAAAAAAAACCCGAAACCCGAATTTATTTCGGGTATCGGTCGGTTATCCGAAATTTGGGCATTATATTTGAATGTGAATGTTAGAGCACCTAGTGGATGGACGGGTTAATAGGCAAACACTCGTGTTAGAACCAATATTTGAGAGCTTACTGAGATTGGTTGTTGGCAAAAAGAATTTATGAGACAATTATACTTATAATCATTAGTTTACTGCACATTTTCAAAGGATATGAGAACACACTTGTAAGTGCTACATGATTTCTGTTAATACAAGAACACATGTATATAGAAATGAAACTACAAGTGTTAATACATAATCCTGTATATAATTACAAATCAGATAGTAAGTTGATAGATTATGAAGCTACTATCAGAAGCTACTATCAGAACTACTATCATGTATATCAGGATTTCTGTATATAATTACAAGTGTTAATACATAATCCTGTATATTATGAACACATGTATTCATAGTAGCTTGATAGATTATGAAGCTACTATCAGAACTACAAGTGCTACAGGATTTTTGTTATCATTTTTCACTGTTAATACAGGATTTCTGTTAATACAAGAACACTTGTAAGTTGCTCAACAGATTATGAAGCTACTATCAGATTATCAAGCTACTATGAATTACAAGTAATACCTAGCTAAAACAGATCTTAATCATCAACATATATCATTAAGCTACTATCAGCTACTATCAAATCATCAACAGATATCATTAAGCTACTATGAATTATCAAGCTAATATCAGATTATTAAGCTACTATCAGCTACTATCAAATTATCAAGCTACTATGAAGCTACTAACAACTACTATCAAATTATCAAGCTACTAACAGCTAATATTAAATTATCAGCTACTATGAAGTTACTCACTGCAGTGTACAAATTATGAAACCAATTTACACTTGTTTCTTTGATCCAACAAAGAAGATTAGCCTCAGCTTTCATTGACCACTTTTTTGCATACAAGGTTAGCATCATAGGCACATACCAAACTCGTCAATTATTGTAAGAACAAGAGTATAATATCAGTTCTTAATCATCAAAAGATATCATTTCTTAACCAGCAAACAGGCCAGCAAACAGGCCAGCAAACAGGTCTACAAATAGACCAATAAACAAGCCAACAGGGAAATGCATAGAACTCAAGAAACACCATTGTTCTATACAAGTGTAGCATATCTCTTCTCAAATAAGGAAATGCATAGAACTCAGGTTAATCTAACTCAGAAAAACATCATTGTTCTATTCAAGTGTAGCATATCTATTCTCAAATAAGGAAATCCATAGAACTCAAATTAATCCATAGAACTCAGGGAAACATCATTATTCTATGAAAATGTAGCATATCTGTTCTTAAGTACCATATAGGATATAGAGAATACATCAAGTGTAGCACATTTGTTCTTAAACAGCATAAAAGGACAGACAGATCCGCGCAAGTGTATCATATCTGTTCTTAAGCATTATATAGGAATAGGATAGACAGATCAGATCAGTTGTGGTAGTGCTTGGCTAGGAAAGTCTTGAGCCATAGGTCACGATCATCAGGAGTCATGTCCAGGAACACCAGGGAGGTGGCCTTGTGCTCCATCATGTGGTTTAGGGCATACATGAGAGCCTCCCTAGAGAACCCAGGACAGTTGATTACAACATTGTAGATCCCAGGTGCTGCTTCAGCATGGATGCTTTCACGGACAGCAGCAACAACATCAGATACATCCTCTTTCATCCCATTGAACACAACAACATCTTCATCAGTCATGTACCTCTTCCTCTTCCCTAAGTTGGACATAGGCTTGGTATCAATGGAGTCACCAGGGGTACCCTTATCAACAGTAGTGGTGTGTTTGGATGGCTGACCTTGAAATAGGGGTACCATCTGTGGCTATCTCTAATTTTGGTTGGTGTAGCAGTTGAAGGTGGCAAGATCATTTCATTTCTCAGTTCACCAACAACATACAATACTTCCCTGAAGTATCTGATGATGGTCTCAATAGACCTTCTAAAGGTCATGTGTACAACTCTAAACCTTTGGTTATGACCTACCACATGTAAAAACATGGCAACCTGCTCCTCTACTGAGCTATGAATACTATCTCTCAATAGTTGCCTAGTGCGAAAAAGGTCACACAACTGCATAAAAGGGACTCTTCTCATCCTAAGTAAGTCAACACACTCAACATCAGTGGATTCATAAATAAACCTCAGGTTGTTTTGTCTCTCTTGGTCTCTTTGGTGCATTGAGCCATAAGTGATAGACCTCCTAGCATGCAGTCGGTACCTCAACCATGCATCCAACCAGGCTGACATAACTGCTACAAGTACCACGGCCTTTGCAATTAGCCGCCGACGTGCAATAGTAGGATCCATTGCTAGAGTAATAAAATAGAAAAGGAGATTAGAGGTCTAAGTTGGCTCACATGTACTGTGCTAGTTGCTAAAAAGGAATTTCATAGAACATTGATCTATAGCTCATAGGCACACTAGCATCATAGAACATTGATCTATAGCTCAGAAAATAACATTTTTATCATAGTGATGTGCCAGTTGCAAATATATGATAACAAATTTTTACACGAGCCACGACTGCGACATACAAGAGATGCGCCACCTAGAGGCATTGAATCATCACATACCATTAATTGATAGCTCAGAGACTTAAACAAGTATGAGAACAACAAGTTGCAACAATAGTTCACCCATCTTAGACATTCAAGGTAGCATTCAGCTCAAAATAACAGAAATAACAATGACAAGGTAACATTCAACTTAAAATAATAGAATAGACAGTGACAAAGGTAACATTAAGCTCCAAATAACAGAATAGACAGAATAGACAATATGTAACAGAATAGACAGTATGTAACAGTGTGTAACAGAATAGACAGCTTAAATATGTAACATTATGCTCATATTTAGCTTAAAATAACAGAATAGACAGTGACAAGGTAACATTAAGCTCCAATTAAAAGAATAGACAGTGACAAGATAATATTAAGCTCCAATTAACAGAATAGACCATGAAGTGTCTAACATGAATTTTATAAAGCAAATACAGTATAAAAATCTTATTTTGAGTTGAATTTTATTTTGAGCTGATGCGGATGCGGGCGCATAGCACAAACTAACATCTAAGCCAGTGGTTGTAGCAATAGTCAAACAGAGGTGTGTGTTTCCTTCAGTTCAAATCTCACAAACCACTGGTTCACCAATGGCAAAATACATCAATCAGAGTCATGGAACAATAGGTATGACAAAAATAATCAGTGATAGCTAGCAGCTTGGAGCTTGCACATGGCAGTTTTAAAATGCTGAACAAGATCTTAGCAGGGCAGGCAGGCACAATCCGTTTCAAACGCCAATCACATCAAGAGATGGTACACAACCACAAGAGATGGTACTCAACCTACTGTAACAACGCAGCAAACGGACAAGCAGCAAGATCTAGAGAACATCGTGGCAGGGGAAAAACAGGATGTACACAACCACAAGAGATGGTACTCAACCCTAAAATTAGTACTCAAGATTCTTAGATCTAGACGAAGAAATCGTGACAGGGGAAGAGGACAAGAGATGGTACTCAAGATTATCAGATCTAGAAGACGAGCTCAACAACGGAGGGAGAGGGCAAGAGATGGTACTCAAACCTCGTTACCTTTTGACGAAACCTGGAAGGAGAAGCCTCAACAGCGGAGGGAGAGCTCGAGGGAGAGCTCGAGGGCGAGTGGAGATCGGAGAGGGAGAGCGGCGAGTGACGACGATGAGCGAGGGCGTTGACAGCAAACCCTAGCAGGGGGGTTCGCCCGCTCGAGCGAAACCTCCACCTGGAAGGAGAAGCCTCAACAGCGGAGGGGGAGCTCGAGGGAGAGAGGGAGAGCTCGAGGGCGAGTGGAGATCGGAGAGGGAGAGCGGCGAGTGACGGCGACGAGCGAGGGCGTTGACAGCAAACCCTAGCGGGGGTTCGCCCGCTCGAGCGGATGCGCGAGTGAATGAGCACAACCAGGCTCCCGACGAACGCGGATTTCGTCCGTTTCTAGCGAGCCAGGCTGAGACCGGTAATTTGCATGCACAGAGCCTGGTCCAAAACTGTATCCAGGTATCCAAACAAAACGGGCCGCCGAGATGCTGCACCTCATGGGCCTTGCACGCTCAAATACAGAAACCAAACAGCCGGAATATCTCTCTCACGTGCATGATACATGTAGGTCTGAGAAAAAACCCGAAACCTGAATCCAAAACCGAAATAGCCGAATCCCGAATTTCTCTTTCGGATAGCAACAAACAAAACCTGAATTTATTTCTGATATCATAATCGGTTACCCGAAATTTGGGCATTATATTTGAATGTGAATGTTAGAGCACCTAGTTGATGGACGGGTTAATAGGCAAACACTCGTGTTAGAACCAAGATTGAGAGCTTACTGAGATTGTGAATGAGTGACGATCCTTTGGACCCGCCATAACGGGGAGTACATTGTCCATAAGCGATCGAAGGTTGGGAGAAAAAACATTGGTGTTTTTATGGTGGTGCCCTCGGTTTTATTGGTGTGCTCATTTTTACCCTTAGTTGTGTTTTTTCTCAGTTTTGCCCTTCTGTTCTATAGCACTGGAAGGGCAAAACTGAGCAAAAAACACAACTAAGGTAAAAATGAGCACACCAGCAAAACCGAGGGCACCACCATAAAAACCCCAAAAACATTATGTCAGCTTGCTTGTTTGGTTTGCTAGTTGCTAACTTTGCTCCTAGTTTTTGTATAGGAGTACTCTTGTTAGATTAAGAGTGAGTATTGCATATTAAGGCCACATCTTCGTGTAACAAGTTATGTTAAGTGTTGTGTACCCTCTAGCCATCAATCGGTTTTTTCAAAGGATATGAGACCACCGTTTAGCAATTTATAAACTACATGAGACTAAAATAGGGGGACTGTTCTTTTAATCCATGGAACCAAACAATTCATGATACTAAGGGTGTGTTTAGTTGAGGAGTGGAGGAAAATAGAACAACTTCATTTCTGTTTTCTGAATGTTTGGTTTCAACAATAGAGGAGCGGAATGATCATGGAGTCTCCATATAAAAATTTACCATAAATAGTTGATGTGCTCTCGCTTCACCAAAATGACCGAATACGAGCGCTCTCCTCCCTCTCCTCCCATCTACACTCATATGGCTCTCTAACCAAATAAAGAACGGAGCGGCTACGCTCTATTCTACTATTTAATCAAACAAAAAAAATAGAGTGACTCTATTTTATTTGCTAAACGCAGAATAAAATGACTCCATTCTTAAAAACCGAAATGAAGTCGTTCTATTCTAGTTAACTCTCCAACCAAACATAACCTAAAAAAAGAGCAACTAATCTAAAAAATATAAAACAAAACGCACCTCCTCTTGGTATGCCGCGGGCCTGCGGCGGGCCAAAGGCACAAACTTTTTTGAGTGAGCGTCACTCCCTACGTCCTAAAATGTAGTTTTTTAGATCTCTTTTCTTCTGTGTATATTTAAATGAATAATAATGAATGTAGATACACTTATAAGTTATAATTATAGATTGACTAATGACTATATGTTTAGTCTAAAACAAATTATATTTTAGGATCAAAGGAGTACAATCTGTTGGTCCTTCCAAGTAACACATACTTTAGATAGTTTTTAGTTAGCTCGTTATTAAGCAGAAAACTCTTAACTAATAGCCTAAACCTAGCATCGTACTTTGTATATACTCTCATTTTTGTCGTTTATGATGATTGCATTTTAGTACTGGATTATCAGCTGCACCTATCATCACCTAACAGCGATAGGTCTTATCTATGTCAGTGAATCAATGCGCGCCAATTATACTGTTGTTAAGCAGCTCTAATAGTTATATTGATTTCAGCTGGATGTTAAGTTTCTAGGGGCTAATTTTTAGCACCCCATTTTATTCTATTTTAATCTCTAAATTATTAAATGCAGACACTAAAACTATTTTTATCTTTAAATTATTAAATACAGAAACTAAAAATCGGCAGCATAATCGAGTATTCCGCAAGGAATTTAGCAACAACAAACAATGTTACTTACAAACAAGCAGGTTCACGAATGTCATGTAATACTTTTCACCAGCCAATTATCACCCGGCGCGATTTTTGTTCTCAGCACCGATGCCATTTGGCAATTGTTATCATGTACATGCATCTATATTCATTAGACCAAAGTTTGTATTTATACTTACAACCATCCAGATTGTACAATATATACACCAAATGATAAGGATCAAGCACCATGATCTTAACATATGCCATTGGAATATATATGAATCTACCGACCTGCGCGTTGCTGCTCCCACCTCAGGTCCTCGGAGTACTCCGTCATGGCAGCCCTCGGATCACCCTCAGTAACAGATAAGTAGTACGCAGCAGTGCCATCATCGACGTGCAGGCTCCGCCTCACCGACTCGAGAATCCTTTTGTTTCTCCTCTCCGCAGAGACAATGCTTGCCACAGAGTCAGTTTTGCCACCTGGGCGTCCCTCGGGGTAAAAGATTGCAACCTCTCTCTTAGCGTTATGGTCCATCTCGATGTAGCAGGTGCTGCCAAGAAGGATTTCTGGGTTGCTGATCGGAACCAGAAGCCTCTCCCTCGAATAGATGCCATGGTCACTCATCATGTTGTTGAATCGTTTGATATCGGTCACCTGCATGCAATTCAACAAGCATGAAATCGCAGTCTCATGAAAGAATAGAAACACAGATAGCATTTGCCAAGCTCCTTTTGCCGAGTGTCCTTTTCAGTAACTCGCTGGATAAATTTTGGTAGGGTACTATGTCTAGCAGATCATGTATATGACCGTATAAAACATTGTAGACTACACTGGTTACAGAGTGAAGTTTGAAATGAAAGATGTGGATGAGTAAACTGCAGGAGATAAACTAAGGGCATGCTTAGATATCAACTGGATTATCTCTCATATGGGAACATATCAATGCAAACCACAATTTGGTGCAAACCCCGTGCAAACCTACTAAAAAAAGTTTAAAACAATTTAAAAAAAACATGAATATACATCTGAGCTTACCTCATCTATATACAAAATTTCATGGTCAAATTCATCTTACTCTAGCAGTTACAAAAAAGACAAATTTTCTGACAAACAGTAATAGTTCAAATGCACCAAAATTTGTCATTTTTTGTATCTGCTAGAGTAAGATGAATTTGACAATAAAATTTTGTATATAGATGAGGTAAGCTTAGATGTACATTAATGTTTTTTTTTCAGAATTTTTTGAAACTTTTTTAGTAGGTTTGCACGGGGTTTGCACCAAAATGTGGTTTGCATTCGATATGTTCCCCCATATATAGGGTATATTTTTCCTATTCTCGGGTATAGTTATAAATTATGTGGCGTATGAGTACATACTCATTTATCAGGTTATCATGTAAAATAAGTACAATTACATATCTTACGTACACTTGCATACTTAATATATATACTACCTCGAATGATTTATTATGATCATTAGATTCTTATAAATCACATGTAATCCGACGGTATACATCCTATATACACGTGGAAGACAAGTAACATCCAGCAGTAGCCACTAAAATAAAACATCCACCCCTTCAATAATGCAGTGCATCCAATAAACTTTTTATCTTCAAAAAGAAAAATGCCTATCAAACCAACACAATCATGGGTGCATGTGGTAAGCGGTGAGACCATGCCAATTTAAACACCGGTAATGATTGAGCAAAAAGAATCATCTGCTTTTCGAACTTGATATGTATAATAGTACATAAAGCTGATAAAAACATTACTGTCATATTGAAGCACTATATTAGGAAACTCTAGCCTCATCCAGCACAGAAAATATCCTAACAACAGGATGCCAGGTGTTAGGATATGACCTGGCATCCTGGTGTTAGTCAGTATGAAGTCTGATCTGTATGAACACAAAAAGCTTTTGAAAATAATAACTTTTATCCAAAACTTGAACATCTGTATGAAGTCGGATCCCTCATTAAGGTCAGATGCAACAAGCTAAGTAGATGTAGATCTGAATGAAATAACATGTGAGCATAAAGCCCTAAACCGCCTAAAACTCTGTTTGGATAGATATAAAAGGAAAACAGAATAACTAAAAATACATTCTTTAAAAAAAATATGATTCCTACCTGTTGTTTTAGAAACCAACTCCTGTACCTCCTTTTGTTCAGCGTCATGTGCTTCGTTCTTTCTATCATCTTATGTCATATGCTTAACTAAGCATCCTAATCCATACTAGTATACTACTTATTAATGCCTAATCAATTGTTAAATTGGAGAGAAAAGTGATATGGTGCAATGTAATGGTTTTAGAGGATACTTTTTTTAGTTTACAAAAAGCAAAAGTGCCTCTAGATGAGTTGTTAGGTAGTCTAAGTAGCACTACTCAGATCCTAAATTCGACTCCTGTAGGAGCAAATTTCAGGCAAGGGTTAAAAAATCCCCTCATCTATCCCACGCCAAATCACAGGTCTATCCGGCCCAGGTCGCGGTCGTTCTCACAGGGGTTTAAAAGTCTTCTCGATCTGCGTGATTTTTTTTTCTTAATATAATATCGCGGTACGGTCTTACCCGTAGGTCGAGTGTTTTTAGTTTACAAAACTCAAACAAAGTACTCAATTTCAAACTATAAGATATTTTAACTTTTCTAGATACATTTTTTTTACTACATATCTAGATATACCGTGCATCTAAGAGTATAGAAAAATCGATATATCTAAAAAGTCAAAACGTCTTATGATTTAGAACGAAGGGAGTGATTCATAAATCTGGACCTGACTACACCAAATTTACTAAAAATCCTAACAAAACCTGTCTTGTGAAAACATATGCATAATATGTGATCCAAAACAATCACCAAGTGACTACCAGAAGCTCATGAAACTAGCTTCAGACACACTATGACACAGTATAATAGCTATAACATATAAGTGCAGTTCTTAGTAGTTACTGTAGTGATGCCCAACCCACAGACATAAAACTTTATTAATATAATAAATCCTAGTTATTATTCCCAAGGAATGAAATTACAGTAAGATATTAACGAGCCAACACCTTGAACACCAAGAGTAATTGTAAGCATCCAAAAAACAAGCCTAACAACAAGCCTAACAATGACGTAGCAAACTTCTGGTGCTCCAGCCCCATTGTTTCATTCTTTCCCATGAATCATGGTTATGTTTATCTGCCACATCAAATTCCTGACCACGACTTTGGAGCACCTCTTTCATTTACTTCGAAGGACAAAGGTAACGACAGCATGAAAAACAATGTACTCTACAGTTTACACAAGTGCTAATCTTCACCAGTGTCAAGAAGGCATCAGAGTGACAGATCTCAAACTACACAGATGTACTACCTCTGTTCCAAACTATATTTCACTTCAGCCTTGTCCTAAGCCAAACTTCTAAACTTTGACCAAGTTGATAGAAAAATGCATCATCTATATTATCATATTAGTTTCATTAAATTATCCATGAAATATATATTGAACTCTCAGTGGTGAATGCATTTGAAACTTCTGGATGTGATTAAATTTTGACTTAGGGCAAAGCTCAAATGAACTATAATTTGGAACAAAGTATTTGATTGATCATAAGTTGGTGGATGTTCTTACACGCTTTGTGTACCCACGAATTATTAACAGTTTCTTCATTTCCTTCTAGAATACTTGTTCAATAACCACTGATGATGAACTGGTGATTAGCTTTGAGTTTTTGACCTACTCCATTTTCATATACTCTGTCTGAATTAATGCTGCTAACAACTATGCAAGCCATCAAATCTTAAAGCATAAGATCTGACACTGCCACAGAATGTAACCAGATTCATGTGAGGATTATAGGCGCGTCAACAATTTGGATAAAACATCAGCAAACAAGCAAATTAGGTCGATCGCAACGTCGTTCGGAAGGTAGAGCGCGCACGATACATAACACGTACCTGCACGGAGTACTTGAGAGCGACACCGGGGACGGTATCCCCGCGGCGGATCGCATGCGACAGCGCAAATCTCCCAAGGGAGGCGGCCCGCCAGAAGGCCCCCGTCGCCGGCTCTCCGACGACGCGCCGCACTCCCCAGGGCGCACAGAAGGCGGCCTCGACCACGGCGCGGTCGGAGGCAACCGCGCGCCACGCTCGGCAGACGCAGGCGGACCGCGCGAGGTCGATCGGCGGCAGCCTTTGCAGCACTGCACGAAGCAGGTCCGATGGGAGGCGCGCATCCATCCCGCCCGCGGCCGGATCGGGCACGGGGCTCGGCGGATCGGCCGGCAAGGAGGCGTCGGCACCCCCACCTGCGCCGTCCACGACGCGCGAGTCCATGGCTCGTGCTGTGGCTGGCGTTGGAGCCGCGTGGATGGAGCCGGGTGAGGTTGTGAGGAAATGGGAGATCGGAGGTGGCGCGGCGGTCGGCGGAGGCGGACTCGAGCGGTCGGGCCGTGTGGTGTCGGAGAGCCGCCTGCACAAAGTGTCAAAGAGCCCACTAAGGGCCCCGGCTCCTCTTCCACTTCGCGGTTGGATTTGGGCTGTATGGCGCAGTTGCCACGATTCCAAATAGGCTTTTTACGGGTATTTTATTCCACATGGACTCTTTGCTCCATCCAAATTCTACATGGGCCTGGCCGTCTTCAGTTCTTCACCCTTCACCACCAGAAGCTTCTAGGAAGTAGGAACTCGAACGGCCGGCAGCATTCCGACGAGACGAGTCACGAATCCGGATAGAGCGCCGCCCCCCAACCTGCTGCGCCGACCCTGCTCGCCGCCGGCCCGAGTAGAGAGAGAGAGAGAGGAGAGAAGGAAGCATGACGACAATCCGTCGGTTCTGCTGCGACGACCTCCTCCGCTTCGCCTCCGTCAACCTGGACCACCTCACCGAGACGGTGCGACACTGATGCGTTTCCCTTCTCTTTTCCTTGTTCGAGCGCATCCCCTCTCTGATCTCTCGATTCGGTCGCCGCAGTTCAACATGTCGTTCTACATGACGTACCTGGCGCGCTGGCCCGACTACTTCCACGCCGCCGTCAGCCCTGGCGGCCGCGTCATGGGTTACAGTATGTCTCTCGTAACCTTGCATCTTTGTTTGGGTGTCCCGGCCTGTCATAAATTCGCGGCAGTTGTGTGCTGCTAGTGCCTCTGCATCTTTGCTTGGGAAATTAAAATTAGCTGAACATGTAGAGTGCAAACCCTGGATATGCTAGTTTGAGTGTTCAGACATGAGTGGTGTAAAGACACTGGATCATCTTCTTCTACAATGTTTTTAAGGTGGTGTTTGGTTCGCCGAAGTCTAACGTAAATAGATTACATGGGGTAATGGATACCGATATTTTGTTTGGTTGTGCTCTTTCTAGTAATACTATGTACTACTATTCAATCCAATTATAACTAGTAACCATTACCGCCGGTAAGAGATCTCATTACCATTCCCTTAACAATGTCTGAACCAAACATCACTATTGCCTCACCATTGTAAATGGAATTAGACATATTTACATGCTGCCTGGTGCAATCCATGGTTTGTTTTCTCCAAGTAGCATTGTTTTAGCATTTGTTGCTCACCATTCAAGGAGCGTGTGAAATCTGAAATGGCTGGTGAAGGTATAGGATGACTGGTTAACTCACTATTGCCTCTGTTGGTTTTAATCTTGAATGGTGAGCAACAAATTAGAGATTTATCTCCTTCTGGAATGTTGAATGTAATATTGTTCTGCATGTTCCATTTCTCTCTTGTTCGTGTTCGTTTAGTTCAAGAGAAGTAAGCTAGAAATCTTTTGCAGTCATGGGTAAAGTTGAAGGCCAAGGTGAATCTTGGCATGGACATGTCACAGCGGTTTCTGTTGCCTCTGAATTTCGTAGGCAGAAGTTAGCCAAAAAACTTATGAACTTACTGGAGGAAATCAGTGATAAGATGTGAGTAACATCTTTTCGTTTCTCTATTTAATTTAGTCTCTATGATATATTTTCCCCCTTTATTATGGATACAGAGTTCTAGCTCTATTATTGGATGTTCACAATGTATGATTGCTATGGTCTTAATTGTTGTTTGTTGAGTTCATAGGTCATGGAATGCTAATAGTTCATATAATCTTTTTTTTTCTGACCAGACATTTCATATTCTTTTCCTATCTTAAAATCCCATTGGCTTGGGTTCACTTTTTAATTTTTATATATCAGGAAATTAATAATGGTACGCTTCTACTTCTTGATTCCAGCTATCGTTGCCTAGATCAAGGAACGTTTCTTCCTGATAGGCCCTGAATATATGCTATGTTCAACCCACGATGTTGTTGTCATGTTCGATAGATGTAGTATCCTTGAAGTCATATATATGTCATATATATTATATCACCTCACATACTATTATAACCCAGTTTTCATATTCAGGGATAAGGCCTACTTCGTGGATCTCTTTGTAAGGGCATCTAACATGCCAGCGATAAGGATGTATGAAAAGGTAACATTGTTTATAAATTTCAGCATCAATGCCCTACTTGATACGCCAATAGGCCAATATTCCATTCTGCCGCTCCAAACAGAACTTCTAAATATTTATCAATGTCAACCAGTGAAACCAAGTTTTTGGTTAAACAGTAGTTTAGTGACTGAACCTGCCTAATTATGCTCCTTGTGTCCATAGCTTGGTTATGTGGTTTATCGAAGGGTGCTCCGGTACTACTCAGGGGAAGAAGATGGCCTCGGTAAGCGCTTGCAGCATACATATTCCAAATCTGTTACTACCTCAGTTCTCGAATATTTGTCGTCCACTAGTTTATTTTTGAACTAACTAAAACGCGACAAATAGAAAAGAACGGAGCGAGTACTTATTATGGTGCACTTATGCCTGTGTATGCTTTTGATCCAGATATGAGAAAAGCATTATCACAAGATGTTGAGAAGAAGTCCATCATACCACTCAAGAGGCCAATTACGCCTGATGAACTTGAATATGATTGATGTTAGCTACCTGGTGCTTACGTTGGATGCTCCGGTGGGGAATTTGACAGGCTTTGAAAATCTGGTAGTGAGTGTATTGTTGTCGTTTTTACGCCTGCTAGGGGACAGGTTTTGATGGTGAATTCTGCAGTTTTTGTATTTGAGAATAGCAAGAACTATGACTTGGCATGGAATCAAATTGCTTTGTTGTGATGTCGTATTTATCCGTCGCTGTTTGCTCTGTAGTGTGTTTTTATACAGCTTGCATAATATATAAGTTATATTCGACCCGTGCTAAGCGGTGATAGGTAGAATTTAACCTACTGGCAATTCAGTGCCTGAGATCATGAATGGCACCGTGAGCTTGTCAATCAAATGATAAGTGACCATCACTCATGACTCATCGCCCTTCCACATGTTGTGGGCGCGCATAGGGTAATAGATCGTGATTTAAATGGTTCTTCATAAAATGTCAAGGTCCTAAATAAATTATAGTTCAAAAATGATTAGAAATAGAGTCTAATTCTAATCCAATTCGATCCTTAAATATTATAGTGTAAAATTTATAGCCCATTATTAGCCCTAGGCGCGCATGCAAGTGACCTCATTCCGAAAAACATTACTCTGCACAATGGTGGTAAAGTAGAAGGGTGAGGCAGAGGAGACCAAACAGGGAAAATGAGGTGAAAATCAACACTGATTCAAGCAGCAATACACGGTGCAACAGGTCATGTGCTTGATATGCTGGTTCTCAGGTGCGGGAAGGCTGCCGGTGCCAGAGTTAAATGTATGTTAAGGTCTTAGGAATTTTCAAAAAAAAAAAAAAAGTTGGACCGGCGAGGTTAATGTGCAGACTTAGGTCATTGAAACAATGAATAGTTTCAGTACATTGTTTCTAAGGTTGTCAAACAGAAGGCTATTTATATAAAACTCTCATATCTCTCCTCTGTCACCCCGTTTGCTTAGGTGATATGTCATTTAATAAAAATGAAACTCCCACTATGAATGGCCTTAGGAGTTAGGACATCAAAAGGTTCATTCAGAATTAAAAATGTCGGGGTATCGGATGCTTCAACTTATTTGGATACTTGAATTTCAAACAAATTCAAAAATTCAGAGCATTCGGTGTTTCTTTTGCTTCAAAATTCTTGCCCATTTTTGGTCTGTCAAGTTTTTGAAATGAGATGTTTAGATTAGTTGGCCAGTAAAAATAACAAATGCAAAAGGCATTTTATGGAGAGATGCAGCTAATTTGAACTCACTTAGCAAAGGATGCTGAATTCTACATCTTCCACGATCAGCCTGTTTTATTAGTAACCAAAGCAATTACATTATTGAACTAAGCGAGAGATCTTTGAAACCAGAGCCAGACGAGTTATTATTTGTATATGAGGGCGTCGCGTCCAGGCCCGACACCAATGTAGTGTACTGGAATGCCGACCAGTTCCTCTATCCTCTCCACGTAGCGACGAGCTGTTTCTGGGAGATCACTGTAATCTCGTATTGACGAAATGTCTTCCTCCCATCCAGGCAGGGCCTCATATTTGACCTACACCAGCAGATACCACAGGAACTGTTGTCAAGAGAAACTAAACCCCCTCAAATCGAATACAGGACAGTTGCATATCATTGCATTAAGAACTACAAGTCTACAACACACCCAAAGCACACACACTCAGGTCCCCAAAAGAGCCAAAGACAAAACAAGACCCAGATTAAGTGCCATGCCGGAGGCCGCTTTGATTTTGTATATATAAGAAGCTACAGATGAAAAACAACTTGGTAAAACAGGATTGACTGGTCCAGTCCTTACCTTTACTTGCTCCAAAAGAGAGAGATCTGCTGGGAATGATTGGACAGAGTTACCATCATCGGTGTAGTATGAGGTACCCAGCTTAATTTCCTTGAGTCCAGTTAAGACATCGAGCTTTGTGAGATTCAAAGACGAGAAACCATTGATTTGGCAACAGTATTTCAGGGCAACTATATCAAGCCAGCCACAACGCCTAGGGCGACCTGTTGTGGTACCAAATTCCATTCCAGAAGCACGAAGCAAATCGCCAGTATTACCCAATAGTTCTGTTGGGAAAGGACCGGATCCAACCCTAGTTGTGTAGGCTTTTACCTACACATAAAAACATAACGTTCAAGAGAATGGGAAGTAAGAAATTTTAAGCAGTAATTAATTGAGCATACCACTCCAATGATATCACCGAGACTTCTGGGAGCAATACCAAGCCCGGTACAGATTCCACCAGCTGAGGGACTAGAGGAAGTGACAAAGGGGTAGGTCCCAAAGTCTATGTCTAACATGGTAGCTTGACCACCTTCAACCAATATTTTCTTCTTCTGCAAAATCGACTGATTCACGAAATGCACGGTATCGGTGATGAAAGGTTCCAATCGTTCAGCAAACTTTTTATACTTCTCAACTTCCTCTTTCAGAATCTTGTTATCATATTCAAAATCTTTGAAGCGTAGAGCTGCATCTCTTAATAGGGTGTTGAGTTTTGCACCAAAGATATCCATATGTCGCAGGTCACCAACTCTAAGTCCATTCCTTGTAACCTTGTTCGAATAGCATGGTCCAATTCCTCTCTTTGTTGTTCCTATAAAGGAATTCCCAAGCTCTGCCTCCCTAAGACCATCAACAACTTGATGAAGATCAAACAAAAGATGGGCACGATCTGATACCAAAAGCCTTCCCTCGCAAGAAATTCCATTAGACTCTAGCCCATCGATTTCCTTGAAGAATCCAGGAAGATGAACAACTGCTCCATTACCAATTACACATTGAGTGTTTTCATTAAGGATGCCTGATGGAACAAGATGAAGTGAAAACTTCTTCCCTTCAGAATTGTATATGGTATGTCCAGCGTTAGCCCCACCCTAAGAACATAAACAACCCTACAAGTTAAAGGTGAAAACAGGATAGCATCAAATCTTATTGCAAAAAGTAGGTTTTAAGTTGATCCTACAATATGATTGGAAAGAGGATAGCATCAACTTAAGTTGATCCTTCCAATCTTAAGTTTTAAACAACCCTACAACCATTATTTGAAGTTTTAAGTTGATCCTTCCTCTGATAGAGTACCAGGACCTACTTCAAATAACCACATAGAACCACAGAAGAACAGTAAGTTAAGTGGACTCTGCAGTCTGCACAGGCAATATTATTCACAAGGGAACACAATACACAATCATATGTCATACCACAAGGAGCTACACATGTTAATAGCTGGTGCTCTTAATAGTGGTTGCTTGGTAGTAAACTGCTATAGAGGTTTTATTGCAAAAGTTAATTCATATGATACCGTTTTTGTAAATAGGACATGCCACCAAAAAATCTGTACACCGTAAAAGTAATGACTCGGTTGAGTACAGCATTAGTGGTAAGTAACATAAAACTTTGGCTTCCACAGAAATCATATTGATGCTTCGCTACCTATAACTTTTCCTTTGCTTGTTGAAGAACAGGGGGGACGCAAAGGCCATTGAGAAAATGCAATGTTTCCAAGTCAATCATTGCAGTTGGAATTGAGTCAATAGGGCGACTGAGAAACAGGAAAGTTACATTAAAAAAGCTATATTTGTTGTACTGCAATGAAAATTATATACAACTGGTTAGAAACAGAAATAAAACCAACTGTCAGTCTTATACTAAAAGCTATGTCAGCCTGCTGTTTGCTACTTTTTACTTTGAAAAGGGATCAACACTGTTTGACACTATTAGATCATTATCACGTCCATAACCCCAAAGGTAGTGATCTAGCATTACATAAGTTCTAGCAGTTAACTAAGATGTTGATGAAACATTTCAGCCACTGAGCAGCCGGGAAAAGTCAGATGTAAATGAACAGGGCACCTCATATTTTACCTGAACTGGCCACATTATTGAATGTCACTAAAATCGTGATGAGGGGAGGGGATGAAATGACAAGATCTCAACAGAATTCAAGAGAATTGGGGACCAATGATAGCACCCAAACTTGATGGGTATGATTTATCCAATTATCCTAAAGAAGCACAAGGCAACAACTCATGATCAAACTAACTTGGCCGTTTCGCATGATAATTTGCATGGCAGTATTAAGTAGTAACTACTCACTACCGAACAGGTTTTCACAGATCAGAGCCTCTATAAAAGCTTTTATGAAGACTTAATAAAGTTCCTGGAGTAGCTAATCTCTAGCCACCTTCATGGAAGTACTACAGCAATTGCGATGATGGCATTGTTTTAAGACGACAAGGGACCGCGCGGCCGTGCGAAATGCAAAAAGATGGAAGCACAGCCGCATAGAGAACGTAAAAAAAATGATGACATTATACAGCAAACAAATTTACATAAAGGATTTACCAACTCATCTGACGCCTACATGAACCCTGAAACTAACTTATATCGAGGTGCAATTCATCGAACACCAACGCGCCAACGAATAGTAACAGCGCGGCGAGCATCATTGCGACTTCACGACAGGCGCGAGAGAGACCTGGCAGCGAGCGACGACGTCGAAGCGCTGGGAGAGGATATCGACGAGCTTTCCCTTCCCCTCGTCGCCCCACTGCGTGCCCAGCACTCCTGTGACCTGGCTCAGCGACTCTAGCCGGCCCCGCGCGGCCGCAAACGGCTCCTCCGTGGTGTCGGGTGCCACCGGAGCCGCCCTCAGCGATCGACATAGGCGCGGTGCAGGCCCTGGGACCGGGAGGACGCGTCCGCCGCTGCCGGTGGCGGGGCGGATGAGACGGAAGGGAGGGGGTTCCAGCGACAGAGGAGCCAGCGGCATGGCGTGGCGTTGGCTTGGCGCGGGCGCGGGTCCGGGTGAAGGGGTAAGAGAGAGAAAGGACGGAGGCGGCGGCTGATGAGTGGGTGGTGGCTGCGTTGCAGTCCATCTGTCATTTACACCGTTACATCAACTATTACCATGATATTGATCATAAATACTTATGTAACGTAAGCTTCATATTGCATAGTCTTTACCGTCAGTAAATATATATCTTTATATCAGACATTAATTCTACTCTTATAGACTTTTATTGACATAAAATACGACGTTTTATTGAAATTTAAATACATTCAAGTACATAACTAAACAACTAAAATTGCATAGTTCATAAAAAACTAGTTGAGTGCCCGTGCGTTGCAACAGAACCGTATAATAACACGATAACTTATGTATATGTGTGTTATATTGTTAGAGGTATGTGTCCATGTGTTGCAACGGAAGTAAAAAATTTATATGAAACATTGATACGGAACGACAAACATCACTATAATAAGTATGTGCCCGTGCGTTGCCACGAGAGTTAAAAATTAATATAAAACATAGATACGGAACGATAAACATCACTATAATATATAAAATATGTATGACAAATATCATCATAACTTTAATATTATATTGACGATACAAATATGTAATATTATTATAGATACGCCGACTTAAATTGAATGAATTGATGTCAAACGAACATTATAATATCGTATAAATTATTTCTAAAAATCAATATAGAATTTTGAATAATAGACAAATATATCGATAGATATGCAATAGGCCCAAACTAAACAGGCGCATAGCATCTTCAGTTCAGGTCCTCAATCTTGGTATCTCTTCCCTAGGTTGCTGCAGGCTGCTCAAAATACGGTAACAAACCCAAGTGAGTTCGATTAAATCCAATGCCACATGAGCAAAAGAACATGCAATCCATCATCACATGTACAAATTATGGGTCGAGTAAGTCAAACATGTTGTACATAAAAATTTTACCGAAGAGCAGAGGGTCAGCGAGGAGCTGAGGAGCGACTCTTCTTCCTTCGTCGGCAAGGAGCTGAGGAGCCAAGGACTCAAGGTACACAGACACACTATTAGCTAATTGTTCCAGTTCTCAGTACGATTTTAATCCAGTAAAGCCTTAAGGTGATTGCCATTCTATTGAGTTCTGCTAATGCATGAAGCAGAGACCTAGTGTCCTATGAGGTATTAGAATTAGATAGATTTTCAAACTCAGGTAACAAAACTCAGAACCTGACCTGCGCATCAATTGTAGTCCCAGAGATGTGAGGGGCCATGGCATGGTTAGGCATGTAGCGCCAGGGGTGATCCTTTGGTGCTGGCTGTGGGAACCACACATCACCACCATATCCTGAGAAATGGGAATGAGATGCTCCATGTTACACAAAGTACCTGTCAATGTAGGAATATAGTCGCATTATTTCCCTATTCTTCAGATAAAATGTAGGCAGGGTGTCTTTTCAGGAAAGCAAAACGGCTCATTTGAAGTTTTCGTGCTGAAGCCACGGAATACAAAGCATGCCAAGCTTAAGGAAAATAATATTAATTCATGGACCCCTTCGGTAGAATCAGACTAACTTATGTAGCAATACTGTTGTGTAAAGAGACAAAGAAAACATATTAACGTAGTAAGTACCAGCAATGTGACCGCTAGAACATGCATCTGCGACTGCTCGAGCATCCATGATTGCTCCTCGAGCATTATTCACAACAATTACACGTTCCTTCATCTTTGCAATCCTCTCTTTGTTAAACATGCCTCTGAAAAAAAACAGCAAACAAAACTCAGAAAATACTGTCAGACTATTTTGGAAATGTCAGGTACATGGTGAATACAAACCTTGTTTTCTCCGTAAGAGGTGTGTTGATCACAATCACATCACACTTTGGAAGCATAGCATCCAGGTCCTCCTCAAATTTGGCCCCAATTTCTTTCTCAAGCTCTGGGTCAATCTGAAGTCTGTCATGGTAAAGTAGGTTGCAGTTAAAGGGCTTAAGACGCTGAAGCAAGAGCCTGCCAATACGACCAGCCCCAACAGTCCCAACAGTTTTTCCTTCAAGATCATAAGCTCTGTGGGAAATGCCTGCTACGTTCCATTCGCCTTGAACTACCTGTTGGTACCCAGGCAAGAAGTTCCTGAGTAGAATCAGAATGCGCAAGAGCTCATCTTCTGCCACAGAGACAGTGTTGCTTCCAGTGACCTCAGCCATAGTTAAGCCCACAGCAGCAGCTGCTGGAAGATCGGAGCCGATTCCTGCCGTGAGAAGAAGCTCAAGATTCTTCGCCTTCTTTATCCTCTCTGCAGTGACATAAGCTGGGTGGAATGGGGTGGTAATCAGGACATGCATGTCTTCAATGTGCTTCTCCAGTTCTGAAAACAGTTATAGAAATCATTTAGTCGAAACAAGTACAGATATGAAAAGATATTAGTGTTTTTTTTATACTAAGGTCGTGTTCCAAACCTCAAACTAACGGTTAGCAGCTAAAATTAGCTGAGTGGTTCAGAACAGACCAGCCAATAAACCATATAATTGTTAGTTATATCTCTTAAATAGCTATATAACAGTTGTTAGCTGCTCTAACCCAGCTAAAACCAGCCAAATAACTTATTAGTTGACTAATAATTAACTGTAGAGGTTTGGAACAGGCCTAAATAAGTATAGTTAGATTTGTTAGGAAATGCATTTCCATTTGGAGGTGTCGAGCTCTAAACAAGTCTAGAACTTTCTTGGGGTGGAGTTAGTTTCACGCAAGAGCAGTGTTTAGGAGCTTATCACATGTTCACAGGCCAAAGTGATCACTATTATCTCTTCCGAGAAAGAAAGAGGCAGCAAATACAAGGGTCAGGCCGTCAGATGATGCCATCATTCTCTGCACTCTTAACAACAGAACAGACCAGTTTTATGACAGCGTAACAACGTTATGGTGATAACACAGTGGGCGAAAAAATGTCTATTCAATATTTTTTATTGCGAACCAACAGTTCAGAAAAAATCTGTATATCCCATTTTTTTCCTCTGAATATTTTCATCTCAACCAAAGGTAACACATGACCCTTTTATCATGCTCAATGAATTTATCTTATTGAGAATTACTAAATATTCTGAATACTTATTATGCATTTTTTTGTCAACCACATGTACCGTAACATCTGTTTAGGAGCCAGATTAACCTTTTAATGCTCAAATTCTTGTGTTATTGCAGTAACCATAAAAAGAAGTTTAAATTTGTAGCAGGGAATTATATCAAATAAAAGTGTGACCTCTCTAGAGGTGTGACTTTTACCACAAATTTAATTGACTCTTGAGTTATCTAATTTCTAAAAATACTTAACTTTGCCAGCAACAGTGAAAGTTTTTACCAGTGTTTGTGTCTAGCAAGCAAACCAGCAATGGTGTGGACTCTACCATGGCTTCTTGCTATGCTTCTTTTAACCTGAAATCTGAAATGCAGAACTGCACTACTAAAAAAGTGAATGAATGAGTGTAAAGTATAGAGTTAATGTTTGCTAGATAGAATAAGCTGAAGATAGGTACAGTGGTACCTGATGTATATTTAAGAAGAAAATGAATGCAACACGTGTCTAACTCAAGCAGGTTAGCGGTAGTGATAAATTGCAATTCTCATCCTATTATGAATAATATTATAAAAAAATTAGAAAAAGGCAAAGATAACATGCACTGTTAAAAAGGTGGGGCAGGAAGGACAAGAAAAAAAGAAATCAATCCCCTTCCCATCCCATCCGAACAACCAACCAATCGAACAAAATTCTAGAATCAGCGTCATTGCCTATCGCAAACCCACAAGGCCACAAAGCATTACTCAGTCTTCATAGACACACAAAATTTCCATGCTTACAGTAGAACAATCACTACACATTACAGGCTCAAATTGATGAGCACTATATTATTCATTTACTTAGAGAAATCAATTGGCATTAGAGGTTGCTGGTTTACATGGTTACATGTCATGGTAAGAATCGATTCAGTTTTTTTTTGGCATTAGAGGTTGCAGTTTTTTGGAATCAATGAGCACTATAAAATGAATCACCATATCATTAGAGGTTGCAGTTTTTTGGAATCAATGAGCACTATTTGCTTTGGAGGTCTCAGACCAAGGAATCGAGAACGTGTGTCAGATAGCTGACCCGTAACCATGTCAACGTTGGTATGGAAAAGAACACCATTCTGCAAACCAGCATTGAGGAAAAGGTTGGCTGGATAATCTGCACCATCCTCACCACCAACTGATGCCTGGACCTCCAAGAATAGGAGTGACTCTGGTGCCGATGATACACTCTGGACGCTTAGAGGCTGCAGGCAATCATCAGGATCCAATGAGAGGATACGAATGGTGTTATCATAGGATCCTACGGCAAGAAATCTGGACCTTTGCCTCCCCTCAGGGACCGGTGCAATGGGCGGGTCGTCCTCGTAGTTCGACGTGCGCGGCGTGGCGCCGGTGCCGGTGCAGACGGCGCCAAACGCGTCGGACGCGCCGAAATTGGAGCTGCGGCCGACCATGGAGTAGAAGCCGTTGTGGTTGAAGCTGGATCCCGCGGCGTCGGGTTGCACGACGACTGTAGGGAGTAGATCTCGGTGTTGGTGAGGTTGCTGGGGCGCGG
This sequence comes from Zea mays, assembly GCF_902167145.1. Classification (NCBI taxonomy): domain Eukaryota; kingdom Viridiplantae; phylum Streptophyta; class Magnoliopsida; order Poales; family Poaceae; genus Zea; species Zea mays. The sequence goes on along the minus strand of NC_050096.1, from coordinate 270,780,315 downwards.
GGTGGCACCGGAGAAGCCGCCCACGGAGCGGCGCTGGTAGACGTCGGAGCGCGACGCGCTGGAGCGGCGCAAGGTGACGTGTATCCTGTCGTCCTCCCTGACGGGTGCTGGGCGGCTGGGCTTCCCCAAGATGCCACAGCAACCGTGCGGGCTGTAGGTGAATGGGATGCATCTGAGGTTTGGACGGAGGCGAGATCTACGGAGGCAGGGGCTTGGAGGGGGAGACGGGGAACGGTGGAGACAGGGGAGCGGCGCAGAGACGGGGAGTGGCGGGTGCGTGCGCGACGGTTGCAGCCGAGCGTGGAGCACCGCTAGGATGACGGGTCAGGGCCGAAGATGTGGTCCCCGCCGACGAAGTACCCGGTGGAGACCTCGAGGACGGGGACCTCGACGTCGAACTCAGAGCGCTGAACCTTCACCGCTGGGCAGATCGAGCGCGGACAGGAGGTTGGGGTAGTGGTGGGAGTAGGATAAGGTGGAGAAGGAGGCGTCCATAGCGGCGGCGGTGGCGGGAATCTGGATTTCGGGCAGGCGGGGATGAGGTGCCGAGGACGGGGGCGAGATCCGGGTCTAGGGCGCATGGGGGAGGGGGCGCCGAGAACGGGGGCGGTATGGCCGACGGTGGAGCTTGCGTGATTGACGGGAGCGGGGCGGGGGTGTCGTGGGCGGAGCCGCGGAGGCATGGTGGACGCCCTCGTTGTGGTCTTAGAGCAACTCCAACGGAGCGCGCTAAAACACCCCAAAAAGAATTTATTAGCAAAACTGCTCTTTTCAGCGCTCCAACAGTCCATCTATTTTTCCCCCAAAAGTTTCGCATCCCGAATAAGCAGCGCTCATCCCCGCATATTTTCGCGTCGCGACTCCGTCCCCAATCGCTTGCGCGCGCGCGAAATCTGCTATTCCCGCGCCAAAATTTGCCAAAGCAAGCTCGCGTTCGTGCTGGAAGGAGCTGCTCCATGGCGGGATCTGGCTTGAGCGACGGAGGCAGTACCGGAGGGGGAGGATTGGGCAGCAGTGGAGGAGGCAGACGCGGCCGTGGCTGTGGAGGAGCAGGCCGATTCGGTGGTGCAGGAGGAGCCGAACGTGGTGGAGGAGGCGGACTCGGTGCTGGGGTAGGAGGCGGACACGGCGGTGGAGGTGATGCAGGCGGACGCGGCGGCGACTACTGGCCAGCTGTGCCTGCACGTGCGAGAGTCGTCGCAGATCCGTTAGCGTCGACCATGTTCAGCTGCAGGGACGAGTTGCCTTCATCGTTCGGCCAAGGGGAAGGTATGAACTGAAGCTTGTCTCATTGATAGTGGTCAGACACAAGTGTGATGCAGTCTAAAATTTCAACGAGCTGCATATTGTTGATTCAATATAGTGAGCCTTATTGTTCAGTAAATGAATAGGTAGCTTATAGCAGTATAGAAAGAAAAGAAATTGTGCGTACATACTTTGTTTGAGCATATGAATATATAATTTTGTAGGGAGCTGCTGTGCGCGCAAGTAATTTTAGCCTATGAAAACAGCTACAGTATCCCTAAAAGCTGGTTTTGGGGCTGACGTTTTTCACATGCTTGGCTCCTGGAGTTGCTCTGTCCGTCCCTTCTTTTGCGGTCATAAAATTCTACACAAGCAGGGTATTTGATCTGATCCTGACCAAACTCTGCTCAAGCGAAGTCCAAGCGAAAACCTTGCATCCCAAATCTGATTTTGCACTCCAAGCTGAGGTTTTCTTTAATTTGCATATTTGAGCTACTAGTGAATTGAATTCGGTCGTCCACCTCTAAAGTTGCTCTATCCGTTCCATACCCTGGTACTGTGAGTCTGAGCAAAAACTTTTTGAGGAATCATAATGACTCTTTACTGATGGTCTTCTTAGCCCAAGGTTCAGCCATTGTGACCTGGACACCCATAGGCCATAGACAAGAACTTTTTCTTTCTTTCAATCCATAAACATGTGCCCAACATCCTCTGCTCAGATTACTTTGGAAGATAACTTAGTGTGTTCAGTTGTCTCAGTTTGGTTCATACTTTGTTTGAGCATATGTTTTGTCCAGAAGGTTGGCTTCCTGCCTGAACTTGTTCCCTTGCATTTGCAGTCACCATGTACCATTTATGTGAGACATAGTAGACCTGTCTTGACTTTACAGTACCATTTTTTAGATGTAGTTCCAGGGAATGGATACTTTTCAAACATGATGATGGATGACTACGTTGAAGGAGAATTTGATAATAATAGCAATACATGTCCTGATATTCAGCCACAATCAATGCAAGTTGGACCAATAGTCCCCACATCGAGGCCAAACCATAAGAGATCAAAAAATTTCAGTGATCAAGAAGATGAAATTTTGGTTTCAGCGTGGTTGAATATCAGTATGGATCCTGTGGTAGGTAAAGATCAAAAAGTAGGAAGGTATTGGTCTCGTATCTATGAGTACTTCAATGAACATAAACCATGCCAATCACAACGTACTGTTAATTCTCTAATGCATCGATGGGAGACAATTCAGAAATGTGTTAACAAGTTTTGTGGTTGTTTAACAAGGATTCAGTTAAGACGACAGAGTGGTACTACAATGCAAGACATGGTAATTAATCATCATGCAGTATCACATTTTCTTTCATTTTTAGTATTTGAGCCTAACACATGCAAATGTTTTTCCCAGGTTGCACAGGCATGTGCGTTGTACAAGTCCGAAGATGAACATGAAAAAGGATTTCAATTCATGCACTGCTGGAATAAGCTCAGATTACAACCCAAATGGCTTGGTAAAGTAGATGATTTGGCTGCTCCTAAACCTTCAAACAAGAAACAAAAGACCACTCGTGAAGGGGATGCCAATAGAACATTACCATATGAAACCAAAGAATCTCAAGTTCAAGTCGTAGAGAATTACCAATTGACCCGGCCTCCCGGGAAGAAAACAGCTAAAGCAGCACTAGTACAAGAGAAGAGGAAAAGTGTGACTGTAGCAATAGAAAATTTGTGGGCTGCAAAGAAAGAAAGTGATGCCGAGAAAGAGCAGAAGAAAGAGGAGAGATTCAATAAAGCATTTGCACTTGAAGTTGATCGAGTTAACACAAAAAAGGCACTTCTCGAGGTGAGGAAAGAGGAGATTGAATTACAGAAGCGAAGAGATGAAGAGAGGATAATAAATATGGATCTTAGTGGGTTGACAGAAGAGCAACAGAGTTACTACACGAAGTTGCGAGCTAAGATTTTGGACCAACTTTCTGATGCTTAGGTAGCCTTGATTCGCAATTACTTATTACTTGTGGTTGCAATTATAACTTACACAAATTCCTATCTACTTGTATGTTGCAGGTGCTCACCAATCTACTTGTAGGTTGTATGGTGCTTGAGGGTTAGTGCTACCAGTTTACTAGTCCCATATAGTGGAGTCCATGTCAGTGTTTTAGTTGATGTTTACTAGTCTCGAATAGTTCTGTCATTGCTTCCAGTTTATTTACTGTTTTCAGTGGATACTAGTTATTTATGATAGTAGTCTCAAATCAGTGGATACTTGCTATTTACCTTTGGGTTCTCTCTTCCTAATTTATTGGCTTTGTTCTTTCTCTAAATTTATGTTCCTATTTGTAAAACGAATGTGTTTTCACAAGTCCAAGTCTGTTCCAAACATTCCGAAGGACCATGTATGCAATGTTGATGAGCTGTCAGTTAATCGGGGTGACATGGTTTCCAGTTCTTAAGGATTTTACGCACCCAGACCAATATAATTTTGGTGTGAACCAAGGATCAAGTAGCTTCCATGAGTTACACCCCCAGTTCGCGGGTTATACACGTGGCAAATTACATGAACTAGTCATGAAATATTTCAAGAGCAGGGAACTTACTTTAGCTATAAATGAGGTCTTGGATCCATGGATTTCAGCAAAGCAACCAAAAAAAGAGTTTGAAGCATACTTTTCTCACAATTCAGCATCTAGGAATTTCCTGCCAGGTACTATGGTCATGTCCTACACAGCATTTTATTTACTTACTTTCAGTTCTTAAATTTTAACTTTCAGCTAATCTTAATACATATGAAATATTGAACTATCAAATTTATTTCACTCTCGCATATTCCTTGTAGCTACTAAAGACTGAACGGAATTTGTGGACATTTGTAACATTTTCGTTTTCTTTTGTGAGCCTCACAGAAGATGGTGGGTCTGCAAAAAGGGCAAGATTGCTACCTGACCAGAGTGACGAAAATATTCATTTGTCACAAGACATTATTGCTAGTCGGAAGGAGGACATCTGTTTTGAAGAGTTATGTGATGGAGCATCGTCTGTTGATAATGATTCTGTGAATCCCAGAGCAGGAAATGCAAGCTGGGGTCTACTAAATGACCATCTGTTAGCAAGAATCTTTCATTTTATGAGGGCAGATTTGAAATCACTTATTTCTTCTGCAGCTACCTGTAAGAGCTGGAATGCTGCTGCGAAGTATTACAGAAACATGTGTAGATTCATTGATCTGTCTTCTGTTGGTCCTCTTTGCACTGATTCGGTGTTTTGTGATATTATGGTATGTGTCTTGACTATCTGTTTGAACTCTTGAGAAATTACTTCTATTATATCCTAACGTTGGACTGGTGCAGATGCAGTATCGATCTGTATTTTGGGGTACTGGTTGATGCCTGACGAATGGTGCTGGTAGCTGGTGGTCTTATGGTATCTGGTGGTCGAATTTTATTTTGCAGCTCCAGGATGTACTTATTATATTTTAAATATGTATGTGGCTCTTCCTTCACGTGGCGTCTCATCCAGAGAGTAGCAAACCCAATTGCCCTGATACATGTGTCTATGGAAGTTCATGTGTACACATTTGTATGTCATACATGTTTTGATGCAAGTAAGAGAATAAAACAGTAAGATATTGCTGATGAAGTGCAGATGATGTTATTACATAATAACTTTGTAATCATGAGTCACAATTGTTACAAGAACCAAATAATAATAGTAAAATATATAAAATCATTTGTAAAGGTCTGGATGATGTTGCCACAAGTGCTCAATGATGTCAGCTTGAAGCTGAGTGTGAATTTCTTTATCCTTTATATTCTTGTAGTTTTGAATAAATTCCTCAAGTTCTGGTGTCCCTTCATGCGACAAATTTACCTTTTCTCCTACGCCTTCGTAAATTATATCATGTTCGTCATCTCGCTCATCCTCGACGATCATATTATGCATAATGATACAAGCTCTCATGATTAGTCCGAGAGTGTCTTCATCCCAAAACCGAGCTGGACCCCGAACGATTGCGAATCGAGCTTGCAGAACTCCAAACGCTCGTTCCACATCCTTTCTGCAAGCTTCTTGTGCAATAGCGAAATATTTCTTCTTATTGCCTTGTGGTTCTGGAATGGTCTTGACAAAAGTAGCCCACGATGGATAGATGCCATCAGCAAGATAATAACCCATCGTGTAATCATTGTTATTAATTGTATAATTCACATTTGGAGCTTCACCTTCTGCTAGGCGTGCAAACAAAGAGGATCGATGCAAAACATTGATGTCATTGTGGGAACCAGGCATCCCAAAAAATGCATGCCAAATCCAAAGATCTTTATCCGCAACAGCTTCAAGTATAATTGTAGGCTCATGCACGTGCCCGGTATACATACCTTGCCAAGCTGAAGGACAATTTTTCCACTTCCAATGCATACAATCAATTGAACCAAGCATACCAGGAAAACCTCTACTGTCTCCGATGGCCAGTAATCTTGCAATATCGTCTTCATTAGGTGATCTCAAATATTCTTCTCCAAAAACCTCAACAACAGCACTAACAAACCTTCGTAGACTCTCAATTGCAGTACTCTCACCAATGCGAACATAATCATCAGTAGCATCAGCTGCTACTCCATAAGATAACATTCGAAATGCCGCGGTAATTTTTTGCAGACTAGATAGGCCAAGAATACCAGCAGCGTTCCTTTTCTGAACAAAATATTGGTCATGTTCTTCCACAGCTTTCCATATGCGTACAAACAATGTATGTCTCATTCGAAACTTGCATGTCACTAGTAATAAGACTCATGTATACTACTAATTTTTTTAAAACCATATTTGTTACATACCTTCGACGAAACAAATTATGTCCATACGTAGGATTCTCTGAAAAATAATCTTGATACAACCTCTGATGTCCAGCATGTCTATCTCGTTGAAGTACTCGGTGCCCTTGGACAGAACCACGATGTTTCGTTTCATTATCTAGCTCATCCGCATTCATCGCAACCTGAGTAACGGAGATAAACAAATCTTCATCGTCATCATCTGACGACGAATCCAACACCATTTGCATTGATAGGGCCCGACGATTCATTGTGATAATCTTTTACCTGTCAGGCCGTCGAATGAATGGTTAGAATTGAAGGGACAAAATACGCACTGCTGCAATTGTAATGGTCGAGAGGAAAATTATGCAATGCTGCAAATCATATGACCGTGCTGAGAAGGGTCGCCTTGAGATGTAGAACGATGTCTTGTGAGTTCCTCCGTTGGGACCGAATCGTGGATTACTTTGCGTGCTCCAATCACCGGTCAAGAAAAATATAGCATGCAAATAATTCGGGCAAAGGAGACCACAGACGGATTAATCATGCGCGGAAGAAGCGGTCAATGATCTACCAACCATGCAGATAAGAATATTGGTGGCATGTGATAACAGTACGGCCCAACAAGCATGCATCAGCCGAGGTTACATTTAAAAAATTTTAAGCGACAAAGTATTAGCGTTCTGCTGTGCATGTACATTTTTTTGGGGTACTTTTTTTTTCAACAGTCCCCAAAAAGACGTTTTGGGCAACATGTTATAAGCAAACTCTTGGAGTTGCTCTTAAGGAGTAGTATAGATAAAAAATACATTACTTTAGAAAATAAATTTATAAAATAAAGTTTAGTGATTATGGTGCAAAATTTAGATATTCTCTACTAAATTATTTTTAGAGTCGATTACGGACCGTGTCAACATGGATTATGTCTTGACATTGAGGAATGGCTACAAAGCTTGTCGATGCTTTAGGGATGATCGTTGTTGCTGTAACGGGGAATAATATCTCGTAGTCATCCACATTGTAAGATCCTCTGCTTTCATTCTTAATTATCATATTGTATAAAATAATATATTGATACATGGTCACACCGAGTATTTGGTGTGAAAAACAACTTGTACTGGTGAGAATATGTAAGCGAGCCTTGAGGACCTCAAATGCTCTCTATACATATTTGTGTGCGTCCTCCCGACATGCAACAAACACCCACTGCTTCGGAGTTTATTGAAGGAAACTGATCTTCACAAACATCGGCCTCTAAGGTATATGTCATAGGCGAGGTAATACCCTTGGTTGTACTATGCCTATTGAAAGTCGCCTAGAGGGGGTGAATAGACGGAATCTGAAATATAAACTTAAGCACACACTACAAGCCGGGGTTAGCGTTAGAATTAAATCCGAGTCCGAAAGAGGGGGAAAACAAATCAACCAAGAAATAAAGCGGATGAACACATTGATTTGTCCCCGTTGAGGTGGTCACAAAGACCGGATCTCTTTCAACCCTTTCCCTCTCTCAAACGATCACTTAGACCGAGTGAGCTTTCTCCTTAATCAAATGAATCACTTAGACCCCACAAGGACCACCACACACTTGGTGTCTCTTGCTTTGATTACAATTCACTTGGGAACAAGAATGAGGAAGGAATAAAGCGATCCAAGCAACAAGAGCACAAAGAACACGAACAAACACTCTCTCAAGTCACTAGGTGGTTGGAATGATTTTGGAGACTTGGAGAGGCTTTGATCTTTTGATTTGTGTCTAGGAGTGAATGCACTAGCTCTTGTATTGAATGAAAACTTTAGAAGACTTGGATGCTTGGAGTGGTGGTGGTTGGGGGGTATTTATAGCCCTCAACCACCACATAGTCGTTGGGGTTGGCTGCTGTCGATGGGCGCACCGGACAGTCCGGTGCGCCAGCCACGTCACCCAACCGTTAGGGTTCGGGAGCTTCTGACCGTTGGAGGCTTTGTCTTCTAGTGGCACCGGACAGGCACTGTTCAGTGTCTGGTGCGCCTCTAACGGGCGGCTCTGACTTTGCGCGCACTGTTGCTCACTGTAGCTCTGTCTCCCGCGCTTTTGCAGTCGACCGTTGCGCGAAGTAGCCGTTGCTCCGCTGTCACACCGGAGAGTGATGTGGAGTGACGACGAAGGATAAATGATACCGGTAGAGTGGAGTGGAAGCCTTGTCTTCGTCGAGTACTCCATTTCCCTTTCAATCTACGACTTAGCTTAAAATACACTTGAAAACACATTAGTCGTATTCATGAAAGAGATATGATCAAAGGCGTATATATGAGCTATGTGTGCAATGTTTCAATCAAAATTCTGAGAATCAAGTATATTTAGCTCATTCCTAAGTTTGCTAAAGGTTTTCTCGTCTAATGGCTTGGTGAAGATATCGACTAATTGTTCTTTGGTGCTAACATAAGCAATCTGGGTACCCCCCCTTTGTTGGTGATCCCTCAGAAAGTGATACTGAATGTCTATGTGCTTAGTGCGGCTGTGTTCAATGGGATTATCCGCCATACAGATTACACTCTCATTATCACATAGAAGAGGGACTTTGCTCAATTTGTAGCCATAGTCCCTGAGGGTTTGCCTCATCCAAAGTAATTGTGCACAACAATGGCTTGCGACAATGTACTCGGCTTCGGCAATGGAAAGAGCTAGTAAGTTTTGTTTCTTTGAAGCCCAAGACACCAGGGATCTCCCCAGAAACTGACAAGTCCCTGATGTGCTCTTCCTATCAATTTTACACCCTGCCCAATCGGCATCTGAATATTCTATTAAATCAAAAGTGAATCCTTTGGGGTACCAAAGCCCAAACTTAGGAGTGTAAACTAAATATCTTATGACTCTTTTCACGGCCCTAAGGTGAACTTCCTTATGATCGGCTTGGAACCTTGCACACATTGAAGCGCCCCAATCCTCTGGGACTCAAATGTGATACAATTACTAGTCCCAGGAGGCTAGTAAACATATTTATACATCAGATGATTCCAGATCTGCTTAAACGAGACAAACCTATAAAGGTGGCGATCAACTTTAAGAGTTGGTCCACAACTCGGGACATATCATAAGAGTGGGGATGAAGCAGCCCGATATACGCAGCGAAGCAATTCAGCGGTCCAACAGCCACAGGCAAGGTTGGGAACAGTCGTAACTCTTACCCGATCTCCTTTTCTAAAAAACAACAAATAAGCAAGGGTGAGTACAAACGTAGCCCACCTTCACCCGTGGAATGGGGAAATCAGATATAATGCATGGAATATCTGGAGCTCAGGATATTTTGCAGAAACAACAATATTTTATGCAGGGTTGTTTTGTAAAACATTTTGTATTTTGCAAAGCGCATCCTCTCCCAAAGGAGCAGGAAGTTTTTCAATATAGAACAAAATCCCCTGGACTAAACCATCCATGTATCTCAGCAGTTTCCCACTGGTTTTTATTTTCAAAAACAGCTACTGGACTTCCCGTCCACCATAGCTCACAGCTCAACCGCCAGACCTTTTTAAAAACCATTTTTCTCAAACACACCCTTTTTTGAAAACAAAACATTAATTGCCATACCATACCAGACTCGTCCATTCCTGTGGACACAGACTATTCAAATAGGTTTTCAAACTCTTCGCAGAGGGGTACACTTTACCCACTAGTCCGGTTTCTGCGATCTCACCGTCATGAGACCCGAATGCCAAATCTCTTTCTTTCCTCGCACGTCCTAACCTTAACGGTTATACCGGAAGGAGTCAGGCCACCGCCATGTCCAAACCGGACAAAACATTCCCCCTCCTTATCCTCCCGGTGCTCCCCAGCCTTCATAACCCTGGGGTTGGACTGTACGAGTTCAAATTGAGTAACTGCCCACACAGTCTCGAGTGGTTGTACTTATCATGAGTATAGGTAGTGAAGGATGACAAACCGGTCCTTATATGAGGGGACAATCCTTCTGCTCACGCCTAAACCAGCTGAGCCTTCACCTTAGGCCCTCCCCTAAACCAGGGAGTCCCTGATCATCCCTACTCAAAGGTGATAAGGGTGAAAACCCTTCATCATATACATTTTGAAAAGCATTTTCTTTTGAAACCTCACACCTTTTCTCAAATCATTTGTAACAAATATATCAAGGATTGATTGCGGCAAGCGGCTGGGTGGCCATAATAACTTGTCTCAAAATCATATCATGCATAAAATAACAGGCTGAGGGTTGTGGTTGAAAAAACATAGGTAATTTATGCATCAAAGGGATCCAGTGAGCTTGCCGTGCTTATTCGGCGAAGGGGAAAGAGGAGCTCGTGGAACTGGCTTCTAGCTCCACTGCCTGGCGTAGACTTGCAGATCTGGCCTCCACGAGACGGCACGAACGCTCCGATAACTATGCAACATGAACAAGCAAACATACAAACCAACAAGTATACCAACAAATATTTAGTATAGTGGTCAGAATAGCGATATATGGATGGGTAGAGTCTTGAGTAGAATCTGTGTCATGTGGTGTTGAGATACTGCTGGTGGTGGAGCAAAGGTGCTTACCAGGAGGGTGGACTGGAGACGAAGCGACACTATGCGTGTAGCCGGCAGAGCAGAGTAACTGAGTGGGTGGGGTGTTTGCCTTGGCTGAGGGTGTTGAGTGTGTGTGGAGAGGGAGAGGGTAGCTGGGTGTATTTATAGTTGGGTGTATGTGGTGTAGCACAGTGAAGTTCACTATTGGTGAGAATAGTGACGAATGAATCGTCTGACTTAATATGAACAGGAGAGTTATAGGCAGAATATGAGACAAGAGTATTTTGGGAGTTTTCTGGAATATGAACCATGCTTAAGGGATGACATGATTGGATAGGGAATAGTTTGACAAGAATTTTAGAAACAAGAATGACTAAAATCTGAGTTTGGATGGAGGAGTTTTGGATTTTATAATCATAGGGAGAAAAAGAAAAGGAAAGGAATATTCTTGGAATATTCTAGAATTTGAATATTTAGAGATATTTGGAAAATCAAAAATACAAATGTATTTTTGAGCGAGGTGCGAGGAATTATTTTTGGGCTTTTCTTGGTCAGAGGTTTATGTTGGTGGAAACTGTTCCTACCTACTGTGTCACATCAGACAGCAGTGAGGCGGGACCCAAATAGCTGGAATGTTGTGGTATTCTGGTCCGAGTGGGCTATGGTATCTTGGGCCAGGTTTTATAGGATTGAAGACGTATCCATACAAACATGGTTTGCCTTTCTTTTTGGAAGTCTGGCTTGAAAGAATTCCAAAGTTAAGCGTGCTCAACTTGGAGAAATCTAGGATGGGTGACCAGATGGGAAGTTCCCTACTGGAATGAAAATCACAGTCACCGGAGTTCGTATGACTGGAATATGGGTCTGGCTGGTCTTAGGTGGACTGGACAGCATGATGGATGAGTAGTTGAAATTTGGGGTGATCGGATGATCGATGAATAGTAACGATGAATAGTAATGGTGAATAGTTCGTATGAACGAACAATGAACGTGAATAGTGACGATGAACAAACGATGAACGATAAATAGGAACTATGAACGAACGATGAACGATCAAATGATCAAACGAACGAACGATCAGAATTTCGGCAGCATAACGGCAGGAAAAAGATTATTTGGACGAACAGACGAACGATCGGACGAACGGACGAACGAACCATGAATGATCGGACGAACGATCGGACGAACGAACGAACAAACTAAGAACAGGGGGACGAACGATTGAAGAACGACCGAACGATCCTTGTGCTAGTGTGTGCTTGTGTGGGAGGTGGAGTGGGAGTGGGCATGTGGGTGTGGGGGGAGGGAGGGAGTTGCCATGAAATGGCTTGGGGTGGGATGAGAGGAGGTCCTTGCCCCTCTATTTATAGCCATGGTGGGGGGATTAGGGGGAGGGATGAGAGGATTAGTGGGAGGATGAGAGGATTAGTGGGAGATTAGCATGGATTTGTCTTATATGAGTGTAATTAGCTTGTAGAGCTCACCGTATGACACCGGAGGCATACGTATACGTATGAGCATGAGGAAAGTTATGAAGAAAATATTTGTAGGGAGTTCAAAAATGATTCTGAAGGTATTTCCCAGGAAGAAAATACTTGGAGGTATATCGGTGGAATATTTGGGCAGTATTTCTGGAAAGAATTTGATAGGGATCATTGGGGAAATATTTGTAGGATATTTTGAGGAGAATTTTGGAGAGAATATAGACCACTATATTTTATTTGTTGATATCAACTTGCAAACAAACATTTTGAAATAAAATTTGAAATTCATTTTGAATTTAGAGCAAGTTTGAGAAAATTCCAGGATTTGAATTTTTGGGATGCTAGACACATGCATACTGAAAGCATAATATCTGGTCGAGATGCACATAAATAGAGTAAAGATCCTATCATCAACCGGTATACCTTTTGATCTACGGACTTACCTCCCATGTCGAGGTCGAGATGCCCATTATTTCCCATGGGTGTCTTGATGGGTTTGGCATCCTTCATTCCAAATTTCTTAAGAATGTTATAAATGTACTTTGTTTGACTGATGAAGGTGTCGTCTTGGAGTTGCTTGATTTGAAATCCTAGGAAGTACTTCAACTCCTCATCATAGACATCTCGAATTTTTGTATCATGATCCTACTAAACTCTTCACAAGTAGATTTGTTAGTAGACCCAAATATGATATCATCAACATAAATTTGGCATACAAACAAATCTTTTGCAACAGTTTTAGTAAAGAGAGTAGGATCGGCTTTACCGACTTTGAAGCCATTAGTGATAAGAAAATCTCGTAGGCATTCATACCATGCTCTTGGGGCTTGCTTGAGCCCATAAAGTGCCTTTGAGAGTTTATAGACATGGTTAGGGTACTCACTATCTTCAAAGCCGGGAGGTTTCTCAACATAGACCTCTTCCTTGATTGGTCCATTGAGGAAGACACTTTTTACGTTCATTTGGTAAAGCTTAAAGCCATGGTAAGTAGCATATGCAAGTAATATGCGAATTGATTCAAGCCTAGCTACAGGTGCATAAGTTTCATCAAAATCCAAAGCTTTGACTTGTGAATACCCTTTGGCCCTAACTCGAGCTTTGTTCCTTGTCATCACACCATGCCCGTCTTGCTTGTTGCAGAATACCCATTTGGTACCTACAACATTTTGGTCAGGATGTGGAACTAAATGTCATACCTCATTCCTTATGAAGTTGTTGAGCTCATCTTGCATTGCCAGCACCCAATCCGAATCTCTTAGTGCATCCTCCACCCTGTATGGCTCAATAGAGGACACAAAAGAGTAATGTTCACAAAAATGAGCAACACGAGATCTAGTAGTTACCCCCTTGTGAATGTCACCGAGGATGGAGTTCATAGGGTGATCTCGTTGTATTGCTTGATGGACTCTTGGGTGTGGCGGCCTTTGACCCTGTATTTCTTGCTCATCTTCCTTGTCTTGATCAACTTCATCTCCCCCTTGATCATTGTTCTCTTCTTGAGGTGGCTCATCCTCTTGATCTTTATTTTCATCAGCTTGAGCCTGATCCTCATCTTGAGTTGGTGGAGATGCTTGATTGGAAGATGTCGGCTGATCTTGTGCTTGTGTGGGCTCTTCGGATTCCTTAGGACACACATCCCCAATGGACATGTTCCTTAGCGCGACACGCAGAGCCTCTTCATGATCTAGCTCATCAAGATCAACTTGCTCCACTTGGGAGCCATTAGTCTCATCAAACACAATGTCACAAGAAAGCTCAACAAATCCAGTGGATTTGTTGAAGACTCTATATGCCCTTGTGTTTGAGTCATAACCAAGTAAAAAACCTTCTACAACCTTAGGAGCAAATTTAGATTTTCTTCCTCTTTTAACAAGAATAAAACATTTGCTACCAAAGACTCTAAAATATGAAACATTGGGATTTTTACTAGTAAGGAGTTCATAAGATGTCTTCTTGAGGATTCGGTGAAGGTAGAGCCGGTTGATGGAATAGCAAACAGTGTTGATTGCTTCCGCCCAAAACTGGTCCGGTGTCTTGTACTCATCAAGCATGGTCCTCGCCATGTCAAGTAGAGTTCTATTCTTCCTCTCCACTACACCATTTTGTTGAGATGTGTAGGGAGAAGAGAACTCATGCTTGATGCCCTCGTCCTCAAGAAAGCCTTTGATTTGAGAGTTCTTGAACTCCGTCCTATTGTCGCTTCTTATCTTTTTTATTCTCAATCCAAACTCATTTTGAGCCCGTCTCAAGAACCCCTTTAAAGTCTCTTGGGTTTGAGATTTTCCTTTCAAAAAGAATACCCAAGTGAAGCGAGAATAATCATCCATAATTACTAGACAGTACTTACTTTCGTCGATGCTTATGTAAGCTATCAGGCCGAATAGATCTATGTGGAGTAGCTCGAGTGGCATGTCCGTTGTCATTATGTTCTTGTGTGGATGATGGGCGCCAACTTGCTTTCCTACTTGACATGCGCTACAAACCCAAGTCCTTTGACCCAACCTTGATTTCCATCCCCGAATGTGATAGCTCTTTGAGGATCTTCATTTTTCTCGTAGGAGGAGAACATTCTCTTCTCCCCTGTCATGTGGTTTGTGCATCCGCTATCAATTATCCAACTTGAGCCCCCGTATGCATAAACCTGCAAAACAATTTAGGCCTTGTTCTTAGGTACCCAAACAGTCTTGGGTCCTTTCACGTTAGAAACAAGCACCTTGGGTACCCAAACACATGTCTTGGAGCCATTGTGTTTTCCCCCAACATATTTGGCAACTACTTTGCCTGATTTGTTAGTCTCTACTACATCTTAAGGACAGAGTGAGGGCGTCCACTAGGCATCACCGTGCCCCCGCCTATCTCCCCACGCGGGTCTTCCTTCCCAGCTGCCGAATGCCACGCGCGATCCCCACCAATGGCGCCCTTCCTTCCCCGACAGCCCGCCCCCGCCAGCTCCGCGTGCCCCGCCAGCCTCACAGTGATGCCGCCCTTCCTTCCCTGGCAGCCCGCCACCTCCGCGCCCCCACCAACCCCACACCCGAGCCCGCCTCCCACCAAGCTCGCCCCGACCTGCCCCCACCAAACCGGAAGGCGAGATCCGCCGCCAGCTCCACGCGCCCCGCCAGCCGTCACAGTGATGCCGCACGAGTCGGGGAAGGATGCGCCCGCTCCAGCCCCCTCCAACCCCGCACCATCACCGCCTGTGACTCGCGAAGCCATCGCACGCGCCCCGCCATCCCCGCGACACCCCTCCCAGCGCCCCCGCCCCCACCTCGTGTTGCCTCTACCTTCTTCCCCCATCGTGATAGACATCGTGCGGCCCGGTCCTCCTCGTCCTCGGCGCCTCGCTCCATGACCGTCGCGACCTCCGCAGCGTCATCATCCCTGCCCTCTATGTCTGCTCCCTGTCTACGGCGCTCTTCCCCGCCGTCGTCCTTTCCCGTACTCGGCGCCACCACCCCGCCCTCGTCCCTTGCCTCCTCCTCCCGTTCCGTCCCTCCTAGCGCTCCTCTGTTCCATCCTACCGAGTAGATCCACCACACCCCAAACGTCTAGCCATGTCGGTGTCGCCGCATCCAAATCCGCTGTTGCCGGCGGCGGAGGAGACATTCCACATGTTCGTGGGGTACGACCCGCGGGAGCATGAGGTGTGCGGTCGCAGCCTGGTCCGGTGCTCGTCGATCCTGCTGGACGTGTGGCCTATCCGGGCTACTGCAGCTAGGCGGTCTTCGTCGACTACGACTTCCTCTACCTCGTGGACCTGGCCGACCTCCTTGCCATCGCCAACCGCATTGTCGTGGCTAGCGTCAAGCACGAGTACCAACCCGTCGTGGCCACCAGGATGGACGATGCCATCTAGATGGTATATCCGTGCAAGAACTGGTCCTCCATGGTGCTCTACGACTGCGACCACCCCAAGAACGTTGCAAACTGTTGGCTACGTTCTGGGTTTTGTAAGCACTCAAAGATATCTCCACATTCGACGAGCGAGCTTGGTGGTTTTTAATTTGGTTATTATGGTTTTGTTTGTGCTGATGGAGAGCCAGCTCGACGAGCAACAAATGTCGTCGTCGTCCGACCTCGAGCAGCAGGTGACCTTCGCCTCTGTCGTGTGACCCACATCACCATCGCATCTGCTATAGACAGGGGAGGCATGCCAGAACGGGTGGCGGCGATTAAGCGTCGAATGGCCACGCAATGCGCCAGGGACGCAGACGAGTTCTACATGATCCTCACGTCGGGTCGGACGCTTGCTGAACAGACCTTCTCGAGCCGATGAGGTACTGTCACCGATGCCCGTCCTCCCTAGCCCCTATCTCCCCCTTGTTTCAGTTCAGGTGCGCGTTGAAATGTCAAATCCCATCCCCACTCACTTGGATGTTGGGTGTTCATGTCTGTAGAGCAACTCAAGGGACTCAAGGATCAGCTCCGAGACCTCCCATCACAACCCAGGGAGTCTCTCACATGTATGAACAACAAACTTTTTCTTCCGCTACATTATATTATGAACAGTTCATTGCTTCACGAGAGGTCATGCTGCTATGGTGACTGAAATCTGGTTCTGCCTCCGCACCTTGCAGTTCACTCGTGCTAGGAATGGAAATGCAGGCTTGCTACGGAGCTGATCTCAGAGGCCACTGCTACGAATGAGCGACTCTGTAGCTCGGTTGTGGATTCAGTGACAAAAGGGACAAAGATGCTGCAATCATATCTGAGCAACTTCAAGGTGTATGGAAAATCAAAGACTCTCACTACTGGATAGAACCCTACTGTTGTAGACACATGTTTGTCCAATTATTCTGTTGTCTAAAGCAAATGAAGCATGTATGGTTTGATAATATCAGGGCATCTTTTTTTCCTTGCTAGCCTAATATTTCTCCATTCATGCATATCTAATTTTGAGTTTTTGTCATTTGATTTGGGTCTTACTATATGAGCTCGATGGTTGGGATATTTTTGTTCAATTCATTGGAGGGCACCTGCCAAAGATACATAATTGCTACCGGTACACATTTTATTTTCTCATAGGAGAATGTTTATTCCTACTGCGTTGTATGTGTACAAGTTGTTGTTAAGTGTAGTGAAGAATTAATTAGTAGCTTGCACAGAACCAAAGATTGAGTGATTTGTTTAGGCAGAAATCAGTATCATGATAGGGTGATTAGAGAAGTTGCTCTTGATTTTATTTAAAATATAAAAATACTTTATGGAAACTCAGAGATAAGTATCTCTTTTTTATATTTTTTGCATCATCAGTTTGATATACATTCAATAACTTGTGTTTTTGCTTTTGTTTTTACTGAAACCATTGCTCATATACAAAATCATGTGTAGAGATGGAGAAGCTCACTGCCGACTTTGCTGGGAGTTTGTGAAGAAAGAGGGATACATTGCTATGTGGAGGAAACCATTAAATAACTCTTGCAACATTAACCAAGGTCCTAAAGGCAAACCTCCACTTTGTGACGCTGATGATAACCCGGATGACGTCTGGTACTCATTTAGCCTGTTGCTATAATTATTGAAACGCATGTCGATTTAATATTCTCTTCTATAAGCTGGGTTCAGCCTTTCTTACTACTGTTGAGTTGTACTTAATGAGATTATGTATTCTTTATATCAGATCTCATTGCGCCATAAATTTATGTGGATTTATCTGATCATCTTTTCATTTGTCACATTGGTTGTCATCCATATGTACATATCTTTGCTGCAAAACCCCTTTTTATTACTTTTTACATTCTATTTTAACTCAGATTGGTCTCAAAGCATGTATTAGTCGGCTTCTAGAGAACGGCGAACCAGCAACTCCTGTTCAATGGCCTGCACGCTTAATGGAGCCACCAAAGAGGCTTCCAGGCGAAGAAATGGATGCCTACTCATCAAAGAATGAGCTTTTCAAAGCATAAACAAAATTTTGGGACGACATGATTGACGATTATATCCATATCTTTAAGTGGAGGAAGTTTAATGTTTGAAATGTAATGGAATGAGCGCTGGATTTGGAGGGTATTTTTATCAAATCTCTTCCTTTCATTTGCTTCATTGGATATCTGGTTGCAGGTATAAAGTCCATTAGAACTTCTACGTGGTCTCCATATCCAAATGCCTAAGTTGGAGCGTTGAACATCCCATTTTTTCTTCATGTTAACACTTGGCTTGTCGTGGCAATAGATTTGCAAAAGCGACATACTGACTTGGTTATTGAAAAAGAACTCTTTCATACTTATGTTTGCTGGTCACTCAATCGTCCAATGGTGCACATGCGCTGCTTTTGGCAAATGAAAATTGTGGATGCAAAAGTGAATTGGCTTGGTTTTGTCAGGTCAATTCTTACTTTTTTTGTAACCGTATATTTTGGTAGATTCACTAAAATGGTCATCAACTATGCCCACTACCACTAGATTAATTCTTAGGGCTTGTTTGGGAGCAAGTGAAATAGAGGAGATTAAGGGGACTAAAATCCTTCACTATTTAAAATTGAATAGTAGGGGAATCTAGCCCCCTCAATTCCCTATATTACCCTTGATTCCAAATAAGTCCTTACGGTTTGTGTATTTCACTCCTTCAAAGATAGTCTATTGGATAAAGCTAAAAGTAGTAGTCATTTCCTTATACTTGCACGTGTTAGGGTCAATATCATACTAGATATATTCCTTCAGGTACTTTTTATTTGTCTGCACCTAAAAATGGCTAAACATCACTTTCTGCTTGATGTTTAGTATTTAGATTGACTAGCATCGTTGTGCAGTTCTCCTTGGGTTACTAAAAACCACATTTCATTTATTATGTGCCCTTAATGGTAGGGAAATATATCTTGTATATGCACAACTTTTTACAGTAAAGAGTTCCATTGTAGTCCGTAGCAATTGAAATTTCCTTTTTCTATATATAAAAAAACGATTTCATGCAGTTTTTTATTTTCTCTATGGTACAGGATACGTGGCGATGTGGCATTTGCAATAAACATGGTGGGAAAAGATATGATTAGTTAGTCTATCAACTCTACCTGATGAATAATAACAATTCTTTCATTTGTTGAAATTCTTAGCTTGCTCAGTTCATAGTTCTGATTTCATGGTTCAGATAGGGATACACACCAACACAGGTTTGTTGTGAGAACATGATAAAGCTGTACATGTTATGTTGTCTCCTTTTACTCTTCCTTTTTCCCATGCTTATATCAACTCTAATAAACAAGTTGTATTTGAAAAGATTTTATTTTAGATCACTATGATCAGAATAGATGTGAGAACTGACCTCTTTTGGTTTTCTTTTGAAAGAGAAATCATATACATATTATATCAAACTCCCAGTAGATTGCCGTTGCAACGCACGGCACGAGCAACTAACTCGTTCTATGATAATCATTGTATAAGACATAGTTGGCCAAACATTATTCTATAGGTTTAATACCAGCTACCTCGTTCTACAAGCTATGACCATGTGTGGGAATGACAGACGAATGAAATTTGTTAGGTTGAGTGTAGTACGTTCGTTTCATGTTCAAAACATACATTCCAGTCATATAATACAAATTGACGTTTTGTTCTCTTATGTCTTTGTATGTAGGATACAGAGATTTTTCGAAGGAACTTTGTGATTGATCTATTAAGCTATGAGGACAATTTGTGTCGATATGTCATCCCTGCAAACATACAACAGAGACTTATCGATATCGCTAAAAAAGATTAGCCGATTAGTGTATGGTTGTCGACACATTTGTCTGTAATTAGAAATTCTAAATTAACTTTTGAGAAATAATTTGTGTGATATTGATAATGTTTTCCACACAGATTTTGCATATTATAGTGATGTTTGTCGTTCCGTATCAATGTTTCATACAAAAGTTTTACTTCTGTTGCAACGCACGGACACATACCTATAACAATATAACACACATATGTACATAAGTTATCGTGTTATTATACGGTTCCGTTGTAACGCACGGGCACTCACCTAGTTAAAACATAAGATGCATCAAAAGTCTTAAATGAAATGTTAGGCTCATTTGATGCAGTAGGAATTTTCTTTCTAGGCAATTTAACATGAGAGGTTTGCCTAGAGCTAGATACCTCATTCTTATACATAAAAGCATGGTGAGAAATAGAATGAGATTTTCTAGCATGAATTTTCCTAATTTTGTGCTCAGGATAACCAGCAAGATATAAAATATAGCCCTCATTATTCTGAACCATGGGAGCTTTGCCCTTAACAAAGTTAGACAATCTCTTAGGGGCATTAAGCTTGACATTGCTTACCTGTTGGAAACCAATGCCATCCTTAATGCCAGGGCGTCTCCCACTATAGAGCATGCACCTAGCAAATTTAAATTTTTCATTTTCGATTTCATGCTCATTAATTTTGGCAGTTAGTTGAGCTATATGATTATTTTGTTGTTTAATTAAAGCAAGGTGATCATGAATAGCATCAACATTAACATCTCTACATCTAGTACAAATAGAAACATGATCAGCAGTAGATGTAGAGGGTTTGCAAACATTTAATTCATTTATCTTAGATTTTAGCATGGCATTTTCTTCTCTAAGACAGGAAATAGAATCATTGCAAACATTTAAATCTTTAGCCTTAGAAATTAACCTAGCATTTTTAGTTTTAAGGCTAGAAATTGATTCATTCAATTTATCAATCTTAGCATTTAAACTAGCATTTTCATTTCTAAGATTGGTAATTGAATCATGGCACATGCTAAGCTTCTTAGTTAAATTTTCACATTTTTCAACCTCCTAAGCATAAGCATTTTTCAACTTAACATGCTTTTTATTTTCCTTAATAAGGAATTCCTCTTGGCTATCCAAAAGTTCATCCTTCTCATGAATAGCTCCTATCAATTCATTTAATTTCTCTTTTTGTTGCATGTTAAGGTTGGCAAAAAGAGTGAGCAAATCATCTTCATCTTCACTAGAACTACCCTCATCACTAGATGTAGTATACTTGGGGGTGGTTCTAGATTGTACCTTCTTCTTTTTGCCGTCCTTTGCCATGAAGCACTTGTGGCCGACGTTGGGGAAGATGAGGCCCTTGTTGACGGCGATGTTGGCGGCATCCTCGTTGGAGGAGTCGGTGGAGCTCTCATCGGAGTCCCATTCCCGACACACATGGGCATCGCCGCCCTTCTTCTTGTAGTACCTCTTCTTCTCCTTCTTCTTCCCCCTCTTGTCATCGCCCCTGTCAGTATCACTAGACATAGGACATTTTGCAATAAAATGACCGGGCTTACCACATTTTAGCACACCCATTTGGAGCGGGGTTTGTAGTCCTTCCCCTTCCTTTGTCTGAGGATTTGGCGAAAGCTTTTTATGATAAGTGTGATTTCCTCATTGTTGAGCTTGGAGGCGTCGATGGGGAGCCTACTTGTTGTAGACTCTTCTTTCTTCTCCTCCGTCGCTTTGAATGCGACAGGTTGCACCTCGGGTGTGGAGGTGTCGCCTTGCTCCAAGTTGACGATGTGTTTGGAGTCTTTGATCATCAACTCAAAGCTCACAAACTTTCCTATCACTTCCTCGGGAGACATTAATTTGTATCTAGGATCCCCACGAATTAATTGAACTTGAGTAGGGTTACGAAAAACAAGGGATCTTAGAACAACCTTGACCATTTCATGGTCATCCCATTTGGTGCTCCCGAGGTTGCGCACTTGGTTGACCAAGGTCTTGAGCCGGTTGTACATTGCTTGTGGCTCATCTCCTTGGTTGAGGACGAATCGACTGAGCTCCCCCTCGATCGTCTCCCGCTTGGTGATCTTGGTCACCTCATCTCCTTCGTGTGCGGTCTTGAGTATGTCCCAAATTTCTTTGGCACTCTTCAACCCTTGCACCGTATTATACTCCTCTCGACACAAGGAGGCGAGGAGTATAGTTGTGGCTTGGGAGTTGAAGTGCCTAATTTGGGCAACCTCGTCCGAGTCGTAGCCCTCGTCCCCTACGGTAGGAACCTGCGCTCCAAATTCAACAATGTCCCAAATGCTTGCATGGAGTGAGGTTAGATGATGCCTCATTTTATCACTCCACATACAATAATCCTCACCATCAAAAAATGGTGGTTTGCCTAATGGAACGGAAAGTAAAGGAGCGCGCTTAAAAATATGGGGATAACGAAGTGGCATCTTACTATACTTCTTGCGCTCATGGCGCTTAGAAGTGACGGACGCCGCATCGGAGCCGGATGTGGAAGGCGACGAAGAGTCGGTCTCGTAGTAGACCACTTTCTTCATCTTCTTCTTTTTGTCGGCACTTCGATGCGACTTGACGTGGGGAGGGGATCCCTCCTTAGCTTTGGTGCCGGACTCCCTTGATGGGGCCTTCCCGTGGCTTGTGGCCTTCTCGTCGGTTTCCATCTCCCTCTTGGCGGATCCTCCCGACATCACTTCAAGTTGTTAAACTCTAATGAAGCACCGGGCTCTGATACCAATTGAAAGTCGCCTAGAGGGGGGGGGGGTGAATAGGCAGAATCTGAAAATTATAAACTTAAGCACACACTACAAGCCGGGGTTAGCGCTAGAATTAAATCCGAGTCCGAAAGAGAGGGGAAAACAAATCAACCAAGAAATAAAGCAGATGAACACATTGATTTGTTTTACCGAGGTTTGGTTCTAAAGAACCTAGTCCCCGTTGAGGTGGTCACAAAGACCGAGTCTCTTTCAACACTTTCCCTCTCTCAAACGGTCACTTAGACCGAGTGAGCTTTCTCCTTAATCAAACGAATCACTTAGACCCCACAAGGACCACCACACACTTGGTGTCTCTTGCTTTGATTACAATTCACTTGGGAACAAGAATGAGGAAGGAAGAAAGCGATCCAAGCAACAAGAGCACAAAGAACACGAACAAACACTCTCTCAAGTCACTAGGTGGTTGGAATGATTTTGGGGACTTAGAGAGGCTTTGATCTTTTGATTTGTGTCTAGGAGTGAATGCACTAGCTCTTGTATTGAATGAAAACTTCAGAAGACTTGGATGCTTGGAGTGGTGGTGGTTGGGGGTATTTATAGCCCTCAACCACCACATAGCCGTTGGGGTTGGCTGCTATCGATGGGCGCACCGGACACTGTCCGGTGCGCCAGCCACGTCACCCAACCGTTAGGGTTCGGGAGCTTCTGACCGTTGGAGGCTTTGTCTTCTAGTGGCACCGGACAGTCCGGTGCCGCACCAGACATGCACTGTTCAGTGTCCGGTGCGCCTCTGACGGGCGGCTCTGACTCTGCGCGCACTGTTGCTCATTGTAGCTCTGTCGCCCGCGCTTTTGCAGTCGACCGTTGAGCGAAGTAGCCGTTGCTCTGCTGTCACACCAGACAGTTCGATGGCACACCGTACAGTTCGGTGAATTATAGCGGAGCGCGCCTAGAGAAACCCGAGAGTGGCGAGTTTGAGATTGTACGGTCCTGTTGCACCGGACACTGTCCGGTGCGCCAGACCAGGGCACGCTCAAGTTTCTTGCTCCTTTAAATTTGAACCTTAACTTCAATCTTTTATTGGTTTGTGTTGAACCTTTATGCACCTGTGGAACATATAATCTAGAGCAAACTAGTTAGTCCAATATTTGTGTTGGGCATTCAACCACCAAAATTATTTATAGGAAAAGGTTAACCCTATTCATCGCGAAGTTTCCATATGATGCTTCCTTCTTCAACACGTCAATGAACAACGATCATTGATTAAGCACATTAGCGTCGTTGTTCGACCTGCTACTAAAAACATGCTAGATTCACAAGTCATACGAGGCAACTGTCTCGAGCATTATGATTGTGAATCCAATGTCTCCCCTATAAACTGACTCTTTTATACAATGGGACAGTTTCTCCTCTTCCAATTCATACAATCTATACTTTTATCATACTAGGAAATCTCCTCTCCTTGCCCTTAGCTAAAATTCGCCTAAAATTGTCAATTATGGGACGACGACTACTCGATAAAACATAAATGACACCCCTGCAAAAATATTTGAGACACTCTATGCACGATTTTTTCTCCATTTTAATATACTCTCTAATGGAGTCAAGAACACTATCATAGACGAGCATGCGGAGAGCATTTGTGCGTTTTTGGTGGGGGAGCCATTGTAGCTAAGTGCATCAGTCTTAAGAGTGAAGTAGGGGAAATGTTCATCCAATCTCTCCAAGATTTGAAGAAAGATACTCCATATTTGAGTGACTTCTTGCTTTTCTTATTCTTCTTTTCTATTGCTCTCTATGTTTGTGTTGTTGTGTTGACAATGTACATCAAGAGAAAGATTGTGAACACAAGATTAATATGTGACCTTTTAGTTTGGGTTTATGATGGGTGTGAAAGGGAAATGGTCTTAACCATTTTCTATAATCAATTTTGGTGCTTGACGACCATCACAAATATTATGGAATAATTAGTTTGCCTAATTTATTATTTCTCACGTGCATAAGTCCATCTATATCAATTCCAAGTCGATTGTCCATAATATCGTAGATTATTCCGAACAGGAGAAGCCTTTTTGAAATTTCACCTGTGCGTGGACCGTCCGAACCGTTCCAGCGGACCATCCGCAACACCAAGGTGTGTCTCGTATAGGAACTGTGCAAAACTTGCATTTATACTATGGACCGTCTGAAGCAGAAGAGAGCACCGTTCGGGACCAAGCTCGGACCGTCCGGCCTCAGGCGCGGCCCGTCCGCTCATTGAAAAAACAGAAAAACCCGAAGATGACGGGTTCGGTAAAAATTCATTTTTAGCGTCCTCGCGGACCATCCGGGGTGCACGACCGGAACGTCTGCAACTGTTTATCTGACATCTGATGACACAATTAATGCACTATAGCCATTGATATAGCCGTTACTGCTGACTGTTGTGATTTCAGTCATTGATGTGCGTGGCGGATCGTCCGGACTTGAGGCGCGGACCTTCCACGGTTGGCAGAAAGGAGGCAACAACTAGGAAGTGGTTGGTGGCCGTAAATACAACCCAGCCACCTCTATTCATTTGAGCCAAGCATTCCACTAACTCGCATTCAATACAAGAGCCAGTACTTCAGTCCAATACACATTCAAAGCTTTCAAACCTCTCCAAGTGCCACAATTGAGACTAGTGATCATTAGTGATTAGTGACTTGAGAGGGTGTTATTCGTGTTTTATTTGTTGCTCTTGTTGCTTGGTTTTCTTAATCGTGCTTTCTTCATCTCCTTCTGAAAGTCGCCTAGAGGGGGGTGAATAGGCGAAACCTGGAAATTATAACTTTAAACCTGGACTTGGTCCCTTGATTAGTGGTTAGAACAAGATGCATAATTATCAGAGTATAAAACTAAGTCCTTTGCTTGCAAAGAGTGTTGTTTTCAAAGAATGCGGAATTAACAAATCAACACAACTAAAATGTTTATAGAGAATAAAGTAAGAGGGCTTAGATAAGAAGAGGAACAACACAAGTTCTTTCTCGCAAGGCGTTGCTTCTGTAAATGAGAATTGTAACTTGAAGCAACACAAAATAAAGTTAGCAAGGAATAGTGCAAGAGAACTTAGAGAGGGAGAGAACAAACAAATCACAAGTAATAAACACAAGTGACGTGGGTGATTTGTTTTACCGAGGTTCGGTTCACCAAGAACCTAATCCCCGTTGAGGAGTCCACTAAGGACGGGTCTTTTTCAACCCTTTCCCTATCTCCACCGATCACCAAGACTGGTGAATGCTTCTTCTTCTTTGTCAACAAAAGACTGAAGTCTCCGCAAGGCCAACCACAAAGATAAGGGGCTCTTGCTCGCTTTACAATGAATGGGAGTTAAAACTCCACGCTCAAAAGATCACAAGATGTAGCACTGACACACAGTTTCTCTCAATTATTCTCACAAGGCACTAATGCTAAACTCACACGAGTAGCTCTCTTTTGCTAGATCTCTCTTTTGTGGCACTTGTGTTGATTGTGGTGGTCTATATCTTGTGTATAAGATGGATCAATGAATAGAGGTGGTTGGGAGGGCTTGGATATGTCAACTATATGACTTGGAATGTTGCTTGGGCTCCCACGCTTTGAAATGGCCGATTGGGGTGGTATTTATAGCCACCAACCAAATTGTAGTCGTTGGGGAAGGCTGCTAGCGATGGGCGCACCGGACAGTCCGGTGCACCACCGGACACTGTCCGGTGTGCCGCCACGTCAGCCAACCGTCAGGGTTAGGAGCTGGTCGACCGTTGGAGGCTTTGTCCTCATGTAGCACCGGACAGGTACTGTTCACTGTCTGGTGCGCCTCTGACTCTGCACTCTACTCTGCCGCGCACTATTCTTCACTGTAGCGCTGTCAGCGCGACTTTTGCAGTCGACCGTTGCGCGAGTAGTCGTTGGTCCGGTGGCACACCGGACAGTCCGGTGAATTATAGCGGAGTGCGCCTGAAGAAACCTGAGAGTGGCTCGTTTGAGATTGTACGGTCCTGGTGCACCGGACACTGTCCGGTGGCACACCGGACAGTCCGGTGCACCAGACCACAACACACTCGGTTTCTTTGCTCCTTTGAATTTGATCCCTAACTTGAATATTTATTGGTTTGTGTTGAACCTTTATGCACCTATAGAACATGTATTCTAGAGCAAACTAGTTAGTCCATTTTTGTGTTGGGCATTTGAAAGGATCACGATGCCCAAGAGGGGGGGTGAATTGGGCTTTTCTAAAAATCAACACTAATTAAAAGCTAAGCAAGAGCTAAGCAAGAGCCCAACTTCACCCCAACAACTAGCACTAAGATAATAATACTAGAAATACAATAATGCTAAGACAATACTTCAAATACTTGCTAAACAAATACACAATGTAAAGTGCTTAAATTAAGTGCGGAATGTAAAGCAAGGTTTAGAAGACTCCTCCAATTTTTCCCGAGGTATCGAAGAGTCGGCACTCTCCACTAGTCCTCGTTGGAGCACCCGCGCAAGGGTATCGCTCCCCCTTGGTCCTTGCAAGAACCAAGTGCTCACTACGAGATGATCCTTTGCTACTCCGGCGCGGTGGATCCCTCGAGACCGCTTACAAACTTGAGTCGGGTCACCAACAAGATCTTCACGGTGATCACCGAGCTCCCAACGCCACCAAGCCGTCTAGGTGATGCCGATCACCAAGAGTAACAAGCCGTAGACTTTCGCTTGACCAAGAGAAGCCTAATGCAAGTGGTGTGTGCTCTAGGTGGCTCTCGCTAGCGCTAATGAGGAACAAACGCGGATTAAGATTCTCTAATCTCCTCACTAGGCTTTTGGTGCTTGCAATGCTCTAGCAATGTGCTGGAATAAATGTGGGGTGCAAGACATTGAATATGGTGGGTGGAGGGGGTATAAATAGCCCTCACCCACCAACTAGCTGTTACCAGCATTTTACTACGCACTGGCGCACCGGACAGTCCGGTGCGCCAACGGTTATTTCCAACGGCTAGTTCTGACAGTTAGCCGTTGGACTCATGGCACACCGGACAGTCCGGTGCACTGTCCGGTGCACTGTCCGGTGCACCACTATAATTCAACTCTGAAACCTGCGCTCTCGGGTTTCTGCGTGGGAAAGGCTCTTCCCAGGGCCAGCCTGACCCCACCTGGCAGAGGGTGCACCGGACAGTCCGGTGCCCCAGGGCCAGAAACCCTACTTCTTGTTTTTCAGCTGTTTTTCAAATCGTTTTTCGTTCTAACTTGTGAGTGAGTTCTAGAGTGATACCTAGCACTATATGTGAGTGTGATTGTGCACCAACACTACACTAGAACTCTCTTGGTCAAACTACTCATCGACAACCCCTCTTTATAGTACGGCTAAAAGAGAATAAAAGACCTAACTAAAGCACGAGTGTCTGAAAGGGAAATGTGCCCTTGGGCCATTTCTAAGTATTTTGGTGATTTAGTGTCCAACACACGTGCTTAAGTGATAAACTATGTCAAATGATGGATAAGGTGCAAATCAATACAAAGGTATGATTCTAGACTTAGTACATTGGTTTTTGTGTACTAACATGTTTGTCTAAGTGTTAGAATCAGAGAAAATGCAATTGAAAAAGAGTGGCTCGAAGCAGCCAAGAGTCTGCTCAGTCTGGGTGCACCGGACTGTCCGGTGGTGCACCGGACAGTGTCCGGTGCGCCAGGCTGGCATCCGTCAACTAGTTGCTCTCGAGACTTCGTCGGCGACGTACGGCCGGATTGTCCGGTGGTGCACCGGACTGTCCGGTGAGCCAACAGTCGGCCGGGCCAACGGTCGGCCGCGGAATCCGCGCACGACGCGTGGCAAGTGCCAACGGTCGGATGGGGCACCGGACTGTCCGGTGTGCACCGGACAGTGTCCGGTGCGCCAACAGCTCCAAGACTACAACGGTCGGCTTCGCCAAATAAGGAAAGAGATCCGCACCGGATAGTGTCCGGTGGTGCACCGGACTGTCCGGTGCGCCAGGCGATAGAAGGCAAGAATTGCCTTCTTGAAATGCTCTCAACGGCTCCTAGCTGCCTTGGGGCTATAAAAGGGACCCCTAGGCGCATGGAGGAGTACACCAAGCATTCTCTAAGCATTCCTAAGCACCAAGACTTCAATTCCGCGCATTTGATTCTTTGTGATAGCAACTCGAGCTTCATTTGAGTTGAGAACTCGTCGGGTTGTGTTGTGAGCTCTTGTTGTGACTTGTGTGCGTGTTGGTACTCTGATTTCGTGTCTTGTGTGCGTTGCTCATCCCTCCCTTACTCCGTGCTTCTTTGTGGACATCAAAGTGTAAGGGCGAGAGGCTCCAAGTTGTGGAGATTCCTCGCAAGTGGGATATAGTAAAGTGAAGGCAAAACACCGTGGTATTCAAGTGGGTCTTTGGACCGCTTGAAAGGGGTTGATTGCAACCCTCGTCCGTTGCGACGCCACAACGTGGAGTAGGCAAGTGTTGACTTGGCCGAACCACGGGATAAACCACTGTGCCATCTCTGTGTTGATCTCTTTGTGGTCATCGTGTTGTGCAAGTTCTCCTCTCTAGCCACTTGGCTTAATTGTGCTAACTCCTAATCAAGTTTTGTGGATTAAGTTTCAAGTGTTTTACAGGATCACCTATTCACCCCCCCTCTAGGTGCTCTCAATTGGTATCATAGCCGTTCTCTTCAAGAAAGGGACTAATCGCCCGAAGAGATGGATCCTAAGGGCAAGGGGTTGATGGTCAATGATAAGGAGAAGGAATCCTTCGTCATTGATCCAAAGGAGGACAAGCCTACTGACTCGGGCTCAAGCCACAAAAGAAAAGATGGGAGGAAGAAGAAAACAAGGCGCATCAAAGAGATAGTCTACTACGACAGCGACGAATCCTCTTCTTCCCAAAAGGACGACGACAACGACTATGAGAAAAAGAATACGGTTAATTCAAACTTCTCTTTTGATTATTCTCGTATTCCTCAAAGTACCAATGCTCATTTACTCTCCATTCCACTTGGTAAACCTCCTCATTTTGATGGAGAGGACTACGGATTTTGGAGTCACAAAATGCATAGCCACTTGTTCTCTCTCCATCCTAGTATATGGGAGATAGTAGAGAGTGGAATGAAATTTGATAGCTCGGATAGTCCTTTGTTTATCAATGAACAGATTCATAAAAATGCACAAGCTACTACTGTGTTGTTAGCCTCATTGTGCAGGGACGAGTACCATAAGGTGAGCGGCTTGGACAATGCCAAGCAGATCTGGGACACCCTCAAGATCTCACATGAGGGGAACGACGTCACCATGCTCACCAAGATGGAGTTGGTGGAAGGCGAACTCGGGAGATTCGCGATGATAAGAGGGGAGGAGCCAACCCAGACATACAACATGCTCAAGACCCTCGTAAACAAAATAAGGAGCTATGGAAGCACGCGATGGACGGACCACGACGTCGTCCGCCTCATGCTAAGGTCCTTTACTGTACTTGATCCACATCTGGTAAACAATATTCGTGAAAATCCTAGGTACACCAAGATGTCGCCCGAAGAAATTCTTGGGAAATTTGTAAGCGGGTGGATGATGATCAAGGAGACGAGATATGTGGATGATGCATTGAATGGCCCAATCCACGAGCCACAAACCGTTGCTCTCAAAGCGACAAGGAGCAAGGAGGCACTACCTAGCAAGGTGGCGCAAGTTGAGGCGGCCGGGCTTAATGAGGAAGAAATGGCCCTTATCATCAAGCGGTTCAAGACGACGCTAAAGGGTCGCAAGGAGTACCCCAACAAGAACAAGACGAAGGGGAAGCGCTCCTGCTTCAAATGTGGTAAGATTGGTCATTTTATCGCTAATTGTCCCGATAATGACAGTGACCAGGAAAAGAAGAGTGGAAAGTGGGAAAAGAAGAAGAACTACAAGAAGGCGAAGGGCGAGGCACATCTTGCAAAGGAGTGGGATTCGGATTGCTCCTTGTCCGACTCCGACAACGAAGGACTCGCCGCCACCGCCTTCAACAAGTCATCCCTCTTCCCCAACGAACATCACACATGCCTTATGGCAAAGGAGAAGAAGGTATGTACTCGAAACAATACTACTTATGCTTCTTCAAGCGAGAATGAGTCTAGTGATGATGATGAAATAGACTATTCATGCTTATTCAAGGGATTATATAGAACTAAGATTGATAAGATTAATGAATTAATTGATGCTTTGAATGATAAGAATAGATTACTAGAAAAACAAGAGGACCTTTTATATGAAGAGCATGATAAATTTGTTAGTGCACAAAATTCTCTTGCTCTAGAAGTTAAAAGGAATTAAATGCTTTCTTGTGAACTATCTACTTGTCATGAAACCATTTCTACTTTAAAAGGTGTTAATGATGATTTAAATGCTAAACTAGAAGTAGCAAATAAATCTAACTCTTGTGTAGAACATGTTATGATTTGCAATAGGTGCAAAGATTTTAATGTTGATTCTTGTAGTGAACACCTAGTTTGCATTTCTAAATTAAATGATGAAGTGACTAGTCTTAATGCCCAACTTAAGACTAGCAAGAGTGAATTTGACAAGCTAAAATTTGCAAGGGATGCCTACACGATTGGTAGACACCCCTCAATTAAGGATGGTCTTGGCTTCAAGAGGGAAGTCAAGAACTTAACAAGCCTTAAGGCTTCCATCTCCACCAAGGAGAAAGGGAAGACCCCTATGGTTAGAAGTGCTCAAAAGAACCATGCCTTCATGTATCATGATAGGAGACGTTCTAGAAATGTTTATAGAAGTTATGATGCTTTTGATTCTCATGCCATGGTTGCTTCTAGTTCTTCTATTATGCATGATAGAAATTTAGCTAGGAGAAATGTTATTAATCACATGCCTAGAAGAAATGTTGTTCATGTTTCTAGGAAAATAATAAATGAACCTTCTACAATTTATCATGCTTGCAATGCTTCATTTGCGATTTGTAGAAAGGATAGGAAAGTGATTGCTAGGAAACTAGGGGCAAAATGCAAGGGAGATAAAACTTGCATTTGGGTCCCTAAGGATATTGTCACTAACCTTGTAGGACCCAACAAGAGTTGGGTACCTAAGACCCAAGCCTAAATTTGCCTTGCAGGTTTATGCATCCGGGGGATCAAGCTGGATTATCGACAGCGGATGCACAAACCACATGACGGGGGAGAAGAAGATGTTCACCTCCTACGTCAAGAATAAAGATTCCCAAGATTCAATCATATTCGGTGACGGGAATCAAGGCAAGGTTAAAGGCTTAGGCAAGATTGCAATCTCAAATGAGCACTCTATTTCTAATGTATTCTTAGTAGAGTCGCTTGGATATAATTTGTTATCCGTAAGTCAATTATGTAATATGGGATATAATTGTCTATTCACAAATGTAGATGTGTCTGTCTTTAGAAGACGTGATGGTTCATTAGCTTTTAAGGGTGTATTAGACGGCAAACTCTATTTAGTTGATTTTGCAAAAGAGGAGGCCGGTCTAGATGCATGCTTAATTGCTAAGACTAGCATGGGCTGGCTGTGGCATCGCCGCTTAGCACATGTGGGGATGAAGAACCTTCACAAGCTTCTAAAGGGAGAACACGTGATAGGTCTAACTAATGTTACTTTCGAAAAAGATAGACCTTGTGCAGCTTGTCAAGCAGGGAAACAGGTGGGAAGCTCTCATCATGCTAAAAATGTGATGACAACATCAAGACCCCTGGAGTTACTTCATATGGACCTCTTCGGACTCGTCGCCTATCTAAGCATAGGAGGAAGTAAGTATGGTCTTGTTATAGTTGATGATTTTCCCGCTTCACTTGGGTATTCTTCTTGCAGGATAAATCTGAAGCCCAAGGGACCCTCAAGCGCTTCCTAAGGAGAGCTCAAAACGAGTTTGAGCTCAAGGTGAAAAAGATAAGGAGC
Source organism: Zea mays (assembly GCF_902167145.1). NCBI lineage: Eukaryota > Viridiplantae > Streptophyta > Magnoliopsida > Poales > Poaceae > Zea > Zea mays. Next base: position 270,747,973 of record NC_050096.1, on the reverse strand, counting down.
GACAATGGGTCCGAGTTCAAGAACCTTCAAGTGGAGGAGTATCTTGAGGAGGAAGGAATCAAGCACGAGTTCTCCGCTCCCTACACACCACAGCAAAATGGTTTGGTAGAGAGGAAGAACAGGACGCTTATAGACATGGCGAGGACGATGCTTGGAGAGTTCAAGACCCCCGAGCGCTTTTGGTCGGAAGCCGTGAACACGGCTTGCCACGCCATCAACCGGATCTACCTTCATCGCCTCCTCAAGAAGACTTCGTATGAGCTACTAACCGGTAACAAACCCAATGTTTCGTATTTCCGAGTTTTTGGGAGTAAATGCTACATTCTAGTGAAGAAGGGTAGGAATTCCAAATTTGCTCCCAAAGCGGTAGAAGGGTTTTTGTTAGGTTATGACTCAAATACAAAGGCGTATAGGGTCTTCAACAAATCATCGGATTTGGTTGAAGTCTCTAGCGACGTTGTATTTGATGAGACTAATGGCTCTCCAAGAGAGCAAGTTGTTGATCTTGATGATGTAGATGAAGAAGACGTTCCAACGGCCGCAATGCGCACCATGGCGATTGGAGATGTGAGGCCACTGGAACAAAAGGAGCAAGATCAACCTTCTTCCTCAACAATGGTGCATCCCCAACTCAAGAAGATGAACAGGTTCACCAAGAGGAGGCGTGTGATCAAGGGGGAGCACAAGATGATCATTTAATGGAGGAAGAAGCACAACCGGCACCTCCAACCAAAGTTCGAGCGACGATTCAAAGGAATCATCCCGTCGACCAAATATTGGGTGACATAAGCAAGGGAGTAACTACTCGTTCTAGATTAGTTAATTTTTGTGAGCATTACTCCTTTGTCTCTTCTATTGAGCCTTTCAGGGTAGAAGAGGCCTTGCTAGATCCGGACTGGGTGTTGGCCATGCAAGAGGAGCTCAACAATTTCAAGAGAAATGAAGTTTGGACACTGGTTCCTCGTCTCAAGCAAAACGTTGTGGGAACCAAGTGGGTGCTCCGCAACAAACAAGACGAGCACGGGGTGGTGACAAGGAACAAGGCACGGCCTATGGCAAAAGGTTATGCCCAAGTCGCAGGTTTGGACTTTGAGGAGACTTTTGCTCCTGTGGCTAGGCTAGAGTCAATTCGCATATTGTTAGCCTATGCTACTCACCATTCTTTCAGGTTGTTTCAAATGGATGTGAAGAGCGCTTTCCTCAACGGGCCAATCAAGGAGGAGGTGTACGTGGAGCAACCCCCTGGCTTTGAGGATGAACGGTACCCCGACCATGTGTGTAAGCTCTCTAAGGCACTCTATGGACTTAAGCAAGCCCCAAGAGCATGGTATGAATGCCTAAGAGACTTTTTAATTGCTAATGCTTTCAAGGTTGGGAAAGCCGATCCAACTCTTTTTACTAAGACTTGTGATGGTGATCTTTTTGTGTGCCAAATTTATGTCGATGACATAATATTTGGTTCTACTAACCAAAAGTCTTGTGAAGAGTTTAGTAGGGTGATGACTCAAAAGTTTGAGATGTCGATGATGGGCGAGCTAAGCTACTTCCTTGGGTTCCAAGTGAAGCAACTCAAGGATGGGACCTTCATCTCCCAAACGAAGTACACGCAAGACTTGATCAAACGGTTTGGGATGAAGGACGCCAAGCCCGCAAAGACTCCAATGGGAACCGACGGACACACCGACCTCAACAAAGGAGGTAAGTCCGTCGATCAAAAGGCATACCGGTCTATGATAGGGTCTTTATTTTATTTATGTGCTAGTAGACCGGACATTATGCTTAGCGTATGTATGTGTGCTAGATTTCAATCTGATCTAAGGGAGTGTCACTTAGTGGCTGTGAAGCGAATTCTTAGATATTTAGTCGCTACGCCTTGCTTCGGGATCTGGTATCCAAAGGGGTCTACCTTTGACTTGATTGGATATTCAGACTCCGACTATGCTGGATGTAAGGTCGATAGGAAGAGTACATCGGGGACGTGCCAATTCTTAGGAAGGTCCCTGGTGTCATGGAGTTCTAAGAAACAAACCTCCGTTGCCCTATCCACCGCTGAGGCCGAGTATGTTGCCGCAGGACAGTGTTGCGCGCAACTACTTTGGATGAGGCAAACCCTCAGGGACTTTGGCTACAATCTGAGCAAAGTCCCACTCCTATGTGATAATGAGAGTGCTATCCGCATAGCGGATAATCCTGTTGAACACAGCCGCACAAAGCACATAGACATCCGGCATCACTTTTTGAGAGACCACCAGCAAAAGGGGGATATCGAAGTGTTTCATGTTAGCACCGAGAACCAGCTAGCCGATATCTTTACCAAGCCTCTAGATGAGAAGACCTTTTGCAGGCTGCGTAGTGAGCTAAATGTCTTAGATTCGCGGAACTTGGATTGATGTGTAGCATACATGTGCCTTATGCTTTGATCATGTTCCCTTATACATATTGTTGTTTATTTATGGTGCTCAAGTTGTACTCATGATCCCTGGACCTCACAAGTCCATTTGCAAGTGATGCACTTATTTAGGGGGAGGCATGCTACAACTTGACCCTTTGAGACTAACTGTGTGCTTGAGTTTACTTGATTTAGTCTCAAAGGTGGATTGAAAGGGAAAGGTGAACTTGGACCATGCAAGACTTCCGCTGCACTCCGATGAGCTGGTAACTCACTCCAAGTTCATCTCCATATTCTTATTGCCTTTGCACTCTTATTTGAAGATTTTGGTGAGGCAATGAGGTTTAAGGGCCAAGATTGATCCTGTTTTGGTGCTTGATGCCAAAGGGGGAGAAAACAAGGCCAAAGCAAGATATGGATCAGCTACCACTTGAGAATTTTGAAAAAGTAGAGTTAGAGTTTTTGTTTGTCAAAATACTCTTGTTTGTCTCTTGTTGTCAAAAGTTGGTCTCTTGTGGGGAGAAGGCTTAATTATGGGAAAAGGGGGAGTTTTTGAAATCTTTGATCAATTTCTCTTGGAACAACTCTTGTTATGTCTCAACAAGTGTGTTTGACTTAGAGATAGAAAATTGAAGTTGATTTGCAAAAACAAACCAAGTCGTGGCAAAGAATGATCCATATATGCCAAATTTGATTCAAAACAAATTTGTGTTCTCATTTGAATTGATGTTACACTTCTTTTAGTTGCTTTATGTTGTGTTGGCATAAATCACCAAAAAGGGGGAGATTGAAAGGGAAATGTGCCCTTGGGCCATTTCTAAGTATTTTGGTGATTTAGTGTCCAACACAAGTGCTTAAGTGATAAACTATGTCAAATGATGGATAAGGTGCAAATCAATACAAAGGTATGATTCTAGACTTAGTATATTGGTTTTTGTGTACTAACATGTTTGTCTAAGTGTTAGAATCAGAGAAAATGCAATTGAAAAAGAGTGGCTCGAAGCAGCCAAGAGTCTGCTCAGTCTGGGTGCACCGGACTGTCCGGTGGTGCACCGGACAGTGTCCGGTGCGCCAGGCTGGCATCCGTCAACTAGCTGCTCTCGGGACTTCGTCGGCTGCGTACGGCTAAAATTCACTGGACTATCCGGTGGTGCACCAGACTGTCCGGTGAGCCAACAGTCGGTCGGGCCAACGGTTGGCCGCGGAATCCGCGCGCGACGCGTGGCAAGTGCCAACGGTCGGATGGGGCACCAGACTGTCTGGTGTGCACCGGACAGTGTCCGGTGCGCCAATAGCTCCAAGACTGCAATGGTCGGCTTCGCCAAATAAGGAAAGAGATCCGCACCGGACAGTGACCGGTGGTGCACCGGACTGTCCGGTGCGCCAGGTGACAGAAGGCAAGAATTGCCTTCTTGAAATGCTCTCAACGGCTCCTAGCTGCCTTGGGGCTATAAAAGGGACCCCTAGGCGCATGGAGGAGTACACCAAGCATTCTCTAAGCATTCCTAAGCACCAAGACTTCGATTCCGCGCATTTGATTCTTTGTGATAGTAACTCGAGCTTCATTTGAGTTGAGAACTCGCCAGGTTGTGTTGTGAGCTCTTGTTGTGACTTGTGTGCGTGTTGGTACTCTGATTTCGTGTCTTGTGTGCGTTGCTCATCCCTCCCTTACTCCGTGCTTCTTTGTGGACATCAAAGTGTAAGGGCGAGAGGCTCCAAGTTGTGGAGATTTCTCGCAAGTGGGATATAGTAAAGTGAAGGCAAAACACCGTGGTATTCAAGTGGGTCTTTGGACCGCTTGAAAGGGGTTGATTGCAACCCTCGTCCGTTGGGACGCCACAACGTGGAGTAGGCAAGTGTTGACTTGGCCAAACCACGGGATAAACCACTGTGCCATCTCTGTGTTGATCTCTTTGTGGTCATCGTGTTGTGCAAGTTCTCCTCTCTAGCCACTTGGCTTAATTGTGCTAACTCCTAATCAAGTTTTATGGATTAAGTTTCAAGTGTTTTACAGGATCACCTATTCACCCCCCCTCTAGGTGCTCTTAGTGTCCACATCTCCTTGACACTCAGACTCTGTAGTCCTTCACCTTTTGTTTCGTCGTTTTAGTCGTCGCTTCGAGTTCTTATCTCTGGGATTGTTTTCACCGTTGTAGTACTTCTACCTGTAATGCGACCTAACTTACCATTTGTCTCTGCAAAACACATGTTAGTCACATATAATATTACGTTTTCATTAATCACTAAAACCAACCAGGGGCCTAGATGCTTTCAGTCTCCCCCTTTTTGGTGATTGATGACAACCCTACAAGATTTGTGAGAGTAGTTTGTTTTGAAGTTTCTGTCAATAGAAAGGATGGTTAGTTATACTCAGTAATCTTTGACAGAAAAAATGTGTACCATAATAATAAGAGTGAGCGCATACACATCGTAAGATTCTTGTTCATATAAAAGTGAAATTAAATCAATGAATCAAGAACTAGAGGACTGGTGATAAAATATAAGGTGAAAACATAATACACACAGTCAATCATAAGCAACGAGAGTATATATAGAGTTTGTGAGCCAAAAGCACCAAGCTAGTACAGAGAGTAACAAGCACATATATTACATCAAAATGACTCTCTACTAACTCTCTAACTCCCCCTAGCTCTCACTACTCATATCTCTCCCCCTTTGGCGTCAAACACCAAAAGGGTACCCGAACCTACACAACTGAGGCGGGAGGAGGAGGCGGGGGTGCATCCGGTCGCGGTCGAGGCAGCAGAGCGAACACCGGCGGGGGGTCAGAGTCAGTCTCGGATCCAGGATCTGCGGTAGAAGCTGGAGCTGGTACTGACTCGGACTGAGGCCGCGCTGCAGGAGCTGCCGGAACTGAAGTGGTCACAGATACTGCCACATCAGGAGTGGTAACAGCAGAAGCTAGTGGCACTGGCGGCTGAGGGCAGACAGAGCTGAGAACCGGTGACATGAAAGCCAGAGTGACCGGCCGGAGCGGAGAGGAAGAAGGACCAACAGAAGAAAGAGAGGGTCATGTCTGAATCGCTAACACAACAGGAGCCTAAAGCGGAGGAGGTGGAGCAGATTGAACCGGGGGAACTGAGACACCAGAATGCTGTAGCATAAGAGCCATGAATGCCCTGCTCTCAGCCCGATCCTGGAGAAGCCGCTGCTGAAGGGAATCCTGTCTGTCCTGTATGGTCTAAAACATCGAGAGCATCCTCTCGGATAACTGCTGATGGGCTGCTGCCTGGCGGGTCTGCTCGGCTGCCAAGTGAGCCTGCTGCTGAGTGAGAGTCTAAAGAATCGAAGCAATAGTAGGGTCAATAGCCGGAGGGGTAGCAGGGGTAGCACTAGAACTCCCAGCCTCATGATCATGTGAGCGTGGAGGCATAGGAGGCGGAGGCGGAGGAGGAATCCCAAAATCATCATCATCATCATCAGCAGCAGCAGCAGCAATTGCTGCATCCTGAGCTTCAAACTGATGAAGAGCAGCATCCTCGGCCTGAGAGTAAAAAACTGGAGCAGAAGCAGGCACAGGAGCCTCAGGCGCAGGACGGTAGGACCCAAAGACAAGGCGTGAGGCCTCAAGTGTGCCCTGAAACTGTGGAGGCCGAATCAGCTGCGCAAAAATGTGGCACAAGTAGTGAGCATACGGTAGCTAGCGTCGAGCACGCAGACCATCCAATACAGTGTCCTCGATCTCACAAATAAGGAAATCCACGACGTCAAACTCGGAGTGAGAGACCAGGGCACCAAGGAGCCAGAGCTGGATATGTGTGGTAGCCTCCCTGTATCCCATCCTCGGCAGAAGAGTCCATCTGATAAGCTCAAATAAGTACTTGGCTGCTGTAGTAAAATCTGCCGGTGAACGTCGCGACCCGTCTGAGAAGGGCGGGCGGAACAGAGCCGCGACATGAGCTGTACCCGGAGCCACACCGCCGTGAGGGCGACGAGGAGGGTCAGAGGTGCTGTAGCATAAGCTGTGAAGTCGAATCGACGACTCGGGAAATCCAAAGAGCTGGCGAATCTGACTGGCAGTAATAGTGACATCCTCTCGCTCAAAACGAAACCTCATCCAGTGATGATCTGGGTCTATCCATACAGTCGCATAGAAAACTCGGACCCACTCCTCAACATACCTGCCGCTGGTAGTCAAAAGAGTCAGAAGGCCAGGCAGATATGTGAGGTGCACCTTAGAGTCAGCACCGGCGGCAAGCAGAAAAGCTGGAAGATCCAAAAGCCAGTGCACTCGCAGAGCAATCTGATCTGACGAAGTCTGTGGCTGATCTCCAAGCTCGGCCTGCGCAGCGGCTGCTGTTGCTGCCGCTGCACGGGCTGCTCTATCCATACGCCGCTTCTTGCGGCCTTCCTGCTGCTCCAAGTGTATTGTCTTGCCCTTGACCTGCCTGATGGGGCGACGAGGATCCTCATCATCGCCTCCCCCTGGCGCCGACACATTCTTCGTGTGCGGCATCCTGACCTGATGACTGCAAATGAGAGAGAGAGACTAAGCACAGATCGATAATATCTGATAGAATATCAAAGGATGAGATGACTACCTGGAAAGCTCACACGAGAGGTGACGATCCAGGCAGGACAGGAGACGGCACACGGGCAAACAAGGTCACTGAAATGACAGAAGAGGTGAGCACGTATTAGTCACATAGTCATAAGTATATGAAATGTGAATAAATACATACACAGAGAAAGATGGCACAGAAAACAAGAGATGAGACGATCGAGAGGTCAAACGACGTGAAAACGGCGTTTGAACGATAAAAAGTGTCATAGGAGGTTTGGAATTCGAATTGAGGCACGAAATGACGTGGAATTGAGCTGATACTCCACGAATAGGTTTATATGGGTGAATATGAGTGAAGTGTGTGCTTGGTTTGAATTTAGGTGAAGAAAAAGAGATTTGGGCAATCGGCTCGGAAACGATCGCTCGAAACAGGGAATTTGATGAAATTAAAGCCTGGAATATCGGATGAGCGTGAAATTTTGCGAATATGTTACTGGAGGTGTTGTGAAGGTGTTTGAAAAATTTGGGTTCAATTGGAGCATTTTTGGCTGGTTTGGGCATTTCACCGAACACGTGGGGGCGGAGTTTTAGGGTTTTGGGGAAATGGCCATTTGAGGTTTGAAAACCCTCCCAAAGGAGCTAGGAACCTGCAGGAATGTTCAAGGCACATAGAGAAACACATACCACAACTTGGTTTCACAGGATTTCACAAGAATTTGAAATGAGCACAAAGGGGTGGAAGAGGGGGCTTCACTGGCTAGAGAAATTGAGAGAGAGAGAGAAGACAGAGGGAGAAGGAGCTACTCACCGAGCGAGGGCAGGAGAGGAGCACTGGGTCGAGGTCGCCGGAGCACGGCCGGAGTCGGTGGACGCCGGTGATCAGAGAGGAGAGGGTGGTCGCCAGAGAATCAGAGAGCAGAGAGCACAGAGGGAGAAGAAGGCCTCTGGCTCGGTCGCGGGCTGGAGGCGATTTTTTAAAACGCGATATGGGCGCACCGAACAGTCTACAGTGCCTGTCCGGTGCACACCGGACAGCGCACAGTAGTTGTCCGGTGAACCACCGGACAGCGCACAGGGAAAAAGATTTGAAGCGCGCGGCTGCCGGTGCACCAGACAGTGCACAGTGCAGTGTCCGGTGCACACCGGACTGTCCGGTGAGCCCAGACAGAAGGAAGATTGGAAAATTTTGAATTTTTCTATCTTATTTCCAACCAAACCAAATCCCAACTTATAATCACACAAAATAACACTTGTTGGGACAGGTATTGGCACCCTCATATATTTTCTCATATTTTTCAAATATTTTCCCATAGGCTAGATAATTTTTAGAGAAAATAGGCAAATGGTGAAATTTGCATTTTGACTTGCACTAGGGGTTTTCAAAGTGATTTGAGTTTTGAATACTCCCCCTAAGTGCAGAACCTCATGCATGTTTCAAGAACCAACAATTGCATAAAAAAATTTAAGTGCTAAAAGCTTAAGACTAAGACTTGTCAAGTTTGATCCGAGTTAAGCTTTTTCACTCGCTTTGTTGGCGGTTATCTCAACTAGGTTAGACAAGCCCTAGATGCAATACAAGAAATTTAAACATGCAATGCAAGCTTGACAACACCATTTGACATCTTACATAAAATTTCTGAGATCAAGAATATTTAGTTCATTCCTCAACATGCAAAAGCGGGTCTTATCAAGTGGCTTAGTGAAAATATCCGCTAACTGATCTTCCGACCTCACTCCTTCTAAAATGATATCTCCTTTAGCAACATGATCTCTAAGGAAGTGATGACGGATATCAATGTGCTTGGTGCGAGAGTGTTGTACAGGGTTATTAGCAATTTTAACATCACTCTCATTATCACACAACAAAGGTACCTTTTCTAGAACTACGCCATAGTCTAGAAGAGTTTGTTTCATATACAAAATTTGTGTGCAACACGCACCTGCGGCAATGTATTCCGCTTCGGCAGTCGACAAGGCAACACTATTTTGCTTTTTGGATGTCCATGAAACTAGTGATCTACCAAGCAGATGGCATCCCCCAGAAGTACTTTTCCTATCAATTTTGCAACCAGCATAATCCAAATCGGAATAGCCAATTAAATCAAAAGTAGCTCCTTTGGGATACCACAGACCAATGCTTGTGGTGTGCCTGAGATACCTAAGAATTCTCTTAACAGCGCGAAGATGAGCTTTCTTAGGATTGGATTGAAATCTAGCACACATGCAGACACTAAACATAATATCGGGCCTAGATGCGGTAAGGTACAATAAACTACCAATCATAGAACGGTAGAGAGTTTGATTGACCAGGTTACCTCCCTCATCTAAGTCAAGATGTCCATTTGTTGGCATGGGGGTCTTGATTGGTTTGCACTTCTCCATGTTGAACCTTTTCAACAAGTCTTTGGTATACTTCTCTTGAGAGAGAAAGTTACCATCTTTCATTTGCTTGACTTGAAAGCCGAGGAAGTACGTTAGCTCACCAATCATTGACATCTCGAACTCCTTCGACATCAACTCACCAAATTCCTTGCAATGATAGTCATTTGTCGAGCCAAAGATTATATCATCAACATATACTTGACAAATGAAAATATCATCGTTATGTTTCTTTGTGAATAGAGTTGTGTCGACGGTCCCGATCTTGAAGCCCTTTTTGATGAGGAAGTCGCAAAGGCGCTCATACCAAGCCCTTGGAGCTTGCTTTAGCCCATATAGCGCCTTGGACAACCTGTAAGCATGGTTAGGATATCTAGGGTCTTCAAATCCAGGCGGTTGCTCAACATATACAAGTTCATTTATGAAGCCATTTAAAAATGCACTTTTTACATCCATTTGATAAAGTTTTATATCATAGCATGATGCATATGCAAGTAGGATACGGATGGCTTCCAGTCGAGCAACCGGTGCAAAGGTCTCTCCAAAATCTAAGCCTTCAACTTGAGAGAATCCCTTTGCAACAAGTCTTGCCTTGTTTCTTACAATCACACCTTGATCATCTTGTTTGTTTCTGAACACCCACTTTGTTCCAATGATTCTTGCATCTTGTGGGGGCTTCTCCAGGGTCCAAACTTCGTTACGGGTGAAGTTGTTAAGTTCTTCATGCATGGCATTCACCCAGTCTGGATCCTGTAGCGCCTCATATATACAAGTAGGCTCAACACAAGAAACAAAGGAGTGATGTTCAATAAAAGAAGCATGTCTATGTGATCGAGTAATAACCCCTTGTGAAGGACTCCCGATGATTTGATTTGGAGGATGAGCTTGAAGTAGTGATGAGTTTCTCCTGTCAACCACTTGGGAAGAAGATCCTGGAGCATCAACATCTTCGACTTGTACCCTTGCTTGTTCATGAGAGACAAATGTATCTTCATTTGCATGCCTCTCATCTTTTTCATCATATTGTGGTACATTTGATGAAGAAGGCCTGTCAATGTTTTGCACCTCTTCTTCATCTTCTTTTGGTTTGATAGCTCCAATTGGCATGTTCTTCATTGCTTCCCTAAGTGGCTCATCACCTACATCATCAAGATTTTCAAGTGCTCCTTGGGAGCCATTAGTCTCATCAAATTCCACATCATATGTTTCTTCTACCACGCCAGTGGCATGGTTGAATACTCGATATGCTTTGGACTTTAATGAATAACCCAAAAGAAAACCAATATCACAACGTCTTTGAAACTTCCCTAGGTGATGGCGTTTCTTGTAGATGTAGCATTTGCACCCAAACACCCGGAAGAAGGAGACGTCTGGCTTTTTCCCATTTAGCAGTTCATAGTGAGTCTTCGCAAGTAGCCGGTGAGGAAATAGCCTGTTTGATGCATAACAAGCAGTGTTGACAGCTTCGGCCCAAAACCTCTCCGGTGTGTTATACTCATCAATCATTGTTCTTGCAAGTGTGATCAATGTCCTGTTTTTCCTTTCAACAACTCCATTTTGTTGAGGTGTGTATGTTGCAGATACTTTATGCTTGATCCCAATTTCATCACAGTATTCATGAATGTTGGTGTTGTCAAATTCTTTGCCATTATCACTTCTAATCTTCTTGATCTTGCAATCAAATTCATTTTGTGCTTTCTTGGCAAACTTCTTGAATATAGATGCAACTTCAGATTTGTCATGGAGAAAGAGCACCCAAGTGTATCTTGAGAAGTCATCAACAATCACTAGACAGTAGAGGTTGCCACCGGCACTTACATAATTTGTAGGTCCAAATAAATCCATATGAAGTAGTTCCAGTGGCCTTGATGTTGACATGAAAGCTTTAGTAGGATGTGTATTAGCAACTTGCTTTTCGGCTTGACATGCACTACATGGCTTGTCTTTTTCAAACACCACATCCTTTAATCCTCTAACCATGTCCTTTTTTAATACCTTCTTGAGTGTGCTCATCCCAACATGTGCAAGCCTCCTATGCTAAAGCCATCCAAGTGAAGCTTTGGTGAAGAGGCAAGTTCTTAAGTCTTCATCTTCTGAAGTGAAATCCACTAAGTAGAGGTTGTTGTATCTAAATCCCTTGAACACCATTGATTCATCATCCATCTTTGTTACAATAACCTCTGTTGGAGTGAATAAGCATTGAAGTCCAAGATCACAGAGTTGATCCACTGATAATAAATTGAAGCTCAAAGGTGCAACTAAGAGAACATTTGATATTGATAAATCATTTGAAATTGCCACCTTGCCAAGTCCTTGCACTTTTCCTTTTGAATTGTCTCCAAATGTGATTTTATCTTGTCCATCAACATTCTCATCAAGTGAGGTGAACATCCGTGGGTTGCCTGTCATATGTTGTGTGCATCCACTGTCAATAACCCAATGGCTCCCACCGGTCTTGTAGTTCACCTACATCCATAGACAAATCAAGCTTGAGTTTTGAGGGCCCTATATTGCATAGGACCAGCGACTCTCTCAATCAAGGACTTTGCAACCCAAATTTGTCTAGGTCTACTCTTGTTTGGTGGACCTAGGAATGTAACTTTGACCTTTCCATTTGCAACCTTTCTTAGAACATAATGAGCATTGAAAGCAAATGGTCTTGAGTGCTTAGGCAAGGGAGTTGGTGGTTTGGCTTTGCAGTTGTGGGCAAAATGACCTTCATTTCCACACTCAAAGCATTTGATAGGCTTGTGAGTCTGCTTAGGCTTGTATTGAGTAGTAGCTTTCTTCTGCACAAAAACATTGTATCCAATACCACTCTTGTTGTTTTTCATGACAGTGTTCATAAGCAGCTCATTTTGGAGGTATTGACCCTTGTTGAACTTTTGCACACTTGTTGCAAGATGTTCATTTTCACTCTTTAGTTTCTTGACCTCATTTTTAAGCATCTCATTATCCACTGCCAACTCATTGTTGAAATCATTGTTCTCAATAGCAACCTTTCCTCTAGTAGTTGCATCAGTCAAGTATTTCTTCAATTTTTGGTTGTCTAAAGTCAGGACTTCAGCTTTTTCAGTTAATTCAGCATGTAGACTAGTTTGCTCTCCTTGACTCAAATCATCACATGAGGTTGCTACATCAATCTTAACAACAGGGTTAATAGCCTCATGTGTTTTGCAAGATAAAAGTTCATTTTCAACAAGATTGTCATGATCAAATTTAATTTGAGTATAGTCTTCCTTAATTTTTACTAGTCTATTTTACAACTTCCTATTAGCTTCATTTAGCTTGTCACATTTATCCTTAGCATCTTTTAGGGAGTTTGTGAGCTCATTTACTGTTGATGACATAGTTTTATTTTCTTATTTTATTTCATCACTAGCTTTCATAACTATGTCATATTTGGCATTTAAAGATTCATTTTTCAACCTATCACATTTAGCTTTTGACTTTCTAATAATTTGAGTATATTCTTTAAGCAAGTCAGCTAGTTCATCATATGAAGGTGAAGCAAATTCCTCATCACTATCACTATCACTATCATCAGTAATATCAATATCATTTTGTACCTTCCGTTCACCTCTAGCCATGAGGCATAGGTGAGAAGTCGATGATGGCGATGGTGGTGGTGAAGAGAAGTCCCCAGGGATGGTGGCAACTTTTTCATCATTCTCTTCTTCACTTGAAGAAGATCCACTTGATGATTCAATGTCGGTGAGCCAGTCACCAACAATATATGCCTTTCCATTCTTCTTCTTGTGGAACCTCTTTTGCTTCCCATCCTTCCTCTTGAAGAATTTCTTTTCCTTCTTTTCATCATCGCTGTCATCTTCTTTCTTGCCCTTGAACTTGTTCTTCTTGGGCTTGTTACATTGGTGAGCAAGATGACCGAGCTCACCACAGTTGTAGCAATCTATCTCAGAAATGGGCTTTCTTTTGTTGGAAAAGAATTTCTTCTTTCTTGAATCAAATTTGATGCCTTCTCTGTTGAGCTTCTTCAACATCTTGGTGGTCTTCCTTACCATCAAGGCAATGTTAGCATCAAGGTCATCATCACTTGAGGATTCTTCCTCAACTTGTATTTTTGCTTTTCCTTTTCTTTCTTGATTTGCTTTGAGAGCTAAATCCTTTCTTTTGGAAGATGACTCTTCTTTGTTGTTGATGTGCATGTACATCTCATGAGCATTGATCTTTCCCAGAATATGTGTAGGTGTGGTAACTGAAAGATCCATTTGATGTAGCACAGTGACAATGTGTCCATATTTGTCTATTGAGAGGACACTGAGAATCTTCCTCACAACATCCGGTTGTGAGATTTGAGTAAGCCCAAATCCATTAACTTCCTCTACAAGAATATTGAGACATGAGTACATGGCATTGGCATTTTCATTAGCAAGCATTTCAAAAGAATTTAACTTTCTCATGGCTATGTGATATCTCTCCTCACGCTCACTTCTAGTTCCTTCATGTAAAGCACAAATATCCATCCACAAATCATGAGCATTTTTATGATTTCTTACTCTATTGAACACATCTTTGCAAAGGCCTCTAAAAAGGGTGTTTTTGGCCTTAGCATTCCATTTCTCATAATTGAACTCATCACCTACAAGATTTGTGGGATCTCTAGGTTCGGGGAATCCTTGTGTGGCGGCTTTATAGACACCAATGTCTATAGCCTCTAAATATGCTTCCATACGAATTTTCCAATATGGAAAATTGTCACCATCAAAAACGGGAGGAGGTCCAACCCCACCAGACATCGTAACTCTAGCGGTTAAGCTAATCTATGAGCAACAAGGCTCCGATACCAATTGAAAGGATCACGATGCCCAATAGGGGGGTGAATTGGGCTTTTCTAAAAATCAACACTAATTAAAAGCTAAGCAAGAGCTAAGCAAGAGCCCAACTTCACCCCAACAACTAGCACTAAGATAATAATACTAGAAATACAATAATGCTAAGACAATACTTCAAATACTTGCTAAACAAATACACAATGTAAAGTGCTTAAATTAAGTGCGGAATGTAAAGCAAGGTTTAGAAGACTCCTCCAATTTTTCCCGAGGTATCGAAGAGTCGGCACTCTCCACTAGTCCTCGTTGGAGCACCCGCGCAAGGGTATCGCTCCCCCTTGGTCCTCGCAAGAACCAAGTGCTCACTACGAGATGATCCTTTGCCACTCCGGCGCGGTGGATCCCTCGAGACCGCTTACAAACTTGAGTCGGGTCACCAACAAGATCTTCACGGTGATCACCGAGCTCCCAACGCCACCAAGCCGTCTAGGTGATGCCGATCACCAAGAGTAACAAGCCGTAGACTTTCGCTTGACCAAGAGAAGCCTAATGCAAGTGGTGTGTGCTCTAGGTGGCTCTCGCTAGCGCTAATGAGGAACAAACGCGGATTAAGATTCTCTAATCTCCTCACTAGGCTTTTGGTGCTTGCAATGCTCTAGTAATGTGCTGGAATAAATGTGGGGTGCAAGACATTGAATATGGTGGGTGGAGGGGTATAAATAGCCCTCACCCACCAACTAGCCGTTACCAGCATTTTACTGCACACTGGCGCACCGGACAGTCCGGTGCGCCACCGGTGCGCCACCGGTGCGCCAACGGTGCTCCACCAGTGCGCCAACGGTCGTTTCCAACGGCTAGTTCTGACAGTTAGCCGTTGAACTCATGGCACACCGGACAGTGAACAGTCACTGTCCGGTGCACACCGGACAGTCCGGTGCACTGTCCGGTGCGCCACTATAATTCAACTCTGAAACCTGCGCTCTCGGGTTTCTGCGTGGGAAAGGCTCTTCCCAGGGCCAGCCTGGCCCCACCTGGCAGAGGGTGCACCGGACAGTCCGGTGCACACCGGACAGTCCGGTGCCCCAGGGCCAGAAACCCTACTTCTTGTTTTTCAGCTGTTTTTCAAATCGTTTTTCGTTCTAACTTGTGAGTGAGTTCTAGAGTGATACCTAGCACTATATGTGAGTGTGATTGTGCATCAACACTACACTAGAACTCTCTTGGTCAAACTACTCATCGACAACCCCTCTTTATAGTACGGCTAAAAGAGAATAAAAGACCTAACTAAAGCACGAGTGTCCACATCTCCTTGACACTCGGACTCCATAGTCCTTCACCTTTTGTTTCGTCGTTTTAGTCGTCGCTTCGAGTTCTTATCTCCTGGATTGTTTTCACCGTTGTAGTACTTCTACCTGTAATGCGACCTAACTTACCATTTGTCTCTGCAAAACACACGTTAGTCACATATAATATTACGTTGTTATTAATCACTAAAACCAACCAGGGGCCTAGATGCTTTCAGGCATTCAACCACCAAAATTAATTAAAGGAAAAGGTTAATCCTATTTCCCTTTCAATCTCCCCATTTTTGGTGATTGATGCCAACACAAACCAAAGCAAATATATAAGTGCAGAAATGAACTAGTTTGCATAAGATAAGTGCATAGGTTACTTGGAATTAAACCAATTTATAATCTCATTAGATATGCATGAATTGCTTTCTTTTATTTAACATTTTGGACCACGCTTGCACCACTTGTTTTGTTTTTACAAATTCCTTTTGAAAAGTCTTTTCAGAATTTTTTTGCAAATAGTCAAAGGTATATGAATAAGATTGCAAGAAGCATTTTCAAGATTTGAAATTTTCTCCCCCAGTTTCAAATGCTTTTCCTTTGACTAAACAAAAACTCCCCTGAATGAAATTCTCCTCTTAGTTTTCAAGAGGGTTTTACCAATTTTTTGAAAATCTATCTTTAAAAGATACCATTTGAATGTATACTAATTGAAAACTTAGTTAGATATCAATTTGAAAAATTTCTGAAATGAAGTTTTAAATTGGTGGTAGTGCGGTCCTTTTGCTTTGGGCTTAATACTTTCTCCCCTTTTGGCATTAATCGCCAAAAATGGAGAATTTGAGAGCCCTTTGTTATTTTCTCCCCCATTGGTACAAGTAAATATGAATGAAATATTATACCAATTTCAAGAGTGTGGTGGAGTAACGACGAGGGATAAATGATACCGTTAGGGTGGAGTGGAAGCCTTGTCTTCGTTGAATACTCCATTTCCCTTTCAATCTACGACTTAGTATAGAAATACAGTTGAAAACATATTAGTCGTAATCTTGGTACAAGAATAATAAGATATATGCATTTGTACCAAAATGAAAGAGACATGGTCGAAGGATATGTCAATTAAGCTTAATCATAGTTCTATATAATATAGATTGCTCCCCCTAAATATGTGCCTTGAGAGGAATACATATTTTGGCCTTAAATGCCAGATGCACATAATTAGGTTAATGAGAACATATCTATATCATAGAGAATGTGAAGTGCAATGTGAGATTATGCACTTATGAAAGCATGTTATAGATATTTGATGCATTTACCCTTGATGTTTCAAAGAGACTTAAGGAACCTCCACCTTTGAAACAAAGGTAGCCTATCCTCGTTACAAGGTTAAGCTTTAAGCTCTTTGACAAGAAAATCACTTCACCCAGTTTTAACAAAAATGCATCAAATACATGAATGAAATTTTTGAAAGGTTAAACTAGGTATGAAGCAGGGATATGCATAGACATGCTTTCTCTTCCTTTTATAAAAGATATGCAAAGAATGTATATAAGAGGAAGATTTAGGTACATGTGTAAATGAGAGGAAGTAGTTTGCCCTTTTGTACCTTTACATAGAGACGCTCTCTTCATTGCGCTTTGTCTTTAGTCTTGGTTACTTAAGACCTATATTCAAGACAATGTATGAAAATATTTTGCACAAGAGAGAGTTCTACAACTAGTGATCCTTTTCTAAGTCATTGTTATCATATATCAAGTAGATCACAAATTGCATAAATTTATCTTGAGTTCTCCTTTTAACTTAGTGCATATCAAGAGAGATATTGATTGATAGTATATGAGGCACTAAGCAACATAAGTGTTAATTGAAGTTATTCATTGATCAAACGGATAATATATGCGATCAAAAGAACAACATATGCATTAGACTATCAAATAAGCTTAAAATAGGAGAATCCAGTAAATATGCTACTTTTAACAATGAAAGCTACAATCCTTGATAAAAGTGACATTACTTTACCAAGTTGGATTGATTTGTAGTAGCATACTTCATGAGAAACTTATTCTCATACTTGAGACTATATGAGATTACTAAGATAAAGTGTTAGTCTCAACATAATCAAGATATAGAAATGGGGCTCCCCCTAAAGACATGCATCAAGAATTTGAATGGCTTGGATAGACGCACTTTTCTTTTAACAAAAAATAGGGGAATTTATTGAACATCTTGATCCAGGCATGTAATATTTCCAATAATCAATTTATGCCTGGTATCCTCAAAAATCAAAAGGATTAGAATACTTACAACCACACCATTGATTATTTGAAGATATTACTGTCTAAGTAGGAGTTGTTGTTCTTGATGTCTTCCTTTTCATTTGAGTGTCATGCCTTTATAGTTGTCTCTTTTTCTTTTCAAACTTATTGAAAATACTCAAGAAAGATGTTAGCAGCACAAGGGAGTATATGATGATGATTTCTTTAGATAAGAGATATAAACAATTCATCATCCACAAGTCACACAGACGTGAAATAAAATCCTTATTATTGGTGCACATCATTTAAAAAGAGGAATATGCACCTTTTAACATTTTAATCAATCACAGGAAACTTACTTCTTCATATTGAATTTATTAACATATCTTAGAAGCATATCAATCATATATAGCAAAGGCATGAATTAGATTTTAATGGACTAGTGCATTTATGAAAACAAGATTGAATGCACTTCTAACTGATTTAAGTCCAATAAGGAATCTATTCTTCTCATAGGTAGAATATGATAATTCAGAATAAATACCAAATGATGGGAACTATTGTTGATTAAGAAGATGAGTTCCCATACCTTTGCTTTACCTTTCTTCTTTTAGGTGAAGAGCAACCCTTGGGGCTTGTGTCTTTGAACATACACTTACTCTCTTGTAGATTTTCATAAATATGCTCAAGAGTGAAACTCGCCTATAGGGGGGTGAATAGGCGGAATCTGAAAATTATAAACTTAAGCCCCAACTGTAATACTCAAAATTGTATACAAGGAATATATAGTGATTTCCTTATTTGATGTGCCTTATTTGCATCATGAAAAGAGCATACGTAGAATCAAGAATGATTAAATTAAACCAATGATACTAAAATAAAAGAAAGTGCATCTTGTTGGAGTTTTGTTTGTGCATTTAATACAATAGTAATAAAATGAATGAAAATATAATATTGATAATGAGGTGGAGGATTAAAGGAAATGAGAAGAAAAGGAGAGTATATAATACAAAGAGAAACTATATTTTCAGAGTTGATACCTCTTAATTTTATAATATAATTACGAATAAATTTATCACATGTTTGAATTCAAATTCGAATTCAAATTGAACTAGGAAATAGAGAAAAGAGGATAGAGAATAAAATAGAAAAGAATAAAGGACTTCATGGGCTGACTGACCACCATTTCAGCCCACCAAAACTTCCCATGCGCGCTGGCCCAATTAACACCGCAGCCACACTTCCACCTGCTAACAACCGGGCCCCACCAGCCAACCTCCCATCGTGCGCGCAGAGCAATAGTTTTTGGCGCCGACGCGCCGACCCCACCTGGCATTCTCACACGCGCGCGGGTCTGACTCAGTCTCGCTGCGCTCGGGGGCCCACCGGTCACCCTCCTTAGTCACGCACCCGGGGCAACGGCGCTCGCGAACTCCGCGGCGAGCACCCCACCACGCACTCGTCAACGTCGTCGCGGGCGGAACTACCTCCGCGGATTCCGGCGTCGGCCATTGAAACACCTCGGCCACCATCCACGCCCTATTTAATGTCTGGAGCCTATGCGTCGCCGCTGTACGCCATTGTCGCGGCGACTCGCCTCGGCAAACCCCCCACCGCGCCACTGGCTCATGTAGTCTCGCCGTCAACCAGGTTTACCGGAGCGCGAGAAAGCTGTTCGTGCCTCACCGAGGTGCGGAAGACCAGGGAATTCCCCCATCCGCGTGCTCCGTCATCGCTGAGTCATCGGGCATCGCGGGCCGACCCTTCGCCTCGACCATTGCCAGTAAGATCTCCTTCCCCAGTTTCGCATGTGCCCAATCGAGATGTAGCACGAGTCCAATTAGAGAATAGGGGCGGGTATCGCGATTTCGATCAGCTCCGGCGGGGTTCAACAGCCGTGCCGCCGTCCTTGGCTGTGCACCGCCGGCGTCGACCTCTGTTTTGACCGCGGGAGTGAGAGAATTGAGGAGGAAAGTCCTGGGCCGTGCGATCTACGTTGGAGGGTTGCGATTAGATGTGTTATACCGATTCGGAGCATTAAATCCCGACCGTAGGTTGTCGATCCATCGGTTCCCTGGGAGATCTGCTTTCCATCGTCGATCTGGGGATCGACGGTCTCGGTTCAAGTACGGTAGTCATCCTAGTGGGTTAATCGGGACCCTAGATTTCCAATCGGGCGGACTAGAGCCACTCGTACCCCTTCGCGGCGCGGGTTTTGCAAATGAACCCTTATAGTTTTGGAGATTACAACCCGCAGTCCACCTTGTGTGTGAAAGGGAAATGTGCCTTTGGGCCATTTCTAAGTATTTTGGTGATTGAGTGCAAACACAAGTGCTTAAATGTGAAAAGGTGCCCATGGTTGAACAAAGTGCAAATCACAAGTAAAGGTATGTTTCTAAGCCTTAGTACATTGGTTTTGTGTACTAATATCTTGTCTAAGTGTTAGAAACAGGAAGAAGAAGAAAGGAAAAGAAGTGGAGAGTGGCTGTGTACAGCCAAAGGATGTTTCGGGCTGGGGCACCGGACTGTCCGGTGTGCACCGGACAGTGTCCGGTGCGCCAGACCAGCGCGGAGCAAACCAACCGCTCTCGGTTTTTTCTCGGCGACTTCGGCTAAAATTCACCGGACTGTCCGGTGTGCACCGGACTGTCCGGTGAGCCAACGGTCGGCCGAGCCAATGGTCGGCCGTGGAATCTGCGCGCGACACGTGGCCTGGCCAACGGTCGGGAGGGGGCACCGGACTGTCCGGTGTGCACCGGACTGTCCGGTGCGCCAGATCTGCAACGGTCGGCAACGGTCGACTGGACTGTTTAAGGAAAGAAATCGGGCACCGGACAGTGTCCGGTGTGCACTGGACTGTCCGGTGCGCCCGACGACAGAAGGCAAGGATGGCCTTCTAGATTTGTTCTCAACGGCTCCTAGCTGCCTTGGGGCTATAAAAGGGACCCCTAGGCGCATGGAGGAGAACACCAAGCATTCCTTGAGCACTCTTGATCACTCACACATCAATCTTGCGCACTTGTTCGACATTCTAGTGATTTGAGCTCCGTTCTAGTGTGCTAGTCTCTTGAGCTCAAGTCTGGGTCTTGTGTGTGTGTATTCGCTGTGATCTTTGTGTTGTGTGTGAGTTGCTAATCCCTCCCTTGTTCCGTGATTCTCGGTGAACATCTTTTGTAAGGGCGAGAGGCTCCAAGTTGTGGAGATTCCTCGCAAACGGGATTGAGAAAAGAAAAGCAAGAACACCGTGGTATTCAAGTTGATCATTGGATCACTTGAGAGGAGTTGAGTGCAACTCTCATCCGTTGGGACGCCACAACGTGGAGTAGGCAAGTTTTTGTACTTGGCCGAACCACGGGATAACCATCGTGTCATCTCTGTGATTGATTTCTAGTGGTTATTGTGTTCTGACTCCTCTCTAGCCACTTGGCCATACTTGTGCTAACACTTAACAAGTTTTGTGGCTTAAGTTTTGAAGTTTTACAGGATCACCTATTCACCCCCCCCCCCTCTAGGTGCTCTCAATTGGTATCAGAGCCGTTCTCTTCACGAAAGGGACTAACCGCCCGAAGAGATGGATCCTAAGGGGAAGGGAATCGTGATCAACGATAAGGAGAAGGAGTCCTTCGTCAACGAGCCCAAAGATGACAAGCCTAACGACTCTGGCTCGGGTCATAGACGGAAGGAAGGAAAGAAGAAGAAGACAAGGCGCATCAAGGAGATCATCTACTACGACAGTGATGAGTCTACTTCTTCCCAAAAGGACGACGACCACAACGACTACGAGCAAAGGAAACCGGTCAATTCTAACTTTTCCTTTGACTACTCTCGCATTCCGCAAAGTTCAAATTCACATTTGCTTTCCATTCCACTCGGTAAGCCCCCACACTTTGATGGGGAGGACTACGGATTTTGGAGCCACAAAATGCGTAGTCACCTATTCTCTCTCCATCCTAGTATATGGGAGATTGTAGATAGTGGAATGCACTTTAATAGTTCGGATAGTCCTATATTCATTAATGAGCAAATCCATAAGAATGCACAAGCTACTACTGTTCTTCTAGCTTCATTGTGCAGGGATGAATATAACAAGGTGAGTGGCTTGGATAACGCCAAGCAAATCTGGGATACCCTCAAGATCTCTCATGAGGGAAATGACGCTACCTTGCTCACCAAAATGGAGTTGGTGGAGGGCGAGCTTGGACGGTTCGCGATGATAAGGGGCGAGGAGCCAACTCAAACATACAATCGGCTAAAGACCCTTATCAACAAAATAAGGAGCTACGGAAGCACGCGATGGACGGATCACGACGTCGTCCGCCTAATGCTAAGGTCCTTTACCGTTCTTGATCCTCATTTGGTGAATAATATTCGTGAGAATCCCAGGTACACCAAAATGTCGCCCGAAGAAATTCTTGGGAAGTTCGTAAGCGGGCGAATGATGATCAAGGAGGCAAGATACGTGGACGACGCGTTGAACGGTCCCATCCATGAGCCTCAACCCATTGCTCTCAAGGCAACAAGGAGCAAAGAAGCGCTACCAAGCAAGGTGGCGCAAGTTGAGGCGGTCGGGCTAAATAATGAGGAGATGGCCCTCATCATTAAGCGCTTCAAGACGGTGCTAAAGGGTCACAAGGGGCAGCCAAGCAAGACCAAGACGAAGGGGAAGCGCTCATGCTTCAAGTGCGGTAAGATTGGTCATTTTATCGCTAACTGCCCCGATAATGATAGTGACCAGGAAAAGGGAAACAAGAGGGAAAAGAAGAAGCATTACAAGAAGGCAAAGGGCGAGGCGCATCTAGGCAAGGAGTGGGACTCGGATTGCTCCTCTTCCGACTCCGACAATGAAGGACTCGCCGCCACCGCCTTCAACAAATCAACCCTCTTCCCCAACGAGTGTCACACATGCCTTATGGCAAGGGAGAAGAAGGTATGTACTCGCAACTCTACCTATGCTCCTTCAAGTGAGGACGAATCTAGTGATGAGGATGAAGTAGATTATTCATGTTTGTTCAAGGGCTTAGATAGATCTAAGATAGACAAAATTAATGAATTAATTGATGCCTTGAATGAAAAGAATATACTTTTAGAAAAGCAAGAGGATTTGTTATATGAAGAACATGATAAGTTTGTAGAGGCTCAAAAATCCCTTGCATTAGAAATTAAGAGAAATGAAATGCTTGCTTGTGAAGTGTCAACATGCCATGATTCTATTTCTAACTTAAAGAGCATAAACGATGATTTAAATGCTAAACTAGTAGAAGCAAATAAATCCAACTCTTGTGTTGAATATGTTGAAATTTGCACTAGGTGTAAGGATATTGATATTAATGCTTGTAGCGAACACTTAGTTTCTATTTCAAAATTGAATGATGAATTAGCTAGTCTTAATGCTCAACTTAAGACCAGCAAGAGTAATTTTGATAAACTAAAATTTGCTAGGGATGCCTACACGGTTGGTAGACACCCCTCAATTAAGGATGGGCTTGGCTTCAAGAGAGAAGTCAAGAACTTGACAAGCCATAAGGCTCCTATCTCCGCCAAGGAGAAAGGGAAGGCTCCTATGGCTAGTAACATTAAAAAGAACCATGCTTTTTTGTATCATGATAGAAGTGCTTATAGGGGTTATAATGCTTATGATGATTTAGATGCTCATAGTTCTTCCTTTATGCATGGTAGAAATATGTCTAGGAAAAATGCTATGCCTAGAAAGAATGTTATTCATGCTCCTAGGAAAGTAGTGAATGAACCTTCTACAATTTATTGTGCTTTAAATGCTTCCTTTGTTATTTGTAGAAAGGATAAGAAAATTGTTGCTAGGAAGTTAGGGGCAAAATGCAAGGGAGACAAAACTTGCATTTGGGTCCCTAAGGATATTTGCACTAACCTTGTAGGACCCAACATGAGTTGGGTACCTAAGTCCCAAGCCTAAATTTGCCTTGCAGGTTTATGCATCCGGGGGTTCAAGCTGGATTATCGACAACGGATGCACAAACCATATGACGGGGGAGAAGAAGATGTTCACCTCCTACGTCAAGAATAAGGATTCCCAAGATTCAATCATATTCGGTGATGGGAATCAAGGCAAGGTAAAAGGGTTAGGTAAAATTGCAATCTCTAATGAGCACTCAATTTCTAATGTGTTTTTAGTTGAGTCTTTGGGATATAATTTATTATCTGTAAGTCAATTATGCAATATGGGATATAATTGTCTTTTTACAAATGTAGATGTGTCTGTCTTTAGAAGAAGTGATGGTTCACTAGCTTTTAAGGGTGTATTAGACGGCAAACTTTATTTAGTTGATTTTGCAAAAGAAGAGGCCGGTCTAAATGCATGCTTAATAGCTAAGACTAGCATGGGCTGGCTGTGGCATCGCCGCTTAGCACATGTAGGGATGAAAAACCTTCACAAGCTTCTAAAGAGAGAACATGTGATAGGTTTGACTAACGTGCATTTCGAAAAAGATAGACCTTGTGCAGCTTGTCAAGCAGGTAAACAAGTGGGAGGAGCACATCACAGCAAGAATGTGATGACCACTTCAAGACCCCTGGAGTTGCTGCATATGGATCTCTTCGGACCCGTCGCCTATCTGAGCATAGGAGGGAGTAAGTATGGTCTAGTTATTGTTGATGACTTTTCCCGCTTCACTTGGGTGTTCTTTTTGCAGGATAAGTCTGAAACCCAAGGGACCCTCAAGCGCTTCCTCAGGAGAGCTCAAAATGAGTTTGAGCTCAAGGTGAAGAAGATAAGGAGCGACAACGGGTCCGAGTTCAAGAACCTTCAAGTGGAGGAGTTCCTTGAAGAGGAAGGGATCAAGCACGAGTTCTCCGCTCCCTACACACCACAGCAAAATGGTGTGGTAGAGAGGAAGAACAGGACGCTCATCGACATGGCGAGGACGATGCTAGGAGAGTTCAAGACCCCCGAGTACTTTTGGACGGAAGCCGTAAACACGGCTTGCCACGCCATCAACAGGGTCTACCTTCATCGCCTCCTCAAGAAGACGTCGTATGAGCTACTAACCGGTAACAAACCCAATGTATCCTACTTTCGTGTATTTGGGAGCAAGTGCTACATTCTAGTGAAGAAGGGTAGAAATTCTAAATTTGCTCCCAAAGCTGTAGAAGGGTTTTTGTTAGGTTATGACTCAAATACAAAGGCGTATAGAGTCTTCAACAAATCATCAGGTTTGGTTGAAGTCTCTAGCGACGTTGTATTTGATGAGACTAATGGCTCTCCAAGAGAGCAAGTTGTTGATTGTGATGATGTAGATGAAGAAGATGTTCCAACGGCCGCGATACGAACCATGGCGATTGGAGACGTTCGGCCACAGGAACAAGATGAACGAGATCAACCTTCTTCCTCAACTATGGTGCATCCCCCAACTCAAGACATTGAACAGGTTCATCAACAGGAGGCGTGTGATCAAGGGGGAGCACAAGATGATCATGTGATGGAGGAAGAAGCGCAACCGGCACCTCCAACCCAAGTTCGAGCGGTGATTCAAAGGGATCATCCCGTCGACCAAATTCTGGGTGACATTAGCAAGGGAGTAACTACTCGGTCTCGATTAGTTAATTTTTGTGAACATTACTCCTTTGTCTCTTCTATTGAGCCTTTCAGAGTAGAAGAGGCCTTGCTAGATCCGGACTGGGTGTTGGCCATGCAAGAGGAGCTCAATAACTTCAAGAGGAATGAAGTTTGGACGCTGGTGCCTCGTCCTAAGCAAAATATTGTGGGAACCAAGTGGGTGTTCCGCAACAAACAAGACGAGCACGGAGTGGTGACGAGGAACAAGGCTCGACTTGTGGCAAAAGGTTATGCCCAAGTCGCAGGTTTGGACTTTGAGGAGACTTTTGCTCCTGTGGCTAGGCTAGAGTCCATTCGTATCTTGCTAGCATATGCTGCTCACCATTCTTTCAGGTTGTACCAAATGGATGTGAAGAGCGCTTTCCTCAACGGGCCAATCAAGGAGGAGGTGTACGTGGAGCAACCCCCTGGCTTCGAGGATGAACGGTACCCCGACCATGTGTGTAAGCTCTCTAAGGCGCTCTATGGACTTAAGCAAGCCCCAAGAGCATGGTATGAATGTCTTAGAGACTTTCTAATTGTTAATGCTTTCAAGGTTGGGAAAGCCGATCCAACTCTTTTCACAAAGACATGTGATGGTGATTTGTTTGTGTGCCAAATTTATGTCGATGACATAATATTTGGTTCTACTAACCAAAAGTCTTGTGAAGAGTTTAGCAGGGTGATGACGCAGAAATTCGAGATGTCGATGATGGGCGAGTTGAACTACTTCCTTGGGTTCCAAGTGAAGCAACTCAAAGACGGCACTTTCATCTCCCAAACGAAGTACACGCAAGACTTGCTAAAGAGGTTTGGGATGAAGGACGCCAAGCCCGCAAAGACGCCGATGGGAACCGACGGACACACAGACCTCAACAAAGGAGATAAGTCCGTTGATCAAAAAGCATACCGGTCAATGATAGGGTCTTTACTTTATTTATGTGCTAGTAGACCGGACATTATGCTTAGCGTATGCATGTGTGCTAGATTTCAATCCGATCCTAAGGAATGTCACTTAGTGGCGGTGAAGCGAATTCTTAGATATTTAGTTGCTACGCCTTGCTTCGGACTCTGGTATCCAAAAGGGTCTACCTTTGACTTGGTTGGATACTCAGACTCCGACTATGCTGGATGTAAGGTCGATAGGAAGAGTACATCAGGGACGTGCCAATTCTTAGGAAGGTCCCTGGTGTCATGGAACTCTAAGAAACAAACCTTCGTTGCCCTATCCACCGCTGAGGCCGAGTACGTTGCCGCAGGTCAGTGTTGCGCGCAACTACTTTGGATGAGGCAAACCCTCCGGGACTTTGGCTACAATCTGAGCAAAGTCCCACTCCTATGTGATAATGAGAGTGCTATCCGCATGGCGGAAAATCCTGTTGAACACAGCCGCACAAAGCACATAGACATCCGGCATCACTTTTTGAGAGACCACCAGCAAAAGGGAGATATCGAAGTGTTTCATGTTAGCACCGAGAACCAGCTAGCCGATATCTTCACTAAGCCTCTAGATGAGAAGACCTTTTGCAGGTTGCGTAGTGAGCTAAATGTCTTAGATTCGCGGAACTTGGATTGAATTGTAGCATACATGTGTTTATGCATTTGATCAGGTTCATTCTGCATTTTGTTGCTTATTGTGGTGCTCAAGTTGTACAAACACTCCCTGGACCTCACAAGTCCGTTGTAAAGTGATGCACATGTTTAGGGGGAGATGTGTTACAACTTGACCCTTTGAGACTAACCATTTGCTTGAGTTTGATTGATTTAGTCTCGAAGGTGGATTGAAAGGGGAAAGGTGAACTTGGTCCATGCAAGACTTCCACTGCACTCCGATGAGAGGGTAACTTATTCCAAGTTCATCTCTATGATCTTATTGCCTTTGTACTCTTAATTGAAGATTTTGGTGAGGCAATGGGGTTAAAGGGCCACAATTGATCCCGTTTTGGTGCTTGATGCCAAAGGGGGAGAAAATAAAGGCCAAAGCAATAAATGGATCAGCTACCACTTGAGAAATTTTGAAAATAGTTAAATAGAGCTTTGAGAAATTTTGAAAATAGTTAAATAGAGCTTTTTGTCAAAACTCTCTTATTGTCTCTTTTGTCAAGAATTGGTTTCTTGTGGGGAGAAGTAATGACTATGGGAAATAGGGGGAGTTTTTGAAATCCTTGGTCAATCTCATTTGGAATGACTCTCCTTATGCTTCAACATGTGTGTTTGACTTAGAGATAGAGATTTGAGTTTGATTTGCAAAAACAAACCAAGTAAGGATGATCCATATATGCCAAAATTGAATAGAACTCAAAATTATTCTATTTGAAGTGATTTTGCACTTGTTCTAGTTGCTTTATGTTGTGTTGGCATAAATCACCAAAAAGGGGGAGATT
Source organism: Zea mays (assembly GCF_902167145.1). Classification (NCBI taxonomy): domain Eukaryota; kingdom Viridiplantae; phylum Streptophyta; class Magnoliopsida; order Poales; family Poaceae; genus Zea; species Zea mays. The sequence continues at coordinate 270,720,389 of NC_050096.1, read as the reverse complement.
GAAAGGGAAATGTGCCTTTGGGCCATTTCTAAGTATTTTGGTGATTGAGTGCAAACACAAGTGCTTAAATGTGAAAAGGTGCCCATGGTTGAACAAAGTGCAAATCACAAGTAAAGGTATGTTTCTAAGCCTTAGTACATTGGTTTTGTGTACTAATATCTTGTCTAAGTGTTAGAAACAGGAAGAAGAAGAAAGGAAAAGAAGTGGAGAGTGGCTGTGTACAGCCAAAGGATGTTTCGGGCTGGGGCACCGGACTGTCCGGTGTGCACCGGACAGTGTCCGGTGCGCCAGACCAGCGCGGAGCAAACCAGCCGCTCTCGGTTTTTTCTCCGGCGACTTTGGCTAAAATTCACCGGACTGTCCGGTGTGCACCGGACTGTCCGGTGAGCCAACGGTCGGCCGAGCCAACGGTCGGCCGCGGAATCTGCGCGCGACACGTGGCCTGGCCAACGGTCGGGAGGGGGCACCGGACTGTCCGGTGTGCACCGGACTGTCCGGTGCGCCAGATCTGCAACGGTCGGCAACGGTCGACTGGACTGTTTAAGGAAAGAAATCGGGCACCGGACAGTGTCCGGTGTGCACCGGACTGTCCGGTGCGCCCGACGACAGAAGGCAAGGATGGCCTTCTAGATTTGTTCTCAACGGCTCCTAGCTGCCTTGGGGCTATAAAAGGGACCCCTAGGCGCATGGAGGAGAACACCAAGCATTCCTTGAGCACTCTTGATCACTCACACATCAATCTTGCGCACTTGTTCGACATTCTAGTGATTTGAGCTCCGTTCTAGTGTGCTAGTCTCTTGAGCTCAAGTCTGGGTCTTGTGTGTGCGTATTCGCTGTGATCTTTGTGTTGTGTGTGAGTTGCTAATCCCTCCCTTGTTCCGTGATTCTCGGTGAACATCTTTTGTAAGGGCGAGAGGCTCCAAGTTGTGGAGATTCCTCGCAAACGGGATTGAGAAAAGAAAAGCAAGAACACCGTGGTATTCAAGTTGATCATTGGATCACTTGAGAGGAGTTGAGTGCAACTCTCGTCCGTTGGGACGCCACAACGTGGAGTAGGCAAGTTTTTGTACTTGGCCGAACCACGGGATAACCATCGTGTCATCTCTGTGATTGATTTCTAGTGGTTATTGTGTTCTGACTCCTCTCTAGCCACTTGGCCATACTTGTGCTAACACTTAACAAGTTTTTGTGGCTTAAGTTTTGAAGTTTTACAGGATCACCTATTCACCCCCCCCCCTCTAGGTGCTCTCAGTGTGTCATCTGTGTCTTAGGATCTTTTGCTCCAGAGCCCCTATGCTTACCAGAAATTGAGGCGCAATCCAGAGAAGGGAAAATTAGAATAAATGAATTAGTAAATGCATTTTTAATACAAAAACAATTCCTAGAAATTATTTAATTCATAGAAAATCCATTTGTACTCCAAATTGAGCCATTCCAATTTCTAAAATTTTGTAATAAGATTCTCTATCATTTAGTGTCTCTGTTTTGACATGAAAACAGTAAGAAAATTAATTTATCATTTAATCCTATCTCAAGCACATTAAACCTTAGGAAATTCATAATTTGAAATCTATAACTCCAAATTTAATGATTCCAGTTCTTGTGATCTCATTTTAATGTATAGATTTTTATTGTGTATCTTATTCACATGTTTGGTGCAATGTTAATTTTTGCTATACTATGTATGTATTGTGTTGATGCGAGTAGACGAGCAAGCCACTGTGGATTCTGAAGTACAACAAGTAGAAGTAGCTGAGCAGGAGCTCATTGAAGGCAAGTTGTGCCCTTGATCACTTACTTTTCCCAGCCATGTTCTTATTAATTATAATGATCTGCATAGGTTAATTTTGATGGGATCCTTTAGGTTACCCCAGTTTTGGTTATCTTTATACCTTGTTCACCACTGAAATACTTTTGGGTAGTACCTGCTATTGCTTTATGTGGATTGGGTATGGAGATACACTATTCATGATTATTCTGTTATTATCTTGTTATTATTACTGTTCATGTTAAGATCATTAAATTAATGGGAACATGGAGCGACCACCCGGGAAAACAGTGCTACCACAAGGGTATAATGGGACGCCCTTGGCTAATTAACTAGGAAAGCTAGTGGATGTCTTCCTTACCCGAAAGGGGCAAGGGCAGTAAGGGAGTGGTCAGTGTAGGGAGGTCCTTGGGTTGATTTTGCTACGATGGCGGTCAGGCGAGGGATTCCTGCACTGGAGCTTCCTATAAACTGTAGCGGGATTTTTGAAGCTAGTGGAACTTTGTAAAGGCCTCGTAGTGTTACCCTGCCTCACCTCCTCGGTAGAGGTGTATGGGATTGGTCGTCTCTTGGTAGATGGGTAACATGACATGTGGGTAAAGATGCGCAACCTCTGCAGAGTGTAAAACTGGTATACTAGCCGTGCTCACGGTCATGAGCAGCTCGGACCCTCACATGATTAATTTATGGAACTTAAATTTAATTTGACATTTGCATCGCATTTGGGATTATTTTTACTATTACTTTATTTATTATTATTAAGGTTTGGTATTTACTTACACTTAGTAATTGCTAATAAAATTTTGACCAACTTATAAAAGCAATGCTCAGCCTCAGCCTCTATTTTGTTGATCAGCCTTACACTTCACATGAACTCCCACCTTTGGTGAGTTCATGCACATTATTCCCCACGACTTGTTGAGCTATGAACGTATGTGAGCTCACTCTTGCTGTCTCACACCCCCACAGGAGAAGATTAGGTGGTCGAAGAGGAGCCGCCTAACACTGAGGCATTCGACTTGATCTAGGTGGCGTCTCCCAGTCAGCTTTCTGGCGCCAAGGATAGATTTTAGATCCTGCGATATTTATCTCTTATTTTATAAGACTTTCGCTGTGTAATAAAGTACTCTGATTATATTGTGACATTTATCTCTATACACTCTGTTATTATATATGTTGTCTTCTTTGGCGCATGTATGAGATGCACCCGGCTTTGTTCCTTAAAACCGGGTGTGACAGAAGTGGTATCAGAGGAAATGTTGACTGTAGGACGAAACCTAGATAGAAATGGACAAAACTCTTAACTACTTACCTTCTTCCGATTCATTCTATACTTACCTTACTCTGATTCTTTCTATACTTACCTCGATCCTGACTCACCTTCTACTGTTCTATTCTGATCATTCTTACCTTCTCTACTCTGAGACAAGATGGATTTCACACCTTGGGATCCTACATTTATGACCTTTTTAAGAGATAGGAGACCTAAAACAAAAATTAAAATTATTTTATCTATTAAAAATGTTGGTTGATTGTGCTGATGATCAATGGCTGATTTGCTTCTTTGATTGATTGAAATAGTATAGAAGGGCATCTTAGCATGTACCAATATAAGGTAATGAATTAGCTTTAGTAGGTGACACACTTAACTAATAAATCCCCCAAAGTAACATGCTTCGTAATTACTGCCTTGTCTACAATCCTTTCTTTCGTCCCCTGTGTTTCTAACCCAGATGGGCTACCCCTATAGTGTTAGAAGAGAGCACTATAGACGTGATCCTTGGTATGTCGTGGTTAAGAAAGGTAAAGGCAGTTTATACACTGTGCTAAAGGAACCATAGAACTCACCAGTTCCAAAGGATAAAGATTTGAAGTTGGAATTGTAGTAACTACCGCCACCAGACTAGCGGCATTCTTAGTCGATGGGAAGTTTGTTGGTGACAACATCCGTGTGGTTAAGGATTTTCTGGATGTCTTTCCAGAGGAGTTACCAGGGATGTCACCAGATACGGAAGTTGAGTTTGTCATAGATCTCTTACCTGGAACTGCTCCTATTTCTAAATGGACATATAGGATGTTTGTAGAAGAGTTAAAAGAACTCAAGAAGCACTTAACAGAGTTGCAAGAGGCTGGGTACATTCATCCGAGTTCCTCACCTTGGGGAGCACCGGTACTGTTTGTACAGAAGAAGGATGGATCACAGTGGATGTGTGTGGATTATAGATCACTTAATGATGTTACTGTGAAGAACAAGTATCCATTACCCTGTATTGAGGATTTATTTGATCGGATGAGAGATGCTAGGGTATTCTCGAAGATTGATCTCCGATCGGGTTACCATCAAATGAAGATTAGACCATCGGATATCCCCAAGACGGCTTTCTCGACTCGATATGGATTATAAGAGTTCACTGTTATGTCGTTTGGATTAACTAATGCACCAGCTTATTTTATGGATCAGAAGAATAAGGTGTTCGTGACCTAGACAGATTCGTCGTGGTATTTATCGACGATATTCTTATCTATTCTAAGAGTGAAAGTGATCATGAGGAACACCTGAGATTGGTGCTACAAAAGCTAAGGGATAATCAACTCTACGCCAAGTATAGCAAATGCGAGTTTTGGATTGGCGAGGTGCCATTCCTTGGACATATCATTTCTAATGGAGGAATATCAGTGGATCCTGCTAAGGTCAAGGAGATAATGGCGTGGAGCATACCCACTACAGTTACGGATATTCGGAGTTTCTTGGGGCTTGTAGGATACTATCGGAGATTTATTGAAGGATTTTCTAAGATTGCTAAGCCCATGACCTCACTATTGGAGAAGGGAAGAGAGTTTAAGTGGGACGAGAAGTGCCAAGATAGCTTTGATCAATTGAAGAAGAAATTGATGTCGCCACCAGTGTTGGTTATGCCAGACCTACAAAAGGGATTTGATATCTATTGTGATGCATGTGGCCAAGGCTTAGGATGTGTGCTCATGCAAGAAGGACATGTGATCGCCTACGCTTCTCGTCAGTTGCGGAAGCATGAATTGAACTACCCCACTCATGACTTGGAGCTGGCAGCCGTTGTGCATGCGCTTGAGATTTGGAGACATTATATCATGGGAACCAAGTGTCAAGTGTATACGGATCATAAGAGTTTGAAGTATATATTCACTCAGAAGGATCTCAACCTTAGGCAACGTCGTTGGTTGGAGCTTATTAAGGATTATGATTTGGAGACTCACTACCACCCGGTCAAGACTACTTATAAGAGATCTCAATTGGCAGAGTATATATGGCTCGGACTGTGTCTCTACACGGTGTACCGAAGAAGATTGTTTCGGATAGAGGATCATAGTTTACCTCCAGATTTTGGAAAAAGTTTTCTTGAGAATATGGATACGAAGTTGAAATTTAGTTCGGCCTACCATCCTCAGACTGATGGATAGACTGAAAGGACTAATCAAGTATTGGAGGACATGTTAAGAGCCTGTGCCCTTCAGCATGGTAGTAGTTGGGACAAGAGTCTACCTTATGTTGAGTTCTCATATAAAAATAGTTACCAGGCCAGCCTGAAAATGTCACCGTTCGAGGCTCTATATGGCAAGAAGTGCAGGACTCCTCTATATTAGGACCAGACCGGAGGAAGTCAGTTCTTTGGACCTGAGATTATACAAGAAGCAGAAGAGCAAGTCCGTATAATTCGGGAGAATTTAAGGGTAGCACAGACCAGATAAAGGAGCTATGCTGATAATAGAAGGAGACCACTGGAATTTGTGGAAGGTGATCATGTCTATTTGAAGGTGTCACCACTCAGGGGTATGAGAATATTTAAAGTCAAAGGAAAGTTGTCCCCTCGCTTTATTGGACCCTTCTTAATCTTGAAGCGAGTGGGAGAGGTGGCATATCAATTGGAGTTACCGGTTCATCTCGCGGATGTTCATGATGTCTTTCATGTATCTCAGCTGAAGAAATGTCTCAGGGTACCTGAAGGGCAATTGCCAATTGAGGACCTGAGTGTTCAAGATGACCTGACTTATGCTGAGTATCCTATCAAGATTCTTGATACTTTGACTCGAGTTACAAGAAATAAGGTGATAAAGATGTGCAAAGTGCAATGGAGCCACCACGGAGAGGATGACGCAACGTGGGAAAGAGAAGAAGAGCTTCGTATAGATTTTCCCCATCTTTTCCCTAGAACTTCCTAAATCCCGAGGACGAGATTATTTTTAAGGGGGTAGGATTTGTAATACTCAAAATTGTATACAAGGAATATATAGTGATTTCCTTATTTGATGTGCCTCATTTGCATCATGAAAAGAGCATACGTAGAATCAAGAATGATTAAATTAAACCAATGATACTAAAATAAAAGAAAGTGCATCTTGTTGGAGTTTTGTTTGTGCATTTAATACAATAGTAATAAAATGAATGAAAATATAATATTGATAATGAGGTGAAGGATTAAAGGAAATGAGAAGAAAAGGAGAGTATATAATACAAAGAGAAACTATATTTTCAGACTTGATACCTCTTAATTTTACAATATAATTACGAATAAATTTAGCACATGTTTGAATTCAAATTCGAATTCAAATTGAACTAGGAAATAGAGAAAAGAGGATAGAGAATAAAATAGAAAAGAATAAAGGACTTCATGGGCTGACTGACCACCATTTCAGCCCACCAAAACTTCCCATGCGCGCTGGCCCAATTAACACCGCAGCCACACTTCCACCTGCTAACAACCGGGCCCCACCAGCCAACCTCCCATCGTGCGCGCACAACAATAGTTTTTGGCGCCGACGCGCCGACCCCACCTGGCACTCTCACACGCGAGCGGGTCTGACTCAGTCTCGCTGCGCTCGGGGGCCCACCGGTCACCCTCCTTAGTCTCGCACCTGGGGCAACAGCGCTCGCGAACTCCGCGGCGAGCACCCCGCCACGCACTCGTCAACGCCGTCGCGGGCGGAACTACCTCCGCGGATTCCGGCGTCGGCCATTGAAACACCTCAGCCACCATCCACGCCCTATTTAATGCCTGGAGCCTGTGCGCCGCCGCTGTATGCCATTGCCGCGGCGACTCGCCTCGGCAAACCCCCCACCGCGCCACTAGCTCGTGCCGTCTCGCCGTCAACCAGGTTTACCTGAGCGCGAGAAAGCTGTTCGTGCCTCACCGAGGTGCGGAAGACCAGGGAATTCCCCCATCCGCGTGCTCCGTCATCGCGGAGTCATCGGGCATCGCGGGCTGACCCTTCGCCTCGACCATTGCAGGTAAGATCTCCTTCCCCAGTTTCGCCTGTGCCCAATCGAGATGTAGCACGAGTCCAATTAGAGAATAGGGGCGGGTATCGTGATTTCGGTCAGCTCCGGCGGGGTTCAACAGCCGTGTCGCCGTCCTTGGCTGTGCACCGCCTGTGGGGGATAGATATCCCCTAGGTCCACTAAAGGAGTAAAAGACCTCACGAAAGGCCCAAGGGCCCAATAAATCGTAAGGTCATTCCTTCGTGGGCCTAAGGAGAAACGGCCAACAAAGCAGAGAAGACGTAAGGCCGGATTGATGCAAACCCGGACGGCCCACAACGTTGAGCGAGTAAATCGCAACGGAGACCCGACTTTCCCGCGCTGGAGCCCTCATGCTACGGAGCCATGCAAGGATAAGTCGGCGAAGGTTACGTAGGGATAAACTCAGGAGGTTCACTACCTTTCAGCTACTTGTTGTTATCATATCCACGTGTACTGCCCCACGGTCGAGTATATAAGGCCTAGGGGGCACCCCTTCAGATCGATCGACCCTATTTTTACTTAGCCACCCTCATTAACTCTCTGTGCCTTCAATCCAGAGAGCCCTCTTGTAATCACACTCGCATACTCACCAGGACGTAGGGTGTTACGCATCTCTCAGCGGCCCGAACCTGCAAATCTTGTCCACTGTCTCTCGTGCGATCGGCACGAACCATTTTTCTACAGTCGTTGACACCGTCCTACTCCTAGAAAACACCTTGAGGGGCAACCCCGGGTGTGCGGTCGGACCCAAAACGCCGACAGCTGGCGCGCCAGGTAGGGGGTGTGTCGACGATCCAAGCTAGCTCAATGGCCATCACCTTCTACAGCAAGATCGCCATGCGTCCTAGATCCATATTCTGCTTTGGGACGATCTCATCTGTAGCAGATGAAGAGGGAATTCTACACTGTATCGCAGATCCGCCGGAAAAGAAGTCTCCTCCAACGAACTCCGGAAATGCTGGAGAGACGCAACCTCTGGCTCTTCGGAAAAAGATCGTCTCCGGAAAGGCTGGAGCTGGGAGCTCGCTGACCCGGAAAACTCCGCTGTCTACTTCCCCGACAAAAGAATGGACGCGGATCACGAGAAAGAAGGAGACCAGGGAAAGGCAAGTCGTTCTTTCCGTTCCTCCGGCCTCAAAGGAGAACGGAAAGAAAGTCGCCACGACAGCAGCACCATTCTACCCTGACGTCCTCTTCATCGGGAGAGTGGAGTCGCCCGCCGTCTCTGACGACGAACCGACCGTGCCCGGAGAAGAACCACCTCAACGAGAATCCCGCCGACGGAGGAACCGACGCAGGAACGTTCGACGACATCACGCGGCCGGAGAACGGGATCCGGAGCAGCCTGTCTCGCGAGACGAGATCTCGGAGATAGGAGAAACTCCGGAAGAACGCGTCTTCAGAGAACAAAGGAACTCCCGACGACGTGATCGCCGACGGACTCAGGAGCAAGCCGAGCAAGATGCAAGGCAACGCCGGGAGAATCCGCTCTTCGGGCGCAACCTGAACCCCGACTTCGCCCGAGCTATGAACACACCAAGCGAAGTCGGAGGTGTACTAGCTCGGATAGCTGACGGACTCCCTCGGACTCCCGACGCCGAGGGATACCGACGCTTGTTCACTCAGGCGGCCAACCATCTCCTACCGCTCGCTCACCCGCCGAACGATCTACGACACGCCATCAACAGTCGCCGAGACGCGCGAAGCTCTATCAATGCTTCGCGCGAACGGCGGCATGAAAACGAAATTCGCCGTCGGGAGGAGTATGACCGAGATCATGGCTTCCCGACTCAAAGCTAGGCCACCAGGACTGAGTCGGCAACAGCTTCAACTGGCGGAACCACCCGGGGACGGTCGAGGAACCACAACCACCACTCCCCTCCCCGGGACAGACATCGTCCCCGACGACAGGAGGACACGTGCGGAGTATACGCTCTTACTCCGCGCCTTAGGGCCATCCAATGGCCTCCCAACTTCAAGGTATCCAATGTCGACAAATATGAACCTAAGCAGGACCCAGGGGGTTGGCTAGCCGTCTACACCACCGCTGCTCGAGCTGCCGGGGCATCTGAGGACGTCATGACCGCGTATCTGCCCATCGTCCTTGGGCAAGATGCGCTACAGTGGCTACGACATCTACCCAGACACTGCATCGACGACTGGGGAGACTTCAGTCGATGTTTCACCGCCAACTTTCAGTCCCTCTCCGACAAGCCAGCGCAACCATGGGACCTCAAATCCATCAAGCGCCGAGGGGATGAGACTCTCCGGTCGTACCTCAAAAGGTTCCAGACCATGAGAAATCGCATCCCCGAGGTCACGGAGGCGGCCGTGATCGAGGACTTCTACAGAGGATCCAATGACTCGGCTTTCGTTCGAGCCATACTACAGAAGGCGCCGACTACCTCCGAGGAGCTGTTCCGGGAAGCCGACCTCTACATCACCGCCGACGAGCGGGCCCAGGATCTCATCGGAGGAGCAAAGCCTGCACCAGCAGCACCGCGACGTGACGCGAACCAACCACCCGACAAACGCTGGGAGAAGAGGCCTCGCGAAGAAGTACACGCCGCCGGACCACCCGCCTCTCGCGCCCGAGGAGGACCTCGTGGAGGCGAGCGCACACTGGACGACATCCTCGACGCCCAGTGCCCGTACCACAAGGACATGCGCCACACTCTTCGTAACTGCCGGGACTTCAAGCACTCCGTCGGGCACGGCCGACCCTTCCAACCTCTACCGCCTCCTCCGCCGAGGGGAGGACCGGATGAACCACGACAGCCCCATCAGCAGGAGGAGGGGGGAGGAGGAGCTTTCCCACGCGTTGACAGGGAGGTCAACGTCATCTTCGGCGGACATGGGTCGCAGGAGAACAAAAGACAACAAAAGCTCAACGACCGCCAGATACTGGTGGCGACCACCGGTCCTCCCGCCCCATACCGGTGGTCGGAGCACCCAATAACTTTCACTCGGGAGGATCAATGGCTCAACTTTGACCATCCAGGCAAATACCCGCTCCTCGTCGATCCGGTGATCCGAGAGAGCCGGGTAAAGAAGGTGCTAGTGGATGGGGGGAGCAGCATCAACGTCACCTTCCCCCGGACACTCCAAGGCTTGGGAGTTCACCTCAAAGAGCTCCACGAGTCAGACACTCCTTTCTTCGGCATCGTGCCGACGGAAGGGGAATACCCGCTGGGCCACATCTACATGCCGGTCACCTTCGGAACTCCGGAGAACTACAGAACCGAGTTCCTGAGGTTCGAGGTAGCGAATTTCGACTGCGGGTACAACGCCATCATCGGGAGGCCGGGACTGGCCAAATTCATGGCCATTCCGCACTATACATACATGATACTGAAGATGCCAGGACCGCAAGGAATCATAACTGTGCGCGCCGACTTCCAAGGCGCCGCAGAATGTTTCCGAGTGGCCATCCAAGCAGCCCTCACCACCAAGCCGTCAACGGTTCCTTCTACACTGGCGAACTCTAAGCCTGAGGAGGGCCTCGCAGTACCGGCAAACGAAGCTCAGGCCGCGACCTCTATGCGGCCGACTGAAGAAACCAAGCGAATCAACCTGGGGTTCGCTGATGAGCGCAAGACGGCCATCATCAGCTCCAGTTTGCACGACAAATAGGAAAGCGCGCTCGTCCAGTTCCTGCAAGATAACCGAGACGTGTTCGCATGGCAACCTGCGGATATGCCGGGAGTCCCAAGAGAACTGGCCGAGCACAAATTGAAGGTTTATCCCCAGGCGAGGCCGATCCGGCAAAAGCTACGTCGTTTCACGCCTGACAAGAGAGAGGCCATTCGTGCCGAGTTAGCTCGCTTGGTCGCGGCTAGATTTATTAGAGAAGTATTACACCCCGAGTGGTTAGCCAACCCTGTTCTTGTACTCAAAAAGAATAAAGTGGATTGGTGCATGTGCGTCGACTATACTGATCTCAACAAACACTGTCCGAAGGATCCCTTCGGGCTCCCAAGGATAGATCAGGTGGTGGATTCCACCGCTGGGAGTTCTGTGCTGTCTTTCTTAGATTGCTATTCTGGGTATCATCAGATTAGTTTGGCAAAAGAAGACGAGGAAAAAACGGCGTTCATCACTCCGTTTGGTGCTTTCTGTTATACCTCCATGTCGTTCGGCCTCAAAAACGCTGGAGCGACTTATCAGAGAGCCATTCAAACATGCTTAGCCGATCACTGGGGCAAGCGTGTGGAGGCTTATGTAGATGATGTGGTGATCAAAACAGAGAATTCGGAAAACTTCATCGAGGATTTACAGCTGGTTTTCAACAGCCTGAGAAGATATAGATGGAAGCTCAATCCTGAAAAATGTGTTTTCGGGGTACCAGCAGGAAAGCTGCTCGGGTTTATCGTCAGCCACCGGGGAATTGAGGCTAATCCAGACAAGATTGAAGCTATCATGAAGATGGAAGCTCCTCGGTCACAAAAGAAGGTTCAGCGACTCACTGGATGTATGGCAGCTCTGAGCAGATTTATATCCAGGCTGGGAGAAAAAGGTTTGCCATTTTACAAACTACTCAAGAAGGTGGATAAGTTTCAATGGACTTCAGAAGCACAAGAAGCTCTAGACGCACTGAAGAAATTCTTGACAACACCACCAGTACTGAAACCACCCCGGCGAGCTACGCCGACTCAAGCGGCTGAAGATTTGTTGTTGTATATCTCTTGCACGACTCACGTGGTAAGCACTACGTTGGTAGTCGAGCGAGTAGAAGAAGGACACGCCTATCCAGTACAACATCCTGTTTACTTCATCAGTGAAGTTCTAGGCCCCTCGAAGAAAAAGTATCCTCAGGTTCAGAAGCTATTATATGCAGTACTTCTAACTGCCCGCAAGCTGCGTCACTACTTTGACGACCACAAAGTCATAGTAGTCACTGGTTTTCCAATAGGGGACATTCTTCACAACAAGGAAGCCATGGCCGAATAGCCAAGTGGGCTTGCGAGCTGGGATCCCACGATATCGAGTTCCGACCTCGCACTGCCATAAAAACTCAAGCACTGGTCGACTTCGTATCAGAATGGACAGAACAGCAAGTACCAGACAATCCAGAAACTGCAGAAGTATGGCGAATGTATTTTGATGGCTCGCTGAAGCTGCAGGGAGCAGGAGCAGGGATTCTCTTCACTGCGCCTGGAGGCGAGCACCTCAAGTACACTCTCCAGTTGCTATTCCCGGCCTCTAACAATGCAGCCGAGTATGAAGCTTTGATACACGGATTGAACATCGCCATATCGCTGGGCGTCAAGAGATTGATGGTATACGGAGATTCACTGGTAGTCATCAGCCAGATAAACAAGGAATGGGACTGTTCAAGTGATTCAATGGGAAAGTACTGCGCGGTCGTACAAAAGTTGGAAGATAAATTCAAAGGACTGGAATTTCATCATGTAGAAAGAGATCGGAACACGGCAGCCGATGTACTGTCCAAGCTCGGATCCAGTCGAACTCAGGTCCCACCCAGGGTCTTCGTGCAAGAAATTCTTCAGCCGAGTATCTCAATGGATCAAACAGAAGAGTGCAACATCATAGATCAACCCGAGTCAAATTCCGATGACTGGAGACGGCCGATTATTAAGTATATAAAGAATGAAGAAGAGCCAGATGACAAGAACTCGGCAGAGCGCATTGCTAGGCAGTCGGCTCACTATACACTCATTGGGGAAGAATTGTACAGAAGGGGCGCGTCAGGCATCCTCATGAAATGCGTTCTCCCGTCCACTGGGAAACAACTTCTGGAGGAAGTCCACGCAGGGCAATGTGGGATACATGCAGCATCCAGAACACTAGTCGGAAAGGTTTTCAGGTCAGGATTCTATTGGCCGATGGCGAAGAATGATGCAGCCGAGTTAGTTCAGAGGTGTGAAGCTTGCCAATACTTGTCAAAGCAACAACACCTGCCAGCACAGCAACTACAGACCATACCAGTAACTTGGCCTTTCGCATGCTGGGGACTGGATATGATTGGACCTTTCAAAAAAGCTCAAGGGGGATATACCCATGTATTGGTGGCGATTGATAAATTCACTAAATGGATAGAGTTCAAGCCCATTGCTTCTTTAACCTCTGCTAAAGCCGTGGAATTCATACAAGGAATAATATTCAGATTCGGGATACCAAACAGTATCATCACTGACTTGGGATCCAACTTCACCAGTTCAGAGTTCTTTGACTTCTGCGAGCAAAAGAGCATTCAGATCAAGTACGCGTCTGTAGCACATCCGAGAGCCAACGGAATGATATTGGAGGCACTCAGGAAAAGGGTCTTCGATAAGAATGAAAAATTCGCAGGAAAATGGATAAGAGAACTGCCTTATGTTGTTTGGAGCTTAAGAACCCAACCTAGCCGAGCCCTGCATGGAAACACTCCTTTCTTCATGGTCTATGGATTGGAGGCAGTGCTACCTGCTGATCTCAAGTTTGGGGCGCCAAGATTGATCTTCGAAAGCATAGCAGAAGCCGAGGCCACCAGGCTGGAGGATGTTGATGTACTTGAGGAAGAACGACTGAATGCAGTAATCCAGTCAGCACGGTACCAGCAGACTCTAAGGCGCTATCACGACAAGGCGGTGCGGCAACGGTTCTTTTCGATAGGAGACCTCGTCCTCCGCCGAATTCTAACGGGGGAGGGATGACACAAGTTATCGCCCTTATGGGAGGGACCCTTCGTAGTAGCAGAAGTCACTCGGCCCGGATCGTATCGCCTCACTCAGATGTATGGCACAGAAGTTGGGAACTCCTGGAACATAGAGCACCTCAGAAAATTTTATCCCTAGCTGTGTTTCAAAACTGCTGAGGCAACAATGTATTTTGTAAAGGTGGAAATATGTCATCAATAAAGAGAGATTTCAAAAATACTCGGCTCGTTTACGATTGGCTTGCATTCTTACTTAACTCGGGGTGACCACTATGCCCTACAAACGGAGCAATCGACTTAAGTCGGCAATGACTTAAGGCGGTGCAACATGCTCACGCTTACTTAACTCGGGGTGACCACTATGCCCTACAAACGGAGCAATCGACTTAAGTCGGCAGTGACTTAAGGCGGTGCAACATGCTCACGCTTACTTAACTCGGGGTGACCACTATGCCCTACAAACGGAGCAATCGACTTAAGTCGGCAACGACTTAAGGCGGTGCAACATGCTCACGCTTACTTAACTCGGGGTGACCACTATGCCCTACAAACGGAGCAATCGACTTAAGTCGGCAATGACTTAAGGCGGTGCAACATGCTCACGCTTACTTAACTCGGGGGTGACCACTATGCCCTACAAACGGAGCAATCGACTTAAGTCGGCAATGACTTAAGGCGGTGCAACATGCTCACGCTTACTTAACTCGGGGGTGACCACTATGCCCTACAAACGGAGCAATCGACTTAAGTCGGCAATGACTTAAGGCGGTGCAACATGCTCACGCTTACTTAACTCGGGGTGACCACTATGCCCTACAAACGGAGCAATCGACTTAAGTCGGCAACGACTTAAGGCGGTGCAACATGCTCACGCTTACTTAACTCGGGGTGATCACTATGCCCTACAAACGGAGCTATCGGCTAAAGTCAGTGGTAGCTTAAGCCGGTGCAGCATACTCGCGCCTATATAATTCAGGGGATGACTTCCATATCCCGCAAACAAATTTCATAATCATCATGCGGCATTACCACAAATCTACGAACCAACAAATTCTGATACAATAAGGGAGTAATCATGTCATTCGAATGATAAGTTGATGACTTCTAACGAATACTGGATCATGCTAACCGCGCGCTCAGAGCATGCAAAATGTTTCTCTATTTTCCAATGTCTTTCTCAGGAACGACCAACGAAGAAGGGCGATTCGAGGAATCGGGGGCAGCATTCACGTCGGCCTTTATGTCTTCAGGAACAACCACGTCGGGTCTCCTCATTAAGATTCGTCCAGCACGAATAGCCTTGTCCATGGCTTTATCGCGCTGGGCTTTGAGAGTAGCTGCAGTTTCTTCGGCAACTTTAGCAGCCAGCCGAGCGGCCTCCAACTCCCGGGCAATGGTTTTCTTGGAAGCTCGGAGTTCTTTGATGGTGGCATCCTTCGCTGATATCAATTGCTTAAGGCGGGTCACTTCGTCCATAGATTCTTGCAGCCTACAACGCTGATTGTCCAGTTCCTCCATTGTAAAGCGGTGACTCCTCTCCAAGATGGTCAGCGAGTTGCTAGAATCACGATACAATCTGTCCATATTGTCACGAGAAGCAGCAAGGATACGTTTTTCTTCCTACAAACAAAAATCAACTCCTTCAGAATCCAAGCAAGTAATAAGAGCATAGCAAGGCGAGGCACGGTTTTGTAACTTACCTTTTCAGAGTCAAGCCGGGCATGAAGAGAAGAACTCAGAGTGTTGGCGTCATCCAAAGCAGCGGAGACCTGATTTAGTTCAGTCAGGCTCTGAGAATACTTCTCCTCGAAGTCAGCGCACCGTTGAACCATTTCAACATGATCTCGGGAATGTTTTTCCTCAAGAACTGCAATCTGCCGAGCCATTCCTATCAAGAGGTAATCAAACAAAATGAGGTCAGGAGGTAAAACAGTCCACGAACAAAGGCAAAGGAGAAGAAGAAAAAGGGCACTAACCAGCGTTAGTCGCCTCCAACTCAGATACACGACGATGAAGCGACACCGGATTCCAACACTCAAAAGACGAAGCCACTTCTGGGATGGAAGCACCCTGCGATCTTAGCTGGCTGGCCATCCCATTCACCAAAGCCTGATGAGAAGAACAGGTGAACATAATGACAAAAGTCCATGCAACGTAAAGATCAAGCTAAAGTACAACACAGTACCTGGAGGTTGGAAAAGAACGAAGGGATCCCCAAATCAGGAGAAATCAGCTGATAGCCAGGCGCAAGACCACCACCCGAAGCAGCTTGCAATGTGAAAGGATCACGATGCCCAAGAGGGGGGGTGAATTGGGCTTTTCTAAAAATCAACACTAATTAAAACCTAAGCAAGAGCTAAACAAGAGCCCAACTTCACCCCAACAACTAGCACTAAGAAAATAATACTAGAAATGTAACAAGGCTAAAACAATGCTTCAAATACTTGCTAAACAAGTACACAAAGTAAATAGCTTGAATTAAGTGCGGAATGTAAAGCAAAGTTTAGAAGACTCCTCCAATTTTTCCCGAGGTATCGAAGAGTCGGCACTCTCCACTAGTCCTCGTTGGAGCACCCGCGCAAGGGTATCGCTCCCCCTTGATCCTCGCAAGAACCAAGTGCTCACTACGAGATGATCCTTTGCCACTCCGGCGCGGTGGATCCCTCGAGACCGCTTACAAACTTGAGTCGGGTCACCAACAAGATCTTCACGGTGATCACCGAGCTCCCAATGCCACCAAGCCGTCTAGGTGATGCCGATCACCAAGAGTAACAAGCCATAGACTTTCGCTTGACCAAGAGAAGCCTAATGCAAGTGGTGTGTGCTCTAGGTGGCTCTCACTAGCGCTAATGAGGAACAAGCGCGGATTATGATTCTCTAATCTCCTCACTAGGCTTTTGGTGCTTGCAATACTCTACCAAGGTGCTGGAATAAATGTGGAGTGCAAGACATTGAATATGGTGGGTGGAAGGGGTATAAATAGCCCTCACCCACCAACTAGCCGTTACAGGAAACTTGCTGCGCGATGGCGCACCGGACAGTCCGGTGCGCCACCGGTGCGCCAACGGTGCGCCACCGGTGTGCCAACGGTCACTTCCAACGGCTAGTTCTGACACAGAGCCGTTGGACTCATGGCGCACCGGACAGTGAACAGTCCACTGTCCGGTGCACACCGGACAGTCCGGTGCGATGTCCGGTGTGCCACTAAAATTCATCTCCGAAGGCAGCGCTCTCGGGTTTCTGCGACTGGGAAGGCTCTGCTGTGAACCAGCCTGGTCCCACCTGGCAGAGGGTGCACCGGACAGTCCGGTGCACACCGGACAGTCCGGTGCCCCAAAGCCAGAAACCCTAAGTCTTGTTTTTCAGCTGATTTTCAAATCGGTTTTCGCTCTAACTTGTGTGTGAGTTCTAGAGTGACACCTAGCACTGTGTATGAGTGTGATTGTGCACCAACACTACACTAGAACTCTCTTGGTCAAACTACTCATCGACAACCCCTCTTTATAGTACGGCTAAAAGAGAATAAAAAGCCTAATTAAAATGCGAGTGTCCACATCTCCTTGACACTCGGACTCCGTAGACCTTCACCTTTTGTTTCGTCGTTTTAGCCGTCGCTTCGAGTTCTTATCTCCGGGATTGTTTTCTCCGTTGTAGTACTTCTACCTGTCATGCGACCTAACTTACCATTTGTCTCTGCAAAACACACGTTAGTCACATATAATAATACGTTGTCATTAATCACTAAAACCAACCAGGGGCCTAGATGCTTTCAATCTCCCCCTTTTTGGTGATTGATGACAACCCTACAAGTTTTGTGAGAGTAGTTTGTTTTGAAGATTCTGTCAATAGAAAGAATGGTTAGTTATACTTAGTAATTTTTGACAGAAGAAATGTGTACCATAATAATAAGAGTGAGCGCATACACATCATAAGATTCTTGTTCATATAAAAGAGAAAGTAAATTAATGAAACAAGAGCTAGAAGACTGGTGATTTGAAATAAGGTGAAAACGTAATACACACAGTCAACCAAAAGCAACGAGAGTATATGACGAGTTTGTGAGCCAAAAACATAAAGCTAGTACAGAGAGTAGCAGGCACAAATATTACATCAAAAGAACACTGACTCTCTCTCTAACTCCCCCTAGCTCTCATAACTCATATCTCTCCCCCTTTGGCGTCAAACACCAAAAGGGACCTAAACATCGGATGCAGGAGGAGGCGACGGGGGCGCATCCGGTCGAGGTCGAGGTAGCAGAGCAAACGCCGACGGAGGGTCAGAGTCAGGCTCGGATCCAGGATCTGCGGTAGAAGCTGGAGCTGGTACTGACTCGGACACAGGCAGCGCTGCAGGAGCTACCGGAGCAGAAGCAGTCACAGATACTGCCACAGCGGTAGTGGAAACAGCAGATGCTGGTGGCACTGGCGGCTGCGGGCAGACAGAGCTGAGAACTGGTGAAGTGAACGCCAAGGTGACCGGCCGGAGCGGAGAGGTAACAGTAGGGGGTGCAGACAAGATCGAAGGCACTACTGGAGCGTGAAGCGAAGAAGGCGGAGCAGACTGAACTGGAGACGCTGAGATACCAGAGTGCTGAAGCATGAGGGCCATGAATGCCCTATTCTCTGCCCTATCCTGAATAAGCTGCTGCTGAAGAGCATCCTGCCTGTCCTGCATGCTCTGAAACATCGAGAGCATACGGTCAGATAAACGGGCCTGCTCGGCTGCCAGGAGAGCCTGCTGCTGGGTGAGAGTATGCTGCTGCTGGGTGAGAGTCTGAAGAATTGAAGCAAGAGCAGGGTCCAAAGCTGGAGGAGCAGGGGCAGCACGGGAACTCCCAGCCTCATGATCATGTGAGCGTGGAGGCATAGGAGGCGGAGGCGGAAGAGGAACCCCAAAATCATCATCATCATCATCATCATCATCATCATCATCATCAGCTGCTGCACCCTGGGAGTCAAACTGTCGAAGTGCAGCATCCTCGGCCTGAGTGTCAAACACAGGAGCATAAGCTGGCACTGGAATCTCAGGAGCAGGACGGTAAGATCCAAACACAAGGCGTGAGGCCTCAAGGGTACTCTGAAAACGAGGTGGCTGGATCAGCTGCGCAAAGATGTGGCACAAGTAGTGAGCATAGGGCAGCTGTCGTCGAGCACGAATCCCATCCAGAACAGTGTCCTCAATCTCACAGATCAGAAAGTCCACAACATCAAACTCAGAGTGGGATACCAGGGCACCAAGGAGCCAAAGCTGAATATGAGTGGTAGCCTCCCTGTATCCCATCCTAGGCAGGAGTGTCCGTCTGACGAGCTCATATAAGTACTTCGCTGCAGTAGTGAAGTCTGCTGGAGAACGTCGCGACCCATCTGTGAAAGGCGGGCGGAACAGAGCCGCGACGTGAGCTGTCCCGGGAGCCACACCGCCGTGAGGGCGACGTGGAGGATCTGGAGTGCCATAGCAGAGACTGTGCAGGCGAGTCGTCGACACAGGGAAGCCAAATAGCTGTCGGATCTGATCGGCAGTGATTGTGACATCCTCGCGCTCAAAGCGGAACCTCATCCAATGATGATCCGGGTCAATCCAAACAGAGGCATAGAAGACGCGGACCCACTCCTCAACATATCTGCCGCTGATAGTCAGAAAGGATAGAAGGCCTGGCAAATATGTGAGATGCGCCTCAGACTCAGCACCGGCTGCTAGCAAGAAGGCTGGAAGATCTAAGAGGCGGTGAACACGTAGCGCAATCTGAGCTGACATCTGTGCCCTGAAGAAAGACTCCTGAATCCGAGTGCTGAAAAGAACTCCTGCTGCTGGGTCTCTCTGAGCTGGCAGCCAAGACTCCACGGGTACGTACCTGAACCGACGTACCCGGGCTGCAGTGGCACGCTGAAGATCAAATAGACGAGGATCCGAACCCAGTGGACGGACCTCAGTCTCATCGCGCTCCCGGAAGCGAGGTGGAGGGACAGGTGGAGCTGAAGCGGGAGCGGGGGCAGGGGAAGCAGTGGAAGCTGGCGTGGTGCTGGTAGTGGGTATGGCGGTGGAGGTGGATGGAGCAATAGGAGTGACTGGAGCAGGCAGAGTGGGTGGCGGAGTGGAAGCGGAGGTGTGAGTGGAGGAGCGAGACCGGGAGGCGAGACGACGAGCACGGAAAGCAATCTGATCTGATGGAATATCCGGCTGATCTCCAAGTGCTGCCTGTGCAGCGGCTGCGGCAGCTGCTGCTGCTGCGCGAGCCTCTCTGTCTGAACGCCGCTTCTTGCGGCCTTCCTGCTGCTCCAGATACACAGTCTTGCCCTTCACCTGCCTGAAGGGGCGACGAGGGTCCTCATCGTCGCCACCCCCTGATGCCGACGCATTCTTCGTGCGCGGCATCCTGAACTAAAGTCTGCAAACGAGATAGAGAGACTAAGCACAGAGCAAAAGTGACCGATATATTTAGCAAAGAGTGAGATGTCTACCTGGAAAGGTCACACGAGAGGTGACGATCCAGGCAGGACGGGAGACGGCACACGGTCACACAAGGTCACTGAAATGACAGAAGAGGTGAGCACGTATTAGTCACATAGTCATAAGCATATGAAATGTGAATAAATACATACACAAAGAGATATGGCATGAGATGGGACGATCGATAAGTCAAAAGCCGTGAAAACGACGTTTGACGGACAAATAGAGACATAGGTTGATTGGAATTCAAATTGAGGCACAAAACGATATGGGATTGAGCCGATACTTCACGAATAGGTTTATATAGGTCAATATGAGTGAAGTGTGTGCTTGGTTTGAATTTAGGCGAAGAAATAGGGTTTTGGGCACTCGGCTCGGAAACGATCGTGCAAAACGAGAATTTTGGTTAAATTTAAGCCTGGGATCTCGGATTGGCGTGAAATTTGGCAAGTAGGTTACTGGAAGTGTGGTGAAGGTGCCTGAAAAATTTGGGTTCAATTGGAGCAAGTTTGGCTGGTTTGGGCATTTCACCGAGCACTTGGTGTGCGGGGATCTAGGGTTTTAGGAATATGGCCATTTGAGGTGGGAATGCCCTCCCGAAGGAGCTAAAGGTTTGCAGGGATACACAATGGAGGTACATGAACACATTTCAACAATTGGATTCACAGGAATTTGAAGATTTGCAAAAGGTGGGAGAAAGGGTGGAGAGGGGGCAGACTTGTCACAGAGGACTGAGAGGAAGAAGAACAGGAGATGGGAGAGAGACTTGCTCACCGAGGGAGGGATGGAGAGAGGCGAGGTCGCCGGCGATGATGGCCGGAGATGGTGGCCGCCGGAGAGGTCGCCGGGAGGAGGAAAACGCCAGACGCAGAGGCTGGGCGGCTGGGAGAAAAGAACAACCAGAGGGCCTCTGGCTCGGCTCGGGCTGGAGGCTGTTTTTTAAAACGCGAGATGGGCACACCGGACAGTCTACAGTGGCTGTCCGGTGCACACCGGACAGCGCACAGTAGATGTCCGGTGAACCACCGGACAGCGCACAGAAAAAAAGAACTTCGCGCGCGGCTGCCGGTGCACCGGACATTGCACAGTGCAGTGTCCGGTGCACACCGGACTGTCCGGTGAGCCCAGACAGAGGGGAGTATGGAAAATTTTGAATTTTTTTTTATCTAACTCCTAACCAAACCAAATCCCAACTTATAATCACACAAAAGAACACTTGTTGGGACAGGTATTGGCACCCTCATATACTTTTCAAAATATTTTGCCATAGGCTAGATAATTTTTAGAGAAAATAGGCAAATGGTGAAATTTGCATTTTGGTTTGCACTAGGGGTTTTTCATGAGTGATTTGAGTTTTGAATACTCCCCCTAAGTGCAGTACCTCATGCATATTTCAAGAATCAATAATTGCTTGAAAGTAAGAATTTAAGTGCTAAAAGCTTAAAACTAAGACTTGTCAAGTTTGATCCGAGTTAAGCTTTTTCACTCGCTTTATTGGCGGTTATCTTAACTAGGTTAGACAAGCCCTAGATGCAATACAAAGAATTTAAATATGCAATGCAAGTGACAACACCATTTGACATTTCACATAAAATTTCTGAGATCAAGAATATTTAGTTCATTCCTCAACATACACAAGCGGGTCTTATCAAGAGGCTTAGTGAAAATATCCGCTAATTGATCTTCCGACCTCACTCCTTCTAAAACAATATCTCCTTTAGCAACATGATCTCTCAGGAAGTGATGACGGATATCAATGTGCTTGGTGCGAGAGTGTTGTACAGGATTATTAGCAATTTTAACAGCACTCTCATTATCACACAACAAAGGTACTTTTTCTAGAACTACACCATAGTCTAGAAGAGTTTGTTTCATATATAAAATCTGTGTGCAACAAGCACCTGCGGCAATGTATTCCGCTTCGGCAGTTGACAAGGCAACACTATTTTGCTTTTTGGATGTCCATGAAACTAGTGATCTACCAAGCAAATGGCATCCCCCAGAAGTACTTTTCCTATCAATTTTGCAACCGGCATAATCCGAATCGGAATAGCCAATTAAATCAAAAGTAGCTCCTTTGGGATACCACAGACCAACGCTTGTGGTGTGCTTGAGATACCTAAGAATTCTCTTAACAGCGCGAAGATGAGCTTTCTTAGGATTAGATTGAAATCTAGCACACATACAGACACTAAACATGATATCGGGCCTAGATGCGGTAAGGTATAATAAACTACCAATCATAGAACGGTAGAGAGTTTGATTAACCGGGTTACCTCCCTCATCTAAGTCGAGATGTCCATTTGTAGGCATGGGGGTCTTGATTGGTTTGCACTTCTCCATGTTGAATCTTTTCAACAAGTCTTTGGTATACTTCTCTTGAGAGAGAAAGTTACCATCTTTCATTTGCTTGACTTGAAAGCCGAGGAAGTATGTTAGCTCACCAATCATTGACATCTCGAACTCCTTCGACATCAACTCACCAAATTCCTTGCAATGACAGTCATTTGTCGAGCCAAAGATTATATCATCAACATATACTTGACAAATGAAAATATCACCGTTATGTTTCTTGGTGAAGAGAGTTGTGTCGACGGTCCCGATTTTGAAGCCCTTTTCGATGAGGAAGTCGCGAAGACGCTCATACCAAGCCCTTGGAGCTTGCTTTAGTCCATATAGCGCCTTGGACAACCTGTAAGCATGGTTAGGATATCTAGGGTCTTCAAATCCAGGCGGTTGCTCAACATATACAAGTTCATTTATGAAGCCATTTAAAAATGCACTTTTTACATCCATTTGATAAAGTTTTATATCATAACATGATGCATATGCAAGTAGGATACGGATGGCTTCCAGTCGAGCAACCGGTGCAAAGGTCTCTCCAAAGTCTAAGCCTTCAACTTGAGAGAATCCTTTTGCAACAAGTCTTGCCTTGTTTCTTACAATCACACCTTGATCATCTTGTTTGTTTCTGAACACCCACTTTGTTCCAATGATTCTTGCATCTTGTGGGGGCTTCTCCAGGGTCCAAACTTCGTTACGGGTGAAGTTGTTAAGTTCTTCATGCATGGCATTCACCCAGTCCGGATCCTGTAGCGCCTCATCTATACAAGTAGGCTCAACACAAGAAACAAAAGAGTGATGTTCAATAAAATTAGCATGTCTATGTGATCGAGTAATAACCCCTTGTGAAGGACTCCCGATGATTTGGTTTTGAGGATGAGCTTGAAGTAGTGATGAGTTTCTCCTGTTAACCACTTGGGAAGAAGATCCTGGAGCATCAACATCTTCGGCTTGTACCCTTGCTTGTTCATGAGAGACAAATGTATCTTCATTTGCATGCCTCTCATCTTTTTCATCATCTTGTGGTACATTTGATGAAGAAGGCCTGTCAATGATTCGCACCTCTTCTTCATCTTCTTTTGGTTTGATAGCTCCAATAGGCATGTTCTTCATTGCTTCCCTAAGTGGCTCATCACCTACATCATCAAGATTTTCAAGTGCTCCTTGGGAGCCATTAGTCTCATCAAATTCCACATCATATGTTTCTTCTACCACGCCAGTGGCATGGTTGAATACTCGATATGCTTTGGACTTTAATGAATAACCCAAAAGAAAACCAATATCACAACGTCTTTGAAACTTCCCTAAATGATGGCGTTTTTTGTAGATGTAGCATTTGCACCCAAACACCCGGAAGAAAGAGACGTCTGGCTTTTTCCCATTTAGCAGTTCATAAGGAGTCTTCGCAAGTAGCCGGTGAGGAAATAGCCTGTTTGATGCATAGCAAGCAGTGTTGACAGCTTCGGCCCAAAACCTCTCCGGTGTGTTATACTCATCAATCATTGTTCTTGCAAGAGT
This sequence comes from Zea mays, assembly GCF_902167145.1. Lineage (NCBI taxonomy): Eukaryota > Viridiplantae > Streptophyta > Magnoliopsida > Poales > Poaceae > Zea > Zea mays. Next base: position 270,696,380 of record NC_050096.1, on the reverse strand, counting down.
GATCAAGGTCCTATTTTTCCTTTCAACAACTCCATTTTGTTGAGGTGTATATGTGGCAGATACTTCATGCTTGATCCCAATTTCATCACAGTACTCATGAATGTTGGTGTTGTCAAATTCTTTGCCATTGTCACTTCTAATCTTCTTAATCTTGCAATCAAATTCATTTTGAGCTTTCTTGGCAAACTTCTTGAATATAGATGCAACTTCAGATTTGTCATGGAGAAAGAACACCCAAGTGTATCTTGAGAAGTCATCAACAATCACTAGACAGTAGAGGTTGCCACCGGCACTGACATAATTTGTAGGTCCAAATAAATCCATATGAAGTAGTTCCAGTGGCCTTGATGTTGACATGAAAGCTTTAGTGGGATGTGTATTAGCAACCTGCTTTCCAGCTTGACATGCACTGCATGGCTTGTCCTTTTCAAATACCACATCCTTTAATCCTCTAACCATATCTTTCTTTAATACCTTCTTGAGTGTGCTCATCCCAACATGTGCAAGCCTCCTATGCCAAAGCCATCCAAGAGAAGCTTTGGTGAAGAGGCAAGTTCTTAAGTCTGCATCTTCTGAAGTGAAATCCACTAAGTAGAGGTTGTTGTATCTAAAACCCTTGAATACCATTGATTCATCATCCATTTTTGTTACAATAACCTCTGATGGAGTGAATAAGCATTGAAGTCCAAGATCACAGAGTTGTCCCACTGATAATAAATTGAAGCTCAAAGGTGCAACTAAGAGAACATTTGATATTGATAAGTCATTTGAGATTGCCACCTTGCCAAGTCCTTGTACTTTTCCTTTTGAGTTGTCTCCAAATGTGATTTTATCTTGACCATCAACATTCTCATCTAATGAGGTGAACATCCGTGGGTTGCCTGTCATATGTTGTGTGCATCCACTGTCAATAACCCAATGGCTCCCACCGGTCTTGTAGTTCACCTACATTCACAGACAATTCAAGCTTGAGTTTTGAGAGCCCTATATTGCATAGGACCAGTGACTCTCTCAATTAAGGACTTTGCCACCCAGATTTGTCTAGGTCTACTCTTATTTGGTGGACCTAGGAATGTAACCTTAATCTTTCCATTTGCAACCTTTCTTAGAACATAGTGAGCATTGAAAGCAAATGGTCTTGAGTGCTTAGGCAAGGGAGTTGGTGGTTTAGCTTTGCAGTTGTGGGCAAAATGACCTTCATTTCCACACTCAAAGCATTTGATAGGCTTGTGAGTCTGCTTTGGCTTGTATTGAGTGATAGATTTCTTTTGCACAAAAGCATTGTATCCAATACCACTCTTGTTATTTTTCATAACAGTGTTCATAAGCAGCTCATTTTGGAGGTATTGACCCTTGTTGAACTTTTGCACACTTGTTGCAAGATGTTCATTTTCACTTTTTAGTTTCTTGACCTCATTCTTAAGCCTTTGATTATCCACTGCCAACTCATTGTTGAAATCATTGTTCTCAATAGCAACTTTTCCTCTAGTAGTTGCATCAGTCAAATAATTCTTCAATTTTTGGTTGTCTAAAGTCAGGACTTCAACTTTTTCAGTCAATTCAGCATGTAGACTAGTTTGCTCTTCTTGAATCAAATCATCACATGAGGTTGCTACATCAAGCTTAACAACAGGGTTAATAGCCTCATGTGTTTTGCAAGATAAAAGTTCATTTTCAACAAGAAGATTGTCATGATCAAATTTAATTTGAGTATAGTCTTCCTTGATCTTAACTAGTCTATTTTGCAACTCCCTATTAGCTTCATTTAATTTGTCATATTTTTCCTTAGCATCTTTTAGGGAGATTGTGAGCTCATTTACAGTTGATGACATAGTTTTATTTTCTTCTTTTATTTCATCACTAGCCTTTATAACTATGTCATACTTGGCATTTAAAGATTCATTTTCATTTTTCAACCTATCACATTTAGCTTTTGACTTTCTAATGATTTGAGTATATTCTTTAAGTAAGTCAGCTAACTCATCATATGAAGGTGAAGCAAATTCTTCATCACTATCACTATCACTATCATCATCAATATCATTTTGTACCTTTCGTTCACCCTTAGCCATAAGGCACAGGTGAGAAGTGGATGATGGCGATGGTGGTGGTGAAGAGAAGTCCCCGGCGATGGCCGCAACTTTTTCATCATCCTCTTCTTCACTTGAAGAAGATCCACTTGATGATTCGACGTCGGTGAGCCAGTCACCAACAATATAGGCCTTTCCATTCTTCTTCTTGTGGAACCTCTTTTGCTTCCCATCCTTCCTCTTGAAGAATTTCTTTTCCTTCTTTTCATCATCACTGTCATCTTCTTTCTTGCCCTTGAACTTGTTCTTCTTGGGCTTGTTGCATTGATGAGCAAGATGACCAAGCTCACCACAGTTGTAGCAGTCCATCTCAGAGATGGGCTTTCTTCTGTTGGAAAAGAACTTCTTCTTCCTTGAATCAAATTTGATGCCTTCTCTATTTAGCTTCTTCAACATCTTAGTGGTCTTCCTTACCATCAAGGCAATGTTTGCATCAAGGTCATCATCACTTGAGGATTCTTCCTCAACTTGTATTTTTGCTTTTCCTTTTCTTTCGTGATTTGCTTTGAGGGCCAAATCCTTTCTTTTGGAAGATGATTCTTCTTTGTCGTTGATGTGCATATACATTTCATGGGCATTGATCTTTCCCAAAATTTGTGTAGGTGTGGTAACCGAAAGATCCATTTGATGTAGCACAGTGACAATGTGTCCATATTTGTCTATTGGGAGGACACTGAGAATCTTCCTCACAACATCCGGTTGTGAGATTTGAGTAAGCCCCAATCCATTGACTTCCTCTACAAGAATATTAAGTCGTGAGTACATAGCGTTTGCATTTTCATTAGCAAGCATTTCAAAAGAATTTAACTTTCGCATAGCTATGTGATATCTTTCCTCACGTTCACTTCTAGTTCCTTCGTGTAGAGCACAAATGTCCATCCACAAATCATGAGCATTTTTATGATTCCGAACTCTATTGAACACATCTTTGCAAAGGCCTCTAAAAAGGGTGTTTTTGGCCTTCGCATTCCATTTCTCATAATTGAACTCATCACCTACAAGATTTGTGGGATCTCTAGGTTGGGGAAACCCTTGTGTGGCGGCTTTATAGACACCAATGTCTATAGCCTCTAAGTATGCTTCCATACGAATTTTCCAATAAGGAAAATCGTCACCATCAAAAACGGGAGGAGGTCCATCCCCACCGGACATCGTAACTCTAGCGGTTAAGCTAATCTATGAGCAACAAGGCTCCGATACCAATTGAAAGGATCACGATGCCCAAGAGGGGGGGTGAATTGGGCTTTTCTAAAAATCAACACTAATTAAAACCTAAGCAAGAGCTAAACAAGAGCCCAACTTCACCCCAACAACTAGCACTAAGAAAATAATACTAGAAATGTAACAAGGCTAAAACAATGCTTCAAATACTTGCTAAACAAGTACACAAAGTAAATAGCTTGAATTAAGTGCGGAATGTAAAGCAAAGTTTAGAAGACTCCTCCAATTTTTCCCGAGGTATCGAAGAGTCGGCACTCTCCACTAGTCCTCGTTGGAGCACCCGCGCAAGGGTATCGCTCCCCCTTGATCCTCGCAAGAACCAAGTGCTCACTACGAGATGATCCTTTGCCACTCCGGCGCGGTGGATCCCTCGAGACCGCTTACAAACTTGAGTCGGGTCACCAACAAGATCTTCACGGTGATCACCGAGCTCCCAACGCCACCAAGCCGTCTAGGTGATGCCGATCACCAAGAGTAACAAGCCATAGACTTTCGCTTGACCAAGAGAAGCCTAATGCAAGTGGTGTGTGCTCTAGGTGGCTCTCACTAGCGCTAATGAGGAACAAGCGCGGATTATGATTCTCTAATCTCCTCACTAGGCTTTTGGTGCTTGCAATACTCTACCAAGGTGCTGGAATAAATGTGGAGTGCAAGACATTGAATATGGTGGGTGGAAGGGGTATAAATAGCCCTCACCCACCAACTAGCCGTTACAGGAAACTTGCTGCGCGATGGCGCACCGGACAGTCCGGTGCGCCACCGGTGCGCCAACGGTGCGCCACCGGTGTGCCAACGGTCACTTCCAACGGCTAGTTCTGACACAGAGCCGTTGGACTCATGGCGCACCGGACAGTGAACAGTCCACTGTCCGGTGCACACCGGACAGTCCGGTGCGATGTCCGGTGTGCCACTAAAATTCATCTCCGAAGGCAGCGCTCTCGGGTTTCTGCGACTGGGAAGGCTCTGCTGTGAACCAGCCTGGTCCCACCTGGCAGAGGGTGCACCGGACAGTCCGGTGCACACCGGACAGTCCGGTGCCCCAAAGCCAGAAACCCTAAGTCTTGTTTTTCAGCTGATTTTCAAATCGGTTTTCGCTCTAACTTGTGTGTGAGTTCTAGAGTGACACCTAGCACTGTGTATGAGTGTGATTGTGCACCAACACTACACTAGAACTCTCTTGGTCAAACTACTCATCGACAACCCCTCTTTATAGTACGGCTAAAAGAGAATAAAAAGCCTAATTAAAATGCGAGTGTCCACATCTCCTTGACACTCGGACTCCGTAGACCTTCACCTTTTGTTTCGTCGTTTTAGCCGTCGCTTCGAGTTCTTATCTCCGGGATTGTTTTCTCCGTTGTAGTACTTCTACCTGTCATGCGACCTAACTTACCATTTGTCTCTGCAAAACACACGTTAGTCACATATAATAATACGTTGTCATTAATCACTAAAACCAACCAGGGGCCTAGATGCTTTCACAATGGACCAGTAGGAATCAGTTCAGTGCCTTCAACAGAGCCAAACGCCCGATCAGCGGGGACGCTGCCCTCTAAAGCGCCTCCCTGGTCCAAAGTTTGAGCCACCACCATGCAGCCAGAATGTGGAGGTGATCCTGCGTGGACATCCATGGAAGTGCAGGAAGGAGACCCTGCTTGGGCACCCTCGGGGGCTGGGTCATAATTGGCGCTGCCTACTTGAGCCGGATCACCCCCGGCAGCACCCTCGGGGGCTGGGTAGTGGCTTACGTTCTTCGCTCGAGCTGAGTCATCCCCGGCAACATCCTTGGGGGCTGGGCATGCGTCAGCACCATTCTTGAGGTCCTGGCTCTCTACAGTAACCACCTCTAAAGTTGACGGGCCTTCAGCCATTTCCATGGAGCCTGGACAATCCAAGTCTGCATCCCGACCCTCGAGATTGCACTCTAAGGTCGACGAGGCATGGGATGACCTCAACCCAGTGTCAGGCGCGGCAGCGCAAGCTTCCGTTGCATCAACATCCACAGGCTCTGATAACAAGTCCTCTAGGACCATATCCTCTAGAGTTTGATCAAAGTTGGACAGGGACAGTTCTTGCAGACCAATAAGGGCAGACAAAGCAGGAGAAGGAACTCCACTACTTCCACTGCTGGCGATGAACTACCGACTGTTTTTCCGAGTTAAAGGAGCTTCATCTTCTTCCTCCTCATCTTCCACAGTAACAACGCAAGCAGCACCCCCATTGGGATCAGCAGCAGTTTGGGCACACCCATTGGGGTCAGCATCGGTAAGGCCAGTTGCAGGCACTTCTACAGCAGCAGGAGCTAAGGTACTGGCGTCCTCATCAAAACTGGACACTCGCCGGAGGCGTCTTCTCTTCTTCTTTTGCTCGTCAGCAGAAGGCTCAGGTTGACTGGTTTGGCTAGGGCGCCTCGGGCGAGTACTGACAGGTTTCGGGGCATCCAAAGTTGTATCAACCTCTGTAAGGGGCACCACTGCCAACGTACCAACAGGAGCAGCGTCGGACGAATCCTCAGCTAACAGATCAAGCATATCATTTATGTCTGCATCACTAGGGTTCAGGGGCACTTCAAAATAAACCTGCCGTTCATCATCAGGAATCTCCCCAAGCGAAGCAACCAAAGTATTGACTTCTTCAGCAGAGGGTCGCACTCTAAGGCCCAAATTGCCATCAGTCACAGGTGGATTTGACACAAAAAGGGTGAAAGCTTTGGGAGGAGGTAGGTTCCAGGCCGAGTATGCCACTGGAGCACCAACATTTGAAACCTTACCCCTGAGGATCATCTCAAGTCGGCTTACCAAGTCTACAGAATGAATTCTCCTAGTGGTAACCCGAGTTGAGTCGGCTAGTCCTCTATACAGATATGCCGGATAGGCCCTATCTTTCAGTGGCTGAATGTTCTTGAAAACAAAGTCAGTAACCACAGCTTCAGCAGTTAGACCTCTCTCTTTCAGCAATCCAACTTCAGTTAGCAACACACCTACCTCAGCCACTTCCTGATCTGTGGGAGACTCAGTCCAACTCGGAGTGCGAACGTCTGGCTGTCTTCCCGACCGGGAGGGGAGAGAATTTCCATAATTATCAACTATAAACCACTCTAGACGCCACCCCTTAATGCTATCCTTGAGGGGAATCTCAAGATACTCAGTTTTCCGCCCACGGCGCATCTCCAAACTGGCACCTCCGACCAACTGATGTTGTCCCCCGGCCATCCCAGGGCGACAATGATACAGATACTTCCATAAACCGAAATGCGGCAGCACGCCGAGAAAGGCTTCACATAAGTGGACGAAAATGGAGACTTGCAGAATGGAATTAGGGTTCAAATGTGTCAAATTAATGTGGTAGAAATCAAGGAGGCCGCGAAAAAAAGGAGAGATGGGAAGGCCGAGGCCGCGGAGAAGGAAAGGAGCGTAGACTACAGACTCGTGGGTATCCTCTGTTGGGACAGTAGTCCCGCGGCAAATCCGCCAAGAACAGAGTTCCCGCGGAGGAAGAACCCCGATGGATACGAGGTGGAGGAGCTCAGCTTCGGAAATAATGGACATATGGTTACCTGCGAAAGGCAATTGGCTGTTGGGGTCGATCGGAGGGATCACCGCAGCAGATGAGCTCGCAGTTTTCCTCTTGGGCGCCATCTCGATTTTTACCAGCAAGCAGAGTAGGAGGCGAGTGGCAGAGAAGATTCAGATGCGGGAATGCAAGAACTAGGGCACGAAAAGCAAAGGCGGCTAAAAGCGCAACTCTTATGGGATATTCTCGAGCCGGATACCGCTTCAAAAAGTGCCCAGTCATCACCCGGCGGTTATTTCCGAAACCCCAGCATGCCACGCGGTCATCCGGCAGTTATTTCCAAAAAAGCCGACGTGCCACTTCATCACTCGGTTATCATCCTCAAAATAACTTATGCGGCCGGCTATCACTCGGCGTTGACTCTAAAACGCTGATTTCATCTTCAGTCGCTCGGCATTACCTCTAAAATGCCGACGTCACCCCCACTCACTCGGCATTGACTCTAAAACGCTGATTTCATCTTCAGTCGCTCGGCATTACCTCTAAAATGCCGACGTCACCCCCACTCACTCGGTGTTGCCTCTAAAACGCTGATCTTCTATTCACTCGCTCGGCATTACTTCTAAAATGCCGACGTCGACCTCCAGTCACTCGGCGTTGACTCTAAAACGCTGATTTCATCTTCAGTCGCTCGGCATTACCTCTAAAATGCCGACGTCACCCCCACTCACTCGGCGTTGCCTCTAAAACGCTGATCTTCTATTCACTCGCTCGGCATTACTTCTAAAATGCCGACGTCGACCTCCAGTCACTCGGCGTTGACTCTAAAACGCTGATCTCGTATTCAATCGCTCGGCATCACTTCTAAAATGCCGACGTCGACCTCCAGTCACTCGGTGTTGCCTCTAAAACGCTGATCTCGTATTCAATCGCTTGGCGTCACTTCTAAAAGTGTCGACGACGACTTACAATAACTCGGTGTTGTCTCTAAAACGCTGATCTCGTGTTCGAAAGCTCGGCATTACTTCTAAAATGACGACGTCGACCTTCAACCGCTCGGCGTTGCTTCTAAAACGCCGATACCGACTACAGTATTACTCGGCAGCTACTTCTAGAAGCGTCAGTGTGATGCACAAGTTATTCATCTACCGTATCAAAAGAATCAGTTCAATAATCAGGGAAGGCGAGTCATCGAGAAGAGGCCAACGTCAGTTTTTCATTAAGGGGAAGATAATAAGCTTACAAACCAGCTCTTTGCTAGTTGGTGCTTCCCTACTATTACTACATTACTACTACTACTAAACTACACTATACTACTCTACATTACTGCTACATTATTCTAACTACACTATACTAATATCTAAAGACCAGTGGCGTTTAGCCACTGGCCTTGCTGCTGCTGCCCTTGCCGCCGTCGCCCCTGGTGCTGCCCTTGCTGCTGCCGCCTCTGGTGCTGCCCGTGCTGCTGCCGCCTCTGGTGCTGCCCTTGCCGCCGCTGCCGCTGCCGTCGCCATCGCCGTCGCCACCGTCGTCGTCGTCGTCCTCGCCCTCGCCGCCGTCCGAGTCCTCCTCCTCCGAGGAGAACTCCGACTCATCCGAGCCCTCGAGCCCGGAGCGCTCTACGGCCCGGATGTACGTCCAGACTTCCGCGGCAATCCCCTGGGAGTCGTCTGAATCATCAGACGACGCCGGGGGAGAGACGGGAGCCGGAGATCCCTCGGACTCGGAGGAGAACTCCTCCTCCGAGTATTCCGAGTCGCCGAAGTCCTCCGACGGAGGAGTCGGCTCACGCTTGCGTTTGTTACTCTTGCCCATGGCGGAAGCAGACAAAAGGGAAGAGAAGGAGGCAGTAAGAAACAGCGAAGAGATGTGAAAAAACCAGAGGAGCAACGGCGTTATTTATAGAAGGGAAAGGCAACCGCTCACCTCCAACCGTGGTCACTGAACAGTCGCAAAGCATTCAATAAGCACTTCTACCCGCCTGGAGGCACGTCAGGCGGCTGACGCCGTTTCATGCAACACTACACCCATTGGGACTCCAGTCAACAGCGCAAAGGATATGATTACACTAGCTGTCCCATCACATTACTACTCAGAAGCAGCCGGCTAAAACACTCAGCGCACCAAGCCGTCCCTTGCCCACACCCATTGGGGGGGACGCCTAGGAATTATCAGTATATTTTTCAAAACAGTCACATCCGTGCAGGGCACACAGTGAATACCTCAAGACAAAAATGAGATATCAGTAAGGATCAGAGGAAAGCCAAATATAGCCAGCAAAGTACAAGATGTGGCCGACAGAAGCGACGCAATGACTAGACAGAGAACGTCCATCAAACGTCCAATCAAGTCGCAGAAGCAAATAAATTGCATCACCTAGCAAGATATGGATGGATTGCAAACTCGGCTACTAAAGACAAAATATATGCTGACCTCTGCAGCAAAATATTGATGACATAATGCTGACCTCCAAAGCATAATGCAAATAGCCTCATACCAATTTTTACAAGCGAAAGGAAGACCTTCGAATGGATTATCCTTAAAAAATCCATTTGAAGGTCGGGGGCTACACCCATTGGGTGCACCTCCGGTGCACCCCATGGATTATCATTCCAAGTCGAGATAGTGCCGACCTCTAAAGCGAAGGACAAGATTAAAAGACCAACCCTCAACCAGGAGGCAGGAGCACAAATGGAGATAATTTCCGGGAAATACCTTCGAGTAGATTGTTTTCTAAAATCTACTCAAAGGACAAGGGCTACACCCATTGGGTGCACCTCCAGTGCACCCAATGAAGTTCAGAATCCTACAAGTCGAAATGCCGACCTCTAAGGCACAAGCATGAAATTAAGCTTTGGTCAAACGAGTGATCGGGGCAAGAGAAGACAGCAGGAAGTCATTTTTTGGACCTTGGATCTTTGGGTTGATTACCTCCAAATTAACCCAAAGATCGGGGGCTTGTGGGGGATAGATATCCCCTAGGTCCACTAAAGGAGTAAAAGACCTCACGAAAGGCCCAAGGGCCCAATAAATCGTAAGGTCATTCCTTCGTGGGCCTGAGGAGAAACGACCAACAAAGCAGAGAAGACGTAAGGCCGGATTGATGCAAACCCGGACGGCCCACAACGTTGAGCGAGTAAATCGCAACGGAGACCCGACTTTCCCGCGCTGGAGCCCTCATGCTACGGAGCCATGCAAGGATAAGTCGGCGAAGGTTACGTAGGGATAAACTCAGGAGGTTCACTACCTTTCAGCTACTTGTTGTTATCATATCCACGTGTACTGCCCCACGGTCGAGTATATAAGGCCTAGGGGGCACCCCTTCAGATCGATCGACCCTATTTTTACTTAGCCACCCTCATTAACTCTCTGTGCCTTCAATCCAGAGAGCCCTCTTGTAATCACACTCGCATACTCACCAGGACATAGGGTGTTAAGCATCTCTCACCGGCCCGAACCTGCAAATCTTGTCCACTGTCTCTCGTGCGATCGGCACGAACCATTTTGCTACAGTCGTTGACACCGTCCTACTCCTAGAAAACACCTTGAGGGGCAACCCCGGGTGTGCGGTCGGACCCAAAACGCCGACACCGCCGGCGTCGACCTCTGTTTTGACCGCGGGAGTGAGAGAATTGAGGAGGAAAGTCCTGGGCCATGCGATCTACGTTGGAGGGTTGCGATTAGATGTGTTATACCGATTCGGAGCATTAAATCCCGACCGTAGGTTGTCGATCCATCGGTTCTCTGGGAGATCTGCTTTCCATCGTTGAACTGGGGATCGACGGTCTCGGTTCAAGCACGGTAGTCATCCTAGTGGGTTAATCGGGACCCTAGATTTCCAATCGGGCGGACCAGAGCCACCCGTACCCCTTCGAGGCGCGGGTTTTGCAAATGAACCCTTATAGTTTTGGAGATTACAACTCGCAGTCCACCTTGTGTGTCATCTATGTCTTAGGATCTTTTGCTCCAGAGCCCCTATGCTTACCAGAAATTGAGGCACAATCCAGAGAAGGGAAAATTAGAATAAATGAATTAGTAAATGCATTTTTAATACAAAAACAATTCCTAGAACTTATTTAATTCATAGAAAATCCATTTGTACTCCAAATTGAGCCATTCCAATTTCTAAAATTTTGTAATAAGATTCTCTATCATTTAGTGTCTCTGTTTTGACATGAAAACAGTAAGAAAATTAATTTATCATTTAATCCTATCTCAAGCACATTAAACCTTAGGAAATTCATAATTTGAAATCTATAACTCCAAATTTAATGATTCCAGTTCCTGTGATCTCATTTTAATATATAGATTTTTATTGTGTATCTTATTCACATGTTTGGTGCAATGTTAATTTTTGCTATACTATGTATGTATTGTGTTGATGCGAGTAGACGAGCAAGCCACTGTGGATTCTGAAGTACAACAAGTAGAAGTAGCTGAGCAGGAGCTCATTGAAGGCAAGTTGTGCCGTTGATCACTTACTTTTCCCAGCCATGTTCTTATTAATTATAATGATCTGCATAGGTTAATTTTGATGGGATCCTTTAAGTTACCCCAGTTTTGGTTATCTTTATACCTTGTTCACCACTGAAATACTTTTGGGTAGTACCTGCTATTGCTTTATGTGAATTGGGTATGGAGATACACTATTCATGATTATTCTATTATTATCTTGTTATTATTATTGTTCATGTTAAGATCATTAAATTAATGGGAACATGGAGCGACCACCTGGGAAAACAGTGCTACCACAAGGGTATAATGGGACGCCCTTGGCTGATTAACTAGGAAAGCTAGTGGATGTCTTCCTTACCCGAAAGGGGCAAGGGCAGTAACGGAGTGGTCAGTGTAGGGAGGTCCTTGGGTTGATTTTGCTGCGATGGCGGTCAGGCGAGGGATTCCTGCACTGGAGCTTCCTATAAACTGTAGCGAGATTTTTGAAGCTAGTGGAACTTTGTAAAGGCCTCGTAGTGTTACCCTGCCTCGCCTCCTCGGTAGAGGTGTATGGGATTGGTCGTCTCTTGGCAGATGGGTAACATGACTTGTGGGTAAAGATGCGCAACCTCTGCAGAGTGTAAAACTGGTATACTAGCCGTGCTCACGGTCATGAGCAGCTCGGACCCTCACATGATTAATTTATGGAACTTAAATTTAATTTGATATTTGCATCGCATTTGGGATTATTTTTACTATTACTTTATTTATTATTATTAAGGTTTGGTATTTACTTACACTTAGTAATTGCTAATAAAATTTTGACCAACTTATAAAAGCAATGCTCAGTCTCAGCCTCTATTTTGTTGATCAGCCTTACACTTCACATGAACTCCCACCTTTGGTGAGTTCATGCACATTATTCCCCACGACTTGTTGAGCTATGAACGTATGTGAGCTCACTCTTACTGTCTCACACCCCCACAGGAGAAGATTAGGTGGTCGAAGAGGAGCCACCTAACACTGAGGCATTCGACTTGATCTAGGTGGCGTCTCCCAGTCAGCTTTCTGGCGCCAAGGATAGATTTTAGATCCTGCGATATTTATCTCTTATTTTGTAAGACTTCCGCTATGTAATAAAGTACTCTGATTATATTGTGACATTTATCTCTATACACTCTGTTATTATATATGTTGTCTTCTTTGGCGCATGTATGAGATGCACCCGGCTTTGTTCCTTAAAACCGGGTGTGACACCAACTACAAGCCGGGGTTAGCGTTAGAATAAAAACCGAGTCCGAGAGAGAGCGCGAAAACAAATCAACCAAGAAATAAAACGGATTACACGGTGATTTGTTTTACCGAGGTTCGGTTCTTGAGAACCTAGTCCCCGTTGAGGTGGTCACAAAGACCGGGTCTCTTTCAACCCTTCCCCTCTCTCAAACGGTCACTTAGACCGAGTGAGCTTTCTCCTTAATCAAACGGGTCACTTAGACCCCTACAAGGACCACCACAACTTGGTGTCTCTTGCTTTGATTACAAGTGTCTTGAGAACAAGAAAGAGGAAGAAGAAAGCGATCCAAGAACAAGAGCTCAAAGAACACGAGCAAAACTCTCTCTCTAGTCACTAAGTGTTTGGAGTGAATTTGGGACTTAGGGAGGCTTTGATTCTTTTGAATTGTGTCTAGAATTGAATGCACTAGCTCTTGTATTGAATGTGGAGTGCTGGAAACTTGGATGCTTGGAGTGGTGGTGGTTGGGGGGTATTTATAGCCCTCAACCACCAATTCAACCATTGGGGGTGGCTGCTGTCGATGGGCGCATTGGACAGTCCGGTGCGCCAGCCACGTCACCCAACCGTTAGGGTTCTCGCGCAGACGACCGTTGGAGCCTTTGTCTTCTAGTGGCACTGGATAGTCCGGTGTCGCACCGAACAGGTACTGTGCACTGTCCGGTGCGCCTCTAACAGGCGGCTCTGCTCTGCCGCGCACTATTCACGCTGCAGGGGCCCGTTGGAGTCGACCGTTGCGCTGGAGAGCCATTGCTCCGCTGGTGCACCGGACAGTCCGGTGAATTATAGCGAAGTGGCGCTGGAGAAACCCGAAGCTTGCGAGTTTGAAGTTGTACGGTCCTGGTGTATCGGACAATGTCCGGTGGTACACCGGACAGTCCGGTGCGCCAGACCAGGGCACACTTGGGTTTCTTTGCTCCTTTCTTTTTGAACTCCTTTTAATCTTTGTATTGGTTTGTGTTGAACCTTTTTGCACCTGTGGAATATATAATCTAGAGCAAACTAGTTAGTCCAATTATTTGTGTTGGGCATTCAACCACCAAAATCATTTATGGGAAAAGGTTAAACCCTATTTCCCTTTCAAAGAGATATGTCATTAGTAACACAAGCACTGGTTTCCCTTTTTATAATCATTTTTTAGAAAGAATGAAAAGTAGGTTACTAAAGCATGGAAACTTCATTACATGAACTAGATTATCCCATAGATGATGTTATGCTTAGTTTTAACTTATAAAAATAGCATAGTTAATTTCTTAAGATTATGGGAACAAGTCTAATTCATAACATGGAGAGCGATGAATGTAGAAGAATCATATCCAATTTAAGCAAGAAGAAAGACATTATAAATCATTGGATTGATTTTTCTTTTCATGTTAGATTACGCATTTCCATAGAGAAACTTATTCTCCATATGTGAGACTACTTAGGTTAATTAGACAAAAAGCACTAATCTTATGATTCTAGTCACAAAGAGATATTCCCTTTATAAGCGTCCTAAGGATTTGAATTCCTTCTATGACACATTATTCTTTTAAGAACTTGGAATGTGTCTCTATGTCTAGACTATGGCAATAGTGGGATGATTTGTGAAAAAACATGCCACGAGGCACTTACAATAATTTAAAGCATGCGGATTGCCATAATATAGGAATGATGGATATGCAATCTACCATATGAGAGAAGTTTCTTTAAAGAATGGTGACATAATTTAAAAATATTTTAAGTGCTTCAATTTTCAATGTGACTACACAAGACACAGAAGAAATGATAATTGAAGATACTTGCACTTAAAGATATAAGTGTTACCATCCTTTGGCTTTCCTCCATGTTGTAGGCTTTGATTTTCCACACAGGATAATCCTTTAATTCCTACAACTTCAATATCCTGCTCGAGATGATATGAGTTGTAGATATAATAACTCAAAATAACTTTGGGTCAATCTTAGAGATATAGATCATTGTAAGATTGATAGCTTGAGTTGATATGAATTGAATTGACCCTCTCAAGCACTCCAAAGCTTCATATCATCTTCTTCCCCTGCAAAAGCTTGTCAAGCATATTTTGGTCCCCATCTCTTGATGGGTCCATCAAGGTTAGTCAACAAAGATCTAGGAATCCAAATGTCCTTTGTGATAGCACTTGGTAAACTCATTACCTTTCTAGCACAAGTTGCAGTTTTGGGTTGCCTAGTTACATATGAATTAATTGACAAGTTAGGAGCGGGATAGTTACCAATAGGACAATCTTTACATTGATGTCCTTTTTTCGGCATATGTAGCAAAGGCGATCTTCATATCTTGAAGATTTCTTCTTTCCTTGTTTCTTGTTTGTTACATGGTTAGTAAATATTTTCCTTTCTAAAACTATGCCTTTTTGTTTCTCATGGGGACAAGACTTAACTAAATGTCCCTCTTTAGAGCATTTAAAACAAAGTTTATCATCCTTGTTAATAGTTAAGCCATTTTCTTTAATATAGGGACATGACCTAATCAAGTGCCCATTTTCAAAGCATTCACTACACTTTTTATTTTTCTTAATGTAAAGTGTGGCTTGAGCATTACCTTGGATGTTACCTTGCATGGAGGCATGGTTGAGGCTTTTGGCAGAGGTATTGATTTTTCTTATTTTATTCCTTCCTCTTGACAATCCTTAAGTCCTTGACATTTCTTCAAGGGATTTTGTGCATGCCACGGTTGTTCTCATCTCAAGCTTCTTCACCATGTAATCACGGTTATCTTGAAAAGGTTGAGCAGTGCACTTCCCTTTTAGTTGTGTCAAGCTTGTTCTTAGCCTCTCATTTTCTTCCTTGAGATTTTGACATGTATCATCTTTTGTTCCTGGAGATTCTAGCTCAAAGGAGGATTTGCTTGTTGGCGAGCAACAAGCATTAGCACATGGTAATACAGTTTCAATTTGAATACATGTGCATGAGTGAGGTTGTTGGGATTTTAAGTTTTCTATCACAACCTCATGAGAAATGTTTAACATGATATGATCATCCATAAGATTTTCATGAGAACATAGAAGCATATCATGTTTTTCTTGAAAGGCTAGATTTTCAATTTTTAGCCTTTCTACCTGGTCCTTAAGCAAGGCATTCCTATTTATTAATTGAGTGATACAAAATAAAGAGTTATCTTGCTCAATTGAAATAAATTCATACCTTTGGACCAAATCAACATGAGAGCACTTTAGCTCCTCATGTTCTTTAGTCAACTCTTCAAAGCTTTGCATTTTTATGGTGAGAATATCTTCTAGCATGTGAAGAGCTTCGCTTTGCTCTCTCGCTCTTTTTAGAAGTTTGAGCATGACCGCCTTATCTTCTTGGCTTAGATGAGCGTAGATTTGCATGAAGTTTCTTTCATCCTCCTCATCCTCATTTGTGCTTCCACTATCATTTTCATTAGCTACACAACATATGTGGGAATCGAAATGGGTAGACAAACCTTTTGAAGAGGTGGATTCATCGTTTGGTCTCCAACGTTCATTTTCGTCTTCTTCCTTCAAAGGGTTAGTTTCACAAGTACTAAAGGAAGTAGAAGCATCAAATGAACTAACATGTTTGGACTCATCAAATTTACTTTTAATTCAGTCCAAATATCATGCGCATCATGAATAGGTTCATCATATCTCATTATGAAGGCACGATAATCTTCTTTGCTAAGAGAATTACTTAAGATGTCATAAGCTAGGTAGTTTAAGCGTATACATCTTTGATCCTCCTTGGAAGCATTTTTCTTATCATAACTAGACGGTATAATACTCTTGTCTAAAATTTGTTCTAATTGTGAATCTATGGTTCTAAAAGCATTTATCACACTAGTAGACCATGAAACATAATTAGAACAATCAGAAAGTAATATCTCAAGAGTTACCTCATTATTTTCCTTTGGAGGTGTCTTCTTGTTCTTTTGGGATCTTTCTCGAGCCATCACTTCGAGTTGTTAGACTCAATATGAAGTGCCTAGCTCCGATACCAATTAAAAGTGGCCTAGAGGGGGGTGAATAGGTGAAACCTAAAAATTATAACTTTAAACCTGGACTTGATCCCTTGATTAGTGGTTAGAACAAGATGCACAATTATTAGAGTATAAAACTAAGTCCTTTGCTTGCAAAGAGTGTTGTTTTCAAAGAATGCGGAATTAACAAATCAACACAACTAAAATGTTTATAGAGAATAAAGTAAGAGGGCTTAGATAAGAAGAGGAATAACACAAGTTCTTTCTCGCAAGGCATTGCTTCTGTAAATGAGAATTGTAACTTGAAGCAACACAAAATAATGTTAGCAAGGAATAGTGCAAGAGAACTTAGAGAGGGAGAGAACAAACAAATCAGAAGTAATAAACATAAGTGACACGGGTGATTTGTTTTACCGAGGTTCGGTTCACCAAGAACCTAATCCCCGTTGAGGAGTCCACTAAGGACGGGTCTTTTCAACCCTTTCCATATCTCCACCGATCACCAAGACCGGCAAATGCTTCTTCTTCTTTGTCAACAAAAGACCGAAGTCTCCGCAAGGCCAACCACAAAGATAAGGGGCTCTTGCTCGCTTTACAATGAATGGGAGTTAAAACTCCACGCTCAAAAGATCACAAGATGTAGCACTGGCACACACTTTCTCTCAATGATTCTCACAAGGCACTAATGCTAAACTCACACGAGTAGCTCTCTTTTGCTAGATCTCTCTTTTGTGTCACTTGTGTTGATTGTGGTGGTCTAAATCTTGTGTATAAGATGGATCAATGAATAGAGGTGGTTGGGAGGGCTTGGATATGTCAACTATATGACTTGGATGTTGCTTGGGCTCCCACGCTTTGAAATGGCCGGTTGGGGTGGTATTTATAGCCACCAACCAAATTGTAGTCGTTGGGGAAGGCTGCTGGCGATGGGCGCACCGGACAGTTCGGTGCGTCACCGGACACTGTCCGGTGTGCCGCCACGTCAGCCAACCGTTAGGGTTAGGAGCTGGTCAACCGTTGGAGGCTTTGTCCTCATGTGGCACCGAACAGTCCGGTGCAGCACCGGACTGGTACTGTTCACTGTCCGGTGCATCTCTGACTCTGCGATCTGCTCTGTCGCGCACTGTTCTTCACTGTAGCACTGTCAGCGCGACTTTTGCAGTCGACCGTTGCGCGAGTAGCCGTTGCTCCGCTGGCACACCGGACAGCATACCGGACAGTCCGGTGAATTATAGCGGAGTGCGCCTCAAGAAACCCGAGAGTGGCTGGTTTGAGATTGTACGGTCCTGGTGCAACAGACACTATCCGGTGCGCTAGACCACAACACACTCGGTTTCTTTGCTCCTTTGAATTTGATCCCTAACTTGAATATATATTGGTTTGTGTTGAACCTTTATGCACCTATAGAATATGTATTCTAGAGCAAACTAGTTAGTCCATTTTTTGTTAGGCATTCAACCACCAAAATTAATTAAAGGAAAAGGTTAACCCTATTTCCCTTTCACCTTCTAAACACTCAAGTGACTTGTAAAACTAGCAAGAGACACCTAAGTGTGTAGTGATTTTTGTGGGGTCTAGGTGACCCTGGAGATTAAGAAGAAGCACTCAACTGGTCTAAGTGGTCGTTTGAGAGAGGAAAAGGGTTGAAAGAGACCCGGCATACGTGGGCTCCTCAACGGGGAGTAGGTTCTTTAGAACCGAACCTCAGAAACAAATCGTTGTGTTCATTTGTATTGATGATTACCTTACGATTTGATTCTTCCTCTACTCTCTCTAAGTTCCCTTGCTTACAATCTTTTTGAGTTAGCTACCAAAGTCATTCGCATTGATTGAGCAACTCATAACAAGAAGAACTCTCTTCCGCACTCCGATCTCGATATTACTTATTTCTAATCCTAACCCTAGGTGAAGTTCGTGTTTAAAGTTTATAATTTTCAGGTTTCACCTATTCACCCCTCTAGGCGACTTTCAGGCTTTGAGACATTTCTATATTAGTTTTGGTGTTTGATGACCATCACAACTTATTGGACTGTCCGGTGCACCATATTTATTCAGGTTCAAGAAAATTTATATCATATAACAAAGTTGATATCCTGGCAACCTCGGTAATATTCTCGGCTAGATTCACCAGTGTTTGGTCCAGTCTATGTACTATATATATATACCCTAATCAAGGTTAGGGTTTCCTATCAGACTATATCGCATACATTAGGATACCTGCCGAACCATCGAAGATGCAAAGCAAAGAAAGCAAAAAAAAACGTGAAACACTTTGCTGCAATGTGAGTTGCCATTCTAAATTTTTAGTTTCTACTAATAGCTATTTCCAATGCACAGGCTTTAGGCACGTGCGATTGATTTGGGTAGACCTATAATAACTTTGTAATTATTTGATTTACATCATTTAACGTTGAGTAGTGTTAAAATTCCAAAAGTGGCCACAAGTGTTCCTTCTCAAGGCTAATGCGACCTCATATCAATATATCTGGAAATCAGAAAGAAAAACCGGCTCCAAGGATTTCTAGTGAGAATTTGAATAATCCTGGATTGATACCTTTAAAAATTAATAATGTATAATTCTGCATGTCATCAACTCTTGTTTCTCTTTTTCATTCACTTCCCTGCTGGTCCTTGCAGATGCCCGTGGATCTGAGCACTCTTTATTCCAGGACACGAATCTGTGTTATCATTGTCGGTCGGGTAGTACGATGCATGGACTAGTCACTAGTGTGCTCTGATGAGAGCCTCTGGAAGTTGGGCATACGCACGACGATGCGGAAATTCATGGTAATGCAAGCCCTCTCTGCAGGTCGCGGTTGCCGTGCCCGGACTTGAGCCGGCACGTCTCAATAAAGACCATGTTGTTTTTACACTTCGGACTAGCACGGCACGATCCAAAAGATTTTTAGGCTTTTCTGGCTCAAACACATTTGACACGAAGCACGATGAGTTTGGATCGGGCCGGCCCGACCCGACCCAATTCACAGCACTAGTTAATGGGGTAAGCCTTGACAACGGTGGAGAGGCCGGTAGTGCGGACGAAGGAAAGGCTGGAACGGAAGGCAATCCGCCGCGGAAAGCCGGGAACTACTGAGGGGGTGTTTGGGAACAAAGTTTTTCTGCAGTTTTGGAAGAATACTGCAGTATTCTCAAATACTGCAGTATTATATACATATTGGTGTTTGGCAAGCTGGATAAAATCTCTGTTTTCAAAACTGAAGTATTGTAAATACTATAGTTGTTTTAAGGCATTCTAAACTTAGCTCTGGACCTCAGTTTTCAAAACTGCGGTATTATAAACTACGGTATTGTCATAACTAAAGTATAGTATAGTATTTCAAAAACTGTGGTTTTCAAAAACTTTGTTCCCAAACAGGGCCTGAGACTCCAGTTCCGTATGTTTTGAATTGGAATCTGATACAGAAATAATTAAATTAATACAATTATACATGTAAAAAATTTATATATTATTGTCTCTTATATAAAAAGATGCGTCAATATAGGTATTAGGTAGGTTTTATCTAAAACATTCAGCTCTGAAAAACAGAAGGACGAGATTGCCCTGGGGCAGATTAACGTGCTGCATGGCAACTGAATCCGGCAAAACCGATTCGTTTCCCCGCGCGCAGCCGTCCGCCGCCACGCGATCGCCGCCCGCTGTCAGCCCTCCCGATCCCGACTGCGACTGCGCCAGCTACCGCATGGACGAACGCCGGATGACGCGGCCCCACCCGCCCGACGCGCCGGCGCGACCCGACGCGGCCCTGCCCAGGCGGCCGGACGTGCAAAGTTGCCCAGGGGCGGCCTGCGATGAGCTCCAGAGGGAGAAGCGGAAGGAAGGGAAGGGGAAGGGGAAGCGGAAGCGGAAGCGGAAGGATGACGGCGAGATGGAGGGGACGGGGAAGGACAAGACGATGGGGAAGAAGGAAAAGAACGGGGAAGAAAAGCTGAAGAAGGGCAAGGGAGGCGGGATTCTGACAAACAAGCTTTTCTCAGAGCTCTGCATCTCGGAGCTCACTGCCAAGGCCATCAGAGAGATGAACTATACCCACCTCACCAAGGTGATACTCACACCCGACTAAATTTTACCACTCCGTCTTTTTGGCATGATATATATACATGTTTCTGTTCTCGGTGCAAGTCCAAGTCCATAGTACTAGTCCATAGTAGTGCTCCACAACTGCATCTAGATGATTGTGTTATTATGCGAGTCGATACTGCAATGGCAATGCATGCACCGTTGGGTTTTAGTATTGGTATAACGTAACAATGGCATGCATTCATGGCTGTTTAATTTTCATGACTGCAGATTCAAGCTAGATCAATACCGCATCTGATGGAAGGAAGTGACGTGATGGGTTCAGCAAAGACTGGCTCAGGCAAGACCCTTGCTTTCCTTGTACCAGCGATTGAACTGCTCCACAGATCGCACTTCTTGCCAAGGAACGGAACTGGAGTTGTTGTGGTTTGCCCAACAAGGGAGCTTGCTATCCAGGTTTGTGTATGACACAACAATTATCTTTTGACTGACTTTACATGTTTTATTATTGTTCTAGAATTTTCTGCAAGCAAAAAGATCAAATTCAGATGTCTCAACTGAGCTAAGCTGATTGTTTTTACAGTATTTTGATTTGAGGATATAACCTATGAGAACTTTTCACGTTCCTATATATTTACCAAATTTTATCACCAAATTGTTAAGCTTCATAAAGTAGTTCTCTTTAGTGTATCTGAATGTTGGATGGTTGCTGAGACTATTGACCCGTAGGGGCTCATACTTCATACTTTGCTATCCTTAATTATGTGTTCTTTCTATTCATTTGTGCTAGACACACAATGTTGCCAAGGAATTAATGAAGTATCACTCGCAAACTCTTGGATATGTAATTGGTGGCACTAGCATGAGAAGTGAGGCCAACCAGCTCGCAGAAGGGATCAATATTTTAGTTGCCACACCAGGCAGGCTCCTGGACCATCTGCGAAATACCAGTAGTTTCAAATACAAAGAGCTAAAGGTAAAAACATTCTTGTTACTATCATTTTTTCCAAATTCCTTATTTCTGTTGAGATAGTGCATATACTTAATTGTCACGTTACATAAAATACAACTAGAAATTTATGCTTATCTATTTGCATGATCAGTTAGCTGATTATTTTATATGAACTCTGTCCATGACTGTAAGTCTACCTGAATGCTGAATTAGAGTATAACACCTCCGTTATCTTTTATAAGACGCGCACGTATATCAAGATTCAAATTCAAGATCTTTGACCAATAATTTGACTAACAAATTTTAAATTTTATAACACAAACTTGATATCGTTAGATTTATACTAAACTTACTATCCAATTAAGTAGAATTAGATATATACTAGTTGTGTGCCCGTGCGTTGCAACGAGAACATATAATACCATTGATAGCTTATGTATGTTGGGATGAGCATCGACATATATCTGACCGGATCTTCTTCTTCCTTGGGGATCTGGAGAAAAGCCTGTTCGGAAGCCAAACATGTTAAGACCTGATCATGTGTTGTCCTTGTGTCTCTGATCATCATCAGCACACTGTTCGACACTTGTATGAGTCTTGTTAATTTGCATGCCTCGTGCATAGTCTCTCAACCATCAATTCATTATGGTATACAGAATTCGTGTGAGTTGTGACAAACATTATCAAATTCATATAAATTATTTTAAAGAATCAATATAGAGTTTTATATGATAGAGAAATACATGTGGATTAAAAAATGCTAAACAAAAGATCTAAAATATAACAGTTCGATCAAGTTGCATAAGATGTACAATTTTCCAATTGCTTCTGTATTTGGAAGTCCACCTTTCTATGTTATCTTTGCTATTTCTGACTTAATAGAATCCAAATAGTATTGAACACTAAGAAAACTACAAAATGAGATGGAGTTGTGTTGACTGAAAAACATATGTATGTAGCATTTGGAATAAAAAAATACACTTTAAGTATTCAAGTACCAGATAATGCCAGACAAGGGATTAATTCCACAGAGCAAAGTACAAAATCCATGACAAGATATTTCATAATAGATTTAAAAAAAGGAAGGCTTTTGCTTAAAATATGAGGCCTTAATCTCAAAATGTGTATATGTGATATTGAACGGGTCACCACCAATGCCTACACAAGTTGACTGCCCCAAACCTACAGCTGTTGTTTGAAACACTCGTCAACAGAAATCAGACATGCATTAACCAAACATAGTCAGGTGCTCGTGCGTTGCCACGACTCACAAATTATTAATCTTTATTTTTGCATAATTTTAGATTTTTACCGTTTAAATGTGGGAGATGAGAGAGAGGTGAATGGAATAGTCGAGATAAGATTTATAAGAAATAGGGATCTGCACCAAGAACATAAACACAAATTAATTAGCATATTCTTGCCCCTCAAGTTAAAATCATGCATCAATAGTACGGCAACAATACAAATCCGGTGTGCATACTACAGAACAGGAATGTAGGCATTACCTTCATTAAAAAAGTAATGTGCTAGTATTAGTAGTACCTTCTAGGGTTGAGTCTTCCTCAACACCCTTGTATGCCCAGTGGCATGATGCAATGATGTTCTCAGACGCATATCTTGCGATATTTATTTATAACCAGTCAAAAACTCAGAGAGTAATCTTACTTTACGAAGGATTTAAAACATAAAGAAAATTATGAAAATTACTGTATTAATCAACGAAAAAACACTCGATGCAACAACATACAAAGATCAATTAAATGCCCAAGCACAAAAAATCTGAATGTGAAGCAAAGCATATATACATATCTGGACATACAGTCTGGTTCTTGCCGCATGCTTCCCAGCTGGACACTTCTCCGACCATTCTCTGTGCTACCGAGCGAATAAAGGTCTGAATAATTAACATTTAGCTTCTCTCTTTCTCTCTATCTATAGAAAACTCTTATCCTAGTTCCATATCATTATGTTTTTCTTCAGTGTGTCGATGTAACCGGCTACGCTGTCTCCATAGAAGTCGTCTTTAGTCGGCTAGATGATGTTGGCGTTCCAAACCGGGCAATTAGTGAACAAAACAGAGCATGCCCTAGCATCCATGTTCCTATAGATTTCAAGATCATGACTGATGATGTCCAGTATTTGACGTATGTACATAGTGTAAAACAGTCTTCCTTGCGTACCAGGGGAAGTTGACGGTGTTCCCTCCTTTGTCGGAGTGAAGTGGCTATGGAGTACAGGTAGTAGTTGTGTTAGCAGTCAGTAGCATGAGCGATCAGCCACATTGTTGATCTGATCAAACACACCAAATAGAGCACATCAAACCTTGCTTGCGGTTTGTACTACCTAGTGTATGTCTCTGATGAAGTGCGAGAGGAACATGAGCGCTTGTGTTATATTATTTGCACTGCAGAAAAGCAACGTTCATGACTGTTAATGACAAATTGTCCAAAACTTTGCAGAATTGGAGCATGCACATACGAGTAGCAGAGTAGCGACGTTACATTGTGGGGGAGAAGATCTCCCATAGGTGGGGAGCTGGGAGGTACAGTTGTTGATGGCGCCCACGACGCACAGGCCCTTGACACCATCCTTGTCCTTGTAGTCCCCTGACAAAACAGAAAAAATGACGCATGACGACCATGAGCACAAGATTGCGTGTCAGATTCATCTTGGAACGAGGGGCGTGGTCGCTTACCGTCGTAGTTGTAGGTGCAGAGGAAGTAAGAAGAATTCGTTAATTACTGTTATAGAGAATAAAATGAAGTAGATGGCTTAATCTAGGCTGTCGAATGTCATTATCATAAGGCATATCCACTATGTTGCAAGCCTGGAACCTTTTATTCACGTAAAGTAAGCATGTGATGTGAACTCCGTCATGCTAGCTTCATACAAGTTACACACACTCAAAGTTGCCAGGAAACCAACATTTTTGTCTCTTGTATCTAGTCTTGCACTAGGGGCAGCATTGGTTCCCCTCGCGCTCATACTCATAGCATGGGCGGCAGACAGGGAAGGCACACTCATTGCAGGCAACAAAGACATCGCCAGTGGCTGAAACACCTATAGAGTCACCACAAATCTGGCAGACCTGCCCATTCGCACTCTTTGTGGGCTTAGCCTGCATTAGCGAGATAACGACAAAGTCAGCACACATGCAATCAGAAATTCAGCATTAGAGGACACCTCAGTGACTCATGCACTTTACTGGTGAGCAACAGACTGTAAAAATCAACTTGCGATCAAGTGTCTATTAGTCTTGAAGTCGAGGCTAAGATCAAAATGCCAGGAAGGTAATTTCGAATTTATATAAGATGAACTAATTCAATGGTGTAGTAGTCATAAACAAAGGCACGCTGCAGCAGAGCAAAGAAGGATCTAATTCACCGTTGGTCCATGGTAATTATGACAAGGAATTGTTGAGGCATGGGTAAACACAGGGATCTAAACAATCTGAGGCTCCATTTCACTGGATCTCCAAGACAGCGAAACATGAACAGTATATCATTACCTATTGCCGATTTGGCAACTGTTCGAAGAATTGGACCGAGCACGAACAGTTTAGAAATTGCCAGGAGGACATGTCTAATCTGGTGACTTACACGGCGCAACGGAAGCATCGCTGAAATGGACAGGCAAAATCTACGAGCAGAGACACGCAGAAGCGACCGCATTTGAGGGGCGAACCCCAAGTGTTAGACTAAAGACTAACACCTCGGCCCAGATCCAGCGACAGACGCGCGCGCACGACATGAGCCGCTAGAAACTGAATCTGAAGCAGGCAGCGAGGGCGGCACTGGATTGGCTGGATGTACCGGGCCCGGCGCATCGCCATCATGGCGGATCATGACGAACTCGTTGTGATTGTGCGAGCCCGCCACCATCTCCATTTTGATCAGCAAACCACACCAGCAAGCGCCCATGAGAAGACGGGTCGTGGCCGGTCAGACCCACCGCTCCTGCGTCGGTTGGGAAATCAAAGTCGCGGTCGGATCTGGGCGAGCAGGGCGTGAATCCGGGCATGGCGGCGACAATGGCGAGGAGATCTGGGGAGGAGCGGGCGGGATCAAGGCGGTGGCGCTCGTGCCCCTCCGGTCTCGCTTTGGGCTGGTTCGGGGGCGGCTGCAGGGTTCCACGGGTAATGCTAGGTGGGCGTGCGGCATGCGTCGGGCAGGCGGGATTGCGGCGTGTGAGCGGTAGGGCGGGCGGGAGGGCGGTTCACCATGGTCGCGGCGGGATTTGCGGGCTTGCGGTGTGCGGGCGGGAGGACGGTACGCCTTGGTCGCGGCGGGGTTTGCAGGTTTGCGGCGTGCGGGTGGGTGGGCGTAGGGAGGCGGGGGCAGTCTACAGTAAGTTCCTAATAGTTAGTAGAGATTACTGTTTCTATATGCCTATATCAATCATAGCTGAATGCCCGTGCGTTGCAACGGGAATATATAATACCAGTATACTACGATAACTTATATACAAAATATGTGTTATACCGTTATGAGAAAATGTTTCATAATCAATTTGTGATTCTGATCATACATAAATTTTGTTATTTATAATCTATCTGTTTCACCACTACATTGCAACCATCAGTATCATGCAGACTTCGATATATGTCATGATTTGCATGGTCTCATTATTGGAGAGCACGTTTCACACATACCGGAAGAAATTCCCTCGTACATCGTTAGTCATCGGACACGTACCACCATACGCTTTTGCTTAAACAAAAAGGTAAGTGTGTGTGTTTGCAAGACTAATGGTCAAACATCGTATAACCATAAAGTTAGAATACTATATTAATATATTAAATAAATTAATCCAATAGACATAGATTAACCCAATTAACATAGGATAAATAAATATCTAATTATAAAAGTATGAAACATGGTATAATCAATGTTGTTACTGCGTAGTAAATATTCATACGAGGCTAACACAACTGGAACGGTTCAATTTGGAATTAAAATGGGGAAGCTACGAATTTCCAAAGTTTCTATGTATTTGATATAGGATTTATTAGGAAATCAATTTTATTGTTGTTTTCATGACAAAACAGAGGTATTATGTGATAAAAAATAATATTATAGAATTATAGAAATTGGAACGAACTCATTTGGATTTAATATGAAATTTCCATGAATTAAATGGGTTTCTGCAATTATTTTTAAACTAAAAATCAATTTCTAAACTCCTTTTCCCTATTTTCTTTATTCCCTGGACTGCGTCCCAAATTCCAGAAAGATCAGGGGCCAAGCTATAAATGTTTTTCTAGACTCAGTGAGCATACATAGTGGACGGCGAGTTAAACATAAAAGACGTCTTAGTTGAAGTTGTACGTAATTCAACATGAGTCATGTTGGCTAGAGGGTGGAAAACTAGGCATTCTGCTCAATAGATTTAAGGTTCGATCTCTGAGTAGCCATGGTTTGATTTTTTTTTTCTGCACGCGGAACGGGGAAGGGCAGAACGGCAGAACGCGGGAGGGCAGAACGGCAGACTACTCTTACCTTCTTAATAAGTAGTATAGATAATGTTTTTTTTTATTCTGTAAACCTAACCAATACGTATGGCTACAAGTATTGGATTTGTAGCCAGATGTAATAAGTAACCATCCTTAAAACCAAATTGATTCTGTTCTCCAATTAAACTAACATAAAATTGTGTTGTAAATTAGACTTCTTTTCTAGACCTCACTCATGCGGAAACCGTCAGCATTGAATATGTCTTTTTTATAATTGTATTGTGTCGGGTGAGGATGAAATCAATCTTGTTGCCCACTCATACCTTGGCCCAGAGAATATTAAAAACAAATAATTTTGTGCTGAGCTGCCCATGAAGAAGTCGAAGCCTTGTTTACTGTCTTGTGTAATATGGGTCCCTATTTGGCAGGGAATGCATTGAATTTCTTGGATAAAAAAAAGATGAAATAATGCTTTTAAGGCAGTGAATATCATAACTGGCCACTACCGTCCTGTATTTTTCTCTGCATAACTCATCATATGTTTCAGTGCCTTATAATTGATGAAGCTGATCGGATACTTGAGCAAAATTTCGAGGAGGACATGAAACAAATATTTAAACGCCTCCCTCAGGTATGTGACCATCTGGCAATTTCGTTTCATATGCACAGTGCAGCCATTAAAATTTGTACTGAGATTACTATGTTTTGTTCTGGAATTGTTATGGACCATATGCAGGACAGACAAAGTGTTCTTTTTTCTGCCACGCAGACTAAAAAGGTTAGTTACTCCACCTGTCCAAACTTTTCCTTAGTTTTCTTTGTTGGTGTAAATGCTTATGTGTTTTAAAATTGTAATCACACAGGTTCAAGATTTCGCGAACTTCACGTTTGGGAAAAATGAAGAACGACAACGGAAACTTGTTTATGTTGGAGTTGACGATTCTGAATTAAAGGTATGGAACTGTTTCGCTATGCTGTTCATATCTCTTTTGAAAACATTTTTCCTGGGTGATTTGGTATGAGAAATAACTTTGAAGCTCTGGCAGCCTACCGTTGAGGGCTTGCAGCAGGGCTACTGTGTCATTCCAAGCGAGAAAAGGTTTCTTGTTCTGTACACTTTCCTAAGATTGAAAGCGCGCGAGGCGCAGACGGCGAAGGCCGCCCTAAGAGGGGAAGTGGGTGAGGAGCAGAAGAAGGTGAAGATCATGGTGTTCTTCTCGTCATGTAGCTCAGTCAAATTCCACGCAGAACTCCTAAACTTCCTCGGGATCGAGTGTTACGAGATCCATGGGCAACTGAAGCAGCAGAAACGAACCAGTACATTCTTCCGATTTCTGAAGGAAAAAAGTGGCATCTTGTTGTGCACTAACGTGGCAGCACGTGGCCTTGATATTCCTGAAGTCGTAAGTTTTTGACCTGTAGTTTTTAAACCATTCATACCACTCCTTATATTCCCTTACTAACGTAGTTGCCTTGTTTAGGACTATATTGTGCAGTACGATCCTCCAGATGACCCAAAGGTTAGCGCTTCTAAACCGTGCTATAAATAAATTATGCGCTTGTCAGTTTTGCTAAGTTTGACATTTGAATTCGATTTTTTAGGATTACATTCACAGGGTTGGTCGTACCGCACGAGGTGATAAAGGCAGAGGAAGCGCATTACTGTTCTTGCTACCGGAGGAATTAAAGCTGCTCATTCACCTGCAGGTAATTAATGTTACGGTGACATAATGCCTGTCTCCCTTTATTAATAGGAAACCTGATTATATCAGTGTATGCAGCACTGTTTTCCGACGTTATATGTGTAAATACAAAGTCAGTAGTGCGGAAGTACTTTGAAATATGGATCTTGTATAATCTTATATGCTACGCTTTTTTTTTTACAATTTGACTAGTCCAGTAACATCCAAGATCTACTGCCCTCTATATGGTTGGACAGAGGGAGTGACGCATTTAGTGTTTGCTTGCAGGCAGCCAGAATTTCTCTGACTGAATATGTGTTCACCGAAAAGCATGTCCCAAAGTCACTATCACAGCTCGTGAGTGTCTCTTTCTCAACTCGATCCCGTCGTTTTCAATTGGTTGTATCATAACACGAGTTTTGGAGCAGGAGAATATCGTTAGTGGGAATTACTTTCTAAACAAGTCTGCCAAGGAAGCCTATAGGTCCTACCTTTTGGCATACAACTCACACTCTATGAAAGATATTTTTGATATCCATCAGCTTGATCTCAAGGTAAATGTAATGTTTATGACGTTCTTTCTCAATGTTCTGATGTTGTTGGGTTTTTTTTTTTCATTTTTACTTGCTCAACGTTTTGCTTCATTGCAAGTTTACGTAATCTTAATTTGTCAGGTAGAAGCACATTTGTTATTTCCTTAGGGCCCGTTGGGTTATCCCAGAGTCATTCTGGAACGATTCCCACTTGGATTGATTGTGTAATTTGTATAATAATTTATCATCTAGAACGGTTGCTAGCCTTATAACCGAACAAGCCCTGGTGGTAGTGGGTTGGTAGCCTAGCTGACCCTTTAGGATTTAGGACTAGTTTGAGTACTCTAGTATTGACCTCAATCCACATGTATTTAGTTAAATTGTGGTGTAACTTAAACTAATTTAAACATCGATTCACCTCAACACATATGGATTGTGGTCAATACTAGAGTATCCAAACAAAGCCTTAAGAGTTTGTTCGGTTGGAGGTGGATTGGAGAGGATTAAATCCCCTTTTCTATTCAAATTTGAATAGGAGATCTAATCTCCTTAATCTGCTTCAAACTGAACAAGATCTAAAAGTTCCAAGGCAGCTGAAGACTAACGGATAATACCAATTGCTGACATTTCACTATGTTTGAATGTCTCATTCACTGTCTTATTTCAGAAAGTAGCGGCGTCATTCTGTTTTAAGGAGCCTCCGAAAGTGAATCTAGACCTGGAGAGCAGCGCATCAAGACATCGAAAGATGAGGAAAGTGTTCGGCGGGCAGAGCCATGGAATTGGCGCTTCAAACCCCTATGGAAGGAGAGGCGTATATGATCGCAGCAAATTTGCAAGATTCTGAAACGACATCATACGTTTTAGGCGGTGTATGGTTCTCTCTGTAAGGCCTTGTTTGGGTTAAAAGGGATTGAAGTGGATTGAAGTGTATTTTAGGGATTGAAAGAGAAATTAGTTCATATTACACTTCAATACACCTTATACCACCTCAATCCACTCCAATCCAAGATTACCCAAACAAGCCCTAATGGTACCAGAAACTCACTCTAAACGTTACTTTTAGGCTGTTTTTGGTCACGATTGTTCTCCAATTCCTGCAACGAGGTTTGGATCTGAAAAGACGAAGTTCCGGTATCTAGGCTATAGATAATAATGGATCATGATCTAAATATTTTTTTCACGATTCGTTTGATCCATTTGATCCCTTAATTAATTCTAAATTAAAGATGAATAGACTAAAAATTTGAGCTCATTGTCACCCCTAATCTGAGAAAAAAATAATCTGCATACCAGATGCAATCCTCAACCACAGGGCTGAAAAAGAAATGGGTTTGTTGTATCCACTATGCAAAGATTTTTTTTTTTCCCTAATACGAGCAACCAAAAAGACGCACACCTACAATGCTATTTTTTATAGAACGGCAAGTGGCAAATCTTGATGCCACAGATAATTAGATGACAAATATCCAGATAAGAGTATAAGACAAGCGCCTATACCAGCAAGTCAAGCAAATGCCGTGGCTCGTCGTGTCTTCTCTGCAAACGCCAAGCCAACCCAGTGCAAGCATAAAATTATTAACCCTGCCAACCAGAAAAACTTCGTCTACGGAGACCCAAAAAATAATTCTTTCCTATAAAACGGGGCAAGCAATATATCCAGGCTTCTCAATAATAACTATAAATGCTTCGTAAGACAGGTCAAAACTTTTCTATTCAAGTTTCACAATAATAACGAGTCTAAATGCTTCGTAAGACAGATCAAAACTTTTCTATTCAAGTTTCATGTTACATATCCTTGAACTCATCTTAAGCATACATAGCAGATATCAAAAGGCAACCCACCCATCATGGGGGATTGGCACGCAGAGCTGATCATGGTAACATTTCTACTAGAGATGACACACCAATGCGATGAAGATTTGTGACACATCAGTGCCGCTTCTTGGAAGAAGCGCCAGAATCCGCGTTCTTTTTTCTCTTCTTGAGTAGCTCAACTTTCTCCTTTTTCTTTTCTTTGCCCATCTGCATTCACAAAGAAACAGGATAGTCGTAAAAGCCATCCAAAACAGATGTTAATTACAATTTGAGATAATAGAGGAAGGCAGTCAGAAGCAAGACAAACCGAAGACTATTATGAATCTATGACAGAACTGTCAACTAATTATTATTGCAAAAATGCATGTGAAGGTAAGATATTATCAAGTCAGCCAGAAAAGCTTTTACTAATATCAACCTAACAGTTATGCACTATACTAGAACCTTTTTAACAGGAACGGAAGCTATTTCTAGAGAACATTATCAGGACTTGTAACCACATTCACATTAAAAACTAGTGCATACAGGCATAAAGCGAAAGATAAGTACAATACACATACCTTCATAGCCTTATAAAGGCCTCTCTGCTTGCGAGACATGAGAGCAGTACCAATATCATCATCATCATCCTCCTCTTGTTTACTGGCATCCTCCTCACGATCTGACTGAGTATCATCTTTTGCATTCGGTGATTTATCTGCTTCCTTGTTTGACAAACTAGAGAAAGCAACGCCATCAATTTCCTTCTTCAGTTCATCGATGTATTGCTTCTCTAGCATCTCCAGCTAGGGAAAAAAAGACATGTCAAGACATAACACGAAATGCATTCAATAATCAATACAAAAAAAACATCGCATACCACTTAAACTCAAAGAAACACAAACACTACCCACCTTCCTCTTCTTTTCAGCAGCTTCGTTAGAAGCTGTTCGATCCATCATTGCTGCTACCAGTGAATTGTCTAGATCTTCATCACCAATACCTGGAAGAGGCAACACCTCATTGCGAGCAGCAGCTTGGAGCCTCTTTATTGTCTCTGCATACTCAGGCATGTAGCCCTCGGCATCATTGTCCACAAAAGGAGACAAATGTGGTGGAGGTACTCTGCAACATGAAAAAAAGGTCATATACTAGCCTAAGAATTATTATTTTTCTTTAATATTGCAGAGTATAATTCATGGTCTTCTCAGCAGTGAAAAATAACTCAATATTGTAGCAGCAACATTTTGTATAGTTGAAGCAATACCAAGAAATTGGTAGCAGCCCTAGCAACTAGCAAGTAATAGGGTAGGCGTACAGCTAGAAAGTTCTATCAGTAGCAAATGGAGAGCCGAGAGCAACTGGCAATCTGGGCATCTGGCACCAAAAGAGTGCAGGACTTGACAAATTTTGTAATCATGTCTCGTGCATCATATTATATATTCATTGTCATTAAACAGATTCTACAGCATAAGCAGTTACAATTTAGCATAGCAACGGACTCCATATATGGTGCAATGGTGAAGTCACAGTTGTCACAATCCCCATGTAACATACCTTCCAACAAGATAACCTTCTGTTGGCAATATGATACGAGCATTTACACAATCAAAGACCCACTGTGGTTGAACATAATCCCTGGAGAGGAAAACATGGCTTTGTGTCGGCCTATCAACAATCTGCATTATAACAGAAGTGGTAGGTTAAGTAAATTGAGATGCAATTCAAAGAAACCTAACAAACAAACAAACATAAAACAACCTTCTATCATAAATTGATAAAAGAATGGTGTGGAAATAAAGAAACTCAAGGAAGACAAACGAAACAGTTATAACAGACAACAGATATTATACTAGGGCACTCAAAAGCGGTAACACCATCATTGATGATTAACGCTCCACATGTCAGTCTCTCAGCACAGGCAATGAGTGTGGTAGTGTCACTGTGAATCATGTACCTGTTCAAAGGCATATCATGGAGTCCTCAAAATAAAAGGATATATAGTGTGAGGATGTGATATCATGTCTATTTTTTTATTACAATATGGATACTAGCAAAAATTTTAAAAAAAAAACTTCCACGGACCATTTGATTTTACTTACACTAGATATGAAGGTACCGAGGGTAATCTGAGCAGTTAGCCACATACAAAGATTGTGTTGTAGTCATTATTATCACTGTGAATCATGTATCCGTTCAAAGGCATATCATTGACTCTTCAAAATAAAAGGCTATATAGTGTGAGGATGTGATATCATACTCCTATTTTTTATTACAATATGGATACTAGCAAGCATAAAAAAATCCACAGGCCATTTTATTTTACTTCACTAGATATGATCATATGATGGTAGAGTGTAATATGAACAGTTAGCCACATACAAAAAATGTATTGTAATAACTATTGCCCTAGTATGGCATTGCTGTCGCAGTACTTAGAGTGGCATCTTACTTTAGAGATGGTACACAATTTCTCCGTCTATATAGTTAAACTTTGGTGTAATAAATTATTGCGAATGGAATCAACCTGGTGAGTGATATCTTCGTCTATTTCTTTAAATGGAGCTCCTTCTCCTTCCCATGAAACAGTCCCTCCAAACGCTGGAATTATAAATAACAGGGACTCCCTAGGCACCTGAAAGTGCATATAAAGGATTAAAAATTTGAAAGATATTCAAATAAAAACTGCAATCCCAAAGTTGGTTTGCAGTAATGACAAATTCCAATAACCTACCTCTCGACTCAAGTAGAACTTTAAGTTCTTAAATAAACCTTTACAATCTTTAGTATCATCATCATCTGCATCATCGGCAGTTGATTCTTCTACAAGATTCATCAGTGCACCAGGTTCATTGGTTGGGAGCTGATGTTGAAGCTGTGCTAATCTGAGCTCAGATTCATCTGCTTTTGAGCTTGCTTTATTCTTCACAACCTTCTCTTCCTTAATTACTTCCTCAGCTTTACTTTTCTCATCCTTATCTTCCATTACTTCGTCAGTTTGTGAATTCCCAATCATTCTTCTGGAACCAGCAGACATGTATCGGCACAATGCATAGAGCTCTGGCACCATGCAACATGATATCAGAAAATAAGTCATCATAAAATTAGAGAACATAGAAAAATAATATGGCAGTGTATATACATCCAAGAAAAAGGACAAAGATGATTAAATAATAAAAAGCACCAGAACATACCAGCAGCTAAAGCTTCCAGACGTGGATCCAGAATAGGAGGATAATTTACATTTATTGAATGATAGAGTTTGAAGTTCACAAATCCTAGAAGAGTCTGCAAGCACAACAGAGAATAGACTCAGTCAAAAGGATGAAAAAAACACAACAAATAGCACTGTTGAACTTTCTAACTTCTAGGGGAGCATTCATGAAAACGTCAACATGTATGGTGTCAATAGCCAACTATTGAAACTATGCTCATGGAAAAGGGAGATGTCGATAACAACAAAAACCCATGGAATACCGGTATATAGTTTGTAATAGTTATTGGACATCATAATATGGTATCTTGATTGACAATGAATTGATCAGCAACCCTACAATGGAAATGCAAGCACTACAATATAAACATTGTGTCTTCATCAAGAGCCTACAGGATTCTCAGCCTTTGCAAATTGACATTCCATGATTAGGGGTTAAAAGGACTAAAGAATGCTTATGCACCAAGGAAAACCACAGCAAGTTTTTGTCTATAACAAGCTCATCTTTGATGAAAAACAAAACAAATAACCACTAATTTAAAATTAGATAAAAATATATTGCCATATCATTAAGTCTTGGCCTGAAATTTACTGACAGTTGCACAAACATGAAACACACAAGAACTAAAGAGTGGTCCATATTTGTTTACCTCATAGAATTCTAGAAAAGAAAGCATCACATTGAAATCAACATCATCAGTTAATACTTGCTGAAGAGCATGCGGAGTTAGCCAGGTGATCTTTTGTCCTTGAACTTCAGCCTGCATTACATGGCATAATCATGAATTTTGGACATCATGTACAGATAAAAGAATAATGGGATATATATAATTACCTGATAATATATGCCCTTCACGGAAATAAATGTCTTCCTCAGAGAATGGGTTCGGGATATGTATGCTTGCCATTCATGGCTTAACCTACAAGCAAAACATTTCAAAGCACATAAGTTTTGAAATGACTTCATCATATGATAAGAAAATAATAAATATCCGCTATAAAAAGAAATAATGAAAGGACGTGCTTTTAGATTTATAGAATTGTGATTTTACTTTGGATGTGACTCTGTGAGGACCACAAAGTGCAGTCCACAGATTACATGCAAGTTTGAAGGTTACCATGTAGGATATTTGATAAACCTATACAATTTTTGTGATAAGCCAAAATTCCAGGCAAGATATAGCTGTACACATAGTGACAATAAAAATAGGTATTCAGAGCACAATCACCTAGTACACTTGGAAAGAACATGGTAATTTTAAACAAAGCATACCTGCGGCAGTTATGGATTCGTTTGACCTCAACACGTTCACCGTCAACAGCAGGTAATGCCGCAAACAGATGCACCATTGTAAGGCAGTCATCCAAGTCACGAAGAGCATCAACGAATGTTGGATACCTGTTTGATAAAAAAAGAACAGTTAATGCGACATAGAGAGAGTATTTGATGAACTCATGTATACTTGATACCTTTCAAGGACAAGCCTATCAAGCTTGTAAGTTGGTGGCCGATTCAACAGCCTGTCTGCAAGATCCCTGTTTTTCTTAGCAACAGCCTTTTTAACCTTCCTTCGATGGACCTTAATCTCCCTGAAAACAAATAAAATACGAATACCATTAAGGCTTCTGTCTGTTGTCTTTTTGCTATTAACTTTTGTTATAATTTTTTAGCTTCTCAGCACACCAAAAACTAGAAAAACTCCTCAAAGCATGCTTTTCAGCTTTTAGTTCATTTTCTCCGAAGCCAGCTTTTCAAATGCCAGCTTTAGAGCTAGGCTGTTTTGTTTCAGCTTCTAGATTTTGGCTGGTCCTTAGCATGATCTTGTTCATATACTCTAATCGCTCCTAGAGAAAACAAAATACAGTATGGCAGCAGTAGTAAAATTATAAAGTTTTGCAACACTGCTAATCACATAGAGCACCTATACCAAGATTTATATCATAAACAGCCGAGTAACTAAGACACCAGTAGTTCATCTAACGAAAAGGCAGTAAGATATTTATCACCAAAAACAAGGAACGAAGATGGCAAGAGGCTACCACTCTTAGGGCCAGTAAGAAGCAGAAGCTGAAACAAACAGCGTGCTTCTAAAGCTTCTTTTGTGGATTTTGATATGATGTAATCGTTACGCTAGTGAAATTACATATGTTATACACTTCATCATACAGAAGTTTAATCTAAAATCAGCATTTCCAAAGTCATCATCCAGAATAGTTTTTTAAAAAATTATAGGACATTACAAAAATTCCAAAATTGTAGCATTATGGGCAAGCGTACACGATGCACAGCTAATGGCCTTTGTTGCCCACGCTATGTTTGTTTCATTCTTTCAATTGAAAATATAAATTTTCACCCGACATGGCTGAAAAGGGAGATAGACTAATACACAAAATAAGGTGCTCTTGATTCATAAAACCAAACAAATTAAGGTTCAGGTTAACTAGCATGAATAAGTGGATGTTCAGATCAGCTGTTCAGCCCTTTAAAAGATTAGTTCATTAAAAATGCTGTTACCATCCTAGAAAAAAATGACCGTTACATCTTGACTCATCTTTCTTTAGTTGCAAGTGAATATTGTTTATCATTTTTCTAGTTTTTTTTGGTAAAAAACGAATAATCGTTTAGTCAAAGTTGGTTAAGTTCAGCCTATTGTTAAAAAAACAAGGTACTAAATAGCGGTTGTAGTGATCGCTATAGTGGCACAAATATTTGGTATGAAAAGTTACCTGAACTTCTCGATCAAAGGGTCATGAGCGAGGAATGCAATATCCTTTGTGTGGTAGTAGGTCTTGTGGTTCCCTTCCACCTTCTTCTTTGGCTGACGTGGAAAGACACCCTTTAGAATGCATAGCTTCCTGCGATAAATAGGAAAATGTCAACAAAAAATGAGTTCAAGGATTCAAACTACTACCTCCGTTCTTGAATATTTGTCGCCGGCTAGTTCATTTTTGAACTAAAACACGACAAATAAAACAGAACGGAGGGAGTACCATCTTAAGTAATATATGTGGCACACCAGCCACGTACTAAGACAGTGGCTACATGAAGGGCATAACAAATAGTAGTAATTAAGCTCAATGGACAAAGTAACTGCAAAAATGACTAAATTTCCCAATTACAGCATATATGGTTAAGCATCAGCATCCCACGAGCTTATTCAACATAGTACGCCGTCTAGATGACGGCTCGCCGGCAATATAGAGTATTAATCGGGAGATAGTGACGAACCTAAAGATTGCGAGGCTAACTTGCAGGTAGTTGACCGCCTTGGTCCTCGTGATGTACTTTGCCGCATTCCCTTCCTTCTTCTTACCCTAAGACATAGTAAGAACAGCACGTCAGAGACCACGGCACAACACAAAGGAAAGGTCCTTTGAGAGGCAGGGAGAACCAGGGAGATGAGACGATTACCGCAGGGCGGTAGTGCTTCGGCATCGTGGCGGCGGCGCAGGTCGCTCCCCGTGCTGGAAAAGGGAGGGGAAAAGAGAGGAGGAGATGGGTTTTAGGGTTTTGGTTTATATGCCGGCGGGCGGAGGCGGATGAGACGGAAGGGAGGGGGGTCCAGCGACAGAGGAGCCAGCGGCATGCCGTGGCGCTGGCTTGGGAAAAATTTGCTATTTTAGTATTTTTAACGTGGGCTAAATGTTATTATGTGACCCTCTGTTTATGACTTGTGGGACCATCTGTGTCTATGATTTGTAGGCCTGAGTCTAAAATAGAGAAGTTCACAACTGAGAGTGACAAAATAGCAAATTTCCTCTTGCTTGGCGCGGGCGCGGGTCCGGGGGTAAGAGAGGGAAAGGACGGAGGCGCAGGTATACGTGGCCAATGGGCTGTGCCGGGCCAGCACGGCCCGAACCCGTCATGGGCCAAGCCAAATTAGATGGGCCGAGTCACGGCACTATTAATTGTCGGACCGTGCCGTGCCGTCACTTAGGCCTACGCCGCAGCCCAAGCCCGGCACTATTGGCTTTAATCGGGCTGTGTCGGGCCATAGTGTCGTGCTGGGCTTTCGTGTCGTGCTGGCCCTATACCCACATCTCAAACATCCATGCAAATAGCAAATATGTATGTAATACACAGGTTCGACAATCAAGAATACAATATACAACCATACAATACACTAATTTGTTCTCAACACAGCCATAGTGCCATACAAATACAAGTATACAATCATCAGGCATAGTGCTTTATAAAGAAACATAAGCATACAATAAACATAAGCATACAATCAACCATAGTGCCATACAAGTACACAATAAACATAAGCATTCAATCAGCCATAGTGCCATATGAAGGGGAATTAGTCGATGGCGGCGTTGCTGCAGTAAAGGAGGCGGGAGCAGGAACAGGACGTAGTGCCGCGGGAGAGACGAGCGAGCGCCGAACCCGCTCCCTCTGCTGAGCACTCGATGCTTGGCACGGTGGAAGAGATCCGAGCACCTCCTCACGAGTCTCCATTAGAGGGCTTATGGGCGGCTGGCGCTTGGCGCCTTGGCGGACTGCGGTGGCCGTTGGACGGCACGCCGCACGCGTGCGGTACTGCGGTGGGCCGATGGGGCGTGGGCATTGCTGCGCCGCATGGCCGCGTGGGCGTGGAGCACTGGAGCCTGGCGAGTGGGCGCGGCGGCTGTTGGCTGGCGAAGTGGGCGGCTGGCGAGGTGGCGAGGGAAGCGGGCGGCTGGCGAGGTGGGCAGGTAGCGAGGGAAGCCGGCGGCTGGCGAAGTGGCGGCTGGCGGCTTAGGGTTAGGTTTTCGGCCAACTGCGCTGCGAGCTGCGGTCGTGCGTACTGCGCTGCGGTCTGCGGAGTGCTGTGTGCCGGCCGCCGGTTAATATGTGTTAGGGATTTAGGGTTAGGCGGTTAGCTCTGTGCACTGCTGCGGCCTGCGTACGGTCGGACTGCGGAAGACTGGGCCGTTTGGGCGCTGGCGCGCTCCACGCTGCCGACTTGCCGAGTTAATTATATTGGGCTGCCTGGTAGTGGTAGTCGGGCCGTAAATGGACCGGGTCGGGTCGTGCTGGGCTTTCTGGGCCGAACGGGCCAATCAACAGGCTAAATGGGTCGTCGCTAATCGTGTTGTGCTCGTGCTGCCCAATGGGCTTGCCTCTAAGCCCAAGCACAGTCCATGATGGGCCTCGTGCCGGCCCGGGCACGATAATATTGTGTCGTGTCGTGTTCGTGTCGTGCCAAAATAGTCGTGTTTCGTACTAGCCCATATAGCCCGGCCTGTTTGGCCACCTATAGGCGCGGGTCGGTGTGAAGGGGTAAGAGATGGCCACGGGAGCCCGGCCCGTTTTGGAAATCATATTGAATCAATAGTGCGACTGAGAAATAGGAAAGTTACATAAA
The DNA here is from genome assembly GCF_902167145.1 of Zea mays. Lineage (NCBI taxonomy): Eukaryota > Viridiplantae > Streptophyta > Magnoliopsida > Poales > Poaceae > Zea > Zea mays. Next base: position 270,656,851 of record NC_050096.1, on the reverse strand, counting down.
AAACTATATTTGTTGTACTGCAATGAAAATTATATACAACTGGTTAGAAACAGAAATAAAACCAACTGTCAGACTTCTACTAAAAGCTATGTCAGCCTGCTGTTTGTTACTTTTTACTTTGAAAAGGGATCAACACTGTTTGACACTATTAGAACATTATCACGTCCATAACCCCAAAGGTAGTGATCTAGCATTACATAAGTTCTAGCAGTGAACTAAGATGTTGATGAAACATTTCAGCCATTGAGCAGCCGAGAAAAGTCAGATGTAAATGAACAGGGCACCTCATATTTTACCTGAACTGGCCACATTATTGAATGTCACTAAAATCGTGATGAGGGGAGGGGATGAAATGAAAAGATCTCAACAGAATTCAAGAGAATTGGGGACCAATGATAGCACCCAAACTTGATGGGTATGATTTATCCAATTATCCTAAAGAAGCACAAGGCAACAACTCATGATCAAACTAACTTGGCTGTTTCGCATGATAATTTGCATGGCATTATCTCTACTACTCTATATGTTCTTAGAGAGGGCGTCCACCAGGGCTTCAACATGCCTCCACTCGACATCCCGCCCTCGCCCTCTCCCGCGCGGCAATCTCGCATCGCTCCCCCTCGGCAATCTCGCATCGCGACGTGCCCTCCCTGTAATGTCCCCCTTGCCCCCACCGCGGCGGCCTCGTCACCTTGTGGAAAGAGAGGTTGCGGGAGTGGTCCCCCGCGAGCACGGCGACGCGGCGGACGGCCAGCTCGGAGGAGTTGTTGAGGTTGTCGACAACGACGACGCGGAAGCCTGCGAGGAGGAGCTGCAGCACGGCGTGGCTACCGATGTAGCCCGCCCCGCCCGTGACCAGCACGGTCCTCCCCGCACTCGCGCCGGGCAGCGTCTTCTCCACCGCCATGGCAGCCTAGCGCACAGCTTCCCTCCCGCAACCACAAGCTGCTACCTACCTCCCCGCCTGCCGGCACCGGCCTCCGCCTCCTCGACCAGAGCGCGAGCAAAGGGAGGAGGAGGAGAGGAGGCCCTCTTCCCCGCGGGCGAGCAGATCTGGCCGGGGCTTGGAGCAAGTAGGGAACGTGGGGAGTGGAAGCGAAGATGATGGAATGGATGAAGGGTGGCGACGCGTGCGGGGGCGGCCGAGTTTATGCGCGGCTGGAGTTGCGTGCAGTTGGGGCGGCGCCGAGGCATGGGGCCGCGGCGGGCCCCGCGCAGCAGCGTGTCCGGCCGGAGGACAGGTTGTCGGTGGTGCCGTGTGGCCTGGTGGTTGGGCACCACTCGCGGGTCGCGCTCAGCATCGCTGGAAATGGAATGCCCGCTTCGCACTCGCACCGGATCTTTTGCTTCGGGGCGGAGCTCCGAACCGCATTCTGACGTGTGCATCTACAACGGCATGGGCGCCAAGCTGGAGGACAAACACTCTAGGATTAGTGCGAGCAAGAGGAGCAGCACGACACTGATTATTATTGTCATGGAGCATAAGCTTGTGTATATTAGATCCGTCAGATTTTTGGAGAAATATCAATTTGCCTCTTTCTTGGACGCACCTTTCATTCAGTCATAGGTACTGGAGCTTTGTTCCCCTTCCATATGTTTCCTCTGCAAACTTACTTGAATTTTTGTGGTTTTAACGGCCTGCTATGGGATTAGTGCGAGCAAGAGGAGCAGCGGCACTAATCAATATTGTCATGGAGCATAAGCTTGTGTATATTAGATCCGTCAGATTTTTTGGAGAAATATCAATTTGCCTCTTTCTTGGACGCACCTTTCATTCAGTCATAGGTACTGGAGCTTTGTTCCCCTTCCATATGTTTCTCTGCAAACTTACTTGAATTTTTGTTGTTTTATCTATTATCCCATATGTATAAGTAGAAGAAATATGGCTAACATGGAATCATCCAACTCAGTGTTTTCCCATGTTTATAAGGGTATGCATAAACTTAAATTTGGCATTTGACAGCATCATGTTGCTCGAAGCTTTCTTTTGGTGACATTAGTGCACGATGTTGTTAGTTTGTCCTTATCAATATATTTAGCTCACTTCAGGTGCTTATGCTTTGGGTGTAGCGATTAATGGATTATGCACGATATTGTTTAACTGGTTGCTTCTACTTATCTTGTTAGGCGTCTTTAAACTTTGCATGCTTTAATCTCTCAAAAGATAGACAGTATCTGTTTTACGATTAGTTGTTCGATTTTTTAATTCAGCACAAATTTTTTATGTAGATTTATGATTATCAGCACAATATCGACCTTATTTTATTTGAACAGAAGGAGTTGACGTCCAAATATGAACAGCATAAAGCTTCTTCTGAAGCCACTGAGAACATGCTCAAGCTTACTTATGTTTCTTAAGAAAGAAGATATGAAATTGGAAGGATAAGTTTCCAGGGTCAAACAAATAGTCTAACCTCATTATACAAGTGCAAACATGACACTTTTGTTGTTGTTCTTGGTCAACAAATAGTTATTCAGATCTTGATTAATCAAGGTCAAAAAACGAAAGCAACAACTAGTATAAATGGTCCAAAGTTTGAAAAAAGATTAAGTCGTTGTCCATCTTACATTCAAACAGACTGTCTTGACCTTGACATAAAAGCTTGTGGTCACATATACATAATTTCCGACGAATGAATAAATTTCTCCAGTTTCATAGTTCGCCATGTGTATAGTGAAAGGGAATTAGGCTTACACCTAGTTCCTAATTGATTTTGGTGGTTGAATTGCCCAACACAAATAATTGAACTAAGTAGTTTGCTCTAGTGTATAAGTTATACAGGTGTCAAAGGGTCACACTTAGCCAATAAAAAGACCAAGAATTGGGTTCAACAAAGAGAGCAAGGGATAACCGAAGGCACCTCTGGTCTGGCGCACCGGACTGTCCGGTGTGCCACCGGACAGTGTCCGGTGCACTAGAGGACTCCAAGCCAAACTCATCACCTTCGGGAAAATCCAGAGGCGCTCCGCTATAATTCACCGGACTGTCCGGTGTACACCGGACTGTCCGGTGTCCGGTGCCCCAAGGAAGAGCGGCTCTGGAACTCGCCAGCTTCGGGGATTTGCTCTGGTATAATTCACCGGACTGTCCGGTGTGCACCGGACTGTCCGGTGAGCCAGCGGAGCAACGGCTACTTCGCGCCAACGGTCACCTGCAGGTGCATTTAATGCGCGCCAGAAGCGCGCAGAAGTCAGGCACGCGCGAGACGGTGCACCGGACAATTTACAGTACTTGTCCGGTGTACACCGGACAGCCAGGCGGGCCCAGAAGTCAGAAGCTCCAACGGTTGAATCCCAACGGCCTGGTGACGTGGCTGGCGCACCGGACATGTCCGGTGTGCACCGGACTGTCCGGTGCACCATACGACAGTCAGCCACCACCAAACGATTAGTTTGGTGGTTGGGGCTATAAATACCCCAACCACCCCACATTCAAGTCATCCAAGTTTTCCCACTTCAACTACTTACAAGAGCTCTAGCATTCAATTCTAGACATACCCAAGTGATCAAATCCTCTCCAAACTCCACACAACGCCCTAGTGATTAGTGAGAGAGATTTGCTTGTGTTCTTTCGAGCTCTTGCGCTTGGATTGCTTTCTTCTTTCTTTGATTCTTCATTGCGATCAAACTCATTTGTAATTGAGGCAAGAGACACCAATCTTGTGGTGGTCCTTGTGGGAACTTTGTGTTCCAAGCATTTGAGAAGAGAAAGCTCACTCGGTCCGAGGGACCGTTTGAGAGAGGGAAAGGGTTGAAAGAGACCCGGTCTTTGTGACCACCTCAACGGGGAGTAGGTTTGCGAGAACCGAACCTCGGTAAAACAAATATGTGTGTCACACTTCTTATTTGCTTGCGATTTGTTTTGCACCCTCTCTCGCGGACTCGATTATATTTCTAACGCTAACCCGGCTTGTAGTTGTGATTATTTTTGAGAATTTCAGTTTCACCCTATTCACCCCCCCTTCTAGGCGACTTTCAATTGGTATCAGAGCCCGGTGCTTCATTAGAGCCTAACCGCTCGAAGTAATGTCGGGAGAACTCGCCAAGAAGGAGATGGAGACCGACGACAAGCCCGCTACAAGCCACGGGAAGGCTTCATCGGAAGAGTCCCGCAACAAGGATAAGAAGAAGGAAAAGAAGAAGGAAAAGAAGACTTCTTCTCACAAGTCGCATCGAAGTGGCGACAAAATAAAGAAGATGAGGAAGGTGGTCTACTACGAGACCGACACCTCATCATCATCTACCTCCAGCTCCGACGCGCCCTCCATAACTTCTAAGCGCCATGAGCGCAAGAAGTTTAGTAAGATCCCCTTACATTATCCTCGTACTTCTAGACATACTCCATTACTTTCCGTTCTATTAGGCAAACCGCCAACCTTTGACGGCGAAGATTATGCTAGGTGGAGTGATTTAATGAAATTTCATCTAACCTCACTCCACAAAAGTATATGGAATGTTGTTGAGTTTGGAGCACAGGTACCATCCGTAGGGGATGAGGATTATGATGAGGACGAAGTGGCCCAAATCGAGCACTTCAACTCCCAAGCCACAACCATACTCCTCGCCTCTCTAAGTAGGGAGGAGTACAACAAGGTGCAAGGACTAAAAAGCACCAAGGAAGTTTGGGACGTGCTCAAGACGGCGCATGAGGGTGATGAACTCACCAAGATCACCAAGCGGGAAACGATCGAGGGGGAGCTCGGTCGCTTCCGTCTTCGCCAAGGGGAGGAGCCACAAGATATGTACAACCGGCTCAAGACCTTGGTGAATCAAGTGCGCAACCTCGGGAGCAAGAAATGGGATGACCACGAGGTGGTTAAGGTTATTTTAAGATCTCTTATTTTCCTTAACCCTACTCAAGTACAATTAATTTGTGGTAATCCAAGATATACACTAATGACTCCCGAGGAAGTAATCGGGAATTTTGTGAGCTTTGAATTTATGATCAAGGGCTCACGGAAGATCAACGAGCTTGACGGTCCCTCCACGTCCGAAGCTCAACCGGTTGCATTCAAGGCGACGGAGGAGAAGAAGGAGGAGTCTACAACAAGTAGACAACCAATCGACGCCTCCAAGCTCGACAATGAGGAAATGGTGCTCGTCATCAAGAGCTTCCGCCAAATCCTCAAACAAAGGAGGGGGAAGGACTACAAACCTCGCTCCAAGAAAGTGTGTTACAAATGTGGTAAGCCCGGTCATTTTATTGCAAAATGTCCTATATCTAGTGACAGTGACAGGGGCGACGACAAGAAGGGGAGAAGAAGAGATACTACAAGAAGAGGGGTGGCGATGCCCATGTTTGTCGGGAGTGGGACTCCGACAAAAGCTCTAACGACTCCTCCGACAACGAGGACGCCGCCAACATCGCCGTCACCAAGGGACTTCTCTTCCCCAACGTCGGCCACAAGTGGCTCATGGCAAAGGACGGCAAAAAGAAGAAGGTTAAATCTAAATCCTCCACTAGATATGAATCCTCTAGTGATGAAAATGCTAGTGATGAGGAAGATAACTTGCGCACTCTTTTTGCCAACCTAAACATACAACGAAAAGAAAAGTTAAATGAATTAATTAGTGCAATCCATGAGAAGGATGATCTCTTGGACACCCAAGAGGACTTCCTAATCAAGGAAAACAAAAAACATGTTAAGGTTAAAAATGCTTATGCTCTAGAAGTTGAAAAATGTGAAAAATTATCTAGTGAGCTAAGCACTTGCCATGAGACTATAGACAACCTTAGAAATGAGAATTCTAATTTGTTAGCCAAGGTTGATTCTATTGCTTGTAATGTTTCAATTCCCAATCTTAGGAATGATAATGATGTTTTGCTTGCTAAGATTGAAGAATTGAACTTATCTCTTGTTAGTCTTAGGAATGAAAATGAAAAATTAATTGATGAGGCTAAAGATTTTGATGTTTGCAATACTACTATTTCCGACCTTAGAACTAAAAATGATATATTGCATGCTAAGGTTGTAGAATTAAAATCTTGCAAACCCTCTACATCTACCGTTGAGCATACTACTATTTGTACTAGATGTAGAGATGTTAACATTGATGTTATACATGATCACATGGCTTTAATTAAACAACAAAATGATCATATAGCAAAATTAGATGCTAAGATTGCCGAGCATAACTTAGAGAACGAAAAATTTAAATTTGCTAGAAGTATGCTCTATAGTGGGAGACGCCCTGGCATCAAGGATGGCATTGGCTTCCAACAGGGAGGCAATGTCAAACTTAGTGCCCCTCCTAAAAAATTGTCCAACTTTGTTAAGGGCAAGGCTCCCATGCCTCAGGATAACGAGGGTTACATTTTATACCCTGTCGGTTTTCCCGAGGACAAAATTAGGAGAATTCATTCTAGAAAGTCTCACTCTGGCCCTAACCATGCTTTCATGTATAAGGGTGAGACATCTAGCTCTAGGCAACCAACCCGTGCTAAGTTGCCTAAGAAGAAAACTCCTAGTGTATCAAATGAACATAGCTTTTCATTCAAAACTTTTGATGCATCATATGTGTTAACTAACAAATCCGGCAAGGTAGTTGCCAAATATGTTGGGGGCATGCACAAGGGGTCAAAGACTTGTGTTTGGGTACCCAAAGTTCTTGTATCTAATGCTAAAGGACCCAAAACCATTTGGGTACCTAAAGTCAAGAACTAAACATGTTTATAGGTTTATGCATCCGGGGGCTCAAGCTGGGTAATCGACAGCGGATGCACAAACCACATGACAGGGGAGAAAAAGATGTTCTCCTCCTATGAGAAAAACCAAGATCCCCAACGAGTGATCACATTCGGGGATGGAAATCAAGGTTTGGTCAAAGGATTGGGTAAAATTGCTATATCCCCTGACCATTCTATTTCCAATGTTTTTCTTGTAGATTCATTAGATTACAATTTGCTTTCTGTATCTCAATTATGCAAAATGGGCTACAACTGTTTATTCACTGATATAGGTGTCATTGTCTTTAGAAGAAGTGATGATTCAGTAGCGTTTAAGGGAGTGTTAGAGGGTCAGCTATACTTGGTAGATTTTGGTAGAGCTGAACTCGACACTTGCTTAATTGCTAAGACTAACATGGGTTGGCTCTGGCACTGCCGACTAGCCCATGTTGGGATGAAGAATCTTCATAAGCTTCTAAAGGGAGAACACATTTTAGGATTAACAAATGTCCATTTTGAGAAAGACATGGTTTGTAGCGCATGCCAAGCAGGGAAGCAAGTTGGTTCTCATCATCCACACAAGAATATCATGACGACCGACAGGCCACTGGAGCTCCTACACATGGACCTATTCGGCCCGATCGCTTACATAAGCATCGGCGGGAGTAAGTACTGTCTAGTTATTGTGGATGATTATTCTCGCTTCACTTGGGTGTTCTTTTTGCAGGAAAAATCTCATACCCAAGAGACTTTAAAAGGATTCTTGAGACGGGCTCAAAATGAGTTCGGCTTGAGGATAAAAAAGATTAGAAGCGACAACAGAACGGAGTTCAAGAACACTCAAATTGAAGGCTTCCTTGAGGAGGAGGGCATCAAACATGAGTTCTCTTCTCCCTACACGCCACAACAAAATGGTGTAGTGGAGAGGAAGAATAGAACTCTATTGGATATGGCTAGAACCATGCTTGATGAATACAAGACATCGGATCGATTTTGGGCCGAGGCAGTCAACACCGCCTGCTACGCCATCAACCGGTTATATCTACACCGAATCCTCAAGAAGACATCTTATGAACTCCTAACCGGTAAAAAGCCCAATATTTCATATTTTAGAGTCTTTGGTAGCAAATGCTTTATTCTTGTTAAAAGAGGTAGAAAATCTAAATTTGCTCCTAAGACTATAGAAGGCTTTTTACTAGGATATGATTCAAACACAAGGGCATATAGAGTCTTTAACAAGTCCTCTGGACAAGTTGAAGTTTCTTGTGACGTTGTGCTTGATGAGACTAACGGCTCTCAAGTAGAGCAAGTTGATCTTGATGAGATAGGTATTGAAGAGGCTCCGTGCATCGCGCTAAGGAACATGTCCATTAGGGATGTGTGTCCTAAGGAATCCGAAGAGCCTCCAAATGCACAAGATCAACCATCCTCCTCCACGCAAGCATCTCCACCGACTCAAAATGAGGATGAGACTCAAGTTGATGAAGGAGAAGATCAAGCAAATGAGCCACCTCAAGATGACGGCAATAATCAAGGGGGAGATGCAAATAACCAAGACAAGGAGGATGAAGAACAAAGACCGCCACACCCAAGAGTCCACCAAGCAATCCAACGAGATCACCCCGTCGACACCATCCTCGGCGACATTCATAAGGGGGTAACCACTAGATCTCGTGTAACACACTTTTGTGAGCATTACTCTTTTGTTTCCTCCATTGAGCCACACAGGGTAGAGGAAGCACTTCAAGATTCGGATTGGGTGGTGGCAATGCAAGAGGAGATCAACAACTTCACGAGGAATGAGGTATGGCATTTAGTTCCACGTCCTAATCAAAATGTTGTAGGAACCAAATGGGTCTTCCGCAACAAGCAAGATGAGCATGGTGTGGTGACAAGGAACAAAGCTCGACTTGTGGCCAAGGGATACTCCCAAGTCGAAGGTTTGGATTTCGGTGAAACCTATGCACCCGTAGCTAGGCTTGAGTCAATTCGAATATTATTAGCCTATGATACTTACCATGGCTTTAAGCTTTACCAAATGGATGTGAAGAGTGCCTTCCTCAATGGACCAATCAAGGAAGAGGTCTATGTTGAGCAACCTCACGGCTTTGAAGATAGTGAGTACCCTAACCATGTCTATAAGCTCTCTAAGGCGCTTTATGGGCTCAAGCAAGCCCCAAGAGCATGGTATGAATGCCTTAGGGATTTCCTTATCACTAATGGATTCAAAGTCGGAAAGGCCGATCCTACACTCTTCACTAAAACTCTTGAAAATGACTTGTTTGTATGCCAAATTTATGTTGATGATATTATATTTGGGTCTACTAACGAGTCTACATGTGAAGAATTTAGTAGGATCATGACACAAAAATTCGAGATGTCTATGATGGGGGAGTTGAAGTATTTCTTAGGATTTCAAGTAAAGCAACTCCAAGAGGGCACCTTCCTAAGCCAAACGAAGTATACTCAAGATATTCTAAGCAAGTTTGGAATGAAGGATGCTAAACCCATCAAGACACCCATGGGAACCAATGGGCATCTCGACCTCGACAAAGGAGGTAAATCCGTTGATCAAAAGGTATACTGGTCGATGATAGGTTCTTTGCTATATTTATGTGCATCTCGACCGGATATTATGCTTTCTGTATGCATGTGTGCAAGATTCCAAGCCGACCCTAAGGAAGCTCACCTTACGGCCGTAAAACGAATCTTGAGATATTTAGTTTATACTCCTAAGTTTAGGCTTTGGTATCCTAGGGGATCCACTTTTGATTTAATTGGTTATTCGGATGTCGATTGGGCGGGGTGTAAAATTAATAGAAAGAGCACATCGAGGACTTGCTAGTTCTTGGGAAGATCCTTGGTGTCTTGGGCTTCAAAGAAGCAAAATTCGGTGGCTCTTTCTACCGTCGAGGCCGAGTACATTGCCGCAGGCCATTGTTGCGCGCAACTACTTTGGATGAGGCAAACCCTTAGGGACTACGGTTACAAATTAACCAAAGTTCCTCTTCTATGTGATAATGAGAGTGCAATCAAAATGGCGGATAATCCCATTGGGCATAGCCGCACTAAACACATAGCCATTCGGTATCACTTTTTAAGGGATCACCAACAAAAGGGAGATATCGAAATTTCTTATATTAACACTAAAGATCAATTAGCCGATATCTTTATCAAGCCTCTTGATGAACAAACTTTTAACAAACTTAAGCATGAGCTAAATATTCTTGATTCTAGGAACTTCTTTTGATGATTTGCACACATAGCTCATTTATATACCTTTGATCATGTCTCTTTCATATGCTATGACTAATGTGTTTTCAAGTCTATTTCAAACCAAGTCATAGGTGTATTGAAAGGAGATTGGAGTCTTCGGCGAAGACAAAGGCTTCCACTCCGTAAATCATCCTTCGCCATCACTCCGAGCAACACTCCGTCTTTGGTATAATCTTCACTCATTTATTTATGACCAAAGGGGGAGAGAGTAATTAAAGGGCTCTAATGACTCCGTTTTTGGCGATTCATGCCAAAGGGGGAGAAAGTATTAGCCCAAAGCAAAAGGACCGCAACACCGCCTAATTTTTAAAAAAAGAGTTTTTCAATTGGTATGATTCTCAATTGATAAATTTAAAATTGGTATCTTATTGTGTTCAAAAGGGGGAGAAAGTAGCATTTCAAAAGTGATATATCAAAACCCTCTTGAACACTAAGAGGAGAATTTCATTTAGGGGGAATTTTGTTTAGTCAAAGGAAAAGCATTTGAAACAGGGGGAGAAAATTTCAAATTTTGAAAATGCTTCGCAAAAATCTTATTCATTTACCTTTGACTATTTGCAAAAGAACTTTGAAGAGGATTTACAAAAGAATTTGCAAAAACAAAACATGTGGTGCAAGCGTGGTCCAAAATGACAAAAATTGAAGAAACAATTCATGAGTATCTTATAAGTATTTATATTGGCTTAAATTCCAAGAAACCTTTGCACTTACATTATGCAAGCTAGTTCAATTATGTACTTCTATACTTGCTTTGGTTTGTGTTGGCATCAATCACCAAAAAGGGGGAGATTGAAAGGGAATTAGGCTTACACCTAGTTCCTAATTGATTTTGGTGGTTGAATTGCCCAACACAAATAATTGAACTAAGTAGTTTGCTCTAGTGTATAAATTATAGAGGTGTCAAAAGGTCACACTTAGCCAATAAAAAGACCAAGAATTGGGTTCAACAAAGAGAGCAAGGGATAACCGAAGGCACCTCTGGTCTGGCACACCGGACTGTCCGGTGTGCCACCGGACAGTGTCCGGTGCACCAGAGGACTCCAAGCCAAACTCATCACCTTCGGGAAAATCCAGAGGCGCTCCGCTATAATTCACCGGACTGTCCGGTGTACACCGGACAGTGTCCGATGCCCCAAGGAAGAGCGGCTCTGGAACTCGCCAGCTTCGGGAATTTGCTCCGTTATAATTCACCGGACTGTCCGGTATGCACCGGACTGTCCGGTGAGCCAGCGGAGCAACGGCTACTTCGCGCCAACGGTCACCTGCAGGCGCATTTAATGCACGCCAGAAGCACGCAGAAGTCAGGCATGCGCGAGATGGTGCACCGGACAATCTACAGTACCTGTCCGGTGTACACCGGACAGCCAGGCGGGCCCAGAAGTCAGAAGCTCCAACGGTCGAATCCCAACGGCCTGGTGACATGGCTGGCGCACCGGACATGTCCGGTGTGCACCGGACTGTCCGGTGCACCATACGACAGTCAGCCACCACCAAACGGCTAGTTTGGTGGTTGGGGCTATAAATACCCCCAACCACCCCACATTCAAGTCATCCAAGTTTTCCCACTTCAACTACTTACAAGAGCTCTAGCATTCAATTCTAGACACACCCAAGTGATCAAATCCTCTCCAAACTCCACACAACGCCCTAGTGATTAGTGAGAGAGATTTGCTTGTGTTCTTTCGAGCTCTTGCGCTTGGATTGCTTTCTTCTTTCTTTGATTCTTCATTGCGATCAAACTCATTTGTAATTGAGGCAAGAGACACCAATCTTGTGGTGGTCCTTGTGGGAACTTTGTGTTCCAAGCATTTGAGAAGAGAAAGCTCACTCGGTCCGAGGGACCGTTTGAGAGAGGGAAAGGGTTGAAAGAGACCCGATCTTTGTGACCACCTCAACGGGGAGTAGGTTTGTGAGAACCGAACCTCGGTAAAACAAATCCGCGTGTCACACTTCTTATTTGCTTGCGATTTGTTTTGCGCCCTCTCTCGCGGACTCGATTATATTTCTAACGCTAACCCGGCTTGTAGTTGTGATTATTTTTGAGAATTTCAGTTTCGCCCTATTCACCCCCCCTCTAGGCGACTTTCATATAGCTACTCTAAATAAGTGAAGGAGAAGTTTTGCTTCCAGAGAAAATGTAGTTTCTTTTAGTACCTACTTCTATTCACCTTTTCAAAGTCGTCTATTGTTGAATCCATTTGAGTGTGCATATCCTTTTAAACGTTACATTTCAAGCACAAATTCTATTTTTCGCCCTGTTTTACATTTTTTGAAGGATTTTCCTGGCTATCCGGCTCCGTTTTTTAGTGGTGTGGCTTATGGATTATACCTGCTATTATTTTCCCTTTCGAGCTCACTGCATTACTCCCGCACGACCTTCCCACCAAGCTCAAGAAGTGTTCTTAATACTGATTTTAATAGACGACTTAGGGAGCTTTTGTGCTCTGTAGACATGATGAGCAGATAATAGGCGAGGGATTGTTGACCAGGAAGCCTTGATCAGTATGGGTTTGGGGTGGCAATATTTTTCCTCAGGGTAATCAGTGCAATCAGTGGGGCTAGCTGTTGTTTGCTGGGCCATTTGGCGTACCAGGAATGCAGTGTGCTTCGACAACGAAAGAGCAAAATTTCCTACTGAGATTGCTTGCTTGATATGTTCCTTTTTCTTGCATATTGGGCAGGTCTCTTCCTGCATGGCCAACACCCAGTCTGGATCTAGCAAGGCCTCTTCTACCCTGAAAGGCTCAATAGAAGAGACAAACGAGTAATGCTCACAAAAATTAACTAATCTAGAGCGAGTGGTTACTCCCTTGCTTATATCACCCAAAATCTGGTCGACGGGATGATTCCTTTGAATCATCGCTCGAACTTGAGTTGGAGGGGCCCGTGGTGCTTCTTCCTCCACAACTTGGTCTTCTTGTGCTCCCCCTTGATCACACGCCTCCTCTTGAGGAACTTGTTCATCATCTTGTGATGGGGGATGCACCATCGTTGAGGAAGACAGTTGATCTTGCTCCTGTTGCTCCTGTGGTCGCACATCATCTTCATCTATATCATCAAGATCAACTTGCTCTCTTGGAGAGCCATTAGTATCATCAAATACAACGTCGCTAGAGACTTCAACTAAACCCGATGATTTGTTGAAGACTCTATACGCCTTTGTATTTGAGTCATAACCTAGCAAAAACCCTTCTACAGCTTTGGGAGCAAATTTAGAATTTCTACCCTTCTTCACTAGAATGTAACATTTACTCCCAAATACATGAAAGTATGAAACGTTGGGTTTGTTACCGGTTAGAAGTTCATACGAGGTCTTCTTGAGGAGGCGATGGAGGTAGAGCCGGTTTATGGCATGGCAAGCTGTGTTCACAGCTTCCGACCAAAACCGCTCGGGCGTCTTGAATTCTCCAAGCATCGTCCTCGCCATGTCGATAAGCATCATGTTCTTCCTCTCTACCACACCATTTTGTTGTGGTGTGTAGGGAGCAGAGAACTCGTGCTTGATCCCTTCCTCCTCAAGGTACTCCTCCACTTGTAAGTTCTTGAACTCGGACCCGTTGTCGCTTCTAATCTTTTTCACCTTGAGCTCAAACTCGTTTTGAGCCCTCCTTAGAAAGTGTTTGAGGGTCCCTTGGGTTTCTGATTTATCATGCAAAAAGAATACCCAAGTGAAGCGGGAAAAATCATCAACAATAACAAGACCATACTTACTTCCCCCGATGCTAAGGTAGGCGACGGGTCCAAAGAGGTCCATGTCGAGAAGCTCCAATGGTCTTGATGTATTCATCACATTCTTGTTGTGATGAGTGCTTCCCACCTGTTTCCCTGCTTGACAAGCTGCACAAGGTCTATCTTTTTCGAAGCATACATTGGTTAGTCCTAACACATGCTCTCCCTTTAGAAGTTTGTGAAGGTTCTTCATCCCTACATGTGCTAGACGGCGATGCCACAGCCAGCCCATACTAGTCTTAGCGATTAAGCATGCATCTAGATCGGCCTCCTCTTTCGAAAAATCAATTAAGTAGAGTTTGCCATCTAGTACACCCTTAAACACTAATGAACCATCACTCCTTCTAAAGACAGATACATCAACATTTGTAAACAAGCAATTGTAGCCCATGTGGCACAATTGACTAACCGACAGGAGATTATAGCCTAGCGACTCTACTAAGAATACATTAGAAATAGAGTGCTCATTTGTGATGGTAATCTTGCCTAAGCCTTTGACCTTGCCTTGGTTCCCATCTCCAAAGATAATTGTGTCTTGGGAGTCCTTGTTCTTAACGTAGGAGGTGAACATCTTCTTCTCCCCCGTCATGTGGTTTGTGCATCCGCTGTCGATAATCCAGCTTGATCCCCCGGATGCATAAACCTGCAAGGCAAATTAGGCTTGGGTCTTAGGTACCCAACTCTTGTTGGGTCCTACAAGGTTAGTTACAACATCCTTTGGGACCCAAATGCAAGTCTTGTCTCCCTTGCATTTGGACCCCAACTTTCTAGCAATCACTTTTTCATTTCTACATGAAAGTACATACTTAGTGTTGCAAGCATGAAAGACAGTGGTAGGTTTACACACTTTCCTAGGAGCATGAGACACAAAATTTCTCCCAGGCCTACCATTAAAATTAGAACATGAAGCAATCATAACATGTGAATCATAAGCATAACTCCTATGAGTATTTCTAACAAATTTTCTATCACTATAGATGAAAGCATGATTCTTTTGAGCACTATTAGCCATAGGGGCCTTCCCTTTTTCCTTGGCGGGAATGTGAGCTCTTTGACTTGTTAAGTTCTTGGCTTCCTTTCGAAAGCCAAGTCCATCCTTAATAGAGGGATGTCTACCAACGGTGTAGGCATCCCTAGCAAATTTTAACTTATCAAAGTCATTTTTGCAAGTCTTAAGTTGGGCATTAAGACTTGCCACTTCGCCATTTAATTTTGTAATAGAAGTAAGGTGTTCAACACATGCATGAACATCAAAATCCTTACACCTATTACAAATGATAACATGCTCTACACAAGAACTGGACTTATTTGCTTCTTCTAATTTAGCATTTAACTCATCATTAACGTTCTTTAAATTAGACACAGTTTCATGACAAGCAGATAATTCAGAAGAAAGCAATTCGTTTCTTTTAACCTCTAAAGCAAGAGATTTTTGCACACTAATAAACTTGTCATGCTCTTCATATAGAATATCTTCTTGCTTTTCTAAGAGTCTATTCTTTTCATTTAAAGCATCAATCAATTCATTGATCTTATCAACCTTAGTTCTATCTAAACCTTTGAATAAACTTGTATAATCTACTTCATCATCACTAGAGTCATCATCACTTGAAGTAGTATACTTAGGGGTATCTCGAGCGCTTACTTTTTTCTCCTTTGCCATGAGGCAGGTGTGGCGCTCGTTGGGGAAGAGAGACGACTTGTTGAAGGACGAGGCAGCGAGTCCTTCGTCGTCGGAATCGGAAGATGAGCAGTCCGAGTCCCATTCCTTCCCGATGTGTGCCTCGCCCTTGGCCTTTCTATAGCTTTTTTTCTTCTCTTTCTTCCCGCCCTTTCCTTGTTCCTGGTCACTAGAGTTATCGGGACAGTTTGCAATAAAGTGACCAGTCTTACCGCACTTGAAGCAGGAGCGCCTTCCCTTTGTCTTGTTTTTGTTGGGATACTCCTTGCGTCCTTTAAGAGCGGTCTTGAAGCGCTTTTATGATTAAGGCCATCTCATCCTTGTTTAACCCGACCGCCTCAACTTGTGCCACCTTGCTAGGTAGCATCTCCCTGCTACTTGTTGCCTTGAGAGCAACGGGTTGAGGCTCGTAGACGGGCATTGGGCCGTTGAGAGCATCATCCACATACCGCGCTTCCTTAACCATCATCCGCCCGCTTACAAATTTCCCAAGGATCTCTTCGGGAGTCATCTTTGTGTACCTGAGATTTTCACGGATGAGGTTTACAAGATGAGGATCAATAACAGTGAAGGACCTGAGTGTGGCAGAACCACCCGAATTATTCCAGCTTAAGTGCCTAAGTCACGCCTCAGGGGCCGTAACACACTTAAATCGGAATAACCCGTCAGTCCCTCAGATCTAGTATGATAGAGCCACTTAACCAGGATCAAATTCCACAATCTCACGCGAAGGTGAGTCACAGAAGAAATACAATAAAACAGGAAACCTCAAATTAAGTACGGAGTTATTACATAAATCGGAGTTTTTGGAGTAGCAAATAAAGTTCACAAATTAAAGTGCAGCGGATAATCGATGTCGTCGGTAATGAGGAAATGGGCAAGGCCTAGCCCACTACTCCTCATGCTCCTCTCCTGCCGGAGCAACATCCCACTCGACCGTCCAACCCGGTGGCAGGGTGGTAGGCCAAGTCACACCATCAACTACATCCTGCATGGTACCTGCAAAAATGGTGCCACAAGCAAGGCTGAGTATACTAATACTCAGCTAGACTTAACCGGTGTGAGGAGTCTACTCCTCTACCTCTAGACTATGCAGCTGTTTGGCTGAGGGGTTTGGTTTGCCAAAAGCACTAGCTGTTTCTAAAATCAACTTTTAGCTTTTCAAATTCTACCATCATTAACTTAACTAGATTTGCTCCTTCTAAGCATACATGGTAACAAGCAATTAGTTCAATCAACAAGTTATCTCATGTAATCCACATTTCACTTCTTACTCGATGCAGTACAAGGAATCAAGCAGTCTCATTAGCTGCGAGAAGCAGACGATTCGAATCGAGTTTTAACCTTGCAAGGTAAACCTAAACACACGGCATGTCAGGGTACTCCGACCCCACACATGACAACCGTCCCCATCGATTCCCCGTTCGCGTCCAGGCCTCACCGCCTTGGCATACAATGCTCCACTGACCCCGGCTGCCGCCGTGCAGTGACCGCACTTGTACCCACCATAGCTAGCATGGGAGACCCTGTCTCAGGTCGCATGAGGGATAAAGTCCGCGCCCGGCTTCACTCAGGTACTAGGTTTACCGGTTACCATTTTTCCCGGCATGTGCTTAGTACGTTCAAAAGCTTGACTCAGGTATCCACACATTAATCCTTAATTCATTTTTTCCCGTCTCATGGACAAGGCATCCTCCCTGGATCCAAGTCCATAGACCAACATATATCCCATTATCAAGATGAATACAATCAATTCCTGACCTCGCGCGAGTGCTAGAAAAATCACTCGACTTCTACCGAGATCCTGATTAGCAAGCAGCTACTCGACCTAGCATACTAGTATTCATCTCAAAAAGGAGTCCTAAGTTCATGCAACTAGAGGTTTCAAGCAACTCCTACACTTAAGTGCACATTACAGTCCTACAAGCATTAAGTGTAGTAAAGTAGCATATATTAACATGGTTATGCATAAAACCGGGGCTTGCCTTCAATTGCTGGGGCTGCGGGGAGATCCTCAATAGCAGCCTCTGAAGCCTGCTCCTGGTCCTCCTCTTGGACAGGTCCTTGCTCGGGGATGAGCACGTACTCTCCGTCGGCAAGATTACAATCTAATGAATGCAATGCGTAAGATATATGCATGATACAATATGTGCTTTAGAATTTACAACTTTTAAAAATGTAGGGTCTTTAGAATTTAAGCAAGTTAACCTTACTTATGTAAAACCTTTTAGTGGTATACTTGGTAAATTGGGTTAGTTTAATGGGATGAGGTTTATTCCTCCTTTTCTTTTCTTTTATTCCTTTTTAATGTTTTGGAGTAGGTTTGAACTACAAGTTGCTTTTATAGAATTCCAAAAATTCTGCAAAAATTACAGTAGCTTGTTATTGGTGTATGATTCTCTGTCTCAAAATTTGGGGTTCAGAAAGTGAATGGTTTTCTCTGGACAAAATTACCAAATCTTAAGGCAGAAGGGGTACTTTGAACTACAACTATTATTTAACAGTGGGTAATTCTTTAAAACTTATTTTTGCTGGCTTTTAGGTGTCATAACATGACTTGATACAAATTTCTAGTCATTAATACCTTTTAATTCTTTTCCTATGGTTTTCTTAAGGTTTCTAGCCAAAGGGGTGCTTTCTACTACCACTATGTTTGAAAAACATCAAACAACAGAGTTCTTATTTTTCTTAGCTAGTATTTTGTGCAAGAGCAATCATTCTGAAGTTTGGGTTCTTTTTGCTTAAGGGAAGTGGTGGTATGCATTATTTGAATTAAGTGGCCTTCCTCTTAAATCACTAGCAATTGGTATGAGTTTGCTTCCTTTTCATGGGTTTGTATTTTTCTCTGGTGGTTTATCTCATCATGGACTTAGCTAATTTTTGGTTGCCCAATATCTCATTATTTGAGGTTGTTTATGATTTATTGGGAAAATGCCTTATTACCACTTTGTATTTATTTTCCTTACTTAAAAAGTTAGGCTGGGGTGCTCTGTATTTTTGTAGTGGGGCTCTGGTGGTTATAAGTTCACTGGATTTTTGTTAACCACTTTGGTTATGGTTTTGCAATTTTAATAATTGATTTTCAGTCTACATAAGGCTGATTAAAGCATCTTAATTAGAAACTGGTCCTAATTAATGGTCTCTGCATTTTTCCTAGGTTCTTGGTTGCATAAGTAAACTAGGAAAAAATATTACTAATCATTGTTCAACATTTTCTAATGCTTTTCTGATTTTCTCTAAGTTGTGGACAAAATGGCTTTAAATGAATAACTACATCATAATCTCTAATGCTGGGGGTTCTACTATTTTTAAACAATGTCTAATTAGGGTATAAGCATCTACAAATTTTCTTAAGCTCAGTACAGAAGAAAAACTAATTTTCCTTAATTAAACAAGGTTCAGGGGGTTTCTGTTTTTAATTTTAAGCTCTAAAATTTAGAACAGAAAGCATATGGTTCAATAATTTTAAATGATAGATCATAATATTCCAGAGCTAGCAAAATTGGTTTGACAGCTTTTCATTAAGATTTCATCAAGTTATGAATTTTCTAAGTTCTTTGGTTATTTAAAAGAATAACAGAATTGATAAAAGGGAAAAACCACTTTGCACTGGGGTCCCTGGCGGTTTTTCTAAGTTTTCCTCGCGAATCAGTCCTTAGGTTACTATTCACATGAGTCGCTGACATTACAGAAAACCCCTCGGGTTCTACAGAACCTAACCCGAGGTCCTTCTTCTACCTCAACAGTAGCCGCGGCGAAGAAAAGGGCGGAGGGGCTTACCGGCGGCGAGACTGTTCCGGTGAAGTGGTCGAGGGTGAAGGGGAGGTCGCGAGGATCACAACGGTGTGCGGAACGTCGACGGAGATGGCCGGAGTCGGTCGGTCCACGCGCGCAGGCGGGAATGCTCGTCGGCGGCGAGGAGACCGGCCTGGTCACGGCGAGATAGTTCAATCAAATGGGTCAGAGAGATCCACGGGATGCCAGAGAAGACATGAGCGAAAGGAATTGGGCGGAGACTCACTGGATAGCTCGGTCCACACGCGGCGGCGGAAGACCAAAGTCCGGTGAGGTTGATCTCGGGCCTCCGGTGAAGTCCGGTCGGGTCCGAGGGCTTGGCGAGCTTCACGGGCTACTGGCGGAGCTAGCCGAAGCACAGGTTGGGCTGGAGGGCGGCTGGAGTGGGCTGGCCACGGCGGCCGTAGCTCTGGCGGCAATGGCGGGCGGAAATACGCTCGCCGGAGCTAAGGAACGGTGGCTGGCCGGTGAGGGTGAGTGCGGGGCGAAGTGGGGCGCGCCTGGGGAGGCTTTATAGGCACGGCGCGGTGCACGGGCGGTCGTGGACCGGCGAGTGCGCGCGGGCGTGCACTGGGAAGGCGCGGTGCGCGAACGGGCGTGAACCAGGGGTGTCAGCCGCGGTCGAACACGTGTTCCCGTTGCCTCTGCCCCTGTTCAAGCGCCGATTGGGAGCAAATCTTCGCGAATTTGGGCAAGATCACTGCAAGGGATTTGTTCACCAGACCAAGCTTTGTCTTTTGTGTATGGACGACGTGCGGTTTTAGGCTAGGGACAGGGAGTTGTAGCGTCACCAAGGTGCCAGTGTCAGAATGCCTGGTCCCGAGGTTGAGCTGCGCCAAAACCGTGTCAAATGGATTTGGTTTGAGTTCAAATTTTCCCAGAATGTGTTCAAGGTAATTTGGCACGACTTTGATATTTGGATCTTCTGGCTTTGAGTTTGGAAAAGCAGAGAACACAGATGATCTTTGAGAAGAGGTCTGAAATTCAGAAATTCAGAAATCTGAATTTCCCTAAGGGTTCATTGATCAAGGGCTGTTTTGGGGATTTAATTGAGTTATTTTGGCTAAGCCTTCTTAATCTTTCTTGTTACTTAGTAAATATACTTTAACTTATATAATTGGCTCAACTTAAAATTTTAAACTTTTCATTCTCTTTTTTATATTTCCTTGAATTTTGTTCATGGGGTTCACTTAGAATTCTTAATTAGGGTTGCACATTCTTATCTTTTCAAGGACTCAATTGTTTTGATCATGACACTTTAAGTATATACTTGGTGAATTCTTTCTCACTTAAATTGTTTTGATGCTCATGCTTACTTTGGTTCACATAATATGATGGTTCTTGGTTTGGCTTTTTAAGAGAAACCCTAGGTGACACTGGGGTGTCACAGCCTTCCCCCCTTAAAGGAATCTCGTCCCGAGATTCAGGCCAGAGTCCTCCCGGGGTGAAGCGAAGGGTGAGACTGATAGGAAAAAGGGTGATGATTGTTATTATTAGGGCAAAACTGCTCTTCGAATGTCATTCTCTTTGCAACTTCAGAAGG
Source organism: Zea mays (assembly GCF_902167145.1). Taxonomy (NCBI): domain Eukaryota; kingdom Viridiplantae; phylum Streptophyta; class Magnoliopsida; order Poales; family Poaceae; genus Zea; species Zea mays. Next base: position 270,636,160 of record NC_050096.1, on the reverse strand, counting down.
AAGTCCTTTTTAAGTTTTATCTCTTAGTTACTTCATTCTGAATTAAGATCATATTTTTGGAAATTAGATTCGAAAGGCAGGAGGAGGGGTTGGGGGTGATTACATACCAGCTTCCTTAGGTAGGCAATCGGGGAAGTTGGATCTTAAGAATTCCTCGGTTTCCCAAGTAGCTTCCTCCTCTGAGTGATTACTCCACTGGACCTTGAACATCTTGATCGATTTAGCCCGAGTTGATCTTTCCTTGCAATCCAGAATCTTGGAGGGGTACTCTTGGTACGAGAGATCTGGCTCTATCTCCAATTCTGGCTCTGCTAGAATCTCAGTCGGCAATCGAACACACTTCTTTAGCTGAGATACATGGAATACGCTGTGAATGGCAGACATCCTTGAAGGTAACTTCAGCTTGTATGCCACGGGTCCACATGCTTCAATGATCTCATAAGGTCCAATGTAACGAGGGGCTAGCTTGCCTTTGATTCCAAACCTCTGCACTCCCTTGGTGGGTGATACCTTGAGGTATACAAAACTTCCCACCTCGAACTGGAGAGGTTTCCTTCTTCTGTCATGATAGCTCTTCTGCTTGGCCTGAGCAGCTTCTAGATTCTTCCTGATTAGCTTGACCTTCCTTTCGGCTTCAGTCACCAAGTCAGGTCCAAAAACTTCTCTTTCACCAGGCTGAGACCAATTGAGTGGTGTCCTGCACCTTCTTCCATAGAGAGCTTCAAAAGGTGCCATCTTTAGGCTGGACTGATAACTATTGTTATAAGCAAACTCTGCCAAGGAGAGGTGCTTATCCCAGTTCTTGCCACAATCGATCGCACAAGCTCTCAGCATATCCTCCAGAATCTGGTTTACCCTTTCCGTCTGACCATCAGTCTGTGGGTGGTAAGCTGAACTCCTGATTAGCTTGGTTCCCAAAGACTCTTGCAATTGTTCCCAAAATCTGGCAACAAATTGGGCTCCTCGGTCAGAAACAATGGTCCGAGGTAATCCATGCAAACACACGATCCGGTCGATATACAATTCTGCATACTTCCGAGCCTTATCAGTGGTGTGCACAGGAAGAAAATGTGCCACTTTCGTCAATCGGTCCACAATAACCCAAATTGAATCATGATGACGAGAGGTATTGGGCAGACCCACAATGAAATCCATGCTGATATCGTCCCACTTCCACGAAGGAACGGACAGTGGTCGCAAAGTTCCAGCGGACTTCAAGTGGCTTGCCTTAACCCTCTGACAGGTGTCACACTCTGATACATACTGGGCTATCTCCCTCTTCATTCTGGTCCACCAGTACAGAAGCTTCAGATCATGGTACATCTTGGTGCTTCCCGGATGCATAGAGAATTTGGAGAGATGAGCCTCATCCAAAATTTTCTTCTTGAGATCCCGGTCCTTAGGAATTACCAATCTGCTTTTGAACCATAACACACCTTTCTCATCCTGGCGGAAACAATTATACTTCTCAACCTTCTGATGGAGATTCTTCTTGATAATCTGCACTCCCTTGTCACTGAGCTGGGCCATGATGATCTGGTCTTGCAAAGCTGGCTCAACAGAAATGTGAGACAAAGAACCAGAAGGAATCACTTCAATTTGCATCTTGCTCAACTCATCACACAAGGTGTTAACACGAGAATCCATCAGAATACAGTTGCATTGCAACTTCCGACTCAAGGCATCAGCTACCACATTAGCTTTCCCTGGGTGATAATGTACCTCCAGGTCATAATCCTTGATCAGCTCTAGCCATCTTCTCTGCCTCATGTTGAGATCAGCCTGAGTAAAAATGTACTTAAGGCTCTTATGATCAGTGAAGATGTTGCAGTGGGTTCCCATTAGATAGTGCCTCCACATCTTCAATGCATGAACCACTGCTGCTAACTCAAGGTCATGAGTGGGATAATTTTGCTCATGAGGCCTGAGTGCTCTTGAGGCATAAGCAATGACTCGGTTGTCTTGCATCAAGACACAACCTAGCCCGGTGCCAGAGGCATCGCAATACACATCACAAGGCTTGCTGCTGTCGGGTTGCGCCAAAACTGGTGCGGTGGTCAGATGCTGCCTCAATGCATGGAAGGCATCTTCGCACTTCTGACTCCACACAAACTTGACTTCTTTCTTCAGCAACTCAGTAATAGGCTTCGCAATCCGAGAGAAGTCCGGAATAAATCTTCGGTAATAACCGGCCAATCCCAGAAAACTCCGAATCTGGCGAACAGTCGTTGGTGGCCTCCAGTTCATCACCTCTTGCACTTTATCAGGATCAACAGCTATTCCATCCTGAGAGATAGTGTGACCCAAGAATTTGATTTCCTTTAGCCAAAAATCACACTTGGATAGCTTGGCATAAAGGTGGTGCTCTCGCAGACGTTGAAGCACTACATGCAAATGCCCGGCATGTTCTTCTTCGTTCTTCGAGTACACCAGAATATCATCGATGAAAACCACCACGAACTTGTCCAATTCCGGCATGAAAACAGAATTCATCAGATACATGAAGTATGCTGGTGCATTTGTCAGCCCGAATGACATCACCAAAAATTCATACAGCCCATATCTGGTTGAGAATGCCGTCTTCGGAATATCACTTGCTCGTATTTTGATCTGATGGTAGCCAGAGCGAAGGTCTATCTTGGAAAACACCTTGGCCCCGACCAACTGGTCAAAGAGGACGTCAATACGAGGCAAAGGATACTTGTTCTTGATAGTTACCGCATTAAGAGGGCGGTAATCTATACACAGCCTCAAGCTTTCATCCTTCTTCTTCACAAATAGCGCTGGACATCCCCAAGGCGAAGTGCTTGGGCGAATAAATCCCTTATCCAGCAACTCTTGCAATTGCTTCTTCAACTCTGCCAACTCAGCGGGTGGCATTCGGTAGGGCCTCTTAGAAATTGGGGCCGTTCCCGGTTGCAACTCGATGGCGAATTCAATATCCCGGTCCGGTGGCATTCCTGGCAATTCATCAGGAAAGACATCTGCATACTCGCAGACCACTGGGATCTTCTTCAGGGGTAACTCCGTCATAGAGAAAGCACATGACTGAGAAGAACCTTGACTAGGCAGAATCAAAGTGAAATTCCCGCAGAAAGGAGAATTAACTTCCACGGTACGACTGGCTACATCAAGCACAACTTGGTGCAAGGTCATCCAATTTGCTCCTAGAATAATGTCCACATTTTCCAATCCCAATACAAGAAGAGTGGTTTTGACAATGTGGCTTCCCAGTTGAATAGGCACACTTTGGTTTAATTGATTAGTTGCAATTTTACCCCCAGGTGTGACTATCATGAATGACCCTTTTGAGTGAGAGAATGGCAGTTTGCAATTAGCACTGAACTTTTGGCTAATGAAACTATGAGATGCACCAGAATCAAACAGAATTAAAGCAGGTTGATTATAAACTGAAAAGGTACCGGTCATGATAGGAGCTCCTTCTGGCACTTCCTCTAGAGCAGTGAAGTTGAGCTTCCCTTGCCTGACTTGCACCTTCTGCTTTCTTCCCTTGTCTTGATTTGGTGCTGGCGTCTGCCTCTGCTGGTTCCTGGGACAATTCTTGGCATAGTGGCCCACATTGCCACAAGTGAAACACTTGTTCCCATTGCCCTGGCGGAACTGCTGCTGCTGCGGAGGCTGATTGTTCCTTGGGGCGGGAGCTGGATAGCGGTTGGGTGCCGGCTGCTGCTGCTGCTGAGGTGGCCTGATCACCCATCTGCCTGCCTGCTGCTGAAAACCCCTGCTCTGATTGTGAGAAACAATCCGGAACCTCTGAGCCTGAGCGGATGGTGATGCCATTGGTGCCTTCCTCTTCTTCTCTGCCCGGTGAGCAACAATGCAATCCTCCTGAGAGATGGCCATGTTGACCAACTCATTGAAGCTATTGGCCCGGACAGTGTTGAGTCGTTCTCGCAGCTTGGTATTGAGACCCCTGCGGAAGCGATCCCTCTTCTTTTCATCAGAATCAGCATGATACCCTGCATACTGGCATAAGTCGTTGAAGGCTTGCGCATACTGTAGTACCGTGCGGGTTCCTTGATTGAGGGCCAGGAATTCATTCAACTTCCGATCAAGAATGCCAGCTGGAATGTGGTGTCCTCTGAAGGCGGTCTTGAATTCCTCCCAAGATACTTCATGATCAGCGGGGAGCATAGCACGGAAGTGGTCCCACCAAGTCCGAGCTAGGCCGCGAAGCTGCTGTGCGGCGAAGCGAGCCTTGGCCTCATCAGGGCAGTCTCCTGTGAGGAGGGGAAACTTGGACTCGACGACGCGAAGCCACACGTCGGCGTCCAACGGATCCTCTGCCTTGGTGAACAAGGGCGGCTGCGTGCTCAGAAACTCCTGGTATGTTGCCATAGCCGGAGGTCGCTGATGCTGGCCTCCACCATGATGCTGTTGGTGGGGCTGGCGCTGCAAGAGCTGTCGCAGAATCTCATTCTGCTGGGCCATCAGCTCCTGCACTGTGGGAGCTGGAGGAGGTGGCGGGGGAGCTTGCTCATTCTGCCCGCGACGCTGCCTCGCTGCCATCTGAAAACAGAGATTGTCGCCAATGTTATCCCGACTCATATTTCCGAACGACAAGATATCATCTCATATGGAAGGAAAAGGCCATAATCATAATATTAGGTTCGAAAATGAAGATAACATGGTGACAAGGATCCCACAGATATCAAAAGTTTACAGGGTTACATCAATCAGGGGAAAGTACCCATAAGCCTAGTCCAAAAGGTGATACTACTAAGCTCGCATAGGTTTCTATCCGCCTAAAGAAATGTCAACGCGACTGCTTAACCCTGAGCGGTGGAAGCGACACTGGATACGGGTGAAGGAGGCATCGCGGAGGTAGTCCCATTGGCACCAGGGGCTGGTCCTAGCTCCTCGGGAGCCTCTTCTCCCTCGCTTCCTGCTTCATTGGCCTCCATCTCCAGGTGGTGCATGTCTAAGTGGTCATTGGCTTCCTCGAGTTCCCTCTGCACGTCGTGGAGCTGGTTCTCCAAGACATCAATAGTGTTATCTCGGATCTCCACTTGCTGCTCCAGGGTGGTAATACGCTGGCTCAGCCTTTCCACCTGCAGATCCTTCTCCACCAACTCTGTGGATAGGTCGACCACAAAATCTTCCCGACTGTCGAGGGTGAGCTTGGCAGCCTGAGCGGTGTTAGCAAGAAGTGTCATAGCATCGCTCTGAAGGGCCTGAAGGCGGTACAGCGCACTCATGCACTGAACAGTGACCCTCCCAACCAAGTCAGGATACATTGCCCACACATCCTTCACATGGCTCACGCGGTTACACCACATGGGATCATCCTTCTTTTCAGCAGGGAAGAGTCCCAAGGGGTGCATCACCATCTCCAGGGGATGGTAGCCACAGAAAGTCGTCAGAGTCTTCATGGCTGCTGCCTCAACGGTGTCGTCCGTCCTGAGTCCAATCGTCTCAGAGTCAAGAGAACGCCAACCCGGCTGAAGGGGATGAGCCTCCAAAGTTAGCCAGACCCGACAACGAGGTACCCGATGCTCCTCATACAACTGCACTGTGTACAAAGGGGGCGTAGGGTAACCGGCAGAGTTAAGCACTTCCCACAAGATGGAAGGAAAGCCATCGCGAGAAAGGAAGTCAGAACTGAAACGAGAGTCTCCTCCACTGGCGGGGGTAGGTGAATTCATCTGCGGAAGGGAATCAAGATAAAGATTATGGTGGAAGGAAAAAGAAAAAGAGAGCCCGGATGATTTTAAAGAAAAGGAGTTAGCTCAAATTTTAATTCCTCTTTGTGTTTTATAATGCATGCATGCGGAAAGAAACGTTGCCTCTCAAAAGGGAAATAGGGTGCCTTTTTAGGGCATCCTAAAATATAAGCATTGGCCCACAGGGCCTAATTAATTAGCCACCTATTTCTCCCTCTATGCCTAAGGCCTTTCGTCCTAGGTCTAGCGGTCTAGTCCTGACGATCCGTAGTAGTTTCTAGGCAAGTTTTAGATTTTGAAAATCGGTATTCATGGTTTATTGTCCTTCTCTGTGGTGGAATTTGCTCCGATACCAGCTGTGGCAGAACCACCCGAATTATTCCAGCTTAAGTGCCTAAGTCACGCCTCAGGGGCCGTAACACACTTAAATCGGAATAACCCGTCAGTCCCTCAGATCTAGTATGATAGAGCCACTTAACCAGGATCAAATTCCACAATCTCACGCGAAGGTGAGTCACAGAAGAAATACAATAAAACAGGAAACCTCAAATTAAGTACGGAGTTATTACATAAATCGGAGTTTTTGGAGTAGCAAATAAAGTTCACAAATTAAAGTGCAGCGGATAATCGATGTCGTCGGTAATGAGGAAATGGGCAAGGCCTAGCCCACTACTCCTCATGCTCCTCTCCTGCCGGAGCAACATCCCACTCGACCGTCCAACCCGGTGGCAGGGTGGTAGGCCAAGTCACACCATCAACTACATCCTGCATGGTACCTGCAAAAATGGTGCCACAAGCAAGACTGAGTATACTAATACTCAGCTAGACTTAACCGGTGTGAGGAGTCTACTCCTCTACCTCTAGACTATGCAGCTGTTTGGCTGAGGGGTTTGGTTTGCCAAAAGCACTAGCTGTTTCTAAAATCAACTTTTAGCTTTTCAAATTCTACCATCATTAACTTAACTAGATTTGCTCCTTCTAAGCATACATGGTAACAAGCAATTAGTTCAATCAACAAGTTATCTCATGTAATCCACATTTCACTTCTTACTCGATGCAGTACAAGGAATCAAGCAGTCTCATTAGCTGCGAGAAGCAGACGATTCGAATCGAGTTTTAACCTTGCAAGGTAAACCTAAACACACGGCATGTCAGGGTACTCCGACCCCACACATGACAACCGTCCCCATCGATTCCCCGTTCGCGTCCAGGCCTCACCGCCTTGGCATACAATGCTCCACTGACCCCGGCTGCCGCCGTGCAGTGACCGCACTTGTACCCACCATAGCTAGCATGGGAGACCCTGTCTCAGGTCGCATGAGGGATAAAGTCCGCGCCTGGCTTCACTCAGGTACTAGGTTTACCGGTTACCATTTTTCCCGGCATGTGCTTAGTACGTTCAAAAGCTTGACTCAGGTATCCACACATTAATCCTTAATTCATTTTTCCCGTCTCATGGACAAGGCATCCTCCCTGGATCCAAGTCCATAGACCAACATATATCCCATTATCAAGATGAATACAATCAATTCCTGACCTCGCGCGAGTGCTAGAAAAATCACTCGACTTCTACCGAGATCCTGATTAGCAAGCAGCTACTCGACCTAGCATACTAGTATTCATCTCAAAAAGGAGTCCTAAGTTCATGCAACTAGAGGTTTCAAGCAACTCCTACACTTAAGTGCACATTACAGTCCTACAAGCATTAAGTGTAGTAAAGTAGCATATATTAACATGGTTATGCATAAAACCGGGGCTTGCCTTCAATTGCTGGGGCTGCGGGGAGATCCTCAATAGCAGCCTCTGAAGCCTGCTCCTGGTCCTCCTCTTGGACAGGTCCTTGCTCGGGGATGAGCACGTACTCTCCGTCGGCAAGATTACAATCTAATGAATGCAATGCGTAAGATATATGCATGATACAATATGTGCTTTAGAATTTACAACTTTTAAAAATGTAGGGTCTTTAGAATTTAAGCAAGTTAACCTTACTTATGTAAAACCTTTTAGTTGTATACTTGGTAAATTGGGTTAGTTTAATGGGATGAGGTTTATTCCTCCTTTTCTTTTCTTTTATTCCTTTTTAATGTTTTGGAGTAGGTTTGAACTACAAGTTGCTTTTATAGAATTCCAAAAATTCTGCAAAAATTACAGTAGCTTGTTATTGGTGTATGATTCTCTGTCTCAAAATTTGGGGTTCAGAAAGTGAATGGTTTTCTCTGGACAAAATTACCAAATCTTAAGGCAGAAGGGGTACTTTGAACTACAACTATTATTTAACAGTGGGTAATTCTTTAAAACTTATTTTTGCTGGCTTTTAGGTGTCATAACATGACTTGATACAAATTTCTAGTCATTAATACCTTTTAATTCTTTTCCTATGGTTTTCTTAAGGTTTCTAGCCAAAGGGGTGCTTTCTACTACCACTATGTTTGAAAAACATCAAACAACAGAGTTCTTATTTTTCTTAGCTAGTATTTTGTGCAAGAGCAATCATTCTGAAGTTTGGGTTCTTTTTGCTTAAGGGAAGTGGTGGTATGCATTATTTGAATTAAGTGGCCTTCCTCTTAAATCACTAGCAATTGGTATGAGTTTGCTTCCTTTTCATGGGTTTGTATTTTTCTCTGGTGGTTTATCTCATCATGGACTTAGCTAATTTTTGGTTGCCCAATATCTCATTATTTGAGGTTGTTTATGATTTATTGGGAAAATGCCTTATTACCACTTTGTATTTATTTTCCTTACTTAAAAAGTTAGGCTGGGGTGCTCTGTATTTTTGTAGTGGGGCTCTGGTGGTTATAAGTTCACTGGATTTTTGTTAACCACTTTGGTTATGGTTTTGCAATTTTAATAATTGATTTTCAGTCTACATAAGGCTGATTAAAGCATCTTAATTAGAAACTGGTCCTAATTAATGGTCTCTGCATTTTTCCTAGGTTCTTGGTTGCATAAGTAAACTAGGAAAAAATATTACTAATCATTGTTCAACATTTTCTAATGCTTTTCTGATTTTCTCTAAGTTGTGGACAAAATGGCTTTAAATGAATAACTACATCATAATCTCTAATGCTGGGGGTTCTACTATTTTTAAACAATGTCTAATTAGGGTATAAGCATCTACAAATTTTCTTAAGCTCAGTACAGAAGAAAAACTAATTTTCCTTAATTAAACAAGGTTCAGGGGGTTTCTGTTTTTAATTTTAAGCTCTAAAATTTAGAACAGAAAGCATATGGTTCAATAATTTTAAATGATAGATCATAATATTCCAGAGCTAGCAAAATTGGTTTGATAGCTTTTCATTAAGATTTCATCAAGTTATGAATTTTCTAAGTTCTTTAGTTATTTAAAAGAATAACAGAATTGATAAAAGGGAAAAACCACTTTGCACTGGGGTCCCTGGCGGTTTTTCTAAGTTTTCCTCGCGAATCAGTCCTTAGGTTACTATTCACATGAGTCGCTGACATTACAGAAAACCCCTCGGGTTCTACAGAACCTAACCCGAGGTCCTTCTTCTACCTCAACAGTAGCCGCGGCGAAGAAAAGGGCGGAGGGGCTTACCGGCGGCGAGACTGTTCCGGTGAAGTGGTCGAGGGTGAAGGGGAGGTCGCGGGGATCACAACGGTGTGCGGAACATCGACGGAGATGGCCGGAGTCGGTCGGTCCACGCGCGCAGGCGGGGATGCTCGTCGGCGGCGAGGAGACCGGCCTGGTCACGGCGAGATAGTTCAATCAAATGGGTTAGAGAGATCCACGGGATGCCAGAGAAGACATGAGCGAAAGGAATTGGGCGGAGACTCACTGGATAGCTCGGTCCACACGCGGCGGCGGAAGACCGAAGTCCGGTGAGGTTGATCTCGGGCCTCCGGTGAAGTCCGGTCGGGTCCGAGGGCTTGGCGAGCTTCACGGGCTACTGGCGGAGCTAGCCGAAGCACAGGTTGGGCTGGAGGGCGGCTGGAGTGGGCTGGCCACGGCGGCCGTAGCTCTGGCGGCAATGGCGGGCGGAAATACGCTCGCCGGAGCTAAGGAACGGTGGCTGGCCGGTGAGGGTGAGTGCGGGGCGAAGTGGGGCGCGCCTGGGGAGGCTTTATAGGCACGGCGCGGTGCACGAGCGGTCGTGGACCGGCGAGTGCGCGCGGGCGTGCACTGGGAAGGCGCGGTGCGCGAACGGGCGTGAACCAGGGGTGTCAGCCGCGGTCGAACACGTGTTCCCGTTGCCTCTGCCCCTGTTCAAGCGCCGATTGGGAGCAAATCTTCGCGAATTTGGGCAAGATCACTGCAAGGGATTTGTTCACCAGACCAAGCTTTGTCTTTTGTGTATGGACGACGTGCGGTTTTAGGCTAGGGACAGGGAGTTGTAGCGTCACCAAGGTGCCAGTGTCAGAATGCCTGGTCCCGAGGTTGAGCTGCGCCAAAACCGTGTCAAATGGATTTGGTTTGAGTTCAAATTTTCCCAGAATGTGTTCAAGGTAATTTGGCACGACTTTGATATTTGGATCTTCTGGCTTTGAGTTTGGAAAAGCAGAGAACATAGATGATCTTTGAGAAGAGGTCTGAAATTCAGAAATTCAGAAATCTGAATTTCCCTAAGGGTTCATTGATCAAGGGCTGTTTTGGGGATTTAATTGAGTTATTTTGGCTAAGCCTTCTTAATCTTTCTTGTTACTTAGTAAATATACTTTAACTTATATAATTGGCTCAACTTAAAATTTTAAACTTTTCATTCTCTTTTTTATATTTCCTTGAATTTTGTTCATGGGGTTCACTTAGAATTCTTAATTAGGGTTGCACATTCTTATCTTTTCAAGGACTCAATTGTTTTGATCATGACACTTTAAGTATATACTTGGTGAATTCTTTCTCACTTAAATTGTTTTGATGCTCATGCTTACTTTGGTTCACATAATATGATGGTTCTTGGTTTGGCTTTTTAAGAGAAACCCTAGGTGACACTGGGGTGTCACACTGAGCATAAGTCGGACGATGTCGTGGTCCGTCCATCTCGTGCTTCCATAGCTCCTGATCTTGTTGACCAGGGTCTTGAGCCTGTTGTACGTTTGTGTTGGCTCCTCTCCCCTGATCATGGCGAACCTTCCTAGCTCGCCTTCCACCAACTCCATCTTGGTGATCATGGTGGTATCGTTCCCCTCATGAGAGATCTTGAGCGTGTCCCAGATTTGCTTGGCGTTGTCCAAGCCGCTCACCTTATTGTACTCGTCCCTGCACAATGATGCTAGCAAAACAGTGGTAGCTTGTGCATTTTTATGGATTTGCTCATTAATGAAAACGGAGTTGTCAGTACTATCAAATTGCATTCCATTTTCAATAATCTCCCAAATACTTGGATGGAGAGAAAATAGGAGACTACGCATTTTGTGACTCCAAAATGAGTAGTCTTCTCCATCAAAGTGCGGAGGTTTCCCAAGTGGAATTGAAAGTAAATGAGCATTGGAATTAAAAGGAATACGAGAATAATCAAACGAATAATTAGAATTAACCGATTTCCTTTTCTCGTCGTCATCGTCTCTTGGTGAAGAAGACTCGTCGCTGTCGTAGTAGACTATCCTCTTGATGCGCCTCTTCTTCTTCCCGTCTCTTTTCTTATGACTCGAGCCAGAGTCTGATGGCTTATCATCTCTTGGCTCGTTGACGATGGACTCCTTTGTCTTGTCGTTGACCACCATCCCCTTTCCCTTAGGATCCATCTCTTCGGGCGATTAGTCCCTTATGTGAAGAGAACGGCTCCGATACCAATTGAGAGCACCTAGAGGGGGGGTGAATAGGTGATCCTGTAAAAATCTAAAACTTGTAGCCACAAAACTTGGTTAAGTGTTAGCACAATGGAATCAAGTGGCTAAAGACAGAGCTCTTGTGAAACACAATGGTCACAAAGAAAACAAGCACAAGAGACACAGTGATTTATCCCGTGGTTCGGCCAAGTATAACACTTTCCTACTCCACGTTGTGGCGTCCCAATGGACGAGGGTTGCACTCAACCCCTCTCAAGTGATCCAATGATCGACTTGAATACCACGATGTTTTTCTTTCTTATACTCTCTCCCGTTTGCGAGGAATCTCCACAACTTGGAGCCTCTCGCCCTTACAATTGATGATCACAAAGATGCACAGAAGTAAGGGTGGGAAGAGCAACACACACAAGACTCAAAGCATGAGCACAATCACGCACACAAGCCACAACTTGAGCTCACAACACAACTCGAGGAGTTCTCTACTCAAATGGAGCTCAAGTCACTATCACAAAGAATTGAATGCGCAAGAATGGAGTCTTGGTGCTTAGGAATGATCAAAGAATGCTTGGTTAACTCCTCCATGCGCCTAGGGGCCTCTTTTATAGCCCCAAGGCAGCTAGGAGCCGTTGGAGGCAATGTGGGAAGGCAATTATTGCCTTCTGTCGGGTGGCGCACCGGACAGTCCGGTGCACCACCGGACAAGCACTGTTCATGGTCCGGTGCAGATCGCCTTCCTAAAATGGCATAACCGACCGTTGCAGAATTGTAGCCGTTGGCGCACCGGACACTGTCCGGTGCACACGGACAGTCCGGTGCCTCCTGCCGACCGTTGGAGCGAGCCATGCGTCGCCCGCGGATTTGGCGGCCGACCGTTGCGCTGGCGACCGTTGGCTCACCGGACAGTCCAGTGAATTATAACCGTATGCCGCCGACGAATTCCCGAGAGTGGCCAGTTCGCCAGAAACCAGCCTTGCGCACCGGACACTGTCCAGTGCACCACCGGACAGTCCGGTGTGCCAGACTGCGCTGAGTCTTGGCTGCTCCAGCCAAGTCTTTTCCTTTTTCTCTTTTCTCTGATTCTAGCACTTAGACAAATATATTAGTACACAAAACCAATGTACTGAGTCTAGAATCATACCTTCTTGTTGATTTGCACTTCATTCATCATTTGGCACATAATTACTCACTCAATATGTGTTGAGCACTTAATCACCAAAATATACTAGAAATGGCCCAAGGGCACATTTCCCTTTCAGATAGGAGTGAACACCCAACTCTTGTGTATGTGATGGATCAATGAATACTTGAGTGGGCTGGTTGGGGTGGCTTTTATAGCCCTCAACCACCCATATAGCCGTTGGGGCGCATCTGCCAGAAATTGCACTGGTGGACGGTCCGCGGCTAGGTCCCGGATGGTCCGTGACCCTCCAACGGTTGATTCTGACATTTCCAACGAATACGTCTACTAGATCAATGGCTATCTGCCTCGGTGACACCACGCGGACGGTCCGCCCTTAGTCTCGGACGGTCCGCGCCAGCGATATAATTCCTTCTGCTCAACTTGTCACCTTCGGGCTGAACCAGGTCTTCACATGTGGATGGTCTGTGAATTATAGCCGGACAGACCGTACTGTATAGCCGGACGGTTCGTGGTTTATAGTTCCTAGCCAAAGTCAAAGTAGTGTCGCGGACGGTCCGCCAGAAGTGGTCGGACGTCACTTGGCGATTTCAGGACTTTGAGTTTCTGACTTCTTGTTGATCTTTGAACAATCTTCTCCAAGTTGCTTTGGCTAAACTTGAGAGATATCATATGACTTAGACAAACATCTCAAGTGACTTTCCCTCAGTCTAAGTCATGGATTATGAATATTTTGATTATTTCACTCATATATCCTCTTTTGCCACTACAAGAAACTGGTTAAAGAACGTGGGTGAAAAACCGTCGAACTTAATGTAATAGGCAGTCGAACTTACCATAAGAACGTGGGTTTACCGACGAATATAGCCGACGGCGATTTTTGGACGAACTTAAAGAAGTAAGTTCGACGGCCCCCACGTTCTTAAGGTTAAGAACGTGGGTACCGTCGAACTTAAATGTAAGAACGTGGGTACTGTCGAACTTAAGGTTAAGAACGTGGGTTTTTAAGTTCGACGGGGGCCGTCGAATTTTTTCCCATAAGTTCGATGGCACCCACGTTCTTAACCTTAAGTTCGACGGGGACATGTGGTCGTCGAACTTATGGGTCCTGCGTGGGTCGGCGAGGGCTACCCATTAAGTTCGACGGTACCCACGTTCTTAACCTTAAGAACGTGGGTACCCACGTTCTTAACTCTTTTCCAGAAAAAATAAAAAATACCAAAATGAAAAATTAGACACACATAATATCACATGCAACACAGAATATCACATACAATACAGATTTGAAACACATGGATATATGTTCATATCACAAATTCACACAAGTCCAAATACATAAGTTCACAAATTCACATAATTAAGTCCAGATACATAAGTTCACAAATTCACATAAGTTCACATCCATAGTTCACATTTGTAGTTCACAAGTTCAAATACACAAGTTCAAACATTAGCTCCATCGCTCTCGATCAGGACATCGGATTGTTGTTCGTAGCTCCACCACTAGAATTGAGACATCTGTCCGCAAAGTTATCGTGAGGGGGAGGAGTCACTTGATGAGAGCCGGAATCCTACAAAATAAACCAAAATTCTCATAAATATACAATTGACATTAAATCACAAGTACACAAAGATATTAATTATGCGTGCAAGAACAGAAGATGTAAAGGAGATTATTGTTGGATAAATAGTATTATTTGGGAGGACAAGGACCAAGCATTCAAAGTCCAGCCTTCTTGCTGGTCTCTATTAAAGGCGAGAGCTCTGGGCATTAATAAAGCTCATACTTTTCATACAGATATAATATAATTAGACGCTCCAAGTTGAAGTTCGAGATCTACTCCCCACCGAGGAAACAGACCGACGACCAAAGCTATCGCGACTCACAACCCCATCACTGATCCCCAATCTAGAAACATCACAAGTTATGAACCAATAGTTTTTATATATCACAACTTTGATCTTATCATACCTCCCATGTGGTAGCCCACCACCAGCAACATATGCTGCATCCGGATCGAAAGGTGCCTCCCTCCAATCTAGATCATCGTCTCCTGCTTTCCTCCTAACCTCCTCGGCATAACGAGTCTACAAAACAATTTATGTTAATTATAAATGAGTCACAAGTTAATTAAGAATAGATAGTTATTATTTACACCTACCAGCTTTTCTGTCGCGCTGTCATCACATAAAACTTCTGGATGATCTGGATCTGGACCTCGGTGTCCCTCCATGTAAACGTCAATGAATCGGGGTTCAACACCATCACGAGCCTCCTGCAGTAAGAGACATAATAAAATATACAAATTTGTCTGAGGGAAAAAGGACTAAATGTTACTTAGCTCGTCATACCATTCGTTGTGATTTCCCAATAAATCCATCTGCTCCAAATCGATGGAGGCCCGGTTTGCTCTTCCGGTTCAAACGATTTCTATCTGAAATCACTTTGTACTCATCTGAGGCCCAGTACTCGCAGAGCTTGACCCAAGCTTCAGGATGAGCAGTGAGCCAGTCCACTTCACTTTGTTTGTACTCCTCAGCTGTCAAGTGGATTTCACATGCCTGCTTGTTGGTCATTCTTTGACCCTTCACTTTCTTGAAGTACATGGTAACAGCTTTGACCCGTGCATCTGACATTGAACCATTTATAACTTTTCTAGCAGCATTGTGGAATACACGTTTTGCATGTTCTTCGTTCGTTGTTTCGTCTAATCTAAATTGTTCCTGGAAAATGAAGAAGCAATTAAATTCATTTATAGACGCCCACGGTAAGTAAATTTAAAATACATAATAAACTCACCCAAAATGATGACCACACTGCGTCTTGGTGAGTACAGTCGGGTCCATATGGTTTGAGGCCCCAGTGAGCCCAGTGATACGCCCCTGTCTCTGCCCCGTTGAATTGTACCACCCCTGGATAGTGAAAACGAGCTATAGATCCCAGCACTGTGTTAACTGGTGTCCGGTGACCTTTGCCACTCCATGCCACCTCCACCCAGCTCCTCTCTCCTGCAGGGTTTATGACCCTGCGTTGGTCCAAGGGTTGTGTCGGTGGAACTCTAAGGGACCGTCGAAACCTACAAAATTGTAAATTGTGCACTGGTAATAATATCAGTCCAACAAAAAATAGAACTCATCGTCAAAATAAAATTACCTGAAGTTCGTTGCCTGTGTCGTTGTAACAACCTCGTCATCGGCCTCTCCATCGGCCTCTCCATAGTCATCATCATCACGCATTGGTGAACCTTGGCGTGCCAGCTCGTCCTCCTGCCTAGGTGCATTGTGGTCTGCCGCCTCGCGCGCTTGCTCAAATGCATTGTGGTCCTGCTCTAGCATAGGTCCACTTGAGCCTATCGCCTCACACTCCGGCTCAAGTGCATTGTGGCATGCCACCTCGCGCTCTTGCCTAGGTGCACTATGGCCTGCCACCTCGCGCTCTTGCCCAGGTGCACTATGGCTTGCCACTTCGCGCCCCTGCTCCTCCATGCAACCAAGGAGCTGCTCTAGCCGTTGCCTTGACGTTGTAGAGCCCTACAAACATAATCAACAATGAGATATATCAAGTAATCAAAAATAAGGTGATAATACTATTACATACATAGAAGAAAATAAAATAAAACAAATTAAATACATGGAACAACATAGAGGATGTATCCCCACCACCTGAACCCCTAGTCGACCGTGACCTCGAGGAGTCACCACGATCTCCGCGCTTCTTCCCTTTGAGCTTGTCCATGACCCTCATCATCTGCACAAATTTCATTACAAGAATTTAATTATATATACTTTTAGTATTGAAATAGGAATGCATATACAAGAATTTAAATATATATACTTTTCAAAAATCATCGGCATCTGAATCTGCTTCAGCAACGCGCTGCTCAATTATTTCAAGTCTTTGTTGTTTTTCAAGAATTCTCTGTGACCTACGAGTCCTTGCCCTAGAAGGACCTGGTTCTTCTGCCATCAAATCTATGGCGAGACTAGCTACTTCATTGAGCCCTAAATCCTTAGATATAGTAAATTCTCTATTTTCTGACTGATCGCCTTCTTCTTGATAAATATTAACAGAATCATCATCTTCGTTATTTGTGTTGTAATAATCATATCGTAACAGATGGACTTCATGATTAATTTTGTATACAACCCAACAAGACTTCAAGTTTTCATGAGGATATGTTAGATAGTACACCTGTTGCGCTTGATGTGCAAGCACAACATTGCTATAATCGCTGCCTTTAAACCGTGATTCATGCTTTACCTCCACAATTCCAAATTCATCCTCTCGCGTTTGTTGAGGATCAAACCATTCACAATCAAATAACACAAACATGAACTCTTTGGCCCCACCAAGAGTGTACTCCGTTATGTCTTGAAGAACACCATAATAGTCATGAGTGCCTCCGTCTGCATTTGTGGCAGTTGCTACTACTCCACTGTTTGTCGTGGCTGCCTGCGGGTGGATTTTTTCTAATTTTGATGTTCGAAAACGGTATCCATTAATATCATAGCGGCTATATTTTCTTGCTTTCAACTGACCATGTGATATCTGTCGCAAATCATCCGAGACTAGAGAGTCAAGTTTCTTACACTACATAGAGCAGAAAAAAGATATAGGTAAATAGCAAGTCGTATGTGCAAACTAAGTACACAAAGGAAAATTATAAAGAGATAATTACATGCTCGTGGAACCATTCAACAAAACATGGACCTCCGTTCATCCCTTTCATACGTAGATTATCCAGTTCCTTTGGTGTAGGTTTGTGACCAGCTAAATATATGGAATCAAACATTTCAAAGTATGGATCAAGTTCCTCCATGTTGGTGTACAAGTAGAGCATGGTGAAATTACGCTCTCTTATGTCAACATAATGTGCAGTAGAAGCCCCGACCCCTTTCCCCTTCCAGAGAAAAACATTAAGGTCGATCAAAGGACCTTCTTCTTCAGTATGATACCGTGTTGACTGAGCATTCACGTTGTTAGTGTGTGATAAATACTGACTTGAGAACATTGTGATCTCTTTAGCTGCAAAGGCCTCTGCGATACACCCCTCAACCCTTGCTTTGTTCCGCACAGTAGCTCTAAGTTTTTTCAATTCTCTTTCTTGACTATACATCCATCGGAACTGCACTGGTCCTCCTACCAATGCTTCATAAGGTAAGTGCACTAGCAAATGTTGCATCACATTCATAAATCCAGGCGGAAATACTTTTTCCATCTTGCATACAAGCACCGCGATTTGTTTCTCAAATTGAATTTCTTTGAGATATGCTTAGCACATATATGTCTATATATGTAACTAAGTTCAGCAATCATCTTCCACAGAGGAGGCTTCAAATAGCCACGGAACATTACTGGCATAAGTCTTTCCATCAAAATATGATAATCGTGAGCCTTCAAACCATTTAATTTATTAGTGTCGAGGTTAACAGTACGTTTTATGTTAGCTGCATAGCGGTCTGGAAACTTCAACATTTTCAACCATCGAAATACTTCTTTTCGCTCTTCCGGCTTTAGACAGTATGGAGCTCGTGGTGTCCTCTCCTTTTCATTAGGATTTAATTTGACCTCAAGGCTAGGGCGATCGCAAAGATTAGCTAAATCTTTCCTGGCATTGATGTTGTCTTTTGTTTTACCCTTAATGTTTAGACACATGCTTATGATGCTTTCAGCAACATTGCGCTCTTGGTGCATCAAATCTATGTTGTGTGGTAAAATCAATACCTTCGCATACGGAAGTTCCCAGAGAAAAGAAATATGAGTCCAGTTGTGATCTTGACCATAGCCTTCAAACTCATGACCTTCTGCAGCCCTTTGAAGGGCACAATGTTGTATCAGGATATCTTCACCCATTAAACGTTTTGGTGGACCATCTTTAACTTTTATGCCTCTTCTAAATGACTTCGTATCATTTCGAAACGGGTGATTGGATGGAAGAAACCGTCTATGACAATCAAAGAATGAGACCTTTTTACCATGCTCCAATCGATATGCTTGTGTGTCCCCCATGCATATGGGACAACACAGTCGACCGTGGACACACCAGCCAGACCAAATACCATATGCAGGCAAATCATGAATTGACCACAAATATACAACATGTAAGGTAAATTCACGTTTTAGATGACCATCATAAGCCTTTACCCCTACCCATAGCTCTTTGAACTCTTCAATCAACGGTTGCATGAATACATTGATCTTCTTTCCAGGATGTTTAGGCCCTGGAATAATAAGGGCAAGAAATATGAACCCTTCTTTCATGCATTTGTTGGGAGGGGGGTTGTAGGGCATGATGAAAACCGACCAACAAGAGTATGAAGTTGAACTGTTGTCGTAAGGAGTGAAACCATCAGTGGACAAGCCTAGACGAACACTCCTAGCGTCTCTTACAAATTCTGGGTCAAAACAATCCAGAGCCTTCCAAGCATCGCCATCTGATGGATGCATCATAATGTCTGGATCTTGGCTCTCACGGTCTCCTTCCTTATGCCACAACATTAGCTTCGCAGTTTGTGGGGTTAAAAACAGACGTTTAAGCCTTGGGGTGATGGGCATATATCGAAGCTGTTTAACTGCCACTTTTGTAGCAAAAGTAGCCCCATCCTCTTTTAGTACCTCCGCATATCTTGATTTACCGCATATCTGACAATGGGTGGCCGCTTCATATTCCTTCCAGAACAACATGCAATTATCTTCGCACACATCAATCTTTTTATACTTCATCCCAAGACCGGACACAATCTTTTTAGACTGGTATAAGTCTTTTGGCATCTTATGGTTCGATGGGATGAGATCAATAATCAGATTGATTATATCGTTATAGCAGTTATTCGAGAAGTTATACTTTGCCTTCATTGCCATAAGACGTGTAACCACCTGCAACACGGTCACAGTGGTGTCGTCATGCACTTTTTCCTCTGACGCATGAAGAAGCTTATAAAACTCCTGCACTTCCTCTGGTGTACCCTGTTCCGAGGCCAATGTTGGATACTCTCTACTAATATCAGCCACCAAGTCATCCATCCGATCCTCCTCATCATCATCAATTCTTTCTGACTCTGTGATATTCTGCTCTACTTCTCCATGTGAGCGCCACACAAGATAGTTAGACATAAACCCATTCTTGCAAAGATGATGCTCCAGTTCTTCGATCTTTCTCACATACTTAAAATTCCGACACTTGGTACATGGACACTTCACCACACGAGCTCCACTGGAAAATGCGAGATCCACGAATTGTTTTGCAACCCTAACCCATTCCTTTGAGTGACCTAGAGTCACGCTATTGAATCCATCATACATCGCCCTTCTTCTATTGTCATCCATTTCCAAAACTAAATAACCCAATGTATAAAAAATGTGTAAATAAACATCATTAAGCATATAAACGTAAATCCAGACTGTGTATAATAACCCTATTAAAAAGAATCACTAGACATAAAAAATTGTTTAAGCAAATATTGAACCTAACATTTTAACTAACAAACTAACATCCTTAACCATATTGTACGAATGCTTTGCGAACATAAGAAAATGGAAAAGCTGGCCAAAGCTACAAAATCTAGGGCTTGTCATATCCCACTACCAACCACTTACCTGGGTCTGACGTGTCATGGCCTGGATATGCACGCCTTTTGTGTTCTCTATGACTATTCTAATAAACCAATAATCCACCTCAAACCCAAACCCCCAAATTTGGCCTCCCCGGATTTGCTATATCATCCCCCAAGCTAGGTGATCTTAGCAAGTGGGACCCAGTTGTACAAATTTGTGAGTTGAGTCATGTAGTTCTGCTAGGTGAGTGGTCATGGTTTGTTGTTTCCATGAGTAACGTTGTGCTCTTCTAAGTTCAGCTAAACAAAATAAATTTTACAGGTGGTCTATAGTTTGCTGAATTCACTGCAACTAATTTTATTCAGGAAACATTTATGTGTTATACACTAGCAATCTCAGTTAATGTTTTTTTTGCTTCAGGTACCTTCAGATTTTGCAATTTGTGGACAATGATTGCTTAATCTTTTCGTACTTTGTAATGCTAGATTTAAAGGATTGCTATCTGCCTCTCTGTGAATTTGCTACACATTCAACAGATCCCAAAACAATACTATAGCTAAGAAAGACTCACAGACACAGTTAACACACCTTCCTTATGGAAAAGGTTGTAGAGGTATATTTTAGGCATTCAGACATGATTGTAATTTGTAAATAAAAAGAGTTAAAAAAGTGAAATCTTAGATGAAAATTTAGATCAGCACTGAAAGTTCATGAAACCATCAGATGTTGATTTGTTTCAACATCTTTTCATCCTTGCATTTACTTAAGAAGATGCTAGCTTACCTAGTTCCATATAACTGTTTGTACCTCTGTGTTGGAATTGGAAATTGACAGATACTCACCAAATTAGCATACAGAAGGAAAAACATGCTCAAAATTCAAGAGAGGCAGGTTTACCTTGCTGCTTCAGCACGGAGCTCGCTGGAGGAGCGTGGAACGGCCTCCTTGCTTGCACTAAGAGATTTGCAGAGAGGAAGAAGCGGTGAAGATGGAGAGGATCCGTGCGGCTTGCGGAGGGCCACCCCTCTCCCTGTTTAAAAATAGGAAGGCAGTGGAGGAGGAGTGCGGTGTGGCGGCAGGGCACGGTGGGCCGGCTGCGCGCGAGCAGGCGCGCGGTGGGGCGTGAGCAGGCGGAGGCGGGGCGCTGGCGGGGTGGGGCGCGGTGGGCCGGCGAGGCGTCGGGACGCGCGTGGGTGCCGAAGGGACGTGCGCGGCCGGTTTCTGGCGACGGCGGTGGCGAGGGCTGGCCGAGCTGGTGGCGGCGCACGAGCCTGCGCGCGATGGGGCGGCGGGGCGGGCGCGGGGTGGAGGCAGGGCGCGCGCTGCGAGGTTGTGACGGCGGGCTGGCGGCGAGGCGGGTAGCGTCGGGCGCGCGCACGGTGTCGACAGGGAAAAAAAGACAGACGCGCGGGGTGGGTGAAATTTAGGTTTTAGGTTAAGTTCGACGGTGTCCACGTGGCCCACGAATTTAAGTTAAGAACGTGGGTACCCACGTTCCTAATAATATAAGTTCGACGGTTTTCCCACGGGCCCACGAATTTAATATAAGAACGTGGGTACCCATGTTCTTAAATTAACCCACGAACATAACTCAGTTAAGAACGTCGGTACCCACGTTCTTAAATTAACCCACGAACTTTTATTAGTTTCTTGTAGTGTGCTCAAACTAGCTCCAAAATAGTGATACGTTGTTTTTGAGCTTTCCAACCTTTCTAGAAGTGTTGAATATGTTTCTCGGGGTATTTTGAACTTATCCAAAGAGTAGAACTATTGGTAGTTCATCTATCTCATGTTTTACCCCTATTTGGTTGAATCTGAGCTGATTCTTTCTTAGAAACTGAACTGTTGAATCTTATGAACCTGTGAATCAAAGACTAGGCAAACTAGTTAGTCCGAATGGTTGTGATGGTCATCAAGCACCAAAATACAAGAAATGGTTTAAGGTCATTTCCCTTTCACTAAGCACATAGACATCCGGCATCACTTCCTGAGAGACCACCAGCAAAAGGGAGATATCGATGTGTATCACATTAGCACCGAGAACCAGCTAGCCGATATCTTCACCAAGCCTTTAGATGAGAAAAGGTTTTGCAGGTTGCGTAGTGAGCTAAATGTCTTATATTCACGTAACTTGGATTGATCTATAGCATACATGTAGTCTATGCCTTTGATCATGTTACTTTGAGCATTTACATTATTTGTTGTCTATTTATGGTGCTCAAGTTGTACAAATCATCCCCGGACCTCATAAGTCCATATGCAAATGATGCACATATTTAGGGAGGGATGAGCTACAGCTTGACCCCTTTGAGACTAACTTGTTTGGTTAAGTACACTTGATGTAGTCTCGAAGGTACATTGAAAGGGAAAATGAACTTGGACAACGAAAAGACTTCCACTGCACTCCGGTATTGTTGGGGGTCTGCTTTGTAGCCGAAGGTCCTATAAGAAGAAACACCTTTGGAAGATCAGCACACAAATAACGCCGAAGCTACCTGAAAGTCGCCTAGAGGGGGGGGGGTGAATAGGCAAATCTGAAATTTATAAACTTTAAGCACAATCTACAAGCCGGGTTAGCGTTAGAATTAAAACTGAGTCCGAAAGAGAGGGCGAAAACAAATCACAAGCAAATGAAAGCGGATGAAACGGTGATTTGTTTTACCGAGGTTCGGTTCTTGCAAACCTACTCTCCGTTGAGGTGGTCACAAAGACCGGGTCTCTTTCAACCCTTTCCCTCTCTCAAACGGTCACCTAGACCGAGTGAGCTTTTCTCCTTAATCAACGGGTCACTTAGACCACTCACAAGGACCGCCACAACTTGGTGTCTCTTGCGTTGATTACAAGTTGCTTGAGAACGAGAATGGAGGAAGAAGAAAAGCGATCCAAGCGACAAGAACTCAAATGAACACAAATATCTCTCTCTCACTAGTCACTAATTATTTGGAGTGATCTCGAACTTAGGAGAGGATTTGATCTTTTGTTTGTGTCTTGGTATGAAGTCTAGAGCTCTTGTATTGAATGCAATGGCTAAAAACTTGGATACCTTGAAGTGTGGTGGTTGGGGGGTATTTATAGCCCCAACTACCAAAATGGCCGTTGGGGAGACTGTCTGTCGATGGGCACACCGGACAGTCCGGTGTGCCAGCCACGTCACCCAACCGTTAGGGTTTGACCGTTGGAGCTCTAACAGATGGGACCACCGGACGATTTGGTGGTGCACCAACAGTCACTGTTCACTGTCTGGTGCGCCTTCTGGCGCCTGCTCTGACTCTGCATTTACTATCCGAGCACTGTAGCGTTCACTGTTCACTTTTGCAGACGACCGTTGGCGCAGTAGCCATTGCTCCGCATGGCACACCGGACAGTCCGGTGCTACACCGGACAGTCCGGTGAATTATAGCGGAGTGGCTTTTCCAGAAACCAGAAGGTGGCGAGTTCGAGTTGATCCACCCTGGTGCACCGGACACAGTCCGGTGCGCCAGACCAGGGCAACCTTTGGTTGGTTTTGCTCCTTTCTTTTTGAACCCTATCTTGGACTTTTTATTGGTTTGTGTTGAACCTTTGGCACCTGTAGAACTTATAATCTAGAGAAAACTAGTTAGTCCAATTATTTGTGTTAGGCAATTCAACCACCAAAATCATTTAGGAAAATGTTTGACCCTATTTCCCTTTCACCACCTTACAGGGAACTTCGGCATAACGACATGCCTAAGACGAAGGGTTGCACCGACTTAAATATGAAAAGACAGATTGACCCATGATAGTTTGTGTCATGATTGTATTCGATTGTAAATGGTATAAATGTAATTTCACACAGGTTGCGTCCTGTGCCTATAAATAGATGAACAGTACCTCCGTACTGTTCACGCAGATTTGTACTCGCTCGTGCGTCACGTTTGTTTTCATACCTTCTGTCAAGCCGAAGGTACAATGTAATCTTATGTTGTTTTTATTCATTCATGATTATATAACAAGAAATATATTATAATGTCATATGATTATTCATGCTATCTATCATGTTTTACATGCTTCATCTTTCATTAACATATATTGCAATAATGAAGGTTCGTCCTTCGCGACCTTCATCTGAAGATCATTATATCCTAAGGGAAATAATGCTTTGAAGGACGAAGGGCTTTACCCTTTAACATTATGTGTTGCCTTGTTCTTAATTCATAGCATTTGAGAACAAGTCCCCAACATTGGCGCCCACCTCTGGTGAACTTACTTCCACTTTTGAGCTGATGGCTTCGTTCAGCAATCAAGCTGAAGCATCTTCGGCTGCGAAGCTGGTGTTTCCGATAACAGGCGGCTCAGGTTCAGAGCCGGCTAACAAGAAGCAGAAGAAGGAAGCACAAAGAAGGGTGCAGCATGTTGGGGCGCAGGGACCCTTCATCAAGTCAAAATGGTCCCACATCCCAATCACCTTCTCCCAGGAGGACCTTCAGCTCAAAGATTACCCTCATAATGATGCTATGGTCATATCTTGTGTCATTAAGGGATTTTTGGTCCATAATGTTCTGGTTGATACAGGCAGTGCAACAGATATCATATTTTCTAAGGCCTTCAGACAGATGCAAGAACCAGAGGATAAGATTCATGATGCTACACATCCTCTATGTGGTTTCGGAGGAAGGCAGATTGTAGCACTCGGCAAAATCACAATGCCGGTGACCTTTGGCTTTGTTCATAACACAAGGACTGAACAGGTTGTCTTTGACATTGTTGACATGGAGTATCCCTATAATGCAATCATTGGTCGCAGAACACTTAATGCTTTAAAAGCGATACTTCATCCAGCATATCTATGCATGAAGATACCTTCGGAACAAGGGCCCATTGCTGTTCATGGCAGTCAAGAAGCTGCCAGGAAGGCCGAAGGAAACTGGACAGATTCAAAGGCAATCCATAACATAGATGGAGCCGAAGCCTGTGACCAGTATCGATACAAAAGAGAGAAGGCTGCTTCGGCGGACCAGCCGAAGCCTATGCTTCTATGTGAAGATATAGCAGAGCAAAAGGTACTGCTGGGGTCTCAGTTATCTGAAGAGCAGGAAAAGAATTTGCTAAGATTTCTATTCAACAACAAAGATGTCTTTGCTTGGTCAACCAATGATCTTTGTGGTGTCAAAAGAGATGTCATTGAGCATTCACTCAATGTGGATCCATCCTTCAGGCCAAGAAAGCAAAGGCTTCGGAAAATGTCTGATGACAAAGCTGAAGGTGCTCGAAACGAAGTGAAGAGGCTTCTTAGTGTTGGAGTTATCAGGAGGTCAAATACCCAGAGTGGCTAGCTAATACTGTTATGGTGAAGAAGGCTAATGGTAAATGGAGAATGTGCATTGATTTTATAGATCTTAACAAGGCTTGTCCAAAGGATGAGTTCCCATTGCCAAGAATAGATTTTCTAGTAGATGCAGCAGCTTCGTCAGAGCTCATGAGTTTACTAGATTGTTACTCAGGCTACCACCAAATCTGGATGAAGAAGGAAGATGAGCCGAAGACTAGCTTCATAACCCCCAGTGGCACATATTGCTATCTTCGGATGCCTGAGGGGCTTAAAAATGCTGGAGGAAGCTTCAGCAGAATGACAGCCAGAGCACTTCATTCTCAAATAGGCAGGAATGTGCTGACTTATGTTGATGATATCATAGTCAAAAGCACGAAGCAAGAAAATCACATTGCTGATTTACAAGAGACATTTGCCAACTTCAGACAAGCTGGTTTGAAGTTAAATCCAGAAAATGTGTTTTTGGGGTAAAGAAGGGCAAGTTCCTTGGCTGTCTAGTATCAACGAAGGGAATCGAAGCTAACCCAAGCAAGATTGAAGCTATCCTTCGTATGGAACCGCCAAGCACAAAGAAAGGAGCTCAACGGCTGGCAGGTAGATTAGCATCATTGAACATATTTATATCCAGATCAGCAGAAAGAAATCTACCATTCTTTGAAATACTAAAGTCAGCCGAAGTCTTTTAGTGGGGTCCGGCTCAGTAAAAGGCCTTCAAAGAGTTGAAGCAATATTTGATTGATTTAACAACGTTATCCCCACCTTCGCCAGGGGCTCCATTGCTCTTATATGTTGTAGCTTCACATTCTGCAGTGAGTGCGGCACTTGTATAGGAGAAGCTAGATGGCCAAGTCAAAAAGCAAGCTCCAGTGTACTTCATTTCCGAAGTTTTGAGTCCGTCAAAGAAAAATTACACAGAATTGGAAAAGGTGTTATATGCTGTGTTAATGGCCTCCAGAAAGCTTCAACACTATTTTCAAGCATATCACATAATTGTTCCTTCGTCACAGCCTTTGAAGGATATTATGAGGAACAGAGAAGCTACTGGAAGGATCGGGAAATAGACTGCAGAACTTAATGAATTCACCATTGACTATATGCATAGATCCTCAATTCAATCCCAAGCGTTAGCAGACTTCATCGCTGATTGGACGCCAGGGGCTCACGAAGAAGAAGCAAACAAAGACGTAGAAGCTTGGACAGTGTTCTGCGATGGTTCTTGGGGAACCTTCGGTGCAGGAGCAGCTGCAGTCCTAGTGGCACCCTCAAAAGTCAAAACATGTTATGCAGCCAAACTGGATTTCAGTTGCACAAATAATATTGCTGAGTACAAAGCACTTCTGTTGGGGCTTCGGAAGCTAAGGGCAATGGGAATAAGAAGGGCCATCCTAAAGACTGATTCTCAAGTTATTTCTGGCCATGTGGACAAAAGTAGCAAGGCAAGAGATCCGAAGCTTGAAAGATATCTGGATACAGTTCGAAGGTTGTAGGCTTCTTTCGAAGGTTTTTTTGTCAAGAATATTCCAAGAGGTGAAAATGAGCATGCATATTTGCTAGCCAAATCAGTGGCTCAGGGGCTCCCTCTACCTTCGGAAGTATTTTTTGAAACAATAAAAGCACCTTCGGTTGAACTCATGGAGAGAGCAGTGCTTACTATTTCTCCAGTACATAGTGAAGATTGGAGGACTGAAATTATGTCTTTCCTCCAAGGCAATTGTCTTTCAGATGACGAAGCTTATAACAAGAGAATGGAGGCAAGAACAAGACCATATGTGATAATAAAAGGGGAATTGTATAAACATGGAGTATGTTCTCCACTTCTCAAGTGTTTATCAAGAGCTGAAGGTATTGAATTAATGAAAGAGATACACACAGGTCTATGTGGATCTCACATTAAGACTAGGCCCTTGCTGGGGAAAGTGTTTCGACAAGGATTTTACTGGCCGAAGGCAGCTTCGGATGCAGCAGAGCTAGTTCAAAAATGTGAAGGTTGTCAAAAATGTGCAAGAGACCAGAAACAACCTTCATCTCTCACTCAGTTAATACAACCCACTTGGTCGTTGCAAAGATGGGGCCTCGATTTGCTAGGCCCACTTCCACCAGCACAAGGCAATTTAAGATATGTTGTGGTGGCAGTAGAATATTTTTCTAAGTGGATTGAGGCGAAGCTTTTGGCCACAATAACTTCGGCCACAGTCTAGAAATTCTTATAGCAAAACATCGTTTGTCGCTTCGGCGTGCCAAAAGCTATAACTGTGGACAATGGAACACAGTTTGATGTCGAAGCTTTCAAGGAATTCTGTGATCAGATTGGCACGAAGATTCATTTTGCATCTGTCAGACATCCAGAGTCAAATGGAATTGTCGAAAGAGCAAATGACATTATAATGACGGGAATAATGAAGTTAATCTTCAATCAGCCCAGAGGAAAGTGGCCAGATGAGTTGATTAAAGTGGTGTGGAGCCACAATACAACCATTTCAAGATCAACATGTTTTACGCCATTCAAGTTATTATTTGGTGACGAAGCTATAACCCTAGAAGAAGCTAAAGCGGGGTCAATAAGAACAGAAGCTTCGACAGAAGATGAAGCTGATTATCATGTAGCAAAAGATACTATAGAAGGGACCAGACTTCAGGCTGTGGAAAATATCAATAAATATCAAGCCGAAACAATAAAATGGCGCGACAGAAAAGTCCGGTTGAAAAATATCAAGCCAGGGCATTTGGTGCTTCGGAGAATGGCTAATCCGGACACAGTAGGCAAACTACAACTGAAGTGGGAAGGACCTTTTCTGGTGGTATCTTCGTCAAGGCCCAATTCTTACATGTTGAAGAATATGGACGGCAGCGACATTCCTAGATCTTGGAACGCGGATGAGCTTCGACGATATTATGTGTAATTTGATGTATTTTTTTTCATTTTTTCCTATGGCACCCTTTTCCTTTCCAAAGGGGGAGAAAGGTTTTTTAATGTGGCCATAGCTTGTAATTTTTCTTTTTCTTATTCAGCTCTATGAGAGAAAAATCCCCCAAAAGAATGTAAAATGTAACATCTGAGCGGGCACCATCGAGTGCAGAGAAAAAAACCAGGGAGAAGCTCAAAGGTCGTCCCTAAGGGGATGCAGAGCACGACGAAGCTACAAAAGTCGTTCCTAATGGAATGCAGAGCCAAATACCGCCGAAATATAAGGCGAAGAAGTTCAAAAGACGTTCCTAAGGGAATGCGGAACTTATACCGCCGAAATAGAAGGCGAAGAAGTTCAAAAGACGTTCCTAAGGGGATGCAGAACTTACACCAAAAAATAAGCGGTGCAGCCGAAAAATAAACGACAAAGAGATTTCAGTTATTCCCAAGGGAATGCAGAGTTTGGATGTGGCTTTGTAAGCGTGTGTCTGGACATTCATTTGCACAATACATCACAGCATTCATTGCATTTATATACATTCATTTAGACATACGTAGGATCATCATCATCATATCATACAAGTACAGACAGTTGCTTCGGCTCTAATGACAAGGCTTCGGCGAGAGGAAAAAGAAGCAGATTTATGCTTCATTGTGTACGAAAAGAAGGGAAGGTGTTTTTCGCCTTCAGCTAAAAAAATACAAGTTTCGTCCACATCAAAGCAGTTCATACATGGACAGAAAGGTAAAAATATATTACAAGGTATGGACAAATTTACAGAATAGTGTATGGTTCCTAAATTACAATATTTTTACAAGGGTATTCAAGAATTTCTCTAAAAAGTTTTTTCATAGTAGTGTCTTCAGCTTCGTCACTTCGTCACCATCCACCAAAAGCTTCGGATCATTGCTCTTTGGCTTCATCGTCGTGTACATAACAAAGCGTTATAAGGTAAACTCAAGTTTCAAGGAAAAGGTAAGCACCAGGTATGAGTTTATTACCGGCTTGAGGTGACTTCGAGGTTCATCACCAGCTAAGTTTATGGACAAATTTGTGTTATGCTTCAGGCCAGGCTAGGGATATCAGTTAAGTCTGCTGGTGATAAGCTGAAGTTAGGTCTATTGACGATTTTCCCATGCGTGCAACCAGTTTTCATGAAGGCAACAACTATGCCCCGAGAAGCTAGCATGGCACAGAAATCGCCGTGCCCAGCTATAACTTCATCTTGAGCATCAACTTCGCCCTCAATGTGTTTGAAGGTCCCTGGCAGGTCTTCAACTGAAGGTTCAAACTTCTCAGAACTTGCCCCAACTAAGTTGAAGACCTGCTTCAGCCGCTGCACGCATCGGTTGCCGAAGTCTAGACATTTATCTTAAAACTCTTTCAATGATTTCTATAAATTTGAACTTTTTTCAACTTCAGCCTCAAACTTCGCATCAAAATTCTGCTTTTCTTGTTCGAAGTTTTCCGTCTTTGCGAGGAGTTCACTATTCAATCTGGCGATTCTAGCTTGGGCTTCCGCTAGTAAGCCCTCCATTGATTGAAGTTCAAAATCCTTCTTCTCAAGAGCAGCTTCGTGATTTTTTATTTTGCTCTCTAAGCCTTCAATTATAACCTCATGTTTTTTATCTTCAAGGTCCTGTTGCATTCTCAAGGCTTTACTTAATAGCATGCTCTGCGCAAAAACAACCTTCGTCAGAAAACACCTTCGTCGTTAAAACAAAGAAAAGTCGAAGAAATTTTTTTACCTTGAAATTAGAATAGAATGAACTATCGACGATATGTTGTCGTCGGTAGCGGCTGATATCGGCCTCAAGCTTCGGGAAACCAATACTCTTCGACAGAGTACTGATAACCTTCACTCCAGTTCGGTCTCAGAGGCATCCTAAGCTTTCATCGTCAATACCGCCGAAGAGCAATACTCCTGGTTGATATCCACATGATATTGCATAATCTCTCATCTCTTCCTTCTTAGCCTTAGACAACTTTTGGCCAATTATGTTTTGAAAATTGAAATCCTTTTTCTCCAAAGTATCTTCGGCAATCTCTTTCTCTTTTCCAGGCACTGTGGCCAGGGTCTCTTCGGCGGCTGCAACATCTTCTTCCGCGGCCATATTCAAAAGCATTTTATCAATATCAGAAAATGTGCCCTCCAGATTTGTATCTTCGACCGTTGCAGCTTCGGCAGTTGCAGCTTCGGTGGGGGTGGGGGCAGCTTCGATAGCTGTGGCATCTTCGGCAGCAGGCGTTATCTTTGTCGCTGAGGCCAGCGGTGGGTTTCTTCAATAGCTTCGATTACAGTAATAATCCTCCGCTTTTTCGGCCCAGCAGACTTCTTCGCTGCTGAGGGCTCCTTCTTCTTCTGTAAAAGCTTCGTTAGATGTGGCCCTAGTGGACTTAGCTTGATAGGCAAGGATTCAGTCATTACCTTTAGAATTTCATCCACGTCGGCAGCTGGAAGTGTTGAAGGAGTCTCTTCTTCTATTTCAGTTGTTTTTGGCTTCGGAGCCGCAACTTTCCTCTTCTTCGGAGCAGCTACTTTCGGCTTAGGGCTCGATTTTTTCCTCTTCAGAATTTTTTCATCTTCTTTTACCATTCTAGCAGCTTGTCTGCTCAGAACACTAACAATCCTTTTTCTTTTTTGCCCTTCGGCACCCTTGTTCAATCGCTCATAATCAGGATATTCGAAGTTCAGGGCATCCATCACCCGATTCAACCTTCGCTTTGGTCGAGTGCCGAAGGCTGCAGTCATCATCTGATCTTCTTTTCTAGTGTAATTCCCCAAAATTTCGTTGCACATGGTTTCTATCATTTCTAGCCATTCTTGACATGGCCCTTTGAATCGTTTCTCAAATTTAAACTTATAAGGTAGTCGCACAAGCTCTTTCTTCTCCTTTGTCCCCTTAAGCTTCGGCATGATCTAGATATTCTTGGACTAGATCTCTTGTGCTGATCTACTTGGCTACCACCCAGAATTCTGCCACAACTTGTTGGCATGGTGACCCCGGCTCCATACGGCACAGCGGCCTAGTCAGCCCGAAGCTTAGGCTCATAGGGCTCAGTACTAGCGTCTTGAGCTTCCCCCTCTTCTTCTCATCAGCCTTCACATAAAACCACTCATTTTTCCAACCAGTTGGCCACTTGGTACGATAGCTAACCACTGGAGTCTTCATATCTTTGCGGTAAGCGAAGTTGTAGCAACCAAAATTCTCATGAATACCATCTTCTCTAGCCTTCGTCTGATAATGAAGCTCGTGCACTCGGCAGAAGGCTTCGGCATTCGGGTCTATTCCTTGGCTTCGGAGAGCCCAGATGAAGACACTGAGCCTAACGATAGCGTTAGGAGTCAGCTGATGAAGATAGATCTCGTAGTTTTCCAAAACTTCTCCAATCATTTCGTTCAAAGGAAACCTCAATCCTGCTCTGAAGAAGCTCCTAAAAACTACCACCTCATCTTTTTCCGGTGTCGGAGTGGTTTCTTCTCCGCCAAAACGAATCAACTTCTTCTCAGCTTCTCCGAAGTAGCCTAGCTTTATCATCATAGGCATATCAGCCTCAGAAACGGTAGATTTTCCAAAGTCCAAGTGACTGGGTTTGTCTGACATGAGAGTATTATAATATTCCTCTTCTTCATTAATAACATCTTCTTCAATGTCAGCATATTTAGCTTCGGCAGAAGGTGCACCTTCCACAGCAGCTACCTCTGTCACAACCATTCCCGATTGTTTCATCACTTCAGAGATCGGAGCAGTCTCTGTAGTTTTGGCCTCTTCTCCGTCGCGGGTCACCCTAGTGGTTGAGCGTACTTTGGCCATCAGGTGTTGAATTCCTTGCACTTCTTACGAATGTTGATGATTTTTATGGTTGTGATGAAGCTCTTTCTTATGACGAAGCTAGTTCAAAACGATGCTTTGTTTGAGAATGCGATGGGAAAGCTTCGGCTATGGTTAAATTTTTTAGCAGCACAACAGTGCGATGGCAATGAATGCTGTGGTAATTTCACACCTACCCGTCTGTTTATATAGTGCTGCAGGTGTGAAGGTGAATCGTCAAGTCACCCGTACCCGCTCAACAGTCACCCGCACTCACTGAATGGTGGACCACGGTGTGTGCAAGATAAATCGGCAATCGCGCATACCCGCTGCATGGATTATTTTAATCGTTTCTTGGCAACGAGCTCAGGGAAGGTGTTTTTCGGACCTTCGGCATTCCGAAGCCTACGACAAATTTTCACGGATCAAGCTCGTTACGAAAAACGATCTAGCACCGCGAAGGGGCTACTGTTGGGGGTCTACTTCGTAGACGAAGGTCCTGTAAGAAGAAACATCTTCGGAAGATCAACACGCAAATAACGCCGAAGCTACCTTATAGGGAACTTCGGCATAACGACATGCCTAAGACGAAGGGTTGCACCGACTTAAAGATGAAAAGACAGATTGACCCATGATAGTTTGTGTCATGATTGTAATCAATTGTAAAGGGTATAAATGTAATTTCACACAGGCTGCATCTTGTGCCTATAAATAGATAAATAGTACCCCCGTATTGTTCACGCTGATTTGTACTCGCTCGTGCGTCACATTTGTTTTCATACCTTCTGTCAAGCCGAAGGTACAATGTAAACTTATGTTGTTTTTATTCATTCATGATTATATAACAAGAAATATATTATAATGTCATATGATTATTCATGCTATTTATCATGTTTTACATGCTTCATCTTTCATTAACATATACTGCAATAATGAAGGTTCATCCTTCGCGACCTTCGTCTGAAGATCATTATATCCTAAGGGAAATAATGCTTCAAAGGACGAAGGGCTTTAACCTTTAACATTATGTGTTGCCTTATTCTTAATTCATAGCATTTTAGAACAAGTTCCCAACAGGTATTAGTGTATTTAATTCCAAGTTCATACTTGTGCTCTCATTGCCTTTCTGCTCTTAATTGACATTTTGGTGAGGCAATGGGGTTAAAGGGCAAAAAATGATCCCGTTTTGGTGCTTAATGACAAAGGGGGAGAAATTAAGGCCAAAGCAAATGGATCAGCCAACCACTTGTGACTTTTGAAAATAGAGGAGTTAGAATTTGGTTTTTGTCAAAATGCTATTATTGAAAAATTGGTCTCTTATGGGGGAGAATTTTGATTATGGGTAAAGGGGGGAGTTTTTGGCACTTGATCAATTTCACTCTTGGAATATCTCTCGATTTGCCCAAACAAGGGTGTTTGACTTAGAGATAGGAAAAAGAATTTGATTTGCAAAAAACAAACCAAGTGGTGGCAAAAAGTGATCCAAATATGCCAAATATTAAGTAAAAAGGGAATTGGTCTTCATTTGCGTTGATGTTGCACTTCTCTTGTTGCTTTTTGATGCGTTGGCATAAATCACCAAAAACGGGGAGATTGAAAGGGAAATGTGCCCTTGGGCCATTTCTATAATGTTTTGGTGATTAAATGTCCAACACATATTGATTGAGTTCTTATGCGCCAAATGAGTGAGAAGTGTGAAATCAAGAACAAGGTATGGTTCTAGACTTAATGAATTGTTTTTGAATACTAACATGGTTATCTAAGTGTTAGAAATAGTGCAAAGAAAAGAAGATTTAAATTGGAGAAGAGTTGGCAAAGTACAGCCAACACCAGCTCGGTCCTAGCACACCGAACAGTGTCCGGTGCCCCAGGCTGGCCGACGGTGAACCAGCTGCTCTCGGAAAAAGAAAAAGGCGATGTGGCTATAATTCACCAGACTGTTCGGTGGTGCACCGGACTGTCCGGTGAGTCAACGGCGCCAGCGGCCAACGGTCATCTGCGCAATCAACGCGCGACACGTGGTCCGCGCCAACGGTCGGTTGGGCACACCGGACTGTCCGGTGTGCACCAGACAGTGTCCGGTGCGCCAACGGCCCCGGAGGATCAACGGTCGGTTGTGCTCGATATGGAAGGAGATCACGCACCGGACTGCTACAGGAGCTGTCCGGTGCACCACTTGACAGAAGGCAAGAATTGCCTACCAAATTGATCTCCAACGGCTCCTAGCTACCTTGGGGCTATAAAAGGGACCCCTTGGCGCATGGAGCAGGACACCAAGTATTCTCTAAGCATACTAAGACATCCAGACTCTGCCTCCATGCATTTGATTCGTTGTGTTAGTGATTTGAGCTTCGTTCGAGTTGTGAACTCCATGTGCTGTGCTTTGAGCTCAAGTCTTGGCTTGTGTGTGTGTGCGCTGCGGATTGAATCTCGTGTGCGTTGCTTTCCCTCCCTTACTCTTGTGCTTCTTGTGATCAAAACTTTGTAAGGGCGACAGGCTCCACTTTGTGGAGATTCCTCGCAAACAGGAAAATATCTCAAAGGAAAAGACTGTGGTATTCAAGTTGATCATCGGATCACTTGAAAGGGGTTGAGTGCAACCCTCGTCCATTGGGACGCCACAACGTGGAAGTAGGCAAGTGTTACTTGCCGAACCACGGGATAAAAATCGCGTATATCTTGTGTTGCTCCTCTCTATTATTGCTTGTATTCGCAAGAGCTCGCTTCATAAACTTGATTAACTCGCACTAACATCTTTATAATTAAGTTTGTGGCTATTTAGTGCTTTGATTTTACAGGATCACCTATTCACCCCCCCCCCCCCTCTAGGTGCTCTCACCTGCGCCCGAAGTAGACGAAGTTTTTGTTTATAGGAGCTTTATGAAGGCAGGGCTTCGGTTTCCCTTGAGTAAATTTCTAGTTGAAATTCTGAAGACTTTTGAAATTTACCTTCATCAGATTACCCCCGAGGCTATCATCATAATGGAGATTTTTATTTGGGCCATGAGGAGCCAAGGACTAGAGCCGAGTGCAAAATGCTTCTGTAACATGCATGAGTTGTCCTATGAGACGAAGGCTACTGGCAAAGAACAATATCATAATAATTTTGGTTGTTATGGCTTCGTGCCTCGCTCTGATGTGAGCTATCCAGTACCGACGTTTCGAAAGAGGTGGATAGGAGCCTGGATGGAAGAGTGGTTTTATATAAAGAATAACTTAGCTGAAAGAGAAGATATAAAGGGGATCATCCAACGCCCTATTTGGTCCCGCTTCGGCATCAGAAGGCCAGCCACTGCTGTTGGAAATAAAATTAAAGCATGCTAGAAAGCTTTTAACAGTGTATGCACTTTTATTGCCACAAGAGACTTAGTCCAAGAGCATATTGCTTATAGAGTGTGGCCTCTTGTTAGTGACTGGGAGATGCCGAAGGAGGCTGCTGTCGGGTCCAGTCAAGGTGGCTTGGTTTATCTGAAATACACCTTCAGATATAGACATCAATTTGATGAGCCAAACGATGATTGGCTAAACTGTGTTGAGGCAACTAGTGATGAATTTCTTAGGGCCTACATAAGGGCCGAAGATGATGCCATGACATTAGCCTTCGGAGGACGAGGCAAGAGAAGATTGAATAGAGTTTTTGATGTAATTGGCTTCATATACCTAGACTATTGCTATCCCTCGCGAAAGCAGGGAAAGAAAAGAAAAGCTGCTGCTTCGGCCATCTCTGCTACATCGAAGGGAAAAAAGATCAAGATTTTGACACATCGGCCTAGGTACATTGAAACGGCCAGGGTGCCAAAGCTTGCCGAGGTCCTTCCGCCGTTGAGCTGGAATACCCTACTCTTGTCGGAGCCAAGGGAGAATCGGCTGAAGTGCCAAAAGCAATGGGACAGGAGAAAGCCGTGCTGGCCGAAGCGCCCTGCTGAAGCCAAGGAGACAACGGTCGAAGAACCAGACCTAGAGGAGTCGGTAGGGCTGCTAAAAATCCTGAGCCTGCCACTAGAGCCGGAGTTGCCGAAGGTATCCAAAGTTCCTGCAATAACTCCCATGCGGAGGAGGATGGCTAGCGTGCTAGACGCTATCTTGGAGTCGACAAGGGCACCAACTCCTACCTCTGCAAAGGAGGCCGCCGAAGCTACAACAACTCGTGTTGAAGTCGAAGCTGGGCCCTCAGTGCCCATCGAAACAGGGCCTATTGAAACTATTGAACATGATACTAAACAATGACCTTTGGATGCCACTCTGATCTTGAAAAAAGAATGTGCATCCAAGAAGGTTACATCTCCTACTCCCGAAGCGTTTACTGAGGAGCTAGACTTTATCATACGACACGCTTCGGGTAAACAGTTGTCGGAAGAGCATATTGCTGAAGCTAAGCACTATGCTAAGGAATTAAAGTACCCAAAAGGATCCTTGGTGTATAATGGCATCGATGAAGATGACTTTTTGTATTGCCTTCTGGACAACAAGGAAATATCTGTTTGCCGGGAGATGGCAAGGAACATAGGGTTTTCAAAGCTCGAGGTTGGCCTCTCTGCAATGTCGAAGGATGACCTTGCAGACAACCTCGCTTACAACAATCTTAAGGTAAAGATGTTCCGACTTATAAACAGATTACTTTTGCATTTTTATGATTGTGTTGATTCCCTTTTTTGTAGTGCTTAATCTTGAGCAATGCTTTAAGGGAACAAAAGAATGTTGAAGACAAAAGCTGCCAAATAGCCCTTGGGAACCTTCGGACAGAGGTTATCAGACTGAGGAATGAAGCCCTAGAAAAGGATAAAATTATGCTTTCCTTGGTAGACAGGGTAAAGGCCAGCGAAGCCAAACTTGCTGCACAGTCCGAAGCTCATAAGACCGAAGTTGAAGACCTAAAGAAAAAGCTTGCCGAAAAGAATGAGGATTTCGAAGTGGCGAAAGCCAAACAAGAAATAAGCGAATGGACTAGTTCAAGATTACAAAAGAATGTGGATGAGCTTCGCGAATTGAAGGAGAGATATAATGAGAAATCCTTGGGTTGTGCTAAAAAATTGAAAGATAGTTTTGCAAAGGTGGGTGCATACTCATCGGAGCAAAAATTTATTAGAGGCGATCCCAAGGTGATTATTGAATGGATCAGCGAAGAAGCTGAAGCTTTTGAAGAAATTCTTAGCAACCGTGGGGTTTTTTGCGCTTTCGCCTATGCCAGAGGGGTTGCAGTAATTTTAGAGAAAACTGTCTGTGGACATGTTAAAGCTGCAACCGAGACAGAAACCGCCTTCTCCGTAGACAACACGAAGGATCCTTCGGCTGAAGCTACTATGATGGGCGGGAAATTCTATTCCAACGTTTGGATGAAGGGCGGCTGGGAGATAGCCGACGAAGCTATAAAGAAAAATGAAAAAGAATCCCATGATGCCTGAGAAGAAGCCAAGCGAGTCGAAGAGGTTGTTAAGCGCGTAAGGCGTATAGGTATTTTTATAAAATCTTAGTTTCAATATTTTTTCTGGCTTTGGATTAACAACTCGCTACTTTACTGTAGCTGAACTTTCACCGCCACCCGAGCCATATGATCCCGAGGCCGATTCAGCCATGAAAGCGACACTAGAAACAATAAGGATTGACGAAGAAGCTGTTGATGAAGCTGTCAACAAACTTCTAAACGAAGCTACCGAGAAGATCTTAAAAGAAGACTAATTTTTTGTGCAAAGAAATGTAGTACTTGGGAAATGTAATATTTGTACATGAGTTAAACATTGTATACCTATGTGTATATTAATGTAATATATTTCTTTGCGACGCATGAAATTTGCATACATACCATTTTTTAGCCTTCGGTGAAAAAATACCTTCCCTTTTTTTCATGCTTCGTAAAGAAAGAGCCCTTCTATAGCACAACTGTTGTATAATATTGTTGTCGACTAAAATTTTCTTGGCATGTAAGATTATAATTGCCGAAGATGTACTTTGTGCTCTAGCACACTGTTTCATTCATCGCATATTTTAAAAGAAGCAACTTTCCTTCTGCACAATCTTGCTGCTGATGCGACATGATGTATGATGTAATGTATGCAAAATGATGCGATGATATGATGCAACATGATGTTTATGCCGAAGACACATACCAACACGAAAACACACCCAGACTCTGCATCCCCTTAGGAACGTCTTTTGAGTCTCTTCACCTTTTATTTCGGTGGCATCTAAGCTCTGCATTCCCTTAGGAACGACTTTTGAGCTTTTTCACCTTTTATTTCGGTGGTATATTGGCTCTGCATTCCCTTAGGAACGACTTTTGAGCTTTGGAACTTACTCTGTGCTCCATTAGAAACGACTTTTGTAGCTTTGGAACTTACTCTGCGCTCCCTTAGGAACGACTTCGTAGCTTCGGAAGCGTTGTTGAGGGGTGGCATTTTACACTCGATAGTGTGACCACAATATTATTACATCAAGTTGGAGATTAAACCTCCATGAATTGTTTTTTATGCAAGAAAATAAAATGACAAACAAAACGAAGATACATCAGGTTAGGATATCCTTTAGTAAATGTGCTACGACTCGGGCACAATGTTGTTGACCGTGCGAGCTTCGAACTCCTTCTGAAAATCACGTTGTTGCTGAGCATGGTGATGCCCTTCTGGCTGCTGACTGTGGAGCAGAGTAGGTGCTAGCGGTGGTGGTGGTGGCAACTGGGCCCAAGAAGCTTGAGAATGGCTTGCCGAAGCAAAAGAGGTCGTAGGTTGTTGATTGCCTACATACTCTAGGACATACGGAGAGTACCATGAAGCGGTATGTAGAACCTGCTTTGGCTGATTCTGCCGTGCTTGGGCTTCGACAATCTCTTTCTGCTTTTGGATCGTAACCTGACACGTTCTTGTGGTATGCCCTTTGTCTTCGCCGCAGAACAAACAAAAACGTTTTCTGGGCTGATCTCCATATCTTTCTCTGAAGTTTCTGCCCCTCTGCCTCTTGGAGCTAGTGGCCTGAAGGAACTTTGTTGTGCCCCTGATGATTGGGAGCTGTGCTGCTGCCTTTGGGTTTGGTTTCCCCTGTCGTAACTTGAGCTGGCGTTATGGATTGACCTAACATGCCTAGGGTGGAATCTCCCTCCAAAGCCTCTACCCATTTCAGAGTATCTATAGGCTTCTTCCCTTCTTTGCCGAAAGTCATTATCGGCTCTGATGTACTAGTCCATTTTTTGGAGAAGCTTCTCCAAGGTTTGTGGTGGCTTCCTTACGAAGTATTGCGCCGTGGGTCCTGGCCGAAGTCCCTTGATCATGACCTCAATGACGATCTCATTGGGCACTGTAGGTGCTTGAGCTCTCAGCCTTAAGAACCTTCGGACATACGCCTGCAAGTACTCCTCCTGGTCCTGTGTACACTGAAAGAGAGCTTGGGCAGTAACTGGCTTTGTTTGGAATCCCTGAAAGGTGGTCACTAACATATCCTTTAGCTTCTGCCACGACATAATTGTCCCACTAGTAAGAATGTGATCATCAGTGATGATTTTCTAGCGACGCTGGTGACTTCAGTCACAGATTGATACATTTCTATGACCAAATTTACATCTTCGTCAACAATTACAAGGGACGAAGATTAGACTTGAATATTAAATACGAAAATGAAAGGAACGTCATAGACACAAAGTTTGGACGCAACAAGTTCGTCACATATTAGATTTTATATCGTCATCGCTAATTTGGCTTGATCGGTTGACGTAATGATGAAATAAATTGGTCATAGATGAGTTTTAGTAAAAAACAGCCCACGTGTACACACCACTTGACGGCGTGGGATCCTTGGCCTACATGGGCCGCAGTTATTTGGGACACAACCCCCACCTGGCGACGCAGACCCGGCCCAGAACTGGAAGCGGCAGTTAGTTATTTGGCAAAA
This sequence comes from Zea mays, assembly GCF_902167145.1. Classification (NCBI taxonomy): domain Eukaryota; kingdom Viridiplantae; phylum Streptophyta; class Magnoliopsida; order Poales; family Poaceae; genus Zea; species Zea mays. The sequence continues at coordinate 270,596,155 of NC_050096.1, read as the reverse complement.
AAAAGTTGCGCCCGCGAAGCTTCGAACCAGGGACCTGCGACTTCCTTTAAATCGTTGCTACCACCAGACTAGGCACTTGTTCTTGTATATAAAGAAAGTATTCGTCTGTTAACAGGTGTTCCCATCTGTCGTTATGTTAACAGGTTTTCCCAACCGCCATTCTGCGATCTGCATGGCTGTTCGCCTGTTCTGATTTTTCCTGCTGCGATCTGCGCTTCTGCGATCGGCCGTCAGGTTACGGCACACAACGACGCCGGCGTCTGTCGTCGTCCGCTTGATCGGCAACTGGGTAGCATCGCAGCGAACGAGCGATCTTGTCGCCTGATCCATTGATCCAACTGTGTTGGAAGAACGGCGTCGTCTGCAAACAGCAAGGCAGAGAAGCTTCGGGCGCGGCAAAGCAGCGGCGTCTTGCGCAGAGCTACGGCGGGCGTGGACAGAACAGCGGCAGGGCGGGGAGAAAAGACAAGATTTGTTGTGTTGTGTTTTTGACAATAAGGTTCCATGTGCGTTTGAATTTTATTTCATATATACATGTGTTTGATGTGGTTTTCAATTTTGTTCAATGTAATCATAGTTATGGAGTTAATGCAAGTTTTAATTTATTGTCAAAATAGATGGATAGAAGATGGGTTTATGGGAAACAATTCACACCTGCATATGTGAAAGGAGTTGAAGAGTTCATGAATTTTGTTACTGAAAGATACCCAGAAGACACAGACATTCGTTGTCCGTGCGTGAATTGTCTTAATCAAAGGTTGCGACCTCAGAGTGAAGTAGAAACTCATATACACATTTATGGAATGTCAGCTACATACACGAGGTGGATTCATCATGGGGAGTCGGTAGATACAGAAGTTGAAGGTATAGAGGAGGATGTCGAAGGATATGATAATGACTTTGGGATACATATGGTTGTGGACGATGATGTTTACGATGATGATCATGGAGTACCTGATATGATCGGTGAACTGTTTGCAGCGGCAGAGGCTAATGGAGAAGAGCCAAGATTTGCAGGAGTTCTTGGAGATTCAAAGAAGGCACTTAGTCTGGGTTCTAGCCATTCAAAATTTTCTTTTATGGTGAGGATGTTGTATATGAAGTCTCGTTATCGAATCAGCAATACAGCATTTTCAGCAATGATGAAGCTGATGTCCGATGGATACCCTAACAGTGAGTTGCCAAAATCATATAATGAGGCCATGAAATATCTTAAAGAATTGGGCCTTGGATACGAAAACATCCATGTGTGCAAGAACAATTGTGTGTTGTTTCGGAATGTTAATGCTAAATTGAATGAGTGCCCAATATGCACGGAGTCTAGATGGAAAGATGAAACTGGTTCGAAGCGGGTTCCACATAAGGTTTTGAGGCATTTTCCACTGTTGCCAAGGTTGAAAAGAATTTTTGCTTCAAAACAAACTTTAGAGGAAACACAATGGCACAAGAAAGTGAGGAAGCCAGTCGCCAATGTGACGAGCCATCCAGCTGATGGGGAAGCGTGGAAGGACTTTGACCGAAAGTACCCAGGTTTTGCAAATGATCCGAGGAACCTGAGGCTAACCTTAGCTATCGATGGATTCAATCCATTTGGCAACATGAGTACCTTGTACAGTATGTGGCCAGTGCTTGTGACACCGCTTAATCTCCCACCATGGGAATGCGTGAATCCAACAAACTGCTTTATGTCTTTACTCATCCCAGGTCCAAGATGTCCAGGAAAGGATTTTGATTTGTTCCTTGAGCCCCTAATTGAAGAACTGCTGAAGCTATGGAAGGGTGTCAAGACCTATGATGCATGTACTGGTAGGAAGTTCGACCTTCGTGCTGTTGTACTATGGTGTATACATGATTATCCAGCGCTGGCCACGTTATCTGGGCGAACAACAAAAGGGTATTATGCATGTATTTATTGCGACAAGAATCCGTTGTCTATGGCAATAAGGAACAAGTTATGCTACATTGGACATCGTCGTTACCTTAAAAGGACACATTCATGGCGGAATAGCTTGGATTTCAATGGTAAGCATGAAAACAAAGTTGTGCCTGGCAGGTTCACTGTGGATGAGGTCCTACAAGAGCTAGAGAAGGTGAAAGATGTCAGGCCAGGGAAGCAGGCTGACATTACTGGAAATAAAAGGAAGCGTAGTAGTGACGGTCCAAAGATTTATAGCCGGAAATCTGGGTTGTGGCAATTGCCATATTGGAAAGATTTGATGCTTCCACATAATCTCGATGTGATGCACATAGAGAAAAATGTATGTGAAAATATTCTTTGCACACTACTTAGTGTTGGGACCATGCTTCGTCGCCGAAGGTCCTGCAAAAAGAAACAGCTTCAACTGAAGCTGCTTGAACATGATGCCGAAGACACCGTTCGCGAAGCTTCGGAACTACAGCATATCCGAAGACGAAGGGTCGAAACCGACTTAAAGATAAAATGACCTTTTAGCCTTCAAAGGTCTGAGTCATTGTTGTAAACTTTTATGAGGGGCATAACTGTAATTCCTCATGAGCTGTGTCATGTGCCTATAAATAGTGAACAATATTCCTTTACTGTTCACGCATTCCTGTAATTGCTAACACATCACTCGGGAATTATTGATTGTCAAGGCAAAGGTATAGATGTACTTAAACGTTGTATCCAAACATCTTAAATTCATATAATAAGATATATGTGAATGAGGTCATTTGTTTTCAAGATATTTACCTTTAATGTTTCATGTTTTAACTTTACTTTGTATGTTTAATTACGAAGGTAAAACCTTCGTAATATTATGTTCTTGACCTTCGTCCGAAGTTCATTAAATCCTTGTGGAGATAATGTTTCGGCGGACGAAGGGCATTGATATTTAACATTTTATGTTGTCTTGTTCTTAATTCATAGCATTTGAGAACAAGTCCCCAACATTGGCGCCCACCTCCGGTGAACTCACTTCCACTTTTTTGAGTTGATGGCTTCGTTCAACATTCAAGTTGGAGCTGCTTCGGCTCCGAAGCTGGTACTCCCGATAACAGGCGGTTCATGCTCAGAACCAGCCAACAAGAAACAGAAGAAGGAGGCACAGAGAAGGGTACAGCATGTCGGGGTGCAGGGACCCTTCATCAAGTCAAGATGGTCTCACATTCCAATTACCTTCTCCCAAGAGGATCTTCAACTCAAGTATTACCCACACAACGATGCTATGGTTATCTCTTGTGTGATCAAAGGATTCCTGGTCCATAATGTTTTGGTTGATACAGGCAGTGCAGCTGATATCATATTTGCTAAGGCCTTCAGACAAATGCAAGAGCCCGAAGACAAAATTCATGATGCCACGCATCCCCTTTGTGGCTTCGGAGGAAGGCAGATTGTAGCACTCGACAAAATCACAATGCCAGTGACCTTCGGATTTATCAACAACACAAGGACTGAACAAGTTATGTTTGATATTGTTGACATGGAATACCCTTATAATGCAATCATTGGTCGAGGCACTCTCAATGCCTTCGAAGCAATTCTTCATCCAGCTTATCTTTGCATGAAGATACCTTCGGACCAAGGGCCCATTGCTATTCATGGAAGTCAGGAAGCTGCCAGAAGGGCCGAAGGAAATTGGACAGACTCAAAAGCAATTGTTGGTGACTTGTTCTCAAATGCTAAGAGTTAAGAACAAGGCAACATGAAAAGTGTTAAGTGTTAAAGTCCTTCGTCCTTCGAAGCATTATGTCCCTTCGGGAAATAATGAGTTTCGGACGAAGGTCATAAGAGACATACCTTCGTAAATATAATAGGTAAAAAACGAAAGACTCATATAAAGCATGAGATATAATATAAGCATCATCATGGAATCATTTCTATTTTATTAACATGGGAAAATAGAAATGATTTCAAATTACAAATGTACCTTCGGTCCTGAGAGAAGGTAAAAAGTACAGGCGTGACGTAAAAGCAAATGTAAAGTCAGCGTGGACAGTACGGGAGTACTGTTCATCTATTTATAGACGCGGGACGCAGCCCACGTAAAATTACATCCATGCCCATTACATTTGCTAACGGCTTATGGAAATCTGTCGAGGCCCCCGAAGTCTTTTCATCTTTAAGTCGGTTCCCCCTTCTGCCATCGCGCCGAAGCTTCCCTGCGCACAGCTTCGGCTGCCCCCGACCTTCGTCTGGCTCAGCCTTCGTCCTGGTCGTGCTCCATATCCATAATTCTGAATCCGAAAATACCTGTTCATATAATTCACTTGGAAAACATTGTCAAATCATGTTTTTGAGGACCTTCGGAGGACGAAGGCCCCCAACAGTAGCCCCTCGCAATATTAATTTGTAAATAATAAATTCAGATTGCGATATGGACGAAGGCCTTGAGCCGAAGGTCCGAAAAAACACCTTCCCTTTGCTAGAATAGCAACATTCACTGACAAGCGGGGCCTTTTAACTTTCAACGCCCTAGGCGTATAAATAAGAACTCATCGTGAATTCATTTGGTACACACGCTTGCCTTTTGCTTCGGCCCACTAAAAATTTTTAGCTCTTGCTCATTGAGATTTGCTGGTCTTTTTGATTTCGAAGCTTCGGCCTCGGGAACAAATTTTTAGTGTTTCCGAAGATGTCTGAAGACAAGAAGATCCCTGCTGAGACGAAGCTGAGTCTCGAGGAGGAGAAGAATCTGGGGTTCCTGATAGCGATGGCAGAGACTAATACAGAGAAAATCACGAAGGAGATTCTCGAAGGTTTGTCCGAAGATACTGATGACAGTGACAGCTATGATGTGGAAAGTAGTGGGGAAGAGGCCGAAGATCGACCGTGGCGACCAAGTCACTCAGTTTTTGGGAAAACAACCATCAAGCAGAGTCACATTGACAATATGAGGGGGCGATACTTCCGAGACATATCTATTGTGAGAGCTGATGCCGGGGAAAAGACTTCTCCCACCCCTGAAGAGGATGAAGTTGTAATTTTCCGAAGCCTCCTCAAAGCTGGGCTTCGATTCCCCCTGAGCAATTTTGTTGTTGAGGTACTGAAAACATTCCAAATCTACCTTCATCAACTCACTCCCGAAGCTATTATAAGAATGGGGATTTTTGTCTGGGCTGCGAGAAGCCAAGGTTTGGAACCAAACGCTAAAAGCTTCTGCAATATACACGAGTTATTGTACGAGACGAAGCCCTGGGGAAAGGAGCAATACCACAACAACTTTGGGTGCTACAGCTTCGGCGCCCGCTCCGGGTCAAGCTACCCTGTGCCAACTTTTCGGAAGAGGTGGCCCGGAGCCTGGATGTCTGAATGGTTTTATGTGAAAAATGATCTAACAGCGCAAAATAATGTCCAAAGTATCATTATGTACCCAATTTGGCAACGCTTCGGACTTCGAAGGCCGAAGGTTGAAATGGATGAGGCAGCCGAAGAATGCCAAAGAGCCTTCGGCGCAGTCTGCTCCTTCATTGGGACAAGGGACCTGGTCCAGGAGCACATTGCCTTCAGGATATGGCCACTTGCAGAAAAGTGGGAAATGCCGAAAGAAACCATCAAAGAGTCCGACGAAGGCGGACTAGTCAGATTAAAATACACATTCAAATATGCAGATAAATTTATTGAACCTGATGATGACTGGCTGAAAAGCATTGAAATATTAAGTGATGAATTACTTGGGGCATTCTCGAAGGCTGAAAATACTGCACTATCAGCAGCCTTCGGAGGCCGAAAAAAGAAGAGACTGAACCGAGTGTTTGATGCAATCGGGTTCTTCTACCCTGATTATTGTTATCCCATCCGAAGGCAAAAAAGGAAAAACATAACCTCTGAAAAAGAAGAAGCTGGAACCGCTCCTAGCGAGCCAGTACCAAAAGGAAAAAGGTTGAAGGTCTTCACACACCGACCACGCCATATTGAACCAGCTTCGGTGCCAGAGTTTACCGGGAAAACTTCTTCAGCCACCGAAGCTGAGAAACTAATCGAGCCGGCCTTGTTGCCAGAGATCGCAGAAATGGCCGAAGTGCCACCAAAGATAGAATCAGAACAATCAAACATTTTGTTGTCAGAAACAAAAGAAAAAACCGAAGCGCCGTTCACAGAAAAAATTGAGAAAGTAAGAGAAGCAACTGAGGGCTTCAAAACATCAGAAGTTTTGAGTCCTACAGCAATCATCGGGACAGCAAAAAATGAAAAAGTGCCAGCTGTAACTCCGAAGAGAAAGAGAATGGCTAATGTGCTAGACGTATTGGAAACGATCAAATCTTCGAGCACACCTCCGAAGAAAGCTGCTGTTACTCCTGAAACAAAAGCTGAAATCTCTGGTTCTATAGCTCCAGATCAAGAGATTTCAGCCGAAGCTGGACCCTCAGAGCCCGCAAAAACTTTGGAAAGTGAGACAGAGAAAATAACAAAGCCAACTATTGAAGAATCTAGTGTTGTTGCCCCCGAAGCATCCCCCAAGATTCGTGATTATATTTTTCGTCATGCTTCGGGGAAAAAATTATCAGAAAAAGAAGAACAAGAGGCCCAGCATTATGCCCAAAAACTGAAATATCCGAAGGGAGCATTAATATTTAATGGCAGTGGAGAAGAAGACTTCTTGTACTGTCTTCCCGACAACAAGGAAATTTCTGTCTGTCGGGAGATAGGCAGAAGCTTCGGATTCCCAACTTTAGAAGACGGACTTTCGGTGCTATCAAAAAACGATCTGGCTGACAGCCTAGCTTATAACAGTTTAAAGGTATGATAAATGAAATCCTTGTATTTTTCCGTTCATTTAAACCCTCTGACACACACACATATTCCTTTTTGCAGGGCTTGATTCTTAGCAATGCTCTCAGAGCCCAGAAAGATACTGAAGACGAAGGGTGTACTATAGCCCTGAGCAACCTTCGTTCCGAAGTGATTGAACTGAGGAACGAAGGTCTCGAAAAAGACAAAATATTACACTCATTGATAGATAAAATAAAGGAGGACGAAGCTGCTTTCAAAAGTCAGGCTGAAGCTCAGAAACGCGAAATTGAAGACCTTCGGAAACAACTGGCCAGAGCCACAGAGGAACGTATACTTGAAGAAACAAAGCGTGAACTCAGCGATCAATGGGCAGATCACCTAGAAGTGACTGTTGAAGAGCTTCGTTCATCCAAAAAGAGATGCTACAATAAATCTATAGACTGTGCTAAAAAATTAAAGGCTAGCTTCGCCAAGGTCGGCGCATTCTCAAGTGAAGAAAATTTTCTGAGGGGCAATCCCGAAAGTGTCATTGAATGGATTGACCACGAAGCTGAAGTCTTTGAAGAAATTTTAAATAGCCGAGGAGATATATGTGCCTTCTCTGGCGCCAGAGGGATTGCCACTATTTTAGAGAAGAAGGGCTGTGAACATGTGAAAATTTTAGCACAGTCCGAAGCCACCTTGTCGACTGAAGATATAAAAGATCCTTCAGCCGAAGCTAGCGCGGTTGGGGGAAAATTTTTTACCGACATCTGGGACAACGGTGGCCGAGAAATGGCAAGAGAAATTATTCAGAAAAGTGAAAAGGGCATCCATGATGCTAGAGAAGTGGCTAAGGCTGCTGAAAAGAGCACAGAGCCCGAAGGTCAATTAGGTACTAAATAATAGCTTCTACCGTGTTGTAATCTTTAGGCTTTTAAGACCTGTTTGCGATTTGTAATAGTAATGTAGTCGTGTCCTGCTTCAGATCCGACTAAAGCGCCTTCGGGCCCTCAGCCGAAGGGGGACGACGAAATTAAAAAGATGGCCGAAGATATTATGGACGAAGTCGTCAATCGGCTTCTGAATGAAGCTGCAGGAGTCGTTTTGAGAGAGGATTAAACATTTTTGTAAAAAACTTCGGAAATGTAATATAATGTAACATTTTTGTAACCCCGAATGTAATATATCTATTTTTGCTATTCAATTCTTTACGATGCATGAAACTTTACACACGTACCGTTTTTGAGTTTGGCGAAAAAAAAACACCTTCCCTTCTTTTCATGCTTCGTGAAGAATATCCAAACTTCGTGAAAAAATTCTCCGAAGCTATACTTCCGAAGATGAAGATTGATTCTCCGAAGCTTTACTCTTGCAAATCATACTTCCGAAGATCAATATCGTGTCCCCTTCTTGGGACCACGATTTTCACTCTTGCAAATCATACTTCCGAAGATCAATATCGTGTCCCCTTCTTTGGGCCATATGCAACATGATGTATGATGCTTATGCTATGCAAAATGATGTAATGATGTTATGCTACGTAGATGACATTTGTTCCGAAAGATACACACATATCCCCACACAATATTTTTGTATCAGCACTGATTCTTCGCTGTAAGCTCTGCATTCCCTTAGGAACGTCTTTGGAGCTTCTTCGCCTCTTACTTAGGCGGTATAAGCTCTGCATTCCCTTAGGAACGTCTTTGGAGCTTCTTCGCCTTTTACTTAGGCGGTATAAGCTCTGCATTCCCTTAGGAACGTCTTTGGAGCTTTTTCGCCTTTTACTTAGGCGGTATCAGCGTTGACTTTTCGCTGTATGCTCTGCATTCCTTTTGGAACGACTTTGGAGCAGAAAACTTACGCTGCGCTCCCTTCGGAACGACTTTTTGTGACTTCGCCAGACTTACTCTGCGTTCCTTAGAACGACTTTTTGTGACTTCGCCAGACTTACTCTGCGTTCCTTAGAACGACTTTTCGTTGCTTCGAAGGATTTTCAATAGTCCGAAGGTCCTTTTTATTGTCGCAAACCTGTGAAGAAAACATATTTTTCTTGTAGGAATCAACGAAACTAATTACATGAAAACAATGTCCTTTATTACAGAGAATAAAACTGAATGAAAAAGATTGCTATTAAGGTAGGATATTTGTCAATAGATGTGCTTTGATTCTGGCACGGTGCTGTTGACCGTGCGAGCTTCGGACTGTTCTCTGAAGTCCCTTTGATGTGGAGCATATTGGCTCCCTTCTGGCTGCTGACCTTGTTGCAACGGAGGTGGAGGCGGAGGCTGTTGCCAGGAGGCTGAAGGCTGGCTTGCCGAAGCAGCAGAGACTACAGGATGATTGCCCACATATTCTGGGATGTAGGGCGAATGATACGAAGCTGTATGCATGACCTGCTTCGGCTGGGCTTGTTGTGCTGCTGCTTCAGCTATTTCCTTTTGCTTCTGTATAGTAACATGGCACATCCTGGTAGTATGGCCTTTGTTCTCCCCACAGAATAAGCAAAAGATTCTTCTTGGTTGATCGCCAAATCTTCCTCCGAAGCCCCTGGCGCCTCTGCCTCTTGGAGCTGGTGGTCGGAAGGAGCTTTGCTGTTGCCCCGAAGCCTGTGAGGAGTACTGTGGCCTTTGCTGCTGGCTCCCTTTATCATCATTTTGATTGGAGTTATGAATTGATCTGACATGCCTCGGATAGAATCTTCCTCCGAAGCCCCTGGTCATCTCAGAAAATCTGAAGGCCTCCTCCCTTCTTTGGCGAAAATCATTGTCAGCTCGAATATATTCATCCATCTTCTGGAGCAGCTTCTCCAGCGTTTGAGGAGGCTTCCTGGCGAAGTACTGAGCTGACGGACCTGGCCGAAGCCCCTTGATCATGGCCTCAATGACAATTTCATTGGGCACCGTTGGTGCCTGTGCCCTCAAACGCAAAAACCTTCGGACATATGCCTGAAGGTATTCTTCGGGGTCCTGAGTGCACTGGAACAGAGCCTGAGCAGTGACCGGCTTCGTCTGAAATCCTTGAAAGCTAGTTAACAACAAGTCCTTCAGCTTCTGCCATGAAGTGATCGTTCCTGGTCGAAGGGAGGAATACCAGGTTTGAGCAACACTTCTAACAGCCATGACGAAAGATTTGGCCATGACTGAAGCATTGCCACCGTACGAAGACACTGTTGCTTCGTAGCTCATCAAAAACTGCTTCGGATCAGAGTGGCCATCAAATACGGGGAGCTGAGGCGGCTTGTATGATGGAGGCCAAGGTGTAGCCTGTAACTCAGCAGACAGGGGAGAAACATCATCAAAAACAAAATTCCCATGATGGAAATTGTTATACCAGTCATCTTCGTTGTGAAAGCCCTCCTGATGAAGGTCTTGATGCTGAGGCCTTCGGTATTGCTCATCCTGAGCAAGATGACGAACTTCTTCAGAGGCTTCGTCTATCTGCCTCTGCAGTTCAGCTAGCCTGGCCATCTTCTCCTTCTTGCGTTGAACCTGCTGCTGAAGGATCTCCAGATTCCGAATCTCCTGATCTAGATCATCCTCCGGAGGTGTTGGACTGGTAGCCTTCCTCTTCTGGCTCCGTGCTTCTCTAAGAGAAAGGACGTCTTGATTAGGGTCTAGCGGCTGCAGCGTGCCAGCCCCTGGTGCTGAAGCCTTCTTCGGCGGCATGACGAAGCTGATGCTTGCCGAAGGTGCCGAAAAACTCAAGCAGTGGAAGTGAGTTCACCGGAGGTGGGCGCCAATGTTGGTGACTTGTTCTCAAATGCTAAGAGTTAAGAACAAGGCAACATGAAAAGTGTTAAGTGTTAAAGTCCTTCGTCCTTCGAAGCATTATGTCCCTTCGGGAAATAATGAGTTTCGGACGAAGGTCATAAGAGACATACCTTCGTAAATATAATAGGTAAAAAACGAAAGACTCATATAAAGCATGAGATATAATATAAGCATCATCATGGAATCATTTCTATTTTATTAACATGGGAAAATAGAAATGATTTCAAATTACAAATGTACCTTCGGTCCTGAGAGAAGGTAAAAAGTACAGGCGTGACGTAAAAGCAAATGTAAAGTCAGCGTGGACAGTACGGGAGTACTGTTCATCTATTTATAGACGCGGGACGCAGCCCACGTAAAATTACATCCATGCCCATTACATTTGCTAACGGCTTATGGAAATCTGTCGAGGCCCCCGAAGTCTTTTCATCTTTAAGTCGGTTCCCCCTTCTGCCATCGCGCCGAAGCTTCCCTGCGCACAGCTTCGGCTGCCCCCGACCTTCGTCTGGCTCAGCCTTCGTCCTGGTCGTGCTCCATATCCATAATTCTGAATCCGAAAATACCTGTTCATATAATTCACTTGGAAAACATTGTCAAATCATGTTTTTGAGGACCTTCGGAGGACGAAGGCCCCCAACAGCAATCCATAATATAGATGGAGCTGAAGCTTGTGAGCAATACAAGTTCAGAAGGGAAAAAGCTGCTTCGGCTGATTAGCCGAAGCCCATGCTCTTATGTAAGGACATAGCAGAGCAGAAGGTGCTATTGGGATCTCAACTGTCTGAAGAACAGGAGAAAACCTTGATAAGGTTTTTGTTCAACAACAAAGATGTTTTTGCTTGGTCAGCTAATGATCTTTGCGGACTTAACAGGGATGTTATTGAGCACTCGCTCAATGTTGATCCATCCTTCAGGCCAAGAAAGCAAAGGCTTCGGAAGATGTCTGATGACAAGGCCGAAGGTGCTCGGAACGAAGTGAAAAGACTCCTTAGTGCCGGAGTTATTAGAGAGGTAAAATATCCAGAATGGTTGGCTAACACTATTATGGTAAAGAAGGCCAATGGTAAATGGAGAATGTGTATCGATTTTACTGATCTCAATAAGGCCTGTCCGAAGGACGAGTTTCCATTGCCAAGGATAGATTCCTTAGTCGATGCAGCAGCTTCATCAGAGCTTATGAGTCTGCTGGATTGCTATTCAGGCTATCACCAAATCTGGATGAAGAAAGAGGATGAACCGAAAACCAGCTTCATAACCCCCAGTGGAACATATTGTTACCTTCGGATGCTTGAGGGGCTTAAGAATGCCGGAGGAAGTTTCAGCAGAATGACAGAGAAGGTCCTCCATTCTCAGATAGGCAGGAATGTGCTAAATTATGTTGATGATATTATTGTAAAAAGCACGAAGCAAGATAATCACATTGCTGATCTGCAGGAGACCTTCGCTATTTTTAGACAGGCTGGTTTAAAGCTGAATCCAGAAAAATGTGTCTTCGGAGTGAAGAAGGGGAAATTTCTTGGTTGCCTAGTTTCAACAAAGGGAATTGAGGCTAATCCAAGCAAAATCGAAGCTATACTTCGAATGGAACCACCAAGTACAAAGAAGGGGGCTCAAAGATTGACAGGAAGGCTGGCATCTCTCAACAGATTCATATCTAGATCAGCAAAGAGAAATTTACCATTTTTCGAAGTGCTGAAGTCAGCCGAAGTTTTTCAATGGGGACCAGTCCAGCAGAGAGCCTTCGAAGAACTGAAGCAATATTTGATAGATCTAACAACACTAACTCCACCAACACCAGGGGCTCCTTTGTTATTATATGTGGCAGCTTCGCACTCAGCGGTAAGTGCAGCACTTGTCCAGGAGAAGCTTGAAGGTCAAGTCAAGAAGCAGGCCCCAATATATTTTGTATCCGAAGTTTTTAGTTTATCAAAGAAAAATTATACAGAATTGGAGAAAGTACTGTATGCTGTTTTGATGGCCTCCAGGAAGCTTCGGCATTATTTTCAAGCTTACAACATAATCATTCCTTTTTCACAACCTTTGAAGGATATTATGAGAAACCGAGAAGCTACTGGAAGGATTGGAAAATGGGCTGCAGAGCTCAATGAATTTTGTATTGATTATGTCCATAGATCTTCGATTCAGTCCCAAGCGTTGGCAGACTTCATTGCTGACTGGACGCTAGGGGCTCAGGAGGAAGAAACGAATAAAGATGCCGAAGCATGGACAGTGTTTTGCGATGGGTCTTAGGGAACCTTCGGAGTAGGAGCAGCTGCTGTGTTGGTTTCACCTTCCAAAGTTAAAACTTGTTATGCGGCAAGAGTTGATTTCAGTTGTACAAACAATATTGCTGAATACGAAGCTCTGCTCTTGGGTCTTCGGAAGTTAAAGGCAATGGGGATCAGAAGGGCTATTCTTAAAACTGATTCCCAAGTTAATTCTGGTCATGTTGACAAAAGCTATAAAGCAAGAGATTCGAAGCTTGAAAAATATCTAGATACAGTCCGAAGGATCGAGGCTTCCTTTGAAGGATTCTCTGTTAAAAATATTCCTCGTGGAGAAAATGAATATGCTGATCTATTGGCCAAGTCAGCAGCACAGGGGTTGCCTTTACCTTCAGAAGTATTTTTCGAAACAATAAAAGCACCTTCGGTCGAACTTCTTGAAAGAGCGGTCCTCAATATATCCCCTGTCTATAGTGAAGATTGGAGAACTGAAATCATCTCTTTTCTTCAGGGTAATTTTCTTTCAGACGATGAAGCTTACAACAAAAGAATAGAAGCAAGAGCTCGACCATATGTCATAATATAAGGGGAGTTGTACAAGCGTGGGGTCTGTTGCCCATTGCTCAAGTGTTTATCCAGATCCGAAGGTATAGAATTAATGAAGGAAATACACGCAAGCCTGTGTGGATCTCACATTGGATCTAGGCCTTTGCTTGGGAAAGTTTTTCGTCAAGGATTTTATTGGCCAAAGGCAGCTTCGGATGCAGCGGATTTAGTCCAAAAGTGCGAAGGTTGTCAGAAATGTGCAAGAGATCAAAAACAACCTTCGTCTTTAACTCAATTAATACAACTCACTTGGCCGTTGCAAAGGTGGGGCCTTGATTTGCTAGGTCCATTACCACCAGCACAGGGAAACTTAAGATATGTTGTAGTGGCAGTGGAATATTTTTCCAAGTGGATTGAGGCGAAGCCTCTAGCCACAATAACTTCGATTACTATTCAAAAGTTTTTCTGGCAAAATATTGTTTGTCGCTTCGGAGTGCCGAAGGCCATTACTGTGGATAATGGGACACAGTTTGATTCTGAAGCTTTCAAAGAATTTTGTGGTCAAATTGGTATGAAGATCCATTTTGCATCAGTTCGACATCCGGAGTCAAACGGACTTGTCGAACGAGCTAACGGGATCATAATGACAGGAATAATGAAGTCAATCTTCAATCAGCCTAGGGGAAAGTGGCCAGACGAGTTAATCAAAGTGGTGTGGAGCCATAATACAACCATGTCAAGATCAACAGGCTTTACACCTTTCAAACTATTGTTTGGGGATGAAGCAATAACCCCGGAAGAGGCCAAAGCAGGATCAATAAGAACGGTGGCTTCGGCAGAAGGTGAAGACGAAGCTGATTGCTCTGTGGAAAAAGATACTATAGAAGGGATCAGACTTCAGGCTGTGGAAAACATCAATAAATATAAAGCCGAAACAATAAAATGGCGTGACAGAAAGGTTAAGCTGAAGAACATTGAACCAGGACATCTGGTGCTTCGAAGGGTAGCTAACCCTGAGACAGTGGGCAAACTACAGCTGAAGTGGGAAGGACCTTTTTTAGTAGTATCTTCGTCAAGACCCGGTTCCTATAGATTGAAGGATATGGACGGCAACGACATCCCTAGGTCATGGAATGCGGATGAGCTTCGGCGATATTATGTTTAATTTGATGTAATTTTTTCTATTCTTTCTTGTGGCACCCTTTTCCTTTCCAAAGGGGGAGAGGTTTTTAATGGGGCCACAACATGTAATTTTTCTTTTCCTTATTTCGATTCTATAAAAGTGATATCCCCAAAAAATGTAAATGTAAATGCCAAGGGAAAAGAAAAGAAAACAGGGAGAAGCTTAAAAGTCGTTCCTAAGGGAATGCAGAGCTTACAGCGAAAAGTCAACGTTGATTCCGCTGAAAGTAAAAGGCGAAGAAGCTCCTAAGGGAGGCTTACAACAAAAAGTCAACGCTGATTCCGCTGAAAGTAAAAGGCGAAGAAGCTCCTAAGGGAGGCTTACAGCGAAAAGTCAACGCTGATATACTGAAAAGTAAACGATGAAGCTGAAAAGTGAAAAAATTTGAATCATTCCCAATATTCATCTCCACAATACATTTCATCATGTCATTTGCATTCATAAACATACATTTAGACATATATAGAATCATCATCATATCACACAAAAAAGATAGGTGCTTCGGGAATGAGGAAAGACTTTGAAAAAGGAAAATTTTTATGCTTCGTTATGTACGAAAAGAAGGGAATATGTTTTTCGCCTTCGGCTCAAAAAAGAAGTTTCGTCCACAACAAAGCAGATTGTACACAGATAGCGGAAACAAAATATATTACAAGGTATGTACAAATTTACATGAGTTTTTACATAATAATATTACAAAAGTCTCTCCAGAATTTTTACAGGAAAGAATATTGTAGCAACTATCAAGCTTCAGCTTCGTCATACTTCAGATTTGTTATACTTCAGCTTCGTCATCCTACGAGTATTAAAGAACAGAATAAGAAAGGTGCAAATTTCAAGAAGAAGGTAAAAGTAACAAATATAAGCTTTTTACCGGCTTAAGATGACTTCGAGCTTCGTCACCCGCCATTTTCCGCCCGCCATTTACCCAAATCTGGGTCATAAATCTATTTCCGATACTTCGAGCTAGGCTTGGAATATCTATCAGATCTGATGATGATAAGCTGTAGTTGGGCCTATTAACAATTTTTCCATGCGTGCAACCAGCTTTCAGAAAAGCGGTAGCTGTGCCCCGAGAAGCTACCAGGGCGCAGAAGTCAGCATGGCTACCAATAACTTCGTCAAGAGCTTCAACCTCGCCTTCAATATATTCTAATGTGTTGGGCAAGTTTTCAGCTGAAAGTGTAAATTTTTCAGAGCTGGCTCCAATAGAATGAAACACATCCTTCAGCCGCTGCACGCATCGGCTGCCGAAGCTTAGGCATTTCTCTTGAAGCTCCTTCAAGGATTTTTGCAAATTTGAATTATTTTGCATCTCAGTTTTAAGACTTGCTTCAAGGTGTTTCTTTTCCTGCTCAGATTTTTCTAGTTGTTTGAGCAATTCATTCTTTAAACTGTTATAGTGTGAGGATGTGATATTATACTCCTATTTTTTATTACAATATGGATACTAGCAAGCATAAAAAAATCCACAGGCCATTTTATTTTACTTCGCTAGATATGATCATATGATGGTAGAGTGTAAAATATGAACAGTTAGCCACATACAAAAATTGTATTGTAGTAACTATTGCCCTAGTATGGCATTGCTGTCGTGGTACTTAGAGTGGCATCTTACTTTAGGGATGGTACACAATGTCTCCGTCTATATAGTTAAACTTTGGTGTAATAAATTATTGCAAATGGAATCAACCTGGTGAGTGATATCTTCGTCTATTTCTTTAAATGGAGCTCCTTCTCCTTCCCATGAAACAGTCCCTCCAAATGCTGGAATTATAAATAACAGGGACTCCCTAGGCACCTGAAAGTGCATATAAAGGATTAAAAATTTGAAAGATATTAAAATAAGAACTGCAATCCCAAAGTTGGCTTGCAGTAATGACAAATTCCAATAACCTACCTCTCGACTCAAGTAGAACTTTAAGTTCTTAAATAAACCTTTACAATCTTTAGTATCATCATCATCTGCATCATCGGCAGTTGATTCTTCTACAAGATTCATCAGTGCACCAGGTTCATTGGTTGGGAGCTGATGTTGAAGCTGTGCTAATCTGAACTCAGATTCATCTGCTTTTGAGCTTGCTTTATTCTTCACAACCTTCTCTTCCTCAATTACTTCCTCAGCTTTACTTTTCTCATCCTTATCTTCCATTACTTCGTCAGTTTGTGAATTCCCAATCATTCTTCTGGAACCAGCAGACATGTATCGGCACAATGCATAGAGCTCTGGCACCATGCAACATGATATCAGAAAATAAGTCATCATAAAATTAGAGAACAGAGAAAAATAATATGGCAGTGCATATACATCCAAGAAAAAGGACAAAGATGATTAAATAATAAAAAGCACCAGAACATACCAACAGCTAAAGCTTCCAGACGTGGATCCAGAATAGGAGGATAATTTACATTTATTGAATGATAGATTTTGAAGTTCACAAATCCTAGAAGAGTCTGCAAGCACAACAGAGAATAGACTCAGTCAAAAGGATGAAAAAAACACAACAAATAGCACTGTTGAACTTTCTAACTTCTAGGGGAGCATTCATGAAACGTCAACATGTATGGTGTCAATAGCCAACTATTGAAACTATGCTCATGGAAAAGGGAGATGTCGATAACAACAAAAACCCATGGAATACCGGTATATAGTTTGTAATAGTTATTGGACATCATAATATGGTATCTTGATTGACAATGAATTGATCAGCAACCCTACAATGGAAATGCAAGCACTACAATATCAACACTGTGTCTTGATCAAGAGCCTACAGGATTCTCAGCCTTTGCAAATTGACATTCCATGATTAGGGGTTAAAAGGACTAAAGAAGGCTTATGCACCAAGGAAAACCACAGCAAGCTTTTGTCTATAACAAGCTCATCTTTGATGAAAAACAAAACAAATAACCACTAATTTAAAATTAGATAAAAATATATTGCCATATCATTAAGTCTTGGCCTGAAATTTACTGACAGTTGCACAAACATGAAACACACAAGAACTAAAGAGTGGTCCATATTTGTTTACCTCATAGAATTCTAGAAAAGAAAGCATCACATTGAAATCAACATCATCAGTTAATACTTGCTGAAGAGCATGCGGAGTTAGCCAGGTGATCTTTTGTCCTTGAACTTCAGCCTGCATTACATGGCATAATCATGAATTTTGGCCATCATGTACAGATAAAAGAATAATGGGATATATAATTACCTGATAATATATGCCCTTCACGGAAATAAATGTCAAGCATTCATGGCTTAACCTACAAACAAAACATTTCAAAGCACATAAGGTTTGAAATGACTTCATCATATGATAAGAAAATAATAAATATCCGCTATAAAAAAGAAATAATGAAAGGACACACTTTTAGATTTATAGAATTGAGATTTTACTTTGGATGTGACTATGTGAGGACCACAAAGTGCAGTCCACAGATTACATGCAGGTTTGAAGGTTACCATGTAGGATATTTGATAAACCTATACAATTTTTGTGATAAGCCAAAATTCCAGGCAAGATATAGCTGTACACATAGTGACAATAAAAATAGGTATTCAGAGCATAATCACCTAGTACACTTGGAAAGAACATGGTAATTTTAAACAAAACATACCTGCGGCAGTTATGGATTCGTTTGACCTCAACACGTTCACCGTCAACAGCAGGTAATGCCGCAAACAGATGCACCATTGTAAGGCAGTCATCCAAGTCACGAAGAGCATCAACGAATGTTGGATACCTGTTTGATAAAAATAGAACAGTTAATGCGACATAGAGAGAGTATTTGATGAACTCATGGATACTTGATACCTTTCAAGGACAAGCCTATCAAGCTTGTAAGTTGGTGGCCGATTCAACAGCCTGTCTGCAAGATCCCTGTTTTTCTTAGCAACAGCCTTTTTAACCTTCCTTCGATGGACCTTAATCTCCCTGAAAACAAATAAAATACGAATACCATTAAGGCTTCTGTCTGTTGTCTTTTTGCTATTAACTTTTGTTATAATTTTTTAGCTTCTCAGCACACCAAAAACTAGAAAAACTCCTCAAAGCATGCTTTTCAGCTTTTAGTTCATTTTCTCCGAAGCCAGCTTTCCAGCTTTTCAAAAGCCAGCTCAAGAGCTAGGCTGTTTTGTTTCAGCTTCTAGATTTTGGCTGGTTCTTAGCATGATCTTGTTCATATACTCTAATTGCTCCTAAAGAAAACAAAATACAGTATGGCAGCAGTAGTAAAATTATAAAGTTTTGCAACATTGCTAATCACATAGAGCACCTATACGAAGATTTATATCATAAACAGCCGAGTAACTAAAACACCAGTAGTTCATCTAACGAAAAGGCAGTAAGATATTTATCACCAACAAACAAGGAACGAAGATGGCAAGAGGCTACCACTCTTAGGGCCAGTAAGAAGCAGAATCTGAAACAAACAGCGTGCTTCTAGAGCTTCTTTTGTGGATTCTGATATGATGTAATCGTTACGCTAGTGAAATTACATATGTTATACACTTCATCATACAGAAGTTTAATCTAAAACCAGCATTTCCAAAGTCATCATCCAGAATAGTTTTTAAAAAAAATTATAGGTCATTACAAAAATTCCAAAATTGTAGCATTATGGGCAAGCGTACACGATGCACGGCTAATGGCCTTTGTTGCCCACGCTAAGTTTGTTTCATTCTTTCAATTGAAAATATTAATTTTCACCCGACATGGCAAAAAATGGAAATAGACTAATACACAAAAGAAGGTGCTCTTGATTCATAAAACCAAACAAATTAAGGTTCAGGTTAACTAGCATGAATAAGTGGATGTTCAGATCAGCTGTTCAGCCCTTTAAAAGATTAGTTCATTAAAAATGCTGTTACCATCCTAGAAAAAATGACTGTTACATCTTGACTCATCTTTCTTTAGTTGCAAGTGAATATTGATTATCATTTTTCTAGTTTTTTTGGTAAAAAACGAATAATGGTTTAGTCAAAGTTGGTTAAGTTCAGCCTATTGTTAAAAAAACAAGGTACTAAATAGCGGTTGTAGTGATCGCGATAGTGGCACAAATATTTGGTATGAAAAGTTACCTGAACTTCTCGATCAAAGGGTCATGAGCGAGGAATGCAATATCCTTTGTGTGGTAGTAGGTCTTGTGGTTCCCTTCCACCTTCTTCTTTGGCTGACGTGGAAAGACACCCTTTAGAATGCATAGCTTCCTGCGATAAATAGGAAAATGTCAACAAAAAATGAGTTCAAGGATTCAAACTACTACCTCCGTTCTTGAATATTTGTCGCCGGCTAGTTCATTTTTGAACTAAAACACGACAAATAAAACAGAAAGGAGGGAGTACCATCTTAAGTAATACTAGGTGGATGCCCGTGCGTTGCAACGGAAAGATAAAATACCACGATAACTCATGTACAAATGTGTTATAATATTATAGAAAAATGTTTCGTAATTTATTTGTGATCCTACTCATACATTAATATACAAAAACACTAATTATTCATGAAGGTAGAGTAACCCCTGGCAGTGCCAAGAGCAATCCGCATGTGTTTACTCCAATCAAGAGATGGTTTTCCATTGCGATAATCTGAAAATTGCAACCCCGTATATTACAAATGTATAAGGATATATAAGCAGAGTATATGGTCGTGGCAAAGAACCAACCAAAACACATAATGTTAAACAAAATATTTACAAGAAATGCAAAAGACTTGCACAGAATGCCAATTGTAGACTTCATTAACATTGAAATGTTGTAGACGATTGAGTTACCTCTCAAGCGGTCAGCAACACTGCCATTTAGCATATATGGATATACAAGCAATCGTTCTTTAGAGGTCATGCAAAATTCATACAAACGCAAGAGATTCCTGTGCACAGCAAGGCCAATCAACTCAACTTCTGTTTGAAACTGGACTTCACCGGTAACATCAGGATCTTTTAATCTCTTCACTGCCACTAAAGTTCCATTTCTCAAACAGCCTTTATACACAATTCCAAAACCTCCTTGACCTAATATATTCTTGGAATTAAAATTGTCCGTTGCACTTTGCAGATCGTGAAATGTGAAATGCTTCACATGGCCCAATTCGAATTCTAGATCTTGATCTACAGATAAAAAAAGTCAGATTGTGTAAATTTAACTTGTAAAGAGCTAATACTGCGAAGGCTTGGATAATTACCAGCTGAAGCAAAAGGCAAGCGCCATCTGCAATAACTTAGCCAATACACGAACAACAAAACTAATATTGCCAGAGCTAATTGATGGTGGTTCTTGGCCTTTTGGACCTATCTCGACATTTGTCCCTGCCATTAATGTATAGTTAAGTTCCGGTTTCTAAAGAATAGATATGTAAAAGATATGCCATCTGGGAAAGCAATTACCATTAGTCATTGCTGTCACATCTGAACAACCATGTATAACTGTAATAAATTCAGTTTTGTATTAGTTTTAAAATGTCATGCTCCGAAACTATTAAATATGTGTGCTCTTCACTAAAAATTCAGTTCTAAAACAAAAAATTCAATTCTAAAATAAAATAAATGTTTGTGCACCTCAAAAATTCAGTTCTGAAACAAAAGAAATGTGTGTGCAACTCAAAAATCCAGTTCTGAAATGTGTGCTCCTAACAAATTCAGTTATGTAACAAAATTCATTTATGTGCCACACTACCACGGCAGTGGCTGTGTCAAATTCAGTTTCTTGCTTCATTTTTAGGTGGAGCAAAATTATTATCTACATGACAAATCATCGTGCAGTCAAAGAGACTAACATGAGGGCTTGATTAGGCCTTACTGGATAGTTTGAGTTTTTATGTTAAAAAAGAAACAAGAGCTGATTGAGCAAAACATGGCCGTTGAAGGAAATAGTACATAAGTCCAGTTTACATATAAAAAATTTAAACCCACACAAGAAAACAAAATGAAGCATGACCATCCTTGATGCTGATTTAAATGCAAACAGAGATATTCTCTGGGTTTACTAAATAAATCCAGATTTTCTTAAGGCAAGGAAACTAAGGTAACAGTAGGAAAACAAAGTCAGTCAGTATTAGACTGCTCATTACCTAGAGCTTGGCCTCTTCCCATGTTAACCCAACTCCTTTGCCTAGAATTTGCCTACCAATTTGTACCTGAGCATAAGATTCTTTCCCAACTAAACCATCTGCTGGAGATGGACAGGCTTGAAAAACTAAGTTATATCCCTCAACTGTGCACTGCAGTGTATTTTTATATACATCATAAGGTCTGCTTCATGACTGATATGAAGTCAATAATCAACAAATCTAGCTAGACTTACAAGTTTCTCCAAAAGAAACAAATTGACCTGCACAATAAGAAAAAGAAGTCCAGTCAGAAAAAAATAACTGGATTTCAGGTGCATATCTCGAACAAATTTGCATATACTTCACAAGTTGTGTACACATTATTTTTTATCGTTAAGCTTTCTGTCTTACTAAATAATAGTTCCTTGAATAGTTTCTCCCCGGGCGTTCGCCAACCTCCAGATCTCCCGAGTAAAAACATCATGTGACAACAATACTGCAGGCATCATCAAGAAATAAACGCAAAGTTTATCCCAAGCAAGAGTGAGCAGAAGTTGCAGAGTACTAACTATTCTAAATTTTATTATGTAGGCCATTACATTAAGTACCAGTCTTCATTTTGCTAGGTAATCTTCTAACATGTGGTCATTATCTCTCCTAATGAAGCATCAACCATAGTCTTTCCAGTGTCCCGAGATGATACCCTGCACAGCATAAACAGAATTGAGCTCACCCTTCCAGATGTCAGGACGTGTGAAGAAGTTTGATAAAAGTTGGGACCTTACTCGCATATGAGATCCTGATGTTCAAGTATGGATTCGGGAATGCGACTCAATCAACAAAATGGATTAAAAAGGAAGCTTTCTTCAATCCCCTTCTAACCAAACAAACCCTTAACAAACTTAACAAAACAGATTAAAAAGGAATCTTTCTAAACCACGAATTAGTAGCTAGTAAGTATAGTGGAAGCTGCAAGGGCACATAAAAGTGACAGACCTTGATGTTCCCAGCCTCCTTGATAGCCTTGAGGAGCTTATGCTGCAGGGAGTGATTGTGGCTGCGGATGTGCGCCCCGGACATGGCCGAGACCACCACGTCGGCCTGTGCCACGGCGGCGAGGAGGCCTGCGTGGTCCTCCAGCGACGCCTCCACCAGCCACGCGCCCTGGGCCTCAAAGGATGGCAACATCTGGAGCTTGTCGATGTCCAGGCCGATCTCCGGCTGTAGCAGGACCAGCGTCGGGTGCCCTTGCGCCAAGCTCGATCCTATCCTTTGTTGGTATAACGTAATGCATTCACAAGTGGAGAAATAATGTGAACGGTATTCTTTTCATAGTCATATAATATGTCAATAACATTAACAACAAATAAACTAAACTTTGTTGGGTTGATCCCAATCGATTCAATTATGGACCGAGTCGATCCTATCCTGCCATAATGTGCCCTGATCAGGGGGCGTAACAACCTATTGGTTGTGGCTCCCTCTCGCACCGTGCATATAAAAGGGGAAGAGCAACCGGTATGGGACCCAATGTTCGCTGTTACCAACTCTTCCCCACACAAAAACACTGATCTGATCTATTCTGTTCCGCATTTAGTGAAGGGAAGCCTGCCACCACACCTCACTGCCCCTGTGTGAGACTGTGAGGCCACCGCCGTTCCTCTTTGTCGGTAGGCAAAAGAACCGCCCTAATGGTGAGCTCCTCCAACTCTGAAGGTAATCTACTCTATGATTTAAGCATACAGAGGCTAGGGTTAAGGGCAAGGTCTATAGTTATATTAAAAGTAATATATGACAATATAAAGGTACTTACTCCCAGGGAAGATCACCGACAAGCATCCAGTCTGCATCCTTATCCTCATATGTAAGGACATACTCCTGATCTTTGAGGGCATCCACCTTTGAGCCATTAGTCAGTCTGTCTTTGCTCGATGATTTATGCAGACCACTTTGACCTTTAAAATCACAGGCTAAGCAAATATCCTTGTGAAAAAAAGATATACTATGCAAAAACTGTTCAGTGATTTGTATGGCATTTAGTTTCTGTTCACACATTAATGATTATTTGTTAGGCCGTGAAAACTGTGCGTGTGCCCCAATTACTTGTCCGTTAGTAGAGCTACACGGAACTATGATAAAAAAAGAGCAGTGCAGCCAAGTCAGGTGGAGTTCGTGGCATGATAAGCAGAAATATCTCGCTGTGCACAAAATGACCGTATGTTTTGTATTGTGCCTGGTGTTTGTTTATGATTATGCATGCATAACACATCGATGTATGAATGCTATCTTCATACAAGTCTTATGAATCTTTGTTTCAAGAAAGCAACTTTTATTCGACAAAATTATTCAAACTCCTACTTATTTGTAGTATTAAATCCTAGTACATCACAACGGATCCAATCGACAAGCTTCGAAAAATGTCCGTGAATGCAACATACAAGAGGGAAAAGCATGGAACAGAGGCATAGAACCGAACACCACTCACCAGCGATGAAGCAGCTGAACATCTTCTCGAGCGCCAGGGAGAGGTCCTCGTAGCTGGAGTACATCTTGATGTCCACCTTCCTGAGGTAGGGCGCGCCATCCATGCTCACCTTCACGTACATGGGCCCAGCTCCGGACGCGGTCTCCTCCGTCGGCGCCTTGCTCCGGGAGGCGGTCGCGGCGGCGAGGGTATTCTTCCGGTAGTTGCGCACGGGCGGCCATCCAACCACCTGAGCTCTGCACGGATCGAGAGCGCACTGCATCGGTCACCCGCCCCGGCGGGGTCCAGCGGCCTGCGAAGATATCGAGGTCCGGCGGGAATAGGGACTCGACGGCGAGGTCGGGAGGAGGAGCGCGACGCGGGGGCCTGCTGCTGCGCCGCCATCTTTTCCTCCGGCGTCACCGTTGTCGTCATGGAGCCCGCGGGCTCGGTCACCTCGAGGTCGCAAGCCGCAAGGCCAGAGGCGAACCTCCGTGTGGCGGTGGCCGGTGTAGATGGCGCGATGGCTACACAAGTGCGGATGATCGAGGGAGGAGGGCGCCCCCTATCCTTATCTAGGCAGAGGTTGCGGCGGGCGGCTGCCACGGCGGCGGGGATCACGACAGGCGGTAGGGGATTGCGGAGGGCGGTTGGGGATTGCGGCGGGCGGGCGTGGGAGAGGCGGGGGCAGTCTACATTAGGCTCTTAATAGTTGTAGAGATATGTGGCACACCAGCCACGTACTATAAGACAGTGGCTACATGAAGGGCATAACAAATAGTAGTAATTAAGCTCAATGGACAAAGTAACTGCAAAAATGACTAAATTTCCCAATTACAGCATATATGGTTAAGCATCAGCATCCCACGAGCTTATTCAACATAATACGCCGTCTAGATGACGGCTCGCCGGCAATATAGAGTATTAATTGGGAGATAGTGACGAACCTAAAGATTGCGAGGCTAACTTGCAGGTAGTTGACCGCCTTGGTCCTCGTGATGTACTTTGCCGCATTCCCTTCCTTCTTCTTACCCTAAGACATAGTAAGAACAGCACGTCAGAGACCACGGCACAACACAAAGAAAAGGTCCTTTGAGAGGCAGGGAGAACCAGGGAGATGAGACGATTACCGCAGGGCGGTAGTGCTTCGGCATCGTGGCGGCAGCGCAGGTCGCTCCCCGTGCTGGAAAAGGGAGGGGAAAAGAGAGGAGGAGAGGGGAAAGGCGGTAGCGCTTGGCCGGCTGGTGGCTGCGCGCCTGCGCCTGCCGCCCTGCTGCCTGGGAGTGGGAGACTGGGAGGACTAGCCTGATTCAACGTCCGTGCGTGGGGTTGGGCCGGCTAGGTGTGAAGGTTGGTCGGGGCGGTGTGGAGCAGTGGGACTGGCCGGCTGCTGCCTGCTGGTGCGCGAGTGCGCGGTGCCGCGGTGCGCCAGTGCGCGTGTGCCTGCAGCCGCCTGGCCGGCTGCGCCTGCCGCCTGGGACTGGGAGAGGAGTGAGGACGCCGCCTGGGAGGATTGGCCTGGGAGGCTTCAGGCTTGGACTGGTAGGACGCCGCCGGCCGCCTGGGAAGACTGGGAGGCTGGGAGCTAGAGTTGCGAGTTGCGACATCAGACATCAGAGAGTAGGTTATTATTAACTGAGTACCCGAAATATCTGAATCTGAACCCGAAATATCCGAAAACCAAATTTTATTCGGGAATTTCAGGTAGCAACTTGCAAAACCCGAATTTATTTCGGGTACCCGAAATACCCGAATTACTCGAACTTTTATGCGTTATGTACTCATGTCATGTTTAATTATTAATTTGTGCATCTATAATTATGTGTAAGTGTGCATAACTATAGATTGCTTTTTGTTTTATATGTCCATGTATATCATTATTTAAATTATATTTTTATACTAATTTAATAGGGTGTATATGTTTTTATTAAGCCGACATAATAGTTTATATTTTTATACTAATTTAATAGGGTGTGTGTGTTTTTATTAAGCCGACACAATAGTTTGGGTAGTTCGGGAATACCCGAACCCGAAATTCCGGGTACCCGATTTTTCGGATATTGCAAAACTCGTTGTAATTTCGGGTATCGATTCTCAAAACCCGAAAATTTAAAAACCCGAAATACCCTATCCGAATTTTTCGGGTAACCAGAACACCCACCCCTACTGTGGGTTATGCCGCGGCTAGCAGCTAGCGCTCCGTCTGGCGCGTTGTTGACGCCTTTTTGAAGCGCCAAACACTTAACAAGAACCGTGGTGGTGCCCTCTGCACAGGGGCGGACGGTCCGCGCGCAGAGGCCGGACGGTCCGTGGCCTGGTGCGAGGCGCGGTGGTGCTCTCTGGTCAGGCGCAGACGGTCTACGGCCTGGTGTCGGACGGTCCACGACCTGGCGTAGGGCTAGGGTCCTCTGCCTGACGGCCGGACGGTCCGCGCCCTGGGGCCCAGACGGTCCGCGCGTGTATAGGGGCGGCGGAAGTCGCCGGCGGCGGCCTAGATCTCGCTCCCGGGAGGGACCCCGTCGGGGAGGAGAGATCCTAGGAGTTGTCTAGGCTCGGCAGGCCGACCTAGGCTCTTCTAATCGGCGTAGAGTCGAAGAGAAGCGGAGAATTTGGGGATCGAGAGGCTAAACTAGAACTAAACTATAACTAATCCTAGTTGTACTGGAAATAAATGTGAAATAGAAGTTGTATTAATTCGATTGATGATTACAAATCGGTCGTACACCTCTCTATTTATAGAGGAGGGGGGCTGGACCCTTTACAAACAAACTTCCCGAGCTAATTCCGAGAATCTAGCCAACAAACAAAGCAAAAAACTCGGAACCCTAATCTGTTCGGCGCATGCGCGGACCGTCCGGACCGCGGACCGTCCGGCCTCAGGGCCGGACCGTCCGCCCTCTCTTTTTGGTGTCGAACATATGCCTCTGCCTTTTGGTGGAGCTGAGCGAACCAAAAGCAACTAACTCGATGTATCACATCGGTTTTCTTAGGCATCTTGCCACTTACTAGGATGGAACGCAGTGGCCTTGGTCCTGATGGTTGACTCAACGGACGTGACCCCTTTAGCTTTGATCGAATTGTCAGTCCCAACACCGCCGAGCGTCATACTGGTCCGGACCAATTCGTCACCTTGCTTTCCTAATTTTCTAAATGTTCTGGCGTAGCCTCGTAGTCGACCAGGTCTTCTCCTTGCAGGTCGTCTTCCTCCATGGGTGTTGGTACGTCGTTGCAGGTGTCATGGTGTATTGCGGATGATTCGACCTCAGGGGTCGGACGGTCCGCGTCCTGTACGGTTGGTCCGGTCTTTATAGCCGGACTGTGTGCCATACCTGCAAAGAGCTGCACAGTTGTTGTTTTATTTTCTATCTTTGTGGTCGTTTGATTTTCCTCAACGGCCTTTGGTCTCCATCTCTTTTGCGGTGGTGGATACTGCGGATGTGTGTCATTGAATATTTTTTACGCCTCCTTCTCCTGATTCTCCTTTGCTCTAAGGCGTTGTAGTTTTCGCTTTTGCGATCGTGTCAATCCCGATGGGCACCATCGGGGCATGGAGTATTTTGGATCGGCTGTTTTGTCGACAGTTGTTCCTTCTTTTTTGTTTGTGTTGGCCGATTCACCAAAAATAATCGGCCCTTCATTATTTTGTTGTACGACGACATCTGTCGTTCCTATTTTAATGACGTCTCCTTTTTTCGTACTGTTGGAGGTTGTAGTTGTATGCCCTCCTGCCGGATTAGTCAGCCTTTGGGGCCGAGTTGTTCGGCAATCTTGCTGGGCCTGTGCTCGTGGACCAGATTGAGGGGCTCTCAATCGGTCTTGTACTGGAGGTGTCAACCTATTGAATATAGATGTTTGGGGTGCCCCCCAAGCGGGGTACTGTGGCATCCCAAATGGGTATGGTGGCATGCCCCACATTTGATTTGGGACATATGGTGGAGGTATGTATGTGTATGGATATGGCATAGGTGAATATGGTGGTGGAGGTGTCCACGCAGGTACGTTCGGTCTTAATTGAACATTATGACCTCTCGTCCTTTCCGATTGGTGTGGTGGTCCAATCGGCCTAACCTGCTGTTGCACCTGGGTGGGTAAGCGAGGTCGCTTTGGTGGCCGGTCGCTAGGGCCAACCTTCTTTTTCACATATTTAGACAATAATTGATCAAAGGTCGGGCTGGATTTTACCAACTGTCCAGTTGCCTTGAACGTGTTAGTTTTCCACGTACCTATTTCTGGTCGTCGTGGTTTGAAGGTACGTGGTCGCCGCGGCTCTTCGGCGTTGCCGGACCGTCCGTTGGAACGCTCCGGACCGTCCGCGATGCGTAGTATGGGTTCTCGCGCATATCCCCTCGTCTGCGCTTGCCCCCCAGTGCCGGAGTTTGTGATGGTCACTTTCATTGTCTCTCCTCCATCTAGAGTCTTCTCGGCCACCACTTTCCTGCAAGAGATTTTGTTGTTTCTATCGGCCTCCCGTAAGTTGTCGATGATGACTTCTTTGTCTTTGCCCTTATCGGCTGTGCTGGGCCGAATTAGGACCCTTTTACCCTTGAAGTCGATCATATTCATTGGAAAGGGCTCCGTGTCCTCCTGAAATTTCAATCGTCTCTCGTTAATGGCCGATTGGATTTGTCGTCGAAACACATTGCAATCATTAGTGACATGGGAAAATGAGTTGTGCCACTTGCAGTATGCGCGACGCTTTAGTTCGTCGGCAGGTGGAACGATATAATCAATTTTAATGTTACCATTTTTTAGTAATTCATCGAATATCTTATCACATTTGCCAACATTAAATGTAAATTTAATCTCCTCCTGCCATTTCTTTTTGAACTGGCTGCAAGGAGGAGCAAGCCGAAGATTTGGCCTGCTCAGGCCAAACTATTTCGGCAGTGTAAATTTCCTTTGGTTCACCGTCCGAACTACTTTGATTGTGTTCTACTATATGGACATTATGATGAACCATTTTGACTACTTCTTTGCTTCGGTTTTCACAAGCCGAAGCTTTCTGATGTAATTGTGCTAGCGTAAAGAACTGGATGCCTTCTAATTTCTCTTTTAAATAATAGCGCAATCCATCAAAGGCTATTCCCGCCAGTTGTTTATCTGTTAAATGAATTTGAAAGCATCGATTTCTCGTATCCCGGAATCTCCGGATGTAATCACTAACCGATTCATCCTTTTCTTGTCGTAGGGCCACTAAGTCTACTAAATCTAGCTCATAATTGCCAGAGAAGAAATGTTCATGAAATTTTTGTTCTAAATCTCCCCATGACAAAATGGAATTAGGAGGGAGCGTGGCATACCATGTGAATGCAGTCCCTGTTAAAGATAATGAAAATAAACGTACACAGAATGCTTCGGTGTCGGCCAATTCTTCTAACTGTGCTAAGAACTGGTCTATGTGCTCACGCGTGCTCTTTTCTTCGTCACCTGAAAACTTTACGAATTCGGGTATTATGGTCCCCTGTGGGTATGGGAGCCGGTCAAACTGACTATCATAAGGTCTCCGATATGACTGCCCCGCGGGGACTATACTAACTTCGAGCTTATCTCGGAACACCCCAGCTATTTCTTCCCTTACTATATCGATGGTAGCCGGTGGGAGACCGCCGACTCTTTGACCCAATATGGGTGAGTTTGTTTGTATGTTGGTATGTTGTTTTCCTCCACATTGGTTTGGGTTTTGCGGCGCATTAATGCATGCCCTATGAGGCTCATAGGACTGGCCATTCCTTTCTAGCCTTCTAGGGGCCGGAAAGTACTCACTCTCACGGGTTTGATAGATGATATTATGGTGCTGGTGTGTCGTATGGTGAGATGAGGAGTCTAGCTGGGACGGATACGGAGTTGGATATCCATTTTTCTCAAAAAAACTCTATGCCGGACCGTCCGGTTAAATACGCGGACCGTCCGGCTCCGTGCGCGGACTGTCCGGCCATGTGGCTGGACCGTCCGACATTATATTCAGACTGTCTGGCGCCATACGCAGACGGTCTGAATGGGTTATCTAGGGTTTGCACGGCATGTGGCGGCTTGGGTGCAGGTCTCGGTAATTCGCATCTAAAAATGGGATCGGCCGCCGCTGGCCCGGACGGTCCGCGCTCAACGTGCGGACGGTCCGGACATGCACAGATCGGCAAATTTATCGTCGATGTGTGTGGGAGGCTGTCGTTGCCCAAGGTACATGTCTATCGGCATCCCATAAAGGGGTTGTGACTGGTCGTGACACCCTGTAGCCGATGAATTACGTGTGTATTCCCTTATTTCAACCTCGTGCGAAGGAAGATTTGCCATAATAGACTTATCAAGCGCACACACTAGTCTGTTATGATCGTTTTGTATATCCCCTACGATACGTTGCAACTGATCTCGCTGTTCGTCTATGTAAGCTTTAAGAGATTGGAGTTCGTTGGTGCTACTTACATTGGGGGTAATCGTAGTAGGTCGGGGCGAAGCCAGATCTGTCGCCCGTTGCCGAACAACTTTATTGTTCCTGTCCACCTTGAAGTCGGCCAGGAACTTCGTCTTTGCTTCTTTGATCAGCTGCTCCTGGCGCTCCTCGAACAAGAGCTGTTCCTCAGCCGGCAAGGTTTCCCATGTCGGCGTGATAATATTGCTTGTGGAAACTTTAGAGTTATCCTTTGAACCGGCCATTGAGGTCCGATTTGATGCGTATATATTCGCTGCCCCAGCGGAGTCACCAAAAAGTATGTTGACGCCTTTTTGGAGCGCCAAACACTTAACAAGAACCGTGGCGGTGCCCTCTGCACAGGGGCAGACGGTCCGCGCGCAGAGGCCGGACGGTCTGCGACCTGGTGCGAGGCGCGGTGGTGCTCTCTGGTCAGGCGCGGACGGTCCGCGACCTGGCGCAGGGCTAGGGTCCTCTGCCTTACGGCCGAACGGTCCGCGCCCTAGGGCCCGGACGGTCCGCGCGTGTACAGGGGCGGCGGAAGTCGCCGACGGCGGTCTGGATCTCGCTCCCGGGAGGGACCCCGTCGGGGAGGAGAGATCCTAGGTGTTGTCTAGGCTCGGCAGGCCGACCTAGACTCTTCTAATCGGCGTAGAGTCGAAGAGAAGCGGAGAATTTAGGGATCGAGAGGCTAAACTAGAACTAGACTAGAACTACTCCTAATTGTACTGGAAATAAATGCGAAATAGAAGTTGTATTAATTCGATTGATGATTACAAATCGGTCGTACACCTCTCTATTTATAGAGGAGGGGGGCTCACTACACGACGGTTGATCTTTAGCGACCCTTATTTGGGACCGACGGTTGGTCGCTAAAAGTTATGGACCGACGGTTGGTCGCTAAATGCGTTTATAGCGACGGTCTCTGGGTCGCTAAAAGTCTAGAAATTTAACGACTTATGGTCGGTCGCTATAGAGATAAGTGTGTGACTGATGGTGGGTCGCTATAGAGGTATGTGATTTTTGTGTTTCTTATTTACTCACCAAAGCCCATCTAAAGGCCTGCTAAACAAACAAACGAAACCCTATTCCACGCCGCAGCCGCCGTCACTACTCCCATGGCCACCCCCTCCCTCAGCCATGGCGGGTGCACTCCCTGCCTGCTTGCACTCGCCCTCAGCTCCCAGGCATGGAGCTCGCCCAAGCTCCGTCTCCCAGCGCTCTCCCTCACAGCCGCGCTCTCCTCCACCTGCAGCTCGCCCCCATCTCCTCCTCTCCCCATGGCGGCTCCCACTGAATCCCTCCCTGTGCGCGCTCCCTCTCCCATGGCCGCCAGCAGCGCCAGCTGAGCTCGCCCTCCCTTGTCTTCGGTTCTCCCTTCCTGCGCCAGTCCCTCCCTCGTCCATGAGCTCGTGCGCCACGCGGCCCCTGAGGAATGGGGGGAATTTCTCCATGTCCCCGGCCGCCAGTTCCACGACTTCGAACAGATCAAGCGCGAGATCCAAGTAAGTGCCGTCTGCTGTGGTTTCTACATATCTTGTTTTTTGGCTGTAAATAGGCGATGTGTTTGATACTTTGATTCAATGCTTGAGACACTAGGGATCTACTCCTATTTAGCTGAAGGGTATTTGTTTGGGTACAATTGCAACCATAAAACCATTCTGAACCTGTAGTTCATACACCCCCCCCAAACACACACAACTCATATATATACGCCTGCGTTCCACACTATCTGTCGGGGTGCCCCCTCCGCTGTGGTTTCCTCCTTTCCTGCATGTTTCCCCCCTCTCATCTAGTTTTCGAGTTTTAGTATGTTAATTATTACAAACTATTTGAATGTAGGCAAAAATAGAGCTCCCTGTTTATTTTGTTGAGCTTTTGGAGATGATGTGCGATAGCATATCGATACAGCCAGTATTATTTGCAAAAGCTAATAGGAGTTAAATCTTGGTGCGATGTTGTCGTTTTGTTTCAGTACAACCTCAATATGAAGATTTTTGCAAACTTTTAGTGTAGTTATGGTCAAGGCTGAATAGTGGAAAGATGACCATGTAAAGACTGACACTTTGTTTTGATTTTTTCCTAGGATCACAACATGAGCCATTTTAGCATACATTTGCATTACTGTGGATTTGCTTAATAGCAACTCCAACAGCCTTCGCAACCGCGACCAGCCTGCGCCTGTGCGTCCTGTGTCTTGCCTGTGGGATTTGGTGATCAAATTTTTGTGGCATACCGCCTGTGTGTCCTGGCACGGCTTCCTTCTCCTTCGATGACGCAAGTCAGTGCGGCGGCTCCAAAACTGAATGTTTCCATAAAGTGTTAAAATAATATCTTTTATCTAATTAAAAGAAGAACTTGTGAATGATTAGAAGAGATTGAGTTCATGCATTTTTCTTGGAAAGCTTGATTTGTGCCGTGATGTCAATTAGAAGCTTTAGGATTAAGTATGAGGGTGCAGAACTGAGTACTGGTTAGGTTTTGTCATAATCTTGCATAGGGAATCTGATTGTCCCTGAGCTAAATTTTGCTGCACACATCCTCTCCGTTGTTGTAATAATTGAGTAAAGTAGACCATGTTTTCTGTAGACATGTTATATAAGAAAGTTGTAGATAACTTCTTTATCTTACTTGTGTAAAAATTTCATGACCATAGGTTTACTAGTTTAGGAGTTATGATTTTTCCAAGTCCAGTTTCAGAATCTGTCCAGATTCTATACTGATTTCGAAAATTGCTTTGTTTGACTAAATTAAACTTAGAATCAGACCTTAGTAATTATAAAAGAATCAGACCTTAGATTCTATACTGATTTCAAAAATTTTACACTGGCGATTGCTACATATTTCAGTATACTTATCCTGGAGATGATAAGGAGGAATGTCTTATTGGAACCTGGTTTGGGAAAAAGAGTATTAAGGTAAAAGTGTTATCCAGAAATTCAATTTTGTTGTGATTTTTTGTGTTTCCGGTTGATGCTTGTACCAATCTCTGACTTTCTAGACCATAGTTGCCTAATTTTAGTTGTCATCTTTGAAGTTTGTAAATAAGATCTGAAAGATTTGAAGTACCAGATAACACCGATTTCATGTTCTTGGTGTGTGAACTAAAACCAAAAGGTTACCTATGCTGTTTGTGCATATTAATGAGATTCTGGATAACCTTATGCTTGTTGATTATGTAGTCTTCAATTATCTTGTTAAATCAACTTGAATAATAAAGGCTTTTTTTTAAATTATTATCCAGGAGGATAGGCTAATAACAGTTTCACTTGCAAGCAAGATGGTTGAATCTGCTAAGTTTCAGGCTGTCCAGGTAACTTACTGATTTTATTTAATTAGAATTGTTAAACTGGATATAGACCCTTTTGTCTTCTCTAATTTATGCTTGCTTTCTAATCAGGCGCGCTTTTATGAGGGGAAAGAACCGATTCAGTTCTTTGTGATTATCAATCAGTGCGGGAGTGATGTCGTTGTGGTGCTTTTGAACCTATTATTAGAATGCATCAGTCAAACTCGTCTTCAGTCTAGTGGCGTTGTACTCCCATTTCAACAAACTGTAAATGATCTAGTTGTGAATGATATTATAATTGTGATGCTTTTGTGAATATATAATTGTGGTGCTTTTGTGTTTATGTGATGGATCTATGACTGTGGTATACTGATTAACTGTGTATGTCTTTATGATTTGTGTATAAAAATCTGTGATGTGTGGTGCTTAATTAAATATATATTATTATTAATAGCAACCGTAAAAAGAGCGACTTTCTGTTGGTTGCTAAATGTATAGTATGATGACTTACGGTTGGTTGCTAAATCTATAGTACAGCAACCCACGGTTGGTCGCTAAATATACAATATTAGCAATGGACGGTCGGTCGCTAAAAAGATGTCGGTCGCTAAAGCCTTTAGCGACGGCACTTACAGCGACCATCCTTATGGGTCGCTAAAAGTTTTTAGCGACCAACCGTAGGTCGCTGAAGGCCGTTTTAGCAACCAACCGTAGGTCGCTGTAAGTGAACCGTCGTGTAGTGGCTGGACCCTTTACAAACAAACTTACCGAGCTAATTCCGAGAATCTAGCCAACAAACATAGCAAAAAACTTGGAACCATAATCTGTTCTGCGCACGCGCGGACCGTCCGGCCTCAGGGCCGGACCGTCCGCCCTCTCTTTTTGGTGTCGAACACGCGTGCTGCCTAATTTTGGGTAGAATGGGTACTTCGGATACCGTGGGTGAATACCCGATTAGGTCTAAACATAGTTCGGATATTCAGTTCTGTTACCAGCTGTTCGGTTAACGGGTCCTAGGTTAAACGAGTACGGATTCAGGTATTTTAGGTAATGGCTTCGGGCTCAGGTTTTATGTCCAGTCCTATGTTTTAGGGTTTTGGTTTATATGACGACGGACAGAGGCTTTACTATTTGGGGTGAAGAAGTGAAGATGTCGGCATGACTTGTGGCCCTTACGCAGCGTTTGCTTGTAGAGTTTTCCCCCGTTTTTTTAAATTATAATAAGTGCTAGTTTAGAAACTCTATTTTTTATAAGATTTATATTTTCTCATGAAAAATAAACTAATTTCATGTGACTTCATTTTCGAGAGAATTAAAAACATTTAAGAAAATAGAGTTATCCTAATAATATATTTGCCCGCGGTGTCTCAGCTCAAGAACCTGATGGCTATTGGGCCCACTTGCCAGTGAGGCATGGCCCACGAAATCCATAATCCAGCATGGAAAGAACTAGCGCGGCAGCTGGTTCTGCCGCTTCTCCTTTTTCGCGGTTCGCGATTACGAAAAAGCTCTTCCCGCCGGCGCGTCCCTCGGCCCTCGGGCGGGGCAGAACTGCAGAATCCTCCGGAAAACCCTTCGCGCCCAATGCATGCCCGCTATTTCCTTCCCCTCTCTCCGTCCGCGTCTCTGCGCCTATGCCCATCTTTTTTGTCTCCGACTCTCATGGCGACGCGGCGGCGCCTCTCTCCGACTTTCTTCGGCGGGCTCCGAGCCCGGGAGCACGGTGGCGCTAGTGGCTCCTCCCGCGCCACAGCGGGGCTCCCTTACCTCGCCGACCTCTCCTCTAACCCCGGCGGCCGCGGCGGCGGGGTCATAGCTGTTGAGCACTCCGGTGACCCCGTGATCCCCTTCGCCATCTCCTTCGGCAAGGTTCGGAGTCTGGTACTGTTGGGGACTTGTTCTCAAATGCTATGAATTAAGAACAAGACAACATAAAATGTTAAATATTAATGCCCTTCGTTCGCTGAAGAATTATTTTCCCAAGGATTTAATGAACTTCGGACGAATGCCATAAGCAAAATATCACGAAGGGCTCACCTTCGTGATCAAACTTATAAAACAATGAAAAATGAAATATAAAGTGTAAAACATTAGGAAAGAATGTACCAAAAACAAATAATACTATTCACATATTTTATTATATGAACATAAACATTAAAACATAGTATTTGATCATTTTTATACCTTCGTCTTAGCGGAAAGCAGTAATTTCATCGTAATGTGCCAGTAATTACAAGATTGCGTGAACAGTGCCGAAGTACTATTCACCTATTTATAGGCATATGGTGCAATCTGCGTAAAATTACATTTAAGTCCTTTATAATTGATTACAATAATGACACAAAATATCATGGGTCTTTAAGTCAATCCATCTTTAAGTCGGTTCGGCCCTTCGTCTTGAGATATATCGTTATGCTGAAGCTTTCTAGGTAATAGCTTCGATGCTTGTTCCTGAGAGAGTCTGACGAAAATGTTCTCTTTCTTTATGATCTTCGGCTACGAAGCATACCAACACGAACCTCTGTTTTTTTAACAAGTGATCTTTCATTCGTCTCGCGTGCTTTTGCATAGTCAGATCTTCTTTGTAGTTGCGATTTGCGTGTACCAATCTTATGGACTGTTTCTTCCTCACAGACTGCACAGACCTGTAACCTCCTGGCGGTCGCCGACGAAGACGGGTATGTTGGCCTCTACGACACCCGCCGGCGCCTTCCTTCCACCTCCTCGTCACTAGAGAAGTCAGGTCGGTTGGAAACCCATCCTTCTTCCCCGATTTGATCCAAGATTTTGGTGTGCTCTGGCTTGCATTGGGTACCTCGTGCAGTCTGTTTCCTTCCAACCTGGCGTCGTCCTTTTGCAGCTGAAACAAGGGTGCCCGACTGGGTTGCTCACAACAATGCAATATTTGACGTGTGCTGGATCAAGGTAAAGTCACTTGCACTGGTTGTAACAGTCTAACGAAAGAGCCGATCCACAGGTTTAAAATCTCAGCGATACTTGTACACCTTTCTGACGGAGTTTCAATCGTATGTGTTACTGATGTAGGAGGGATCCCAGATACTGACTGCATCGGGCGATCAAACTGTAAGTCGCAACAGGATCACACCAGTTTTTTGAACTATGAAAATCCTAGTTTTCTGCAAATTCTCATTATTATCGTTCTGCATCAGGTCAAAATTTGGAGTGTAGGAAACAGGAAATGCATTGGTGTCTTGTCTGGGCATACTGGGAGCGTGAAGTCGCTGTCTTGCCATTCTTCAAATCCTGGTTAGTAATGTATATCCTGAAATGAATGGCTGAAGCCTTTCAGTTTAATTTTATGTACGTTTAATCATCAAATGTTGGCCACATACTCCTGACTAAGTAGCCTTTTTCTTTTCTTTGCAGAGCTCATTGTTTCCGGTTCAAGGGATGGTTCATTTGCTCTCTGGGATTTAAGATGTGACCCTAAATCTCCAAACAGCCACGGTGAAACGTGCCTCACGTATGTTGTACTATTGCTAATAAATTTTCTTCCAACTACTATTTTTAAGTGATCATAAATGTTTGTAGCGACAATACAAATTCAATGAACAAAGTTGTGCTACATGTTAGATCTTCTGCTGTTGTCAGAGAAGCCCACAGTCCCATACAGAGAAACCGAACCCGGTCTCGAGCAAAGGTATTACTTCAGCATGATATGGCTTTTGCTTGTGATGATCTTATGTCCTCTTATACTTATGTTGGTTTGCTGAAATTGGTGACGTTTAGGCGGCTTCAACTAGCATCACATCAGTTCTTTATCTGAAAGATGGTGTCTCCATTGCTACTTCTGGAGCAGCAGACAAGTAAGCTGCTCTTTCATTTTTTATTCTGCATAGTATTATTAGTCGCGATATTATTGGGAATACAATGCACTTACTTGATGGTGAATTAGCCTCATCATCTAGTCTTTCCGTTTCTTGAAAAAAAATCTATTTTGTAGAATAATTAATATTCATATATATTCAAATACTAACATTTTACCTCTTTAAATGTATGCCAGTGTTGTGAAGATATGGGATACACGGAACCTGGAAGTGCCGGTCTCCAACAAAAACTCTCAAGCAGGGGCCCTGCCTTTGGTAAACATCTCTATCCAATGAAAAATGTTAAAACTAGTAGTACAAAAAAGCAATCGAGTCGTGTATTTCAGAATACATACATGCATGTCAATCTGAATCAATAATTACAGAATGCTGTGTTTTCCTAGCTCAATCTAAACAATCTCTGAACAAACTGACTGGTCCTTTGTTTCTGAAGGAGGGGGTGAAACATGGCATCTCTTGTCTGTCTCAAGATTCGTACGGTGCGTACATTGCTGCGTCTTGTATGGATAACAGGTAAATTCAGAGCTTGCCATCGGACAACGAAAATAGTTTCAATATTGTTGATAGATGCTGATTTTGACCGTATCCCTTTCAGAATCTATTTGTACAGTGTTCTCCATGTGAACAAGGGTCCCATAAATGTTTACACTGGCAGCAAAATAGAGTTTTTTTTCGTCAAGGTCAGTGAGTGGCCATCTGGGGTTCTGATTTCCTTCAATTGTGCAAAAGAGTTGCATATGTTTTAGTTTGACCAATATATGTTCTGACTTCTGAAACACCTAAACCATGTGCCATGCAGTCTGCTATCAGTCCTGATGGAACTCACATCCTTGGCGGATCAAGTGATGGAAATGTATACCTGTGGCAGGTACTCGTCGCAGATCCGTTACCTGCTTTCTGATGCTATACATTATTATCATAGCTACATCCATATTAATACTTGTGCATTGACATAGGTGGATCAGCCTGAAAGTGTAACTGCAGTTTTGAAAGGCCATGAAGGTGAAGCAACTTCGGTTGACTGGTACGATCTACAAGCTGAAAGATCTCTGTGGAACCCTTAGGACTGATTTGATGACCAGGAAGGGATTCGTTTCCTATGGATCCTCCAATTCCCTAATCACCAAATTAGCCCTTATTGATAATCCAATCCTCATGTTTCAATATGAATTTACTATATTTCAGGTGTGCATCAGAGGTTGGAAAGATAGCGACATCTTCTGATGATTCCACGGTGAGTCTGCTTGTTATGGCTGAACATTTTTTCTCTCGAAATGTGAATCAGAACATCTGACAATTCTGGATCCTATGTATCAGGTCCGTGTGTGGAGCACCAAGAAAATGGACTGCACAAATGTGAGCTCACCAACAGTGATTCGTAAGCGGGCAATCGCACCAAACACCGAGCACCGAAGGTCCATTACCCATGAGCCTGCTGCTACAACATCAAGAGGCGCGGTTGCATGCGCTCGCGGTGACGGCGAACAGCAGAGCGGCTGCCACTCTCCCCTCCAACCTAGAGGCTAGAGCACTGGACTTCGGCACTCCCGAATCCTCGAAGAAGAGAGAGAGGGCCTTGGCGTTGTTCCAGGAGGAGGCCCTCGGTGCCAGGAAAAGCCCGGACCCGGAAGCTCAGATGACCAGCCCATCTTCTGTTCTGAGCCCACCGCCGTCGTTGAAACGGAGAACGATTCGGGACTACTTCGCTGCCAGTACCGTGTCTTGAATCCTGGCAAACAGTGGCCTGACCCATGAGGAGCTGAGGACTTGTGGTCAAACACCTGCACATTTTGGGGAAATTCTTCTGTAGGTCTTAGTGCTTTAGGGTCTTGAATCCTGACATTTTGGTCAAGCTCGTTATTAATCCTATGAAAATACCGTTGTACATAATAATTTAGTATTAAAGATCACCCTACTTTTCCCCCTTGTTTCTTGTTTCAATTGAGCTCGGTCAGGATACGTGTACTCTCTTATTTGAATCCTACCAAACTCTGGTCAATATGTGAAACGAAATGACTCATGAGAACATTTTTTAACGTAATAACAGGAGCTTTGTCTCAATTAAGAAGAAATAAATTAATTCTGTTTTAAAGAAAACCAAATCTACCTACACGGGCTACACAAACAACCTAGACAACAAACCTACACACAATACTCATCTTGAGTCATCGTTGTCGAGCTAAACACAAAAGACGAGCAACTTCAATTCTCTAAAACGGGCAGTACAAGGCCAAAGGACACTTGACGACGACTATAAATACCAGCACAGAACGAGGAAGACAGTAGTGCGTCGTCGTTGTCGACTCTGATTTTTTACCACCAAGACTTCCAAATCTTAATCCTTTGCCCCGCCCTCGGCATTTGCCAAACCTTCGAAGCAAACCAGTCCACGAAGAGGGGGGGAGGGTTCATCCCACGTCATCGTTGCTGAGCCACATCTCCTAACGTAGTAGCTTCAACTTCACGATGCAAGCCCTCGCCTCCCACATGCAAAACAATCGCCGAAAAACGAAAGCAACCACCGAAGGCGATGACGTGGCCGAGACGAACTTCAATAGTGACGTCTTCAGGAAGGGAGTGGCGTCGGGGACACCACCGTTGCCTGTCCAAGATGTACCGGGCTTACCGTTGCCTGTCTAAGATGTACCGGGCTTTCACCCACGGAAGATAATGCTGGGTAATACGACATCCACAACAAGGAAAGCGGCGCACACGGGCGTCGCCGTGGTCAATGCTTTCGCCCAAGAAATCCTCCAGCACAACATCAGGGCAGGTCCCCGGGTCAAAGCAAGCTAACTCCACCATCGTCGTTGCCCTAACAACCCACACAAATCCATCCAGAGGGGCATCAACACGTCGGTTGCCGGCTACCACAACAACCGCAAAGTTGCATCGACCGCACCACCTTCGGTTGGGCCTACAGAGCCCAGAATCACCTTGCCGCGTGCTGGAGTCAAAGCCAACAGACGCTGTCAAGCCCAACAAACATCGCCACTGAACCCAGTAGACGTCACGCGCGAGTGCCCTGCAACCCAATAGGGGCGCTGCCCGCAAGCACCACCGCCACCGCCACCGCCACCCGCCCAACAAGCGAGCAAGGCCTACGCTAGGGGACCTCTTGCCACACGTCATGCCACACAGATCCAGACACCCCACCGACCGGACGGGAGGAGGAGAGATGGATCTGGCCAGAGAGGCACAAGGTCTGCCCCTCTAGCCGACCAAGGGCCCTGACTGAAATCGCAATGTCTAGAGCCGTCGAGGTCGTCACCGCACGAGGACCGCGCTGCCATCACTGGAAGGCCCGACCATCACCTCGGGGCTGCCCCCACCCCACAACCTTCAGCCCTCGTCCCCACTGGCAGTCGTAGGCCAGGTGCGTGTGCGCCGCCGCCACGGGCCACGATCGTCGCCATGCCCTCCTTGCTGATGCGAAAGAAGAGAGAGATGTGGGGGCCGACTGAAACATCCTACATCCTGCTGCTACCATCATCATGAGCCGCGCGAGCTCCCCAGCGACTAGCTCCGACGGCATCGAGATAGAGAGTGAGGAGAGAGAGAGTAGAAGATGACGACTAGGGTTTCACCGCCCGAGTCGCCTCGTGGGGGTCGTATCGGTTCCTTTATAAGAATAGAATCACTGTATTATACGATTTGTCCAACTATATCACCAAGAATGGATCCAGGACATTTTTGTGGTGTCATGTAGTCCTAAGAGCTAGTTTGAGAGCTGTAAAACTGGAGAGGATTGGAGGGTCTAGATTCCCCTTCTTATTCAAAATTGAATAAAAAGGGAAATGTAGCCCCTCAAATTCCCTCCGATTTTTGGCTCTCAAAACTAGTC
Organism: Zea mays; assembly: GCF_902167145.1. NCBI lineage: Eukaryota > Viridiplantae > Streptophyta > Magnoliopsida > Poales > Poaceae > Zea > Zea mays. The sequence goes on along the minus strand of NC_050096.1, from coordinate 270,554,861 downwards.
CTAATTACTTCTAGTTAAAAGATACACGGGAGTGCTGCCCCGAGAGCGTTTCACGCGAGCTCACCCGCTTACGCACAGACGCGTGCGTTTGCGGTACATGTGGGCCCGTTTAGATGTTCCTTGGCATGGGTGTGGGCACGCAGTGGGGACGACGACACGACACCACCAGTGACCCGTCTCCTCTCAGGTCGTCTCGTCCACGCTCGCGTGGATCTCAGCCTCTGCGACATGGCCCCCAACGGCAACGCGCCGGCATCCGCGCGCGAGGACGACCGTCGTGGCTGTCGGGAGAGGGGATGGCTTCGTCCACAACTATCGTGTGTCGTGCTGTGACTTGGACGACTTGGACCGGATCTTCGATGAACAGTGCGGGCGACCGAATCTGCGACGGAGCGACGCGGGCCAAGGACGACATGGGGGTTGCGGCCGGCGCTTTGCCGTTAGCCAGGTGAGTGCGCCGCTGTACTCCGGTGGATCTAGAACTTTCTCGTCTGAACTTTTCCAACAGCGCAGGCACCGGAGTACAGGTGAGTGCGCCGCTGTAAATCTAAACTTTTCCAACGTCGCTGTTAGCCAAGTGAGTGCACCGTTGTAAATCTTCTGTGGATCTCGTCGTGCACCGCTGTACTCTGGTGCCTGTGCCCATAGCGTTAGGTGAGGGTTGTTCACCGGATTCTAAAATCCCACAAATCCGTGCATTGCCTTGCCTCGATGCGTGCTCCGCATCCGTCCCGTCGCCTGTGCTTTTCCAACAGCGTCGACTCGCTATTCTTCTGTACTTCACCATAGCGCCCATGCCGCTGCTTTCTACTAGATATATGGAGCCCCTTCGCTGGTGTCTTCCTCTTTCCGTCGGCCTGGTACCCGACGGAAGCGCCTTTCTCCTCGACTTCGTCGCCGTCGTCCGTTCCTTTCTTCGGATCCTAATTTCTCTTGTGTCGGTTCCTGGTCATATCTTCATTGCATCCATGTGCGTTGACTCATAGTGTCTGTTGTTCTTGTAGATCTGCTACGTAGCAGAAGGGCAGACATGCACAGGTCCTCAGGCTGTCCTCTCGGTCTCTTCTACAGCTATTTGAGGTGAGCCACTCCTTCCACCATTCCTCTATTTGTTATGTTGATTTGGTGTTGTGATTCATTTTGTCCTACACGTTCTAGCGCTACTTTCTCTTCTGTTTGCATGCATAGATAGTTGTTTCCCATTTCACTGGATACAGACATAGATACATGCATACATGGATAGATTGCCTGCATTTTTTCAGATTAGGTGTGGTCATGTGGCACTTCCTTAGCTGTCATTATGTCGCACCTCAATTTCTTGGAACTATACTTTTTTGGGGAGAAATAGAGTTATCTAGGCTATCACCAGGCCTAAGATTAAGTTCATCACAGAAAATATGGCTCAACCAACATATTAGAATACAAATTAACTTATGTGGCTTTATAAATATGTCTTTCTCAACTGGGTCACCAATGTCGTGAACAAATGATGGACCATAAACTGAATCCTACACTCCAAAATGTTTGGAGGATCAGATTGACTAACATGAAATACCTAGGAACTCATATTACAAGACATTGGTACATACTTCTGTTCTTAGGCTCTGTAGACACTTCAGAATCAGTGTGCTTGCAGCTTTCTCATCGGTTCTATTGCCGCTCTTGCTGCCTTCTTTCTCGTAGAGACATAGCTGCATTACCTTCCCTTCCATACGACCCTGTTAGTTTTGAATCCATGTTTTGTGTGCACTGCCAATGATGGATGGGGGCACACGTGAGAGCATGGCATGCTGCCGTCAAAGCCCTAGTGCTCAGCGTTCTGCGATTTTGTGAGGTATGTACTGGTATAACTATGTTCTTTAGGTTTAATATGGCCCTTGGTTATGCCAGTCTAACTCTTTCCCTTTAGCCTACACAACCATAGATCTGTTTCATCTTCGAACAGCTATTGTCGAGCACATTAGCTGGCTTCCCAGCGTTTCATGGGACCTCCTCCTCTTCCCGCCAACTGCCTACTTTCTCGCAGAGATATGCCTGTGGTATCTTCCCTTCCATACGACCCTGTTAGTTTGGCATCCCTGTTGTTGTGTGTGCTACCGCTAATGGATGGGGCACATGTGAGAACATGGCGTGTTGCCGTCGAAACCCCATTTCCCAACGTTCTGCAATATCGCAAAATCTGCACTAATATTATACGTTCTTTGGGTTGAATATAGCCTTTATTCAAGGCAATCTGTCTCTTTCCCTTTTGCATAAACATCCAAACATTCATTATGTCTTTGAATAGCTACTATCGTACATATGAACACACTTGATCAGCCATACGCTTCAGCGCCGGCACATGCGTCACTTTATGCAATTTTGTTGCACTCTCAGCGGGTTCGTCAAAAGCGGCCAGGTTAGTGACTGTCTAGCTTTTGATGCTGCTTGTATCTACTACAACTCTATGCGCATACTAAGATGCGTGTGCACGCCGTTTGTAGGCGACAAGTCCTTACTCGACTTTCCTACGACGGTTGCCATCGCTAACAGACACCATCACAAACAGAGGATGCGTCGTACGCTCGCATCTGCTGAACGAGCATGTGCCAACAATGTTTTTCCCTACCGCCTGTCTTTTTCAAAATAATCTTTAGATTTCATATGTGGTGCGCGTTCAAAAATCCTATGAATTTATGCTCGACTTCCTGCTTATACACTAGTAAGAATTTGATCACCAGTGACGATTTTCTCGTGACGCTGGTTACTTCAGTCACAGATTGATACCTTTCTATGACCAAATTTATATCTTCGTCAAAAATTACAATTGACGAAGATTAGGCTTGAATATTAATGACGAAAATGGCAGGAACGTCATAGAAACAAACTTTTGACGAAACAAATTCGACACGGATTAGATTTGATATCGTCATTGCTAATTTGCCTTTTTGGGTTGACGTAACGATGAAATAAATTGGTCACATATGAGTTTTAGTAATCGTTGCCCCACGCGACCTGACCTTGCACAGGTAGTAGCGTTACCACCAGATCACTCGCTTGTTGTTATAACCAATGAGCATTTTAACCTGTAATCCATTTACACTGTAACCTATTCCCGTTGTTAAGCGTTTGGTTGGACCAGGCCGTATCGCATTGGGCTGTGACCGGACACAAATCGCCGGACACGAGACACCGCCACGGTGCTGCTCCTGGTGATCCCACGCCAAACGCTATATTGTTGTTTCTGAATTTTCTTCATCTGTATTACCTGATTCAACCAAACCCCACATGCATTCTGCTAGTTGTTTTTATTACCGGACTATCCAAACAGCAGAAACAGAATGGAAAACAGAACAGCGACAGGGCGGGAAGAAAAGCCAAGGTTTGATGTGTTGTTTTTTGACAATAAGGTTCCATGTGTGTTTGAATTTTATTTCATATATGCATGTGTCCGATGTGGTTTTCAATTTTGTTCAATTTAATCATAGTTAGGGAGTTAATGCAAGTTCTAATTTATTATCAAAATAGACGGATAGAAGATGGGTTTATGGGAAACAATTCACACCTGCATATGTGAAAGGAGTTGAAGAGTTCATGAATTTTGTTAGTGAAAGATACCCCGAAGACACACACATTCGTTGTCCGTGCGTGAATTGTCTTAGTCAAAGGTTGCGACCTCGGAGTGAAGTAGAAATCCATATACACATTTATGGAATGTCAGCTACATACACGAGGTGGATTCATCATGGGGAGTCGACAGATACAGAAGTTGAGGGTATAGAGGAGGAGGTCGAAGGATATGATCATGACTTTGGGATACATATGGATGTGGACGATGATGTTTACGATGATGATCATGGAGTACCAGAGATGATCGGTGAACTGTTTGCAGCGGCAGATGCTGATGGAGAAGAGCCAAGATTTGTAGGAGTTCTTGGAGATTCAAAGAAGGTGCTTAGTCCGGGTTCTAGCCATTCAAAATTTTCTTTTATGGTGAGGATGTTGTATATGAAGTCTTGTTATCGAATCAGCAATATAGCATTTTCAGCAATGATGAAGCTGATGTCAGATGGATACCCTAACAGTGAGTTGCCAAAATCATATGATGAGGCCATGAAATATCTTAAAGAATTGGGCCTTGGATACGAAAACATCCATGTGTGCAAGAACAATTGTGTGTTGTTTCGGAATGTTAACGCTAAAATGAATGAGTGCCCAGTATGCAAGGAGTCTAGATGGAAAGATGAAACTAGTTCAAAGAGGGTTCCACATAAGGTTTTGAGGCATTTTCCACTCTTGCCAAGGTTGAAAAGAATTTTTGCCAAGGTTCCACATATAGTTAGCACGTTTGCAGCCTCACCGCCTCTTGAACGATCATACGTCGAGCTACTTAAAGGTGCTTGTGTACCACCTGGATTACTTTCTCTACATATTCCTAAAGTAATCCATGCAGCGTTTACACATCTTTGCCTATAGATACCTACAAAGATCGCTCATACTATGGTGGCCCATCAGACGAGTGCCCACATTGTGGCGCCGTTTTTCTGGTTTCAGGAACGTGTCAAAAGTGTGTCTGCTGTTAGGCCTGGGCAAAAAGAACCAGAACCGAGGAACCGAACCGAAATAACCAAGAACCGAAACCGAACTAACCGAACCAAAGGAACCGTTATGAAATTCGGTTCTGGTTTTTTGAGAACCGAAATAAATGAGATATTTTCGGTTCTGCACTCCAAAGAACTGAAAGAACCGAAAAACCCAAAAGTATTAGATTCAATTTGTTACATGTGTTTGTAACTTCGGATGTTGTGTTATCGACTTATGTTGAACCTCTAATCATCCATGTATTATCTATGAAATTATGGTCATTGTGCACTTGTGGTTGTTTGTGGGGAGATGTTGCTGAAATTTCTCACAAAAGTTGTCGTTATTCAGAATTTTAGAGTGGATGTTATAGTTCGGTTAGAACCGAGGAACCGAACCGAAGAACCGAGAACCGAACTAGTCGGTTCTGGTTTCTTTATTTTGCTATTTCGGTTCTAGTTTTTGAAGAACCGAATTTCTACAAGAACCGAGGAACCGAACTGAACCGAACCGAAGAACCGAACGCCCAGTCCTATCTGCTGTTGTGCAGCGCAGACTTGTGTACAACCTTTGTTGCAGAGGAGGTAAGATTGTTTTGGAGCCTTACAAATGTCCACCGGCACCCTTATGTGACCTACTGTGATTCGATGGTGATAGTCGTGCCAGAAGGTTCCTTAGGCAAATTCTCTCATACAATTCCCTTTTCGCGTTTACCTCACTAGATGCCGTCATTGATAGATCGATAAATAACGATACTGCACCTTATGTTTTCAAAATCAATGGTGTCGTACACCATCGCATTGGCTCGCTACTACCCAGTCATGGATTGTGACCACAGTTTGCACAACTTTACATATATGCCACTGAACATGAGGTGCAAAACAGGTTGGGCATGTTTGAGAATGAGGCTGATGTCCATGATCGTCCGGATCCAGAGGTGGCCCGTTTATTACTTAACATGCTAGATAAGCATAACAAGCTGGTCGCGACATTTCGCTTTGCTAAAGAACATTTAGACGAAGAAGGTGACCAAAAGGTGATGTTGCGATTGTTAGGCTGTAACACACGTCATGACGCACAATACAACTTACCAGCCAATGGTGAGCTCGCTGCTATAATAGTGGGTGATTGCTTATCTTCACAATACAAGTATGATGTCCTCGTGCACGCTAGAGAGGGTGGCCTCAAACATGTTTCGTGCTTGCACCCGTCCTACATGGCCTTGCAGTACCTGCTGCTTTTCCCCTACGGTGATCGTGGATATCACCTTGGAATAAAATACACTAACGTGGGAGAAGGCGATGTCACATGCCGCAAGTATGTTACGATGCTTGAATTTGTTAGACATCATTCACATTACAGGCTCAACGAACCAAACCCATTCACTTGTTATGGTAGGCTAAGCAACCAGCTAGCTGTCGATGCGTATTCTACGATCGAGGCGTCTCAATTGCAGTTCATAGTGGACCGCCAAAAAGAATTACGTTATGAATCCATACAGGGGATAACCGACACCATTGGCAGGGGTCTCATCAGTGCAGATTTGGTTGGTGGAAGAGTGATTATGCCTGCATCTTTTATGGGCGACCTAAGGTACCATGTAATGAACTACCAGGACGCGATAGCCATCTGCAGAGTATACGGCCCGCCAGATCTCTTCGTCACCTTCACATGCAACCCTAAATGGAAGGAGATAGTCGATGAGCTTTGCTTCGAGCCTGGTCAGCAGCCATGCGATCGTTCCGATATTGTTGTAAGGGTCTTCCATATGAAGGTCGATGAATTCATAGCAGACATCAGAGAAAATAAAATTTTTGGTCCTATCCGTGCCGGTGAGCTTCATTTTAACTTGACACATTAAGTGGTTCCTTAGTATTGCTTTGCATGCTCTCATCTATAGTTTGTCCTATGCAGTGATTTACACCGTAGAATTCCAAAAAAGGGGCCTACCACACATACACTATCTTCTATGGCTGCTTGGTGGTCATTCAGAGATAGAACCCTGTGCCATTGACACTTTCATATGTGTTGAGATACCTGACGTTGCCATTGACCCCTTGGGCTATGCTCTCGTTGATGAATTCATGATACATGGTCCATGCGGTGATTACAACAGGCGGTGTCCATGCATGAAAAATGACAGATGCTCTAAGAAATTCCCTAAGACGTACCAAGACGATACTGTCATCGACGCTTTTGGCTATACCCTTTATAGAAGACGAAACAATTGCCGGTTCGTAGTAAAAGGTGGAGTAAAATTGGACAACAGGAGCGTAGTGCCATACAATATGCAGTTGCTCAAAAAATACAATGCACATATTAATGTCAAGTGGTGCAACAAAACGCACATGATCAAGTACTTGTTTAAATATGTTACCAAGGGAAGTGATCGAGCCAAGATATATTTTGAGTTGACTGCAAACACAACTAATGCATCTCCAGGTCCTCAAATAGCCCCGCCAAATGAGATCCGTGTAGATGCCAGATACCTATCAACATGTGAGGCTCTATGGCGAATCTTCGAATTCGACATTCACTTTAGAGTACCTTCTGTGGAACGTCTGGCGGTGCACTTACCTGCAAAAAAACATTGTACGATACGAGCTTGGGCAGACCTACAAGCGCTGCTTTTGAGCCGTGCAGTGAAGAAGACAATGTTAACTGAATGGTTTGAAACAAACTTGAAATATAGTGATGCACATCGCCTGACTTATTGTGATTTCCCAAAAGAGTGGTCGTGGGACGTTTCTATTAGGTGTTGGCGTAGAAGGAGGTTGTCGTCTGCCAAGATTGGTCTCATGTATTACGTGCACCCAACAGCTGGGGGGCTATACTATCTACGCATGCTCTTGATGTTTGTTTCTGATGCAACGAGCTTCGTTGATATAAGGACCTTCCAAAATACTGTGTACGAAACGTTCAGAGAGGCGTGTGAAGCACGTGGTTTGCTCGAAGGTGACAACGAGTGAAACCTTCTATTTGATGAGGCAATAGTCTCTGCCTTGGCGTTTAAGCTTCGACAGATGTTTGTTACCATTGTCGTTCATTGTCCTATTTGCAATGTTCGTGCTTTGTTTGACAAATATTGGATCTACTTCACCGATGACATACACCGTGGACTTAGAGAAGCCCTTGGCAACCCACACTACACAACTCCACATGAACAACTCCTTACGTTGCTTTCGAGGAAACTAGCAGACACGTTTGCTAACAGTGGTGCCAACATAGCTGATTATGACCTGCCAATCTTATCGGCCTGTGGTGATGAAGTGTTTGGCAACCGACTGATAAACGATGAACTGAGGCCTGAACCATTGCTATTGTGTGACCATACTGTCGCTGTTGTCTCGCAGTTGAATGCTGACCAACAGTTCATTTTCGAAAAGCTGACTGAATCTGCGCTCTCCTGCTCACCGGGCATATTTTTCGTATGTGGACAAGGTGGGACGGGTAAAACTTTCTTGTGGAACGCTATACTCACACATTTGAGGTCCCGACAAAAAATAGTGCTTGCTGTAGCGTCCTCTGGCGTGGCTTCGCTACTATTACCAAAAGGTCGTACTGCTCATTCATGTGTCAAAATACCCTTCGATCTAGATGAGAGTGGTGTTTTTTGGTGTCAAGAGAGGTACCATGTTGTCTGAACTTATACAACGGACTTCTCTTGTCATATGGGATGAGGCGCCGATGACCTATAGGCATTGCTTTGATGCCCTAGACAGGACTATGCGTGATATTCTTTCGGAACATAGAGCGGAAAATGCGAACATCCCACTTGGTGGCAAACCTATTGTGCTTGGAGGAGAATTTCGCCAGATTTTACCCGTGGTGCGGAAAGGCTCACGATCTGCCATAATGAACACATCAATTACCAGCTCACCGTTGTGGCAACATGCAACTGTTTTGAAACTCCAAACAAATATGAGGCTCTCCAACCTATCTTTACATGGGAAGGAACATGCAGACTTGGAACAATTTAGCAAATGAGTCTTAGATATCAGTGATGGTGCTCTGCGAGCCATGACAAGAGGAGACGAGTCCGAACCTACATGGGTTACGATTCCTGAAGATTTGTTGATACACACGGATGGTGATGCTGCTGCGGCCCTCATATCCGAGGTCTACCCAGATCTGTTAGAGAGATATATGGACCCTACATACTTAGCTACACGCGCCATTTTATGTCCTAATAACCTTACAACTGATAAAATAAATGACTACATTGTCTCAATGCTCCCTGGACATGGTGTCCAATGCCTTAGTTGCGACACGATCTCAAAGGCGTCTGAATGCATACCTGATTTTGACATGCTATATCCTACTGAATCCTAAACTCTATTAATGCAGCAAATTTCCCTTGCCACAAACTCGTGCTAAAAAGAGGCGTCACAGTCATGCTGCTACGTAACTTGAACCAGACTGCGGGGCTTTGTAACGGAACAAGGATGCTTGTAACTGAGATCAGGCATCATGTTCTTAAATGCGTAGTACTAACGCCCTCCGGAGTCGGCGAAGAGGTTTTCATACCGAGGATTGCACTTAACACTACCGACGTCAAATGGCCCTTCACATTGCAAAGAAGACAATTTCCAATACGGACATGCTATGCCATGACGATTAATAAGAGCTAGGGTCAGACCCTCTCAATGGTTGGCCTCTACCTTGACAGACCTGTGTTTACGCATGTCCAGCTTTACGTTGTTGTTTCAAGGGTTACATCTAGAAGTGGTTTTAGAATTTTGATTGGAAATCCTGATGGTTCCTGCGGATCACAGACTCGAAACGTTGTTTACCGGGAAGTGTTGCGGGCCGTAGATGCAGACCCCCTACAGACTTCTTAGTGCATGATCGACTCAGACTTGTACATAACCAATGTGTAAAATAAAAATGTGTATGCTGGCAATGTGTTTAGTTATCATACCTATTCTATTGTACAACTGCTTCTCGACCAAAAGATTTTTTTGTCTCCTATACCGTTCGTCTAGCAGCCTACCGGCATGCAAGCACTATATGTGGCAAGTTTACAAAGGGAAACCGCTATGTCTGCATGCTCCAATAGATCTTGTCATACAACATCCGTGGTAGATGCCTACTCAATGATATTGTACTAACTTTACCTGGCATGTTTCTCCTATCCTAAATAGTTTTTTTGGTAAACATACTGCCCTAATCAGCATCGAGTGTAATGTTTGTTGGTTGCTTATTTCGCTGGAAATGACTGACCTCTACTTCATTACTGTAGATGGGGGGACATACTCATTCCTAGCCTTATGGTTGGAGACTGCTCTCACAGCTTGTGTGTGCGTGTCTCTAGGCTTTGGGAATTCCTTGATCCTCAAGATGACAGTAGGCTCCTGCATACTGATCTTGTTTTACTTGATGAAGAGGTAGATACATCTTTAGACTGGTCTAATACTTGTGCATGCATAATAACCATCAGCTCATACAACATGATATACAATGTTCTATGCAATTCTTGCGTGTTGTTTAAAATGTTACCTCCTTTTGTTAGGGAAACAACATACATGCCCAGATCTATCCTCCATTATGCCAACAGTTCAGTGCGCTGCTTGATGAGGGAGGGGTATACAACTTGAAGTATTTCTTAGTCAGGAAAGCTAATAGATTCTACAAACCGGTAGAAAACTACAACATGATCAGCTTTACAAACTGGACTATGGTTGAGGTTGTCCTCCAGATCCCCCCTGCTTTTCCGGTTTGCACATATAACCTCACTCCCATAGAACAGCTCCAACCGCACGTGGACTACAAGGAATATTTCACTGGTAACCTTCTAGGCATAGTGCTCGGTGTTGTTAGTGTGATCTCCCATGTTTCATCACTACGCACAAGGGGACGACATGCTGAGGTTATGAAGAGAACAATCACTATAAGCAATGCAAGGTATCATGTGCATTCCTATCCTGCTATACATTCCTTTTGGGTGCCACATACGTGTATGTAGTCCAATTTTGTTTGCAACAACATAGCAAGGAACCCGTGAACAACCTCAACCTAAGCCACATATTACGTAATTTGCAATATAAAATAGCGCTCTAGACACACAATTTATGACTTTTGTTCATTTGCGATGTCCACACCTAACACGATACAATGACCAATTTATTTGTAAACTCGCTGTTCTTCACTCCGACAGGGATACCAGGCCAACCGTTGATGTTGTGCTTTGGGGCGAGCGAGCCACAACTTTCCCAACTGAACAGGTCCACAGGGACAGTGGATCCTCACCACAGATCATAATATTTGTTGGCACTCTCGTGAGGAGTTACGCTGGTAAGTCTACTACATCCCTTTGGTTGCACTGCTAATACACATGAGCATGTGAAAGGTTCCATTGTATTTTAGATAATGTGTCTTTATCAGGTGGATCATCATGCAAGTGGTACATAAATGCACCGGTCCCAGAAGTAAATGCTCTCAGAGCTAGGTAACTTACTCATCCTAGGTTTTCAGACATACAATTTTCAGTCATCTTTCTCACCAAATCTGATTACTACCATTCGTACACTGACATGGGTAAACAGTGCTGAAACCAACCACCACCCTATCATTTGGGATCAGGGCAAAGCAGCTGCTGAGAGTACAATAGTTGCAGTTCCTGAACATAAGAAACTCAAGGATATTAAGTACCTCCATCCTTTTGAAAATAAGGTCCCACTACTCGGCTAAACCTTTCAATCCTAAGGTTTATCATAGGTTCATAGTTGTTCATTCAATTACATTGTTTATAGAAGAAGGAATGGCTTGTCATCGTAAAGGTGCTCAAGATTGATAGATCATGGTGGTACAACGTATGCAAAAAATGCCTTAGGACAACCAAACCACACGGTGACACATAAAAGTGCACCAATAATTCCTGTGATAGCATAGGACCGCCTATCCCAAGGTCAGCTCTTATACGTCTCTCCCCGTTTTTGTTAAGGCCCTGCTAGACACCTTTTATTTCAATCTAAAAATGTCAACTCATACACGTTCCAAATTAAACACACTGTAAGCATGATAGACACAGACCAACTTTACCCCTTTCAGTTGCATATTGCAATTTGCAAGTAAATAATAAAAAAGTAAAAATCACCATAAGTATTTCATATTTGGCTTTGATTCTTGAACCCATCAGTAACAGCAATGCAAAGATTCATAGATACCCAGCTGATGTCAGGGATGTAAATATGCCCTAGAAATTCGTTTGAGGTATGCACAACATTAAAACAGGGACAATAACCCTGTGCAAGGGTTTGCTTACCAATCAAGTAGATAGTAGATATGGCTGCTTGAGTTCCAACTTCTGCCACAAGAGTTGCTATGATGGAGGTTGTCCAGTATATGGCTTATGCAGTTAGAGTATCTTAACTTTAGTGAAGTTTAGTGCGCAAAACATTAACATACCGCACATCTGTGAAATAAGCCTATGCCAGTTTGTGCATAGTGTGCTTGTTCTGCTGATATAGCTGAAAGAAAAGTTGTGAAAGCAAACTGAAAGGGAAATAGGCTTACACCTTTTCCTAATTGATTTTGGTGGTTGAATTGCCCAACACAAATAATTGTACTAACTAGTTTGCTCTAGATTATGAGTTCTACAGGTGCCAAAGGTTCACAACAAACCAATAAAAAGACCGAAAAAGGATTCAAATATAGAGAGTAAAAGTCAGCCGAAGTGTGCCCTGGTCTGGCGCACCGGACTGTCCGGTGTGCCACCGGACAGTGTCCGGTGCACCAGGGACTCCAACTCCGAACTGCTCACCTTCGGGAATTCTGGAGGCTGCTCCGCTATAATTCAACGGACTGTCCGGTGTTGCACCGGACAGTGTCCGGTGTGCCAGCGGAGCAACGACTACTTCACGCCAACGGTCGTCTGCAGAAGGCATTAAATGCGCTACAGTGCGCGCCAGAGTTAGAGCAGAGCCAGATGGCGCACCGGACAATGAACAGTGCCTGTTCGGTGGCCCAGAAGACAAAAGCTACAACGGTCAGAATCCAACGGCTGGGTGACGTGGCAGGCGCACCGGACAGTGTCCGGTGGCGCACCGGACTGTCCGGTGCGCCATGCGACAGCATCCTTCACCAAACGACTAGTTTGGTGGTTGGGGCTATAAATACCCCCAACCACCCACCATTCATTGCATCCAAGTTTTCACACTTCCTACACCTTACAAGAGCTATAGCATTCAATACAAGACACACCAAAGAGATCAAATCCTCTCCAAGTCCAAAGATCATTCCCAATCAAATAGTGACTAGTGAGAGAGTGACTTGTGTTCATTTGAGCTCTTGCGCTTGGATTGCTTCTTTTTCTCATTCTTTCTTGTGATCAACTCAATTGTAACCAAGGCAAGAGACACCAATTGTGTGGTGGTCCTTGCGGGGACTTTGTGTCCCGTTTGATTGAGAAGAGAAGCTCACTCGGTCTAAGTGACCGTTTGAGAGAGGGAAAGGGTTGAAAGTGACCCGGTCTTTGTGACCACCTCAACGGGGAGTAGGTTTGCAAGAACCGAACCTCGGTAAAACAAATCATCGTGTCTCACCCTTTATTTGCCCACGATTTGTTTTTCACCCTCTCTCTCGGACTCGTTCATATTTCTAACGCTAACCCGGCTTGTAGTTGTGCTTAAGTTTATAAATTTCAGATTCACCCTATTCACCCCCCTCTAGGTGACTTTCAATTGGTATCAGAGCCCGGTGCTTCATTAGAGCTTAACCGCTCGAAGTGATGTCGGGAGATCACGCCAAGAAGATGGTGATCGGCGGTGAGAAGACCGCTACAAGCCACGGGAAGGCTCCATCAAGGGAGTCCGCCAACAACAACAAGGATGGATCCCCTTCACGCATTTGATCGCACAAGAGTGGCGAGAAGAAGAAGAAAATGAAGAAAGTGGTCTACTACGAGACCGACTCTTCATCGCCCTCTACATCCGGATCCGACGCCGCGTCCGTCACTTCTAAGCGCCAAGAGCGCAAGAAGTATAGTAAGATCCCCCTACGCTATCCTCGCATTCCTAAGCATACTCCATTACTTTCCGTCCCATTAGGCAAACCACCGACGTTTGACGATGAAGATTATTCTAGGTGGAGTGATATGATGAGATATCACCTAACCTCACTCCACAAAAGCATATGAGATGTTGTTGAGTTTGGTGTACAGGTACCATCCGTAGGGGATGAAGATTATGATGAGGACGAGGTGGCCCAAATCGTGCACTTCAACTCTCAAGCCACCACTATACTCCTCACCTCTCTAAGTCGAGAGGAGTATAACAAGGTGCAAGGGTTGAAGAGCGCCAAAGAGATTTCGGACGTGCTCAAGACCGCGCACGAAGGAGACGAGGTGACAAAAATCACCAAGCGAGAGACGATCGAGGGGGAGCTCAGTCGCTTCAGGCTTCGCCAAGGGGAGGATCCACAAGAGATGTACAACCGGCTCAAGTCCTTGGTGAACCAAGTGTGCAACCTCGGGAGCACCAAATGGGATGACCATGAAATGGTCAAGGTTATTCTTAGATCACTTGTTTTCTTAACCCTACGCAAGTTCAATTAATACGTGGTGATCCTAGATACACACTAATGTCTCCCGAGGAAGTAATAGGAAAATTTGTGAGCTTTGAGTTGATGATCAAAGGCTCAAATAAAATCATCGAGCAAGATGCCTCCTCCACGCCCGAAGCACAACCGGTCGCATTCAAGGCGACAGAGGAGAAGAAGGAAGAGTCTACATCAAGTAGACTCCCCATTGACGCCTCCAAGCTCGACAACGAGGCGATGGCGCTCATCATCAAGAGCTTCTGCCAAATCCTCAAGCAAAGGAGGGGGAAGGACTACAAATCCCGCTCCAAGAAAGTGTGCTACAAGTGTGGTAAGCCCGGTCACTTTATTGCAAAATGTCCATTATCAAGTGACAGTGACAGGGATAACGACAAGAAGGGCAAGAGGAGAGAAAAAAAGAGGTATCACAAGAAGAAGGGCGGCGATGCCCATGTGTGCCGCGAGTGGAACTCCGACGAGAGCTCCACCGACTCTTCCTCCGACGAGGACGCCACCAACATCGCCGTCACCAAAGGACTCCTCTTCCCAAATGTCGGCCACAAGTGCCTCATGGCAAAGGACGACAAAAGGAAGAAGGTAAAATCAAAATCCTCCACTTAATATGAAACCTCTAGTGATGAGGATAACTCTAGTGATGAGGAGGATAATTTCGCACCCTTTTTGCCAACCTAAACATGCAATAAAAAGAAAAGTTGAATGAATTAATTAGTGCTATTCATGAGAAGGATGAACTCTTGGACACCCAAGAGGTCTTCCTAATTAAGGAAAACAAGAAACATGTTAAGGTTAAAAATGCTTATGCTCTAGAAGTAGAAAAATGTGAAAAACTATCTAGTGAGCTAAGCACTTGCCATAATGTTATTTCCAACCTTAGAAATGAGAATGCTAGTTTAATTGCTAAGGTTGATTCAAATGTATGTGATGATTCAATTTCCAATCTTAAAGATGATAATGCTAGTTTGCTTGCTAAGATTGAAAAAATTGAATGATTCTCTTGCTAGCCTTAGGATTGAAAATGAAAAATTGATTGCTAAGGCTAAAGACTTAGAAATGAAAATGACATTTTACATGCTAAGATTGTTGAACTAAAATCTTGCAAACCCTCTACATCTACTGGTGAGCATGTTTCTATTTCCACTAGATGTAGAGACATTAATGTTGATGCTATTCATGATCACCTAGCTTTAATTAAGAAACAAAATGATCACATATCTCAACTTAATGCTAAAATTAATGAGCATGACTTAGAAAATGAAAAATTTAAATTTGCTAGAAGCATGCTCTATAGTGGGAGACGCCCTGGCATCAAGGATGGCATTGGCTTCTAAAAGGGAGACAATATCAAACTTAATGCCCCTCCTAAAAGATTGTATAACTTTGTTAAAGGCAAGGCTCCCATGGCTCAGGATAACGAGGGTTACATTTTGTACCCTGACGGTTATCTCGAGCACAAAATTAGGAGAATTCACTCTAGGAAGTCTAACTCTGGCCCTAATCATGCTTTTATGTATAAGGGTGAGACATCTAGCTCTAGGCAATCAACCCGTGCTAAATTGCCTAAGAAGAAAACTCCAATTGCATCAAATGAATCTAGTATTTCATTTAAGACTTTTGATGCATCTTATGTTTTAACTAACAAATCCGGCAAAGTAGTTGCCAAGTATGTTGGGGGCAAGCACAAGGGGTCAAAGACTTGTGTTTGGGTACCCAAAGTTCTTGTATCTAATGTCAAAGGACCCAAAACCGTTTGGGTACCTAAAATCAAGAACTAAATTTGTTTTGTAGGTTTATGCATCCAGGGGCTCAAGTTGGATCATCGATAGCGGGTGCACAAACCATATGACTGGGGAGAAGAAGATGTTCTCCTCCTATGAGAAAAACCAAGATCCCCAAAGAGCGATCACATTCGGGGATGGAAATCAAGGTTTGGTCAAAGGATTGGGTAAAATTGCTATATCACCGGACCACTCTATTTCCAATGTTTTTCTTGTAGATTCTTTAGATTATAACTTGCTTTCTGTTTCTCAATTATGCAAAATGGGTTACAACTGTCTTTTTACGGATATAGGTGTTACTGTCTTTAGAAGAAGTGATGATTCAGTAGCATTCAAGGGAGCATTAGAGGGTCAACTATACTTAGTAGATTTTGATAGAGCTGAACTCGACACTTGCTTAATTGCTAAGACTAACATGGGCTGGCTCTGGCATCGCCGACTAGCACACGTTGGAATGAAGAATCTTCACAAGCTTCTAAAGGGAGAACACATTTTGGGACTAACAAATGTTCATTTTGAGAAAGACAGGGTTTGTAGCGCATGTCAGGCAGGGAAGAAAGTTGGTGTTCATCATCCACACAAGAACATCATGACGACTGACAGGCCACTCGAGCTCCTACACATGGACCTATTCGGCCCGATAGCTTACATAAGCATCAGCGGGAGTAAGTACTGTCTAGTTATTGTGGATGACTATTCTCGCTTCACTTGGGTGTTCTTTTTGCAGGAAAAATCTCATACCCAAGAAACCTTGAAAGGATTCTTGAGACGAGCTCAAAATGAGTTCGGCTTAAGGATAAAAAAGATAAGAAGCGACAATTGGACGGAGTTCAAGAACTCACGAATCGAAGGCTTCCTTGAGGAGGAGGGCATCAAGCATGAGTTCTCTTCTCTCTACACGCCACAACAAAATAGTGTAGTGGAGAGGAAGAATCAAACTCTATTGGACATGGCAAGAACCATGCTTGATGAGTACAAGACTTCGGATCGATTTTAGGCCGAGGCGGTCAACACCGCCTGTTACGCCATCAACCGGTTATATCTACACCGAATCCTCAAGAAGTCATCATACGAACTCCTAACCGGTAAAAAGCCCAATGTTTCATATTTTAGAGTCTTTGGTAGCAAATGTTTTATTCTTGTTAAAAGAGGTAGAAAATCCAAATTTGCTCCTAAGGCTGTAGAAGGCTTTTTACTAGGATATGATTCAAACACAAGGGCATATAGAGTCTTTAACAAGTCCTCTGGACTAGTTGAAGTTTCTTGTGACATTGTGTTTGATGAGACTAACGGCTCTCAAGTAGAGCAAGTTGATCTTGATGAGCTAGATGATGAAGAGGCTCCGTGCGTCGCGCTAAGGAACATGTCCATTGGGGATGTGTGTCCTAAGGAATCCGAAGAGCCTCCACAAGCACAAGATCAACCATCTTCCTCCATGCAAGCATCTCCACCAACTCAAGATGAGGATGAGGCTCAAAATGATGAAGGAGAAGATCAAGAAGTTGAGCCACCTCAAGAGGAGAGCAATGATCAAGGGGGAGATGCCTATGATCAAGATGAGGAAGATGAACAAGTTCCAAGACTGCCACACCCAAGAGTCCACCAAGCAATTCAATGAGATCACCCTGTGAACACCATCCTCGGCGATATTCAAAAGGGGGTAACTACTCGATCTCGTGTTGCTCATTTTTGTGAACATTACTCTTTTGTTTCCTCCATTGAGCCACACAGGGTAGAGGAAGCACTTCAAGATTCGGATTGGGTGGTGGCAATGCAAGAGGAGCTCAACAATTTCACAAGGAACGAGGTATGGCATTTAGTTCCACGTCCTAACCAAAATGTTGTAGGAACCAAGTGGGTTTTCCGCAACAAGCAAGATGAGCATGGTGTGGTGACAAGGAACAAAGCCCGACTTGTGGCCAAGAGATATTCACAAGTCGAAGGTTTGGATTTCGGTGTAACCTATGCACCCGTAGGTAGGCTTGAGTCAATTCGCATTTTACTTGCCTATGCTACTTACCATGGCTTTAAGCTTTATCAAATGGACGTGAAAAGTGCCTTCCTCAATGGACCAATCAAGGAGGAGGTCTATGTTGAGCAACCTCCTGGCTTTGAAGATAGTGAGTACCCTAACTATGTTTACAAACTCTCTAAGGCGCTTTATGGGCTTAAGCAAGCCCCAAGAGCATGGTATGAATGCCTAAGAGATTTTCTCATCACTAATGGCTTCAAAGTCGGAAAGGCCGATCCTACTCTCTTTACTAAAACACTTGAAAATGATTTGTTTGTATGCCAAATTTATGTTGATGATATCATATTTGGGTCTACTAACGAATCTACATGTGAAGAGTTTAGTAGGATCATGACACAAAAATTCGAGATGTCTATGATGGGGGAGTTGAAGTACTTCTTAGGATTTCAAGTGAAGCAACTCGAAGAGGGCACCTTCATTAGCCAAACGAAGTACATTCAAGATATACTCAACAAGTTTGGGATGAAGGATGCCAAGCCCATCAATACACCCATGGGAACCAATGGGCATCTCGACCTCGACACGGGAGGTAAATCTGTAGATCAAAAGGTATACCGGTCGATGATAGGATCTTTTCTTTATTTTTGTGCATCTCGACCGGATATTATGCTTTCCGTATGCATGTGTGCAAGATTCCAAGCCGATCCTAAGGAAGATCACCTTAGGGACGTAAAACGAATCTTGAGATATTTAGTTTATACTCCTAAGTTTGGCCTTTGGTACCCTAGGGGATCCACATTTGATTTAATTGGTTATTCGGATGCCGATTGGGCGGGGTGTAAAATTAATATAAAGAGCACATCGGGGACTTGCCAGTTCTTGGGAAGGTCTCTGGTGTCTTAGGCTTCAAAGAAGCAAAATTCCGTAGCTCTTTCTACCGCCGAAGCCGAGTATATTGTCGCAGGCCATTGTTGCGCGCAATTGCTTTGGATGAGGCAAACCCTTAGGGACTATGGTTACAAATTAACCAAAGTTCCTCTTCTATGTGATAATGAGAGTGCAATCCGCATGGCGGATAATACCGTTGAACATAGCCGCACTAAACACATAGCCATTCGGTATCATTTTCTAAGGGATCACCAACAAAAGGGGGATATCGAGATTGCATATATTAACACCAAAGAACAACTAGCCGATATCTTTACCAAGCCACCAGATGAACAAACATTTAACAAACTTAGGCATGAGCTAAATATTCTTGATTCTAGGAATTTCTTTTAATGTTTTGCACAGATAGCTCATAAATATACCTTTGATCATATCTCTTTCATGTGCTATGACTAATGTGCTCTCAAGTGTATTTCAAACCAAGTCATAGATTGAAAGGGAATTGGAGTCTTCGGCGAAGACAAAGGCTTCCACTCCACTCCATCAAATTACTCATCCTTCGCCGTCGCTCCACACCGCTCTCCAACCTTGGTATAATCTTCACTCATATGTTATTTACCATAGGGAGAGAAAAGTTAAAAAGGGGCTTATATTTCACTCTAGTACCCGTTTTTTTGCGATTCATGCCAAAGGGGGAAAAAGTATTAGCCCAAAGCAAAAGGACCGCACCACCACCAATTTCAAAAATTTTGAGTTAAGAAAAGATTTTTCAATTTGGTATCTTATTTTTGATAGAATTTCAAATTGGTACAACCCTTTCAAAACTAATATCTAAAACCCTCTTGAACACTAAGAGGAGGATTTTATTGAGGGAGAGTTTTGTTTAGTCAAAGGAAAACCATTTGAAACAAGGGGAGAAAATTTCAAATCTCGAAAATGCTTCTCAAAATCTTATTCATTTACCTTTGACTATCTGCAAAAGGACTTTGAAAAGAATTTACAAAAGAATTTGCAAAACAAAACATGTGGTGCAAGCGTGGTCCAAAATGTTAAAAATGAAGAAATCAATCCATGCACATCTTATGAGAATTTATTGGTTCAATTCTTAGTATCCTTTGCACTTACATTATGCAAACTAGTTCAATTATGTACTTTTGTATTTGCTTTGGTTTGTGTTGGCATCAATCACCAAAAAAGGGGGAGATTGAAAGGGAAATAGACTTACACCTTTTCCTAATTGATTTTGGTGGCTGAATTGCCCAACACAGATAATTGGACTAACTAGTTTGCTCTAGATTATGAGTTCTACAGGTGCCAAAGGTTCACAACAAACCAATAAAAAGACCGAAAAAGGATTCAAATATAGAGAGCAAAAGTCAGCCGAAGTGTGCCCTGGTCTGGCGCACCGGACTGTCCGGTGCACCACCGGACAGTGTCCGGTGCACCACCGAACAGTGTCCGGTGCACCAGGGACTCCAACTCCGAACTGCTCACCTTCGGGAATTCTGGAGGCCGCTCCGCTATAATTCACCGGACTGTCCGGTGTTGCACCGGATAGTGTCCGGTGTGCCAACGGAGCAACGACTACTTCGCGCCAACGGTCGTCTGCAGAAGGCATTAAATGCGCTACAGTGCACGCCAGAGTCAGAGCAGAGCCAGATGGTGCACCGAACAATGAACAGTGCCTGTCCGGTGCACCACCGGACTGTCCGATGGCCCCGAAGACAGAAGCTCCAACGGTCAGAATCCAACGACTGGGTGACGTGGCAGGCGCACCGGACAGTGTCCGGTGGCGCACCGGACTGTCCGGTGCGCCATGCGACAGCATCCTTCACCAAACAACTAGTTTGGTGGTTGGGGCTATAAATACCCCCAACCACCCACCATTCATTGCATCCAAGTTTTCACACTTCCTACACCTTACAAGAGCTATAGCATTCAATACAAGACACACCAAAGAGATCAAATCCTCTCCAAGTCCAAAGATCATTCCCAATCAAATAGTGACTAGTGAGAGAGTGACTTGTGTTCATTTGAGCTCTTGCGCTTGGATTGCTTCTTTTTCTCATTCTTTCTTGTGATCAACTCAATTGTAACCAAGGCAAGAGACACCAATTGTGTGGTGGTCCTTGCGGGGACTTTGTGTCCCGTTTGATTGAGAAGAGAAGCTCACTCGGTCTAAGTGACCGTTTAAGAGAGGGAAAGGGTTGAAAGAGACCCGGTCTTTGTGACCACCTCAACGGGGAGTAGGTTTGCAAGAACCGAACCTCGGTAAAACAAATCATCGTTTCTCACCCTTTATTTGCCCACGATTTGTTTTTCACCCTCTCTCTCAGACTCGTTCATATTTCTAACACTAACCCGGCTTGTAGTTGTGCTTAAGTTTATAAATTTCAGATTCGCCCTATTCACCCCCCTCTAGGCGACTTTCACAAACTATGGCAACTAAAGGAGACATTTAGTGTCTAGGACAAAATTTAGATCTAAATTGAACTAAGGGTTTCGCCGTCTACATATTTCATGATTTGTGATGTCTAGCAATCGAACCACTCTGTGCAGGTACAAGATATCCCTCACCGCTGAAGATGACACTGACACCGCCGAGTTTATCTTCTTTGGACGAATGGCGCAGCGCCTCATTAAAAAAATGTGGACACCCTCATCTCGACTAATCCACCCGGTTTCATTCCAAGAGAAATTACAAATATACTAGAAAAGTCTTTCGAGTGGAATGTTAGCTTCACCGAAAGCACAATTATTTATAGCAGTGTTTCCTTCCAAGTAAATGTTATAAACGCAGAAATGGATGGTGGCAACATACTTCCAACTACACCATCTTCACAGCCATCCTCGACCATACTTTCTCAAGGTAAAGCTTATCGTATCTGTTTAGTCGAGCTATGTACGTTAGTTTGTGCCAAGTTAGGAATGAAACTAATGGTTTGTTTTCTTTGCTTGTTTATTTCCATTTCGTTCTACCTGTATATGACGGGTCACCTAAAGTTGAAACGACACAGACTGCAGAGTCTGCCGAATAGACACAAACTGACACTCTGCTCACCTGAAACTAGGCAACTTTATAAACAAAAAGTATAAAAATTGCATGAAACTATACTGATCGAAACTAAACTAGTCAAATTGAGTAATGATTAGTGCATATGGAAAAAGGACTAAACTCATACTCTGCAAACATGCTGCACAAACTACACCAGAAATTTAGCAGAACATATGCTAAAAGAGGCTAATATGCATCATTTGTCCAGAACACCATATGTTGCACACATGTTGCACACAAAACTAGTGTCTATCTTGGAAAATTACTTGAAGAAACCACAACATTATAGCTCAGGTAGATATTCAGAATATGTTCCAGCCATATTAAAGACTCGGTCACATTACACTGGGAGGGGCCATACTAGCGTTTAGGCCATAATATTACAGTTTAAAGGCATTTTTCCCATCTATAGAACAAGCATTTCCCCCTTCTGACTGAGTAGGTTTCTTTTTTAGTGCAGCTCTTTTCACTGCACCCTCTCCCCATCAACTGCAACTCTTGTGGCTCTAACATGTTTTTTGTCTGCCTGCTAACTCCACAGCAGGACAAGGATCAGGTGTCACACAAAACAAGGGGGTTGCCTTCATCCGCGAGCCGTCACTGACACCAGAGAGTCACAAAGTTTCGTCTAGCGCCAAGGTTCACTGTTGTACTCAATAGAACAAAATAGCTACCTACAATATAAAGCATCGTTCCCCTTCTATATACACTAAGAAACAAGCCCTAGACATGTCTTTTCGTTGCAGTGTAACATACAGACGACCCCACATCAGGGAAACAATCTGCTGCTAGGAACATAAATTATCAATTCTCCGCCTAACATGCAGACACCATCAGGAGATGCTTACAGTGTGCTAGATGGGTCTACAAACAAGACTCACAAAAGTGTTACCGAAAAAAGGTTAGCTTCATGCCAAGCAATCTACCTAGACTATCATTCCCATATCATGTCATCAGTTTTACATGCATGACATGGGACCAAACTTTACATAGGTCTCGAACATCACCTTCCAAGAAGGTTGCCAAGAAACTTTTTAGAGATGAAGACATAGGAGATGACGATGCTGCTGGTTCCGCAGACGTTGATGCTGAGTAACGGTATGTCCAATTCTCCCCTACAACTTCATGAGATATATGCTTCCAAGTGTTCCAATTGCATGTAGTATAAGGCAGTGGGTACTACGCAAATGAAAAGCCCAATGACCAGTAATAACTACTTTTAGCTAACTAAAACATTGAGATGCATAGGAACAACATTCAAAGCAAGCTCACATGTCATCAGATATCTCAAACAAGCATTCTAAAACTAACAACAGGTCCATATACGGTTCATTGAACTAATATATAAACAAAAGATAAAATGGTGTAACCTTCTACCAATACAGGTCAAAATAGAAATTAGCAAGTTTTTAGAAAAGAGGTCAATAGGCTAAAACATCAACAAGTCAAAAAATCGATAGTCAAATGGTTTTGAATGGATTGTCTTCATAACATCTTCAGTCGAGATCTACGGAAAAAAACTTAGACATTATATTTGAGATTGCAATGCTTGCCAAAACTTGTTAATTGATTGCTACCCTTTTTTAGTTGCAGTGCTTTTGGACACGAGCACCACCAGCTATGGAGGCCCGCTTTTGGGAACTAAGGATCGCTTTTGGGAACTATCCCAGTTCATCTAGGTTACTCTTAGAACTTGTCCCCTGCTGTGCAGGGAGTATGGTTTTATGCTTGTAAGATATGAGCAGCGCTATGCTGTGTGCTTGACTGCAAGATATGTCTTTTGGTGCTTCTAGGGTAGTAACTGGTCATAGCTATGCTATGCGTGCAATCCTGCGAGGACCATACTCGCGATATGTAAAGCATGCATATGTAGTCTAGGCCTGAACAAAACGGAGACATTGCTTCCCTTGGTACTTCTACTATTTCTCTTTGTCGTTTTGTGCTACTACTAGCCATCTATTTGTCGTTCTACTCCCCTTAACATGTAACTGTTATGTGGTCACCAATCAGACGCGTCCATTCCAAGGTTTTCCTTAGTTTCCATTGAAATTTTAGTTCTTCTTTGGTGGATGCTGAGACTGGCAAGAATGTGGGAAAGGTTCCAGTGTTTATCAACAGAGGCTTCAGTCATGTGCCTTTTTATCTGGGAATTTGTAAGGCTCATATAGGAACAAATAGTTGAAGGAGGTTTGGTGAAATTTATCTATTACCACAGTTATCTGTTACCCAAACTATGAAGTTCTGCATATAATGGTCAGAGGCTATGATATTTATCTTATAGTACAAGAAATAGACGCCGTAGCAGCTCCTATGTTTCATCGAAGAACAAAGACAGTCCAATTCTGAATGATAAGAAAAATACCAAGGTATATCATGTAACCCATCCTTGAATTTCAGATTGCCTTTATTTGTCATGAATATTATTTTCCTTGTTATTCTATTTATCCTCTACATTCACTTCCTATTTGTTGCTTAATGATTAAGCGCTTGAATTTAGTACATGACCACACTCTCTAGTTATTTGATGGTTAACCACTTCAATTTAATTTTTGATGAGTAATTTCATTAGTATGATCATACTGACCTGTAGAGCAGACCTTCAAATGAATGCCTTTTTTCTCTGTTTACAAGTTTTCATGTTTGAGTCAGATTTAGCTTGGGATAAAAAGGATTTGGTCTCAGCCACTTGAGATTGTATGAACTATTATGGTGGCGTGGACTGTGGATCTTAACTGATAATTTACATATTCGTACTGGCTACTTGACCTTATATTGAGATGTTCACCAGCTGACTACGGAATAGTTAAGCCAACAAGATCATTCGTGATGACAATTTGTTCTCATGCTTGTTCTCATGCTCCGATTAAAATAACTTCTTTACCATTGTATTTCCTTAGTGTGACCATACTAGCCTGCGTAGTAGACCTTCAGATGTACTGCCTTCTTTCCTGTTAGCAAGATTTCGTGTTTGAGTCAGATTCAGTCTGGGATAAATAGGTTTAGGTTATGCCCAGCTAAGAATTATGATACATTTTACTAAGGGGACGTGTTTACAGAAGTGTTCTCACGCTTTGTTTGCTTTTGATGTGGTTTTCTACCAAACACTTGTTGTTTGTTGGTTGAGTGATTGGCGCACTATGTAATTTATTGCTACTAAAGTATCATTTGGTTTGCATATTTGTAATGTAGTGGATAGCTCATAACATTAACCCATGTGCTATTTGCGCTCCACTGTTTTTGTTGTCCATTATGCTAAAAATCTACGAGGATTATTCTTTTTGTCACACGCTGTTTTTTACCATTATGTTGGGAAGGTGCCAAGGTTATTTTTTATCATTCAAATGATCGATTGCAAATGCAGGGCGCGCGGAGCGCGCCCCATGATCTAGTTACCTTTAGTTAAAAGGCGCAAGGGATTCGAGCCCTCCCCACGTTTCATGACATTTTCCTTCACGCGGTGCCGACCCGTGGCAGAAAAAAAACCGCCACCATCACGGCCTCACGGACCCGAGAGTTTTTCTCAAATCAGGTTGATCGCTCTCTCCCACGCAGTTGCGTCCGCTACTCCGCTCCCTTCCACACCGCCTCCTTGAAAGGGAAATGTGCCTTTGGGCCATTTCTATAATGTTTTGGTGATTAAGTGCCCAACACATATTCTATAAGTCCTAATGTGCCAAAGATTGAAAAAGTGCAAATCAAGGCATGAGGTATGTTTCTAGACTTAGTACATTTGTTTTTGAATACTAATGAAGTTATCTAAGTGCTAGAAACAGTGAGAAAAGAAGAAGAAAAGAAACCAAAAAGACTTGACTCGGTGCAGCTAAAACTCAGCTCAGTCTGGCACACCGGACTGTCCGGTGGTGCACCGGATAGTGTCCGGTGCACCAGGCTGGTCTCCAGTGAAAAGGCCACTCCCGGGAAAAGTTTAGCGGCGTACGACTATAATTCACAGGACTGTCCGGTAGTGCACCGGACTGTCCGGTGAGCCAACGGCCGCGCAATCCGCGGGCGACGCGTGGCTCGCACCAACGGTTGGCTCAGGGCACCGGACTGTCCGGTGTGCACCGGACAGTGTCCGGTGCGCCAACTGGCCCGGAGCTGCAATAGTTGTCTGTGCCAGAAAGGAAGGAGATTGGCACCGGACAGGCTACAGTAGCTGTCTGGTGGTGCACCGGACTGTCCGGTGCACCACACGACAGAAGGCAAGATTAGCCTTCCATGTTGATCTTCAACGACTCCTAGCTGCCTTGGGGCTATAAAAGGGACCCCTAGGCGCATGGAGGAGTTAACCCAAGCTTACAAGAAACATTCTGAGACTCCAAGACTCCAACTTCACGCATTTGATTCTTTGTGATAGTGACTTGAGCTCCATTTGAGTTGTGAACTCCGTGCGTTGTGTTTTGAGCTCAAGTTGTGACTTGTGTGCGTGGTTGTACTGTGGATTTAAGTCTTGTGTGTGTTGCTCTCCCCTCCCTTACTTTTGTGCTTCTTTTGTGATCATCATTATAAGGGCGAGAGGCTCCAAGTTGTGGAGATTCCTCGCAAACGGTAGAAAGACTAAAAAAGAAAGCTGTGGTATTCAAGTTGATCATTGGATCACTTGGAAGGGGTTGAGTGCAACCCTCGTCCATTGGGACGCCACAACGTGGAAGTAGGCAAGTATTACTTGGCCGAACCACGGGATAAAAATCACGTGTCTCTTGTGTGTTTTCTCTTTGATTGTCTGTGTTCGCAAGAGCTCGCCTCATAAACTTTATTAACTCGCACTAATATCTTTATACTCAAGTTTGTTGGAATTTAGTGTTGAATTTATAGGATCACCTATTCACCCCCCTCTAGGTGCTCTCAATTGGTATCAGAGCCGTACTCTTCACGTATGGGACTAATCGCCCGAAGAGATGGGTCCTAAGGGAAAGGGGATGGTGGTCAACGACAAGGAGAAGGAGTCCATCTTCAACGAGCCAAGAGATGACAAGCCCACTGACTTTGGCTCAAGTCACAAGAAGAAGGATGGGAAGAAGAAGAGGCGCATCAAGAAGATCATCTACTACGACAGCGATGCATCTTCTTCTTTACCAAGAGACGACGACGATGATTCTTCGTCAAAGAAAAAGACGGTTAATCAAAACTATTCCTTTGATTATTCCCGTATTCTGTACAATTTAAATGCCCATTTACTTTCTATTCCTCTTGGAAAACCCCCACACTTTGATGGAGAAGATTACTTATTTTGGAGTCATAAAATGCGTAGTCATCTATTTTCTCTCCATCCTAGCATTTGGGAAATTATGGAAAGTGGAATGCATTTCGATAGTACGGATAATCCTGTGATGATAAATGAACAAATTCATAAGAATGCACAAGCTACCACTGTTTTGCTAGCATCTTTGTGCAGGGATGAATACAACAAGGTTAGCGACTTGGACAATGCCAAGCAAATCTGGGACACCCTCAAGATCTCACATGACAGAAATGATGCCACCATGATCACCAAGATGGAGTTGGTGAAAGGCGAGCTGGGAAGATTTGCGATGATCAGGGGAGAGGAGCCAACACAAACATACAATAGGCTCAAGACCCTGATCAACAAGATTAGAAGCTATGGAAGCACAAGATGGATAGACCACGATGTCGTCCGACTAATGCTCAGGTCCTTTACAGTGATTGACCCCCATCTTGTGAATCTCATCCGTGAAAACCCCAGGTACACAAAGATGATGCCCGAGGAGATACTCAGAAAATTCGTAAGTGGGCGCATGATGGTTAAGGAGGCAAGGTATGTAGATGACGCCTTGAACGGCCCACTGCCCGTCTACGAGCCGCAGCCCGTTGCGCTCAAGGCAACAAGCAGCAAGGAGGCGCTACCAAGCAAGGTAGCTCAAGTGGAGGCTGCCGGCCTCAACGAAGATAAGATGGAGCTTATCATCAAGCGCTTCAAGACCGCTCTTAAAGGACGCAAGGGGTACCCCAACAAGAACAAAACAAGGGGAAAACGCTCCTGCTTCAAATGCGGTCAGACTGGTCATTTTACAGCTCAATGCCTCGATAATGATAATGACCAGGAACAAGAAAAGTATGGGAAGAGGGAGAAGAAGAAGGTTTACAAGAAGGCGAAGGGCGAGGCGCACCTTGGAAAAGAATAGGATTCAGACTGCTCTTCATCCGACTCCGACGATGAAGGACTGGCAGCCTCTGCCTTCAACAAGTCTTCACTCTTCCCCAACGAACGCCATACGTGTCTCATGGCCAAGGAGAAGAAAGTAAGTATTCGAGATACACCTAAGTATTGTTCGTCTAGTAATGAGGAATCTTCTGATGATGAAGTAGATTACTCTAGTTTATTTAAAGGCTTAGATAGAGCTAAGGTAGAAAAAATAATGAATTAATTGATGCTCTAAATGAAAAGGATAGACTTTTAGAAAAGCAAGAGGATATTTTGTATGAAGAACACGATAAATTTGTTAGTGTTCAAAAATCTCTTGCTCTAGAAATTAAGAGAAATGAAATGTTATCCTCTGAATTATCTGCTTGCCATGAAACAATGTCTAGTTTAAAGAGTTTAAATGATGAATTAACTACTAAGCTAGAGGGAGTTAATAAATCTAGTTCATGTGTAGAACATGTTGTTATTTGTAATAGATGCAAGGATTTTGATGTTGATGCTTGTGATGAACACCTTATTTCTATTGCTAAACTAAATGATGAGGTGGCAAGTCTTAATGCTCAACTTAAGATTTGCAAAATTGATTTTGATAAATTAAAATTTGCTAGGGATGCCTACACTATTAGTAGACACCCCTCTATTAAGGATGGACTTGGTTTTCGAAAGAAAACCAAGAACTTAACAAGCCAAAATGCTCCCGTTCTCAACAAGGAGAAAGGGAAGGATCCTATGGCTAGTAATTATCAAAAGTGTCATGCCTACATTTATGATAGAAAATTTTTTAGGAATACTCATTATAATAGGAGTTATGATCATGATGCTTTTAATTCACATGCTATGTTTGCCTCTAGCTCTACTTTTGTGCATGGTAGAAGTAGGCCTAGGAGAAGCAATGTTGTGCCTCATGTGCCTAGGAGAATGTGTAATGAATCTTCTACCATTTACCATGCTTGCAATACTTCATTTGCGCTTTTATGTAAGAATGAAAAAGTAGTTGCTAGAAAGTTGGGATCCAAATGCAAGGGAGACAAGACTTGTATTTGGGTTCCAAAGGCTATTGTGACTAACCTTGTAGGACCCAACAAGAGTTGGGTACCTAAAACCCAAGTGTAAATTGCCTTGCAGGTTTATGCATCCGGGGGCTTAAGCTGGATTATCGACAGCGGATGCACAAACCACATGATGGGGGAGAAGAAGATGTTCACCTCCTACGTCAAGAATAAGGATTCCCAGGATTCGATCATCTTTGGAGATGGGAACCAAGGGTAGAAGAGGCCTTGCAGGATCTGGACTGGGTGTTGGCCATGTAGGAAGAGCTCAACAACTTCAAGAGGAATGAAGTTTGGAGCATGGTGCCACATCCAAAGCAAAATGTTGTGGGAACCAAGTGGGTGTTTCGCAACAAGCAAGACGAGCACGGAGTGGTGACAAGAAACAAGGCTCGACTTGTGGCAAAAGGTTATGCCCAAGTCACAGGTTTGGATTTCAAGGAGACTTTTGCTCCTGTGGCTAGGCTAGAGTCTATTCGAATATTATTAGCCTATGCTGCTCACCACTCTTTCAGGTTGTTTCAAATGGATGTGAAGAGTGCTTTCCTCAACGGGCCAATCAAGGAGGAGGTGTATGTGGAACAACCCCCTGCTTTTGAGGATGACAGGTACCCCGACCATGTGTTTAAGCTCTCTAAGGCGCTCTATGGACTTAAGCAAGCCCCAAGAGCATGGTATGAATGCCTTAGAGATTTCTTAATTGCTAATGCTTTTAAGGTTGGGAAAGCCGATCCCACTCTTTTCACTAAGACTTGTGATGGTGACCTTTTTGTGTGCCAAATTTATGTCGATGACATAATATTTGGTTCTACTAATCAAAAGTCTTGTGAGGAGTTTAGCAGGGTGATGACACACAAATTCAAGATGTCGATGATGGGCGAGTTGAACTACTTCCTTGGGTTCCAAGTGAAGCAACTCAAGGACGGCACCTTCCTCTCCCAAACGAAGTATACTCAAGATCTTCTCAAGAGGTTTGGGATGAAGGACGCCAAGCCCGCGAAGACACAGATGGGATCCGACGGGCATGTCGACCTCAACAAAGGAGGTAAGTCCGTTGATCAAAAGGCATACCGGTCTATGATAGGTTCCTTGCTTTATTTATGTGCTAGTAGACCGGACATTATGCTTAGTGTATGCATGTGTGCTAGATATCAATCTGACCCCAGGGAATGTCACCTTGTGGCACTTAAGCGAATTCTAAGGTATTTAGTTGCTACGCCTTGCTTTGGGATCTGGTATCCAAAGGGGTCTACTTTTGACTTAATTGGATACTCAGACTCTGATTATGCTGGATGCAAGGTTGATAGGAAGAGTACATCAGGGACGTGCCAATTCCTAGGAAGGTCCCTGGTGTCTTGGAGTCCCAAGAAACAAACATCCGTTGCCCTATCCACCGCTGAGGACGAGTATGTTGTCGCAGGATAGTGTTGCGCGCAACTACTTTGGATGAGGCAAACCCTTCGGGACTTTGGCTACAATCTGAGCAAAGTCCCACTCCTATGTGACAATGAGAGTGCAATCTGCATGGCGGATAATCCTGTTGAACACAGCCGCACTAAGCACATAGACATCCGGCATCACTTCCTGAGAGACCACCAGCAAAAGGGAGATATCGAGGTGTACCATGTTAGCACCGAGAACCAGCTAGCCGATATCTTTACCAAGCCATTAGATGAGAAAACCTTTGTAGGCTGCGTAGTGAGCTAAATGTCTTAGATTCGCGTAACTTGGATTGATCTATAGCATACATGTGTTCTATGCCTTTGATCATGTTACTTTATGTATTTAAATCCATTATTGTTCATTTGTGGTGCTCAAGTTGTGCAAGGGATCCCCGGACCTCACAAGTCCATGTGTGAATGATGCACATATTTAGGCGGAGATGTGCTACAACTTGACCCTTTGAGACTAATCTATGTGTTTGAGTACTCTTGATGTAGTCTCAAAGGTGCATTGAAAGAGAAAATGGACTTGGACGTTGCAAATACTTCCACTGCACTCCGGTATTTGTGTATTTAATTCCAAGTTCATATTTATGCTCTTATTGCATTTTTGCTCTTAATTGACATTTTTGGTGAGGAATGGGGTTAAAGGGCCAAGATTGATCCCGTTTTGGTGCTTAATGCCAAAGGGGGAGAAATTAAGGCCAAAGCAAATGGATCAACTACCACTTGAAATTTTGAAAACAATAGAGTTAGAACTTTTGATTTGTCCAAAATACTCTTATTGCAAAATTTGGTCTCTTGTGGGGGAGAATTTATGATTATGGGAAAAAGGGGGAGTTTTTGGCACTTGATCAATTTCACTCTTGGATTATCTCTCTTTATGCCCAAACAAGTGAGTTTGACTTAGAGATAGGAAAATGAATTTGATTTGCAAAAAACAAACCAAGTGGTGGCAAAGAGCGATCCAAATATGCCAATTTATAGTCAAAAACAATTTGGTATTCAATTGCATTGATATGGCACTTCTTTTGATTGCTTTTGGTTGTGTTGAAATAAATCACCAAAAAGGGGGAGATTGAAAGGGAAATGTGCCTTTGGGCCATTTCTATAGTGTTTTGGCGATTAAGTGCCCAACACATATTCTTTAAGTCCTAATGTGCCAAAGATTGAAAAAGTGCAAATCAAGGCATGAGGTATGTTTCTAGACTTAGTACATTTGTTTTTGAATACTAATGAAGTTATCTAAGTGCTAGAAACAGTGAGAAAAGAAGAAGAAAAGAAACCAAAAAGACTTGGCTCGGTGCAGCCAAAACTCAGCTCAGTCTGGCACACCAGACTGTCCGGTGGTGCACCGGACAGTGTCCGGTGCGCCAGGCTGGTCTCCGGTGAAAAGGCCACTCTCGGGAAAAGTTCAGCGGCGTACGGCTATAATTCACTGAACTGTCCGGTGGTGCACCGGACTGTCCGGTGAGCCAACGACCGCACAATCCGCGGGCGACGCGTGGCCCGCACCAACGGTCGGTTGGGGGCACCAGACTGTCTGGTGTGCACCGGATAGTGTCCGGTGTGCCCACTGGCCCGGTGCTGCAATGGTCGTCTGTGCCAAAAAAGGAAGGAGATCGGCACCGGACAGGCTACAGTAGCTGTCCGGTGGTGCACCGGACTGTCCGGTGCACCACACGACAGAAGGCAAGATTAGCCTTCCATGTTGATCTTCAATGGCTCCTAGCTGCCTTAGGGCTATAAAAGGGACCCCTAGGCGCATGGAGGAGTTAACCCAAGCTTACAAGAAACATTCTAAGACTCCAAGACTCCAACTTCACGCATTTGATTCTTTGTGATAGTGACTTGAGCTCCATTTGAGTTGTGAACTCCGTGCGTTGTGTTTTGAGCTCAAGTTATGACTTGTGTGCGTGGTTGTGCTATGGATTTAAGTCTTGTGTGTGTTGCTCTCCCCTACCTTACTTCTGTGCTTCTTTTGTGATCATCATTGTAAGGGAGAGAGGCTCCAAGTTGTGGAGATTCCTCGCAAACGAGAGAAAGACTAAGAAAGAAAGTCGTGGTATTCAAGTTGATCATTGGATCACTTGAAAGGGGTTGAGTGCATCCCTTGTCCATTGGGACACCACAACGTGGAAGTAGGCAAGTATTACTTGGCCGAACCACAGGATAAAAATCGCGTGTCTCTTGTGTGTTTTCTCTTTAATTGTCTGTGTTCACAAGAGCTTGCCTCATAAACTTGATTAACTCGCACTAATATCTTTATACTCAAGTTTGTTGGAATTTAGTGTTGAATTTACAGGATCACCTATTCACCCCCTCTAGGTGCTCTCACTCTTGCCTACCTCTCACGTCTCCCTCACGCTCACCGTCGCATTCGCCTTAGCCGACTGTGCCATGACCTCTCGATGCCGCATTCGCCTCATCCGACCCCGCCATGTGCCACCACCTGTTGCTGTAGCTCACGTATGTTACCCGTGATAGGGTCGCCGCTCACCGGAGGAGGCGGAGCGTCGCGTCACCGACACCGCCGCGACCAGGAAGCACTCCCGCTCGACGCTTGACGTTGCCTTCCATGCGCTCGAGGTGGAGGCCAGGGACGCCAAGATGGAGGCGATGTATCCGCCTCGCGAGGGAACAGAGAGCCGCTCCACCGCCGACACTGTCCTCGAGGGGCAGAGGTGTTCTGCGGCCTCCAATCCGCTTGCAAGGAGAGCCGCTCTGTCGGTGCTAGCGTCCTCAAGGATCAAGTCCACCAGATCCATCGTGCTTCGCGCGTACGGCGGTATCCTGCCACCGCGACACATGAGGACTTATTCTCCACTTGTCCGCTTCGCTTCTTGAAGTCCCCACTCGCCACTCCCCAAAGCTCTCTTGGCCCTAGGAAGAAGCATTGGGCGGTGTCCCTGTTCTTCCCATTCTCCACGCCGAGCCCGAGCCCCGTGCACCACCTCTCCCCTAGCCTTTGCGCCCACGACCCACCACCTCGGCCAGGCGGCTCCTGAGGCTGCCCTTCCTGCCGTCGTTGCCCGCTAAGGACATCTGGTGGCGCTCACAAGGCGCCATGGCCCGCCACAGTTGTTTATCCCAAAGGAAGGCGGCTACGAGGGGGAAGCGGGCGAGAGCGGGAGCCTCGGCAAGGGGTTTGGGTTCAACAAGGGGTTTGCGGCCAAGTATGACTTGGGGGATGAGGTCGGATGGGGCCACTTTGGCTACACCTGTGCCGACACAGTTAAGAAGGGCGCACGCAAGCGCGGGAGTCCGTCGCCATCAAGGTCATCCCCAAAGCAAAGGTGATGTTCAGCTCTCGCAATGCTCTACTCTGGCACCTTTTTTTATGTGTGATATGCTTAATTTAAGACACCACATACACATGTTGTCCTTCTGGAAAAAACTATCCATGTGAAAATTTTGAGGTGTTGTTGATTTGCTTATTGTTGCCTGGAGATTACTGATTTCGAACAAAATATTCATAGATTCATGTGGTGACACTTTATGGTTCTGCATTATGGATAGCAAACACCTTATTGTGCATGTCCATGATACAGAAACTCTAAAATCATGAAAAGCCACAACTTCAAATTTGCTAATTAAGTTCATGTACTTTTGGACGGTTACTATTGTTGATGCAGCAAGAGCAATCCTTTAGAAGCAAAAGTGATGTTCTGCAATCTGCATAGATACTATAGCACAAAAGCTTATGTCTGGAGCATGGTGTAATTGCATATTTCCTTCTTTGTGGCAGTCATCCATTTTGGGTGTGCACTGAATCTAGCATATTACATTCTGCTCTCAATGCCTCCCAGTTACAATGAGGCACCATGACCTTCTCTGACTCCAGAAGCAATGGATTTTGTCAATCGATTGCTATGCAAGGATCTAGGTAGAAGGATGACTGCAGCTCAGGCTTTAAGTATGTTTTCGTTCATTTTATCCTGATGGTTTCTGTTTAATATTGCATTGTTGTGAGTATTCATGTTTTTTCCTAGGTCATCCGTGGATCAGAAATTATAATGACATTAAGTTGCCGTTAGTGAAAAGGAAATAGTCTCAATATTTCCTATAATCGATTTTGGTGTTCGACGATCATCACAAACCTTATGAACTAACCAGTTTGCCTAGTTGATCATTTCATAGGTGCATAAGTTCATCTACAACTATTCTAAATCGACCGTCCGGGCCCTTGCGGTGGACCGTCCGCGGCACCAAGGTGACCCTCGAACAGGAACATTGCAAAAAACACAAGTCTACACTACGAACTGTCCGACGGAGAAGCGAGCACCGTCTGAGACCAAGCGCGGACCGTCCGGTCGGTGAAAACCAGAAAAACTCGAAGGTGACGGGTTCGGTAAAATGTATTTTTAGCGTCCTCGCGGACCGTCCGGGGTGCACGACTGGACCGTCTGCGACTGCCTTTATCTGACATCTGACGATGCATTAAATGCTATATAGCCGTTGATATAGCCGTTACTGCTGACCGTTGCGATTTTAGCCGTTGATGTGCAGGGGCGGACCGTCCGAACTAGGGGCGTGGACCGTCCGCGGTCGGCAGAAAGGGAGCAACGGCTAGGAAGTGGTTGGGGGCTATAAATACAACCCCAACCACTTCCATTCACAAGAACCAAGCACTCGAATCCTTCAAATTCAATACAAGAGCTAGCAATCCATTCAAATACACAATCAAAGCTTCCAATCTCTCCAAGTTCCACAATTGAGACAAGTAATCATTAGTGATTAGTGACTTGAGAGAGAGAGAGAGAGAGAGATCCGTGTGTTATTTGTCGCTCTTGTCGCTTGGCTTTTGCAATCGTGCTTTCTTCTTTCCCATTCTTATTCTCAAGCACTTGTAATCAAAGCAAGAGACACTAAGTTTGTAGTGGTCCTTGTGGGGTCTAAGTGACCCGTTTGATTAAGGAGAAAACTCACTCGGTCTAGGTGACCGTTTGAGAGAAGGAAAGGGTTGAAAGAGACCCGGTCCTTGTGACCACCTCAACGGAGACTAGGTTCTTTGGAACCGAACCTCGGTAAAACAAATCACTGTGTTCATCCGCTTTATTTCTTGGTTGATTTGTTTTCCCTCTCTTTCGGACTCGAATCTAATTCTAACGCTAACCTTGGCTTGTAGTGTGTGCTTAAGTTTGTAAATTTCAGTTCCACCTATCCACCCCCCTCCAGGTGACTTTCAATTGGTATTGGAGCCCGGTGCTTCATTTGAGTCTAACCAATCAAAGTGATGTCGGGAGATCACACCAAGAGGGAGATCATGACCGGTGGTGACAAGTCCGCAAGCTCAGGAAGAACCCATTCGAGGGGGTCCAGCCACAAGCATAAGGAGGAATCCTCTTCCTCCATCAAGTCACAACGGAGAGGTGACAAGAAAAAGAAGATGAATAAAGTGGTCTACTACGAGACCGACTCTTCGTCACCTTCCACCTCCAGCTCTGAATCCGCGTCCGTCACTTCTAAGCGCCATGAGCGAAAGAAGTATAATAAGATGCCCCTCTGCTATCCTCGCATTTCTAAACGCACTCCATTACTCTCCGTTCCCCTAGGCAAACCGCCATTTTTTGATGGTGAGGATTATTGTATGTGGAGTGATAAAATGAGGCATCATCTAACCTCACTCCATAAAAGTATATGGGATATTGTTGAGTATGGAGCGCAGGTACCAAAGGTAGGGGACAAGGACTACGATTCAGACGAGGCCGACCAAATTCGGCACTTTAACTCCCAAGCCACAACTATACTCCTTGCCTCCTTGTGTCGATAGGAGTATAATAAGGTGCAAGGGTTAAAGACGGCCAAAGAAATTTGGGACGTCCTCAAAACGGCGCACGAAGGGGATGAGGTGACCAAGATCACCAAACGGGAGACAATCGAGGGGGAGCTCGGTCAATTCATCCTCAATCAAGGAGAAGAGCCAGAAGCAATGTACAACCGACTCAAAACCTTGGTCAACCAAGTGCGCAACCTCGGGAGCACAAAATGGGATGACCATGAAATGGTCAAGGTTATTCTTAGATCACTCGTATTTCACAATCCTACTCAAGTTCAATTAATACGTGGTGATCCTAGATATAAGCTAATGTCTCCCGAGGAGGTTATAGGGAAGTTTGTGAGCTTTGAGTTGATGATCAAAGGCTCCAAACAAATCATCGAGCAAGGCGGCACCTCCACACCCGAGGTGCAACACGTCACATTCAAAGCGACAGAGGAGAAGAATTTAGAGTCTACATCAAGTAGGCTCCCCATCGACGGCTCCAAGCTCGACAACGAGGAAATGTCGCTCATCATTAGGAGCTTCCGCCAAATCCTCTAGCAAAGGAGGGAGAAGGATTACAAACCCTGCTCCAAGAAGGTGTGCTACAAGTGTGGTAAGCCCGGTCACTTTATAGCTAAATGTCCTATATCAAGTGATAGTGACAGGGGCGACGACAAGAAGGGAAAGAGGAAGGAAAAGAAGAAGTACTACAAGAAGAAGGGTGGTGATGCCCACATGTGTCGGGAATGGGACTCCGACGAGAGCTCCACCGACTCCTCCTCCGACGAGGATGCCGCCAACATCGCCGTCAACAAGGGACTCCTCTTCCCAAACGTAGGACACAAGTTCCTCATGGCAAAGGATGGCAAGAAAAAGAAGGTACAAGCTAGAACCACCCCCAAGTATACTACATCTAGTGATGAGGGTAATTCTAGTGATGATGAAGATAACTTGCTTAGTCTTTTTGCCAACCATAACATGCAACAAAAAGAAAATTGAATGAATTGATAGGAGCCATTCATGAGAAGGATGAACTCTTGGATAGCTAAGAGGAATTCCTTATTAAGGAAAATAAAAAGCATGTTAAGGTGAAAAATGCTTATGCTCAGGAAATAGAAAAATGTGAAAACTTGACTAGAGAGCTTAGCATTTGCCATGGCACCATTTCCAACCTTAGAGTTGAGAACACTAGTTTAATTGCTAAGGTTGAAAAATCAAATGTTTGCCATGATTCAATTGACAATCTTAGGAATGAAAATGCTAGTTTATTTGCTAAGATTGATAAATTGAATGAATCAATTTCTAGCCTTAAAACTGAGAATGATAATTTGATTGCTAAGGCTAAAGATTTGAATGTTTGCAATGAGTCAATTTCCAGTCTTAGAAATGAAAATGCTATTTTACATGCTAAGATTGATGAATTAAAAACATGCAAACCCTCTACATCTACTGTTGAACATGTTGCTATTTGTACTAGATGTAGATACATTAATGTTGATGCTATTCATGATCACCTAGCCTTAATTAAACAACAAAATGATCACATAGCTCAACTAACTGCTAAAATCAATGAGCATGAAATTGAGAATGAGAAATTTAAATTTGCTAAAAGCATGCTCTATAGTGGGAGACGCCCTGGCATTAAGGATGACATTGGTTTCCAACAGGGAAGCAATGTCAAAATTAATGCCCCTAAAAGATTATCTAATTTTGTTAAGGGCAAGGCTCCCATGGCTCAGGATAACGAGGGTTACATTTTATATCCTGTTGGTTATCCTGAGCATAAAATTAGGAGAATTCATGCTAGAAAGTCTCATTCTGTTTCCCATCATGCTTTTATGTACAAGAATGAGGCATCTAGCTCTAGGCATTCTACCCATGTTAAAATGCTTAAAAAGAAAACTCCTACTGCATCAAATGAACCTAATGTTTCATTTAAAACTTTTGATGCATCTTATGTGCTTAATAACAAATCAGGCAAAGTAGTTGCCAAATATGTTGGGGGTAAACACAAGGGCCCCAAGACTTGTGTTTGGGTACCCAATGTGCTTGTTTCTAATGTGAAAGGACCCAAGTCCGTTTGGGTACCTAAGAACAAGGCCTAAAACTGTTTTGCAGGTTTATGCATCCGGGGGCTCAAGTTGGATCATTGATAGTGGATGCACAAACCACATGATTGGGGAGAAAAAGATGTTCTCCTCCTACGAGAAAAACAAAGATTCCCAAAGAGCTATCACATTCGGGGATGGAATCAAGGTTTGGTTAAAGGTATTGGTAAAATTGCTATATCACCTGACCATTCTATTTCCAATGTTTTTCTTGTAGATTCTTTAGATTATAACTTGCTTTCAGTTTCTCAATTATGCAATATGGGCTACAACTGTCTATTCACAGATATATGTGTTACTGTCTTTAGAAGAAGTGATGATTCAGTAGCATTTAAGGGAGTATTAGAGGCTCAACTATACTTAGTTAATTTTAATAGAGCTGAACTCGATACTTACTTAATTGCTAAGACTAGTATGGGTTGGCTCTGGCATCGCCGACTAGCCCATGTTGGGATGAAGAATCTTCACAAGCTTCTAAAGGGAGAACACATTTTGGGACTAATAAATAGTCTCAACATTTCCTATAATCGATTTTGGTGTTTGACGACCATCACAAACCTTGTGGACTAACCAGTTTGTCTAGTTGATCATTCCACAGGTGCATAAGTTTATCTACAACTGTCGGTACCCTAAAACTAGGGTACCCCTTACTACTATATGAAGACGCAGTACCCACGCGGCTATCTTTGGTCGCGTGGTAAAGGAGCTGTGCGTGGGGCCAGGACGTGACTCACCCCAGCTTCGAGTGACTACTCTAGGCCAGCAACAGCACCCGACCCCACCACGTGGACGACTCCGGGGATGCCACGTGGCCAGAGAAGATGATGTACTCCAAGGTATTAACAGTGAGTCCGGACCCCCATGGGAAATGTAACACCCCATGTGTTACTTAGAGTTTTCACTCAAGGCTACACAAGTAAAACCCATCATCACATGTGACTTAACTGGAGTAAAGGACTCCAAACTTGGAAATCAAGACCCTAAGTAAGTGCAACCCATCTTAGATGTCATGCCTTGGCTTATCATGCACATATAATGGGGAGAATTGCCCAAACCCTAATGCAAACCCCTTTGGATAATTGGAGCACTATAAGTGAGTATGACCAAAAGGCTATAAAAACCACATGATCATGACTTGGGCCAATTATAACAATTGTAGTACACCTAATACCCTACTAAAAATAGTAAGAATGTGACCCCAAAAAGGTTCCAGAAAACCTCCAAAAGGTTCACCAAAGAGTTGAGCATAAAAGGAAAATCAGAATTTTTCTAAGTCCAAAACCAACCCTCTTCCAAAGATCAAACATGTTCACCCTCATTCAAACTTCAAAACCACTTGACCCAATTTACAAAGTGGCGCCTAAAGACCTCTAGAACACCTTGGAAAAGTTTGAACCCAACCCTAAGTTGTTTGACATGACTTGGCACAAGTTTTGTCTCGGTGTGGACAGCTAGGACAAAGACAACTTCCCACCCCCATATCTCTCAAACCCGACCACATCTACCCTTGGAACTCACATGAACTAGGTAGCCCTAGGTGCAGGGAAGAGATCTCTCACATGTCTTAGGGCAAGATTCGCATGTTTTGGCCGCTCAGCAGAGGATAGAACAAGAGCAGAAACAAACCTACACGTGTTCAACGTGCACTGAGCTCGCCAGAGCACGCCCGACGCCCACCCCCGCGTGCTCCGCGTCGCGCCAAGCCGAGCTAGCACCGTTGCCCGCGCCCGCGCCTATAAAGCCACCAGGGACTTCGACCGTACTCCCCCGCGCGCGCTCGACCTCACCGGAGCACCAGATCACCGGCGTTGCCACGCGCACGGCGTGCCCGCGGCCACCTCAACACCCGCCACCGTAGACCGGCCAGCAGAGCCTCTCCCAGCCGCGTCCGACCCTCGGAGTAGACCGTGCATGCCTCGGTGAAGCTCCCCGAGCGAGGAATCGAACTTTGCCTCGCCGGAGAAGCCAGTTCACGGTCGCCGGACTTCACCCGACCGCCGACAAGCGTAGACCGAGCTCCATGGTGAGTCATTCTCCGATTCTTTGCACAATTCGATTACTTGACATCCCGTGAAGCTCCCCGTGTCCTTGGATTGACCGGTATCGCCGTGGCTAGGCCGGAGCACTCGCCGCCGACGAGTTCACCCACCTGCGCACGTGGACCGGCCGATTCCGGCCACCACCGTCGTCGAGCTGTACCTCGCTGTGACCGCAAGAACCTCCCGGAGCCAACCCCGCCCCTCGCCGGACCTCCCTCGCCGCCGATAAGCCGCGCCGCCCTGTTTATTTCCGAGGTTACTTTTTAAATAAGGGGAGGGACCTCGGGGGAGAAGAAGTAAAGGCCAGGGGATTTTGTGCATTGTCAGCGACTCA
This sequence comes from Zea mays, assembly GCF_902167145.1. Taxonomy (NCBI): domain Eukaryota; kingdom Viridiplantae; phylum Streptophyta; class Magnoliopsida; order Poales; family Poaceae; genus Zea; species Zea mays. The sequence continues at coordinate 270,514,154 of NC_050096.1, read as the reverse complement.
AGGGAATAGTGGAGCAGGGGTATAAATGATGGGGTTGTTTTAAAAGAAGCTCAAGGTCTTCGATGCAAAGTGGATTTCCAGAAAACCTTTTTAATATTTCTGATTTAAATACAAACAGAACTTAAAAAATTCATAACTTCAGTTTTGTTTACCCAAATCGAGTCAAACCAATTTTGCCAGATCCTAAATAATGTAAACTACTTAGGAAAAATATAAAACCCCTAAGTATTGCAGAAGACTTCAAAGTTATGATTTAATTGATTATCTGATCAAAAGCTAAAGGAAATAGGGAAAAATAACTACACTATTAGACTGGGGTTAAGAAAATTCAGAGAAGTATTTAATCACTTCCTAACCTGTTTAAAAATAATAAACCCCTCTGTACACCAAATTAAAGTAGAGTTTGTCATTTAAATCATTTTCAGCTTATAGTTAAAGAAAATGTAATAGTAGTTTAAAATAAGAATCAGGGAGCACCCACATTTTTGTTAGCTCCCTTATTCAGTGTAGTTCACTAGAAAATTTTATTATACCTTTGTTTAGTACAAAAGAAATGAAATACCTTTTATTTTAGGAAAACAAGGAAAACTTAGAAAAACCCTAGAAAAATAACCCTGAGAAGAAAACACCCCAAACCTTGGGATAACTAATGTTTTGTTATTATAAACATAGAAAAATTACGAGTTCTGTTGTTTGACATTTTTCAAATAACAAGTTAATTGTAAGTGTCTTTTTAGCATTAAATTTTAGAAAATCCTAACTAAATAACCACTAAGTAGCCCTCTGTGATTTTTGGCACAAAAGCATGTAATTACCTATAGATACCAGCAAAAATGACTCTTAGTACAGAACCCATCCCTAGATAAGAGTTGTAGTGCAAAGTGAACCCTTTGCCCCAACTGTTGTTATTTTTGTCCAGGACATATTCTAATTATTCTGGACCTCAAATTTATAGGACAGACTATAGTGACAAATAGTAACCCGCTGTATTTTTTACAGAATTTTTGGAAAAAGTTAAATCACTGTTGTAGTTCAAACCCACCCTAAAATCATAAATAGAAAATGAAAGGGGGAATTAATAGTGGACACTAATGTTACCCTAACCAAACCAGCAAAACCCTTTGAGTGCCTACTAAAACATTAAGGGGCAATCCAAGTCTTAATCCATTATGCTTATCTCTAGGCAAAACCTCAAACCTAAATTGATAAGCATAAACCCCTAAGAGCCTCTTATAACCAGGAAACCCTAAGTTATTAACAAACTTAGTTTTTATTCACTAGGCATAATTGTTACTAAATTCTACATGTCATAGCATACATATATCTTATTCATTGCATTCGATAGATTGCAACCAAGCTGACGGAGAGTACATCCTCGTGCCGGAGCAAGGAGTTGCTCAGGAGGTAGCCCCGGATCCAGCACCAGAGCCTGCCATCGAGGATCTGCCTGCCCCAGCTTTAGAAGGCAAGCCCCGGTTTTATGCATAACCAGTTCTATATATTATTTTACTGCACTTAATAATTGTAGGCTTGAATTGTGCACTTAAGTGTAGGAGTTGCCTGAAACCCTAGTTGCATTAACTCAGGATTCCTATTGAGATGGATACTAGTTTGCTAGGTCGACTAGCTGCTTTGCTAATTAGGGATCTCGGTAGAAGTCGAGTGATTTTTCTAGCACTCGCGCGAGGTCAGGAAATTGCTTGTATCCAATTTATATCGGAATGATGATGGTCTGTTGACAACGGTCCATGGGGATGCGTTGTCTACAAGACGGAAATTGGAATAAGGATTAAGGTGTGGTACCGTGAGTCAAGCGTTTGAACGTACTAAACATATACTGAGAAATATGGTAAATCGGTAAGCCTAGTACCTGATTGAACCTGGAAGCAGACTTTACTCCTCACGCGACCTGAGACGTGGTCTCCCATTCCGGTTATGGTGGGTACAAGTGCGGTCACTGCACGACGGCAGTCGGGGTCAGTGAGGCATTGTATGCCAAGGCGGTGAGCCCTGATCTGCTGACGGGGAATCGATGAGGACGGTTGATATGTGTGGGGACGGAGTGCCTTGCCACGTCGTATGTTTAAGTTTACCTTGCAAGGATAAAAACTCGATTCGAATCGTCTGCTTCTCGCAGCTAATGAGACTGCTTGATCCATGCTGTTACATTGAGTAACAAGTGGAAATATGATGTTTTGGCAAAAGCTATGAATTGCTAAATTGCTTGATACCATGATTGATTAGATAGTACACAATTAGTCTTAAGAGAGTCACACTAAAACTTGAAAAAGCTTAAACTTGATTTTTAGACTCAGCTAGTGCTTTTGGCAACCAAACCCCTCAGCCAAACAGCTGCATGTCTAGAGTTAGAGGAGTAGACTCCTCACACCGGGTAAGTCTAGCTGAGTATTAGTATACTCAGCCTTGCTTGTGGCATAATTTTTCAGGTTCTCTAGAGGACATGGTTGCTGGAGTGACTTGGCCGTCCATCTTGCCACCGGGTTGGACAGTCGAGTGGGACCCTACCTCGGCCGAGGAGGAGCATGAGGAGTGATAGGACAGGCTTCCCCATCTCTCCGTTTACTTATCGTTAGTTTTATTCCGCTGCATCCCGAACGATGATCCCTACTTTTGCTAAAACTCCGATGTTGATGTAATAATTTGATACTCCTTAATGTATGGTTTTATGCTTTATTGTATTTGCTCTGTGCCTCACCATCGAGTGAGTACGTGGTACTTGATCCTATTAGTGGCCTCGTCGGACTAGATCTGAGGGATTGACGTGTTATTCCTATTTAAGTGTGGTCTAGCCTCTAAGGCGGGACTTAGGCACTTAAGTTGGAATAATTCGGGCAGTTCCGCCACAGGAAAGTGCCGAACCCCTGTATATATAGACCGGGCTTCCGGGTAAGGTCCAGGACCTCCAGGGGCGCAAACCGGACCCCTAGGATGGGATCCGGACCCCTCTGTGTGGGGTCCGGGCCGCTCACAGTAGGGTCCCTGGATTCTAGGACAGAGAATACCCAGGCCTTAATCAAGGCCAGGCAGGGGTTCGGAGCCGACACGTGTCCGGACCTTATCGTATACGCTTCTGCTCCCCGCCCAGGCGGAGACCCGATGCTGCCACGTGGCCTACTGCATGTGACGTAAGCCAACGGGCGGAGCCTAACGTAAGGCCTCTGGGCTACGCGACCTCTGCATTTACTGAGGATAAGGCGTGCCGCCTGTCCATTCCACTGGCAGGTGGTGTGCCGCCTCAACATTTATTGAGACATGTCCATTCCTATGGCAGGCGGTGACTTATCCATTCCTCTGGCAGGCGACAACCTGTCCATTCCGCAGGCGGTGTGCTTGTCCATTCCGCTGACAGGAGGCACGCCCATACTGCCACGTGCACTACGCTCATCATTACTCGCACGTTACCAAGGAAGCGGTCGCCGCATATCATTACTACATGGACTGCGGACATCATGACGCCCAGAGATTGCTCAGGCGTTACTTGCATTAAGTTACTTTTATAGTGTATTCCTTCTGTTATGCTACTGGGCCCACATGTCAGGGCTCAACATTCTTGTATGTGCCTCCCTTGAGCTATAAAAGGGAAGGCACACAACGTTACAAGACAAGTTCACTCACAGACCCTCTGACAGGCTCACAAGTTCTCTCAAGCTCACAGACTCAATACAACACACACATAGTGGACTAGGGTATTACACTCTGGCGGCCTGAACCACTCTAAATCCTCATGTCCACTCGTGTTCATCGACCATCTAGCAGACAGGCAAAACGCTTAGGCCCCTCCTAATCTTAGGATTTAGGGCGGGTGTGTTCCGCCACCCGGCCGGAGATTTCCCTCTCCGACATTTGGCGCGCCAGGTAGGGGGTCTTGGCTTTAAGTTTTCGCCTGTTTTCCTGCTCAACACCATGGTCCAGATCGTCGAACACCACAACTTCATTCCCGAGGACTTCCCGATGGAGGAAGAGGCTACGTCTTCCATGCCACGAGCCTCCAACCGCCCTGCGCCTGGTGCTGCTGCTGTGCACTCTGTGCAGCAGCACACGCCTGCGCAGACATCCCGGGCTGCTCTTGGGGCGTTGTCTGCGGCCAGGGAGTTGCTACGCCACCCTCCTAGCTCCACGGCCTCGCCGGGGGCCATGAAGCAGTGGCGTGACGATGTTGATCGTCTCCTTGGCGTGGCACATTCTAGCTCGGCCAGGTCCAGGCCTCAGTCATTCCAGTTTCAACGCGAGGCGACGACGTCCGTGCGCTCACCCTCAGTGAAGGGTGCACATACCGACGACCTATGGGCAGAACTCAACCACAGGCGTGCGGGCGAGGATGCTCGAATCTCTCTGGAGAGGGCGCGGGAGCGTCGACAAAACTTCGAGGGTCGCGAAGATGCTCGAGTCTCTCTAGAAAGGGCGCGTGAGCACCGACAAAACATCGAGGGTCGTAGCCTTGATCAAGACTTCGCTGCGGTCGCACCGTAAACTATAGTGGGTGCCGGATCCAGGCGGGTGTCCCATTGGCCGGCGTGGGGTGCGCCGCACTGGCGGATCATCTCCGCGCGGCGACTTGGCCATCCAAGTTCCGGCCACAACTACCGGAAAAGTACAATGGTACATCCAATCCGTCGGAATTCTTGCAGGTATACGTCACCGCTATTACGACAGCAGGTGGAGACACTGCTGTGATGGCAACATACTTCCATGTAGCCTTGTCTGGGCCGGCCCGGACCTGGCTCATGAACCTCACCCCAGGATTGATCTACTCCTGGGAAGAGCTCTGTGCGCGTTTCACAGCGAACTTCGCCAATGCTTATCAGCAGCATGGCATGGAGGCTCACCTCCATGCACTGAGGCAGGAATCCGGGGAAACTCTCCGGGCTTTCATCTCCCGCTTCACCAAGGTACGAGGGACTATACCTCGTATTTCTGATGCTTCCATCATCATCACTTTCTACTAGGGGTGCGTGATGAGAAGATGCTGGAGAAGTTGGCCACGCATGACATGGAAACTGTCACCACGCTCTTCGCTTTGGCTGACAAGTGTGCCGGAGCTGCCGAGGGCCGTGCATGGCACTCGGCACCACAGAACAGAGTTGCCCAGACGGGTGGCTCGGGTGCCATCACCCAGGATGACAAAAAGAAAAAGAAGAAGAACCACGACCACGAGAGGCCACAGCCTGCTGCTCCGGTCATCGCAACTGCGACTAGGGACCGGAACGAGCAACAAGCGCCCACGACCACAGGGAGGCAACAACGGCTCATGCCCTGTGCACCCCAACAGTCGCCACAGCGCCTCGGAGTGCCGCGAGATCATCAAGCTCGCGAAGCGCGTCAGCGAGCGGCGCAAGCAGACTTCCAAAGATGGCTCCCCGCCTCGTCACCGGCCTAGCAAAGAGAGGGTCGACGATGGTGATGTGGCCGCGAGAGAACGGGACCTCGGGTATCAGTCCTCCGAGCAGGTCCTCAAGGACATCCTCACCGGAGACTCCGACTCCGGTGATGATAATGACCGCCACATGAAGTTGTACATGATGTACGGCGGAAGCTGGGAACTCACCTCCCGCAGGAACGTGAAGTCCCTGTGCCGCGAGGTCCTGTCGGCGACCCCAGGGGTCCCAAGGGTAGCCCCACACCAGCGGTGGCGGAGCACCACTATCTCCTTCGAGGCATTCGACTGCCCCGAGAACATGACAGGGGCCAACATACTGCCACTCATCACGGCCCCTGTCATTGCCAACATCAAGCTGCATCATGTTCTGATCGACGGTGGGGCTGGGCGCAACGTCATCAGCCACGCTGCGTTCAGGCAGCTGCAGATCCCAGGGTCCCGACTGGGACCCTCTCGTCCATTCTCCGGAGTGGGCGCTCAACCAGTGTATCCCCTTGGGAGCATCACGCTCCCGGTTATATTCGAGACAGAGGAAAACTTCCGCACAGAGAACGTACAGTTCGACGTTGCGGAGGTTAACCTCCCGTTCAATGCCATCATTGGCAGGCCGACCCTGTACCGGTTCATGGCCATTGACCATTACGGGTATTTGGTCCTCAAGATGCCATCCCCAGCTAGGGTCCTCACCGTGCGGGGTGATCGCGCCGCTGCGCTTGCGGCTATGGAGAAGCTACACACCCTGGTGGCAGAAACTGCTCGCTCGGACAATGGAGGGAGGGACCCCTCGACTTCCGGTACCAAGGCGTCTACCAAGGTGCCAAAGGTGCAGCCATCCGGAGCAGACAGCGTCCCCGTCAAGGCCATCTAGCTCAGTGCGGATTCCCCCCAGACCACTCGCATTGCGGGTGATCTGGAGGAAAAATAGGAACTCGCGCTCGTCGCCTTCCTCTAGGCAAATGCCGACGTGTTCACATGGGAGCCATCGCAGATGCCTAGGATCCTAGGGAGGTGATCGAGCACCATCTAAATATCAACCGTGACGCCAAACCGGTGAGTCAGAAGCCTTGGAGACAGTCCGTTGAGCGGCAGGACTTCATCCGTAAGGAGGTCCGGAAGCTGCTGGACGCTGGCTTCATCGAAGAGGTCCATCACCCAGTATGGCTGGCCAACCCAGTCATCGTCCCCAAGGCAAATGGGAAGCTTCGGATGTGCATCGATTACACTAGCCTTAATAAGGCTTGTCCTAAGGACCCATATCCACTTCCACGCATAGATCAAATTGTGGATTCTACCTCCAGGTGTGACCTCTTGTCCTTCTTAGATGCTTACTCTGGTTTCCATCAAATCTAGCTAGGTCGTAATAGATGTCTAGGGAAGATAGGAAGCATACCGCTTTTGTAACAGTGGATGGGCTTTACTGCTATGTCGTAATGCCCTACGGTCTAAAAAATGCCTTGCCGACATTTGTGCGGGCGATGAGTAAGACTTTCGGGGACCTGATTAGGGACAAGGTGGAAGTGTACGTTGATGACATCGTAGTCAAGACTAAGAGAGAGTCGACCCTAGTGGAAGACTTAACCCTGGTCTTCGACAAGCTGCGGGCAACACACATGAAGCTGAACCCGGACAAGTGCGTCTTTGGTGTCTCCGCAGGAAAGTTGCTGGGGTTCCTAGTTTCGCACTGAGGCATTGAAGCAAACCCGGAGAAGATCAAAGCGATTGAGGCAATGAGGCCTCCGGCCCGTATCAAGGATGTCCAGAAGCTTACGGGGTCATTAGCCGCCCTTAGCCGCTTCATTTCAAGGCTGGCTGAGAGGGCGATGCCCTTCTTCAAGCTGTTGCGGAAGTCCGGCCCATTCTCTTGGACCGAAGAGGCGGAACAAACCTTTCAAGAGTTGAAGCAGCACTTGGTGTCCCTACCAATACTGGTAGCTCTAGAACATGGGGAGCCATTGTATTTATACATCGCGGCGGCTGCAGAAGCGGTGAGCATGGTGCTGGTCGTCGAAAGGATGGCACAAGAAGGCCAGGAACCTGAGGGCTCGGGATCGGCTACAGGGATCCAGACCATTCAGAGGCCGGTCTACTACGTCAGCGAGGTCCTCCATGAAGCAAAGGCCAGGTATCTTGAGACACACAAACTTCTCTATGATGTGCTTGTTGCGTTCAGGAAGCTGTGCCACTATTTCTAGGCACACAGGGTCGTGGTGGTGACCTCCTTTCTGTTAAGGGCCATCCTCCACAACTCTAACGCCACAGGTAACATCGCCAAGTGGGCCGCAAAGCTCGCTGAGTTCCAGCTAGACTTCCAGCCTCGCCACGCCGTCAAGAGCCAGGTCCTGGCTGACTTCATTGTGGAGTGGACACCTCCCTCGAGCGCCCTTGGGGGTCCGGATCCCGATTCGGACCCCACACCTGCGGAGCCCAGGGGTCCGGTCTTCACCGAGCCCCATTGGACACTCTTCTTCGACGGATCCGTCCGTCAGTAGGGTGGTGGAGCCGGAGTGGTCCTCATCGACCCAAGCGGAGATCAAGTGCAGTACATGGTGCACCTTGAGTTCAAGGCCACCAACAACATGGTGGAGTACGAAGCACTGATCTTCGGCTTGTTGGCGACCCTATCCCTAGGGATCTGCCAGCTCCTCGTGAAGGGGGACCCCAGCTGATCATCAAGTAGGTCCGCGGGGAATGTAGCTGCAACAAGCCCAGGCTCGCAGCTTACCTCCTCCATGTAAGGAAGCTGGAAAAGACTTCACGGCCCTGGAACTGCAACATGTTCCTTGGGCTGACAACTCGGCGGTAGATAAACTCTCCAAGAGAGCATCAACTTGGGCACCCGCGCTCGAGGGCGTCTTCGAAAGACGGCTGCTGAGACCCACCGCCCAGCCTGCCGAACTGGGCGAAGGGGGCGAGACTAGCACCTCGAAGCTAGCGGTCCCGGTGGCATACCATCTATACAGAACCCACCAAAGACTGTGTGTGCTACAGGGGGTCCTGCAAGCCCCTTAGCGCCACAGCCAGTATCTCAGAGTGGTCCCGATGCATGGATCTCCGAGATCCGGGACTACCTGAAGGAAAAAATCCTTCCTAAAGATCATGTGTCCGCAGAGCGCATAGTGCGGTTGGCTAAACGCTACATGGTGGTAGAGGGGGATCTTTACCGCCATGGCGCCAATGGCATTCTCATGCGGTGCATCACCCAGGAGGAGGGCCATGAGCTACTCGCGGAGATCCATGGAGGTGAGTGCGGAAGTCATTCGTCATCCCACACGCTGGTCGGTAAGGCCTTCCGGCATGGCTTCTACTGGCCAACCGCTCTCTAGGATGCAGCTGAGATGGTAAAGTCCTGCAAGGCGTGTCAGTTCCATGCAAAGATAATACACATACCATCTCAGGCTCTGCAGATGATTCCACCCTCCTGGCCATTCGCCGTATGGGGGTGGATATCCTGGGACCAATCCCCAGGGCCGTCGGCGGGTACCGTTTCCTCTTCGTCGCCATCGACAAGTTCACGAAGTGGCCTGAGGCCACCCCTACGGCCAGCATCACCCAGGGTGCTGCTGTTGCCTTCCTCAAGTCAATCGTCTGCAGATTCGGGGTCCCGAGCTGTATCATTACGGACAACGGGACCCAGTTTAGAAGTCGGCTCTTCCAAGAGTATTGCGAGGGCATTGGCACCCAGCTCTGCTTTGCGTTTGTGGCTCATCCCAAGAGCAACGCCCAGGCGGAGAGGGAAAACACAGAAATCCTCAGGGGGCTCAAGACACGCACCTATGACTGCTTGAAAAAGCATGGTGCAAATTAGGTCAATGAGCTTCTGTCCGTGCTATGGGGGAACCGGACCACACCCAGCTGAGCTACCGGGGAGACCCCGTTCTTCCTGGTCTACGGGGCCGAAGCCTGCCTTCCCCCGGAAATCCTTATGGGCTCCCCACGGGTCCAGTCGTTTGATGAGTCTATGCAGGAACAACTACGGCGTGAGGACGTGGAGTTCATCGACGAGCGCAGATGGCGAGCGGTGATCCAAAATGCACGGTACAACCAAGCGCTCAGGCGCTACCACCAACGGTTCGTGCATAGTAGGGAGCTCAGGGTCGGGGACCTAGTCCTAAGGCGAGTACTGAACCGAGAAGGGCTTCACAAACTCTCTCCCAGTTGGGAAGGACCCTTCAAGGTGACGAAAGTATGCCGACCCGGGTGTTGGGGGCCTTCGGCTTCCGAAGGTCCTCAAAAATGTAACTTGACTATGTTTTCCAAGAAAAATATGTGAACAGGTACCTTCGAAGTCAGATTGCGAGTATACAAGAGCATGGTTAAGACGAAGCTAGACTGGGACGGCAATCACGACGAAGGATAAGACGATCGCGAAGCTATGTGCAGAAGAGCTTCGGCATAACGGCGGGAAGGGGAAACCAACTTAAAGATGAAAAGCCAAATTAGACCTCGAAGAATTACTATAGAGTTATTGATAAATGTAAAGGGCATTAATGTAATTTTGCATGGGCTGCGACCCGTGCCTATAATAGGTGAACAGTATTCCCATACTGTTCACGCTGACTTGGCATTCACTTTTGCGTCACGCCTGTATTCACATTCCTTCAAGCCGAAGGTACATTTGTAATTTACCATTGTTTACATAAGTAATATAAATGGAAATAGATTAATAATAATGTTTACAGAAATTATGTTACTTTCTGTACTTTGTATGAATGTTCTCCATCTTTTATCATGATCATGAAGGTATATCCTTCATGACCTTCGTCCTAGATTCGTTATATCCGAAGGGAAATAATGATTTGAAGGACGAAGGGCTTTGATATTTAACATTTTATGTTGCCTTGTTCTTGATTCATAGCATTTGAGAACAAGTCCCCAACTTTGGCGCCCACCTCCGGTGAACTCACTTCCATTTCTTGAGCTTTGAATACCTTCGGCAAGCATCACCTTCGTCATGCTGCCGAAAAAAGCTTCAGCAACAGGGGCTGCCACTCTGCAGCCGCTGGATCCCAACCAGGACGTCCTTTCCCTTAGGGAGGCCCGAAGCCAGAAGAGGAAGGCCGCTAGTCCAACGCCTCTGGAGGACGACTTGGATCAGGAGATCCAAAACCTAGAGATCCTTCAGCGGCAGGTGCAACAAAAGAAGGAGAAGATGGCTCGTCTAGCTGATCTTCAGAGACAGATAGATGAAGCTTCAGAAGAGGTTCGTCATCTTGTTCAAGATGATCAGAACCAAAGGCCTCCGCGCAGAGAGCTGCATCAAGAAGGCTTTTACAATGAGGACGACTGGTATGAAGATTTCCATCATGGAAATTTTGCTTTCGATGATGCTTCTCCTCTCTCAACAGAATTGCAGGCTACACCATGGCCCCAGTCTTACAAGCCACCCCAGCTCCCCATGTACGACGGTCATACAGACCCGAAGCAATTCTTGATGAGCTATGAAGCAACCATATCTTCGTATGGTGGCAATACTGCAGTCATGGCAAAGTCTTTTGTCATGGCCGTCAAGAGCGTCGCTCAGACCTGGTACTCCTCTCTTCGGCCAGGGACAATCACTTCTTGGCAGAAGTTGAAGGATATGTTGATAACTAGCTTCCAAGGGTTTCAGACGAAGCCCGTTACTGCTCAAGCTCTATTCCAGTGTACCCAGGACCACGAAGAATACCTCCAGGCGTATGTCCGAAGGTTTCTGCGTCTGAGGGCACAAGCGCCAACAGTGCCCAATGAAATTGTCATTGAGGCCATGATTAAGGGACTTCGGCCGGGACCCTCAGCACAATACTTTGCCAGGAAGCCACCACAAACTTTGGAGAAGCTGCTCCAAAAAATGGACGAGTACATCCGAGCCGACAATGACTTCCGCCAGAGAAGGGAGGAGGCATTCAGGTTCTCTGAGATGACCAGGGGCTTCGGAGGAAGATTTCACCCAAGGCACGTTAGGTCAATTCATAACTCTACTCAAAGTGATGATCGAGGGAGCCAGCAGCAAAGGCCACAATACTCTTCACAAGCTTCGGGGCAGCAGAAAAGTTCTTTTCGGCCGTCAGCGCCAAGGGGCAGAGGCGCCAGGGGCTTCGGGGGAAGGTTTGGAGATCAGCCAAGAAAAATTTACTGCCTATTCTGTGGTGAAGACAAGGGCCATACCACCAGGATGTGCCACGTTACCATCCAGAAGCAGAAGGAGATAGCAGAAGCAGCAGCGCAACAAAGTCAGCCGAAGCAGGTCATGCATACTGCTTCGTATCATTCGCCTTATATTCTAGAATATGTAGGCAACCACCCTGCAGCTTCTGTTGCTTCGGCAAGCCAACCCCAAGCATCTTGGCAGCAACCTCCACCGCCACCACCAACACAAAGAGGTCAGCAGCCAGAAGGGAGTCAGCGCATTAACCTTCGGCGGGACTTCAGAGAGGAGTCCGAAGCTCGCACAGTCAATAGCACTGTGCCAGAGTCGAAGCACATTTACTGATGAATATCCTACCTCAACAGCAGTTTTTTCGCATTTTTACATTCAGTATTACTTTTTTGTTAATAAGGAACAATTATGGGAAGTTTAAGTGTCTTTTATCGTTTTTCAATTTCTTATAACACTTTCGTCTTTTACCATAATAAAAATATATCTTTTCCATAGGCTTGAGTTGCCGAAGCATACAAATTTATGGTGGCATGAAGGACCTTTGTATTATCAAAAATTTGTTCTAAGAGGCACACTGCAATTTATTCGAAGCAGCAAAAAGTTGTTCCTAAGGGAGCGCAGTGTAAGTTTTTTAAGCCTACAACGAAAAGTCAGCGCTGATTCCGCCGAAAGTAAAAGGCGAAGAAGCTCCTAAGGGAGGCTTACAACGAAAAATAAACGTTGATTCCGCTGAAAGTAAAAGGCGAAGAAGCTCCTAAGGGAGGCTTACAGCGAAAAATAAACGCTGATTCCGCTGAAAGTAAAAGGCGAAGAAGCTCCTAAGGGAGGCTTACAGCGAAAAGTCAGCGCTGATATAAAAAGTGTGTGTGCTCTATTACAGGGATATGTATCTGCGGCACAAATATCATTTTGCATAACATAACATCATCACATCATTCTGCATAACATAAGCATCATACAACATATTGCATGTGGAACAAGAAGGGGATACAGTGTTGATCTTCGGAGAATATTTTGGAAAAGAGAAAATCGTGCTAAGGCACAAGATAAATCGAGAAGAAGTGTAGCTTCATTAGAGAGGCAACATAAAACTGTTTTATAGCTTCGGAGAATATTTTACGAAGCTTGGATATTCTTCATCAGAGAAGTATGCAAATTCTTGTGATATAGAAAAGATTTTCTTCACGAAGCATGACAAGAAGGGAAGGTGTTTTTTCGCCGAAGGCTCAAAAAATGGTATGTATGCAAAATTTCATGCATCGTAAAGAATTAAACTATAAATAGATTATATATTACATTCAAAGTTACAATGTATTACGCATGTTACGATCCAAATATTTCTACAATATCATTTAATCCTCCTTAAGAACTATTTCTGCAGCTTCGTTCAGTAGCTGGTCGACAACCTTGTCCATAATGGCTTCGGCCATTTTTCTAATTTCATCGTCCCCCTTCGGGCGGGGGCCCGGAGATGCCTCAGCAGGTTCTGAGGGAAGAGAAGATACGGCTATATTACTATTACAAACCGCGAACAAAGTCTAGAATCAAAAATTACAACATAATAAAAACCACTAATTAATACCTATTTGCCCTTCGGGCTCTGCACTTTTCTCGGCAGCTTCCGCTACTCTTCTAGCATTGTGGATGCCTTTTTCGCTCTTTTGAATAATTTCTTGGGCCATTTCTCGGCCGCCGTTGTCCCAGATATCGGTGAAAATTTTTCCGCCAATCATGCTTGCTTCGGCTGAGGGGTCTTTAATGTCTTCGGAGGACAAAGTAGCTTCGGACTGCGCTAAAGATTTTACATGCTCGCAACCTTTCCTCTCCAAAACAGTAGCAATTCCTCTAGCACCCGAAAAAGCACATATGTCTCCGCGGCTATTCAGGATTTCCTCGAAGGCCTCAACTTCGTGATTGATCCATTCAATCGGACCTTCAGGGTTGCCCCTTGAAAAATTCTCTTCACTAGAGAATGCGCCAACGTTGGCGAAGCTGGATTTTATCTTCTTAACACATTCCATGGATTTAACATAGCATCTTCTCTGGGATGCACGAAGCTCTTTAACATTTATTTCTAAATGATCGGCCCATTGATCACTAAGCTCTCGTTTTGTCTCTTCAAGTATACGTTCTTCTTTAGCTCTAGCTAGCTATTTCTGAAGATCTTTAATTTCGCGTTTCTGGGCTTCAGCCTGGGCTTTTGAGGCAGCTTCGACCTCTTTTATCTTGTCCACCAATGTAAGCAGAATTTTATCCTTTTCCAGAGCTTCGTTTCTCAGCTTAATAACCTCTGATCGTAGATTGTTGAAAGCAATATCATAGCTCTCGTCTTCGACACTCTTTTGCGCTCTCAGCGCGTTGCTCAATATTAAACCCTATATATACAAGAATTAGTATAAGAATAAAAGAATGATTCAAAAATTGAAAATATCTAAATATACAATTCTCGCACCTTCAGTCTATTGTATGCAAGGCTATCCGCAAGATCCTCCTTCGTCATAGCGCATAATCCAGCTTCAAGCTTCGGAAACCCTATGCTTCTAGCCATCTCCCGGTAGACGGATAATTCTTTGTTGTCTGGGAGACAGTATAGGAAGTCATCTTCATTTGTCCCATTGAACACTAGTGCCCCCTTCGGATATTTCAATTCTCTGGCATAGTGATTAGCTTCAAAAATCTCTTCTTCGGATAATTTCTTCCCCGAAGCGTGTCGCACGATATAATTGTATATTTTGGAAGGTGCTTCGGGGGCAGTAGTGTCAGTTTCTTCAACCAAAATTGGCTCTGATATTTTTATTTTTTCGGCTGCCTCTGCAATGTTCGTTTCTTCGGTTTCAAAAGGTTTTACCTTGGTTGGCTCTGAAGGCCCAGCTTCAGTTTCAAATTGTTGCTTCGAAGCTTCAGCACCAAAGGCTTCAGTAGACACTTTAGAAGTTTCAACAGTTTTCTTTGGAGTTATGCTTGAAGATTTAATTGTCTCCAAAACATCTAATACATTAACCATTCTTTTTCTTTTTGGGGTTACGGTTGGACCTTTCTGGCTTTTTCCCGTCTCAATCTTTGCCGAAGGACTTAAAACTTCTGATGTTTTTGCTTTTTCAGTCCTTGGTTCTTCCATCTTTTCTGTTGCTGGCACTTCGGCCAGCTCTTTGATTCCTGGCAGCAGAGTTGATTCCTTAGCTTCGGTGGCCGAAGAGGTCTCACCGGCGAACTCAGGCACTGTGGCCAGTTCAATGTAACGTGGCCGGTGTGTGAGAACCTTTACCCTTTTTCTCTTCGGCGCCGGCTCGCTAGGAGCGGCTGAAGCAGTTTCTTTCGCAGAGGAAGTGTTCTTTCTTTTTTAACCCCGCACTGGATAATGGTAGTCGGGGTACATGAACCCGATTGCGTCAAATACTCGGTTCAGTCTCTTCTTTTTTTGGCCTCCGAAGGCTGCTGACAATGCAGTATCTTCGGCCTTTGAATATACTCCAAGCAGTTCATCACTCACAGTTTCAATGCTTTTTAGCCAGTCATCATCTGGCTCAACGAATTTATCTCCGAACTTAAATGTGTACTTCAGCCTGACTAGTCCACCTTCGTCAGCCTCTTTAATGGTCTCCTGCGGCATTTCCCATTTTTCCACAAGCGGCCATACTCTGAAGGCAATGTGTTCTTGGACCAAATCCCTCGTCCCAATAAAAGAGCAAACAACTCTGAAGGCTCTCTGGCATTCTTCGGCTGCTTCATTCATTTCCACTTTCGGCCTCCGCAGGCCGAAGCGTTGCCAGATGGGACGCATAATGATCTTCTTTATATCTTCTCGTGATTTCAAGTCATTCTTCACGTAAAACCATTCCGTCATCCAGTCGCCAGGCCATCTCTTTCGAAAGGTCGGCACTGGGCAGCTTGACCCAGATCGGGAGCCGAAGCTGTAGCAGCCAAAGTTGTTATGATACTGTTCCTTACCCCAGGGTTTTGTCTCGTATAACAATTCATGTATGTTGCAGAAACTTTTCGCATCAGGTTCCAAGCCTTGGCTTCTCACGGCCCACACGAAGATATTCATCCTTATGATTGATTCAGGAGTGAGTTGGTGAAGGTAAACTTCAAAAACCTTCAGTACTTCCACAACAAAACTGCTTAAGGGAAATCGTAGTCCAGCTTTCAAGAAGCTTCGGAATACCACGACTTCATCTTCTTCGGGAGTAGGCACAGTTTTCTCCCCAATATCCACCCTCACAATGGACATGTCTCGAAAATACCTTCCCTTCATGGTATCAAGATGACTCTGCTTAATGCTCGACTTGCCGAAGACTGTGTGACTTGGTCGCCACGGTCGATCTTTGGAGTTTTCACCCCCACTTTCTACATCATAACTGTCACTGTCACCAGTATCTTCAGATAAACCCTCCAAGGTTTCCCTAGTGATCTTCTCCGTATTGGTCTTTGCTATTGACTGAAGAAAGCCGAGATGCATCTCCTCAGAAAGGATCAGCTTCGTCTCAGCAACAACTTTCTTATCTTCAGACATCTTCGCAAGCGCTGAGAAAGTACTCCCGAAACCGAAGCTTAAAAATTTAAAAAAAAACCAAGCAAGTGTTGTCGCGCGCAGGCTAAAAGATGGTTGAGCAAGAGCAGTTGGCAAGAGAGCGTGCCAAATAAACTCGGGATGAGTTCTTATTTATACACCCAGTATGTCGAAAACTGGAGGGTCCCACTTGTCAATGACTGTTGCTATTCTAGCAAAAGGAAGGTGTTTTTTCGGACCTTCGGCCCATAGCCTTCGTCCATATCGCAATATAAACTTATCTTTACAGCAAATTAATATTGCGAGGGGCTACTGTTGGGGGCCTTCGGCTTCCGAAGGTCCTCAAAAATGTAATTTGACTATGTTTTCCAAGAAAAATCTGTGAACAGGTACCTTCGAAGTCAGATTGCGAGTATACAAGAGCATGGTTAAGACGAAGCTAGACTGGGACGGCAATCACGACGAAGGATAAGACGATCGCGAAGCTATGTGCAGAAGAGCTTCGGCATAACGGCGGGAAGGGGAAACCGACTTAAAGATGAAAAGCCAAATTAGACCTCGAAGAATTACTATAGAGTTATCGATAAATGTAAAGGGCATTAATGTAATTTTGCATGGGCTGCGACCCGTGCCTATAAATAGGTGAACAGTATTCCCGTACTGTTCACGCTGACTTGGCATTCACTTTTGCGTCACGCCTGTATTCACATTCCTTCAAGCCGAAGGTACATTTGTAATTTACCATTGTTTACATAAGTAATATAAATGGAAATAGATTAATAATAATGTTTACAGAAATTATGTTACTTTCTGTACTTTGTATGAATGTTCTCCATCTTTTATCATGATCATGAAGGTATATCCTTCATGACCTTCGTCCTAGATTCGTTATATCCGAAGGGAAATAATGATTTGAAGGACGAAGGGCTTTGATATTTAACATTTTATGTTGCCTTGTTCTTGATTCATAGCATTTGAGAACAAGTCCCCAACACCGGGTGTGTCCGCCTTGCCACAACTGAAGGAGTGCCTCTTCCCAACCCCTGGAACATAGAGCATCTCTGTAAGTTCTTCCCATAGAAGCGAAACTAGGGGGTTGAGTTTTCTTCCTTCATAACTAGGTTGTGCATATGTGTACGTCAATCCGGTGAGGTCCGCCCTCGTAAGCCCGGCCTGTTGACCTGCACACACGTATATCAAGTTATAAGGAAAGAATTTACGCCCCAGAGGAGCTTTTGTGATTGTTTTATTATGCTTAAGTTCACAACCGTTACTTTTTATCCAACCCACTCATACAGTTTCCCACCCTTGCTGGTATGATGACATCCGAATTGAGTAGCCAGGTTTGCAGTTTAGGACCCCTCTACAAAGGTAGGGGGTCCAGCGGCCTGGGGGCCAGTTCTAGAGAATGGGCGCTCGCTCCCTAGGGTGGTCCGGAGCTGTGTAGCCGCTTAGCTTGGTTCTGTACCCTAAGCCTGCATGCTCCACCACTCTGGGACGAGCACCCTAGTATTTGTAACTATAGTCCTGTGGGTCCGGCAACCTAGGGTCTGGTTCTAGAGAATGGACACACGTCTCCTAGGGGGGTCCGGAGCTGTGTAGCCGCTTAGCATGGTCCCGTACCCTAAGCCTGCACGCTCCACCACTCTGCGATGGGTGTCCTAGTATTTGGAACTCTTATTCAAGGGGTCCGGGCATACGACTTGGCTTCCCAGACTAAATCCTGCAGGTCCTGTTGCATGAATCAAAGGATGGCAGATACCAGACGATGGGTCCTATGGGTGTGCTACTAACACTTCCTAGCCGAAGCTGTGTACAGGTCCAGGTCCCAGTCCAGACTGCATCCTAGGGGCCGGGTCACCAACTAATTTTCCCTTAGGAATAATAGTATCCAGCCTCGACACATTGAGCCTACATCCCAGGGGGGCCAAGTACCAGGGAGGAGTCGGTAACGCCACACACAGCGAGGACAAATTAGCATACATATAAGTGTTGTTTGATTGATAGTTCTCGAAAAGTATCTTACAAAGCCAAAAATTGTTACAAGCCGCTTCCTAGTGGAACCCTTGCCCTGTTTCTGCAGATCTAGCTACTCATCATCAGCAGGATCCCGCTAGAAGCGTTCGGCCACCAGTTCCACGACATCTTGAACGCCCTCCCGGGCGGCGTCTTCAGTGTCGGCCACCGGACCAGTGATCACCGGCTCCAAGGAGATGGCCGGGTCGTGGCTCTGGAAGCACGTCAGGATATACTCGATCACCGCCTGGCAGAGCCTGCCGCCCTCGGCCTCCAGGCGGGCGCCAAGAATCTGGTCTAGGCGTCGAAGGCGATCGGCGGCGGAGTCCAGCACCAGGAGCACGTCGGGGATAGACGTCGATAGCTCCGACACCGGGATGGGACTCATCCCTAGTGGCACCAGTGTCGTGCTCGCCTCGCCGGCCCATGCGGCGATGCACTGGACCCCGGTGCGGTGCTCTGCTTGAAGATCCTCAAGGGCTTTCCTGGTGGCCTCCACCGCCTGGAAACCCTGGGCCGCCTATGCCGCGTTGGACTGTCAGACCTGCTCCTCCATCTCTTTTTCCTTCTTCTCCACCTCGAGCTCATGCTCAGCCAGCAGCTCGCCTCGCCGGGTGAGCATTTCCTCCCTGAAGGTGAGATCCTTCTCCCGCCTGGCGAGGTCCATCTCCCGCCTGGCGAGGTCCGGCTCCCACCTGTCCAAGGATTCTCCCTTCGCTTTAAGCTTCTCCTCAGCAAGGGCGGTGTCGCTGGCCTTGCCCTCGAGCTCTTGCTATAGCTTTTGCAGCCTCTCCACAGCCGTGGTCTGCTGGATCCGCTGCTCTTCCATGATCTTGTCCAGGGCACTCAGCTTGACCCGGAGCTCTGTTGCGAGGGCCTCCCACTGAGACACGACCTCCTGAAAGGGAAATGTGCCCTTGGGCCATTTCTAAGTATTTTGGTGATTTAGTATCCAACACAAGTGCCTAAGTGTTAAATGGTGGACAAAGTACAAATCAAGTATAAAGGTATGTTTCTCAGACTTAGTACATTGTTTTAGAGACTAATGTATTGTGACTAAGTGCTGGAAACAGGAAAAATGAAGTTGAAATTAAAGATGGCTTTGTTCTGCCAAAGTCAGCTCTGTCTGGGTGCACCGGACTGTCCGGTGGTGCACCGGACAGTGTCCAGTGCGCCAGGCTGGCTCAGGCGAACTTGCTGCTCTCGGGAAGTGATTAACGGCATACGACTATAATTCACCGGACTGTCCGGTGAGCCAACGGTCGGCCGGGCCAACAGTCGGCTGCGCGATCCGCGCGAGACACATGGCCGAGCCAACGGTCGGAAGGGGGCACCGAACTGTCCGGTGCGCCCACGGCTCCAAAGCGCCAACGGTCGGCTTCGCCAAAGAAGGAAATAAATCCGCACCGGACAGTGTCCGGTGGTGCACCGGACTGTCCGGTGCGCCAGGCGACAAAAGGCAAGAATTGCCTTCCTGGAATGCACTCAACGGCTCCTAGCTGCCTTGGGGCTATAAAAAGGACCCCTAAGAGCATAGAGGAGTACACCAAGCATTCTCTAAGCATTCCTAAGCACCAAGACTTCGATTCCGCGCATTTGATTCTTTGCGATAGCAATTAGAGCTCCATTTGAGTTGTGAACTCGCTGAGTTGTGTTGTGAGCTCTTGTTGCGACTTGTGTGCGTGTTGGTACTCTGATTTTGTGTCTTGTGTGTGTTGCTCATCCCTCCCTTACTCCGTGCTTCTTTGTGATCATCAAAGTGTAAGGGCGAGAGGCTCCAAGTTGTGGAGATTCCTCGCAAACGGGATATAGTAAAGCAAAGCAAAACACCGTGGTATTCAAGTGGGTCTTTGGACCGCTTGAGAGGGGTTGATTGAAACCCTCGTCCGTTGGGACGCCACAACGTGGACTAGGCAAGTGTTGAACTTGGCCGAACCATGGGATAAACCACTGTGTCTATCTGTGATTGATCTTCTTGTGGTTATCGTGTCTTGCAAAGACTCTTCTCTAGCCACTTGGCATTCTTGTGCTAACTCCTAATCAAGTTTTGTGGCATTAAGATTCAAGTTTTATAGGATCACCTATTCACCCCCACTAGGTGCTCTCAATTGGTATCAGAGCCGTTCTCTTCAAGAAAGGGACTAACCGCCCGAAGAGATGGATCCTAGGGGCAAGGGGATGGTGGTCAACGATAAGGAGAAGGAGTCCTTCGTCAACGAGCCTAAAGATGACAAGCCTACTGACTCGGGCTCGGGCCACAAATGAAGGGATGGGAAGAAGAAGAAGACGAGGCGCATCAAGGAGATCGTCTACTACGACGACAGCGACGAGTCCTCTTCTTCCCAAAAGGACGATGACAACGTCTACGAGAATAAGAAGACGGTTAATTCAAACTTCTCTTTTGATTATTCTCGTATTCCTCAAAGTACCAATGCTCATTTACTCTCCATTCCACTTGGTAAACCTCCTCATTTTGATGGAGAGGACTACGGATTTTGGAGTCACAAAATGCGTAGTCACTTGTTCTCTCTCCATCCTAGTATATGGGAGATAGTAGAGAGTGGAATGAAATTTGATAGCTCGGATAGTCCTTTGTTTATCAATGAACAGATTCATAAAAATGCACAAGCTACTATTGTGTTGTTAGCCTCATTGTGCAGGGACGAGTATCATAAGGTGAGCGGCTTGGACAATGCCAAGCAGATCTGGGACACCCTCAAGATCTCACATGAGGGGAACGACGTCACCATGCTCACCAAGATGGATTTGGTGGAAGGCAAACTCGGGAGATTCGCGATGATAAGAGGGGAGGAACCAACCCAGACGTACAACAGGCTCAAAACCCTCGTCAACAAGATAAGGAGCTATGGGAGCACGCGATGGACGGACCACGACATTGTCTGCCTAATGCTAAGGTCCTTTACCGTCCTTGATCCACATCTTGTGAACAACATTCGTGAGAATCCTAGGTACACGAAGATGACGCCCGAGGAGATCCTTGGAAAGTTCGTAAGCGGGCGGATGATGATCAAGGAGGCTAGATACGTCGACGATGCATTAAATGGTCCAATCCAAGAGCCTCAAACTATTGCTCTCAAGGCAACAAGGAGCAAGGAGCCACTACCTAGCAAGGTGGCGCAAGTTGAGGCGGTCGAGCTTAATGATGAAGAGATGGCCCTTATCATCAAGCGGTTCAAGACGGCGCTAAAGGGTCGCAAGGAGCACCCCAACAAGAACAAGACGAAGGGGAAGCGCTCCTGCTTCAAATGTGGTAAGATTGGTCATCTTATCGCAAATTGTCCCGATAATGATAGTGACCAGGAAAAGAAGAGTGGAAAGTGGGAAAAGAAGAAGAACTACAAGAAGGCGAAGGGCGAGGCACATCTTGGAAAGGAGTGGGATTCGGATTGCTCCTCGTCCGACTCCGACAACGAAGGACTCGCCGCCACCGCCTTCAACAAGTCATCCCTCTTCCCCAACGAGTATCACACTTGCCTCATGGCAAGGGAAAAGAAGGTAAACACTCGTAATACTAGTACTTATGCTTCTTCAAGTGAGGATGAGTCTAGTGATGATGATGAAATAGATTATTCATGTTTATTCAAGGGCCTAGATAGAACCAAGGTTGATAAAATTAATGAATTAATTGATGCCTTGAATGATAAGAATAGGTTATTAGAAAAGCAAGAGGATCTTTTGTATGAAGAGCATGATAAATTTGTTAGTGCACAAAATTCTCTTGCTCTAGAAGTTAAAAGGAATGAAATGCTTTCTTGTAAACTATCTACTTGTCATGAAACCATTTCTACTTTAAAAGATGTTAATGATGATTTAAATGCTAAACTAGAAGTAGCAAATAAATCCAACTCTTGTGTAGAACATGTTATGATATGCAATAGGTGCAAAGATGTTGATGTTGATGCTTGTAGTGAACACCTAATTTGCATTTCTAAATTAAATGATGAAGTGGCTAGTCTTAATGCCCAATTTAAGACTAGCAAGAGTGAATTTGACAAGCTAAAATTTGCAAGGGATGCCTACACGATTGGTAGACACCCTCAATTAAGGATGGTCTTGGCTTCAAGAGGGAAGTCAAGAACTTAACAAGCCATAAGGCTCCCATCTCCACCAAGGAGAAAGGGAAGGGCCCTATGGCTAGAAGTGCTCAAAAGAACCATGCCTTCATGTATCATGATAGGAGACATTCTAGAAATGTTTATAGAAATTATGATGCTTTTGATTCTCATGCCATGGTTGCTTCTAGTTCTTCTATTATGCATGATAGAAATCTAGCTAGGAGAAATGTTATTAATTACATGCCTAGAAGAAATGTTGTTCATGTTTCTAGGAAAATAATAAATGAACCTTCTACAATTTATCATGCTTGCAATGCTTCATTTGCAATTTGTAGAAAGGATAGGAAAGTGATTGCTAGGAAACTAGGGGCAAAATGCAAGGGTGATAAAACTTGCATTTGGGTCCCTAAGGATATTATCACTAACCTTGTAGGACCCAACAAGAGTTGGGTACCTAAGACCCAAGCCTAAATTTGCCTTGCAGGTTTATGCATCCGGGGGATCAAGCTGGATTATCGACAGCGGATGCACAAACCACATGACGGGGGAGAAGAAGATGTTCACCTCCTACGTCAAGAATAAAGATTCCCAAGATTCAATCATATTCGGTGACGGGAATCAAGGCAAGGTTAAAGGCTTAGGCAAAATTGCAATCTCAATTGAGCACTCTATTTCTAATGTATTCTTAGTAGAGTCGCTTGGATATAATTTGTTATCCGTAAGTCAATTATGTAATATGGGATATAATTGTCTATTCACAAATGTAGATGTGTCTGTCTTTAGAAGAAGTGATGGTTCATTAGCTTTTAAGGGTGTATTAGACGACAAACTCTATTTAGTTGATTTTGCAAAAGAGGAGGCCGGTCTAGATGCATGCTTAATTGCTAAGACTAGCATGGGCTGGCTGTGGCATCGCCGCTTAGCACATGTGGGGATGAAGAACCTTCACAAGCTTCTAAAGGGAGAACACGTGATAGGTCTAACAAATGTTACTTTCGAAAAAGATAGACCTTGTGCAGCTTGTCAAGCAGGGAAACAGGTGGGAAGCTCTCATCGTGCCAAAAATGTGATGACAACATCAAGACCCCTGGAGTTACTTCATATGGACCTCTTCGGACTCGTCGCCTATCTAAGCATAGGAGGAAGTAAGTATGGTCTTGTTATAGTTGATGATTTTTCCCGCTTCACTTGGGTATTCTTTTTGCAGGATAAATATGAAACCCAAGGGACCCTCAAGCGCTTCCTAAGGAGAGCTCAAAACAAGTTTGAGCTCAAGGTGAAGAAGATAAGGAGCGACAATGGGTCCGAGTTCAAGAACCTTCAAGTGGAGGAGTATCTTGAGGAGGAAGGAATCAAGCACGAGTTCTCCGCTCCCTACACACCACAACAAAATGGTGTGGTAGAGAGGAAGAACGAGACGCTACTAGACATGGCAAGGACGATGCTTGGTGAATTCAAGACGTCCGAACGGTTTTGGACGGAAGCCGTGAGCACGGCTTGCCACGCCATAAACCGGGTCTATCTTCATCGCCTCCTCAAGAAGACTTCGTATGAGCTACTAACCGGTAACAAACCCAATGTTTCGTATTTCCGAGTTTTTGGGAGTAAATGCTACATTCTAGTGAAGAAGGGTAGAAATTCTAAATTTGCTCCCAAAGCCGTAGAAGGGTTTTTGTTAGGTTATGACTCAAATACAAAGGCGTATAGGGTCTTCAAGAAATCATCGGGCTTGGTTGAAGTCTCTAGCGACGTTGTATTTGATGAGACTAATGGCTCTCCAAGAGAGCAAGTTGTTGATCTTGATGATGTAGATGAAGAAGACGTTCCAACGGCCGAAATGCGCACCATGGCGATTGGAGATGTGCGGCCACAGGAACAAAATGAGCAAGATCAACCTTCTTCCTCAACAATGGTGCTTCCCCCAACTCAAGACGATGAACATGTTTATCAAGAGGAGGCATATGATCAAGGGGGAGCACAAGATGATCATGTAATGGAAGAAGAAGCACAACCGGCACCTCCAACTCAAGTTCGAGCGATGATTCAAAGGGATCATCCCGTCGACCAGATTTTGGGTGACATTAGCAAGGGAATAACTACTCGGTCTCGATTAGTTAATTTTTGTGAGCATTACTCTTTTGTCTCTTCTATTGAGCCTTTCAGGGTAGAGGAGGCCTTGCTAGATCCAGACTGGGTGTTGGCCATGCAGGAGGAGCTCAACAACTTCAAGAGAAATGAAGTTTGGACACTGGTGCCTCGTCCCAAGCAAAATGTTGTGGGAACCAAGTGGGTGTTCCGCAACAAACAAGACGAGCACGAGGTGGTGACAAGGAACAAGGCTAGACTTGTGGCAAAAGGTTATGCCCAAGTCGCATGTTTGGACTTTGAGGAGACTTTTGCTCCTGTGGCTAGGCTAGAGTCCATTCGCATTTTGCTAGCATATGCCGCTCACCATTCTTTCAGGTTGTTCCAAATGGATGTGAAGAGCGCTTTCCTCAACGGGCCAATCAAGGAAGAGGTGTACGTGGAGCAACTCCCTGGCTTCGAGGATGAACGGTACCCCGACCACGTGTGTAAGCTCTCTAAGGCGCTCTATGGACTTAAGCAAGCCCCAAGAGCATGGTATGAATGCCTTAGAGACTTTTTAATTGCTAATGCTTTCATGGTTGGGAAAGCCGATCCAACTCTTTTTACTAAGACTTGTGATGGTGATCTTTTTGTGTGCCAAATTTATGTCGATGACATAATATTTGGTTCTACTAACCAAAAGTCTTGTGAAGAGTTTAGCAGGGTGATGACTCAAAAGTTTGAGATGTCGATGATGGGTGAGTTAAGCTATTTCCTTGGGTTCCAAGTGAGGCAACTCCAGGATGGGACCTTCATCTCCCAAACGAAGTACACGCAAGACTTGATCAAGCGGTTTGGGATGAAGGACGCCAAGCCCGCAAAGACTCCAATGGGAACCGACGGACACACCGACCTCAACAAAGGAGGTAAGTCCGTTGATCAAAAGGCATACCGGTCTATGATAGGGTCTTTACTTTATTTATGTGCTAGTAGACCGGATATTATGCTTAGCGTATGCATGTGTGCTAGATTTCAATCCGATCCAAGGGAATGTCACTTAGTGGCGGTGAAGCGAATTCTTCGATATTTAGTCGCTATGCCTTGCTTCGGATGTGGTATCCAAAGGGGTCTACCTTTGACTTGATTGGATATTCAGACTCCGACTATGCTGGATGTAAGGTCGATAGGAAGAGTACATTAGGGACGTGCCAATTCTTAGGAAGGTCCCTGGTGTCTTGGAGTTCTAAGAAACAAACTTCCGTTGCCCTATGAGAGCACCTAGAGGGGGGGTGAATAGGTGATCCTGTAAAAACTTAACTTATAGCCACAAAAACTTGTTAGGGGTTAGCACAATAATTGCCAAGTGGCTAAAGAGAAGATCTTGCACAATATGACAATCACAGAGAATTCAACACAGAGGAGACACGGTGATTTATCCCGTGGTTCGGCCAAGTACAAAACTTGCCTACTCCACGTTGTGGCGTCCCAACGGACGAGGGTGGCAATCAACCCCTCTCAAGCGGTCCAAAGACCCACTTGAATACCACAGTATTTTGCCTTGCTTATCTTTATCCCACTTGCGAGGAATCTCCACAAATTGGAGTCTCTCGCCCTTACACTTAAGATTCACAAAGAAGCACGGAGTAAGGGAGGGAAGCAACACACACAAATCCACAGCGAAACGCGCACACACACGGCCAAGATTCGAGCTCCAAGACTATCTCACAGTTTCTCACAAGAACAGAGCTCGAATCACTTAGAATCACAAACGGATGCGCAAAGACTGAGTGTGGATGATCAAGAATGCTCAAGGTTGCTTGGTGTTCTCCTCCATGCGCCTAGGGGTCCCTTTTATAGCCCCAAGGCAGCTAGGAGCCGTTGAGAACAAATCTGGAAGGCCATCCTTGCCTTCTGTCATCGGGCGCACCGGACAGTCCGGTGCACACCGGACACTGTCCGGTGCCCGATTCCTTTCCTTAAATAGCGCAGTCGACCGTTGCCGACCGTTGCAGATCTGGCGCACCGGACAGTCCGGTGCCTCCTTCCGACCGTTGGCCAGACCACGTGTCGCGCGCAGATTCCGCGACCGACCGTTGGCTCACCGGACAGTCCGGTGCACACCGGACAGTCCGGTGAATTTTAGCCGTACGCCGTCGGCAAATTCCCGAGAGCGGCGTCTTCAGGTCGAGGCAGCCTGGCGCACCGGACACTGTCCGGTGCACCACCGGACAGTCCGGTGCCCCAGACCGAAACAGCGTGTTGGCTGTACACAGCCAACAATCTCCTTTTCTTCTTCTCTCTGTTTCTAGCACTTAGATAAATATATTAGTACACAAAACTAATGTACTAAGGCTTAGAAACATACCTTTGCTCTAGATTTTCACTTTGTTCATCCGTGGGCATGAATCACATTTAAGCACTTGTGTTGACACTCAATCACCAAAATACTTAGAAATGGCCCAAGGGCACATTTCCCTTTCAATCTCCCCCTTTTTGGTGATTTATGCCAACACAATATAAAGCAACTAGAACAAGTGCAAAATCACTTCAAGTAAAACTCAAATTGATTTTGATTCAATTTTGGCATACATGGATCATCCTTTGCCACCACTTGGTTTGTTTTTGCAAATCAAACTCAAATCTCTATTTCTATGTCAAACACACATGTTGAGGCATAAAGAGAGTCATTCCAAAAGAGATTGATCAAAGATTTCAAAAACTCCCCCTATTTCCCATAATCAACACTTCTCCCCACAAGAAGCCAACTTTTGACAATAGAGACAATAAGAGACAATAAAAGCTTTTGACAAAACAAAAACTCTATTCTACTATTTTCATATTATTTTCAAAATCTCTTAAGTGGTAGCTGATCCATTTATCACTTTGGCCTTTATTTTCTCCCCCTTTGGCATCAAGCACCAAAACGGGATCAATCTTGGCCTTCTAACCCCATTGCCTCACCAAGATCTTCAATAAGAATACAAAGGCAATAAGATTGCATGAGATGAACTTGGAATACGTTACCCTCTCATCGGAGTGCAGTGGAAGTCTTTCATGGTCCAAGTCCACCTTTTCCCTTTCAATCCTCCTTCGAGACTAAATCATCAAACTCAAGCATATGGTTAGTCTCAAAGGGTCAAGTTGTAACACATCTCCCCCTAAACATGTGCATCACTTTGCAACGGACTTGTGAGGTCCAGGGAGTGTTTGTACAACTTGAGCACCATAATAAGCAACAAAATGCAAAAAGGAACATGAACAAAAGCATAAATACATGTATGCTACAATTCAATCCAGGTTCCGCGAATCTATGACATTTAGCTCACTACGCAACCTGCAAAAGGTCTTCTCATCTAGAGGCTTAGTGAAGATATCGGCTAGCTGGTTCTCGGTGCTAACATGAAACACTTCGATATCTCCCTTTTGCTGGTGGTCTCTCAAAAAGTGATGCCGGATGTCTATGTGCTTTGTGCGGCTGTGCTCAACAGGATTCTCCGCCATGCGGATAGCACTCTCATTGTCACATAGGAGTGGGACTTTGCTCAGATTGTAGCCAAAGTCCCGGAGGGTTTGCCTCATCCAAAGTAGTTGCGCGCAACACTGACCTGCGGCAACGTACTCGGCCTCAGCGGTGGATAGGGCAACAGAGGTTTGTTTCTTAGAGTTCCATGACACAAGGGACCTTCCTAAGAATTGGCACGTCCCCGATGTACTCTTCCTATCGACCTTACATCCAGCATAGTCGGAGTCTGAGTATCCAACTAAGTCAAAGGTAGACCCCTTTGGATACCAGAGCCCGAAGCAAGGCGTAGCAACTAAATATCTAAGAATTCGCTTCACCGCCACTAAGTGACACTCCTTAGGATCGGATTGAAATCTAGCACACATGCATACGCTAAGCATAATATCCGGTCTACTAGCACATAAGTAAAGCAAAGAACCTATCATTGACCGGTATGCTTTTTGATCAACGGACTTACCTCCTTTGTTGAGGTCGGTGTGTCCGTCGGTCCCCATCGGAGTCTTTGCGGGCTTGGCGTCCTTCATCCCAAACCGCTTTAGCAGATCTTGCGTGTACTTCATTTGGGAGATGAAGGTGCCGTCCTTGAGTTGCTTCACTTGGAACCCAAGGAAGTAGTTCAACTCGCCCATCATCGACATCTCGAACTTCTGCGTCATCACCCTGCTAAACTCTTCACATGACTTTTGGTTAGTAGAACCAAATATTATGTCATCGACATAAATTTGGCACACAAACAAATCACCATCACATGTCTTTGTAAAGAGAGTTGGATCGGCTTTCCCAACCTTGAAAGCATTAGCAATTAAAAAGTCTCTAAGGCATTCATACCATGCTCTTGGGGCTTGCTTAAGTCCATAGAGCGCCTTAGAGAGCTTGCACACATGGTCGGGGTACCGTTCATCCTCGAAGCCAGGGGGTTGCTCCACGTACACCTCCTCCTTGATTGGCCCGTTGAGGAAAGCGCTCTTCACATCCATTTGGTACAACCTGAAAGAATGATGAGCGGCATATGCTAGCAAGATACGAATTGACTCTAGCCTAGCCACAGGAGCAAAAGTCTCCTCAAAGTCCAAACCTGCGACTTGGGCATAACCTTTTGCCACAAGTCGAGCCTTGTTCCTCGTCACCACCCCATGCTCGTCCTGTTTGTTGCGGAACACCCACTTGGTTCCCACAACATTTTGCTTCAGACGAGGCACCAGTGTCCAAACTTCATTGCGCTTGAAGTTGTTGAGCTCCTCCTGCATGGCCAATACCCAATCCGGATCTAGCAAGGCCTCCTCTACCCTGAAAGGCTCAATAGAAGAGACAAAGGAGTAATGCTCACAAAAATTAACTAATCGAGATCGAGTAGTTACTCCCTTGCTAATGTCACCCAGAATTTGATCGACGGGATGATCCCTTTGAATCATCGCTCGAACTTGGGTTGGAGGTGCCGGTTGCGCTTCTTCCTCCATCACTTGATCATCTTGTGCTCCCCCTTGATCAAGCGCCTCCACTTGAGGTACCTGTTCGTCATCTTCGGTTGGGGGATTCACCATAGTTGAGGAAGAAGGTTGATCTCGTTCATCTTGTTCCTGCGGCCGTACTTCTCCAATCGCCATGGTCCGTATAGCGGCCGTCGGAACATCTTCTTCATCTACATCATTACAATCAACAACTTGCTCTCTTGAAGAGCCATTAGTCTCATCAAATACAACGTTGCTAGAGACTTCAAACAAACCCGATGATTTGTTGAAGACTCTATACGCCTTTGTATTTGAGTCATAACCTAACAAAAACCCTTCTACAACTTTGGGAGCAAACTTAGAATTTCTACCTTTCTTCACTAGAATGTAGCTCTTGCTCCCAAATACACGAAAGTAAGATACATTGGGTTTGTTACCGGTTAGTAGCTCATACGAAGTCTTCTTGAGGAGGCGATGAAGGTAGACCCTGTTGATGACGTGGCAAGCCGTGTTCACGGCTTCCGACCAGAAACACTCAGGGGTCTTAAATTCTCCAAGCATTGTCCTCGCCATATCGATTAGCGTCCTGTTCTTCCTCTCTACCACACCATTTTGCTGTGGTGTGTAGGGAGCGGAGAACTCGTGCTTGATCCCTTCCTCCTCAAGAAATTCCTCCACTTGAAGGTTCTTGAATTCGGACCCGTTGTCGCTCCTTATCTTCTTCACCTTGAGCTCAAACTCATTTTGAGCTCTCCTGAGGAAGCGCTTGAGGGTCCCTTGGGTTTCAGACTTATCCTACAAAAAGAACACCCAAGTGAAGCGGGAAAAATCATCAACAATAACTAAACCATACTTACTCCCTCCTATGCTCAGATAGGCGACGGGTCCGAAGAGGTCCATATGCAGCAGCTCCAGGGGTCTTGAAGTGGTCATCACATTTTTGCTGTGATGCGCTCCTCCCACTTGTTTACCTGCTTGACAAGCTGCACAAGGTCTATCTTTTTCGAAATGCACGTTAGTCAAACCTATCACGTGTTCTCCCTTTAGAAGCTTGTGAAGGTTTTTCATCCCCACATGTGCTAAGCGGCGATGCCACAGCCAGCCCATGCTAGTCTTAGCTATTAAGCATGCATCTAGACCGGCCTCTTCTTTTTGCAAAATCAACTAAATAAAGTTTGCCGTCTAATACACCCTTAAAAGCTAATGAACCATCGCTTCTTCTAAAGACAGACACATCTACATTTGTAAATAGACAGTTATACCCCATATGACATAATTGACTAACAGATAGCAAATTATATCCAAGACTCTCTACTAAAAATACATTAGAGATAGAATGCTCATTAGAAATTGCAATTTTACCTAATCCTTTTACCTTGCCTTGATTCCCATCACCAAATATAATTGAATCTTGGGAATCCTTATTCTTGACGTAGGAAGTGAACATCTTCTTCTCCCCCGTCATATGGTTTGTGCATCCGCTGTCGATAATCCAGCTTGAACCCCCGGATGCATAAACCTGCAAGGCAAATTTAGGCTTGGGACTTAGGTACCCAACACTTGTTGGGTCCTACAAGGTTAGTGCAAATTTCCTTAGGGACCCAAATGCAAGTCTTGTCACCCTTGCATTTTGCCCCTAATTTCCTAGCAATTACCTTCTTACCCTTTCTACAAATAGCAAAGGGAGCATTGCAAGCATAATAAATGGTAGAAGGTTTGTTCACAACTTTTCTAGGAACATGAGCAAAATTTCTCCTAGGCATATGCACAACATTTCCCTTACACATATCTCTATCATGCTTATAGGAAGAACTAGAAGCAAACATGGCATGAGAATCATAAACATGTGAATCATTATAAGCATTTCTAGCATGTCTCCTATCATGGTACAAGAAAGCATGGTTCCTTTTAGCACTACTAGCCATAGGGGCCTTCCCTTTCTCCTTGACGAAGATGGGAGCCTTATGGCTTGTTAAGTTCTTGGCCTCTCTCTTGAAGCCAAGACCATCCTTAATTGAGGGGTGTCTACCAACCGTGTAGGCATCCCTTGCAAATTTTAGTTTATCGAAATCATTCTTGCTAGTCTTAAGTTGGGCATTAAGACTAGCCAATTCCTCAGTTAGTTTGGAAATTGAAACTAGATGATTACTACAGGCATCAACATCGAAATCCTTACACCTAGTGCAAATCTCAACATGTTCTACACAAGATGTTGATTTACTAGATTTTTCTAGTTTAGCATTTAAATCATCATTTATGCTCTTTAAACTAGCAATTGAATCATGACATGTAGACAACTCACAAGAAAGCATTTCATTTCTCTTAATCTCTAATGCAAGTGATTTTTGTGCTTCTACAAATTTGTCATGTTCTTCATACAACAAATCCTCTTGCTTTTCTAAAAGCACATTCTTATCATTCAAGGCATCAATCAATTGATTAATTTTGTCTATCTTAGATCTATCTAAACCCTTGAATAAGCATGAATAGTCTATGTCATCATCATCACTAGACTCATTATCACTAGAAGAAGCATAAGTGGAGTCTCGAGTACTCACCTTCTTCTCCCTTGCCATAAGGCATGTGTGACGCTCGTTGGGGAAGAGGGATGACTTGTTGAAGGCGGTGGCGGCGAGTCCTTCATTGTCGGAGTCGGAGGAGCAATCCGAATCCCACTCCTTTCCGATGTGTGCCTCGCCCTTGGCCTTCTTGTAATTTTTCTTCTTTTCCCTCTTGTTCCCCTGTTCCTGGTCACTATCGTTATCTGGGCAGTTAGCGATAAAATGACCGATCTTACCGCACTTGAAGCATGAGCGCTTCCCCTTTGTCTTGGTCTTGCTTGGCTGCCCCTTGTGACCTTTTAGTACCGTCTTGAAGCGTTTGATGATGAGAGCCATTTCTTCATCATTAAGTCCGGCCGCCTCAATTTGTGCCACCTTGCTAGGTAGCGCCTCCTTGCTTCTTGTTGCTTTGAGAGCAAGAGGTTGCGGCTCGTTGATTGGTCCATTCAAGGCGTCGTCCACGTATCTTGCCTCCTTGATCATCATCCGCCCGCTTACGAATTTTCCGAGTACCTCCTCGGGCGTCATCTTCGTGTACCTGGGATTCTAACGAATATTGTTCACGAGATGAGGATCAAGAACGGTAAATGACCTTAGTAATAGTCGGACGACGTCATGGTCCGTCCATCGCGTGCTTCCATAACTCCTTATTTTGTTGATAAGGGTCTTGAGCCGGTTGTATGTTTGGGTTGGCTCCTCGCCCCTTATCATTGCAAACCTTCCAAGCTCGCCCTCCACCAACTCCATTTTAGTGAGCATGGTGATGTCGTTCCCCTCGTGAGAAATCTTGAGGGTGTCCCATATCTGCTTGGCATTGTCCAAGCCGCTCACCTTATTGTACTCGTCCCTGCACAAAGAGGCTAGCAACACAGTAGTAGCTTGTGCATTTTTATGAATTTGTTCGTTAATAAACATCGGGCTATCCGAGCTATCAAATTTCATTCCATTCTCTACAATCTCCCATATGCTTGGATGGAGAGAGAATAAATGACTACGCATTTTGTGACTCCAAAATCCGTAGTCCTCCCCATCAAAGTGTGGAGGTTTGCCGAGAGGAATGGAAAGCAAATGCGAATTCGAACTATGTGGAATACGAGAATAATCAAATGAAAAGTTCGAATTGACCGTCTTCCTGTAGTCGTTGTCATCGTCCTTTTGGGAAGAAGAGGATTCGTCGCTGTCGTAGTAGACGATCTCCTTGATGCGCCTTGTCTTCTTCTTCTTCCCATCTTTACGTCTGTGGCCCGAGCCAGAGTCGTTGGATTTATCATCTTTTGGCTCGTTGACGAAGGACTCCTTTTCCTTGTCGTTGATCACGATTCCCTTCCCCTTAGGATCCATCTCTTCGGGCGGTTAGTCCCTTTCTTGAAGAGAACGACTCTGATACCAATTGAGAGCACCTAGAGGGGGGGGGGGTGAATAGGTGATCCTGTAAAAACTTAACTTATAGCCACAAAAACTTGTTAGGGGTTAGCACAATAATTGCCAAGTGGCTAAAGAGAAGATCTTGCACAATATGACAATCACAGAGAATTCAACACAGAGGAGACACGGTGATTTATCCCGTGGTTCGGCCAAGTACAAAACTTGCCTACTCCACGTTGTGGCGTCCCAACGGACGAGGGTGGCAATCAACCCCTCTCAAGCGGTCCAAAGACCCACTTGAATACCACAGTATTTTGCCTTGCTTATCTTTATCCCACTTGCGAGGAATCTCCACAAATTGGAGTCTCTCGCCCTTACACTTAAGATTCACAAAGAAGCACGGAGTAAGGGAGGGAAGCAACACACACAAATCCACAGCGAAACGCGCACACACACGGCCAAGATTCGAGCTCCAAGACTATCTCACAGTTTCTCACAAGAACAGAGCTCGAATCACTTAGAATCACAAACGGATGCGCAAAGACTGAGTGTGGATGATCAAGAATGCTCAAGGTTGCTTGGTGTTCTCCTCCATGCGCCTAGGGGTCCCTTTTATAGCCCCAAGGCAGCTAGGAGCCGTTGAGAACAAATCTGGAAGGCCGTCCTTGCCTTCTGTCATCGGGCGCACCGGACAGTCCGGTGCACACCGGACACTGTCCGGTGCCCGATTCCTTTCCTTAAATAGCGCAGTCGACCGTTGCCGACCGTTGCAGATCTGGCGCACCGGACAGTCCGGTGCACACCGGACAGTCCGGTGCCTCCTTCCGACCGTTGGCCAGACCACGTGTCGCGCGCAGATTCCGCGACCGACCGTTGGCTCGGCCGACCGTTGGCTCACCGGACAGTCCGGTGCACACCGGACAGTCCGGTGAATTTTAGCCGTACGCCGTCGGCAAATTCCCGAGAGCGGCGTCTTCAGGTCGAGGCAGCCTGGCGCACCGGACACTGTCCGGTGCACCACCGGACAGTCCGGTGCCCCAGACCGAAACAGCCTGTTGGCTGTACACAGCCAACAATCTCCTTTTCTTCTTCTCTCTGTTTCTAGCACTTAGATAAATATATTAGTACACAAAACTAATGTACTAAGGCTTAGAAACATACATTTGCTCTAGATTTTCACTTTGTTCATCCGTGGGCATGAATCACATTTAAGCACTTGTGTTGACACTCAATCACCAAAATACTTAGAAATGGCCCAAGGGCACATTTCCCTTTCACCCTATCCACCGCTGAGGCCGAGTACGTTGCCGCAGGACAGTGTTGCGTGCAACTACTTTGGATGAGGCAAACCCTCAGGGACTTTGGCTACAATCTGAGCAAAGTCCCACTCCTATGTGATAATGAGAGTGCTATCCGCATGGCGGATAATCCTGTTGAACACAGCCACACAAAGCACATAAACATCCGTCATCACTTTTTGAGAGACCACCAACAAAAAGGAGATATCGAAGTGTTTCATGTTAGCTCCGAGAACCAGCTAGCCGATATCTTTACCAAGCCTTTAGATGAGCAGACCTTTTGCAAGTTGCGTAGTGAGCTAAATGTCTTAGATTCGCAGAACTTGGATTGATTTATAGCATACATGTGTTTTATGCCTTGATCATGTTCCTTAAGCATTTTGTTGTTTATTTATGGTGCTCAAGTTGTACAAACACTCCCCGGACCTCACAAGTCCACTTGCAAGTGATGCAGATATTTAGAGGGAGATGTGCTACAACTTGACCCTTTGAGACTAACTGTGTGCTTGAGTTTGCTTAATTTAGTCTCAAAGGAGGTTTGAAAGGGAAAAGGTGGACTTGGACCATATATGTTAAATTTGAATCAAAACAATTTTGAGTTCTTATTTGAAGTGATTTTGCACTTGTTCTACTTGCTTTATGTTGTGTTGGCATAAATCACCAAAAAAGGGGGAGATTTAAAGGGAAATGTGCCCTTGGGCTATTTCTAAGTATTTTGGTGATTTAGTATCCAACACAAGTGCCTAAGTGTTAAATGGTGGACAAAGTACAAATCAAGTATAAAGGTATGTTTCTCAGACTTAGTACATTGTTTTAGAGACTAATGTATTGTGTCTAAGTGCTGGAAATAGGAAAAATCAAGTTGAAATTAAAGATGGCTTTGTTCTGCCAAAGTCAGCTCTGTCTGGGTGCACCGGACAGTGTTCGGTGCGCCAGGCTGGCTCAGGCGAACTTGCTGCTCTCGGGAAGTGATTAACGGCGTACGACTATAATTCACCGGACTGTCCGGTGTGCACCGGACTGTCCGGTGAGCCAACGGTCGGCCGGGCCAATGGTCGGCTGCGCGATCCGCGCGAGACACGTGGCCGAGCCAACGGTCGGAAGGGGGCACCGGACTGTCCGGTGTGCACCGGACAGTGTCTGGTGCGCCCACGGCTCCAAAGCGCCAATGGTCGGCTTCGCCAAAGAAGGAAAGAAATCCGCACCGGACAGTGTCCGGTGGTGCACCGGACTGTCCGGTGCGCCAGGCGACAGAAGGCAAGAATTGCCTTCCTGGAATGCACTCAACGGCTCCTAGCTGCCTTGGGGCTATAAAAAGGACCCCTAGGCGCATGGAGGAGTACACCAAGGATTCTCTAAGCATTCCTAAGCACCAAGACTTCGATTCCGTGCATTTGATTCTTTGCGATAGCAATTAGAGCTCCATTTGAGTTGTGAACTCGCTGAGTTGTGTTGTGAGCTCTTGTTGCGACTTGTGTGCGTGTTGGTACTCTGATTTCGTGTCTTGTGTGTGTTGGTCATCCCTCCCTTACTCCGTGCTTCTTTGTGATCATCAAAGTGTAAGGGCGAGAGGCTCCAAGTTGTGGAGATTCCTCGCAAACGGGATATAGTAAAGCAAAGCAAAACACCGTGGTGTTCAAGTGGGTCTTTGGACCGCTTGAGAGGGGTTGATTGCAACCCTCGTCCGTTGGGACGCCACAACGTGGACTAGGCAATTGTTGAACTTGGCCGAACCACGAGATAAACCACTGTGACTATCTGTGATTGATCTTCTTGTGGTTATCGTGTCTTGCAAAGACTCTTCTCTAGCCACTTGGCATTCTTGTGCTAACTCCTAATCAAGTTTTGTGGCATTAAGATTCAAGTTTTATAGGATCAGCTATTCACCCCCCCTCTAGGTGCTCTCACCTCCTCCCTCCTGGCCAACTTCTTCTCCCTCCAGGACGCCTCCAGCTCTCGGGCGTACACCTTCTGGAGGTCCCTTTTGTAATCCTTGCGGTCCTGGTCGAGCTCGGACCGCTTGAAGGCGAACTGGCGGGACGCTGCCTTGGTGCGCTCCTCCAGCTAGGTGCGCCAGTCACTGAGGCGCTGGTGCTCGGCCTCAAGCGCCTCCCACTCCCGCAGGATCGCCGCCTTAGTCTCATGAAGAGCCTGATGGGCACGAAACAGTACCTAGGGGAGGGGAACTAGCGTTGCTTCTGGCTCGGCGCCGGACCGGAGCCGCCGCCCAAAAACCACCTTCGTCTCCTCCGGAGTGGGCGGCAGGATGGAGCTAGATGCGCCCCCCGCGTCACCCTCGATGGCGGGGGAGGGCGCAGTTGGGACCTCCTCCGCCTCTGCCGACGGTGTACTCGACGACATCGCCATCGTTGAGGCTGCAGTAGCCGTCGGCGTTGGCGCTGCTGCTGCCGGACCCCTAGCTGGAGCATGGGAGCCTGGTGGTGCTGTCTCAGCGGTAGCAGTCGGGGGCGGATCGCCGGCACCACTCCCAGCAGATGCCTGCTGCTGAGAGCTAGACCCGTCGGCAGGCATGGTATCTGGCGGAGGAGGCGCGACCTTGGGAGCAGAAGGGGAGGAAGCCCTGGAAAACAAAGGATGGGTTAAGACCCATCAACATGATAACTAGACTCTTGGAAGAAAGGGGATACACTTACTTGGGGCCCTGGACCTTCCAGCGACCCTGGAAGCGGGACGACCGCTGCTGTTGCTGTTGCTGCTGCTGTTGTTGCTGCTGCTGGTGGTGCCCTAAGGGAGATCACCCCCAGGTGGTGGTGGTGGCGGCGGGATCGATGGTGGTGGTGGTTGTGGTGGCGGCAGACCCGATGGTGGTGGTGGCGGTGGACTGACGCGCCTCTGCGCGCCGTGGGCCTAGGAGCCAGCCTCCTCGGCCCCGCTAGCAGTCCTCTGACGCTTCTGGGGGGGTCCGAAACAAACGACCCGTCGGCGCAATGCAGCCGGCGTCGCCTCTCTTCCTCTGACCCCCCGGTGCCACCTGGGGCGGAGGAGCTGCTTGCAGGTTCCTTGCCCCTGTCCATGGAGCTAGGGGCCACGGCAGGATCGGTGCTGGGAGCCACGCCGGCAAGCTGGGGGCCACCAGCCGGCGCATCAGAGATCCGGATCCCACGGTGGGGGTCCCAGCCGCCGGTCTGACGAACCGCCACGCCACTCTCGTCGAGGGTCGGCAGCGTGGCCAAGATCGCCGTCCTCAACCCTGGGTCGTCACAGAGCGCAGGGATGCCCTGGGGGAGGATCAGGGACTCAGGGATGAAGGACTCACTAGTAATCCCCTTCACTAGGAGTTCCAGCTCTTCCCAGGATAGGTCGGTACCCGGCCCGCGCTGGATCCGGTCGATGTCGTTCGGGCCGGTGAACCAGCAACACAAGCGCGCCCTCCTCTGCAGCGGCGCAATCTGGCGCTTCAGGAAGTCGCCGACCACGTGCATCGACGTCAGGCCACCGATTGCCAAGGTCTTGATCCTGTCCAGTACGGGCAGGAACTCCAGCGCTAGGGATGGCTTGGTCCTCCAGTGCTTGCGGTCGAGGGCTGGCCCGTCGCTCGGCAGGACGAGGCGGTCGTTGGCCTCGGTGCTGGCAATCACCCAGTCGCCGCACCAGTTTTCCCACCTTGTGCCGCCGAGGGTGGGGATGTAGGCCACGGCTGAATCTAACCTTGTCTGGAAGTAGTAGGCGCCGAGGTGGTCCTTAGTCTACCAAGACTTCACCAACACGAAGAAATGGCGAAATAGGGAGGTGCAGGGGGGCACCCCCACGAACATCTCGCAGAGGTGGACGAAGATGGCCGCCTGGAGGATGGAGTGGGGCGTGAGGTGCTAAAGCTAGAGCCCGAGCTCCTCCAGCAGCAGCAGGAAGAAAGGCGAGATCGGCAGCGCCAACCCACAAGAGAGGTAGGAGACGAACAACACGAACTCCCCGGCGGCGAGATCGCCGAGGGGAGCAGCGCCAGCGCGGATCCTTTCGGCGAGTGCCGGCGCGCTCCATTCAAGCAGGTTGCACACCAGGTTGAGCGCCCCCTCAGACTAGAAATGCTCAGGATGGCCAAGAGAAGTCATGGCTTGTGTGACAACTAGAGCGGCGCAAAGCAGAGGAGCGCGAAGGCAAAGGGGCGCAGAGGAGCATGAAGGCGAAAGGGCGCGGTCGATTGGAAGAGACTGTGAAAGGGTAACTACTGCACGCGGAGGAGAACCCTTTTACAAGGAAGCCAGAGTCCTCCCTCAAGGAAACCCTATCGCGCGCCCCTCAATCGCCGCAGAGATCACGCGCGATGGGCACCTAGATCCAGGCAGCCCAGTCTATGCCACGGGGGCCCAGGTCCACAAGTCATACACTTTGCGGGGCAGATTTCGGGTGCAGAAGGAACAAACTGCCGCACGCGCTTGAAGAGCGAACCGTCGCATGCGGAAGCGCGCCTCTTCATCTCCTCCGCAAGCGACAATAGCCCAGTCTATGACGTGGGAGCCCAGACCCACATGTCATACTCCTTGGGTGCCAGATCCCTGGTGCGGAAAGGGCGAACCGCTGCCCGCACCGGTAGTGCGCCTCCTCGCGGCCACGGCAGAAGGCAGAAGGAAATTTTTTAAACCAATGCAGAGGTATCGAGGCGCCCCACGCGTGGCCCGGCAAAACCACCAGGTGTGGGGGCCACGGGTCAGTCAGTCGCGGGGACAGATATGCCAGTTGGCGTGACCGAAGGTGGATTTATGGTGAGTGCGTCAACACGCACTAAAACGGCGCACCAATCACAAAACAAGCCATGTTGAGGCGAAGTACAAGCCTTGGCCCCACTTGTAGGCTCGCATCCTCCCCTGAGGTGGGCCCGGGGCCACTGTCGGTACCCTAAAACTAGGGTACCCCTTACTACTGTATGAAGACGCAGTACCCACGCGGCTATCTTTGGTCGCGTGGTAAAGGAGCTGTGCGTGGGGCCAGGCCGTGACTCACCCCAGCTTCGAGTGACTACTCTAGGCCAGCAACAGCACTCGACCCCACCACGTGGATGGCTCCGGGGACACCACGTGGCCAGAGAAGATGATGTACTCCAAGGTATCAATAGTGAGTCCGGACCCCCATGGGAAAGTGCCAGACCCCTGTATATACAGACCGGGCCTCCGGGTAAGGTCCAGGACCTCCACGGGCGCAAACCGGACCCCTACGATGGGATCCGGACCACTCTCTGTGGGTCCAGGTCGCTCACAGCAGGGTCCCTAGATTCTGGGACAGAGAATACCCAGGCCTTAATCAAGGCCAGGCACGGGTCCGGAGCCGACACGTGTCCGGACCTTATCGTATACGCTTCTGCTCCCCGCCCAGGCGGAGACCCGATGCTGCCACGTGGCCTACTACACGTGACGTAAGCTAACAGGCGGAGCCTGACGTAAGGCCTCTGGGCTTCGCGGCCTCTGCATTTATTAAGGATAAGGCGCGCCGCCTGTCCATTCCACTGGCAGGCGGTGTGCCGCCTCAGCATTTATTGAGACCTGTCCATTCCTCTAGCAGGCGGCGACCTGTCCATTCCTTTGGCAGGCGGCATGCCCATACTGCCGCGTGCACTACGCTCATCATTACTCGCACGTTACCAAGGAAGCAGTCGCCGCATATCAATACTGCATGGACTGCGGACATCATGGCGCCCAGAGATTGCTCAGGCGTTACTTGTATTAAGTTACTTCTACAGTGTATTCCTTCCGTTATGCTCCTAGGCCCACATGTCGAGGCTCAACATCCTTGTATGTGCCTCCCTTGAGCTATAGAAGGGAAGGCACACAACGTTACAAGACAAGTTCACTCACAGACCCTCAGACAGGCTCACAAGTTCTCTCAAGCTCACAGACTCAATACAACACACAGACAGTGGAGTAGGGTATTACGCTTCGGCGGCCTGAACCACTCTAAATCCTCATGTCCACTCGTGTTCATCGACCATCTAGCAGACAGGAAAAACGCTTAGGCCCCTCCTCATCTTAGGATTTAGGGCGGGTGCGTTCCGCCACCTGACTGGAGATTTTCCTCTCCGACAACAACTATTCTAAATCGACTGTCCGGAATACCGTAGATTATTCTGGACAGGAGAAGCTTTTTGGAAAAACAGACTAAGCGCGGACCGTCTGGGTCCTTGCGGCGGACCGTCCACGACACCAAAGTGAGCCTCAGACAGGAACACTGCATAAACGCAAGTCATCACTATGGACTGTCCGATTTGGAAGAAAGCACCGTTCGAGACCAAGCGCGGACCGTCCAGCCTCAGGCGCGGACCGTCCGGTCGGCGCAGAACCGAAAAACCCGAAGGTGACGGGTTCGGTAAAATGAATTATAGCGTCCTCGCTGTAACACCCTGAATTTGGGGGTATAAAATTTCTTTGCTCATATTCACAAATTCAGGTGTTACTTCCTTTTCTCATCCTTCCTAATTCTTGTCTCTCTCATTTCTATAGGAGCTAAGTGCTTATTTTACTTGTAGTTATAGTTTATTATGTTAAACCCTAAGGGAGTATGAATTGTTGCATCATGTTGAACCCTAGATTTCACTTTTGTTTGGTGCATAATTCTCAAAAGGTCTAATTTGAATTTGGGGCTCATTTGAATTTGAATCAAATAGAATAGGTAAAAAGAAAAGGGAAAAACAATTCAGAATAAAAGAAAAAGGCAAAGCAGCCCACTTACCCCCCCCTCGGCCTTTCGGCCCAGTCAGCCCACCTCGCGCGCGCGCCTCTCTCCCCTCCTCTCTCTGCGCAGCGGGCCCGGCCTGTCGGCGCGGTCGCCTTCCTCGTACCCGCCCCCTTCTCTCTCTGCTCGCCCGGCCCCACCTGTCGGCGCTGCCGCTTCCCCGCGCGCGCCCGCTCCCTCGCTCTCTCTCTGCCCGTGGGCCCAACCCGTCAGTCCCGCTTCTCTCGCGCCCGCACCCGCTTTCTTCTCTCTCTCTGCGTCGCGGGCCCGGGCTGTCAGCCCCGTCGTCCCCGCGTAACCGCCGCCGAGCTGCTCGCGCCCGCCTTCCCCGCGCCCACGTCGCGCGTGGAGCTCGGAACTGACCCGCCCCTGGCCACTTGAGCCCCGAGCCCCACTCGCCCTCACCCTCTCCCCCATTTGCGCTCCAGCAGACCCTCTTTCCCCCTCGCTGCGCGCACGCAGAGCGCCGCCGCCATAACCCCGTCGTCCCGAGCTCGGTTCCTCGTCGCCGTTGGAGCTCCACCGCGCCCCTAGCCCCGGTGAGCTCCACCCCGACGTCCGCAACCCGGAACGCACCCCAATTCCCTCTTCCCCTCCCTATTTCTCTCTGCCCGCGCTCACCCGTCGTCCGCCGTGCAGCCGCCACCGTCGACCCGGGTCCCCGTCGCGTCTCTGTCGCCGCCGAGGAGTCCCCGGAGCCCGCCTTGAGGTAAGGGACCTCTCCCGCCCCTATCGCCCTTTGTTTTGCTCTCTGTTACGGTTGATTGCTCGCCGGAGTAGAGTAACCCCGCCGCCGAGCCGCCCCGCCGTGAACCGCCCCCCTCCGGTGCCTCTGCCCTGACCCAGACCCCACCAATGGAGTCCCCGTGCCCTCCCTAGCCTCCCCGACCACTCGGATTGCCCCAGAGCGCCGCCAATCGCCCGCGCCCCTCGTCTCCGGTGAGCCCTCCGCCGCGGGGACGAGCGCCGCCGCCCAGCTAGCCGTAGGGAAGACCCAGGCCGCCCATCCGATCTCCGCCGTTCAGCCCAGATCGGGCGGCCCTGGTTCAACTCGCCCGGACCTAATCCTGGCCGTCCGCCAGAGATCCAGCGGCCCAGGCCCACTGCCCCCTCACCCCGTCCCTCTGCCCGTTAGGCCCCACCTCCCAGTCGCCCGCGCGCCCGCGCTGCCCGCCCGGTCCCGCCTGCCAGTCGCCCGCGCCCGCGCTGTCCGCCTGGCCCCGCCTGTCAGCCGCTCCCGCCGCCGCGCGCCCGCGCGCCCGCCCGCAGGAATCTAATCCTGGCCGTAGATCTGAGATCCAACGGCTGTAGGCGCCCGATACCCCTTCGCCCGCGCGTTTTCTTAAAGAACCCCCCTGGTTTCTGGAAATTGCGCCCGCCGTCCCTGGTTTCTCGCAGTTAAGTCCCTGGCCCTTTTATTTAGTTCAAAATAAGTCCTTAGGGTATAATTTTAACCCCTAAACTTGTAAAATTCATAACTTTGCCATATGAACTCCAAATTAGGTGCTTCAAATTGCAAAATGTTCATAATATTATTATCTATCTGTTTATGCAATGTTTCCCTGCTGTTCCCATGCCCCAATTAATGGTTAATCATTAGGATAAAGATAAGGTTATGGGAACCCCATTTGAGATAAATAAAAGATAGTAGACTTTAATAAAAGTTGGAGCACTTAAGTTTATGGACTCAAACACTTAAGTTTAGGAACTTAAACCAGACAATTATTTAATCCCACCACTGGCTTAAACTTGATTAGTGGATGATGAATCACTTTGTATAGTCCTCTACCCCAGACCTAGGGAACACTAGAGTGCCTATCCCTTTTCAAGTATGAACTTGTGACCTCTCTCTGCTGCATATGTTTGGTATATTGTTTTTGTTGTTATTTTCCCAAGTGCATAGTGTGAATGATTGCTTTACGTAGACAACGAGCAGTCTGTGTTTCCCGAGGCAGTTGCAGAGGAAGTCCCTGAGCAGCAGTTTGGTGAAGACAAGTGTCCTCTGTCCCATTATGTCCTATTCATTTATAACTTACTACCCCGCACTACTTACTCGAAACCTAAGGATTGACTAGCTTTACATTTTACTTTATCCTTGATGACCTTATGGGCTATTATGGTTAGCACTTTGCTATTGCTTTAACATAATCAATGAACATGATGTGACTATTTATGATACTGTTATCCTGATGATGTTGATGATCTTGTGATACTCTAGGGGGCTCAGGCTGTTTCCTGAGTACCTCTCCGTAAGGACTGGTTCGTTGAGAGACCACCCGGGATAACAGTGCAACCATGAGGGTGAAATGGGATGCCCTTAGCTGACTAATTAGATGAACTAGAGGTGTAGTTGCTTAGCCGTCGTGCCGTCAATGGGGTCCAGGCACAGTGCTTGCTCTGCCGAGGCTGAGTGCCGAGGTTCTTTCGTTTTGCTCTTTGTTAGTCACTCTCCTGCGGGGAGGGGTACTGTGTTTATCAAACTGGAGAAACCTAACGGGCAGCTATGATCTCTAGGGAATCTTTGTAAAAGCTACGTAGTGATGCCCTGCCGGACCACCTAGGTAGTGGTCAATGGGGATTAGCTCTCCCCGGGTAGAAAGGGAATCATGACTCATGGGTAAAGTGTGCAACCTCTGCAGAGGGTAGTGAAACTGGTATATCAGCCGTGCTCACGGTTAAGA
Source organism: Zea mays (assembly GCF_902167145.1). Taxonomy (NCBI): domain Eukaryota; kingdom Viridiplantae; phylum Streptophyta; class Magnoliopsida; order Poales; family Poaceae; genus Zea; species Zea mays. The sequence continues at coordinate 270,470,394 of NC_050096.1, read as the reverse complement.
GCGGCCTTGGGATCCTCTTTGATTAGAGATACAGATGGTTCGAGATACAATGATTATGATATGGTTTTGGTTCGACTATGATGATGCTGTTCCTCGACGAGGAAATGGTTTACGGGTTGGTTAATGCTAAAATCTGGCTTCTACTAATGATAAATACCTGACCAACTAAAAGCAACTGCTTGAGCCTAACCCCACATAAAGCTAGTCCACCTCAGCCAAACGGGACATTTGCTGAGTACGTTGATGTGTACTCATCCTTGCTTTACCACAAAACACCAGGTTGTCCACATTGCAACCACTGCTCGGGAGAAGGCGAAGCCGTGGAAGGAGACTTCCAGGAGTTTCAAGACTACGATGAATTCTAGGGGTGGGTTGGCGGCAACCCCCAGTCAGCTGCCTGTGGAGGCTTTATCATTACTGCGTTTCGCTAGCACTTTGATTTAACTGTTAAGACAATGACTATGTGGATGTCTATGACTCTATGATGTAATAAGTACTCTTTTATGTTATTATTCGAGCATTGTGTGATGATGTTCATTTATGTAATCGCTGTGTACGTGAGTTCTGATCCTGGCACGTACACAGTTCGCATTCGGTTTGCCTTCTAAAACCGGGTGTGACATAAGTGGTATCAGAGCCCATGCTGACTGTAGGACCGCTGACCTAGAGTAGCACTGGTCGTACTAAGGACTATTGACACTCCCCCTCACCTTGACATCTGATGTTACTTCAAAAAGTCGGTCACCTCGACCAACCCTATATTTTACTATCTATCTATACAATACCTTGTTAAAATTTTTATCTTATTCTGTCTTTGGTTTATTCACTTGTCATATTAGTTCTGCTCTTACTCTTATGCTTACGGTGTCTTTTGTAGATGGCTCGTCTTAGACACACTGCACGTAAGTCGGTGATTCCTTTCCTGCCGTCTCGACTTGCGGAGCGTCCTCTGCACCGCACAGTGTCCGGACAGTCGAGTCACCTGGAGAGGCTGCACCACCGCCTGCGTGAGGAGCAGGAACGCCGGCGCCAGCACGGAGAGCAGCAGGGCTCTTCCTCCTCACCCCAGCAGGAGGTGGAGACCGTGAGGCCCCGTTCCTCTGTCGCCCAGCTGGAGGCGCCCCTTGTTCCACCGCGGGACGCCCCGGCTGTTGGAGATCCTGGAGGAGACCCCGACGACGACGACTCAGACCACAGCACGGAGTCCTCTGAGCCGTAGGAGGCGGAAGGATGGGTCGCCCGACCCATGACCCGTGACGCCGCTCGCGGTTGTCACTTCCACGACGCACTCGACACCTTGCTGCGCCAGGCTTTCGACCGGCACACCTGGTCGATCGAGTATCGTTGTGTAGTCTTCCAGCACAGTCGCGGGAGGTACCCGGACCGCTGGGAGGCTACCTGCCTAGTTCGCCGTCCGGAGGATGACCTCCGGGGTGCGGAGGCCGTTTCGGAGCACTATTCCATCTCCGAGAGGGACACTGCAGAGGCGGCTATGCAGGATGCAGCACGGCGTGCACTCTCCCAGTACTGTTCTTTGTTCGGTGGGGTGGCCGACGGTCTTAACCTTCGGTACTACCCCCGCCGCCCTACTGGCAGCACAGAGAGTGTGGTTGTCTCACCTGTTGGTGAGGCTAACCCTAGGTTGAGCAGCACAGTCAACCTAGTCGCAGTGCTTAACACTGAGCTGGATCACTCTCTGGACGAGCTAAGCAGGGCTCGAACGGAGATTGCGGAGTTGCGTGCTGAGTTGGCAGAGCGCCACCACCAGGAGGGTGGTTCTCCCGCACCTGTTGGGACTCAGCACCCATACCGCTCACCGCCACGTGGTCACCACACTTATGGTTCCCCTGTCTATAAGACCAGGATAGATCTGGATCCTTAGATCGTTAGCGTCGGAGTTTGTAATAATTCTTAAGTCAGATGTCTCAGTCTTAGGTAGTCAGTTTAGTTTGCTTATCAGTTGCTTCCATTTAGTTTAGTTTGCTTATCAGTTGTTTGCATGCTTGTTATGATGAACTTGTGCTGGATTTGAATCTTTGTAATGACTGTTGCCAACCTGCGGGTTTCCCCTGCAGTTCGGCTTAGCTAGTAATATTAATGAAGTCAGTTGTTTAGTTGGGAAGCCATTTACTCTTACTTTCCTTATTTATCTGAGAAGCTGTGTTGAATCATGAATGAGGATCAGTGAAGCTCTTTGTTCACTCAGGGTCATGAAGAATTCTGTATTCTCTTTTCTTATGCTGAAGGGTTGTAAGATCAATGCTGATGTATGAATGTCTTCCACAGATGTCTGACAACAGGCGCCGATGCAACAGGCGTGCTCAGCTGGAGTAGCATGACCAGCAGGAGGAAAATCAGAGGCAGCCTCCCCCACCACCCCCGATGTCAGTGGAGCAGATGTTCTTGATGCAGACCCAGGCAGTGCAGGCCATTGGGCAGACTCTGGCAGCCATGCAGCAGGCTCAACAGCAACCCCAACCCCAATTGCAAGTGCAGATGCCCCAGATGCCACGGGATAAGCGTGGTGAGTTCATGAGAGGGCACCCTCCTACCTTCGCCCATTCTGCTGACCCCATGGATGCAGAAGACTGGCTGCGCGCAGTGGAAAGGGAACTGCGCACCGCCCAATGTGACGACAGGGAGAAGGTTCTGTATGGTCCCCGCCAGCTGAGGGGAGCAGCCCAGTCCTGGTGGGAGTCCTACCTCGCCACCCATGCTGACCCCGAAGCCATCACTTGGGAGGAATTCAGCGAGAGTTTCCGTCGGTACCATGTGCCGGAGGGACTAATGATCGTGAAGAAGGAGGAGTTTCTGGCTCTGAAGCAGGGACCCCTGTCTATTAGTGAGTACCGAGACAAGTTTCTGCAGCTGTCTCGTTATGCACCCGAGGATGTCAACACTGATGCCAAGAGGCAGTACAGGTTCATGAGAGGTTTGGTGGATCCCCTGCATTACCAGCTGATGAATCACATCTTTCCCACCTTCCAGCACCTGATCGATAGGGCAGTTATGACTGAGAAGAAGCGTAAGGATATGGAAGATCGGAAGCGCAAGATGAGTGGACCCCAGTCCGGGGGCATCAGCCGTCCACGTTTCTCAGGCAGTTCATCTCAGCAAGGCAGACCTGGTCACCCACAGGGATATCAGAATCAGAATCAGCGTCCGTATCAGCAGCAGTTTCAGAGGCAGTACCCACAGCAGCAGCAGCAGTATCGTCAGCACAGCCAGCAGGGAGGTAATCAGTATCAGAAGCAGAACAACCAGGCACCTCGCCTTCCTGCCCCAGCAGCGAATCAGAGCAACCAAGCAGCCCCAGCACAAGGAGGAGGCAGAGGATGTTTCCACTGTGGAGATCAGGGCCACTGGGCGATGCAGTGCCCAAAGAAGACGGCTCAGCAGCAAACCAACCCCAATGCTCCAGCAAGGCAAGGTGTACTGCAGCCGGCAGCAGGCAATCGTAACCAAGCGTACAACCGTGGAAAGGTGAACCACTTGGAGGCCGAAGCAATCCAGGATGCACTAGATGTGGCAGTAGGTATGTTCTCAGTCGAATCTCATTCCGCGAAAGTGCTATTTGATACTGGTGCAACTCATTCATTTGTCACTGCAACATGGGTAGAATTGCATAACATCTCAGTAGAGGCAATGATGCCACCCATGAGGATTAATTCGGTTGGTGGCAAGGTGCAAACAGATAAAATATGTTCAAACATAATGGTGGAAATAAGGGGAATAGGATTCCCCAGTGACTTAATAGTAATAGACACCCCTGGGATAGATGTTATTCTAGGGATGAACTGGTTAATGAAGTATGAAGCAAATGTTAGTTGTGACAAGAGGACCGTAACATTGAAGTCCCCGTCAGGAGAAGAGGTAGTGGCCGAGCTAAGGATGCCTAAGTCAGAAGAGGGAGTCTGTCACCAGATTTCAGTGGATAGTAAGGAGCCCAACCCACTCGAGGCTATCAAGGTCGTGTCGGACTTTCCGGACGTGTTTCCCGAGGAGCTAACAGGCATGCCACCCGAGAGAAAAGTCGAATTTGCCATAGAGCTTATCCCTGGTACCGCCCCCATTTCCAAAAGAGCCTACCGAGTGTCTGGACCAGAATTGGTGGAACTCAAGAAGCAGATAGATGAGATGTTAGAGAAGGGTTACATCAGACCAAGTACCTCGCCTTGGGCCGCTCCAGTGTTGTTTGTAGAGAAGAAAGATGGTACCAAAAGGATGTGCATAGACTACAGAGCCTTGAATGAAGTCACAGTCAAGAACAAGTACCCCCTGCCAAGGATAGAAGATTTGTTCGACCAGCTCAGAGGTGCCAGCGTATTCTCGAAGATAGATCTAAGATCTGGTTATCATCAACTCAGAATCCGACCCTCGGATATACCGAAGACGGCATTCATCACCAAGTACGGGTTATATGAGTTCACAGTTATGTCCTTTGGTTTGACAAATGCACCCGCCTTCTTTATGTACCTGATGAACAGTGTGTTCATGGATTATCTGGACAAGTTTGTGGTAGTGTTCATCGACGACATTCTCATATACTCTCAAAGTGAGGAAGATCATGTAGAGCATTTGAAGATGGTATTGCAAAGGCTTCGAGAACATCGGTTGTATGCCAAGCTGGGCAAATGCGAGTTCTGGATTCATGAAGTCTTGTTTCTGGGTCACATCATAAATCAAGATGGGTTGGCAGTAGATCCAAAGAAAGTAGCAGATATCCTGAACTGGAAAGCACCGAAGGATGTTCGCGGGATCAAGAGCTTCATCGGAATGGCTGGATATTACAGGCGTTTCATTGAAGGCTTTTCAAAGATTGCTAGACCGATGACAGCGTTGCTAGCGAAGAAAGTTGAGTTTAAGTGGACTCAAAAGTGTCAGGAAGCATTTGAAGAACTGAAGAATAGATTGACTACAGCCCCTGTGTTAGTCCTGCCTGATGTTCACAAGTCATTCTCAGTGTATTGCGACGCTTCTTACACCGGATTGGGATGTGTGCTAATGCAAGAAGGGAGAGTTGTAGCATACTCGTCTCGACAGCTGAAGATCCATGAGAAAAACTATCCCACACATGACCTGGAGTTGGCAGCAGTGGTTCATGCTTTAAAGACTTGGAGACATTACCTGTATGGGCAGAAGTGCGACATCTACACAGATCATAAAAGTCTGAAGTACATATTCACCCAGTCAGAGTTAAACATGAGGCAGCGAAGATGGTTGGAACTGATCAAAGACTATGAGTTGGAGATACATTACCATCCGGGCAAAGCCAATGTTGTTGCAGATGCTCTGAGCAGGAAGAGTCAAGTCAATATGTTGGCCTCGCACCCAATGCCGTATGAGTTAGCCAAGGAGTTTGACAGACTGAGCCTCGGTTTCCTGAATAGTACGCAAGGAGTGACAGTGGAATTAGAGCCCACCCTAGAGCGGGAGATCAAAGAAGGGCAGAAGGATGATGAAAACATCAACAAGATCCGGCAGCTGATCCTAGAAGGAAGAGGCAAAGACTTTCGAGAGGATGAAGAGGGGGTAATCTGGTTCAAGGACCGATTGTGTGTTCCCGACCTCAAACCTATTCGGGAACTGATCCTCAAGGAAGCTCATGAGACAGCCTACTCCATACACCCAGGGAGTGAGAAGATGTACCAGGATTTAAAAAGGAGGTTTTGGTGGTATGGCATGAAAAGAGAGATCGCAGAATATGTCGCCATCTGTGATAGCTATCAGAGAACCAAAGCAGAGCATCAGAGGCCTGCCGGATTGTTGCAGCCATTGCGGATTCCTCAGTGGAAGTGGGATGAGATCGGGATGGATTTCATAGTTGGCTTACCTCGTACCCGGGCCGGCTACGATTCCATCTGGGTGGTTGTGGACCGCTTAACAAAGGTGGCCCATTTCATACCTGTGAAGACGACATACACCGGAGCAACGTTAGCTGAGTTATACATGTCACGGATAGTCTGCCTTCATGGTGTGCCGAAGAAGATAGTGTCAGATCGAGGAACGCAGTTCACATCTCATTTTTGGCAGCAACTACAAGAAGCTTTGGGCACGCATCTGAACTTCAGCTCAGCTTATCACCCGCAGACAGACGGTCAGACTGAAAGAACTAATCAGATCCTAGAAGATATGTTGAGAGCCTGTGCGTTGCAAGACAAGTCAGGATGGGACAAAAGGTTACCTTATGCAGAATTCTCCTACAACAATAGTTACCAGGCCAGCTTGAAGATGTCACCGTTTCAGGCACTCTACGGACGGAGTTGTAGGACTCCGCTGCATTGGGACCAGCCTGGAGAGAGACAGGTGTTTGGCCCCGACATCTTGCTTGAAGCCGAAGAGAATATCAAAATGGTTCGGGAGAACCTGAAGACAGCCCAGTCAAGACAGCGAAGCTATGCTGACAGAAGGAGAAGGGAACTGAGTTTCGAAGTGGGAGATTACGTCTATCTGAAGGTGTCACCTATCAGGGGAGTCAGAAGGTTCGGAGTTAAAGGCAAGTTAGCACCCCGGTACGTCGGACCATATCAGATTCAAGCCAAGCGTGGAGAAGTGGCCTACCAGCTCGACCTACCAGAGAGCTTGTCAGCAGTGCACAATGTGTTCCACGTGTCGCAATTGAAGAAATGTCTGCGAGTACCAGAAGAACAGTTGCCAGTGGAGGGCTTGGAAGTCCAGGAGGATCTGACATACATAGAGAAGCCAACGCAGATTCTGGAGTTTGCAGACAGAGTCACCCGGAGGAATACCATCAGAATGTGCAAAGTCAGATGGGGTCACCATTCGGAGGAAGAAGCAACCTGGGAACGAGAAGATGATCTAAAAGCCAAATACCCTGAACTCTTTGCTGACCAACCCTGAATCTCGGGGGCGAGATTCTTTTAAGGGGGATAGGTTTGTAACACCCTGAATTTGGGGGTATAAAATTTCTTTGCTCATATTCACAAATTCAGGTGTTACTTCCTTTTCTCATCCTTCCTAATTCTTGTCTCTCTCATTTCTATAGGAGCTAAGTGCTTATTTTACTTGTAGTTATAGTTTATTATGTTAAACCCTAAGGGAGTATGAATTGTTGCATCATGTTGAACCCTAGATTTCACTTTTGTTTGGTGCATAATTCTCAAAAGGTCTAATTTGAATTTGGGGCTCATTTGAATTTGAATCAAATAGAATAGGTAAAAAGAAAAGGGAAAAACAATTCAGAATAAAAGAAAAAGGCAAAGCAGCCCACTTACCCGCCCCCCCTCGGCCTTTCGGCCCAGTCGGCCCACCTCGCGCGCGCGCCTCTCTCCCCTCCTCTCTCTGCGCAGCGGGCCCGACCTGTCGGCGCGGTCGCCTTCCGCGTACCCGCCCCCTTCTCTCTCTGCTCGCCCGGCCCCACCTGTCGGCGCTGCCGCTTCCCCGCGCGCGCCCGCTCCCTCGCTCTCTCTCTGCCCGTGGGCCCAACCCGTCAGTCCCGCTTCTCTCGCGCCCGCACCCGCTTTCTTCTCTCTCTCTGCGTCGCGGGCCCGGGCTGTCAGCCCCGTCGTCCCCGCGTAACCGCCGCCGAGCTGCTCGCGCCCGCCTTCCCCGCGCCCACGTCGCGCGTGGAGCTCGGAACTGACCCGCCCCTGGCCACTTGAGCCCCGAGCCCCACTCGCCCTCACCCTCTCCCCCATTTGCGCTCCAGCAGACCCTCTTTCCCCCTCGCTGCGCGCACGCAGAGCGCCGCCGCCATAACCCCGCCGTCCCGAGCTCGGTTCCTCGTCGCCGTTGGAGCTCCACCGCGCCCCTAGCCCCGGTGAGCTCCACCCCGACGTCCGCAACCCGGAACGCACCCCAATTCCCTCTTCCCCTCCCTATTTCTCTCTGCCCGCGCTCACCCGTCGTCCGCCGTGCAGCCGCCACCGTCGACCCGGGTCCCCGTCGCGTCTCTGTCGCCGCCGAGGAGTCCCCGGAGCCCGCCTTGAGGTAAGGGACCTCTCCCGCCCCTATCGCCCTTTGTTTTGCTCTCTGTTACGGTTGATTGCTCGCCGGAGTAGAGTAACCCCGCCGCCGAGCCGCCCCGCCGTGAACCGCCCCCCTCCGGTGCCTCTGCCCTGACCCAGACCCCACCAATGGAGTCCCCGTGCCCTCCCTAGCCTCCCCGACCACTCGGATTGCCCCAGAGCGCCGCCAATCGCCCGCGCCCCTCGTCTCCGGCGAGCCCTCCGCCGCGGGGACGAGCGCCGCCGCCCAGCTAGCCGTAGGGAAGACCCAGGTCGCCCATCCGATCTCCGCCGTTCAGCCCAGATCGGGCGGCCCTGGTTCAACTCGCCCGGACCTAATCCTGGCCGTCCGCTAGAGATCCAGCGGCCCAGGCCCACTGCCCCCTCACCCCGTCCCTCTGCCCGTTAGGCCCCACCTGCCAGTCGCCCGCGCGCCCGCGCTGCCCGCCCGGTCCCGCCTGCCAGTCGCCCGCGCCCGCGCTGTCCGCCTGGCCCCGCCTGTCAGCCGCTCCCGCCGCCGCGCGCCCGCGCGCCCGCCCGCAGGAATCTAATCCTGGCCGTAGATCTGAGATCCAACGGCTGTAGGCGCCCGATACCCCTTCGCCCGCGCGTTTTCTTAAAGAACCCCCCTGGTTTCTGGAAATTGCGCCCGCCGTCCCTGGTTTCTCGCAGTTAAGTCCCTGGCCCTTTTATTTAGTTCAAAATAAGTCCTTAGGGTATAATTTTAACCCCTAAACTTGTAAAATTCATAACTTTGCCATATGAACTCCAAATTAGGTGCTTCAAATTGCAAAATGTTCATAATATTATTATCTATCTGTTTATGCAATGTTTCCCTGCTGTTCCCATGTCCCAATTAATGGTTAATCATTAGGATAAAGATAAGGTTATGGGAACCCCATTTGAGATAAATAAAAGATAGTAGACTTTAATAAAAGTTGGAGCACTTAAGTTTATGGACTCAAACACTTAAGTTTAGGAACTTAAACCAGACAATTATTTAATCCCACCACTGGCTTAAACTTGATTAGTGGATGATGAATCACTTTGTATAGTCCTCTACCCCAGACCTAGGGAACACTAGAGTGCCTATCCCTTTTCAAGTATGAACTTGTGACCTCTCTCTGCTGCATATGTTTGGTATATTGTTTTTGTTGTTATTTTCCCAAGTGCATAGTGTGAATGATTGCTTTACGTAGACAACGAGCAGTCTGTGTTTCCCGAGGCAGTTGCAGAGGAAGTCCCTGAGCAGCAGTTTGGTGAAGGAAAGTGTCCTCTGTCCCATTATGTCCTATTCATTTTTAACTTACTACCCCGCACTACTTACTCGAAACCTAAGGATTGACTAGCTTTACATTTTACTTTATCCTTGATGACCTTATGGGCTATTATGGTTAGCACTTTGCCATTGCTTTAACATAATCAATGAACATGATGTGACTATTTATGATACTGTTATCCTGATGATGTTGATGATCTTGTGATACTCTAGGGGGCTCAGGCTGTTTCCTGAGTACCTCTCCGTAAGGACTGGTTCGTTGAGAGACCACCCGGGATAACAGTGCAACCATGAGGGTGAAATGGGATGCCCTTAGCTGACTAATTAGATGAACTAGAGGTGTAGTTGCTTAGCCGTCGTGCCGTCAATGGGGTCCAGGCACAGTGCTTGCTCTGCCGAGGCTGAGTGCCGAGGTTCTTTCGTTTTGCTCTTTGTTAGTCACTCTCCTGCGGGGAGGGGTACTGTGTTTATCAAACTGGAGAAACCTAACGGGCAGCTATGATCTCTAGGGAATCTTTGTAAAAGCTACGTAGTGATGCCCTGCCGGACCACCTAGGTAGTGGTCAATGGGGATTAGCTCTCCCCGGGTAGAAAGGGAATCATGACTCATGGGTAAAGTGTGCAACCTCTGCAGAGGGTAGTGAAAGCCGTGCTCACGGTTAAGAGCGGCCTTGGGATCCTCTTTGATTAGAGATACAGATGGTTCGAGATACAATGATTATGATATGGTTTTGGTTCGACTATGATGATGCTGTTCCTCGACGAGGAAATGGTTTACGGGTTGGTTAATGCTAAAATCTGGCTTCTACTAATGATAAATACCTGACCAACTAAAAGCAACTGCTTGAGCCTAACCCCACATAAAGCTAGTCCACCTCAGCCAAACGGGACATTTGCTGAGTACGTTGATGTGTACTCATCCTTGCTTTACCACAAAACACCAGGTTGTCCACATTGCAACCACTGCTCGGGAGAAGGCGAAGCCGTGGAAGGAGACTTCCAGGAGTTTCAAGACTACGATGAATTCTAGGGGTGGGTTGGCGGCAACCCCCAGTCAGCTGCCTGTGGAGGCTTTATCATTACTGCGTTTCGCTAGCACTTTGATTTAACTGTTAAGACAATGACTATGTGGATGTCTATGACTCTATGATGTAATAAGTACTCTTTTATGTTATTATTCGAGCATTGTGTGATGATGTTCATTTATGTAATCGCTGTGTACGTGAGTTCTGATCCTGGCACGTACACAGTTCGCATTCGGTTTGCCTTCTAAAACCGGGTGTGACACTCGTGGACCGTCCGCGACTGCCTTTATCTGACATCTGACGACGCATTTAATGCATTATAGCCGTTGATATAGCCGTTACTGCTGACCGTTGGGATTTCAGTCGTTGATGTGAAGGAGTGGACCGTCCGGACCAGGGGCGCAGACCGTCCACTGTTGGCATAAATGAAGCAACGACTAGGAAGTGGTTGAGGGCTATAAATACAACCCCAACCACCTCCATTCACAACACCCAAGCACTCCAATCCTTCACATTCAATACAAGAGCTAGCAATCCATTCCAAGACACAATCAAAGCTTCCAATCTCTCCAAGTTCCACAATTGAGACAAGTGATCATTAGTGATTAGTGACTTAAGAGAGAGAGTGATCTGTGTGTTATTTGTCGCTCTTGTCGCTTGGCTTTTGCAATCGTGCTTTCTTCCTTCCCATTCTTATTCTCAAGTGACTTGTAATCAAGGCAAGAGACACCAAATGTGTGGTGGTCCTTGTGAGGTCTAAGTGACTCGTTTGATTAAGGAGAAAGCTCACTCGGTCTAAGTGACCGTTTGAGAGAGGGAAAGGGTTGAAAGAGACCCGGTCTTTGTGACCACCTCAACAGGGACTAGGTTCTTTGGAACCGAACCTCGGTAAAACAAATCACCGTGTCCATCCGCTTTATTTCTTGGTTGATTTATTTTCCCTCTCTTTCGGACTCGAATATAATTCTAACGCTAACCCTGGCTTATAGTGTGTGCTTAAGTTTATAATTTTTAGATTCCGTCTATTGTGGGGGATAGATATCCCCTGGGTCCACTAAAGAAATAAAAGACCTCCCGAAAGGCCCAAAGGCCCAATAAATTGTAAGGTCGTTCTTTCGTGGGCCTGGGGAAAGACAATCAACAAAGAAGAGAAGACGTAAGACCGGATTGGAGCAAACCCGGACGGCCCACAACGTCGAACGAGTAAATCTTAACAGAGACCCGACTTTCCCGCGCTGAGGCCCCCATGCAATGGAGCCATGCAAGGATAAGTCGGCGAGGATTACGTAGGGATAAACTCAAGAGGTTCACTACCTTTCAGCTACTTGTTGTTATCATATCCACGTGTACTGCCCCACGGTCGAGTATATAAGGCCTAGGGGGCACCCCTTCAGAACGATCGACCCTATTTTTACTAAGCCACTCACGTAAACTCTCTGTGCCTTCAATCCAGAGAGCCCTCTTGTAACCACACTCGAATACTCACCAGGACGTAGGGTGTTACGCATCTCTAAGCGGCCCGAACCTGCAAATCTTGTCCACTGTCCCTCGTGCGATCGGCACGAACCATTTTGCTACAGTCGTTGACACCGTCCTACTCCTAAAAACACCTTGAGGGGTAACCCCAGATGTGCGGTCGGACCCAAAACACCGACAGCTGGCGCGCCAGGTAGGGGGTGTGTCGACGAACCAAGCTAGCTCAATGGCCGTCACCTTCCACAGCAAGATCACCGTGCGTCCCGGATCTGTATTCTGCTTCGGAACAATCTCATCTGTAGCGGATGAAGAGGGAATTCTACACCGCATCGCAGATCTGCCGGAAAAGAAGTCTCCTCCAACGAACTCCGAAAATGCTGGAAAGCCACTACTTCCGGCTCTTCGGAAAAAGATCGTCTCCGGAGAGGCTGGAGCTGGAAGCTCGCTGACCCGGAAGACTCCGCTGTCTACTTCCCCGATGAAAGAATGGACACGGATCGCGAGGAAGAAGGAGACCAGGGAAAGGCAAGTCGTTCTTTCCGTTCCTCCGGCCTCAAAGGAGAACGGAAAGAAAGTCGCCGCGACAGCAGCACCATTCTACCCCGACGTCCTCTTCATCGGGAGAGTGGAGTCGCCCGCCGTCTCTGACGACGAACCAATCGCGCCCGGAGAAGAACCACCTCAACGAGAATCCCGCCGACGGAGGAACCAACGCAGGAACGTTCGACGACATCACGCGGCCGGAGAACGGGATCCGGAGCAGCCTGTCTCGCGAGACGAGGTCTCGGAGATAGGAGAAACTCCGAAGGAACGCGTCTTCAGAGAACGAAGGAACTCCCGACGACGTGATTGCCGACGGACTCAGGAGCAAGCCGAACAAGATGCAAGGCAACGCCGGGAGAATCCGCTCTTCGGGCGCAACCTGAACCCCGACTTCGCCCGAGCTATGAACACGCCAAGCGAAGTCGGAGGTGTACTAGCTCGGATAGCTGATGGACTTCCTCGGACTCCCGACGCCGAAGGATACCGATGACTATTCACTCAGGCGGCGAACCATCTTCTACCGCTCGCTCACCCGCCGAACGACCTACGACACGCCATCAACAGTCGCCGAGACGCGCGAAGCTCTATCAACGCTTCGCGCGAACGGCGGCATGAAAACGAAATTCGCCGTCGGGAGGAGTATGACCGAGATCACGGCTTCCCGACTCAAAGCCAGGCCACCAGGACTGAGTCGGTAACAGCTTCAACTGGCGGTACCACCCGGGGACGGTCGAGGAACCACAACCACCACTCCCCTCCCTGGGACAGACGTCGTCCCCGACGACAGGAGGACACATGCGGAGTATCCGCTCTTACTCCGCGCCTTAGGGCCATTCAATGGCCTCCCAACTTCAAGGTATCCAATGTCGACAAATATGAACCTAAGCAGGATCCAGGGGGTTGGCTAGCCGTCTACACCACCGCTGCTCGGGCTGCCGGGGCATCTGAAGACGTCATGACCGCGTATCTGCCCATTGTCCTTGGGCAAGATGCGCTGCAGTGGCTACGACATCTACCCCGACACTGCATCGACGACTGGGGAGACTTCAGTCGACATTTCACCGCCAACTTCCAGTCCCTTTCTGACAAGCCAGCGCAACCATGGGACCTCAAATCCATCAAGCGCCGGGGGGACGAGACTCTCCGGTCGTACCTCAAAAGGTTCCAGACCATGAGAAACCGTATCCCCGAGGTCACGGAGGCGGCCGTGATCGAGGACTTCTACAGAGGATCCAATGACTCGGCTTTCGTCCGAGCCATACTACAAAAGGCGCCGACTACCTCCGAGGAGCTGTTCCGGGAAGCCGACCTCTACATCACCGCCGACGAGCGGGCCCAGGACCTCATCGGGGGAGCAAAGCCTACACCAGCAGCACCACGACGTGACGCGAACCAACCATCCGACAAACGCTGGGAGAAGAGGCCTCGTGAGGAAGTACACGCCGCCGGACCAACCGCCTCTCGCGCCCGAGGAGGACCCCGTGGAGGCGAGCGCACGCTGGACGACATCCTCGACGCCCAGTGCCCGTACCACAAGGACATGCGCCACACTCTTCGTAACTGCCGGGACTTCAAGCACTCCGTCGGGCACGGCCGGCCCTTCCAACCTCTACCGCCTCCTCCGCCAAGGGGAGGACCAGATGAACCACGACAGCCCCATCAGCAGGAGGAGGGGGGAGGAGGAGCCTTCCCACGCGTTGACAGGGAGGTCAACGTCATCTTCGGCGGACATGGGTCGCAGGAGAACAAAAGACAACAAAAGCTCAACGACCGCCAGATACTGGTGGCGACCACCGGCCCTCCCGCCCCATACCGGTGGTCGGAGCACCCGATCACTTTCACTCGGGAGGATCAGTGGCTCAACTTCGACCATCCAGGCAAATACCCGCTCCTCGTCGATCCGGTGATCCGAGAGAGCCAGGTAAAGAAGGTACTAGTGGACGGGGGGAGCAGCATCAACGTCACCTTCCCCCGAACACTCCAAGGCTTGGGAGTTCACCTCAAAGAGCTCCACGAGTCGGACACTCCTTTCTTCGGCATCATGCCAACGGAAGGGGAATACCCGCTGGGCCACATCTACATGCCGGTCACCTTCGGAACTCCGGAGAACTACAGAACCGAGTTCCTGAGGTTCGAGGTGGCAAACTTCGACTGCGGGTACAACGCCATCATCGGGAGGCCGGGACTGGCCAAATTCATGGCCATTCCGCACTATACATACATGATACTGAAGATGCCAGGACAGCAAGGAATCATAACTGTGCGCGCCGACTTCCAAGGCGCCGCAGAATGTTTCCGAGTGGCCATCCAAGCAGCCCTCACCACCAAGCCGTCAACGGTTCCTTCTACACTGGCGAACTCTAAGCCTGAGGAGGACCTTGCAGTACCGGCAAACGAAGCTCAGGCCGTGACCTCTATGCGGCCGACTGAAGAAACCAAGCGAATCAACCTGGGGTTCGCTGATGAGCGCAAGACGGCCATCATCAGCTCCAGTTTGAACGACAAATAGGAAAGCGCGCTCGTCCAGTTCCTGCAAGATAACCGAGACGTATTCGCATGGCAACCTGCGGATATGCCGGGAGTCCCAAGAGAACTGGCCGAGCACAAATTGAAGGTCTATCCTCAGGCGAGGCCGATCCGGCAAAAGCTACGTCGTTTCACGCCCGACAAGAGAGAGGCCATTCGTGCAGAGTTAGCTCGCTTGGTCGCGGCTGGATTTATTAGAGAAGTATTACACCCCGAGTGGTTAGCCAACCCTGTTCTTGTACTCAAAAAGAATAAAGTGGATTGGCGCATGTGCGTCGACTATACTGATCTCAACAAACACTGTCCGAAGGATCCCTTCGGGCTCCCGAGGATAGATCAGGTGGTGGATTCCACCGCTGGGTGTTCTGTGCTGTCTTTCTTAGATTGCTATTCCGGGTATCATCAGATTAGTTTGGCAAAGGAAGACGAGGAGAAAACGGCGTTCATCACTCCGTTTGGTGCTTTCTGTTATACCTCCATGCCGTTCGGCCTCAAAAACGCTGGAGCGACTTATCAGAGAGCCATTCAAACATGCTTAGCCGATCACTGGGGCAAGCGTGTGGAGGCTTACGTAGATGACGTGGTGATCAAAACAGAGAATTCAGAAAACTTCATCGAGGATTTACAGCTGGTTTTCAACAGCCTGAGAAGATATAGGTGGAAGCTCAATCCTGAAAAATGTGTTTTCGGGGTACCAGCAGGAAAGTTGCTCGGGTTTATCGTCAGCCACCGGGGAATTGAGGCTAATCCAGATAAGATTGAAGCTATCATGAAGATGGAAGCTCCTCGGTCACAAAAGAAGGTTCAGCGACTCACCGGATGTATGGCAGCTCTGAGCAGATTTATATCCAGGCTGGGAGAAAAAGGTTTGCCGTTTTACAAGTTACTCAAGAAGGTGGATAAGTTTCAATGGACTTCAGAAGCACAAGAAGCTCTAGACGCACTGAAGAAATTCTTGACAACACCACCAGTATTGAAACCACCCCGGCGAGCTACGCCGACCCAACCAGCTGAAGATTTGTTGCTGTATATCTCTTGCACAACTCACGTGGTAAGCACCGCGTTGGTAGTCGAGCGAGTAGAAGAAGGGCATGCCTATCCGGTACAACATCCTGTTTACTTCATCAGTGAAGTTCTAGGCCCCTCGAAGAAAAAGTATCCTCAGGTTCAGAAGCTATTATATGCAGTACTTCTAACTGCCCGCAAGCTGTGTCACTACTTTGACGACCACAAAGTCATAGTAGTTACTGGTTTTCCAATAGGGGACATTCTTCACAACAAGGAAGCCATTGGCCGAATAGCCAAGTGGGCTTGCGAGTTGGGATCCCACGATATCGAGTTCCGACCTCGCACTGCCATCAAAACTCAAGCACTGGTTGATTTCGTATCAGAGTGGACAGAACAGCAAGTACCAGACAATCCAGAAACGGCAGAAGTATGGCGAATGTATTTTGATGGCTCGCTGAAGCTGCAGGGGGCAGGAGCAGGGATTTTCTTCACTGCACCTGGAGGCGAACACCTCAAGTATGCTCTCCAGTTGCTATTCCCGGCCTCTAACAATGCAGCCGAGTATGAAGCTTTGATACACGGATTAAACATCGCCATATCACTGGGCGTCAAGAGATTGATGGTATATGGAGATTCTCTGGTAGTCATCAGCCAGATAAACAAAGAATGGGATTGTTCAAGTGATTCGATGGGAAAATACTGTGCTACCGTCCGAAAGCTGGAAGATAAATTCGAGGGTCTGGAGTTTCATCATATAGAAAGAGATCGGAACACGGCGGCCGATGTACTGTCCAAGCTCGGATCCGGTCGAACTCAGGTCCCACCCGGAGTCTTCGTGCAAGAAATCCTGCAGCCGAGTATCTCAATGGATCGAACAGAAGAGTGCAACATCATAAATCAACTCGAGTCAGATTCCGATGACTGGAGAAGACCGATTATTAAGTATATAAAGAATGAAGAAGAACCGGACGACAAGAACTCGGCAGAACGCATCGCCAGGCAGTCGGCCCACTATACACTCATTGGGGAGGAACTGTACAGAAGAGGCGCGTCAGGCATCCTCATGAAGTGCGTTCTCCCGTACACCGGGAAACAACTTCTGGAGGAAGTCCATGCAGGGCAATGTGGGATACATGCAGCATCCAGAACACTAGTCGGGAAGGTTTTCCGGTCAGGATTCTATTGGCCAATGGCGAAGAACGATGCGGCCGAATTAGTTCAGAGATGCGAAGCTTGCCAATACTTGTCAAGGCAACAGCACATGCCAGCACAGCAGCTGCAGACCATACCAGTAACCTGGCCTTTCGCATGCTGGGGACTGGATATGATTGGACCTTTCAAGAAAGCTCAAGGGGGATATACCCATGTATTGGTGGCAATTGACAAATTTACTAAATGGATAGAGTTCAAGCCCATTGCTTCTTTAACTTCTGCTAAAGCCGTGGAATTCATACAAGGCATAATATTCAGATTCGGGATACCAAACAGTATCATCACTGACTTGGGATCCAACTTCACCAGTTCAGAATTCTTTGACTTCTGCGAGCAAAAGAGCATTCAGATCAAGTACGCATCTGTAGCACATCCAAGAGCCAACGGGCAGGTTGAGCGAGCCAACGGAATGATATTGGAGGCACTCAGGAAAAGGGTCTTCGATAAGAATGAAAAATACGCAGGAAAATGGATAAGAGAACTGCCTTACGTTGTTTGGAGCTTAAGAACCCAACCTAGCCGAGCCCTGCATGGAAACACTCCTTTCTTCATGGTCTATGGATCGGAGGCAGTACTACCTGCTGACCTCAAGTTTGGGGCGCCAAGATTGATCTTCGAAAGCATAGCAGAAGCCGAGGCCACCAGGCTGGAGGACGTTGATGTACTTGAGGAGGAGCGACTGAATGCAGTAATCCAATCAGCACGGTACCAGCAGACTCTAAGGCGCTATCACGACAAAGCTGTGCGGCAGCGGTTCTTTTCAATAGGAGACCTCGTCCTCCGCCGAATTCTAACGGGGGAGGGACGACACAAGTTATCACCCCTATGGGAAGGGCCTTTCATAGTAGCAGAAGTCACTCGGCCCGGGTCGTATCGCCTCACCCAGATGGATGGCACAGAAATTGGGAACTCCTGGAACATAGAGCACCTCAGAAAGTTTTACCCCTAGCTGTATTTCAAAACAGCTGGGGCGACCATGTATTCTGTAAAATGGAAATACGTCATCAATAAAGAGAGATTTCAAAGACACTCGGCTCATTTACGATTGACTTGCATTCTTACTTAACTCGGGGTGACCACTATGCCCTACAAACGGAGCAATCGACTTAAGTCGGCAACGACTTAAGGCGGTGCAACATGCTCACGCTTACTTAACTCGGGGTGACCACTATGCCCTACAAACGGAGCAATCGACTTAAGTCGGCAACGACTTAAGGCGGTGCAACATGCTCACGCTTACTTAACTCGGGGTGACCACTATGCCCTACAAACGGAGCAATCGACTTAAGTCGGCAACAACTTAAGGCGGTGCAACATGCTCACGCTTACTTAACTCGGGGTGACCACTATGCCCTACAAACGGAGCAATCGACTTAAGTCGGCAACGACTTAAGGCGGTGCAACATGCTCACGCTTACTTAACTCGGGGTGACCACTATGCCCTACGAACGGAGCAATCGACTTAAGTCGGCAACGACTTAAGGCGGTGCAACATGCTCACGCTTACTTAACTCGGGGTGACCACTATGCCCTACGAACGGAGCTATCGGCTAAAAGTCAGCGATGGCTTAAGCCGGTGCAGCATACTCGCGCTTATGCAATTCAGGGGATGACTTCCATATCCCGAAAACAAACTTCATAATCATCATGCAGCGTTACCACAAACTTGCGAACCAATAAATTCTGATACAATAAGAGAGTAATCATGTCATTCGAATGATAAGCCGATATCTTCTAACGAATACTCGATCGTGCTAACCGCGCGCTCATAACACGCAAAATGTCTCTCTATTTTCCAATGTCTTTCTCAGGAACAACCGACGAAGAAGGGCGATTCGAAGAATCGGGGGCAGCATTCACATCGGCTTTTATGTCCTCAGGAATAACTACGCCGGGTCTTCTCATCAAGATTCGTCCCGCCCGAATAGCCTTGTCCATGGCTTTATCACGCTGAGCTTTGAGAGTGACAGCAGTTTCTTCGGCAACTCTAGCAGCCAGCTGAGCAGCTTCTAACTCCTGAGCAATGGATTTCTTAGAAGCTCGGAGTCCCTTGATTGTGGCATCCTTTGCTGATATCAATTGCGTGAGGCGGGTCACTTCGTCTGCAGACTCTTGCAGCCTGCAACGCTGATTGTCCAGTTCTTCCATTGTAAAACGGTGACTCCTCTCCAAGATGGTCAGCGAGTTGCTAGAATCTCGATACAATCTGTCCAGATTGTCGCGAGAAGCAGCAAGGATACGTTTTTCTTCCTACAAACAAAAATCAACTCCTTCAGAATCCAAGCAAGTAATAAGAGCATAGCAAGGCGAAGCACGGTCTTGTAAGTTACCTTTTCAGAGTCAAGCCGAGCATGAAGAGAAGAACTCAGAGCGTTGGCATCATCCAAAGCAGCGGAGACCTGATTCAGTTCAGTCTGGCTCTGAGAATACTTCTCCTCGAAGTCAGCGCACCGTTGAGCCATTTCAGCTTGATCTCGGGAATGTTTTTCCTCAAGAACTGCAATCTGCCGAGTCATTCCTATCAAGAGGTAATCAAACGAAATGAGGTCAGAAGGTAAAACAATCCACGAACAAAGGCAAAGAAGAAGAAGGGCACTAACCAGCATTAGTTGCCCCCAACTCGGATACACGACGATGAAGCGACACCGGATTCCAACGCTCAAGAGATGAAGCCACTTCTGGGATGGAAACACCCTGCGATCTCAGCTGGCTGGCCATCCCATCCACCAAAGCCTGATAAGAAGAGCGGATGAACATAATGACAAAAATTCATGCAACGTAAAGATCAAGTTAAAGTACAGCACAGTACCTGGAGGTTGGAAAAGAACGAAGGGATGCCCAAATCAGGAGAAATCAGCTGATAACCAGGTGCCAGACCACCACCCGAAGCAGCTTGCAACAGACCAGAAGGAACGAGCTCAGTACATTCAACAGAGCCTAACGCCAGACCAGCGGGGACGCTGCCCTCTAAAGCGACTCCCTGATCCAGAGTTTGGGCCACCACCATACCGCCAGAGTGTGGAGGTGAACCCGCATGAACATCCATGGAAGTGCAGGAAGGAGACCTTGCTCTGATACCCTCGGGGGCTGGGTCACAGTTGGCACTGCCCACTTGAGCCGGATCATCCCCGGCAACACCCTCGGGGGCTGGGCAGTGGCTTATACTCTTCACCCGAGTTAAGTCTTCCCCGGCGACATCCTCGGGGGCTGGGCACGTGTCAGCACCATTCAAGGGGTCCAAGCTCTCTGCCGTAACCACCTCTAAGGTTGACGGGTTTTTAGCTACTTCCATGGGACTAGAACAATCCAAGTCAGCATCCCGACCCTCGAGATCATGCTCTAAGGTCGACGAGGCACGGGATGACCTCAACCCAGCATCGGGCACGGCAGCACAAGCCTCTGTTGCATCATCATCCACAGGCTCTGAGAACAAGTCCTCCGGGACCATATCCTCTAGAGTTTGATCAAAGTTGGCCAGGGACAGTTCTTGCAGACCAATAAGGGCAGACAATGCAGGAGAAGGAACTCCACTACTTCCGCCGCTGGCGATGAACTGCCGACTGTTTTTCCGAGTTAATGGGGCTTCATTTTCTTCCTCCTCATCTTCCATAGTAACAACGCAAGCAGCACCCCCATTGGGGTCAGCAGCAGATGGAGCACACCCATTGGGATCAGTGTCAGCAAGGCCAGTTGCAGGCACTTCTTCAGCAGCAGGAGCTAAGGTACCGGCGTCCTCATCAAAGCTGGATACTCGCCGGAGGCGTCTTCTCTTCTTCTTTTGCTCATCAGCAGAAGGCTCGGGCTGACTGGTTCGGCTAGGGCGCCTCGAGCGAGTACTGATAGGTTTCGGGACATCCAAAGTTGTATCAACCTCTGGAAGGGACACCACCGCCAACGTACCATCAGGAGCAGCATCGGATGAATCCTCAGCTAACAGATCAAGCATGTCATTTATGTCGGCATCACTAGGGTTCAGAGGCACTTCAAAATAAACCTGCCGTTCATCATCAGGAATCGCCCCGAGCGAAGCAACCAAAGTACTGACTTCTTCAGCAGAGGGTCGCACTCTAAGACCCAAGTTGCTATCAGTCACAGGCGGATTTGACACAAAAAGGGTGAAAGCTTTGAGAGGAGGTAGGTTCCAAGCCGAGTATGCCACTGGAGCACCAACATTTGAAACTTTACCCCTGAGAATCATTTCAAGTCGGCTTACCAAGTCAACAGAAGGAATTCTCCTATTGGTAACTCGAGTTGAGTCGGCCAGCCCTCGATACAGATATGCCAGATAGGCCCTGTCTTTCAGTGGCTGAATGTTCTTGAAAACAAAATCAGTGACCACAACTTCGGCAGTCAGACCTCTCTCTTTCAGTAATCCGACTTCAGTTAGCAACACACCTGACTCGGCCACTTCCTGATCTGTGGGAGACTCAGTCCAACTCGGAGTGCGAACGTCTGGCTGTCTTCCCGACCGGGAGGGGAGAGAATTTCCATAATTATCAACTATAAACCACTCCAGACGCCACCCCTTAATGCTATCTTTGAGGGGAATCTCAAGATACTCGGTCTTCCGCCCACGGCGCATCTCCAAACTGGCACCTCCGACCAGCTGGTGTTGTCCCCCGGCCATCCCAGGGCGACAATGATACAGATACTTCCATAAACCGAAATGCGGCAGCACACCGAGATAGGCTTCGCATAGGTGAACGAAAATGGAGATTTGCAGAATGGAATTAGGGTTCAAATGAGTCAAGTTGATATGATAGAAATCAAGGAGGCCGCGGAAAAAAGGAGAGATGGGAAGGCCGAGGCCGCGGAGAAGAAAAGGAGCGTAAACTACAGACTCGTGGGTATCCTCTGTTGGGACAGTAGTCCCGTGGCAAATCCGCCAAGAACAGAGTTCCCGTGGAGGAAGAACCCCGATGGAGACGAGGCGGAGAAGCTCAGCTTCAGAAATAACGGACATATGGTTACCTGCGAAGGGTAACTGACTGTTGGGGTCGATTGCGGGGATCACCGCAGCAGACGAGTTCGCAGTTTTCCTCTTGGGCGCCATCTTGCTTCTCACTGACGAACAGAGTAGGAGGCGAGGGGCAGAGAAGATTCAGATGCGGAAATGCAAGAACTAGGGCACGGAAAGCAAAGGCGGCTAAAAGCACAACTCTTATGGGATATTCTTGAGCCAGATACCGCTTCAAAAAGTGCCCAGTCATCACCCGGCGGTTATTTCCGAAACCTCAGCATGCCACGTAGACATCTGGCAGTTATTTCCGAAAAAGCCGACGTGCCACTTCATCACTCGGTTATTATCCTCAAAATAACTCGCGCAGCCGGCTATCACTCGGTGTTGCCTCTAAAACGCTGAACTCGTATTCTATCGCTCGGCATTACTTCTAAAACGTCGACGCCGACCTTCAATCACTCAGCGTTGCCTCTAAAACGCTGACCTCGTATTCAATTGCTCGGCATTACTTCTAAAATGTCGACGCCGACCTTCAATCACTCGGCGTGGCCTCTAACACGCCGACCTCGTGTTCAAACGCTCGGCGTTACTTCTAAAACGCCGACGCCGACCTTCAATCACTCGGCGTTGCCTCCAAAACGCTGAACTCGTATTCTATCGCTCGGCATTACTTCTAAAATGCCGACGCCGACCTTCAGTCACTCGGCGTGGCCTCGTGTTCTAAAACGCCGACGCCGACCTTCAATCACTCGGCGTTGCCTCCAAAACGCTGAACTCGTATTCTATCGCTCAGCATTACTTCTAAAATACCGACGCCGACCTTCAGTCACTCGGCGTGGCCTCTAAAACGCCGATCGCGTGTTCAATCGCTCGGCGTCGCTTCTAAAATGCCGATGTCGACCTTCACTGACTCGGCGTTGCCTCTAAAACGCTGGTCTCGTGTTCGATTGCTCGGTGTTACTTCTAAAACGCTGATGTCAACCTTCAATCGCTCGGCGTTGCTTCTAAAACGCCGATACCGACTACAATATTACTCGGCAGCTACTTCTGGAAGCGTCAATGTGATGCGCAAGATATTCATCTACTATATCAAAAGAATCAGTTCAACAATCAGAGAAAGCGAGTCATCGAGAAGAGACCAACGACAGTTCTTCATTAAGGGGAAGTTAATAAGTTTACAAACCAACTCTTCGCGAGTTGGTGCTTCCCTACTTCTACTCTACATTACTACTACTACTAAACTACACTATACTACTCTACATTACTACTACATTATTCTAACTACACTATACTAATATCTAAAGACCAGTGGCGTTTAGCCACTGGCCTTGCTGCTGCTGCCCTTGCCGCCGCCGCCCTTGGTGCTGCCCTTGCTGCTGTCGCCTCTGGTGCTGCCCGTGCTGCTGCCGCCTCTGGTGCTGCCCTTGCCGCCGCTGCCCCCGCCGCCGTTGCTGCCGTCACCGTCGCCGTCGCCACCGTTGCTGCCGTCACCGTCGCCGTCGCCACCGTCGTCGTCATCGCCGTCGTCGTCGTCGTCATCTTCGTCCTCGCCGCCGTCCGAGTCCTCCTCATCCGAGGAGAACTCAGACTCATCCGAGCCCTCGAGCCCGGAGCGCTCGACGGCCCGGATGTACGTCCAGACCTCCGCGGCAATCCCCTGGGAATCATCTGAATCATCAGACGACGCCGGGGGAGAGACGGGAGCCGGAGATCCCTCGGACTCGGAGGAGAACTCCTCCTCCGAGTATTCCGAGTCGCCGAAATCCTCCGACGGAGGAGTCGGCTCGCGCTTACGCTTGTTACCCTTGCCCATGGTGGAAGCAGACAGGGGAGAGGAGAAGGACGCAGTAAAGAACAGCGAAGAGATGTGAAAAAACCAGAAGAGCAAGGGCGTTATTTATAGAAAGGAAAGGCAACCGCTCACTTCCAACCGCGGTCACCGAACAGTCGCAAAGCATTCAATAAGCACTCCCACCCATCTGAAGACACGTCAGACGGCTGACGCCATTTCATGCAGCACTACACCCATTGGGACTCCAGTCAACAGCGCAAAGGATATGATTACACTAGCCGTCCCATCACATTACTACTCAGAAGCAGCCGGCTAAAACACTCAGCGTACCAAGCCGTCCCTTGCCCACACCCATTGGGGGGGGACGCCCAGGAATTATCAGTATATTTTTCAAAACGGTCACATCCGTGCAGGGCACGCAGTAAATACCTCAAGACAAAAATGAGATATCAGTAAGGATCAGAGGAAAGCCAAATATAGCCAGCAAAGTACAAGATATGGCCGACAGAAGCGATGTGAGGACTAGACAGAGAACGTCCATCAAACGTCCAATCAGGTCGCAGAAGCAAATAAATTGCATTACCTAGCAAGATACGGATGGATTGCAAACTCGGCTGCTAAAGACAAAATATATGCTGACCTCTGCAGCAAAATTTTGATGACATAATGCTGACCTCCAAAGCATAATGCGAATAGCTTCATGCCAATTTTTGCAAGCAAAAGGAAGACCTTCGAATGAATTATCCTCAAAAAATCCATTTGAAGGTCGGGGGCTACACCCATTGGGTGCACCTTCGGTGCACCCCATGGATTATCATTCTAAACCGATATAGTGCCGACTTCTAAGGCGTGGGACAAGATTGAAAAGACCAATCATCAACCGAGATACAGGAGCGCACATGGAGATAATTTCTGGGGAAGACCTTCGAGTAGATTATCTTCTAAAATCTACTCAAAGGTCGGGGGCTACACCCATTGGGTGCACCTCCGGTGCACCCAATGAAGTTCAGAATCCTACAAATCAAAATGCCGACCTCTAAGGCACAAGCACAGAACTAAACTTCGGTCGAACGAGTGATCGGAGCAAGAGAAGACAGCAGGAAGTCATTTTTTGGAACTTGGATCTTTAGGTTGATTACCTCTAAATCAACCCAAAGATCGGGGGCTTGTGGGGGATAGATATCCCCCGGGTCCACTAAAGAAATAAAAGACCTCCCGAAAGGCCCAAAGGCCCAATAAATCGTAAGGTCGTTCTTTCGTGGGCCTGGGGAAAGACAATCAACAAAGAAGAGAAGACGTAAGACCGGATTGGAGCAAACCCGGACGGCCCACAACGTCGAACGAGTAAATCTTAACAGAGACCCGACTTTCCCGCGCTGAGGCCCCCATGCAATGGAGCCATGCAAGGATAAGTCGGCGAGGATTACGTAGGGATAAACTCAAGAGGTTCACTACCTTTCAGCTACTTGTTGTTATCATATCCACGTGTACTGCCCCACGGTCGAGTATATAAGGCCTAGGGGGCACCCCTTCAGAACGATTGACCCTATTTTTACTAAGCCACTCACGTAAACTCTCTGTGCCTTCAATCCAGAGAGTCCTCTTGTAACCACACTCGAATACTCACCAGGATGTAGGGTGTTACGCATCTCTAAGCGGCCCGAACCTGCAAATCTTGTCCACTGTCCCTCGTGCGATCGGCACGAACCATTTTGCTACAGTCGTTGACACCGTCCTACTCCTAAAAACACCTTGAGGGGTAACCCCGGGTGTGCGGTCGGACCCAAAACACCGACACCTATCCACCCCCCTCTAGGCGACTTTCAAAGATCAAGAGGATGAGCCACCTCAAGAGGAGGACAATGATCAAGGGGGAGATCAAGTCAATAAGGACAAGAAAGATGAGCAAGAGATACAGGGTCAAAGACCGCCACACCAAAGAGTCCACCAAGCAATACAACGAGATCACCCCGTGAACTCCATCCTCGGCAATATTCATAAGGGGGTAACCACTAGATCTCGTGTTGCTCATTTTTGTGAACATTACTCTTTTGTATCATCTATTGAGCCATACAGGGTGGAGGATGCACTAAGAGATTCGGATTGGGTGTTGGCAATGCAAGAGGAGCTCAACAACTTCACGAGGAATGAGGTATGGCACCTTGTTCCACGTCCTAACCAAAATGTTGTAGGTACCAAGTGGTTCTTCCACAACAAGCAAGATGAGCATGGTGTGGTGACAAGGAACAAAGCCCAACTTGTGGCCAAAGGATATTCACAAGTCGAAGGTTTGGACTTTGGTGAAACCTATGCACCCGTAGCTAGGCTTGAGTCAATTCGTATATTACTTGCCTATGCTACTTACCATGGCTTTAAGCTTTATCAAATGGACGTGAAAAGTGCCTTCCTCAATGGACCAATCAAGGAAGAGGTCTATGTTGAGCAACCTCCCGGCTTTGAAGATAGTGAGTACCCTAACCATGTTTATAAACTCTCAAAGGCACTTTATGGGCTCAAGCAAGCCCCAAGAGCATGGTATGAATGCCTTCGAGATTTTCTTATCACTAATGGCTTCAAAGTCGGAAAAGCCGATCCTACACTCTTTACTAAAACTATCGCAAAAGATTTGTTTGTATGCCAAATTTATGTTGATGATATCATATTTGGGTCTACTATCAAATCTACTTGTGAAGAGTTTAGTAGGATCATGATACAGAAATTTGAGATGTCTATGATGGGGGAGTTGAAGTATTTTCTAGGGTTTCAAGTCAAACAACTCTAAGAGGGCACCTTCATTAGCCAAACAAAGTACACTCAAGACTTACTTAACAAGTTTGGAATGAAGGATGTCAAGCCCATCAAGACACCCATGGGAACAAATGGGCATCTCGACCTCGACATGGGAGGTAAATCCGTAGATCAAAAGGTATACCGGTCGATGATAGGATCTTTACTCTATTTATGTGCATCTCGACCGGATATTATGCTTTCTGTATGCATGTGTGCAAGGTTCCAAGCCGATCCTAAGGAAGTTCACCTTAGGGTCGTGAAAAGAATCATGAGATATTTAGTTTATACCCCTAAGTTTGGTCTTTGGTACCCCAAGGGATCCACTTTTGATTTAATATGATATTCTGATGCTGATTGGGCAGGGTGTAAAATTGATAGGAAGAGCACATCAGGGACTTGTCAATTTATGGGGAGATCCCTGGTGTCTTGGGCTTCAAAGAAACAAAACTCAGTAGCTCTTTCTACCGCCGAAGCCGAGTACATTGCCGCAGGCCATTGTTGTGCGTAATTACTTTGGATGAGGCAGACCCTCAGGGACTATGGCTACAAATTGAGCAAATTCCCTCTCCTATGTGATAATGAGAGTGCAATCCGTATGGCGGATAATCCCGTTGAACACAGCCGCACTAAGCACATAGACATTCGGTATCACTTTTTGAGGGATCACCAACAAAGGGTATCGAGATAGCTTATGTTAGCACCAAACAACAATTAGCCGATATCTTTACCAAACCTTTAGATGAGAAAATGATATGACCATGCCATTAAGCAACATGTTACAACCCCTAAGTCATACTACATCAACTCAAGTACAACCAACATCATCACCAACCCAAGTCTTTGATGGACCAATTACACGTAGCCGAGCTAAGAAGCTACAGCAAGAGGTGCACGCGCTACTTTATGAATTTCATTTAAACACTAATGAGAATTTTATGCTACCTAAGTCGTGTATGTTGATATTACTTAGGTTCACCAAAGAGGAAGGACAAAACATATTAAGGGCGAATCAGCAAGAAGAGCTATATCCAAGTCAGTCCAGCGCAACAGAACCGTCCAAAAGAAACAGTCATATCTTTTGATTCCCAAAAGCTATGAAGGCTCATAAGTACTTTTTGGAAAGCTCTTGAAGTCTAGTTTCCAATGCTTCTAAAGCCGACTTAACCACATCTACCAGAAAGGCAGCCGACCTACTTTAGTGCCGACTGGTCAGAAGGTCAACAGTCAGCTTGATGACCAAGTTTTCGTATTAAACTGCATCATTCTACAAAGTTTCATTAAGCATGCTATATATGGTGAGAAAGCTTATCAAGTTAGCTTTCCAATGCAACCAGTCCCACGTCATTTGAAGATTCCTAGAAGAAGTTATTGTCAAAATACTGAAGGCTGCGCAGAAGTCAAACAGCCACACGAAAATCAACTCTGCAGATCTCCCGAAGAGGCTCCTTCACATTAGCTCGTGAAAATACTTTTGTTTTGTGTTTATACCTCGCTAAGGCTGGTTGTTACTAGTATAAATACCCCACTATGTCTATGATGTAAGGCAGCTTATGATAATCTAAAACAGAACCCCTTTGTTCAGCTGTGTGCTAACAAATATTGAGAGTGATCTCTACCCCTTTGCTCTTGTGAATTCCTTCGCGGGATTGCAGAAGCGGCGGCTTCATCCGCTCCCAATTGGTGCTCCTACTCCCTTCGAGGTCTCCTCGATTGATTGTAGGCTGTGTTGGTTGGTTCTTTGAGAGTGTGGTTGGGCGAATCCTCGATTCAGGCTGCCGGTTAAAGACGGTGGTTGGCTTCGAGTTTTATTTGTCAGGTTGCACTAGTTATCGCTGCTTGCAGCAAGTTATCTTGGCTTCTTTGAAGCTAGTTATCTGAAGATTGATCCTACGTCGTGAAGATCGGGCATCGTGACGCATCATCTGGTATCAAATCCTCAGTTGCCACGGTAGGATTCTTTACCCTTAGCTACATATATTTTGTGTTCGTCCTATCCACCAAAAAGCCATAAAATATTTTTGCCATAGCCTTTTCTTTCAATCTGTTGTTCCAGTGAGTTTTGTTAAGTTTCAGTCCTTAGAATCTTTGTTTAGTTGCTGGTCACTCTATTCTTTGTGTTTCCTTTGAGCCTCTTATATATATCTGAAAATATCCACAAAAAGAGTATTCTGAAAAAAAACCTCATCATTTCCTTCGCGTTAACTTTGATCCTATTTAAGTTATAGCTGCTGGTTGAGTTCTTTGTTAAGTATTATAAAGTGTGCAATATCATATCAGATCTCTGTGTTTAGTTCTATAAAAAAAGTATCAAAAAAAAAGAGAAGAAAGAAAAGTACTAAAGAAAAGTGTTGAACAAGATTGTGAAAGAAAAGTAGAACAATCAGTTTGTTTATGTGCACAAGTACTGAAAATTTTATCAAGTTATTCAACCAGTTTGCTATTGTCATTTGGTGCAAAATTTTGGTTGGATCTGATTGCAACACTTGCATTCCAATCATACTCCTTGTCTGCATCAAATCTGAAATTTCTTGCGCATGTGTTTGATCTATTTACATCACTCAAATCTTGTGGTCAGCACTAGGCAGGAAACTTCTAGTCGGATGGTTATTTAACTTAACAACAACTAGAATTCAGATTGTATCCCTTGTTTATTAATCCCCACCAAACTCCACATATAAGCCATCGTAATCGGTACTCTGGTCTTGTATTCGCTTAACCACCACTTTCTTGTTACCACCACACATTTTCTTGCAACCCGCAGGGAACTCATAAGAGCTTTGGTTGGTAAGAGTGGTGAGGTTGTGAGATTCTATATAGCTTCATATTCCACCTATATTTGTTGCCTTGTTGCCACTAACTTCGCAGGAAGATGGATCCCAACGTTGAGATTGAAGAATGTGTCACCCTGATACAATTCAATGAGCTCAAACAAAGCATAGAAGCCAAGCAAGATCTGTTGGCACAAGATCTTCAGACACTTATGGCTGAAATCAGAGGTCGTCGTCGACTCCCCGACGGTGTAAGAAACCATGATGAAGATGGGGAAGAAGATGAAGGAAATTATTCTAGAAGAGCAAGTGAACATGGGAGGAGAAATCAAGGTGCTGCATATGGTAGAGGAAGAGGCCGGAATCGAAGAAATAATGACAATGAAGAATCTGAATTTGGGGATGATCAATCTCAACATCGCTATGGTCGTCGTCATCATAGAGGTGTCAACCAAGAAGAGAGATTTGGGAAACTTAAGTTTACCATGCCAAAATTTGATGGTAGATCTGATCCTAAAGATTATTTCACATGGGAATTAAAGGTGGAGAAAATCTTCCGCCTACATAATTATTCAGAGGAGAAGAAACTTGCAATGGCATCTCTTGAGTTTGAAGGATATGCTCTGATTTGGTGGGAGCAACTTCTTCGTGATTGTGAAGAAGATGGAGAGGACCCTATTATTACTTGGCAAGAGATGAAGCGAGAAATGAGAATTCGTTTTGTGCCGAAGCATTATCGGCGTGATCTTTTTGATAAATTGCAGAATTTGAGGCAAGGAAGTTTCTCTGTTGAGGAGTACTATAAGGAGATGGAGAAGGCCATGATTAGAGCCAATGTGTATGAAGATGAAGAACAAACCATTGCATGTTTCATGGCTGGGTTACTCCGCAACATTCAGCGTATTGTTGAGTTTCAGCCGTACCAAAGTCTTATTGATTTGGTACATCAAGCCACCAAAGCTGAACGCCAGCTGCAACAAGATGCTAAGAGCAGCAAGCCCTTGTCATATGGTGCACGAACCATGACTGGAGGAAGCAAATCGATCTCAAGGTTTACTGCTGCATCCTCAGCAACAAAAGGTTCAACTGGAGGCTTGCGATCCAATATTCAAGGCAATTCTAGTGGAAAGAATGGTGCTGCTCCAAACACGAGTTATAAACCAGCCGCATCCACTTCAACATGGGTTCAACAACCAAGAGTAGTGGTATTCAGTGCTTCAAGTGTGGAGGTCGTGGTCATGTCATAAAGGAGTGTCCAAATAATCGTGTGATCCTTGTGACTGATGATGGAGAATATACATCGGCTAGTGAAGAGGAAGCTGAAGCAGGAAATGAACATGACATTGATAAATCTGAAGAACATACGGGATGTGAATTTGAGCATGGTACTACTCTTTTGGTTACACAAATCTTGAGTGTTCAAATGAAAGAAGCTGAAATTGGACAACGACATAATCTTTTTCAAACACGAGCAAAAGTGCAAGACAAAGTAGTAAAGGTGATCATTGATGGAGGGAGCTGCCATAATCTTGCAAGTCGTGAGATGGTTGAAAAGCTTGGTTTGTAGTTGCAGCGACACCCTCATCCATATCATGTCCAATGGCTGAATGAATCGGGAGATATCAAGATTGGTTATAAAGTGAAAGTTCCGTTCAAGATTGGAGAGTATGTTGACATAGTGGAGTGTGATGTTGCACCCATGTCTGTGTGTCACATGCTGCTAGGAAGACCTTGGCAATATGACCGATATTCTCAACATTGTGGAAGAACAAATCAATACACGCTAGATCTGAAAGGGAGAAAGTTTGTACTCAAGCCTATGACCCCTCAACAAATCATGGCTGAACACTTACAAAAGAAAACTGAAATTAGTACAACAAGTAGAGGAGGAGAAGAGCAAAAGAAATTGAGTGCCATCCACAATTCGGTGAGTGAGTGCTACAAGCCAAATTCCAAAGATAAAAAGAAGGAAGAGGGAGAACATCTAGTTATGCTAGCCACAAAATCCGAGCTGAGAGAAGTGAGGAACAACCCATATCAAGTGCTCTTTGTACTTGTGAACAAAGATGTTTTGATTTCTCCTAACGACATAACATCTCTTCCTAGTGTTGTGGCTGATCTTTTGCAGGACTATGAAGACGTATTTCCACAAGAAACACCGGCTGGACTACCTCCAATTCGAGGGATTGAGCATCAAATCGATCTTATTCCAGGGGCTGCACTTCCTAACCGTCCACCATATCGAACCAATCCCGAAGAAACTAAGGAAATACAAAGGCAAGTACAAGAACTTCTTGATAAAGGTTTTGTTCGTGAAAGCTTAAGCCCTTGTGCTGTTCCTGTGATTTTAGTACCCAAGAAAGATGGATCTTGGAGGATGTGTGTTGATTGTAGAGCTATAAATAATATTACCGTTCGCTATCGCCATCCTATTCCACGGCTAGATGATATGCTTGATGACTTAAGTGGTTCCACAATTTTTACTAAAATTGATTTGAGAAGTGGATACCATCAAATAAGAATGAAAACCGGAGATGAATGGAAGACTGCATTTAAAACAAAATTTGGGTTGTATGAATGGTTAGTGATGCCCTTTGGGTTGACTAATGTTCCTAGTACTTTTATGAGATTAATGAACCATGTCTTAAGAACTTTCATTGGAAAATTTGTTGTTGTCTACTTCGATGATATTCTAATTTACAGCAAGTCTTTTGATGAACATGTGAAACACATTCGACAAGTTTTAGATGAGCTTAGAAAGGAGAAATTATTTGCTAATCTTGAGAAGTGCAGTTTTTGCACAGACCATGTTGTGTTTCTTGGCTTTGTTGTTTCAGCAAAAGGAATAGAGGTGGATGAATCCAAGGTGAAAGCCATCAAGGATTGGCCAGCTCCAACGAATGTAAGTCAAGTAAGAAGTTTTCATGGTCTTGCTAGTTTTTATAGAAGATTTGTGCGAGATTTCAGTACCATCGCTTCTCCTTTAAATGAATTGACAAAGAAAGGTGTTGAATTTAAATGGGGAAACTCACAAGAAGATGCTTTTCTAGAATTGAAGAAACGTTTGACTGAAGCACCTATACTTATTCTTCCTGATTTCACTAAAACTTTTGAAGTAGAATGTGATGCTAGTGGGATTGGGATAGGAGGAGTTTTAATGCAACAAGGAAAACCTATAGCATATTTTAGTGAAAAATTGGGAGGTGCTCAATTAAATTATTCTGTGTATGACAAAGAATTGTATGCTTTGGTCCGAGCGCTTGAAACATGGTAGCACTACTTATGGCCAAAAGAGTTTGTTATTCATTCTGATCATGAAGCTTTGAAGTATTTGAAAGGGCAAGCCAAACTGAACCGTCGCCATGCCAAATGGGTTGAGTTTATCGAAACATTTCCATACATTGTGAAATATAAGAAAGGTAAGGACAATGTGGTCGCTGATGCCTTGTCTCGAAGGAATGTGTTGTTGAATCAACTAGAAGTAAAAGTTTTGGGTCTTGAAAATTGGAAAGAAATGTATAATGATGATCCTGAATTTTCAGAACCATACAATCATTGTAAAGATGGAAAAGGTTGGGAAAAATATCATATACATGATGGATTTTTGTTTAGAGCTAACAAACTTTGTGTACCAAATTCTTCGGTTAGATTGCTTTTATTGCAGGAGTCACATGGAGGCGGTCTAAGAGGTCATTTTGGACAAAAGAAGACTTATGAAATGCTCAGTGATCATTTCTATTGGCCCAAGATGAGGAGAGACGTCATCAGATTTGTGGAGCGTTGTGTCACCTATCACAAAGCTAAGTCAAAATTGAACCCTCATGGTTTATATACTCCTTTACCCGCTCCTAAAATTCCTTGGGAAGACATAAGCATGGATTTTGTTTTAGGACTGCCGATGACTCGAAAAAAGAGAGATTCTATTTTTGTTGTGGTTGATAGATTTTCAAAAAAGGCTCATTTTATTCCATGCAACAAGAGCGACGATGCTTCACATGTTGCTAATTTGTTTTTCAGAGAAATCGTGAGACTACATGGAGTGCCCAAGACCATCGTATCTGACCGTGATGTGAAGTTTGTGAGCTATCTTTGGAAAACATTGTGGGCAAAGCTTGGGACTAAACTTTTGTTCTCCACCACATGCCACCCCCAAACTGATGGCCAAACTGAAGTGGTGAATCGTACATTGTCAATGCTGCTACGAACAATGGTAAAGAAGAACTTGAAGGATTGGGAGGAATATTTGCCACACGTGGAGTTTGCTTATAATAGGGCAGTACATTCTACAACTAATTTATGCCCCTTCGAAATTGTATATTGGTTCAAACCTATTGCCCCCATAGATTTGTTGCCCCTTCCATTGCAGGAAAGAACCAATATGGAAGCTTCCAAGCGTGCTGCATATATAAAAAAATACATGAGCAGACCAAGGAAGCAATTGAGCTCAAAGCAGTGCGCAAGGCTGCAAGTATGAACAAGCATAGGAAGAAAGTGTTATTTGAGCCGGGGGACTTGGTTTGGATTCACTTGCGCAAGGAGCGTTTTCCTGATCAGCGCAAATCCAAATTGATGCCACGAGGGGATGGTCCATTTCGTGTTCTTGCCAAGATCAATGATAATGCATACAAGATAGATCTTCCACCAAGCTATGGCGTGAGCAACACGTTCAATGTTGCTGACCTCTTACCATACACAAGCAAAGACATTTCAGAGTCGAGGACGACTCCTTTTCAAGAGGAGGAGGATGATATGACCACGCCATTAAGCAACATGTTACAACCCCTAAGTCATACTACATCAACTCAAGTACAACCAACATCATCACCAACCCAAGTCTTTGATGGACCAATTACACGTAGCCGAGCTAAGAAGCTACAGCAAGAGGTGCACGCGCTACTTTATGAATTTCATTTAAACACTAATGAGAATTTTATGCTACCTAAGTCGTGTATGTTGATATTACTTAGGTTCACCAAAGAGGAAGGACAAAACATATTAAGGGCGAATCAGCAAGAAGAGCTATATCCGAGTCAGTCCAGCGCAACAGAACCGTCCAAAAGAAACAGTCATATCTTTTGATTCCCAAAAGCTATGAAGGCTCATAAGTACTTTTTGGAAATCTCTTGAAGTCTAGTTTCCAATGCTTCTAAAGCCGACTTAACCACATCTACCAGAAAGGCAGCCGACCTACTTTAGTGCCGACTGGTCAGAAGGTCAACAGTCAGCTTGATGACCAAGTTTTCGTATTAAACTGCATCATTCTACGAAGTTTCATTAAGCATGCTATATATGGTGAGAAAGCTTATCAAGTTAGCTTTCCAATGCAACCAGTCCCACGTCATTTGAAGATTCCTAGAAGAAGTTATTGTCAAAATACTGAAGGCTGCGCAGAAGTCAAACAGCCACACGAAAATCAACTCTGCAGATCTCCCGAAGAGGCTCCTTCACATTAGCTCGTGAAAATACTTTTGTTTTGTGTTTATACCTCGCTAAGGCTGGTTGTTACTAGTATAAATACCCCACTATGTCTATGATGTAAGGCAGCTTATGATAATCTAAAACAGAACCCCTTTGTTCAGCTGTGTGCTAACAAATATTGAGAGTGATCTCTACCCCTTTGCTCTTGTGAATTCCTTCGCGGGATTGCAGAAGCGGCGGCTTCATCCGCTCCCAATTGGTGCTCCTACTCCCTTCGAGGTCTCCTCGATTGATTGTAGGCTGTGTTGGTTGGTTCTTTAAGAGTGTGGTTGGGCGAATCCTCGATTCAGGCTGCCGGTTAAAGACGGTGGTTGGCTTCGAGTTTTATTTGTCAGGTTGCACTAGTTATCGCTGCTTGCAGCAAGTTATCTTGGCTTCTTTGAAGCTAGTTATCTGAAGATTGATCCTACATCGTGAAGATCGGGCATCGTGACGCATCAGAAACCTTTACCAAACTTAGGAATGAGCTAAATATACTTGATTCTCGGAATTTTGATTGAAACATTGCACACATAGCTCACTTATATATCTTTGATCATATCTCCTTCCCTTTGGTACAAATGCAAATTTCGTATTATTTATGTACCAAGGCTATGACTAATGTGTATTCAAGTATATTTCTACTTTGTCATAAATTGAAAGGGAAATGGAGTCTTCGGCGAAGACAAGGCTTCCACTCCACTCTATCGGTATCATTTACCCTTCGCCGTCACTCCACACCACTCTTCGATTGGTATAATCTTCACTCATATTTTATTTACCAATGGAGGAGAAAGTAAAAAGGGCTCTCAAAAGTCTCCGTTTTTGGCGATTCATGCCAAAGGGGGAGAGAGTATTAGCCCAAAGCAAAAGGACCGCACGTACCACCACCTAAAAATTTCAAATTTTCAAAAGAACGTTTTCAATTGGTATCTTGTTAAGTGTTATACTTCAAATTGGTATGATATTGTCAATTGGTATAAGTTTTTTCAAAAACTAGCATCTCAATATATTTCCAATTGGTATCTATTAAAACCCTCTTGAAAACTAAGAGGAGAATTTCATTCAGGGGGGGTTTTGGTTAAGTCAAAGGAAAAGCATTTGAAACAGGGGGAGAAATCTCAAATCTTATTCATATACCTTTGACTATTTGCAAAAGACTTTGAAAAGATTTTCCAAAAAGAATTTGCAAAAACAAAACAAGTGGTGCAAATGTGGTCCAAAATGTTAAATATCAAATCAAACTTATATACTTAGAAATGCTTTCATTTCAAAATAACTTATGCACATCTGTCAAAATGCAAACTAGATACATTTCTACACTTTATATTTACTTTGGTTTGTGTTGGCATCAATCACCAAAAAGGGGGAGATTGAAAAGGAAATAGTCTCAATATTTCCTATTGTCGGTACCCTGAAACAGGGGTACCCCTTACTACAGTAAGAAGGCACGGTGCCCGCGTGACTATCTCTAGTCGCGCGGTAAACAGTACCCGACCCCACCACGTGGACGGCTCCGGGGTCACCACGTGGCCAGGGAAGGCAATATCCTCCAAGGAATCTACGGTGGGTCCGGACCCACCGTTGGAAAGTGCCAGACCCCTGCATATCAGGACCGGACCTCCGGGCAGGGTCCTGGACCTCCATGGGTACAGGCCGGACCCCTGGGACGGGTCCCGGACCTCTCTGTGTAGGGTCCGGGCCACCCTCAGTAGGGTCCCAGGATTCTGGGACAAAGAATACCCAGGCCTTAATCAAGGCCAGGCGGGGGTCCAGAGCCGACACGTGTCCGGACCATACCATGTACACTTCTGATCCCCGCTCAGGCAGAGACCCGATGCTGCCACGTGGCCTACTGCCCATGATGTAAGCCAGCGTGCGGAGCCTGACGTAAGGCCTCTGGGCCGCGTGGCGCTACATTTATTGCGGATAAGGCGCGCCGCCTGTCTATTCCACTGGCAGGTGATGTGCTACCTCGACATTTAATGAGCCCTGCCACTCCATTGGCAGGCGATGTGCCGCCTCAGCATTTAATGTGCCTTGTCCACTCCACTGACGGGTGGCGACCAGGCCACTCTGCAGGCGGCGTGCCTGTCCATTCTGTTGGCAGACAGTACGCCCGTGCTGCAACATACACTATGTTCATCATCACTCGGAGATATCAATACCATATGCGTTGTGGACATTATGGCGCTCGGAGAACTTCTGGGCAACACTGGCATTGGATACTTCTATATTGTTCCCTCCGTTTTGCCCCTGGGCCCGCATGTCGGGGCTCAGCACCCTTGTACATGCCCCCTTCAGCTATAAAAGGGGAGGCACGCAAAGTTACAAGACAGACACACTTAGACCCAGCTCAGGCTGACAAGTTCATACAAGCTCAATACATCACACAGTGGAGTAGGGTGTTACGCTCCGGCGGCCCAAACCACTCTAAATCCTTGTGTGTTCTTGTGTTCTCCACATTTTCCAACTAACAAGCAAAACGCTTAGACCCCTCCTCATCTAAGGATTTAGGGCAGGTGCATTCCGCCACCGGGTCGAAGATTTTCTCTCCGACATTTGGCACGCCAGGTAGGGGGCTTAGGCTCTAGGTTTTTGCTTGTTCTTCTGCTCAACACCATGGTCCACATCGTCGAGCACCATGATTTCTTGCCCGAGGACTTCGTGATGGAAGAAGCGGTTGCCTCTTCCACACCGCGGGCCACCAACCTCCTGGCGCCTGATGCGACCACTATTGTGCACTCTGCGTGGCAGCATACTCCCGCGCAAACGTCCAGGGCATCTAGGGCTGCGCCTGGGGCACTGTCAGCGGCCAAAGAGTTGTTGCGCCACCCTCCTAGCTCCACAGCCTCCCCGGGGGCCATGAAACAGTGGTGCGATGACGTCGATCGCCTGCTCGGCATGGTGCACTCAGGATCGACCAGGCCAAGGCCTCAGTCATCCCGGCGCCAACACGAGGCGTCGGCATCGGTGCGCTCTCCCTCGGTGAGGGCTGCACCAACTGAGGACCTGCGGGCAGAGCTCAACCGCCAGCGAGCGGGCGAGGACGCCCCAGTCTCTATGGAAAAGTCTAACGACCTGCGAGCGGAACTCAACCGCAGGCGTGCGGGCGAGGATGCCCGCGTCTCCCTGGAGAGGGCGCGTGACCGCCAACAAAATGTCGAGGGCCGCAACCTCAACTACGAATTCGCTGCGGTTGCACCGCAGACCTCAATGGGCGCCTGGATTCAGACGAGTGTTCCATTGGCCGACGTGGGCTGCGCCGCGCTGGTAGATCACCTCCGTGCGGCGACCTGGCCATCCAAGTTCCGGCCACACCTGCCGGAGAAATATGACGGTACGGCATATCTGTCGGAATTCTTGCAGGTTTACGTCTCCGCCATTACGGCAGCCGGTGGAGGCACCACCGTAATGGCGACATACTTCCATGTTGCCTTGTCTGGGCCAGCCCGGACTTGGCTCATGAATCTTTCCCCGGGATTGATCTACTCCTGGGAAGAGCTTTGTGTGTGGTTCACGGCAAACTTCGCCAGTGCTTACCAGCAGCATGGCGTGGAGGCTCACCTCCACGCAGTGAGACAGGAGCCTGGGGAAACTCTCCAGGCCTTCATCTCCCGCTTCACCAAGGTTCGGGGCACCATACCTCGTATATCAGATGATTCCATCATCACTGCTTTTCGCCAGGGGGTACGTGATGAAAAGATGTTGGAGAAGTTAGCCACGCACGACGTGGAAACTGTCTCCACTCTCTTCACTCTGGCCGACAAGTGCGCCAGAGCTGCCGAGGGCCGTGCATGGCACTCGGCACCACAAACCGGAGTCGCCCAGATGGGAGGCACCGGAGCCATCGCCCAGGATGGCAAAAAGAAGAAGAAGAAGAAGAACCGCGGCCATGAAAAGTCGCGGTCTACCGCTCCGATTGTCGCAGCCGCGACTGGGGGCCGGAGCGAGCGCAACAAGCACCCTCGGCCACAGGGAGGCAATAGTGGTTCGTGCCCTGTGCACCATAACGCTTGCCACAGCGCCTCGGAGTGCCGTGAGATCATCAAGCTCGCGAAGCGCGTCAGCGAGCGATGCAAACAGTCGCCCAAGGACGGCTCCCCACCCCGTCACCGGCCTGGTAAGGAAAGGTCCAACGACGGTGAGGTGGCCAC
The DNA here is from genome assembly GCF_902167145.1 of Zea mays. Taxonomy (NCBI): domain Eukaryota; kingdom Viridiplantae; phylum Streptophyta; class Magnoliopsida; order Poales; family Poaceae; genus Zea; species Zea mays. The sequence goes on along the minus strand of NC_050096.1, from coordinate 270,431,434 downwards.
GGGGGAACGAGAACTCGGGTATCAGTCACCCGAGGGGGACCTCAAGGATGTTTTCACCGAAGATTCCGACTCCGAGGATGACAACGACTGTCGCAAGAAGTTGTATGTCATGTACGGTGGGAGCTGGGAGCTCACCTCCCGTAGGAACATCAAGTCCCTGCGTCGCGAGGTCCTATCGGCGACTCCGGGGGTCCCGAAGGCTGCTCCACATCAACGGTGGAGGAGCACAACCATCTCCTTCAGGGCATTCGACTGCCCTGACAACATGGCAAGGGCCGGTGTGCTACCACTCATCACCGCCCCTGTCATCGCCAATATGCGGCTGCATCATGTGTTGATTGATGGCGGGGCAGGCCTCAATGTCATCAGCCATGCTGCATTCAAACAGTTGCAGATCCTGGGGTCCTGTCTGGGACCCTCACGCCCATTCTCCGGACTGGGCCCATAGCCGGTGTATCCCCTTGGGTGCATCGCTTTCCCGGTTACATTCGAGACCGAGGAGAACTTCCGCATGGAGAGCATCATGTTCGACGTCGCTGAGGTTAACCTCCCCTTCAACCCCATCATCGTCAGGCCGGCCCTATACCGGTTCATGGCCATTGCCCATTACGGGTATTTGGTCCTCAAGATGCCGTCTCCAACCGGGGTCCTCACCGTGCGGGGCGACCGTGCCGCCGTGCTTGCGGCCGTAGAGAAGCTGCACGCCCTGGCGGCAGAGATTGCTCGCTCGAACGACGGAGGGGGGAACCCCTCAACCCCCGGCACCAAGGCACTCCCTAAGGTGCCGAAGGTGCAACCATCCGGGGCAGACGGCATCCCCGTTAAAGCCATCCAGCTTACTGCGGATTCCACCCAGACTACTCGCATTGCGGGAGATCTGAGTGAAAAATAGGAACTCACGCTCGTCGCCTTCCTCCAGGCAAATGCCGATGTGTTCGCATGGGAGCCGTCGCAGATGCCTGGGATCCCTAGGGAGGCGACCGAGCACCATCTGAAGATCAACCCCGACGCCAGGCCGGTGAGCCAGAAATCTCACAGGCAATCCGTTGAACAGCAGTACTTCATCCGAAAGGAGGTCTGGAAGCTGCTAGACGTTGGCTTCATCGAAGAGGTTCATCACCCAGTGTGGCTGGCCAACCCAGTCATCGTCCCCAAGGCGAATGGGAAGCTTCGGATGTGCATCGACTACACCAGCCTGAATAAGGCCTGTCCCAAGGACCCGTATCCACTTCCACGTATAGATCAAATCGTGGATTCTACCTCCGGGTGCGACCTATTGTCATTCTTAAATGCTTACTCTGGTTTCCATCAAATCCAGATGTCGAGAGAAGATAGGAAGCATACCGCTTTTGTAACAATGGACGGGCTTTACTGCTATGTTGTGATGCCTTACGGTCTGAAAAACGCCTTGCCAACATTCGTGCGGACGATGAGTAAGACTTTCGGGGACCTAATTAGGGACAAAGTGGAAGTCTACGTCGATGACATCATGGTCAAGACTAAGAGAGGGTCGACCCTAGTGGAAGACTTAACCCTCGTCTTCGACAAGCTGCGGGCAACCCGCACGAAGCTGAACCCGGACAAATGCGTCTTTGGTGTCTCCGCTGGGAAGTTACTGGGGTTCCTGGTTTCGTACCGGGCATTGAAGCAAACCCAGAGAAGATCAAAGCGATCGAGGCAATGAGGCCTCCGACCCGTATCAAGGACATCCAGAAGCGTACGGGGTCATTAGTCGCCCTTAGACGCTTCATTTCGAGGCTGGCTGAGAGGGCGCTGCCCTTCTTCAAGTTGTTGCGGAAGTCCGGGCCCTTCTCTTGGATCGAAGAGGAGGAACAAGTCTTCCGGGAGTTGAAGCAGCACCTGGTGTCCCTACCAATACTGGTAGCTCCGGAACCAGCAGAGCTGCTATATTTATACATCGCAGCGGCCACGGAAGCAGTAAGCATGGTACTGGTCATCGAAAGGACGGCACTAGAGGGCCAGGAGCCTGAGGACTCGGGACCGGCTACAGGGGTCCGGACCGTTCAGAGGCCGGTCTACTACGTGAGCGAGGTCCTTCATGAGGCGAAAACCAGGTATCTTGAGACACACAAACTCCTCTATGCTGTGCTGATCGCGTCCAGGAAGCTGCGCCTTTATTTCCAGGCACATAGGGTTGTGGTGGTGACCTCCTTTCCGTTAAGGGTCATCCTCCACAACTCTAACGCCACAGGCAACATCACCAAGTGGGCTGTGGAGCTCGCTGAGTTCTAGCTGGACTTCCAACCTCGCCATGCCATCAAGAGCCAGGTCCTGGCTGACTTCATCGTAGAATGGACGCCTCCCCCAAGCGTCCCTGGGGGTCCGGATCCCGATTCGGACCACACACCTGCGGAGCCCAGGGGTCCGGTCTTCACCGAGCCCCACTGGACACTCTACTTCAACGGATTCGTCGGCCAACAAGTTGGCAGGACCGGGGTGATCCTCATTGATCCAAGCGGAGATCAAGTGAAGTACATGGTGCACCTTGAGTTCAAGGCCACCAACAACATGGCAGAATACGAGGCGCTGATCTTCGGCTTGTCGGTGACCCTATCCCTGGGGATCCGCCAACTCCTAGTGAAGGGGGACTCCTAGCTGATCATCAAGCAAGTCCACGGGGAGTGTAGCTGCAACGAGCCCAGGCTCGCAGCCTACCTTCTCCACATGAGGAAGCTGGAGAAAGACTTCACAGCCCTGGAACTGCAACATGTTCCTCGGGCCGACAACTCGGTGGCAGATGACCTCTCTGTGAAGGCATCAACTTGGGCACCCGTGCCTGAGGGCGTCTTCGAAAGATGGCTGCTGAGACCCACCGCCCGGCCTGCCAAATTGGGCGAAGGGGGCGAGACTAGCACCTCGAAGCTAGCGGTCCCGGTGGCGTCCCAAAACCCACCAAAGACTGTGTGTGCCACAGGGGGCCTGCCAACCCCTTAGCGTCGTAGCCAATATCTCAGAGTGGTCCCGATGCATGGATCTCCGAGATCCGGGACTACCTGAAGGAGAAAATCCTTCCTGAAGACCATGTGTCCGTAGAGTGCATAGTGCGGTTGGCTAAACGCTACGCGGTGGTGGAAGGGGATCTCTACCGTCATGGCGCCAACAGCATTCACATGCGGTGCATTACCCAGGAGGAGGGTCGTGAGTTGCTCACGGAGATCCATGGAGGAGAGTGCGGAAGTCATTAATCATCCCGCACACTGGTCGGTAAGGCCTTCCGGCATGGCTTCTACTGACCAACCGCTCTCCAGGATGCAGCTGAGTTGGTAAATTCCTGCAAGGTGTGCCAATTCCACGCAAAGCAGATACACACACCAGCTCAGGCCCTGCAAATGATTCCGCCCTCCTGGACATTTGCCGTATGGGGGGTGGATATCCTGGGACCATTTCCCAGGGCCATTGGTGGGTGTCGGTACCTCTTCGTCGCCATCGACAAGTTCACCAAGTGGCCAGAGGCCACTCCTGTGGTCAACATCACCCAGGGTGCTGCTGTCGCCTTCCTCAAGTCCATCGTCTGTAGATTTGGGGTCCCAAGACGTATCATTACGGACAACGGAACCCACTTTACAAGTCGGATCTTCCAGGAGTATTGCGAGGGCATTAGCACCCAGCTCTGCTTCGCGTCCATGGCTCATCCCAGGAGTAACGGCCAAGTGGAAAGAGCAAATGCAGAGATCCTCAGGGGACTCAAGACGCGCACCTACGACTGCTTGAAGAAGCATGGTGCAAATTGGGTCAGTGAGCTTCCGTCCGTGCTATGGGGAAACCGGACAACGCCCAGCCGAGCCACCGGGGAGACCCCGTTCTTCCTGGTCTACGGGGCTGAAGCCTGTCTTCCCTCGGAAATCATCATGGGCTTCCCACGGGCCCAGGCTTTCGATGAGTCTATGCAGGGACAGCTGCGGCGTGAAGACATGGACTTCATCGATGAGCACAGATGGCAAGTGTCAATCCGAAATGCGTGATACAACTAAGCGCTCAGCCGCTACCACCAACGGTTCGTGCATAGTAGGGAGCTCAGGGTCGGGGACCTAGTCCTGAGGCGAGTACTGAACCGAGAAGGGCTCCATAAACTCTCCCTCGGCTGGGAAGGACCCTTCAAGGTGACGGAAGTATGCGACCCGGGTGTGTCTGCCTTGCCACAACTGAAGGAGAGCCTCTGCCCAATCCCTAGAACATAGAGCACCTCCGTAAGTTCTTCCCATAAAAGCAAAGCTGGGGAATTTAGTTTTCTTCCTTTGTAACTAGTTAGCGCATAAACCCGGTCTGTTGGTTTACACTCATGAATATCAAGTTATGAAGAAAAGATCCCCCCACCAGATTTGCTTTGTGATGGTTTATTCTGCTTAAGTTTACAACCATTATTTTTATCTAACCCACCCATACGGTTTCCCCTCATTGATGGTATATCGACATTCGCGTTGAGTAACCAGGTCCTGTAGCCTGGGGGCCAGCCCAAGAGAACGGATAATTGTCTCCTAGGGTGGTCCGGAGCCGTGACCCAGGGGGTCCGGACACATGGGTCGGCTTCCCAGTCTAAATCCTACAGGTCTTGTTGCGTAAATCAAAGGATAAAAGACGCCAGTTAATGGGTCCTATGGGTGTGCTACTAAAACTTCCTAGCTAAGGCTGTGTGCAGGTCCGGGTCCCAATCGAGATTACCTCATGGGGACCAGGTCACCAATTCTTTCTTAAATATACTGGCATCCAGCCTCGACAAGTCGAGCCTACATCCCAGGGGGGCCAAGTACCAGGGAAGAAGTTGGCAACAATGCACACAACAAAGGGAAAGTAGCGTGCAGATAAGTGGTAGTATTGCTTGATAAGTAGTACTTAAAGGTATCTTGCAAAATCAAAATATATTACAAGTTGCTTCCCAGCGGGACCCTTGTTTTCTCCCCGCAGATCCAACTACCCATCATCAGCGGGATCCTGCTGGAAGCGCTTGGCCACCACATTTACAACATCTTGTATGCTCCCCTGGGCGGCGTCTTCGACATCGGCCACCGGACCTGCAATCACCGGCTCCAAGGAGATGACCGGGTCGTGGCTCCGGAAGCACGTCAGGATGTACTCTATTACCGCCCGGCAGAGTCTGCTGCCCTCAGCCTCCAGGCGGGCGCCAAGGATCTGGTCCAGGCGTCGGAGGCGGAATCCAGCACTGTCGGAGAGGAAATTCTCCGGCCGAGTGGCGGAGTGCACCCGCCCTAAATCCTAAGATGAGGAGGGGCTTAAGCGTTTCGCCGGTCCTGCTAAGCAAACATCAAGCACGTGGACACGCGAGAGTTTAGAATGGTTCGGGCCGCCGGAGCGTAACACCCTACTCCACTATGTGTTGGATTGCTGTGGAAACTTGAGGGTTTAAACCTCCAGATCGAGCTTGAGTTGTCTAGAATCACTTCGGTCTAAGTCCCCCTTTGTAACGTCGCATGCCTCCCCTTTTATAGTTGAAGGGGGGCATGCACAATGGTACTGAGCCCCGACATATGGGCCCAGGGACATAACGGATATAGCTCTTGGAGCTATAGATATTTGCCACTGGTGCAATCTCCTCGCGCCCTGACATCTGAGATCCGCGTATCCTCAGCGTGCAGGGGAAGCTTCTTATATAAGGGATGGTGAGCACAGTGCGCCGCATGGCATGGGCGCACTGTTTGACAGCAGACCGGACAGGCGCGCCTTCTGCAGGATGACCCCTGACGCCGTCTGCCAGCAGAGTGGACATAACACATTAAATGCTGAGAGGGCACATCATCTGTCAGCACAATGGCAGGCGGCGTGTCCTTTCCGCAATAAATGCAGAGTCCGTGCGGCTTTAGAGGCCTCATGTCATGCCCCGCCCGCTGGCTTATGTCACGGGCCACAAGCCACGTGGCAGCAGCGGGTCTCCGCCTGGACGCGTGTCAGCACCGGACCCTTACTCATGTCGGGGTTCCCTCCGCCCCATGCTTTACTGTGGTCCAGACTTTACTCGGAGGGACCTAGGGCCCATCCGGCATGCCCTCTTGGGAGTTCCGGACTGTATTCGAGGGTCCGGGCTGTGCGTACAGGGGTCCGGTGTCCCTCTATGGAGGTCCGGACCCAATGATGCATCCTGGGGTGTATTATCTCTCCTTGCCACGTGGTGCCCCTAGACCTTCCCATGTGGTGGGGTCGAGTGTCGTTCCCTGTGTGGCTAGGAGACGCGTACAACGTCTTTATACTGTAGAAGAGGGTACCCCTGATTTAGGGTACTGACAGTGGCCCCCGGGCCCACCTTAGGTAGAGATGGCAACGGGTACAAACCCGCTGGGTTTTGCTATCCCAAACCCGTACCCGTGAAAAATATTTACACCCATTAAAAAACCCGTACCCATGACGGGTTTGAAATTTTGCCCAAACCCGTACCCATCGGGTTTGCGGGTACCCACGGGTTACCCGCGGGTTTTTATCTCCAATATGCTTATTCTTTTTATAATCAATAAGTATAGTAATGATTAATGAGATCATAATCCAAAATTTATGTAATGAACAACGAGTTCATGATTTGGTATAAAAATATTAGTAGAGATAATTAAATACAAATAATAAGTTGTATAAACAAGTTACCTTGCACTAAGTTATGCATTCACCACATATATATAACGTTAGTAATAACTATAATAGCAAGCAAGAAACACTATCACCAACTACTTATACATTCACTAGGTTTATAAAATAAAAAACCCGTACCCATGAAATAAAATTACAATATGCACTAGGTTTGGTCGAGTTTAAAAAACCCACGGGTTCACGGGTTTGGGTACTATAGGAACAAACCCGTACCCATGAACCCGTTGGGTATACATTTATGTCCATTAACAAACCCATGGGTATGAAAATTGACCCAAACCCATACCCTAATGGGGTAAAAACCCATCGGGTTTCGGGTACCCATTGCCATCTCTAGCCTCAGGGGAGGATGCGAACCTGCAGGCGGGGCTAGAGTCTGACTGGCGATTGGCCTGCTGCTCCTGCGCGCCTGTTGACGCAATTACTGCCGACCCGCCTATGGTCACGCTGACTGCCACGCCTGTTTTCACGGTTGACTGGCCCGTGACCTTCGTACTTAATGTCACTGATGGGCCATGCGTGGGGTGCCTCGAGTCGCTGCACTGGTTCTGAAAACTTAACTTTTCAGTCTTCGGCGACGGCCCCGAGGAGACGTGGCATTGGCGCGAGCAACGGTGCGATTTTCCACACCCGGTAACCGGCGCGCCGGTTGCATGACATGTGGGCCTGGGCCCCCATGTTGGACCGTCGGTTGCAGCGAAGCTGAGGGGGCACACAACCACGGGGCGGTTGTACACTTCCTGCACGGCAGTTCGCCTTCTTGACCGCTGGTTTCGGCGAAGATGAAGGGGCGTATAACCGCGGGGCGGTTGCACGCTCCTCGTGCGGCGGTTCACCTTCCTGACCGCTGGTTGCGGTGAAAATGAAGGGGCACATAACCGCGGGGCGGTTGCATGCTCCTTGCGTGGCGGTTTTCCTTCTTCGCGCTCCGGTTCAGCCAGTATGACATGTGGGGCCTGGCCCCCGGGTCATAGGGTGGGAACCCCGGTGCGCATCGGAGGAGACCTCGCCCATGACGCTTTGGGGCACGAGTGGGGAAATCCGCCTTTAAAAAGGGGTCCATCCCCCGGGCAGTAGTCATGCCTCGCTCCTCTTGCATTCATCGCACCTTTCCGCCTTCCGGGCCCCTGGATGGGGCGCGCCGGTGTTCACTGGAGGAATCCGTGTCAGAGCCACCCCCTCCGGCGGTCTCACCACTGGAGGGCTCACGCTCTTTGTTTTCTACGCAGTGGTGCTGTCGATCTTGTCTTCTTCTTGCTGTTGTTGGAGGAGCACGACCTCGTGGGGGTTGGCGCTCTTCTGCCATTGCTCGGCTTCAAGGATTTTCATCATGCAGTCCAGCTGCAACCTCCCGCCAGTCGTCATCTAGAAGGATGACCACCAGCCTTGTGGTGGAGAGAAGCGAGCCAAGCTGCGGCCTCGCCCCCCCACGCCCTCAGCTTCAACGATGTTCATCATCCTCGCTGGGGCGGAAGTGAGAGCACCTAGAGGGGGGGTGAATAGGTGATCCTGTAAAACTTAAAACTTAAGCCACAAAACTTGGTTAAGTGTTAGCACAATAATCACCAAGTGGGTAGAGAGGAGTCTTAACAAAACACAATAACCACAAAGATATCAATCACAGAGATGGCATGGTGGTTATCCCGTGGTTCGGCCAAGACCAACGCTTGCCTACTCCACGTTGTGGCGCCCCAACGGACGAGGGTTGCAATCAACCCCTCTCAAGCGGTCCAAAGACCCACTTGAATACCACGGTGTTTTGCTTGCTTTACTATATCCCGTTTGCGAGGAATCTCCACACTTTGGAGCCTCTCGCCCTTACACTTGAAGTTCACAAAGAAGCACGGAGTAAGGGAGGGATAAGCAACACACTCAAGACAAGAAATCACAGCAACGCTACGCACACAAGTCGCAACAAGAGCTCACAACACAACTCAATGAGTTCACAACTCAACTAGAGCTCTAATTGCTATCGCAAAGAATCAAAGGCGCGGAATCGATGTCTTAGTGCTTAGGAATGCTTTTAGAATGCTTGGTGTTCTCCTCCATGCGCCTAGGGGTCCCTTTTATAGCCCCAAGGCAGCTAGGAGCCGTTGAGAGCAATCTGGGAAGGCAATCCTTGCCTTCTGTCGCGTGGCGCACCGGACACTGTCCGGTGCACACCGGACACTGTCCGGTGCCCGATTTCTTTCCTTAACTGGTGCAGCCGACCGTTGGCAGCCAGAGAGCCGTTGGCGCACCGGACAGTCCGGTGCCCCCTTCTAGCCGTTGGCTCGGCCACGTGTCCCGCGCAGATCGCGCGGCCGACCGTTGGCCCGGCCGACCGTTGGCTCACCGGACAGTCCGGTGCACACCGGACAGTCCGGTGAATTATAGTCGTACGTCGCCGGTGAATTCCCGAGAGCGCCCAGTTCACTCGAGCCAGCCTGGCGCACCAGACACTGTCCGGTGCAGCACCGGACAGTCCGGTGCTCCCAGACTGAGCAGACTTTGGCTGAACAAAGCCATCTCATTTCCAATTCAATTTTTCCTGTTTCCAGCACTTAGACACAATACATTAGTCTCTAAAACAATGTACTAAGTCTGAGAAACATACCTTTATCCTTGATTTGTACTTTGTTCACCATTTTATACTTAGGCACTTGTGTTGGACACTAAATCACCAAAATACTTAGAAATGGCCCAAGGACACATTGAAGTTGTTGAGCTCCTCTTGCATGGCCAAAACCCAGTTCGAATCTAGCAAGGCCTCTTCTACCCTGAAAGGCTCAATAGAAGAGACAAAGGAGTAATGCTCACAAAAATTAACTAAACGAGATCGAGTAGTTACTCCCTTGCTAATATCACCCAGAATTTGATCGACGGGATGATCCCTTTGAATCATCGCTCGAACTTGGATTGGAGGTGCCGGTTGAGTTTCTTCCTCCATCACATGATCATCTTGTGCTCCCCCTTGATCACACGCCTCCTGTTGATGAACCTGTTCATCGTCTTGAGTTGGGGAATGCACCATAGTTGAGGAGGAAGGTTGATCTTGCTCATCTTGTTCCTGTGGTCGCACATCTCCAATCGCCATGGTGCGTATTGCGGCCATCGGAATATCTTCTTCATCTACATCATCAAGATCAACAACTTGCTCTCTTGGAGAGCCATTAGTCTCATCAAATACAACGTCGCTAGAGACTTCAACCAAACCCGATGATTTGTTGAAGACTCTATACGCCTTTGTATTTGAATCATAACCTAACAAAAACCCTTCTACAGCTTTGGGAGCAAACTTAGAATTTCTACCCTTCTTCACTAGAATGTAGCATTTGCTCCCAAATACACGAAAGTAAGATACATTGGGTTTGTTACCGGTTAGTAGCTCATATGACGTCTTCTTGAGGAGGCGATGAAGGTAGACCCTATTGATGGCGTGGCAAGCCGTGTTCACGGCTTCCGACCAAAAGCACTCGGGGGTCTTGAATTCTCCAAGCATCGTCCTCGCCATATCGATGAGCGTCCTGTTCTTCCTCTCTACCACACAATTTTGTTGTGGTGTGTAGGGAGCGGAGAACTCGTGCTTGATCCCTTCCTCCTCAAGGTACTCCTCCACTTGAAGGTTCTTGAACTCGGACCCATTGTCGCTCCTTATTTTCTTCACTTTGAGCTCAAACTCGTTTTGAGCTCTCCTTAGAAAGCGCTTGAGGGTCCCTTGGGTTTCAGATTTATCCTGCAAAAAGAATACCCAAGTGAAGCGGGAAAAGTCATCAACAATAACTAAACCATACTTACTTCCTCCAATGCTTAAATAGGCGACAGGTCCGAAGAGGTCCATATGTAGCAGCTCCAAGGGTCTTGATGCGGTCATCACATTCTTGCTGTGATGCGCTCCTCCCACTTGTTTACCTGCTTGACAAGCTGCACAAGGTCTATCTTTTTCGAAATGGACGTTAGTTAAACCTATCACGTGTTCTCCCTTTAAAAGCTTGTGAAGGTTCTTCATCCCCACATGTGCTAAACGGCGATGCCACAGCCAGCCCATGCAAGTCTTAGCAATTAAGCATGCATCTAGACCGGCCTCCTCTTTTGCAAAATCAACTAAATAAAGTTTGCCGTCTAGTACACCCTTAAAAGCTAGTGAACCATCACACCTTCTAAAGACAGACACATCTATGTTTGTGAATAAACAGTTATATCCCATATTGCATAATTGACTAACAGATAGTAAATTATATCCCAGAGACTCAACTAAAAACACATTAGAGATAGAGTGCTCATTTGAAATTGCAATCTTGCCTAAGCCTTTCACCTTGCCTTGGTTCCCATCACCAAATATGATTGAATCTTGGGAATCCTTATTCTTGACGTAGGAGGTGAACATCTTCTTCTCCCCCGTCATATGGTTTGTGCATCCGCTGTCGATAATCCAGCTTGAACCCTCGGATGCATAAACCTGCAAGGCAAATTTAGGCTTGGGACTTAGGTACCCAACTCTTGTTGGGTCCTACGAGGTTAGTCATAATTGTCTTAGGGACCCAAATGCAAGTTTTATCACCCTTGCATTTTGCCCCTAATTTCCTAGCAACTATCTTCCTATCCTTTCTACAAATAGCAAAGGAAGCATTTAAAGCATGATATATTGTAGAAGGACCATCCATAACTTTCCTAGAAACATGAACAATATTCTTTCTAGGCACATGATGAACATATCTCCTAGACATATCTCTATCATGCATATAAGAAGAACTAGAAGCAAACATAGCATGTGAACCATAAGCATGTGAATCATAACTTCTATAGTCATTTCTAGCATGTCTCTTATTATGATACATAAAAGCATGGTTCTTTTTAGTACTACTTGCCATAGGAGCCTTCCCTTTCTCCTTGGCGGGGATGGGAACCTTATGGCTTGTTAAGTTCTTGGCTTCCCTCTTGAAGCCAAGTCCATCCTTAATTGAGGGGTGTCTACCAATCGTGTAGGCATCCCTCGCAAATTTTAGCTTATCAAATTCGCTCTTGCTAGTCTTAAGTTGAGCATTAAGACTAGCCAATTCATCATTAAGTTTAGAAATTGAAACTAGGTGTTCACTACAAGCATCAATGTCAAAATCTTTACACCTATTACAAGTTGCAACAATTTCTACACAAGATGTTGATTTACTAGCTATTTTTAACTTAGCATTCAAATCATCATTAATGTTCCTTAAGTTAGAAATTGTCTCATGGCAAGAAGATAATTCACAAGAAAGCATTTCGTTTCTTTTAACTTCTAGAGCATGAGATTTTTGTGCTTCTACAAATTTGCCATGTTCTTCATACAACAAATCCTCTTGTTTTTCTAAAAGCCTATTCTTATCATTCAAGGCATCAATCAATTCATTAATTTTATCTACTTTGGTTCTATCTAGGCCCTTAAATAAACATGGATAATCTATTTCATCCTCATCACTAGATTCGTCCTCACTTGAAGAAGCATAAGTAGAGTTTTGAGTACATACCTTCTTCTCCCTTGCCATAAGGCATGTGTGACGCTCGTTAGGGAAGAGGGATGACTTGTTGAAGGCGGTGGCGGCGAGTCCTTCATTGTCAGAGTCGGAAGAGGAGCAATCTGAATCCCACTCCTTGCCTAGATGCGCCTCGCCCTTTGCCTTCTTATAGTTCTTCTTCTTCTCCCTCTTGTTCCCTTGATCCTGATCACTATCATTGTCGGGATAGTTAGCAATAAAATGACCAAGCTTACCACATTTGAAGCATGAGCGCTTCCCCTTTGTCTTGGTCTTGCTTGGCTGCCCCTTGCGACCTTTTAGCGCCGTCTTGAATCTCTTGATGATGAGAGCCATCTCTTCATCGTTAAGTCCGGCCGCCTCAATTTGTGCCACCTTGCTAGGTAGCGTCTCCTTGCTTCTTGTTGCCTTGAGAGCAAGTGGTTGAGGCTCATTGATTGGACCATTCAATGCGTCGTCCACGTATCTTGCTTCCTTGATCATCATTCGCCCGCTTACGAACTTTCCAAGTATCTCCTCGGGTGTCATCTTGGTGTACCTAGGATTCTCACGAATATTGTTTACAAGATGAGGATCAAGGACAGTAAAAGACCTTAGCATTAGGCGGACGACGTCGTGGTCCGTCCATCGCGTGCTTCCATAGCTTCTTATCTTGTTGACAAGGGTCTTGAGCCGGTTGTACGTTTGGGTTGGCTCTTCTCCCCTTATCATAGCGAATCTCCCGAGTTCGCCCTCCAACAACTCCATCTTGGTGAGCATTATGACGTCATTCCCCTCATGAGAGATCTTGAGGGTGTCCCAAATTTGCTTGGCGTTATCCAAGCCGCTTACTTTGTGGTATTCATCCCTGCACAATGAAGCTAGAAGAACAGTAGTAGCTTGTGCATTTTTATGAATTTGCTCATTAATGAACATTGGACTATCAGTACTATCAAAGTGCATTCCATTCTCTACAATCTTCCATATACTAGGATGGAGAGAGAACAAGTGACTACGCATTTTGTGACTCCAAAATCCGTAGTCCTCTCCATCATAATGAGGAGGTTTACCAAGTGGAATAGATAATAAATGAGCATTTGTACTTTGAGGAATACGAGAATAATCAAAAGAAAAGTTCGAATTGACCGTTTTCTTTTTCTCGTAGTCGTCGTCGTCCTTTTGGGAAGAGGAAGATTCGTCGCTGTCGTAGTAGACGATCTCCTTGATGCGCCTTGTCTTCTTCTTCTTCCCGTCTTTGCGCTTGTGGCCCGAGCCCGAGTCGGTAGGCTTGTCATCCTTCGGCTCGTTGAAGATAGACTCCTTCTCGTTGTTGTTGACCACCATCCCCTTTCCCTTAGGATCCATCTCTTCGGGCGATTAGTCCCTTCTTGAAGAGAATGGCTTTGATACCAATTGAGAGCACCTAGAGGGGGGGTGAATAGGTGATCCTGTAAAACTTAAAACTTAAGCCACAAAACTTGGTTAAGTGTTAGCACAATAATCACCAAGTGGGTAGAGAGGAGTCTCAACAAAACACAATAACCACAAAGATATCAATCACAGAGATGGCACGGTGGTTATCCCGTGGTTCGGCCAAGACCAACGCTTGCCTACTCCATGTTGTGGCGTCCCAACGGACGAGGGTTGCAATCAACCCCTCTCAAGCGGTCCAAAGACCCACTTGAATACCATGGTGTTTTGCTTGCTTTATTATATCCCGTTTGCGAGGAATCTCCACACTTTGGAGCCTCTCGCCCTTACACTTGAAGTTCACAAAGAAGCACGGAGTAAGGGAGGGATAAGCAACACACTCAAGACAAGAAATCACAGCAACGCTACGCACACAAGTTGCAACAAGAGCTCACAACACAACTCAATGAGTTCACAACTCAACTAGAGCTCTAATTGCTATCGCAAAGAATCAAAAGCGCGGAATCGATGTCTTAGTGCTTATGAATGCTTTTAGAATGCTTGGTGTTCTCCTCCATGCGCCTAGGGGTCCCTTTTATAGCCCCAAGGCAGCTAGGATCCGTTGAGAGCAATCTGGGAAGGCAATCCTTGCCTTCTGTCGCGTGGCGCACCGGACAGTCCGGTGCACACCGGACACTGTCCGGTGCCCGATTTCTTTCCTTAACTGGCGCAGCCGACCGTTGGCAGCCAGAGAGCCGTTGGCGCACCGGACATGTCCGGTGCACACCGGACAGTCCGGTGCCCCCTTCTAGCCGTTGGCTCGGCCACGTGTCCCGCGCAGATCGCGCGGCCGACCGTTGGCTCACCGGACAGTCCGGTGCACACCGGACAGTCCGGGGAATTATAGTCGTACGTCGCCGGTGAATTCCCGAGAGCGCCCAGTTCACTCGAGCCAGCCTGGCGCCACCGGACAGTCCGGTGCTCCCAGACTGAGCAGACTTTGGCTGAACAAAGCCATCTCATTTCCAATTCGATTTTTCCTGTTTCCGGCACTTAGACACAATACATTAGTCTCTAAAACAATGTACTAAGTCTGAGAAACATACCTTTATCCTTGATTTGTACTTTGTTCACCATTTTATACTTAGGCACTTGTGTTGGACACTAAATCACCAAAATACTTAGAAATGGCCCAAGGACACATTTCCCTTTCAGGAAGGCGAGCCAAGTTGGGGTCCTGCCTTCCGCATGGGCTGGCGACCCACTTCTTCCTTCACCATTCGAGGGAGAAGGGCATTCACCAGCCTTGCGGAGGAGGTGAACTTCGGCTACGCGGGGCCGGCCGGCTGCAGGGACCGTCAGCTGCCGCTTGTCTGGCTCCTTGGCCTTGATGGCTTTGGCGCCGCCTCCGGCGCTGCCTCCTGCCGCTTGGGCGGGGTGGGGCTGTCCGTCCACCGCACGGGCGACGGTCGCGCCGTGCGCAGGTCCACCACATCCATGGCGTCTCCCGCGCCACCGGCCACACTGCTCCGACGTCGCTCGGGGGTTGTACAAGATGTCGTACGCCGTGGGGGTGGCGGTCGCGTTCTTGGATGGTCTTGTCCTCACTCCCGTGGGAGGACGGGAGCAAGGACCTCTTCGCACGGGCTGAGGCAGTCGCCGTTGCTGGTAAGCCACCGGTGCGGAGGTGGCCGCTGTCGTCGGTGCTGAGGTGGTCGCTGCTGCTGGTGAGGCTGCATACTGCAGGGGTGGTTGCCTCTGCTGGCGAGACCGTTAGTGCCACCTGCCACCGAGCCTCCCACTCTTTGGATTTAATGGCCTCGTTGTCGCCCCCCGTAGGAGGACAGGGGCAAGGACTTCTTCGCAATGGCGCACGCATTGAGGTGGTCGCCACTGTTGGCGAGTCGTCGGTGCAGAGGTGGCCACTGCCGTCGGTGCTGAAGTGGTCACCTTCGCTGGCGAGTCGCTCGAAGCTAGCTACCACGCGGCCCTACTGGTGTGGAGGTAGTTCATACCTGTAGAGTAGAGATGGAGCTAGGGCTCTGCTTGAAAGCGGATGTAATACTTTTGCTTTTTGTAAGGTACTTTTGAGTACTATTTATCAAGAAGTATTAGCACTTATCTGTGTACCACTTATCCCTGTTGTGTGTTGTGTAACTGATTCTTCCTTGGTACCTGGCCCCCTGGGATGTAGACTCGATTTGTCGAGGCTGCAGACCAGCATACCTAAGAAAGAGTTTGGCGGTGGCCCCTAGGAGGTAGCCTCGACTGGGACCTGGGCCTGCACACAGCTTCGGCTAGGGGACATTAGTAGTACACCCTCAGGACCCGTCATCTGACACTAGCCATCCTTTAATACATGCTCGGGACCTGCAGGGTCTAGTCTGGGAGGCCAAGTTGTACGTCCGGACCACCTGGATGGTGGTTCTAGGTACTAGGACACTTGTCGCAGAGTGGTGGAGTGTGCAGGCCCACGGTACGGAACCAGGCTGAGCGGCTACACGGGCTCCGGACCACCCCAGGAGACAAATGTCCATTCTCTAGTTTCGGACCCCAGGTTGTCGGACCCACAGGACTTATAGCTCCAAATACTAGGTACCCATCACGAAGTGGTGGAGTGTGCAGGCTTTCGGGTACGGAACCAGGCTAAGCGGCCACACAGGCTCCGGACCACCCCATGGAACAGGGTCCTGTTCTCTAGAGCCGGCTCCCAGGCTGTCGGGCCCTTCTGCTTTCGCAGAGAGGTCCTAAACTGCAATCCAGGTTGTTCAATTCGGATGTCACTATGTTTGATAGAAAGGGAACTGTTTGGGTGGGTTAGATAAAATAATATCTGAAAAACTGCAAGGTAAGACCATGGAGCAGTAAGATGAAACTATCATAGGGGCACATCTGAGGGGGTAATTCTTTCCTTTATAACTTATCATGCATGGGTGCAGACCAACAGGCCGGGTTTATAGGGGCGGACCACACCGGGTTGGCGCACACGTGTGCGTTACCTAGTTACAAAAGGGAAACAAACTCGACCCCTCAGACTTGCTCCTATGGATAGAACTTACAGAGATGCTCCAGCACCAAGGGGAGGCACTCCTTTAGTCGTAGCTAGACGGTCACCCTCGGGTCGGTGTATTCCCGTTACCTTGAAGGGTCCTTCCTAGCTGGGGGAGAGTTGTAGAGCCCTTCTTGGTTAGGTACTTGTCGTAGGACTAGGTCCCGACCTTAGGCTTCCATCTGTGTTTGATGAGGGAGCCCTCATCTTTGATCGTGGCCATTTCTGCATGGACATGTCGGAAGTCTGGGCCCGTGGGGGTCCAGAAGGGTTTTCGGGGGAAGACAGGCTTCAACACCGCAGACCGGGGAGCACGGGGTCCCTCTGGGGGTCCGTCTAGTTGTCTTCATTGGAGTAGGAGCCTCCGGTGAAGACATCCTTCAGGTCCCCCTCGGGTGACTGGTACCCGAGGTCCCGCTCAGCTGCGGCCACCTCGCCGTCGTCGACCTTTTCTTTGCCAGGTCAACGACAAGGTGGGGAGCCATCCTTGGAGGACTGCTCGCGCCGTTTGTTGACACGTTTTGCGAGATCAATGATCTCGCGACACTCCGCGGCGCTGTGGCGACCGTTGGGGTGCACAGGGCATGGGCCGCTGTTACCCTTCTGCGGTTGTGGGCGCTTGTTGCGATCGTCCCGGCCCTGGTCGCGGCTGCAACGACCAGAGCGGTGAACCGTGCCTTCTGGTAGTCACGGTCCTTCTTCTTTTTCTTCTTACCGTCCCGGGGGACGGCACCCGAGCCACCCGACTGGGCAGCCCTGGTTTGTGGGGCCGAGTGCCATGCACGGCCCTCGGCGGCTCTGGCGCATTTGTCGGCCAGGGCGAAGAGTGTGGGGACAGTCTCCACGTCATGCGTGGCCAACTTCTCCAACATTTTCTCATCACGTACTCCCTGACGGAAGGCCTTGATGATAGAAGCATCGGTAATGCGAGGTATAGTACCTCGCACCTTGGTGAAGCGGGAGATGAACGTCCGGAGGGTCTCCCCGGGCTCCTGCCTCACCGCATGGAGGTGGGCCTCCACACCGTGTTGCTTGTAAGCACTGGCGAAGTTCGCAACGAACCTTGCGCAGAGCTCTTCCCAGGAGTAGACTGACCCTGGGACGAGGTTCATGAGCCAAGTCCGGGCAGGACCAGACAAGGCGACATGAAAATATGTCGCCATCACAGTGGTGTTTCCACCTGCTGCTATGATGGCAGTGACGTACACCTGCAGGAACTCCGACGGATTCGATGTTCCGTCGTATTTTTCCAGCAGGTGTGGCTAAAACTTGGGTGGCCATGAGGCCGCGCGGAGATGATCCACAAGAGCAGCGCAGCCCATGCCGGCCAATGGGACACCCGCTTGGGATCGGGTGCCCGTTGGGGCCTGTGGTGCCACCGCAGCGAAGTCTTGATTGAGGTTGCGGGCCTCGATGTTCTGGCGGCGCTCACGCGCCCTTTCCAAAGAGATCCGGGCATCCTCTCCCGCGCGCCTGCGGTTGAATTCGTCCCGGAGGTCGTTGGTATGTGCGCCCCTTACTGAGGGTGAGCGCACAGACGCCGATGCCTCATGTTGGCGCGGGATGACCGTGACCTCGATCTGGTTGAGGTAGAATGTGCCATGTTGAGCAGTCAGTCGGCGTCATCCCGCCACTGCTTCATGGCCCCTGGTGAGGCCGTGGAGCTTGGAGGGTGTCGCAGTAGTCCCTGGCTGCTGACAACGCCCCCGGAGCCGCCCTCGACGGTGTTCGGGATGTCTGTGCAGCTGTATGCTGTCGTGCTACGTGTACAGCAGCAGTGCCCAGCACTGGGCGATTGAGAACCTGCGGCGTGGAAGAGACAGCTTCTTCCTCCACCAGGAAATCCGTGGAAGTCTCAGCGTGGTGCTCAATAATTTGCACCATCACACTGAGCGAGAAAACCAGCAAAAACCTAATGCCTAGCCCCTACCTGGCGCGCCAAATGTCGGAGAGGAAATTCTCCGGCCGGGTGGCGGTGTGCACCCGCCCTAAATCCTAAGATGAGGAGGGGCTTAAGCGTTTCGTCGGTCCTGCTAAGCAAACATCAAGAACGTAGACACGCAAGAGTTTAGAGTGGTTTGGGCCGCCGGAGCGTAACACCCTACTCCACTATGTGTTGGATTGCTATGGAAAATTGAGGGTTTAAACCTCCAGATCGAGCTTGAGTTATCTAGAATCACTTGGGTCTAAATCCCCCTTTGTAACGTCGCATGCCTCCCGTTTTATAGTTGAAGGGGGGCATGCACAATGGTACTGAGCCCCGACATATGGGGCTAGGGACATAACAGATATAGCTCTTGGAGCTACAGATATTCGACACTGGTGCAATCTCCTCGCGCCCTGACATCCGAGATCCGCGTATCCTCAGCGTGCAGGGGAAGCTTCTTGTATAAGGGATGGTGAGCACAGTGTACCGCATGGCACGGGCGCACTGTTTGATAGCAGACCGGACAGGCGCGCCGTCTGCAGGATGACCCTGACGCTGTCTGCCAGCGGAGTGGACAGGACGCATTAAATGTTGAGAGGGCACATCGTCTGTCAGCACGGTGGCAGGCGGCGTGTCCTTTCCGCAATAAATGCAGAGTCTGCGCGGCTTTAGAGGCCTCATGTCATGCCCCGCCCGCTGGCTTATGTCACGGGCCACAAGCCACGTGGCAGCAGCGGGTCTCCGCCTGGACGCGTGTCAGCACCGGACCCTTACTCATGTCGGGGTTCCCTCCGCCCCATGCTTTGTTGTGGTCCGGACTTTACTGGGAAGGACCTAGGGCCCATCCGGCATGCCCTCTTAGGAGTTCCAGACTGTATTCGAGGGTCCAGGCTGTGCGTACAGGGGTCTGGTGTCCCTCTGTGGAGGTCCGGACCCAATGATGCATCCTGGGGTGTATTATCTCTCCTTGCCACGTGGTGCCCCTAGACCTGCCCATGTGGTGGGGTCGGGTGCCGTTCTCCGTGTGGCCAGGAGACGCGTACAACGTCTTTATACTGTAGAAGAGGGTACCCCAGATTTAGGGTACTGACAAGCACTGGGAGCGTGTCGGAAATGGACACTGACTGCTTCGACACTGGGATGGGGCTCACCCTCAGCGACACCAGCGCCGAGCTCGCCTCGTTGGCCCATGCGGCGATACGCTGGACCCCAGTGCGATGCTCCGCCCGGAGATCTTCAAGGGTCTTCTTCATCGCCTCCATCGCCTGGGGGCTCGGAGCCGCCGGCGCCGCCTAGGCTACCTGCGCTGCCTGCGTCGCCTGAAACCGGCAGGCCCACTCCTCCAGTGTCCGCTCCTTCTCCTCCAGTCTCTTCTCCTTCTCCTTTGCCTCAAGCTCATGTTTGGCCAGCAACTTGTCCCGCCTATCCCACATCTCCTCCCTGAAGGCGAGGTCCTTCTCCTGCCAGGCGAGATCCGTCGCCCGCTCCTCCAGGGAGGCATCCTTCGCCTTGAGGTTCTCCTCGGCGAGAGCGATGTTGCTGGCCCTGTCATCAAGCTCTCGCTGTAGCTTTTGCAGACTCGCCGCAGCCGCGGTCTGCTTGTCCTGCTGTTTCTCCAGCATCACATTATAGGCCTTCTGCTTTTCCTGGAGCGCCGTGATGACCTCCTCCCTCTGGTCTAGGTGATCCACCTTCTTGGCCAACCTTTTCTCCTTCTGGGTCACCTCCCGCTCCTGGTTAAACACCTTCTGGAGGTCCTCCTTGAGGTCCTCGCGCTCCTCCTCAAGCTCGGACCGCTCCGAGGCGAATTGGTGGGACGCGGCCTTGGTGCGCTCCTCCAGCTGGGCGCGCCAATCACCGAGGCGCTGGTGCTCGGTTGCGAGCGCCTCCCACTCCCGCAGGATCGCCGCCTCGGTCTCCCAGAGAGCCTGATGAGCATGGGACAGCACCCGAGGGAGGGGTGTTGGCGCCACTTCTGGCTCGGCGCCGAGCCGCCGTCCAAGAATAACCTCCGGTTCCTCCGGAGTGGGCGGTGGGATGGAGCTGGGCACGCCCACCGCGTCTCCCACCGTTGCCAACGGTGTATCCGACGACATCGCCGCCATGGGGTCTGCAGTAGCCGTCAGCGGCGCTACTACCTCCGTGTCGGTGTTTTGGGTCCGACCGCACACCCGGGGTTGCCCCTCGAGATGTTTTTAGGAGTAGGACGGTGTCGACAACTGTAGCAAAATGGTTCGTGCCGATCGCACGAGGGACAATGGACAAGATTGGCAGGTTCGGGCCGCTTAGAAGTGCGTAACACCCTACGTCCTGGTGAGTATATGAGCGTGGTTACAAGGGGCTCTCTGGATTGAGGGTGCAGAGAGTTTACGTGGGTGGCTAAGTAAAATAGGGTCGATCGTTCTGAAGGGGTGCCCCCTAGGCCTTATATACTCGACCGTGGGGCAGTACATGTGGATATGATAACAACAAGCAGCTAAGAGATAGTGAACTTCCTGAGTTTATCCCTACGTAACCCTCGCCGACTTATCCTCGCATCGCTCCGCTGCATGGGAGCTTCAGCGCGGGAAAGTCGGGTCTCTGTTGCGATTTATTCGTTCGACGTTGTGGGCCGTCCGGGTTTGCACCAATCCTGTCTCACGTCTTCTCTTCTTTGTCGGTCGTCTTTCCCTAGGCCCACGAAAGGATGACCTTACGAATTATTGGGTCCTTGGGCCTTTCGTGAGGCCTTTTACTTCTTTAGTGGACCCAGGGGATATCTATCCCCCACAAGCCCCCGGTCTTTGGGTTGATTTAGAGGTAATCAACTCAAAGATCCAAGGTCCAAAAATGACTCCCTGCTGTTTTCTTTTGCTCTGATCGCTTGTTCGACCAAAGTTTAGTTTTGTGCCTATGCCTTAGAAGTCGGCATTTTGAATTGTAAGATTCTGGACTTCATTGGGTGCACCGGAGGTGCACCCAATGGGTGTAGCCCCCGACCTTTGAGTAGATTTTAGAAGATAATCTACTCGAAGGTCTTCTCCAAAGATTATCTCCATTCGCGCTCCTGTATCTCAGTTGAGGATTGATCTTTCCAATCTTGTTCCACGCCTTAGAGGTCGGCACTATATTGGTTTGGAATGATAATCCATGGGGTGCACCGAAGGTGCACCCAATGGGTGTAGCCCCCGACCTTCAAATGGATTTTTTAAAGATAATCCATTCGAAGGTCTTCCCTTTGCTTGTAAAAGTTGGCATGAAGCTATTCGCATTATGCTTTGGAGGTCAGCATTATGTCATCCAGATTTTGCTGCCGAGGTCAGCATATATTTTGTCTCTAGCAGCCGAGTTTGCAATCCATCCGTATCTTGCTAGGTAATGCAATTTATTTGCTTCTGCGACTTGATTGGACATTTGATGGACGTTCTCTGTCTAGTCCTCACATCGCTTCTGTCGGCCATCTCTTGTACTTTGCTGGCTATATTTGGCCTTCCTCTGATCCTTACTGATGTCTCATTTTTGTCTTGAAGTATTTTGCTGCGCGCCCTGCACGGATGTGACCGTTTTGAAAATTATACTGATAATTCCTGGGCGTCCCCCCCCCAATGGGTGTGGGCAGGGGACGGCTTGGTACACTGAGTGTTTTAGCCGGCTGCTTCTGAGTAGTAATGTGATGGGACGACTAGTGTAATCATATCCTTTGCGCTGTTGACTGGAGTCCCAATGGGTGTGGTGCTGCATGAAACGGCGTCCACCGTCTGACGTGTCTTCAGATGGCTGGGAGTGCTTATTGAATGCTTTGCGACTGTTCAGTGACCGCGGTTGGAAGTGAGCGGTTGCCTTTCCCCTCTATAAATAACGCCTTTGCTTCTCTGGTTTTTTCACATCTCTTCGCTGTTATTTACTGCCTTCTTCTCCTCCCTTCTGTCTGCTTCCACCATGGGCAAGGGCACCAAGCGCAAGCGCGAGCCGACTCCCCCGTCGGATGATTTCGGTGACTCGGAATACTCGAAGGAGGAGTTCTCCTTCGAGTCCGAGGGATCTCCAGCTCCCGTCTCTCCCCCGGCGTCGTCTGATGATTCAGACGACTCCCAGGGGATTGCCGCGGAGGTCTGGTCGTACATCCGGGCCGTCGAGCGCTCCGGGCTTGAGGGCTCGGATGAGTCTGAGTTCTCCTCGGATGAGGAGGACTCGGACGGTGGCGAGGACGAAGATGATGACGACGACGACGGCGACGACGACGACGGTGGCGACGGAGACGGTGATGGCGGCAACGGCGGCAGAGGCAGCGGCGGCGAGGGCAGCACCAGAGGCGGCAGCAGCACGGGCAGCACCAGAGGCGGCAGCAACAAGGGCACCACCAAGGGCGGCGGCGGCAAGGGCAGCGGCAGCAAGGCCAGTGGCTAAACGCCACTGGTCTTTAGATATTAGTATAGTGTAGTTAAAATAATGTAGTAGTAATGTAGAGTAGTATAGTATAGTTTAGTAGTAGTAGTAATGTAAAGTAGAAGTAGGGAAGCATCAACTCGCGAAGAGTTGGTTTGTAAACTTATTAACTTCCCCTTAACGAAGAACTGTTATTGGCCCCATCTCGATGATTCACTTTCTCTGATTGTTGAACTGGTTCTTTCGATATAGTAAATGAATAACTTGCGCATCACATTGACGCTTCCAGAAGTAGCTGCCGAGTAATGTTGTAGTCGATATCGGCATTTTAGAAACAACGCCGAGCGATTGAAGGTTGACATCAGCGTTTTAGAAGTAACACCGAGCAATCGAACATAAGATCGGCGTTTTAGAGGCCACGCCAAGTGACTGAAGGTCGGTGTCGACATTTTAGAAGTAATGCCGAGCGACAGAATGCAAGTTCAGCGTTTTGGAGGCAATGCCGAGTGATTGGAGGTCGGCATCGGTGTTTTAGAAGTATCGTCGAGCGATTGAACACGAGGTCGGCGTTGTTAGAAACCGCGCCAAGTGATTGGGGGTCAGCATCGGCGTTTTGGAAGTAATGCCGAGCGATAGAATACAGGGTCAGCGTTTTAGAGGCAACGCTGAGTGATTTGAAGGTCGGCGTCGACATTTTAGAAGTAATGCCGAGCGGTTGAATACGGGGTCAGCGTCTTAGAGGCAACGCCGAGTGATTTGAAGGTCGGCGTCGGCATTTTAGAAGTAATGCCGAGCGGTTGAATACAGGGTCAGCGTTTTAGAGGCAACGCTGAGTGATTTGAAGGTCGGCGTCGGCCTTTTAGAAGTAATGCCGAGCGGTTGAATACAGGGTCAGCATCTTAGAGGCAACGCCAAGTACTAGCCAGCCGCGCGGGTTGTTTTGAGGATAATATCCGAGTGATGAGGTGGCACGCCGACTTTTCCGGAAATAACTGCCAGATGTCCATGTGGTATGCTGAGGTTTCGGAAATAACCGCCGGGTGATGACTGGGCACTTTTTGAAACGGTATCTGGCTCAAGAATATCCCATAAGGGTTGCGCTTTTAGCCGCCTTTGCTTTCTGTGCCCTAGTTCTTGCATTCCCGCATCTGAATTTTCTCTGCCACTCGCCTCCTACTCTGTTCGCCAGTGAGAAGCAAGATGGCGCCCAAGAGGAAAACTGCGAGCTCGTCTGCTGCGGTGATCCCCGCAATCGACCCCAACAGTCAGTTACCTTTCGCAGGTAACCACATGTCTGTTATTTCCGAAGATGAGCTTCTCCGTCTTGTCTCCATCGGGGTTCTTCCTCCGCGGGAACTCTGTTCTTGGCGAGTTTGCCACGGGACTACTGTCCCAACCGAAGATACCCACGAATCAGTAGTTTACGCTCCTTTCCTTCTCCGCGGCCTCGGCCTTCCAATCTCTCCTTTTTTCCGTGGCCTTCTTGACTTTTATCATATCAACTTGACCCATTTGAACCCTAATTCCATTCTCCAAATCTCCATCTTCGTCCACCTATGCGAAGCCTACCTCGGTGTGCTGCCGCATTTTGGTTTATGGAAGTATCTGTATCATTGTCGCCCTGGGATGGCCGGGGGGCAACATCAGCTGGTTGGAGGTGCTAGTTTGGAGATGCGCCGTGGGCGGAAAACCGAGTATCTTGAGATTCCCCTCAAAGATAGCATTAAAGGGTGGCGTCTGGAGTGGTTTATAGTTGACAATTATGGAAATTCTCTCCCCTCCCGGTCGGGAAGACAGCCAGACGTTCGCACTCCGAGTTGGACTGAGTCTCCTACAGATCAAGAAGTTGCCGAAGCAGGCGTGTTGCTTACTGAAGTCGGATTTTTGAAGGAAAGAGGTCTGACTGCCGAAGCTGTGGTCACTGATTTTGTTTTCAAGAACATTCAGCCGCTGAAAGACAGGGCCTATCTAGCATATCTGTATCGAGGGCTGGCCGACTCAACCCAGGTTACCAATAAGAGAATTCCTTCTGTTGACTTGGTAAGCCGACTTGAAATGATCCTCAGGGGTAAAGTTTCGAATGTTGGTGCTCCAGTAGCATACTCGGCTTGGAACCTACCTCCTCCCAAAGCTTTCACCCTTTTTGTGTCAAATCCACCTGTGACTGACAGCAATTTGGGCCTTAGAGTGCGACCCTCTGCTGAGGAAGTCAATTCTCTAGTTGCTTCGCTCGGGGCGATTCCTGATGATGAACGGCAGGTTTATTTTGAAGTGCCTCTGAACCCCAGTGATGCTGACATAAAAGACATGCTTGATCTATTAGCTGAGGATTCGTCTGATGCTGCTCCTGTTGGTACCTTGGCAGTGGTGCCCCTTCCAGAGGTTGATACAACTTTGGATGTCCCGAAACCTGTCAGCACTCGTCCAAGGCGCCCTAGCCGAGCCAGTCAGCCCGAGCCTTCTGCTGATGAGCAAAAGAAAAAGAGAAGACGCCTCCGGCGAGTATCCAGTTTTGATGAGGACGTCGGCACTTTAGCTCTTGCTGCTGAAGAAATGCCTGTAATCGGTCTTACTGACACTGATCCCAATGGGTGTGCCCAAACTGTTGCTGATCCCAATGGGTGTGCCCAAACTGTTGCTGATCCCAATGGGTGTGCTGCTTGTGTTGCCGCTGTGGAGGATGATGAGGAAGAAGATGAAGCTCCCTTAACTCGGAAAAACAGTCAGCAATTCATTGCTAGCGGTGGAAGTAGTGGAGTTCCTTCTCCTACTTTGTCTGCCCTTATTGGTCTGCAAGAGCTGTCCATGGCCAACTTTGATCAAACTCTAGAGGATATGGTCCCAGAGGATTTGCTATCGGAGCCTATGGATGTTGATGCAACAGAGGCTTGTGCTGCCGTGCCCGATGCTGGGTTGAGGTCGTCTCGTGCTTCGTCGACCTTAGAGCATGGTCTTGAGGGTCGGGATGCTAATTTGGATTGTCCTGGTCCCATGGAAGTAGCTGAAGGCCCGTCAACCTTAGAGGTGGTTACGGCGGAGAGCCTGGACCCCTTGAATAGTGCTGACAGGCGCCCAGCCCCCGAGGATGTCGCCGGGGAAGGCTTAGCTCGGGTGAAAAGTGTAAGCCACTGCCCAGCCCCCGAGGGTGTTGCCGGGGATGATCCGGCTCAAGTGGGCAGTGCCAATTTTGACCCAGCCCCCGAGGGTGTCCGGGCGAGGTCTCCTTCTTGCACTTCTATGGACGTTCATGCGGGTTCGCCCCCGCACTCTGACGGTATGGTGGTGGCCCAAACTCCGGATCAGGGGGTCGCTTTAGAGGGCAGCGTCCCCACTGGTCTGGCGTTAAGCTCTGCTGAATGTACTGAGCTCGTTCCTGCTGGTCTACTGCAAGCTGCTTCGGGTGGTGGTCTGGCACCTGATTATCAGCTGATTTCTCCTGACTTGGGGATCCCTTCGCTCTTTTCCAACCTCCAGGTGCTGTGCTGTGCTTTAGTTTGATCTTTATGTTGCATGAATTGTTGTCATTATGTTCATCCGCTCTTCTTATCAGGCTTTGGTGAATGGATTGGCCAGTCAGCTGAAATCGCAGGGTGCTTCCATCCCAGAAGTGGCTTCATCTCTTGAGCGTTGGAATCCAGTGTTGCTTCATCGTCGTGTATCCGAGTTGGAGGCAACTAATGCTGGTTAGTGCCCTTTCTTCTTCTTCCTTGCCCTTGCTCGTGGATTGTTTTACCTTCTGACCTCACTTCGTTTGATTACCTCTTGACAGGAATGACTCGGCAGATCGCAGTCCTTGAGGAAAAACATTCTCGAGATCAAGCTGAAATGGCTCAACGGTGTGCTGACTTCGAGTATAAGTATCTTCAGAGCCAGACTGAACTGAATCAAGTCTCCGCTGCGTTGGATGATGCCAACGCTCTGAGTTCTTCTCTTCACGCTCGGCTTGACTCCGAAAAGGTAACTTACGAAACCGTGCTTCGCCTTATTACATGCTTGAATTCTGAATGAGTTGATTTTTGCCTGTAGGAAGAAAAACGCATCCTTGCTGCTTCTCGTGACAATCTGGACAGATTGTATCGAGATTCTAGCAACTCGCTAACCATCTTGGAGAGGAGCCACCGTTTTACGATGGAAGAAATGGACAATCAGCGTCGCCGGCTGCAAGAATCTGCGGACGAAGTGACCCGCCTCAAGCAACTGGTATCAGCGAAGGATGCCACTATCAAGGGACTTCGAGCTTCTAAGAAATCCATTGCTCAGGAGTTAGAAACTGCTCAGCTGGCCGCTAAAATCGCCGAAGAGACTGCTGCTACTCTCAAAGCCCAGCGCGATAAAGCCATGGACAAGGCTATTCGAGCGGGACGAATCTTGATGAGGAGACCCGGAGTGGTAGTTCCTGACGATATAAAGGCCGACGTGCATGCCGCCCCCGATTCTTCGAATCACCCTTCTTCGTCGGTCGTTCCTGAGAAAGATATTGGAAAATAGAGAAACACTTTGCGTGCCATGAGCGCGCGGTTAGTATGAGCAAGTACTCATTTAGAGGATATCAGCTTATCATTCGAATGTTATGATTACTTTATTATCGTATCAGAATTTATTAGTTCGCAAGTTTGTGGTAATGCTGCACGATAATTATGAAGTTTGTTTGTGGGATATGGAAGTCATCCCCTGAATTGCATAAGCGCGAGTATGCTATACCGGCTTAAACCATCAATGACTTTAGCCGATAACTCCGTTAGTAGGGCATAGTGGTCGCCCTGGGTTTGAGTAGGCGTGAGCATGTTGCACCGGCTTAAGTCGTTGCTGACTTAAGTCGATTGCTCCGTTTGTAGGGCATAGTGGTCACCCCGAATTAAGTAAGCGTGAGCATGCTGCACCGCCTTAAGTCGTTGCCGACTTAAGTCGATTGCTCCGTTTGTAGGGCATTGTGGTCACCCCGAGTTAAGTAAGCGTGAGCATGTTGCACCGCCTTAAGTCGTTGCCGACTTAAGTCGATTGCTCCGTTTGTAGGGCATAGTGGTCACCCCGAGTTAAGTAAGCGTGAGCATGTTGCACCGCCTTAAGTCGTTGCCGACTTAAGTCGATTGCTCCGTTTGTAGGGCATAGTGGTCACCCCGAGTTAAGTAAGCGTGAGCATGTTGCACCGCCTTAAGTCGTTGCCGACTTAAGTCGATTGCTCCGTTTGTAGGGCATAGTGGTCACCCCGAGTTAAGTAAGCGTGCACACCAATCATAAACGACCCGAGTATCTTTGAAATCTCTCTTCATTGATGACGTATTTCCATTATACAGAATACATGGTCGCTCCAGCTGTTTTGAAATACAGCTAGGGGTAAAACTTTCTGAGGTGCTCTACGTTCCAAGAGTTCCCAACTTCTGTGCCATCCATCTGGGTGAGGCGATATGATCCGGGCCGAGTGACCTCTGCTACTATGAATGGCCCTTCCCATAAGGGTGATAACTTGTGCCGTCCCTCCCCCGTTAGAATTCGGCGGAGGACGAGGTCTCCTATCGAAAAGAAACGTTGCCGCACAGCTTTGTCGTGGTAGCGCCTTAGAGTCTGCTGGTATCGTGCTGATTGGATTACTGCATTCAG
Source organism: Zea mays (assembly GCF_902167145.1). Lineage (NCBI taxonomy): Eukaryota > Viridiplantae > Streptophyta > Magnoliopsida > Poales > Poaceae > Zea > Zea mays. Next base: position 270,403,008 of record NC_050096.1, on the reverse strand, counting down.
TCGTTCTTCCTCAAGTACATCAATATCCTCCAGCCTGGTGGCTTCGGCTTCTGCTATGCTTTCGAAGATCAATCTTGGCGCCCCAAACTTGAGATCAGCAGGTAGCACTGCCTCCGACCCATAGACCATGAAGAAAGGAGTGTTTCCATGCAGGGCTCGGCTGGGTTCGGTTCTCAGGCTCCAAACAACATAAGGCAGCTCTCTTATCCATTTTCCTGCGAATTTTTCATTCTTATCGAAGACCCTTTTCCTGAGTGCCTCTAATATCATTCCATTGGCTCGCTCAACCTGCCCGTTGGCTCTTGGATGTGCTACGGATGCGTACTTGATCTGAATGCTCTTTTGCTCGCAGAAGTCAAAGAATTCTGAGCTGGTGAAGTTGGATCCCAAGTCAGTAATGATACTGTTTGGTACCCCGAATCTAAATATTATGCTTTGTATGAATTCCACGGCTTTAGCAGAGGTTAAAGAAGCAATGGGCTGAAACTCTATCCATTTAGTGAATTTGTCAATTGCCACCAACACATGGGTATATCCTCCTTGAGCTTTCTTGAAAGGTCCAATCATATCTAGTCCCCAGCATGCGAAAGGCCAAGTTACTGGTATGGTCTGCAGCTGCTGCGCTGGCATGTGCTGTTGCTTCGACAGGTATTGGCAAGCTTCGCATCTCTGAACTAACTCGGCTGCATCGCTCTTCGCCGTCGGCCAATAGAATCCTGACCTGAAAACCTTCCCGACTAATGTTCTGGATGCTGCATGTACTCCACACTGCCCTGCATGGACTTCCTCCAGAAGTTGCTTCCCGGTAGACGGGAGAATGCATTTCATGAGGACGCCTGACGCGCCCCTCCTGTATAATACCTCCCCAATGAGTGTATAGTGAGCCGATTGTCTGGCAATACGCTCTGCCGAGTTCTTGTCATCTGGTTCTTCTTCATTCTTTATATACTTAATAATCGGCCGTCTCCAATCATCAGAGTCTGACTCGGGTTGATCTATGACGTTGCACTCTTCTGCTTGATCCATCGAGATACTCGGCTGCAGGATTTCTTGCACGAAGACTCCGGGTGGGACCTGAGTTCGACTGGACCCGAGTTTGGATAGTATATCGGCTGCCGTGTTCCGATCTCTTTCTACATGATGAAATTCTAGACCCTCGAATTTATCTTCCAGCTTTCGGACGGCAGTGCAGTATTTTCCCATTGAATCACTTGAACAATCCCATTCTTTGTTTATCTGGCTGATGACTACCAGAGAATCTCCATATACCATCAATCTTTTGACGCCCAGTGATATGGCGATGTTTAATCCGTGTATCAAGGCTTCATACTCGGCTGCATTGTTAGAGGCCGGGAATAGCAACTGGAGAGCATACTTGAGGTGTTCGCCTCCAGGTGCAGTGAAGAGAATCCCTGCTCCTGCTCCCTGCAGCTTTAGCGAGCCATCAAAATACATTCGCCATATTTCTGTCGTCTCTGGATTGTCTGGAACTTGCTGTTCTGTCCACTCTGATACGAAATCAACCAATGCTTGAGTTTTGATGGCAGTGCGAGGTCGGAACTCGATATCGTGGGATCCCAACTCGCAAGCCCACTTGGCTATTCGGCCAATGGCTTCCTTGTTGTGAAGAATGTCCCCTATTGGAAAACCAGTAACTACTATGACTTTGTGGTCGTCAAAGTAGTGACGCAGCTTGCGGGCAGTTAGAAGTACTGCATATAATAGCTTCTGAACCTGAGGATATTTTTTCTTCGAGGGACCTAGAACTTCGCTGATGAAGTAAACAGGATGTTGTACCGGATAGGCATGCCCTTCTTCCACTCGCTCGACTACCAACGCAGTGCTTACCACGTGAGTCGTGCAAGAGATATACAACAGCAAATCTTCAGCCGGTTGAGTCGGCGTAGCTCGCCGGGGCGGTTTCAATACTGGTGGTGTCGTCAAGAATTTTTTCAGTGCATCTAAAGCTTCTTGTGCTTCTGAAGTCCACTGAAACTTGTCCACCTTCTTGAGTAGCTTGTAAAATGGCAAACCTTTCTCTCCCAGTCTGGATATAAATCTGCTCAGAGCTGCCATACATCCAGTGAGTCGCTGAACCTTCTTTTGTGACCGAGGAGCTTCCATCTTCATGATAGCTTCAATCTTTTCTGGATTAGCCTCAATTCCCCGGTGGCTGACAATAAATCCGAGCAGCTTTCCTGCTGGTACCCCGAAAACGCATTTTTCAGGATTGAGCTTCCATCTATATCTTCTCAGGCTGTTGAAAACCAGCTGTAAATCTTCGATGAAGTTTTCCGAATTCTCTGTTTTGATCACCACGTCATCAACGTAAGCCTCCACACGCTTGCCCCAGTGATCAGCTAGGCATGTTTGAATGGCTCTCTGATAAGTCGCTCCAGCGTTTTTGAGCCCGAACGGCATGGAGGTATAACAGAAAGCACCAAACGGGGTGATGAACGCCGTTTTTTCCTCGTCTTCTTTTGCCAAACTGATCTGATGATACCCGGAATAGCAATCTAAGAAAGACAGCACAGAACATCCGGCGGTGGAATCCACTACTTGATCTATCCTCGGGAGCCCGAAGGGATCCTTCGGACAGTGTTTGTTGAGATCGGTGTAGTCGACGCACATGCGCCAATCCACTTTATTCTTTTTGAGTACAAGAACAGGGTTGGCTAACCACTCGGGATGTAATACTTCTCTAATAAATCCGGCCGCGACCAAGCGAGCTAACTCGGCACGAATGGCCTCTCTCTTGTCGGGCGTGAAACGACGCAGCTTTTGCCGAATCGGCCTCGCCTGAGGATAGACCTTCAATTTGTGCTCGGCCAGTTCTCTTGGGACTCCCGGCATATCCGCAGGTTGCCATGCGAATACGTCTCGGTTATCCTGCAGGAACTGGACGAGCGCGCTTTCCTATTTGTCATTCAAACTGGAGCTGATGATGGCCGTCTTGCGCTCATCAGCGAACCCCAGGTTGATCCGCTTGGTTTCTTCAGTCGGCCGCATAGAGGTCACGGCCTGAGCTTCGTTTGCCGGTACGGCGAGGTCTTCCTCAGGCTTAGAGTTCGCCGGCGTAGAAGGAACCGTTGACGGCTTGGTGGTGAGGGCTGCTTGGATGGCCACTCGGAAACATTCTGCGGCGCCTTGGAAGTCGGCGCGCACAGTTATGATTCCTTGCGGTCCCGGCAACTTCAGTATCATGTATGTATAGTGCGGAATGGCCATGAATTTGGCCAGCCCCGGCCTCCCGATGATGGCGTTGTACCCGCAGTCGAAGTTCGCCACCTCGAACCTCAGGAATTCGGTTTTGTAGTTCTCCGGAGTCCCGAAGGTGACCGGCATGTAGATGTGACCCAGCGGGTATTCCCCCTCCGTCGGCACGATGCCGAAGAAAGGAATGTCCGACTTGTGGAGCTCTTTGAGATGAACTCCCAAGCCTTGGAGCGTACGGGGGAAGGTGACGTTGATGCTGCTCCCCCCGTCCACTAACACCTTCTTTACCCGGCTCTCTCGGATCACCGGATCAACGAGGAGCGGGTACTTGCCTGGATGGTCGAAGTTGAGCCACTGATCCTCCCGAGTGAAAGTGATCGGGTGCTCCGACCACCGGTATGGGGCGAGCGGTCCGGTGGTCGCCACCAGTATCTGGCGGTCGTTGAGCTTTTGTTGTCTTTTGTTCTCCTGCGACCCATGTCCACCGAAGATGACGTTGACCTCCCTGTCAACGCGTGGGAAAGCTCCTCTTCCCCCCTCCTCCTGCTGATGGGGCTGTCGTGGTTCATCTGGTCCTCCCCTCGGCGGAGGAGGCGGTAGAGGTTGGAAGGGTCGGCCGTGCCCGACGGAGTGCTTGAAGTCCCGGCAGTTATGGAGAGTATGGCGCATGTCCTTGTGGTATGGGCACTGGGCGTCGAGGATGTCATCCAGCATGCGCTCGCCTCCACGAGGTCCTCCTCGGGCGCGAGAGGCGGGTGGTCCGGCGGCGTGTACTTCTTCACGAGGCCTCTTCTCCCAACGTTTGTCGGGTGGCTGGTTCGCGTCGCGTCGTGGTGCTGTCGGTGCAGGCTTTGCTCCTCCAATGAGATCCTGGGCCCGCTCGTCGGCGGTGATGTAGAGGTCGGCTTCTCGGAACAGCTCCTCGGAGGTAGTCGGCGCCTTTTGTAGTATGGCTCGGACGAAAGCCGAGTCATTGGATCCTCTGTAGAAGTCCTCGATCACGGCCGCCTCCGTAACTTCGGGAATGCGGTTTCTCATGGTCTGGAACCTTTTGAGGTACGACCGGAGAGTCTCATCCCCTCGGCGCTTGATGGATTTGAGGTCCCATGGTTGCGCTGGCTTGTCGGAGAGAGACTGGAAGTTGGCGGTGAAACGTCGACTGAAGTCTCCCCAGTCGTCGATGCAGTGTCGGGGTAGATGTCGTAGCCACTGTAGCGCGTCTTGCCCAAGGACGATGGGTAGATACGCGGTCATGACATCTTCGGATGCTCCGGCAGCCCGAGCAGCGGTGGTGTAGATGGCTAACCAACCCCCTGGATCCTGCTTAGGCTCATATTTGTCGACATTGGATACCTTGAAGTTGGGAGGCCATTGGATGGCCCTAAGGCGCGGAGTAAGAGCAGATACTCCGCATGTGTCCTCCTGTCGGCGGGGATGACGTCTGTCCCGGGGAGGGGAGTGGTGGTGGTAGTTCCTCGACCGTCCCCGGGTGGTACCGCCAGTTGAAGCTGTTGCCGACTCAGTCCTGGTGGCCTGGCTTTGAGTCGGGAAGCCATGATCTCGGTCATACTCCTCTCGACGGTGGATTTCGTTCTCATGCCGTCGTTCGCGCGAAGCATTGATAGAGCTTCGCGCGTCTCGGCGACTGTTAATGGCGTGTCGCAAATCGTTCGGCGGGTGAGCGAGTGGTAGAAGATGGTTGGCTGCTTGAGTGAACAGGCGTCGGTATCCCTCGGCGTCGGGAGTCCGAGGAAGTCCGTCAGCTATCCGAGCCAGAACGCCTCCGACCTCGCTCGGCGTGTTCATAGCTCGAGCGAAGTCGGGGTTCAGGTTGCGCCCGAAGAGCGGATTCTCCCGGCGTTGCCTTGCATCTTGCTCGGCTTGCTCCTGAATCCGTCGGCGATCACGTCGTCGGGAGTTCCTTCGTTCCCTGAAGACGCGTTCTTCCGGAGTTTCCCCTACCTCCGAGACCTCATCTCGCGAGACAGGCTGCTCCGGATCCCGTTCCCCGGCCGCGTGATGTCGTCGAACGTTCCTGCGTCGGTTCCTCCGTCGACGGGATTCTCGTTGAGGTGGTTCTTCTCCAGGCACGGTCGGTTCGTCGTCAGAGACGGCAGGCGACTCCACTCTCCCGATGAAGAGGACGTCGGGGTAGAACGGTACTGTTGTCGTGGCGACTTTCTTTCCGTTCTCCTTTGAGGCCGGAGGAACGGGAAGAATGACTTGCCTCTCCCTGGTCTCCTTCTTTCTCGTGATCAGTGTCCACTTTTTCGTCGGGGAAGTAGACAGCGGAGTCTTCCGGGTCAGCGAGCTTCTCGCTCCAGCCTTTCCCGGAGACGACCTTTTTCCGAAGAGCCGGAGGTAGTGTCTTTCCAGCATTTTCGGAGTTTGTTGGAGGAGATTTCTGCTCCGGCAGATCTGCGAGGCGGTGTAGAATTCCCTCTTCATCCGCTATAGATGAGATTGTCCCGAAACAGAATATAGATCCGGGACGCACGGCGATCTTGCTGTGGAAGGTGACGGCCATTGAGCTAGCTTGGATTGTCGACACACCCCCTACCTGGCGCGCCAGCTGTCGGTGTTTTGGGTCCGACCGCACACCCGAGGTTGCCCCTCGAGATGTTTTTAGGAGTAGGACGGTGTCGACAACTGTAGCAAAATGGTTCGTGCCGATCGCACGAGGGACAATGGACAAGATTGGCAGGTTCGGGCCGCTTAGAAGTGCGTAACACCCTACGTCCTGGTGAGTATATGAGCGTGGTTACAAGGGGGCTCTCTGGATTGAGGGCGCAGAGAGTTTACGTGGGTGGCTAAGTAAAATAGGGTCGATCATTCTGAAGGGGTGCCCCCTAGGCCTTATATACTCGACCGTGGGGCAGTACATGTGGATATGATAACAACAAGCAGCTAAGAGATAGTGAACTTCCTGAGTTTATCCCTACGTAACCCTCGCCGACTTATCCTCGCATCGCTCCGCTGCATGGGAGCTTCAGCGCGGGAAAGTCGGGTCTCTGTTGCGATTTATTCGTTCGACGTTGTGGGCCGTCCGGGTTTGCACCAATCCTGTCTCATGTCTTCTCTTCTTTGTCGGTCGTCTTTCCCTAGGCCCACGAAAGGATGACCTTACGAATTATTGGGTCCTTGGGCCTTTCGTGAGGCCTTTTACTTCTTTAGTGGACCCAGGGGATATCTATCCCCCACACTCCGGACCCCCAGCTAGAACCTGGGCGCCCGACGGCGCTGCCTCGGCAGTGGCAGACGGGACCTGGGGGCCCGACAGTGCCACCTCGGCAGTGGCAGGCGGAGGCAGGTCTCCGACACCACTCCCAGCAGACGCCTGGTGTTGGGAGCCGGATTCACTGGTGGGAGCGACTTTGGGAGCAGAAGGGGAGGAGGCCCTGATGAGCAGAGGATGGGTTAATACCCGGCGATATGATAACTAAACCAGTGGAAAAAATAAAAAAGGGGCACACTTACTTGGGGCCCTGGACCTTCCAGCGACCCTGGAAGCGGGACGTTCGCTGCCCCTGCTACTGCTGCTGCTGCTGCTGCTGTTGATGCTGCTACTGCCCCTAGGGTGGCGGCGGTGAACCTGATGGTGGTGGCGGTGGCGGTGGCGGCGGGTCTGATGGTGGTGGTGGTGGTGGAGAAGGACTGACGCGTCTCTGCGCGCCCTGGGCCTGGGAGCCGACCTCCACGGTCCCGCCAGCCATCCTCTGACGCTTCTGGGGGGAGTCCGAATCAACGGGTGGGTCCAAGATGAAAGACCCATCGGCGCGGCGCAGTCAATGTCGCCTCTCTCTCCCCCTACCTCCCGGTGGCGCCCGGAGAGAAAGAGCTGCCTGCAGCCCCTTTGCCCTTGTCTGAGGAGTTAGGGGCCGCGGGGGGAGCTCTGAAGCCCGCATCGGCGAACTGGGAGCCTCCAGCCGATACACCGGAAATACGGATCCCCCGGTGGGGGTCCTGGCCGCCGGTTTGGTGGACTGCCACGCCGCTCTCATCGAGGGTCGGCAGCCAGGACAACACCACCGACTGCAAACCTGGATCATCGCAGAGCGGTGGAATGCCCTGGGGAGGTATCAAGGATTCGGGTATAAAGGCCTCACCAGTGATCCCCTTCACTGAAATCTCCAGCAACTCCCAGGACAGGTCGGTCTCCGGCCCGCCCTGAATCCTGCCAATATCATTGGGGCTGGTGTACCAGCAACACAAACGCGGCCTCCCCTGCAACGGCATGACCCAGCGCTTCAGAAAATCACCGACTACGTGCATCGAGGTCAAACCACCGACCGCCAGTTCCTTGATCCTGTCCAGTACGGGCTCAAACTCTGGCGCAAGGGACGGTTTGGCCCTCCATTGCTTCCGGTCGAGTCCTGGTCCGTCGTTCGGCAGGGCAAGGCGGTCGTTGGCCTCTCACTGGCGATCACCCAGTCATTGCGCTAGTTCTCCCACCTCGCACCGCCAAGGGTGGCGATGTAGACCACGGTTGGATCTGGCCTCGTCTGGAAATAGTAGGCACCGAGGTGGTCCTTGGCCTTCCCAGATCTCACCAGCACGACGAATTAGCGAAAGAGGGAAGTGCAGGCTGCCACCCCCACGAACATCTCACAGAGGTGGATGAAGATGGCCACCTGGAGGATGGAGTGGGCGTGAGGTGCTGGAGCTAGAGTCCGAACTCCTCCTCCAGCAGCAGAAAGAACGGCGAGATCGGCAGCGCCAACCCGCAGGAGAGGTAAGAGATGAAGAGCACGAACTCCCTGCGCGGCGAGGTCACCGAGGGGGGTGGTGCCGGCCCGAATCCTCCCGGCGAACGCCGGCGTGCTCCATTCGAGCAGGCGGCGCACCGTGTCGAGCGCCTCCTCGGTCTGGAAACGCTCGGGACGAACCAGCGAGGCCATGGCGACTGCGGCGGTGGAAAGCAGAAGAGCGCGAGTATTGAGAAGCGCAGAGGGCTCGGAGACAAAAGGGCGCAGCGGTTGGAGAGAATGTGAAAGCGTGACTGTTGTCCGCGGGGTGAATCCCTTTTCAGGGAAGGCTCTCCCGCTCGCGCCCCTGGAAATCCAGTCCGACGTGCGCCTGGCGCCCGCTGCGACCCAGTCCCCGACACGCAGGCCCGGGTCCGCATGTCATACACCTGGAATACTGGACTCTGAGTGCAGGAGAAGACGGACCGCCGCGCGGGGAACGATCCGCTGCACGATCGCACACCGTTCGGGGCTGCCACAGGAAGATATTTTTTTCTAACTGAGGTGGCGGTGACGAGGCACCCCGCACATGACCCGATGGAACCGCTAGACGTGGGGACGTGGGTCAGTAAGCCGCGGGGACATATGTGGTAGTTGGCATGACCGAGGGAAAACTAACGGCGCGTACGTCACTAGTCGTACCACGTCGACGCAAGATACAAGTTTTGGCCCCACCTGCAGGCTCGTACCCTCCCCTGAGATGGGCCTAGGGGCCACTGTCGGTGCCCTAAAATAGGGGTACCTCTTACTACAGTAAGAAGGCACGGTGCCCGCATGACTATCTCTAGTCGCGCGGTAAACAATTGTGATACCCCAATTTTCTGAAAAGAAGTTAAACTTCTTTCTCTCTTTTCTTTCATGTTCTGTGGCATTGGGGTTTGGAGTTTTAGGAGGCATTCCTTAGAAAACAGTAGATCTTTTGGCATTTTTCCGCTGGGGTCGGGAGCTCAAAGGGGAGAGCGAGTTTGGGCCATTGATCTCGATCCAGTGGATGGGAGCCCCCCTCTCCTTCCCAACCCTAGCCGCCGCCCCCCCTCTCCTTCTCCCCAATTAGTTGCAGCCGCCCCCCCTCCCTCTCTTGCTCTCCTCCCCATTGGCAGCCGCCCCCTACCCTCTCCATGGCTTTCTCCTCCCTCTAGATCCCCCCCTCACGCAGCAAGGATCGAGAAGAGGAGGAGCACGTTGAATTGAAGAGGAAGAGAGGATCAAGGAGATGTTCTTCTCCATCTCTTGAAGATTTTCTTGGGGAAAACCCTAGGTATGGATGAAATCCTTGTTCCTCCCTGTAATTATGTGCTTTTGGAGGTTGTGGATCATGGGGATTAAAGGATTAGAGGTTGGATTAGATGTGGGGTTAGGTTTTGATCTCGAATTTAGTTTTCTGCGGAATGGCAGATTTGACAGTTTCTGTTCATTCCAGTTTTCCGTGGTCTTAGTGGCCTCAAAAAAATGAAAAGTCTATGTATGAGTCGTAGATAATTTGTAGATCTTTCCGTGGCCGCGAAGAACACCTCAATCGGACATCCGACCAGAAAGTTATTGCAGTTTTACTATAGCAGTTTTTCAGTCTCATAATTCTGTGCAGAATCTGTTCTCTTAAGATTTAGACAATTTTATCAACAGAATTAAACTGTGGGTTGGTAAAAGAAGTTGTAGATAATTTCATAAAATTTCCAGATTGTTAAAGAGTGCATTCATATGATTTGTGAAACTCCAGTTATGTTTGTTTTACTGTGGCTGTTCATGTTTGCCTGACAAAAATGAGCAGGTCTGTTCACTGGTGGGTTTCATCTGGTAAATGGCCGAATTGGCTCTTCCAACTATGGAGACTTTTGTAGAGGGATAAAAGTTCTTACTTCCAGCAGAATTTCATAATTTTTGATTCAGTAGTTTGGGAGATATCGAATTTTGAAGTTAACTATGCTGCTGTCTAAAACAGATTCAGTCAGTTATCTTGTCAGATGTTTTAGAACTTATAGATGGCATAATTTAATTATCCATTGAATAACGAAGTTGTAGAGTATTTTGTGTAGATACTCCTAGAGTATTTGTTTGATATCACCACTATTTTAATTTTAAAGATACAAAATTAACAAACAGCGCTGCTGCTGTATGGCATGTGGTTCAGAGTGGGAGTCTTTTCACTGGGCCTTGGTTTTAAGTGTAGGAGTGTTTTGTTGATTGTTGGCAAATGTTTGTGAAATATTTGTACTAAGTTTTATGCCCGCTAGCAGGTGGCTACACTCCAGATCATGACTAGTACATTTTTCTCCTTCGATGAAGGCAAGTGAATGTAGCGGTGGTTGCTTCCGTTCTGACTTGTTATTTCTATTGCCTACACTATAATATTCAGAAGTATCAGATTCTTTCATAATTGGACTCTATGGTGATGTTTTACTTGCTTGCATTATACTGATGCTCAATCATATATTGATGATGATTATGATTTGAGTATGACTCATGAGAATAATTCACACCCTTGAAGGTAAATGAAGTATTATTTGAGGTTGGTATTGTATCTGAAGGTAAATGAAGTATTATTTGAGGTTGGTATTGTATCTGAAGGTAAATAAAGTATTATTTGAGGTTGTATTGTATGTTAAGGAAGTGAAGTATATTGATAAATATGGCATGCCATATACATTGCATGATTCACTTGCATCTGAAGTTGGGTCGTGACCTATGGTCCGACCGTACCGGTACAACTTAGCATCGTACGTTGCCCGAGGAGGGGTACGATGCGGCTTCATACCCTTAGAGGTATGAAGGCAGAGGACATATGCATTGCATTCATTGAAGTGATATTTGCAGATGATGTGGTTTTATACCTTCAGAGGTATGAAGACAGAGTACCTACACTTTGCATTCCTATGCATACATTAAAGTGATATTTGCAGGTTTTGTTGACGCAGGGAAGTGTTATAGAACCTATTGTAGTTGTTCAAGGAAATGAGATGGTATTGGTTATATTGGGACTACTGAGTTCTATATCTACAAGTACTTCTGATCTTAATTGTGATTCTTTTAAAATGTTGGTTAATTCAATTTGTGGTTTAAATATCTCGTCAAAACAATTCACTTGCTGAGATGTTTCATCTCACTCTTGCATTACTCAATGCAGGTGCTTGTTGCTCATCCAGGGAAGTGGGAAGTAGCAGCACATCCACCTTCACTCTCATAATAGCGCTGCTTAGGCGCAGTCATGATTTAATTAGAAGCTTCTTGTCAAAGGATGTTTGTTTCTAACTAGTTGTGCGCACTGGTTAATTTAGTTCATGCTGTTATGGTTGTCTTCCCATTGCTAGCAGATTATTAATGTCGATTATGTTTTCTTATCATGATATCTATTTATACTTTGTTGCTTCCCCGTTTATGCAATTTTCAAAGGAGATGCTATTGAAATTTTATATACGAATGATAGAGGTGTAGTTTAGTAGCATTCTGGGGTGTTTGTGGATCTCGGGGTGTTACAGTTGGTATCAAAGCATAGGCTTTAGATTCTTGGCAATTTGAAGATAAATTTGACACACTTGCACATATAGGAAGGGTATGGGTTCAAATATCTTTGATATATCTTAATGTCTTTGAAGTGCAGATGAAATAATTTTACCCTCCTTATTCCTTTACGGTGATGTGGTAAGTTGTTTATGACTTAATGCATGATATAATTCATTTCTAAATTTTGATATTGTTTTATTAATGCGATTGATATCGCTGGTCTTTTGTGAGATTGAAGTTGCTATTATGCTGGTGATATACATGTATGCCTATGTTGTTTTCAACATGTTTTTCATGGTTAAGTTTTATTACAATAATATTGTTATATATGCTTGATTGAGGATGTTTATAAGAGGAGTGTGAATTGCGTGTTTGGGGTACAAGGTAACCATTAATTTGAATTTAAGTTGTTGGGCGGTGGGTGGATAGCTCCAACTATCTTTGCAAAGAATGATTGTTTATGTCGAGAAACCAGTTCTGAAAGAAATGAATATTGGTACTTTTATATGGATTTTGGGGGAAGTATTTACATAGCCAGAATGGCTTACACGTCTCTCTTCTATCATGTGCTTTAGTAGCCACAAAGCCTAGATGTGGTTTAAAGTGGTTGCATGTTAGTCATGCTAATTGTAGAATAAAATCTTTGATTTTCTTGATCCATTGATTATGTATTAATACTTTGAGGATCTGATGGTTCTCTCCCCGATGCATGTTTGTGGAGCCTTTGTTGGACCACTTATCTATTGGTTTGAATGAAGTCATTGCCTAGCCTAGAGTTGGTTGTGTGTGGTTAGTCACCTATTCCTAAATGATGTGGTTTTTACACCAGCTTGAGATGTTTGCCAAATGTGTGAAGGATTACGGGGTTAGTATTGACCCTTTAGGTCTGGTACTTTGAGTGCATCATATGATAGAATGAAATGTAAGTTTCTGAACTACAGTAGATGAAGACTTATATTATGTGTAGGTTAACCTTACTAGTTGGATATTTTTCTTAGTTGAGATGTTGAATGAAGTATAGTGACATGGGTTAAGCAAGTATTGTGTTGTTGTTGGGCTGTCAGTGCTCTATGTAGAGTTTTTGGCATTTCTTCGATGAACTATGCCACACAAGATGTTATTGGCTTCTTTCGGCTTTATTGCTCCATTAGTTCTATAGATTTTCTCCCTTTTGGTGGGGTGCAAAGTATGTTAGATTACATGATTATCTTTTCATTATGGCAAGAACAATGTTTAGGAAGATTAGGAGTTTTTGTTTCAACAGAACTACTTGTTTCGTGGTGCTATGAGGTGAGGAGTTTGATCTTCTTATACATTCATCTGGTGTGGATGTTTCACCATTGAATTAAAATGAATTGTTAAAGTTGGTAAAGGTTGTGCTTAATGCGTATTATCCCTTCATAAAAGAGTGTTGTTTTAAGACATTGATGCTGATGTATGGTTGCATCCAAATTCAATGTTGTGAAATCGTAGTGTTTATTACATCTATGACTTGGTTTGAGCTTCCTTACATGTTGGTTCATGCTTGATGTCAGGTGGTGTAGTTTCCTTAGACAATTAGTCGATGTAGAAGTTCTTGTGTTAATTAAGACCAATAATGGACCCATGTTTTGCATGGTGCTGCTATATGGGGTACCATGGATGTTTTGTTGGAGTGGTCGAATTCAAGGACGAATTCTTTTTAAGGGGGGTAGAGTGTGATACCCCAATTTTCTGAAAAGAAGTTAAACTTCTTTCTCTCTTTTCTTTCATGTTCTGTGGCATTGGGGTTTGGAGTTTTAGGAGGCATTCCTTAGAAAACAGTAGATCTTTTGGCATTTTTTCGCTGGGGTCGGGAGCTCAAAGGGGAGAGCGAGTTTGGGCCATTGATCTCGATCCAGTGGATGGGAGCCCCCCTCTCCTTCCCAACCCTAGCCGCCGCCCCCCCTCTCCTTCTCCCCAATTAGTTGCAGCCGCCCCCCCTCCCTCTCTTGCTCTCCTCCCCATTGGCAGCCGCCCCCTACCCTCTCCATGGCTTTCTCCTCCCTCTAGATCCCCCCTCACGCAGCAAGGATCGAGAAGAGGAGGAGCACGTTGAATTGAAGAGGAAGAGAGGATCAAGGAGATGTTCTTCTCCATCTCTTGAAGATTTTCTTGGGGAAAACCCTAGGTATGGATGAAATCCTTGTTCCTCCCTGTAATTATGTGCTTTTGGAGGTTGTGGATCATGGGGATTAAAGGATTAGAGGTTGGATTAGATGTGGGGTTAGGTTTTGATCTCGAATTTAGTTTTCTGCGGAATGGCAGATTTGACAGTTTCTGTTCATTCCAGTTTTCCGTGGTCTTAGTGGCCTCAAAAAAATGAAAAGTCTATGTATGAGTCGTAGATAATTTGTAGATCTTTCCGTGGCCGCGAAGAACACCTCAATCGGACATCCGACCAGAAAGTTATTGCAGTTTTACTATAGCAGTTTTTCAGTCTCATAATTCTGTGCAGAATCTGTTCTCTTAAGATTTAGACAATTTTATCAACAGAATTAAACTGTGGGTTGGTAAAAGAAGTTGTAGATAATTTCATAAAATTTCCAGATTGTTAAAGAGTGCATTCATATGATTTGTGAAACTCCAGTTATGTTTGTTTTACTGTGGCTGTTCCTGTTTGCCTGACAAAAATGAGCAGGTCTGTTCACTGGTGGGTTTCATCTGGTAAATGGCCGAATTGGCTCTTCCAACTATGGAGACTTTTGTAGAGGGATAAAAGTTCTTACTTCCAGCAGAATTTCATAATTTTTGATTCAGTAGTTTGGGAGATATCGAATTTTGAAGTTAACTATGCTGCTGTCTAAAACAGATTCAGTCAGTTATCTTGTCAGATGTTTTAGAACTTATAGATGGCATAATTTAATTATCCATTGAATAACGAAGTTGTAGAGTATTTTGTGTAGATACTCCTAGAGTATTTGTTTGATATCACCACTATTTTAATTTTAAAGATACAAAATTAACAAACAGCGCTGCTGCTGTATGGCATGTGGTTCAGAGTGGGAGTCTTTTCACTGGGCCTTGGTTTTAAGTGTAGGAGTGTTTTGTTGATTGTTGGCAAATGTTTGTGAAATATTTGTACTAAGTTTTATGCCCGCTAGCAGGTGGCTACACTCCAGATCATGACTAGTACATTTTTCTCCTTCGATGAAGGCAAGTGAATGTAGCGGTGGTTGCTTCCGTTCTGACTTGTTATTTCTATTGCCTACACTATAATATTCAGAAGTATCAGATTCTTTCATAATTGGACTCTATGGTGATGTTTTACTTGCTTGCATTATACTGATGCTCAATCATATATTGATGATGATTATGATTTGAGTATGACTCATGAGATTAATTCACACCCCTGAAGGTAAATGAAGTATTATTTGAGGTTGGTATTGTATCTGAAGGTAAATGAAGTATTATTTGAGGTTGGTATTGTATCTGAAGGTAAATGAAGTATTATTTGAGGTTGTATTGTATGTTAAGGAAGTGAAGTATATTGATAAATATGGCATGCCATATACATTGCATGATTCACTTGCATCTGAAGTTGGGTCGTGACCTATGGTCCGACCGTACCGGTACAACTTAGCATCGTACGTTGCCCGAGGAGGGGTACGATGCGGCTTCATACCCTTAGAGGTATGAAGGCAGAGGACATATGCATTGCATTCATTGAAGTGATATTTGCAGATGATGTGGTTTTATACCTTCAGAGGTATGAAGACAGAGTACCTACACTTTGCATTCCTATGCATACATTAAAGTGATATTTGCAGGTTTTGTTGACGCAGGGAAGTGTTATAGAACCTATTGTAGTTGTTCAAGGAAATGAGATGGTATTGGTTATATTGGGACTACTGAGTTCTATATCTACAAGTACTTCTGATCTTAATTGTGATTCTTTTAAAATGTTGGTTAATTCAATTTGTGGTTTAAATATCTCGTCAAAACAATTCACTTGCTGAGATGTTTCATCTCACTCTTGCATTACTCAATGCAGGTGCTTGTTGCTCATCCAGGGAAGTGGGAAGTAGCAGCACATCCACCTTCACTCTCATAATAGCGCTGCTTAGGCGCAGTCATGATTTAATTAGAAGCTTCTTGTCAAAGGATGTTTGTTTCTAACTAGTTGTGCGCACTGGTTAATTTAGTTCATGCCGTTATGGTTGTCTTCCCATTGCTAGCAGATTATTAATGTCGATTATGTTTTCTTATCATGATATCTATTTATACTTTGTTGCTTCCCCGTTTATGCAATTTTCAAAGGAGATGCTGTCGAAATTTTATATACGAATGATAGAGGTGTAGTTTAGTAGCATTCTGGGGTGTTTGTGGATCCCGGGGTGTTACAACAGTACCCGACCCCACCACGTGGACGGCTCCGGGGTCGCCACGTGGCCAGGAAAGGCAATATCCTCCAAGGAATCTACGGTGGGTCCGGACCCACCGTTGGAAAGTGTCGGACCCCTGCATATCAGGATCGGACCTCCGGGCTGGGTCCAGGACCTCCGCAGGTACAGTCCGGACCCCCGGGACGGGTCCCAGACCTCTCTGTGTAGGGTCCGGGCCACCCTCAGTAGGGTCCTGGGATTCTGGGACAAAGAATACCCAGGCCTTAATCAAGGCCAGGCGGGGGTCCGGAGCCGACACGTGTCCGGACCATACCATGTACACTTATGCTCCCCACTCAGGCAGAGACCCGATGCTGCCACGTGGCCTACTGCCCATGACGTAAGCCAGCGGGCGGAGCCTGACGTAAGGCCTCTGGGCTTGAAAGGGAAATGTGCCCTTGGGCCATTTCTAAGTATTTTGGTGATTGAATGTCAACACAAGTGCTTAAATGTGCCCATGGTTGAACAAAGTGCAAATCATAAGTAAAGGTATGTTTCTAAGCCTTAGTACATTGGTTTTGTGTACTAATATCTTGTCTAAGTGTTAGAAACAGGAAGAAGAAGAAAAGAAAAGAAGTGGAGAGTGGCTGCGTACAGCCAAAGGCTGTTTCGGGCTGGGGCACCGGACTGTCCGGTGTGCACCGGACAGTGTCCGGTGCGCCAGACCAGCGTGGAGCAAACCAGCCGCTCTCGGGTTTTTCTCCGGCGACTTCGGCTAAAATTCACCGGACTGTCCGGTGTGCACCGGACTGTCCGGTGAGCCAACGGTCGGCCGGGCCAACGGTCGGCCGCGCGATCGGCGCGCGACACGTGGCCGAGCCAACGGTCGAGGAGGGGCACCGGACTGTCCGGTGTGCACCGGACATGTCCGGTGCGCCAACGGTGCGCAGATCTGACTCAGACAGCAACAGTCGGATGCGCTGTTTATGGAAACAAATCGGGCACCGGACAGTGTCCGGTGTGCACCGGACTGTCCGGTGCGCCACGAGACTGAAGGCAAAGATGGCCTTCCAGATTTGTTCCCAACGGCTCCTAGCTGCCTTGGGGCTATAAAAGGGACCCCTTGGCGCATGGAGGAGTACACCAAGCATTCCGACAACTCTTCTAAGCACCAAGACATCAATCTCACGCATTCGTTTCATTGTGATAGCATATAGAGCTCTTGTGGAGTTGTGAACTCCTTGTGTTGCATTGCGAGCTCTTGTTGCG
Organism: Zea mays; assembly: GCF_902167145.1. Lineage (NCBI taxonomy): Eukaryota > Viridiplantae > Streptophyta > Magnoliopsida > Poales > Poaceae > Zea > Zea mays. The sequence continues at coordinate 270,385,937 of NC_050096.1, read as the reverse complement.
ACTTGTGTGCGTGTTGTTGCTCTGATTTTCGAGTCTTGTGTGCGTTGCTCATTCCCACCTTCCTCTGTATTTCTTTGTGAACTCAAGTGTAAGGGCGAGAGACTCCAAGTTGTGGAGATTCCTCGCAAACGGGAAAAGATCAAAGGAAAGAAAAACACCGTGGTATTCAAGTTGATCATTGGATCACTTGAGAGGAGTTGAGTGCAACTCTCGTCCGTTGGGACGCCACAACGTGGAGTAGGCAAGTTTTGTACTTGGCCGAACCACGGGATAACCACCGTGTCAACTCTGTGATTGCTTTCCTGTGGTTATCGTGTTTTGAGTTCTCTCTAGCCACTTGGCAATTACTGTGCTAACGCTTAATCTAAGTTTTTGTGGCTATAAGTTTAAGTTTTTACAGGATCACCTATTCACCCCCCCCCCCCTCTAGGTGCTCTCAATTGGTATCGGAGCCGTTCTCTTCACAAAGGGACTTACCGCCCGAAGAGATGGATCCTAAGGGGAAGGGAATTGTGATCAACGACAAGGAGAAGGAGTCCTTCGTGAACGAGCCAAGAGATGACAAGTCCAACGACTCGGGCTCGGGCCACAGGCACAAAGATGGGAAGAAGAAGAAGACAAGGCGCATCAAGGAGATCGTCTACTACGACAGCGACGAGTCCTCTTCTTCTCAAAAGGACAACGACGACCACGACAAACAAAAGACGGTTAACTCAAACTTTTCTTTTGATTATTCGCGCATTCCACATAGCTTAAATGCTCATTTGCTCCCCATTCCACTTGGCAAGCCTCCTCACTTTGATGGAGAGGACTACGGATTTTGGAGTCACAAAATGCGTACTCACCTATTTTCTCTCCATCCAAGCATTTGGGAGATTGTAGAAAGTGGAATGAAATTTGATAGCTCGGATAGCCCTTCATTTATTAATGAACAGATCCATAAAAATGCACAAGCTACTACTGTGTTGCTAGCCTCTCTGTGCAGGGATGAGTATCACAAGGTGAGCGGCTTGGACAATGCCAAGCAGATTTGGGACACCCTCAAGATCTCTCATGAGGGGAATGATGTCACCTTACTCACCAAGATGGAGTTGGTGGAGGGCGAGCTCGGACGATTTGCGATGATAAGGGGCGAGGAGCCGACACAAACATACAATAGGCTCAAGATCCTTATCAACAAAATAAGGAGCTACGGAAGCACGCGATGGACGGATCACGACGTCGTCCGCCTAATGCTAAGGTCATTTACCGTTCTTGATCCTCATTTGGTGAATAATATTCGTGAGAATCCCAGGTACACCAAAATGTCGCCCGAAGAAGTCTTAGGAAAATTCGTCAGCGGGCGAATGATGATCAAAGAGGCAAGGTACGTGGACGACGCCTTGAATGGACCGATCAACGAACCACAACCTTTTGCTCTCAAAGCAACAAGAAGTAAGGAGGCGCTACCTAGCAAGGTGGCACAAATTGAGGCGGTCGGACTTAATGATGAAGAGATGGCTCTCATCATCAAACGCTTCAAGACGGTGCTGAAGGGTCACAAGGGGCAGCCAAGCAAGACCAAGACGAAGGGGAAGCGCTCATGCTTCAAGTGCGGTAAGATTGGTCATTTTATTGCTAACTGCCCCGATAATGACAGTGACCAGGAAAAGGGAAACAAGAGGGAAAAGAAGAAGCATTACAAGAAGGCAAAGGGCGAGGCGCATCTAGGCAAGGAGTGGGACTCGGATTGCTCCTCTTCCGACTCCGACAATGAAGGACTCGCCGCCACCGCCTTCAACAAATCAACCCTCTTCCCCAACGAGCGTCACACATGCCTTATGGCAAGGGAGAAGAAGGTATGTACTCGCAACTCTACTTATGCTTCTTCAAGTGAGGACGAATCTAGTGATGAGGATGAAGTAGATTATTCATGTTTGTTCAAGGGCTTAGATAGATCTAAGATAGACAAAATTAATGAATTAATTGATGCCTTGAATGAAAAGAATATACTTTTAGAAAAGCAAGAGGATTTGTTATATGAAGAACATGATAAGTTTGTAGAGGCTCAAAAATCCCTTGCATTAGAAATTAAGAGAAATGAAATGCTTGCTTGTGAAGTGTCAACATGCCATGATTCTATTTCTAACTTAAAGAGCATAAACGATGATTTAAATGCTAAACTAGTAGAAGCAAATAAATCCAACTCTTGTGTTGAATATGTTGAAATTTGCACTAGGTGTAAGGATATTGATATTAATGCTTGTAGCGAACACTTAGTTTCTATTTCAAAATTGAATGATGAATTAGCTAGTCTTAATGCTCAACTTAAGACTAGCAAGAGTAATTTTGATAAACTAAAATTTGCTCGGGATGCCTACACGGTTGGTAGACACCCCTCAATTAAGGATGGGCTTGGCTTCAAGAGAGAAGTCAAGAACTTGACAAGCCATAAGGCTCCTATCTCCGCCAAGGAGAAAGGGAAGGCTCCTATGGCTAGTAGCACTAAAAAGAACCATGCTTTTTTGTATCATGATAGAAGTGCTTATAGGGGTTATAATGCTTATGATGATTTTGATGCTCATAGTTCTTCCTTTATGCATGGTAGAAATATGTCTAGGAAAAATGCTATGCCTAGAAAGAATGTTATTCATGCTCCTAGGAAAGTAGTGAATGAACCTTCTACAATTTATTGTGCTTTAAATGCTTCCTTTGTTATTTGTAGAAAGGATAAGAAAATTGTTGCTAGGAAGTTAGGGGCAAAATGCAAGGGAGATAAAACTTGCATTTGGGTCCCTAAGGATATTTGCACTAACCTTGTAGGACCCAACATGAGTTGGGTACCTAAGTCCCAAGCCTAAAATTGCCTTGCAGGTTTATGCATCCGGGGGTTCAAGCTGGATTATCGACAGCGGATGCACAAACCATATGACGGGGGAGAAGAAGATGTTCACTTCCTACGTCAAGAATAAGGATTCCCAAGATTCAATTATATTCGGTGATGGGAATCAAGGCAAGGTAAAAGGATTAGGTAAAATTGCAATTTCTAATGAGCATTCTATCTCTAATGTATTTTTAGTAGAGAGTCTTGGATATAATTTACTATCTGTTAGTCAATTATGTCATATGGGATATAACTGTCTATTTACAAATGTAGATGTGTCTGTCTTTAGAAGAAGTGATGGTTCACTAGCTTTTAAGGGTGTATTAGACGGCAAACTTTATTTAGTTGATTTTGCAAAAGAAGAGGCCGGTCTAGATGCATGCTTAATAGCTAAGACTAGCATGGGCTGGCTGTGGCATCGCCGCTTAGCACATGTGGGGATGAAGAACCTTCACAAGCTTCTAAAGGGAGAACACGTGATAGGTTTGACTAACGTGCATTTCGAAAAAGATAGACCTTGTGCAGCTTGTCAAGCAGGTAAACAAGTGGGAGGAGCGCATCACAGCAAGAACGTGATGACCACTTCAAGACCCCTAGAGCTGCTGCATATGGACCTCTTCGGACCCGTCGCCTATCTGAGCATATGAGGGAGTAAGTATGGTTTAGTTATTGTTGATGACTTTTCCCGCTTCACTTGGGTATTCTTTTTGCAGGATAAGTCTGAAACCCAAGGAACCCTCAAGCGCTTCCTCAGGAGAGCTCAAAATGAGTTTGAGCTCAAAGTGAAGAAGATAAGGAGCGACAACGGGTCCGAGTTCAAGAACCTTCAAGTGGAGGAGTTCCTTGAGGAGGAAGGGATCAAGCACGAGTTCTCCGCTCCCTACACACCACAGCAAAATGGTGTGGTAGAAAGGAAGAACAGGACGCTAATCGATATGGCGAGGACAATGCTTGGAGAATTCAAGACCCCCGAGTGTTTCTGGTCGGAAGCCGTGAACACGGCTTGCCACGCCATCAACAGGGTCTATCTTCATCGCCTCCTCAAGAAGACTTCGTATGAGCTACTAACCGGTAACAAACCCAATGTATCTTACTTTCGTGTATTTGGGAGCAAGTGCTACATTCTAGTGAAGAAGGGTAGAAATTCTAAGTTTGCTCCCAAAGCTGTAGAAGGGTTTTTGTTAGGTTATGACTCAAATACAAAGGCGTATAGAGTCTTCAACAAATCATCGGGTTTGGTTGAAGTCTCTAGCGACGTTGTATTTGATGAGACTAATGGCTCTCCAAGAGAGCAAGTTGTTGATTGTGATGATGTAGATGAAGAAGATGTTCCGACGGCCGCTATACGAACCATGGCGATTGGAGAAGTGCGGCCACAGGAACAAGATGAACGAGATCAACCTTCTTCCTCAACTATGGTGCATTCCCCAACCGAAGGTGACGTACAGGTTCATCAAAAGGAGGCGTGTGATCAAGGGGGAGCACAAGATGATCACGTGATGGAGGAAGAAGCGCAACCGGCACCTCCAACCCAAGTTCGAGCGACGATCCAAAGGGATCATCCCGTTGACCAAATTCTGGGTGACATTAGCAAGGGAGTAACTACTCGGTCTCGATTAGTTAATTTTTGTGAACATTACTCTTTTGTCTCTTCTATTGAGCCTTTCAGGGTAGAGGAGGCCTTGCTAGATCCGGACTGGGTGTTGGCCATGCAGGAGGAGCTCAACAACTTCAAGCGCAATGAAGTTTGGACACTGGTGCCTCGTCCGAAGCAAAATGTTGTGGGAACCAAGTGGGTGTTCCGCAACAAACAGGACGAGCACGGGGTGGTGACGAGGAACAAGGCTCGACTTGTGGCAAAAGGTTATGCCCAAGTCGCAGGTTTGGACTTTGAGGAGACTTTCGCTCCTGTGGCTAGGCTAGAGTCCATTCGTATCTTGCTAGCATATGCCGCTCACCATTCTTTCAGGTTGTACCAAATGGATGTGAAGAGCGCTTTCCTCAACGGGCCAATCAAGGAGGAAGTGTACGTGGAGCAACCCCCTGGCTTCGAGGATGAACGGTACCCCGACCACGTGTGTAAGCTCTCTAAGGCGCTCTATGGACTTAAGCAAGCCCCAAGAGCATGGTATGAATGCCTTAGAGACTTTTTAATTGCTAATGCTTTCAAGGTTGGGAAAGCCGATCCAACTCTTTTTACAAAGACATGTGATGGTGATTTGTTTGTGTGCCAAATTTATGTCGATGACATAATATTTGGTTCTACTAACCAAAAGTCTTGTGAAGAGTTTAGCAGGGTGATGACGCAGAAATTCGAGATGTCGATGATGGGCGAGTTGAACTACTTCCTTGGGTTCCAAGTGAAGCAACTCAAGGACGGCACCTTCATCTCCCAAACAAAGTACACGCAAGATCTGCTAAAGCGGTTTGGGATGAAGGACGCCAAGCCCGCAAAGACTCCGATGGGGACCGACGGACACACCGACCTCAACAAAGGAGGTAAGTCCGTTGATCAAAAAGCATACCGGTCAATGATAGGTTCCTTGCTTTACTTATGTGCTAGTAGACCGGATATTATGCTTAGCGTATGCATGTGTGCTAGATTTCAATCCGATCCTAAGGAGTGTCACTTAGTGGCGGTGAAGCGAATTCTTAGATATTTGGTTGCTACGCCTTGCTTCGGGCTCTGGTATCCAAAGGGGTCTACCTTTGACTTAGTTGGATACTCAGACTCCGACTATGCCGGATGTAAGGTCGATAGGAAGAGTACATCGGGGACGTGCCAATTCTTAGGAAGGTCCCTGGTGTCATGGAACTCAAAGAAACAAACCTCCGTTGCCCTATCCACCGCTGAGGCCGAGTACGTTGCCGCAGGTCAGTGTTGCGCGCAACTACTTTGGATGAGGCAAACCCTCCGGGACTTTGGCTACAATCTGAGCAAAGTCCCACTCCTATGTGACAATGAGAGTGCTATCCGCATGGCGGAAAATCCTGTTGAACACAGCCGCACAAAGCACATAGACATCCGGCATCACTTTCTGAGAGACCACCAGCAAAAGGGGGATATCGAAGTGTTTCATGTTAGCACCGAGAACCAGCTAGCCGATATCTTTACCAAGCCTCTAGATGAGAAGACCTTTTGCAGGCTGCGTAGTGAGCTAAATGTCTTAGATTCGCGGAACCTGGATTGAACTGTAGCATACATGTGTTTATGCCTTTGATCATGTTCATTCTGCATTTTGTTGCTTATTGTGGTGCTCAAGTTGTACAAACACTCCCTGGACCTCACAAGTCCGTTGCAAAGTGATGCACATGTTTAGGGGGAGATGTGTTACAACTTGACCTTTTGAGACTAACCATGTGGTTGAGTTTGCTTGATTTAGTCTCGAAGGCGAATTGAAAGGGAAAGGTGGACTTGGACCAATGAAAGACTTCCACTGCACTCCGATGAGAGGGTAACTTATTCCAAGTCCATCTCATGACCTCTTATTGCCATTTGCTCTTAATTGAAGATTTTGGTGAGGCAATGGGGTTAAAGGGCCAAGATTGATCCCATTTTGGTGCTTGATGCCAAAGGGGGAGAAAATAAAGGCCAAAGCAATAAATGGATCAGCTACCACTTGAGAAATTTTGAAAAAGTATAATAGAGCTTTTGATGTCAAAACTCTTGTATTGTCTCTTTTATCAAAAGTTGGCTTCTTGTGGGAAGAAATGTTGATTATGGGAAAAAGGGGGAGTTTTTGAAATCCGTGGTCAAATATCTTTGGAATGACTCTCTTTATGCTTCAACATGTGTGTTTGACTTAGAGATAGAGATTTGAGTTTGATTTGCAAAAACAAACCAAGTGGTGGCAAAGGATGATCCATATATGCCAAAATTGAATCAAAACCAATTTGAGTTCCATTTGAAGTGATTTTGCACTTGTTCTAGTTGCTTTATGTTGTGTTGGCATAAATCACCAAAAAGGGGGAGATTGAAAGGGAAATGTGCCCTTGGGCCATTTCTAAGTATTTTGGTGATTGAATGTCAACACAAGTGCTTAAATGTGCCCATGGTTGAACAAAGTGCAAATCACAAGTAAAGGTATGTTTCTAAGCCTTAGTACATTGGTTTTGTGTACTAATATCTTGTCTAAGTGTTAGAAACAGGAAGAAGAAGAAAAGAAAAGAAGTGGAGAGTGGCTGCGTACAGCCAAAGGCTGTTTCGGGCTGGGGCACCGGACTGTCCGGTGTGCACCGGACAGTGTCCGGTGCGCCAGACCAGCGTGGAGCAAACCAGCCGCTCTCGGGTTTTTCTCCGGCGACTTCGGCTAAAATTCACCGGACTGTCCGGTGTGCACCGGACTGTCCGGTGAGCCAACGGTCGGCCGGGCCAACGGTCGGCCGCGCGATCGGCGCGCGACACGTGGCCGAGCCAACGGTCGAGGAGGGGCACCGGACTGTCCGGTGTGCACCGGACATGTCCGGTGCACCAACGGTGCGCAGATCTGACTCAGACAGCAACGGTCGGATGCGCTGTTTATGGAAACAAATCGGGCACCGGACAGTGTCCGGTGTGCACCGGACTGTCCGGTGCGCCACGAGACTGAAGGCAAAGATGGCCTTCCAGATTTGTTCCCAACGGCTCCTAGCTGCCTTGGGGCTATAAAAGGGACCCCTTGGCGCATGGAGGAGTACACCAAGCATTCCGACAACTCTTCTAAGCACCAAAACATCAATCTCACGCATTCGTTTCATTGTGATAGCATATAGAGCTCTTGTGGAGTTGTGAACTCCTTGTGTTGCATTGCGAGCTCTTGTTGCGACTTGTGTGCGTGTTGTTGCTCTGATTTTCGAGTCTTGTGTGCGTTGCTCATTCCCACCTTCCTCCGTATTTCTTTGTGAACTCAAGTGTAAGGGCGAGAGACTCCAAGTTGTGGAGATTCCTCGCAAACGGGAAAAGATCAAAGGAAAGAAAAACACCGTGGTATTCAAGTTGATCATTGGATCACTTGAGAGGAGTTGAGTGCAACTCTCGTCCGTTGGGACGCCACAACGTGGAGTAGGCAAGTTTTGTACTTGGCCGAACCACGGGATAACCACCGTGTCAACTCTGTGATTGCTTTCCTGTGGTTATCGTGTTTTGAGTTCTCTCTAGCCACTTGGCAATTACTGTGCTAACGCTTAATCTAAGTTTTTGTGGCTATAAGTTTAAGTTTTTACAGGATCACCTATTCACCCCCCCCCTCTAGGTGCTCTCAGGGCTGCGCGGAGCTACATTTATTGCGGATAAGGCGCGCCGCCTGTCTATTCCACTGGCAGGTGATGTGCCGCCTCGGCATTTAATGAGCCCTGCCACTCCACTGGCAGGCGATGTGCCGCCTCAGCATTTAATGTGCCTTGTCCACTCCGCTGATGGGCGGCGACCAGGCCACACTGCAGGCGGCGTGCCTGTCCATTCTGTTGGCAGACAGTACGCCCGTGCTGCAGCATACAATATGCTCATCATCACTCAGAGATATCAATACCGTATGCGCTATGGACATTATGGCGCTCGGAGATCTTCTGGGCGACACTGGCATTGGATACTTCTATATTGTTCCCTCTGTTTTGCCCCTAGGCCCGCATGTTGGGGCTCAACACCCTTGTACGTGCCCCTCTTCAGCTATAAAAGGGGAGGCACGCAACGTTACAAGACAGACACACTTAGACCCAACTCAGGCTGACAAGTTCATACAAGCTCAATACATCACACAGTGGAGTAGGGTGTTACGCTCCGGCGGCCCGAACCACTCTAATCCTTGTGTGTTTTTGTGTTCTCCCCATTTTCCAACTAACAAGCAAAACACTTAGGCCCCTCCTCATCTAAGGATTTAGGGCGGGTGCATTCCGCCACCCGGCCGAAGATTTCCTCTCCAACACCTATAATCGATTTTGGTGTTTGACGACCATCACAAACCTTGTGGACTAACCAGTTTGCCTAGTTGATCATTTCACAGGTACATAAGTTCATCTACAACCGACTGTCCGGAATATCGTAGATTATTCCAGACAGGAGAAGCTTTTTGGAAAACACCTAAGCGTGGACCGTCCGGGCCCTTGCGGCGGACCGTCCGCGGCACCAAGGTGACCCTTAGACAGCAACACTACAAAAACACAAGTCTACACTACGGACCGTCCGACGGAGATGCGAGCACCGTCTGAGACCAAGCGCGGACCATCCGGCCTCAGGCGCGGACCGTCCGGTCGGTGAAAACCAGAAAAGCCCGAAGGTAACGGGTTCGGTAAAATGTAGTTTTAGCGTCCTCGCGGACCGTCCGGGGTGCACGACCGGACCGTCCGCGACTACCTTTATCTGACATCTGACGACGCATTAAATGCTATATAGCCGTTGATATAGCCGTTACTGCTGACCGTTGCGATTTCAGCCGTTGATGTGCAGGGGCGAACTGTCCGGACCAGGGGCGCGGACCGTCCGCGGTCGGCAGAAAGGGAGCAATGGCTAGGAAGTGGTTGGGGGCTATAAATACAACCCCAACCACCTCCATTTACAAGAACCAAGCACTCCAATCCTTCACATTCAATATAAGAGCTAGCAATCCATTCAAAGACACAATCAAAGCTTCCAATCTCTCCAAGTTCCACAATTGAGACAAGTAATCATTAGTGATTAATGACTTGAGAGAGAGAGAGAGAGTGATCCAGGTGTTATTTGTCGCTCTTGTCGCTTGGCTTTTGCAATCGTGCTTTCTTCTTTCCCATTCTTATTCTCAAGCATTTGTAATCAAAGCAAGAGACACTAAGTTTGTACTGGTCCTTATGGGGCTAAGTGACCCGTTTGATTAAGAAGAAAACTCACTCAGTCTAGGTGACCGTTTGAGGGAGGGAAAGGGTTGAAAGAGACCCGGTCTTTGTGACCACCTCAACGGGGACTAGGTTCTTTGGAACTGAACCTCGGTAAAACAAATCACTGTGTTCATCCGCTTTATTTCTTGGTTGATTTGTTTTCCCTCTCTTTCGGACTCGAATCTAATTCTAACGCTAACCCTGGCTTATAGTGTGTGCTTAAGTTTGTAAATTTCAGATTCCGCCTATCCACACCCCCCCTCTAGGCGACTTTCAGTTAGACATCCTTATATTCCGACTTATTAAAGCTTATATTTGTTCCCCGTCTTTACAGAAATCTGCTCCGGGGGTTAGTACTTCAGTTTTTTGTTTTGATCTCTTTTCCTTCTATTCATAGCTGTAGTGCTGCTGCTTCAGTTTCGCAATTAGTACTTAGATCTATCGGACCTCAGGTTTGTTCTGAGAAAGGCTTTTAAGGGTTGTAATTTATAGTCACTCTTTTGTTGTTTGAAAGTTGTTATGTTACATATTGTGCTTAAATAGGTAGAATGGAGCAGCTGCTAATGACTTTTTTGTGTTCATAATATTTTTAGGATCATATTTTTATTTAGCAACAGAGACTAAGTTGGTTGTGCACACATCAAGAGGCACAAGGTCTGTGATTCCCACTGCTCTGGTTCTGGAGTAAAATCGATTAGTTTCCTGCTTTTTTCTATTTCAGCATTGCAGTATCATTGAAGGAACCTTTTCATGTCCTCTCAGATTTGCCTATACCATAACCATACATGCTCTGCTGCATAGCATGATGAAAATCATTCAAGGGTATCTCTCAAGCATTCTCCATCACTTGAAGGTGCATTTACCTTTGGATTTGTGTCTGCTGTTTATTTCTGCTCAATTCTATTACGATAAATGGTGATTAGTGTCGCTATATGCATAACAGCATAACTTCAGTTTGTTCCCAAATTCACTTTCTAAAGTCCACCAATTTTCTTCATGTGAACCTTTTGCGGACTAGATCATGCTCACTTCAAGGTTCAGTGAAGTTGAGGAACCTATTTCGGTACTGTCAGACCTAGGATAATGTGAAACATGTTTTATTTATCTTTAGGTTTCTGGGATTTAGTTCACCTTAGCCAATATTATTTTTAAATTCTTTTTCCTTTTTCTTGATGATAATTTTTGGAGTGCACTGGAAAGATGAAAATTTGACAGCCGTAGATATTCCTATATATGATTTTAAGAATCACAGGCGATGCTCTAAATTTTTAGGAAGGTAGTGTAATAAACTATTGGTGTGAAGAGAACATCTAATTTGCGTAACCTTAGTTACAATGTTTTTATAGGTATCGAAACTATATATATTACTTGGTGGCATGCCATGAATGTTATTTATCATAATCAGACTTAATTTCTATTATGAAAGCTTTCCCTTTATTTTTTTGGGAATGCTATTGAAGTTTTCTGTTCTTACATCTCCTACTCTAGACATTGGTGCCAACTTATTAAATTTATTAGTATGTGTGTACATTTGAAGCCTTTGCTGAAAAAGTCATTTTTTGCCAAATCTGCTACCGCTAGAAATTTTATTCTCTCAAATTTGAAGGGCTATGAGAAATACCAAGAAGCTATTGATGCTTTTCTTAATAAGAGGTATGCTGCTTCTAGAAAGGATAGGTTATTGTGCTTGCTGCTATCTCTAAATTGGTACTCTATCAACTGTCCATCTTCATTTTACCCAAGTGATCACTGCTTAAATTTCTTTTGAGCCACTGGAATATCAATATTTTCCCTAGAAAAGATTGGAAGTTTTTTAATGTCAAAGGCAACTATGCACATAAGTGAAAAATGACATGAAAATTTGCCGTGTCAGATCCCATGCAGGATCAGAAGCTCACAAAATAAATAGTACTATAAATGATTAAATGGTTTATCAAATAATTGCAGGACTTGGGAAGTGCTTTATACATAACACATTTTTCACCTTTTTAATGACACGAACAGTTCTTAACATCTTTTAAAATATGTGCCTAAGCTTACATGTATGATCGTTAATGACCAGAATTTTGGGAAGGTCTTTGTTGTTGGTAATTGTAATTACAATCTTGAATATCAGTTTGAACCATGTTTAGGCTACATTATGTGCTATGAATTCGCGTGGAAAAATATTGAAAAGAAATACAAATTACTTCTCACACAAATCTAAATAGTAAAGTAGATCTGGTTACAGAGCAGAAATTTTGAAGTGTCATAGATAGGCTGAAAATATGTAGTCACGAGCAACACATTACTACTTGAGGCCATCAATACTGTTTTTTCTTCTCCAACCTATGTAACTATGTTATTCTTTTCCTCCTTAAATGTAAGGCAAACCTCCTATCCTTTTTCTTTCAAATTCATTGCATTAACTGAGTGGTTCTTACATGTAGAAATGAAGTTGGAGCAAAGAGGCTTGGTGCGGAACCGAAAATTTGTTAGTCTATAAATCATTAGAGGGCGCCTGAAGTTCGCCAAATGTTCTAGTAGATTTTAGTAACCACCCACGCTAGCTGACTCGACCACCGTCTGCTGGCTGGCGCTGTCCATGCACATGTACAGCCCCTGGCGCTGGCACGCACCCACGGCATACCTCCCATGACTCTGACAGCCCGGGACTCCCTCCGCTCGTGCCGTGTCAGCCTCACTCGAGCGGTGTACTCCATGCAAGCCTCCACCTCGGCCACGTACCCCCTCCCCTTCCTTACGTGTCACCGCTCTCGCTCCCTATATACGGCTGCCTGGCCAGGCCTTTCCACTTCACTACTCTCTCTCTCTGCCTGCAAAGCTGCTTGATCCATCATCGATCACATCACTCCACCAGCCGCAGCGCACGAACGTACGACTCATGGCAGATCGCGACCGCAGCGGCATCTACGGCGGCGGCGCCTACGGGCAGCAGCAGGGGGGCGGCCGCCCGATGGGTGAGCAGGTGAAGGGCATGATCCACGACAAGGGGCCGACGGCGTCCCAGGCGCTGACGGTGGCGACGCTGTTCCCTCTGGGCGGGCTGCTCCTGGTGCTGTCGGGCCTGGCGCTGGCGGCCTCCACGGTGGGGCTGGCCCTGGCCACGCCCGTGTTCCTGCTCTTCAGCCCCGTGCTCGTCCCCGCCGCGCTGCTCATCGGCACGGCCGTCGCGGGGTTCCTCACGTCGGGCGCGCTGGGGCTCGGCGGCCTGTCCTCGCTCACGTGCCTCGCCAACACGGCGCGGCAGGCGTTCCAGCGCACCCCGGACTACGTCGAGGAGGCGCGCCGCAGGATGGCGGAGGCCGCGGCGCACGCGGGCCACAAGACCGCGCAGGCCGGGCACGGCATCCAGAGCAAGGCGCAGGAGGCCGGTGCTGGCACTGGCGCCGGCGGCGGCAGGACTTCCTCGTAAATAAGCAAATCATCCATGGATGCGTGCGTGTCAATGTCAGCAGGGTCGTCGTGGAATGCTCTTCTCTGTACGTGGGTAACCGTCTTTTGGTCGTCTTCCCCGAGTGCGTGATAAATATCCTGGTGTTCGTCGTGTGTGGTGCTGCCCTAGGCTGGGGCCTGGGGTCGGCTGTGTACCGGTATCTGTTCATCGCCGCTCCGTCGCGTTCGGAGATGTGAATAAGTGATGTGAAGGTTAAGTTTCAGCTTTGCTATTGCTATTGTGGCTTGTGCATCAGCGGTTTGCTCGTTGACTGTTATGGAAATAAGCATTGGTGAAGGTATTGTCTATTATTTGCTGAATAATTTTGTTATATATGATAAAATTGAGTTTACTTTTTATGGAACTTTGCAAACTTAATGCTAACTAAAAACAAGTATTTACACAGAAGATTCAATATCCTTCAATATCCTATTTATTCACGATAAAACCAAAAAACTAATATTCAAATAAGTATCCGTTTTTTATCTCTGATGCCAAAGCTGCGAGGAAAACCCATATTTCTTTGCTGCAGACACGACTGCTGAGCTTTTTTTAAAATTTCCAATGCTCTAATTGCAGTATACAGAGCATGCGTGCGAACTGCAATTTGTGCAAGAGCTTGGAACCTGTGTAAATTTTTGACTGTAGCAGAAAAATCACACAAATTATACGGATTGCCATTTCGTTGTAAATAGTCCTGCAATTGAATAAAAAATGTTGCTGATTGTTGTAAATTCAGAGATGTACAAACGTTGCCGTTCCACTGCATCCAGTAGGTGATCGCTGGTCATACGAATTTTACACTTAAACCACAGATCCAAAACCTGTTCTCCAAAACAATCTATGTTTCAGACGGCAGAAGACATTCAAACAAATTTGCAAAAAGTTATTCAGATGGCACCAAATGTGAATTCAGCAATAACATCATCTGTGTTTTCCCCTGCAAAATTAAAAGTTCAGAAAAAAACAGTGTATGGTTCAGACTTCAGAGGAACAGTCTATTACTTTGAATATTACCATGAATAGCTGAGAGAAGGTGCATAATTCAGACATTTCTTCCTTGTAATTGAAGAAATAGTTTGTATTGTCGCACGCTTCCACATGAAGTTAAACTCACTGCTCTATCTACCTAACCAACTCAGCTAATAATCCCTTATCTTTAAGCATTCCCCTTTTCTTATCTTCCTTCTTTTCAACCTTATACTTTTTTGTTATGTCAAATTCTATTGCGCTTAAAACTTTTTTGTTTGCACCTCTTTTTTTCTTCGGGCTTATTTCGTTAGAGCATCTCCAATCGTGTTTTAAATCAATTTCTTATCTTGAAATATATGACATATTTTATAATTTTTATCAAAAAAAAATGATACACCATTAAGTAACTCAAATATACTATACCGCGGACTAGTATCCTTGTTTTCTACACCATTATTATCATTCCTAATAATATAATTTACTTTTTAAAATATATGATTTATGGTTTAATTGTTGGAGCACAATTTGTTTTTAGTGTACTAAACAATTTAAATAATGTAATATTTTGATTTTTGGACGCTATTTTGAGTCACCTTGTTGGCTCTTTATTTAAAATTAAATAGGGAGAGATCTAATTCTTCTCATTCCTCTCTAATACTCTCCAACCGAATAAAGCCTTAGGATTGTTGTATTCGAAGTCAATAGGGGGAGCAACACCTGTGGGAACAATGACCGGATCCATGGCACTGAGAAAACTACTCATTTCTTCTTCGGCTTGCTTACTAAGCATGTAAGTGTGCCGTTTATTAATAATAAGTTACACACTAGATGAAAACAGGGATGGTAACGGGAAATTCTTTGTCAGGGAATAGTTCACCATTCCCGTCCCCGCGATAAATTTGTTTCCACGCGCATCTACACGAACGTTTGCGGGGACGTTTCTTTATCATCCCCGTTTCCCGCGGGGATAAATCAAATTATAATTAAGAAGTATGTACTCCGTTATTAATACAAAACATTGTCACTTATGCTCATCATCATATGTAAGAAATTATTATGAGTACATCAAATTAAGCATATTTATACAATAAATGATCTATTGATAAGATAATTATTTATTTTTATCATTAACTATTACACGAAACATCATCACGTGTAAATTTAACGGGGTCTGCGAGGAACAGGAATGGGTAATGCTTCCTCAACCCGTCCTATTTACCTATCGGAGGACAATTTTTTATTAAGAAAATTTTCTATTCCTGTCCACTAATGGATCACGGGGATCTGTCCCTATTGCTATCTCTAGATGAGAAGTAGCTCGATGTGCCAAATTGAGAAAATTGCAAGTCATACATTTGTAGCGAACCTTATCATCAATGTTTGGTTGTCTCAAATTAGTAGACGTTTTAGCTCTTTTTATTTTTATATCTAGATTCAAATAGATGCTGATGAATTTAGACATATATAAAATTTATACATCAATATTGTATGAGTCCATAAATTTTCTAAAACGAATACTATTTTAGGACGGGGAGAATCTTTTATTCAATTCTAGGATTATTTATAACATAATGACAATCTATATAATTTGCGTGATTTTGTTGCTCTAGATACAACCACAATTTACACAGATCCTAAGCTCTTGCACGAATTACACTTTACAGACATGCCCTCCATATTGCAATTAGAGCATTAATTAGGGTCTGCTGAGATCTACGGCGCTAAAGATTAGCACTACATTTTTAAATTTTAGCACTTAGAAATTTAAACAAGTGTTTTAAAACCCATTAACACAAGGGAGTTTAAACAGCCCCTTAAAGACTGATTTGGTGATCCCAGATCACGAGGGGATTGGAGGAGATTGAGGGGGAAATTAGTTTATTTCCCCTTCAATCGCTCCAATCCCTTTTGTCACCAAATCAACCCTAAAAATTAAATAAGTTCCTAGGACATCAGTCGTGTCTGCAGCTAGCCGAGCTTAAGCTCTGCATAGGGTCAAAGGTTGCAGAACGTCGGCGAGGTGAAACGCTGCAGGCCGGCAGAGTCCAGGACGGTGACGACGCTCGGCGAGGGACGGCGTGACGCTCAGCATGGGAACGGCCACGATGCGGCCCTCGGCGAAGGGATGGCGACGGCGTATCTCTCGGTGAGGGGATGACAACGGCGCGGCTCTCCATGACGGGATGGCGACGGTGCGGCTCTTCACGACGGGATGGTGACGACGCTCGGCTCGACCAGAAGACGTGGACGGGCCCTTTCTAATGGAGAATTTTGCAAACATGACACTGTCTACGGCGGGCTTCAAACTTTTGGCACCGCCGTCGTGGCAATTGAACGGGTGGCACTGAAATCTCCCTCCAATTGTAAATTTGGCATCGCGCGCGCTTAATGGTGTTTAGTCCTCGTGCAGTGCCCGTGCTGCCCTCGCGCCGTTAGAAACTTGCCGTCGTCTTCCTCTTCTACCTCTCTCGCCCGTGAAGAGATCTCCCCGTGAAGGTCCCGTATTCCATTCTCTCTGTGCCCTGGCCGTCGTCTTCCTCGCCCCAACTCTGCTCGCCCTAGCCGTCGTGTTCCTCGAGCTGCTGTCTTTGTCTCCGCGCACTGGGCCCTGTCCTTCTCCGGAGCTCGCCCTTCCCTGCGTCGCCGGATTCCTGCGCCCGTGGTCCATTGCGCTGAGGGCCATTCCATTGCGCGGTTGAAGTCCCCCAACGCCGCCGGCTCTGGTAAGAAATTCCTTTGCTTCGTTCCTTTCCTTTGCGCGGTTCCATTTAGCATAGTAAACAATACTACAGGTTACCAGCCAGTGAGCACCATTTTATGTGCAGTGTACTATGAATAATACTCCCAACAAAGAGGCAGTTCCCACCATGGACGAAACCACTGCATACACTGTCCAAGAAGACGAGTGGACATTGACTTGTATTGGGACACAACCTACAGTGGTCAGTAGTTTGAATTAATTGTATGCAAGTTAGTAGTTACATATTACATAACAACTGTTTCTGGTGAATAGGCGAGTGGCCATGGAATTCATGAAATTGATTGGGATTCAATAATGTTAGAAGAAACCAACAACGAAGGAAGAAATGATGTAACTAGTGAACAAGGTCTATATTATCAGCTTGGACTACATTCTCAAGATGATAGAAGGGAAGATGATTCAAGTGCTTCCCGTTTTCGAAATAGCATTCCCTGTGAAGATGAATTGGGAGAAGGCATTCCGTGCTCTGATGCAGTCCTCGATGAGACTAGCTGTGGGTCGACAGAGGAAAAATAGGATGAAAGGATGCCTTGAGGGAGGTAGTGGAAAAAAGAAAGTTAACACTGACAGTGGTAAGCAAAGCATTCGGGGCAAGATCATGTGTCCAAACTGTGGTGAACTAGGGCACAGGAAAGCAAGCTACAAATGTCCATTAAATGGGACAAAGAAAAGGTTACATTTAATCTGTCTATTTTATGATATTAAGTAATTTATGTCTACAAATTGTCTATTTTATTGCTATTAACTAATATCTCTGAAACAGGAAGCGGAAGCCTAGGAAAAATTCAACAAAAGGCTGGTTCCCCAAAGATGTACCTGAGTCATCACAGGCAAATGTCCAAGAGAATGAAGCTAATGAAGACCTTGTTGAAAGATCAGACCTTGCAATTATACCAGCTATTGAAGATCTTGTTGAAAGACCTTCGTCGCCACCCGAAGAACGTGTAGTTCGTGTCCTTGTTAAAAAGATCACACCTAGGAAAAAGAATGTTTGAGTATGAGACAGTGGTATTTCTGTAACTTACCTATGTGACATTTGTATGACCCTGAACCTACGGTATTTCTGTGTCATTTGTATGACCCAGAACCTATGTACCACACCTAAGTAACATTTCCTCTTTTTTCTGTGTATTTCTGTGTATTTCTGTCTATTTGAACTCATTACTGTGTGAGCAAATGTTTTCTGGGCAAATTCCTGGGCAAGCAGCAAGCAGAAATGGAGGTAGCAGCAAATTCCTCGCTTTTCGGCAAATACTAGCTGCTATTCTTTTCGGCAACTTCCTGGGCAAACACTAGCTGCTATTCTTTTCGGCAACTTCCTGGGCAAACAGCAACCCATTTTCTGGGCAACCAGCAAGCACCAAGCACGCATGGGTTTCCAGCCTTTTGTTGATACTGCTACAAATGGAGCAAGCAACAGAAAATGAGTTCAAATAGACAGAATAGCAGCTAGTATTTGAACTCATTACTGCACTCATGGAGCAAGCAACAAAAAATGCTTGTTGTTCTGTTAACAGAAAATGGGCAAGTAGCTGCGCAGCAAGCACTCATGGACCAATGCTTGCAAGCACCAGTGCTTGCTTTTCTGTCACAGATAATGGTTTAACATGACCACTCTTGCTTCAAAGTAGATCAAACAATAGAACAGAACTAGTCATTTCATTTCATAGAAGATAACAGGTACTTCATTTCATTTCATAGAAGATAAGTACCCACAAGTAGTTCAAGATGTCTTACAATTTGGAAATCACGCATTACAATACCATAGCCATTGCTACACTGATCTAGTTCATCTTAGTGAACTCATTACAAAAGAACTACACAAGCCAAAGTTACACTGATCTATCCCAGATCTCATTGTAATTAAGCCCCCACTTAGCACAGTGCTCAGCAAGTGTCTCGACTTCTAATGGTTGATTCATTATTTCTCGGTCACGGAATACGTCCTCCCACACCGCAGTATCTTCACTAGCATAGCCAGCTTCTAACATACTTGTTGGATCCATCATCGAGACCTGGCAGTCAATTGCAGTTACTTCAAGCATTTCAGCTATCTCGTCCATTGAACGAGCTACTTGAGTCAGCTTGAAACCGTCTACAACATCTTCATCTGTGTAGCACAAAGAGGCAGTTTCTTGAAGTTTCTTAGCCGTATCACTCATTTGAGACATGGCATATCTGAGTGCTTGCGCAAGTTTTTGGTTCACCTGAAAACAAAATTAACATTAGAATATGGACAGCCATTGGTGCTACAACTGAACAATGAACCACATACCATGAAATGAACCACATACCATGAAATGAACCAAACTGGCTGACACATGCATATGCCCTCAGTTTTTTTTAAAAATCATCATATGTACTAGGCAGTTGTAAACATCATAGGGCAACTACTAATTTGAACTCAACTGCAAAAACAGGCTGAAAACATCCACAACAGTCAGACTGCCAAAGTGAGCTGAGGGTTCAGGGTCATCTTTGGAAACCAGCAAACAGGCTGAAAACAGCCATATCAATAATACTGAACTGGAGAATTTTGCAAACATGGCACAGCCATAGCCCTCAGTCATTTTTTAGAATAAAAAGAACAAGTGTGTAGTATACAGTTTACTAATTTCAAAGAAAACCTCACAGGGCTAATCAAGTAGATCATCTTCCATTAACACAAGCATCAGGTAAATTTCTTCAATTAAACAGCATGAAACAGGCTGAAACAGCCATAGCCCTCAGTATTTTCTTAACATAAAAAGAACAAGTGTAGTATACAGTTCACTGTTTTCAAATAAAACATCACAGGGCTAAGCAAACTGTTAATCTCAACGCACAAGCCCCTGGTCAAATTATTCAATGAAACAGCAACAAACAGGCTCAAATAGCCATAGCCCTCACAAATTTCATCGCATCAAAACAACAAGTGTAGTATTCAGTTGACTATTTTCAAAGATTTCATCACAGGGCTAAGCATTTCCTCACTTCAAATTTCCTCACTTCACATTTCCTCACTTCACATTTCCTCACTTCACATTTCAATCACAGGGCATAAGTTTAAGAATACAAACCTCAGAATATTTGGCCACTGTCTCCTTAGCACAATCGACGGCTGCAGTCGCCTGTTTGTAAGATCGCAAAGCACTATTTTCCGCAGCTACAGCGGATTCAAGAACATCCAGAGTAGAAACCACATCGTTACCTAACGAAAATGTGGCGCAATAATCACCAGCAACAATACTCGCGGCAGCAGAAGCTTTCAGTGTGTCACGGGCTGCAACAGCCGCCAAGGACAACTTCTGGGCACAATGCTCGGCGGCAGAATCCATGCCGGCTTTCTAATCTGCAAACCCTAGGGTTACAGAACAAGGAAAGCTCACCAGCGTCGGAGGTCGGCAATGGAGCACGGGCGCAGGAACCGGCGAGGCAGGTAAGGGCGAGATCCGGACGAGGACATGGCTCGAATGCACCCAGTGCGCGGAGACGAACAGAGCAGCTCGAGGAAGACGACGGCCAGGGCGAGAATAAGGAGGAGAGGAGACAGGGAGAATGGAATACGAGAGACTCACGGGCGACGGTAGAAGAACGGACGGCGACAAGTTTCTAACGGCGCGAGGGTAGCACGGGCACTGCACAAGGGCTAAACACCATTAAGCGCGCGCGATGCCAAATTTACAATTGGAGGGAGATTTCAGTGCCACCCGTTCAATTGCCACGACGGCGGTGCCAAAAGTTTGAAGCCCGCCGTAGACAGTGTCATGTTTGCAAAATTCTCTTTCTAATGGCATGGGAAGCTGGAAGCTCTCGCCTCTCGGCAGGACCTGTGGCTGTGATGGGCCTTAAACTTTGTGCAGCCCACGTCACTTTGACATAGCTATCGTTGGATCAACAGCGGATGGGGTAGATTAGCTGACTGCTCTGTTGCGTCATCGAGGTGGAAGTTAGAGATCTGATTCCGCCCCACAGCATACCTCTCACGGTCTCCGTTCCCCTGCCGACGAGTGGGCGGCCGCTGCCGCCGGCTTACGGAAGGTGTGATCTCCATCTTCGGGACGTTCGCCACCGGAGCACCCACTCCTTTTCTTCCGTTCACGCTGTGCGAAACGGATCATCCAAAAACCAGCTATTTGTATCTGGATCTGATCCAATTTCAATTTGTGGTATACATGTATTGTGTCTACAAACTATTTTTCGTTTGTTTTTTTGCAAAAATATTTTTCGTTTGTCTACAAACAATTTCAATTGTAGTACACCCATGTCCTTTACCCGTGCACACCCTTGCGCTGCCTGCTGCGGTTATCCCATATTTGTTGTGGAGCGTGTGCCGGGGGAATTTGGTTTGGATGTGGTTGGGATCGAGGTATACTCTAGATTAGGGTTCGAAGTTCTCATATGACCTGTGTGATGTGGTAGATTCGATGTTAGAGTGTCGATGAAAGTTGTCTCTGAGTTTAGTTTTGCACATGAGTATTGAATATTTGCAGGTGTTTCTCTGAGTTTACTTCTACACATGTCAATTATTGAGTATTGGTAGGTATGATTGTCTATCTCTTGCTAAGGAAATTGTTTAGGTGTTCTATGATAGTGTTTGACTTTAGATTGCCTATTTTGAAGGGACACTTTCAGCGACAGTATTTAATTTGGTGTGTTGCCAGAAGACCTGGCTCTGAATTATCTTTCTATTTCTTTGATTATCACAGGGAACTCTACTAATAGTATGCTGGATTAGCACGATTAAACTGAAGTATGACAAATTTGCATATCATCCTTGCAGGTTATTTCTTTGGCGCACTCATGATTTAGCACCAGCCAAATTGACCTTTAACTCTGGTGACATAAGCTGTTGCTAGGGTAGCAAATCAAGAGCTAAGAATGGCAGATTCAATGGTAGCAAGCTTCTGGGGGCCTGTGACATCAACGACTGAGTTGTGCGAGGAGAATTATGCACACTCGTCATATATCGCAGAATTCTACAATACCATCTCTAATGTCCCATGCGTTCTTTTGGCACTTATTGGATTAGTGAATGCTTTCTGCCAAGGTTTTGAGAAACGATTTAGTGTCCTGCACATATCCAATATGATACTTGCTATTGGGAGTATGATTTTCCATGCCACCTTGCAACTTCTGTAAGTTTTCTCTTAAATTGACAGTTTTTTATGTTTATGTGAAATGACACTTTTAACTTTGTGGTTACTGGTACCTACATGAGAAACTGTTATAAGGGCTTTATTCTTTTATCCAAAGCACTTGATCGAGTTCTGCTCGTTATGTAATGGCCTTGTGCATTGTATTCGGGTGTTGTTTGTCTGCTATGCTATACCTTCTTTTGGTGCTATGAATTACGTATGTTTTTTTAACCTACACCCTTCTGTCACAAGAACATGTCATTTAAGACAAGATTTGGTCAAACCTTAATATAAACACAAACATAAATAGCTTTCAAATTATTGAGTTCGGAAACATACAATTCGTATAAAAAACCTAGAAGTAATTAGGCCAAAGGTACACACATCAAAGACCATTACTCAAATGTGACTAAGTATTTTTTGACTGGAGGGGGTATGTCGTATGTATTAAAGTTAGAACTGTTGATACCATTTTGGGAAACGGTCATTTGCATAGAATGGAAATAATTTATCCATCTAGCCATTTTTCGTATAAAACTGCACAAAAGATGATATGTTCATCTGTTATAAAAATGTGTGAGCCATTAATTGTAAGGAGTTTTCTAATTTGATGCTCCATCAAGAACATCCGCATTATTTATCTTTCTCGAATATCCAACCTTTTGCTTTTCTCTGTAGAATTATAGATATGGAGCTCATCCAATGTTTCATTTTTTTTGTATATAAAAAATTCTGTTGCACATTTGACTGGCTTCTTTTATTTTGCACAATCTTGTCTAGTATTATATATTTTGACTCAAAATCGGAAGATAACTATCCCTTGGATTGTGTGCATATTCAGTAGATGAACTTTCAGAATATTTAGATACTCATTAAGGGGATGAAGCCAGGAAAAATTATTTGGGGGTGGGAATATAGCCATTTTTAACTAGCTAGAGGGCTAAACTTATTTTTTGAGTGATTTATTATATGGTAAATCATGAGTGCATATGGTGGGTGCATGGGTGAACTCTGCAAAACTGCATGCATTCTGCAAAAACTATCAAAGGTGGACCTAGTTCCGAAGGCTCCCACATGAGTGGGATCTAGAGAGGGACAAACCGAGGCAAGCCTTACACCTTGCAAATGCGGAGAGGCCCCTTCGATCTCATGACCTGGTGACTCAGTGCGACAGCTGTCAGCACTGCACCAGACCTGCTCTTCCTGCCAAAACCATCAAGGAACTACTGGTTTAAGAATTGGTAATGCAAGGCTACATATTTTAGTGCAATTTGTCGTGTTGAGCTGAAGGTCATTGAGTGACATGGAACATAGCATCATTGTGCTCCTTTTGTGCAATCTTGTCCTCTTTGTTCTGCTAATTGCACAGTCTTTACATGCATTTGGCACTGTATAGTGGGCTCAGGATGTAATGACTGCATTGATATTTTATTTTTGTGCAAATAAAGCCACAGCTTACAGCAATTCTGCTACTCATTGCACAAGCTTTCACGGGAGTGTTTTTTCCTTCATAATTTCTTGATTGAATGCAGTCCCTGCGCTATAGTGGTGTGTCAACTTCTGGTACAGGTTTTTCAGCATTAGTATGCACAGGAGTATATTTCCATTATTTAAACCCTGAAAGCATAACTCTGCTGAACAAAAACTCTAGCTCGCAAACAAAGATGATTTAAATTTCCTGTAAAACATTGGTATATTGCTTAGATGTTCAGTGTTCTTTCTTGTTGGTCTGTTTATTTTCCTGTTTGGGATTCTTGGGTTCATTTTGTGCAAATGGTTCTTGATCTACCTTGTAAGTTAACGGCTCCCTAGACCCACCAAATACACCTTGCATACACATGCCTGCAGAAACTACCTGAAAATAGTTTGTGTTCCATTTTGGCACATATGCTTCCACTTTTGGCATGTTGTGCACTGTTGGATATTTCCATAAACTTTCTACCTCTGTGACCTGTTTAGTCGACTTGTACTTTAATTTTCTTAATGTTCACTTTATTTTGTGCAACGTAATCTTTTAGGTAATATGTTGCATTGTTGATGTTATGTTTTGCAGCCTACAACAGAGTGATGAGACTCCTATGGTTTGGGAGATCCTTCTCTACATGTATGTCCTCTATTCACCGGACTGGCACTACAGGAGCACAATGCCAACTTTCCTGTTCCTGTATGGTGCTGCCTTTGCCGTAGTACATTTCTTTGCCCGGTTCCAAGTCGTATTCAAGCTGCATTACGTTGGCCTCTGCTTGCTCTGCATCCCCCGGATGTACAAGTACTACATACAGACGAAAGACGTGGGTGCGAAGCGGCTCGCAAAACTGTGGGTCCTTACACTGACCCTTGGGACCCTCTGCTGGCTGGTTGATCGCGTCTTCTGCAAGAAGCTTTCGCATTGGTACGTCAACCCGCAGGGGCACGCGTGGTGGCACGTGCTTATGGGCCTCAACTCGTACTATGCAAACACGTTCCTGATGTTCTGCCGGGCTCAGCAGCGCGGGTGGGAGCCGCGGATCACGCACCTCCTTGGATTCTTGCCGTATGTCAAGGTCCAGAAACCAGAGAAGAGGGAATGATTTCTGTCTCTGCTTGAAAACTGATGATATTCAGTCGGCCACCAGTAAGCTAATGCCCCCAATGTGTGCTCAGACAAGTCCGTGGCACTCTTGTATATGGGCGCCCAAATGATTACGGACTTCAAATGTTCTGATGTCGCATTAGATTTTGTATCATACTTAAATCATCGAACAGAGATTGTCCTAGTTTTGGCCACCTTTCTTTTGGTTTCTTCGCAATTACCGTTTGGTGGTAAATTAGGACTGAGTTATTTATTTATTTGTTTGTCGTTGAATGGAGTCCAGTTGTACTAGTTACCACTGCACAAGAAGATACATTCATCCACATGATGACATGTTAATTATTTGGCTTGTGTTGCTGCCAATAGACAACTCCTTTGAGTTGTGCTGTTGTTGCTGTGATGGTTATTTTTGAATGCACTGCGTCGGAGGAAACATGTCTGCGGGTGTGTCCGTGGATGTCTCTAGCAGTATCCTATCTTGAAATTACATTCTCTATTTCAAACTTTATGGTACGAACGGTATAGTCTACAGTATAAAACAATCTGTTGGAGACAACCTAAGTGCGCCAGTGGATGGTGTATGTTGTTTATCTCGATAGCAAGGGCCTATTTAGGAGGGCAATATTTTTGTAGTTTCTAGACAATACCATGGTTTAAAAGGAATACTAGAGTATTTTATGATATGAGGTGTTTAGTTGTTTTTCTAAAAAATATATTTTCAAAACAATAGTATTCTAGATACCATGGCTAGGTTTTGTTTTACAATGTTGTATCCAAATAAATACATGATATTTCTGAAGCTGACCAAAACTTTAATATTATCATGACAATTGTAAAATTGTAAACTATAGTATTGTAAAACCGGAAAACCACTCTTTATATCAAACCGACCCTAAGTTGTCTTTACGAACGTATGCAGGCCTATAATATGCATTTAAGATCTTTAGTTGGCTGTCACTACAGCTGTCTGGCGTTGTCTTTTGCCGCTAAGTAATAATTACATGTTGGATGAGCAAATTACCACAAGGAACCCCGTTGATTCGCAGGCATTCGCAGCGGTCTCTACACGGCAGGCTGTCTCGTAGACGGGGTCATGCCGGCAGCTAGTGGTAGCAGATCGCGTCATCTCCTGCCTTGTCCGTGACTAGGGATGGCAACGGGGCCCCGATCCCCGATCCCCGGTGGGGATTTCATCTATTAGGGGATGATAACAGGATGATATAGCTCCCCGCGGGGATCCTCGTGGACTAAAAATCATCCCCAACGGGTGAACCAGGGATGGAACGTTCCACTTGTCCCCGTCCCTGCTCCCCGATGGGATTCACCAGTCTAATGGCTGCAGCCCAATCTAATCAATTGCTTGTTACAACTCGCAAGCAGCCCAAACCCAAGTTTGCTTCCTGCTGTCCGTTAGCAGCCCAAAAGGCACACCGCACACACCACAGACCACACTTGCTTCCTGCTGTCCGTACGAGAATGTGCCATATAAAATCTGTTGATTTATATAAGATGTTTCTATCTGCATATTTTTATAAGACTATATAAATGTTTCTATTTGCTGATTTATATTGAGCAAATCTATACTGATTTATAGGTTTCAGATGTCAATTGAGAGTGGTGGCAGTAGCCAAGCTCCAATTAGTTCACAGCCTGAAGCTGAATCACGTCATGAATCTATTAATGAATCAGAAGCAATTGAAATAGAAGATGAGGAGTGTGTAGAAGAAGATGGTGTTGAGGTAGGTTCAAAGAGGAAGCTCACATCAGTCGTTTGGAAGGAGTTCAAGAGAGTGAGATGGAATGGAAAAATAAAGGCAAAATGCAACTATTGCTTCACCAAGCTTGGAGGCGAAACACGGGCTGGGACTAAGCATTTGCATGATCACTTGAAGTCTTGCACACTTAGGAAGATAAAGTTGGCTGGGAACAAGACATTGTCACAAACTTCTTTGAGGTTTAGTGCCACAGATGCAGGGACAGTTTCAGTGGAAAACTACACATTTGATCAGGACATAGCTAGAAAGGAACTTGCTGCCATGATAATTCTCCATGAGTATCCCTTAAGCATGGTTGATCATGCTGGATTTCAAAGGTTTGTGCATGCCCTTCAACCGTTGTTCAAGATTGGGACTAGAAACACACTAAGGTACATAATATCATGGTTGTAACATGTTTTTGTTATGTTGTGTGCATGTGTTATTTATTCCTAAAGCTATTCCCTTTTTATTTCAGGAAGCACATTGTTGAGCAATATGATTTAGAGAAGAAGAAAGCCATTCAATACATGACCGGAATTAAATCCCGGGTTGCTATCACTAGTGATATGTGGACCTCTAATAACCAAAAGAGAGGTTACATGGCTATCACTGCACACTTTGTTGATGAATCTTGGACACTAAGAAACATTATCATGAGGTAATAATTGTGATTTGTGGGTCTGAAATTTTTGTGTGAACATGTTATACAAAATTCTTGTGTGATTTGTAGGTTTATATATGTGCCAAGCCCTCACACTCATGATGTTATTGGTGATGTACTTTATGAGTCACTAGTGGATTGGAATCTTGATGAGAAGGTATCAACCATCACACTTGATAACTGTACTACAAATGATAGTGCCATTCCTTATCTAGTGAGAAAGATTGGAAGGAGTAAGCTCATGGCCAATGGTATATTCTTACACATGCGTTGTTGTTGTCATATCCTTAATCTAATTGTTAAGGATGGATTAGAACAACTAAAAGACGCCATTGAAAATATTCGTGATAGCGTAGCTTATTGGACAGCCACTCCAAAAAGAGTAGAGAAGTTTGAGGAGATAGCTAAGTATGTTAATGTTACCATTGATAAGAAGTTAAGCTTGGACTGCAAGACAAGATGGAACTCCACCTACAAAATGCTTAGTACTGCATATCCATATAGGGCTGTTTTCATGAGAGCAACTCGTGTAGATAAGCAATATTCCTGCTGTCCCACTGAGGAAGAATGGGAATTTGCTACTGAGGTTATAGGAAGGCTTAAAATGTTCAATGACATATCTGATCTGTTCTCTGGAACTAATTATGTGACTGCTAATATGTTCTTCTACAAGATTTGTGATATTAGAAGTAACATTACAGAGTGGTCATCTTGTGGCAATCCATTGATAGAGGCAATGTCAGTTAACATGGAAGCAAAGTTTAAGAAATATTGGACTGATATTCAAGGGTTGATGGGGATTGCTACTATGCTTGATCCGCGTTTCAAACAAATAATGTTGCTTCAGTGCTTTGAGGTGTTACTTGGTACACCTGGAATAAATTGTGAGTATGAGGTTGAAAAGGTTAAAAACTCATTGGCTGATTTGATGCTTCAATACAATTTGGAAGAAGATGAAGGTAGATGTGGTAGTAGTGCAAAGTCAGCAGCACCTTCAGTAGGCAATTCAGGGTTCTTGTCTTCCTTTAGTGCCCGTCTTGCAAGCACTAAACCAGCATCCTTTAGGAATAAATCTGAACTCGATCGCTACTTGGATGATGAGATGGTGGACATACATACAACTGGATTTGATATTTTAGATTGGTGGAAGGTTGCAGGAACAAGGTACCCTACTTTGAGGAGGATAGCAAGGGATATATTTGCCATTCCAATAACCACAGTTGCTTCAGAATCTGCATTTAGCACCAGCGGTCGAGTCCTAAGTGAGCATCGTAGTAGGTTGACTTCTCAAATGTTGGAGGCTTTAATGTGCTCACAAGATTGGATCAGAAACAAATACAAAGGTATATCTCTTATGTAGCTCATATTCTTTCTCTTCAATTTGGAGCCTTTTCTCTTGTAATTCATCATTCCTACTTCATAAGCCTAGCTGAAAATGACACTTGCATATATGTGTGTTTGTGTGTGTAGGGATGGTGAATGATGAAGGGCAACCTGCTACCTTCTGGTCTGTTCTCCAAGAGGTGCAGGAAGGGCTACAGGTGGTTCATATAAAATAAGAACAATCAATTCATGTGTCTAGTATTTTACCACATTATAACTATTCTGTGTTTCCATATATATTCTTGCAGGAACTTTCACTTTAAGTACAGTCGAACTACCTGGGGAGAAGTGCAAATTCATGAAATCAACTGTCAAGAAGGCATGCATTTGCAATGTGCTCACCCAATTCAGCATTAGCTATTTATGTAACCAGTAACCTTTTGTGTAATCGGTAGTGACTGATGTGTGATGATGATGTTACGTGCTTGCTTGACGCCTTAAACTTGATGTCTATGTTGATTGTTGAATCGTTACTGGTATGACTGTATGAGGAGAACAAGTACTATATCTTTGCTCATTTTGCATCTAAAATATATTAGTCATGATGTTGGAATGGTATTCATCTCGGGGATTTGTCAGGGACGGGATACCCGTCGGGGAGATATCCCCGTTCGGGGACGGGGACGGGGAAAAACTATCCCCGCGAGCGGGGACGGGGGCGGGGAACGGGGGATATATTTTAAATGGGGATGCAAACGTTCCGACGATCCCCGATGGGGATAGCCCCGTTGCCATCTCTATCCGTGACGCTCAAGTCGAGCAACTAACTGTAGTGCATGCATGCCCCACAAAAAGGAAATACAGGGAGCAACACCCATGCTTCCTGCACGTTGGCAAGGCATGGGCCTTGCGTCGTCCTCTAACTCCTGGTCGCTGCTGCTCTGCTCCGGACGCGGGGATCCAAAGTGGACCATGGCCGGGAAACTTGCACGCAATGCCGACGTTCCTGTGAATCCCTGCGCTTTCCGTGCGGGGACCCTAGAGTTGTTCAGTTGCTCGGAGGTCGGAGCCCTGGATCTTTCCGGGCTCAAACCAAAAAGCTTGGTGTGTTGTTACTCTGAAACTGAAAATGTGGGGCGTAACTACCGACAGGCGTCAGTCAGTTAAAACTAGTGCTGGGAATTGGGCCGGGCCGGGCCAGCTCGGCCCAAGCCATCGTGCTAAACGGGTTCGGGCCAACAAAGCCCAAAAGATTTTTGGACCGTGTCGTGTCAAGCCGAAGTGTAAAAACAGCGGCCCAGCCCGGCCCTAAACCATGTCGTGCCTTTTTTGGGCCGTGCCGGTCCAAACCCGGCCCGTATATTTGACTACATAAAATCAAAATATTACAACCATATAAAGTTCATATCTTACTAAATTAAAGATATTAAACAATTCTAGCATCATTTGACCACATAAACTCCAAATATAACAACAATATAAAGTCGATATCTTACTAAATTAAAGAAATTAAACAGATTGGGCTTAATTGGCCCGTGCCGGTCCAAGCCCGGCCCATCTATGCGGGCCGTGCCGGGGGCCCGACGGGTCGGAAATTGAGGCCCGGCCCAAGCCTGCCTTCGGACCGTGCTAGCCCGACCCAAATTATTTCGTGCTGGGCCATGCTTTGAGCTCTTATTTTCGGGTCGTGCTCGTGCTGGCCTGAAAAGTTCTGCCCATATTCCTAGCACTGGTTAAAACGATGCAAAACCGAAGAGGCTGTCGCCACAATTTTCAGCCAGAAGCACCTTTGCATGCATCCCCTCAGCTCAGACTTCATATAGGTTCCCGGATTTTTTTCTTATAAAAAAAGGATGAAGAGGTTAGCTTTTGTAAATAAATAAAGGCAAAAAGGGACATCACTACATCAGCATGTTTTTTGTGTCAAGTGCTTCTTTAGTGGGCCCCGGCAGACTTGAAACCGGGAAGTGGTTCTCTTCTGGATTCTGGTTCTAGCAGTACAAAAGAAGGCGTGGAAAAACTCGCATGGTTCCTCTAGAAGAGGAACCTCGACTTTCTGTTATGCACACATGCATTAAGAAAACACGAAGAATCCTGCCACTGATATACGTGTCAAAGAACCACCGGTAGGAATTCGAACCACCAAAGTGTGGTGATAGACAAGGATAAGATTCCGATCTCAGCAGCAGCAGCAGCAGAAGATTAATATTCCACGCATGACCTCGCTCGCCCACATTTGGCAAATCAAAATGCGCCACCAGATTAAAAAAAAACACACAACCACGCACACCCAACGCCAGCTAACGAACCAGACAAACGCACGCACCAAAAAAAAAAACGCATGCGCAGCGGAAAAAGTCAAAAAGGTGATCGTCCAACACCTCGGGATTTCACCACATACAGGTGAACGTAGACCAGATGAATATGGATGGCGAGATTGGAACAGTAGCAGTAAGTTCGAAAGCAAATATTACATTTATTTGCAAATATCATCCACGAGGATTACGCCGGCCTCAAGGTCTAACCAAAACAAGGCCACGAGATAATCCACGACAAATGGTAAAGGGTGAAGAAAAAAAAATACCTTTTGAACTTGACAGACCTACTATAGGATCCCACTTACACCATCAGTAAGTACATCAGGTATCGATACCATAATGAACAAAATAAACACCGCTAGGGAGAAAGGAAAAGAATTTCCAACACAGCGAACTTTTTTTTTTCTTAAGAGGGTTAATGCTTCAGTCGATGAACCGATGCTGCCGGGGTGCGATTCTCTCTACCTGGGTTGGCCTAGGAACAAACCCCAACCGAGGAGCTTCACTCTTTTAACCTAAAGGAACCTCAAATAATAATGTGTAGGATTTACCCCCCCCCCCCCCCCCCCCCCCCCAAAAAAAAATTAAAGAAAACCAATCTCTGAATATCACCGCCTTCAGCTATCCATCTTTGTTGAGTACCTCAATCGCGTCGTGAGTCTATGTTGCTAGACTACCAATCTGCTGGTCAAGCTGCATCTGTTCAAGCAACGCTCCTATAACCGCGGCTTGGTCGTGTCCATCCAGCTGGGTGCTCAGGCCAGAACCGTCGCCATTGTTCATGCCGGGAGGCATTAGTGGTGAGGGTCCAACGGAACTAATTGATTCAGCCGTAGTAACTTGCTTCTCCGGTGGAGATTCCTTGACCAGTGTATGCACCCAAGAGAGATCAGGGTCGTCACCACCAGACCTCAGCTCGAAGGACGATGAGCGCCGGAGCTTACCCAATTCTTCACCATTTATGCCCCAATCTGGTGTCCCCGAAGGAGATCCCCACTTAGACCATGATGAGCTTAGAGGGGAGCCAAGAGCCGAAGCTCGTGCCGCGCTAGGACCAAGGTCACGAGAGCTGAGACTTCTCATTGTCTGCTGCTGCTTCTCCCGCTGGACAAGAGCAGCGGCTAGGTGGGAGCTCATTGGGGAGCCCGATTCGACACATCGTGGAGACATCCGGCCAGGGGAGGGCATCCCGAGTGATGCTTGCAGCAGCGATGAGTGTGAAGGTAACTGCTGGTTGTCCACGCCCTTTGGAGAGTAAACTCCTGTGTTGATTGGAGACAGCAGTGCTTGCTGCTGCTGCTGGAACTGATTCAGGATAGCAGCCTTGTGAGAAGGTGAAAACATTGCACCCTGGTCAGCATTACTATACCTTGGGGATGATAACATTTCAGCAGAGAAGAGGTCATCCAGGTTTGATGGATTCAGGGACTTGGTTCTAGCAGAGTGGTTCCCTGTGGATGAACTGAGACGGGAATAGCAAAGATCATTCATAAGTTGGGAATCAAGATCCCGCATCATGGAGTAGTCATCAGCAGGCATATCCCTTGCACTAAGTGATGTTCGGAGCCTGCTTGACTGAAGGCTGCTGCCAGGAAGATGTAAAGTTGGAACATTTGGCTGCTGCCAGCCCAATGAAGGGGGCATCCCATTGCCCGAAGGGGACATTGGTGGGGTAAACGGGGACATTACCGCGGAAACCGATGATGGGGAACCGGGCATCAAGCCCATTGCTGCAGCCATCTCCATAGCAGCTGTTGCTGAAGCTCTTGGAGATGGCACCGCTGATCCAGTCGAGACATACAATGGACGGAGTTCATCAGTTGTGTGGGCAAAGAAACAGACGCGACGATTGCAACTTGTGCCGTCCTTGCATAGGCGCGTCCGGTACTGTGCTGGATGGAGCCAGCACTCAAACACTCCATGAGCATATTCACACATGTCTCCGCGCCGGCATACGCCCTTCCTGAAATCTGGGCATGGCACACAACTGTAGTGGTACTTGCGGGGGTCTCGGCGCCGAGCATTCTCTCCTGGGTGGACAAATGGGCACTCAGTCCAGTCATGCGAGTATGCCCGTGAGCAAGGGCGGATCTTGAACGAGTACATGCGGAACTCATCGGAAGCATATATGCTGTTCTTGATGTCTGGAAGGGATGGATCCACTGGATATTCCTTCTTCTCCGATGTCGCAACCCTAGGCAAGTCAGCGAACTTTGTCATCATCATCACAGAAGCAGACGGTGACCGTGCATCCTCTGCAGTGGGGGATGAAACAGGCGATGAGATCGAGTTGGTGGACCTTGTCACCACCCGGAGCATGCCATGCTCAGACTTGGGGAATCCAAGAAGATCTTGAAGGGCGAACTTGGCATCAAACATCTTCGGTGGCACAGAGATCACATCAGCCGGACGACGCCCGGCGTCATCCATGGTGTTAGCGTCTGCCCCGGCTCCCAGAAGCAGCTTGACCGACTCAACAGCCGTCCGTGAGCCACCAGAGGCGGCGCAGTGGAGGGCAGTGGTGCCGTCCGTGCCCGAGCGGCGGTTGACGTCCACATACGAGATGGACACTAGCAGGCGGAGCGCGGCAAGGCTCCCATAGGTGGCAGCGACCATCAGCGGGGTGCGGTGCTCCAGGACCTTCCGGCGGCCGTACCAGAGGCCAGCCTCGTCCGCGGCGGCAGGTGGCGCGCGCTCCAGCGCGAGGCGCAGCCCCTCTGCGTCGTCGTCAGCGGCGAGCTCCAGCAGGCCCGCGAAGGTGTCTTCCGTGTCGACGGTAAGATGTCTCGCCATCTCGGCGAGAGCGTCCGCCGCCGTTGCATTCTTCATGGGCGTGCCGGCCGCCACCGCGCCACTGTCGACGCTTGCCGCAGAGGACGCAGAGATCGGCATGCCGTTCATAACAGGGGCTCCTCGGATCGGAAGAACTGAAGCAACAATGAGAAATAGAACAGGAAACCAGTCAAGAAACTAGTCAAGCAAGTCATCACTAATTCACTAGTGCGAGATATGGAATCCCACCAAATCGGAAGCAACATACAAAACAGATGCTACATATATGGAAGGAATGAAGCCCACACCACCAAATCGCGCAACAAAAGAAACCCAACACAAGTCAGCCCCGCAAAAATCCCATCTTCCGCTAGATCAGAACTCCACCGAGCTCACGCTCTCAGCCGCCAAGAGAAGGCTAGTGACTCGTACTCCCCACTCCCCAGCTGTTCCGTGCACCAAGAGAAGGCTAGAAAGAGGTCTAGCGGAGCCTACCTGTTGGGAGTCACAGCAGCGCGTGATGAGGCGAACCATCTCAGCAGCGAACCGCCCCAAAGATCTCCAGAATCCCCATGCGAAGCAAGCGTCAAAACGGGGAAGCGCGAAAAATCGAGAGAAAAGCTGCGACCTTGCGCCGAGTCGTCCGGGAGGAAGCCGAACTTCCTATCCGGTTCCGATTGTTGGGGGAGGGGAGGGGAGACGAAGGTGCTGGGGTGTGCGAGACGCCGAGGAAGGAGAGATGTGCGGTAAAAATGGGGAAAGTGGGGAGAGAGAAACTGAAAAGAGAGTAGACTGGGGGAAGTGCGGGCCTGCGGGGTGAGGGAGTCGTGGCTTTGGCTTTCGGCTTCTCTCGCAATGCCTGCCTCACTCTACTTGTCTCTGTCGTCGTCAGTCGAGATCATTCGGTAGAAATAAAAAGATACGTTATATAGATTTTAAAGATCTAGATTGTATGGTTTTTTATCCCTTGTTAAAATATATAAAGAAAACTTCACTTAAAATATTGTCATACAAAAAATAGTCAAATTTCTATAAATTTTATAATAAGCATAGCAAACCATAGTCATACAAAAAATAAGACAAGCTTCTAAAACATGCTAGCATAATAACGAAAAGTCAAAAAAAATATGTAAAAAATAGGAACAATCTTCTAGAATCTTCTACAACAATCATAACCATAAAATTTAAATTTTTTTTCTAAAATGTCATGGCAACCCATGTAGCTTAGATACTTATTGTTATGGTAAGCTAGAAATTCTCTAGATTTAGATATTTCTTAAGGTCTTTCTATGATGTCTAAGTGAAATTCATCAATGGTTCATGTGTGACTATATTAGGAAGATTGCACCCTTTGTTATAATGTAACATCACGCCACTCCACCTCACACACATGTAAAAACACGTGTAAAAACAAAACATGTTAGAAGTGAGTGTTGGTAGGGAATGTGTTAGGATACCCAACTCAAATAACTGTAAGATGTTATGGAAAATCGTGTTGTGATATAATAAAGGTGTTCTTATTTTTAAGTGTTAATTGTAAAGGATATATGTGAGGAATTCAGAGCTCACCAATATTAAGAAGGAGGATTGTTTCCCCAACTCGATCTCATTTTATAATTTGCAAATTTCCATTATAACAGTAATACCCGATATATAAGGGGTTAGTGGATAGAGGCAGGTCTTGTAATCTAGATAAGGATAGTCTATTTTTTTGTAACCAACTCCTTCCTTCAACTGTAAAAGTAAGGATAAGGCGGCCCAAGGGGAGGGGAGATCTGAATCATAAGATAGGCACTGAAAAATTGGACGCAAGGTTGAAAGTCGCCTAGAGGGGGGTGAATAGGGCGAAACTAAAATTTACAAAGTTAATCACAACTACAAGCCGGGTTAGCGTTAGAAATATAATCGAGTCCGCGAGAGAGAGTGAAAAACAAATCGCAAGCAAATAAGAAGTGTGACACGCGGATTTGTTTTTCCGAGGTTCGGTTCTCGCAAACCTACTCCCCGTTGAGTAGGCCACAAAGGCCGGGTCTTTTTCAACCCCTTCCCTCTCTCAAACGGTCCCTCGGACCGAGTGAGCTTTCTCTTCTCAAATCAACCGGGAACAAAACTTCCCCGCAAGGACCACCACACAATTGGTGTCTCTTGCCTTGGTTACAATTGAGTTTTGATCACAAGCAAAGAATCAAAGAAGAAAGCAATCCAAGCGCAAGAGCTCGAAAGAACACAAGCAAATCTCTCTCACTAATCACTAAGGCGTTGTGTGGAATTTGGAGAGGATTTGATCACTTGGGTGTGTCTAGAATTGAATGCTAGAGCTCTTGTAAGTAGTTGGAAGGTGGAAAACTTGGATGACTTGAATGTGGGGTGGTTGGGGGTATTTATAACCCCAACCACCAAACTAGCCGTTTGGTGGAGGTTGTCTGTCGCATGGTGCACCGGACAGTCCGGTGCACACCGGACAGTGTCCGGTGCGCTAGCCACGTCACCAGGTTGTTGGGTTCCGACCGTTGGAGCTCTGACTGCTGGGCCCGCCTGGATGTCCGGTGGCGCACCGGACATGCACTGTAGAGTGTCCGGTGCGCCACTTCGTGTGTGCCTGACTTCTGCGCGCTCTGGCGCGCATTTAATGCCTCTGCAGGTGACCGTTGGCGTGAAGTAGTCGTTGCTCCGCTGGCTCACCGGACAGTCCGGTGTACACCGGACATGTCCGGTGAATTATAGCGGAGCGAATTCCCGAAGCTGGCGACTTCCAGAGTCGCTCTTCCCTGGGGCACCGGACACTGTCCGGTGTACACCGGACAATCCGGTGAATTATAGCGGAGCGCCTCTGGATTTTCCCGAAGGTGAGGAGTTCAGCGTGAAGTCCCCTGGTGCACCGGACAGTCCGGTGCGCCAGACCAGGGCTGCCTTCGGTTATCCCTTGCTCTTTTTGTTGAACCCAATTCTTGGTATTTTTATTGGCTAAGTGTGAACCTTTGGCACCTGGATAACTTGCACACTAGAGCAAACTAGTTAGTCAAATTTATTTGTGTTGGGCAATTCAACCACCAAAATCAATTAGAAACCAGGTGTAAGCCTAATTCCCTTTCAATCTCCCCTTTTTTGGTGATTGATGCCAACACAAACCAAAGCAAGTATAGAAGTGCATAATTGAACTAGTTTGCATAATGTAAGTGCAAAGGTTGCTTGGAATTGAGCCAATATAAATACTTATAAGATATGCAAGGATTGTTTCTTCATTTTTAACATTTTGGACCACTCTTGCACCACATGTTTTGTTTTTGCAAATTCTTTTGTAAATTCTTTTCAAAGTCCTTTTGCAAATAGTCAAAGGTAAATAAATAAGATTTTGCGAAGCATTTTCAAGATTTGAAATTTTCTCCCCCTATTTCAAATGCTTTTCCTTTGACTAAACAAAACTCTCCCTAGATGAAATTATCCTCTTAGTGTTCAAGAGGGTTTTGAGATATCAATTTTGAAAATACTACTTCTTCCCTTTTTGAACACAATAAGATACCAATTTGAAATTTCCAATTGAAAATCATTTTAAAATTAGGTGGTGGTGCGGTCCTTTTGCTTTGGGCTAATACTCTCTCCCCCTTTGGCATGAATCGCCAAAAACGGAGTCATTAGAGCCCTGTTACTTTTCTCCCCTTTGGCAAATAAAACATATGAGTGAAGATTATACCAAAGTAGGAGAGATGCTCTCTCCCCCAAAGATGGAGAGATGCGCGGAGCGACGGCGAAGGATGAGTTACTGAGTGGAAGCCTTTGTCTTCGCTGAAGACTCCAATTCCCTTTCAATATATATACCTATGACTTGGTTTGAAATAGACTTGAAAAAGACATTAGTCATAGCATATGAAAGAGACATGATCAAAGGTATATAAATGAGCTATGTGTGCAACTCAACAAAAGAAGTTCCTAGAATCAAGAATGTTTAGCTCATGCCTAAGTTTGTTAAAAGTTTGTTCATCAAGTGGCTTGGTAAAGATATCGGCCAATTGATCTTTAGTATTAATGTAAGAAATCTCGATATCTCCTTTTTGTTGGTGATCCCTTAAAAAGTGATACCGAATGGCTATGTGTTTAGTGCGGCTATGCTCAACGGGATTATCCGCCATGCGGATTGAACTCTCATTATCACATAGAAGAGGAACTTTGGTTAATTTGTAACCATAGTCCCTGAGGGTTTGCCTCATCCAAAGTAGTTGCGCGCAACAATGTCCTGCGACAATGTACTCGGCTTCGGCGGTAGAAAGAGCTACGGAATTTTGCTTCTTTGAAGCCCAAGACACCAAGGATCTTCCCAAGAACTGGCAAGTCCCTGATGTGCTCTTTCTATTGATTTTACACCCTGCCCAATCGGCATCCGAATAACCAATCAAATCAAAAGTGGATCCCCTAGGATACCAAAGCCCAAACTTAGGAGTATAAACTAAATATCTCAAGATTCGTTTTACGGTCGTAAGGTGAGCTTCCTTAGGGTCGGCTTAGAATCTTGCACACATGCATACGGAAAGCATAATATCCGGTCGAGATGCACATAAATAGAGTAAGGAACCTATCATCGACCGGTATACCTTTTGATCCACGGACTTACCTTCCGTGTCGAGGTCGAGGTGCCCATTGGTTCCCATGGGTGTCTTGATGGGTTTGTCATCCTTCATTCCAAACTTGTTTAGAATGTCTTGAGTATACTTCGTTTGACTAATGAAGGTGCCCTCTTGGAGTTGCTTCACTTGAAATCCTAAGAAGTACTTCAACTCCCCCATCATCGACATCTCGAATTTTTGTGTCATGATCCTACTAAATTCTTCACATGTAGACTCGTTAGTAGACCCAAATATAATATCATCAACATAAATTTGGCATACAAACAAGTCATTTTGAAGAGTTTTAGTGAATAAAGTAGGATCGACCTTTCCGACTTTGAAGCCATTATCTATAAGGAAATCTCTTAGGCATTCATACCATGCTCTTGGGGCTTGCTTGAGCCCATAAAGCGCCTTAGAGAGTTTATAGACATGGTTAGGGTACTCACTATCTTCAAAGCCGGGAGGTTGCTCAACATAGACCTCTTCCTTGATTGGTCCATTGAGGAAGGCACTCTTCACGTCCATTTGATAAATCTTGAAGCCATGGTAAGTAGCATAGGCCAATAATATACGAATTGACTCAAGCCTAGCTACGGGTGCATAGGTTTCACCGAAATCCAAACCTTCGACTTGGGAGTATCCCTTGGCCACAAGTCGAGCTTTGTTCCTTGTCACCACACCATGCTCGTCTTGCTTGTTGGGGAAGACCCATTTGGTTCCTACAACATTTTGATTAGGACGTGGAACTAAGTGCCATACCTCATTTCTAGTGAAGTTGTTGAGCTCCTCTTGCATTGCCACCACCCAATCCGAATCTTGTAGTGCTTCCTCTATCCTGTGTGGCTCAATAGAGGAAACAAAAGAGTAATGTTCACAAAAATGAGCAACACGAGATCTAGTGGTTACCCCCTTATGAATGTCGCCGAGGATGGTGTCGACGGGGTGATCTCGCTGGATTGCTTGGTGAACTCTTGGGTGTGGCGGCCTTTGTTCTTCATCCTCCGTGTCTTGATAATTTGCATCTCCCCCTTGATCATTGCCATCATCTTGAGGTGGCTCATTTGCTTGATCTTCTCCTTCATCAACTTGAGCCTCATCCTCATTTTGAGTTGGTGGAGATGCTTGAGTGGAGGAGGATGGTTGATCTTGTGCATTTGGAGACTCTTCGGATTCCTTAGGACACACATCCCCAATGGACATGTTCCTTAGCGTGATGCATGGAGCCTCTTCATCACCTATCTCATCAAGACCAACTTGCTCTACTTGAGAGCCGTTAGTCTCATCAAACACAACGTCACAAGAAACTTCAACTTGTCCAAAGGACTTGTTAAAGACTCTATATGCCCTTGTGTTTGAATCATATCCTAGTAAAAAGCCTTCTACAATCTTAGGAGCAAATTTAGATTTTCTTCCTCTTTTAACAAGAATAAAGCATTTGCTACCAAAGACTCTAAAATATGAAATATTGAGCTTTTTACCGGTTAGGAGCTCATATGATGTCTTCTTGAGGATTCTGTGTAGATATAACCGGTTGATGGCGTAGCAGGCGGTGTTGACCGCCTCGGCCCAAAACCGATCCGAAGTCTTGTACTCATCAAGCATGGTTCTTGCCATGTCCAATAGAGTTCTATTCTTCCTCTCCACTACACCATTTTGTTGTGGTGTGTAGGGAGAGGAGAACTCATGCTTGATGCCCTCCTCCTCAAGGAAGCCTTCGATTTGTGAGTTCTTGAACTCCGTCTCGTTGTCGCTTCTTATTTTCTTGATCCTTAAGCCGAACTCATTTTGAGCCCGTCTCAAGAATCCCTTTAAGGTCTCTTGGGTGTGAGATTTTTCTTTTAAAAAGAACACCCAAGTGAAGCGAGAATAATCATCCACAATAACTAGACAGTACTTACTCCCGTCGATGCTTATGTAAGCAATCG
This sequence comes from Zea mays, assembly GCF_902167145.1. Lineage (NCBI taxonomy): Eukaryota > Viridiplantae > Streptophyta > Magnoliopsida > Poales > Poaceae > Zea > Zea mays. The sequence continues at coordinate 270,346,034 of NC_050096.1, read as the reverse complement.
GGCCGAATAGGTCCATGTGTAGGAGCTCCAGTGGCCTGTCAGTCGTCATGATGTTCTTATGTGGATGATGGGCACCAACTTGCTTCCCTGCTTGGCATGCGCTACAAATCCTGTCTTTCTCAAAATGAACATTTGTTAATCCTAAAATGTGCTCTCCCTTTAGAAGCTTATGAAGATTCTTCATCCCAACATGGGCTAGTCGGCGGTGCCAGAGCCAACCCATGTTAGTCTTAGCAATTAAGCAAGTGTCGAGTTCAGCTCTATCAAAATCTACCAAGTATAGCTGACCCTCTAACACTCCCTTAAATGCTATTGAATCATCACTTCTTCTAAAGACAGTGACACCTACATCAGTAAAGAGACAGTTGTAGCCCATTTGACATAATTGAGATACGGAAAGCAAATTGTAATCTAATGAATCAACAAGAAAAACATTGGAAATGGAATGGTCAGGTGATATAGCAATTTTACCCAATCCTTTGACCAAACCTTGGTTTCCATCCCCGAATGTGATAGCTCGTTGGGGATCTTGGTTTTTCTCGTAGGAGGAGAACATCTTCTTCTCCCCCGTCATGTGGTTTGTGCACCCGCTGTCGATTATCCAACTTGAGCCCCCGGATGCATAAACCTACAAAACATGTTTAGTTCTTGACTTTAGGTACCCAAATGGTTTTGGGTCCTTTGGCATTAGATACAAGAACTTTGGGTACCCAAACACAAGTTTTTGACCCCTTGTGCTTGCCCCCAACATATTTGGCAACTACTTTGCCGGATTTGTTAGTTAACACATAAGATGCATCAAAAGTTTTAAAAGAAATGTCATGATCATTTGATGCACTAGGAGTTTTCTTCATAGGCAACTTAGCACGGGTTGGTTGCCTAGAACTAGATGTCTCACCCTTATACATAAAAGCATGATTGGGGCCAGAGTGAGACTTCCTAGAATGAATTCTCCTAATTTTGATCTCGGGATAACCGGCAGGGTACAAAATGTGACCCTCGTTATCCTGAGGCATGGGAGCCTTGCCCTTAATAAAGTTGGACAATTTCTTAGGAGGGGCATTAATTTTGACATTGACCCCCTTTTGGAAGCCAATGCCATCCTTAATGCCAGGGCGTCTCCCACTATAAAGCATACTACGAGCAAATTTAAATTTTTCATTTTCTAGTTCATGCTCGGCAATTTTAGCATCTAATTTTGCTATATGATCATTTTGTTGTTTAATTAATACCATATGATCATGAATAGCATCAATATCAACATCTCTACATCTAGTGCAAATAGTAGTGTGTTCAATGGTAGATGTAGATGGTTTGCAAGATTTTAATTCTACAACCTTAGCATGCAATATATCATTTTTACTTCTAAGGTCGGAAATAGTAGCATTGCAAACATCAAAATCTTTAGCCTTAGCAAGCAATTTTTCATTTTCATTCCTAAGGCTAGCAAGAGAAATGTTCAATTCTTCAATCTTAGCAAGCAAATCATCATTATCATTTCTAAGATTGGGAATTGAAACATTACAAACATTTGAATCAACCTTAGCTAACAAATTAGCATTCTCATTTCTAAGGTTGTCTATAGTCTCATGGCATGTGCTTAGCTCACTAGATAGTTTTTCACATTTTTCTACTTCTAGAGCGTAAGCATTCTTAACCTTAACATGCTTTTTGTTTTCCTTGATTAGGAAGTCCTCTTGGGAGTCCAAGAGATCATCCTTTTCATGGATGGCACTAATTAATTCATTTAATTTCTCTTTTTGTTGCATGTTTAAGTTGGCAAAAAGAGTACGCAAATTATCTTCCTCATCACTAGCATTATCATCGCTAGAGGATTCATATCTAGTGGAGGATTTAGATTTAACCTTTTTCTTTTTGTTGTCCTTTGCCATGAGGCACTTGTGGCCGACGTTGGGGAAGAGAAGTCCCTTGGTGACGGCGATGTTGGCGGCGTCCTCGTCGTCGGAGGAGTCGCTAGAGCTTTCGTCGAAGTCCCACTCGCGACAAACATGGGCATCGCCGCCCTTCTTCTTGTAGTACCTCTTCTTCTCCTTTCTTCTCCCCTTCTTGTCGTCACCCCTGTCACTGTCACTAGAAATAGGACATTTAGCTATAAAGTGACCGGGCTTACCACATTTGTAGCAAACCTTCTTAGAGCGGGGTTTGTAATCTTTCCCCCTCCTTTGCTTGAGGATTTGGCGGAAGCTTTTGATGACAAGCGCCATTTGCTCGTTGTCGAGCTTGGAGGAGTCGATGGGTGTTCTACTCGGTGTAGACTCCTCCTTCTTCTCCTCTGTTGCCTTAAATGCGACCGGTTGTGCTTCGGACGTGGAGGGGCCGTCAAGCTCGTTGATCTTCCTTGAGCCTTTAATCATAAACTCAAAGCTCACAAAATTCCTGATTACTTCCTCGGGAGTCATTAGTGTGTATCTAGGATTGCCACAAATTAATTGGACTTGAGTAGGGTTAAGGAAAATGAGTGATCTTAAAATAACCTTAACCACCTAGTGGTCATCCCATTTCTTGCTCCCGAGGTTGCGCACTTGATTCACCAAGGTTTTGAGCCGGTTGTACATGTCTTGAGGCTCCTCCCCTTGGCGAAGACGGAAGCGACCGAGCTCCCCCTCGATCGTTTCCCACTTGGTGATCTTGGTTAGCTCATCGCCCTCGTGCGCGGTCTTGAGCACGTCCCAAACTTCCTTGGCACTTTTTAATCCTTGCACCTTGTTGTACTCCTCCCTACTTAGAGAAGCAAGGAGTATGGTTGTGGCTTGGGAGTTGAAGTGCTCGATTTGGGCCACCTCGTCCTCATCATAATCCTCATCCCCGACGGATGGTACCTGTGCTCCAAACTCAACAACATTCCATATACTTTTGTGGAGTGAGGTTAGATGAAATTTCATTAAATCACTCCACCTAGCATAATCTTCACCGTCAAAGGTTGGCGGTTTGCCTAATGGAACGGAAAGCAATGGAGTATGTCTAGAGGTGCGAGGGTAGTGTAAGGGAATCTTACTAAACTTCTTGCGCTCATGGCGCTTAGAAGTTACGGAGGGCGCGTCGGAGCCGGAGGTAGATGGTGATGAGGTGTCGGTCTCGTAGTAGACTACCTTCCTCATCTTCTTTTTCTTGTCTCCACTCTGATGCGACTTGTGGGAAGAGGCTTTCTTCTCCTTCCCCTTCCCTTTTTGCGGGACTCTTTCGATGAAGCTTTCTCGTGGCTTGTAGCGGGCTTGTCGCTGGTCTCCATCTCCTTCTTGCGTGTTCTCCCGACATCACTTCGAGCAGTTAGGCTCTAATGAAGCACCGGGCTCTGATACCAATTGAAAGTCGCCTAGAGGGGGGGGGTGAATAGGGCGAAACTGAAATTTACAAAGTTAATCACAACTACAAGCCGGGTTAGCGTTAGAAATATAATCGAGTCCGCGAGAGAGAGTGAAAAACAAATCGCAAGAAAATAAGAAGTGTGACACGCGGATTTGTTTTTCCGAGGTTCGGTTCTCGCAAACCTACTCCCCGTTGAGGAGGCCACAAAGGCCGGGTCTTTTTCAACCCCTTCCCTCTCTCAAACGGTCCCTCAGACCGAGTGAGCTTTCTCTTCTCAAATCAACCGGGAACAAAACTTCCCCGCAAGGACCACCACACAATTGGTGTCTCTTGCCTTGGTTACAATTGAGTTTTGATCACAAGCGAAGAATCAAAGAAGAAAGCAATCCAAGCGCAAGAGCTCGAAAGAACACAAGCAAATCTCTCTCACTAATCACTAAGGCGTTGTGTGGAATTTGGAGAGGATTTGATCACTTGGGTGTGTCTAGAATTGAATGCTAGAGCTCTTGTAAGTAGTTGGAAGGTGAAAAACTTGGATGACTTGAATGTGGGGTGGTTGGGGGTATGTATAACCCCAACCACCAAACTAGCCGTTTCGTGGAGGCTGTCTGTCGCATGGTGCACCGGACAGTCCGATGCACACCGGACAGTGTCCGGTGCGCTAGCCATGTCACCAGGCCGTTGGGTTCCGACCGTTGGAGCTCTGACTGCTGGGCCCGCCTGGATGTCCGGTGGCGCACCGGACATGCACTGTAGAGTGTCCGGTGCGCCACTTCACGCGTGCCTGACTTCTGCGCGCTCTGGCGCGCATTTAATGCCTCTGCAGGTGACCGTTGGCGCGAAGTAGCCGTTGCTCCGCTGGCTCACAGGACAGTCCGGTGTACACCGGACATGTCCGGTGAATTATAGCGGAGCGAATTCCAGAAGCTGGCGAGTTCCAGAGTCGCTCTTCCCTAGGGCACCGGACACTGTCCGGTGTACACCGGACAGTCCGGTGAATTATAGCGGAGCGCCTCTGGATTTTCCCGAAGGTGAGGAGTTCAGCGTGAAGTCCCCTGGTGCACCGGACACTGTCCGGTGGTGCACCGGACAGTCCGGTGCGCCAGACCAGGCCTGCCTTCGGTTATCCCTTGCTCTTTTTGTTGAACCCAATTCTTGGTCTTTTTATTGGCTAAGTGTGAACCTTTGGCACCTGGATAACTTGCACACTAGAGCAAACTAGTTAGTCAAATTTATTTGTGTTGGGCAATTCAACCACCAAAATCAATTAGGAACCAGGTGTAAGCCTAATTCCCTTTCAAAGGTATTATCTCCCAGGAGAGCCTGAACTAGTGTAAACTTTTGAAAGTGCATTCATCCCTTTTGTGAGTTTTGGTGATTTGGATAACAACACATTTAAAGGTCTAACAAGTTTGCTAAGTGTTGAACAGGAAATTCAGTATGATGAACATACTTGAATAGTGTATAATGGTCAGTGAACAAAGGTTCAACACAAGCTTAAAAATCAGTGAGACAATGCAAATGGATATAATATGGTATGTATATTGGTTTGAATATATGGACAAGACCTGAGAAATCACTATGCATAAATATGATCAGAATAGAGGTTGAAGTGATTAATAGGATTGGTCAAGCCAAAGTGAATAAGATATGAGGAATCATGAATTAGCTTGACCATATTACTATTAGTCCATATATGCTTCTATGAGAATCAAACTAGAGCTTGATTGATCTTATCATTTATATCTAGATGACATTCAAGCAAGGTTCACAATATCGAAGAAATGATTCTCTCAATAGATGCTCAATATGATGTGACTCAAGAATGGCTTGATAGGGTGAAGATAGCAAGGAAAGGGCTTCGAGGAACTAAGCGAAGGTGAAGGCCAAGCAACGGCTTGTGGACCGAGGTACCATGGCTAAGGTGAAGAAGAGAGTACTTGCACTAAGTCGATGAACTAATCAGCTATGAAGAGTTATAATATGTTGATGCATCAGTAAGGTGACTTGAAGCCATAATTTGAACTCATATATGGTGAAATGGTACAAGTCACAAGGTCTGATTTGTGTTTGCTTCAAAAGGAATCGTCGTACTATCAAGGGGACCCAAAAAGAATGTTGGTGTTGGTACTAAAGTTCAAAATCCTTGATCCAAAACTTCTATTTTACCCTTGTTAATCCTTAGTGAAAGTATGTAGTACAACCTTTTTAAGTCTATCTTGGCCAAAATTGCTCTTTGGAAAATACTGGTTCAGCTGGTATTCAAAAACCCGCTCAGTCGGTTTTTCAAAACTAGCACTTTCGGTTTTTCAAAACCAGCTCAGCCGATTTTTGAACTGTTCCACTTTTCTGCTCTGCTAGTCTGCTCTGTTAGCCAAAAAGCTGTGCGCAGCTTTTTGAAAACCAGCTCAGCCAGTTTTAAGACTGGCTCAGCCGGTTTTGACTCCGGTCCACCCTCCGGCTCAGTCAATCACTGAACCGAAAAACCCTCTAGCAGAAACCGGCTCAGATGGTTTTAGGACCAGCTCAACCGGTTTTCAGTCAGAAAAGTCCAACGGTCACCAGCTTTTGGGGGCTCCTTTATATACACCTCCCACTCTCTTCCCCATAGAACAACACGCACAAAACTTCATTCCTAACCTGAGAAACACCTCCCACTCTCTCTCACACACCTCTTGCCTCTCCCATTTGAAATCTTTGGAGGGAAATCTTTGAGTGGGATTGAAGAGTTGTTATTTTTGTGCTTCATCTCCAAATCCTTCTTGTTCTTCTTGATTCGAGCTTTGGTACTACATCGAATTCTTTGTGGATTCATTACTCTTGGAGCCTCTAGCTCCTAGACGACTAGGTGTCTCTTGTGAGTCTCCAAATCTTGTGGAAGACCACAAGGAAATTTGTATTACCCGCTCGTTTGAGCAAAGATTAGTGTGTGGGCTTGACCTTTGTGGTCGGCTAAGGGAGGATTGGGGTTGAAAGAGACCCGGCTCTTTGTGGACGCCTCAATGAGGAAGTAGGGCACCTTGGTGATGTGACCAAACCTCGGGATAAATCTTGTGTCCTTTGTGTTCTTGCTCATTATGTATGTTTGTGTTCTTCGTTCTCTCACCATTCCGTGAAAGATTTGTTTATATCTTTTTGGTGTGTGGATCTTGAGAAGTGCCCTTCTCAGATCTACTATTTCAACCCTATGGATCAACTAGAACATGTCATTTCCAAAGTTAACTGGGTGAATTCTGAGATCAATTCTGTTTATATCTCATTCTTTAGTTGAGCTCATGCAAACCAGCTGAACCGGTTTTACCTAGTTCGTTTCTTGTTTTTGTTGAAAAAGTTTTAACTTGCCTATTCACCCCCCCTCCAGGCAACTTTCAACTTTGTGTCTCACATGTTTTTACCTTTATATCTTTGATCACGTGTGTACCCGCAACAGATCTACTAAACACTATCAAGAAATTCTCGACAGTTGGCGCACCAGATAGGGGAGCGCTGGACATAATAGATTTAATGGTGTTTAAAAGGGAAATGTGTTATATGCCATTTCTAACTTAGTTTTGGTGATTAATATCCAATACAGTCCCCGAGTATTAACTAGTTTGATAAGTGTGTACTTGCAGGTTCATAAGTGCTAGATTATAGAATCCAACTTGACTTGCTGCTCAAACAGAGACAAAAATAGGGCAAACCTTGGATGAGGTGAGCTATGACTAGTTCACATGTTTGAATAAGTTATAAATGCTTGTATTAATGTTTTTTAGAACTTTAAAGAGTTTAGAAAGTCATTTTTGGAGAAAGTGCTTTTTGGTGCCTATTTTGAGCTGTAACATGATTTCTAAGTTGGAGATGAGCTACAGGTATGAATCTATGATTTAGACTAGTTGGACACACTCTAAATAAGGTTGTCTAAGTCATAAAAAGCTCTCAAAGACATCCGAACTAAATTGAAGAAGAAAATAAAAAAGTCAAGTTTGAGTTATGTCGAGGTGCATCAGATCGGTCTAATGTTGCACTAAAACGAGTGCGCAAAGAGCTCTGCAGAAGAACTTTGATGGCATGGTGCACTAGACCAGTTTGGTGGTGTACCGGACCACTTTTGTAGAGGGTCTTGCAGAAGGGCTTTGGCGGCCTGGCGCACTGGACCAGTTCGGTGGTGTGCCAGACCGCTTTTCTAAAGTAAACTGCAAAAACAACTTCGGCTGGCTGGCACACTGACTCAGTCCGGTGCACGACACTCTTAGCCTATCAATTATCATCTCAACGGCTAGCTTACATGTGGCAGTTTCGGTGGCAGACCGGACTGGTCCCGTGCTCCGTTAGATGGCAAGTCTGAGGCAAATCTTGTTGATGGCGAGCAATAGTTAAGGTCTGGTGGTGCATGGATCAGTCCGGTGAGCCGACGTAAAGCATGTTTTTGGCAGATTTCTCAATGGCTCTTTGGGGGCATTTAGGCTATAAATACCCCCTAACCAGCCTTCTCAAGCCACCAAGTCAATCAAGAGCAACACTTTGATTCCTAAGCATTTGAGCAACTCTCCAAAGAGATCCAAGTACACAGATTCATGATAATAGTCTAGGGAGAGCTTTGTTGCAAGTTGTGTGCTTGATTCTTTGGTGGTGGTGTTGTGCTCTTGTGTGTGTTCCTCTCTCCCTCTTGTTGTTCATTGGAGTTCTGACTTTCACTCATTATGTGCGGATAGCAAGAGTCTCCAATCTCTATGGAGTACCTTGTTAGAAATGAGAGTAAACATTAATCAAAGGAACTAAGGGCTCAAGCTTTATCTTTGGATCGCTTGACAAGGTCAAGAGAGACATAGTCCTTTAGGATACCTCAAAAGGGACATATATTCTTCGAAATGGAACATCGGGAACAAATTGATGTGTCTTGTGTTCTTTACTTCATGCAATTTGTTCTCTCTCACTCTAAGTTCTTGTTGTATCTTCACTAATGATAGTGCTCTTGTATCAATTCCACAATAAAAAAGAGCATCAAGGGCAAGAACTTCCCTCTTCTGAAAGGGAAATGGGCTTAATCATTTCCTATAATCGATTTTGGTGGTTGACGTCCATCACAAACCACTTCGACTAATTAGTTTGCCTAGATGTCTGTTATCTGAGGTGCATAAGGTTCAACATAAACCAAGAAATTAATTAAGTTGGGGAGTCAACAAAGTTTGGAGCAAAGAGTTAGAATAGTGCTGCCAAGTGGCGCACCGGACAGTGTCCAGTGCCCCAGGACAAGCACCATCCCAACTAGCCACTCTCAGGTTTTTCGGAGACGCACTCCGCTATAATTCACTGGACTATCCGGTGTGCACTGGACATGTCCGGTGAGCCAACGGAGCAACGGTAACATGTGCCAACGGTCGACTGCAAAAGATGAACAGTGCGCGTCAGAAGTCAGAGCAGAGAAGTTAGAGCACACCGGACATGTCTGGTGTGGCACCTGACTGTCCGGTGCAGCTACAGGACAGAAGACTTCAATAGTAAAACGCTCCAAACCCCAACGACGTGCTGACGTGGCACGCACCGGATAGTAAACAGTGCCCTGTCTGGTGCACCACTGGACTGTCCGGTGCGCCATCGCCACCAACGGCTAGAATAGTGGTTGGGACTATAAATACCCCCAACCACCTCCATTCAATCCATCCAAGTTTTCTGAACTCAACATTCAATACAAGTGCAAAAGACTACACTCCAAGACACATTCAAGATCAAATCCTCTCCAAGCCTCCAAATCAACTCAATTCATTAATGACTTGAGATAGGGTGTTTTTGTGTTCTTTTGTCGCTCTTGTTGCTTGGATTGCTTTCTCCTTCCAATTCTTATTTCTCTAAGTTCTTTGTAAAGCTAGCAAGAGACACCTAAGTGTGTGGTGGTCCTTGTGGGGTCTTAGTGACCCAAGTGATTAAGGAGAAGCCTTGACCAGTCTGTGTGACCGATTGAGAGAGGGAAAGGGTTGGAATAGACCTGGCCTTTGTGGCCTCCTCAACGGGGACTAGGTTCTTTGGAACCAAACCTCGATAAAACAAATCACCGTGTTCACTCGTTGTTCTTGGCTTGATTTGTTTTCCCTCTTTCCTCTCTCTAAGGTTTCCTTACTAATATTAATTTAAGTTTGCTCCCAAAGTTATACCCATCAATTTGAGCAACTCATAGCAAGAGAAACAATCTTCTACACTCCAATTTAATTCTAAAGCTAACCCCGGCCTTAGTGCGTGTTTAAAGTTTATAAATTTCAGGTTTCGCCTATTCACCCCCCCCTCTAGGTGACTTTCATCTTCCCTTACTCTATTTTGACTAGATCTTAACCTAACATCTAATCTAAGATTCAAGTTTGTTTTTAAGTTGTGAAATTTTAGGTGCTGCCTATTAACCCCCTCTAGGCAACTATTAGCGTCCATCAGGCACACACATGAAGATCAAGGCAAGGGTCAAGGCTTGAAGACACTAGACCATATCACGACAATGATAACCCAAGATCTGGAGAGACTAAGCCAAGATCCAACTGAAGAAAACCAAGATCCAAGGATCTTCACCAAGAATGAAGTCTCAACTCAACTCCAACTCAAACTTGGTGACATCGTGGAGTCGAACACGAAATACAACATCAACTTTGACGTAAGTTCAGATCATGATTCTGAATTTAATGATATTTCAGCAAAATCTTTAGAATTCGCCAAAAACCTAAGTGGTGGTGAGCTAAAAGACGATGAGATAATTCAGCATCTAAAAACAGAGTACAACGTCGGACGAGTTACCAATAGTAAGCAATATGCAACTTGCCCTAACATGGAGTTGATTATACCAAGAAGCAGTTATGTCTCTAAATCAAGGTGGAGGCACCATCTAATCAATCACATCAAGAGCAGGCTTGTCCCAAACAAGATCTGTGGTAAGAGGCCAGCCAACCTTAAGGCGTGTCGAAGGAATTGCACTGCCACATCAGACGTCGAGCAATTTTGCCTGCGTATCGCTGTATAAGAAGAGATGGATGGGTCTTGGATACTTGAATGATATATTCCAAAATTCACAAAGATGGTCGGTTTTCAAGGCAAAATCATCCATGCCACAACAACCCAGAACATTATCTAGTCTACATTATTGATCAATCGACCCATACCCTTGCTCCCTCATAATGTCCCATAGATTAGTCGCTGCCATCCGAGAGCAAGAGGCACCAGTAAGAAAAAAGACCAAACGACCCTGCAAATTAGAGCATGATGGCTTCTTGTAGTCCAACAATAATACCAGTCAGGGCCTTTGCCAATCATCACATCAGCAGGAGGTGGACCTTCAATCATCGCAAACCATTTCATTGAATGTCTTAGCCCTGTTCTGAGAGAATAGCTATTGGGGTTGCCCTTGTCTTGGTAGATTCTTGGGAAGGATTGGTGTGCAGATTCATCTATCGATTCAGATCTTTGGATAACCGAGCAATTACCCTGCACCGACTGGAGTACATAGGACAAATGGAGGAAGAGTCATTATGTGGCTATATGAAATGATCGTAGGATGAGATGGCACATACACCAGATATCTCGGAAAAGCTAATAATAAGGATCTTTAGGAAGATTGTGTCAAACCACAATTTATCGCTGGAGTTAACTAGAAGCTTTCTAGTGTCCCTGGCAGCCATGTTTCAAATGGCTAAAAATCATGTCATAAGTGAATAGATCTATCTAAGGTAGCAACAATACGATCAAAGAAAGGCATGGAAAGAGTCCCAGCACACCATAAAGAGGAAAGCCGAATTTTTGAGATCCCATCAGGGAAGAAACTATACGATGATAGCAACTCAGATTACAAGAATTCATAGAAACTTCCTATGTCTATGTATATCACAAGGAAGCACGTCACAGTACCGAAGACTATCGTACTATGAAAAAGTTTATCGGTAGGGACTTAATCAAGCAGCTACCAACTCGGTTGGTACAACTAATCCACTCTTCCTAGCTAAGTAATTTATCCTTTCTATTTCCTTCATAATTAGATGAATTATTGATGTCATAGATCCTAGTTAAATGCATCTCGATACTTGTCTTTGATATCTCCACATTACTTCACATAATAAAGAAAATGCATAATACCTTGATAGCCCATCAAAAGCATTTATGTCTTATGAACATTTCTTTACATCAATCTTACCTCAAACATCTCGATGGTGTACCACGAACGAGATGCTCGAGGCTAGTGTGATGGAATAATCATGAATTTGGTTTAACCATGGTTTCATGGCATGTGTTTTATGAATATGATTATACATGCTTTTATATAGCTTAAGTATGATGAAAGAGTCATGGACTTGATTTAAACATGTTTCTACAACATGCCTTTAGCGAATCTCAAACATGCATTTTTATAGTTCACCTCACATGAAAATGGCTTAGCCACCGTTTGGTATAGCTACATAAGGATTCTTCCTAAAGATCCTTATTATCGTCTTTTCTAGGAAATCTGGTGCATTTGCCATCTCATCTTGCCACCGTCTGATATAGTTGTGTAAGGACTCCTCCTCCCCTTATCTTATCTGCTCTAGTAAATGTTGGATTATCGCTTGGTTATCTTGAGATCTGAAGCGATGGATGAACCTACACATCAATTCTTCCAAAGAATCTATCGATTCAGGGCCCGAGGGTAGCCCAAGTACTATTGGAACAAGGCCAATACATTAAATAAAAAGTTTACCATGATTAAAGGTCCACCTCTTGCTGATGTGATAGCTAGGTGGTAGATGTTTAACCATTCAGTTGGGTTTGTATTCCTTGAATTTTACCGCATTAAAATCCTTAGGCCATTATGCCATTCTCAAATGGTTGGCAAAGGCCTTGACTTGTATTACTGCTGGATTGTGGGAAGTTACTGTGCTCTGATTTGTATGGTAGTTTGGTCTTTTTTTTCTTATTGGTGCCTTTTGATCTCGGATGGCGGTGACTCTTCTCTTCCATATAAGGTCGAGTAGGTCATCATGTTGTTTAGCCGATTAAGATCTTCCCTAATATGTGGGACATTCTGAGGGACCAACGGTATGAGTCAATTGATTAATAGTGTGGACTCGATAATGTTCTTGGTTGGTGTGGCATGGATGATTTGGTCTTGAAAATTGTCCATCCTGGTGAATTCTAGAACATATGGTTCATGTATTCAAGGCCCATCCATCTCTTCATGTATAAAGATACATAGACCAAATTGCTCAAGATCTATTCTAGTAGTACAATTCCTTCGACTTGTTCTAGGACATGCTGGACTCTTGCCACTGGTCTTGTCCGGGACAGGCTTGCTCTTGATGTGATCGATCTGATAACACCTTCGCCTTGTTCTAGCCACAACATTGCTTCTTGGTATAATCAACTTTGTGTTGGGGTGAGTTTCTTGTTGGTGACCGTTGGTAACTTGTCCGAGGTTTTACTCTGTTTCTAGATGCCGAATTGTTGCATCAGTTTATAGCTCGCCACCACTTGGGTTTTTGATGGGTTCTGAAGGTTTTGCTAAAATATCATTAAAGTCAAAATCAGAGTCCGAGTCCGAGTTGGGTGAGACTTTGTTCCTGGTGAAGATCCTCGAATCTTGGTTTTCTTTAGTTGGATCTTGACTTGATCTCTCCATATTATGGGTTATCATTGTCGTGATATGGGCCAAGGTCTTCAAGCATTGACCGACCCTCACCATGATCTTCTTGTGCGTGATTGATCGACACCATCAGATCTATTATGATTAGCACTCCCCTACCCGACGTACCAACTATCGAGGATTTCTCGATAGTGTTCAGTAGATCTATTGCGGGTATGTAACCCTTTGTTATAATATAATATAACACTGCTCCATCTCACACACATGTAAAAACATGATAGACATGAGAATTGGTAGGGAATGTATTAGAATAGCCAACTCAATGATGTGTAAGAGCTTATGGATAATCGTGTTGTGATATATAAAGGTGTTCTTATTGTAAGTGTTAGTCTTTTGTTTTGGTCGTATACTTTCTATTTACTTAACATATTAGTTGTGATTCATCTAAAGCTTGGCTCTGCCTTTAGAAATCTTGAGGCTTCATATAAAGGTTAACACTATCACCACAAAGACACTTCAACTATATGTTATAGATTGGCATTGTCACCCGAAATAAAAAGGTGAGCTTTAGTGCAAATAGTGGTAACTAGAAACTAAAAAAGAAACTAAATGACCCAAGTATGACTTGGTGTTGCGCATAGGTCCTTATATTGTGAATATGTTAGGGTTGTCACATTTCTAACAATTTGTATTGGAGTGAGATAGTCGAGAACCTTCACTAGAAAGATGCTTTGGTGGTTACATACTAGATAAGATTGCATAATGCTAGACATCAATCATCATGACAGATATTGGTGCGAGTGGAATCAAGCACATCATTAGCTATTACTATTATAAGACGTGTTTCAAATCCTAACTAAAAGGTTGATATCTGTGGGAGGTTGTTGCGGGAACGTAAATTGTGGCTCCTGTGGAGGAGAGGGATGGTGGTAAGCTCATACATAGGTGGAAGACTAAAGTTGGTAAAGGCATGTTCATGTTCAATGCTGAAAGAGAAATAGGATTAACCTTTTTCTCAAAGTGTTTTTGGTGCTTGATGACCATCACTACCTTATGGACTAACTTGTTTCCCCAGTCTTTGATTCACAAGTGCATAAGTCCATTCAATTCAGTTCTAAGTCAAAACAGCTCAAAACCAACGTAAAAGGGGTAAAACTTGGATTAGAGGAACTTTGTCTAGCTCTACACTTTGGATAAGTTGTAAACACCCCTAGAAACTTATCTGACCTATCTATAAAGGTTGGAAAGCTCAGATTCTCAAAATCACACTTTTTGAGCTAGTTTGAGCAAAAACAGGATTATGAGTTAGAGAAATCAAAATGTTCAAATTCTATGACTTAGAATAGTTGGATGACCTCTAAATATGTTTGTCTAAGTCATGGAAGTACCCAAGAGAAGAACCAAGTCAAATCAAAGAAGAAATACCAAAGTTGACCTTGTCTGCTCTCTTCTGGCACACTGGTGGCGCACCGGTGGCACACCAGACCTCCAACTTAGAAAGGGTGTTTTTAGGATTTGGAGGCCTTGGCGCACCGGTGGCGCACCAGTGCCACACTAGACCTGTCAGACCCAGCAACTATTTTCTGATAGGTCAGAATGACTACTTGTCGTGGTTTTGAAAACCGGGGGATAGCAGATTTGTGTTTGGTGGGGGATGCTAGCGCGGACACACTCCGAATGGTGAATATCTGAGATTCAACAAGAGATTTGAGACATAGGGGGGTTATACTGGTTCAGGATGGAGCCCTAGTCTAGTGTAGTGCTAGTCATAGTATTGCTTGGAGTGTGTTACAACCGGTGTGGCTGTGTGTCCTAGTCCTAGAAGAAAGAAGGCCCAGCCCTTTATAGTTCAAGGGTAGGACCTTACAGGTGTGACTTACTCTCTACTTGGTATGAGGTTGATCTGTTGCCTTAGCCTGACGTTGTGCCCCTGGTGTTGTGCTATTTGTAGGGGCGTGCATAGCCGTACCCCTGGTATGGTGCATCGTCTCGCTCATTCGTCATACGGGTCCCTGTAGTGAGTCTGCTGCCGATATCCTCATAGTAGTGTGCGATGGGTCCCGTGGGTCAGTCCCACACACGACAGTGTGTAGCGTAGCTTCGCCTGTCGTCACATGCCTACGTCACTTGTCGTCGTGCGTAGGCATACACCCGGAATGGTGTATCCGTTACATCTATCCAAATATTCTGGTCACTGTAGAGAAACTGGTATCCGTTACATCGGGTAGTCTGATAGAGGTCTGGTGCACCACCGGACCATCACTATTCAAGGTTCGGTGCACCCAGAATCTGTGCAGTTTTTGCCAACTTATTCCAACGGCTATTTGGGTGGTTGGGGCTATAAATATCCCCAACTAGCACATTGAAGATACAAGAGCTACTCCAACCAATCATACACCAATTGCAACTACTCTTACGTATTCAAAGTCACACAAGCGCGCATCCGATCAATTTGAGTGAAGGGAGACTTAGTGCTTGTGTTCTTGAGTGTTGCATACTCTTGTGCTCTTGATTTAGTTTTTGATTCTCGCTCTCACCCCCATTCTCACAATTTGTAAAGCTAAACAAGATACTTTGTTTCTTTGTGTGGAGGTCCTTGCAGGAGTTATTGTCCATGGTGGAGAGAAGAAAAACTTGATCGGTCTCCATGACCGTTTGATAGAGGGAAAGGGTTGAAAGAGACTCGTCCTACTTGGACTCCTCAACGGGAAGTAGGTTCCTTGAAATCGAACATCAGGAAACAAATCGCCCGCATCTCTGTGTTGATCTGTGGCGGAACTGCCCGAATTATTCCAACTTAAGTGCCTAAGCCCTGCCTTAGAGGCTAGACCACACTTAAATGGGAATAACCCGTCAATCCCTCGGATCTAGTCCGACAAGGCCACTGACAGGATCAAGTACCACAATCTCACTCGATGGTGAGTCACAGAGCAAATACAATAAAGCATAAAGCCATGCATTAAAGAGTATTAAATTATTACATCATCATCGGAGTTTTTGCAAAAGTAGTCATCATTGTTCGAAGTGCAGCGGAATAAAACTAACGGTAAATAAACAGAGAGATGGGGAAGCCTGTCCCATCACTCCTCATGCTCCTCCTCAGCCGAGGTAGGGTCCCACTCGACAGTCCAACCCGGTGGCAAGATGGACGGCCAAGTCACTCCAGCAGCCATGTCCTCCAGAGAACCTGTAAAATTATGCCACAAGCAAGGCTGAGTATACTAATACTCAGCTAGACTTACCCGGTGTGAGGAGTCTACTCCTCTACCTCTAGACATGCAGCTGTTTGGCTGTGGGGTTTGGTTGCCAAAAAGCACTAGCTGAGTTTCTAAGTCAAGTTTTAACTTTGTCAATTTAAGTGTGACTCTCTTAAGGCTAAATGTGTACTATATACTCATACATAGTAGCAAACATTTTTAGCAATCAACATCTTATATCAACTCATCATATTTCCACTTGTTACTCAATGCAGTACAATGGATCAAGCAGTCTCATTAGCTGCGAGAAGCAGACGATTCGAATCGAGTTTTTTAAACCTTGCAAGGTAAACCTAAACACACGACATGTAGGGGCACTCCGTCCCCACACATATCAACCGTCCCCATCGATTCCCTGGCAACAGATCAGGGCTCACCGCCTTGGCGTACAATGCCTCACTGACCCCGACTGCCGTCGTGCAGTGACCGCACTTGTACCCACCATAACCGGAATGGGAGACCACGTCTCAGGTCGCGTGAGGGGATATGTCTGCGGGCAGGTTCAATCAGGTACTAGGCTTACCGATTTACCATATTTCTCGACATATGTTTAGTACATTCAAACGCTTGACACAGGTATCCGCACGTTAATCCTTATTCCAATTTCATCTCGTAGACCACGCATCCCCATGGATCCGTGTCCACAGACCAATCACCAATATGATATGAAAGTGGGTATAACCAATTCCTGACCTCGCGCGAGTGCTAGAAAATCACTCGTCTTCTACCGAGATTCTAATTAATTAAAGCAACTACTCGACCTAGCATACTAGTATTCATCTCAAAAGGGTTCCTGAGATCATGCAACTAGGGTTTCAAACAACTTCTACACCTAAGTGCACATTCAGTCCTACAATCATTAAGTATAGTAAAATAGCATAATTAACAGGTTATGCATAAAACCGAGGCTTGCCTTCCAAAGCAGTGGCAGACAGATCCTCTGGTGCAGGCTCTGGTGCTGGATCTGGGGCTACCTCCTGAGCAGCTCCTTGCTCCGGCACGAGGACGTACTCTCCGTCAGCAAGGTTACAGTCTATCGAAATGCAATAAACATGTATGTCATGATTATGCAGGATTTAATAACATTATGTTGAGAGAAGAACAACTAAGTTAAGGAGTAACTTAGGGTTTGCTTGGTCATACAGGGCCTTTAGTGGTTTATGCTTATCACTCCTAGGTTTAGATTTTTGTTGAGGATAAACATAGTGGATTTGTATTGCCTTTATATATTTCAATGGACAATTTACAAGGGTTTTAGGATGACACTAATTTCCATTATTCATTTTCCTTTCTTTAATTTCTATTTATGAAATCTAGTGGGGGTTTGAACTACAACAGTAGCTTAACTTTCTCCAAAAATTCTGTAAAATTTACAGTGGGTTGCCATTGGTCACTATAGCCCCTTCTAGGAAGTTGAGGTTCAAAATAAAAAGGCTATGCTTTAGACAAAAATAATAAAAGTTGGGTAAATGGGCCACTTTGTACTACAACTCTTAATTAGGGGTGGGTTCTGTCCTAAAGGTTATTTTTGTTGGCATCTAATAGTAAAAATAGGCTTCTGTGCCAAAAATCACAGAAAGCTAAGGGGTGGTTATTTAGTTATGATTTTCTAAAGTTTAATGCCTAAAAGGCACTTTCTACTACATTGTTATTTGAAAAATGTCAAACAGCAGATTTCATATTTTTCCTAAGTTCTTAATAACAAAACATTAACTATCCCAAGGGTGGGGTGTTTTCACCTTGGGGTTATTTTTGTAGGGTTTTTCTAAGTTTTCCTTGTTCTATTCAAATAAAAGGTATCCCACTTATTTTACACTAAACCAGGGTAGGATAGATTTTTCCAGTGAACTATATTGAATAAGTACCCTAACAAAAATAGGGGTGCCCTCTGGTTCATTATTTAAATCACATTTTCTATTTTTCTTAACCTTAAGCATATTGTAAAATAAAGGGTAAAAACTAACCTAATGGGGTGGTCGGAGAGATTCAACATTTTTAATTTGGTCAGTAGGTGGACATAGCTTTCTCCAAATTTTTCTAACCCTAGCCAAATAGTACAACTATTTTTCTTTCTATTATTGAGCTTTTGGCCAAAACTATAATTAAATCAGAACCTGATAGTTTTCTATAGTACATAGGGGTTTTTATATTTTTATTAAGTAGGTCACATTATTTAAAGTCTGACAAAATTGGTTTGACCAAATTTGGATGAACTAAACAGAAGTTATGGATTTTCCAAGTTTCTGCTCAAATTTAAAATCAGTTTTAATAAGGTTTTCTGAAAAAGCAGTTTGCACCGAGGTCCCTAGGTTAAAACTAAATCAACCCACTCAAATCTACCCCTGAGCCACTATTCCCCTGGGTCGCTGACAGTTCAAAAAGCCCCCTGACCTTCTCTTCCTCTCACCCGCGGTCCTTCCCCCAATATAAACAGTACCCGCAGGAAAGAAAAGGGTGACGCGGCTTACCGGCGGCGAGATAGGTCCGGCGAGGGGCGGGGTTGGCTCGGGGAGGTTCTGGCGGTCACAACGACGTACGGCTCGCCGACGGGGATGGCCGGAATCGCTCGGTCCTCGTGCACAGGCGGGGGTTCTCGTCGGCAGCGAGTGTTCCGGCCAAACCACGACAATCTGGTTCAATCCAAGGGCACGATGAGCTTCACGGGGTGACGTAGAGGTTGTGTGTACAAGGAATCGGAAAATGGTTGAGCGGATTACCCGGTCCACGTACTCCGGCGGGGTTGCGAACTCCAGCGACCGTGGACTGGCCTCTCCGGCGAAGCAGGCTTCGTTTCCTTGCTCGGGGAGCTTCACTGATGTGTGCTCACTCGTCTCCGAGGGTTGGATGGGGCTGGCGAAGGCTGGGCTAGCCGGTCTACGACGGCAGTGGCTCGGGTGGCCGCGGGCACGCCGCGCACGGGCAAACGGCGGTGAACTGAGCTCCGGTGAGGCTGGAGGGTGCGCGGAAGAGTGCAGTCGACGCCCAAGCGGGCTTTATAGGCGCGGGCACGGGCCATGGCGTCGGCTGGCCGTTGGTGCGACGCGGGGCACGCGCGGGCGTGCTCTGGCGCACACAGAGCGCGTCGAACACGTGGAGCTTTTCTTCTGCCCGTGTTCCACAGCTCACCCAAGTCGCAAACGTGCGAATCTTGGCAAAAATCCGGCGCGAGTCTTTTCCTGGCACCTAGGGTTGTCTCTCATCCGTGAGCTGCCATGGCAGATATGGCCTAGGTAGGGAGATCTTCGGTCGCCAAATCGGGTGTGTCACACTGCCCACCTCGCAACAAAAACCATGCCAAGGCATGTCAAACGTCCAAGTCTCGGGCTCAGCTTTTTCCAGTGGGTGCCTTGGGTGGTATGCCACATTTTTGGTATAGAACATAGGTGGGTTTGATGCCAGCTTCGAGGTGAACACGACTGATCTTTAGTGTAGGTGTAGTTTTTAACTTAGAGAGAAATAGAGAGCTCTAGCTCTCTCTCCACTTGGAGATTTGATTTGGGGTTTCTCTAGGGGTCTTTTTGCAATATTTCCTTCCCCTAATTGCTGGTTATAAGGTTACTTAAGGTTTGGTTAAAGATTACTCATGTTTTGCACATTTGCTCACTCTCTTTCCCCTCTTATCCATGGTTTTGGGAGATAGGGTTTAAGAGAGGTCTAGGGTTCTTCCCCCCTCTTATCCAAGGTAGTAAGTGTACAAAGATTTGAGTAATACTTCTTAGGTCATTAACAAACTTTGATTAACACATGATCTCCAAGTTCTTATGTGTTTTCCTAAGTCTCTACCACATATGATCACAGTCCTTAGTGCCAAGGTGTGCTCTAGCCATGGTAACACCTGATGTGTTACAGCCCTCCCCCCTTAAAGGAATCTCGTCCCGAGATTTTAGGCAGAGTCCTCTAGAGGGGTGCTACTAAGGTACGATGGTGTGTTACTCTTCCTTATACTCCAGTTTCTCTCGTTAACTGCTCTTCGAATGTCATTCTCTTTGCAACTTCAGAAGGAAGCTCTTTTTAAGTTAAATCCACAACTTAGACTACCCTTGTTATCTAAGTTTTTCTTATAATTGAGTTTAAAGGGCAGGTGGGGGTGGGGTTTCGGGGTTACGTACCGACTCCTTTGGGCAGAAAGTCGGGGAAGCGAGAGCGTAGAAAATCCTCAGTCTCCCATGTAGCTTCTTCTATTGAATGGTGACTCCACTGAACCTTATACATTTTGACCGACCTTGCCCGAGTTGATCTCTCCTTTTGATCTAATACCTTGATGGGGTACTCTTGGTAGGACAAGTCTGGTTCTATCTCAATATCTGGTTCTGGCAGCACTTCAGTGGGTAGGCGAACACATTTCCGCAATTGAGATACATGGAACACATTGTGAACTGCTGACATGTGAGGTGGCAATTCCAATTGATAGGCTACGGGTCCACAACTTGCTTTGATTTCATAGGGTCCAATGTAGCGAGGAGCTAACTTGCCCTTGATCCCGAATCTCTGGACACCCTTGGTTGGTGATACCTTAAGATAAACATGATCTCCCACCTCAAACTGTAGAGGCTTCCGCCTCTTGTCATGATAGCTCTTTTGCCTGGCTTGAGCAGCTTCTAAGTTCTTGGTAATAACCCTGACCTTTGCCTCTGCCTCAAGCACCAAGTCTGGCCCAAAAATTTCCCTCTCTCCTGCTTGAGACCAATTCAGTGGGGTCCTACACCTTCTCCCATACAGGGCTTCAAAAGGTGCCATCTTCAGACTGGACTGATAGCTGTTATTGTAAGAAAATTCTGCCAAGGAAAGACACTTGTCCCAATCCTTTCCGTAGTGGAGTGCACATGCTCGCAACATGTCTTCCAAAATTTGATTCACCCTTTCTGTCTGGCCATCTGTTTGAGGGTGGTATGCTGAGCTTCGTACTACTTGGGTCCCAAGTGATTCTTGCAGCTTCTCCCAAAAGCGTGCCACAAACAGGGCTCCTCTGTCAGATATAATGGTCTTTGGAATACCATGTAATCACACTATTTGATCAACATAAATTTCTGCATACTTCTCTGTCTTGTGGGTGGTGTGCACTGGCAAGAAATGAGCGGTCTTGGTCAACCTGTCCACAATAACCCAAACGGAATCATGGTGTCTGGAGGTATTGGGCAATCCTACGATAAAATCCATGCAAATGTCCTCCCATTTCCAAGATGGTATGGGAAGGGGTTGCAAAGGGCCTGCTACCTTCAAGTGACTAGCTTTTATCCTCTGGCAAGTGTCACACTCGGATATGTACTTGGCAATTTCCCTCTTCATCCTGGTCCACCAGTACAAAGATCTGAGATCATGGTACATCTTGTTGCTACCAGGGTGCATGGAGAATTTTGAAAGATGAGCTTCATCCAGTATCTTCTTTCTGAGCTCAGGGTCCTTGGGAACAACCAATCGGTCTCCAAACCATAAAATTCCCTTGTTGTCTTGACGGAAGCACTTGTATTTCTCTGCCTTTTGCTTGATCATTCCCTTAATCATTTGAACACCCTTATCCTCAATCTGTGCCCTCACTATTTGCTCTTGCAATGTGGGTTCCACCGAGATATAACTCAAGTCACCTAAAGAAACAACTTCTAGGTTCAGCTTGCACAGCTCATCGCACAGGGTGGTAACTCTTGTATCCATGCTTATACAATTGCACTGGGCCTTTCTGCTCAAGGCATCTGCCACAACATTTGCTTTGCCCGGATGGTAGTGCACCTCCAAATCATAGTCCTTGATTAGCTCCAACCATCTCCTCTGCCTCATGTTCAGATCTGCCTGAGTGAAGATGTATTTGAGACTCTTGTAATCAGTGTAGATGTTACAGTGAGCTCCCATCAAGTAGTGTCTCCATATCTTAAGAGCATGAACTACAGCTGCCAATTCGAGATCATGTGTAGGGTAGTTCTGCTCATGGGGCCTGAGTGCTCGGCAAGCATAAGCAATGACTCTGTTCTCTTGCATCAAGACACATCCCAATCCCGTACCAGAAGCATCACAATAAACTTCAAAGGGCTTGGTGTTGTCAGGTTGAGCCAGCACTGGGGCTGTTGTCAAATGCTGCCTCAAAGTATGAAAGGCATCTTCGCACTTTTGGCTCCAATCATACTTGACTCCCTTTTTTAACAGTTCAGTCATTGGTTTGGCAATTCTGGAGAAATCCGGAATAAATCGTCGATAATACCCTGCCAATCCCAGAAAACTTCAAATCTGCCTCACTGTAGTCGGGGATTTCCAATCCATCACCTCCTGCACCTTCTCAGGATCAACTGATATCCCATCCTGAGAAATTGTGTGACCCAAGAATTTAATCTCCTTCAGCCAGAATTCACATTTAGACAACTTGGCATACAACTGATGGTCACGCAGTCTCTGAAGTACAGTATGCAAATGTTTGGTGTGCTCGGCTTCATTCTTGGAATAGACCAGAATATCATCAATGAAAACGACCACAAACTTGTCCAATTCTGGCATGAACACTGAGTTCATCAGGTACATAAAATAAGCCGGGGCATTGGTCAGCCCAAAAGACATCACCAAAAACTCATACAGCCCATATCTGGTAGAGAAAGCCGTCTTGGGAATATCACTGGCACGGATCTTGATCTGATGGTAACCTGAGCGAAGGTCTATCTTGGAGAATACCTTGGCTCCCACTAACTGATCAAACAAAACATCAATGCGGGGCAACGGGTATTTGTTCTTGATAGTCACCGCATTGAGAGGGCGGTAGTCAACACACATCCTCAAACTCTCATCCTTTTTCTTCACGAATAAGGCAGGACATCCCCATGGTGAAGTACTTGGGCGAATGAACCCCTTATCCAACAACTCTTGCAATTGCTTTTTCAGTTCTGCCAATTCTGCGGGAGGCATCCTATAGGGTCTCTTGGAGATAGGAGCAGTCCCGGGTTGTAACTCGATTGCGAACTCAATGTCTCGGTCAGGTGGCATCCCTGGCAATTCATCTGGGAAAACATCTGGGTAGTCACAGACCACTGGGATCTTTTCCACTGGGTACTCTATCATAACGAAAGCACAAGAACGGGTGCATCCCTGGTCGGGCAAATATAGTGTGGTTTCTCCACAAGTGGATGAGTGCACCTCAATGGCCCTAGCTGCAATATCAATCACAGCCTGATGTTTGGTCAACCAGTCAGTTCCCAATATGATATCCACACTCTCCAAACCCAAAATGAGGAGGTTGGTTTTAATTATCAGACTACCAAACTTTATAGGCACATTCTTGTTGATTTGGTAGGTGGCAACCCTGCCTCCTGGTGTTGAAATTGTGATACCCCCATTGGTGTGGTGGAAAGGTAATTGGCACTTGGCACTAAATTTGGCACTGATAAAGCTATGCGAAGCACCAGAATCAAAAAGAATAATAGCAGGATAATTTAAAACTGTAAAGATACCAGTCATGACGGGTGCTCCCTCGGGGATATCAGTCATGGTGGTGAAGTTCAGCCTGCCCTGCCTTACTTGCACCTTCTGCCTCTTGCCTTGGTTCTGATTGACATTCTGCCCCTGCCTCTGCTGGTTCCGGGGGCAATTCTTGGCATAGTGTCCGGTGTTGCCACACGTGAAACACCTGTTGTCATTCGCCTGGCGGTACTGCTGCTGCTGATTGTTCCTCTGAGCTGGAAACTGGGTGCGGTTGGGTGCCTGCTGCTGCTGCTGCTGTGGTCGGATCACCCATCTTCCTTACTGCTGTTGGGGTCCCCTGTTCTGAGTGTCGGACACAATCCTGAAGCGTTGTGGCTGAGCTGAGGGTCCTGCCACAGGGGTCTTCCTCTTCTTTTCTGCCTGTCGAGCTGTAATGCAATCCTCCTGGGAGATAGCCATGTTGACCAACTCATTGTAACTGTTGGCCCTGATGGTGTTGAGACGGTCACGGAGCTTAGTGCTGAGCCCCCTCCTGAACCTGTCTCTCTTCTTCTCATCTGTGTCTGCGTGATATCCAGCATATTGGCACAAGTCATTAAAAGCCTGGGCATACTGCAACACTATCCTGTTGCCCTGAGTGAGTGCCAGAAACTCGTTGAGCTTTCGGTCCATAATCCCGGCTGGTATGTGGTGTCCCCTAAAAGCTGCCTTGAACTCCCTCCATTCCACCTCTCGATCCTTTGGCTGCATGGCAAGAAAATGGTCCCACCAAGTCCTTGCGGGTCCGCGAAGCTGCTGGGTGGCGAACCTGACTTTAGTGACCTCTGAGCAATCTCCATGGAGTAGCGGGAATTTGGATTCCACCACTCGCAACCACACATCTGCATCCAGTGGATCCTCTGCCCTTGTGAACAATGGTGGCTGGGTACTGAGGAACTCCTGGTAGGTAGCTGTCGCGGGGTGACGCTGATGGTCTCCACCACCATAGTGCTGAGGTGGTGGCTGACGCTGAGCTAGCGGCCTCAAGATCTCATTCTGCTGAGCCATTAGCTCCTGCAGAGTGGGAGGCGGTGGCGGCGGTGGAGGAACGCGCTCATTCTGGCCACGACGCTGCCTCCTAGCCATCTGAAAAACCACATATATATACTTAACACCATATCTCCAAGTTCAAGGTTTAATCGCGGCGAGAAGAGTCGAAAGCAAAATGATAGATTCCAACTTAAACGAAAAGGATTTTAAAAAGGCATAAACTTTTCCTTCCGGATTTTTAAAACTGATAACAGCATCCATCAAACATGCTTCCAAGAGAGTTTATCACGGTTACATCATTTGTCCCAAAAGAGACTCAACTCTATCTAGCCTAGTACCCCAAGGGTGCAAAAGCTAAGCTAGCTGCGAGGAGTCCTACCATCCGACTTCTAACTCTGTCCTGAACACCTAGTGAGCGAACGAGGCAACACTCGACTCGGGGGAAGGTGGTCTCCCTGAGCCAGCAGTGTCCACACTAGAGGCAGGCTCCTCTCCTCCCTCGATGTCGACGTCCTCGTTGGCCTCCATGTCCTAGATCTCCTGATGATGCATGTCCAGATGCTCATTAGCCTCGGCAAGCTGCTGCTGGGTGTTAATGAGCTGATCCTCGAGAACCTCGATGGTGTTCTCCCTGGTGCCCACTAGTTCCTCCAACTCTTGGATATCAGTGGATAGCTGCTCCACCTGCAAGTCCTTTTCCACCATTTCAGTGGACAAATCAACCACAAGCTCCTCCCTGTTGTCCAAAGTAATCTTTGTCGCCTCCAATAGTGCCATTAGATGGGACATCGCCTCACCGCGCATCACTTGCAGACGGTACAGAGCATTCATGCACCGTACGGTCAAGTGCGCAGTCTGTCCTGGGTAGATGGCCCAGATATCCTTGGCATGCTCCACCCTATCCTTCCACATTGGGTCGTCCTCCCTTTCAGCGGGGAACAAGCCAATGGGGTGGGTAGCCAGCTCCAAAGGATGGAATCCGCAGAAAGTGGTCAACCCATGCAGAGCGATCGCCTCGATCGTGTCCTCAGCTCGGTATCCAAAAGACTCGGAGTCCAAAGAGCGCCAGCCTGACTGCAGGGGATGAGGCTCCAAGGTCATCCTCACCCTACAACGGGGCACTCGGTGCTTCTCGAACTGCTGCACCGCGTACTGAGGGGGTGTCACGTATCCAGCCCACTGAAGTACTTCCCACAAAATGCGGGGAAAGCCCTCTCGTGCAAGCCCGTCAGTGTGGGACAGTGCAATTTCGTCATCTGAGGATCCGTGGGAAGTCATCTGTGTACGGTTAAGCGTAAGTAAAAGAAAAAGAATTATAAAAAGAACAAGAAAAATAAAACTCCGCCTTTCTCTAGTTAAATAAAAAGGTACTGGGGACCTAGTTGGTTATTATCCTGTTTTTAAGTCTTTACTCAAATATCCATTTGTTTAATTTAGAAATGCATGCATGCTCGTCCTGAACGACCTCACCAATATAAGGGGATAGGGAAGAACTCCCATCCCTTAAGGTGGCCTATAGGGCCTAATTACGTAGCCACCTAGCTACCCTTCTATCACCCTAAGGCTTCACGTCCTAGGTCTATCCTGCTCGTCCTACTATCTATCCAACATTATTTCTATCAAGTTTTACTTTGGAAAAAGATGGTATTTATATTTTATTGATTCCTCTGTGGTGGTACAAGCTCCGATACCAGCTGTGGCGGAACTGCCCGAATTATTCCAACTTAAGTGCCTAAGCCCTGCCTTAGAGGCTAGACCACACTTAAATGGGAATAACCCGTCAATCCCTCAGATCTAGTCCGACAAGGCCACTGACAGGATCAAGTACCACAATCTCACTCGATGGTGAGTCACAGAGCAAATACAATAAAGCATAAAGCCATGCATTAAAGAGTATTAAATTATTACATCATCATCGGAGTTTTTGCAAAAGTAGTCATCATTGTTCGAAGTGCAGCGGAATAAAACTAACGATAAATAAACAGAGAGATGGGGAAGCCTGTCCCATCACTCCTCATGCTCCTCCTCAGCCGAGGTAGGGTCCCACTCGACAGTCCAACCCGGTGGCAAGATGGACGGCCAAGTCACTCCAACAGCCATGTCCTCCAGAGAACCTGTAAAATTATGCCACAAGCAAGGCTGAGTATACTAATACTCAGCTAGACTTACCCGGTGTGAGGAGTCTACTCCTCTACCTCTAGACATGCAGCTGTTTGGCTGTGGGGTTTGGTTGCCAAAAAGCACTAGCTGAGTTTCTAAGTCAAGTTTTAACTTTGTCAATTTAAGTGTGACTCTCTTAAGGCTAAATGTGTACTATATACTCATACATAGTAGCAAACATTTTTAGCAATCAACATCTTATATCAACTCATCATATTTCCACTTGTTACTCAATGCAGTACAATGGATCAAGCAGTCTCATTAGCTGCGAGAAGCAGACGATTCAAATCGAGTTTTTTAAACCTTGCAAGGTAAACCTAAACACACGACATGTAGGGGCACTCCGTCCCCACACATATCAACCGTCCCCATCGATTCCCTGGCAACAGATCAGGGCTCACCGCCTTGGCGTACAATGCCTCACTGACCCCGACTGCCGTCGTGCAGTGACCGCACTTGTACCCACCATAACCGGAATGGGAGACCACGTCTCAGGTCGCGTGAGGGGATATGTCTGCGGGCAGGTTCAATCAGGTACTAGGCTTACCGATTTACCATATTTCTCGACATATGTTTAGTACATTCAAACGCTTGACACAGGTATCCGCACGTTAATCCTTATTCCAATTTCATCTCGTAGACCACGCATCCCCATGGATCCGTGTCCACAGACCAATCACCAATATGATATGAAAGTGGGTATAACCAATTCCTGACCTCGCGCGAGTGCTAGAAAATCACTCGTCTTCTACCGAGATTCTAATTAATTAAAGCAACTACTCGACCTAGCATACTAGTATTCATCTCAAAAGGGTTCCTGAGATCATGCAACTAGGGTTTCAAACAACTCCTACACCTAAGTGCACATTCAGTCCTACAATCATTAAGTATAGTAAAATAGCATAATTAACAGGTTATGCATAAAACCGGGGCTTGCCTTCCAAAGCAGTGGCAGACAGATCCTCTGGTGCAGGCTCTGGTGCTGGATCTGGGGCTACCTCCTGAGCAGCTCCTTGCTCCGGCACGAGGACGTACTCTCCGTCAGCAAGGTTACAGTCTATCGAAATACAATGAACATGTATGTCATGATTATGCAGGATTTAATAACATTATGTTGAGAGAAGAACAACTAAGTTAAGGAGTAACTTAGGGTTTGCTTGGTCATACGAGGCCTTTAGTGGTTTATGCTTCTCACTCCTAGGTTCAGATTTTTGTTGAGGATAAACATAGTGGATTTGTATTGCCTTTATATATTTCAGTGGACAATTTACAAGGGTTTTATGATGACACTAATTTCCATTATTCATTTTCCTTTCTTTAATTTCTATTTATGAAATCTAGTGGGGGTTTGAACTACAACAATAGCTTAACTTTCTCCAAAAATCCTGTAAAAATTACAGTGGGCTGCCATTGGTCACTATAGCCCCTTCTAGGAAGTTGAGGTTCAAAATAAAAAGGCTATGCTTTAGACAAAAATAATAAAAGTTGGGTAAATGGGCCACTTTGTACTACAACTCTTAATTAGGTGTGGGTTCTGTCCTAAAGGTTATTTTTGTTGGCATCTAACAGTAAAAATAGGCTTTTGTGCCAAAAATCACAGAAAGCTAAGGGGTGGTTATTTAGTTATGATTTTCTAAAGTTTAATGCCTAAAAGGCACTTTCTACTATATTGTTATTTGAAAAATGTCAAACAGCAGATTTCATATTTTTCCTAAGTTCTTAATAACAAAACATTGACTATCCCAAGAGTGGGGGTGTTTTCACCTTGGGGTTATTTTTGTAGGGTTTTTCTAAGTTTTCCTTGTTTTATTCAAATAAAAGGTATCCCACTTATTTTGCACTAAACCAGGGTAGGATAGATTTTTCCAGTGAACTATATTGAATAAGTACCCTAACAAAAATAGGGGTGCCCTCTGGTTCATTATTTAAATCACATTTTCTATTTTTCTTAACCTTAAGCATATTGTAAAATAAAGGGTAAAAACTAACCTAATGGGGTGGTCAGAGAGATTCAACATTTTTAATTTGGTTAGTAGGTGAACATAGCTTTCTCCAAATTTTTCTAACCCTAGCCAAATAGTACAACTATTTTTCTTTCTATTATTGAGCTTTTGGCCAAAACTATAATTAAATCAGAACCTGATAGTTCTCTATAATACATAGGGGTTTTTATATTTTTATTAAGTAGGTCACATTATTTAGAGTCTGACAAAATTGATTTGACCAAATTTGGATGAACTAAACAGAAGTTATGGATTTTCCAAGTTTCTGTTCAAATTTAAAATCAGTTTTAATAAGGTTTTCTGAAAAAGCAGTTTGTACCGATGTCCCTGGGTTAAAACTAAATCAACCCACTCAAATCTACCCCTGAGCCACTATTCCCCTGGGTCGCTGACAGTTCAAAAAGCCCCCTGACCTTCTCTTCCTCTCACCCGCGGTCCTTCCCCCAATGTAAACAGTACTGTAACGCCCTGAATTTGGGGGTACAATTTTTTTCTTTTTTTCTCTCACCAAATTCAGGCGTTACTCTTTCCTTTTTCCTTCTTCTTCTCGTTAAGCCTTGATCTTTTCCAAAAGTTATAGCGAGAACTAGCTCGACATCTTGTGTCAGCAAAACCTAGAATTATTTTTGGTTGTTGCATCATGCCGGATTATGCACTCTTTTGTTTGTGGTTGAGTGAATTGAAGAGTTAGGCATATAAGAAAATAGGGAAATTAGAAAAAGAAAAGCCTTTTCTTTTTCTCTCCCCCCTTTTCTCTCTTTTGGCCCAGCCGCCCCCTTCCCCTTCGCGCCGGCCCAGTTGGCGGCCCAGCCGCCCCCTTCCCCCTTCCCGCGTGGGCCCCGCGGCGGCCCAGCCGCCCCCTCCCCCCCGCCGTGGGCCGTTCCGGCCGGCCCACCCCGCCGTGGGCCGTTCCGGCCGGCCCACCCCGCGCCCACTCCCCCTTTCCTCCCCTTTGGGCCCAGTCGGCCCAACCGCCCCCTTTTTTTGTTTTTCCAAAATTCCCTCCCCGCGGGCCCCGCCCGTCATCCCCTCCCCCTCCCCCAACTCTCTCTCTCCCCTAACCCTAGTCGCCGCCGCCCCTTCCCCCGGCGCCGCCGCCGCCGCGCCGCCCCCTCCGGTGAGCCCCCCTCTCCTCCCTTCCCCCCCTCCCCCGCCCGCCGGCGCCGCTCCCCGGCGCGGCGTTCCCCGCCCGCGCCCCGTCGTGCTCGGCCGAGCCCGGCCACGCCAGCCTCGCCCCTCCCCGCGCCGGCCCCGCCTCGGCCGCTCCGGCGAGCCCTCGGCCCCGCCCTCGCCCGGCCTCGCTCCGGCGCGCCCACCCCGCCCTCGCCTCGAGCTCGCCGCCCCGGCTGCGCCCCGCCTCGGCCCCGCCTCGCCCGGCCCCGCCGCGGTCGCCCCCGTCGCGCCCGGCCTCGCCCCGGCCTCGCCCCCGGCCGCCCCCGGCCTCGCCCTGGCCGCCCCCGGCTGCGCCCGGCAAGCCCGCCCCCTGTGTGGCGTTCCCCGCCGCGCCCGGTCCCGGCTCGGTCGTCCCCGGCGAGCCCCGCCCCGGCTCGGCCGCCCGCCCCGTGCCCGACTCGGCCGCGCCGTCCCCGCCCCGGCGTGGTGGTCGGCCGTGTCTTCGCCCCGGCGTGCTTGCCCGCTCGCCCCGCCGTGCCTTGCTCGCGTCGTGACGGCCCCGGCGTGGCCTCGAGCTCGGCCCAGCGTGCCTATGGCGCATGGCCTTGAGCTCGGCTAGCGCTCGGCTCCGACGTGCGCACGGCTAATTTGTGGCATGTGCGTGCGGCCTCGCGCGCGTGCTCGCGTAGTGCGCAGTGCCTTGGCACGACCCGTCGTGTCCCCGTCTACCCCCAGACGCCCCGTCTACCCCTCCCGTGTCCTATGCGCGCTAATCACGTGTTTATATTAATAAGATAGGAGTCTCAATTTGGAAATTGGTTACGTTAGTTAATTGGTATAACTAATCATCTATCTCATTCAATGATAATCTACTAAAAGTGGTCACGTTTACATTAGTGCATGTAGCTAATTCTTTTGTTAGAACAATTGGAATTAGAACATGTAGCGTTTAGTTATTCGTGGTGGGAGTCTTACCTCGCCACCCATGCCCACCCCGACACCATCACTTGGGAAGAGTTCAGATGAAGCTTTCGTCAGTACCATGTTCCGGCAGGTCTGATGACAGTAAAGAAGGAGTTCCTGGCTCTCAAGCAAGGGTCATCGTCTGTCAGTGAGTACCGGGACAGGTTTCTGCAGTTGTCTCGCTATGCTCCTGAAGATGTCAACACCGACGCCAAGCGACAGTACCGTTTCTTGAGAGGCTTGGTTGACCCTCTGCAGTACCAACTGATGAATCACACCTTCCTGACATTCCAGCACCTGATTGACAGAGCAATCATGACAGAAAGGAAGCGTAAAGAGATGGAGGATCGTAAGCGCAAGATCAGTGGACCACAGCCTAGAAGTAGCAGTCGTCCTCGTTTCTCAAGCAATCAATCTCAGCAGTTCAGGCAGAACCAGCGTCCACCTCAGCAGCATCAGCAGTTCCAAAGGCAGTACCCTCAGCACCAGTATCAGACCCGGCAGAGCAATCAGTCAGGAGGTCAGTTTCAGAGGCAGAATCAGCAGGCACCTCGTCTTCCTGCCCCAGCAAACCAGCAGAATAGTCAGGCAGCACCAGCTCAGGTTGGAAACAGAGCATGTTTCCACTGTGGAGAGCAAGGCCACTGGGTGATGCAATGTCCGAAGAAGGCAGCCCAGCAGCAATCAGGCCCCAATGCCCCAGCAAAGCAGAATGTGTCTCAGCCTGGAGCGGGCAACCGCTCTCAGCCGCGTTATAATCATGGAAGACTGAACCACTTGGAGGCGGAAGCAGTTCAGGAGACCCCCGGCATGATAGTAGGTATGTTCCCAGTCGACTCCCATATTGCAGAAGTGTTATTTGATACTGGAGCAACACATTCTTTCATTACTGCATCATGGGTAGAAGCACATAATCTTCCAATTACTACCATGTCAACCCCCCATTCAAATTGACTCAGCCGGTGGTAGAATCCGAGCCGATAGCATTTGTTTGAATATAAGCGTGGAAATAAGGGGGATAGCGTTTCCCGCCAACCTTATAGTAATGGGTACTCAGGGAATAGATGTCATCTTAGGGATGAATTGGCTAGATAAGTATCAGGCAGTTATCAGTTGTGATAAGAGGACAATCAAGTTGGTGTCCCCACTAGGAGAGGAAGTGGTGACCGAGTTAGTCCCACCTGAGCCAAAGAAAGGAAGTTGTTATCAGACGGCTGTCGATAGCAGTGAAGCAGACCCAATTGAGAGTATCAAGGTCGTGTCCGAGTTCCCAGATGTGTTTCCAAAGGACTTACCAGGTATGCCACCAGAGCGGAAAGTTGAGTTTGTTATAGAGCTTCTTCCTGGAACCGCCCCCATCTTTAAGAGAGCTTACATATTATCTGGACCAGAGTTGGTTGAACTTAAGAAGCAAATTGATGAGCTGTCAGAGAAAGGTTACATTCGGCCAAGCACCTCGCCTTGGGCCGCCCCTGTCCTGTTTGTGGAAAAGAAAGATGGCACCAAAAGGATGTGTATCGATTACCGAGCTTTGAATGAAGTCACGATCAAGAACAAGTACCCTTTGCCCAGAATAGAAGATCTGTTCGACCAGCTGAGAGGAGCCAGTGTGTTCTCCAAGATTGATCTGAGTTCAGGCTATCATCAGCTCAGGTTCGAGAGAATCTGAAGATAGCGCAATCAAGGCAGCGAAGCTATGCAGACACAAGAAGAAGAGAGCTGAGTTTCGAAGTCGGAGACTTTGTCTATCTGAAAGTGTCACCGATCAGAGGAGTCAGAAGGTTCGGAGTCAAAGGCAAGCTAGCACCCCGCTACATTGGTCCGTACCAAATTCTCTCAAGGCGTGGAGAAGTGGCCTATCAGCTCAGTCTGCCAGAGAATCTGTCCGCAGTGCATGATGTTTTTCATGTGTCTCAGTTGAAGAAGTGCTTGCGTGTGCCAGAGGAGCAGTTGCCAGTGGAAGGTCTCGAAGTCCAGGACGACTTGACCTACGTTGAGAAGCCAGTGCAAATCCTTGAGGTTGTAGACAGAGTCACCCGAAGAAGGACCATCCGAATGTGCAAAGTTAGATGGAATCACCATTCAGAGGAAGAAGCAACCTGGGAGCGTGAAGATGATCTGTTGGCTAAATACCCTGAGCTCTTTGCTAGCCAACCCTGAATCTCGAGGGCGAGATTCTTTTAAGGGGGATAGGTTTGTAACGCCCTGAATTTGGGGGTAGAATTTTTTTTCTTCTTTTCTCTCACCAAATTCAGGCGTTACTCTTTCCTTTTTCCTTCTTCTTCTCGTTAAGCCTTGATCTTTTCCAAAAGTTATAGCGAGAACTAGCTCGACATCTTGTGTCAGCAAAACCTAGAATTATTTTTGGTTGTTGCATCATGCCGGATTATGCACTCTTTTGTTTGTGGTTGAGTGAATTGAAGAGTTAGGCATATAAGAAAATAGGGAAATTAGAAAAAGAAAAGCCTTTTCTTTTTCTCTCCCCCCCTTTTCTCCCTTTTGGCCCAGCCGCCCCCTTCCCCTTCGCGCCGGCCCAGTTGGTGGCCCAACCGCCCCCCTTCCCCCTTCCCGCGTGGGCCCCGCGGCGGCCCAGCCGCCCCCTCCCCCCCCGCCGTGGGTCGTTCCGTCCGGCCCACCCCGCGCCCACTCCCCCCTTTCCCCCCCTTTGGGCCCAGTCGGCCCAACCCCCCCTTTTTCTTTTTCCAAAATTCCCTCCCCGCGGGCCCCGCCCGTCATCCCCTCCCCCTCCCCCAACTCTCTCTCTCCCTTAACCCTAGCCGACGCCGCCCCTTCCCCCGGCGCCGTCGCCGCCGCGCCGCCCCCTCCGGTGAGCCCCCCTCTCCTCCCTTCCCCCCTCCCCCGCCCGCCGGCGCTGCTCCCTGGCGCGGCGTTCCCCGCCCGCGCCCCGCCGTGCCCGGCCGAGCCCGGCCGCGCCCCGGCCTCGCCGCCTCGAGCTCGCCGCCCCGGCTGCGCCCCGCCTCGGCCCCGCCCTCAACTCGAGCTCGCCGCCCCGGCTGCGCCCCGCCTCGGCCCCGCCTCGCCCGGCCATGTCCTCGCGCCGGCCGCGCCCAGCCCCACCGCGCCCGGCCTCGCACCGGCCTCGCCCTCGGCCGCCCCCGGCTGCCCCCGGCCTCGCCCTGGCCGCCCCCGGCTGCGGCCGGCAAGCCCGCCCCCTGCGTGGCGTTCCCCGCCGCGCCCGGTCCCGGCTCGTCCGTCCCCGGCGAGCCCCGCCCCGGCTCGGCCGCCCGCCTCGTGCCCGACTCGGCTGCGCCGTGCCCGCCCCGGCGTGGTGGTCGGCCGTGTCTTCGCCCCGGCATGCTTGCCCGCTCGCCCCGCCGTGCCTTGCTCGCGTCGTGACGGCCCCGGCGTGGCCTCGAGCTCGGCCCTGAAAGGGAAATGTGCCCTTGGGCCATTTCTAAGTATTTTGGTGATTGAGTGTCAACACAAGTGCTTAAATGTGATTCATGCCCATGGATGAACAAAGTGCAAATCTAGAGCAAAGGTATGTTTCTAAGCCTTAGTACATTGGTTTTGTGTACTAATATATTTATCTAAGTGTTAGAAACAGAGAGAAGAAGAAAAGGAGATTGTTGGCTGTGTACAGCCAACAGGCTGTTTCGGTCTGGGGCACCGGACTGTCCGGTGGTACACCGGACAGTGTCCGGTGCGCCAGGCTGCCTCGACCTGAAGACGCCGCTCTCGGGAATTTGCCGACGGCGTACGGCTAAAATTCACCGGACTGTCCGGTGTGCACCGGACTGTCCGGTGAGCCAACGGTCGGCCGAGCCAACGGTCGGCCGCGGAATCTGCGCGCGACACGTGGTCTGTCCAACGATCGGAAGGAGGCACCGGACTGTCCGGTGTGCACCGGACTGTCCGGTGCGCCAGATCTGCAACGGTCGGCAACGGTCGACTGCGCTATTTAAGGAAAGGAATCGGGCACCGGACAGTGTCCGGTGTGCACCGGACTGTCCGGTGCGCCCGATGACAGAAGGCAAGGATGGCCTTCCAGATTTGTTCTCAACGGCTTCTAGCTGCCTTGGGGCTATAAAAGGGACCCCTAGGCGCATGGAGGAGAAAACCAAGCAACCTTAGAGCATTCTTGATCATCCACACTCAGTCTTTGCGCATTCGTTTGTCATTCTAAGTGATTCGAGCTCCGTTCTAGTGAGAACTTTGAGATAGTCTTTTGAGCTCGACTCTTGGCCGTGTGTGTGCGCATTTTGCTGTGGATTTGTGTGTGTTGCTTCCCTCCCTTACTCCGTATTTCTTTGTGAATCTCAAGTGTAAGGGTGAGAGACTCCAAGTTGTGGAGATTCCTCACAAACGGGATATTGAAAGGAAAAGCATAACACTGTGGTATTCAAGTTGATCATTGGATCACTTGAGAGGAGTTGAGTGCAACTCTCGTCCGTTGGGACGCCACAACGTGGAGTAGGCAAGTTTTGTACTTGGCCGAACCACGGGATAAATCACTGTGTCTTCTCTGTGTTGAACTCTTTGTGATTATCCTATTGAGCAAGATCTTCTCTTTAGCCACTTGGCATTAACTGTGCTAACACTTAATCAAATTTTGTGGCTTAAGTTTTTGAAGTTTACAGGATCACCTATTCACCCCCCCCCCCCCCTCTAGGTGCTCTCAATTGGTATCGGAGCCGTTATCTTCACAAAGGGACTTACCGCCCGAAGAGATGGATCCTAAGGGGAAGGGAATCGTGATCAACGACAAAGAAAAGGAATCCTTCGTCAACGAGCCGAAGGACGACAAGCCTACCGACTCCGGCTCGGGGCATAGACGGAAGGAAGGGAAGAAGAAGAAGACAAGGCGCATCAAGGAGATCATCTACTACGACGATAGTGATGAGTCTACTTCTTCCCAAAAGGATGATGACAACGACTACAAAAAGACGGTCAATTCGAACTTTTCATTTGATTATTCTCGTATTCAACATAGTTCGAATTCGCATTTGCTTTCCATTCCTCTTGGCAAACCTCCACACTTCGATGGGGAGGACTACGGATTTTGGAGTCACAAAATGCGTAGTCACTTATTCTCTCTCCATCCAAGCATATGGGAGATTGTGGAGAATGGAATGAAATTTGATAGCTCGGATAGCCCTATGTTTATAAATGAACAAATTCATAGAAATGCACAAGCTACTACTGTTCTCTTAGCGTCTTTGTGCAGGGAAGAGTACAATAAGGTGAGCGGCTTGGACAATGCCAAGCAGATATGGGACACCCTCAAGATCTCTCACGAGGGGAACGACATCACCATGCTCACCAAGATGGAGTTGGTGGAGGGCGAGCTTGGACGATTCGCCATGATAAGGGGAGAGGAGCCAACTCAAACTTACAACCGGCTCAATACCCTTATCAACAAAATAAGGAGCTACGGAAGCACGCGTTGGACGGATCACGACGTCGTCCGCCTAATGCTCAGGTCCTTTACCGTTCTTGATCCTCATCTCGTGAACAATATTCGTGAGAATCCCAGGTACACGATGATGACGCCCGAGGAAGTACTTGGAAAATTCGTGAGCGGGCGGATGATAATCAAGGAGGCAAGATACGTCGACGACGCGTTGAACGGTCCACTCCACGAGCCTCAACCCATTGCTCTAAAGGCAACAAGGAGCAAGGAGTCGCTACCTAGCAAGGTGGCGCAAGTTGAGGCGGCCGTGCTCAATAATGAAGAGATGGCTCTCATCATCAAGAGATTCAAGACGGCGCTAAAAGGTCGAAAGGAACAGCCAAGCAAGGCCAAGACCAAGGGAAAGCGATCATGCTTCAAATGCGGTAAGCTTGGTCATTTTATTGCTAACTGTCCCGAAAATGATAGTGACCAGGAGCAAGGGAAAAATGGGAAGAGAGAGAACAAGAAGGTTTACAAGAAGGCCAAAGGCGAAGCACACCTTGGAAAGGAGTGGGATTCGGATTGCTCTTCGTCCGACTCCGACGACGAAGGACTTGCCGCCACTGCCTTCAACAAATCGGCTCTCTTCCCCAACGAGCATCACACTTGCCTCATGGCAAGGGAAAAGAAGGTAATCACTCGTAATGCTAATACTTATGATTCTTCTAGTGATGATGAATCTAGTGAGGATGAGATTGATTACTCTAGTTTATTCAAGGGATTGGATAGAACTAAGATAGCTAAGATTAATGAGTTGATTGATGCCTTAAATGAAAAGGATAGAATCTTAGAGAAACAAGAAGACCTTTTATATGAAGAACATGATAAATTTGTTAGTGCACAAAATTCACTTGCTCTAGAAGTTAAAAGAAATGGAATACTTTCTTGTGAACTTTCTACTTGTAATGAAACCATTTCTTCTTTAAAAGGTGAAATTAATGTTTTAACTGCTAAACTAGAAGTAGCAAGTAACTCGTGTGTTGAAAATATTACAATTTGCACTAGGTGTAAGGATTTTGATGTTAATGCTTGTAGTGAACACTTAGTTTCAATTTCAAAACTAAATAATGAAGTGGCTAGTCTTAATGCTCAACTTAAGACTAGCAAGAGTGAAGTTGATAAAATAAAATTTGCAAGGGATGCCTACACAGTGGGTAGACACCCCTCAATTAAGGATGGTCTTGGCTTCAAGAGAGAGGACAAGAACTTAACAAGCCATAAGGCTCCCATCTTCGTCAAGGAGAAAGGGAAGGCCCCTATGGCTAGTAGTGCTAAAAGGAACCATGCTTTCTTGTACCATGATAGGAGACATGCTAGAAATGCTTATAATGATTTTGATTCACATGTTTATGATTCTCATGCCATGTTTGCTTCTAGTTCTTCCTATAAGCATGATAGAGATATGTGTAGGAGAAATGTTGTGCATATGCCTAGGAGAAATTTTGCTCATGTTCCTAGAAAAGTTGTGAACAAACCTTCTACCATTTATTATGCTTGCAATGCTCCCTTTGCTATTTGTAGAAAGGGTAAGAAGGTAATTGCTAGGAAGTTAGGGGCAAAATGCAAGGGAGACAAAACTTGCATTTGGGTCCCTAAGGAAATTTGCACTAACCTTGTAGGACCCAACATGAGTTGGGTACCTAAGTCCCAAGCCTAAATTTGCCTTGCAGGTTTATGCATCCGGGGGTTCAAGCTGGATTATCGACAGCGGATGCACAAACCATATGACGGGGGAGAAGAAGATGTTCACTTCCTACGTCAAGAATAAGGATTCCCAAGATTCAATTATATTCGGTGATGGGAATCAAGGCAAGGTAAAAGGGTTAGGTAAAATTGCAATTTCTAATGAGCATTCTATCTCTAATGTATTTTTAGTAGAGAGTCTTGGATATAATTTACTATCTGTTAGTCAATTATGTCATATGGGATATAACTGTCTATTTACAAATGTAGATGTGTCTGTCTTTAGAAGAAGCGATGGTTCATTAGCTTTTAAGGGTGTATTAGACGGCAAACTTTATTTAGTTGATTTTGCAAGAGAAGAGGCCGGTCTAGATGCATGCTTAATAGCTAAGACTAGCATGGGCTGGCTGTGGCATCGCCGCTTAGCACATGTGGGGATGAAGAACCTTCACAAGCTTCTAAAGGGAGAACACGTGGTAGGGTTGACTAACGTACAATTCGAAAAAGATAGACCTTGTGCAGCTTGTCAAGCAGGTAAACAAGTGGGAGGAGCACATCACAGCAAGAATGTGATGACTACTTCAAGACCCCTGGAGCTGCTGCATATGGACCTCTTCGGACCCGTCGCCTATTTGAGTATAGGAGGAAGTAAGTATGGTCTAGTTATTGTTGATGACTTTTCCCGCTTCACTTGGGTGTTCTTTTTGCAGGATAAGTCTGAAACCCAAGGGACCCTCAAGCGCTTCCTCAGGAGAGCTCAAAATGAGTTTGAGCTCAAGGTGAAGAAGATAAGGAGCGACAACGGGTTCGAGTTCAAGAACCTTCAAGTGGAGGAGTTCCTTGAGGAGGAAGGGATCAAGCACGAGTTCTCCGCTCCCTACACACCACAGCAAAATGGTGTGGTAGAGAGGAAGAACAGGACGCTAATCGATATGGCGAGGACAATGCTTGGAGAATTCAAGACCCCCGAGTGTTTCTGGTCGGAAGCCGTGAACACGGCTTGCCACGCCATCAACCGGGTCTACCTTCATCGCCTCCTCAAGAAGACTTCGTATGAGCTACTAACCGGTAACAAACCCAATGTATCTTACTTTCGTGTATTTGGGAGCAAGTGCTACATTCTAGTGAAGAAAGGTAGAAATTCTAAGTTTGCTCCCAAAGCTGTAGAAGGGTTTTTGTTAGGCTATGACTCAAATACAAAGGCGTATAGAGTCTTCAACAAATCATCGGGTTTGGTTGAAGTCTCTAGCGACGTTGTATTTGATGAGACTAATGGCTCTCCAAGAGAGCAAGTTGTTGATTGTGATGATGTAGATGAAGAAGATGTTCCGACGGCCGCTATACGAACCATGGCGATTGGAGAAGTACGGCCACAGGAACAAGATGAACGAGATCAACCTTCTTCCTCGACTATGGTGCATCCCCCAACCGAAGATGACGTACAGGTACCTCAAGTGGAGGCGCTTGAACAAGGGGGAGCACAAGATGATCAAGTGATGGAGGAAGAAGCGCAACCGGCACCTCCAACCCAAGTTCGAGCGATGATTCAAAGGGATCATCCCGTTGACCAAATTCTGGGTGATATTAGCAAGGGAGTAACTACTCGATCTCGATTAGTTAATTTTTGTGAGCATTACTCCTTTGTCTCTTCTATTGAGCCTTTCAGGGTAGAGGAGGCCTTGCTAGATCCGGATTGGGTATTGGCCATGCAGGAGGAGCTCAACAACTTCAAGTGCAATGAAGTTTGGACACTGGTGCCTCGTCCGAAGCAAAATGTTGTGGGAACCAAGTGGGTGTTCCGCAACAAACAGGACGAGCACGGGGTGGTGACGAGAAACAAGGCTCGACTTGTGGCAAAAGGTTATGCCCAAGTCGCAGGTTTGGATTTCGAGGAGACTTTTGCTCCTGTGGCTAGGCTAGAGTCAATTCGAATCTTGCTAGCATATGCCTCTCACCATTCTTTCAGGTTGTACCAAATGGATGTGAAGAGCGCTTTCCTCAACGGGCCGATCAAGGAGGAGATGTACGTAGAGCAACCCCCTGGCTTCGAGGATGATCGGTTCCCCGACCATGTGTGTAAGCTCTCTAAGGCGCTCTATGGACTTAAGCAAGCCCCAAGAGCATGGTATGAATGCCTTAGAGATTTCTTAGTTGCTAATGCTTTCAAGGTTGGGAAAGCCGATCCAACTCTTTTTACTAAGACTTGTAATGGTGATTTGTTTGTGTGCCAAATTTATGTCGATGACATAATATTTGGTTCTACTAACCAAAAGTCTTGTGAAGAGTTTAGCAGGGTGATGACGCAGAAATTCGAGATGTCAATGATGGGCGAGCTGAACTACTTCCTTGGGTTCCAAGTGAAGCAACTCAAGGATGGCACCTTCATCTCCCAAACAAAGTACACGCAAGACTTGCTAAAGAGGTTTGGGATGAAGGACGCCAAGCCCGCAAAGACGCCGATGGGAACCGACGGACACACAGACCTCAACAAAGGAGGTAAGTCCGTTGATCAAAAAGCATACCGGTCAATGATAGGGTCTTTACTTTATTTATGTGCTAGTAGACCGGATATTATGCTTAGTGTATGCATGTGCGCTAGATTTCAATCCGATCCTAAGGAGTGTCACCTAGTGGCGGTGAAACGAATTCTTAGATATTTAGTTGCTACGCCTTGCTTCGGGCTCTGGTATCCAAAGGGGTCTACCTTTGACTTAGTTGGATACTCAGACTCCGACTATGCTGGATGTAAGGTCGATAGAAAAAGTACATCGGGGACGTGCCAATTCTTAGGAAGGTCCCTGGTGTCATGGAACTCTAAGAAACAAACCTCCGTTGCCCTATCCACCGCTGAGGCCGAGTATGTTGCCGCAGGTCAGTGTTGCGCGCAACTACTTTGGATGAGGCAAACCCTCAGGGACTTTGGCTACAATCTGAGCAAAGTCCCACTCCTATGTGATAATGAGAGTGCTATCCGCATGGCCGAAAATCCTGTTGAGCACAGCCGCACAAAGCACATAGACATCCGGCATCACTTTTTGAGAGACCACCAGCAAAAGGGAGATATCGAAGTGTTTCATGTTAGCACCGAGAACCAGCTAGCCGATATCTTTACCAAGCCTCTAGATGAGAAGACCTTTTGCAGGCTGCGTAGTGAGCTAAATGTCTTAGATTCGCGGAACTTGGATTGAATTGTAGCATACATGTATTTATGCTTTTGATCATGTTCCTTTTTGCATTTTGTTGCTTATTATGGTGCTCAAGTTGTACAAACACTCCCTGGACCTCACAAGTCCGTTGCAAAGTGATGCACATGTTTAGGGGGAGATGTGTTACAACTTGACCCTTTGAGACTAACCATGTGCTTGAGTTTGATGATTTAGTCTCGAAGGAGGATTGAAAGGGAAAAGGTGGACTTGGACCATGAAAGACTTCCGCTGCACTCCGATGAGAGGGTAACTTATTCCAAGTTCATCTTTAGACTCTTATTGCCTTTGTGTTCTCATTTGAAGATTTTGGTAAGGCAATGGGGTTAAAAGGGCCAAGATTGATCCCGTTTTGGTGCTTGATGCCAAAGGGGGAGAAAATAAAGGCCAAAGCGATAAATGGATCAGCTACCACTTGAGAGATTTTGAAAATAGTAGAATAGAGTTTTTGTTTTGTCAAACTCTTTTATTGTCTCTTATTGTCTCTCTTGTCAAAAGTTGGCTTCTTGTGGGGAGAAGTGTTGATTATGGGAAATAGGGGGAGTTTTTGAAATCCTTGATCAATCTCTTTTGGAATGACTCTCTTTATGCTTCAACCTGTGTGATAGAGATTTGAGTTTGATTTGCAAAAACAAACCAAGTGGTGGCAAAGGATGATCCATATATGCCAAAATTGAATCAAAATCAATTTGAGTTTTATTTGAGGTGATTTGGCACTTGTTCTAGTTGCTTTATGTTGTGTTGGCATAAATCACCAAAAAGGGGGAGATTGAAAGGGAAATGTGCCCTTGGGCCATTTCTAAGTATTTTGGTGATTGAGTGTCAACACAAGTGCTTAAATGTGATTCATGCCCATGGATGAACAAAGTGCAAATCTAGAGCAAAGGTATGTTTCTAAGCCTTAGTACATTGGTTTTGTGTACTAATATATTTATCTAAGTGTTAGAAACAGAGAGAAGAAGAAAAGGAGATTGTTGGCTGTGTACAGCCAACAGGCTGTTTCGGTCTGGGGCACCGGACTGTCCGGTGGTACACCGGACAGTGTCCGGTGCGCCAGGCTGCCTCGACCTGAAGACGCCGCTCTCGGGAATTTGCCGACGGCGTACGGCTAAAATTCACCGGACTGTCCGGTGTGCACCGGACTGTCCGGTGAGCCAACGGTCGGCCGAGCCAACGGTCGGCCGCGGAATCTGCGCGCGACACGTGGTCTGTCCAACGATCGGAAGGAGGCACCGGACTGTCCGGTGTGCACCGGACTGTCCGGTGCGCCAGATCTGCAACGGTCGGCAACGGTCGACTGCGCTATTTAAGGAAAGGAATCGGGCACCGGACAGTGTCCGGTGTGCACCGGACTGTCCGGTGCGCCCGATGACAGAAGGCAAGGATGGCCTT
Organism: Zea mays; assembly: GCF_902167145.1. Lineage (NCBI taxonomy): Eukaryota > Viridiplantae > Streptophyta > Magnoliopsida > Poales > Poaceae > Zea > Zea mays. The sequence continues at coordinate 270,303,528 of NC_050096.1, read as the reverse complement.
CCAGATTTGTTCTCAACGGCTTCTAGCTGCCTTGGGGCTATAAAAGGGACCCCTAGGCGCATGGAGGAGAAAACCAAGCAACCTTAGAGCATTCTTGATCATCCACACTCAGTCTTTGCGCATTCGTTTGTCATTCTAAGTGATTCGAGCTCCGTTCTAGTGAGAACTTTGAGATAGTCTTTTGAGCTCGACTCTTGGCCGTGTGTGTGCGCATTTTGCTGTGGATTTGTGTGTGTTGCTTCCCTCCCTTACTCCGTATTTCTTTGTGAATCTCAAGTGTAAGGGTGAGAGACTCCAAGTTGTGGAGATTCCTCACAAACGAGATATTGAAAGGAAAAGCATAACACTGTGGTATTCAAGTTGATCATTGGATCACTTGAGAGGAGTTGAGTGCAACTCTCGTCCGTTGGGACGCCACAACGTGGAGTAGGCAAGTTTTGTACTTGGCCGAACCACGGGATAAATCACTGTGTCTTCTCTATGTTGAACTCTTTGTGATTATCCTATTGAGCAAGATCTTCTCTCTAGCCACTTGGCATTAACTGTGCTAACACTTAATCAAATTTTGTGGCTTAAGTTTTTGAAGTTTACAGGATCACCTATTCACCCCCCCTCTAGGTGCTCTCAGGCCCAGCGTGCCTATGGCGCGCGGCCTTGAGCTCGGCTAGCGCTCGGCCCCGACGTGCGCACGGCTAATTCGTGGCATGTGCGTGCGGCCTCGCGCGCGTGCTCGCGTAGTGCGCAGTGCCTTGGCACGACCCGTCGTGTCCCCATCTACCCCAGACGCCTCGTCTACCCCTCCCGTGTCCTATGCGTGCTAATCACGTGTTTATATTAATAAGATAGGAGTCTCAATTTGGAAATTGGTTACATTAGTTAATTGGTATAACTAATCATCTATCTCATTCAATGATAATCTACTAAAAGTGGTTACGTTTACATTAGTGCATGTAGCTAATTCTTTTGTTAGAACAATTGGAATTAGAACACGTAGCGTTTAGTTATTCGTTTACCCGTAGTGCGTCTCGGGCATAAGCTTTAACTCTCGCGAGACCTTTTCCCATTTCTTTCTAACCGTGGTGAGTTCATTATCATATGTGATATTCTATGCATATATACTTTATTTGTTCTCCTGTATGGTGTACTGTTTGTTTCCTAATTTGAATGTATGGATGTGTGTATGCTTGCAATCGCATAGAGAACGATCCGGTTGAAGAGCCCGAAGAACTCGCAGGAGAAGCCCCTGAGCAGCAGTCGGTTGGTGGAGGCAAGTGTCCCTTGACCTATCTCTGTCCTATTCATTATTTAATTCACCTCCCGCTTTACACATTTATGCCTAAGGATTGACTAGCTTTTGTTATCCATATCCTTGTTTACCTATTTGGGTTGGATTATTATTGTTTAGCTTTATGCTATTGCTCAAACTCTAATCAATGAACATGATGAGATTATCTATGATACGCTGTTTTCCCTTCTCTTATTATGATGTTGTACTTGTGGCCTTAAGGGGGCTCGAGCGGTTTCTCGAGTGCCTCTCCGTAAGGACCTGTTCTATGGATGACCGCCCGGGAAAACAGTGCAACCATGAGGGTGGAATGGGATGCCCTTAGCTGAATAATTAGAGGATCCGGGGTGTAGATCACTTAGCCGTCGTGCCGTCAATGGGACTCGGTGTATGCGGCTCGCTCTGCCAAGTTTGGGTTCGCCCCTTGGGGAGGAGTGCGGTGCATTTAAGAAACCTAACGGGTGGCTACAACCCCGGGGAATCTTTGTAAAGGCTATGTAGTGATGCCCTGCTGGGTCACCTTGGTAGTGATCAATGGAAAGTCATGATCTCCGGGCAGAAAGGGAATCACGGCTTGTGGGTAAAGTGCACAACCTCTGCAGAGTGTTTGAAAACTGATATATCAGCCGTGCTCGCGGTTATGAGCGGCCAAGGGAGCTCCAGTGATTAGTGGTACTTGATCAGAGACATTATGGTATAGGTGGCTATGAGATCGATGGTTCTGGTTATGACTATGGTGCTGGTAAGTGGTATTCTTTCCGTTTGGAAAGGGTACATCGGGCTAATAACTTGGGTTAATGCTAAAACCTGGCTTTCTATTAGTAAATAATAATCTGACCAACTAAAAGCAACTGCTTGACTTATCCCCACATAAAGCTAGTCCACTACAGCCAAACAGGATACTTGCTGAGTATGTTGATGTGTACTCACCCTTGCTCTACACACCAAACCCCCCCCATCCCCAGGTTGTCAGCATTGCAACCACTGCTCAGGAGAAGATGAAGCCGTGGAAGGAGACTTCCAGGAGTTCCAAGACTACGACGAGTTCTAGGCGTGGGTTAGCGGCAACCCCCAGTCGGCTGCCTGTGAAGGCCGCGTTTATCTACGTTTCTTTTCCGCACTTTGATTTTTATTGTAAGGACTATGTGGACGTCTCAGACGTATGATGTAATCGACTATTATTTCCCTTTTAATACTATTTTGAGCACTGTGTGATGATGTCCATGTTATGTAACTGCTGTGTACGTGAATAACTGATCCTGGCACGTACATGGTTCGCATTCGGTTTGCCTTCTAAAACCGGGTGTGACAAGTACCCGCGGGAAAGAAAAGGGTGGCGCGGCTTACCGGCAGCGAGATAGATCCGGCGAGGGGCGGGGTTGGCTCGGGGAGGTTCTGGCGGTCACAACGACGTACGGCTCGTCGGCGGGGATGGCCGGAATCGCTCGGTCCTCGTGCGCAGGCGGGGGTTCTCGTCGGTGGCGAGTGTACCGGCCAAACCACGGCGATCTGGTTCAATCCAAGGGCACGGTGAGCTTCACGGGGTGACGTAGAGACCGTGTGTACAAGGAATCGGAAAATGGTTGAGCGGATTACCCGGTCCACGTACTCCGGCGGGGTTGCGAACTCCGGCGACCGTGGACTGGCCTCTCCGGCGAAGCAGGCTTCGATTCCTTGCTCGGGGAGCTTCACTAATGTGTGCTCACTCGTCTCTGAGGGTTGGATGGGGCTGGGGAAGGCTGGGCTGGCCGGTCTACGGCGGCAGTGGCTCGGGTGGCCGCGGACACGCCGCGCACGGGCAAACGGCGGTGAACTGAGCTCCGGTGAGGCTTGAGGGTGCGCGGAAGAGTGCAGTCGACGCCCGAGCGGGCTTTATAGGCGCGGGCGTGGGCCATGGCGTCGGCTGGCCGTTGGCGCGACGCGGGGCGCGCGCGGGCGTGCTCTGGCGCACACAGAGCGCGTCGAACACGTGGAGCTTTTCTTCTGCCCGTGTTCCACAGCTCACCCAAGTCGCAAACGTGCGAATCTTGGCAAAAATCCGGCGCAAGTCTTTTCCTGGCACCTAGGGCTGTCTCTCATCCGTGAGCTGCCATGGCAGATATGGCCTAGGTAGGGAGATCTTCGGTCGCCAAATCGGGTGTGTCACACTGCCCACCTCGCGACAAAAACCATGCCAAGGCATGTCAAACGTCCAAGTCTCGGGCTCAGATTTTTCCAGTGGGTGCCTTGGGTGGTATGCCACATTTTTGGTATGGAACATAGGTGGGTTTTATGCCAGCTTCGAGGTGAACATGACTGATCTTTAGTGTAGGTGTAGTTTTTAACTTAGAGAGAAATAGAGAGCTCTAGCTCTCTCTCCACTTGGAGATTTGATTTGGGGTTTCTCCAGGGGTCTTTTTGCAATATTTCCTTCCCCTAATTGCTGGTTATAAGGTTACTTAAGGTTTGGGTAAAGATTACTCATGTTTTGCACATTTGCTCACTCTCTTTCCCCTTTTATCCATGGTTTTGGGAGATAGGGTTTAAGAGAGGTCTAGGGTTCTTCCTGTGGGGGATAGATATCCCCTGGGTCCACTAAAGAAGTAAAAGGCCTCACGAAAAGCCCAAGGGCCCAATAGTTCGTAAGGTCATTCTTTCGTGGGCCTAGGGAAAGACCACCAATAAAGAGGACGCGGAACTGATTAGTGCAAACACAGGCGGCCCACAACGTCGAACGAATGAATCACAAACAGAGACCCGACTTTCCCGCGCTAAAGCCCCCATGCAACGGAACCATACGAGGATAAGTCGGCGGAGGTTACGTAGGGATAAGCTCAAGAAGTTCACTATCTTTCAGCTACTTGTTGCTATCATAACATGTGTAATGCTCCACGGCCGGGTATATAAGGCCTAGGGGGCACCCCTTCAGATCGATTAATCCTACTCTACTTAGCCACCCACAAACATTCTCTGTGCCCTCTATCCAGAGAATCCTCTTGTAACCACGCTCGTATACTCACCAGGACGTAGGGTGTTACGCACTTCTAAGCGGCCCGAACCTGCAAACCTTGTCCATTGTCCCTCGTGCGATCGGCACGAACCATTTTGCTACAGTCATCGACACCGTCCTACTCCTAAAAGCACCTTGAGGGGCAACCCCGGGTGTGCGGTCGGACCCAAAACACCGACAGCTGGCGCGCCAGGTAGGGGGTGTGTCGACGATCCAAGCTAGCTCAATGGCCGTCACCTTCCACAGCAAGATTACCATGCGTCCCGGATCCACATTCTGCTTCGGAACAATCTCATCCGTGGCGGACGAAGAGGGAATTCTACACCGCCTCGCGGATCTACCGGAACAGAAGTCTCCTCCAACAAACTCCGAGAATGCTGGAAAAACGCTACCTCCGGCTCTTCGGAACACGATCGCCTCCGGGGAGGCTGGAGCTAGACGCTCGCTGACCCGGAAGACTCCGCTGTCTACTTCCCCGACGAAAGAATGGACACAGGTCATGAGAAGGAAGGAAATCAGAGAGAGGCCAGTCATTCTTCCCGTTCCTCCGGCCTCAAAGGAGAACGGAAAGAAATTCGCCGCGGCCGCAATGCCGTTCTACCCCGACGTCCTCTTCATTGGGAGGGCAGAATCGCTCGCCGTCTCCGACGATGAACCAACTGCGCCCGGAGAAGAACCGCCTCAGCGAGAGTCCCGCCGACGAAGGAACCGACGCAGGAACATCCGACGGCACCACGCAGCTGGAGAACGGGATCCGGAGCAGCCTGTCTCGCGAGACGAGGTCTCAGAGATAGGAGAAACTCCGGAAGAACGCGTCTTCAGGGAACGAAGGAACTCCCGACGACGAGATCGCCGTCGGACTCAGGAGCAAGCCGAGCAAGATGCAAGGCAACGACGCGAGAACCCGCTCTTCGGGCGCAACCTGAACCCCGACTTCGCCCGAGCTATGAATACGCCGAGCGAAGTCGGAGGCGTTCTGGCCCGGATAGCCGACGGACTTCCTCGGACCCCCGATGCCGAGGGATACCGGCGCCTGTTCACTCAGGCAGCCAACCATCTTCTACCGCTCGCCCATCCGCCGAACGATCTGCGACACGCCATCAACAGTCGCCGAGACGCGCGAAGCTCTATCAATGCTTCGCGCGAACGGCGGCACGAGAACGAAATTCGCCGTCGGGAGGAGTATAACCGAGATCACGGCTTCCCGACTCAAAGCCAGGCCACCCGAACCGAGTCAGCAACGGCTTCAACTGGTGGAACCTCCCGGGAACGGTCGAGGAACCACCACCGCCACTCCCCTCCCCGGGACAGGCGACATCCTCGACGACAGGAGGACACGTGCGGAGTATCTGCTCTTACTCCGCGCCTTAGGGCCATCCAATGGCCTCCAAACTTCAAGGTATCCAATGTCGACAAATACGAACCTAAGCAGGACCCAGGGGGCTGGTTAGCCGTCTACACCACCGCTGCTCGGGCTGCCGGGGCATCTGAGGACGTCATGACTGCGTATCTGCCCATCGTCCTCGGGCAGGACGCACTGTAGTGGCTACGGCATCTACCCCGACACTGCATCGACGACTGGGGAGACTTCAGCCGACGATTCACCGCCAACTTCCAGTCTCTCTCCGACAAGCCAGCGCAACCATGGGACCTCAAATCCATCAAGCGCCGGGGAGATGAGACTCTCCGGTCATACCTTAAAAGGTTCCAGACCATGAGAAACCGCATCCCCGAGGTCACGGAGGCGGCCGTGATCGAGGACTTCTACAGAGGATCTAATGACTCGGCTTTCGTCCGAACCATACTGCAAAAGGCGCCAACCACTTCCGAGGAGCTGTTCCGGGAAGCCGACCTCTACATCACCGCTGACGAGCGGGCCCAGGACCTCATCGGAGGAACAAAACCCGTACCAGCGGCACCACGACGCGACGCGAACCAGCCGTCCGACAAGCGCTGGGAGAAGAGGCCTCGCGAAGAGGTACACGCCGCCGGACCACCCGCCTCTCGCGCCCGAGGAGGACCTCGTGGAGGCGAACGCACGCTGGACGACATCCTCGACGCCCAGTGCCCGTACCACAAGGATATGCGCCACACTCTCCGCAACTGCCGGGACTTCAAGCACTCCGTCAGGCATGGCCGACCCTTCCAACCTCTACCACCTCCTCCTCCGAGGGGAGGACCAGATGAACCACGACAACCCCATCAGCCGGAGGAAGGGGGAGGTGGAGCTTTCCCGCGCGTTGACAGGGAGGTCAACGTCATCTTCGGCGGGCATGGGTCGCAGGAGAACAAGAGACAACAAAAGCTCAACGACCGCCAGATACTGGTGGCGACCACCGGCCCTCCCGCCCCGTACCGGTGGTCGGAGCATCCAATCACGTTCACTCGGGAGGATCAATGGCTCAACTTCGACCACCCAGGCAAATACCCGCTCCTCGTCGATCCGGTGATCCGAGAGAGCCGGGTGAAGAAGGTACTAGTGGACGGGGGGAGCAGCATCAACGTCACCTTCCCCCGTACGCTTCAAGGCTTGGGAGTTCACCTCAAAGAGCTCCACGAGTCAGACACTCCTTTCTTCGGCATCGTGCCGACGGAAGGGGAGTATCCGCTGGGCCACATCTACATGCCGGTCACCTTTGGGACTCCGGATAATTACAGAACCGAGTTCCTGAGGTTCGAGGTGGCGAACTTCGACTGCGGGTACAACGCCATCATCGGGAGGCCAGGGCTGGCCAAGTTCATGGCCATTCCACACTACACGTACATGATACTGAAGATGCCAGGACCACAAGGAATCATAACTGTACGCGCCGACTTCCAAGGTGCCGCAGAATGTTTCCGAGTGGCCATCCAGGCAGCCCTCGCCACCAAGCCATCAGCGATTTCTTCTACACCGGCGAACTCTAAGCCTGATGAAGACCTCGCCGTACCGGCAAACGAAGCTCAGGCCGCGACCTCTATGCGGCCGACTGAATACACCAAGCGGATCAACCTGGGCTTCGCTGATGAGCGCAAGACGGCCATCATCAGCTCCAGTTTGAGTGACAAATAGGAAAGCGCGCTCGTCCAGTTCCTGCAAGATAACCGAGACGTATTCGCATGGCAACCTGCGGATATGCCGGGAGTCCCAAGAGAACTGGCCGAGCACAAATTGAAGGTCTATCCCCAGGCAAGGCCAATCCGGCAAAAGCTGCGTCGTTTCACGCCCGACAAGAGAGAAGCCATTCGTGCCGAGTTAGCTCGCTTGGTCACGGCCGGATTTATTAGAGAAGTATTACACCCCGAGTGGTTAGCCAACCCTGTTCTTGTACTCAAAAAGAATAAAGTGGATTGGCGCATGTGCGTCGACTATACTGATCTCAACAAACACTGTCCGAAGGATCCCTTCGGGCTCCCAAGGATAGATCAAGTGGTGGATTCCACCGCTGGATGTTCGATGCTGTCTTTCTTAGATTGCTATTCCGGGTATCATCAGATTAGTTTGGCAAAAGAAGACGAGGAAAAAACGGCGTTCATCACCCCATTTGGTGCTTTCTGTTATACCTCCATGCCGTTTGGCCTCAAAAACGCTGGAGCGACTTATCAGAGAGCTATTCAAACATGCTTAGCCGATCACTGGGGCAAGCGTGTGGAAGTTTACGTGGACGATGTGGTGATCAAAACGGAGAATCCAGAAAACTTCATCGAAGACTTACAGCTGGTTTTCAACAGCTTGAGAAGATATAGATGGAAGCTCAATCCTGAAAAATGCGTCTTCGGGGTACCAGCAGGAAAGTTACTCGGATTTATTGTCAGCCACCGGGGAATTGAAGCTAATCCAGATAAGATTGAAGCTATCATGAAAATGGAAGCTCCTCGATCACAGAAGAAGGTTCAGCGACTCACTGGATGTATGGCAGCCCTGAGCAGATTCATATCCAGACTGGGAGAAAAAGGCCTGCCATTTTATAAACTACTGAAGAAGGTGGATAAGTTTCAATGGACTTCAGAGGCACAAGAAGCTCTAGACGCACTGAAGAAATTCCTGACAACACCGCCGGTATTGAAACCGCCCCGGCGATCTACACCGACTCAGCCGGCTGAAGATCTGCTGTTATATATCTCTTGCACGACTCACGTGGTAAGCACTGCGTTGGTAGTCGAGCGAGTGGAAGAAGGGCATGCCTACCCGGTTCAACACCCCGTCTATTTCATCAGTGAGGTTCTAGGCCCATCGAAGAAAAAGTATCCTCAAGTTCAGAAGCTATTATACGCAGTACTTCTAACTGCCCGCAAGTTGCGTCACTACTTTGACGACCACAAAGTCATAGTAGTTACTGGTTTTCCAATAGGGGACATTCTTCACAACAAGGAGGCCATTGGCCGGATAGCCAAGTGGGCTTGCGAGTTGGGGTCCCATGATATCGAGTTCCGACCTCGCACTGCCATCAAAACTCAAGCACTGGTCGACTTCGTATCAGAGTGGACAGAACAGCAAGTGCCGGATAATCCAGAAACCACAGAAGTATGGCGAATGTATTTTGATGGCTCGCTGAAGCTGCAGGGAGCAGGAGCAGGAATTCTCTTCACTGCACCTGGAGGCGAACACCTCAAGTACGCTCTCCAATTGCTATTCCCGGCCTCTAACAATGCAGCCGAGTATGAAGCTTTGATACACGGATTAAATATCGCCACATCGCTGGGTGTCAAGAGACTGATGGTATATGGGGATTCTCTGGTAGTCATCAGTCAGATAAACAAGGAATGGGATTGTTCAAATGATTCAATGGGAAGATACTGCGCCGCCGTCCGAAAGCTAGAAGATAAATTCGAAGGTCTGGAGTTTCATCACATAGAAAGAGATCGGAACACGGCGGCTGATATACTGTCCAAGCTCGGATCCGGTCGAACTCAAGTCCCGCCCGGGGTCTTCGTGCAAGAAATCCTTCAGCCGAGCATCTCGATGGATCAAATAGAAGAGTGCAACATCATAGACCAACCCGAGTCAGACTCTGATGACTGGAGGCAACCGATTGTTAAGTATATAAAGAATGAAGAAGAGCCAGATGACAAGAACTCAGCAGAGCGCATTGCCAGACAATCAGCTCACTACACACTCATTGGGGAGGTATTATACCGGAGGGGCGCGTCAGGCGTCCTCATGAAGTGCGTTCTCCCGTCCACCGGGAAGCAACTTCTGGAGGAAGTCCATGCAGGGCAGTGCGGAATACATGCAGCATCCAGAACATTAGTCGGGAAGGTTTTCAGGTCAGGATTCTATTGGCCGACAGCAAAGAATGATGCAGCCGAGCTAGTTCAGAGATGCGAAGCTTGCCAGTACCTGTCAAAACAACAGCACCTGCCAGCACAGCAGCTACAAACCATACCAGTAACTTGGCCTTTTGCATGCTGGGGATTAGATATGATTGGACCTTTCAAGAAAGCTCAAGGAGGATACACCCATGTATTGGTAGCAATTGACAAGTTCACTAAACGGATAGAGTTCCAGCCCATTGCCTCTTTAACCTCTGCTAAAGCCGTGGAATTCATACAAAGCATAATATTCAGATTTGGGATACCAAACAGTATCATCACCGACTTGGGATCCAACTTTACCAGTTCAGAATTCTTTGACTTCTGCGAGCAGAAAAGCATTCAGATCAAGTATGCATCTGTAGCCCATCCGAGAGCCAACGGGCAGGTTGAGCGAGCCAACGGAATGATATTGGAGGCACTCAGAAAAAGAGTCTTTGATAAAAATGAAAAATTCGCAGGAAAATGGATAAGAGAATTGCCTTATGTTGTTTGGAGCCTGAAAACTCAACCAAGCCGGGCCCTGCATGGAAACACTCCTTTTTTCATGGTCTATGGGTCGGAAGCAGTGCTACCCGCTGATCTCAAGTTTGGGGCGCCAAGATTGATTTTCGAGAGCATAGCGGAAGCTGAGGCCACCAGGCTGGAGGACATTGATATACTTGAGGAAGAACGACTGAATGCAGTGATACAATCAGCGCGATACCAGCAGACTCTAAGGCGCTATCACGATAAGGCTGTGCGGCAAAGGTTCTTTTCAGTAGGGGACCTCGTCCTCCGCCAAATTCTAACGGGGGAGGGACGACACAAGCTATCACCCTTATGGGAAGGACCCTTCATAGTGGCAGAGGTCACTCGACCCGGATCGTATCGCCTCACCCAGATGGATGGTACAGAAGTCGGGAACTCTTGGAACATAGAGCACCTCAGAAAGTTTTACCCCTAGCTGTACTTCAAAACAGCCGGGGCGTCCATGTACTCTGTAAAGTGGAAATATGTCATCAATAAAGAGAAATTTCAAAGATACTTGATTCATTTATGATTGACTTGCACGCTTACTTAACTCGGGGTGACCACTATGCCCTACAAACGGAGCAATCGGCTTAAGTCGGCAAACGACTTAAGGCGGTGCAACATGCTCACGCTTACTTAACTCGGGGTGACCACTATGCCCTACAAACGGAGCAATCGGCTTAAGTCGGCAACGACTTAAGGCGGTGCAACATGCTCACGCTTACTTAACTCGGGGTGACCACTATGCCCTACAAACGGAGCAATCGGCTTAAGTCGGCAACGATTTAAGGCGGTGCAACATGCTCACGCTTACTTAACTCGGGGTGACCACTATGCCCTACAAACGGAGCAATCGGCTTAAGTCGGCAACGACTTAAGGCGGTGCAACATGCTCACGCTTACTTAACTCGGGGTGACCACTATGCCCTGCAAACGGAGCGATCGGCTTAATTCGGCAACGACTTAAGGCGGTGCAACATGCTCACGCTTATTTAGCTCAGGGGTGACCACTATGCCCTACTAACGGAAGTTACCGGCTAAAAGTAATTGATGGTTTAAACCGGTATAGCATACTCACGCTTATGCAGTTCAAGGGATGATCTCCATATCCCACAAACAAACTTCATAATTATCATGTAGCATACCACAAATTTGCAAACTAATAAATTCTGATACGATAAGAAAGAAATCATAACATCCGAGTGATAAGCTGATGTCCTCTAAATAAATACTTGCTCATGCTAACGGCGCGCTCAGAGCACGCGAACTGTTTCTTTATTTTCCAATGTCTCTCTCAGGAGCGACTGACGAAGAAGGGCGATTCGAGGAATCAGGGGCAGCAACCACATCGGCTCTTATATCCTCGGGGACAACCACGCCAGGTCTTCTCATCAAGATTCGTCCCGCCCGAATGGCCTTGTCCAGGGCCTTATCGCGCTGAGTTTTGAAAGTGACAGCAGCCTCTTCAGCAACTTTAACAGCCTGCTGAGCAGTTTCCAACTCCCGGGCAATGGTTTTCTTGGAAGCTCGGAGTTCCTTGATGGAGGCATCCTTTGCTGATAGCAACTGTGTAAGGCGGGCCACTTCGTCCGAAGACTCTTGCAGTTGACGGCGCTGACTGTCAAGTTCCTCCATCGTAAAGCGGTGGCTCCTCTCCAAGGTGGTCAGCGAGTTACTGGAATCCCGGTACAGTCTGTCCAAGTTGTCACGAGAAGCAGCAAGGATACGTTTTTCTTCCTACAAGCAAAAATCAAGCTCATTCAGAATCCAAGAGCGTGATAAGGCGAAGCACAGGTTCGTAAGCTACCTTCTCAGAGTTAAGCTGAACATGAAGAGAAGAACTCAGAGCGTTAGCGTCATCCAAAGCCGCAGAGACCTGACTCAACTCGATCTGACTTTGAGAATACTTCTCCTCGAAGTCAGCGCATCGTCGAGTCATTTCAGCTTGATCTTGAGAATGTTTTTCTTCAAGAACTATGATCTGCCGAGTCATCCCTATCAAGAAGTATTCAAACAAAACGAGGTCAGAAGGTAAAACAACCTACGGACAAGAATAAAGAAGAAGAAGAAAGGACACTGACCAGCATTGATGGCCTCCAACTCAGATACACGACGACGAAGCAACACTGGATTCCAACACTCGAGAGATGATGCCACTTCTGGGGTAGAAGCACCCTGTGATTTCAGTTGACTGACCAATCCATTCACCAAAGCCTGACGAGAAGAACAGATGAGTATAATGACAGCAATTCATGCAACATAGAGATCAAATTAAAGCACGGCACAGCACCTGGAGGTTGGAAAAGAACGAAGGGATCCCCAGGTCAGGAGAAATCAGCTGATAATCAGGTATCAGACCACCACCCGAAGCAGCTCGCAGTAGGCCAGCAGGAACAAGCTCAGTACATTCAGCAGAGTTCAACTTCAGACCAGTGGGGATGCTGCCCTCCAAAGCGACCCCCTGATCCGGAGTCCGAGCCACCGTCATGCCGCCAGAATGTGGAGGTGAACCCACATGAACATCCATAGAAGTGCAGGAGGGAGACCCCGCTCGGACACCCTCGGGGGCTGGGTCAAGGTTGGCACTGCCCACTTGAGCCGGGTCACCCCCGGCAACACCCTCGGGGGCTGGGTAGTGGCCTACACTCCTCACCTGAGTTGAGTCCTCCCCGGCGACACCCTCGGGGGCTGGGCACACGTCAGCACTATTCAAAGGATCCAAGCTCTCTGCCGTGACCACCTCTAAGGTCGACGGGCCTTCAGCTGTTTCCACAGGATCAGGACGGTCCAAGTCATTATCCCGGCCCTCAAGATCGTGCTCTAAGGTCGACGAGGCACGGGACGACCTCAACCCTGCATCTGGCACGGCTGCGCAAATTTCTGTTGCATCAACGTCTGCAGGTTCCAACAGCAAGTTCTCAGGGACCATATCCTCTAGAGCTTGATCAAAATTGGTCATGGACAGTTCTTGCAGACCAATAAGAGCAGACAAGGCAGGAGAAGGAACCCCACTACTACCACCGCTAGCGACGAGCTGCCGACTGTTCTTCCGAGTTAATGGAGTTTCATTCTCTTCCTCCTCATCTTCCACAGCAGCAGCGCAAACAGCATCCTCATTAGGGTCAGCAACAGGCAGAGCACACCCATTGGGATCAACGTCAGCTAGACCAGTCGCAGTCATTTCTTCAGCAGTAGGAGCTAAGGTGCTGGCGTCCTCATCAAAGCTAGACACTCGCCGGAGGCGTCTTCTTTTCCTTTTCTGCTCATCAGCAGAAGGCTCGGGCTGACTGGTTCGGCTAGGACGCCTCGGGCGAATATTGGCAGGTTTCGAGACATCCAAGGTCGCATCAACCTCTGGAGGCGGCACCACTGCCAGTGTACCATCAGGAACAGTATCAGACGAATCCTCAGCTAGCAGATCGAGCATGTCATTTATGTCTGCGTCACTAGGGTTCAGGGGCACTTCAAAATAAATCTGTCGTTCATCATCAGGTATCTCCCCGAGCGAAGCAACTAAGGAACGGACATCTTCAGCAGAAGGTCGAACTCTAAGACCCAAATTGCTATCTGTCACGGGCGGATTGGACACAAAAAGAGTGAAATCTTTGGGAGAAGGCAGGTTCCAAGCCGAGTATGCCACTGGAGCTCCAACGTTTGAAACCTTACCCCTGAGGATCATCTCGAGTCGGCTCACCAAATCAACAGAAGGAATTCTCCTATTAGTAACTCGAGTTGGGTCGGCCAGCCCTCGGTAAAGATATGCTGGATAGGCCCTGTCCTTCAGCGGCTGAATGTTTTTGAAAACAAAATCTGTGACCACAGCTTCGGCAGTCAGACCTCTCTCTTTCAGTAATCCAACCTCAGTAAGCAACACGCCCGCCTCGGCTACTTCTTGGTCCGTGGGAGATTCAGTCCAACTCGGAGTGCGAACGTCTGCCTGTCTCCCTGAGCGAGGAGGAAGAGAGTTTCCATAATTGTCCACTATAAACCACTCCAGACGCCAGCCTTTAATGCTATCCTTGAGAGGTATCTCAAGATACTCGGTCTTCCGCCCCCGGCGCATCTCTAAACTGGCACCTCCAACCAATTGATGTTGCCCCCCGGCCATCCCAGGACGGCAATGATACAGATACTTCCATAAGCCAAAATGCGGCAGCACGCCAAGATAAGCTTCGCAAAGGTGAACGAAAATAGAAATTTGGAGAATGGAGTTAGGGTTCAGGTGAGTCAGGTTGATATGATAAAAATCAAAGATGCCACGGAAAAAAGGAGATATGGGAAGGCCGAGGCCGCGAAGAAGGAAAGGAGTATAGACCACTGATTCGTGGGTATCTTCGGTTGGGACAGTAGTCCCATGGCAAGAACGCCAAGAACAGAGTTCCCGTGGAGGGAGAACCCCGACGGAAACAAGGCGAAGAAGCTCAACTTCAGAAATCACAGACATATGGTTACCTGCGAAGGGTAACTGACTGTTGGGATCGATGGCGGGGATCACTGCAGCAGACGAGTTCGCGGTTTTCCTCTTGGGCGCCATTCTTGCTTCTCGCTAGCGAAACAGAGTAGGAGGCGAGTGGCCAAGAAGACTCAGATGCGGAAATGCAAGAACTAGGGCACGGAAAGCAAAGGCGGCTGAAAGCGCGACACTTAAAGGATATTCTTGAGCCAGATACCTTTTCAAAAGTGCCCGGTCATCATCCGGCGGTCATCTCCGAAATCTCAGCATGCCACGTGGATATCTAACAGTTATTTCCAAGAAAGCCGATGTGCCACCTCATCACTCGGCCATTTTCCTCAAAGAAACTTGAAGAAGCTGGCTATTACTCGGCGTTGCCTCTAAAACGCCGACCACGTGTTCAATCGCTCGGCATTACTTCTAAAATGCCGACGCCGACCCTCAATCACTCGGCGCTGCCTCTAAAACGCCGATCACGAGTTCAATCGCTCGGCATTACTTCTAAAATGCCGACGCCGACCCTCAATCACTCGGCGCTGCCTCTAAAACGCCGATCACGAGTTCAATCGCCCGGCATTACTTCTAAAATGCCGATGCCGACTTTCTATCACTCGGCGCTGCCCCTAAAGCGCCGACCACGTGTTCGATTGCTCGGCATTACTTCTAAAATGCCGACGCCGACCCTCAATCACTCGGCGCTGCCTCTAAAACGCCGATCACGAGTTCAATCGCCCGGCATTACTTCTAAAGTGCCGACGCCGACTATCAGTCACTCGGCGCTGCCTCTAAAGCGCCGACCACGTGTTCAATTGCTCGGCATTACTTCTAAAATACCGACGCCGACCTTCAATCACTCGGCGCTGCCTCTAAAGCGCCGACCACGTGTTCAATCGCTCGGCATTACTTCTAAAATACCGATGCCAACCTTCTATCATTCGGCATCGCCTCTGAGACGACGGTTTTTGTGTTCGATTGATCAGTGTTACTTCTAAAACGCTGATGTCAATCTTCACAACCGCTCGGCGCTGTTTCTACTATATCAAAAGAATCGATTCAACACTTAGCAAAACCAGTGACGAGTCATCAAAAAGAGGATATAAACGACAACTTTCATTGAAGGGAAGTTAACAAGTTACAAACCAACTCTTTATGAGTTGATACTTCCCTAATTCTACTCTACATTACTACTACTACTAAACTATATTATACTACTACTACTACTAAATTACACTAATTATTACTACATTATATACTAAACTATACTAAAATCTAAAAAGACCAGTGGCACCTAGCCACTGGCCCTGCCCCTGCCGCCGCCGCTGCCCTGGGTGCTGCCCCTGCCGCTGCCCCTGGTGCTGTCTCCGCTGCCGCCGCTGCCGCCCTTGGTGCTGCCTCTGCCGTCGCCGCCGCCCCCGCCACTGTTGCCGCCGTCGCCGTCATCGTCGTCATCGTCGTCGTCGTCGTCTTCACCCTCCTCGCCGCCGTCCGAGTCCTCCTCATCCGAGGAGTACTCCGACTCATCCGAGCCTTCGAGCCCGGCGCGCTCGACGGCCCGGATGTATGTCCAGACCTCCGCGGCTATCCCCTGGGAGTCGTCCGAGTCATCGGACGACGCCGGGGGAGAGACGGGAGCCGGAGACCCCTCGGGCTCGGAGGAGAACTCCTCCTCCGAGTACTCCGAGTCACCAAACTCCTCTGATGGAGGAGTCAGCTCACGCTTACGCTTGTTGTTCTTGCCCATGGTTGAGAACTTTGGGAGAGAAGAAAGGGAAGAGGCAGTAAAGAGCAACGAAGAGATGCGAAGAAACCAGAGAAGCAAAGGGGTTATTTATAGAAGGGAAAGGCAACCGCTCACTTCTAACCGCGGTCACTGAACAGTCGCAAGGCATTCAATAAGCACTTCCACCCACCCGAAGACACGTCAGGCGGCGGACGCCGTTTCATGCAACACTACACCCATTGGGACTCCAGTCAACAGCGCAAAGGATATGATTACACTAGCCGTCCCATCGCATTACTACTCAGAGGCAACCATGCTAAAACACTCAGCGTACCAAGCCGTCCCTTGCCCACACCCATTGGGGGGGGGGACGCCCAGGAATTATCAGTATATTTTTCAAACGGTCACATCCGTGCAGGGCGTGCAGTGAATACCTCAAGACAAAAATGAGATATCAACAAGAGTTAGAGGGAAGCCAAATATAGCTAGTGGAGTGCAAAATATGGTCGACAGAAATGACTTGAAGACTAGACAGAGAACGTCCATCAAATGTCCAATCAGTCACAGGGCAAATAAATTACACTACCTAGCGAGATATGGACGGATTGCGAACTCGGCTGCAAAAGACAAAAAACATGCTGACCTCTGAAGCATAAAAACTGATGACATAGCGCGGATGACATCATGCCAATTTTTTACAAGCAGAAAGGATAATTCTCAGCAAAAGGACACAGAAGGAAGACCTTCGAGTGGATTATCCTCAAAAATCCACTTGAAGGTCGGGGGCTACACCCATTGGGTGCACCTTCGGTGCACCCCATGGATTATCATTCTAAATCAATATAGTGCCGACCTCTAAGGCGTAGAACAAGATTGGAAAGATCAATCCTCAACTGAGATGCAGGAGCGCGAATGGAGAGAATCTTCGGAGAAGACCTTCGAGTAGATTATCTTCTAAAATCTACTCAAAGGTCGGGGGCTACACCCATTGGGTGCACCTTCGGTGCACCCAAGGAAGTCCAGAATCTTATAATCCAAAATGCCGATTTCTAAGGCACAAGCACAAAACCAAACTTTGGTCGAACGAGTGATCAGAGCCAGAGGAGGCAGCAGGAAGTCATTTTCTGGACCTTGGATCTTTGAGTTGATTACCTCTAAATTAACTCAAAGATCGGGGGCTTGTGGGGGATAGATATCCCCTGGGTCCACTAAAGAAGTAAAAGGCCTCACGAAAAGCCCAAGGGCCCAATAGTTCGTAAGGTCATTCTTTCGTGGGCCTAGGGAAAGACCACCAATAAAGAGGACGCGGAACTGATTAGTGCAAACACAGGCGGCCCACAACGTCGAACGAATGAATCACAAACAGAGACCCGACTTTCCCGCGCTAAAGCCCCCATGCAACGGAACCATACAAGGATAAGTCGGCGGAGGTTACGTAGGGATAAGCTCAAGAAGTTCACTATCTTTCAGCTACTTGTTGCTATCATAACATGTGTAATGCTCCACGGCCGGGTATATAAGGCCTAGGGGGCACCCCTTCAGATCGATTAATCCTACTCTACTTAGCCACCCACAAACATTCTCTGTGCCCTCTATCCAGAGAATCCTCTTGTAACCACGCTCGTATACTCACCAGGACGTAGGGTGTTACGCACTTCTAAGCGGCCCGAACCTGCAAACCTTGTCCATTGTCCCTCGTGCGATCGGCACGAACCATTTTGCTACAGTCGTCGACACCGTCCTACTCCTAAAAGCACCTTGAGGGGCAACCCCGGGTGTGCGGTCGGACCCAAAACACCGACACTTCCCCCCTCTTATCCAAGGTAGTAAGTGTACAAAGATTTGAGTAATACTTCTTAGGTCATTAACAAACTTTGATTAACACATGATCTCCAAGTTCTTATGTGTTTTCCTAAGTCTCTACCACATATGATCACAGTCCTTAGTGCCAAGGTGTGCTCTAGCCATGGTAACACCTGAGGTGTTACATGATCCTCATTTGCGATTTGGTTCTTCCTCTCATTCATCTATCTAGTTCTCTCACTTGCACTTTATTCCATATCAATTAAGTTGCTCCCTAAAGTAATCTACAATCATTTGAGCAACTTGTGCAAAGAGAACTATTTCCTCCACACTCTGATCGTTTCTATTCTCGTTCTAACACTAACTAGGGTTGAATTTGTGTTTAAGTTTGTAAATTTTAGGGGTCACCTATTCGCCCCCTATAGACGACTTTCAATTGGTATCGGAGCCCTACACTTCATTAGAGTCTAACAACTCAAAGTGATGTCGGATGAACATGCCAAGAATGAGAAGGTGTCGTTGGGAGGAATGCCCGAGCTTTCGGATAAGGTGCCATCGAGGGAGACAAAGTCTTCCAGCGATAAGCACAAGCACAAAGAGCAAAAAGAAGAATCCACTGGCTCCACCAAGTCTTAAAAGAAGGATGGCAAGAACAAAAAGAAGATGAAGAAGGTGGTGTACTACGAGACAGACTCTTCATCGCCTTCAACATCGGGTACCGAATCGACCTCCTCCAAGCGCCAAGAGCGCAAAAAGAGTAACCAAATTTCATTTTGCTATCCTCGCATTCCTAAACGCTCTCAACTGCTTTCTGTTCCATTAGGGAACCTCCTCAATTTGATGGTGAGGATTATGCTATGTGGAGTGATAAATTGAGGCATCACCTAACCTCACTCCACGAAAGTATTTGGGATATTATTGAGTTTGGTGCACAAAGTCCATAGGTGGGAGATGAGAATATGATTCAGATGAGGCCACCCAAATTCGTCACTTTAACTCCCAAGCCACCACCATACTCCTCGCTTCCTTAAGTAGGAAGGAGTATAACAAGGTGTAAAGGTTAAAGAGCACAAAGGAGATTTGGGATGTGCTTAAGACGGTGCATGAAGGTGACCGGGTCACCAAGATCACCAAGAGAGAGATGATCGAGGGAGAGCTCGGACGGTTCATCCTCAACAAAGGAGAAGAGCTCTAAGCTATGTACAACTGACTTAAGACTATGGTGAACCAAGTCTTCAACCTTGAGAGAACCAAGTGGAACGACCACGAAGTCGTCAAGCTCATCCTAAGGTCACTCATCTTTCATAACCCTACACAAGTGCAATTAGTTCGTGAGAACGCTAGGTACGAAGAGATGTCTCCCGACGAGGTGATCAGTAAGTTTGTGAGCTTTGAACTTATGGTCAAAGACTTTAAGCACATCGGGAACATGGATCATGGCGCCACCTCTACTATCGAGCCACAACCCGTTGCATTCAAGGTAATAGAAGAAAAGGAGGAAACTACACCAACCAAGGGGCTTCAAATCGATACCTCCAAGCTTGACAATGAAGAGATGACCATTATCAAGAGCTTCCAACAAATCATCAAGTAACGGAAGGGGAAGTACTACAAACCACATTCCAAGAGGGGGAGGACTATAATGATAGGGACAAGGACAAGAAGGGAAAGAAAAAAAATGGAGAAGAAGAGATTCTACCACAAGAAGAAGGGCGGCGAGGCACATGTTGGAAGGGAGTAGGATTCAGATGAGAGCTCCATCGACTCCTACTTCGACGAGGTCCACTCCATGCGTGATGAAAGAAATTCAGGCTGAGGGAACAACTCCTCTTGCTAGCATTACGAAGGAGCTACTCAAAATAATCAAACATGGCCAGCTATTTGTCCTCCGGATTGAAAATCTGGTCATGCATTATTAACTCGTTGATGGAATTCTTCCTCTTCCTATATGTGGTACTCCTGTTGTCAAATATGACCTGCTATTTAAATATAGAACTTTTCTAAAAAATACGTGATTTTCTTGTATATACATTCTCCATCTAGAAAATAAGCTTGTCAAGGAATCCAAACGCTCCGTAAGTTTTTTTTTACTCGGTGTTTCAAACGTGGTCAGATATGATTTACGCACTACGTTTCGTACGTATATAGTACGTGTCTGTGTTCGCCTACTTGGTCCATGACTCCATCACCAGCACGACGCTCGCCCGCTGGCTGGGCCTGGCACGGCACTGGCTACCGAACCCGACAGGATCCCCACGTCGAGTCCTGTAGCGCAGGACTACCTAGCAGTAGCACGACAAGCAGCCGCCCGAGTGCGCGTCCCTTTCCGCGCTTCTCGAAATCTCCGACGCTCGCGTCCGCTTGTCCTCCTGGCCCAGCGAAGCCGATCGGGCGTCTCTGTACGGGGACGTGCGCGGTTTTCACCAGCGGGGAGGGCCTTTGACTTTGAGGAACCGTGTAGTGTACTGTAGGTGGGTTCCGCCCGTGCGCCGCGACCCGCACGCCGCATGATGGGATGGCCGGATGGCGCGGCGCGCCGGTGGTCCCAGTCCCAGTCCCAGGGCCGTGCGCGAACTCCTGTGGCTGTGGGCTGTGGTGGGTAGAGTAGTAGACAGGCGCCCCGCGCGCCCGGCAGTAGCGACGCGGCAAGCTCGCGAACCCCAGAGAGAAGTCAGTCATCATGTCATGTGTTTAGACGGCGGTGCGCAGGTCCGTCCCACTGACGGGTGATGATGGCTCGAAGCATTTCGCCAGCAACACTTGGATAGCTGGCATTCTGGCCTGCGTGACAGATAGGAGCGGTGATACTGACCCTAGCTATAGCTATCATATTTTTCCTGCAAGTCCTTGCCATAGGAGGCAACACGACCCAAGGCCCTTATTATTTGCTCTTCCTACCAAATCCCACACATTGGGCTAAGTTCGCCAAGGACGTGATGGTGATGGCGATCTCACTCAACGTCATGTCTGATGTTCCTAGCCCGATCCCGCACATTGGGCTGGGCCGCTTCGGGGGGTTGACGGCTCATTTTCTCTACCATAAAACTGGCTGGACGATGAACAATAGTCAGCAGTTGGTTGTGATTTGTGAAGGGCAAGGGCGAAAACAAAAATAGACATACACATATACATACACGCATCCACATCATCGCCATAGAACTTGACACAATCACACAACTAGTACGGTCTACACATACATACAACAAACATCCATGTCTATACATACATAATTAATGTATATATGAAGTCACAGCACCCGGCCTCAAGAACATGGCAGGAGGGATCGGTTATTACAGGGTCCACAGACGAGTTTAAGCTTGTCGAATCGTATTAAAATTCATATATCCACACGGTAAGAAAGTTATATGCAGTATGCATCACTAGTCTCTCTTCCAGCCAGCCACCGAGCACCGTGTATAGCACTCGGCGGTCAAGTCTTCATTCTGCTCCAAGCAACTGGTACCTGCTTAAGATTGAAATTTCGTTTACTAATAAAGTGAACCATAGGCTCAAAACAAGTCGTAATATATGATTTACTATAGATCATGAAATACAGGATATCAGATATATATATATATATGATCACCTCTCGAGAACAAATTTTCCTTCCTTGTATTTCTGGCTCCTCTCATGTGCAGCCTCCTGAGTAGATACACCATGCATCATATATACAACTTAGAAGTCCAGGCGATAGACAAAACTAGAGCATGTTATATATATATATTGACAAATCATCATTATAAATCTTACGTATTTCCATCCAACAATCTCTCCGCAGCCAACACAAAAAATATCAGAAACGGAATACATCCCTGTGATCGTCATGCGGTCTTCTTTCTCTCCAACGGTTACATTGACACTGGGCATAAGTAACATAAGCAAGTTCAGGCACCGGCACATGTCCCTGGTTTATGGGGGCTGATATATATATTTTTTTGAACGAAAATGGCAAGATCTCTATCCATCAATTAAGGGGAAAGAGTTTAGAGAGAACAAACAACGGTCTGAAACCGGACAAGCCACATCCGAGCACACTCAGAGTTGATTTGGTAATCAGGGATCACAAGGGATTGAGGGGGATGGGTCACGGGGGGATTGAATTTCCCCCTCAATCTCCTCCAATCCCTCGTGATTCCCTTGTCACCAAATTAGCCCTCAAAGGGAGGCTAAACCCCACAACCTAAATCTTTCAGACTAGCCGGAAGCAGCTATATGAAAATTACATGGAAAGCAACACTGCGAACATTATGACTCACCTAGAGAAAACATAGAATTTATTTAAATAGTTTCGACTTCCTACTATATATATAAGTTCAGTCTTTTGAAAGTTCTGGCGAAAAGATTATTTTATTATTAGGATGCCAATGAAAAAGAAACTGCTGAAGTAGCTCAACGCAGTCATTGAATGGATTAAACATCAATAATAATCAATTTAGATCCAAAAGCGTCAAGCTTATTAGCTTATACTAGCATCAATTTGTGCTCCAACATGGCCTAGGATCTAGAAAGAATAATGCCTGGTTACCACCGAAAGCTATAGCGACCCCTTCATTTTCATCAAAATAAAAAAAAACTGGCTTGCCTTCATTGCCGTTCATTTAGATTTTTCTTTCCTTCGCACGATTTTATTATATTTTCAGCCATATATCGTGAGGATTAAAGGGGTGTTTGGTTTGTAGGGACTAATATTTAGTTCCATCATTTTATTCCATTTTAGACTATAAATTGTCAAATATAGAAACTAGAATAAAGTTTTAGTTTTTATATTTGGCAATTTTAAAACTAAAATGGAATAAAATGTGGAGACTAAAAATTAGTCCCTAGAAACCAAACACCACTTAATACGTAGTAGGCTATCTTAAAGACCTCTGACTATTAATATTAATTAAGACAAGATAAAAATACAATAATTGGGAATATGTACAAAGAGAAAGAGGTCGGAAGGTCACTTACACATTATCGAAGAGGTAAGCCTTCCCGTTCTTGCAATGGAAGCTCTGAAAATCAAGACATCGATTCCCATCATCCGTCATCGCATTCGCCGCGACGCCGAAATTAGCTTAGGAATTTCGCGTGCGCTCGTGCTGGAAGACGCGCCCAATTAAAGAAAGCGAGAGAACACGACACGACGGACCTTGGAGACGATGTCGTCGGCGACGGCGAGGAGTGTGCCGCAGCGCTTGCAGCTGTAGACGTTGCCGTCCACGTCGTCGAGCTTGAGAGGACCGGCACCGGCGGCGTCCGTGTTGACGGTGAAGCGATTGGTCGTCTCAGTGATGGCGTCCACGGCGGCCGCGGCGGCGGCGTTCTCCTCAGGCGTGGTGGCTGCTGCCATACTTTCTTCGGCGGCGCTAGGCCGCTAACCACCTTCTTCGGTGTGTGCCCTGCCGGAGCGATCGGAAGAATCGAGGACCGTGCTGCTAGGACGGAGTGGTAAGCAAACCAAACCGAGCGAGGACCTGGTTTGCTTGGTGTCCAACGACAAGTCGACAACGACGTCTCGTGAGTCGTGATCTCGTCGTTGGGTCGAGAGAGTGCGTTGCAGCGGAATACCGAATATACCCCCACACGGCCACACCCACAGTCCCAAACGGTTGACTTGAAGCGTACCTTCGACTTCGACCGAGATGGCGTCGACATCGCCAAGACCGGTGAGCTCGGCAAGGGCACAAATGGGTATTCTCCTCGCTGATGGTCATCAACGTATGATCGTATCGTAATTGGTCGAGGACTGAAGACTAATCGATTGGTCCCAATTTGCTGACCAGCGGACAAACGCCACCTCATTCACACCACTATTCCCCACTTACGTACGTTTGATGAGTTATTTCTTTAGATGAGCAGAACCGACCATGTTATTTGTCTAGATGAGTAGGAGTGATCATGCTCGAACTTCATTTGTTATATATGGGGTTGTTTGAATGCTCTCCTTAAAGCTATCTCCAGCAGCGAGCGCAAAAGGACTCCGTACACATTTTTTCGCACTCGTGCTTAACTATACACCTTTCGAGGCTCGGGGCTGATGTCGGATACCTGGAACAAAGGGTCGAAGGCCTCCCAAAGACGGCCCACGAACCGCGACGAGACGAGGCGAGCGAGCGCACGCACGTGTGGTTTTCCACACTCTCTCCTCTCATCCATGACTTGGTGAGTGAGTATAGCCTCCATATTTAAACTAGTTCACTCCACTTGGACTAGCAATATGATACTAATAGTTCCACCATACCCATACATGGGCTTTTGAGATTTTTCTAGGATTTAATTGAATTTCTCAATTGGGTGTAGCCTATAAATCCAACACCGAAGAGTCTCTGTCAAGCACGATGCCGGATACGTATCTCCGCTGACCAGTGGGACCAGACAACCCCAGTCGCAAAGACCTCAACATCGGGGGTCTCTACAGTGACCCATACATAGGAGGGGACAGGGTAATACACGGTACCAGGCATACGCCTACGCATGAGGAAAGGTGACGGTAAGGGGATGACGACAGATGAAGTTGTACTGAAGACATCCCTAAACCACAATTTGAGTTGACTCAACAGGATCACCAAGCACCGCCTTGTCTAAATCAGAGTGGTTATATGAAGGCGGACGGGACACGATGCCATACCAGAGGTACGGCGGCGCACGACCCTCAAACGACTCCATAGGGGCTACGAGGCCTAGAAGCGCGACCCAGTAGACGAGACTATAGGGGCTACGAGGTCTAGAAGGAGGAGGTTGAACTCCTCCCCAGTAGAATACAAGTTCTCATTGTAACGTCTACCCTTGAGCTATAAAAGAGCAAGTACCCTTGAGCTATAAAAGGGCAAGACAACCCCTATACAGAGACATCCCGCAGCTTTCCACAAGCACCCAACTGTAACACGCTTCAAGTAATACCACTGTCAACACTGTCTGAACTAGAGCTCTGGCCTGAACCAGTATAAGCCTTTCGCCTCAGATTCACCTTCGAGCCCCAGTAGCTCACCATTCGGAGTGAGTCTGCGCTAACATCCCTAAACCCTAAACCCTAAACCAAATCTTATTGTCCTCCGGTTTCAGAAACCACGACAGTCCTACTCAATTAAGCACACATAATAAGCATATATTGACAAAAATAATGTTAACTTGCACGTTCCAATGTTATTTATTTTTTTCCATGCCTTTTTTTACTCATATTTGATAATTTATTATTTTAATTGTGCCTTATATCATTAGATTTGTGCTATTTAATATGTCTAGTGGGTATATAATCGAGTATGGGTTATCTGACGAGTTTTTTTACCCGCACGAGTATGGGTACAGGTATAATTTCATACCTACGAGCGGGTATAGATATTGTAGCAAGTATGATTTTTATTGGTCGGTACGAGTATATATGAAGTAGGACTACCCGACGGATATGTACCCGTTGCCATCCCTTGTTACAATATGATGATCTAAGCCGACAACAATCACCAAAGACGCTCAACAATCTTCTATTGTCCCAAGCCGTCTAGGTGGCAACAAACAAAGAGTAACAAGAATCTCACAACTTAATATGATCACTTGTGCCACTAAATGCAACAACTTATTGCAAAACACTAGAGATCACTCGATCTCACCTTGGATGAATCATTATCACTAGGTTCTCTTCTCTAGCTTGATTCCTTTCTCATCTTCTAGAGACAATAACTAGGGTTCTAATATGGCCAATAATTTTACTATGCTTGGTCTTAGTCTCATTGTTGTGCAGGAAGAAATAGATCTCATAGTGCTAGATCATGGACCTCCTACCATGGAACATGAGTGTGGTACGAGCCTTGCAATACCTCACATTAACAAGGTCCGATATAACCTTCTCGATCAATAAAGCACGTTAGTTTTTACATGCTCCTACTACTATTTATTAGGCTGGAGTCTAGAGGATTCTATGGTATTTCAAATTAAGTTCAAAAGTCAGGTTAAATCTACCCAAGTTGTCTTTTCATAGTAAGTGTATATTTTAGATGCAGGTTGGGCAGGTTGTTTAAATGATAGAAGATCTACGTAAGGCTTTGTTGTATTTTAGAGGCACAATCTCATCTGTTACAGTGCAAGAAAACATGCCACTATCGAGATCCAATACTAAAACAGAGTACAAGGCTTTGCCAATTGGTACAACAGAGGTCATGTGGATTAAAATCCTATCAAAGGAGTTAAAGATTGAAAAGTCCAAAGACAGAGCATCTGCGGTGCAAAAATATGGAAGCAAAGTATGTCTACCAATTTTGTGTTTCATGTTAGAACTAAAGATTATCGTTTTATGAGACAAAGGATTACAAAGAAACTTCTTGATACTATTTTATACCCACTGGAAATCTAGTTGTTGCTGAATTCACCATTTTTTTTTTGATGCGTGAGCTAAAAAACTTCTAGTACGATCTTGACTTGGAAAAGTAGTGATCTGGGAGATTGTTAAAGTAGTGATTGAGGGTGCTATGAAACTAGTGATTGAGGGGGCTGTTAAGATATGTGTCTAGGCCAATTCCTTTCTTATACGACAGATTTTCTAGGTTAAGTCATAGATCAAGTGTGTAGAAGTCCTAGTTGTACAGTATATTAATATAGGAACAATTGTATACATGCTGCTTAACTTCTACAAAATTAGATGACTAGTTCATTTTGATGCCATGGAGTGGCATGAAAATGAACTAGTTTCCAATTTTCAAAAATTTGAGTGGCATGTTTTCAACTGACTCATGTATAAAGGATTAAATCATACACATAAATACAGAGACACCTACATATAAATAATTGGTCCTATAGGGTTGATTTGGTGACCCGGGATCCCAGGAGGATTGGAGGGGATTGAGGGGGAAATTAGTTTATTTCCCCCTCAATCCCCCCAAATCCTCCCGTGATCCCCTTATCACCAAATCAACCCATAAGGTGTAACGCTTTCATGCATCTCTGGTTTTTGATACATTCTAAGTAGCGACAACTAAGAATTTGGAAGGGACAACTGACTTTTGACATGTTAGGCCTTGTTCGGTTAATCCCGTTACTTATGAATTGGATGGGATTGGAAAAAATTAAGAAGAAATTTGATTTGCTTGGGATTTAAACCAACTCAATCTCACTCAATCCACATGGATTGAGAGCTAACCGAACAAGCCCTTATAAAGAGCGGAAACTAATAATTTTGACACATTCAAAAAGGCGAAAACTAAGAATTTTGACACATTCTAAGGAGCGAAAACTATGAATTTAGAAGCGGGACTTTATCATGAAACTGTACCAAACAAGCCTGCACTCTACTATGGAATTACTCTACCAAATTGAGTTTTTTGCTATTTTGGTATTCAAAACTAAACGCTTCTCCCTAATGGTACTCTTAATATTAGATTATTTATAATAGTACTTTTAAGTAAAATGTTTTGCTAAAATGGTATTTAGGGTACTTTTAACTCTTTTTATATTTGTTTTCAGTTTTTTGCTTCTGGAATTGACCATTCTACCCCTGCTTAATCTACTAGAGAAACACTTTTATTGGGTTCGTGCTTCTCTGATCGCTTGATTCACATAAATGAACCAGGGTAAAGAACTTGCAACACACCGGTTGATGCTTGATGTTTTTTCCTCTATAACCCTGCTTCAGAACATTTGTGCAATACCCAAGATGTTCGGTTCAGTAGGCTGATATGTGTACTAAGAACATCAACTGAATTATATGCACGCTCTTTAGTTGATGAAAAGTTCAGTATGCTGGTGCTTCTACTTTATATAAACTAAAGGGCAAATTCAGACTAGTGCACGCTCTGCTTTACCTCAACTAAAGAGCAAATTCACATTGCACGCTGCACCAACATCAATAAATTTTAAAGATCATATCACCTCAGACAAAGAACATATGTGTGTATATATATGTATGGTTCAAGTGAATATTCCTAACAAATTGATCAACTGAATGTTGCTAGCAAATTGAGTTCATCAAACTAATTCACTTCTGAGAAGCACAAAATAATCTCACACAAAAAAATTAACACAGAGTAAAGACCACATGTCATTAAGAAGGGCGACGCCCAGGGTAAACATTCGGTGCACCGCACCTGAACAGGTATAAAAAACTGGAAGATTAAGCAAGGGATGACGCGCAGGGTTCCTCTTACATTAAGCAGGGGTAAAATGGTCAATTCTGGAAACAAAAAACTGAAAAGAAAAATAAAAAGAATTAAAGCACCCTAAATACTATTTTAGCAAAACACTCCACTTGAAAGTACTATTATAAATAATCTAATATTAAGAGTACCATTAGTGAGAAGCGTTTAGTTTTGAATACCAAAATAGCAAAAAACTCCAAATTTACCACTACCAAACAGGCCCACAGTAGACGTGATAGCAGCGGTCCACAGTGCATCTTTAAAACAGGAGTGCAATTAACATTGGTTATTTGGTTATTTAGTACCTTGGAACCGAACACACTATAATGCAGATCTGCACATACCTTCAGTCCCAGCATGACACCCGGGTCGATCAGACAATTAACAAACTTTAATTATTTGGTCATTAGCGCTTGGCATACAACTCGATGAACTTATAAGCAACACCGGTTACGCATATACAATAGAAACATCCAACAACTTCCAAGGGCAATAGGAAGGATATGATCATGTCATCAAGAACAACAATAATTTATGCCGGGGATTATTTCAATGGGAGCAATCCCGGCTGACTAAAGAGCAAAAACACCCAGGTTATCTACAGGGGAGGCGACGAACAGCAGGCTTGAACTTGTTGACTTGCGCTTCATATATCATCGGCGTCGCTTCCACCCAAGTGAGGATCTTGTGGAATCCAGTATTGGCTTCCGTCAGGGCCCGACACCTTGTACCTGCTTAGAATCAAATTTCCTCTAGTGAGTCAATTCCAGAATAATAATATATTCAATGCGGTCTTTTGCAAACTAAGTCACAGGTCTGTTTGAACAGAGTGTTGCGTCCATCACCTCTCCAGAATAAACTTTCCTTCCTTGTATCTCTGGCTCTTCTCATGAGCAGCCTCCTAGAGAAGAGCATCATAAAAACATAGATGCAAGGCAATATACGAAGAACACTACGAAATAACCGTTGCAAATCTTACATATTTCCATCCAACGATGGATCCACAGCCAACACAGAAGATATCAGAAACAGTATGCATTCCTGTCATCATCATGCGATCTTCTTTTACTCCAGAAGTCACATTGGCACTGGGTATAACAGACATGAGTTAATGATACATCTGCTGTCTGACAAAATACTGTAAGAAATATGACTTATCTCTGGAAAACGCTGCACCGTAATACCAAACAGTGAAATGCATAATATTGGAGCTAATGAAGTGTTTTGATATCGAATCACCAACTACCAAATTTTGACCTCTTGTTGGCAAGAGGTCATCAAGTTGTCCAAGCCACGTACATTGGTTTTTTGCCGCACCAGAAGCTCTGGTCTGACAATAATTCAGTATCAGAGAATTTGGTAATGTAGAGATCTGCCTGAGATCAGGCCTACGTGCCTAGCTTAACTGTCCCCTAGTTTAGAGTGGGCTTCTATGGGAAATGAGTTACATAACTGGTTTGTGATGGAAGATAATGATTAGTTATTTCCAAATGAAGCTGTCTTAAGAACGTGTGTGCTGAGTCCAGAGAAAAGAACATTTTTATGTGCACATCAGCAATTCCTTTTCTCGACAAAGAAAAGTAAGTACTGATACATTTATATGGCATGAGATATGAAGCAACCAGGAGAGAAGATTAGACTTAACTTTTGGTTAGGAACAAAAGTAGGATCAAAACTCCAGGTTCACTGACCAGTGACCACCATGGTTTTTAAAGCGGTAAGGGCTTGTTCGTTTTGGTGATAATCCACATGTATTGGGTGGGATTGAGCCGGTTTAAATCCATAACAAGTCAAAATACATCCCAATCCCACCCAATACACTCCAATACACATGTAATATCAATAACCGAACAAGGCCTAAGGCGGTCCAAGGCGTTGGAGCACCGCCTGGACGTCTAGGCGGCGCCTAGGCGACGCCTAGGCGGGCAAGGCGCCTAGGCGTTAGACCACCGCCCGGACGCCTAGGCGACACCTTAAGAACAGTGCTGACCACTTGAGTAGCAGTGTTATTGTTTGGAACTAAACTACCTCTACCTGTCTAGAATTGGTATCTGACATGAACCGCAAGCATATGCATTGCATTGAGGTCCACTCAACAACACTTTAAATTACTTGCCGAGGAAGGGCAAAATGATATGGAATAATGTTGAACTATGGGGCAGTTGTTAAGACATAAGGTGCTGGAAGAAAAAAATCCAGCAACGCTAATAATAAGAACCCATGCCAACTACTACTATATCACCAGAAAGATTTCTCAGGGAAAAGGTAAGTCTGAAGATTGTGCCTCTAGCATATCCAGCGCACCCTAGAAAGAAAAGAATAACAGAAGAAAAAAATGCGGGTGTGGGGGAGGCCGAAACCACTGCATCATGCCCCTGTTTGTTTCAGCTTTTCGCAGCTTGTGGACATCAAAAGCTGCTGCGGACTGCCAAACACTTAGCTTTTCAGCCAGCTTCTATAAAATTCGTTTGGGTAAAAACCATTCAAAATCAACATAAACATATAATCGGTTGAGTCGTCGCAATAGTAGCAATCCGTCACTTTATAGATCCTGAGCCCCATTAACAACTTTATCTTTCTCCGCACGTAATTCTAATGATACTCAGATTCTCTACACAGCCAGATTCTCCCCACAGCTAGATTCTCGGAAAAGCTGGTCAGAAAAAAGCTGAACCAAATAGGCTCCATGTCTCGTGGATTCTTATCCATTTATTCCATATAGATGATTAAGACTTTGATATTTGTCTATTGGGTGGGCGGTATAACATATAGTTGTATACCCACGCAATGCAAACTATATACTGATAATTTAGTAGAGTTTATAATTTAAAATGAGGTCCTTTTGTATTCCTTATCCAAATAGTGGCTTTAGGGTCTCTTTCCCGAGTGGCCGAGTTTCTCCTGGTTAGAAAGGAATAGACAAGACTCCCACTGACGGAAAACTGCCGCACGCCACCGCTAATTGGTGTAGTATCTATCTATCTTGGCTTATTAAACATCAGATTAGCGCTACTATGAGCATAACTAACCGGCTGACAGATTCACAATGGCCGAAGCCAGACACATTCTGCTGAGGGCGCTGCATTTCCCCAAATTACACTCATCTATGAGCGCACCGCGCACGCAAACTAACCTTCGCTGAAATCGACGAGCAAAGTAAAGAGAAAGGCAAGAGGCCACTTACACCTTATGGAAGAGGTACGCCTTCCCGTGCCTGCAGTGGAAGGCCTGGAAGAAATCGAAACAACAAGAAAAGCAAGCGCTGTTGTCAGCCTCACCACACACATCCGCCGCGGGGACGGCGAAAATCAGCTGGGAATCTTCTTTCCTTCTTTCTTTTTTTTTGGCAGCGAGGAGACGCGGAAGGGTCGAGAGGAACCTTGGAGATGATGTCGCTGGCAACGCCGAGCTGGGTCCTGCAGTGCTTGCAGCTGTAGACGTTGCCGTCCAGGTGCATCAGGAACAGCCGCCCCATCGCCGCCTTCTCTCACACCTCCCGAACTCCACTCCAACCCAGTCCCTCTCGGCAATTCCAGCGCCGGGTGAGGGCCACTCTAATGTCCCGATTCCGCGGCTCGAAATCCCCTCCTCCGGCTTCCTCGAATCGGAGATTGGGAGACGAGAAATTTACTGGGAGTGGGAGCTGTTTAGTGTTTATTGCCTGTGGTTGGTTTGTGTGTGCCGCGGTGGTGGTGTGGTATGGGGACTGGGGTGACGGTTTCTATTCCCAGCAAGCGAGTGGGAAAACGGATGAGGCCACGAGGGCATATACAACCTAGATACAACTGCACCGTACTCCAAGTATAAGACACAACTAAAACACAACATAATACAGTGGTCATGTCTAAAACATGTGTCTTACCATATTCATTGTACCAATCAGAACATTCAATAAATTAAAGTGACCAATCAGATAGTCTCCTGTCTCGAATATAGAGCTAATACACTGTGTCTTCGTCAAGATACGTGTCTTGAGATTTTTTACATTCACCCCCCTAGACACACTCTAAGACACAACTTAAGACACCCACTGTACATGCCCTGAGGGGATGGCGGTGGGTCGGCGGGCAGTGGCGTATCTAAAGATTTAACTATAGTTATACCAGCTAAATTTATATGTATATTTGATCTAATTATTTCAATCAAACCATTTAATAATTCAATGATTCTTTCAAAATTTGAACATTATTTAATATGCATATATTAAATTACAATTGATATGCATACACGAAATTACACAATAAACCTTATATTCAAATATTAAGTTTTTTTAACAATAATAAATCTTAAATTCAAAATCAAGTTAAAATATTCTTAAACTATAATACCCATCTATCTCAAAATATAGTTTTTTCTAACATTTTTATGTCCACATTTGAATGAATGGCAATGAATATATGCATACATGCAGGCTCCATTCATAGGTAATTAATTAATGTATATTTAGTATGAAACAAATTATATTTTAGGATGAATAAAATATAAAATAGATGAAAAGGTATAACGATAGTTTATAAAATATAGTATAGACATGAAAAGAAGATTTGTCTAACTTTTTAGCTGGGACCTTAGCCTACACCCAACCGTTTATCATTCAGAGATATTTTACGAGACGTGTCTATTGAAAAATCTAAGCGGTCGAATATTGGATTGTCGATTTTATGATTATGTTGTCTATTCAACAGGCCATCTTAAGTAGGTATGTAATCGGATCGAATACGAACGGATATCACTGAAACCATATTTGTTTTCATATTTTTATTCGGATTCGAATTCGAATACGAATAGCTTCGGATACAAATACAAATACGGATGTTCTCGGATACAAATACGGATAGTTATGTGTCGAATACGGAACTAGTCGGACACGGATATTGTCGGTAACGAATTTTTTGTCGGATATCGTGTAAGACATCATTTCACACATATCATGGTTGTAATCATGTATCCACTCCTTGAGTCTATACATTTTTTTGTATTATATGTGTACATATGTCACCTTTTTTTGTAAAATTCATGAATTTTTAGCCTATGTGCGTGTTATTAATTTATTTTGCATAAAATCATCAAAATACAAATAAGTTACCAAAACTAATAAACATTCTATAATAATATACCTCAAGTCTCCACATGAAAATGATAAAGTGAACTTGGATACTTAGAATGATTTCACGTGTAATTCACACAACAAGTGAAAGTGATACGAAAGAAACACTATCATATTGTGGATTTTATGGTCCAAATATTTTGGAGGATTATATATGAATATATGGTATGCCTCCATAAATTTTCATGAATTTTTGAGGCTATTTGTGTATTATTATTTTTTTTTCTACAAAAAATCAACAAAATGCACACAGCTATCCGGATAAGATATCCGGATATTCGAAAAGATTTATCCAAGAAAATATTCGGATATTCGATATCCGACGGATATCAGACATATTGTATTCGAATTCGATATCCGAACAAAATATCCGTATTCGTATCCTTTATCCGAAAAAAGTCCGGATATCCGAAAATTCTATCCGAACTAGTGTTCACCATCTTCAAATCCAGATCCGGACGGATATTTTCCGAACCATATTATATCCCTAATCCCAAGACATTGTAGATAAGTGTAAGGCCGTAGGCTTGAACACAAAAAAATCTAGAAAGGGCGAGACGGCGAGTGCCTGGGAAGCGGGCGATCGCACAGAGACCTGCACACGCGGCACGCCAGAGCCAGCCGTGGCCGTGCTGGATCTTGTATCCGGCGTGTTTCACTTTCAGCCGCATGCCGCATGCCTGCACTCTACTCATGCACCCTTTTGGGAAAATTACTCCGGTCATGATACATTAGGACAGCGACTTATAAAAAGACAGAGAGTCTTCCAGAGACAGTGACCGAAAGAATGGCGTGAACAGTTTGGGCGGCATCGCATTTCTGTTTTTTTTAAGGATGGTTTGTTGGCTCTCGAGCTTTGCTATATTAATCGATTGCAAGACCGTTACTGACAAATCGGGCCCAGAACAATATTTAAAATAGAAGACTTTATTTTTATAATATACACAATATATGTTATTAATAATACTCAAACATATATAACACAAGTTAGTTGCCCGTCATGCTACGATTCCTATATATAATATGATTAGACTTTGTTTTAATAAGACATAAAAATATGTGTATTCTATTTGTTAGTTGGTTGTGAATGTGAAGACAATAATCAAGGTTTAAACCCCTATTTGTTAGTTGGTTGTGAATGTGAAGACAATAATCAAGGTTTAAACCCCTATTTTACGCAATCTTACTGAATAACGTGGAACGACCATTGAAACCGATATTTTAATATAGTAGATATATTCATCTCAAGTAAGAAAATGTATAATATATGGTTATCTTAATATTTTCTTCTAGCATGTCTTGATGCGAAACATTATGATAACATCAATATCAATTTTATGCACTAATATCTTCTCGATATATAAAGTAGCTAAAATATTTTGTCTTTCTTGCGATATTTTAGATCTTAAATAATTTTTCGGCAACTTCAACTTTGAAAAGATTCTTTCTGGTGATGCAACTGTCACAGACATAATCACAGATCGCATGTCACAAACTAGTTTGAAGTGATCTGCTAATGGGTGACGCTACACGGTAGCAGCTAGGTGACGGAAGACGAGACACATGAATCGCTATGTACGCTGCGTGAGCCAAGCATTTTAAACCGGTTTTTTATAAAAAGATCATATGAGAGTTACAACTTAATACCGAATATACGATAATACGCTATTGATCTAGACTACTGAAAGTGGGGACCCAAGCAACTCGAGGCATGGGGCGCCTGCACCCCTCGCCCCCCTCCAGGAATGGCCCTGATCGATTCCAGTGACGCCACAGGAGAAAACTTTTTTTTGGTGAGAACCTTTATGTCTAGTGTTTCAAACTAAGGCCTTGTTTGGTATAGCTCTGGCTCCAGAAAATTTGATAGATTTAGCGGAATAGATCATTAGATGTTTTAGAAACTCGTAAAACTTGATTTGTAAGTCTTTATAAGATATTTAGATAAATTATTTTGTTTATTATTTAGATTTAAAATATTTTTAAAACTATTTAAATTGATATTATAAATTACAACTCTACATTAGAACTGGAACTGTAAGTCATCCCCAAACACTCTCTCAACCAAAGATGCATGTAGAATGCCTTTTTACTTGCTGAGACACAACGGATGGTGTTTGTCCGCCAAAACATAACAATTTGACAAGTAACCGAATGATTCTTCTATAGTTTGTTTCTAAAGTAGATAACTAGCACAATTTTTCTTTAAATAATGGTAGGTTGCTTCGTCATGACACAATAAAATATGCTATCAGGTCTTCGGAGGCCAACCTGAATTAAATGGAAATCAGGTTGGGAGTCTACTTGTTGGTGTAGACTCTTCCTTTCTTTTCTTTTGTTGCTTTGAACGCAATAGGTTGCACCTTGGGTGTGGAGGTGGCACCTTGCTCTAAATTGACAATATGTTTGGAGTCTTTAATCATAAGTTAAAAGGTCACAAATTTGCCAATAACCTCATCGGGAGACATCTATTTATATCTAATATCTCCACGGATTAGTTGCACTTGAGTGAGATTACGAAAAAAGAGATCTTAGAATAACCTTGACCATTTCATGGTCATCCCACTTTGTGCTCCCAAGGTTGTGTACTTGGTTGACCATTGTCTTGAGCCGGTTGTACATTG
Organism: Zea mays; assembly: GCF_902167145.1. Classification (NCBI taxonomy): domain Eukaryota; kingdom Viridiplantae; phylum Streptophyta; class Magnoliopsida; order Poales; family Poaceae; genus Zea; species Zea mays. Next base: position 270,267,639 of record NC_050096.1, on the reverse strand, counting down.
CTTGTGGCTTCTCTCCTTTGTTGAGGACGAATCGACCGAGTTCTCCCTCGATCGTTTCGCGCTTGGTGATTTTGGTCACCTCGTCCCCTTCATGTACCGTTTTGAGGATGTCCCAAATTTCTTTGGCACTTTTCAACCCTTGCACCTTGTTGTACTTCTCTCGACACAAGGAAGCGAGGAGTATAGAGGTGGCTTGGGAATTAAAGTGCCTTATTTTGGGCGACCTCATCGGAGTCGTAGTCCTCGTCGCCCACATGTGGTGCATGCGCTCCAAACTCAACAATATCCCAAATACTTTCGTGGAGTGAGGTTAGATGGTGCCTCATTTTATCACTCCACATATAATAATCTTCGCCATCAAAATATGGTGGTTTGCCTAGGGGTAGGGAAAGTAAAGCAGCACGTTTAGGAATGTGAGGATAGTGAAGAGGCATCTTACTATATTTCTTATGTGAAAGGGAAATAGGGTCAAACCTTTTCCTATAAATATTTTGGTGGTTGAATTGCCCAACACAAATATATGGACTAACTAGTTTGCTCTAGATTATATGTTCTACAGGTGTCAAAGGTTCAGCACAAACCAATAAAAGATTAAAGTTAGGGTTCAAAAGAAAGGAGCAAAAGAAACCGAAAAGAACCCTGGTCTGGCGCACCGGACTGTCCGGTGCACCAGGGTGGATCGACTTTAAACTCTTCACCTTCGGATTTCTGAGGCCGCGCTCCGCTATGTCCGGTGTGCCAGCGGAGCAACGGCTCCCAAGCGCAACGGTCGACTTCAACGGCCGCCTGCAACGTGAACAGTGCGCGGACAGTTCGCGCAGAGTCAGAGCAGCACCAGAAGGCGCACCGGACAGTGAACAGTGGCTGTCTGGTGCGACACCGGACTGTCCGGTGGCCCAGGCTGTCAGAGCTTCAACGGTCGAAACCATCAGAACCTTAACGGTTGGGTGACGTAGCTAGCGCACCGGACAGTGTCTGGTGGCGCACCGGACTGTCCGGTGCGCCCATCGACAGCAGCCCTCCCCAACGGCTGTTTTGGTGGTTGGGGCTATAAATACCCCCAACCACCTCTATTCAAGGTATCCAAGTTTCCAGCATATTGCATTCAATACAAGAGCTCTAGACTTCACTCCAACACAAACAAGAGATCAAATCCTCTCCAAAGTCCAAAACCACTCCAAACACTTAGTGACTTGTGTGAGAGAGATTTTCGTGTTCATTTGAGTTCTTGTCGCTTGGATCGCTTTACTTCTTCCTCCATTCTTGTTCTCAAGCAACTTGTAATCAAAGCAAGAGACACCAAGTTGTGGTGGTCCTTGTGAGGGGTCTGAGTGACCTGTTGATTAAGGAGAAAACTCACTCGGTCTAAGTGACAGTTTGAGAGAGGGAAAGGGTTGAAAGAGACCCGGTCTTTGTGACCACCTCACCGGGGAGTAGGTTTGCAAGAACCGAACCTCGGTAAAACAAATAACCGTGTCATCCACTCTACTTCTTTGGTTGATTTGTTTTTGCCCTCTCTTTCGGACTCGGTTTTATTTCTAACGCTAACCCCGGCTTGTAGTTGTGCTTAAAGTTTGTAAATTTCAGATTTGCCTATTCACCCCCCTCTAGGCGACTTTCAATTGGTATCTGAAAGGGAAATAGGCTTACACCTTTTCCTAATTGATTTTGGTGGTTGAATTGCGCAACACAAATAATTGGACTAACTAGTTTGCTCTAGATTATAATTTTACAGGTGCCAAAGGTTCACAACAAACCAATAAAAAGACCAAGAAAGGGTTCAAACAAAGAGAGCAAAAGACTACATAAGTGTGCCCTGGTCTGGCGCACCGGACTGTCCGGTGTGCCACCGGACAGTGTCCGGTGCACCACTGGACAGTGTCCGGTGCACCAGGGAGCCCAACTCCGAACTTGCCACCTTCGGGAATTCTGGGAGGAGCCGCTCCACTATAATTCACCGGACTGTCCGGTGCGCCAGCGGAGTAACGGCTACACAGCGCCAACGGTCGTCCGCAACGAACAATAAATGCGCTACAGTGCGCGCCTGCGCGCGCAGAAGTCACAGCAGCGCCAGAAGGTGCACCGGACAGTGAATAGTGCCTGTCCGGTGCACCACCGGACTGTCCGGTGGCCCAGAAGTCAGAAGCTCCAACGGTCGAACCCTAACGGTCGGGTGACGTGGCTGGCGCATCGAACAATGTCTGGTGGCGCACCGGACTATCGGCGCGCCATACGACAGTCGCCTCCACCAACGGTTCTTTTTGGTGGTTGGGGCTATAAATACCCCCAACCACCCACCATTCATTGCATCCAAGTTTTCAGCCTTCAAACCTCATACAAGAGCTATAGCATACAATACAAGACACAAAACAAAGAGATCAAATCCTCTCCCAAGTCCGGAATCACTCCAACCAAATTAGTGACTAGAGAGAGAGACATCTGTGTTCATTTGAGCTCTTGTGCTTGGATTGCTTTTCTTCTTCCTTCTTTCTTGTGTTCAACACACTTGTGATCAAAACAAGAGACATCAAGTTGTGGTGGTCCTTGTAGTGGACTTAGTGTCCCATTTGATTGAAGAGAAAGGCTCACTCGATCTAGGTGACCGTTTGAGAGAGGGAAAGGGTTGAAAGAGACCTGGTCTTTGTGACCACCTCAACGGGGAGTAGGTTTGCAAGAACCGAACCTCGGTAAAACAAATCACCGTGTCATCCGCTCTTATTTTCTTGTGATTTGTTTTCACCCTCTCTTTCGGACTTGTTATATTTCTAACGCTAACCCCGGCTTGTAGTTGTGCTTAAACTTTATAAATTTCAGATTTGCCTATTCACCCTATTGGGGACTTGTTCTCAAATGCTATGAATTAAGAACAAGGCAACATAAAATGTTAAATAATAATGTCCTTCGTTCGCTGAAGCATTATTTCCCCATGGATTTAATGAACTTCGAACGAAGGTCCACGGACAGAATACCACGAAGGTCATACCTTCGTGGCCAGACATTCATCAATGCGAAATAAAATATAAAATATTAAACATTAGAGGAGAAACAAATTACATTATTCATACATTTCATAATATGAACTTAAATGTAAAAACATAATATTTAGGTACATTTATACATTCGCTTCTGTCAGAAAATAATTCCAGCGTAATGCGTTAGCGATTCTCAGGATTGCGTGAACAGTGCCGGGGTACTGCTCACCTATTTATAGGCACAAGGTGCAGCCTGTGTAAAATTACATTTATGTCCTTTACAATCGACTACAATAATGACACAAAACATCATGGGTCTTTAAATCAATCCATCTTTAAGTCGGTTCGGCCCTTCGTCTTGAGATCTGTCATTATGCCGAAGCTCTATAGGTAATAGCTTCGGCGCTTGCTCCTGAGAGGATCTTCCGAAGGTGTTCTCTTTCTTTAGGATCTTCGACTACGAAGCATACCCCTAACAGTAGCCCCTTCGCGGTGCTAGATCGTTTTTCGTAACGAGCTTGATCCGTGAAAAAATCTTCTAGGCTTCAGGACGCCGAAGATCCAAAAAACACCTTCCCTGAGCTCGTTGGCGAGAAACGATTAAAATAATCGGCGCGCGTGTGGTGGCCCCATCTTGCAGTAGTTACGCGCGCCCCAGCGATTCACCTTCTCGGACCCTGTGGCCCACCATTCAGCGAGTGCGGGTGACTGTTTGTTCGGTGCGGGAGACCTTGACGATTCACCTTCCCTCTTGCGGCACTATATAAACAGATGGGTAGGTGTGAAGTTACCACAGCATTCATTGCTATTGCATTGTTTTGCTGCCAAAATTTTAGTCATAGCCGAAGCTTAATCATCGTGCTCAGACGAAACTTCGCTTTTGATTCTGCTTCGTCACAAGAGGAAGAGCTTCAGGAAAATCAAAAAAGTCAACAACAAAAATTTCAAGAAAGTCATAATCAAATGGCCAGAGTTCGCTCCACTGCTAGGGTTGATCATGAGGGAGATGAGACCGAAGCTACTGAGACTGTTCCGATCTCCGAAGCAATGAAGCGGTCTGAGCTGGTAACATCGGAGGACGTCCCTGTCGCTGAAGCAGAGCAAGCTGATGTTGAGGAGACCGAGTCTGAAGATGATTATAGCAACGCAGTGCCGAGCAAACCCAGCCATCTGGATTTCGGAAAATCCACCATCTCCGAAGGTGACCTACCTAAGATGTTAAAATTGGGCTATTTTAATGAAGAAAAGAAAGAGCTGGTTCACTTTGGTGGGGAAGAAACTACTCCGAAGCCAGGAAAAGATGAAGTAGTAGTTTTAAAAGTTTCTTTAAAGCTGGTTTGAGATTCCCTTTGAATAAGATGATTGCTGATGTGCTGAAGAAGTTTGGGATCTACCTTCATCAGCTAACTCCTAACGCTATCGTTAGGCTTAGCGTTTACATTTGGGCTCTCTGAAGCCAAGGGGTGGAACCATTTGCCGAAGGCTTCTGCCGAGTGCACGAGCTGCATTATCAGACCAAGGCTAGAGGAGATGGGTTATATGAAAACTTCGGCTGCTACAATTTTTCCTACCGCAAGACTACAAAATTTCCGGTGATCAGTTACCGAAGCAAGTGACCAGCTGGCTGGAAATCTGAATGGTTCTACGTCAAAGTTGACGATGATAAGGAGAAGCTGGTTCAGAGTTCGTTAGAGTTGATCTTCGGAGAGACAGACCCCCGTGCAATATGACACCAGAGGGTCCAACCTAAATTGCGCTGGCTGAATTTAGGGTTATCGCAGAGCACATCGGCACTAGGGACTTAGTGCAGGAATTTTTGGCTTTCAAAGTGTTTCCAACTATGAAAGAGTGGGCCATGCCGAAGCTTGAAGGAAAAAAGAAGGAAGGAGAACTTATCTGGTTGCCCTACCATTACAAATTCAAGAGACATTTCAAAGTGCCTTGCCAAGAATGGCTGGATACAATCGAAGTAATGTGCAATGAAATACTTGGAAATTATTCTAAAAAAGAAGATCAATTGATGACTGTGGCCTTCGGCACCCGTCCGAAGCAAAGGCTAAACCGAGTGATGGATGCTATAGGTTTTGAATATTCTGACTACGAGCGGCTAGACAAGGGTGTCGAAGGCCAAAAAAGGAAGAGAGTAGCTAATGCTCTGAATAAGGACGATGATGATCAACCGAAGAAGAAAAAACAAGAGTCTGAGGCGAAAACAGTTGCTCCGATGAAAAGAAAGGCTTCGACTCTGAAGCAAAAACCAATTGATGAAAAAGAAAGGACTTCTGCGACATCCTCTGCTACCGAAGTAGAGGAAATCTTAAAGGTAATGACTAAAACTTTGCCTGTCAAACTAAGTCCACTGGGACTACATCTGACGAAGCTTTTTCAGAAGGAAAAGAGCCCGCAAAAACGAAGGCACCTAGGCCAAAAAGGCAAAGAATCGTTACTGTGACAGAAGTCATTGAAGCAACACCACCAGGAGCTTCAGCTCCGAAGATGCCGGCTATTGAAAGCATGACAACTACTGAAGCTGTACCTTCGGAGGCTGCCATGGAAGAGGCCAGAGCCGAAGATGCCAAATCCGAAGATATTAATTTAGAAAGCATGGTTGCTGATATAGACAAAATACTACTAAACATGGCCGCAGAAGAAGCTGCCGCAGAAGAGGCTACCGCAGCCACCGAAGAGACTACGGTCGCAAACCCCAAGAAGGAAGAAATGACCGAAGATACTTCGGAAGATGAAGCATTTAACTTTCAAAACTTAGTTGGCCAAGAGCTGACAAAAGCTGAAAAAGAAGAACTAAAAGAATATGCTATATCTTGCCGGTATCGGCCGGGAGCGCTTCTCTTCGGTGGCATTGATGATGAAAGGTTGGGCTGCGTACGAGATCAGACCGGCGCGAAGGTTATCGGTACTCTATCAAAGAGTATCAGTTTCCCGAAGCTCGAAGCAGATATCAGCCGCTACCGACGACAACACATTGTCGGTAGTTTATTTTATTCCAATTTTATGGTAAACAACTTTTGTCTAACTTTTATTATTTTTAATAACATAGATGTTTTCTAACGAAGGTTATTTGTCCGCAGAGTATGCTGTTGAGCAAGGCTTTAAAAATGCAGCAGGACTTAGAAGATAAAAAGCACGAAGTTATAATTGAGAACTTAGAGAACAAGATAAAAGAGCAATCAGTTGCTATCGAAAAGAAAGACTTCGAGCTTCAAACAACCAAAGGCTTATTAGCGGATGCTGAAGCTAAAATAATAGAATTAAATTCTAAGCTTCTCTCTCAATCAAAAAACTTCGAACAAGAAAAGCTGAAGCTTAATGCAAAACTTGAGGCCGAAGTCCAAAAAAGTTCAGAGGTGAAAAAAATCTTTAACAAGCCTTCAGAATAAATGTCTGGAGTTCAGCAATCGATGCGTTCAACGGCTGAAGCAGGTGTTCTATTTTGTTGGAGCCAGCAGCGAGAAGTTTACTTCTTCGGCTGAAGACCTGCCTGGTGCCTTCGAGCATATTGAAGGTGAAATTAATGATCTTGACGAAGTTATAGCTGGGCATGGTGACTTCTGTGCCCTGGTAGCTTCTCGGGGCACAGCTGTTGCCTTTCTGAAGTCTGGCTGTGAACACGAAAAGGTTATCAATAGACCCAACTTCAGCTTATCACCAGCAGACTTAGATAACATTCCCAACCTTGTCCGAAGTATTGCGAATAGATTTATAAAATTAGTATGGACAAAGGGTGGACGAAGCAAAGCTAGCGACGAAGCTCGAAGTCACCTTAAGCCGGTAACAAAATCATACCTTATACTTACCTTTTCCTTTGAATTTGAATTTAGCTTATAATACTTACATACAGGATGACGAAGCCGAAGCTGAAGCTACGGAGTAAAAAGACGAAGCTCCATTAATGCTGACGAAGCTCGAGTAGTCTGTAGAAATAGCTCAAAAAACTCCTGTAAATACTTGTATAAAGTATGATGTAATTAAATTTCACTTCGTGGACTTTATCCATACCTTTTAATATAGTCTTACCTTTCCGTCAATGTATAGAGTGCTTTGGTGTGGATGAAATTAATATTTTTGAGCCGAAGGCGAAAAACACCTTCCCTTCTTTTCGTACATAGCGAAGCATAAAATTGCCTTTTTTCCCTTTTTTCGAAGCCTTCTCTTTTAGAGCCGAAGCAAGTGTGTGTATGTTATGATGATGATGATCCTATGTATGTCTAAGTGAATGTTTATGAATGCAAATGTATGATGTAATGTATCGTGCAAATGAATGTTCAAAGACACATACGAAACCACAATCAAAACTCTTATTCCCTTAGGAATAACAGATCTTTGCCGTTTATTTTTCGGCTTCACCGCTTATTTTTCGGTGTATCAGCGCTGACTTTTCGCTGTAAGTTCTGCATTCCCTTAGGAACGTCTTTTGAACTTCTTCGCCTTTTACTTTCGGCGGTATCGCGTTGACTTTTCGCGCTTCGCCTTATACTTCGGCGGAATCAGCGTTGACTTTTCGCTGTAAGTTCTGCATTCCCTTAGGAACGACTTTTGAGCAGAAAACTTACGCTGCGCTCCCTTAGGAACGGCTTTTTGTAGCTTCATCGTGCTCTGCATCCCCTTAGGGACGTCTTTCGAGCTTCTCCCTGTTTTTTCTTTTCTCTTTGCACTCGATGGTGCATGCTCAGTTTTTACATTTACATCTTTGGGGATATTGCTCTTGTAGAGCTGATATAAGAAAAAGAGAAATTACATGCTATGGCCCCATTAAAAACCTTTCTCCCCCTTTGGAAAGGAAAAGGGTGACATAGGAAAGAATAAAAAAGATTACATCAGGTTACACATAATACCGCCGAAGCTCATCCGCATTCCAAGATCTAGGAATGTCGTTGCCGTCCATATCCTTCAACCTGTAGGAACCGGGTCTTGACGAAGATACTACCAGAAAAGGTCCTTCCCACTTCAACTATAGCTTGCCTACTGTATCTGGGTTGGCAACTTTCCGAAGTACCAAGTGTCCTGGCTTAATATTTTTAACCGAACTTTTCTGTCACGCCATTTTATTGTTTCAGCTTGATATTTATTGGTATTCTCCACAGCCTGAAGCCTGATCCCTTCTATAGCATCTTTTGCCACAGAATAATCAGCTTCGTCCTCTACCGAAGCCAATGTTCTTATTGATCCCGCTTTAGCTTCTTCTGGGGTTATTGCTTCGTCACCAAACAGCAATTTGAATGGTGTAAAACTCGTTGACCTTGACATTGTTGTGTTGTGGCTCCACACCACTTTGATTAATTCATCTGGCCACTTCCCCCTGGGCTGGTTGAAGATTAACTTCATTATTCCTGTCATTATAATGCCATTAGCTCTTTCGACAAGTCCATTTGACTCCGGATGCCGAACCGATGCAAAATGGATCTTCGTGCCAATTTGTTCACAAAACTCTTTGAAAGCTTCGGCATAAAACCGTGTTCTGTTGTCCACAGTGATAGCCTTCGGCACTCCGAAGCGACACACAATATTTTGCCAGAAAAACTTTTGAACAGTGACCAAAGTTATTGTGGCTAAGGGCTTCGCCTCAATCCACTTAGAAAAATATTCTACTGCCACCACAACATATCTTAAATTCCCTTGTGCTGGTGGAAGTGGGCCTAGCAAATCAAGGCCCCACCTTTGCAATGGCCAAGTGGGCTGTATTAATTGAGTTAGAGACGAAGGTTGTCTCTGATCTCTTGCACATTTTTGACAACCTTCACATTTTTGGACTAATTCTGCTGCATCCGAAGCTGCCTTCGGCCAATAAAATCCTTGACAAAAAAGTTTACCCACCAAGGGCCTAGATTCGATGTGAGATCCACACAGCCCTGCATGTATTTCTTTCATCAGCTCTATACCTTCAGCTCTAGATAAACATTTGAGTAATGGAGAACATACTCCATGCTTGTATAACTCCCCTTCTATTATTACATATGGACGGGCTCTTGCCGCTATTCTCTTATTATAAGCTTCGTCATCTGAAAGGAAATTGCCCTGGAGAAAAGACATGATCTCAGTTCTCCAATCTTCGCTATAAACAGGAGATATATTGAGCACTGCTCTTTCAAGAAGGTCGACCGAAGGTGCTTTTATTGTTTCAAAGAATACTTCCGAAGGTAAAGGCAGCCCCTGTGCCGCTGACTTGGCTAGCAGATCAGCGTGCTCATTTTCTCCTCGTGGAATATTCTTGATAGAAAACCCTTCGAAGGAAGATTCAAGCCTTCGAACTGTATCCAAATATTTCTCAAGCTTCGGATCTCTTGCTTTGCAACTCTTGTCAACATGACCAGAAATAACATGGGAATCTATTTTGAGAACCGCCCTTCTTATCCCCATTGCATTCAACTTCCGAAGCCCCAAAAGCAAAGCTTCGTATTCAGCAATATTATTTGTTCAGCTGAAATCAAGTTTCACTGCATAGCATGTTCTGACTTTGGAAGGTGCAATTAAAACGGCAGCTGCACCTGCCCCGAAGGTTCCCCAGGAACCATCGCAGAACACTGTCCAAGCTTCGACATCTTTACTTGCTTCTTCCTCCTGAGCCCCTGGCGTCCAGTCAGCGATGAAGTCTGCTAGCGCCTGGGACTGAATCGAAGATCTATGCACATAATCAATGCTGAACTCGTTGAGTTCCGCAGCCCACTTTCCAATCCTTCCAGTAGCTTCTCTGTTTCTCATAATATCCTTCAAAGGCTGTGATGAAGGAACAATTATATGGTATGCTTGAAAATAATGTCGAAGCTTCCTGGAGGTCATTAAGACAGCATACAACACCTTCTCCAATTCTGTATAGTTTTTCTTTGATAAACTGAGAACTTCAGAGACGAAGTATAATGGAGCCTGCTTTTTCAATTGCCCTTCAAGCTTCTCCTGGACAAGCGCCGCACTTACTGCAGAGTGCGAAGCTGCCACATACAACAGCAGAGGAGCCCCTGTCGCTGGTGGAGTTAGGGTTGTTAAATCTATCAGATACTGCTTCAGCTCTTCGAAGGCTTTTTGCTGAGCTGATCCCCATTGAAAAACTTTGGCTGACTTCAGCACTTCAAAGAATGGTAAATTTCTCTCTGCTGATCTAGATATAAATCAATTCAAAGATGCCAGTCTTCCTGTTAGCCGTTGAGCCCCTTTCTTTGTGCTTGGCGGCTCCATCCGAAGGATAGCTTCGATTTTATTTGGATTAGCTTCGATCCCTTTTGTTGAAACCAAACAACCAAGGAATTTCCCCTTCTTTACTCTGAAGACACATTTTTCTGGATTCAGCTTCAGACCAGCTTGCCTAAAATTAGCGAATGTCTCCTGTAGATCAGCAATGTGATTTTCTTGCTTCGTGCTTTTTACTATGATATCATCAACATATATTAGCACGTTTCTGCCTATCTGAGAATGAAGGACCTTCGCTGTCATTCTGCTGAAGCTTCCTCCAGCGTTCTTGAGCCCCTCAGGCATCCGAAGATAACAATATGTACCACTGGGGGTTATGAAGCTGGTTTTTGGCTCATCTTCTTTCTTCATCCATATTTGATGGTAGCCTGAATAACAATCTAGTAGACTCATGAGCTCTGACGAAGCTGCTGCGTCTACTAGAGAATCTATTCTTGGTAATGGAAACTCATCCTTCGGACAAGCCTTATTAAGATCAGTAAAGTCAATGCACATTCTCCATTTACCATTGGCCTTCTTCACCATAACAGTGTTGGCTAACCATTCTGGGTACTTTACTTCTCTAATGACGCCAGCACTAAGAAGTCTTTTCACTTCATTCTGAGCACCTTCGGCTTTGTCACCAGACATCTTCCGAAGTCTCTGCTTCCTGGGTCTGAAGGATGGATCAACATTGAGCGAGTGCTCAATGACATCCCTGTTCACACCACAAAGATCATTGGCCGACCATGTGAAGACATCTTTATTGTTGAACAGAAACCTTGTCAAGGTTTTCTCCTGCTCCTCAGACAATTGAGACCCCAGCAACACCTTCTGCTCTGCTTTATCTTCACATAAAAGCATGGGCTTCGGCTGATGAGCCGAAGCAGCCTTCTCCCTTCTGTACTTGTATTGCTCACAAGCTTCAGCTCCATCTATATTATGGATTGCTTTTGAATCTGTCCAGTTTCCTTTGGCCTTTCTGGCAGCTTCTTGACTTCCATGAATATCAATAGGCCCTTGATCCGAAGGTATCTTCATGCAAAGATATGCTGGGTGAAGAATTGCTTCAAAAGCATTGAGTGTCCCACGACCAATGATTGCGTTGTAAGGGTATTCCATGTCAACAATATCAAACACAACTTGTTCAGTCCTTGTATTGTTGATAAATCCGAAGGTCACTGGCATCATGATCTTGCCGAGCGCTACATCTGCCTTCCTCCGAAGCCACAAAGGGGATGTGTAGCATCATGGATCTTATCTTCGAGCTCTTGCATCTGTCTGAAGGCCTTAGCAAATATAATATCCGCTGCACTGCCTGTGTCAACCAGAACATCGTGGACCAGAAATCCATTGATAACACAAGAAATAACCATAGCATCATTGTGAGGGTATTCCTTGAGCTGAAGGTCCTCTTGAGAGAAGGTAATTGGGATGTGGGACCATCTTGACTTGATGAAGGGTCCTTGCACCCCGACATGTTGTACCCTTCTCTGTGCCTCCTTCTGCTTCTTGTTAGCTGGCTCTGAGCATGAACCGCCTGTTATCGGGAGTACTAGCTTCGGAGCCGAAGCAGCTCCAGCTTGGTTGTTGAACGAAGCCATCAACTCAAAAAAGTGGAAGTGAGTTCACCGGAGGTGGGCGCCAATGTTGGGGACTTGTTCTCAAATGCTATGAATTAAGAACAAGGCAACATAAAATGTTAAATAATAATGCCCTTCGTTCGCTGAAGCATTATTTCCCCATGGATTTAATGAACTTCGAACGAAGGCCACAGACAGAATACCACGAAGGTCATACCTTCGTGGCCACACATTCATCAATGCGAAATAAAATATAAAATATTAAACATTAGAGGAGAAACAAATTACATTATTCATACATTTCATAATATGAACTTAAATGTCAAAACATAATATTTAGGTACATTTATACCTTCGCTTCTGACAGAAAATAATTCCAGCGTAATGCGTTAGCGATTTACAGGATTGCGTGAACAATGCCGGGGTACTGTTCACCTATGTATAGGCACAGGGTGCAGCTTGTGTAAAATTACATTTATGTCCTTTAGAATCGACTACAATAATGACACAAAACATCATGGGTCTTTAAGTCAATCCATCTTTAAGTCGGTTCGGCCCTTCGTCTTGAGATCTGTCATTATGCTGAAGCTCTATAGGTAATAGCTTCGACGCTTGCTCCTGAGAGGATCTTTCGAAGGTGTTCTCTTTCTTTAGGATTTTCGGCTACGAAGCATACCCCCAACACACCCCCCCTCTAGGCGACTTTCAATTGGTATCAGAGCCTGGTACTTCATTAGAGCCTAACTGCTCGAAGTGATGTCGGGAGATCACGCCAAGAAGGAGATGGTGACCGGCGAGAAGACCGCCACAAGCTATGGGAAGGCTCCATCCGGGGAGTCCGACAACAAGGTGAAGGGATCCCCTTCACACGACAAGTCGCGTCGGAGCGGCGAGAAGAAAAAGAAGATGAAGAAAGTGGTGTACTACGAGACCGACTCTTCATCGTCATCCACCTCCGGCTCCGACACGCCGTCCGTCACTTCTAAGCGCCATGAGCACAAGAAGTTTAGTAAGATTCCCCTACGCTATCCTCGCATTTTCAAACATACTCCTTTACTTTTCGTCCCATTAGGCAAACCACCCATGTTTGATGGTGAAGATTATAATATGTGGAGTGACAAAATGAGGCACCATCTAACCTCACTCCACACTAGTATTTGGGATGTTGTTGAGATTGGAGTACAGGTACCATCGCCGGGGGATGAAGACTATGACTCGGACGAAGTTGCCCAAATCCGGCACTTCAACTCCCAAGCCACCACTATACTCCTCGCCTCTCTAAGTCGAGAGGAGTATAACAAGGTGCAAGGGTTGAAGAGCGCCAAGGAGATTTGGGACGTGCTCAAGACCGCGCACGAAGGAGATGAGGTGACCAAGATCACCAAGAGGGAGACGATCGAGGGGGAGCTCGGTCGATTCATGCTTCACCAAGGGGAGGAGCCACAAGCGATGTACAACCGGCTCAAGACCTTGGTGAACCAAGTGCGCAACCTCGGGAGCACCAAATAGGATGACCATGAGATGGTGAAGGTTATTCTTAGATCACTCGTATTTCTTAACCCTACTCAAGTTCAATTAATTCGTGGTGATCCAAGATATAAACTAATGTCTCCCGAGGAAGTAATAGGAAAATTTGTGAGCTTTGAATTGATGATCAAAGGCTCCAAGAAAATCATCGAGCAAGGCGCCACCTCAACACCCGAGGTGCAACCCGTCGCATTCAAGGCAACAGAAGAAGAGAAGAAGGATTCTACACCAAGTAGGATTCCCATCGACGCCTCCAAGCTCGATAACGAGGAAATGGCGCTCATCATCAAGAGCTTCCGCCAAATCCTCAAGCAAAGGAGGGGGAAGGACTACAAGCCCCGCTCCAAGAAAGTTTGCTACAAGTGTGGTAAGCCCGGTCATTTTATTGCAAAATGTCCATTATCAAGTGATAGTGACAGGGGCGATGACAAGAAGGGAAAGAGAAGAGAAAAGAAGAGGTACTACAAGAAGAAGGGCGGCGATGCCCATGTTTGTCGGGAGTGGGACTCCGACGAGAGCTCCACCGACTCCTTCTCCGACGAGGACGCCGCAAACATCGCCGTCACCAAAGGCCTTCTCTTCCCCAACGTCGGCCACAAGTGCCTCATGGCAAAGGACGGCAAGAAGAAGAAGGTAAAATCAAGATCCTCCACTAAGTATGCAACCTCTAGTGATGAGGATAATTCTAGTGACGATGAGGATAACTTGCTCACTCTTTTTGCCAATCTTAACATGCAACAAAAAGAGAAATTAAATGAATTGATTAGTGCTATTCATGAGAAGGATAAACTCTTGGATAGCCAAGAGGACTTCCTTATTAAGGAAAACAAAAAGCATGTTAAGACTAAAAATACTTATGCTCTGGAAATAGAAAAATGTGAAAAATTAACTAGTGAGCTAAGCACTTGCCATGACACTATTTCCAACCTTAGAATTGAGAATGCTAATTTGATTGCTAAGGTTGAGAGGTCAAATATTTGTGATGATTCAATTGCCAATCTTAGAAAAGATAATGCTAGCTTAATTACTAAGATTGAAAAATTGAATGACTCTCTTACTAGCCTTAGAAATGAGAATGATAAATTAATTGCTAAGGATAAGGATTTAAATGTTTGCAATGCTTTTATTTCCAATCTTAGAGATGAGAATGCTATTTTACATGCTAAGATTGTTGAATTAAATACTTGCAAACCCTCTACATCTACCATTGAGCATGTTACTATTTGCACTAGATGTAGAGACATTAATGTTGATGCTATTCATGATCACCTAGCTTTAATTAAGAAACAAAATGATCACATAGCTCAACTTAGTGCCAAAATTAATGAGCATGACTTAGAAAATGAAAAAAATAAATTTGCTAGAAGCATGCTCTATAATGGGAGACACCCTGGCATTAAGATTGGCATTGGCTTCCAACAGGAAGGCAATGTCAAACTCAATGCCCCTCCTAAAATATTATCTAACTTTGTTGAGGGCAAAGCTCCCATGCCTCAGGATAACGAGGGTTACATTTTATACCCTGCCGGTTATCCCGAGTATAAAATTAGGAGAATTCACTCTAGGAAGTCTCACTCTGGCCCTAATCATGCTTTTATGTATAAGAGTGAGGCATCTAGTTCTAGGCAATCAACCCATGCTAAATTGCCTAAAAGAAAAACTCCTATTGCATCAAACGAACCTAACATTTCATTTAAGACTTTTGATGCGTCATATGTTTTAACTAACAAATCAGGCAAAATAGTTGCCAAATATGTTGGGGGCAAACACAAGGGGTCAAAGACTTGTGTTTGGGTACCTAAGCTGCTTGTTTCTAATGTGAAAGGACCCAAGACCGTTTGGTACCTAAGAACAAGGCCTAAATTTGTTTTGTAGGTTTATGCATCCAGGGGCTCAAGTTGGATCATCGATAGCGGGTGCACAAACCACATGACAGGGGAGAAGAAGATGTTCTCCTCCTACGAGAAAAACCAAGATCCCCAACGAGCTATCACATTCGGGGATGGAAATCAAGGTTTGGTCAAAGGACTTGGTAAAATTGCAATATCACCTGACCATTCTATCTCTAATGTTTTTCTTGTAGATTCTTTAGATTATAATTTGCTTTCTGTTTCCTAATTATGTAAAATGGGTTACAACTGTCTTTTTACGGATATAGGTGTTACTGTCTTTAGAAGAAGTGATGATTCAGTAGCATTTAAGGGAGTGTTAGAGGGTCAGCTATACTTAGTTGATTTTAATAGAGTTGAACTCGACACTTGCTTAATTGCTAAGACTAACATGGGTTGGCTCTGGCATCGCCGACTAGTCCACGTTGGGATGAAGAATCTTCATAAGCTTCTAAAGGGAGAGCACATTTTGGGACTAACCAATGTTCATTTTGAGAAAGACAGGGTTTGTAGCGCATGTCAAGCAGGAAAGAAAGTTGGTGTTCATCATCCACACAAGAACATCATGATGACTGACAGGCCACTGGAGCTACTCCACATGGATTTATTCGGTCCGATTGCTTACATAAGCATCGGCGGGAGTAAGTACTGTCTAGTTATTGTGGATGATTATTCTCGCTTCACTTGGGTATTCTTTTTACAGGAAAAATCGCAAACCCAAGAGACTTTGAAAGGATTCTTGAGACGGGCTCAAAATGAGTTCGGCTTAAGGATCAAGAAAATAAGAAGCGACAACGGAACAGAGTTCAAGAACTCACAAATAGAAGGCTTTCTTGAGGAAGAGGGCATCAAGCATGAGTTCTCTTCTCCCTACACGCCACAACAAAATGGTGTAGTGGAGAGGAAGAATAGAACTCTATTGGACATGGCAAGGACCATGCTTGATGAGTACAAGACTTCGGATCGGTTTTGGGCCGAGGCGGTCAACACCGCTTGCTACGCCATCAACCGGTTATATCTTCACCGAATCCTCAAGAAGACATCTTATGAACTCCTAACCGGTAAAAAGCCCAATGTTTCATATTTTAGAGTCTTTGGTAGCAAATGCTTTATTCTTGTTAAAAGAGGTAGAAAATCTAAATTTGCTCCTAAGGTTGTAGAAGGCTTTTTACTAGGATATGATTCAAACACAAGGGCATATAGAGTCTTTAACAAGTCCACTGGACTAGTTGAAGTTTCTTGTGACATTGTGTTTGATGAGACTAATGACTCTCAAGTAGAGCAAGTTGATCTTGATGAGCTAGATGATGAAGAGGCTCCGTGCGTCGCACTAAGGAACATGTCCATTGGGGATGTGTGTCCTAGGGAATCCGAAGAGCCTCCACATGCACAAGATCAACCATCTTCCTCAATGAAAGCATCTCCACCAACTCAAGATGAGGATCAAGCTCAAGATGATGATGAAGATCAAGAGGAGCCACCTCAAGAGGAGGTCAATGATAAAGGGGGAGATGCCAATGATCAAGATAAGGAAGATGATGAGGGTCCAAGGCCGCCTCACCCAAGAGTCCACCAAGCAATTCAACGAGATCACCCCGTGAACACCATCCTCGGTGACATTCATAAGGGGGTAACTACTCGATCTCGTGTTGCTCATTTTTGTGAACATTACTCTTTCGTTTCCTCCATTGAGCCACACAGGGTAGAGGAAGCACTTCAAGATTCGGATTGGGTGTTGGTGATGCAAGAGGAGCTCAACAACTTCACGAGGAATGAGGTATGGCATTTAGTTCCACGTCCTAACCAAAATGTTGTAGGAACCAAGTGGGTCTTCCGCAACAAGCAAGATGAGCATGGTGTGGTGACAAGGAACAAAGCCCGACTTGTGGCCAAGGGATATTCACAAGTCGAAGGTTTGGATTTCGGTGAAACCTATGCACCCGTAGCTAGGCTTGAATCAATTCGCATATTACTTGCCTATGCTACTTACCATGGCTTTAAGCTTTACCAAATGGACGTGAAGAGTGCCTTCCTCAATGGACCAATCAAAGAGGAGGTCTATGTTGAGCAACCCCCCGGCTTTGAAGATAGTGAGTATCCTAACCATGTCTATAAACTCTCTAAGGCGCTTTATGGGCTCAAGCAAGCCCCAAGAGCATGGTATGAATGCCTAAGAGATTTTCTTATCGCTAATGGCTTCAAAGTCGGAAAAGCCGATCCTACTCTCTTTACTAAAACCATTGCAAATGATTTGTTTGTATGCCAAATTTATGTTGATGATATCATATTTGGGTCTACTAACAAATCTACATGTGAAGAGTTTAGTAGGATTATGGTTCAAAAAATCGAGATGTCAATGATGGGGGAGTTGAAGTATTTTCTAGGCTTTCAAGTCAAGCAACTCCAAGAGGACACCTTCCTTAGCCAAACAAAGTACATTCAAGACATTCTTGCAAAGTTTGGGATGAAGGATGCCAAGCCCATCAAGACACCCATGGGAACAAATGGGCATCTCGACCTCGACACGAGAGGTAAATCCGTAGATCAAAAGGTATACCGGTCGATGATAGGTTCTTTACTCTATTTGTGTGCTTTACGACCGGATATTATGCTTTCCGTATGCATGTGTGCAAGATTCCAAGCCGATCCTAAGGAAGTTCACCTTAGGGCCGTGAAATGAATCTTGAGATACTTAGTTTATACTCCTAAGTTTGGCCTTTGGTACCCCAGGGGATCCACTTTTGATTTAATTGGTTATTCCGATGCTGATTGGGCAGGGTGTAAGATAGATAGAAAGAGCACATCAGGGACTTGCCAGTTCTTGGGAAGATCTCTGGTGTCTTGGGCTTCAAAGAAGCAAAATTCTGTAGCTCTTTCTACCGCCGAAGCCGAGTATATTGCCGCAGGCCATTGTTGCGCGCAATTGCTTTGGATGAGGCAAACCCTTAAGGACTATGGTTACAAATTAACCAAAGTTCCTCTACTATGTGATAATGAGAGTGCAATCCGTATGGCAGATAATCCCGTTGAGCATAGCCGCACCAAACACATAGCCATTCGGTATCACTTTTTGAGGGATCACCAACAACGGGGAGATATCGAGATTGCTTATATTAACACCAAAGAACAATTAGCCGATATCTTTACCAAGCCACTAGATGAGAAAACATTTACCAAACTTAGGCATGAGCTAAATATTCTTGATTCTAGGAATTTTGATTGATATTTTGCACACATAGCTCATTTATATACCTTTGATCATATCTCTCTCAAATGCTATGACTAATGTGTGTTCAAGTGAATATTATGCTAAGTCATAGATTGAAAGGGAAATGGTGTCCTCGGCAAAGACAAAAGGGCTTCCACTCCACTCCATCGAATTATTCATTCTTCGCTGTCGCTCCACAACACTCTCCAATTTGGTATAATCTTCACTCCTATATTATTTACCAAAGGGGGAGAAAGTTTGTAGAAGGGCTTATATTTCACTCACAAGTATCCGTTTTTGGTGATTCATGCCAAAGGGGGAGAAAGTATGAGCCCAAAGCAAAAGGACCGCACCACCAACCAATTTCCAAAATGTAGTCTTTCAAAATTGTGTTAAGAAAAGATGTGTTAAGAAAAGATTTTTCAATTGATATCTTATCTTTGATAAAATTTTCAAATTGGTATAAACCCTTTCAAAATTAATATCTAAAACCCTCTTCAACACTAAGAGAAGAATTTCATTAAGGGGGAGTTTTGTTTACTCAAAGGAAAAGCATTTGAAACAGGGGGAGAAAATTTCAAATCTTGAAAATGCTTCTCAAAAATCTTATTCATATACCTTTGACTATTTGCAAAAGATTTTGAAAAAGAATTTCCAAAACATTGCAAAACAAAACAAGTGGTGCAAGCGTGGTCCAAAATTTTAAATAAGAAGAAAGCCATCCATGCATATCTAGTAGAAATAATTATTGGTTTAATTCCAAGTAACCTTTGCACTCACATTATGCAAACTAGTTCAAATCTGCACTTTTATATTTGCTTTGGTTTGTGTTGGCATCAATCACCAAAAAGGGGGAGATTGAAAGGGAAATAGGCTTACACCTTTTCCTAATTGATTTTGGTGGTTGAATTGCCCAACACAAATAATTTGACTAACTAGTTTGCTCTAGATTATAAGTTTTACAGGTGCTAAAGGTTCACAACAAACCAATAAAAAGACCAAGAAAGGGTTCAAACAAAGAGAGCAAAAGACTACCAAAGTGTGCCTTGGTCTGGCGTACCGGACTGTCCAGTGTGCCACCTGAAAGGGAAATGTGCCCTTGGGCCATTTCTAAGTATTTTGGTGATTGAGTGTCAACACAAGTGCTTAAATGTAAATCAATGCCCATGGATGAACAAAGTGCAAATCTTCAACAAAGGTATGTTTCTAAGTCTTAGTACATTGGTTTTGTGTACTAATATAATTGTCTAAGTGTTAGAAACAGAAAGAAGAAGAGAAGAGAAGACTTGGCTGTGTGCAGCCAAGGGGCTGTTTCGGTCTGGGGCACCGGACTGTCCGGTGGTGCACCGGACAGTGTCCGGTGCGCCAGGTTGCCTCGGCCGAAGAGGCCGCTCTCGGGTTTTTTTTCCGGCGACTTCGGCTAAAATTCACCGGACTGTCCGGTGTGCACCGGACTGTCCGGTGAGCCAACGGTCGGCCGGGCCAACGGTCGGCCGCGCGATCGGCGCGCGACACGTGGCCGAGCCAACGGTCGGAAAGATACACCGGACTGTCCGGTGTGCACCGGACATGTCCGGTGCGCCAACGGTGCGCAGATCTGACTCTGACAGCAACGGTCGGATGCGCTGTTTAAGGAAACAAATCGGGCACCGGACAGTGTCCGGTGTGCACCGGACTGTCCGGTGCGCCACGAGACAGAAGGCAAAGATGGCCTTCCAGATTTGTTCCCAACGGCTCCTAGCTGCCTTGGGGCTATAAAAGGGACCCCTAGGCGCATGAAGGAGTACACCAAGCATTCCTACAACTCTTCTAAGCACCAAGACATCAATCTCACGCATTCGTTTCATTGTGATAGCATATAGAGCTCTTGTGGAGTTGTGAACTCTTTGTGTTGCGTTGCGAGCTCTTGTTGCGACTTGTGTGCGTGTTGTTGCTCTGATTTTCGAGTCTTGTGTGCGTTGCTCATTCCCACCTTACTCCGTATTTCTTTGTGAACTCAATTGTAAGGGCGAGAGACTCCAAGTTGTGGAGATTCCTCGCAAACGGGAAAAGATCAAAGGAAAGAAAAACATCGTGGTATTCAAGTTGATCATTGGATCACTTGAGAGGAGTTGAGTGCAACTCTCGTCCGTTGGGACGCCACAACGTGGAGTAGGCAAGTTTTGTACTTGGCCGAACCACGGGATAACCACCGTGTCAACTCTGTGATTGCTTTCTTGTGGTTATCGTGTTTTGAGTTCTCTCTAGCCACTTGGCCATACTTGTGCTAACCCTTAACAAGTTTTTGTGGCTTAAGTTTTGAACTTTTACAGGATCACCTATTCACCCCCCCCCCCTCTAGGTGCTCTCAATTGGTATCAGAGTCGTTCTCTTCAAGAAAGGGACTAACCGCCCGAAGAGATGGATCCTAAGGGGAAGGGAATTGTGATCAACGACAAGGAGAAGGAGTCCTTCGTCAACGAGCCAAGGGATGACAAGTCCAATGACTCGGGCTCGGGCCACAAGCGAAAAGATGGGAAGAAGAAGAAGACAAGACGCATCAAGGAGATCGTCTACTACGACAGCGATGAGTCCTCTTCTTCCCAAAAGGACGACGACCACGACAAACAAAGGAAACCGGTTAATTCTAACTTTTCTTTTGACTACTCTCGTATTCCGCAAAGTTCAAATTCACATTTGCTTTCCATTCCACTC
The DNA here is from genome assembly GCF_902167145.1 of Zea mays. Lineage (NCBI taxonomy): Eukaryota > Viridiplantae > Streptophyta > Magnoliopsida > Poales > Poaceae > Zea > Zea mays. The sequence continues at coordinate 270,246,587 of NC_050096.1, read as the reverse complement.
GGCAAGCCCCCACACTTTGATGGGGAGGACTACGGATTTTGGAGCCACAAAATGCGTAGTCACCTATTCTCTCTCCATCCTAGCATATGGGAGATTGTAGATAGTGGAATGCACTTTAATAGTTCGGATAGTCCTATATTCATTAATGAGCAAATCCATAAGAATGCACAAGCTACTACTGTTCTTCTAGCCTCATTGTGCAGGGATGAATATAATAAAGTGAGTGGTTTGGATAACGCCAAGCAAATCTGGGATACCCTCAAGATCTCTCATGAGGGAAATGACGCTACCTTGCTCACCAAAATGGAGTTGGTGGAGGGCGAGCTTGGACGGTTCGCGATGATAAGGGGCGAGGAGCCAACTCAGACATACAACCGGCTCAAGACCCTTATCAACAAAATAAGGAGCTACGGAAGCACGCGATGGACGGACCACGACGTCGTCCGACTAATGCTCAGGTCCTTTACCGTTCTTGATCCTCATTTGGTGAATAATATTCGTGAGAATCCCAGGTACACCAAAATATCGCCCGAAGAAGTCCTAGGAAAATTCGTCAGCGGGCGAATGATGATCAAGGAGGCAAGGTATGTGGACGACGCCTTGAATGGACCGATCAACGAGCCGCAACCTTTTGCTCTCAAAGCCACAGGGAACAAGGAGGCGCTGCCCAGCAAGGTGGCGCAAATTGAGGCGGTCGGTCTTAATGAAGAAGAAATGGCCCTCATTATCAAGAGATTCAAGACGGTGCTAAAGGGTCGCAATGGACAGCCGAGCAAGACTAAGACCAAGGGGAAGCGATCATGCTTCAAATGCGGTAAGCTTGGTCATTTTATTGCTAACTGTCCCGATAATGATAGTGACCAGGAAAAGGGAAACAAGAGGGAAAAGAAGAAGCATTACAAGAAGGCAAAGGGCGAGGCGCATCTAGGCAAGGAGTGGGACTCGGATTGCTCCTCGTCCGACTCCGACAATGAAGGACTCGCCGCCACCGCCTTCAACAAATCAACCCTCTTCCCCAACGAGCGTCACACATGCCTTATGGCAAGGGAGAAGAAGGTATGTACTCGCAACTCTACCTATGCTTCTTCAAGTGAGGACGAATCTAGTGATGAGGATGAAGTAGATTATTCATGTTTGTTCAAGGGCTTAGATAGATCTAAGATAGACAAAATTAATGAATTAATTGATGCCTTGAATGAAAAGAATATACTTTTAGAAAAGCAAGAGGATTTGTTGTATGAAGAGCATGATAAATTTGTTGAGGCACAAAAATCCTATGCTTTAGAAGTTAAAAGAAATGAAATGCTTTCTTTTGAACTATCTACTTGTCATGAAACCATTTCTACTTTGAAAGGTGTCAACAATGATTTAAATGCTAAATTAGAAGTAGCAAATAAATCCAATTCTTGTGTAGAACATGTTGAAATTTGTACTAGGTGTAAAGATTTTGACATTAATGCTTGTAGTGAACACCTAGTTTCAATTTCCAAGCTTAATGATGAACTGGCTAGTCTTAATGCTCAACTTAAGACTAGCAAGAATGATTTTGATAAGCTAAAATTTGCAAGGGATGCCTACACAATTGGTAGACACCCCTCAATTAAGGATGGACTTGGCTTCAAGAGAGAAGCTAAGAACTTAACAAGCCATAAGGCTCCCATTCCCGCCAAGGAGAAAGGGAAGGCCCCTATGGCTAGTAATGTGCAAAAGAACCATGCTTTTATGTATTATGATAGGAGACAAACTAGAAATGCTTATAGGAGTTATAATGCTTTTGATGATTTTGACTCTCATGCCATGTTTGCTTCTAGTTCTTCCTATATGCATGGTAGAAATATGTCTAGGAGAAATGCTATTCATCATGTGTCTAGAAAGAATGCTATTCATGCTCCTAGGAAAGTAGTGAATGAACCTTCCACAATTTATTATGCTTTAAATGCTTCCTTTGCTATTTGTAGAAAGGATAAGAAAATTGTTGCTAGGAAGTTAGGGGCAAAATGCAAGGGAGACAAAACTTGCATTTGGGTCCCTAAGGATATTTGCACTAACCTTGTAGGACCCAACATGAGTTGGGTACCTAAGACCCAAGCCTAAATTTGCCTTGCAGGTTTATGCATCCGGGGGTTCAAGCTGGATTATTGATAGCGGATGCACAAACCATATGACGGGGGAGAAGAAGATGTTCACCTCCTACGTCAAGAATAAGGATTCCCAAGATTCAATCATATTCGGTGATGGGAATCAAGGCAAGGTAAAAGGGTTAGGTAAAATTGCAATTTCTAATGAGCACTCTATCTCTAATGTGTTTTTAGTAGAGTCTCTTGGTTATAATTTGCTATCTGTTAGTCAATTATGCAACATGGGATATAACTGTCTATTTACAAATATAGATGTGTCTGTCTTTAGAAGAAGTGATGGTTCACTAGCTTTTAAGGGTGTATTAGACGGCAAACTTTATTTAGTTGATTTTGCAAAAGAAGAGGTCGGTCTAGATGCATGCTTAATAGCTAAGACTAGCATGGGCTGGCTGTGGCATCGCCGCTTAGCACATGTGGGGATGAAGAACCTTCACAAGCTTCTAAAGGGAGAACACGTGATAGGTCTAACTAATGTTCAATTCGAAAAAGATAGACCTTGTGCAGCTTGTCAAGCAGGGAAACAGGTGGGAGGCTCTCATCACACCAAAAATGTGATGACGACTTCAAGACCCCTGGAGCTGCTGCATATGGACCTCTTCGGACCTGTCGCCTATCTGAGCATAGGAGGGAGTAAGTATGGTTTAGTTATTGTTGATGATTTTTCCCGCTTCACTTGGGTGTTCTTTTTGCAGGATAAGTCTGAAACCCAAGGGACCCTCAAGCGCTTCCTTAGGAGAGCTCAAAATGAGTTTGAGCTCAAAGTGAAGAAGATAAGGAGCGACAACGGATCCGAGTTCAAGAACCTTCAAGTGGAGGAGTTCCTTGAAGAGGAAGGGATCAAGCACGAGTTCTCCGCTCCCTACACACCACAGCAAAATGGTGTGGTAGAGAGGAAGAACAGGACGCTCATCGATATGGCGAGGACGATGCTAGGAGAGTTCAAGACCCCCGAGTGCTTTTGGACGGAAGCCGTTAACACTGCTTGCCACGCCATCAACAGGGTCTACCTTCATCGCCTCCTCAAGAAGACATCGTATGAGCTACTAACCGGTAACAAACCCAATGTATCGTACTTTCGTGTATTTGGGAGTAAATGCTACATTCTAGTAAAGAAGGGTAGAAATTCTAAGTTTGCTCCCAAAGCTGTAGAAGGGTTTTTGTTAGGTTATGACTCAAATACAAAGGCGTATAGAGTCTTCAACAAATCATCGGGTTTGGTTGAAGTCTCTAGCGACGTTGTATTTGATGAGACTAATGGCTCTCCAAGAGAGCAAGTTGTTGATTGTGATGATGTAGATGAAGAAGATGTTCCGACGGCCGCTATACGGACCATGGCGATTGGAGAAGTACGGCCACAGGAACAAGATGAACAAGATCAACCTTCTTCCTCAACTATGGTGCATCCCCCAACCGAAGATGACGAACAGGTACCTCAAGTGGAGGCGCTTGATCAAGGGGGAGCACAAGATAATCATGTGATGGAGGAAGAAGTGCAACCGGCACCTCCAACCCAAGTTCGAGCGATGATTCAAAGGGATCATCCCGTCGACCAAATTCTGGGTGACATTAGCAAGGGAGTAACTACTCGATCTCGATTAGTTAATTTTTGTGAGCATTACTCCTTTGTCTCTTCTATTGAGCGTTTCAGGGTAGAAGAGGCCTTGCTAGATCCGGATTGGGTGTTGGCCATGCAAGAGGAGTTAAACAACTTCAAGCGCAATGAAGTTTGGACACTGGTGCCTCGTCCGAAGCAAAATGTTGTGGGAACCAAGTGGGTGTTCCGCAACAAACAGGACGAGCACGGGGTGGTGACGAGGAACAAGGCTCGACTTGTGGCAAAAGGTTATGCCCAAGTCGCAGGTTTGGACTTTGAGGAGACTTTCGCTCCTGTGGCTAGGCTAGAGTCCATTCGTATCTTGCTAGCATATGCCGCTCACCATTCTTTCAGGTTGTACCAAATGGATGTGAAGAGCGCTTTCCTCAACGGGCCAATCAAGGAGGAAGTGTACGTGGAGCAACCCCCTGGCTTCGAGGATGAACGGTACCCCGACCATGTGTGTAAGCTCTCTAAGGCGCTCTATGGACTTAAGCAAGCCCCAAGAGCATGGTATGAATGCCTTAGAGACTTTCTAATTGCTAATGCTTTCAAGGTTGGGAAGGCCGATCCAACTCTTTTTACAAAGACATGTGATGGTGATTTGTTTGTGTGCCAAATTTATGTCGATGACATAATATTTGGTTCTACTAACCAAAAGTCTTGTGAAGAGTTTAGCAGGGTGATGACGCAGAAATTCGAGATGTCGATGATGGGCGAGTTGAACTACTTCCTTGGGTTCCAAGTGAAGCAACTCAAGGACGGCACCTTCATCTCCCAAACGAAGTACACGCAAGATCTGCTAAAGCGGTTTGGGATGAAGGACGCCAAGCCCGCAAAGACTCCGATGGGGACCGACGGACACACCGACCTCAACAAAGGAGGTAAGTCCGTTGATCAAAAAGCATACCGGTCAATGATAGGTTCTTTGCTTTACTTATGTGCTAGTAGACCGGATATTATGCTTAGCGTATGCATGTGTGCTAGATTTCAATCCGATCCTAAGGAGTGTCACTTAGTGGCGGTGAAGCGAATTCTTAGATATTTGGTTGCTACGCCTTGCTTCGGGCTCTGGTATCCAAAGGGGTCTACCTTTGACTTAGTTGGATACTCAGACTCCGACTATGCCGGATGTAAGGTCGATAGGAAGAGTACATCGGGGACGTGCCAATTCTTAGGAAGGTCCCTGGTGTCATGGAACTCTAAGAAACAAACATCCGTTGCCCTATCCACCGCTGAGGCCAAGTATGTTGCCGCAGGACAGTGTTGCGCGCAACTACTTTGGATGAGGCAAACCCTCCGGGACTTTGGCTACAATCTGAGCAAAGTCCCACTCCTATGTGACAATGAGAGTGCTATCCGCATGGCGGAGAATCCTGTTGAGCACAGCCGCACAAAGCACATAGACATCCGGCATCACTTTTTGAGAGACCACCAGCAAAAGGGAGATATCGAAGTGTTTCATGTTAGCACCGAGAACCAGCTAGCCGATATCTTCACTAAGCCTCTAGATGAGAAGACCTTTTGCAGGTTGCGTAGTGAGCTAAATGTCATAGATTCGCGGAACCTGGATTGAATTGTAGCATACATGTACTCATGCTTTTGATCATGTTCCTTTTTGCATTTTGTTGCATATTATGGTGCTCAAGTTGTACAAACACTCCCTGGACCTCACAAGTCCGTTGCAAAGTAATGCACATGTTTAGGGGGAGATGTGTTACAACTTGACCCTTTGAGACTAACCATGTGCTTGAGTTTGATAATTTAGTCTCGAAGGAGGATTGAAAGGGAAAAGGTGGACTTGGACCACGAAAGACTTCCACTGCACTCCGATGAGAGGGTAACTAATTCCAAGTTCATCTCATGAAATCTTATTGCCATTTGCTCTTAATTGAAGACTTTGGTGAGGCAATGGGGTTAAAAGGCCAAGATTAATCCCGTTTTGGTGCTTGATGCCAAAGGGGGAGAAAATAAAGGCCAAAGTGATAAATGGATCAGCTACCACTTGAGAGATTTTGAAAATAGTAGAATAGAGTTTTTGTGAGTTTTTGTTCTGTCAAAAGCTTTTATTGTCTCTTATTGTCTCTCTTGTCAAAAGTTGGCTTCTTGTGGGGAGAAGTGTTGATTATGGGAAATAGGGGGAGTTTTTGAAATCTTTGATCAATCTCTTTTAGAATGACTCTCTTTATACTTCAACATGTGTGTTTGACTTAGAGATAGAGATTTGAATTTGATTTGCAAAAACAAACCAAGTGGTGGCAAAGGATGATCCATATATGCCAAAATTGAATCAAAACCAACTTGAGTTTTTATTTGAAGTGATTTTGCACTTGTTCTAGTTGCTTTATGTAGTGTTGGCATAAATCACCAAAAAGGGGGAGATTGAAAGGGAAATGTGCCCTTGGGCCATTTCTAAGTATTTTGGTGATTGAGTGTCAACACAAGTGCTTAAATGTAAATCAATGCCCATGGATGAACAAAGTGCAAATCTTCAACAAAGGTATGTTTCTAAGTCTTAGTACATTGGTTTTGTGTACTAATATAATTGTCTAAGTGTTAGAAACAGAAAGAAGAAGAGAAGAGAAGACTTGGCTGTGTGCAGCCAAGGGGCTATTTCGGTCTGGGGCACCGGACTGTCCGGTGGTGCACCGGACAGTGTCCGGTGGGGCACCGGACAGTGTCCGGTGCGCCAGGTTGCCTCGGCCGAAGAGGCCGCTCTCGGGTTTTTTTTCCGGCGACTTCGGCTAAAATTCACCGGACTGTCCGGTGTGCACCGGACTGTCCGGTGAGCCAACGGTCGGCCGGGCCAACGGTCGGCCGCGCGATCGGCGCGCGACACGTGGCCGAGCCAACGGTCGGAAAGATACACCGGACTGTCCGGTGTGCACCGGACATGTCCGGTGCGCCAACGGTGCGCAGATCTGACTCTGACAGCAACGGTCGGATGCGCTGTTTAAGGAAACAAATCGGGCACCGGACAGTGTCCGGTGTGCACCGGACTGTCCGGTGCGCCACGAGACAGAAGGCAAAGATGGCCTTCCAGATTTGTTCCCAACGGCTCCTAGCTGCCTTGGGGCTATAAAAGGGACCCCTAGGCGCATGAAGGAGTACACCAAGCATTCCTACAACTCTTCTAAGCACCAAGACATCAATCTCACGCATTCGTTTCATTGTGATAGCATATAGAGCTCTTGTGGAGTTGTGAACTCTTTGTGTTGCGTTGCGAGCTCTTGTTGCGACTTGTGTGCGTGTTGTTGCTCTGATTTTCGAGTCTTGTGTGCGTTGCTCATTCCCACCTTACTCCGTATTTCTTTGTGAACTCAATTGTAAGGGCGAGAGACTCCAAGTTGTGGAGATTCCTCGCAAACGGGAAAAGATCAAAGGAAAGAAAAACACCGTGGTATTCAAGTTGATCATTGGATCACTTGAGAGGAGTTGAGTGCAACTCTCGTCCGTTGGGACGCCACAACGTGGAGTAGGCAAGTTTTGTACTTGGCCGAACCACGGGATAACCACCGTGTCAACTCTGTGATTGCTTTCTTGTGGTTATCGTGTTTTGAGTTCTCTCTAGCCACTTGGCCATACTTGTGCTAACCCTTAACAAGTTTTTGTGGCTTAAGTTTTGAACTTTTACAGGATCACCTATTCACCCCCCCTCTAGGTGCTCTCACCACCGGACAGTGTCCGGTGCACCAGGGAACCCAACTCCGAACTTGCCACCTTCGGGAATTCTGGGAGGAGCCGCTCCACTATAATTCACCGGACTGTCTGGTGCGCCAGCGAAGTAACGGCTATACAGCACCAACGGTCGTCTGCAACGAACAATAAATGTGCTACAGTGCGGCCTGCGTGCGCAGAAGTCAGAGCAGCGCCAGAAGGTGCACCGGACAGTGAATAGTGCATGTCCGGTGCACCACCAGACTGTCCGGTGGCCCAGAAGTCAGAAGCTCCAACGGTCGAACCCTAACGGTCAGGTGACGTGGCTGGCGCACTGGACAGTGTCCGGTGGCGCACCGGACTGTCCGGTGCGCCATACGACAGCCGCCTCCACCAACGGTTCTTTTGGTGGTTGGGGCTATAAATACCCCCAACCACCCACCATTCATTGCATCCAAGTTTTCAGCCTTCAAACCTCATACAAGAGCTATAGCATTCAGTACAAGACACAAAACAAAGAGATCAAATCCTCTTCCAAGTCCAGAATCGCTCCAACCAAATTAGTGACTAGAGAGAGAGACATATGTGTTCATTTGAGCTCTTGTGCTTGGATTGCTTTTCTTCTTCCTTCTTTCTTGTGTTCAACACACTTGTAATCAAAACAAGAGACACCAAGTTGTGGTGGTCCTTGTAGTGGACTTAGCGTCCCATTTGATTGAAGAGAAAGGCTCACTCGGTCTAGGTGATCGTTTGAGAGAGGGAAATGGTTGAAAGAGACCCAGTCTTTGTGACTACCTGAACGGGGAGTAGGTTTACAAGAACCGAACCTCGGTAAAACAAATCACCGTGTCATCCACTCTTATTCGCTTGTGATTTGTTTTCACCCTCTCTTTCGGACTCGATTATATTTCTAACGTTAACCCTGACTTGTAGTTGTGCTTAAACTTTATAAATTTCAGATTTGCCTATTCACCCCCCTCTAGGCGACTTTCTGTATCAGAGCCCGATGCTTCATTAGAGTCTAACCACTCGAAGTGATGTCGGGAGATCACGCTAAGAAGGAGATCGTGACCGGCGGCGACAAGTCTACAAGCTCGGAAAGAACTCACTTGAGGGAGTCCGGCCACAAGCACAAGGAGTAATCCTCTTCCTCCATCAAGTCACAACGAAGAGGTGACAAGAAGAAGAAGATGAAGAAAGTGGTCTACTACGAGACCGACTCTTCGTCACCCTCCACCTCTGGCTCCGAATCGACGTCCGTCACTTCTAAGCGCCATGAGCGCAAGAAGTATAGTAAGATGCCCCTTCGCTATCCTCGCATTTCCAAACGCACTCCATTACTTTCCGTTCCCCTAGGCAAACCACCATTTTTTATGGTTAGGATTATTGTATGTGGAGTGATAAAATGAGGCATCACCTAACCTCACTCCACAAAAGCATATGGGATATTGTTGAGTATGGAGCGCAGGTACCGAAGGTAGGGGACAAGGACTACGATTCGGACGAGGCCGACCAAATTCGGCACTTTAACTCCCAAGCCACAACTATACTCCTCGCCTCCTTGTGTCGAGAGGAGTATAATAAGGTGCAAGGGTTAAAAACGGCCAAAGAAATTTGGGACGTCCTCAAGACGGTGCACGAAGGGGACGAGGTGACCAAGATCACCAAATGGGAGACGATCGAGGGGGAGCTCGGTCGATTCATCCTCAACCAAGGAGAGGAGCCACAAGCCATGTACAACCGGCTCAAGACCTTGGTCAACCAAGTGCGCAACCTCGGGAGCACCAAATGGGATGACCATGAAATGGTCAAGGTTATTCTAAGATCACTTGTTTTTCGTAATCCTACACAAGTTTAATTAATTCGTGGTGATACTAGATATAAGCTAATGTCTCCCGAGGAGGTTATAGGAAAGTTTATGAGCTTTGAGTTGATGATCAAAGGCTCCAAACAAATTGTCGAGCAAGGTGGCACCTCCACACCCGAGGTGCAACCCGTCGCATTCAAAGCGACAGAGGAGAAGAAAGAAGAGTATACATCAAGTAGGCTCCCCATCGACGCCTCCAAGCTCGACAACGAGGAAATGGCGCTCATCATCAAGAGCTTTTGCCAAATCCTCAAACAAAGGAAGGGGAGAGACTACAAACCCCGTTCCAAGAAGGTGTGCTACAAGTGTGGTAAGCCCGGTCACTTTATAGCAAAATGTCCTATTTCTAGTGACAGTGACGACGACAAGAAGGGAAGGAGGAAGGAAAAGAAGAAGTACTACAAGAAGAAGGGCGACAATGCCCACGTGTGTCGGGAATGGGACTCTGACGAGATCTCCACCGACTCCTCCTCCGACGAGGACGCCGCCAACATCGCCGTCGCCAAAGGCCTCCTCTTCCCTAACGTCGGCCACAAGTGTCTCATGGCAAAGGACGACAAAAAGAAGAAGGTAAAATCTAGAGCCTCCACTAAATATACAACATCTAGTGATGAGGGTAGCTCTAGTGAAGATGAGGATGATTTGGTTGCCCTTTTTGCCAACCTTAACATGCAACAAAAAGAAAAATTAAATGAATTAATAGGAGCTATTAATGAGAAGGATGAACTCTTGGATAGCCAAGAAGAAATTCTTATTAAGGAAAACAAAAAGCATGTTAAGGTGAAAAATGCTTATGCTCGGGAATTAGAAAAATGTGAAAAATTAACTAGTGAGCTTAGCATTTGCCATGACACTATCTCCAACCTTAGAATTGAAAATGTCAAATTAATTCTAAGGTTGCGAAATTAAATGTTTGTGATGATTCTCTTGTCAACCTTAAAAATGATAATGCTAGTTTGATTGCTAAGATTGACAAATTGAATGAATCACTTTCTAGCCTTAAAATTGAAAATGACAAATTAATTTCTAAGGCTAAAGATTTAAATGTTTGCAATGTTTCTATTTCCAATCTTAGAAATGAGAATGTCATGTTACATGCTAAGATTGATGAATTAAATGCTTGCGAACCCTCTACATCCACGGTTGATCATGTTTCTATTTGCATGAGATGTATAGATATTAATGTTGATGCTATCCATGATCACATTGCTATGATTAAACAACAAAATGATCATATAGCTAAGCTAGATGCTAAAATTGTCGAGCATTAACTAGAAAATGAAAAATTTAAATTTGCTCGTAGCATGCTTTTTAAAGGGAGACGCCCTGGCATTAAGGATGGCATTGGTTTCCAACAGGGAGACAATGTCAAGCTTAATGCCCCCAAGAAATTTTCTAATTTTGTTAAGGGCAAGGCTCCCATGGCACAGGATAACGAGGGTTACATCCTGAGCACAAAATTAGGAGAATTCATTCTAGGAAGTCTCATTCTGGAACTCATCATGATTTTATGTATAAGAATGAGATATCTAGTTCTAGGCATTCTACCCATGCTGCTTATGTTTTAACTAACAAATGATCATAACATTTCATTTAAGACTTTTGATGCTGCTTATGTTTTAACTAACAAATCAGGCAAAGTAGTTGCCAAATATGTCGGGGGCAAACACAAGGGCTCCAAGACTTGTGTTTGGGTACCCAAGGTGCTTGTTTCTAATGTGAAAGGACCCAAGACCGTTTGGGTACCTAAGAACAAGGCCTAAACTTGTTTTGTAGGTTTATGCATCCGGGGGCTCAAGTTGGATCATTGATAGCGGGTGCACAAACCACATGACAGGGGAGAAAAAGATGTTCTCCTCCTACGAGAAAAATGATGATCCCCAAAGAGCTATCTGAGAGCACCTAGAGAGGGGGGGTGAATAGGTGATCCTGTAAAAACTTGAAACTTAAAACCACAAACTTGATTAAGTGTTAGCACAATGAAATCAAGTGGCTAAGGAGAGCTCTTGTGAACAACAATTGACACAGTGAGAACAAGCACAAGAGACACAAGGATTTATCCCGTGGTTCGGCCAAGTACAATACTTGCCTAGTCCATGTTGTGGCGTCCCAATGGACGAGAGTTGCACTCAACTCCTTTCAAGTGATCCAATGATCAACTTGAATACCACGATGTTCTTCTTTCTTTTCTCTTTCTCGTTTGCGAGGAATCTCCACAACTTGGAGCCTCTCGCCCTTACAATGAGATGATCACAAAGAAGCATAGATGTAAGAGTGGGAAGAGCAACACACACAAGCCTCGAAGCACGAGCACAAACACGCACACAAGTCACAACTTGAGCTCTAAGATCACACACGGAGTTCTCAACTCAAGAGGAGCTCAAATTGCTATCACAACGAATCAAATGCGCTTGAGAGATGTCTTGGTGCTAAGAGATGATCAAAGAATGCTTGGTGTACTCCTTCATGTGCCTATGGGTCCCTTTTATAGCCCCAAGGCAGCTAGGAGCTGTTGAGAGCAATCCAGGAAGGCAATTCTTGCCTCCTGTCGACTGGTGCACCGGACAGTCCGGTGCATCACCGGACACTGTCCGGTGCAGATTTCTTTCCTATTCTGGCACAGCCGACCATTGACGATTTGGAGCCGTTGGCGCATCGGACACTGTCTGGTGCACACCGGATAGTCCGGTGCCCCCTTCTGACCGTTGGCTTGGCCACGCGTCACGCACGGATTGCGCGGCCGACCGTTGGCTCACCGGACAGTCCGGTGCACCACCGGACAGTCCGGTGATTTTTAGCCGTACGCCGCCGCCGAAATCCCGAGAGCGGCCTTTTCATCAGAGCTAGCCTGGCGCACCGGACATTGTCCGGTGCACCACCGGACAGTCCGGTGCACCCAGACTGAGCAGAGTCTTGGCTGCTCGAGCCAAGTCTTTTCCATTTGTCCTAGCACTTAGACAAATATGTTAGTACACAAAAACCAATGTACTAAGTCTAGAATCATACCTTTATATTGATTTGCACTTTGTCCACCATTTGGCATAGTTTAACACATAACCATTTGTGTTGGACACTTAATCACCAAAATACTTAGAAATGGCCCAAGGGCACATTTCCCTTTCACTATCACATTCGGGGATGGAAATCAAGGTTTGGTCAAATGACTTGGTAAAATTGCTATATCTCCTGACCATTCCATTTCCAATGTTTTTCTTGTAGATTCTTTAGATTATAACTTGCTTTTAGTTTCACAATTATGCAAAATGGGTTACAACTGTCTTTTTACGGATATAGGTGTTACTGTCTTTAGAAGAAGTGATGATTCAGTAGCATTTAAGGGAGTATTAGAGGGTCAGCTATGCTTAGTTGATTTTAATAGAGCTGAACTCGATACTTGCTTAATTGCTAAGACTAATATGGGTTGGCTCTGGCATCGCCGACTAGCCCATGTTGAGATGAAGAATCTTCACAAGCTTCTAAAGGGAGAACACATCTTATGACTAACCAATGTTCATTTTGAGAAAGACAGGGTTTGTAGCGCATGTCAAGCAGGGAAGCAAGTTGGTACTCACCATCCACACAAGAACATCATGACGATCGACAGGCCGCTTGAACTACTCCACATGAATCTATTCGGCCCGATTGCTTACATAAGCATCAGCGGGAGTAAGTATTGTCTTGTAATTGTGGATGATTATTCTCGCTTCACTTGGGTATTCTTTTTACAGGAAAAATCTCAAACCCAAGAGACCTTAAAGGGATTCTTGAGACGAGCTCAAAATGAGTTCGGATTAAAGATCAAGAAAATAAGAAGCGACAACGGGACGGAGTTCAAGAACTCTCAAATTGAAGGATTTCTTGAGGAGGAGGGCATCAAGCATGAGTTCTATTCTCCCTACACACCTCAACAAAATGGTGTAGTAGAGAGGAAGAATATAACTCTATTGGACATGGCAAGGACCATGCTTGATGAGTACAAGACTCCGGACCGGTTTTGGGCGGAAGCAATCAACACTGCTTGCTACTCTATCAACCGGTTATATCTTCACCGAATCCTCAAGAAGACATCATATGAACTCCTCACCGGTAAAAAGCCCAATGTTTCATATTTTAGAGTCTTTGGTAGCAAATGTTTTATTCTTGTTAAAAGAGGTAGAAAATCTAAATTTGCTCCTAAGGCTGTAGAAGGCTTTTTACTTGGTTATGACTCAAACACAAGGGCGTATAGAGTCTTCAACAAATCCACTGGATTAGTTGAGGTTTCTTGTGATATTGTGTTTGATGAGACTAATGGCTCCCAAGTGGAGCAAGTTGATCTTGATGAGCTAGATGATGAAGAGGCTCCGTGCATCGCGCTAAGGAACATGTCCATTAGGGATGTATGTCCTAAGGAATCTGAAGAGCCTCTACAAGCACAAGATCAACCATCATCTTCCAATCAAGCATCTCCACCAACCCAAGATGAGGATCAGACCCAAGACAATGAAGAAGATGATCAAGAAGATGAGCCACCTCAAGAAGAGGACAATGATCAAGGGGGAGATGACAATGATCAAGACAAGGAAGATGAGCAAGAAACTCAGGGTCAAAGACCGCCACACCTAAGAGTCCATCAAGCGATACAACGAGATCACCCTGTGAACTCAATTCTCGGTGACATTCATAAGGGGGTAACTACTCGATCTCGAGTCGCTCATTTTTGTGAACATTACTCTTTTGTGTCTTCTATTAAGCCATACAGGGTGGAAGATGCATTAAGAGATTCGGATTGGGTGTTGGCAATGCAAGAGGAGCTCAACAACTTCACAAGGAATGAGGTATGGCATTTAGTTCTACGTCCTAACCAAAATGTTGTAGGAACCAAGTGGGTATTCCGCAACAAGCAAGATGAGCATGGTGTGGTGACAAGGAACAAAGCCCGACTTGTGGCCAAAGGATATTCGCAAGTCGAAGGTTTGGATTTCGGTGAAACCTATGCACCCGTAGCTAGGCTTGAGTCAATTCGCATATTACTTGCCTATTCTACTTACCATAGCTTTAAGCTCTATCAAATGGATGTGAAAACTGCCTTCCTCAATGGACCGATCAAGGAAGAGGTCTATGTTGAGCAACCTCCTAGCTTTGAAGATAGTGAGTACCCTAACCATGTGTATAAACTCTCTAAGGCGCTTTATGGGCTCAAGCAAGCCCCAAGAGCATGGTATGAATGCCTAAGAGATTTCCTTATCACTAATAGCTTCAAAGTCAGAAAAGTCGATCCTACACTCTTTACTAAAACATTGCAAATGATTGGTTTGTATGCCAAATTTACGTTGATGATATCATATTTGGGTCTACTAACAAATCTACTTGTGAAGAGTTTAGTAGGATAATGATTCAAAAATTCGAGATGTCTATGATGGGGGAGTTGAAGTATTTCCTAGGATTTCAAGTGAAGCAACTCCAAGAGGGCACCTTCATCAGCCAAACTAAGTACACTCAAGACATACTTACCAAGTTTGGAATGAAGGATGCAAAGCCCATCAAGACACCCATGGGAACTAATGGGCATCTCGACCTCGACACGGGAGGTAAATCCGTAGATCAAAAGGTATACCGGTCAATGATAGGATCTTTACTCTATTTATGTGCATCTCGACCGGATATTATGCTTTCCGTATGCATGTGTGCAAGATTCCAAGCCGATCCTAAGGAAGTTCACCTTAGGTCCGTGAAAAGAATCTTGAGATATTTAGTTCATACACCTAAGTTTGGTCTTTGGTACCCCAAGAGATCCACCTTTGATTTAATAGGCTATTCAGATGCTGATTGGGCAGGGTGTAAAATTGATAGAAAGAGCACATCAGGGACTTGTCAGTTCTTGGGAAGATCCCTGGTGTCTTGGGCTTCAAAGAAACAAAATTCAGTAGCTCTTTCTACCGCCGAAGCCGAGTATATTGCTGCAGGCCATTGTTGCGCGCAATTTCTTTGGATGAGGCAAACCCTTAGAGACTATGGCTACAAATTTAGCAAAGTCCCTCTCCTATGTGATAATGAGAGTGCAATCCGCATGGCGGATAATCCCGTTGAACACAGCCGCACTAAGCACATAGCCATTCGGTATCATTTTTTGAGGGACACCAACAACGGGGGGATATCGAGATTGCTTATGTTAGCACCAAAGAACAACTAGCCAATATCTTTACCAAACCATTAGATGAGAAAACCTTTACCAAACTTAGGAATAAGCTAAACATTCTTGATTCTTGGAACTTTGATTGATACTTTGCACACATAGCACATTTATGTACCTTTGATCATATCTCTTTTATGCCTATGACTAATGAGTTTTCAAAGTGAATTTCTATTAAGTCATAGATTGAAAGGGAAATGGAGTCTTCGGCGAAGACAAGGCTTCCACTCCACTCTGTTGGTATTGTTTACCCTTCGCTGTCACTCCGCACCGCTCTCCACTTTGGTATAATATTCACTCATATTTACTTATACCATTGGGGAGAAAGTAAAAAGGGCTCTCAAAAGACTCCGTTTTTGGCGATTAATGCCAAAGGGGGAGAAATATAGCCCAAAGCAAAAGGACCGCACCACCACCAATTTCAAAGTTTAAAATGAAATTTTCAATTGGTATCCTATGATGAAATATTTAAAAGAGGATTTTCAATTGGTTAGTATTTTTCAAATTGGTATAGTTAATCTTCTTTCAATTGGTAAAACCCTCTTGAACACTAAGAGGAGAATTTCATCCAGGGGGAGTATTGTTTAAGTCAAAGGAAAATCATTTGAAACAGGGGGAGGAAATTTCAAATCTTAAAATGCTTCTTGCAATCTTATTCATAAACCTTTGACTATTTGCAAAAGGACATTGAAAAGATTTTCCAAAAGAATTTGCAAAAACAAAACAAGTGGTGCAAGCGTGGTCCAAAATGGTAAAAGAAAGAAAGCAATCAATGCATATCTAATGAAAGTATAAATTGGTTTAATTGCAAGCAACCTTTGCACTTACCTTATGCAAACTAGTTCAATTCTGCACTTATATATTTGTTTTGGTTTGTGTTGGCATCAATCACCAAAAAGGGGGAAATTGAAAGGGAAATAGGGTCAAACCTTTTCCAATAAATATTTTGGTTGTTGAATTGCCCAACACAAATAATTGGACTAACTAGTTTGCTCTAGATTACATGTTCTACAGGTGCCAAAGGTTCAGCACAAACCAATAAAAAGATTAAAGTTAGGGTTCAAAAGGAAGGAGCAAAAGAAACCGAAGAGAACCCTGGTCTGGCGCACCGGACTGTCCGGTGCACCACCGGACAGTATCCGGTGCACCAGGGTGGATCGACTTCAAACTCTTCACCTTCGGATTTCTGAGGCCGCGCTCCGCTATAATTCACCGGACTGTCCGGTGTGCCAGCGGAGCAACGACTCTCAAGCGCAACGGTCGACTCCAACGACCGCCTGCAACGCGAACAGTGCGCGGACAGTTCGCACAGAGTCAGAGCAGCGCCAGAAGGCGCACCGGACAGTGAACAGTGACTGTCCGGTGCGACACCAGACTATCCGGTGGCCCAGGCTGTCAGATCTCCAATGGTCGAAATCGTCCGAACTCTAACGGTTGGGTGACGTGGCTGGCGCACCGGACAGTGTCCGGTGGCGCACCGGACTGTCCGGTGCGCCCATCGACAGCAGCCCTCCTCAACGGCTGTTTTGGTGGTTGGGGCTATAAATACCCCCAACCACTTCTATTCAAGGTATCCAAGTTTCCAACATACTGCATTCAATACAAGAGCTCTAGACTTTACTCCAAGACACAAACAAGAGATCAAATCCTCTCCAAAGTCCAAAACCACTCCAAACACTTAGTGACTTGTGAGAGAGAGATTTTCGTGTTCATTTGAGTTCTTGTCGCTTGGATCATTTTTCTTCTTAGTGACTTTTAATCAAAGCAAGAGACACCAAGTTGTGGTGGTCCTTGTGAGGGGTCTAAGTGACCCGTTGATTAAGGAGAAAACTCACTTGGTCTAAGTGTCCGTTTGAGAGAGGGAAAGGGTTGAAAGAGACCCGGTCTTTGTGACCACCTCAACGGGGAGTAGATTTGCAAGAACCGAACCTCGGTAAAACAAATCACGGTTTCATCCACTCTACTTCTTTGGTTGATTTGTTTTTGCCCTCTCTTTCGGACTCGGTTTTATTTCTAACGCTAACCCCGACTTGTAGTTGTGCTTAAAGTTTGTAAATTTCAGATTTGCCTATTCACCCCCTCTAGGCGACTTTCATTATGCTCTTGGCGCTTCGAAGATGTGGACTCAGCGCCGGAGGTGGAAGGTGAAGAAGAATCGGTCTCGTAGTAGACCACCTTTTTCATCTTCTTTTTCTTCTTGTCACCCTTCCTATGTGACTTGATGGAGCCGGCGAATTCCTCCTTATGCTCTTGTTCTTGTTGCCGACCTCCTTCGATGGAGTCTTTCTTCGTTCTTCTTTCCCGAAGATCCAGGATTTTCCTCGGTCTTCATCTCTCTTTTGGCATGTTCTCCCGACATCACTTCGATTTGTTAAACTCTAATAAAGCATCGAGCTCTGATACCAATTGAAAGTCGCCTAGAGTGGGGTGAATAGGTGAAACCTAAAAATTATAAACTTTGAACACGCACTTCACCCGTGGTTAGAGTTAGAAATAAATAGTATTGAATTTGGAATGCAGGAGATAGTTCTTCTTGCTATGAATTTCCCAATCAATACGGATAACTTTGGGAGCAAACTCAAAACGCTGTCAGTAAGAGAACTTTAGAGAGGGAAGAAACAAATCGAATAGTGAAGATTAACACAAGTGGATACAGTGATTTGTTTCCTGAGGTTCGGTTCTAAAGAACCTACTCCATATTGAGGAGGCCACAAAGGGCGGGTCTATTTCAACCCTTTCCCTCTCTCAATCGGTTACTTAGACCGGTCGAGTGCTTCTTCTTAATCACATGGTTAACTAAGACCCCACAAGGATCACCACACAATTAGGTGTCTCTCGCTTGCTTTACAAAACACTTGGGAAGTTTAGAATGAGAAGAAGAAGGCAACCAAGCAACAAGAGCAACAAAAGAAACACAAATCACCCTGTCTCAAGTCACTAAGCACTTTTGATCACTAACTTGATTTTGGAGCTTGGAGAGGATTTGATGCTTTGATTGTGCCTTTGGAGTCTATTCTTTTTATCTAGTATTGAATGAGGAAGTTGGAATGCTTGGATGACTTGAATGGTGATGGTCGGGGGTATTTATAGCCCCAACCACTATTCTAGTTGTTGGCTGACTGCTTTGTCGAAGGGCACACCAGCAGTCCGGTGGTGCACCGGACACTCCACTGTTCATTGTCCGGTGAGTTTCACGTCAGCCGACTATTGGGGTTTGAAGCTCTTGATCGTTGAAGTATTCTATCCTATTGCGGACCGGACAATCTGGTGGCACACCGGACATTCCGGTGCGACCTATCGTCGTAGACTGTCTTTTGACTTCTGGTACTGCAGACTATGTGCGCAGTCGCGCAGTTGATCGTTGGGCGAAGTGGATGAGCTCTGAGAAAACCTGAGAGCGACCAGTTCACGGAGGGCTCCAGTCTGGGCACCGGACAGTGTCCGGTGCGCCACAGACTGCACCAATTCTGTTTTGCTCCAACTGAATAGAATTCTCCTAAGGTCATTTTCTTTGTATGTATATGTGAACTTTATGCACTTGATAAAACATCCACTTGGCAAACTAGTTAGTCCACATGGTTTGTGATGGACGTCAAACACTAAAATCGATTATAGAAAATGTTGAGACCATTTCCCTTTCAACTATCGAATCACATGGTTTGTGGCTGCACTAGACAATGTGCCAGTCCTTGCCACCGTCGCCAACACATCACCATGATTGACATCGACCACACAACCTAGACTTATGCTTCGCTTGCCGCACGAGCCTCGCTTCTTATTTGTCGCGTTCTTGGCCTCTCCTTGCTCTCTTGGAGCGTGGCGCTAACACGCCTTCTCATCGCCCAAGGAGTTCCCCGCTCGCACCGAGGACGCTAAGTTCGATTCCGAACTGTTCGGTGGCGTCTGCGCCACCAACGACAATGAGCTGATCAGTTCGAGCCGAGCCTTCTTGGGCGCCGGCGGGTTGTCGTCCAAGATCTCTCGGAGAGGCCTCTTCTCGAAGCCTCCTTCTAGTTCCTCTTCTCCTGTCGTTACATCTCCATCGTCATCGTCATTCGAAGAGCTCGCGTCGCGATCGTCCGATGCGTGGCGGCCCTGGGGCACGAGCTAGCACACAAGGAACACGTAGCGATCGATGTCCACGTCGTTGGAGTCGGAATCAGAGTAGTAGTAGTCTTGCTCCTCGACCACCACCATCTCATCAGCCTCCTTCATGCGAAGTCTAGCGACAGAATGATCTAACGGCGACACGGATCCGTGGAGCTCGAGTGCCCGATAAAAACTGAGCACTAGTAGTAGCACGGTGTGGGGCGCGTGTGGAAGTTGCTTGCGCGGAAGCGATAAGTCGTGCAACCTAGAGATGGCAATAGGGGCACAATCCCCGATTCTTCACGAGAAATTCTTCTATTATGGGATGAGGATAGAGAAGTTTCTTTTCTATAGAGAAGTAAACGAGAAGAAATTCTCCTGCGACGGGTAAACAAGGTCGGGAACGGGGAAGCATTCTTCATCCTCGTTCCCCGCAGTGACTCGTTAAACTTACACGCGACTATTTTTCGTGTAATAATTACTGAATAATTATCTTATCAGGAGATCACTCATTATACAAATGTATTCATTTTATATACATAATATAATGATTTCTTATATATGCTAGTGTGTATGAGTGTCAATGTTTTAGTTTAATAATACATCACTATTATAATTTAAGCGGGACGGACGGAAATTTATTCCATGGGAATAAGGACAGAGAAGAAATATTCTTCATACACGTTCGTGAGGATTATCATGGGAATTTTTTTCGTCGTTCTCCAACAAGGAATTTCCGGTAGCCATGATGCCATCTCTACTTGTGCAGTGCAGTTGCACACAGCGCAGGGGCATGCAATTAATATCTGCGGCTGCGGCCGTGGGCTGGAAGTGGGGCAAGAAAAGTAGTTGCCATGGGCTTTCCGCTCGACCACAAATCCTCAACTCGGATTCGGCGAGTCGAGGGCCAGTTGGATGGAGCCGAGTAATTTGGCCCAAGCACCAATCTATTCGCGGTTCTCAAGGCTATTCGAGACGAGTACTGCTAGTGGCAAAATATGCGGTGGAAATTTACATTTTCTATGAAACATGAAAACTATGGGTGTTTAAATACACAAGAGACTAATAGTTAGTAGCTAAAATTAGCTGAAGACATCTAAACACCTTAACTAATAATTAAATTATTAACTATTTTTAATAAATTAGTTAATAGTTAGCTAGCTAATTGCACTAGCAATTTTTTTAGCCAAGTAAGAGGGGTGTACACTAGAGCTAATAATTAGTTGACTAAAAAATTGCTAGTGGAATTAGCTAGCTAACAAATATCTAACTAACTATTAAATAATTTACTAAAAATAGCTAATAGTTGAACTATCTTTAACTAAATTTAGCAACTAACTATTAGATCTAGTGCATTCAAATAAACTATAAATTATAGTAGGAGAGGTAAAGTTTACCCTCTATACAAGTCAAAACCTCTTCTAGTCTCCTACAACTTGGATCCTCCCGGATTATTAGAGATTTTAACCGAACTATCCCCTCTTGAAGGACTCAGTAATTGTAGCAGCAGATATACATGCATGGCGAGTGAGTATGTAGTAGTAGGACATGACAGATGACAAAGCAGTAGCAAACCCTGTCCCCCCCCTGATCCGTCCCGCACAAATAATCGGACGCCAGCGCAAGAAGACAAGCGCGGCCCTGTCCCCGCCGCGCTGATGCAGTGCACACGGCAGGCGGTGTGCGCGCACCAGCGCATGCAATGCATGCACGCCGTCCCCTCTCGCTTCTGCAGTCCACCCGCTCCCTCCCTCGGTGCCTCTGCTGTGTCGCGCAGGCGCAGGAGCTAGCAGCAGAGCTGGGGGCCAAAGGCAAGCCAAGCCACTGCCCCGCCGGCCGTACTCGCCAGGAGAGAAGAAAGGCACCGAGCCAGCCAAGCCAACAAAGGACTTCCTTGTAGTACTAGCGGCTAGCGACGGAGGCAGCAGCAGCAGCAGCAAGGCAGGCGGCAACTCGCGGCAAGGCTGGCGGCCGGGCCAGTGTGGGTGGGTGGCTCGGTATGAGCACACGTACCCGGTGTAGTTAGTACCTCGTCGTCGTAGCGCCTGTGCGCCTGTGCCTGTGTAGCACGGCCGGCCCCAATAATTGGTCCGTCCACTACGCCGGCCAGACCGAGGCTTTTTGACTCGGCTGCCAGCCAGTCGAGCGGAGCCGGGGCGGGCGTACGTGCGGGGCCACTGCAGCGCGGAGGGCCGGGGCGAGGCCGCAGCGGACCGAGGCCAGCCGGCGGGGGCAGCGCTTCTGCCGGTCCCCGCGCCCGCGGTGGGCCGGGCGGCAGGCAAGTGTCCAGAAAGACACGCCGGCAGGCGGCACGAACGTACCGTCGCCGCCGTGGCACGGTTAATCTGTGCACCAGCGCGGTTGAGATGGGGGTGGGGCACGGCGGTAGACGCCCCCTCCTCCTCATCCTCAGTCACCGCGGAAAATCCAAGGGGTGCTGCGCTGCGGGGTCTTCCCCGGCCGGCCTGGATTCTCTTCTCGCTCGTGCCGCTTTGCTGGCCCCGTTTATGGTAAAACCAGATGCCTGCCTCGGGTAGCCTTGTCCTAGTTCTCATGCGAGTAACTGCTACGCTACTGTTATACTGTTGCCTCGTCAGCTGTGTTTGGAACCGCCATGAATAAACTTCGCCGCGCCGATTCTTAGATTAAAAATCTAAAAAAATGATTAGCAGTTCTTACAAACCAGCAGTGAAGGTTCATGTCATCGTCGCGCGCCGGCTCAGTCCATAAATCGGCAGTGAAATATCACTAATAATAGTTTAAGCCATGAACCGATCGACTGCAGTGACACTGAAACTATCACTGTCTGCTGCTTGTTTCAGTCGATAGTGACATTTCACTGCGGCTTTAATTGTGGCTTGAGCAGACAGTGCGATAAATATAGTTTACCATTATCAGGTTTTGCCTTATGCCGACAATGATGGTTGTACAATATTACCTCCGTTTTCGAATATTTATCATCTGCTAGTTTATTTTTAGGGAGTACAAAACTCACGGTCTCCTCTCTCCTATCCTGAGTGCACTTATTCAAGGATAGTAGGATACGACCACTTCTTCTATTATTCCGGTAACTTTTCACCAAAATGTTCAAGGAAGCTCTTGGATTATTAAGGATCGGATAAGCATGCGATCTTCGTGCTTTACGGTTGATATATAACGCACTTCTACTCATTTTAATTCGCAACTTTTCAATCATTTTGATAATTAGATTGCTTGATATATGGGTTCTCATGCTAGTTGTTTTGTTTTCACTTTATTATTTTTGTGTGATCCTTTTTTACATTATATTTCATATGGTTACTAGACTCACGTATATAATAAATCCATCAGGAATTATATTACAAATGTTAAACTAGTGTATATGTTACAATAAAAATGTATATACATCATAAATTTATTAAGTTTTATATTATATGTATTACAAATATTACTTTATTGTACATTTTATAGTAGTTTCTCAATCATAGTCTTTCTTGTCCTTCAACCGTTCAAGTGAGAAAGATTATTTTTCACTCAACATCTCCAACATGATGAAAGCTGCTAGCTCGTATTAGAATCCTTAGATCTTGGAGTCTTTCAGCTTATTGTAGCCAAGTCTTTTGCATTGTAGTTGAAGTAAGATGATAATAAAATGCACAAGTATTAGACAGAAGAATAGTATGTTTTTATTAAATTAACAGTTATACATGAAATTGGAGCATTCATGGGCAATAATACTATGGCTTAAAAAATAATAGGCTCATAGGTACCAAATACATCTGCTCATCAAAAATTGAAATTGGTATATAAAAATCATTCTGTCTCATGCCACATAAAAAAATAAGGAGACTAATTATAGAGAAATAAAAACTAGAGCTTTTATACATGATCAATAATTTATATTATATTGTAGCTCAAAATAATAGGTTGTGTGTTCATCAAAGTTAAAATGGGTAGCGCTATTGAAAAAAGAAACTCTACACTACTCTATGCAAGAACTAAAGTATGCACACACATGGCATACTAACTAGTCATTTAATTTGCTAGTAGGAATCACATGGGTTCAAAGTCACTGACCTTTTATAAGATGGATTCATCATAACTTGAATGCCTTCCTCAAAACAAAATTTAAAAGCGCTCTCTAAAAACGAAATATTGAATTATAATATCGGAAAATCAGATCACTGATGGTCACGTACATATATATAAGCCAACAACAACGATATTGCTACGATCACTTCCCCTGCTCAGGTACAGACCCAACGATATAGTTTTTACAAACGTTTGTCGACTTAAGGCCTGTTTGTTTACCCCAATGGATTATATAATCTGGATTATTTTTGGAGGATTATATAATCTGGATTATATAATTTGGATTATATAATCTGAGTAGTCATGTTTGTTTACCCAGATTATCTGGCGTGTTTCTGTTGGGCGGCGGACTTCTCCGATCCGATAGGCGCAAAAACGATTCGGTAGATTATAATGGCAATGGTGGGTAATTTCTAGGAAACTTGAAAGAGTAGTGGGGAAGTGGGAAAAAAATAATCTGAAATAAGCACCTCCTCACTTGCTTATGGATTATCATAATCCAAGGGGTTAGATTATATAATCTGGACAAATAAGCTAGACTGTTTGTTTGCCTCTTAGGATTATTTAATCCAGATTATATAATCTGCGGGGTAAACAAACATGCCCTTAATATATGTACTAGCTAGCTAGTTGGTAGTGACCATAGATATAATACTACCGGCTTATGTGTTGAATCGACAGTTTTGCTCATATCAACAATGTGTTGGTTGTTGTTTAGGATTGGCAGTGATCACAAGAACATCGCTGTTGTTAGTTTTAGAGACAAAGAACCGACGGGTGAAGATTGACACTGTCGGTTTTGATGAAGCGATATGACTGAAAACCTTCACTTTTCTTTTATTAATTTATTCTTTTTCACAGCGATAAAGAATTTGGACCTGTCAATAAAAGCTTAATCTAACGTAATATGCATGGTCGATGTTTTCCGGATTTCTTTGGTTCCGCACTTCCCCTGTATATATATACTACTAGTTGCATCATTATTTAAGGTTAGCGTATATACTCATACTCCCCCAGCTCCGTGGTGTAGTGTAATATCATTCAAGAAAAAAAAAGACAACTTTCAATATTCAAATGATATATGTATATACTATAAATTAAATCTGGTTGAAGGTTTTTTTCTTCTTCTTAAGTTATGGTTTTCCTTTTAATATAAACTCCGCCATCAAACATGAATACGACACGTACATATATAATACATTATATTTTAATACAAATTTTGCGTTCCAGGACCAAGAGAGCATAGTACAATAAGATATAAAGCTATAGCTGACTTGATTGGATCATGTACGTGTCTGCTTGTCATTTAAGGTCGGTGCGCGGCATTTTATGTGTAGCTAGGATCACCTTGGAGGAGCACTGCAAAGGCAAACGGCTCGTACTGAATAATTGTGGCAATCACTTTACATCTGGGGCGTACATGGGGTCGTAGTGATCGAAATGGCAATCAAATACTGCAGTGGCTCTCAGATCATATACCATCACCTTGCTAACGTACCCCGGCCAGCTTAATTGTCCGTTGTCAATTAGATGTACATCAAATAAATATGTAGCTGCATGGCTTATTATTAATTAATCACGACAGGTACACACTGCAGCTTCACTAGTAGTTAGTACTTAGGAGATACGTACTAGCTTGGTTACAGCAGGATCCACAGATTGCATGCAGGAACGAAACCTACTAGAAAGCTAGAGAGGATACATGCATGCATGCACGGATGGATAGGCACAAGAATACAACAACAACAGCAACAACTATAATCGATCTAGCCCCTTTTCCTTTTGACGCCTGCAGCGGTGGTGGCCCCCTTGTGTTCGTCTCCGTCTCCGTCTCCGTCTCCTCTGGGGGTAGTAGTAGCATCGTCGTCGTCGGCTGCCAGGCGCGCCATCATGGTGAGCCTAGTCAGCAGGTCGGCGGCGGTGTCAGCGAGGACGAAGATGTTCCGTGCCTTGGTGTCGATGAAGCCCTCCTCGACAGCCTTGTCGAACAGCGAGAGCAGGCTGTTGTAGTAGCCGTCCACGTTGAGCAACCCCACCTGATGCATGCATGCGCCGACGACGGCCACGTACGTAACGCAGCGTTGATTGATTAGTTCCTCCTTTAAACCACACACCTCTCTCTTTCGCGTCGATCAGCAACTATAGCTAGAGGAGATTAAGATTATTATTGGGCACAACAGAGATGCGTGGGGCATGCCGGCCGGCCGGCCGGCGCTTAACTATATAATATAATGTGCTAGAAACTATAGATGAGGGCATGCATGAGGCGTATTTATTTAAATTAAATGGCAGTTAAATACGACAAGCTAGGTTACCGGTTTGCTGTGGATGCCCAGCTGCGCCCACGCTATGATCTCCAGCAGTTCTTCGATTGTCCCGTAACCACCTGCGTGCGCATGTTTTAGTTATGTATATAGACAACTAGCAGCTAGATCGACCATTCGGCTCTTAATCAAGAGCTAGCTGTCCACTACAACGTGTAGCACGACGCTATCAGGGCATGTACAACCTAGATACAGCTGCACGGTACTCCAAGTATAAGACACAACTAAAACACAACATAATACAGTGGTCATGTCTAAAACATGTGTCTTACCATATTCATTGTACCAATCAGAGCATTCAATAAATTAAAGTGACCAATCAGATAGTCTCCTGTCTCGAATATAGAGCTAAGACACTGTGTCTTCGTCAAGATACATGTCTTGAGATTTTTTACATTCACCCCCGTAGACACACTCTAAGACACAACTTAAGATACCCACTGTACATGCCCTCACACTGCTAACACTATACATTAATTACTAGCTAGCGACGACGAAGGCGATAGCTGTTGTCGTCTTAGCAAGAACGAAATCCAGAACAATACAATACTGCTGGTACACAGTATTACTAGCTAACGACTGACCTGGCAGGGCGATGAAAGCGTCGGCATGTTTCGCCATTTCCGCCTTGCGCTGATGCATGTCCCTGACCACTTTCACCTCTCCCAATGTCTCCCCTGACACCTGCAGCAGGTCGTCCACACACACACGTACACGTTTAGTTCATGCGCGCGCACACACACACACACTGAAACCCGTGCAGGTGGTTTCCTAGCTAGCTCGTGCGACGACAGGCCAGAACGACGGAGATTCGGCATTACTACCTCTTCAGGTAGGAGGGCGGTAGGGATGACCCTGCATGAACACATGCAGCATGAGCAGGGGCGAGAGGGAGAGAGACGATGAAGAACTGAGTGAAAAAGGAAGTGCTAGCTAGCTTGCGTTGCGTCGCTCAATCTATATATTACATTACCCGAGGACGTGGCGGCCGCCTTCGTAGACGGCCTTGGACACCAGGCCCATCAGCCCGCCGCTGCCGCCGCCGTACACCAGGTTCATCTGCCTCTCGACCTGCATGCGCAAGTAATTAAGCAAGCATTTGGAATACATTGGCTGACGAATTGAAGTAGTTAGCTGATACATGACTCTCGCTCACCAGCTGCTTCCCCAGGTCGAGCGCCGCAGCGCTGAAGGACGGCCGGTTCCCCGGCCTGCTGCCGCAGAAGACGCAGATCGTTCTCACCGAGCCACCACCGTCGCCGCCGCTGCTCTCCGGAGCAAACTTCTCTTGATTCTCCTCCATACCCACGGACCACGGCCGGGGAGGGGGAGGAGGAGGAGGAGAGCTACCCACCCTGCTACCCACGGGAGAGGGAGAGACAGAGAGGTCTGTGGATATTCCCTTTACGAGGTCC
This sequence comes from Zea mays, assembly GCF_902167145.1. NCBI lineage: Eukaryota > Viridiplantae > Streptophyta > Magnoliopsida > Poales > Poaceae > Zea > Zea mays. The sequence goes on along the minus strand of NC_050096.1, from coordinate 270,219,260 downwards.
TCGATGGTCGATGGCTCGGTACCTATTTATGCACGGGAAATAGATCGCTTTACATGCAATGTAATAATTACATCCCCTATATTACAAAGAGTTGCATATATTCACACCTTGTCAGAGTTAAAATATTTTGAATTTACTTTATACAAATTAAAAAAAGATTTGACAATTATGTTCTTCTAAATAGATACATTATAAAAAATATATTAATATATTTAGTGACGAATCTAATAACTTCACTTGTCATGTGGTATTTTGTTCCTCTATGAGTTCTCGTCCTACATGCATCCACCACTATAAAGAGTATGAAAAAGAGCAACTCTGTTAGATTTTGAATATTTTACTTCCTATTGTGTTAATTATTGACACCGATATAAACAGATAAACTGCATGTATACGGTTGTTAATTTAGCTTTCACTATAAGTATTTTATGTATTAGTTATTACATAAAACATATATAAAGTGTACTGATAAAGAAACAAGACCGTCCTGTAACTATATAAGGAGTTCATGATGTATAGTCACTACCGGAATCAATCGCTTTGCCGAGTGCCTGAAGCACTCGGCGAAACCTTAAAAACACTCGGCAAAGGCTTTGCCGAGTGTGACACTCGGCAAAGGCTTTGCCGAGTGTGACACTCGGCAAAGAAGGCTCGGCAAACAGTGCATCGGCAAAGCCTTCTTTGCCGAGTGCTTTTTCTCGGGCACTCGGCAAACCTCTTTGCCAAGTGCCAGGGAGCACTCGGCAAAGAAAAGCGGCCGTTACGGCGCCGTGTGACGGAGAAGGCGGCTTTGCCGAGTGTCCCTGGTGACACTCGACAAAGAAGTTATCTTTGCCGAGTGTCGTCCAGGCAGCACTCGGCAAAGAGCCCACCAGAGAGGGTCCCCATGTCAGGCTCTTTGCCGAGTGTTCTGTGCGGCACTCGGCAAAGCCGACCTCTTTGCCGAGTGCCAGCGACATAACACTCGGCAAAGAACCTAAGCCGGTGCCCAGGTCTGTGCTCTTTGCCGAGTGTTATGACCCTGACACTCGGCAAAGCGCCTCTTTGCCGAGTGTTACACTCGGCAAAGTGACCAGTATATACCTTTTTATTTGTTTTTTGTATTCCATCCACACAAACAGAAGATATCACATATATATCACATATATACATCACAGATATCATCACAGACATAAATAGCCAACACAAACATAAAACTGTCACCACAAACATAAATATCCATCACAAACATAAGTGTTCAACACAAGTATTAAACACAAACATAAGTCTCAAACGTCGCAAGCTCTCACATAAGTATCAAACACAGACATAAGTATTATACATAAGTTCTGAAGTCTAAAACAATGAAAACACAACACTCATGGAGGTGGGCGGTTTGACCGGGGCTGCGTTGGGCTGAACCCTTCCGGAGGGTTGTTGGATGCCGCCCCAGATTGGCCCTGCACAGAGAAGAGATTGCATGTGTTATACCAGATGCATTACAAACATCTAACTACAATTTTGATACTCACAGGAGTGTGGAAGAGATCAGGGTCAACTGGAGGGAACAATGGAGGTGGCGGAACGATGCCCTGTGCGGTGCCAAGGCTCTGCATGTACTGGAACATCTCCGCCATCCTCTGATGATCTGCCCGGCGCTCCGCCTCTCGCTCCGCCATCATCCTCGCCTCCATCTCGTGACGTTCCCTCCTCTCTTCTTCTAGTTGGGTCTGTAACATTACAAGCCAACGTTATAGTAACTCAAAGAGTAGGTATATAACTCAAGGAAGGACGAGTTACAGAAGCACTAACCTCGAGTTGCTGTATGCGATGCTGTGAGTTGTCGTGCCGAGGTCGTATGGCTGGACTCGAGCCCGTGCTCCTTGCTCTCACCTGAGACAGAGTGGGAGTGGAGGACGAGTCGATTGCCCCGTCGGCAATCCAGTACCGCCCATGTCTCTTGCCTCCTCCGACCCTCATGAGCACATCGGGGTCGATCGGCTCGGTGCTCGGATCATAGTCTGGGCCATGGACCTCCTGCGCCATGGCGGTGTAGTCATGGAGGCGGCTGTAGACGGCGGGGTTGGTGTAGGCCTCGGGCCCGTCATCCGGGTTGTAGGTGACGTCGGACGTCGCCTTACCCTTATGGGCCATAGCTAGGGCTGGGCAAAAAACCCGTAACCCGAAACCCGAACCCGAAATACCCGAACCCGAACCCGAACCCGAAATACCCGAAACCCAAATTATGTTCGGGAATTTCGGGTAGCAACTTGCAAAACCCGAATTTAGTTCGGGTAATTCGGGTATCACAATCGGGTACCCGAATTACCCGAACTTTCATGTGTCATGTGCTCATGTCATACTTAATTATTAATTTGTACATTTATAATTATGTGTATGTGTACATAACTTGTGATTGTAGATTGCTTGTGTTTTATATGTCCATGTATATCATTATTCAAACTATATTTTTTTACTAATTTAATAGGGCGTATGTATTTTTATGAAGCCGACACAATAGTTCGGGTAGTTCGGGAATACCCGAACCCGAACCCGAAATTTCGGGTACCCGAAATTTCGGGTATTGCAAAACCCATTGTAATTTTGGGTATCGATTCTCAAAACCCGAAATTTTAAAAACCCGAATTACCCGACCCGAAATTTTCGGGTAACCCGAACGCCCATCCCTAGCCATAGCATAGGCCGAGAAGGTGGAGCAAGGCCTGCCACCATGTGACGCCGACTGCAACGAAAACCAACGAGATAGTTAGAAATAATATCTAACTTAGTGCTATATATCTAAATAAAAAAGGTGGCGTACCCATGCTTCGGCATATTGGCCTAGGCTTCGGCTGCCTTGGTGGTGGGAGGGGCCTTGCATCATCAAACGTCGTTCCCGGCTAGCTGTGTGCGCCTCGTCCCACTCAGCCGAACACCACCTATCCACCATCTGCTCCCAGCACAGAGGATGTGCGGCACACCAATGTGGAATCATCTACAAAGTAAACACGTAAAGTGCATATCAGAAGATAAAATAAAATTCATGCATGGAGTACTGGTACCAAACATGCATGACTTTACCTGCAGGTACTGCTCCCTGGTCAACGACATGGTTCGGGCTTGAGGTTTGGTCACCCTCTCCCCAAGGACGGAGCTGTGGTAGGTGATGATGGCCTGGATGCGGGCCTCATAGTGCATGTCCACGACGAGCTTCTTACAGCTCGTGGTGGCCACCACATCCGCCCTAGCCTCGTATCCAGCATCGCATCTGAAGAAATCCTGCATACAAAACTATGTATCCATACATTATTTCAAAAATTTGCAACGAATGCGACATATTTTACATTATACTAAGACTTACCCACAGCTCTTGCTTTACCCGCTCCGCCTTGTTATTGAATTCCCTGCCGTCCCGGTCTACTGCATCGGGGGCGACGGCATAGTGGTCGAAGGTGAAGGCTGGGCTCGTCACTCCGGCGTACTCCACAAGTCCAGGGAAGTGTTCCCTGCACAGCAGGCCGAGGATGCCATTGGGGGGGGCGACGATGACCCCCAGCATAATCCAAAACCGTCCAAGACCTGTCCAAGTGATAAATAAAAAGTATTAGTTTATATTATGATTTTGAACACATAATATGAACAAGAATAAAGAACATAAAGTTACATACCTCTCCCCTTCCGGCCGAATCAGCGGCCATCTGTCTCGAAGTATGGGACGCTGAGGGAGACTCGCGGGGCCTCGCAGGTAGATGCTCCTCGAACTAGAGCCGCATGAACCTGAGGCGTCCTGCTACTGGTCGTCGTCGTCCTGCTGCTGGTCGTCGTCGTCCTGAGGCGTCGCCTGCTGCTGTGCTGCCTACTCTGCCTCGTCCTGCTGCGCTGCCTGCTCTGCCTCGTCCGCCGTCCTACTCCTCCTCCCCCTCCTCCTCCTCAGGAAACCGCCCACCATATTTTTCCAACAACCTGCAATTAAGAGTAAACAAATAAGCACATATAAAAAGATGTATTTAAAAATAGGTGCGAAATAAAAAGTCATATAGCATTACATCGATTAAAAATAATCTTCATATGTGTCGGGGTTAGCCGGATCATAACTCTCATCATCACTATCAAGCATTTCAATCTCAACGCCATCGAAAGACGCAACCTCGTCATTAATGTCATTGCCTTCAAGGATTACTAAGTCATTATCATTTTGCACCTCATCATCCTCCTCATCAACAACCATTTCAATATCTACGTCCATTCCGATAGCTTCAGTTAAGTCTATCTCAAATCGCCCTTCTAGCCCATCTTCTTGGAAGAACTCTCCATCATATGTGTCCGGGTCTAAGTTGTAATCTTCATCGTTAGGAACAGGTAACCTCCCATGCGGCGATACCTTATACACAACATCCCAACCCTTAAGATGTTCTTTCGTTTGAAACGCATATGGGAGATAATACACTTGTGTGGCCTGTTGGGCCACGATATAGACATCGTCTCCTGCTAAGGTGGAATCTTGTCGAATTTCGACTATCCCAAGATTAGAATGTGTCCGTCTCGTCACTTGAGGGTCAAACCAATGACATTTGAATATCACTGGAGTAAGAGGTTTGGAACCATAAAAATTGAGCTCATATATTTCTTCGATTCGTCCAAAATAATCGACATTGTCAAGGCCCGGCGTAAAGACTCCAGAACACGTTGTTTTCCGATTGGGCCGACTTTTGTCGTAGTGTGTTGTGCGAAAACGGTATCCATTGACGTCATACCCAGAATATTTCTTGACCCTATAAGCAAAGCCGTTGGCTACTTGTCTCAACTCGGCACTCATAGACGGATCTCTTTGGCCCTGCAAGTATTCGCAAGTTAAAAGACGCTAAATTGAGTTCAAAGACGTATCTCTTTTACAAACTAAGCACGTACCTTACGTTTGAACCAGGATCTGAAATCGGGCAACCCATTTCTCGCACCCTTTCTAAGAAGAGCGTCATATTCCTGTGGAGTGGGGTCCCTTGATCGACGCCAGAATTCATGAAGAAATTGTTCCATGTATGGCGTCACCTCTTCAAGGTTGGTCAATACGTATAGCATGATATGCCGCCACTCTTCATGTGTCAGGGTCTTGGTGGTCGAGCCACTTACGCTTCCGAGTTGGCCTCGAAATATGCTAAGGTTCGATTCATTGTCGCCATCATTGTAACGAGGGGGTGGATTATGCACGCTCGGCAGTTTGTCACCATAATAAGTTGTTGTGAAGTTTGAGACCTCCTCTAGAATGTATGCCTCTACAATGGAAGCCTCGATTTTGCATTTATTTCTACATTTCTTTCGAATAGTCTTTAGACATCTCTCGATTGGATAGCACCAACGTCCCTGCACGGGCCCCCATTTGTGCCTCATAGGGGAGATGAAGAATCAAATGCTGCATTGGATTGAAGAAGCCGGGTGGAAATATCTTCTCAAGCTTACACAGTAACACTGGGGCCAATCTTTCCAAGTCTGCAACCACGGTCCGAGATAACTCTTTTGCACAAAGCTAACGGAAGAAATAGCTCAACTCTGAAAGCGCTAGCCAGACATGCTCAGGGACATAGCCTCGAACCACCGCAGGAAGAATCCGTTCAATCCATATGTGGAAGTCATGACTCTTCATCCCTAAGACTCGCATAGTAGATAAGTTCACCCCCATACTCAGGTTAGCTGCATACCCATCAGGGAACATCAACATCTTGATCCACTGAAGTACTTCCTTCCTCTGGGCCCTGCTTAGGACGAAATTGGCCTTAGGCCTTCTCCACGTCTTTCCGCCACTTGGCGGCTTCATCTCTAGTTTTGGTCTATCACATAACACTGCCAGATCCACTCTTGCCTTCACATTATCCTTTGACTTATCAGGAATGTCCATAATTGTTGCCCACAGTGCCTCGACAACATTCTTTTCAGTGTGCATCACGTCAATGTTGTGTGGAAGGAGCAGGTCGTCATAATAGGGGAGCCGAGTCAAGCCAGACTTATGTGTCGACATATACTGCTCACCATATCCCACAAAACCACCTTCTGTATTGGCCACGAGCCCATCTATCTGTTGACGAATTTCGGCACCAGTCATCGTTGCAGGTGGGCGGTCTGTCACTACGACACCTTTCGTAAAGTTCTTGATGTCTAGGCGGAATGGATGGTCAGCAGGAAGAAATTGTCGATGTTTATCGAAGGACGAATATTTGCCACCCTTTTTCAACCAAATGAACCTGAGAGCTTCCTTGCAAACTGGGCATGGGAACTTACCGTGAACACACCAGGCACAGAATAGCCCATACGCCGATAAGTCATGCATGGAGTACTGGTACCAAACATGCATTCTGAAGTTTGTCTTCGTAGCTCGGTCATATGTCCATACCCCTTCCTCCCAGGCACGTACCAATTCATCGATCAAAGGCTCCATGTACACGCCCATTTTGTTCCCCGGGTGTCCGGGAGTTATCAACGACACGAATATATTCTGCCTTTGAAAGCACACACCAGGGGGAGATTGATTGGGATAACAAACACGAGCCAACATGTGTACGGGGCAGCGCTCATTCCATAGGGATTGAACCCATCTGTAGCCAACGCAACACGTACATTACGAGCCTCTTCGGCTTTCTCACGGTGAATGTCATCAAAGTGTTTCCATGCTTCACCATCTGATGCGTGCACCATCTTGTCAGGATTGTATCGTTTTCCATTTTTGTGCCATGTCATCTGTTTCGCGGATTCCTCTGTCATGTAAAGACGCTGGATCCTCGGTATGAACGGAAGGTGTCGTAGGATTGTCAAGGGGATGTCGAGCTGCCTCTTCTGTCCATCACCAGAGTCTACCTCCATAAACCTAGACGAATTACACTTGGGACAATACTTTGCCTCCGCGTATTCTTTCCTAAATAGCACGCAGCCCTTCAGACAAGCATGAATCTGCTCATACGTCATCTTGAGTGCACGAAGTAGTTTCTGTGCCTCGTACATGCTCTTTGGCAGAACATGATCATCCGGAAGCAGACTCCCAATAACCGTCAACAAGCCATCGAATGCATCTCTACTCATGTTGTACTGCGACTTGAACGCCATTACACGCCCAATGGCATCCAGTTGAGAAACCTTTGTCTGGCCGTGAAGGGGCTTCTGTGCCGCGTCGAACATGTCGTAGAACGCCTTTGCAGTCGGCTCTGGCTCGTCATCCATACATCCTCCCGTGTACTGTGCCTCCTGATAGTCGTTCAACATATCCGCTACCCCTGCATCCGCGTCATAATCCTCGACACGTTGTCTCAACACCTCCTCTCTCTTCACCATGAAATATCCACCGAGTATAGTCCGGCGTAAATCCATTCTTCCAAATATGTTCTGCCATGGCCTTCTTTGGTTTTCTTTTCCGGTTGTCACATTTGCTGCATGGGCATAGGACTAGACTCGCTCCTTTAGCAGCTTCGCCATATGCACGTTCCACGAAATCATCGGTCTTTCTAATCCATTCAGTGGTGACATCGTTCCTTCCTCTACAGCCCGTGTACATCCACTCACGGTCCTCCATCCTCTAACAGAAGCCTAGCAACAGAAAATTTCGGCAGCACCTCCCCTGCACGGGGAGGTTTCAAAATCCTACAAATAAAACTATCAGCACGATGGCTGACATCCACGCATAATTCAACGGCACGATGGCCGGCAATCAACAATACTACATATTAACCTAATCATACACGTATATAATTAACTCAATATTAAAACTAATCATTTCATATAAATCATACACGTATAACATAAATCAAGCAATCACCTTGGAGGTTTCGTCGCGGGCGAGGCGACGGGGCGCGGGCGACACGACGGGTCGCGGGCGAGGCGCCTGGCGGGCGAGGGCACCGCGGGGAAACGGCGGGGGCACGACGGGGGCGGTGGGCGGGGGCATGGTGGGGGAACAGCGGGGGCGGTGGGCGGGGGCACGGCGAGGAGCGCGGCGGGGGCACGGGCGAGGGCGAGGGGCTAGGCGAGGGGCACGACGGGCGAGGGCGAGGGCACGACAAGCGAGGGGCACGACACGACGAGCGCGGGCACGGCGGCGCGGGCGCGGTGGGCGAGGGGCACGGCGGGCGCGGGCACAACGGCGGGCGAGAGGCACGGCGAGCGATGGGCACGGCGGGCGCGGGCACAGCGGGCGAGGGGCACGGCGGGCGCGGCTGCGGCGGCGCGGCGCGAGCGCGAGGGCACGGCGGGCGGCACGAGGGCACGAGCGCGAGGGCACGGCGGCGCGGGCGCGCGGCGCGGGCACGGGCGCGAGGGAGGGCACGGCGGCGGCGGCGAGGGCGCGGCGACGGTGAGGGCGCGGCGACGGCGACGGTTGAGTGAGTGAGTGAGAGAGAGTGAGGAAGAAGCGCTCGGCCGTTGGTATGTAGGGCGCTTTGCCGAGTGCCCGTGATCTGGCACTCGGCAAAGTTTTTTTTTAAATTTTAAAATACACTTTGCCGAGTGCCAGATCGCTGGCACCCGGCAAAGCTGTCTTTGCCGAGTGTCGCCCATGGGACACTCGGCAAAGACTCTTTCCCTATTCTTTGCCGAGTGCCACGCAGTTGGCACTCGGCAAAGCTGCCTTTGCCGAGTGTCTTAATTAGACACTCGACAAAGTATATTTTTATTTTTTTATTTTGTCTCCCAAACTTTTTGTGGTATGTTCCTACACTATGTAGACTTACATGTATCATTTGTGGACAATTATAACAGAGTTTGCAATCGTTAGTAGATTTAGTTCGTTTATTTGAAATTCTTCAGAAAATTCAGATTTGAACTGCAGGTCACTCGAAACTTGGAAAACCGTGCATGAAAAAATGATATTCATGTTACTTAGCATAAGTTACGACCAATTCCAGAAGCGTACCGGAAACTTCGAGCAACATGCTCACTAAATATGGCCGTGAACTTGGCATCCACATGTTTAAAAATTGTATAAAACACCAACAAAGTCAGAAAATCATGAAACTTGTCCACGTGTCATGATATCATATGTACAGGCTGTGATAAAAATTTTAGAATGTTTGGAGAAAGTTGTGAGACAATATGTGTAGAAACCTGGTTTCAATGTGGATCTTCTAGGTTTCTACACATAGTGTCTCACAACTTTCTCCAAACATTCTAAAATTTTTATCACAGCATATACATATGATATCATGACACGTGGACAAGTTTCATGATTTTCTGACTTTGTTTGTGTTTTATACAATTTTTAAATATGTGGATGCCAAGTTCACGGCCATGTTTAGTGAGCATGTTGCTCGAAGTTTCCGGTACGCTTCTGGAATCGGTCGTAACTTATGTTAAGTAACATGAATATTATTTTTTTCATGCACGGTTTTCCAAGTTTCGAGTGACCTGCAGTTCAAATCTGAATTTTCCGAAGAATTTCAAATAAACGAACTAAATCTACTAACGATTGAAAACTCTGTTATAATTGTCCACAAATGATACATGTAGGTCTACATAGTGTAGTAACATACCACAAAAAGTTTGGGAGACAAAATAAAAAAAATAAAAATATACTTTGCCGAGTGTTTAGGGATGACACTCGGTAAAGCCTCCTTTGACGAGTGCCTACCATTTGGCACTCGGCAAAAAAGACTCTTTGCCGAGTGTCAACCGTTGGCTCTCGGCAAAGACTGACGACCGTCAACTTTTGGACGGCCGCTGACGGCCCTTTGCCGAGAGCCCCCTTTGCCGAGTGTTTGACATTCGGGAAAGGTGTCTTTGCCGAGTGGGGTCCGGTGCCGAGTGTCCAGCACTCGGTAAAGAGGCTCTTTGCCGAGAGCTTAACTTTACCGAGGGCGGCGCTCGGCAAAGCCGTCTTTACCGAGTGCCCGACAAAAGACACTCGGCAAAACCTCGAATTCCGGTAGTGAGTTGGATAGATATGATATCTGATATGTTAAGATAGATATGAGAGCGACCGCCTCACACTTTTGCTCAAGGGGCGAAGATGAAATTAGCAGGAAACAGAACCCATGCTCGAAGCGGCTGCTAATATATATGTTAGGGTGGCTCTACTAATTTAATAACTTCCGACAACAAGGTGGAATACTAAAGCCCTGTTTGGTTCCTTTAGTCACTAGACTAAATTTTAGTGACTAAAGTTTAGTCGCTAAAATATTCCGTTTGGTTCCAGTGACTAAACCGGACTAAAGAGTATTAATTACTGTGAATAATGACTGTTTTACCCCTATTAATTAATGGATATTTGCTATAAGAAGGAACTGGAGAGGGCAAATAAGGTAAAAATACTATTTTAGTCCATTTTAGTCATCCCTTGGTGACTAAAGAACTAAAATTTAGTTACCCCACTTTAGTCACCATGTTTGCTTCTTTAGGACTAAAAGTGACTTAACTTTAGTCACTAAAATTCAGTCACTCTAAACCAAACAGGGCCTAAAGATAGGATTGGCACCACTTTACTACTATACAAAAGCTTTTATGAGGCCCCCGGCATTGATTAATGATGGTGGGCACAATAGGCCGGTGATGCTTCCATTAATCATTGCGAGACCTAGCTGCTAAGCGACTGCGTCCGCTAGGGCATGTACAATCATGAGCTCCTAGAACGGTTTTCTAAAGCCCTGTTTGGTTCCTTTAGTCACTAGACTAAATTTTAGTGACTAAAGTTTAGTCGCTAAAATATTCCGTTTGGTTCCAGTGACTAAACCGGACTAAAGAGTATTAATTACTGTGAATAATGACTGTTTTACCCCTATTAATTAATGGATATTTGCTATAAGAAGGAACTGGAGAGGGCAAATAAGGTAAAAATACTATTTTAGTCCATTTTAGTCATCCCTTGGTGACTAAAGAACTAAAATTTAGTTACCCCACTTTAGTCACCATGTTTGCTTCTTTAGGACTAAAAGTGACTTAACTTTAGTCACTAAAATTCAGTCACTCTAAACCAAACAGGGCCTAAATACAAGAGATAGCTAAGAGACTGTGATACAAGAGAAAATTCCCTGAGTGCCATTAAAATCTATACTGAATCCTTATATGCCATAAAAATTTATATGTTTCCTCAAATACCATCAATTTAGATTTTGGGTTCCTTCAATGCCATCGCTGTTATCGCTACCGTGTGCTACCGTTATCTGTTCAATTGGCCCACTCGTCATACCCTAACGTCCATGTACCCTTAATGCAACCACCCGGTAACCCGGCCCTTGGCGGCGCCGAACAACACGATGATGGAGAGGTCGATGGGCTCACATCCAACACAGTGACCAGGTCGATGGGCGCGCGTCATGGGGACTGTAGCTCGCTGAAGCGCCTCAATCCTTGGGACTCAAATATGATACAATTACTAGTAGGGGTGTAATCGGATCGAATACGGACGGATATCAATGAAATCATATTTGTTTTCATATTTTTAGTCGGATTCGAATTCGGATACGGATAGCTTCGAATACGAATACAAATACGGATGTTCTCGAATACAAATACGGATAGTCGTGGATCGAATATGGAGCTAATCGGACACGGATAGCGTCGGTAATGAATATTTTTGTCGGATATCGTGTAAGACACCATTCCACACATATCATAGTTGTAATCATTTAGCCCCTCCTTTAGTCCAAACATTTTTGAGGATTATATGTGCACATATGCTACACCTCCATAAAAATCCATGAATTTCTAAGGCTATTTTGAGTATTATTAATTTCTTTATGTAGAAAATCATTAAAATACAATTAAATTCATAAAATATTGAGAACTATGATATGTGGTTTCACGTGTTATTATGATATGTGGTTTCACTTATTATTATGGTGGTTGTAATCATTACGGGTTTCACAAATAAGTGGAAATGAAATGAAATAATTGGTGACATCTTGTGGTTTTTATGGTTCAAACATTTTTGAGGACGCTATATGGACATATGTTACTCATACGCTAAATTTCGTGAATTTCTGAGACTATTTGTATATTATTAATTTCTTTTTGCAGAAAATCATCAAAATGCATTTAAATCCATAAAATATTATAGTATCGACCAAAAATTATAAATAAGTTATCAAGACTAATAAACATTCCATAAGAAGATAACCTCAAGTCCCTACATGAATATGAGAAAGTGAAGTAAAGGTTATGTTGAAACTTGGATACTTAAACTGATTTCACGAGTAACTCACACAACAAGTGTAAGAAAATGAAAAGAATTACTGGCATCTTATGGACTTTATGGCCCAAACATTTTTGAGGATGCTATATGGGCATATATTGCTCCTCCGTCAAATTTCATGATTTTTTGAGACTATTTGTGTATTATTATAATTTTTTCTACAGAAAATTATCAAAATGCATTTAAATTCATAAAATATTCCACTATCGACCGAAAATTGCAAATATGTTACCAGGAACAATAAACATTATGTAAGAACATAACCTCAAATCCCCATATGAAAATGATAAAGTGAAGTATTGATTATGTTGAAACTTGGATATTTAGGGCGATTCCACATGTAACTATCCGAATATCTGAAATCTGGTAAGATATCTGGGTAGATGTCCGGATATCCGAAATATGAAATCCGGATAGTTATCCGAGAAGATATCCGGATATCCGAAATCCGACGGATATCAGTCATATCATATCCGTATCCGATATCCGAACTGTACTATCCGAATTCGAATCCGAAATCCGAAAATTATGCGGATATCCGAAAAAAACTATCCAATCGAATAATTAGCCTCTTCGGACGGTCGGATGGTCGGATAATATCCGTACCGTTTACACCCCTAATTACTAGTCCTAGGAGGCTAATAAACACATTTATACAACAGATGATTCCAGATCTACTTAAACGAGACAAACCTATAAAGGTGGCGATCAACTTTAAGAGTTGGTCCACAACTCGGGACATATCATCAGATTGGGGTTGAAGCAACCCGATATACACAGCGAAGCAATTCAGTGGTCTCACAGCCACAGGCAAGGTTGGGAACAGTCGTAACTCTTACTCGATCTCCTTTTTCTGAAAAACAATAAATAAGCAAGGGTGAGTACAAACGTACTCAGCAGCCCACCTTCACCCGCGGAATGGGGAAATCAGATATAATGCGTGGAATATGTGGAGCTCAGGATATTTTGAAAAAACAACAATATTTTATGCAGGGTTGTTTTGTAAAACATTTTGTATTTTTCAAAGCGCATCCTCTCCCAAAAGAGCAGGAAGTTTTTCAATATAGAATAAAATCCCCAGGACTAAACCATCCAGGTATCTCAGCAGTTTCCCACTGGTTTTCATTTTCAAAAATAGCTACTGGACTTCCCGTCCACCATAGCTCACGGCTCAACCGCCGGACCTTTTAAAAACCACTTTTCTCAAACACACTCTTTTTTGAAAACAAAACATTAATTGTCATACCACACCAGACTCGTCCATACCAGTGGACACGGACTATTCGAATAGGTTTTCAAACTCTGCGCAGAGGTGTACACTTTACCCACTAGTCCGGCTCTGCGATCTCATAGCTAGTGAGACCCGAATCCGAATCTCTTTCTTTTCTCGCACGTCCTTACCTTAGCGGTTATACAAGAAGGAGTCAGGCCATCGCCATGCCCAAACCGAACAAAACATTCCCCCTCCTTATCCTCCTGGTGCTCCCCAGCCTTCATAACCCTGGGGTTTGGACCGTACGAGTTCAGATTGAGTGACTGCCCATACAGTCTCGAGTGGTTGTACTTGTCATGAGTACATGTAGTGAAGGATGACAAACCGGTCCTTATATGAAAGGGACAATCCTTCTGCTCACACCTAAACCAGCTGAGCCAACACCTGAGGCCCTCCCCTAAACCAGGGAGTCCTTGATCATCCCTACTCAAAGGTGATAAGGGTGAAAACCCTTCATCATACACATTTTGAAAAGCATTTTCTTTTGAAAACTCACACCTTTCTCAAATCATTTATAACAAATATGTCAAGGATTGATTGCGGCAAGCGGCTGGGTGGCCATAACAACTTGTCTCAAAATCATATCATGCATAAAATAACACGCTGAGGGATGTGGTTGAAAAATCATAGGTAATTTATGCATCAAAGGAATCCAGTGAGCTTGTCGTGCTTATCCGGCGAAGGAGGAAGGGGAGCTCGCGGAACTGGCTTCTAGCTCCACTGCTGTCGGGGACCATAATTGGGGGTACCCCCAAGACTCCTAATCTCAGCTGGTAACCCCCATCAGCACAAAGCTGCAAAGGCCTGATGGGCGCGATTAAGGTCAAGGCTCAGTCCACTTAAGGGACACGATCTCGCCTCGCCCGAGCCCAGCCTCGGGCAAAGGCAGCCGACCCCGGAGGATTCACGTCTCGCCGGAGGGCCCCCTCAAGCAACGAACACACCTTCGGCTCGCCCGAGGCCCAGTCTTCGCAGAGAAGCAACCTTGGCCAGATCGCCACGCCAACCGACCGTATCGCAGGAGCATTTAATGCAAGGATCACCTGACATCTTATCCTGACGCGCGTTCCAATCGACAAGGCCGAAGTGACCGCAGTCACTTCGCCGCTCCACTGACCGACCTGACAGGAATACAGCGCCGCCTGCCCTGCTCCGACTGCCGTGCCACTCGCCAGAGTGAGGTCGACAGCGGCTAAGTCAGCCTCGGGCGACATAATAAGCTCCGCCTCGCCCGACCCCAGGGCTCAGCCCCCGTCTCGGCCTCGGAAGACGACGAACTCCGCCTCGCCCGACCCCAGGGCTCAGATTCGGCCCCCGTCTCGGCTCCGGAAGACGACGAACTCCGCCTCGCTTGACCCCAGGGCTTGGACTCGGCCTCGGCTCCGGAAGACGACGAACTCCGCCTCACCCGACCCCAGGGCTCAGACTCGGCCTCGGCTCTAGGAGACGACGAAATCCGCCTCGCCCGACCCCAGGGCTCGGACTCGGCCTCGGCTTCGGAAGACGATGAACTCTGCCTCGCCCGACCCCAGGGCTCGGACTCGGCCTCGGCTCCGGAAGACGACGAACTCCGCCTCGCCCGACCCTAGTGCTCGGACTCGACCTCGGCTCCGGAAGACGACGAACTCCGCCTCTCCCGACCCCAGGGCTCGGACTCGGCCTCGGCTCTGGGAGACGACGAACTCCACCTCGCCCGACCCCAGGGCTCGGACTCGGCCTCGGCTCCGGAAGACGATGGACTCCACCTCGCCCGACCCTAGGGCCCAGACTCAACCTCGACCTCGGAGGAATCGCCACCTCGCCCAAACTCGGGTCTGGACCAGCCACGTCGCCAGGGGGCCATCATTACCCTGCTCCTAGCTAGCTCAGGCTACGGGGAACAAGACCGGCGTCCCATCTGGCTCGCCCCGGTAAAAAAGTAATGATGACACCCTGCACGCTCGATGACGGCGGCAGCTCCCAGCCCCTTATGTCAGCAAGGAGACATCTGCAAGGACCTGACAGCCTCGATAGTTGTACTTCCGCAGGGCTCCAGCGCTCCTCCGACGGCCACGACATCACATGAACAGGGTGCCAAAACCTCTCCGACTGCCACGACGGCATGTACTTAGGGCTCTAGCTCCTCTCTGCTAGACACATTAGCACACTGCTACACCCCCCATTGTACACCTGGGCCCTCTCCTTATGTCTATAAAAGGAAGGTCTAGGGCTCTCGTACGAAGAGAGGTTGGCTGCGCGGGAGAACGGGCCGGCGCATAAGGCTCTCGCTCTCTCTCTCTCACTCCCACGCGAACGCTTGTAACACCCTACTGCAAGCGCATCCAGCCGCCCTGGGCGCAGGACAACACAAAGGCCGCAGTTTCCCCTCGCTGTTCTCCCCCCTTTGTGTCCTGTCTCGCGCCGACCCATCTAGGCTGGGGCACGCAGACAATTTACTCGTCGGTCCAGGGACCCCCGGGGTCGAAACGCCGACAGTTGGCGCGCCAGGTAGGGGCCTACTGCGTGTTGATGAACAACTTCTCGTCAAGCTCCGGATGGGTTGTCCCCAGCAACCTTTCCAACCCGGGACGACGCTCCGTTTCGGGAGTCTCGAGTTCATGTCTCTCGACGGCAGCTACGACATGGTACTCCTTCTTCCGCCGCGCGACGACGACAATGGCGGCCGTCAGCCCGCCCGCCAGCGGTGGAATCGACGACGTCTTCCCCACGTGGCGGAAGAGCAACATTCAGTTATGTTTCGTCGCCTCCCCCGCCGACGGAGGAGGAGGCGGGGCAGGCATGGCCAAGCAGGGGGTGACACCTCGTCGGCTGTCGAGCGAGACGACGACACCGGCGCCCCTGGGGGGGACACGCCGGGCGTTGACCTCGCGTCGGAGACGAAGATGAGCGCCATTTCCCCGCAACACGCCAACCCCGAGCTGACGGATGACGCCAGCACGCTCGCGAAGGACTTGCTGGGCGTTGCCCTCGTACCTGAGATAGCGGTGCAGTCCGCCCCTGACGTGACTCCGTCACCGTCCATCGACCGAGAGGTACCGACCGATTCCCATCCCATGCCTTTCAGATTCAGCTTCGATCCACCAAACGACTCCGCTTCGGTGGAGGCTCTCGCAAAGGCATGTACCAACCCTCCGGGGTACCATATGCGGTCGCCCTGGGACAGACTGACGGCCGTCTCGACCTACGGACCCTCTGAAAGGGAAATGTGCCCTTGGGCCATTTCTAAGTATTTTGGTGATTGAGTGCCAACACAAGTGTTTTTGTGTTAATCTATGCAAAGTGGTGGACAAAGTGCAAATCATGTCAAAAGGTATGTTTCTAGACTTAGTACATTGTTTTATGGACTAATGTATTGTGTCTAAGTGCTGGAAACAGGAAAAATCAAGTTAGAGAAGAGATGGCTTTGTTCTGCCAAAGTCTGCTCAGTCTGGGTGCACCGGACAGTGTCCGGTGCGCCAGACTGGCTCTGGCGAACTTGCTGCTCTCGGGAGTTCGACGACGGTGTACGGCTATAAATCACCGGACTGTCCGGTGGTGCACCGGACTGTCCGGTGAGCCATTCACAGGCGAACTCGTCGCTCTCGGGAGTTGATTAACGGCGTACGGCTAAAATTCACCGGACTGTCCGGTGGTGCACCGGACTGTCCGGTGAGCCAACAGACAGTCGGGGCAACGGTCGGCCGAGGATTCCGCGCGTGACGCGTGGCCGAGCCAACGGTCACATTGGTGCACCGGACTGTCCGGTGTGCACTGGACAGTGTCCGGTATGCCAACGGCTCTCAGACTCCAACGGTCGGCTTCGCCAAATAAGGAAGGGAATCCGCACCGGACAGTGTCCGGTGGTGCACCGAACTGTTCGGTGCGCCAGTCGACAGAAGGCAATATCTGCCTTCCAGGAATGTTTTCAACGGCTCCTAGCTGCCTTGGGGCTATAAAAGGGACCCCTAGGCGCATGGAGGAGAACATCAAGTATACTCAAAGCATTCCTAAGCACCGAGACTTCGATTCCACGCATTTGTTTCTTCGTGATAGCATCTAGAGCTCTAGTTGAGTTGTGAACTCATTGGGTTGTTGTTGCGAGCTTTTGTTGCGACTTGTGTGCGTGTTGACATTCTGATTTTGTGTCTTGTGTGCGTTGCTCATCCCTCCCTTACTCCGTGCTTCTTTGTGAACTTCAAGTGTAAGGGCGAGAGACTCCAAGTTGTGGAGATTCCTCGCAAACGGGATATAGTAAAGCAAAGCAAAACACCGTGGTATTCAAGTGGGTCTTTGGACCGCTTGAGAGGGGTTGATTGCAACCCTCGTCCGTCGGGACGCCACAACATGGAGTAGGCAAGCGTTTGTCTTGGCCGAACCACGAGATAAACCACTGTGCCATCTCTGTGATTGATCTCTTGTGGTTATTGTGTTTCGTTGAGACTCCTCTCTAGCCACTTGGCGAATTATTGTGCTAACACTTAACCAAGTTTTTGTGGCTTAAGTTTCAAGTTATTCAGGATCACCTATTCACCCCCCTCTAGGTGCTCTCAATTGGTATCAGAGCCGTTCTCTTCACGAAGGGACTAATCGCCCGAAGAGATGGATCCTAAGGGGAAGGGAATCGTGATCAACGATAAGGAGAAGGAGTCCTTTCTCAATGAGCCGAAGGATGACAAGCCTACTGACTCGGGCTCGGGCCATAAACGGAAAGATGGGAAGAAGAAGAAGACAAGGCGCATCAAGGAGATCGTCTACTACGATGACAGCGACGAGTCTACTTCTTCCCAAAAGGACGACTACGACTACGAGAAACGAAAGGCGGTTAACTCAAACTTTTCTTTCGATTATTCGCGTATTCCGCATAGCTCAAATTCACATTTGCTCTCCAATCCTCTCGGCAAGCCTCCACACTTTGATGGGGAGGACTACGGATTTTGGAGCCACAAAATGCGTAGTCACTTGTTTTCTCTCCATCCAAGCATATGGGAGATTGTTGAGAATGGAATGAAATTTGATAGCTCGGATAGTCCTATATTTATTAATGAACAGATTCATAAAAATGCACAAGCTACTACTATGTTGTTAGCCTCTTTGTGCAGGGACGAGTACCATAAGGTGAGCGGCTTGGACAATGCCAAGCAGATCTGGGACACCCTCAAGATCTCTCATGAGGGGAACGACGTCACCTTGCTCACCAAGATGGAGTTGGTAGAGGGCGAGCTTGGAAGATTCGCGATGATAAGAGGAGAGGAGCCAACCCAAACATACAACCGGCTCAAGACCCTTATCAACAAAATAAGGAGCTACGGAAGCACGCGATGGACGGACCACGACGTCGTCCGGCTAATGCTAAGATCCTTTACGGTACTTGATCCACATCTGGTGAACAATATTCGTGAAAATCCTAGGTACACCAAGATGTCGCCCAAAGAAGTTCTTGGGAAGTTCGTAAGCGGGCGAATGATGATCAAGGAGGCAAGATACGTGGACGACGCGTTGAATGGTCCAATCAATGAGCCTCAACCTGTTGCTCTCAAGGCAACGAGAAGCAAGGAGGCGCTACCTAGCAAGGTGGCGCAGATTGAGGCGGCAGGGCTCAATGATGAAGAGATGGCCCTCATCATCAAGCGCTTCAAGACGGCGCTAAAGGGTCACAAGGGACAGCCAAGCAAGACCAAGACAAAGGGGAAGCGTTCATGCTTCAAATGTGGTAAGATTGGTCATTTTATTGCTAACTGTCTCGATAATGATAGTGACCAGGAAAAAGGGAACAAGAGGGAGAAAAAGAAGGCATACAAGAAGGCTAAGGGCGAGGCACACCTTGGCAAGGAGTGGGACTCGGATTGTTCGTCATCCGACTCCGACAATGAAGGACTCGCCGCCACCGCCTTCAACAAGTCATCCCTCTTCCCCAACGAACATCACACATGCCTCATGGCGAAGGAGAAGAAGGTGTGTAATCGGGATACCACTTATGCTTCTTCAAGTGATGATGATTCTAGTGACGACGATGAAATAGACTATTCTAGTTTATTTAAAGGTTTAGATAGAATTAAAATTGGCAAAATTAATGAGTTAATTGATGCCTTGAATGACAAGAATAGGTTACTGGAAAAGCAAGAGGATTTGTTGTATGAAGAACATGATAAATTTGTAGAGGCACAAAAATCTCATGCTTTAGAAGTTAAAAGAAATGAAATGCTTTCTTATGAACTATCTACTTGTCATGAAACCATTGCTACTTTAAAAAGTGTTAATGATGATTTAAATGCTAAACTAGAAGTAGCTAGTAAATCTAACTCTTGTGTAGAACATGTTACAATCTGTAAGAGGTGTAAAGATTTCGATGTTGATGCTTGTAGTGATCACTTAGTTTCAATTTCCAAATTGAATGATGAATTGGCTAGTCTTAATGCCCAACTTAAGACTAGCAAGAATGAATTTGACAAGCTAAAATTTGCAAGGGATGCCTACACGATTGGTAGACACCCCTCAATTAAGGATGGACTTGGCTTCAAGAGGGAAGCCAAGGACTTAACAAGCCATAAGGCTCCTATCTCCGCCAAGGAGAAAGGGAAGGCCCATATGGCTAGTAGTGTGCAAAAGAACCATGCTTTCATGTATCATGATAGGAGACATTCTAGGAATGCTTTTAGAAGTTATGATGCTTTTGATTCTCATACTATGACTGCTTCTAGTTCCCGTGTTGTGCATGATAGAAGTGTTGCTAGGAGAAATGTTGTTCATAGTATGCCTAGGAGAAATGTTGTTAATATTCCTAGGAAAGTTAATGAACCTTCTACAATATATCATGCTTGCAATGCTTCATTTGCCATTTGTAGAAAAAATAAGAAGGTGATTGCTAGGAAGTTAGGGGCCAAATGTAAGGGAGACAAGACTTGCATTTGGGTCCCTAAGACAATTGTGACTAACCTTGTAGGACCCAACAAGAGTTGGGTACCTAAGACCCAAGCCTAAATTTGCCTTGCAGGTTTATGCATCCGGGGGTTCAAGCTGGATTATCGACAACGGATGCACAAACCATATGACGGGGGAGAAGAAGATGTTCACCTCCTACGTCAAAAACAAGGATTCCCAAGATTCAATAATATTCGGTGATGGGAACCAAGGCAAGGTAAAAGGGTTAGGTAAAATTGCTATTTCATCCGAGCACTCTATATCTAATGTGTTTTTAGTTGAGTCTCTTGGATATAATTTGTTATCGGTTAGTCAATTATGCAATATGGGATATAATTGTCTATTCACAAATGTAGATGTGTCTGTCTTTAGAAGGTGTGATGGTTCACTAGCTTTTAAGGGTGTACTAGATGGCAAACTTTATTTGGTTGATTTTGCAAAAGAAGAGGCCTGTCTAGATGCATGCTTAATTGCTAAGACTTGCATGGGTTGGCTGTGGCATCGCCGCTTAGCACATGTGGGGATGAAGAACCTCCACAAGCTTCTAAAGGGAGAACACGTGATAGGTCTAACTAATGTGCATTTCGAAAAAGATAGACCTTGTGCAGCTTGTCAAGCAGGGAAACAGGTGGGAAGCTCTCATCACACCAAAAATGTGATGACCACATCAAGACCCTTGGAGATGCTTCATATGAACCTCTTCGGACCCATCGCCTATCTGAGTATAGGAGGAAGTAAGTATGGTCTTGTTATAGTTGATGATTTTTCTCGCTTCACTTGGGTATTCTTTTTACAGGATAAATCTGAAACCCAAGGGACCCTCAAGCGCTTCCTCAGGAGAGCTCAAAATGAGTTTGAGCTCAAAGTGAAGAAGATAAGGAGCGACAACGGGTCCGAGTTCAAGAACCTTCAAGTGGAGGAGTTCCTTGAGGAGGAGGGGATCAAGCACGAGTTCTCCGCTCCCTACACACCACAACAAAATGGTGTGGTAGAGAGGAAGAACAGGACGCTCATCGATATGGCGAGGACTATGCTTGGAGAGTTCAAGACCCCCGAGCGCTTTTGGTCGGAAGCCGTGAACACGGCTTGCCACGTCATCAACCGGGTCTACCTTCACCGCCTCCTCAAGAAGACTTCGTATGAGCTACTAACTGGTAACAAACCCATTGTGTCTTATTTTCGTGTATTTGGGAGCAAGTGTTATATTCTTGTGAAGAAAGGTAGAACTTCTAAATTTGCTCCCAAAGCTGTAGAAGGGTTTTTATTAGGTTATGATTCAAATACAAAGGTGTATAGGGTCTTCAACAAATCATCGGGTTTGGTTGAAGTCTCTAGCGACGTTGTATTTGATGAGACTAATGGCTCTTCAAGAGAGCAAGTTGTTGATCTTGATGATGTAGATAAAGAAGACGTTCCAACGGCCGCTATGCGCACCATGGCGATTGGAGATGTGAGGCCACTGGAACAAAAGGAGCAAGATCAACCTTCTTCCTCAACAATGGTGCATCCTCCAACCCAAGATGATGAACATGTACCTCAAGTGGAGGCACGTGATCAAGGGGGAGCACATGATGTCCAAGTTGAAGAAGAAGAAGCACCTCAGGCACCTCCAACCCAAGTTCGAGCGACGATTCAAAGGGTAGAAGAGGCCTTGCTAGATCCGGACTGGGTGTTGGCCATGCAGGAAGAGCTCAACAACTTCAAGCGTAATGAAGTTTGGACACTGGTGCCTCGTCCCAAGCAAAACGTTGTGGGAACCAAGTGGGTGTTCCGCAACAAACAGGACGAGCACGGGGTGGTGACGAGGAACAAGGCTCGACTTGTGGCAAAAGGTTATGCCCAAGTCGCAGGTTTGGACTTTGAGGAGACCTTCGCTCCTATGGCTAGGCTAGAATCAATTCATATTTTGCTAGCATATGCCGCTCACCATTCTTTCAGGTTGTTCCAAATGGATGTGAAGAGCGCTTTCCTCAACGGGCCGATCAAGGAGGAGGTGTACGTAGAGCAACCCCCTGGCTTCGAGGATGAACGATACCCCGACCACGTGTGTAAAGCTCTCTAAGGCGGTCTATGGACTTAAGCAAGCCCCAAGAGCATGGTATGAATGCCTTAGAGACTTTTTAATTGCTAATGCTTTCAAGGTCGGGAAAGCCGATCCAACTCTTTTCACTAAGACTTGCGATGGTGATCTTTTTGTGTGCCAAATTTATGTCGATGACATAATATTTGGTTCTACTAACCAAAAGTCTTGTGAAGAGTTTAGCAGGGTGATGACGCAGAAATTCGAGATGTCGATGATGGGCGAGTTGAACTACTTCCTTGGGTTCCAAGTGAAGCAACTCAAGGACGACACCTTCATCTCCCAAACGAAGTACACGCAAGACTTGCTAAAGCGGTTTGGGATGAAGGACGCCAAGCCCACAAAGACACCGATGGGAACCGACGGACACACTGACCTCAACAAAGGAGGTAAGTCCGTTGATCAAAAGGCATACCGGTCAATGATAGGTTCTTTGCTTTATCTATGTGCTAGTAGACTGGATATTATGCTTAGCGTATGCATGTGTGCTAGATTTCAATCCGATCCAAGGGAGTGTCACTTGGTGGCTGTGAAGCGAATTCTTAGATATTTAGTCGCTACGCCTTGCTTCGGGATCTGGTATCCAAAGGGGTCTAACTTTGACTTAATTGGATATTCAGACTCCGACTATGCTGGATGTAAGGTCGATAGGAAGAGTACATCGAGGACGTGCCAATTCTTAGGAAGGTCCCTGGTGTCATGGAATTCTAAGAAACAAACTTCTGTTGCCCTATCCACCGCCGAGGCCGAGTACGTTGCCACAGGACAGTGTTGCGCGCAACTACTTTGGATGAGGCAAACCCTCCGGGACTTTGGCTACAATCTGAGCAAAGTCCCACTCCTATGTGATAATGAGAGTGCTATCCGAATAGCGAAAAATCCTGTTGAGCACAGCCGCACAAAGCACATTGACATCCGACATCACTTTTTGAGAGACCACCAGCAAAAGGGAGATATCGAAGTGTTTTATGTTAGCACCGAGAACCAGCTAGCCGATATCTTTACCAAGCCTTTAGATGAGAAGACCTTTTGCAGGCTGCGTAGTGAGCTAAATGTCCTAGATTCGCGGAACTTGGATTGATTTATAGCATACATGTGTTTATGCCTTTGATCATGTTCCTTATGCATTTTGTTGCTTACTTGTGGTGCTCAAGTTGTACAATCACTCCCCGGACCTCATAAGTCCTTTTGCAAGTGATGCACATATTTAGGGGGAGTTATGCTACAACTTGACCCTTTGAGACTAACCGTGTGCTTGAGTTAGCTTGATTTAGTCTCAAAGGAGGTTTGAAAGGGAAAAGGTGGACTTGGACCATGAAAGACTTCCACTGCACTCCGATAAGAGGGTAACTTATTCCAAGTTCATCTCATGTACTCCTATTGCCTTTGTATTCTTATTTGAAGATTTTGGTGAGGCAATGGGGTTAAAGGGCCAAGATTGATCCCGTTTTGGTGCTTGATGCCAAAGGGGGAGAAAATAAAGGCCAAAGCAATAAATGGATCAGCTACTACTTGAGAAATTTTGAAAATAGTAGAATAGAGCTTTTGGTTTGTCAAAACTCTTTTAATTGTCTCTTTTGTCAAAAGTTGGCCTCTTGTGGGGAGAAGTGTTGATTATGGGAAAAAGGGGGAGTTTTTGAAATCCTTGATCAATTTCTGTTGGAACAACTCTCTTTATGTCTCTTCAAGTGTGTTTGACTTAGAGATAGGAAATTGAGGTTGATTTGCAAAAACAAACCAAGTGGTGGCAAAGTATGATCCATATATGCCAAAATTGAATCAAAACAATTTTGAGTTTTCATTTGCATTGATATTGCACTTGTTCTAGTTGCTTTATGTTGTGTTGGCATAAATCACCAAAAAGGGGGAGATTGAAAGGGAAATGTGCCCTTGGGCCATTTCTAAGTATTTTGGTGATTGAGTGCCAACACAAGTGTTTTTGTGTTAATCTATGCAAAGTGGTGGACAAAGTGCAAATCATGTCAAAAGGTATGTTTCTAGACTTAGTACATTGTTTTATGGACTAATGTATTGTGTCTAAGTGCTGGAAACAGGAAAAATCAAGTTAGAGAAGAGATGGCTTTGTTCTGCCAAAGTCTGCTCAGTCTGGGTGCACCGGACAGTGTCCGGTGTGCCAGACTGGCTCTGGCGAACTTGCTGCTCTCGAGAGTTCGATGGCGGTGTACGGCTATAAATCACCGGACTGTCCGGTGGTGCACCGGACTGTCCGGTGAGCCGTTCACAGGCGAACTCGTCGCTCTCGGGAGTTGATTAACGGCGTACGGCTAAAATTCACCGGACTGTCCGGTGAGCCAACAGACAGCTGGGGCAACGGTCGGCCGAGGATTCCGCGCGTGACGCGTGGCCGAGCCAACGGTCACATTGGTGCACCGGACTGTCCGATGTGCACCGGACAGTGTCCGGTACGCCAACGGCTCTCAGACTCCAACGGTCGGCTTCGCCAAATAAGGAAGGGAATCCGCACTGGACAGTGTCCGGTGGTGCACCGGACTGTCCGGTGCGCCAGTCGACAGAAGGCAATATCTGCCTTCCAAGAATGTTCTCAACGGCTCCTAGCTGCCTTGGGGCTATAAAAGGGACCCCTAGGCGCATGGAGGAGAACATCAAGTATACTCAAAGCATTCCTAAGCACCGAGACTTCGATTCCACGCATTTGTTTCTTCGTGATAGCATCTAGAGCTCTAGTTGAGTTGTGAACTCATTGGGTTGTTGTTGCGAGCTTTTGTTGCGACTTGTGTGTGTGTTGACATTCTGATTTTGTGTCTTGTGTGCGTTGCTCATCCCTCCCTTACTCCGTGCTTCTTTGTGAACTTCAAGTGTAAGGGCGAGAGACTCCAAGTTGTGGAGATTCCTCGCAAACGGGATATAGTAAAGCAAAGCAAAACACCGTGGTATTCAAGTGGGTCTTTGGACCGCTTGAGATGGGTTGATTGCAACCCTCGTCCATTGGGACGCCACAACATGGAGTAGGCAAGCGTTGGTCTTGGCCGAACCACGGGATAAACCACTGTGCCATCTCTGTGATTGATCTCTTGTGGTTATTGTGTTTCGTTGAGACTCCTCTCTAGCCACTTGGCGAATTATTGTGCTAACACTTAACCAAGTTTTTGTGGCTTAAGTTTCAAGTTATTCAGGATCACCTATTCACCCCCCCCTCTAGGTGCTCTCACCCTCGGGTTCCGAGGAAGATGACGAGCCCGACTCTGGTTGGGATTTCTCTGGGCTTGGTAACCCTAGTACCATGCGCGACTTCATGACTGCATGTGACTACTGCCTCTCCGATTGTTTCAATGGTAGCCACAGCCTCGGTGACGAGGACTGTGGCCCAAGTCGCGAATGTTTCCACGTCGATCTAGGGGGTCTCGGCGAAGGTAACCATCTTGGTATGCCGGAGAACGGCGATCCCCATAGGCCTGCGCCTCGCGTTGACATCCTTCGGGAGCTAGTTGTGGTCCCAGTCCCTGCGGAGGGTCAGGACGCACAGCTCGAGCAAATCCACGAGATGCAGGCCAGGCTCGACGAGGAGGCAGGAACACTTGTGCAGCCACGGCTGAACCTCGGACAGGAGTGGGCAGGCCGAGCTCCAGCCGGAGAAGCGCGTCATCTGGCCCAGGACATCCAACACCGCATCGCCGACGATACTAGGCCAAGGCTGCCCCCGGTTTCCAGTGGGGTCGGCCAGAACCTGGCTGCAGCTGCGATACTACTCCGAGCGATGCCGGAACCCTCCACCACCGAGGGGCGGCGTATCCAGGAAGAGCTCAAGAACCTCATGGAAGATGCCACGGTCCGACGGGCCGAAAGCTCTGCCTCCTGAAGGCAGGGGTACCCCCCGAAGCATCACGCCGCGACTTCCGGATTCGTGCGAGAAGCCTCGGTCCACACCGGGCGCACGCGCAACACGGCGCCTGCGGCCCCGGGTCGCCTCGACAACGAGCACCACCACCGCAACCGTCGAGCCCACCTCGACGAAAGGGTGCGCCGAGGCCACCACCCTAGGCGTGGGGGACGCTACGATAGCGGGGAGGATCGGAGCCCCTCGCCCGAACCACCCGGTCTGCAGGCTTTCAGCCGGGCCATACGTCGGGCGCCGTTCCCGACCCGGTTCCGAACCCCGACTACCATCACAAAGTACTCGGGGGAGACGAGGCCGGAACTGTGGCTCGCGGACTACCGGCTGGCCTGCCAGCTGGGTGGAACGGATGATGACAACCTCATCATCCGCAACCTCCCCCTGTTCCTCTCCGACACCGCTCGAGCCTGGCTGGAGCATCTGCCTCCGGGGCAGATCTCCAACTGGGACGACCTGGTCCAAGCCTTCGCCGGCAACTTCCAGGGCACATACGTGCGCCCTAGAAACTCCTGGGATCTCCGAAGCTGCCGCCAGCAGCCGGGAGAGTCTCTCCGGGACTACATACGACGATTCTCGAAGCAGCACACCGAGCTGCCCAACATCACCGATTCCGATGTCATTGGCGCGTTCCTCGCCGGCACCACTTGCCGTGACCTGGTGAGCAAGCTGGGTCGCAAGACCCCCACCAGGGCGAGCGAGCTGATGGACATCGCCACCAAGTTCACCTCTGGCCAGGAGGCGGTTGAGGCCATCTTCCGGAAGGACAAGCAGTCCCAGGGCCGCCAGCCGGAAGACGTCCCCGAGTCGTCCGCTCGGCGCGACACCAAGAAGGAGAACAAGAAGAAGTCGCAAGCGAAACGCGACGCCGCCGACGCGGACCTTGTCGCCGTCGCTGAGTACAAGAACCCTCGGAAACCTCCTAGAGGTGCCAATCTCTTTGATAAAATGCTCAAGGAGCCGTGCCCCTATCATCAAGGGCCCGTCAAGCACACCCTTGAGGAATGCGTCATGCTTCGGCGCCACTTTCACAAGGCCGGGCCACCTGCGGAAGGTGGCAGGGCCCACAACAACGACAAGAAGGAGGACCACAAGGCGGAGGAGTTTCCCGAGGTCCACGACTGCTTCATGATCTACGGTGGGCAAGTGGCGAACGCCTCGGCTCGGCACCACAAGCAAGAGCGTCGGGAGGTCTGCTCGGTAAAGGTGGCGGCGCCAGTCTACCTAGACTGGTCCCACAAGCCCATCACCTTCGACCAGGGCGACCACCCCGACCGCGTGCCGAGCCCGGGGAAATATCCACTCATTGTCGACCCCGTCATCGGCAACGTCAGGCTCACCAAGGTCCTCATGGACGGAGGCAGCAGCCTCAACATCATCTACGCCGAGACCCTCGAGCTCCTGCAGATCGATCTGTCCTTGATCCGGGCTGGCATGGCGCCTTTTCACGGGATCATCCCCGGGAAACGCGTCCAACCCCTCGGACAACTCGATCTGCCCGTCTGCTTCAGGACTCCCTCCAACTTCCGAAGGGAAGCCCTCACGTTCGAGGTGGTCGGGTTCCGAGGAACCTACCACGCAGTGCTGGGGAGACCATGTTACGCCAAGTTCATGGCCGTCCTCAACTACACCTACCTCAAGCTCAAGATGCCGGGCCCCAACAGGGTCATCACCGTCGGCCCCACGTACCGACACGCGTACGAATGCGGCGTGGAGTGCGTGGAGTACGCTGAGGCCCTCGCCGAATCCGAGGCCCTCATCGCCGACATGGAAAGCCTCCCCAAGGAGGTTCCAAATGCGAAGCGCCACACCGGCAACTTCGAACCAGCAGAGGCGGTTAAATCCGTCCCTCTCGACCCCAACAACGACACCTCGAAGCAGATCCGGATCGGCTCCGAGCTCGACCCCAAATAGGAAGCAGTGCTCGTCGACTTTCTCCGCGCGAACGCCAACGTTTTTGCGTGGAGTCCCTCGGACATGCCTGGCATACCGAGGGATGTCCCCGAGCACTCGCTGGATATCCGAGCTGGAGCTCGACCCGTGAAGCAGCCTCTACGCCGATTCGACGAAGAAAAGCGCAGAGCCATAGGCGAGGAGATCCACAAGCTGATGGTCGCAGGGTTCATCAAAGAGGTATTCCATCCCGAATGGCTTGCCAACCCTGTGCTTGTGAAAAAGAAAGGTGGGAAATGGCGGATGTGTGTAGACTACACTGGTCTAAACAAAAGCATGTCCGAAGGTTCCCTACCCTCTGCCTCGTATCGATCAAATCGTGGATTCCACTGCTGGGTGCGAAACCCTGTCGTTCCTCGATGCCTACTCAGGGTATCACCAAATCAGGATGAAAGAGTCCGACCAGCTCGCGACTTCTTTCATCACACCTTTTGGCATGTACTGCTACGTTACTATGCCATTTGGTTTGAGGAATGCGGGTGTGACGTATCAAAGGTGCATGGACCACGTGTTCGGAGAGCACATTGGTCGAACGGACGAGGCTTACGTCGATGACATCGTAGTCAAGACGAGGAAAGCCTTTGACCTCCTCTCTGAACTTGAAACAACAATTTTGGTGTCTCAAGGCGAAAGGCGTAAAACTCAATCCCGAGAAGTGCGTCTTCAGAGTCCCCCGAGGCATGCTCTTGGGGTTCATCGTCTCTGAGCGGGGCATCGAGGCCAACCCGGAAAAATCGCGGCCATCACCAACATGGGGCCCATCAAGGACTTGAAAGGCGTACAGAGGGTCATGGGATGCCTTGCGGCCCTGAGCCGCTTCATCTCGCGCCTCGGCGAAAGAGGCCTACCTCTGTACCGCCTCTTAAGAAAGACGGAGTGCTTCACTTGGACCCCTGAGGCCGAGGAAGCCCTCAGGAACCTGAAGGCGCTCCTTACAAACGCACCCGTTCTGGTGCCCCCCGCTGCCGGAGAAGCCCTCTTGATCTACGTCGCCGCTACCACTCAGGTGGTCAGCGCCGCGATCGTGGTCGAGAGATGAGAAGAAGGGCATGCATTGCCCGTCCAGAGGCCGGTCTACTTCATCAGTGAGGTGCTGTCCGAGACCAAGATCCGCTACCCACAAATTCAGAAGCTGCTGTACGCGGTGATTCTGACGCGGCGGAAGTTGCGACACTACTTTGAGTCTCATCCGGTGACTGTGGTGTCATCCTTCCCCCTGGGGGAGATCATCCAGTGCCGAGAGGCCTCAGGTAAGATTGCGAAGTGGGCGGTGGAAATCATGGGCGAGACGATCTCGTTCGCCCCTCGGAAGGCCATCAAGTCCCAAGTCTTGGCGGACTTTGTGGCTGAATGGGTCGACACCTAGCTTCCGGCAGCTCCGATCCAACCGGAACTCTAGACCATGTTTTTCGATGGGTCGCTGATGAAAACAGGGGCAGGCGCGGGCCTGCTCTTCATCTCGCCCCTCGGGAAGCACCTTCGCTACGGGCTGCGCCTCCATTTCCCGGCGTCCAAACAACGTGGCTGAGTACGAGGCTCTGGTCAACGGGTTGCGCATCGCCCTCGAGCTAGGGGTCCGACGCCTCGACGCTCGCGGTGACTCGCAGCTTGTCATCGACCAAATCATGAAGAACTCCCACTGCCGCGACCCGAAGATGGAAGCCTACTGCGACGAGGTTCGGTGCCTGGAAGACAAGTTCTACGGGCTCGAGGTCAACCACGTCGCCCGATGATACAACGAGACTACGGACGAGCTGGCAAAGATAGCTTCGGGGCAAACAACGGTTCCCCCGGACATCTTCTCCCGAGACCTACATCAACCCTCGGTCAAGACCAGCGACACGACCGAGCCCGAGGCACCCTCGACTCAGCCCGAGGCACCCCCGGCTACCGAGCGTGAGACTCGGCGCATCGAGGAAGAGCGGAATGGGGTCACGCCTAATCGGAACTGGCAGACCCCATACCTGCAATATCTCCACCGAGGAGAGCTGCCCCTCGACCGAGCCGAAGCTCGGTGACTGGCGCGGCGCGCCAAGTCATTCGTCTTGCTGGGTGACATGAAGGAGCTCTACCACCGCAGCCCCTCCGGCATCTTCCAGCGATGCATATCCATCGCCGAAGGCCAGGAACTCTTACAAGAAATACACTCGAGAGCTTGCGGTCACCACGCAGCGCCTCGAGCCCTTGTTGGAAACGCTTTCCGACAAGGTTTCTACTGGCCGACCGCGGTGGCCGACGCCACTAGAATTGTCCGCACCTGCCAAGGGTGTCAATTCTACGCAAGGCAGACGCACCTACCCGCTCAGGCTCTGCAAACAATACCCATCACCTGGTCGTTTGCTGTGTGGGGTCTGGACCTCGTCAGTCCCTTGCAGAAGGCACCCGGGGACTACACGCACCTGCTGGTCGCCATCGACTAATTCTCCAAGTGGATCGAGGTCCGACCCCTAATCGGCATCAGGTCCGAACAGGCGGTGGCATCCTTCACCAACATCATCCATCGCTTCGGGGTCCCAAACTCCATCATCACCGACAACGACACCCAGTTCACCGGCAGAAAGTTCCTGGACTTCTGCGAGGATCACCACATCCGGGTGGACTGGGCCGCCGTGGCTCACCCCATGACGAATGGGCAGGTAGAGCGTGCCAACGGCATGATTCTGCAAGGACTCAAGCCGAGGATCTACAACGACCTCCAAAAGTTCGGCAGGCGATGGATGAAGGAACTCCCCTTGGTGGTCTGGAGCCTGAGGACGACGCCAAGTCGAGCCACGGGCTTCACGCCGTTCTTTCTAGTCTACGGGGTCGATGCCATCTTGCCCACAGACTTAGAATACGGTTCCCCAAGGACGAGGGCCTACGACGACCGACGCAACCAGACCAACCGAGAAGACTCACTAGACCAGCTGGAAGAGGCTCGGGACATGGCCTTACTACACTCGACGCGGTATCAGCAGTCCCTGCGACGCTACCACGCCTGAGGGGTTCGGTCCCGAGACCTCCAGGTGGGCGACTTGGTGCTTCGACTACGACAAGATGCCTGAGGGCGGCACAAGCTCACGCCTCCCTGGGAAGGGCCATTCATCATCGCCAAGGTTTTGAAGCCCGGAACATACAAGCTGGCCAACAGTCAAGGCGAGGTCTACAACAACGCTTGGAACATTCGACAGCTACGTCGTTTCTACCCTTAAGATGTTTTCAAGCTGTTCATATACCTCGTTCGCATATGAAGTCTAACCATCAAGGAAGGGTCAGCCTTGCCTCGGCAAAGCCCAACCCTCCCTCGGGGGCTAGAAGGGGCGAACCCCCTCTGCGTCAAAATTTTCCTAGAAAAAAGTCTTTCGGCCAGAACATTTTTCGTGTTTTTTGATTACTTCGATGGTGGGATCCTGAAAACGACAGAGTACACGTAAGCAGGCAAGGCTGACCGAGCCGAGGGACTCCTACGCCTCCAGGATACGGATACCTCACTCATCACCTTCTGCGATAAGTAACTCACGCTCGGATAAACGGTTCTACTGACCGAACAAGTCTTAACGCCCGAAGACTCTTCTGCCGAAACGATTTCTCGTGCCATCTCGACCATGTAGACAAAAGAATCCTACGGACGAGTGAGGGTACGCGTAAGCGGCAAGGCTGACCGAGCCGAGGGACTCCTACGCCTCCGGGATACGGATACCTCACTCATCACCTTCCGTGAGAAGTAATTCTCGCTCGGATGAACGATTTTGCCACCGACAAGCAAGTCTTGATACTCGAAACAAGGGGAAAAGAAACGCAGCTTTACAACACGACGACAGTATGTTTGGGCCTCGGGGCCGCAAAAAACACATGCATACTATAGGCGAACCAATCCTGCAGGCTCAGGTGTTGATGGAGAGGGAGCAGCAGCACCCTCGGCGTCAACTCCACCTTCGTCGAAGTCCGACCGAGCCTCGGACGGCAACACAGGCGAAGGATCTCCGAGGCCTCGGGGGCTACACCGAAGGACGACGTCAGCACCACGCCCGGGCCATCGCCGCCAGGGTCTCCTCCAAGAACCCGGCCCAAGCAGACGCCTCGGCCGGCCGCCCCGAAGCCTCAGCCAGCTGTCCCTCGAGGACACCAGCCCGGCTCATGGCCTCGGCAACCCGACTCCGGCGCCGGTCCCGCCAGTGGACGGCCCGGCCAGGCTCCGGCCGACGAAGCTCCCTTTTTCGAGCCAACTTCGCCTCTGTCCGTGCTGGCACCGCTACCTCCGGCTCCGGCTCATCGCAGAGCGACCGAGGGTTTCTTTGACTAAACAAGTGAAGCCTCGGGTGGCAAGGCTGACCCAGCCGAGGGATTCCTACGCCTCCGGGATACGGATACCTCACTCGTCACCTTCCGCACAGAGCAACTCACATTTGGTTAAGCGGTTCGGCTAGCCGATAGGCGAGTCCCAGTGCTCGAAAATGAGGGAAAAACATGGTATTACACCCAAAAATACCTACATGTTCAGGCCCCGACAGCCACAATGAACAAACACCGGCACTCAAGGTGCCATTACAAACGGAACTCCGGTTCCACCCCCGCAGGTACGAACAACCCCCCACGTTGGAGGGCCTGCGGGGCGACAAAACCCCTGGTGGCTCGCCGACGCCCCCCCCGCTCCGAAGTGGCCAAACAGCAGCAGTGATGACCTCAGGACGGACGCTGCTGCGATGAGCTCCTCGCCCACGCCCCCACTCGAGGGGCGAGGACAAGCAGAAGGCCAAAGAGTCGGAGGTCAGTCCGCGGGTGGCACCGACTATCCCGTCGGTAGAGAAACCTCTTCCGACTGCCTCGGTGGGAGGTGGCACCGGAAGTAGCGCCAGAGCCGCTCAGGCCAGGGAGCCGGGCACGCGGCAGTTGCCAGCGCCACGAACGACGAACGCCCTTCCCCCCGATCACTGAGGGAAGGAGCGGGCCGCTGCCCGCGCGGAGACAGGCCCCAACTCGGTGCACTCCCCTCCCCAGCACTGATGATGAACATCCTTGAAGCTGAGGGAGGGGCAGAGGCCGCAGCCCGGCTCGCTTCTCCCCACCATCGAACTGGTGGTCACCGTCTTGGGTGACCACCGACGAGGGGATGTGAAAGCACCTAGAGGGGGGGGGGGTGAATAGGTGATCCTGTAAAAACTTCAAAACTTAAGCCACAAAAACTTGTTAAGTGTTAGCACAGTTTATGCCAAGTGGCTAGAGAGGAGTCAAAACACAATAACCACAAGAATCCAATCACAGAGATGACACAGTGGTTATCCCGTGGTTCGGCCAAGTACAAAACTTGCCTACTCCACGTTGTGGCGTCCCAACGGACGAGAGTTGCACTCAACTCCTCTCAAGTGATCCAATGATCAACTTGAATACCACAGTGTTCTTGCTTTTCTTTTCTTAATCCTGTTTGCGAGGAATCTCCACAACTTGGAGCCTCTCGCCCTTACAAAAGATGTTCACAGAGAATCACAGAGCAAGGGAGGGATTAGCAACTCACACACGACACAAAGATCACAGCGAATACGCACACACAAGACCCAGACTTGAGCTCAAAAGACTAGCACACTAGAACGGAGCTCAAATCACTAGAATGTTGAACAAGTGCGCGAGATTGATGTGTGAGTGATCAAGAGTGCTCAAGGAATGCTTGGTGTTTTCCTCCATGCGCCTAGGGGTCCCTTTTATAGCCCCAAGGCAGCTAGGAGCCGTTGGGAACAAATCTGGAAGGCCATCTTTGCCTTCTGTCTCGTGGCGCACCGGACAGTCCGGTGCACACCGGACACTGTCCGGTGCCCGATTTGTTTCCTTAAATGGCGAAGCCGACCGTTGCCGACCGTTGCAGATCTGGCGCACCGGACA
The DNA here is from genome assembly GCF_902167145.1 of Zea mays. Classification (NCBI taxonomy): domain Eukaryota; kingdom Viridiplantae; phylum Streptophyta; class Magnoliopsida; order Poales; family Poaceae; genus Zea; species Zea mays. The sequence goes on along the minus strand of NC_050096.1, from coordinate 270,185,194 downwards.
GTCCGGTGCACACCGGACAGTCTGGTGCTTCCTTCCGACCGTTGGCTCGGCCACGTGTCGCGCGCCGATCGCGCGGCCGACCGTTGGCCCGGCCGACCGTTGGCTCACCGGACAGTCCGGTGCTCACCGGACAGTCCGGTGAATTTTAGCCGAAGTCGCCGGAGAAAAAACCGAGAGCGGCCTCTTCGGCCGAGGCAGCCTGGCGCACCGGACACTGTCCGGTGCACCACCGGACACTGTCCGGTGCACCACCGGACAGTCCGGTGCCCCAAACCGAAGCAGCCCCTTGGCTGCACACAGCCAAGTCTTCTCTTCTTCTTCTTCTTTCTGTTTCTAACACTTAGACAAATATATTAGTACACAAAACCAATGTACTAAGGCTTAGAAACATACCTTAACTTGTGATTTGCAACTTGTCCATCCATGGGCATATTTTCACATTTAAGCACTTGTGTTTGCACTCAATCACCAAAATACTTAGAAATGGCCCAAGGGCACATTTCCCTTTCAATCTCCCCCTTTTTGGTGATTTATGCCAACACAACATAAAGCAACTAGAACAAGTGCAAAATCACTTCAAATAAAAACTCAAATTGGTTTTATTCAATTTTGGCATATATGGATCATCCTTTGCCACCACTTGGTTTGTTTTTGCAAATCAAACTCAAATCTCTATCTCTAAGTCAAACACACATGTTGAAGTATAAAGAGAGTCATTCCAAAAGAGATTGATCAAAGATTTCAAAAACTCCCCCTATTTCCCATACTCAATACTTCTCCCCACAAGAAGCCAACTTTTGACAATAGAGACAATAAGAGACAATAAAAGCTTTTGACAAAACAAAAACTCTATCCTACTATTTTCAAAATCTCTCAAGTGGTAGCTGATCCATTTATCGCTTTGGCCTTTATTTTCTCCCCCTTTGGCATCAAGCACCAAAACGGGATTAATCTTGGCCTTTTAACCCCATTGCCTCACCAAAGTCTTCAATTAAGAGCAAATGGCAATAAGATTTCATGAGATGAACTTGGAATTAGTTACCCTCTTATCGGAGTGCAGTGGAAGTCTTTCATGGTCCAAGTCCACCTTTTCCCTTTCAATCCTCCTTCGAGACTAAATCAAGCAAACTCAAGCAAATGGTTAGTCTCAAAGGGTCAAGTTGTAACACATCTCCCCCTAAACATGTGCATCACTTTGCAACGGACTTGTGAGGTCCAGGGAGTGTTGGTACAACTTGAGCACCACAATAAGCAACAAAATGCAGAATGAACCTGATCAAATGCATAAACACATGTATGCTACAATTCAATCCAAGTTCCGCGAATCTAAGACATTTAGCTCACTACGCAACCTGCAAAAGGTCTTCTCATCTAGAGGCTTAGTGAAGATATCGGCTAGCTGGTTCTCGGTGCTAACATGAAACACTTCGATATCTCCCTTTTGCTGGTGGTCTCTCAAAAAGTGATGCCGGATGTCTATGTGCTTTGTGCGGCTGTGCTCAACAGGATTCTCCGCCATGCGGATAGCACTCTCATTGTCACATAGGAGTGGGACTTTGCTCAGATTGTAGCCAAAGTCCCGGAGGGTTTGCCTCATCCAAAGTAGTTGCGCGCAACACTGACCTGCGGCAACGTACTCGGCCTCAGCGGTGGATAGGGCAACGGATGTTTGTTTCTTAGAGTTCCATGACACCAGGGACCTTCCTAAGAATTGGCACGTCCCCGATGTACTCTTCCTATCGACCTTACATCCAGCATAGTCGGAGTCTGAGTATCCAACTAAGTCAAAGGTAGACCCCTTTGGATACCAGAGCCCGAAGCAAGGCGTAGCAACCAAATATCTAAGAATTCGCTTCACCGCCACTAAGTGACACTCCTTAGGATCGGATTGAAATCTAGCACACATGCATACACTAAGCATAATGTCCGGTCTACTAGCACATAAATAAAGCAAAGAACCTATCATTGACCGGTATGCTTTTTGATCAACGGACTTACCTCCTTTGTTGAGGTCGGTGTGTCCGTCGGTTCCCATCGGCGTCTTTGCGGGCTTGGCGTCCTTCATCCCAAACCGCTTTAGCAGATCTTGCGTGTACTTCGTTTGAGAGATGAAGGTGCCGTCCTTGAGTTGCTTCACTTGGAACCCAAGGAAGTAGTTTAACTCGCCCATCATTGACATCTCGAATTTCTGCGTCATCACCCTGCTAAACTCTTCACAAGACTTTTGGTTAGTAGAACCAAATATTATGTCATCGACATAAATTTGGCACACAAACAAATCACCATCACAAGTCTTAGTAAAAAGAGTTGGATCGGCTTTCCCAACCTTGAAAGCATTAGCAATTAAGAAATCTCTAAGGCATTCATACCATGCTCTTGGGGCTTGCTTAAGTCCATAGAGCGCCTTAGAGAGCTTACACACATGGTCGGGGTACCGTTCATCCTCAAAGCCCGGGGGTTGCTCCACGTACACCTCCTCCTTGATTGGCCCGTTGAGGAAAGCGCTCTTCACATCCATTTGGTACAACCTGAAAGAATGGTGAGCGGCATATGCTAGCAAGATTCGAATTGACTCTAGCCTAGCCACAGGAGCAAAGGTCTCCTCGAAATCCAAACCTGCGACTTGGGCATAACCTTTTGCCACAAGTCGAGCCTTGTTCCTCGTCACCACCCCGTGCTCGTCCTGTTTGTTGCGGAACACCCACTTGGTTCCCACAACATTTTGCTTCGGACGAGGCACCAGTGTCCAAACTTCATTGCGCTTGAAGTTGTTTAACTCCTCTTGCATGGCCAACACCCAGTCCGGATCTAGCAAGGCCTCTTCTACCCTGAAAGGCTCAATAGAAGAGACAAAGGAGTAATGCTCACAAAAATTAACTAATCGAGATCGAGTAGTTACTCCCTTGCTAATGTCACCCAGAATTTGGTCGACGGGATGATCCCTTTGAATCATCGCTCGAACTTGGGTTGGAGGTGCCGGTTGCGCTTCTTCCTCCATCACGTTATCATCTTGTGCTCCCCCTTGATCACACGCCTCCTTATGATGAACCTGTTCATCGTCTTGAGTCGGGGGATGCACCATAATTGAGGAAGAGGGTTGATCTTGCTCATCTTGTTCCTGTGGCCGCACTTCTCCAATCGCCATGGTTCGTATAGCGGCTGTCAGAACATCTTCTTCATCTACATCATCACAATCAACAACTTGCTCTCTTGAAGAGCCATTAGTCTCATCAAATACAACGTCGCTAGAGACTTCAACCAAACCCGATGATTTGTTGAAGACTCTATACGCCTTTGTATTTGAGTCATAACCTAATAAAAACCCTTCTACAGCTTTGGGTGCAAACTTAGAATTTCTACCCTTCTTCACTAGAATGTAGCATTTACTCCCAAATACACGAAAGTACGATACATTGGGTTTGTTACCGGTTAGTAGCTCATACGACGTCTTCTTGAGGAGGCGATGAAGGTAGACCCTGTTGATGGCGTGGCAAGCAGTGTTAACGGCTTCCGTCCAAAAGCACTCGGGGGTCTTGAACTCTCCTAGCATCGTCCTCGCCATGTCGATGAGTGTCCTGTTCTTCCTCTCTACCACACCATTTTGCTGTGGTGTGTAGGGAGCGGAGAACTCGTGCTTGATTCCTTCATCTTCAAGGAACTCCTCCACTTGAAGGTTCTTGAACTCGGACCCGTTGTCGCTCCTTATCTTCTTCACCTTGAGCTCAAACTCATTTTGAGCTCTCCTGAGAAAGCGCTTGAGGGTCCCTTGGGTTTCAGACTTATCCTGCAAAAAGAACACCCAAGTGAAGCGGGAAAAGTCATCAACAATAACTAAACCATACTTACTCCCTCCTATGCTCAGATAGGCGACGGGTCCGAAGAGGTCCATATGCAGCAGCTCCAGGGGTCTTGAAGTGGTCATCACATTCTTGCTGTGATGTGCTCCTCCCACCTGTTTCCCTGCTTGACAAGCTGCACAAGGTCTATCTTTTTCGAAATGAACATTGGTTAGACCTATCACATGTTCTCCCTTTAGAAGTTTGTGGAGGTTCTTCATCCCCACATGTGCTAAGCGGCGATGCCACAGCCAGCCCATGCTAGTCTTAGCTATTAAGCATGCATCTAGACCGACCTCTTCTTTTGCAAAATCAACTAAATAAAGTTTGCCGTCTAATACACCCTTAAAAGCTAGTGAACCATCACTTCTTCTAAAGACAGACACATCTACATTTGTAAATAGACAGTTATACCCCATATGACATAATTGACTAACAGATAGCAAATTATATCCAAGACTCTCTACTAAAAATACATTAGATATGGAGTGCTCATTAGAAATTGCAATTTTACCTAAACCTTTTACCTTGCCTTGATTCCCATCACCGAATACAATTGAATCTTGGGAATCTTTATTCTTGACGTAGGAGGTGAACATCTTCTTCTCCCCCGTCATATGGTTTGTGCATCCGCTGTCGATAATCCAGCTTGAACCCCCGGATGCATAAACCTGCAAGGCAAATTTAGGCTTGGGACTTAGGTACCCAACTCTTGTTGGGTCCTACAAGGTTAGTCACAATTTCCTTAGGGACCCAAATGCAAGTTTTATCACCTTTGCATTTTGCCCCTAACTTTCTAGCAACAATTTTCTTATCCTTTCTACAAATTTCAAAGGAAGCATTCAAAGCACAATAAATTGTAGAAGGTTCATTCACTACTTTCCTAACAACATTTCTTCTAGGCATTTGATGAACAACATTTCTTCTAAGCCCATTTCTACCATGCATAACATGAGAGCTAGAAGCAGTCATAGCATAAGAGTCATAAGCATGTGAATCAAAAACATCATGACCTCTAAAAGCATTTCTAGAATATCTCCTATCATAGTACATGAAAGCATGATTCTTCTTAACACTATTAGCCATAGGAGCCTTCCCTTTCTCCTTGGTGGAGATGGGAGTCTTATGGCTTGTTAAGTTCTTGGCTTCCCTCTTGAAGCCAAGCCCATCCTTAATTGAGGGATGTCTTCCTATTGTGTAAGCATCCCTTGCAAATTTTAACTTATCAAATTCACTTTTGCTAGTCTTAAGTTGGTCATTAAGACTAGCCACTTCATTATTTAACCTTGCAATAGAGGCTATGTGTTCACTACAAGCATCAATATCAAATTCTTTACATCTATTGCAAATAGCAACATTTTCTACACAAGTTGTTGATTTACTAGCTATTTCTATCTTAACATTCAACTCATCGTTAATGCTCTTTAATTTAGAAATTGTTTCATGGCATGAAGATAATTCACAAGTAAGCATCTCATTTCTTTTAACTTCTAGAGCATGAGATTTTTGAGCTTCTAAAAATTTATCATGCTCTTCATACAATAAATCCTCTTGTTTCTCTAAGAGTTTATCCTTCTCATTCAATGCATCAATTAATTCATTAATTTTGCCAATTGTAATTCTATCTAGACCTTTAAATACACTAGAATAGTCTATTTCATCATCGTCACTGGAATCATTATCACTAGAAGAAGCATAAGTAGAGTTTCGAGTACTTACTTTCTTCTCCTTAGCCATGAGACACGTGTGACGCTCGTTGGGGAAGAGGGCCGATTTGTTGAAGGCGGTGGCGGCGAGTCCCTCATTGTCGGAGTCGGAGGAGGAGCAATCCGAATCCCACTCCTTGCCTAGATGCGCCTCGCCCTTGGCTTTCTTGTAGTGCTTCTTCTTCTCCCTTTTGTTCCCCTTTTCCTGGTCACTTTCATTATCAGGACAGTTAGCAATAAAATGACCAAGCTTACCGCATTTGAAGCATGATCGCTTCCCCTTGGTCTTAGTCTTGCTCGGCTGTCCATTGCGACCCTTTAGCACCGTCTTGAATCTCTTGATGATGAGGGCCATTTCTTCATCATTAAGACCGGCTGCCTCAATTTGCGCCACCTTGCTGGGTAGCGCCTCCTTGCTCCTTGTGGCTTTGAGAGCAAAAGGTTGCGGCTCGTTGATCGGTCCATTCAAGGCGTCGTCCACATACCTTGCCTCCTTGATCATCATTCGCCCGCTGACGAATTTTCCTAGGACTTCTTCGGGCGACATTTTGGTGTACCTGGGATTCTCACGAATATTATTCACCAAATGAGGATCAAGAACGGTAAAGGACCTGAGCATTAGTCGGACGACGTCGTGGTCCGTCCATCGCGTGCTTCCGTAGCTCCTTATTTTGTTGATAAGGGTCTTGAGCCGGTTGTATGTCTGAGTTGGCTCCTCGCCCCTTATCATCGCGAATCTTCCAAGCTCGCCTTCCACCAACTCCATTTTGGTGAGCAAGGTAACGTCATTCCCCTCATGAGAAATCTTGAGGGTGTCCCAGATCTGCTTGGCGTTATCCAAGCCGCTCACTTTGTTATATTCATCCCTGCATAATGAAGCTAGAAGAACAGTGGTAGCTTGTGCATTCTTATGGATTTGCTCATTAATGAATGAAGGGCTATCCGAGCTATCAAATTTCATTCCACTTTCCACAATCTCCCAAATGCTTGGATGGAGAGAAAATAGGTGAGTACGCATTATGTGACTCCAAAATCCGTAGTCCTCTCCATCAAAGTGAGGAGGCTTGCCAAGTGGAATGGGGAGCAAATGAGCATTTGAGCTATATGGAATGCGCGAATAATCAAAAGAAAAGTTTGAGTTAACCGTCTTTTGTTTGTCGTGGTCGTCGTCCTTTTGGGAAGAAGAGGACTCATCGCTGTCGTAGTAGACGATCTCCTTGATGCGTCTTGTCTTCTTCTTCTTCCCATCTTTTCGCTTGTGGCCCGAGCCCGAGTCATTGGACTTGTCATCCCTTGGCTCGTTGACGAAGGACTCCTTCTCCTTGTCGTTGATCACAATTCCCTTCCCCTTAGGATCCATCTCTTCGGGCGGTTAGTCCCTTTCTTGAAGAGAACGGCTCTGATACCAATTGAAAGCACCTAGAGGGGGGGGGGGGTGAATAGGTGATCCTGTAAAAACTTCAAAACTTAAGCCACAAAAACTTGTTAAGTGTTAGCACAGTTTATGCCAAGTGGCTAGAGAGGAGTCAAAACACAATAACCACAAGAATCCAATCACAGAGATGACACAGTGGTTATCCCGTGGTTCGGCCAAGTACAAAACTTGCCTACTCCTCGTTGTGGCGTCCCAACGGACGAGAGTTGCACTCAACTCCTCTCAAGTGATCCAATGATCAACTTGAATACCACAGTGTTCTTGCTTTTCTTTTCTTAATCCCGTTTGCGAGGAATCTCCACAACTTGGAGCCTCTCGCCCTTACAAAAGATGTTCACAGAGAATCACAGAGCAAGGGAGGGATTAGCAACTCACACACGACACAAAGATCACAGCGAATACGCACACACAAGACCCAGACTTGAGCTCAAAAGACTAGCACACTAGAACGGAGCTCAAATCACTAGAATGTTGAACAAGTGCGCGAGATTGATGTGTGAGTGATCAAGAGTGCTCAAGGAATGCTTGGTGTTTTCCTCCATGCGCCTAGGGGTCCCTTTTATAGCCCCAAGGCAGCTAGGAGCCGTTGGGAACAAATCTGGAAGGCCATCTTTGCCTTCTGTCTCGTGGCGCACCGGACAGTCCGGTGCACACCGGACACTGTCCGGTGCCCGATTTGTTTCCTTAAATGGCGAAGCCGACCGTTGCCGACCGTTGCAGATCTGGCGCACCGGACAGTCCGGTGCACACCGGACAGTCCGGTGCTTCCTTCCGACCGTTGGCTCGGCCACGTGTCGCGCGCCGATCGCGCGGCCGACCGTTGGCCCGGCCGACCGTTGGCTCACCGGACAGTCCGGTGCTCACCGGACAGTCCGGTGAATTTTAGCCGAAGTCGCCGGAGAAAAAACCGAGAGCGGCCTCTTCGGCCGAGGCAGCCTGGCGCACCGGACACTGTCCGGTGCACCACCGGACACTGTCCGGTGCACCACCGGACAGTCCGGTGCCCCAAACCGAAGCAGCCCCTTGGCTGCACACAGCCAAGTCTTCTCTTCTTCTTCTTCTTTCTGTTTCTAACACTTAGACAAATATATTAGTACACAAAACCAATGTACTAAGGCTTAGAAACATACCTTAACTTGTGATTTGCAACTTGTCCATCCATGGGCATATTTTCACATTTAAGCACTTGTGTTTGCACTCAATCACCAAAATACTTAGAAATGGCCCAAGGGCACATTTCCCTTTCAGGATGCAGCCGAGCTGCCTGATGAAAATCCTTGAAGCCGAGCGATGGCTGAAAGGTACCAACTTCCGTGGAGTTGTGTTCCTCCAACAACAACAAGACAAAAGCGACGCGAGCGCTCCCCATCCGGTGGCTCGGAAGGCGGAAGGACGCGACGCATGAGGAAAGTGCGAAGACATGGTTGCCGTCTAAGGGGGTCACCCCCTTTTAAAGGCGACTCTCCCCACTTGCGTCCTCAGCCATCGCGGATTGAGTCTTCTCCAACACGCTCCAAGGTCCTCCCCCTACGACACGGGGGCTGGGTCCCACGCGTCATGCAAGCTGCCCCAGGACAGAAGAAGCCAGACCGCCACGTGCGGAGCGCACAACAGCCCAGCGGTTACAAGCATTCCTCCACTATCGCCCGGACCAGCGGGTGAAAGGGCGAACCGCCATGCAGGCGGCATGCAACCGCACCAAGGGGGCGCACCCTTTCGACTTCGCCGCGTCCAGCTTTGAGGCCCAGGCCCACACGTCATGTAACCGGCGTGCCGATTACTACGTGCGAGAAACTGCACCGCCACTCGCGCTAGTCCCACGCCTCCTCGACTGCGGAACCGGTGCCGCAACTCGAGGCAACCCTGCGCACGGCCCAGCAGCGCCAACCAGGCACGCCGGTCATCGGTCGATCAGCCGCGGGAGAAGGCGCGACGGTCGATACGGCCAGAAATGGGCCGACAGTAATGACGGCAGCAGGTGGGCAGAAGCAGCGGTCAAGTCGTCTGCAGGCTCATGTCCCCTCCTAGGACAGCGAGAGAGCCCTCTCCCACGGCATGAAGACAACGCGCTCGTGTTCCGTTCCTCGAACGGCTCGCGCACGCACAACGGCTACCCCACCAACCACTCGTCCCGTCGCATTAACTCTATGGCAGGGCAGGCGGCACCTTTGGCAGGCAAAGCGGGCGACGCTTCACCTCCGCCATAATGACCGCGTCAAAAAAGGTGCGCCACGTCGTTCAATTTCGTATCCTTTTCCACTTCCTCTTTCTCTCTCTTGCCACAGGGACCGAGAAAGGGGATACTCCGAAAGGGATCCTTCTCCACGAAGGAAACGAGCCCCGAGCCCCCCTACTGATCAGAGGTTCGAAGGCTGGCCCCTCGGAAGGGTTCAACAGCCGCCTCAGAGCACTCGGGCTCCGCGCCCACTACTGGTCAGAGGTTCAAAGGCTGGCCCCTCGGAAGGGTTCAACGACCGCCTCAGGCCACTCGGGCTCCACGCCCACTACTGATCAGGGGTTCGTAGGCTGGCCCCCGAAGGGTTCGACAGCCACCTCAGAGCACGCAGAGCGAGGGATGACCCTGGGTACGTTCGATACATAACCAAGGCTTGGGCTACGCTCCCGAGGTACCCTAGGACATTTCTGAGACCAGTGGGAGCGATTTTCGTAACGGAATCCCACCAGAGGGAGGCATCGAGCCCTCGGACCCCGTCAAAAGGGGACCGGGTCCGGCGAATCACCCGCAGGTACTTTTGGAGCGCGCCTCTGGGCCACTAGCCGACCCCTAACGAATGGGGCACGGGCGTCCACTCGGATTACCCGCTAGCAACTCACTAGAGACACCATGTTCGGCGCCCTCCGAGGGCAACATGGCGCTTTCCCCCCTCCTCCTTGCGGAAAGGCGACGCAAGGGCGTATGAAAAAAGCCGAGTCTGTCCTTGACCGTCCTCTCGCTCTGTGCGGAGGCTCGGGGGCTGCTCTCGCAAACCCGGCTCCGGCCAAACCGTTGACAGCGTCAACATACCAGCCCGAGAACTTGGGACTCGACTATGCACCCGGGCTACGGCCAGTTCGCATGAGGGAACGACCAAACCGGCCGAGCCATCATGAAAGGCACTAAGACCTCGAAGGAGTCAAAACACTCCTCCGAGGCCTCGGGGGCTACACCCGGCGGGTGCGCTCGCACGCACCCACTGGAACAAAATGCAACCGAGAAAGGCCGGTCCCCTTACAAAAAAGTGCAACAAAAGCCTCCAAGCGAGTGCCAACACTCCCTTCGGGGCTCGGGGGCTACTGTCGGGGACCACAATTGGGGGTACCCCCAAGACTCCTAATCTCAGCTGGTAACCCCCATCAGCACAAAGCTGCAAAGGCCTGATGGGCGCGATTAAGGTCAAGGCTCAGTCCACTCAAGGGACACGATCTCGCCTCGCCCGAGCCCAGCCTCGGGCAAAGGCAGCCGACCCCCGAGGATTCACATCTCGCCCGAGGGCCCCCTCAAGCAACGAACACACCTTCGGCTCGCCTGAGGCCTAGTCTTCGCAGAGAAGCAACCTTGGACAGATCGCCACACCAACCGACCATATCGCAGGAGCATTTAATGCAAGGATCGCCTGACATCTTATCCTGACGCGCGCTCCAGTCGACAAGGCCGAAGTGACGGCAGTCACTTTGCCGCTCCACTGACCGACATGACTGGAATACAGTGCCGCCTGCCCTGCTCTGATTGTCGTGCCACTCGCCAGAGTGAGGTTGACAGCGGCTAAGTCCAGCCTCGGGCGACATAGGAAGCTCCGCCTCGCCCGACCCCAGGACTCGGCCCTGTCTCGGCCCCGGAAGACGACGAACTCCGCCTTGCCCAACCCCAGGGCTCAGATTCGGCCTTAGTCTCGGCTCCGGAAGACGACGAACTCCGCCTCGCCCAACCCCAGGGCTCGGACTCGGCCTCGGCTCCGGAAGACGACGAACTCCGCCTCGCCCGACCCTAGGGCTCGGACTCGGCCTCGGCTCCGGGAGACGACAAACTCCGCCTCGCCCGACCCTAGGGCTCGGACTCGGCCTCGACTCCGGAAGACGACGAACTCCGCCTCGCCCGACCCCAGGGCTCGGACTCGACCTCGGCTCTGGAAGACGACGAACTCTGCCTCGCCCGACCCCAGGGCTCGGACTCGGCCTCGGCTCTGGAAGACGACGAACTCCGCCTCGCCCGACCCCAGGGCTCAGACTCGGCCTCGGCTCCGGGAGACGACAAACTCCGCCTCGCCCGACCCCAGGGCTCGGACTCGGCCTCGGCTCCGGAAGACGATGGACTCCGCCTCACCCGACCCCAGAGCTCGGACTCAACCTCGACCTCGGAGGAATTGCCACCTCGCCCAAACTCGGGTCTGGACCAGCCACATCGCCAGGGGGCCATCATTACCCTGCTCCTAGCTAGCTCAGGCTACGGGGAACAAGACCGGCGTCCCATCTGGCTCGCCCCGGTAAAAAAGTAATGATGACATCCCGCACGCTCCATGACAGCAGCAGCTCCCAGCCCCTTATGTCAGCAAGGAGACGTCAGCAAGGACCCGACAGCCCCGACAGTTGTACTTCCGCAGGGCTCCAGCGCTCCTCCGACGGCCACGACATCACATGAACAGGGTGCCAAAACCTCTCCGACTGCCACGACGGCATGTACTTAGGGCTCTAGCTCCTCTCTGCTAGACACGTTAGCACACTGCTACACCCCCCATTGTACACCTGAGCCCTCTCCTTACGTCTATAAAAGGAAGGTCCAGGGCTCTCGTACGAAGAGAGGTTGGCCGCGCGGGAGAACGGGCCGGCGCATAAGGCTCTCGCTCTCTCTCTCTCACTCCCGCGCGAACGCTTGTAACCCCCTACTGCAAGCGCATCCAGCCGCCCTGGGCGTAGGACAACACGAAGGCCACGGTTTCCCCTCGCTGTTCTCCCCCCTTTGTGTCCCGTCTCGCGCCGACCCATCTGGGCTGGGGCACGCAGCGACAATTTACTCGTCGGTCCAGGGACCCCCTGGGGTCGAAACACCGACAACTACCTAGCTTAGATTTGCAGATCTAGCCTCCACGAGACGGCACGAACGCTCCGATAACTATGCAACATGAACAAGCAAACATATAAACCAGCAAGTATACCAACAAATTTTTAGTATAGCGGTCAGAATAGCGATATATGGATGGGTAGAGTCTTGAGTAGAATCTGTGTCATGTGGTGTTGTGATATTACTGGTGGTGGAGCGGAGGTGCTTACCAGGAGGGTGGACTAGAGGCGAAGCGAAACTATGCGTGTAGCGAGCAGGGCGGAGTAACTGAGTGGGTGGGGTGTTTGCCTTGGCTGAGGGTGTTGAGTGTGTGTGGAGAGGGAGAGGGTAGCTGGGTGTATTTATAGCTGGGTGTATGTGGTGTAGCACAGTGAAGTTCATTGTTGATGAGAATAGTGACGAATGAATCGTCTGACTTAGTATGAACAGGAGAGTTATAGGCACAATATGGGACAAGAGTATTTTGGGAGTTTCCTGGAACATGAACCATGCTTAAGGGATGACATGGTTGGATAGGGAATAGTTTGATAAGAATTTAGAAACAAGAATTATTAGAATCGGAGTTTGGAAGCCTGGTTCAAAGGAATCTCAAAGTTAAGCGTGCTCAACTTGGAGAAACCTGGGATGGGTGACCACATGGGAAGTTCCCACTAGAAGGAAAATCACAGTCACCGGAGTTCGTATGACTGGAGTATGGGTCTGGCTGGTCTTAGGTGGACTGGACAACATGATGGATGAGTAGTTGAAATTTGGGGTGATCGGATGATCGATGAATAGTAACAATGAATAGTGACAACGAAAAAGTTACCATAGATATCATCGATGAATAGCAACGATGATAAATAGGGTCGGTGAATAGTAACAATGAATAGTAACGGTGATGAATAGTAACGATGAATAGTAACAGTGAATAGTGATGCTGAATAGTCGTATGAACGAATGACGAACGATGAACGATGAATAGTGACGATGAACGAACGATGAACGATGAATAGGAACTGTGAACGAACAGACGAACGATCGAATGATTAAACGAACGAACGATCGGAATTTTGGCAGCATAACGGCAGGATAAAGATTATCTGGAAGAACGATGAATCGGGACGATGAACGATGAATAGGAACTATGAACGAATGATGAACGATCGAATGATCGAACGAACGAACGATCGAAATTTCAGCAGCATAACGACAGGAAAAAAATTATTTGGACGAACGAACGGACGAACGGACGAACGAACCATGAACGATCGGACGAACTATCAAACGATCGGACGAACGAACAAACAAACTAATAACAGGGGCGAACGATCGAAGAACGACCGAACGATCCTTGTGCTAGTGGGTGCTTGTGTGGGAGGTGTAGTGGGCGTGTGGGGGGAGTGGAGAGAGTTGCCATGAAATGGCTTGGGGTGGGATGAGAGGAGGCCCTTGCCCCTCTATTTATAGCCATGGTGGGGGGATTAGGGGGAGGGATGAGAGGATTAGTGGGAGGATGAGAGGATTAGTGGGAGATTAGCATGGATTTGTCTTATATGAGTGTAATTAGCTTGTAGAGCTCACCGTATGACACCGGAGGCATACATATGAGCATGAGGAAAGTTATGAAGAAAATATTTGTAGGGACTTGAAAAATGATTCTGAAGGTATTTCTCAGGAAGAAAATACTTGGAGATATATCGGTGGAATATCTGGGCAATATTTCTAGAAATAACTTGAGGGGGATTACGGGGGAAATATCTAGACAATATTTCTGGAAAGAATTTGAGGGTGATCACTGGGGAAATATTTGTAGGATATTTTGAGGAGGATTTTGGAGGGAATATAGACCACTATATTTTTATTTGCTGATATAAACTCGCAAACAAACATTTTGAAATGAAATTTGAAGTTCATTTTGAATTTAGAGCGAGTTTGAGAAACTTTCAAGATTTGAATTTTTGGGATGCTACAGATCTACCCCACTTAAAATGAATCTCGTCCTCGAGATTCGGCTTAGAAGGGTTATGGGTATAGCTTTACTTCAGCTACATATCTTCACTTTGCAGACTCTTTGAGGAGATGGAACTTCAACAACATCTGGCCTTTGAGGAGCATCCGGTTGCTGATTGCAAACTCTGATTCTGGCTACTCAAGGATCATCTTCAGGCTTCTAGGTTTTGCTTGGCAGCTAGCTTATTGAAGAAGCATCGATGCCAACACACAAACCTTCCTCTTGCAAACTCCCACATGGATTCCTTCCTTGATTAGTCTTCTGGTGCTTCTTCAATGGAACTTGGGTGACTACTTCTCATCCAGAAACTTATATGCTTTGATGATCTGGTCCTCCACAAGCTTGCTATAGGCCTTCTTCGTTTTCTCCATAGGAACCTTACTGGAACACTACCCCACTTAAAAAGAATGAGGTAGAACTCTTGAATCTCGGGGATTTGAACTCCTTGAAGTACCACATAACAAGGGTGTTATAGGGCCTTCTTCTGCTGTTGCTGCTTGAGCAGACTGCGGAGAAATGACTGACACAGGGTTGATTCTGGGAGAACCTTCTTCTTATCTTCTCTTCACTGTTTTCTTTTCACTGATCCTTTTTTTCTCTTTGCTCTTCCCACTGGAGGACTCTATCAAAGAGTATTACCATCATACAGAGGAGGAAACCAAAGACTATGAACCATGTACAACAGTCTTCAACCCAAGAATCACCAAGCATTGTGATCTTAGTGGCGAGGGAGTGGAAAATGGAGTTGCTTGCGATTTAGTAGAGGGGATTTTGTCAGGTGTGTTTTGCTTGGGATGGGAACTGAGGGAGCTGGTGTGGGGGTTTTATAGGCGAGCGGGGTGCTCGGGGGGTGTGGAGTGGTAGTGATGGAGCAGGTGACATGAGGCAATAGGCACGATGGGGTGGTGGTGTTGCTGGCGGTAATGGTGGTGGGTGCACTGCAAAAAGGGGGCGTGGGGCGGTGGTGGTGCGCATGTAGGCGGGCACGCGTGCGGGGGGCACGAGTGAGTGGTGGGGTCAATGACCCTGATGTTTGTGGTCTCTGGTTCCAAGAATCTTTGCCTCTCTGTATGGTAATAACTCCTTCTGTCCTCTTTTTCTGTTTACTTTGACTCAGGGGAATTGCTTTGATTCTCACAGTCGGTCCTTTTGACTGAGCAGCTGGACAGGTTCCTCTGTAGCTTATTCCAGGCATCAAGGGTAAGCTTCCCGGTATCTTCTTGGGTAAGGCACTTTTCTCTTGAGATGGGTTTAGATGAGAATGGAAGCATAAGGTGAGGATTAGCTCTAATTTGTTATCTATGTTTTTAGAGAAAACCTTTCTTAAAAATAAAGAAAACACACAAGCTCAGCAATGATAAGCATAAACAAATCAAATGTTTTGAATAAAGGAATAATAGAGTTTTTCCAAAGCACGGTCTACTCAGATTCGGGGGCTAAGCATAACTACTATTGCTTGGCTCCTGAATTGAGAACTATGCTAAATGCAACTTATGAGCACTAACGTTAAAGCATCACATATGCACTCAAAAGGGAAGAAAACATCAAGCGAAATTCATTTTGAAATGCCCTAGGGGGCCACACAATTAGAGTTTTTCAAAACACGAGTCTACACGATTATCTCTCATACATGCAGGGCTCTAGCTAAAGTGAAGAAAAAACTTCACTACCCAATGCATGTAGAGGATTGGGCATAACTAACTCAGATCTGACAGCTTCTCTTCTGGCGAGGCTGGCGCACAACTTCAATCTGAGACATCTCCTGGATGGGTCAAGAGGGAGCTAATGTTGATGACTTCTTCTGGCAGTGATTGAGATGGCAGCATGGGGTTGAACTCTTCTTAAAGCTGGACTGGCTCTTGTAGCTCCTCAGAGGGCAGCGCTGTTGGCGGGGTGCTTGCAGCTTCTTCTTTGATCTCAAGGGAGGGTGCTGGAATCTTCTTCATGGTGAGGGGCTCAAACAACTCTGGCGGGGGATCTCAGGAGGACTCGGGGTGCTCTTGCTTATTCATAGCCCGAGGGAATATTGGAATTTCTTCCAAGACTATGGCTCCTTCTGGGAGTTCCCAAGCCTTCTTTTCTCCTCTGGTAGAGACCGGGTGACCTTCAAGAATCTGGGGATCTTCAGCTCTCATGGGTTGAACTGGGTTGGATGAAGCAGGCTCTTGGATCCGCAGAGCTCTACGTTGGTTATGGGTTACCAAGTAGGCATCCATCAGCTTCTGGACATGCTCATCCTTGGCTTTCTTCAGGGCTTCGACAGCAATGACTTCACGACTTTCCAAGGCAGCTACACGGGCTTGAGCTGAGGTGAGATCCACATGGAGCTTACGGTTGCGCTTCTCTGCATCTTCTACTCGGGCAATTATCTGACGGTGGTACCGAGCCAAGAAATCATACTGTGCATCCAGGGTGAGCAGTTATGCAGTGAGGTACACGACTGTGGGGTCGTCCTCAAGCAGCTGCTAACCTTCTAAGGCACGCATCCTGACCATACAAACGGGATGATCTCTCTGAAAGGGCGGAAAGAATCTGAGCAGGGTGTCAGCCACTTCTTCATAGATCTGACATAGGGCCCTCAATGCCTTGCGAGCGACGACTTGGCAGGTGTCTTTGAATCTGTGCCCAGCAGCAGTGACACTCCATTCCACATGATGCTGACTGGATCCAATGTATACAGTCACAACACACTTCTCTATGCCATGCTCGACGAATTCACGACCATCATACTCTGGCTGGCTTCTGATTTCGAGGCGAACTGTGCATGCTCTCAGCAACTTGGGGAAACCATCTTCATTCTGGCAAAAGCTGGTTTGGCAGCGGACCTCCATCTGACTTCTGAGAGAAGGAAAGAGGGAAAGCACTTTTGAAATGGAGGGATGAGAGCAAGAAGTTTTTTTAAGAAAATAGTTTTGACTCAAAAACTTTTGGATCAAGGCTAAGGGTTACGTCCTACGGCCAACCTAACAGCTCTGATACCACCTGAAGCGCCCCAATCCTTTAGGACTCACATATGATACAACTACTAGTCCCAGGAGGCTAGTAAACAAATTTATACAATAGATGCTTCCAGATCTACTTAAACGAGACAAACCTATAAAGGTGGCGATCAACTTTAAGAGTTGGTCCATAACTCGGGACATATCATCAGAGTGGGGCTGAAGCAGCCCGATATACGTAGCGAAGCAATTCAGGGGTCCAACAGCCACAGGCAAGATTGGGAACAGTCGTAACTCTTACCCGATCTCCTTTTTCTGAAAAACAACAAATAAGCAAGGGTGAGTACAAACATACTCAGCAGCCCACCTTCACCCGCGGAATGGAGAAATCAGATATAATGCATGGAATATGTGGAGCTCAGGATATTTTGCAGAAACAGCAATATTTTATGCAGGGTTGTTTTGTAAAACATTTTGTATTTTTCAAAGCGCATCCTCTCCCAAAGGAGCAGGAAGTTTTTCAATATAGAATAAAATCCCCTGGACTAAACCATCCAGGTATCTCAGCAGTTTCCCACTGGTTTTTATTTTCAAAAACAGTTACTGGACTTCCCGTCCACCATAGCTCATGGCTCAACCGCCGGACCTTTTAAAA
This sequence comes from Zea mays, assembly GCF_902167145.1. Classification (NCBI taxonomy): domain Eukaryota; kingdom Viridiplantae; phylum Streptophyta; class Magnoliopsida; order Poales; family Poaceae; genus Zea; species Zea mays. The sequence goes on along the minus strand of NC_050096.1, from coordinate 270,167,574 downwards.
ACCACTTTTCTCAAACGCACCCTTCTTTTGAAAACAAAACATTAATTGTCATACCACACCAGACTCGTCCATACCAGTGGACACAGACTATTCGAATAGGTTTTCAAACTCTGCGCAGAGGTGTACACTTTACCCACTAGTCTGGCTCTGCAATCTCATAGCTAGTGAGACCCGAATCTGAATCTCTTTCTTTCCTCGCACATCCTTACCTTAGCAGTTATACCGGAAGGAGTCAGCCACCGCCATGCCCAAATCGGACAAAACATTCCCCCTCCTTATCCTCCCGGTGCTCCCCAGCCTTCATAACCCTGGGGTTTGGACAGTACGAGTTCAGATTGAGTGACTGCCCATATAGTCTCGAGTGGTTGTACTTGTCATGAGTACAGGTAGTGAAGGATGACAAACTGATCCTTATATGAGGGGACAATCCTTCTGCTTACACCTAAACTAGCTGAGCCAACACTTGAGGCCCTCCCCTAAACCAGGGAGTCCCTGATCATCCCTACTCAAAGGTGATAAGGGTGAAAACCCATCATCATACACATTTTGAAAAGCATTTTGTTTTGAAAACTCACACCTTTTCTCAAATCATTTGTAACAAATATGTCAAGGATTAATTGCGGCAAGCGGCTGGGTGGCCATAATAACTTGTCTCAAAATTATATCATGCATAAAATAACACGCTGAGGGTTGTGGTTGAAAAATCATAGGTAATTTATGCATCAAAGGGATCCAGTGAGCTTGCCGTGCTTATCCGGCGAAGGGGGAAGGGGAGCTCGCGGAACTGGCTTCTAGCTCCACTGCTTAGCGTAGACTTGCAGATCTGGCCTCCACGAGACGGCACGAATGCTCCGATAACTATGCAACACGAACAAGCAAACATACAAACCAGCAAGTATACCAACAAATATTTAGTAAAGCGGTCAAAATAGCGATATATGGATGGGTAGAGTCTTGAGTAGAATCTGTGTCATGTGGTGTTGTGATATTACTGGTGGTGGAGCGGAGGTGCTTACCAGGATGGTGGACTGGAGGCGAAGCGACACTATGCGTGTAGCCGGCAGGGCGGAGTAACTGAGTGGGTGGGTGTTTGCCTTGGCTGAGGGTGTTGAGTGTATGTGGAGAGGGAGAGGGTAGCTGAGTGTATTTATAGCTGGGTGTATGTGGTGTAGCACAGTGAAGTTCACTGTTGGTGAGAATAGTGACGAATGAATCGTCTGACTTAGTATGAACAGGAGAGTTATAGGCATAATATGAGACAAGAGTATTTTGGGAGTATCCTGGAACATGAACCATGCTTAAGGGATGACATGGTTGGATAGGGAATAGTTTGATAAGAATTTAGAAACAAGAATTATTAGAATCGGAGTTTGGAAGCCTGGTTCAAAGGAATCTCAAAGTTAAGCGTGCTCAACTTGGAGAAACCTGGGATGGGTGACCACATGGGAAGTTTCCACTAGAAGGAAAATCACAGTCACCGGAGTTCGTATGACTGGAGTATAGGTCTGGCTGGTCTTAGGTGGACTGGATAGCATGATGGATGAGTAGTTGAAATTTGGGGTGATCGGACGATCGATGAATAGTAACAACAAAAAAGCTATCATAGATATCATCGATGAATAGTAATGATGATGAATAGTGTCGATGAATAGTAACAATGAATAGTAACAGTGAATAGCAACTGTGAATAGTAATGGTGGATAGTGATGATGAATAGTTCGTATGAACGAACAATGAACGATAAATAGTGACGATGAACGAATGATGAACGATGAATAGGAACTATGAACGAACGGACGGACAATCAAATGATCAAACAAATGAACGATCGGAATTTCGGCAGCATAACGGCAAGATAATTATTATCTGGAAGAACGATGAATCGTGACGATGAACGATGAATAGGAACTATGAACGAACGATGAACGATCGAATGATCGAACGAATGAATGATCGGAATTTCGGCAGCATAATGGCAGGAAAAAGATTATTTGGACGAACGAACGGACGAACGATCGGACGAACGGACGAATGAACCATGAACGATCGGACGAACGATCGAACGATCGGATGAACGAACGAACAAACTAAGAACAGGGGGACGAACGATCGAAGAACGACCGAATGATCCTTGTGCTAGTGGGTGCTTGTGTGGGAGGTGGAGTGGGCGTGTGGGGGGAGTGGAGAGAGTTGCCATGAAATGGCTTGGGGTGGGATGAGAGGAGGCCCTTGCCCCTCTATTTATAGCCATGGTGGGGGGATTAGGGGGAGGGATGAGAGGATTAGTGGGAGATTAGCATGGATTTGTCTTATATGAGTGTAATTAGCTTGTAGAGCTCACCGTATGACATTGGAGGCATACGTATACGTATGAGCATGAGGAAAGTTATGAAGAAAATATTTGTAGGAACTTGAAAATGATTCTGAAGGTATTTCTCAGGAAGAAAATACTTGGAGATATATCGGTGGAATATCTAGGCAATATTTCTGGAAATAACTTGAGGGGGATTACGGGGGAAATATCTAGACAATATTTCTGGAAACAATTTGAGGGTGATCACTGGGGAAATATTTGTAGGATATTTTGAGGAGGATTTTGGAGGGAATATAGACCACTATATTTTTATTTGCTGATATCAACTCGCAAACAAACATTTTGAAATGAAATTTGAAGTTCATTTTGAATTTAGAGCGAGTTTGAGAAATTTTCAAGATTTGAATTTTTGGGATGCTACACTCGGGTGCCTTGACCTTGACGGCTAGGCCCGAGGTGGTCCTAGGGCACGAGAAGAAGCCCCTGAACTCGGCGGCGCCTTGCTCCTCCTCGTCCTCCAGGATTGGGTTGAAGTTGCCGCCGTTGGCCACGATCTTGGGCGCCAGCGGCGGCTCGTTGTCGCCATATAGCTTCACCAGCAGCAGCGTCTTGCGTCCGTCACCGCCTCCTCGATGTTTGCTCTGTGTGTCGTCGTGGAAGGAGCAGTGGAGGCGGAGGGAGGCGTGGAAGGGTGCCTGGCACCACGACGAGGCAAAGACGGGGCAGGACAAGATAGGACGCTGTTGGCGGAGGAGGAGCGTAAGCGGGCGGCGATGCAGGGGAAGTGGAAGGCATGGGAGCACTTGTCGTGAACACACCGCTGAACTGTCGCCATTCTGTAAAAGTTGTTGTGACCTGATTGGATCCATCTTTTTGTGTTCTAGGCTCCACCTTCCCCTCCCACGGACACACACAACACTGGAAGAAAAGAAAAAAGAAAAGCAAGGGATTTGCCTCAATGACGAGTGGGCCCAATTGAATGGGTAACGGTAGCAAATGACACTAATGACGGTAATGGCTTTGAAGGGACTTAAAATCAAAATTGATGGCACTGAAGCGAACTCATAATTTTTGATGGCATATAAGGGTTTGGTATAAGTTTTGATGGCAACAAGAGAATTTTCTCATGGTACAATTCTGAACCTCTGGATAATAAATACAATCAAGACACACTATGTACATAAAGTCGTGTAGAGACAGACTTTTTGCGAAAAAACCGTCTCTTCATTTTTTTCACTTAGTTCTATAGAGACATCCCATTTAATTAGGTTGTACATGCCCTTGATGGTTAACAAAGGTGGCCACCATCAGCATATCACCTTCATTAATAGGTTAATGGAGGCGGTGTTGCTAAGGTGCATGGTCACCTCCATTATATTAATGGACTATTAGCGGATGTGATTGTCCTTAAGATACCCGCCTTCATTAATTTGGGTCTATACATTAAAGACAGCCTCTCCAACCACCCCATCCTCTTCAATTCCTCCACAAGCTTCCCCTTCCATTCTAATAGGGTTAGAGCTCTAAAACTTAAAAAGTCACATTTTTTGCGAGGAGTTTTGCTCTTGGATTCATTAAAGGAGGACACTGTAGGACTTTGCTATATGATCTAACATCCTTATTCTAATATCTTTTTCATGTCTTGGGTGATATAGATCTAGAACTATATCTAAGGTGGAGGAGAGATAAAATAGATTTGGTTCTTCATTTATTTGATTTTCTTTGCAATACTACTATACTTATGTTTTGCTACCAAGTACAATGTTAATTGGCATGAAAATGTTAGAATGGATGTACTGTTATCATGACCCTTGATAGATTAGGTGAACAGTTTGTTGACATTGTTCAAAAGTATGTTTTGAATATAAATTGACATTATCAAGCAAGCCTAGATGCAGAAGGCACGAGATGCGATCTCTTTAGGGTTTTCACTACTACAAAACATGTTATATGAGACGGTTAATTTTCAGTTCTTAAGACGTTTATGAAGTGTCCAAATTTGATAGAGTCGTAAAAGATGTCCCACATTTAAGATGTTTATAAATCGTCTTAAAAGATATTATATAAGACAATTTTTAATTTATAACTGTCTGAAAAAGGTATTTGTTTAAGTCATTTTGTCCGATAAACTGTCTTGAATTAGGTTTTTATTTAAGAAACTGCTTCTAAAGAACCGTAGAGAATACAAACATTATAAGTCATAAAATATTTATCAAACTGTCTCGAATATCCTACAATAATAGACGATTACAATAGGAAAACCATCTGATTTAGGTGACTAGTAATGGACGTTTTAGAAATCGTCTTATTTAGGAGACTGATATTAGACATTTTGGTGACCGTCCTAAGATTTAAATGAAATGACTTACACGGCAGTACATTCTTCAATTTATAATCATTTTTTCAGACATCACGTTATAATAATTTGAAAGAGAAATATACATACACATATATTGAACAACATTATAATTAATATAATATAAATAAGTACCATTCAATATATCATAAATAAGCATTGTCAAACAACGCATACATAAGTATACTCTAAATCTAAACTAAAATACAACAGTTTGCACTAATGTTAAGCCTAACTTTATATGAATTCAAGTCTCCACACTTTTGCGACCACCAAATTTGAATTCCATTCTATGTTTTCCTGTACAACAAATAGGAGAAAACTAGACATAGCAAAAAGCTCCAAGCAGCACATCGATGACCTCGAAGCTGCCCTTGTGCTTCTCCCAGTTCTTGATCTCTCCTACACGCCCGATGTTCCTCCCGCCGGTCACCATGACCACGTTGCCGACGTCAAACTTGAAGAAGTCCATGATCTTGTTGGTCTCCAGATCGATCTTGATGGTGTCGTTGGCCTTGATGAGCGGGTCGGGGTAGCGGATGGTGTGACCGTCGTAGGTGTTCAGGTAGGGGATGCCTTTCTGGCCAAACTAAACAGACCTCACCTTGCAGAGCTTAAACTGCACACAAACCAATAGAAAAGTAGTGAGCATTTCACAGGCGTACTATGAAAGGGCATGAGAATTTCCAGCGATGTAAATGGATAGATAGACAGAGCAACATCTATTGATAGTCCTAACGATTGTAGCACATGACATTTTCAATGCAAGACTTTCATGCACACATCATATATGGATAGTATAGCAAGGATAAGGTACACAGATCTACTAATAAAAAACAGCAACCTCACACAGCTACCAAGATCATCATGCTCAACTAGAACAATGAGAGATGATGTGTAAGAGAATTGAGCTAACCTTAGCATCCTCATCCCTAATTGGGTGAAGACGGAGGCAACGTTTAGTTCCCGTTTGTCTTAGGGATGGAAATGGCATCTGCCAAAAAAATGACACCACAAATCAGCAACCAAAATAGGTGTATAGGTATCTTTATGCATTAATAGAGATATAGGCATACCCATGAACCCAGCAGGGTAGGTCTTGTCAGTCCTGACCTTGCCATCAACAAGTACATGGCGTTGCAAATTCATGTATGGTATGAGCTGAATATATAACATCAAATATTAAAAATCTAAAACAGACATACATGTCCAATCATCTACAGTATTACTCATTCATGCACAAGCTGCTTGTTCCAGTAATGCTCTTTCGTGCACAAGTTGCTTGTTCCAGTTCATGCACATTATTTGACAAGCTATTTTGTGAACTTTGCATCTGGTAGTGGTTGTTCAAGTTTTCAAACTAGAACTCAAGCTGGAACAAACAGATTCTGTAACTGTAAATAAACCAACATAAATTGGAACGAGAACTCACACTGAAACAAGCAGCCCGAGAACGCACTTAATGGGGAGTGTTAATCCCAAATTTCTCCATCCCATCCCATCCAATAATCCATCATCCACGTATTGGGCTCCGGGTTCCATCCCATCCTGTTTTCTCCTTCCCCTCCAATAAATCAGCCCCATATATTAGATGAGAACAGATACATAAACCTTATTTATGGAGGGGATCATAGCAATATAGACAATTATTAAGTAGTGTCTAGAACAAGGCACTTCCAGATTGCTGTGATGATATAATTGCATAGAATCTCACAGCATTGCACTTGCATTCCTCCTTAGAAATTAAAATTATATTAGGCAATTAAACAAACTAGATTGCTTAATCTTGCTACAGGGCACATCTCACCTATTGTAAGTTACTACCTCCATCCTTTTATGTTTGACGCCAAATAGTGCAAAAATGTACAATAAAACGTCAAATAAAAAATGGAGGGAGTATCAGTTAAGAATAATGCACAAAATGAACATCATAAGGAGGAACAGTGGACTTATGGTATGGTTGTTCCACAACTTCAATCTTGACGATTCTTGACCATCAGAAATTCAGTAAATCATAGGAGAGAATCATACCATAAACACTCAAAAAAGTAACACGTCTAAAACCTAAGGGATGGTGCATACCAAGGTAACCCTGCCGAGGGCGCTTTTGCTGCCATCAAATCCTACCGAACCATCTCATTGTCAATTGATGGATGGGAGCGAGTCATGGTCGCTTCCATTCCAGCCAACCCAGGTGTCAACCATGATATTCATGTGGGATATTATGACCATTGATGGATGTAGATGCTATTTCCCCTTAGGGCTTCTTTATGAGCAAGAGAAAGGCATTAATAATTGGAGTCATTCAATAATAACTTAAAACTGCAAAAACTTTTATGCATCATACTTCTTGGTTATCTATACCAGAATCCCACTACTTGAAAGTATTTATTCACCTCATATTAGCATGAAAGTATTTATTCCATGCACTCTAAAATGAATAAAACAGTAGCATTGGGTCAAAATGACTTTGTTAGAATTCAACAATTCAAGCAAAACAACACAGTATAGAAATCTCAGTGCATGTGCATAGAAAAGACAGTACATACCTGTTATATATCAAATCGTCGGTACAACGATGAGGATTCCCTGCCACTCTCCACGCCGCTAGTGATAGGTGAGGGGTCCTCGTGGCGAGTCCTCATTGTCTGTCCATCATCTTCCTCCTCCTCGAAGATCACCTCATCGGCCCTCTGAAACGACGTCCCCACCTCGTCGGGCGACAAAATCCGGATCGACACCTAGCCCTATGTACTATATGCTGAACCTTGGAGAAAAAACTAGATGCATATCCGATGTCCATCAAATATATGAAAGTAGGATGATATCATTCTAAATTACCATTATATATCTCATAAATAAGCATTGTCAAATAGCTCATACTAACTGACAAACTTGGTAATCAATTGTTTGCGCTATCATTGTGCCTAACTAAATATATATGAAATCAAGTCTCCACACTGGTGTGGCCATTCCATTTTTTCCTGTACAACAAATAGAAGAACACAATAATTATTAGTTAGACACAGATGAACACCTCACAATGTAATATATGATGTCAAAGGTTATATGAATGTAACATCTTACCTAGGAAGCCATGCTAGATTTAGTTATATGAAGCACCCTCAACCCTGCATGATCCACCAATGTCTATCACCTCATTCATGAAGAAGTCGAGCAACCGTTCTCGGACATTTGCTATCTCATCAGGCAATAATGGACAGGTTGCAAAACCAGCACGACCCTTGAAAAACATAAACCATGTAAATATTTATAATGTCATATTGCATAGGTTTGAGTAAAATAGAATTCATACTGTAAAAACAAACCTGAGGATATCGATCACGGTCCAAACTAAGATTATCCGCAAAGGATAACATGTGGTACATCACATATTGTCCGCAAAGCATACTGCCAGGTGGTTGTATGTGTGCCTAAAAGATGTGATTCATAAGGAAAAATATCCAGCGGGAATGCCTAATTATATGTCTTGCTAATAATTTCAGATTAAGGACATGATTACCTGAAAATGTTTCCATATAACTGTGCGACCAAAATTCTTGTTATGGTGACCTTTTTTGTCGACATAAGCACCAAAAGCCCTACAATAATGGTGACTAACGATGTAAGTAACAATTGAAATATAGAGGAAAATAGAATTATGATAAAGGTAATACCCACTCATCGAATAGCTTCTTAAACTATAGCAGCTAGGGGATGGTAACCTTTGGAGTCAATATTGTACACTGTATTCCATTTTTGAAAAATAACTAACAAGGCCCAATGGTAACCGAAATGAGGAAGATAGAACATTAATATACAGAATAAAAAACTATAGAGTGTTATTAGTGCTGGGCCTTACCCTTCCTGGCAAACAACAAATATGCACTCCTCGTCCTGCTGAGCAAGCAATGCTTTCACAATGTATGCTTTGACTTCATCAGCCTCTTCATTGATTCTCTTTAAAATGATCATCTCTAGATCTAAAAAGCCAACTATGCCTCTGTATTTGTCTATCTTCCTCATGCATCTATTAAAAGAATAGTTAGATAAAGAACAAAAAGTAGACACTTATAGGAAATGGTGGAGCTCACTCATAGCATCCAACTCCGATGTAAGGATATGTCAAGGGCAAGATCATTGTAGATGTGAAATACATCACTGAATTCTACTGCATAGACCCCAGATTTTTTAAGAAAATTGTGTTCTTCGTATTGTACCATGAAGTGTGTGGCACTTTGCCTTCGAGATATTGGTGTGGTCATAGCAAAATACCATTTGTGGAAACATTGGCTCTGTTTACCCATCCTCTTAAGCAATGCACTAGATACTAAAGGCTGCCCTAGCACAAATTGTATATTATTTGGAATTGGTGGTGGAGATCGTTGATGAAAGGGGGGAGTCCAAAGGGGATCAAGACCATCATCTTCTATGTTTTTCTGTTGTGAATTTTTTTGCTCTTTCTCTTTGCTTTTGTTATGTTTTGCACTTGCTGAATTAGCAAAAAGTCTTTCTAATCGAGGTATCATAGGGAAGTACCAGAAAACCTTTGCAGGAATTTTTTTCTTCTCATTGGAGCTCAATTCCTCTAGGCTATCAATCTTCTTGTAGTGTGATGTGTCACATGTTGGACATGATATGTTGTTCTTATGCTTTCCCCAATATATAATGCAATCATTGGGGCAAACATGTATTTTTTCATACTTCAACTCAATAGGACACAAAATCTTCTTTGCTTTAGTTGTGCTTCGTGGCACCATATTCCCTTTAGGAAGCTTGTCTGCTAAAAAATTTAACAAATCTGTAAAGCTCTTATCACTCCATCCACTAGCCACCTTGAATTGTAGAAGTTCAGTAGTAAAACTCAGTCGATTATCACTGCTTCTTGGATATAATGGTGTCTCACGCTCTCGAACTAGTATCTCACATACTTGTGATGCTTGAGCCTCACTCAAATTACGAGTTACAGTAACATCATGTATCATGTATTCTAGATGATTGACGGGCACATCAACAATCGTCGTGTCCGCAAAATGACTTTTTGTATCTTGGATATGCACATAATGGTCATTCGCCTCATTAGTATCCATAGGACCGCCATTAGTATCTAAAGTGAAAGTTGCCTAGAGGGGGGGTGAATAGGCAAGTTAAAACTTTTTCAACAAAAACTAGAAGCAAACTGGGTAAAACTGAATTGATCTCGAAATTCACCCAGTTAACTTTGGAAATGAGATGTTCTAAATGATCCACAGGGTTCAAAGTAGTAGATCTGAGAATGGCACTTCTCAAAATCCACACACCAAAAAGATATAAACAAACCTTCCACGCAATGGTGAGAGAACGAAGAACACAAACAAACACAATGAACAAGAACACAAGAGACACAAGATTTATCCCGAGGTTCGGTCACACCACAAAAGGTGCCCTACTTCCTCGTTGAGGCGCCCACAAAGAGCCGGGTCTCTTTCAACCCTAATCCTCCCTTTGCCGACCACAAAGGTCAAGCTCACACAATAATCTTTGCTCAAACGAGCGGGTAATACAAACTTTCTTGTGGTCTTCCACAAGATTTGGAGACTCACAAGAGACACCTAGTCGTCTAGGAGCTAGAAGCTCCAAGAGTAATGAATCCACAAAGAACTCGATGTAGTACCAAAGCTCGAATGAAGAAGAAGAGCAAGAGAGATTTAGAGATGAAGCACAAAACCGCAGCTCTCAAGCTCACTCAAAGATTTCTCTCCAAAGATTTGAAATGGGAGAGGCAAGAGATGTGTGAGAGAGAGAGTGAGGTGTTTCTTGGGTTAGAAATGGAGTTCAAATCGTGCTCCCTGCTATGGGGTGAGAGGTAGGAGTGAGTATATATATAGTTGGAGCTCAAAACTAGCCGTTGGGGCCGATTTTTCTGTTTGAGGGCGGTTGAACCTCCCCCCAGGGCGGTTGAACCTCCCCTGGCAGGCCTGGCAGCCTGTCTGCCAGTCTGACTGGCAGACTGACGCGCAGACTGACCGCAGACTGGTCAAAGTTGACCAAAACCGGTTGAACCGCCCAGGGGGGGCGGTTGAACCGCCCCTGACAGCTCCTGGCGACCTGTTTGCCAGTCTGACTGGCAGACTGCAGATCAGAGGTCAGAGGGGTCAGAGACCAGCTGAACTGCCCCTCAGGACCAGTTCAACTGGTCTTGACCAGAGAGTTTAGGAGAGAAAACCCCAGCTCAACTGCCCGGAGGCAAGTTCAGCTGGTGTATGGTCAAAGAGGTTCACAGCTGAAGTTGAGTTCAGCTGAAGTTGAGAAAGCTCAACTCAGCTGAAGTTCAGCTCAGCTGAAAAGTTCAGCTGCAGCTGAAGAAGCTCAACTCAGCTGAAGTCAAGTTCAGCTGGAAAGCTCAGCTGCAGTTGAAGAAGTTCAGCTGCTTTTCAGCAAGAACACTCTAGGTTTCTCAACCCTAACCACGGTCAACCATAGAACGTTAAAGAGATTTTTGCTTTTCAAAAATAGCTTTTGAATAGAGAGGTTTGAGCTTTGGCAAACACCAACCTTCTTTTTGGATCCCCCTTTATAGTACGACGATTCCTATACTCAAGTTAAATAAAATAAAATGAAGTAAACTCCTTGAGTCATTGGTGTCTCATGTGTGATTTCTCCATGGCATTGCTTCATAAGGATCACAAACATCTTTGTCTCACCTTTTGAAGCAAACTCAAATCAAACCCTGTGACTTGTACCATATCACCTTATATGAGTTCAAATCATGGCTTCAAGTCACCTTACTGATGCATCAACATGTTGTAACTCTTCATAGCTGATTAGTTCATCGACTTAGTGCAAGTACTCTCTTCTTCACCTTAGCCATGGTACCTCGGTCTACAAGCCGTCGCTTGACCTTCACCTTCGCTTAGTTCCTCGAAGCCCTTTCCTTGCTATCTTCACCCTATCAAGCCATTCTTGAGTCACATCAAATTGAGCATCCATTGAGAGAACCATTTCTTCAATATTGTGAACCTTGCTTGAATGTCTTCTAGATATAATTGTCAAGATCAATCAAGCTCTAGTTTGATTCTCATAGAAGCATATATGGACTGACAGTAATATGGTCAAGCCAATTCACGATTCCTCATATCTTATTCTCTTTGGCTTGACCAATCCTCTAAATCACTTTGTCCTCTATTCTGGTCATATGTATGTAGTGATTTCTCAGGTCTTGTCCATATATTCAAACCAATATAGAGATCATATTATATCCATTTGCATTGTCTCATTGGTTATTTAACCTCGTGTTGAACCTTTGTTCACTGATCATTATACACTATTCAAGTATGTTCATCATACTGAATTTCCTGTTCAACACTTAGCAAACTTGTTAGACCTTTAAATGTGTTGTTATCCAAATCACCAAAACTCACAAAAGGGATGAATGCACTTTCAATCTCCCCCTTTTTGGTGATTGATGACAACACATTTAAAGCTTACATAAGATTTGATAAATAAGATTTTAAATCCTATGATATAGTTTCCTCCCCCTAAATATGTGCATTTCAGAAAATAACACTTTTGTACTCAAATGCCAAAAGCACATATTTGGGTCAAAGTATGGAGACAACTTATATCATACTATTCATGGGGTGCAGTGTGTCATAAAATAAATGTGATGCTCATGACATAGTATGCACTCATCAATTTTCTACATCTTATGTTTTTCTTATGATTCCCCCTTTTGTTAATTATTTCTCCCCTTTTTCAAAAGTCTTTTTACACTTAGTTACATAAGACTAAAGGTAAGACTAAAGGTAAGCTTTAATGCACAATTTCTCCCCCTTTGTCATAAATCTCCAAAAAGGATACAAAGAATATAAAGGGTACAAATTATGATTTAAGCAAGATGTGAACACACTATCATGAAAAGGATCCTTAGATGACAAAAAAAGTAATGTAGAAGTGGCATGAAGTGATGTACCTTTGTTTTACCTTTTCAAGGGGGGGGTTCCAAACTTGTGTTGGATTTAGAATTCATTTGCACGCTCTTGTTGGTATAGTTGTGACATAAGTCCAAGATATCAAATGAAGATTGTCATACTAAATTGAAGGTGAAACTTGATACCCAGAGTCTAGATGTCACCTAGCATTTTCTTATCACAACAAGAGGTAACATGAAAATTGCACAAGTATGAATTATACAACTAGTGATCATGTACGAAAAATATCAATTGAAAACCACCAATTGATACAATTTGATAGATAATCAGATCACTAATTGCATATTACACTAAGTTCTCCTCAAGTTTTAGT